>NC_142178.1:32115000-34680000 GCF_026936395.1 Plectropomus leopardus | reverse complement strand
AAGTTAAAACTGAGGTTTCAAAATGATTAAAGCAGGTGCCTGAATGCACAAAAAAGAATCAGAATAGAAAACGTGTCTGCCAAATAAATACAAAAAAAAATTCTGAAAGCAATAACATACCCCCCCCCCCGAAAAAAACAAACAAACAAAAAAAAAAGTGAGGTCTGGGCTAATCCCCCAGCGTCCTCTAATCCTACAAACGCCCCTGGCACTAATTTACAGCGAATTTAGGGGCATGAATAATCAACCTCCCACCAAATGTAAACCCGCCTGAACAACAGCCCCGCCCACACCATCAATCACTCCAGCTCCACTCTCATTGGCTGTTCCGCCCTACGTCAGCTCACAGGGGGGTAGCTGGGGGCGTGTATCAGTCCTGCAGGTTTGCGGGAGCAGCAGACTATCCCGCTCCTTTGTGAAGGAGAGGCGGCAGCAGCAGCTCAGAGCCGTGCCGCACCCTTTCTGCTCTTCCTGGGACTCACCGCGCGGATCACTCCGCACAGGTAACCGCTCAAACTACCGGAAGCAGAGGACAAATCCAGGTGACGGAGACAATTCAAAAAGTTTGTGCTGCACGAGGAGAAAACTGGAATGGAGCCTCGATAGAAAGACATAAAGTAACATCAACTTACTTTTTATTTTTGACGCATTATTTTTTTTTTTACACCTTGTGCTCGGAGGGCGTTAGAAGTGCGCAGGAGCGGCTTCAGGTACGACTGCACTCTGTTTTTCTCCTGGACGAGGACCTGGATTTACTTGATAAACGAGTTCATAGACGAAAGCAAAGGGTGAGTTGACATGTCTCTCCTCTTTAGGCTGGATGTATTGATTTCCTGTGTGTAAAATGCTTCTATTTTGAGTGTGAATTGCGTGCTTTGGAGGAAGACGCGGACTTGTTTGTGTGTTTTATTGTTCGGGGCGCAGTGAGCGTGCTGAGGCATCTGCACCGTCTCACAGCAGTCTGGAGTTCATTACAGTCTCAACACCCTCATCACTGCCAGTTTGACCATGCCATTTTGTCATTTATCTCATCCTCCTTACAAAAAACAGTGTCATCTGTCTTTCTTTCAATATGATGTTTCATTTTCTGAGTCCTCCCCCCTGGATCTGTCTGGGTGTAACCACAGCACACTGTATCCTGCAGATTGCACAAATAAAGTATGAGTAGTTCATTTGTGCCTTAATGGTTCCAGGCAAGATAGACAAATATAATTTGCTTTTACAGTACAGGTGTTACCAGTTCTTTTTTCCTTTATGGGCAATCTAATGCAATCCAGTGCAGAACAGCCCTGCGATAAATCATGGTGAAGGTCATGGTGTTCAGGTATTGTTGACATTGTGTCACAGTGTTGACTCACCTTTATGGCAGTTTTTTCCACCTTTTACAGTATATGCTGACGGTGTTGTGTTTGACTGCAGGAAATTCCAATGCTACTCTTTTTTTGACATTTACATTTATTCATTTTCTTAATTTTTATTTTTAAATTTATTTCATCTTTTTAGTTTTTGTTTTATCTATTTTATTTCCTCTTATTTGTGGCATGATTGCTTTTATTGTTTCCGTTGTTGTTTTTGGTCTATTTCTCTGTATAATTTTATATTGACGTTATGCGCCCTGCATTATTTGTTTTCTGGTTTTAATTTGATCCTAACTCTACCCTAGTTTTTTCTTGCTTGTGCTTAATAGGATTGCTGTTGTTGTATCACCGTCTATGCATCTCATTTCTGCTTTGCTTTGTTTGTCAAAGCACTTTGTAGAGTCTGTTTCAAAGGTGCAATATAAATACAATTATGGTTATTATATTATTGTTATAATGGGGCAGATATTAAAAAAAAGAAATGTATGATTATTTTCATTATCAATTGAGCTGTTTTTTTTTTTAATTAATTGATCAATCATGTAGTCCAGCAGAAAATGGCAGTAAATAGCTTATCACAGTTTCCTAGAGCCCAAATTAATTTCTATAAATATCATTTTTATCTAAGTCTAGTAGTAAAAAATACAAAGACATTCATCTTACTGTCAAAAAATAGAGATTAGTCACAAATAAAAACACATTTGTGTTTTTGATTAATAAATTAAACTCTTAATTAATTAATGGAAATAGGCAACTAATTATTTCAGTCCTACATCCCTTACAATATCCACAAAATAATGTTCAATACATTGCCACTGCACTGTAAAAAATAAAGTAATTGTGTTAACATAAAAAATAAGTTGACTGGATTTGAGAAGACAAGTTGAGTTAATTTTGTTATGTTTCAAGTTGTCTTCTCAAATTCAGTCAATTTGACAAATTTAAGGCAGCTTAGCCTCTAGCTTTTTTTTAAAAATGAAGTTGAAACAAATATATTATTTCTACAGTGTAGAGCTGGGTATTAAACCTCAAAAAATGTTTTAAGTATTGACCAAAATCTGTCAGAAACACTTTATAAAAAAGTACCCAAACTACCAAAAGTAGGTTTTAAATGTCTGGTCTGGTTTGTAAATTAATGTATCTTCAGATAGTTTCTGATTTAAATCAAAATGTGTCCTGTTGTAGATGGTTTTTGATCAGGTTAGGTTATTGTGTGGCTGCTTGCAGTTAGACAACATTCAGCAATTAGAATCTGCATCAGCATGTTGAACTGGTGTTGGAGACTGCAGAGCCCGTTGATGAATTAAATCACTCTGTGCAGCTCAGCACAGAAGCGAAATGAAAGTGAAGAGAGCAAATAAACCGCAAGTCAAGAGGGAGTTTGATTAAAATAAACTTGTTGTCATAAGTAAGATTATTTTTTTAAACTACTTAAAGTCATGGAAATTATGTAGAATATTGTGGGAAGTCACAGTAAAAAAAATTAAATTCATTGGTTGAAAAGTGCAGAAATTCTAGTATATTCTTAAACACACACTGTGTAGTTTACTCTCTCTGAGCCTTCAGGTGTCCTTTTTAAAGAGAGAGACAAAGACCGCACTAAGCAGATTTCCGTGAACCCTCAAATTGCACAAATTAAAATTGCTAATATAAAATATGACTAATGGAAGGACATTAATTAAAATTTCTTATTTATCTCAACCAATTTTTTTCACAAGCATGAGGTGGTATTTGAGGTGACTCGAAAAAGTCATATTTCGCAATTAATTATTATTAAGCATACATGTTGCTATGGCTATGCACTGGTCGCTAGGTACCGGCCCCCGCTGGCATGATGCAGCAGGCGCTACAAGAGGTGTTATTGCATCAAATAACTCATCAAAAGTTGAACAGATCAGAAATTTTGAATCCACGATTCATCTGTGAATTCGTGGGCTATCACCTCCCAGAAATCCCTCATACGTGGATGCTCCCATGTAAAAGATGCTTGCCTTTCCATGATCACTCCCAAAACACGCCTACGTCGCCTTTGATTGGAAACAGTGACGGTTAGTGCGGTGGCTGCAATAGAAATAAACCTGCTAATGTTTTGAACATCCATCGCCATGCTTCTTTGAATGTTATCGCTACAGGAGAAGTCGCATAACATCTCTTAATGGAAACTAAGTCGTCTCACAATCTTGTTTTATCGACATTTAGAAAATATCACTGAAGTTTTGCGCACATCTTTAATGGAACCCTGCCTACTGGTAGATCAATCACATTGGTTTCCTTGTGTGGAAGTGTCTGCATGCATCTGTGTGATAAAACAGCCAAAGTTAATCATGATGCAGGTGACACCTAGTCAGTCCCACCAGTTGCATGTCCATGCTCCACAGCTGGATTGAAATGTTTATACGTCAGTTAAAAGTATTGCAAACGGAGACATGGAGGTGATGAGCAGAAGATCACATTTTACCTGGATTTAGGTCACAAAAAACACCACCTCTGTAGCAGTATTTGCTTCAGGCACAGATGTGTGTGTGGGTGGTGTAAATCCTCTCTGTTTCTGGCTGAAGTTGGTGTGCTAAGGCTTAACTTTCAGAGAGAAGGGAGGAGGGAACAGAAGAGACTCGGGTGTGGCTGCCCTGGTAATTACCGGGTTGCATTCAAACTGGTGTTTACTGATTCAGCTCAGTCCATTCACACACAAACAGACATGTGATGCATGAAAACACACAGTCATGCAAATGCAGTCGTCTCAGAGCCACACAGAGTGGAAGCAGGAGGAGTCCCGAGTCAGGGGAGCACATGCTTTGTCAGTTTCTTTGGGAGGGGAAACTCTGTGAGGTCAAGTTTAGGAATGTACCTAAAGTTTTAATGAGCCGTGCCGGGAATGCTATAATTAGACACAACTTTACTCTAACGTTGATACATCATATCTCTTTAAAATGTGGTGTTTTATTCGTGTTTTTAGTGTGATACGTTCTAATAAGTTCTGTATATTACCTGGATATGTGGAGCTATCATAAAAAAAGACAACAAAAAGAACAAATGACAACAAAGCAGTCCATGAATTACTTCATCTTGTGAAGGGCTCATTGGATGGATGATGGTAGGATTTGTGAAAAAATTAAATTGCCTTTATTTTACATGGCAATATACTGTAAATTAACCTGTTAAAACCTGAGCAGTTTGGTTTGATTTCTTTCAAAAACATGGGAAGAGGGCACTGAGCAACTTAACACAAAAGTACCCTAAAATTAGCAAGAAATTAGTAAAAAGTTACAAAAAATGACCTGAAAATTACATTTAACAACTTTAAACATGTAATTAAGCGAATAATAAATGTAGTTTTCTGGATATTTTCCCTCATTTTTAATTGTATCTAATAATATAATAAAATATATTATATATTTTAATAATATAATAAAATGGCTGATTGTCCTTGTCACCTTTTACTAATTGTATGCAGTTTGCAGGATGTTTTTTTGACAAGTTGCTGTTTTTGAAAGAAATCAAACCAGTTTTCTCTGGTTTCAGATGGTGAAACCATCACTAAAGGCGCTGAATGCAGCACAAGAAAAACTGGCATTGATCCGGGTTGTAAAGGGTTAAATAGACCAACATGCTGCAAACCCACAGGTCCTCATCGGAGTCATAGTCTGTAGCTACATGCAAATCCTACAGTGTGTCTTGGATTGTTTTTGAAGGAGATTGCATTTTTTTTACTTTTTATATGTGATTGAGAATCCACTTCATCCATGCACCACCACAAAGACCCAGCAGTGCTTCTACGCCTTTGTCTTTGTCTGTCCTTTCTCCATTTCCTTTCAGAGGTCTGTAGAAATGGTGACATTCTGGAAAGTTGTAGAGGTAGATAGGTCTCATGTCTGTACACTAAATTGAAGCATGCAGCCAGATACCTTGGAAGAAAACTTCAATTGTTTGATTTGTTTTATGGGAGTTTATGTGGTGAACTATTTCTTTACTGCAACCAGTAACTTACTGTAGCCTCCACTGGATGCCAGTCAACAGCTCAGAGTCACTTTTTGTGCAGATTTCACAATGTTGATATAACATGCAAATGAATGATCTATAGAGATGCTGATAGGCAGATTTTGTTTTCTTTGGACCAGAAATGGGTATTGTTAGGATGCTCTTGATACAGATATTGATACCGATACTACTCACTATGGGACAATCTACGTTTTTATCACTGCTAAAGAAAAACAAAAGTTAATTGTGGTGAATTACCATTATTTGCATAATCGTCAATATTGCATCCAGCACCTAAAGAGACTGCGGCAATACAAACAATAAAACAGACTCTAAAAACAAGCTGCGTATGCACTGAACTCAGAAAATGCAAAGATCTTATAGAAGCATGGGCATATTTCATATTTAACGATATGATGCCATTTCAAATAATGGCTTCTTAAGATTGTGTTATTGTTTGCTATGATGCTTTGATGCTCACTAAAAAAGGATTTATCCTATGCAATAGAAAGTATAATTTTAAGACTTTTAAATTATGATGATTATGTGGATAATAACGTCAGTGACAGTTATTTTTGGGAGGATAATGAGACATGACATTCTCATATCATCCCTGAATCTGAATGATGTAAAATGTATGTAATTTGCTTTCAGAATCATTGAAAAATAGGCAGTTTTCTGTGCTGTGAAATGCTGGGGGCGTATCTGCTGACGTCTTATTATTATTTTGTAGTCCTGTCTGAAACCATATTATTACAATTACAATTTTTGCTACCTTTGTCTGTGTGCTGTGTGGGACTGGGCAGGTTGTGTGCAGCTGTGAGCATGCAATGAGAGCAGGGTTTCTATACAGGATTTGGTTGTTTCCACATCCGGTGATTGCAGCTGCACGTGTCTGAAACCTATTGCTGCAAAATCTATGTCTGGTTTCGTGCATGTTTGAGACAAATTATCACTGAAAACTGACATTTCTAAAGGTGCACACCCATGAGAGTAGGGCTGCACCTAAAGATTATTTTTTTAATTGATCTAACTATTTTTTTTTATTACTCAATAAATATAACAACAAATTTAATGAAAATAATGTTTTAAAACTTGTCATGCACTGCAGGGCATTATTCCCCAACAAAAAAATAGCCCAGTCTTAACTGGTAATCTGTGTTTTACAGTCTCAAAAGTCTCTCCAAAATAAAATTAATGCAAGAGCTTGTTCCATTCAAGTAAAGGGAATGTAGTGTAATCTACATTTAGCAATCCAACAGCAAAATAAATGAGACTTTGTACAATTTAAGTCACACAAAACAGTTACTCTGTGTTACAGTAACAAACCTCAAATCTAGCAGTCCAACAAAACATCTTACAGTAAAATTAGTGCAATTTGAATAACACTATAACTTTTCTCTAACACAATAATATTAACTCGTCCATTATTTCTGCATCAAAATAGTCCAGCCTTAAGAGTGCTGTATTTTCATATTTATAAGCACATATTCCGCTCATTTATGAAGTTGTACAAGCTCCTGCACAGATTACAACCCTGTCCTGTAAATGTTTCAAAATAAAATGCATTGTATCAGCAACTGATGGCATTCTTTCCACAGAAACAAAGTCAGATAGTTTTTGTTGTGAAAGGGAAGCAAGGAAGTTGCGGTAAAACAAACATCTTTGTATTTTGTCATCTCTGTGACAGAGAGACTTTAAACTGCAGTATAAAGTGGTATAGAGTCAACAAAGGCGAGCGTCACGCATAAAAAACGGCGAGGCACCGTTTCTGTGGATGTGCTGCAGCTGACACGCAGCTCAGACGCGCCTGACAAGCAGAGCATTGGGCATTTTTTATTGCGCCAAATACATACAGAATACTGAGTCTTTCAAAACTGATTGACATGAAGTCGGTGTTAATCCGAATTGCATCGGTGCACCTTTATAGCTTCACTGAAGTCATAAAGTGAAGCTTGTGTCTTGATCTTTTATATGGACTGAAGTAGGGCAGTTAGACATGTGTCGCACTTCTACGAACTACTGCTTTGTTGGTTTGTGACCTTTGATTCAGAAGTCACAAATTCAAATTCGCTTCACTGCTTTGTAATTGCTTAAATTGTTTGTTTGAACAATACACTTCAAACAGATTATCAAAGGTTTTAGCCTCCAGGTTTCACACTGAAAAGCAGATATTGTTCAGTCAACTACACTTAACTGTTGGCTGATGATAAAAGCATGTGGGTTGACTTGACTATTGATGAACTAAAAAAAATCTTAACGTCAGTTAGCAAAATAAGCCAAAGTTTCCAAAGACTACGGGGGAAAGTCAGACTGAAATGTAGTTCTTGATTATCATGTTTAAATCTGCTGCGTCAAGTTTAAAGTTTAAGAGCTATAGCATGTGCAGCTGTCACGTCACAAACAACAGTGATAAAAAGCCCAAACAGATATCTCACATTTACTTGCGCAATCACTTTATGTCATTTTCTGCTCTCAGCTCTCGACTCAATCGAAACAAAATACTCCTCAAATGTGGATGTGGCTGGCACGCGATCGATTATTTATCAGTGTCAAACGATGCCATAAACACGTCCTTTGACTTGTTTTCTGTGAACACTCTCAGAGTCTGAAGCAGAAAGCCTAAGTTAACAGACACAGTTGATATTCATGTTCGTGGTACCTGTTAGCCCCGACTGAGGCTGCAGGTTTGTCGAGCCCCCTCAGTCAAAGAGAGCCAGGCTCTGTTGAACTTACTTCGTTGTACAGCCCCGAGCTGCTGGCCTCAAGCAGAGATGGAGATCTACAGAGGTGCGGCTCTCTTCTGTCTAACCCCAGACAGTAATGTCACTATACCAGGAATTTGGTATTTGATGCAATATCTGTGAAATTACACAATTCTTGATACCCAGTTTGATACCATGGTAGAAAAACCAACAAAACAATAAATCCCATGTACTTAAACATAAACTGCTTCATTTAAAACAGCCAAATCTAATCAAATTTAAATTATTTTTGTTAATAATAAAAGATATGCCTTAAGCACAAATCAAACTCTAAATGGGTTCGTGAGATTTTGTGTGTGAGGAAACATAATAATATATCCTAAAGTATGTGAACATACACCATCTCTGTTGTTGTGGTTCTGAACTTGCAAAAGTGAAATGTGACGGTTGGTCTTTGTGGTTGGCTTTATGTCTTGCCCCTCCTCCACTATGATTGTGCAGCTGGGTGAAAGTTAACACTGATACAAGGAGCGTTTCCAACGAAGCTGAACATTTGTCTACTCTTGTGGCAGATTGTAACTACGTGCTGCTCCCATTGCAAAGAGTTAAAAATGCACTGGCCTCATGCTTTTCATTTTGACAAGTTGAGGCAAAGCTGTCACTGCTACTGCACTTGTCAGCATCCCCCACACGTTGCTGTTATTCTTCTTCTGTGCTGGTAGGTGTTCTTCCTCTTCCTCTTCCTCTGACGTTTAACAGCAGATGAGAACACTTGAAGGCTTATGTGCGGCCTCATCAGGCCCAGAAGAATTGCTCTCTGCTATCTGCAGGACTGAAAAAAAGCGAGCGCTTTAATGTCTTCAGATTTTCACCAATGACCTAACACAAAGGCTGCACAATTATGGCCAAAATGATAATCATAATTATTTCCCTAAACATTTAGTCCTGAGAAGGTTCTTCTTCACCTGAATTGAAGTGCATCTCCTGGAAGCAAAGTATAAATAAAATAGTACCAAAACTTTAAATTAACAGAGTAATGCTTTTAAGTAATTCTTAATTCCTACTAAAAAACAATTGTTTTCCATTAAAAATAAGTTTCTTCTTCCCCTTATTTCAGTGCATCTCCTATGTATACATATCAGCTGCTGTGTTTTTATTTTTTAAAAGTTTTTACTGGGGTTATGGTACAATGACACACTGCACTGTCACGGTCATGGATGTCTGATGTCGTGTTGTTGGAGAAAGACAGGGATTCAGTGAGGTAACGTTAAAAACATTATCCCTCCTGGACTTCCTGCATTCATCGTACTGCAGATTGTAGAGTTTTTAACGGGTTTAACAAGTTAGTTTTTTTTCAGAGGAACATGCATTTTAAACATTGAAATTGCAGTTGTTAATGTTCATTTAATTGTGGTAAGCCAAAATTGTGATGGGGATTTATATTCAAGCAATGTGAATTTTCAACACATTCTTATTCGATATTACGCTGCAGGTATCCTTCTGCGTCTGCTGTTTATGTTCCAGGATGCTGCTACCATGATGCCAACACAAGCCGCATTTCATATCATGAGGAACTGAATGAGAACGGGCTGGATTATTTGATTTTTTTAGGCTGCATCCCAAACTGATGCTGACTTGAGTGACATCACGAGGCAGTTTGACATATTTCATGCAGTTCCTTCTGGAGCCACTGAAGATAAATACTTTTTTTTTTTTTTTAAACATATGCAGTGGTACTCTCCAAGACCTGTAAACAGACTTTAATGTGTCAGATCATTGTAGTTCCCCTTCATAAAAAAAAGTCCCAATGAGTTTCAAGTAATGAAAGAAACATATTTAATATTTAAAAAAACAGCAATATCAGTACTCATTTTCTTTGAATTTTCTCAGTTGGGGTTTTGGAATCAGTATTGTGAGAGAAAAGGTCTGACACCTCTGATCAACCCGCCACAGGTGGGCAGTGGGTTTACATAGAAGTGAGTGTATGAGTGTGCTTTCACCGGAATTATACACGTCGAGTGAGTGTTTATGTCAAAATGATGTTGCATGTTGCAAGATTTGTGGTATTAAAAAGTACAACGCTTAAGCAAAATTGAGTGAAGTCAGCACACGTGTTGGGTTGCCAACTGAGCTGCTAACTTCCTTAAGCTGGTGTTCAAACACACCATAGTGACAGAGATCCAAAGAACTGTCAAAAAGCCAGAGGAGTTAATAGGTGTGTCCTGTCGAGGGGAAGAAATGGAGCAACTGTGTGCTCATGGACTGGGGTCAAAGATCAACTGTAGTTTAAGTGCTTGATTGATGTCTCGAGTCTCAGACGGGAACAGAGGCCTTCAAGGAAAAAGGAGTCTCACTTCCTCTCTGCTAACAAATGAGAAGTTGTAGGCTTTGTTTAGTGAGTCACAGACACGCGTTTCCATGCACACACACCACAAATAGTTTATTATATTCCTGTATGCTCAGGACTTATCCTGGTTATGACTTTTGGGTCTTTTTATACATTCTCTCACCTCCTCAGCTGTTTTACGCTATTTCCTTTAATCAAACGCTATTCTTACATTTGTGTCTCATCCATCATTTCATTCTTGAGCCTCTTAAGTTCTCACTCTCCACATTTTTCTGTTTTTGATTTGGCATCTCTCTCCACACACCCTTGGTAGGAGAGTGGGTCACTGAGGCTCCCTCCCTGTGTGTGTGTGTGTGTGTGTGTGTGTGTGTGTGTGTGTGTGTGTGTGTGTGTGTGTGTGTGTGTGTGTGTGTGTGTGTGTGTGTGTGTGTGTGTGTGTGTGTGTTGTGCATGTTTGGATTGAGATTGAGTTACATAGCTGGATTGTGTAATTGTGAGGTGTGTCTCTGCTGCAGGGAGTCTGCCGCTCTGCTGTTTCCATTGTTGAGGGAAAGTTGAACTTGGATTCGACAGTAGAGTGCGCGTCGTCGTGCTGCGCTGGCTTTCACAGGAAAATGGAGAATGTGTGAGGGAGTGTTGTTGACTCAAAACGCGCCATGCAGCGCGTACAAGTTTACCGTAAATAGAGGATTAAAGCTGTTGTTGTTGGCCACATTTTGACTGCACATTTTGAAGTGAAGGCTGAGTTCTTGCCTTAGCTGTGGTTGGTTTTAGTAACATCACCAAAGTCAAAAAGCCTCCCATGTTCCTGTTGGGACTCGTCGGCGTGTATAGATAGTTGGTCTTTGAGCTCAGTGGTAGTAATATAGTGATGATAACTGCTCTTGCAGCTGATCAAGATTTTCAGGTTTACTGAGGTCAAAATTCTCGTGAGCTTAGTGAGTAAGATCCATTTTTGCTGTTTGTGTGAGGAAATTAATGTTTTCACATTTAATTAAACAACATTTTTGGAGGGCTACATTTACCAAGTGTGTTTATATATGGAAACTTTGTGGTAAAGCAAAGCAAAGTGGTCTGATATAATGATGTGAATTCACTGAGTTTAATCTGGATGATGCATTTTTTAATACCATTTTATTTTAGGGTTAGAATTAGTGGGAAAAAAACTACAGATGCCAGTCAACAGAGAACATTGAAGGCCTAAGATAAAAAAATCCTTTATTAGTCCTAGAATGGGGAAACGTGTATTGTTACAGTAGCAAGGTATGTGTAAGATAAACAAGGCAAAAAATATATATGAATAGTAAAAAAAATGGTTAAAAAATATTTACACTAAGATCTATTTCATGATATTTTGTTACATTTTGTGCAATAATGATAACTTTAAATTTTATGCTTTGCTTGAATGATCACATATGTCTAATTAGGGCTTCGCCATTAATCAAAATATTATCAAAAATCACAGTATGGCTAAGTACAATATCTAAATGGTAGGCGCTGCAATTATTATTTTTTTGATTAATGTAAAATGTGTCACAACATACCAATATCAATGAAGCATTGTGGGTCTACAAAGATTCCCCAGCCTGCAAATCATATTCTACACATAAGAGAACATGTTTTGGCACAGGCTAGTACTAACCATGACCTCTTTGCCCTAACCCTAACCACCTCCAATCTTGATGTGTCAATGTGACAATTACCAGGAAATCACAGCTCAGGAGGCGGGACTCGGTGAAACATCCTTGGGGAAAAAAAGTGCATTTGTCTTGGGTAATGAACTTGTGTGGCTGTTCTGGACTGTAATTTGTGGGCTGATTGGCTGGTTATTCTTCTGGTTAAATTACATTATTAAAAGTTTAATTTCAGATTTAAAGATACACATATTGTTCTAAACTGATGCTTTATTTTTCCACAGATTGCAGACCAGTGGATCTCAGACAGCTGCACAGTGAAGGCCTCAGACTTCAACCTGCAGTCCTCACCTGTCCAGCTGATGGCATGCGGATCTCCAACCCACCAAAGAGGGCGAGTCTGAATGACGCCCTAAACCTTCCCCTCTGCTTCCTGTCTGCAACGCCGTACTCCTCTCTGTCCTCTCCAGCTCTTCTCTGATCGCCCTTCAACTGGATATCTCAACATGGATACACAGACCGACGACACAGAAGGATGCTACTACAACCGGAGCGTCAAATTTTTCTACGAGCAGAGTGGCAAGAACATCAGCGACCACTGGCGCAAACGTGACTATGTGATCGTCACTTTGGGCATGACGGTCTGCTTCATTGTCATCTTTTCCAACCTTTTGGTCATAGGCGCTATTTTAAAAAACAGACGCTTTCACTTCCCCATCTACTACCTGCTGGGTAACCTCGCTGTGGCCGACCTCTTCTCAGGTACGATTGTTTTACTTCATGTGCTTTGATGTTCTTGTCTTGTTGTATTTAAACCTTCACATGTGAAGGTTTAAATACATATTTTACAAATTTAAAAAATATTACTGTTTCGTTTTTTGGTTGTTTTTTTTTGCTTTCTGCACTGTGCATTTCTGTGCTGTCAGGAAACCAGGCTGCCTTCTTCACGATGTTATGAATAGGAAAGGCGATTAGCACTATAAGGTCCATACACTCTATACATGTTAACATCTGTGGGCTTTAAATCACATAACAAATGCAGCTATAAAGTGTTCACAAAGGATGTTTTTTAATAATGTTGCCATTTAACATGGTTGTTTTTGTGTCTGTCTGTGCACTTTGTGAGTTTTAACGATTTCTTTGTTTAGATATTTAATGCCTGCGTCATGAAGTGTCACATCTGGGGACCAAATGTGATTAAATTGTTGCTTTTATGGAGAGTTGATGAGTGTAGATGCTGGGGAGTAGCACAGTGGTGTACCTTGATGCAGTGATGCTGGTAAATCTGCAATGATGTGTGTAAGAAAGCTGTCCATGTGCAGGATTACATAGAAAACAATGGCACGGTGTTTGCACTGGCATCATGTGTTTATGAGAGATCAGGACAGGCTTATCTCACAAGTAAGGAAATGAACCTTTCAGTGCTGGAGGTTTATTTTTCTCCAGACTAGTTGGCCCAGTGTTCTTAAATATTTTCATAAGTACATATGATATCCTAATGTCAACATTGTCACTTGGCGCGACCGTTTCTGCAGCCGCGGCTGTCAGTGCATGCTAATGGAAACCAAAAGGAATGTTAAAAAAAATTGGCATTTTTTAATGGTGAAATTGGTGATTCTGTGAACACAAACCATAAATACCATGAAGTTTATCACCATACCCTTATATAGCATACAAACATCTTGGTGGTGAATAAACAACCCTTAAATACAAAATACTCCATGAAGACTATTTAGATTCTATTTAATTTGTTCTGCTTTTTTTCAAAGCCTGAAAATCAATAACGTTTTTGCTTATAGATACTGCTGTCAAGCTCCATGGGTCCAGTAACGTAACGTTACAACCTCCACGGCCAAGCACATAAACATTGTGCATCAAATTAAAGCTAAATGCAGGCCCTGGACTAGCTTCAGGTTAAAAAAACGAATTCAACTCCGTCAGCTCCGACACAGTGTTTATCATCATCCATTCAAAGCAGCAGTGTTAAGCACACCCAAACTGTAGAAGTCCCATCAGTTAAAATCAGTAAAATGACAAATAGGCAAAGGTAAATAAAACGTCATCATGATGTGTTCAAATGTAACATTGAGAAAAAGAAACCTTAATTTTTGGTTAGAAAATTGAGTAATACAGTAGTTTAGGTGAGAAATTTTCTTTGCAATTCTTTTAAAAATGTATTGTTGCCTCCTCTTTCCACCAAATAATAGAAAAGTATCGATATAGTGGTATCGATAAAGACCTCAGATCGTTAAGGAGTCTCGATAATGGTATCAGTATCAATACAAATTAACATACCTCATCTCTACTGAAGACAACACAATATTTATTTTATCTTATTTTCTAAATTTCTGTCATTAAACCTCCAATTTCGTCTTCCAGGTGTCTCCTACCTCCACTTGATGTTTCATACTGGTCCCTGGACCATTAAGCTGTCTAAATACCGCTGGTTTGTGCGTCAGGGGCTGATCGACACCAGTCTGACAGCCTCAGTCCTCAACCTCCTGGCCGTGGCCGTGGAGCGTCACCAAACCATCTTCAACATGCAGCTGCACAGTAAGATGAGCATCCGGCGTGTTTTTATCATCATAGTCTTCATCTGGCTGGTGGCCATCGTTATGGGCCTGGTCCCTACTATGGGCTGGCACTGCCTGTGCGACCTGGAGAACTGCTCCACCATGGCGCCGCTGTACAGCCGCAGCTATTTGGTGTTCTGGGCCGTCCTCAACCTGCTGACCTTCTCCATCATGGTGGCCGTCTACACCCGGATCTTTATCTACGTGAGGCACAAGAGCAAGCAGATGTCCCAGCACACCACCCAGATGAGACACAGAGAGACGGTGTTTAACCTGATGAAGACCGTCTCCATGATCCTGGGTGAGAACGCACACACGCTACACATGAAGGGCAACGAAACGGAAACTTACAGAAAGCTACGTTATTATTCCTTTCTAATGCCGTCAGTAAACAGAACAAAAAAAGTTAAAATAGTGTTAATATTTTCTTACCTTCTCCTCTACCATCACCGTTTAGCAATTTCTTTTATTTTAATTCCCAAATTTATTCATTTAACACTTGACAGGCTGATCAGCTTCACTCTCCTTTTCACAAAAGGAAACATGGCCAGCACTCCCTCAGATATCGTGGTGTACTGATATCGAATGCTTAAGTACATGTTATCAAGAGCTCGCATTCCTTAGAAAATTTTAAAAGGAAATTATCATTACATGTCATGATCTCTAATTATTTCTTGACGTATGTTTTTCTTCTCCATATTTCTTGTTTTTATTGGATTATCATTCGCTGGTCACTTTTTCTGCTTAGTGTGTTTGTCTAGGTTTTTTTTTTTTAAACTTTTCCTCCATTTTTTATTATTGTTTTCCTCTGCACGTTGAGAAGAGGTCCAGTTGTATAAGCCTGCGGACACATTTTTTTTTTTTAAACTCTGTTTATGTGTGTTAATGTGTGTGCATTGATATTTATCAAGATACATTGTTATGTTAACAGACATAAAATGTGAAAAAATTAATCATGTTTACAGATTAAATTAGTCACATTGCCCAGTCCTGTACACACACACACATTTAACATAAACTATTGTCTGTTTTTATGTGTTTTTTAAAAATGGGAATTTATTTGTTTTTAGTCTACCATTAATCTGATTAATGTTAAGCATTTTGGTTATATTTCTACCTTCTATCACAAAGGAAACCAAAGCCTTCTACACAATGTACTCACTTTATCAGCAATGTTTTAGTCCTTAGACCTTCATCAGGTAAGATCTGTGTGTGTGTGTGTGTGTGTGTGTGTGTTTTTGTTTGTGTGTGTGTGTGATTGTTAGTGAGAAATTCTTGGGTGTTAGCTGTCAAGATTTTTGAATTTAAGCACCCGTCAGTAAGACTTTGTGGTGACCTCATCTCTAGAGGACCTTGTTTACTGTAAACGGTGGTGGGTCTAGATTCCTCCCAGAAGGAAACGCAACACGTTTTGGGTGTTTGGGGTCAGAAAATTCGGCGACCTGCTCCTTTGTGAAGGGTAAAAGGATTTCCCTTTCTCTATAGTCGTGAATATTTGTGATTCTGTTTGCAAAGATGGAGAAAAAAGCTCTTTTTTCATAAATTAAAGATGGAGTCTGTGATTCTGGACAAAGATTGATGATATTGGACCTCAACATCCTAACAAATACGCCCCTCCTGTCAGTGCTCCTTCAGAAGCTGCAGTAATATCTCCCGTGTTATTTATGTTTCATTACTATCGTGGCGTTGCTCCTTTCCTTGTGAAAGAGAGAGATTAGTCAGAATAGTGTTGTAGGTTCGAGCCACTGTGTTAGTTTCCCAAATACAGACCCAAGGGTGTGTGTGATCACCAGATTGTTTTTTTAGTGCACACACAGAGCAGAAAGTGAGTGGAACGCGTGGAGACATTAGACGTGTTTTCTACTTATCTGATTAAAATAGGTTTAAAAGCCTAAACAGATTAAACATGATCCATAAAAACACCTCAGTCAGCTTAAACAGGCCCAAACCAAATCAAACTTGTTTGAAGATTTTCATAAACTGATCAAAAGAAAATTTGTATTATGTAAACGGTGAAGCTGATTCATCTCTGGATGTGTTTTTCCTGCGCCTGCTCCATGTGCTCACCTTCTTCCCCTCTCTTATTGCTTCAGTAGAATTACATTGGTACCATGCTGTTGCTTAATTAAGAGCATCAAAATAACAGCAAATACTGCGCTGAACAGACAATAAATATCCATTTTAGCCATTAGTTTGATTTAAGATGCTTGAGCCGCTCAAGCGGCCCTGTAACCATAGTAACTCACTCCTGTCCGAGAGCACTAGAGGAGAGGGAGAGTTATTTATTTTTTTACTGCAAAAAAATCCATTTATGGCATGAGTGTGTGAAAAGTGTCAATTGCATGTGTCTCATGGTCATTTGTGAGTTGGCAGCATTGTCAAGTTACCATATTCATAATTTTTGCACGTCACACAGCTGCCATTTACATGCATCAGCGCATGTAAAAACCAGATCATATTAGAGGTTATCTCATGTAAACAGTTGACCTTGAATCTTTAATCAGATTGATTTCAGTTAGATTGAGAAAAAACTGTGCATGTAAACCCAGCTACTCGCTGACTTTGACAAAAATTGCACTGGGTTACAATTGCAGACTGCACCATAAAACTCTAAAACTTAACCAATCTGTCTCCTCAGGACTGTGCGGATGTAGTTTGACAGATTGATTGACAGTAGTGTCTCAATGGTGCAAAAAAACAGCTGGCAGAGCTCCACCTGCTCAAACCTGCAAGAAAGTCTCTCCTGTAAAAAGACCTGTGTAGTTCTTTCTTGTGCAAATGACTTATCCTGCAGGAGGAGCTGATTGAAAATTGTTTTTGGGGGGCTTTTAATTGCACAACTCCACATACATACTACATGTACACATTACTAATTTTAGTCATTGTAAAAACGATACAGACAGTTTTTAGGGAAACACTTGACTGAATCTTCTCGGAGCAAAATGTCAAACACTGTCAGCCTATTGAACACACACAGGCTGCCTTGCAGGCTCCTGTCTCGGCCTGTCTGTACTTGTTAAACCCGACTTTACTCCCCCCACACATTCACTCCTTCCCTCACTCTCCTGCTGAATTCTCTTGTTTTTTGCTGAACTTGCTGCGCTCCCTCGCTCGTCTGCTCTCTTTCCCAGCCTCCCCTGCTCCTGCTCTCGCATTTTGAACTTTCGATTAAATTCCTCAAAGTTTCAAAAAAGTTACACTTCTCTCCGCCGTCGCTCAGCAGCCAGGATTCAGCACCTCTGGCATGTGGTGAGGGCGAGGAAAACCCTGAGCATGTCCTGACAGCAAGCTGCATATTTCAGTTACTGTGACAGAAAACAGCTTCTCCCCTGCACGTATGAAACCACCGAGAGTATGTAGGATGTTTAATCTTTTACTTCAATGTTTGTGAGGACCCAGTGTGAGTTTTTGACCTTGAGAGAGAGGATATTTTTGTAAAGTGGGACATTTTGGCTCTACCTTGTGCCTTCAAATTGCTGTTTGACAGCTACAACTTGGTTTTACATGTGATTTGGAGGTTAAACATGTAGTCAGTTAAGGTCAGGGGCTGAGGAATGCATTACACATTGTGTGTGCGAGTGTGCGTTACCACATTGTCTTCACATTTACGTCTAGCTCTTACATGTGCATTTATTAGCGTTGAACGAGCTGCGAATGTGCACATAATGAATTCCTGAGCTTCCTAATCGAGTATTATGATAATGAAATCTGATCATACAGACTAAACCCAGTCCACATGCTGACATGTTATGTATCTGTGTGTGTGTGTGTGTGTGTGTGTGTGTGTGTGTGTGTGTGTGTGTGTGTGTGTGTGTGCGCGTGCGTTGTCCACAGAGGAATTTACAGTACATTCCCTTTCTCCCTTAGTTAGCCCCCCATTTCTTCAAATTCTTCAATACTCTGTCTGCAGTCTGTTCATTTTCTTTCCTCCTATTTTATCTGCCTCTATCTACGCCTTTTATTTATTTCTTTTTTTTTTTAATCTCTAATGTTATTACAAGTTTTCTAATGACCTTATGTACCCTTGCTCTCCCTCTCCCTCTCTTCCTCCCTCCACAGGTTGTTTCGTGATCTGCTGGACGCCTGGCCTCGTCGTGCTGCTGCTCGATGGTCTGGGCTGCGACAAGTGCAAGGTGCTGCGATACGAGAAGTACTCCCTGGTGCTGGCCGAGTGCAACTCCTTCGTCAACCCCATCATCTACTGTTTCAGGGACAAAGACATGAGGAGGACCTTCAAGGATATCCTGTGCTGCCTGTGTCGGCGGGGCGACAACCGCAAGAGTACTTCTGGAGTTCACTTTAACACCCTGGAGCACGAGGTACTGTCTGAGAGCAACGGAGCCGACGAAAGCAGTCACAAACAAAACAACCACTCGCACTAAGAACTGTTAATAATGAAACCCTGAAACCACACTGACTGTAGACAGATGACTGTTATTATCTGTAAACCAAGTACAGTACGACCATGACAACCACCACTGAAACAGTTTAAGAGATTTAATGAACTGACAGTTTGCCTGCCTGACTTGACAGTTTAAGGTTGCATTTTAATGTGGCCCATTATTTTCAATTTCATCCTTCTCTCCAAAAAAACCCGTAAAATTATGGTTTAATAAAAAAAAAAAAAATTAAAAAGCAAAATATGATTTAAAAAAACATCCAGATGCAAAACTGATGGGGAAAAACAATTAAACTAAACCACTCTGTATCTTGAAATTTAATTTCCTCGTAAATATAGATTGCTTAAAGCAGCTCTAAATTATGTTTTTACAGTCATAATGTAGCATATAAAATTGTGAAAAAACTAAGTTGCTGCTGGTAGTGATGAACCTAAAAAATAGTGATCAGCATTTTAAGTAACTTCCATATTTGAGTACTTGCATTAAATTATTATAGAGTAGTCAAGTACCCTGCAAAAAATGTCCAGTCTAAGAATAGGAATGTAAATTAGCCGACAACGGAAATCAAGTGCAATTTGAAATTCTTTTGTTGAACCACTAGGGTTCAATTTGCCCACAAAACCACAAATTTTCTGTTGCCATTGCATAGGTTAGATGCACACTAAGCAAAAACCTACTGCAGCAGTGTCTAACATCCATGACCAAGCTGGAACAGTCCCATGAAACTCTGACTCTGTCACTAAACCAGTTAATAACGGTCGGGTAACGTTAGCCTTTTGAAGCAAACAGTTAGCCCTGTCACTGTGTGTCTGTGTCCATGTCGAGTCTCAGCAGCTGTCCCCCAGTACAGCGCTCACACTCCTTCAGCAGAAGTTTCATGACAAACAGAGAGAGTCAGGGGTGCAAGGAGGCACTGAGTGAAGCAAAATGCTGGGCACAACTTCACAGTAAAACACAATTTAACCTCCTTTAAATAGAAACCAAAAAATCATAAATGTAATGATAACATGTGGGAGATGGGGCGAGGATTTACCTTGAACAAATACTGCCGTCCAAATCGAGTATTTAAGTACTCATGCTTGTCTTTAAAAAGAAAATTATCACCTAAATACTGCAGCTCTGTTGGACTTTAGTGAATTTCAGCTCATTGTTTAGCTGTGCGGTCAACAAATTCACTGTATTTTTTGCCTTCATACCGTCTTTTTTGGGTGAAAGAAAAAATACAAAAAACCTACTGTACACTATTTTCTCAGCACCAAGCGACAAACAGATACAGTTAGCGAGTAGCTGCTGAACACTGTGGAGCATTTTTGTGAATATTGGACTTACATTTGCAATGTGAGCAGAAACACAACTCAGATTGAGCGAAGGTGCTCCTCTGTAACTGCAGTCCAAAGTCTGTTTCAATTTCACATTTTTTACCTGAGAATCGTTAAAAAACAAAACTCATGAGCCCTCATATCAAAAAAAGATTGCACCTGATAGTTTTTACTGTAAACTATTACAAGGAAATTCACTGACAACAGCCTTGACAAACTAGATTCATCATTAGATGTAAACGTGGTGTTTTGTATACTAAAATCATACTCAGCAAAACTGTAAAGTCACTACTTCTAAACATTTTTGTCTGTCTTGCTTCAATTCGCTGCTTTGAGCAAATATAAACAAATGTGCTTCTGCTTTTTAATCGCGCTTTGTGTGTAACTGATTGACATGAGTAACACTAAGTTGAATATAAAACCTCCAAATATTAACTCTACTGTGCTGCAGTGTCACTGTTGACTTTGTTGTCAGAGTTTATGCGACTGTTGCAGTGCTGCTGCCTGCTGTTGTTGAGCAATGTGTTGCCTAAAAAATATGCAACTTTATTTATACAAGTACTGTTTATTATAAAAAAAGACTGGCCATGCATGAATTAATCAACAAACGAGAGCACATATAGACATATGATGCTTTAACAGAAGACCATAAACCTGACACGTGTCTCTTGAACAATAAGGAAGATGGTATAGTGTTGTAGGCGGGAACAGTTTTCCACACCTGTACTTTGCTCCTGAATTACATCTCTCACCAACAGTGTCGGTCCATTTATAACCGGTGAATCAAGTGGCTCTGCTATAACAGGTGTCCTCGCTCAAAGTCTCATTGGACAACTTACCATTACTTATTAACTTTTTACATTGAGAAAAATGAGCATTCAGAGTGACTTGAGTATGCAAAGTTTCTTTTGCATTCACTGGACTTGACTAAAGTTACAGGCACCCAAATGCTCTTTCTGTTATAGGTGAGTGTGGTGTTTTTTCCCCTCTACCATCATGTGTAATGCATCATATCTGTGCCTCAGTTCTGGGAACTGGATGGGACATTTCAAGCATTTTTGCACCCATAAGCGTAGGGCTGGGCAATATAAAGATATTACATCGTATCAAGATATAAGACTATATATCATCTTAGATATTGGATATTGTTATATTGAGATATGGAATAAGTGGTGTTTTTTGATGTATTCTTGAGTAAAGTGATGTACTTTTCTCAACTCGTCAGACAGCTCTACTTGTTTTAATATGTGCTTTTACCCACTTAGTTATTATATCCACATTACTAATGATTATTGATCAGAAATGGACATTTGATCTGTCTCCCTGTTCTAGCATTAATGACGTGCTTTTGAGGAGAGTTAAAAGTATTCAGACATACACAGAGTATCAACATGTAGCCTAAAAATATCGCAATATAATTTTCAGCCAAAAATGACCAGCCCTACATAAAAGTTATAGTTTGTACTGACATTATTATTGCGAAAGTTTTACTATGAGCAAGCTAAAATCACTTTTATGCTAGATCATTTTTTGTGTGTTTGTAACATGGATTATTAAAGACAACTGAATACATAAGAATAATTCTATAATTTACAACTTTTAGGTCATAATGGTTTAAATAGGGGCTATTTAAGTGTTTGTTCTAGGAGGCTGATGCACCTTTAATAACAATTATCTGCTGACTTACAGATGCCTCTTTCATAATGTAAGTCTATAGGAAGAGGTCTTTTGAGGCCCCGTGGCGTCACATTATGGACCCCTCAGTTGTAGTTGTTTTAGATGCTATGTCAGATTGACTTCAGAGCCCAGCGCTGTTCCTGGGGGCTTGGTTTGCATGTCATCCACGTAAGCGCACAATAATTTGCCCTTTACGTTTCCTCACACCATCCAACCCTTGCATACAGCCGCTTAATACAACTGTGGATTTCTTTTGTTGCTTGTGCAGAAATTAGAGATAATTCCTCACAACGCTCGGTTTGGAGTGGGCCTCTAAAAAAAACCTCACTTCGGTGGGCCATGTAGCCCCAACACTTTACCTTACCCCTTTATGTGAATGTGCAAAACAAAGGGGAAGTAGTCGGGGCATTGGAATTGTGTCACAAGTTCAGTCTGGTAAAGTTTGTTAGTTGTAAATTTCTCACTTCCTGTTTTGTCTTAGGAGTAGGTCGCTAATGGTTTTCTTCTTTGCGAAATATGATGTATGTAAAAGCGTGTCCTAGTTTGCACCCAGAATTTAATCACAAATAGAGTTCTGTAATTAATTAATGTGAATTCATCCAGCCACAATGTCAAACTTCCCACGAGGGAAACTTTAGTCAAACATCGAGAATGAACTCAATCAGACTCTTCAGATCTCATAAAACGAGGCCTTAATGGTTACTCTGCTTCGTACTATAAACAGATTTCTTTTTGGAATTACCCTTTTGCCTTACGCAATCGTTTCTCACTAGTTTATAGGAAGCACAACATTTCCATGTTCTCTGTGCTGTTTGCTAGTGTGTGTGTGTGTGTGTGTGTGTGTGTTTGTGCGTGTGTTGGATTGCGTGCTCGTGCTGTACAGTCTTAAACCAGTCCAGATGTATGCTGGTGGTTAGAGTGGGTCATGCTCCTTGCCACATTTCCTCTGACTTGTTACTCTGGTATGTGTGTATGTTGGAGGCATGCGCTCTGTCACTCACACACACGCATGCAGCGTGTTATTGCTGTGAGCAGGAAGTGCTACGGCTGTGACTGTGTGTGCGTGCACATGCATTTCTGAGCGTGTGTACTCAATCACAGGCACATTGTTTTACATATTTTTTTCGTTAGTGACATTGTGATTAGAGAGGAGGCCTGAGGGAAAGGAGGTAGAAATGACATGGTTAGAAGAAATTTACATTTTCCCCCCTCTTGTGTGTTGCTGGTAAAATATTTAGTGACTCACGCTATTGAAAAGGAACAAATGATCAACTACAACTACTCTTAAAGGGATTACCATAACGAGAAGATATTAAAGGGATAATAGTGTATTTAAAATATATTCTTTGTCTTCAGATTTCAGATAAACCAACATGTTGATACTTATTTTCATATTATAGGCCTTCTTTTGGAATGATTTGACAGTTCAGACACATTTTCAGATTGTTTTGGGTTTATTTTTGTACAAACGTTGTTCAAACTGATATGAATAAATGCATAAGTCTGCCTACATCTGTGATTTGTTTGGTCTTGTCTGCATGCTTTGTCCGCTTTTCAGCCGTGATTGCTTCTTTGTGATCATTTAGATTCAAATCAAACTGCGCCGAAACACAAACATGTTTTTAATGTCTTACTGTCTTAGCTCATCTCGCTCTTTTTGCTAGTTTGGACATGACTAACCCAAATTCTCTTCTGCCTTTTTTTCACTTCCTGTTACTTTCTGCTGCACCTAATCTCCATTCCTTATTTTCCTCTCCCCTCCTTTATGGCTCTACCTCATTTCAACCCTCATCTCATATTCTGATCTGTCTTTCCACCTCTCTGTCTGTAGAACTATAAGTCTCGCATCGCCGAGCCGACAGAGAAGAGCAACGGGGCGCTTCTCATCCGGGACGACTCAGAGGACGTCCCTGCCTCTTCAGAAACCTGAAATTTACTCAAACAGTGATAAACTGTGAACACACTCAAGACATGCAGACACACACTTGATGCTGAAGTCTGCAGATCTGTGTATTCACACATAAACAAGCCTCAAGACCTGTTTTTCCTCAGCCAGCAGACTGTTGATTCGAGTAAAAAACTGCTTATTCTGAAGACAAAATGGATCTATAGCTCTGCTGCCAGCAGAGGACAGTCTGTATCTGCAGAGCAAAGAAGAATTGGTTAACTTCAAATTGTCCAACATGACGATAGATGGATCTTCTAATGTAACAGAAGCAAGTGGCTCATTTGCGCTCCATTGGTGACCATTAGCAGACACAAGGATGCAAACCCTCCACTACTGGGCCATTTAAACAACATGGTGGGACATCGGAGAGCTCGTTTCCTGTTGAGACACAAATGAGATCTGCCAGTTTTCCCCAAACAAACGAAGAAGCAGAAGAAGAAGCAGCACTGACGGCCACTGAACAGCTGGAACGTACTGGCAGTACATGGAAGAAATGACTGAAGATGTGGACAATCGCAAAGCAAAAATATGTACTCTGTAGAGTGCCTTTCATAAGACATGGATGCTGCCACAAATTGTTGAAGTCATATCCTCCCAGTGGATTCAAGCGCATGTGAGATTACGAGGTTCCCCCGAGTCAGACTAATGCAGTTTAAAACAACAGTCGTGCAGTTAATCCTTCAAAAGGGTTATAATAATTAGTTTTGGTTAAAACTGTTTTAAAGACCTCTTTGATTCTACTGTATGATCATTTGCAGTTTGTTGAAATGTACTGCTATTTACAAAGAGGTGTGTGTGCTATTTAACCTACTCTCATTCATGTAAATGCGGAGGACAGAATAATAGAAATGCCTGTTACTAAAATGCAATACAATTCTGTAGCGCCACAAACTACATCATGCAAAATCATCATGTGGTTAAATCAACTCCTCTCTAAAACAGTTCAAACAAAAACTAATCATTATAACCTAAGAGGTAAGATTTGTTGCAGGACTGATTTACCTTTAGTCGGGTGTACCTAACAAACTGACAACTGAGTGAATATGGAATCACTGGAAATCTGATATTATCAGGTTTCAATTGTTCTTAAAGGGGAACTTTATTTTTTTAGCCCTATTTTATATTTTGAACATATTTTCCCCCTTTTTTGTTTTGTTTGTTTTTGTTTTTCTCTGATTTTTTTTAATGAAAATTATGCAAATCAAATGTATTCTCGTACCTTTCGCTGTCTGTTTTGTGCCCAAGTCTCGCCAAAGGAGAAGTCTTATTCTGAAATCTCACCAGTGGTGACTTGTTGCAGGAGGAAAATGATGTAAAAGCAAGTGAGAGTCAGAAAAAGAAGTGAGATAATAGTCTGTTATGTACAAAAAGTGCATTTTACTCTAATCTTAAAGATTTTCAGTGTCGTGGCTGAATATTTAGCTGATTTTAACAATGTGAAAAAGAGATTTCAGAATGAGACTTTTCCTTTAGCTGGACGGAAAACAGACCAAAACAAGTGAAAGGTATGGAAAAACATTTCATTTCTTTGTGGGGTCTTTTCCATTTTGGTATAAGACACTCATATTTAACAATCTGAGCCTGAAAATGTGTGTGGCTCTCCTGTCCTGGGTGGTTACATTGTAGCCTGTTTCACTGCTGCCAGTTGCTGCTCTCTGTCTCTCGATCATGGACCAATTTTTAAAAAACTTGCTGTTCCCTGGAGTCACTTAGACAAAAAAACAAGAAGATTCAGCTGAGTCCAGGTTGACAAGAATGAAAGGTCCTGTTTTTGACATGATTTTCAGTCAAAAGCCACTAAAGCTAATTAGGAAACCATAATGACTCTGGATGGGTTATACGTTTTTACTAATGGATTTGTTAATGTTTAATATATATTGATCAGCCACGGGATGTTATTAACAGCAACATCTGGGTTGCCAGGTTGTGAAAAATAGTTAACTTGCTCTGTGTTTTAACAAGCTCCTAATTAGTGGAGGAAAACCTCTCTTGTGGACCATTAGGTTGTTTGATGAGCTGCAGAGCATCCAGACCAAAATCCATTTATTAAAAACTTGATATTTACTGCAGCTGCTCAAAGATCCAACCACCTGTTTAAGTCCTGCTCAGGCACTGTCTTATTCTTAACTGTTAGTAAAAGGACTGCCATGAATGTAGCATTTATTTGATTATTTAATTTTATATTTGTGAACAACTTATTAAACTTGATGGAGTATTGCATTGAAATAACCCTCTGTCAGGGACTTGATATTCATGTGTTACCGATGATTTACTCTGACATTAGAAATTCTGGACCCTTTATTGGCTCACTTTTTGATTAGATATCAAGATGAATTAAAGAGTGCAACAAAAATAAATCTTAAAAATGATGCTAAAGAGGATAAACACCAACCAAATGGATTTTCCCCAACTTGGCAACTCATTAGTTAATCTTAATAATGACTTATTACTGATCTAAAATTAAATAAACCTTACTTAAAATTTCTAACCGTTTGCAAGTTTAAAAAGTGGCACCCAGTACCTTCTCTCCATTTGTTTGATAACAAATCAGAATCTTGGCGGGTGTATGATTATGGAAGTTAAGATTTGGTACGTTTAAAGTCTTAACCCATATTTTTACGTGTATGACACACATCAGATAATGTTTACCCTTCATAAATTGGAAGAGACACATTGCATGTTATGACAGTCATTTTATTCTTAATTTTACTGTTTGTTTCTCATAAATATCATGAACATACTGACTTGTAATTTAATGGATATAATCCTGTTTGTTCTCTGATGCCATACCAGTTAAAACTGATTACTTTTTTTTTTTTTTTTTTTTGCAGTTGTGGATCGGCGCTATAAGCTGTTTATTCCTCAAGGTTTTTTTTGTTTCTTTTTTTGTCTCTTTGCTGGAATGGCACACAATATTTTTTTGTAAATTGTTTGTGGTATAAGACTTTATTTAAGATGATGTTGTAGTTGTAGATATTATGTACAGTATTTAGTGAACTTAAACTTGCCATCAGAGGCAACACTTAAAAAATCATAATACCATAAAGGGAAATCTAGCTTTTATTTGTTGTTGGCCTGATCTGCAGAAATGTTTAGTTTTTTTAATGAACATTTTGGTCAAAGGGATAGTTTGGATTTTGTGTTTTTGTTTTTTAAAGTGGGGCTGTTTGGGGGATTTAGCCACAGTCTGTGTAGTAGATGTCAGTCGGCATGCTCCCAGTTTGGAGAAGCAGGCTGGAGTCCGACATGGCAGCAAAGCAATGTCCTGCTGTCGATGGGGGTCAGCAACAAAACATATTTTAGCTGCCTAAAAACAATCCCCCCTAAAAAATCAATATCAGTTTCAGTATTCAAGATACTGAGAGTAATTTCACCGCTTGACCTTTCCTACAGACATTTGCTCCAACAGGAAAAGATTTTTATGTTCTCAGTCCCGCACATACGCTCTCATCAAAGCCACCAGACTCCACTGACAGAAACACTAATTTGGCTCACTGAACACAGGAGCTTCTGGTCTACTGCTGCTTTGATTAGTTAGTTCGGTTGTCTTATTGTGTGACTTTAGTGACTCCAAACTAACCCTTTTAAACACCAAAGTCACACAGTAACACACATAACTGATTGAGGCACAAGCCGACCAGGACTCCCATGTTCAGAGATATTAAATCACTGTTTTTCTCTACAGGAGTCTGGCTTTGAAAAGAGCGATTTAAAAGCTTAATTATTCCGTTGGAAATCACCATCAGACAGAAAGGTAAAGCAGTTCAAATACTCTAAAATTGGGGGTGTGTCAACTGACTGTAATACACTGTCTATAGATAAGTATCCCATACATCACCACTTAAAGGTGTGAATCCCTTTAAACATGACTGAGCAAACAAGACAAGTATGAGTGATGTAAAACTTTGGGGTAAGTTTATTACAGCTGATAGTAAATATCGAAAAAAAAACTGATAGCAAGCTGTTTGTGGGTGAAAGCTTTCCTGACGATAACGCTGTGTGTCATTCTCAGCCATGATAATCTGCCCTCGGTAACTGACAGTGACGTCATTAAAAGCTTTGAATACTTGTATCTCTCTGATCTTCCTGTGGCCTGTTTACTGGCAGCTCGTGTTTTGTCTTCCTGCCAAATTTAAGGCTCTTTCTCTCTAAATTGACTTTGGATCTCATTCAGCCTCTTTAAGACACTTTTGCTCAATTTTTCAGTCCACTTGTTTCGTTTCCTTCCTTTCACAGAGGGAGAGAAAGCCTCTTCTTAATCTGCTCTCCCAGCCTGCCTCCGTCCTTCTTTCCTGGTAAAACAGTCGACTCCTTCCTCGTGTTGCCAAGAGAGAATCTTTTCGACAACACAAAGTCTTTCTTGTCTGTCGACAGTGAGAATTTCCTCTGGGAACGCTTCCTCCGTTTCAGGTTATCCAGGTTCAGTTTATCCAGTGGCAGAGGGATCTTCTTCTTGCGTTTCTTACCGGGTAGCGCCCCCTTCAGCTGACGCCAGGACTGCTGCAGAGGCGACCTCTTTTTCCTCTGCCAGAAGAATTTTTTTTTGGAGGAGCAACCACCCATAGCCAGATAACCTGCAGGAGGAACAACATAATCAACCTGAGAGTAAAGATTATTTTAACAACAGAATTATTAATGCAAGGAAGGAGCACAAGGATCTCAATCATAGCAGGAGCTGGATACCCGAGTTAATAATTTATGTGGTTTGAGTTCAGTTTTATTCATAAAGCCCAACACAACAAACCACAGTTGACTCAGGGCTTCACAAAAAGCATCAGTTTGTCCCAGGACCCTCACAATGGACCCTTACCCCTTTTTTGTAGTTGTAGTTCATCATTTCAAAATGATTTATTTTAGGGTTAACAATTCCAATTTTTTGTCCAATACTGCAAATAAACCATTCAATTAAAGAAAAAACTGGAAATAACCAACTGAAGAAGTAAAAGGGAAACTCACTGCACATAAATTCAGACTGATCAATTTGCAAAGTCAATAATATCAATGCTGCAAATTCAGTGGAATTTTATTTTCAACATTAAGGGTTCAGTATGTATTCAACTGCTGCTGCTCTTCTTGCATTTAAATTTAAATTTCTTAGCTTCCACACAGAGAATTATTACTAGATTTTGTTCTAAACTAATATGTAAATGATGAAAAAAAAAAAACAACCAACCTACTTTACTGCCACCAAAAGATGTACCTGTTAAATATGTATTTAAATATCCTTTATTTGGCCAGGTAGAAGTCTCACTGAGATTAAATAATCTTTTTAAAAAAGTGACCCGGCCAAGAGGTCACACAAACAGACAAAAACAACTGTCACATACCACAAATGAGTGAGCATAACCTCCAGTTAGATTGCAACACAAACAAACAAACAAGCAAAATAAAAAGTTTAACATGAGTGTACAATTTCCAAAAAATATTTCAGTGAAAATTTTAGAGGCAATCGCATAAACCAAGCGTGCTATTTTCTCAATGCTTTATACACAAAAGAAGATCACTGTATTACAAAAAACAAGTGTTTCCTTGCCTAGAGGGAGAAACAGAATTTATTCCTGAAAAACAAACTTAATTTGAGTTCCAGCTTGGAAGCAAGATTTTAAATGACTTTTTTTTTTTTTTTTTTTTTTTTTTACAAAACTGCAATGCAATTGTGCCAACAGTGATGTACATACTATAGCAGCTACCAGTGAACATTAGCCTTAGAATAAAACTTAATTTTGTTAATTTTATCAATTTATATACAAACAGACATAATGCAGTGTGTCGGATTATTAGAAAGAGACAATTAATAAGAGATTAAAGAGAGACAAATCTGAATTTTAAAAGCAAATATAATAAGTTTGTATTAAGGAAAGAAGAAAATAGGGTTGTGTAACATTAAACCTAACTGGTACTTTGAGTTAAAAGTTACTCTTCTTTACATTTCACATACACACACACAAAAATGTCCATACAGACCTTATGTCTTCTCTTCAGGACAAGATGTAGTGTTGCTCGGTTGCGTCCTCCGTCCTGTGTCCACAGAGAGTGAACCGGTTCTTACCTTTATCATCATGAACAGGATCTGATTGATCACCACTGTCTCTACACCTAAGCTAACTAAAATGAAATGTCAAAGTGTCAGGGACTTTTTAACATGTGACCATCAAACAGGAAGAGAACAAACCAGTTCTGTGACATTCTTGTGACTTACTGCTTAAACTCATTCAGGGACGCCCAGAAAGCTGTGCCTTAAAATGTCCATGAACTGTAGTCACTGTATATGTCATGTATGAATCTGACGATTTCTTTCAAAGACTCCCCTCATCAGTCTGTTTAATATTTGTGTGTGTGTTAAATTCTCATTTATGTGGCAAAAACAGTGGAACTCTGTTAAGAACATGTGCTTCTTGTCTATAGAAGATGCAGGTTTCCTTCTGTGCAGTGACGTGGTTGGTCACTGTTGGTCCTCGTCCATTGTTAACTGTTTAGAACAGCCTGATAGACTATGTAACAAAGTTACACAAACCTAAAATAGCATCTTCTGTTTTTTTGCTGATTTGATTCTGTGTTAACTTCTCTCACAGTGCCCAGGAGCAATATGGCACTGCAGCATCGCTTTGAAAGAGTGACATTTAAAGACTGAATGAGAATGGACCTCATTGATCCAGAAGGTAACTCACTCACTCATTCATTAATTCACTCAAGGCATTGTAAGATGATCTGCACCTCCTTCCTCCTCCATCTCGTTAAATCAACATTACTCAGGGATACAAGCACTTTATTTGGACACCGTGCAGCAACCAAAGCAACTTCATGGACACAAAATTTAAACCAGACTCTCTGCTTTTAGATTGTGTACTTGCTCAAACCAAAATTTCTTCTTGTTTGTTTGTGGTTTTCTTTAATGAGTGCTGTGCTCAGCAGAGGTACAGACTGTGGTTTCTTGTTTGTTGCATGCCGCAAAGCCTCGAGATAGCAATAAAGTATAAATTGTTTCTTTTAGGTCAAATATTTTTTTACTATCTTGGTTAGGACTGCAGATAATGCTTTAATAGAAAGAAGGTTGTTTCTGAGTTGCTGTATTTTGCATCTGGACAAAAGAGAAAACTTTAGATCTGGATTTCTGCTGCTGATTGTGGACTTTTTGATGTCATTCTCTCTGGTGTGATCTTCATGATTTCCTGTGTCAGGGGTGTTTGTGGCTTGCACATGAAGACAGTCGAGACAATATCATCTGAAGAGGGGTTTTGCTGTCTCAGCTGGTTGATATCTGCAGCCTTCACCACTAGATATCACAAATTCCTACACAATTAAAAAAACTATGTTAGGCCAGTTTAAAATGTTTCTCAGAATAGACGTATGTTAAACTACATTTTGTGTCCTACTCTGACAGAAAAAAAGAACCCTTCATATGTTGGGTGTAGTTTGCTTTTATAGTAAGCTATACGATCAGCCTTAATGAGATCACTTAAATAGGGTGTCTGTGGGTCCTTAAAAAGTCTTACAATCTCTTTGGTACAATTTTGTAAATATCAGGTTTTAAGAGACATTAAATAGTCTTAAATTTGAATTTGTGAGGTCTTAATTGACTCACACATTTTTTCTAATTTAATTTCATCCATCTTTTCATTTATTTTTGTCAAGTGAGTTGAGCTTTTCTGCATAAAAGTCCACATTTCATTCACATTGTTACAAATCTTGAATGACCATACACTACTTACCCTTTATACCTGCCTGCAATGCTTTAATAAGATTATTTGTACAAAACTAAGTCTTAAAATTGGTTAAAAGTTTCCTTGAAAAGTCCTTTGAAGCATCCTGTTGTTTTACATACTTAACCACCTGACTATGATGATACATGGAGGTTGTATTAATCCCTTTTTATTGGGTATAATTTGCAGTGAATCAAATACATTGAAATTAACCTTAATGCTGTCTCTTCAGAATCAACCTTTTTTTTCTTTTTTGCGCTTGGCAACACAAATACAGTGTTTTTACTGACTAGGTCACCTGGTTAAATTGAAGTCTGGGGGACAAAGTTTGTGCCTTGCTCAATGGCACCTCTATGTGGAAGAAGGGGACCCTGACACGCAGCTTCCAGCCTAGAAAACTGCTCTCACAGACAAAAACGATGATGCTGTAATTCTGCAGAACATTTTTGGGCATATTACTGCTGCTGCTGCTGCATGTGTCGTGAATATATAATTTCGGATTTTTTTTTTCTTCTGTGACATCCCCTATTGGCCATGATGTGACGTTCACGTGGGCGTGGAGCCAGGCGGACATCCTAATTTGTATTTTATGCCCCATATATTTGCTTTTTGATTAATTATGGGATAATATTAATCCACACGTTTCTATTTTCACTATCTCTGTTTAACTTTTGTCGTCGTCGTCTTGTCGTTATTGTTATGTTCCAGCGTGTGTCTACATCACAGGATCCTCCCTCCTCTCTCCTCCTCCTCCTTCTCCTCCTCCTCCTCCTCCTCCTCACATTTTCCCGGTGCGGTGCTGCTCCTGCTGCCTCCGTGTCGTCCGTGCGGCGCAGCGCGGCCATGGTGGACTCTCCCAGCGCGATGAAGAAAACGTTCTCGGTGCCGGAGATCAAACCGCTGGACAAGTATGACTTCAACCGGGCCAAGATCTGCGCAAGCGTGCGGTGGCTGCTGTCGAAATCGTATGGCTCTGCAGGTACAGATTCCCGTCTTTTGCTCTCATCGCTGAGGCGCAGCTGCTTGGGTGGGGCGCTTAATAATTCATCCAGCTATATATGGAGCTCTGAGTTCCACTTTGCGTTTTATTTCGAGGGGACCTCCAGCATCCATCTGCTCAGCATCCATCCTCATCCACCGCCGCTGCACTGATCATTAACCCGGTTAACCTGCGCGTCCCCTTCCAGCCTGTGCAGCTTTAACTCTGCATCTAGGTTACATATCACCAAAGCGTTTTCAGCCAATTATTGACATCAATATGATGTCTGTCAGGAGGAATCTCCTCAGTGGTGATGCATGAAGGAACTGGAGGCTATCATCGCTGCAGTGCAACAAAGCCTTTTGTCAGGCAGGCCTGTGGAGGGGTCCACCAGAATTAAAATAACCTGCAGACACAAACCTATAAGCTATATCATCAATAATTTAATAAAATGATTGCAAAAACATGTATGGACATGTGTAGACTGGCTGTAAATGGGTCAGGACTGCATAATATTTGTGTCAGTGTTACGCACGCACGCTGTGCTATAGCGCGTGGCACTATAGTGAAGGTGACACAGTGGCTCTTATAAGACAATGGAGTGGTTTTGGTGAAAGCTGCTGCAGGTCTGTCGATAAATGCAAATGTCAAATGTACAAATGTCTACAAATTTAAGAATACGAATTATTATTGAAAAATTGCTAGAAACAATAAATAAGAAAACATATGCCTGTCAGCATTGGAATGTATATTCTCTGTAGCTAAAGACACAGTAGGTGCACAAATATAACACCAATAAGGTCTAATGCAACTCAATGTAATACCATTGAGAGAAATAAAATATAATAAGGCTCATAATGTTTAAGTTTTGTTGTATTTTATTGGATGACATCATACTGGTGCTCCTTTTTACATATGCAACTCATTAGTATTTTCACTAGCTAAACTATTTTCTTCCTATAAAATGTAAAATATATATGAATGTAAATAGATAGATAGTGAAAATGAAGGATTGTTTCCTAGAGGACAAGGTTCAGTCTTTAAATTGCTATTTTAAACATGTCAACATTCCAAAATCCTAAGATATATTGATTTTACAGTCATGTAAAACAGAGAAAAGCTGTAAAGATGGATGCTGGAAACAGAGAAAAACTGGCAGATTTAATAACTAACATTCATAATCAAAATTTAATGACCGTATTGTTTCATTGCTGTTTCTGTTATTTCACTCCTGTTTCTGTGGGAATGACACACTTCAGTCACAGAGCTCTATCCGTGGGTTCAGTCTCTGCTGACTAAGAGTGATGTCACACTGTGGGTTCATGCTGCAATAGTAAAGTTGCATAGGTTTGAATTATGTAATAATCCATTTTTATTTTATTTTATTTTTTTTATTGCTGTGGTAATAGCTTCTGACAGAATTTCATGTTACATTTGGGTCCGGTCAATCAGTGCGACAGGAGGGGAGATGAGCTGAAAATGTCTCAGCAGGGGAGGCTTATTGTTGTCTGTCAACTGGAAAATGCCCACTGGGTGCCTCATAGAATTTTAATGGAAGCCCTTAAGAAAATAGCACTAATAAAGCCACACGTGGGATTCATACACACCTCTGATTAAGCTAAGATTCATTTTACCTGAAACTGATGATGACTACTCAAAAATATATACAAAAAGAACTTTGTTAAGGACATTTCTTCCAGTTTTTTGTTGTTATTTTATTTATTTATTTTTATATTATTTAACATAGAGAGTGAAGAAAATCTCTGGAAAGGGCTATGGTAAATTGCTGCTGAACAGATGGTCTTTTCATAAAACTTGGTTGTCTATGCAGTAGAAAAACACAAATACTTCTGAATTTGGTGTTATATGATCAGCGAAAATAGAGAAAAATGGCTGTGGCATTTGCTTTTGCTCAAGAGGCAGGAAACCTACAACTACAAGAATGCACTGTGCCACCAATAAACACTCCTGCTTGTGACATAATGCAAACTTGGCTTTTGTGACACATGAAACAATATGGCGTGTGGCCAGTAAAAAACGGTTTCGAATAAAAGCTAAACAGTACACTAAAATATGTTTCTGAAAACATTTTAGGCAAGAAATAGGCATCGCAGTTGCAGCATCTTGGTTTATATTTGATCACTGCCGCTTAGTTTTACCATTTGATCTGAGTATTTTCATAATACAGGAAACAGTATGGCTGCAGCTTTCTATTTATAGATTCTTGTATTACAGCCAAACAATACACTAAAATATGTTTCTGAAAACATGTTAGGCAAGAAATAGGCAATATTGTAAAAGAATCTACATTTGATTAGCACTGCCTTTTGACCTGAGTTTTAGAGAGACTAGTTTAATTATGCACTTAACTCTATTTTACTATTATTGTTGGTTTGATCTGTTGTTAATTCCATTCACAGTATTTTAATTATAATTGTGCTTTGCACTTTGAATTAAAAAAATGACTAGAGAGAGAGAAAAAGAAAGGAGCAGCTCTCTCTCTCTCTCAATCCACTTACTCTTTGTGTCTGGGGTGGGGACAAGGAGCCCATAGGTTCCTTTGGTGGCAGGGCCCAGCAGTCCATGATCAGCCCCCGTCACTTCTTGGTCTGAAAGTGGAGGCCCTGAAGATGCAGATTTAGTGTTTGGCTAGCAAGAAGTATTAGGTTATAAGAGAGGCGGTGAAGGTTAGGGATTAGGATAAGGGCATTGGTAAGGGTTACATCTCTTTAAATCTCCTTTATAAGGTTAATCACAGTAAAGTAATCATTTAGTCACCAGGTTGGCTGCAGCTTTACATGTCTCTCTGTTTTTGCAATAAAATGAGCAACTAAGGATGCAAAGTGCAAACATCAATCCATAGCATCCTCTGTCAGGCGCGCTCTTATTTTGAAAGTCTATGTGATGATGGCGAGTACATCATGGGCGAGCAGCCGAGAGAAAGATGATGATATTACTATTATTTACTCAGGAATAAATAAGCAGTGTGGAAATGTTTTGTTTTCGGAGAAACTGCGAGTCAACCGACGGCGCACGTGACATGTAAACAAAAGCAGTACTGAGGAAAGGTGAGGTACCTGCCCGACCACCTCACTGACTTCCTGCTAACCTTAGCTGCTGTGTTTCAACAACTTTGACTGAAAAAACGTGCATATAGACTGAAAGTCATCCGTGATTTTCTGTCAGGAGGTGCAGGGACTTAAACCAGCGGTGAGTAAGAGAAGGCATAAATAATAGTAAGTTTGTTAAGTTATGAGTAGAGGAAAAGTCCGCTAGCCGCTAAGCTAATTTCTGTCATGTAAAATGCCATAGGTTTATGTTAATAACGTTAGCATGTTGTATATGTGGGGGAAATGTGACCTACAGAAGACAGCTGTTTTGTCTGTGATCCTTGACAGTTATTATTGAGTTTTATACTAAGATCTTGCTGTTAATCCATGTTTTGAGGATGTTGGGGAAAGTTTGTCTTCAAGTCAGGCCGTCCTGAAGTTTTAGGAGAAAAGATCATGGTTAGAATTAAAATAAAACATTTTTATGAACCAGTTCTTAATTATTTCCAATTATGTTGTTTTTATCTTTTTTGGCCAAAAGCAAAGAAAGGGTGGTAGCTTCTTCTGTAACCAATCGTGTAAATGAGCAGATAATTTAAGCTTATATAGATCGCAGGTCCCTAAATTGAAGCGAAGCAAAAACGTATCGTGGTAGACTTTGAACAGAAATACGATATAAGCAGATAGTACAAAGTATCGATATAACATGGTATCGTGATGAAACCAGTGATTTACACCCCTAAAAAAACAGTGGGACACCCAAATCCTTTTCACAAACTCTTTTATTTCAGCCAAACAGTGCGCTCAAATATGTTTTTAAAGACCTTTTAAGTGAGGCCATATATTTACACAATATCTTATATTTGATCAGAACTGTCTAGTTTTACAGTTTAATCTGAGTTTGAAGAGAGAAAAAGAGGCGCAGATTCCTGTCAAACTCCACTTCTATGCTCTTTGTGTCCGTGGTGGCGGGCTTATGAAAATGCAGAAGGATACAATCTGTAGTTTGAGCAACAGCCTGAGAGTCAGCAAAAAATTGAGCAGGGAGATCTGCATGCTGGTAAGATGGAGGAACGTCTGCCTCAGTTCATTTACATATACTGCTACATTGTTATGCTGAAAAGCTGGTTGAAATCGGCAAAGTATCCCTTTAAGTTAACTATTTCCTGACCTTTACAGACGAAACAATGAATCAAATAATTTAGAAAATAAATGACAGTGGTTTTTATCCCCAAGCATGTGTTTGTTTATTTTGTATGAGGCATGGTGGAAAGGAGATTTGAATAAGTGTCATATTATTATAATCTTAACAACTTGTATATTTTTTGGTGATTTCTACATGATCATACCCATACAATGCATACAATGTTACTCTGTTGCGCATTTTTAGTTGCATGTTTCTGTTTCGTCCCCTGATTGAATCAGCGTTTAGTTAAATGGGTTAGCTGGTTCCTGCTCTGCAGTCCAGTCTCATCGCCTCTGCTGTGATCAGGACAGAATGGCCACTTTCCCATTTCCACCATTCCCATGGTGACGGCAGTCCTATTTCCTCCCACTGCTGCAGAGTGTGAAAGGCGGAGGGTTTAACCCCAAATAGTGTGTGTCACACTGCAGTGGAGTGTGTGCTTCAACTGTTGTTTATGTAGTGACACAGATAGAGGCTGCTATTCAAATTCATATGCAGTAATTTCTCTTCTCCTCAGGATGGGAAGATGGAGTTACAGTTACATAAAGGTTACAGAGAGAAAGACAGTTGTTGCCCTCATTACGAGTCACAGTTAGATGTGTAAGGACAGATGAAGGCTTCAAGGGAACGAGGACTGACTGCAGTAGTAAATGAAAGAGATGTAGACTCTGATATTCCCTCCAATCTTCAGGATTATCCCGACTCCTTGTACAGCCTTCCAGAGATGGAATATGGGTCAGCCAGGGAAGTGTGCATTTTTTGTGTCCACAGTCTGCAAGCATCTATGAAATGACCCACTCATACTGGTCTGAGCTCCTGGCTGTGCACACCATAGATTACTTGGCACACACACACACACACACACAGACACAGACACACACAGACACACACAGACACACTAGTGTGGGGGACCTAGCTGAGCTGTTCATGCAGATGATGACATTATCATCTCCTGCAGCCTCCCTGCAGTCAGACGCTGTCATTGACTGTCATCTAATCTCCATAGTAGGAAAACTTTTTATCTAGGGGTTGACAGATTATGGGCCTGGCCGATTATTATATATCCTTTCTTTAACCAGGTCTCATTGAGATTTAAAATCTCTTTTTCAAGAGCGACCTTGCCACGAGGGCAGCATAAAATACTGTTTCAGCAATAAATACAAGCAGACAAATACAACCATCACACATTAGAAAGAGTTAAAATGCAACACAGAACAGTCAAATACAGTAATTCAGTACTCAGTGCAATTTTCAGTTTCAGTGAGCGTGAGAGTAGCAATCACACTGACCAAAAGTGCTATTTTCTCAATCTTTTAAAGGTGACTCAAAATCCCCTGTAGTGATCAGCTCACACAGTTTAGGGTCCCTCTGAAAGTTACTCCAAGTAGAGGGGGCGGCTACTACTAGCTATTAATAATCGGTATCAGTATTGGCCCAGGAAAACCATTATCAGTCGACCCCGACTTATATCCACTGGTTATTTGGTTTTCTCTTCCAGAACTGATAATTTAGTGGGAATGCGTTTTCTCGGCAGCAGCCTGTGTGACAATTGTTAGCTTTTCCAGCTGGGAAAAAGCAGTCAGAGTAGAACAATGCATGGAAGCTGACTCATGTTTCCCCATCTCCTATATCTACAGGAAAGCAAGAAATATTTTATATCTGCACTATAAACTTGATGTCTCTGTTTCTCACATGCAGCTCAGAAAACATCCTTTAGAGGATGAATGAGTCCCTCCACTCTCTCTTGATAATTATCTCTGCTTGTAGATAATGATTGAGTGGACTCTTTCAACTTCCGCCACCCACTAAAATATTAATTCTGAGCTCTTTTGAGTTCATAAGCGTGATAGTTTCTTTCCCTCTTGCAGCTCTAAGGCTGAGCAGAAGTGTTTCAGCTTCAGCAACTGCATTCATGATGCTAAGATGCTGATGTTTAGCAGGTAAAATCTTCACCATGTTCAACATCTTAGCTCAACATCTTAGCATGCTAAGAGAAAGTACAATTGATGTAAATGTCTTTACTTTTACAAATAACTGGTCATAAACCAAAGTGACCATTTGACAAATTGCAATTTTGACCCGATGATTGCACTAAGTGAAAAGTCATTCAGATTTCACGCTCTTGGAACTATGAATGTCCAGACCAATTTTCTGCGAATGCAGATCCACTGAAAAGATGTTGAAATATGTCAACTACAAAAGACTGAGCTCAAAAAAGTTATTGACAATCATTTGACATTAATCCTCTGGGCACCATGCTTACCTGTCTGACATTTCATTTCACATATGTTGTCATGGTTTAACTTCAATCCAAAAATGCCAACTTCCTGGTAACGTGGGTGAAAAAGTCAGAAAATCAGAAAAGTAGGATTTATCTTCTAAGATATGTTTTTCTTTTTTTCTTTTTTTTTTGTGGAAATCCACGAAGAAGGTCTTAAAATATTCACAAAATAAATGGAAACTTCGATCTGCAGATGGCACGAGAGCCAAATTCAAAACACCACGAAAGTTATTAAAATTAATCCTCTGGGCAATATGCACATCTGTCTTATATTTCATGTCAGTCCATCCAAACGTTGTTATGGTTTTACTAAAATCCAAATATGCTGACTTTGTGGTGGCGCTAGAGAAAAAAGTCAAGAGATCATCAAAGTCAGTAGAATTCATCCTCTTGGGAAAATGAATGTCTGCAACTTATTTCTGTGGAAATCTGTCTTGGTTTGACTGAAATCTAAAAATGTCAACCTTTCTGGTGGCGCTAGAGTCGGGGAATCAGTAAAGTCAGGAGGATCCATCCTCTGGGTAAAATGAATTTAAAACGATTTTCAAACTCCATCTAATAGTTGTTTAAATAATTCAATCTGGACCAAAGTGGTGGACCAACCGACATACCGACATTTCCATCCCCAGAGCCACCCTGCTTGTAAGGCTAAAAGCTCAACAAGACTGTCTTCTGTCTTCTCTTTCAGAAAATGTCCCTGTGGAGTTGCGGGAGCCGCTTTACAAGGACCAGTATGAACAAGACCACCTCAAGCCGGCCGTCTCCAAGCTGCTTCTCTCCCCGGAGATCTACTGCAGAGCCCAGGCCCTGCTGGCTCAGGCACAAGGGGTCTCTCAGCCAGCGTCGCAGGGGTCCCTGGCTGATAACTCTGCGCTGCTTCAGTTCCTCATTAAGAAAGGTTTCGCTCCTAAGGTCCAGGATGCAGACGTCACTGAGGAGGACCTCAGCTCTGTCCCCATCAAAACGGTGGGTGTGTTTGTGTGTGGTGTTTGTATATATGCGTGTGTCATATGAAGATGTATGGTTCTTAGTTAAAATTTTTGTTTGATTTGCAGTGAGAGATGGAAAGAAGGAAGGGATTGAGGTGATATTTAGCAAGATTATCTCATGTCAATGTTTATCTCTAAAGTAGAATATACATACATATATATATATATATATATATATATATATATATATATATATAGAGGGAGAGAGAGAATAAGAGTATTTTTGTCAAAATGTGGTGGGATAAAAGTAGAAGGTATGAAAAAATGTTGTTATCGTTGCTGATTTTGTAATTGATTAAATCCGTCTCCATGGGTACAGAGACCATCAGGTCAGATGGTTAAATTGTCCCTCTTGTGATTAATGCAGAAAGCCCACCTCGCCCTGATTGACGCTCTGATGACGCTGGTCGCCAAAGAGGCGGTGGGCAGGGTGAAGATGGCGGCGGAGGCGGAGCAGATGGGTGTCGGGGCTCCATGGGAGAATGCTCTGCTCTTCTGGGTCAACAGGGTGAGACCACAAAATCAGTTAGTTCTTTGATAAAAGGACAGGGTCACTTTTTTGAACACTTATTTAAAATGTAGTTTACCGAAACATTTACTCAACATGACGGCACTGACAGCCTCAGCAGTGAGAACCAATCTGCTGCAGCTTCTATTTTGGGATGTTTGAGCCTTCAAAACCATAAGAAATATGATTTTTGGGAGCTCAGTAGAGTTCTCAATACAAATTATACCAAAAAGCATACTTTCTATCAGACCTAACTATGCAAATGATCAGTTTTTGGTGTGGAGTTAGCCCAGAGTAAAAGTAAATAAAACCAGATAGAACGCACTGTTTTTACCTTCTTTTTATCATCAGACCGTTGTTGGTACAGGTGTCTCTCCGTCCTGTGAGCTACTGAAAAGTATCTCTTTTTTGAAGACCTTAACAGTTACCTCATTGGCCTGCCTAATGAAGAACTGTAGCTGTATAATGAATTATATGCATGATTACTAACGATGAAAGCAAGAAATAATGGGGCAAGCAATACTTGGACCTGTACGCAGTGAAACACAATTATCTATTATGAATTTTCCATTCATGTTGGGCCTTATTGGCCATATTGCTTCAGTTTTTTAACATTTTTTCATATTTATATACTGTGTATACTTAGTTTTATCCTTTATATAGGATTTACTTGCCTGTGTGTCATTGTTTGATTCTAAAGATCACAGTTACCCTTTAATCATATATTTAATATTTTGGTTGTTGTCATTTGAACTTTTTCTTTTAACTTCGTGCAGCTCAACCAGAAGTTAAGAGAAGTCACAGAAGAAGAAGAGCCCACCAAGTCGCAGACATGCACAGACATGCAGCCTGCTCAGGAAAATGTGAGAAAACAAAACACACACACTGACACACACGTGCATGATGTTTTGCTATGATGCAGCTGTCTCTCATACTGTAGCTGCGTTGCTGAAGCTTCTAACATCAACCTTGCTCTGCTTTTCTGTTCTCTCCCCCCTGATTTTGTCTCTGTCATGCTTTGCTCTCCCTGGCAGTGTCAATCCAACCGTTGGTACTGGAAACTAGTCCCCGTAAGTGTTCTCCTCTCCCGTCTATCTTCCTGTCTGTCCATCTGCTATGGCTGACATTATTGTGCCTGCTGGAGATGCCTCACGTAACTCTTATCTGTCTCGTTATGAAAAGTGCCTTAGCGTTTGATGTCTGTAAAATATATGCTGACCTTTTTTCTAACTGACTCTTTAGAGATGTCCTGTAACTGCTTTATTATGATGACCAGATGATGTTTTGGACATTTGGGTGTTTATGACTTTGTTACATTCAGTCATTAGTTTCATCTCAAACTGCCCAGATTATCAGAATGGAGGGGGGGGGATGTTGGAGAGGAGGGAGGGGGGTGAAATTACTCCCTCACTGATTATTAATCCTCTGAAACCTGGATCGACGCCACTTTTCTTGTGGTGCTCTCAGATGCGTTTGACAAGTATTAAAACCTCTGAACTCTGAACAAATTGTTTTGAATTCTTTCAAAAACATGGTGGATAAAAAAATGAACAACTTGGTAAGAAATGTCCCACAAATTGCAAGAAATTTGTAGATTTAGAAAATTAATTGAAATTTGAAAAAAACAAAACCCTGAGAAAAATATTCAGAGAACTATATATATAATCGTCATAATTTTAAAATTATTTTAGGATTTATTATCATTCTCAAGCAGTTTTTTTTCAAGTCATTTCTTTAAAAAAAATCTCTCTTTCCAGTTTTTTTATTTTTATTTTTTAACTTATTTTCAATTTAAAAAAAGGTACTTTTTCCTAATTTCTTGTTAATTTTGAATAATTGCTCCTCAAGTTTCTCATTGCCTTCCCATGTTTTTGAAAGAAATATGCGCCCCCTTTGATTGTCCCCTTCCTTTCCTCCTCCTTTGACTCCTCTCTCCCTGAGCGGTGACTTTGTGGTGTGGCGGTTCCCATGATTACCGGCCCCTTTGTCATTTATACTTGTTTCCCTCTCTCTGCCATCCCCCCCATCCAGCATGCTATCGCTTTTTGTTTGAAGGAGTCGGGGAATAAGCCGCCTGTGGTAACGTATAACACCTCGCTCTTTTTCACACCATCATCCTCCACGTCTCCCATAGCAACGCACTCGACTATCAGACTGACCAATCGCCACACCTCCTCCACACTGACTGACTGACTGACAGACCGCAAACTAATCACTATTCCAACCCCGAGGTTGGATGGATTAATAAGAACTCATTAACTATTACCAGTATGTATCCATTTTTATCTGCTGCTTTTCTTTATAGTGGGTGTTACAAAGCCATGTTATAGGAGGCATTATGAGACTGGATGCTGTTCTTTGATGCAGAACTTTTCACCTCCTCCAACAAGGCTGCGTAACATTCAGCAGCTGATGCACCTGCAGCGTTTGTTTTGTGTTGGATCCTTTTGGGTGTATTTTATCTCTTGTGCACATTAAAAGAGTGATGCAGTGTTTCACTTTGATAAAATTCACTTTTTTTTCTCATCTGATTATGTATTTTTTACGTGATCAGAATTGAAGGCTCACAGTGTCGTCAGTGCCTGTTTCTGCTGCATGGACACCGGAGGACAAACGTTTCATTTTCACTAATAATCACTCACATTTTTCTACCCATAGTTGTTTTTTCATTAATCTATGTTTTTTTCCCTTTTTGCAATTTTTTTAACCTTTGCACTGCAACTTATGGTTAATGTGTGTGTGCAGATGTTTCTTAATTGAGGCATCACTGGTCTTGCGCTTTTTTTCTGTGGATTTCCTTCTCTGCAATTTTCCTGGAGTTTGGCTGCTTTTATAGTTTGATTTGATGGTTTTATTTGTTGTCTGAAAGAGGGACACTTCTGGCTGGTTGTACATTTCTTTTGTCCTGGGTTCTAACTATCTTAAATATGATGTATTTGTAATTTCTGCCATATGATCCTTCCTCTCTTCCCCTCACTTGCCCATTTGCTGTTTCTGTTTCTGTCTTTGCAAAAACGCCTCCTCTTTTTACCCTCTTCTCTCTCCTTCTCCTCCTTCCCTCTCCTTTCCTCTGTAGATTCGCTATAGGAAGGACAAAGTGCAGTCTAAGCTGACTCCTACTTTCCCCCTGGTCTCTGCGGTCAAAGATCTGTCTAATGGCTGCGCTATAGCTGCTACATTGCACTACTACTGCCCCAGCTTGCTGCCTCTAGAGGGTATACACATGCACTCAAACACACAAGCATACTTGTAATGTACACTTTTGATGTTCAAATATTTATTTTAGCTGATGTATGCAGCCACACACTAATCATCTGAAATTATGGCCCAAAGAAAAAGGTTTCCAATGAATCTTATGTTCACTAGAAGAGCAATACTCTGAACTTCTTGTTGCTATACCTACGCATTTATTTTTGACACTTAATAGTAGTATACGTTATACATTTTGCTGTATCTACAATGAGTCAAAAAGTGCTTGATTGCCACTTCCAAGTGACACAAGCTTATTCACCTTACATGCTGCATACTTATAATTATGAATTCTTCCGTTGCTCCTTCCAGATGTGTGTCTGAAGGACACCATGTCAGTGGCTGACAGTCTGTACAACCTGCAGCTCATCAGAGAGTTTTGCGAGAGCAGTTTACAGAGCTGCTGTCCCCTCGCTGTGGAGGACCTGCTCTACGCTCCACCCGTCCTGCATGTAAGCATTATGACATTTACACTGCAATTAATACACTAAAGATGCATCATTACAGTTAGTGTGAGGAGTACAGAATATGGATGGAAAATGAGGCATGCACATAAGTGTTTAATGCAGTGCAAACAGGATTTCAGCCTGGGTGTTGTAGTTATTCTTCATTGCTGGGGTAGGCAGTTTTCAGGAAAAGGGGAAGAAAGGGGAGAATTTGAAAATACGCCCTCCTCCTGCAGTGACAACTTTTTCTGCAGGATTTTGCGCCACTGAATCATGCTTTTACCATCTGAGGGGAAGAGCAGGTGCATTTGCTTTTGTAGCAGCCAGTGGAAACCTCCTGTTTCTTACGTCACGGGCTAGGTTTTCTAAAGACGACAAACAGAGCCAAGAGGAGGTGCAGAAGTCTAGTTTTCTCTCAGTATACTTGAATTACATGTGCTGAAAGGTTATTATGGGATTTTTGCCCACTGACATCAAAATAAAACTGCCCACCCCAGCTGTGAAATGTTGACAGACCACTTTCCAAGTAGCATCCTGTTGCTCTTTGGGATGATGCCACTGAAGTGACAAAGATTTTTGCTTATTTTGCATTTTGTAATCCCTCCACATGTGAATCCCCATGGTAACCTAATATGCTCTTCTCCTCAGTTGAACATCATGAGCTTCATAGCTGAGTTGCTGGAGTGGTTTGAGATTAAGAAGCCTGATTTTGTCAAGCCCATTCAACCCATTGATCTTACAGGTCTGTGACTTGACAAGACACTACAGTAATGAGAATATTTCTGTTTATATTGGCTAACGCGATCAGCCTCTGAAAAGGCAGTGTTTCCTTGTATTTCAGATGTATCAGGGTTACTAGACTGTACAAGTCCTGTCAGTGGGAACAGCAACAGGTAAAATCATCTGCCCACACAAAGACGGTCAGGGTATAAAAATCAGGCATGATCTTACCAATCTGATTGTTAAATCTGTCCCAAACCAATCTGAACCAAAACTGCAAAAGTATTTATTGAGACAAAATCTGATCAAAATTAAAATATACTTGAGAAATGTTAGTGAATAAGACCTGGTTCAGGCTTAGAATCAAAGCTGGAACATGCATACACTATTGTGAAATGTTACATTTCCATTTGTTTTCATAAGAGTTGTGAATGACGGCATTTTATTGTATTTTTCATTTCAGTGGTTCTCCTTCCTACATCTTCAAACAGCCCTTTGTACCAATCTCTTCCCCAGTGTCACCAGGTAAGAATTAGACAGAAATACACACAGTGTTTTATTGATTCAAAATAGACTTTTTGACATTTTTTTTTATCCGTCTTTCTAGAACACAAAAGTTGGACAAAGAAACAAATCAGGTAGTTATACTTCAAAAGTTCATGCGATTTCTATAGTAGATGTGCTACATTCATATTTTATCTTACTTTTTCAAATCTTCTTACTTTGGCTTCCGTGGTTTCTGCTTTACCATTCATGTTGGCACATCCCATTCATTTGTCCATCCCTTCATCACCATCCACCTCTCCGCAGTCGTCCCCTGTCCGCAGTGACTTTCAGCATCCCATTTGGGCTGGACAGTGATGTTGACATTGTCATGGGAAACCCAATAGATTCTGTCTTTCGCTCCGTCAGCAATGACAGCCTAACCACCGGCATCCCTGCAATGACTTCACCGGTCCCATACAGCCCTCCAGAGGAACTCAGCCACCTGGTCAGCGCTTCTGCTCCATCGCAGCGCTCTTCCTGGGGCCCTTATGCGCACACAATGCCACTAGGAGAGTTGCCGACCATCGAGGAGGCACGACAGGTGGTTCATTCTCCAGGCAGCAAAGATCGGAAGAAAGGAAGGATAGCAGAGAAAGGTGAAAGAGGAGTGTTGGGAGGAAGGCAAGAGCCCAGATTACGTCCCGAAGGAGCCCCTGCTGGTTTCTTTCTACACTCCCCTGAGGAGGTTAATTCCCAGCTCAGCAGCTCTGCTCCCTGTCGCTCTGGAGTCCTCTGCCGGCCTGTTGGTGGAGAGGTGGGCAACACTGAAAGGCAAGGAAGGGCGGAGAGGAGGGAGAGATCAGGACGCAGCTCCGATATGTCACGTGATGACGACTCTGTTTTGCGTGATGGTAGCGTTGACTCCTCTGAAGCATCTGATGACACCCCTAGAAACGCCCCAGGTAATATTCGACCCAGTAACAATCGCCAGGGAAACAACAGCACCAGCAACAGTCCTCGCATGACAAGTTTTGCTGAGCGACGAGACAGCAGAAAGAGACATTCTGCTGCTCCCGGGGAGGAGTCGGCGTCTGCTCCAACCCCGACAACTCCAGGAACTCCACATACACCCTCCACCCCAGCAGGGGCACCTGGCCGCCAGGACAGCCCAGGTCCCAGAGGCCCTGAACCAGGCTCTGAAGCCTGGGAGTTGGGGGCTCGTCTGGAGGAAAAACGCAAAAGCATTGAAGCCCAAAAAAGACGCATCGAAGCAATCTTTGCCAAGCACAGACAGAGGCTTGGAAAAACTGCTTTTCTTCAACTAAAAAGAGACCAAGGAGAGGGAGGAGGAGAGGGAGCAGAGGTGGATAATCTCACCCTGGAGGAGCGTCTCACTTGCATGGAGGAGCAACTGAAACAGGAGGAGGAGAGGGAAGACAAGGAAAAGAAGGAGAAAGAAAAGGATGGAGAGGTGGAGAAAGAGAAGCCATCTGTTTCCAATCCTCCTCGGTTAGAGAAGCAGGTCACATTCTCTATTGAAAGTAAAAAAGGAGCAGAGAAAGGAGGTGAAGCAGTCTTGGTGGAGTGCAATGAAGTGGTGCAGAAACTGAGTGAAGCTCTACAATCACTACAAAAGGACATGCAGAAACTTACAGAGCAGCAACAGCAGCTCATGAGCAACCAAAGACCTCGAAATACACCCAGAACTGCTCCAAAATCAGCACCTAGAAGTACCACCAAAACACCACCCAAAACTCCTCCTCACACCCCAACAAAGACACCACCAAGAACCCCGACAAAGACTTCTACAAAGAGTGCCAGTAAAGCCTGGGTGATTCCAGGCCCCAGTACCCCCGCTGCCTCCTCCCCATCACGGCGTTCTCACCCTGTTACCTCCCCAAAGACTATCATCTCCTCCTCTTGCCCAGCTCCTCGCACCAAGATCCACTCGTCCTCCACTCCCCGTAGCCCAAAGCACCACCCGCGTGCCCATCATCAGCCTCATCCAAGGCCTTCCGAACTCAAGTTCCCCCCGCTCAACCGTGTCTTGGCACCAACCCAGAATGTGGACACCCTACCTCACTTGCGGCGTGTGTCCCCCAGCAAGTGTCAGGTTCAGACCTCTTCTTCCTTTCGCATCGGTGGCCCTCGGACTCCTCAAGAGTCTCCTCAGCCTACCCAGCAGCCACAGCCTGAGGAGAGCACCTCCGATACAGCCTCTAGTGAGACACCAACTCAGTTCAGCCTGGAGCTGGAGCAGGAGGACACGGAGGCTGTAGGAGGGCTGCCTGTCTTACCACAGCCTGGCCAAGATTGTCCAAGAGCTGCTGGTGGGAGCAGCTCCGGCGCTCCTTCTGAGTGCTCATTTGAGAGCGAGACTTTGTCCCTTTCTGCTGCATTCAGCGCAATAGGTGAAGGCAGGAGAGGTGGAGGTGCAGACAAACGCAGCCTCCTTGAGGTCTCGCTGTCATCTCTTGGAGGGCCAGAGGGGGGCAGTGATGAACCAACTGATGAAGGGCAAGAGTTTTCCTCCGATTCCATGAGCGACCACACAGAATCTGCTGCGGAACCTGCAAGAGAACTTGCAGCAGAACCCCTAGACCCCATAGAGCAGCTGAATCTGGCTACAGAAGCCGGCAATTCGCCAGAACAACAGGGTGAATCGGAAGGAGAACAGACAAAAATGGTTTTGGAACCAGCTGGAGAGCAGAAGGAGTCTGGGACAAGAGGAGGAATTGGATTCGTCTTTCAGGTTAGTGCTTGCAGAAAGAGATGAAACGGAAATTTTTCTTTGCATGTACATAAAAATAATAATTATATCATGATTCTGCCATGACTGGTTTTATATGATTTTGTGCTTGCAATGTTGTAGGAGGAAGTGCGTAGTGAGGAGGAGATGGCCCAGCGTAAAGCTTTACTGTTGGAAAAACAGCAGAAGAGAGCTGAGGAGCTGAAGAGGAGGAGACAGTGGAATGAGCAAGAAAGGGAAAACAGGTAACAAACACACTTATGATTGCTAATCAAGTTTTTTTTGCATTGCTTTATAAGTTTCTAAACTAAGTCCACAGCTGAGCTGAACACATGTAAAAGTAATCCTTCTTGATTTTCAGGCCAGCACCCTCAGACAAAAGAATGGTATCTCCCTCCAAAACACCTCCTGCAGGCACGACCTCACCTTTGCTCACACCTCCTGCTACACCAGCCCGCCGGGGAGAGTTCACGCGAGGGGAGTACACACGACGGCATCAACTCAGGTTAATGGAGGACTTGGACAAAGTGCTTCGGCAGAAAACGACCACTCAAGGAAAATCTTCCACTAAGAAAACCCGCTCCCGTCCTCGCAGCATGACCAGGGAGGAAACACAGCTGTCTCTGAGTCCAGCCAAAGGAACAACAGGTAAAATCATAAGTTAGAAGTTCTAAATGAAAATAAATAGTTAGCAGATTATTTCAAAACTGTTTTAATGTCTTAACATTTATGTTTCTTCAGGCTCTAAGTTGACCAAAGTCTACTCTAACTCCTCCCTCAACCTGACAGCCACAGATGAGCCAGGAAGCAGATGTGGTGGCCGCACTAAGAAACCGCCAAGGTACTTTTATAGTGCTAATACAGTAATGTGCTAACATTAGCATAATACCTTCCTCGATGTTACGGGTAAAATTTAGTTCTACTGTTTGTTCTAATACAGATATGAGGGGAGGGGCTGTTTGCTCATTGTGTGATATCTCTCCAACAGCCGCCCTGATTCACCATCAGGATGTGTGACACCGAGCAAACTGGCAAATCAGAACGGAGATAAGGACTGGGAGTCTGGTTCCAATGGAACATCGCCCGCCCCAGAATACACAGGTGCAGTACTATACAGTATCCCTCAGTTCTTGAGAATTCGTATGCATTGCCAAAATGCCTACACTTGTAGACACGGGTTAACATTAACAGGTGATCCCGTTTTTATATTTGCAGGTCCAAAGCTCTTCAAAGAACCAAGCTTCAAGTCCAACAAATTCATCATTCACAACGCTCTCTCTCGCTGCTGTCTTGCTGGAAAGGTCAACGAGACACAGAAGAACAAAATAGTTGAGGTAAGTGATTCATTTTACTTTTCTATGAGCCCCTTTTTTTTCCTCCACAGAAAAATACAAGGCATTTGTTGAAGTCTGTTGTTACATTTGAGCATCAATGGGTTACTTGCCTGCAATAGTGGAAGAAATACTCTGATCATTTACCGTAGTAAAGCATCTAAAATCCTACTTAAAAGAATACTTCACCCACAAACTGATCATTTGTATATCAGTTACCCACCACTTAACCTCGATTTTTTGACGAATACTTCAGTTTTTCTCACATGCGTCCACAGTGAGCAGAGGATTCAAGAAAGTAAACGTTCTGAAAGAACTGAAGGGAAGGGGGACCACCTTTAACACCAACAAAACTTTATCAAAATATCCGTTCTCAAACTTTCACACAACTGATGCAGTATAATCTATGTCTCACTTATCCAGCCGTATTCCCAGTACTTCCCAAAGACAGGCGTTTTCGCTAAAACGATACAATGTAAAAACTTCCACCTACAAGCAGCGGGCATTAAACGTGCCTGGGCATATGCGTTCAAATGTAGTTGCATGCATGCTACTTGGCAGTGCACGAGACTGTTTGTACTGATGTGTTTATAACCGTAATGTTTTTGCAAAACTGCATGTGTTTGGGAAGCACAATAACTGCATAATGAGACTTGCATAATGCTTCACGAGTTTTGTGTGTTTGCAAATAAATGTTTTAATAGTTTTGCTGTTGTTAAATGTTGTCCCCCTTTACTTCAATTTATAAAGAATTTTCACCTTTTTTGGATTCTCTGTCAACCTTGGAGGCATGTGAGAAAAGCAAAGTTTTCTTTTCAAATCTAAAGTAACACGTAATGAGTAATTGTTCTACAGTTACTCATTTTGGGAGTGAAGTAGTAAGTAAAAGTACAAACGCATAGCATTTGTTAATATTCAAGCATCAACACATGAGCAGCTTTTCATGACTGCAGCTGGTGGAGCTAGTCTAAACTACTTTTTATACTGTTAGCAAGTTTAGTCCCGTGGTCCAATACTGTATGTACTTGGTCACTTTCCACCACTACTTGCATGTCTGAAGATCATACATGCACACACAGACAATATGAATTTTTGCACTCTTCTCCCACCACCTTCCAATCTCAGGAAATGGAGAAAAGTCCCGCCAACCACTTCCTAATCCTCTTCCGCGATTCCAGCTGCCAGTTCAGGGGCGTTTACACCATGAATCCTGACTCACAGGAGCTGGTGCGATTGGCTGGTGTGGGTCCACGGACAATTGGCTCCACCCAGGTGGAATCCATCTACAAATACAGTTCAGACAGGAAGCAGTTTTGTGCCATCCCCTCTAAAACCATGGGCATGACTGTGGACGCCTTCACCATCCCCGGCCATCTTTGGCACGGAGGAGGCGCAGCAGGAGGAGGAGGAAGCAGGAGAGCAAGCATTACTAAGAAGGCTGTTATTTCCAAGTGAGGAACATAACACATCACAGTGACAGGCCATTAAACGAAACACCGTCATCTCACTGTAATTATAGTGAAAACTGTAGTCAGATATGAAAAGCGGTTATTTATATGCACACAGATGAGTTTTCAGCCGTGTGTGCATACATACACCTTACCTCTCTTGCCCGTGGATTTACTAGAAATACAAAATGTTAAAAAATCTTTTGTACTCCCCCCTTAATGTGCATGGAAATGTTAACAGCGCAGTTTTCTCCTCCTAAACAAAAAAATAGAGACACACTCATATCTCAGTCTACAGAGGAAGGTTTTGTAAAATGTTCAGTTACTTGCACAAGGAAGAGGAACTTTTAAAAAGTCTCATTACTTATACTTTCATTGTTTGAAGTACAAAATAGACTTTTTTTTCTTTAAGGAGAATTATTAAGTTGTTTATTGAAAAACACTGACTTTAGTAAGACACACGATAACAGTTTGTTCACTCTGGTTCTCTGTTCTCTGAAGTAGAACACCAGTTTTATACATTAAGCCAAACAACAGAGAAAATGCCTTCTCGTGTCAGAATGACTGGCAGGACTTTTGTTTTGTACAATATTCGAGGTAATTCTACCAACAACTGTTGGTAGGTGAATGAAAGCACATCGGTTTTGAAAATTAAAGATAGCCATAACTGTGTGATGCAGAGAGCAGATGTGAACTCAAAGATCTGTAAATGTGTCAGTGGTTTTCAGACATGATTTCCACAGCATCAATGGATGTTTACTATACATGGTATAAGCTTATTTCAAAATAATATCACAGTGAAGACTTGTGGTTTGATGAAACTATGTTGATAATGGGTATACGTATGAGCATCAGATGCCAGTTAAACAACTGATAGTTTATGGCATCCTGAGAATGATAATGTGTCATGCCAAGCTTACATTTAGAAGTACCTGCATTGTTGCGCTCTTCAGTGGGGATGGGTTCCGACAGCTGGTTCCATTTTTGTATCTAATTCTGAATTGGTAAAATTTCTAGATTTTCTGCAGCCACCGAATCTCTTATTGAGTCTTTCATCTATGATCTCTCTTAACCTCTTTTAACTCTTTCTGACAACACAGACATGAAGAGAAAGAAAGAAAGAAAGATAGAAAAACTATTCATATCCTCTAACACTATCAATACTATTGATAGGGTCAATAGTTCTCCTCCCTGTCACCCTCCTTCCCCTCTCACTGCTCCAGCTCTGCCACAAAACAGACATGCCAATAACACTGACAAACGGGTTTGCACCGCTGGCGGATCCCCTGGGGAAGGAGCGCGGGGAAGCAGCAATGTACCCCTCTAGTGCCCTCCCGCCAGGGTCAAGCCGCCAGCCCACACAGAGAGACACAGTTACAAACTAAGATATATTTTAAACTCCTTCAAGCTGTCCATCACCCCAAGATACAGAAAAAAAAGTTTAAACCTAACCTAACCCTAACCCTGGCTGAGTGAACCGGTGAGCTTAAACATTGTGTGAGGGTACTTATGACAAAGGCAATAATGACAAGTCACTTGCTTAAATAATTATCTACCATCTGTTGTAGTAAGCACTTTTTTGATAATTTGGAAAGGACATGTGCATTAGCCATCTAACATTAAGTGCTTCATGCATTTAGAGAAATTGGTGTTTTAGCTGATGCTTTGCTGAGCGATAAAGTGGCTTCTGTAGCTGCAGTTTAGCCCCCCAATAAGTAGCAATCACTGTTATTCCCCACAGCAAGAGATAAAAATGGGGGGTTAATACATTTAAGAAATGTTGAGGAGCAGTGATGAAAGCCACACATCATTCCAGCACAGTGGTATAAAAATTATACTAAGTGCAAGAACAAAACAAAACTATAAACTTCTACATACATATTTGTAAAGACATCATCTCCCACCAAGCGAACTTCATGTCAAGATTCGCTAAGCAAATTCAGACCTGGATTCAGATGTGCGAAAGGCTATCGAGCCCCATTCCTACATTTGGAAGAGTGCAGACAGTTAATTTTGTGTATTTCAGACCAGCATTCATGTATGAAATAACAAACTGGATTAAACTCCACTGATCAAGCTGTTTCTCTTTTGTTCTTTATTCCTACACTCTTTGCCATCCCTCACTCTCGGTTTGGTTTTTCATGTACTTCGTGGTTTTCTGTTTTTGTGTACTGACAAACAAGATGTTGTTGAGAGTAAGTACGATAAAATGCTTTTTATCCAATGGCCACTTGAGGCAGGCTCCAAAATCAAGACAATTCTGAAAGACACTAAAATGTCCAAATTTAAAGTATAAACATTTTTACAGCCTGGTTAAAAAAAAAAAAAAAAAGTTCTCAATGGATAATTTCCCCATTCTTGGCAACTGTACAGGGGACACATTTTTATATAACTTATTTATGTATAACCTGTTTAAAGTGTTAAAGTTGTGGTCACCTCAAGTGACATCTGGCTGCAAAAATCCAAGATGGCCAAAACCAAAAAATGCCATACTCTAGACTTTAAAACAGAGGTTCATAAGGCAGTGGTTACATCATGATGCCTACATCCATTACTTTTTTTCTACAGTGACATTTTTGGATGGAGGTCTATACCATGACAATATGATGCCTTTTTAGATGAAATACTTACCTATAACTTTTTCATGCCATTTTAGATGACAGACAATACAATGACGTATTCATGCTATTTTGGACAATATACTATTCTATCACATTTCGATGCGATTTTCAACCAAATACTATAATATCACTTTTCAAAACACATACTGTACTATGACTTTTTTAATGCTATTTTGGACAGCGAACTATACAAAGACTTTTGGGAGGTTTGATTCACAATCCATATTTTGGTGTTTTATTGCCATTTTTTTTTCCAAATTCTATGCCATGGCGTTTGTCAGCAAACTGTTTTAGACAGTTTTCAGCTGTTTAAGCTGTTTTTGGGGCAGGTCATATTTTATATACTATGCAATGGTGTGTATCTGCATGTTATTTTATTCTGTTTTCAGCAGTTTTCTGCAGTTTTTGGGACGGGTCATTTTTTGACATTTTTTGCCTTACTATAGCCTTGGATTTTGGGTTGTTTTTTTCACGTTCCATATTTTGGTGTTTTTGGCCATTTTTTTTCCAAATCCTATGCCATTGTTTGTCTTGGTAAGGTTTTTGATACCGTTTTCAGCAGTTTTCTGCAGTTTTTGGGACAGGTTATTTTTTGACATTTTTGCCTTACTATAGCCTTGGATTTTGGGTCGTTTTTTTTCACGTTCCATATTATGGTGTTTTTGGCAGTTTTTTCTCAAGTTCTATCCTATGTTATATCTCGGCAAGGTATTTCATGCTGTTTTCAACAGTTTTCAGCAGTTTTTGGGATGGGTCATTTTTTGACATTTTTGCCTTACTATAGCCTTGGATTTTTGGTCGTTTTTTTCACGTTCCATATTTTGGTGTTTTTGGCCATTTCTTTCAAAATTCTATGCCATGGTGTGTATCTGCATATTATTTTATGCCGTTTTCAACAGTTTTCAGCAGTTTTTGGGACGGGTCATATTTTGCCATTTTTGCCTTACTATAGCCTTGGATTTTGGGTCGTTTTTTTCAGGTTACATAGTTTGGTGTTTTTGGCCATTTTCTTCCAAATCCTATGCCATCGTTTGTCTTGGTAAGGTATTTGATGCCGTTTTCAGCAGATTTCAGCAGTTTTTGGGACAGGTCATTTTTTGACATTTTGGCCTGACTATAGCCTTGGATTTTGGGTTTGGTTTTTTTCACGTTCCATATTGTGGTGTTTTGGGCCATTTCTTTCAAAATTCTATGCCATGGTGTGTATCTGCATGTTATTTCATGCCGTTTTCAGCAGTTTTCTGCAGTTTTTGGGACGGGTCATATTTTGACATTTTTGCCTTACTATAGCCTTGGATTTTGGGTCGTTTTTTTTCACGTTCCATAGTTTGGTGTTTTTGGCCATTTCTTTCAAAATTCTATGCCATGGTGTGTATCTGCATGTTATTTTATCCTGTTTTCAGCAGTTTTCTGCAGTTTTTGGGACAGGTCATATTTTGACATTTTTGCCTTACTATAGCCTTGGATTTTGGGTCGTTTTTTTCACTTTCCATATTTTGGTGTTTTTGGCCATTTCTTTCAAAATTCTATGCCATGGTGTGTATCTGCATGTTATTTTATTCTGTTTTCAGCAGTTTTCAGCAGTTTTTTTGGACGGGTCATTTTTTGACATTTTTGCCTGACTATAGCCTTGGATTTTGGGTCGTTTTTTTCAGGTTACATATTTTGGTGTTTTTGGCCATTTTCTTCCAAATCCTATGCCATCGTTTGTCTTGGTAAGGTATTTGATGCCGTTTTCAGCAGATTTCAGCAGTTTTTGGGACAGGTCATTTTTTGACATTTTTGCCTTACTATAGCCTTGGATTTTGGGTCGTTTTTTTTCACGTTCCATATTTTGGTGTTTTTGGCCATTTCTTTCAAAATTCTATGCCATGGTGTGTATCTGCATGTTATTTTATCCTGTTTTCAGCAGTTTTCAGCAGTTTTTGGGACGGGTCATATTTTGACATTTTTGCCTTACTATAGCCTTGGATTTTGGGTCGTTTTTTTCACGTTCCATATTGTGGTGTTTTTGGCCATTTCTTTCAAAATTCTATGCCATGGTGTGTATCTGCATGTTATTTTATTCTGTTTTCAGCAGTTTTCTGCAGTTTTTGGGACGGGTCATATTTTGACATTTTTGCCTTACTATAGCCTTGGATTTTGGGTCGTTTTTTTCACGTTCCATATTTTGGTGTTTTTGGCCATTTCTTTCAAAATTCTATGCCATGGTGTGTATCTGCATGTTATTTTATTCTGTTTTCAGCAGTTTTCTGCAGTTTTTGGGACGGGTCATATTTTGACATTTTTGCCTTACTATAGCCTTGGATTTTGGGTCGTTTTTTTCACGTTCCATATTGTGGTGTTTTTGGCCATTTCTTTCAAAATTCTATGCCATGGTGTGTATCTGCATGTTATTTTATGCTGTTTTCAGCAGTTTTCTGCAGTTTTTGGGACGGGTCATATTTTGACATTTTTGCCTTACTATAGCCTTGGATTTTGGGTCGTTTTTTTTCACGTTCCATATTTTGGTGTTTTTGGCCATTTCTTTCAAAATTCTATGCCATGGTGTGTATCTGCATGTTATTTTATCCTGTTTTCAGCAGTTTTCTGCAGTTTTTGGGACGGGTCATATTTTGACATTTTTGCCTTACTATAGCCTTGGATTTTTGGTCGTTTTTTTTCACGTTCCATATTTTGGTGTTTTTGGCCATTTCTTTCAAAATTCTATGCCATGGTGTGTATCTGCATGTTATTTTATGCCGTTTTCAGCAGTTTTCTGCAGTTTTTGGGACGGGTCATATTTTCACATTTTTGCCTTACTATAGCCTTGGATTTTGGGTCGTTTTTTTCACGTTCCATATTTTGGTGTTTTTGGCCATTTCTTTCAAAATTCTATGCCATGGTGTGTATCTGCATGTTATTTTATGCCGTTTTCAGCAGTTTTCTGCAGTTTTTGGGACGGGTCATATTTTGACATTTTTGCCTTACTATAGCCTTGGATTTTGGGTCGTTTTTTTCACGTTCCATATTGTGGTGTTTTTGGCCATTTCTTTCAAAATTCTATGCCATGGTGTGTATCTGCATGTTATTTTATGCTGTTTTCAGCAGTTTTCAGCAGTTTTTGGGACGGGTCATATTTTGACATTTTTGCCTTACTATAGCCTTGGATTTTGGGTCGTTTTTTTTCACGTTCCATATTTTGGTGTTTTTGGCCATTTCTTTCAAAATTCTATGCCATGGTGTGTATCTGCATGTTATTTTCTCCTGTTTTCAGCAGTTTTCTGCAGTTTTTGGGACAGGTCATATTTTGACATTTTGCCTTACTATAGCCTTGGATTTTGGGTCTTTTTTTCACGTTCCATATTTTGGTGTTTTTGGCCATTTCTTTCAAAATTCTATGCCATGGTGTGTATCTGCATGTTATTTTATCCTGTTTTCAGCAGTTTTCTGCAGTTTTTGGGACAGGTCATATTTTGACATTTTTGCCTTACTATAGCCTTGGATTTTTGGTCGTTTTTTTTCACGTTCCATATTTTGGTGTTTTTGGCCATTTCTTTCAAAATTCTATGCCATGGTGTGTATCTGCATGTTATTTTATCCTGTTTTCAGCAGTTTTCTGCAGTTTTTGGGACAGGTCATATTTTGACATTTTTGCCTTTACTATAGCCTTGGATTTTGGGTCGTTTTTTTCACGTACCATATTTTGGTGTTTTTGGCCATTTCTTTCAAATTCTATGCCATGGTGTATGTCTGCATGTTATTTTATGCTGTTTTCAGCAGTTTTCTGCAGTTTTTGGGACGGGTCATATTTTGACATTTTGCCTTACTATAGCCTTGGATTTTGGGTCGTTTTTTCACGTTCCATATTGTGGTGTTTTTGGCCATTTCTTTAAAAATTCTATGCCATGGTGTGTATCTGCATGTTATTTTATGCTGTTTTCAGCAGTTTTCAGCAGTTTTTGGGACGGGTCATATTTTGACATTTTTGCCTTACTATAGCCTTGGATTTTGGGTCGTTTTTTCACGTTCCATATTGTGGTGTTTTTGGCCATTTCTTTCGAAATTCTATGCCATGGTGTGTATCTGCATGTTATTTTATGCCGTTTTCAGCAGTTTTCTGCAGTTTTTGGGACAGGTCATTTTTTTGACATTTTTGCCTTACTATAGCCTTGGATTTTGGGTCGTTTTTTTTCACGTTCCATATTTTGGTGTTTTTGGCCATTTCTTTCAAAATTCTATGCCATGGTGTGTATCTGCATGTTATTTTATCCTGTTTTCAGCAGTTTTCTGCAGTTTTTGGGACGGGTCATATTTTGACATTTTTGCCTTACTATAGCCTTGGATTTTGGGTCGTTTTTTTTCACGTTCCATGTTTTGGTGTTTTTGGCCTTTTCTTTCAAATTTCTATGCCACGGTGTGTATCTGCATGTTATTTTATCCTGTTTTCAGCAGTTTTCTGCAGTTTTTGGGACGGGTCATATTTTGACATTTTGCCTTACTATAGCCTTGGATTTTGGTCGTTTTTTTCATCGTTCCATATTTTGGTGTTTTTGGCCATTTCTTTCAAAATTCTATGCCATGGTGTGTATCTGCATGTTATTTTATTCTGTTTTCAGCAGTTTTCAGCAGTTTTTGGGACGGGTCATATTTTGACATTTTTGCCTTACTATAGCCTTGGATTTTGGGTCGTTTTTTTCACGTTCCATATTTTGGTGTTTTTGGCCATTTCTTTCAAAATTCTATGCCATGGTGTGTATCTGCATGTTATTTTATCCTGTTTTCAGCAGTTTTCTGCAGTTTTTGGGACAGGTCATATTTTGACATTTTTGCCTTACTATAGCCTTGGATTTTGGGTCGTTTTTTTTCACGTTCCATATTTTGGTGTTTTTGGCCATTTCTTTCAAAATTCTATGCCATGGTGTGTATCTGCATGTTATTTTATCCTGTTTTCAGCAGTTTTCAGCAGTTTTTGGGACGGGTCATATTTTGACATTTTTGCCTTACTATAGCCTTGGATTTTGGGTTGGTTTTTTTTTCACGGTTCCATATTTTGGTGTTTTTGGCCATTTCTTTCAAAATTCTATGCCATGGTGTGTATCTGCATGTTATTTTATGCTGTTTTCAACAGTTTTCAGCAGTTTTTGGGACGGGTCATATTTGCACTTTTTGCCTTACTATAGCCTTGGATTTTGGGTCGTTTTTTTCACGTTCCATATTTTGGTGTTTTTGGCCATTTCTTTCAAAATTCTATGCCATGGTGTGTATCTGCATGTTATTTTATTCTGTTTTCAGCAGTTTTCTGCAGTTTTTGGGACGGGTCATATTTTGACATTTTTGCCTTACTATAGCCTTGGATTTTGGGTCGTTTTTTTCACGTTCCATATTTTGGTGTTTTTGGCCATTTCTTTCAAAATTCTATGCCATGGTGTGTATCTGCATGTTATTTTATGCTGTTTTCAGCAGTTTTCTGCAGTTTTTGGGACGGGTCATATTTTGACATTTTTGCCTTACTATAGCCTTGGATTTTTGGTCGTTTTTTCAGGTTCCATATTTTGGTGTTTATGGCCGTTTCTTTCAAAATTCTATGCCAGGGTGTGTATCTGCATGTTATTCTATCCTGTTTTCAGCAGTTTTCTGCAGTTTTTGGGACAGGTCATATTTTGACATTTTTGCCTTACTATAGCCTTGGATTTTGGGTCGTTTTTTTCACGTTCCATATTTTGGTGTTTTTGGCCATTTCTTTCAAAATTCTATGCCATGGTGTGTATCTGCATGTTATTTTATCCTGTTTTCAGCAGTTTTCTGCAGTTTTTGGGACGGGTCATATTTTGACATTTTTGCCTTACTATAGCCTTGGATTTTGGGTCGTTTTTTTCAGGTTACATATTTTGGTGTTTTTGGCCATTTCTTTCAAAATTCTATGCCATGGTGTGTATCTGCATGTTATTTTATGCTGTTTTCAACAGTTTTCAGCAGTTTTTGGGACGGGTCATTTTTTGACATTTTTGCCTTACTATAGCCTTGGATTTTGGGTCGTTTTTTTCACGTTCCATATTTTGGTGTTTTTGGCCATTTCTTTCAAAATTCTATGCCATGGTGTGTATCTGCATGTTATTTTATTCTGTTTTCAGCAGTTTTCTGCAGTTTTTGGGACGGGTCATATTTTGACATTTTTGCCTTACTATAGCCTTGGATTTTTGGTCGTTTTTTCAGGTTCCATATTTTGGTGTTTTGGCCATTTCTTTCAAAATTCTATGCCATGGTGTGTATCTGCATGTTATTTTATGCCGTTTTCAGCAGTTTTCTGCAGTTTTTGGGAAGGGTCATATTTTGACATTTTTGCCTTACTATAGCCTTGGATTTTGGGTCGTTTTTTTCACGTTCCATATTGTTGTGTTTTTTGCCATTTCTTTCAAAATTCTATGCCATGGTGTGTATCTGCATGTTATTTTATGCTGTTTTCAACAGTTTTCAGCAGTTTTTGGGACGGGTCATATTTTGACATTTTTGCCTTACTATAGCCTTGGATTTTGGGTCGTTTTTTTCACGTTCCATATTTTGGTGTTTTTGGCCATTTCTTTCAAAATTCTATGCCATGGTGTGTATCTGCATGTTATTTTATTCTGTTTTCAGCAGTTTTCTGCAGTTTTTGGGACGGGTCATTTTTGACATTTTTGCCTTACTATAGCCTTGGATTTTGGGTCGTTTTTGTTAGGTTCCATATTTTGGTGTTTTTGGCCATTTCTTTCAAAATTCTATGCCATGGTGTGTATCTGCATGTTATTTTATCCTGTTTTCAGCAGTTTTCTGCAGTTTTTGGGACTGGTCATATTTTGACATTTTTGCCTTACTATAGCCTTGGATTTTTGGTCGTTTTTTTTCACGTTCCATATTTTGGTGTTTTTGGCCATTTCTTTCAAAATTCTATGCCATGGTGTGTATCTGCATGTTATTTTATTCTGTTTTCAGCAGTTTTCTGCAGTTTTTGGGACGGGTCATATTTGCCATTTTTGCCTTACTATAGCCTTGGATTTTGGGTCGTTTTTTTTCACGTTCCATATTTTGGTGTTTTTGGCCATTTCTTTCAAAATTCTATGCCATGGTGTGTATCTGCATGTTATTTTATTCTGTTTTCAGCAGTTTTCAGCAGTTTTTGGGACGGGTCATATTTTGACATTTTTGCCTTACTATAGCCTTGGATTTTGGGTCGTTTTTTTCACTTTCCATATTGTGGTGTTTTGGCCATTTCTTTCAAAATTCTATGCCATGGTGTGTATCTGCATGTTATTTTATGCTGTTTTCAGCAGTTTTCAGCAGTTTTTGGGACAGGTCATATTTTGACATTTTGCCTTACTATAGCCTTGGATTTTGGGTCGTTTTTCACGTTCCATATTTTGGTGTTTTTGGCCATTTCTTTCAAAATTCTATGCCATGGTGTGTATCTGCATGTTATTTTATGCTGTTTTCAGCAGTTTTCAGCAGTTTTTGGGACGGGTCATATTTTGACATTTTTGCCTTACTATAGCCTTGGATTTTGGGTCGTTTTTTTCACGTTCCATATTGTGGTGTTTTTGGCCATTTCTTTCAAAATTCTATGCCATGGTGCGTATCTGCATGTTATTTTCTCCTGTTTTCAGCAGTTTTCTGCAGTTTTTGGGACGGGTCATTTTTGACATTTTTGCCTTACTATAGCCTTGGATTTTGGGTCGTTTTTTTTCACGTTCCATATTTTGGTGTTTTTGGCCATTTCTTTCAAAATTCTATGCCATGGTGTGTATCTGCATGTTATTTTATGCCGTTTTCAGCAGTTTTCAGCAGTTTTTGGGACGGGTCATATTTTGACATTTTTGCCTTACTATAGCCTTGGATTTTGGGTTGGTTTTTTTTCACGTTCCATATTGTGGTGTTTTTGTCCATTTCTTTCCAAATTCTATGCCATGGTGTGTATCTGCATGTTATTTTATCCTGTTTTCAGCAGTTTTCTGCAGTTTTTGGGACGGGTCATATTTTGACATTTTTGCCTTACTATAGCCTTGGATTTTTGGTCGTTTTTTTTCACGTTCCATATTTTGGTGTTTTTGGCCATTTCTTTCAAAATTCTATGCCATGGTGTGTATCTGCATGTTATTTTATGCTGTTTTCAGCAGTTTTCTGCATTTTTTGGGACGGGTCATATTTTGCCATTTTTGCCTTACTATAGCCTTGGATTTACGGTCGTTTTTTTCACATTCCATATTGTGGTGTTTTTGGCCATTTTTTCTCAAATTCTATGCCATGGTGTGTATCTGCATGTTATTTTATGCTGTTTTCAGCAGTTTTCAGCAGTTTTTGGGACGGGTCATATTTTGACATTTTTGCCTTACTATAGCCTTGGATTTTTGGTCGTTTTTTTTCACGTTCCATATTTTGGTGTTTTTGGCCATTTCTTTCAAAATTCTATGCCATGGTGTGTATCTGCATGTTATTTTATGCTGTTTTCAGCAGTTTTCAGCAGTTTTTGGGACGGGTCATATTTTGCCATTTTTGCCTTACTATAGCCTTAGATTTTGGGTCGTTTTTTCACGTTCCATATTTTGGTGTTTTTGGCCATTTCTTTCAAAATTCTATGCCATGGTGTGTATCTGCATGTTATTTTATCCTGTTTTCAGCAGTTTTCTGCAGTTTTTGGGACAGGTCATATTTTGACATTTTTGCCTTACTATAGCCTTGGATTTTGGGTCGTTTTTTTCACGTTCCATATTGTTGTGTTTTTGGCCATTTCTTTCAAAATTCTATGCCATGGTGTGTATCTGCATGTTATTTTATGCTGTTTTCAGCAGTTTTCAGCAGTTTTTTTGGACGGGTCATATTTTGACATTTTTGCCTTACTATAGCCTTGGATTTTGGGTCGTTTTTTTCACGTTCCATATTTTGGTGTTTTTGGCCATTTCTTTCAAAATTCTATGCCATGGTGTGTATCTGCATGTTATTTTATGCCGTTTTCAGCAGTTTTCTGCAGTTTTTGGGACGGGTCATATTTTGACATTTTTGCCTTACTATAGCCTTGGATTTTGGGTCGTTTTTCACGTTCCATATTTTGGTGTTTTGGCCATTTCTTTCAAAATTCTATGCCATGGTGTGTATCTGCATGTTATTTTATGCTGTTTTCAGCAGTTTTCTGCAGTTTTTGGGACAGGTCATATTTTGACATTTTGCCTTACTATAGCCTTGGATTTTGGGTCGTTTTTTTTCACGTTCCATATTGTGGTGTTTTTGGCCATTTCTTTCAAAATTCTATGCCATGGTGTGTATCTGCATGTTATTTTATGCTGTTTTCAGCAGTTTTCTGCAGTTTTTGGGACAGGTCATATTTTGACATTTTTGCCTTACTATAGCCTTGGATTTTGGGTCGTTTTTTTCACGTTCCATATTTTGGTGTTTTTGGCCATTTCTTTCAAAATTCTATGCCATGGTGTGTATCTGCATGTTATTTTATCCTGTTTTCAGCAGTTTTCTGCAGTTTTTGGGACAGGTCATATTTTGACATTTTTGCCTTACTATAGCCTTGGATTTTGGGTCGTTTTTTTCACGTTCCATATTTTGGTGTTTTTGGCCATTTCTTTCAAAATTCTATGCCATGGTGTGTATCTGCATGTTATTTTATCCTGTTTTCAGCAGTTTTCTGCAGTTTTTGGGACGGGTCATATTTTGACATTTTTGCCTTACTATAGCCTTGGATTTTGGGTCGTTTTTTTTCACGTTCCATATTTTGGTGTTTTTGGCCATTTCTTTCAAAATTCTATGCCATGGTGTGTATCTGCATGTTATTTTATTCTGTTTTCAGCAGTTTTCAGCAGTTTTTTGGGACGGGTCATATTTTGACATTTTTGCCTTACTATAGCCTTGGATTTTGGGTCGTTTTTTTCACGTTCCATATTTTGGTGTTTTTGGCCATTTCTTTCAAAATTCTATGCCATGGTGTGTATCTGCATGTTATTTTATGCTGTTTTCAGCAGTTTTCTGCAGTTTTTGGGACGGGTCATATTTTGCCATTTTTGCCTTACTATAGCCTTGGATTTTGGGTCGTTTTTTTCACGTTCCATATTGTGGTGTTTTTGGCCATTTCTTTCAAAATTCTATGCCATGGTGTGTATCTACATGTTATTTTATGCCGTTTTCAGCAGTTTTCAGCAGTTTTTGGGAAGGGTCATATTTTGACATTTTTGCCTTACTATAGCCTTGGATTTTGGGTCGTTTTTTTCAGGTTACATATTTTGGTGTTTTTGGCCATTTCTTTCAAAATTCTATGCCATGGTGTGTATCTGCATGTTATTTTATGCTGTTTTCAACAGTTTTCAGCAGTTTTTGGGACGGGTCATATTTGCCATTTTTGCCTTACTATAGCCTTGGATTTTGGGTCGTTTTTTTTCACGTTCCATATTGTGGTGTTTTGGGCCATTTCTTTCAAAATTCTATGCCATGGTGTGTATCTGCATGTTATTTTATTCTGTTTTCAGCAGTTTTCTGCAGTTTTTGGGACGGGTCATATTTTGACATTTTTGCCTTACTATAGCCTTGGATTTTGGGTCGTTTTTGTCAGGTTACATATTTTGGTGTTTTTGGCCATTTCTTTCAAAATTCTATGCCATGGTGTGTATCTGCATGTTATTTTATGCCGTTTTCAGCAGTTTTCTGCAGTTTTTGGGAAGGGTCATATTTTGACATTTTTGCCTTACTATAGCCTTGGATTTTGGGTCGTTTTTTTCAGGTTACATATTTTGGTGTTTTTGGCCATTTCTTTCAAAATTCCATGCCATGGTGTGTATCTGCATGTTATTTTATCCCGTTTTTCAACACTTTTCAGCAGTTTTTGGGACGGGTCATTTTTTGACATTTTTGCCTTACTATAGCCTTGGATTTTGGGTCGTTTTTTTCACGTTCCATATTGTGGTGTTTTTGGCCATTTCTTTCAAAATTCTATGCCATGGTGTGTATCTGCATGTTATTTTATTCTGTTTTCAGCAGTTTTCTGCAGTTTTTGGGACGGGTCATATTTTGACATTTTTGCCTTACTATAGCCTTGGATTTTGGGTCGTTTTTTTCAGGTTACATATTTTGGTGTTTTTGGCCATTTCTTTCAAAATTCTATGCCATGGTGTGTATCTGCATGTTATTTTATGCTGTTTTCAACAGTTTTCAGCAGTTTTTGGGACGGGTCATTTTTTGACATTTTTGCCTTACTATAGCCTTGGATTTTGGGTCGTTTTTTTTCACGTTCCATATTGTGGTGTTTTTGGCCATTTCTTTCAAAATTCTATGCCATGGTGTGTATCTGCATGTTATTTTATTCTGTTTTCAGCAGTTTTCTGCAGTTTTTGGGACGGGTCATATTTTGACATTTTTGCCTTACTATAGCCTTGGATTTTGGGTCGTTTTTGTCAGGTTACATATTTTGGTGTTTTTGGCCATTTCTTTCAAAATTCTATGCCATGGTGTGTATCTGCATGTTATTTTATGCCGTTTTCAGCAGTTTTCTGCAGTTTTTGGGAAGGGTCATATTTTGACATTTTTGCCTTACTATAGCCTTGGATTTTGGGTCGTTTTTTTCAGGTTACATATTTTGGTGTTTTTGGCCATTTCTTTCAAAATTCTATGCCATGGTGTGTATCTGCATGTTATTTTATGCTGTTTTCAACAGTTTTCAGCAGTTTTTGGGACGGGTCATTTTTTGACATTTTTGCCTTACTATAGCCTTGGATTTTTGGTCGTTTTTTTCACGTTCCATATTGTGGTGTTTTTGGCCATTTCTTTCAAAATTCTATGCCATGGTGTGTATCTGCATGTTATTTTATGCTGTTTTCAGCAGTTTTCTGCAGTTTTTGGGACGGGTCATATTTTGACATTTTTGCCTTACTATAGCCTTGGATTTTGGGTCGTTTTTTTCAGGTTACATATTTTGGTGTTTTTGGCCATTTCTTTCAAAATTCTATGCCATGGTGTGTATCTGCATGTTATTTTATCCTGTTTTCAGCAGTTTTCTGCAGTTTTTGGGACGGGTCATATTTTGACATTTTTGCCTTACTATAGCCTTGGATTTTGGGTCGTTTTTTTCAGGTTACATATTTTGGTGTTTTTGGCCATTTCTTTCAAAATTCTATGCCATGGTGTGTATCTGCATGTTATTTTATGCCGTTTTCAGCAGTTTTCTGCAGTTTTTGGGACGGGTCATATTTTGACATTTTTGCCTTACTATAGCCTTGGATTTTTGGTCGTTTTTTTTCACGTTCCATATTTTGGTGTTTTTGGCCATTTCTTTCAAAATTCTATGCCATGGTGTGTATCTGCATGTTATTTTATTCTGTTTTCAGCAGTTTTCAGCAGTTTTTTGGGACGGGTCATATTTTGACATTTTTGCCTTACTATAGCCTTGGATTTTGGGTCGTTTTTTTCACGTTGCATAGTTTGGTGTTTTTGGCCATTTTCTTCCAAATCCTATGCCATCGTTTGTCTTGGTAAGGTATTTGATGCCGTTTTCAGCAGATTTCAGCAGTTTTTGGGACAGGTCATTTTTTGACATTTTTGCCTTACTATAGCCTTGGATTTTTGGTCGTTTTTTTTCACGTTCCATATTTTGGTGTTTTTGGCCATTTCTTTCAAAATTCTATGCCATGGTGTGTATCTGCATGTTATTTTATTCTGTTTTCAGCAGTTTTCAGCAGTTTTTTGGGACGGGTCATATTTTGACATTTTTGCCTTACTATAGCCTTGGATTTTGGGTCGTTTTTTTCACGTTGCATATTTTGGTGTTTTTGGCCATTTCTTTCAAAATTCTATGCCATTGTGTGTATCTGCATGTTATTTTATTCTGTTTTCAGCAGTTTTCAGCAGTTTTTTGGGACGGGTCATATTTTGACATTTTTGCCTTACTATAGCCTTGGATTTTGGGTCGTTTTTTTCACATTCCATATTGTGGTGTTTTTGGCCATTTTTTCTCAAATTCTATGCCATGGTGTGTATCTGCATGGCATTTTCTTTTGTTTTCAGCAGTTTTCAGCAGTTTTTGGGACGGGTCATATTTTGACATTTTTGCCTTACTATAGCCTTGGATTTTGTGTCCTTTTTTTTCACGTTCCATATTTTGGTGTTTTTGGCCATTTCTTTCAAAATTCTATGCCATGGTGTGTATCTGCATGTTATTTTATCCTGTTTTCAGCAGTTTTCTGCAGTTTTTGGGACGGGTCATATTTTGACATTTTTGCCTGACTATAGCCTTGGATTTTTGGTAGTTTTTTTTCACGTTCCATATTTTGGTGTTTTTGGCCATTTCTTTCAAAATTCTATGCCATGGTGTGTATCTGCATGTTAGTTTATGCCGTTTTCAGCAGTTTTCTGCAGTTTTTTGGACGGGTCATATTTTGACATTTTTGCCTTACTATAGCCTTGGATTTTGGGTCGTTTTTTTCCACGTTCCATATTGTGGTGTTTTTGGCAGTTTTTTCTCAAATTCTATCCTATGTTATGTCTTGGCAAGCTATTTTATGCTGTTTTCAACAGTTTTAAGCAGTTTTTGGGACGGGTCATATTTTGACATTTTTGCCTTACTATAGCCTTGGATTTTGGGTCCTTTTTTTCACGTTCCATATTGTGGTGTTTTTGGCCATTTTTTTTCCAAATCCTATGCCATCGATGTTTTTTCTCAAATTCTATCCTATGTTATGTCTTGGCAAGCTATTTTATGCTGTTTTCAGCAGTTTTAAGCAGTTTTTGGGACAGGTCATATTTTGACATTTTTGCCTGACTATAGCCTTGGATTTTGGGTCGTTTTTTTCACGTTCCATATTGTGGTGTTTTTGGCCATTTCTTTCAAATTCTATGCAATGGTGTGTATCTGCATGTTATTTTATGCTGTTTTCAGTAGTTTTCAGCAGTTTTTTGGACAGGTCATTTTTTGACATTTTTTGCATTACTATAGCCTTGGATTTTGGGTCTTTTTTTTTCACGTTCCATATTTTGGTGCTGTTGGCCATTTTTTTTCCAAATTCTATGCCATGGCGTGTATCGGTAATGTATTTTATCCTGTTTGCAGCAGTTTTCTGCAGTTTTTGGGACGGGTCATTTTTGACATTTTTGCCTTACTATAGCCTTGGATTTTGGGTCGTTTTTTTTCACGTTCCATATTTTGGTGTTTGTGGCAATTTTTCCCAATTTCTATCCTATGTCATGTCTCAGCAAGCTATTTTGTGCTGTTTTCAACAGTTTTCAGCAGTTTTTTGGACATGTCATTTTTTGACATTTTTGCCTTTCTATAGCCTTGGATTTTGGGTTGTTTGTTTTCATGTTCCATATTTTGGTGTTTTTGGCCATTTTTTCTCAAATTCTATCCTATGTTATGTCTTGGCAAGCTATTTTATGCTGTTTCCAACAGTTTTCTGCAGTTTTTGGGACGGGTCATATTTTGACATTTTTGCCTTACTATAGCCTTGGATTTTGGGTCGGCTTTTTTCACGTTCCATATTTTGGTGTTTTTGGCCATTTCTTTCAAAATTCTATGCCATGGTGTGTATCTGCATTTTAGTTTATGCTGTTTTCAGCAGTTTTCTGCAGTTTTTGGGACAGGTCATATTTGACATTTTTGCCTTACTATAGCCTTGGATTTTGGGTCGTTTTTTTCACGTTCCATATTGTGGTGTTTTTGGCCATTTCTTTCGAAATTCTATGCCATGGTGTGTATCTGCATGTTATTTTATGCCGTTTTCAGCAGTTTTCTGCAGTTTTTGGGACAGGTCATTTTTTTGACATTTTTGCCTTACTATAGCCTTGGATTTTGGGTCGTTTTTTTTCACGTTCCATATTTTGGTGCTGTTGGCCATTTTTTTCCAAATTCTATGCCATGGCGTGTATCGGTAATGTATTTCATCCTGCTTGCAGCAGTTTTCTGCAGTTTCTGGACGGGTCATTTTTGACATTTTTGCCTTACTATAGCCTTGGATTTTGGGTCGTTTTTTTTTATAACTTACCATATTTTGGTGTTTTTGGCCATTTCTTTCAAAATTCTATGCCATGGTGTGTATCTGCATGTTATTTTATGCCATTTTCAGCAGTTTTCTGCAGTTTTTGGGACGGGTCATATTTTGACATTTTTGCCTTACTATAGCCTTGGATTTTGGGTTGGTTTTTTTCACGTTCCATATTTTGGTGTTTTTGGCCATTTCTTTCAAAATTCTATGCCATGGTGTGTATCTGCATGTTGTTTTATGCTGTTTTCAGTAGTTTTCAGCAGTTTTTTGGGACGGGTCATATTTTGACATTTTTGCCTTACTATAGCCTTGGATTTTGGGTCGTTTTTTCACGTTCCATATTGTTGTGTTTTGGGCCGTTTCTTTCAAAATTCTATGCCATCGTTTGTCTTGGTAAGGTCTTTGATGCCGTTTTCAGCAGTTTTCTGCAGTTTTTGGGACAGGTCATTTTTTGACATTTTTGCCTGGATTTTGGGTCAATTCACGTTCCATATTATGGTGTTTTTGGCCATTTTTTTCAAAATTTTATGCCATGGCGTGTCTCGGTAAGGTATTTTATGCCGTTTTCAGCAGTTTTCAGCAGTTTTTGGGACGGATCATTTTTTGACATTTTTGCCTTACTATAGCCTTGGATTTTGGGTCATTTTTTTTCACGTTCCATAGTTTGGTGTTTTTGGCCATTTTTTCCAAATTCTATGCCATGACATTTCTCGGGTAGATATATTATTTATTTTTAAAATCCTTCTCCTTACTTACAAAACTCTAAATGGTCAGGCTCCATCCTACCTTTTGCAGCTCATAGTTCTTACCAACCCTCAAGATCACCGCACTCTGAAAACCCAGGGTTACTTGTGGTTCCCAAAGTCTCCAAAAGTAGAATGGGAGCCAGAGCCTTCAGCTACAATGCTCCTCTTTCATTAAACCATCTTCCAGTTTTGGTCAGGGAGGCAGACACCGTTTCCACTTTTAAGGGCAGACTTAAGACCTTCCTCTTTGATAAAGTTTATAATAAGGGCTGGCTTGGGTTGCCTGGACCAGCCCCTAGTTAGGCTGACATAGGTTTACTCTGCCAGGGGGACTTTCTATGATACACTGAGCTCCTTTTTCCTTCTCTTGCTCCCTCCTTCTGAAAACACTAATTTCTGGTTACTGCATTATGCTAACTCCGTTGCCTCTCTGGAGCATTACTGCACCCTTTTTTCCTAAGTTTTCCCGGATCCTGGCTGCGCCTGATTGTGGTGATAGCTGTGCCGGTATTGTGACCCTGCCTTTGGTCATGCTTGTGCTGTGGCTGCACTGATACCGTACCCCCTGCTTGCCCTGATCATGGTCTTGGATTTGCCATTGCTGTGGTCCTGTCTGAAGCTACGCCTGTATTGCAGGTCCTGGTTGTGCCAATGCCGTGATCGTGCTTGATGCTATCTTCTACTGCCATTATTATGAGCCACGCCTCCACTATCAATATACGCATGGGACTCTTATCAACACCGACAATATTATCATGGAGTGCATTTAGTCATTTTACACCTATTGTTAATGTGATATGACATGCATTTGTTTTCATTATTGCTGTGCATCTCTACCCCTCTTCAACCCCCCCTCTCTCTTTTTCCTTTTTGTCATAATTGTAATTCAATGGTTATTTACAACATCTATTGCATGTCTGTCCGTCCTGGAGGCGGGATCCCTCATCATCCTCTGCCGCTCTGTTCTCTTGGTTATTCAACTCCAAAAACAACAATAATACAATGGGTCTGACGAGATTTTGTTATGGTTTTTATTTATTGCACCTTCCTCAGAAAACAGTATGTAGCTTAGAGACGCATAAATAGATTTATCAACTGATGTAACTTGTATTGCATTGATAGATCAGGCTTTATTCTTTGGGATCTTTGGGGAAGTCCTACCTCCAATTAGATTAGGGTTATAAATAGATTTTCTGGGTAAGAAGATAAGTGTTTTCAGAAATTAACAATTGGCCAGAATTGAGTTTGAACGTCCGTTTGTACTGTTTGCAGAAACAATGTTATCAATAAGTTGTGGAACATGCAATGTCTTTTGTCATAACTCATTGTTGATGTTGGTGAAACCTGACAAACGTTGTTTTTTGCTCCCTTAAAAACATAAAGTTTTTACGTTTTAAAATCTAGGATTGTTTCGATACTTTTTTCTACCTTCTCTAATGTCATATTTCTACTTGCTAGGCTTAGGTCAACCCTGACTTTGTGCCTATTTGGCAAAGCATGTAATGACATGGACTTGAGAAGTTAAGGGGAAGTCACTACACATTTTCAATTCGTTCATGTTTTTCATCATGGAAAATAATAATTCATGAAACATTTTGGTATAAGTTAACAAGAAGAAAAGTCTGTCTTTGTAAATATTTAATAACAGTTAAATTTGTAATTGGTATGTGAATTAAACCACTGGGATTCGATGAGGGTAGAATATTTATTGCAGTTTTTTTTTTGCTGAACTTTAACAGTATGATAAATGGAAGATCTAAGAAACTTTCTGGTGCACATCTTACTGTTTGTATTGCATATCCTGTAAATCACAGTTCACGTTAATATTACTGTAATAAATAAGTTCAGTGAATTCTAGGACCTGGAAAGATTTAATCAAATTGCTTAGTGTAATTGCAATGATTAAAAGTACTTAGTAAGTATTGCAAAAACGAATGACCATTGCATTTACAGGCACTTTTGAGCACTAATACTGGATATACTGATCCACAGTAAAAAAAATTCATAAACTCTATTATATAGGCTAAAGCCAATATGCATTTGTTCTTGGGTTTAAAGTTATGCCAAAGATCCCAATGAATGTGTGCACTGAATTTATAATGATCCATCAATATGTTGCCACAAATATTATGAAATAAACTGACGTAAAGCTAAACAGAGAGCAGAAGTTTTTAGGATGTTATGGCTGGAAACTATTGACAGAAACTTTAAAGAATCACCAACTACAGCATTGAGGTTCATATACAAGAATGGCTAGAACACATTATGATTGTTAAGTTTCCTCTGATATGTCAACTTCTGTGGTTAGTCCCTGCATATACTTTGGCTACCAATTACAGACAGATTTCCATTGAAGTCCTATTAGTGTCTAAGTTAATTTAAACTGATCTTAAATGGCATCTATCCCTGCCTTTAGCTTTAGCTAGGTCAACCAACACAATGATTTTGAACTCTTAACTCTCTAACTAATACATACATCTGACTTAATTCTATGATGCAGCTGTATGATAAGCTCAACGACAAAGTGGACGGGCACGTTTGCTGATACAGGAAGCTGCAGGTGCAAAGCTGTGATAGAACATATAGTGAAACACTAAGTGCCATAAGGAGGAGTTTGTGTAATACACAGGAATAGAGAGATAAGGAGGAAGAGAAAAGCTTGTCCATCTATCACACACTTTCCCTCATTTTTCTGCAACACTTCCACTGCCCCCTTAGCATGTCAATATACCTGGAGCGGCTGCTTAAATCAAATTTGACTGTTGCTAATGAGCATCGTCGGGCTCGACTACAGGGTTACTGTCAGCTTGTGTATCCAGAGAGCTGTGGGCTGTGCTGTTCCACAGGGCGGAGTCAGACTGGGGCTCCAGGGACGGGCTCACAGAGGCGGGGTCGGAGGAGTTGGTTGTGAGGTCCAGCAGGATCTGGGCAGAGGTGGGGGGATTGCTGAATGGGGCATCAGCGGGCACATTGGATGAGGGGCTAGGTGGAGCTTCGGATGTGGTGAGAGTGGGTGTGTCAGAGGGCGTTTGTGAAGATGAGTTGGATGTTTTATTCAGGGATAAATTGACGGGAGTGAGTGCAGGGGAGTGGGAGAGTGTGTGAGGGAGAGGGTCAGAGGGAGAGTCTGTGGGTGAGTTGGTCTGAGTTGGCCTGGGTGTGTGCCCAGGGGTCGGCTCCTGCGGATCTGTGCAAACTAGCTCTCCCTCAGCCACATACCACACCTCATTGTGTCTGTTCAACAGCTTCAAGGGACTACACACACAAACACACACACACACACACACACACACACACACACACACACACAAAAACATGCAAGGAAAGAGGAAGAGAGACAAACACAACAGTAAAAAAGAGAGTGATGTGTGCAGTGATGTGTGTGTATAATGTGAATTGTTATAACTGATTTGGTTGGTTAAATTGGTTACTATAAATAAAGAAATATGTTACATGTGTTACATATATTACAAAATACACATCACAACAGTTATTCAGTCACTTAAGTCGCTTGAGTTGTGTCTGTTTAAGTCTATCAAGGTGGTGTTACACAACCTGAAGGTGAAAATGTTGTTAAATTTTAAAGAAATGCCCAAATGAAAGAACAGAAATACCAAAAACTGCAGTTCCTTAAATGGCCACTCGAGGCTGGCTCACAAGGTGAGTCTATCTCTGTAGATCCCCATGTTAAAATGCCCAACTTTACAACAGAAATAAACATATTTACAGCCTGGCACAGAAGACAGTTTTGGTCTATTTAGCCAATTTTCCTGCTCAACGCAAACATACGTGGGGTAGGTGTTTATACAACTAACCCATTTCAGTGTTATTAAGGCTTAAAGTTATGCACAATTAAGGGTGTTGCCACTTTTGGACTTTTTGCATGACATTTATAGGACATATTATACTAAGAAAATGATAACAACTATTAATAAAAACACATTTTGTCTGATTTCCTTTTTTTCAAGTATTATATGTATGCCTATGTCTTACGTGATTACCAAGTACCAAGAGGAAAGTTAGAAATGATAGCAGTAGTAGCTATGGATGTGTGTGATATGCCTACCTGTCATAGCCGACTCCATAGTGGTAGCTGTGGTTGTAGGAAGCTCGGACTCTCGTCAGTTCTTTAGTCAGCAGGTGAGCGTGAAGCCTGGACGTGACTGACAGCATCCAGCCTCCGTAACTCCTCACATAGACGTCCATCTCTGGCATCTCAGTGAAATACAGCTGTGCAGGACACACACATGCAAAGACAGAGGTCACACAGACATATATTGGAAGAAATGGAGTATAATGTTTTTTCAGTTTTTTTCATTGTGAATAATCACCTGAAAATTAGAACCATCATGTTTATGTTACCTTAAGAATTTTTTTTTTTATTGTTATTTACAAGTACAATTGAAAATCAGGAAGCACAACAATAGTTCGCACTTTGTGCAACCTATCAAACTCTTTCAAAAAGTCAGTAAACAAGCTAACAACAAGACTGAGCCGTTTATACAGTATCTACACTGGGAGCAGGTCCGCCATGTTGAACTGTCATGTTTCTACAGTAGCCCAAAACCGACAAGTCAAACACTGACTCTTGATAGGACCATTCACATTTTCTCATTGACCAATATAGTTAGCAGCCCCCCACAATGAGCAGCATCCAGAAAAAAACAAAGATTTTCTTTTAACGCAACACTTCTATAATCAGTGTTTTTACTGAATTATATCACTGGGTTTGTTTTGAAGTGAAAAGTCCTTCGTGGATGATTGGGCTCCCAAAAACACCTCCTGAATGTCTGGAGCTGTTTCCAGTTTTTGAAGAAAAAATGTGTGCACACATTAGCAGGTGCTAGCGGCTGTTCTGCAATGTGCTGAACAGAATCAGAAAACACAGATTTTTTAATGTGCACTGCTTCATTCAGTGTTTCTACCAGTTTAAATCACCTGGTCTGTTAGTTTTGGAGAAGAAGAGACCTCTGCGGATAATTCGGCTCCTGCAAAAAACCTCTTGAACAATGCACACTGAAGGAATTCTAACTGGAAGAAGTTTCAGCTGGTTAAAATCTACAATCCTTACCAATAGATGACAATAAATCCCCCTAAATCTTATATTTTGGAAGATGTGGTTGACTATAAATGTGTAATAATTTAACTGGTGCTGGACTGAGTATATCTGGGTCTTTAATTGATTTAATATTTGTGGATATCTACATATTTCAGATGAATCAAACAGATCAAGCACGCATATTTACGCTGACTTGCACAGACTGATAAAGCACAGCAGCACTGACACCATCATGAGCCAGCATCATCTATTCCTATTCTGCTGACTGAGTGAAAACTGCACTAAATACTGTACATCCATCAAGGTTATCGATCTTAAATCAGCGATCAAATTACACAGAGATGCTAAAAGCATTTAAATGCATGACTCAACAACATCCGGGGAAAAAAAGCCTGCACCTAAAGCCTCTCTCCCTCACCATCTGTTAGCTCACCTTGTCATTGGTGGGCGTGGGAGGCTTCTCCTGATAGGCTGCCGGCAGCGGGAAGTTGAGCGAGTAGATAGCCGGCTCCCACATCTTGGTCTCCTCTGGGATCTTGACCAGGACAGGGGCAGTCATCTCCATCTGGATTCCTGTCCAACAAAAACACAAACACATATATAGAGAATAAGACACAAAATGGAACCACTTGAATGCTGATTCTTCTCTCTCGTCCTGTTCTTACCGCCTTCATTGGCTCCGGTGATGTACTGAAAAAGTCTCCTGAAGGCCATGGCTGCACCCACACCCATGAAATAGGCTTCGGCGTCTGTTGACACCCAGCGAGTGGGGCTGTAGTGTCTCACCTAAACACACACACACACACACACACACACACAAAACAAAACTATTTCAGAAGTGACCACTTGATTGGAAGGTAAATGTGCTGTTTGACTGAAGGTTCACTCACCTCATATTCATCTGTTTTGCAGACCAGCTGATATTCCAGACATTCCTTCGACTCAGTGCAGAAGCTAGTGTTGGTACTTGGTCTGTAACAGAGTAATAATATAATTAATTTGATTATTTATCCACACTACATGTGAAAAGGACATGGACAGGGTTTTTAATGTTTGTATACTTTTGGTCTGGGGCTGTTTTTCATGTTTTGGGGCTGCCAGCTATGTAGAAATAGTTTGAGGGGGAGATCGTCTGCTGTTTCAGTGTGTCAGCATCCTCGTGCACAAAGCAATATCTATAGGGAAATGTTTTTTCAAGTTTAGTATGAAAGGACGTGACTGGCCTGCACCGACCCCTGACCTCACCTCACATCCAATACACATCAAATGAACTGAAGCCCGGCCTTATGCTGGCAAGAAATTAAGAAAACTTTATTCACATGGCACTTCAAAGCAGACTTTACGTGAAGAATTAAGTGTCTAACCTGCAAAGTAAAAGCTATAAAATCAAGAAAACCCAAAGAAAACAGGAGTTATACTTTTTATGAATAAGCAGTTTGGCTTCTCTGAGACTTTGCCGGAGGATGATCCAGTGTCGCCTCGCAATGTAAGCAAAAGCACCATCACCTATATACACTTATCAGCCACAACATTAAAATCATTGAATAGCATTGATCATCTCTTTACAATGTCATATTCTGCTGGGAAACTGGGTCCTACAGCATTTATGTGGATGTCATTTGACACGCATCACCCAACTAAACACCACTGCAGACCAATACATCATGGCAACACTCCCTAATGGCTGAGCCCAATCGAGCATCCATATGGCATGCCAGTGCCCCACCTCACAACCCACAGGACTCAAAGGATCTACTGCCAGCACCCTGGTACCAGACACCACAAGAAACTCCCAATGGGCTTGTGTCAATGTCTTATCAGCACATCCTACAAATGCTTGATCAGACTGTGATCTGGGAAATTTGGAGGCAGGGTCAACACCTTGCGTACTTTGTCACATTACTCAGGCCATTGCTGAGTGTTTTTGTGGCATAGCATGGCGCTTTGTCCTACTTGAGGGCCACAGCCATCAGGGAGTGTTGTTACCATGAGGGGGTGTATACAGTTTTGGGAGGGTGGTACGTGTCGAGGGGCTTCCACATGAATGTCAGCACCGTAAAAATATTATCGAAGTTATTCACTTCACCTGTCAGTGGTTTTAATATTGTGACTGCTCTGTAGATTTTAGCCTTAACCTTGGAACAGTCAGAAGTTCCTGCTCTGAAGATTTGTAGTTCCTATATCGATCTGAAGAGATCGACTTACCCAACACTTCCTTCAGCAGAGACCGCGAGGGCCAGCAACGCCAAAACTGAGATGAAAGCCCTGAGAAAGGACACAAGAATTAATAACCTATACATTAATTAATTTGATAATTTGAGTTACTTTTCAAGTTAAAAATAAATTTAAAATTAAAATTAAATCAACTAATAAAAAACAAAGTATTACAATAAATTGCTACCACAAGTAGCTAAAATTAGCCCCACCTATACCAGCTGCAGTATTACTGTTTACACATATATGCATCAATACTTGTAATCCTATGACATAATATACTACACATTATTCTGAAAAGGACATTCTGCATGAGTATTACTTACTTACGTGTATTTTTGTGCCAATACTTATGCTTTAAGTAATATTTCACATGCAGGACTTCTTACTTGTAATAGAGAATTCTACACTGTTGGACTACGAGAAAATACTTATTGCAACAATGGAAAAAATGATAGAAGAAAATCCTGGTCTTAAAAAAAGCAAATAAACGTCAGGGTGAAATTTTTCATTGGCACATTTTAGGAAGCTTTGTGAGTGTATGCATATGTCGGTGTGCTGCATTCCGGTGTTGGCACTGCGGGGATGAAATGGGACACGTTTTCCTGCTCTGAGAGCGACGCAAAGAGAGGAGAGAGAGAAGGAGATCTGCTGCATCATCAGGCTCTGCCTTCTCAAAATCAAAGACGTTTTGAGGTCATGGAGAAACAGCCTTCAGTTGCTCACTAAAACCCCTTCAACAAAACCGTTCTGACCGTTAAATCTAACAAAACATCTAATTTAATAGCACAGACCGTTTTAGAAAAAATAGGGTTATTGATGTCTGGGACGGATTTTGTGCAGTCACCAGATCATGTCTTTCTGCTATTCTATTAACATGTTACATATTATGTAAAAAAAATATAATTTTCATGCATGTACAATTACTGATCAACAATGACGCAAAAATCAACTTAATGACGCAGCAAAAAAGTCGCTTAAATACACATCAGCTATAGTCAAACATTCATGAAGAAAATGTTCCAAATGTGCCTATATATTTATTTATACTCCAAAATAAAAGGGGTGATACTCACATTGTCCCGGCGCCGTGCGTGTCTGTGTCTTTTCCACCTGCCAGGGGAGCGCAGGGAGGCGGAGCGGTGCGATGGAGACTGCAGTCTGCTGCACTCTGACGGGCTCCGCTGGATTTACTGCGGACTGCAGTGAGGAGCAGCGTCCTCCTCATGAAGCTCGCAGGGAGGGAGGGGCTGAGCTGGGCCGGCACCAGCCTGCAAACTACTGGCCCGACACCGGACAGACGATATGTGCCTGTTGTTAACGCGAGTTCACCTCCACCGCTGCAGCAGTGAGAGATTAGGGAGTCTGCACGAAGATCCTCCATTATTTATCCTTCAGTGTTCAAACCTGAAAGGATGTTACTGCACAGTTAAGACAATTGAACAAAACTGAGCTGCACGTCGAGTTATATTGGGAGCTGCAAGCTGTAGCTCCCGAAAAAAGCTGAAAAGCTTTGTAGGAACATTGTTTATGGCAAATTCTGTTAAGAAAAAAATGAGCATATTTGACATTTTTTGTTGGAAATTTTCTTAAACATACTACAGTTTAAAATTTCTACATGTTTGAAGGATTTTCGGGTTGTATTTCAGGTGGCTAAGGGTTTCCATTCATTTAAGATATGCTGTGAAAATCCATTTTTTTTACTCTGGGGTGGGGCTGACACTAATATTGTCCAACACTTTGGCCAAAATTCTTTAAAAAACTATAAACTTATTTATATTTTAACAACAAAAAATATGATCATATATTTTCAGTTACATTATAAAATATTATACAAATAAAATTCAAATAAAAAAATCAACCTATGGGAAAAATGCCTGTTACAAAACTCAAAGTCAAACCCCATGATATTCTATTAAAGGAGGGAAAAAGAAAATATTCACTTTGAGGAAGGGGGAATTTTTGCCGCAAGACACTGAAGTCAAATAGCCAAATAATTGCTGATTATTATTTTTGCAGAATAATCAATCAGACTTATCAATTCATGTAAATTAATTCATATAATGACTGATTTGCATATAAGTGATATGCAAGTGTTATGTTTTATTTCCTTTTTGTTCTGTTTTGCCTCTGTACACTCTTAGCTCCTAACAGTTTTATTTACTGTAACTGTATATTTCTGTTTTATTTTAATGCACTTTGTAACTTTGTTTAGATAAATGCTTTATTGATGAAGTTATACTTGTTTTAAGTTGCTATGTGTTATTCAGCACAGTGAACATTAAGTCACAGTTCAGTACCGATGTTACACTACTATGCAGTGATACCGTTTAAAGCCTCTGAAAACCTTCAAATCTTGAAGGGACAGTTCTCCCCAAAATCAAAAATAAATATTTTTGCTCTGTGGTTTCAGTTGCCACGTTTGTTGGAGATATAATCTGACTAGTTCCTGAGAAACTACACTCGCAAATTGAATCACTCCGCAGAAGTGTGCATCTACTCAAGGATAACACGCTTGTGCTTGTAACCTTTACGGCGGAGCTGTTACATTAGCAGGTGTAGTTCAGCAGAAAGAAAATAGTTCCTCCAAGAAACTGCTCACAGCAAGGTCTGTGGATTATCCTGAGTAACAGGGTCATGATTTTGAAAAAGAGACATTGCTGTTAAGTTTTTAAATATATTTTTTGGCACTTTCAGCACTACAACCCGAGTTGAATTATTTCGGAGAAAAGGCAGACATCTCTACAGCCTATAACTCAAACATTCGGTCACTCACACCAAAACAATCTAGATTTATAAATCGCACTACAGCCAAGAGGGAAAATACATACTTTTCATTTTGGAGTGAACTGTTCCTTTAAGTATGCATTTAAAATAGTAAATAACAACAAATTGAAGTTGAAGTTTGAAGTCAGGGCAACTAATCACTTCAAACCAATAATGGGCACGGACAACACAAATGCAAAAATCTCTCATGAAACAGTCACAGATGTTTCAGCTCAGCAAACAAAAAAAGAAAACATCATGTTCACATGGGCAGAGAGGGAAAAAAAGATGCTTCTAAGTTGCATTATATGACATGACAGATACTGTTTTTTTTTTTTAATTTGGCCATATGTGACTAAAAGCCAGGATATATTGGCCTATTTTATAGCTCTTCTTTCACACAATGCCCTTCTTTAAAATTGTTAAAATCAGCGTTCAAAAAAAAAAAAAAAAAAAAATTCACATAACCGTTTAATTTGAGACCATTCCAGAACACCAGCTTTATTGTGAAAGTTCACACGGACATCAAACCTGTTTCACAAGCACCAAAACTTTTTTCCGCTCCACTGGTTTACCAACTGTTATCTCCTACGCTCCACGTACACGTCCAGGTAACAGTCTGTAAACAGCGTAGCTCCGTCATACCTGTACAGGAGTGTCTGTGATTAAACCTCAGTAGTCTTTCCTTGATTCCTCACGTCCTCCTCCTGTCCGTCTATTAAAGGAATCAACACCTCATTGTAACTGAACCTGCGTCAAAACCGTCAGAATCACTGCCTACAAAGCCTCTATGCAGTTCTTGTGACGTGTTATGTGTCTCCTTTTATATCAACAGTCTCTGTAAATTATTTACAAATGGCCACCTAACCTGCCCGGCTGCACACGTTTTTCTGATCTTTCACCAATAAGTCATCAATAATTAATAAAATAAGCTTCACATCAAGAGCAAGAAGGTAAAACCAAAAGCAGATAAATTCAAAAAATGATCAGTTAGGTCACTTCTCTGCCCAGATTGGCACAGTGTGGCAAAAGGGGTTAGAAAAAAAAAAGGCCGTCTTTGAACAGGTAGGACCACCGCACCGGTTAGCGAGACACTGATCCGACAACCTCTTGACTTATTCGGAGCGTCACATGTTACCATCTGGGCTAAATCCACAGAGATGTGAGTTGACCTCAACCACTAAAGCACTAAATTACAGCAGCGGTCCATGTGACGGACTGGGAGGAACTCTTAGCTCCCCAACATAACCAATAATACTGAAATATAACATTTCAATATGCAATAAGTAAATATATTGAAATATATAACCTCTTCCATATATTTCAATATACAATTCCAACATATGGGGGTAAAAAGTAACATATACCGCACTGTGTGGTGATGACGGTGTATAAGGAGCAATGAGACATTACTTAACCCCTGAATCGTGGAAAGAAGGAATGACAAGTTCAGATTGTTGCCTAAATTTTAAATATGTACTGATTAGCCTTTTACCTGAGTACGGGCCATAGACTCCAAAGGGAAAGAAAACTGTTGTGTCCAAATCATGTGTTGTCTCACATTCACACACACGTGTACTCACATCACACACCAAAAGGTACAACTAAGAGGCTCGCAGAAGTACCATATTAAATAGCTGATATAAACGCACCCGAAAGCAAGTCTTTCTCTAAAATGATAATTATCTTTGGAGAGAGAGAGAGAATAAGAGAGAGATAGAGAAAGAGAAAGAGAGGAGGGGTGGGGGGTGAAAACTGAAGAACATCAGAGCTCCTGTCCATATCTCCACCCATCATCCATGTGGCAAAAGCTCGTCTCCCTTCAGAGTTTCTGGGTGGAGTTTTCCAAGGAGAGCATCCAACAAAGTTAGTCTTTTTTTTTTTTTGCATAGCCAGACAGTGGACACGACCACTGCAACCACTCTAAGAGTCTGAAAAGGAAAGCTGTCACTGGGGGTGGGGAGCCTTGGTCCGTGTGCACCCCCCCTTGTACCAGCTGGACGGGGGAAGTTTAGTGGGTCCTCACCCCCCAATGATACAGCCTCCTGCTCACAAGGTGGACTCTTTCTGGCGCTCGCGTCCGTTACACGTTTTCTTGACTTTGGAAATGCCCTCCAGTGCACCTGACTCAGTCACGCTGTAAATGGGGAGAAAAATAGTCAAGGAACAGCACTTCGGTTGAAGACAGTTTTAATCAAACCTCAGAACATGATTGATGATGGGCGGATTCACGAAAGGTTGGTGCAACTTTAATGGCTGCTAAACCTACACAAATATGACAAAGAGTGAAATGCACCCCTCAATGCACTGCCAAGCAAACAGCATCAACACGTGTGCTGCCATAAGCCTTCAAATAAAAGTGATTAACCCTACAATGATGACAGCTTTCTTGTGCTGCATTCAGATGCCTTTCACCCGCATTTTATTCCTTCTAAACACAAGCAAATTTTTAAAGAAAAAAAAGACATGGCAAAAAAAAAGCTTTGGGAAACTTGGCAAGAGATGTTCCAGAAATTGCAAGAAATCAGGAAAAGAAAGTTAAATTAGTTCTTAACAAGAGGGAGTAAAAGAGAGACAGAAAGAGAGAAATATTTGAATCTGATAATAAAAAAATTGAAAATATGTCTGTAAAACTTCATAATAATAATAATAAGTATATCTACATATTCTTTTTTTTAATTACTATTATTATTTTTTGTACATGTTTTTCTTTTTTTGTATGTGTGCTTAATTTCAGGTCATTTTATTGTAACTCCTAACTTTTTCCCATCTTCCTGAAAGAAATCAAGCCAATTCGCTCATGTCGGGTGAAAATCAGTGTAGGGTGTTTGCTTACACTTCATCCGCCTCTACGTCCTCCTCGTCCTGGGGGAGCTGGAGGTAAGGGTTGTTGGATGCTGGTCTGAACTTGTAGCCCGTCAACACAAAGAAGATCAGAGTAGAAACCTCCACCAGAAACTGAAGAAACATGAAAGAGTTTGTGTTTATTGACACACAGTAAAAAAAAATAAAAAAAAAAAAATGGCAGAGACGTGAGCACCAGTAACAAACATTAATAGTGCTGCTAATAGATTTTAGCTACTAGCCTCTAGCTCTGTCAAAACAAACAAATTTCTTCTCAACAAGCGTGCAAACAAACTTCATATTACTGAAATCCAGCCAAACATAAATCTTAGTCCATGTTCTTGACATTGACATACAAGTGGTCAAATGATTTATTCCGTATAGCCTGAAACATTTTCTCCTTCCAGTAATGCTAATATCCTGTCATCAGGTGCTCTTGGCCATTTGGTAAATCATAAATGACACTGAAAATGTGTCTGCAAACATCCTACTGGCTTACATCCAAGTAAAGCTTCCTGCCAATTATGCCCAGTCATTGCTGAGTCAGCCTAAGATACAAGATGTCTTTGACCTTGTACAAACAAGTGCTCATTAAAGTAATATAGTCAGACTGCTATTCAACATTGTTATTGTCATCTTACCTCATAGCACCACTGCCACTGGAAAGGCATAGTGACCTTGAGCAGAATGGCTATGATCCTTGTAAAGTAGATGTAACACACAATCTAAAAAAAAAGAAAACAGAATTTTGAAAAATTGCACAAAGTTAGTAGGTGAATGCTTGAATTAATGAAGTTTTTTAATCTGAATTTTCCTCTTAGTTATGGTGAGTAAAACCTCCATCGTGACAAAGTACAATGGCACACATTGTCAAAAAGGTCAAACAGTATGTGGGGTTGTTTGTGAAGCATTTGTTCCGGCTCTGCAGCAGTGACTCTGCTGAATGAGAAGCCTGGAGTAGCTCTGCCAAACACTATGACTCAGTATAATTCATTGTAGGACAAAGAATGATGTTAGCTCCTAGATAATAAAAACATGTCTGATTTAGAAAATATTCATGCAATATTGTCAACAAGCTTATCAAATAGGCATGTCCTGATCGGGTAGGAAGGATCGGTATCAGGCGCGATCAACACATTTTTTAATGATCAGGATTGGTTATTTTGCTTTTACTGTAATTCTGCTACTCTAATAAGCAGAAGCTTTTTTTTCCAGGCCAAACTTAAGCTGGTACATCACTCTTAAGTGGAATTTAGATTTTTGATGTTCATTTTTAGTGAATTAGTTTTACAACAATGCTGTCATAAGCGGAAACGTTAAAATTCAGCTATGACACTACTTTGAAGTAGAGTTGTGATTACATTGCTCATTCATAGTGTTTGGTGCTTTACTTACAATGCTGCACCGAGTGGATTTGAGAGATATTTCTAAAGACTTTTTAAGTTGTTGACTTTGTTATTTTGTTGAAAAGAAAATGATGCACAAAGTGAAATTGTGATGAGCCACTAAAAAAATCATTACATTTCAGACATTTCAGAGCTACTAAACACATTTCAGAGCTATTAAACTGTTAAGCGTTTACACTGGGTTTATTATAATAACTTCAAAGTACTTGAAGTGTGCACTGTGCAGCTGTTTTATCCAGGTAAATACAAGTATCGGATTGGTACTCGGATCAGGATCAGGGGCAAAAAACAAACAAACAGGACATCAGGACATCACTGTTATCAAGCTATTAGTACCATGCTTGGAAATTTCAATTTCACTGGCAGTCTAATAAGTTAGCTCCTGTGGGAGGGTGGGTGGATGGATGGATGAATGGATGGAAGAAAAATACTGCTAAGGTGAACTCCTACTTACCATCACATAATAATGCCTGAAGAGCTTGAGCTTCTCCAAATTCATGGCAGCTGAAAGACACATGGACCAAATTTAATAAAACACAATATTTACAACAGTGTTGGGCAGTAATGCGTTACAGTCATATTACTTTTGCCAGTAATGAGTAGTGTAAAAAATTACTAGTAAAATTTACATAATGTCATTTAGGGCTGAGTGTGCTTTACCTTTAAAGTACCGACTGAAACAACCTGGCACCAAGTGATTTCGAAACATCTCCAGTCAAACAATACCTACATTTGATTCTTTTTGTCTGATCCCGGAACATCCTGTCTCTCCGCCTGACCACCTGACTTTCTGTTACAGTCGTCTCCAGAGCTGCTAACCTCCGGGTGAATGCTCTGTTTAATGTCTGCCCTGTAAGCACGAGTCACACAGTTTGTAGCGGCTAACATCGTTAAACTGCCGCGATAAAAATCACACCGAAACGGAAACATCTTGATTCTGTTGTTAAACTTGTTGATTAAAAGCCGTGTGATGCAAACAGTTTACCCAGCGACTGTGTGCGTGCAGACGGGCGCACTCTCACAACCTGGTGTCTTACAGTCAGCAGCAGCAGCAGCTTCAGTTTCTGTATTCATCAGACGTCACAACCTCAATTCAACGAAATGCATTGTTCCATTTTACACTGTGTGTAGCTTTTAGGTGTTGTTTTATTGTATTTTTTTATCCTTGTAAATATAAATGTATTATTATTATTATTATTATTAAATATCAGTGTCTGGCAATGTTGGTGACAAGCTGGGTTGTTTTGAGGGGTTTAAGTAGAGGTGTTTTGTTGGTATACGGGGTTCCTCAACTAGAGTTGTAGCAATAAATCGGTTTTAAGGTATACCGTGACATGAAAGTTGATGATTATCATATTTTTTTTTCATCTACAATATTGAAAAGAAAAATGTAAGTGGATGGAGAGTTATTTATAATTTCCAAAGGGAGACTCTTTTCACATACTTCAATAAAAACATTGGCTCCAAGTCTTAGTTATAGCGATAAAACATGTGTTTAGCCAAAATTAACCCTTCTGTTTTTCATTCCTTAAAGGGTCAACCTGACTGATTAGAATGATAATGATAATAATAATAATAATAATAATAATAATAATAATAATAATAATAATAATAATAATAATAATAATAATTCTGTATTACCATGATATTGCTATACTTTCTTTGTTGATTAAAGCAAATATCAGCTCAGACAATTTACGTTTTATGGTACTCTATTGGTATCTGTAGCGCTTTAAAAGGTGCTGAAATCGGTCCTGGTATTGTAATATTTTAAACTTAAAAACAAATTGCTCATTACAATCTTACTGTTGTTGTCACCTCACTACAGATTTTAAATTCCAACAACAAATGACATCCTCAGATGAATTTTTGTAATTGTCGCACATGCGCGTCATTAAGCTGAAAGCTAGCCTGGAATATGGACACTCATTCGAAAGATTCAAAAGATGACAAGAACATAGTTTTTCTAGGTAGCTGCACAAAGACTCCTTCCACTGAGAAAAACAGCGACTATGACAGCCCAACAATGTGAAGCTGGGGGAAATACGATATGTGGTGCATGAAATGTTGCATATCGCCACAAGTGACTCGCCATATTTCAGACAGACACTTTGGAAAATACAGTCAACAGAAGAGCCCATGTCGAAAATATCACTAGCAAGCTATCTAACATTAGCGGCGCTTACTGGGGATTACCCTGACATTCACACAGAGGTGCACACAAAGCAGGAACTTTCAGGAAAAGGACATAATTCCCAATTTTGGGGGTGTACTGGAAAAGTAATATATGAAGTTGAACAGTGTTTCGAAATCTTTTTTGAGCCAACACCCCATGCCCATTATCCTGGTCCCTTAACGCCCCACATCAGAAAGCATGTCTAATAATAGATTTGATTAAATTGAGCTGCTGTAATATTATTATCCTTAATATCTCAGAGAGTAAAAAAGCCATGTGAATAGAAATTATAGCTGAGTGTTAAACAAATAAATTGGTTAGAAATTTCACATTCAACCCTAACTTAAGTCTCATTACCATTAACAGCAGCGTTACCATACACAGCAGCCAATCAGAAAGTGGTAATTCGGCAGCGATGAAAACAAGCAAGCAAGCAGACAAGCAGCATTAACAAAGGAAAAATTCTGAAGCTACTGAATGAAAAGCAAAAGGATATGGATCGTACACAGACGAATTGGGGCGAACTCTCCCCCAGGTAATTTGGAGCGTCAAATATTTAATTTCCTGCAGTCTGTTGAATTTTCATGCACCATTTTTTACTGGAAATGTCTTTTTTATCTGATGGCAAACGCAAAAATCAGGCATAAAGTGACAATTCAAAATATGCCAATATAATGAAATACAATGCAGTTGGGCTCTCAGGAATTCTGTATTGCTTTCAATTACGTATATCAACACACCTGCGGGCATGATTTACCTTTCAGTCTTCATTTGTCTCTTTGGTTTGAGGAAGTCACCTCTTTAAATGTGCACGTTGCACCTATTTATGCCAACTGCAAATTAATTAATTCTAATTAATGTATAAATCCCTGGACTTAAATTCATGGGTGCAACTTTTGAGCTCATACTCAAAATTGCTTGTACATTCAAAACATATCTGAGATCTCTGAAAAGTTGAGAATAAAGTCGGAACATTTTGAAAAAACAAACAAACATTGCCGTGTATTATGTTATTACTCTCTGCACTCTGGCTTCCCCTTCAGTCAGTCTGACAGACACAGAGACCTGTTTGGGACTCTTTCTGTGGTTTAGACAAAGTTTAGGGAAGTGGCAAAATCATCAGGGCGTGCCCTTCCAAAGTAAACAAAAGCTGTGTACAAGCCTTATCTTTAGCAGGGACAACATTGCCGAAGAGAAGCTTTAGCTGATGGTGGTAAAAGCATGTGTTATGATAAAGTTGTGAAAACATGGTTGCAGGGTTAAACTCGCATCATGAGAAATGCTACAGTAGAGTAACAAGTTACTCTTTGCAGGGAGCAATAAGTTAAGTAATTAATATTAATTTTGAGAAGAGTAACAAGTAATTCATATCATCAATGGAGTAACAAGTAATGGTAATAAATTATATGTTTTGTTTTCTGCAACTTATAAAACATTTTGGTTGTGACTGTTCAGGATTCTTACCTTTGCCATCGGTGCTAGAAGCCTCCTGTAGATGACGGATAGACCTGTAAAGACAGGTATGTTTGAGAACTATGCATACATCTCCGCACAGACTGAAAATGTTGTCTCTCACGAGGGGCTGACTTGCATGCATGACCCAGATAACACATATTAGGTACATTTTTCATCACAAAAAAAAATCAATCATTGCCTTTGTAACTTTGTACTTTAAGGTTTTAGAGTGCAACTAAAAAAAATGAAGTTGCTTTTATCGCTTTTCATGATGTGTTTTGGCTGAGAAGATGGAAACCTTTGCCATGGCTCCACTTAGCTCTGACTGGTTGTTACAGCAGCTCATCCAGCCCATTGTTGCACCCGCTTTTGAAAATTACTTTTAGTCGACTGGCAAACTTACCTCTTTCTTTCTGCTGTCAGTAAGTTAAATGTATTAATTTTCTACATAACAAACAAAATGGGGCACTGTGGATGCTCTACCATTCCCAAATTAACCAAATTTGCCATAAGCTCCTCTTATCTCAGCTAGCCACTGTGGAAACAGCCAGCTACTTACACATCATTCTCAAAAGTAGTCTTAATTAATATTTTTAATGGATTTTGAAATGGAAAATGTAGCTGATACAAATAATATTGACCACACATCCACTTACCAAACCACAGGGAAAAGGATGGCTCCACAGCAGATGAGGTCGACCAGGAAGAGGATCTCCTTCCACAGATAATATTCACTGGAGCCTTCCTCGGTTGACTCGATAATGATATAGGCAACATTAGCCAGGACCTAGAGAACAACGAGAAAGCCGGTAACCAAAACAAATTCACTGAGTGCAGATAATCACACACTGTTTCTCATGCACACACCTGCAGAGGGATGACGATCATGAAGATCTTCTTTTCCTTGTCAGACAGGATGTATTTCACAAAAGCCCAGCCGGTTCCAATCAGTGCCAGTGTGATGAACAGGAGTGCCCCCTTGAGCCTGGAATGCAATATCAACCGTAATTATTACACACAAAAAAGGAATCAGGAATAGCTTAAAGTTTCATATCCTGAAGAAATTGTACTTACAAGTGTGTGATATAATACATGACAGCCCAGCCTTCAATAGGATGCCCCTCAGTGTTGATGAAGTGATAGTTGATCTGAGAGGGACATAAAGAGAGTTTCATTAAAAGAAAAAATCCAGGCGTGCTGTGAACACAGTTAGCAACACAGACAGAATACACACACTAACCAATAAAAGCCAAATGCAAACACAATATTTTAGAGGACAGAGTGGTCCGCTCTGTGGCGATGGTATACTTACACTATGGAAAACCAATGATGTGGACTTGGTGAAGGCCAGTGCTGCCATCAGCCAGTGGATCTTAAACACACTGTACCTGTAAAAAAACACGCAGGGCAAAAAAATTAGCAAAAACCTACACCTAATGACATTCTCATCAGCCCCACGTGCTTTGAGTTTAATAATAATATTGTAATATATATAATGGCGAGCATAATCAACATAACACCCACTACACCATGGTGGTAGAGTAATGTAAGAATGTTAGTAGGGGTGTCCTGATCCGATCTCAAAGACTGGTACCAGGGCAGATCAAGGTGTTTTTTGACTAATCGATATCTGGTATTTAGTTTGTAGTGCAATCCGATGTGCAGCCTTTGTCAACTCTCTGGTGTCTGTCCGTCTCTCCTCGACTCTGCTGGGCTCCATTTTGACACGGAACATGGACTGAGCCCTGCCCGCCCCAAAATACCACACAACATGAACAAAAATGCAGTGAGGCTGTTTATGTTTGAAATTTACCAAAGTTCTTAGCATTTGTATAATTTCAGCTCAGTGTGACTGTTGCATTTTGCTTTCAACAATAGCGCATAATGTTTCTCGACCCTGCTCAGAGTTCAGAGGAGAGCTACACAGAGTTTACAACAACCTCACTCACAACGCCACTGCAAGTGAAATAAAAGCACCACGAACAAAAAGCCGACATGGCTAATGAAAAGGTAATCCGTCTAAAAGATGTGCAATTAACACTCAACTCAACAGAGTTCATTGTGGTAACTCGCACAAGGCTGCTCCGAAGCAGCAGACACTGGAGAATACTCTAAAACCTTTGAAACCTGAGCAGATTGGCTTGATTTCTTCAAAAATAGGCAATGAGCAACCACAGAAGAAATTTCCTTAGTAGCAGTAACAAAAAAATACAAAAAACTACAAGAAAATTAGCTGAACATTAGTTTAAAAAAATAAAAGGCAAAGAAATTTGAGTACTGTAACTATGATAATTACAACTATAATAGTTTTTCCCTAGCTTTTTTTCTTCCTTCTCTAAAACATTTTTCCCTATTTTTAAAAAATGATTTTCTAAACATACTAATGTCTTGCAATTTGCGGAACATTTCCAAGTTGTACATCGCTTTGTTTCCCGTGTTTTTTAAAGTAATTGCACCAGTTTGGCTGGAGTTAAAATATTAAAATACTTGTGAGGAGCACTTGAAAGCAGCACAGGGAAAATAATTCAGTGTGGCTGAATTATCATGAAAATATACAACGGGTATGCTGCTGTTAGCATTTAGCTCAAAGCAAAATGAGGCCTTAGTAAATCCTCACAGAGCAACTATGGCTGAAGACTCTTGGTCTAGTTATAATGTGTGTGTTGTAACAACTTCACAGGATGTTTAAAAAAAAAACCATGACTCTGCAAATAGCCCTCAGCACTCTGGAAAGTGACATGGCATCTTTAAATAAAGGAAACTAACATTCTGTTACACAATACTGACAGCTTTCATTTCTTTGTGCCTGCATGCATGTGTACCTGTGCTTCATGAGTATGTAAACCCAGACCATGGCGGCGGTGAAGAAAACTCCTGCCATACCAATGTAAAGGCGAGAAAGAGGTATTTCTGCTGCAGACAGGTAGCCGCCTGGATTCTTCTCTGTCACTTCCACCTGCAGGATTACATTTGGGTTAACCACATGTACACACCTGAGCATGCATGTAGGAACCTACACACACTTAACTTACAGTGAAGGAGTAGGGAAGTTTGAGTCCATGCATCTTGTTCTGACAGTAGTGAAACTTGAGGCTGTACAGACCCTCCGCCAACAAGCCGAACACCATGTGGAACTGTGGAAGAGGGATGGAAAAAATATCATAAGACCCGGAAAACCACATTGATCATTGTTCATATCACATACAACAATTAAGAAAGGTGTGCTTACGCTGAAGTTGTAGGAGTTGTCAATTTTGTCCAGAGCTAAAGTAAATTGGCGAGTCTTCCCGAGCTAGAAGCAAACACAGATTAGAAACTGATTTTATGAATAGATCACACAAACAGAAACAGGCACACAGACACCTTTTACCTGGAATTCCTTTCCCTCCACTTTCGTAGCTGCTGCTGCAGGCTTTGGCTGTTTTTCTGCCTGGCCATCGTTCTCCTGAGCCACAGGCTTCTTTTCCATTTCCTTCTGTTTCGACTTGTCTGTGTCATCTGCATTATTTGCTCCAATTGCTGTTGATTTATTAGCAGCAGGAGTAGGGGTATCCCTTGCTTTCCTCTGACCTACAGGAAACAAACGCAGGTACAGGACACACAAAACTTTCGGTCACATTCATTGGGTTTCAAAATATGGTGGTAAAATCCAGATATTTTTCAGGATGGGAATCGAAAAGCGGTTTCAAATTGGGATCAGAATTGCCATGCCAATTATTTTAAGTCACTGGCATAAGACTCACTTTTGCGTTTCGGTTCTCTTGCTCTCACAGCAACTCACAGAAACGAAGACTCACAAACATGATGCGTCATACACACTCTTGCTCCCACGCAGAACACTATTTCCTGAGTGACAGTGTGTGAGCAGGCAAGGTGTGCTTATTTTTAATCTGCAGAGCTGCGATTGTGAATATTTAGTCAGATTTTGCAAACATGGAGCAGCAGTGTGACTGGCAAATATGAATATATTGACTGGAGAGCTTTTACGTTTGTTTCCAGCTTGCAGTGAATAAATCCTCGTGTTTTAAAGGGCAGCAGTAACAGTTTAGCTTTATGCTAATTGATACCATCTAACTGATCATCAGAAGTTTTCATTACAGAAAAAAATATCAACACTGAGATATATATTGTGTATCACAATATAGCCTAAATATATCACAAGATTATTTTAAAGCCATATCACCCAGCCTTACTCTGGGCTTATCAATTCCTTTATTTGATGTCCGCATGTTTTTCTGACAGCTGCACATTGCAAAACAATGTAGTCAAACTGCGTCTGTGCTGCTGGAAACTTTCAACAAGAAGGTCCAAAGCGTACACTTCATTTTATGAACAAAGATGACAACAGTGCTGCTTGTAATGTCTGTAAAATGATAATTCCAAATAAGAGAGCAAACATATTTCTACGCAATATTGGCTTAAATTACCAGGATGCATTTGACACTCTACGCATAACAGATGCTGGATGCCACAGCGAGCAGCACATCTGTTACCAAGGGTTAATATCATGTGTTACAACATCAGCGCCACACTGGCAGACATTTTTTCTCTGACTAAGAAACATATGCATGCCTTTTCCCTACTCTGTTTCTACACTGTGTTTAGCATAAAAGATAATAAAAAAGTTTTGTTTATGCTGAAACCCTGTGGATGTCTACTTTTTGCAACACAGAAAACAGATAAGGAGTCAATAAGGACTTCATTTTGAAAAAAATGCACTGTTAACAGAACTGATAATGGCATTGGTGTTAATAAAATCTCATCACTTCCCATCCCTAGATATTTTTAAATTCTTACAGGATATTTTTGAGTACAGTTGATTTAAAATGATTCTTTCTTTCATTTCGGTGCTTAAATATGAAAGGGAAACAAACCACTGAATTATTTTGTGAAAGTGTAAGTGGCACTGACCTTTAAGCGCTTCAGCCTTTGGCTTTGCAAACAAGACGTTGTCTTGATCACCCATAGTTCTCACATTGACACTACACAAACACAAAAAAAAGGTCATCCTTCACATGAGGCTGTCAGGGCAAAGTATTACGTACTTATAAACACTGATGCTTAAACATACACACCTGAGCTTCTGGATATCAATGAGAAAAAGAACGAGAGGCTCATTGTTGGTCAACTTTGTGAGAGTGAGCGGGCATGTCTCTGTTTCCTCCGCCTGGAGAAAAAAAACAATAAATAGTCAAATAATCAAATTTGAACAAACATCTGGACATTTAACCACTAAACCCAACCTGAAATATCAATAATGTGATGTATCAGTATCTTTCATTTGCTGAATTCATAACATTGGATATAAAACATCCTTGACATCATTATAGCATGAGTAATGAAAATAAGTCTGAAAATAACCGTGCGTTGTTTTCTATGATTGGCTGTACTCACTGTGTAGGACAAGACTCCATTCACGCGTGACCTGGAGAGGCTGAAACCAAACTAAACAGAGTGTTATAATGTGGTCAGTCAGTGGATCAAAAGCACATGATTTCCAGCATGAAGTATTTCAATGTGTTTTCCACTTTTTCCAACAGCCAAAGAAAATAAGCAGCCAAAACAATACAGGAGAAAAGAGCCATCCCATGAGATAGAACGCAAGTTAGTTCACTGGATTGTGATTCTGGCAGTCAGTTGGCCTGACATTTCTATGCTGCTTGGACACACTAAATCACTCCATTAAGTTGACCACCCTCAGTGCACGTAACATACTCGAGATAGAAACTGTCCTAATATAAAATTAAGTTTAACTCAGTTCTCCAACTTATAACAGCTCAGCTAAATGATAACAGATATGTGCCTTTTTAAATTTACATCTGTTGAATAACAGAATTATTAATAAAGGGATGGGCTGGGCAATATATTGACATTATATTGATATTTTGATGTGAGACTAAAAATCATTTGAAATTATGAATATTGTAATGCCCCAAATTTAGTCTTTTCCTGGTTTTAAAGGCTGCGCTACAGTAAAGTGATGTCGTTTTCTGAACTTAGCAGACTGTTCTAGCTGTTCTTTTATTTGCCTCATTAGTCATCATATCCACATTACTGATGATTGTTTATGAATAATCAGCACAAAGATCCAAATCATTATCAAGGTATTTGGTAAAAATTATTGTGATATTTTTATTTCTCTGAATGACCCAAGGGTAAGTAAAATTAAGGATGTCAATCGAAGAAGCTCTTTATTCCAGTATAAAGCCCATTATCACGACCATTGAGAACAAAACATTGTCTTGTCAGATGTCGTCATTTTAAGATAATTGGACTGCATGTTACACTTTTGGTAGACAGTGGACAGTAGAGATGACAGGATTTACTGCGCCAGGATGATGTACTATATGTGAGATGATGCGTATTTGAAGCTCTGTGGTACTCAGGGTAGGATCAGTACATTGCTGGTATGTTTTCAGTGGAATAATTGTAAGAAAATGAGAGAATAGCACTGGCCTTGTCCTTTGACACTAACATAGATGCCTGTCAGTGTGCATTACTTCCTTTTCCTTCTTCTGCCAAATGTTGCTTGGTAATTTTTTTTTTTTTTTTTTTTTTTACTGTTTTCTTATTATTTTGATCAGCTCATTTACGGTTTACTTATTTTGGTTGCTCTGTGTTTCTGCTATGTACTCATTATACTGACCTGTGTTTTTTCTTTACTGGTGCCTTTTGTTTGCACTATTCTATTTGCTGCTGTAATGATGCAAATTTCCCTGTTGTAGGACTAATAAAGGCTTATTTTATCTTAACGTCTCATTTATTCATTAAAAAACACTTTGAGAACCTGACTGCACTTGTTCAAAAGTTCAGTGGGTCAAGTAAAACAAACTCACACATAAGCAAAAACAAAAAAAAAAGTAACACTTCTTACTGGGTAAAGGGTGTAGTTCACCCGCTGCTCTGGGAGGCGCAGAGAGAGCAGGTTGACATCCAGGGTACCATTAGCATAGAAACCGAAGTTGTTGAGGTCAACAGTGGAGCGAGTTTCATTCTGGGAAGAAGAACAAATAAAAAGTGTGAGAGCTGAGCTGTTAATCTCCCCAGGGTCCACACAAAACATAAAAAAACAGAAAAACAAATGATACACAGACTCAATGATATTAAACTCAGAAATGTATAACAAACAATCATTTTCATTTAGACATGTTACACATTAAAATTACACATATTCTTATTTAAATCCACTTTGAGTTGTTGAGGTAGACCTAATTTTAATCACTTTATATGTTGCTGGGTAGCTTAACCAACTATAATACATAAGAATGTATAAGTTGATTTATATTTCCTATTAATAACGAAGTAACTTTAGTTGTCAAATAAATGTTGTGGGGTAAATATTAGTATTAGTACAATATTTGCCTCAAAAATGCAGTGGAGTAGAAAGTAGCAGTTTTACAGAAATAATGTCACTCAGTTCAAGTACAGATACTTTAAAAATGCACCCAAGTACAGTAAGGGACTGTTTGTTATGTATGAAAGGAGACAGGGTGGTGCCAAACAGGGGGGATTTCAGATGATTTGGCATAGGGCAGGGATATTCAAGTTAAAAATGTCACGCTTTGTATCTATTTAAAATATCTTCAGAACCCCCAAACCTGCAAATGGATTTAAAAGCAGCATTTGCACATATTTTCACTTTTTCTTTGATCTACCTGCATGGCATTTTTGAAACATATGACTAACACTCTATTTATTTAACATAATTTCATCTGGTATACATTAAGAGAGAAACAAAACGAAGGGAGAAAAAAACAAAAGATATGTAAATGAAATGTCACACATTGACACATATCAAATCTACGTTAATTTAAAAGCTATATAAAATGAATCAGCCATCATATTATATTTGTGGGAAGTTATCCACGGTGGATTCCTGTAAGTATTTCGTCACACGCAAAAAAAATGTCATGACTTTTCCAAAACTGTTTTAAAGTGTTTTACTAATCTCATAAACTTTCCAAACCTAGAAGTCATGATTGTGAAATTCTGTGCATTTCCCAAGTTTTCCATGAGCATACAAACCCTGTTAAGAACATGTATTTGATGCTGTTCTTGTGTTTTGTAATCACCAAAATCCCACCATGTATCATGGCCAGAAACTGTGAAATATGAATATTAATGTTGCAGGGAGGATCATGCATTTCTCCACAGTAACTTTGGGAGGTTCAACAAAAAATATTTGTCCTAACATAAAAAGTGAGCAATGTCACAAGCGAAGACTCGCATACAGAATTAAAAAAACTTCAGATTGAGGTCTGGATTCCAAATATCTGTATTTTACATGTTGCAGGGCTGTAAAGAGAGTAAAAGAAATGTGCATTAAATGCAAACGTTTCAGTCCATGTTGGACTTTCCTTGGCACACGGATTAAGGAGTGAGGTCTAAATAAAGTCTAACATAGACTGTAATATTTGAGCTTTTTTAACTGTATGCAGATTTTTTCACTGTCTGTACATTCTTGTGTGAAAGTGTCGAAATATAAGAAAATATTTTTTGTTTCCTATGTGCTAATCTTCTCTTGCTACATTGAGACATTTTCCTGATTTCCACATCTGAAAAGAAGACAAACATGAGTTTTTAAGGCGCGTCTCATCCCATGGCTTCCATATAAAAAAGAAAAGGGGGGAAAAGTCGCACCCCATCCTTCTCTGATGAATAAAGTACAGTCCCTAACGTTACTTGGGAAAATGTAACGGTGTTAACATCCCACCACTGCTGGCAGATAAGCTCCTATGCCCATTATCATCTACATAAACAACAATGCTAATACTTCTCTTCACACCAAATTTAACATGTCACAACAAAACGACACCGCGTTTAAATCACCGTCTGTCAAAGCTAATTAAAGCGTACTAGCTAGCTAATAAATGCCGTCTTTAGGACTCCATCCAGCGTAGCTAACACTATACGTAACTTAGCTCCCAAGCTAACGCATTATCTTGATGTTGAGGTGGTCGCCTTACCTTCAGAGTTAGCTTGTGTATCCTCGCTTTGCACCCAGCAAGCAGCAGTATGAGTAAAAATCCAGCCAAAACACAACCTCTTTGCGCCACAGCCATCGCCAACTTGCTAACGGTAACCAATTGCTAACGTTAGCAAGCGACAATCCTGCCAGATGGCTAAATCGCGAGCAAGCTAGCAGTCTTAACAGTATCCGGTGTGAATAACGGCGATGTTGATCTTTAAATCCGGTTTGTCGGCTCTTTAAATACGTCCTTTATGATAAAATCCTAACAATTTATGTTATGTTTTCCAGTTCTTTTGTGCTTTCATCGCGTAAGGTAACAGCTAGTCTGTAGATGTAGCTTCCTGGTCTCGAATCACGGACGAAACATTAAAAGGTAAAGACACATACGTCAGAGGCTGTAGCCAGACACCCGGAACACAACAAAAACTATGATTCAGACGGTGATACCGAGCAGATAAATCCACGAAGGAAGGAGACGTTTATTATACATACGCTCTCGACACGAAAAACACATGCTCGCGTGTTATATCGCTGTAAAACAGTCGTGTTTTCCCACCTCGCTTTTACGATTCTGACTATACCTTGTAGTACTCGTCCTAGCTATGTTCATGTCACGTGACGGTCCTCCACGTCGGATGTCTCCGGGTTCTTCTTTTTCGTTGGTGTTTAATGGCGGTTAGCATCCCAAATGTCACATTACCGCCTCCTACTGGATTTAAAATGACACTCAGCTCTCAGATTTAATTAAACATGAAAAAAGTTCTTCCATAACCCTCAAAATGTTTACCCTTTGAAACATGAACAATTTTGTCCGATTTCTTTAAGAACATAAGAAGAAGTAACTTCACAAGAAATGGCTGGAAATATTGAAAGACATAATATTGAAATTTGTTAAAATTGCCTGAAAATTTTCTAAAATATTGTATTAAAAAAAAGAAGAAAAAACAAGGAAATGATTGAGTCGAAATGCAGCATAACACGTTATGTTGCATTTCGACTCAATCATTATATGAAATCATAGGAGAGCCATAACAAGAATAAAACTGCAAAAGGATAGAAAAAATAAATGTAAATATTAGGCTAAAAATAATAAATGCAAATTCACCATGCAACAATCAATGTGATACTTTAGATCTAGGTTAAATGTAATACTTGGTTCAAGAACATGTGCACCAAATTTGGTAAAATTCTGTCCACCCGGTTTTAAAGTACATTTGTGATTTGTGGCTCCCCCTTTGGTCAGGCTGAAAATATCCCTGGGCCTATCACCTACGTATTGCAGATTATGATAGAACAAATTGTTAATGAGCTATGGCCAATTTACAGCCTAACTCCGCCCCATATAAACGTTTGTGACTGAAGGCAGTGATGTTTTTTTCGACCAATCTTGCTTATTTATAGTACAAATGTGTGGCTCGGTCTTTTATGGTGCAAGAGGCTTTTTTTCTTATTTTTTTCGAGCATATTGAGCTGTGCAACAAATTTATAATCAATCAGATTAAGAGTAAGAGGGGCGAGGCCGTTCCAAAGTTGCGTTTATGGGGTTAATTACAGCGCCACTGTGTGGGCGACTGGTGTCATAAGGAAGCATTTGCACATCATTTCCAGGTATTGGGCCGAGTTTCATGTTGTTCATTCCAATTCAAGGCAATTTGACCCACTGCAGATGATGACACACTTTAACATGACACATTTAGTAGAGTTCTGCCCCTAATGGGCTTTAAACCTAAAAACAAATTTACGAGATTCTATTAAAAAATAAAAATAAAATAAAAAATAAAATTAAACATTAAATAAAATAAAATAAAATAAAATAAAATAAAATAAAATAAAATAAAATAAAGCACATGCACACACACTCAGTGTGATGCATATGGATGTCTTTGAGGCTTGTGACAGCTCTGTGTGGGGTGTCAGTGCTGTAAATTTGCCACATACTGAGTCCATTAGAGGGCAGCAAACACCACTCAGTGATGGCAGGGTGAGGCAACGATTTAATAGAGCTGAAAGAGACCAGTGAAACTTGAATGAGCAGTAGATCGGGCCTATATGCACTTTAGTCTGTTAATAAAACCAGTCACTAGAATAAGACATCACTTATTTATTCTTATCTGTTCACAAGTTTTATGTCTGTTTATATTAAGCGCTGTAGTACAGTGGATTATTTCTAACCAAGCTTTCTTTATTCTCTGTTTCAGTATCACAGATACAGTCACAAGCAGCATATCTCCTGCTGTTAGTTGTAGCAGCTCTATTCACTGTGCTGTACTATTAGAAGTTGTTCCAAGAAAAAAAATCATTTGAAGACTCAAATGTCTGATGATTGTGTTCTAACTGACACCCCTGACGAACACTGTTTAAATCACTTACAGGCTACAGTCCTTTGCACAGACTCCCCTACAGAAGATTGAAAAATGTCTGGTTGTGAGTTCAGCCAATTAATATTGAAGAATAATAAGAAAATAGACTGTTATAGTAAAAAAGAGAAAACGAAAAAAAACATCTATTTTCAATCCAATTTCTTGTCACTTATTATCTCATTACATTAACACTGATTTGATTTTATTATGATCTTCTTTTTCTCTCTTGCATTTAGGCCACCCATGGGCATGGGTTTATTCAACTGTTACAGTACAGTACAGACTGTATTCTTTTGCTACTTTCATCATTATATCATTATATGGGGGGGCAAATGCACATATGGTCTAGATATTGAGGGGGCGTGTCCCTATGTGTGCCCGCCAAAATCCACACCTATGCACATGTGTTAACATTTGCATTGTGGACAAAAAACAAAGCAGGCCTAAGTTGAACTTCTTTCAACAAATAAATTGTGGCAGAAAAGTGTCTTAAATCCTGGGAGTGAGTGAGCATGTAGCTTTGACTGGGTTTTTGGTTCGATGATTGAAATAAGGTCTGTGGTTAACATAAGCTTAAGAGACTTTCAAGTTTGGTTCTGTGACATAAAATACCTCAGTAAATATCCCACTCATGAATTCTGAAGGGTTTATGTGTCTTAAAAAGGGCGTTTGCTAACAAGTGGCTAAATGAGACGACAGAAGGTCATCATGCTGAACACAGCTTTACAGCCTTGTTTTGGTGGCAGCTTTAAGTCATGCCACCCACAGTGTAGTTTGTTTATAGCTTAACAATAGCTTTTTACCTCTGGTTGTTGCATTTACGCTTCAAAAATCCCCAAAGTGGTGTTCCCTTGTGAAGATTATCTTGCTGAAGAAAACTTGTAAGTATCATATCAACGCCTCAAATCATAAATCTTTTTTTTTTTTTGCCACAGATCTTATTTTATGCAACAGTAGGCCTACAAGTTCAAATGGCAAAATCCCATAGGCTTTTTGACGAGGAAAGCAGGGTGATGCTAACTTCTACCTTTGCTTACAAAAAAAGTCATCCTTAAAGCACTCTACAAAGAAACAGCTTTTCTCAGTGGTCCCTTGTAGAAAGCTTTAAACTCACACATTAAACAAAGAAAAAAAAATGCAAGCATCAAGCATCTCTTCTCTCTCTCTCTCTCTCTCTCTCTCTCTATATATATATATATACATATGCTTCTTCTGAATTTTTATTTATTTTATTTTGTTTTATTTTGTTTTATTGATTGTGTTGTTGTTTTACAATGTCATAAATTAAGTTTTGGGCATCAGGCACAGAGCAGGAAGAACCCTACTGAGTTTATTTATTCATTTATTTGATTTTTATTTTATTCATTGACATATTTTTATATAGTGCCATGAGCTAATTTTTAGGAATTAGGCCCAGAAGGGGCAGAACCCTGCTGAGTTGTTTTTATTTATTTATTTATTTATTTATTTATTTGAATGTACATTTTTATTTAAAGAATGGTGAAATAAAAACACTATCCTACCTTCATGCAAAAAATTTTTAAAAAAATACAGCGATCCACACTGTAAATTTACATAATCACTTAATATTCATATCAGCCTGGGAATAGACTCTAATTAATATGAATGGAGCAGTAAAGCTGGGTTTATCCTCCACCACATAACGCTCTGTGCTTCATGCGCTTTTTACTGCTCCTCCACTTCCTTGGATAACTCCTCTCTCTCTCTCTCTCTCTCTCTCTCACTCTCTCTCTCTCTCTCTCCCTCTCTGTCACTGTCTCTCGCTCTCTCTTAGCCCAGCCCCCTTGATCCCCTCTGTCCATTGGTGTCTTCGGGGTCTCTGCCTCCCCTCCACCCCCCCTTCTTCCATAGGTAGTCCATAATGAGTGTCCATTGGTTTTTATTACGCCTTGTCCCCCTCCCACTGGCCGGCTTCGCCCTGCCCATGTTTTCTATGTCTCAGTCCGTCCATCTCCTGACGTTCAAGTTCGCAGGAACGTCACGTCCGCACTTGAACTTGCAGCTCAGGGGGGTATCGCTGTACCCCCATCACTCTGTCTTTGCGTAAAAAGTCATGAAGAGGTCCGCACAGCCCGTAGCGCGCGACGCCTCACCCTCTGTGTGATCTGCCGTTCATTTTTTCTTTTTTTTTTCCTATTTGGATGTCAGACGCATCAATGAAGATATTTCATTTGGAGTCTACCTTATAGGAACGGATTTCCCAATGTGAACTCAGCTGAAAAGCCGCCACTAAACCAACATGTCTCGCCGCAAGCAAGGCAAACCCCAGCACTTGAGCAAACGGGAGTTTTCGCGTAAGTGGACATATTAATTTGACTTCATTTAGCTGTTTGTCCCTCTGAGCGAGCCACCTCTTGTTCTCTCACACAGGGCAACTTCCTCGGGGAATTTGAATAGGTATGGACACAGCCACGTACGGACACAGCACGCTGTCCTGAGTGAAATTACAAACACATCCAAGACTACAGGTTATTCTAAATTGATTATTGGATCGCGAGGTGGAAGTTTTTGAAACAACGTGACAGGGAGCTTGAACTTGTGTTGTATAACGCAGCCTTCAAGGTTTCTTTCGCCATTAAAGGGCATGCATGGGCTTTATGGCCAGAGACCTTTGCCTATATGAAGGCTGCCCGAGTCTGCTGCCATTTCGCTCATAAGTTTTCAGGTATAGAGCAATTCCAAAACAACAACCTTCGTTGTTCTTTTTGTTGTTATTATGCATTTACAAAAGGTTTGTGCTGCTTTGGACACAGGGAAATGGTGTTTACATACCCACTTGTCCACAGCGCAGGGACCTCGTGTGCGTTTAAGGCGGAATATAGTTTCTGTGTCACAAATTCCTCACAGCTGCTGCTTTAACATCACGTTTTATTTTTTAATGCGCAGCTGTGTTATTAACAGATACGTGTTGTATCAATCCACGCGGATCACCGTCAGCGGATTGTGTTCTGCAACTATTGGTTTTACGCGCGTGTGTGATAAAATTGCAGGGCATTGATTGAGATTGCATGATGGTATTTTTATGTGGGGTTGCGTTTATATTTGCAGGAGAATTCCCAGCATACGTCGGATAACAGCAGGAACTGCTTTATCTGTACAGTCTTGTGTGTATCAGTGAATGCCTATTGGATATGGATATGTCGCCAAATATACAGATTTATTTAAATCAGGAGCCAGTATATTTCTTTCTGCCTTTAAATGATTTTAAATGTGTCCGTGCATGCTGTTCCAATTTCGGTTGAAACCAATTACGCTCTGGCAACATGTATGCCTTCATTTGAGGGATAATTGTCAAAAGGGTTTGCCAGTGGGGGGCGCAATGTGATTGTAGTCCTGGGGGCCACTTATGAACTTGAACTTGATCCACTTTATCCCTGTGCTGCTTGACCAAGCGCGTGCAGAGGATCGTTTCAGCAGAAATAAGTGATTGTGTGTTTTATGCACACTGTGCTGCCCATCTGTGGTTTATAAAATGGGAAAATAAAGTGAAATATTACAAAATGTTAGGAAAAAATGCAAATATAAAGTGTGTAAAGACAATCAGTTCTAGGCATGTTTGCATGAAACAATTTACAAAAATATACACATTTAAATAAAAACTTTTTTTTCTCTTGCAGAGGTTTAATACAGCCTATATAAATTGTTATTTCAACTCTGACCCAGATCTTTTAAGTTCAGTTATACTTAGTTAAAAAACTTTTTTTTTTAATTTTAATTTTAATTTTTAATTCACATTATTTATTTTAACAAGATAATTAAAACCTAATCTTTCTTTGGGGGCACTGGTGAGCTGTTATGTAGCAAAAAACCCCCCATTTTATTACATATTCATAAGGCAGGAGAAATTGACCTACATGCTTGATACATGCATTTGTTTTTTACTCCGTTTGAATGTGAAAAAAATTCCCCATAAAAAGAAATTATTGATCTGCCGGAGCCATAAAAATCTAAGATGCCAAATGAAGAGGCTTGATTTCCTGATAGTGAAACCGACCCACTCCTGTGGCCCAGCAGGGAAACACAGGCCTAAACTACTTTAAATTCTGCCGCAGTCAGACGCCTGCAAAAAAAGGATTATGTTTGAGTTTTCAAAGTTATTCACATCACTCTTCGCGTGGCATCAAAATGAGATTATTTGGTTTGAAGAAAATCTTTCCACCTAACCCAGCCTCACACACCCCGCCTATGTCCATGGCATAAGCTGGTTAAGATAAGCTCCAAGTAAAATAGGGGCAAATTCCCTCATCTTTAATGCAGTCGAACATACAGGTAACAGGGCCTATCTTGCATAGTCCCTCACCACCTCCTCGTCTGACCCGACACGGAATTAAAGGTTGAACCGGCGGCAAGAATTCATCACATCTTATCTCAACATCCCAGTCGGGGCGCCCAATGTCGTTTACCGTGTGGCTAGATTACTTCTTTTAAAATGCTCTCACTCTCTCTTCTCCTCTCTCTCTCTCTCTCTCTCTCTCTCTCTCTCTCTGCCAGTACTTCAGGGACCTACTCCACATCCAACCCCTCAATGTCTAACCTTGGTTCACGAGATCCCAGCACTTTTAACGAAATGGGGTCCAATCATCTTGAACTCAAATTAGAATCTATTTTTTGATTCTCAGAGGTGTTAGGTTCATTAAAAAAGCGAGATTGGCAGCACAATAAAGAGGGTCAAGCAACTTAATCGTTTGGCTGCTGCCTGCAAGCTGAACGTGTCAGTCCTTATCGAAGTGCTCTTTCTTTCTTTCTTTCTTTCTTTCTTTCTTTCTTTCTTTCTTTCTTTCTTTCTTTCTTTCTTTCTTTTTTCTTATACACATTTCCCAACTTGACCTTATTCCTGTAGATGTCTCTATTTATTGTAACAAGAAGCACTCAGTATTGTGCTTCCCCTGACACACATTTATTAACAAGCTCTCCAGAATCACTTTCTTTCTTTAAATCTCACAATCTTCTGACTTTCTTCCCTCCAGCTGAGCCGCTGTCAGGTGTTTTACCAGAAGAAGACTCTCAGGACTCCCCCAGGCTGGGAGTGGCTCAGGGCGAGCCCCTCAAAGGGGACCAGGACCTGCTGACCTGCGGCCAGTGCCACTCCCGCTTCCCCCTGGCCGACATCCTGCTGTTCATTGAACACAAACGGAGGCAGTGCCACGGGAGCCTCTGTATGGACAAACCCCTGGACAGGCCGCCATCCTCCCCGCTCGCCTCACCCCTCTCCACGTCCTCGTCGCACTCGCGGAGCCACCATCAGCACCCGCGGAGGGCGTGTCACCCCGTGGAGGTGGCCGTTCAGGTGTCGCCGCAGGATGAGGATTGTTTATCTACGCCCTTGCAAGGAATAATCCCCAAGCAGGAGAATATCACAGGTAAACACATGTGGGAGCTTAAAATGGCTGCTGCACCAAACAAATGAGCAGGAAAAACAAAAGTCTTTTGGGTGTAAAGGTGCAGAGTGGGACCACACTTCCAAAGGTTCATAGAGAGTTTATTTCAGAAAAGGAACAAAAGCTTTCTTTGGTGGTTGCTTCCGGTAGCGGGGATGCATCCAATCTGAGAGTGTGACATATCTGCATTTAGGAGCTTCCTCAGCAAGCCATGAATCCACATGAAGACCATACCAAGCTGAAAATGATTGTGAGAAACATTTGCAGATAGTGAAAAAGACACACACAGACAAAGAAAGAGATTATAAAAGAGAGAGAGAGAGAGACTGCATCACAGATGTGCTCAGATCCTGTGGCCTCCGCATTCTCTCATGTGGTGCTGAGAGATGTATCTCTATCCCTCCCTGGCTTATTACACCGCCGTATCTCCCGTTCCCTCAAATATGCGCCTGCGAAGCCTCACTCCGATGCTAAAATTAAAAAGAGATAGAGAAGAATGTAATTACGCCGAACTGTCGAGCGTTTATTTGAGGAACCCTACAGCCACTAATTGTCAGTGTTTTTCTTGATTTGAGTAATTAAGGACTTCTTAAGGCGGCTGGTCGGTTTGTTGTTTGTCCACCGGGGCTGAATGGGGCTGTAGTGAGAACATGAGTGGCTGTGCAAACAAGCGTGGGTCCCTTATGGCTGGTTTTACAGAGTGGGGTTTGATTTTGACCGGCCTATTTGAATGTTTATTCATTTCCTTTAACAGATCCGATATCGTGTGCCAGACTAGGATGATTGTCTGGGCAGATTTAATTTGAAGCCAATTCAGGCTAAATGTGTGGAGAGCAGCGCTCAATAATGTGCACTACTGTACTGTATTAGTCAGCGCTGCAGCTCTGCAGACGGCATTGTAGAGGGACTACTGTTATCTGTTGTTAGCCAGTCAGCCCACTGTCACACAGAATGACCACTGTTCATTAGTGTGCAGTTTGTTAAACATCTGCTCCGTGTATGAGCACACACACATGCACACACACACGCACACACACAAACACATGGACATACACATCATCACACGCGCGCGTCCACATCCAACATGCCTCTTGGCCCTGTCAGCTGTTTGAATATGCTTTTCTCTGCTTATTTAGTTCATCATGCAGTGGAGTTCACATGATATCATAAGGTCAGTAGCATTGTGAGCGGAGCTTTATTTATAGGCCTCATGTTTCTTGGTGTTGTGTAATTCAGGCTTTGCTCGACGCTGTAATGAAAAGATTAATTTGGTTGTACATGGAGAAAGGCCGTGCCCTGTTGTGACACCTCAACCTGACTCTCTTCTTACCCTGTTACAACATGAAAACATTAAGGAAAACATGAGTGTGTGAGGTCAAGTTTACAGATAAGGAATAATGATAAACTTGCAACAGATTTGGGGTAAAGCAGAGGATGCAGCCACTGTGCATTGTTTCTTTAAAAATCTATGAAACAGGTTGCCTTGAAAAATTTAAGTAAATATTACAATTAGTCTTAATTTATGTTTACTTTGGATTGAATTAAGTTAACAAAAAAATGTAGTTATATTTAGTTGATTTTATAACATTGTTGCAACTTAGTTAAATCAGTCTAAGTTTTAGCAACTTTACTGTGTTGTATGTCTGTACTGTGCTGGTAGAAAACTAGTGAATTATATTTGTATTGTCTTAAACATGTTACCAAAACAGAACTTGCAGATCTCCTAACTTAATCACTGGCAAAATACTCTTTGTGATGATCAAGTGAAGTCAGACTAACTTTGTTTACTGAAGTTGCTAACACTTAGAAAGAACAAGGTCGTCCCACATTTTTAAGTTGCAACAACTAAGGAACTACAGCTAAATTTTGAGTATACTTAACAATTAGATATAAAGTAGGGCTGTCAAACAATTAATTTTTAAATGTCAATTAATCCCACAATTCCAGTAGTTTATCGCGATTAATCGTATTCTTTAATCATGTTTTCGATTCCATTACTTTGCATTTCAAAAACAGTTATGAAGTCCATATTGACAAGGTAAAGCAATTCTCAAAGTGGGCATGTCTGTAAAGGGGAGACTCATGGGTATCCATAGACCCCATTTTCATTTAGATATTTTGAGGTCAGAGGTCAAGGGCCCCTTGTGAAATGGTCATACCGTTTTTGTTAGGTCTTCACGTTTCATATGATACCAGTATCATCACTCTAGCTTTAACTCGGTACCCAGTATAGCCTCTTAAAGACGGAATTGTTGATTAATGCAATAAAATTTTTTAAAAAAAAGTGTTATATACAGACTTTAATTGCATTTCGATGAATACATTAATGCTGACAGCCCTAATATAAAGTACTCATAAATCAAGATTAATAGCTATATTTACTTTTATTTTTCAAGGCCACTGGTTTCCAAGATTATTTTAAGTAATGTCAACTTGTCACATTTTACAGTGTATAGAATATTCACACACATCAGTCACATATGCCTAAAAGCCCCACCACCACCACCTCTGTTTTCTGTGTCCAAGATTGATGGATGCAGACTGGCAGTGCCAGCGCGCCACCCCATGCCCCATATGGTAGCTGCCATGTTCCCTCACCCTGCTCAGTTAGACGCTGACACTGAGATGAGGCATCTCAATACATACTGTCCCTAAACACTGTACCTCTGCCAGGCCGGCTTCATGTCCAGTTTATTCCCGGGCTGCGTCTTATATGTTACACCCTTAAAGATTTACTGTATCCTGCTGCTGTGCATACACTCACATGAATGTGACCCCCTCCGCTCCCCACACTCCTCCTGAAATGTCACTTGACGCAGATGGATTTCTGTATGGACCGCAGCGTGGAGGGCTGAAAGAAGCTGCTGGACTAAAGGAGCTGACACCCAGGATGGTTGAACTTGGAGGTGGAGTGAGGAGGGGGCAGTGGAGGGGGGCGGTTGTCTGTAATACACCCAGAGCTGGAGATGAAGCTGTGCCTCTCCGTCTTTGGGACAGCTGAGGCCGTCTGGGAGTCTCATGGCTGCAGCTGGGGCTGGGGTCTGCAGTCTGGAGCTGCGGGCCGTTAGGAGAGGGCAGAGCAGCCTGCGTGCCATCATTTGCATGATAAACAATTTAAGATATGCATAGGGACACCGTCGCTTGTCTCCAGATTATGGATGGCCCAGAAAAAGAGCAGATGACGGTTTCTCACACAAACTATGTGACTGCAGTGTAGTGTAAAAGTGGATTTATGTCACGGGATGAAATCACTATAAAGCAGTGGTGAAGTGGATTCATAGTTTCACATTTGTTATTCAGCAGATTAAATTATCAGCGCAATGAATGACTGTTGTCTTTCCACACTGAGTAATTGGACGAAGATGCTTTTCATTGTTATGATTTAAGATGCACTCCTGTGTAGGCTTCATCATGGCCTATGTACCATAATTAGTATTTTCACAAAATCGTTTCTCTTCGCTAGATTTTACGAGTCCGGTTCCACATTCTTGTGCTCATATTGCTACATTACTGTGTCCTGCATTTATCCACCCCAGCATTAGCACCTCTTGCATTCTCACCAGTGTAGCCATGTGTGTTAATGAGGCCATTGTAGCCGCTCCAATCGACCACTATCTTACACTTTTGCTGCCTCTTTCCAGCGCACTGCCTCCATTGTAACCTGGACTTTGAATCAATACTGAGTTAATTATGGCAGCCACCTTTACCCCCCTTTTTTCCACCACGAGGAGGAAAACATTCTGACAACAGAGCCGAATTTCTCGTAACACCTTTCTGTGGCTGTCTTCATGCAGCAGCTTGCCTGTCCTGTTTGTCCCTCTGTGTTGTGGAGACAAAGGTATTTAGCAAGCTCCGTATTGGCACTGTGCCACCTTTCTCCAAAAGCCCCACACACTCCCTCATAAGCACACATATACACACTGGGTATCTGTTAGGCAGAACTGGGGGGCTGGGCATTGCATGGAGAGTGTGTGTGTAAGTGGCGGGGGGCTCCTTGGGAGTGATATCTTTTTTGTAGTGTGTTTGTGCGTGCACGCGGGTCCGCATGCGGCGTGCGCCTTTGTTTCGGTGATCACTTTAATTGATACTGAAAAGGCACAGATGCATGCTATTGTAATTATTGGACACCAGCTAATATTATCAACATAAGCACTCCATTGTCTGCAAAAAAACTGACTCTAATTTGATCCAACAGTTGCTCCGGGCTCTGATAAAATCGCTCCTATTTTTGGCTGTGGGCTCCACTAAGTTTTAATGAAGGTGAACAGGAATGGTTTTTAGGATGAATTTTTCATAGAGGACATTTTTGTATTCTGAAGCCGAGCTCTAAACACCCGCAAATGTTGTCGGCGGAGCCTTTGTTGTTGAATTGAGTGTTCGTGGCTCTGGGTGCATTCAGAAGTCTAGTGGATGTTTACATGGTAAGTGTAGATGTGGTGTTGAACTAATGTATGTGCATATGTGTGTGTGTGTGTGTGTGTGTGTGTGTGTGTGTGTGTGTGTGGTTTTCGACCACTTAAACTGTTTAAAGCTTCCTGTGTGTGTGTGTGTGTGTGTTAGAGAGAAAAAGAGGAAGAGGAGTGAGTGTCGGGCTGTTTGTTAAAGCTTTACTACTCTGGGCGTGCAGGCTGAACATGAAAGGGTCTTTGACTTGGCAAGCCTCGCCTGAGGACACCCCTCTGTGGACTATGCCAGGCCAGACTTGGCACAGAGCGCTGGGCCTGAGGGACGGGCTGGGCCTAAATATGTGTGTGTGTGTGTGTGTGTGTGAGAGAGAGCGAGGTAGAGGAGGTGTATCTGTGTGCGTTAAAGCAATGTTTTGTGGGTTTAGGAAGCAGGACTTATGGTGAGGTGGCTGCTGTGTGTGACTGACAGCGGGGGAGTGTGTGTTTGTACTTAAGGGTAGGTATGTGTGTGTTTGTGTGTGCTGTCCTCAGGGCTCCTGGCTTGGGCTTCCTGTGTCTCTGTTTGTCTTCTAACAACCCCGGTACCACAGCCTCAGGCCATTCAGGTGGAGGCTAGTTCAAGTATGCACACACACACGCACACAGACACACGCACACAAAAAGAGGCTTACACAAATGCATGCACCCACCCACAAATGTACACACACCTGTTTTGTGAGCACAACAATGCCCTGCACAGATGCACACGCACACTGGCACACATGGACAGTGTAAACCCCCTCCTGTGAACTTGTGTTTTGTCTGTAATAAATGTGTTGTGGCAGAGGCCCCATGATGTGTTGTGAGTTGATGAGATCTGTCAGAAACATATGATACTTATTTCAGCCCTCCTCCCCTCCGTACACTCTCTCTCCTTTTCTTTTCTCTCTGTCTCTTCATCTCTTTTCCTCCCTTTCTCGCTCACACACTCTCTCTCCTCGCATCGCTCCAGTAGTTTGTCTCGAGGGACTGGAAACTCTAGGTTTTGGCTACATTAGCGTGTCTGCACCTCTTAAAGGCTTCCAACATCCACTCTAGAGCTCATTCTCACTCTCGCAGATTTGGCCGCAGAGCAAGCCAGACGACACACACACACACACACTTTGCTGCCTCTTTCTTTCCCCTTTACCTACTGTCAAACGAAGCCATACGACAGAAACAACCTTGTTTGTCCACGGCTACGTCACAACGGGTTTAAAAAGTATCTTCAGAAATAAGCGTGTCCTGCCGCTGTCCTGTCAATAGCGTGGCAGGCAGTCACATCACAGGGTCAAGGGTCAGCTGACAGCGTCAGGGCCTGTCACGCCAGCCGCCGGCTTCACCACCTGCAGGTTAATGACTTTATTTTTAGACAGAACAGAAACAGAGAAGAAAAAAGTGTCTTTGATACAGCTGTAGCTCAGGAAGTGGCAGATGAGAGCAAAAAGGAGAGAAGTAGTATTTTAGGAAGTAGGCAGGTTGGTTTAAGAATGGGAACAGATTTTTAAGTTTTTTTTTTGATTTTTCAGAAAAGAATCCTTCTTTTTTTCTTGTATTTACGTCATCTTAACTGTTCAGTCTGCAGGGTATAAAAGTCTGCAATTGCTTGCAGCAGCTACTCCTCTCATCCATCAGTGTGACCTGATCAGCTCTGAATGGACCAACAAATCAAAAATCCACCCCACGAGCCAAAAAACTGCTGCCAAGGAAAAAAAGAACTCATGGAGAGCTCCACCTGGGCTGCGTTCACAAAAAACAAAGTAAATGCCTTAACATTTTCACTGGCCTCCATGCTGGTTTATACTGTTTACTAACCCTTTTTCCAGCCTGTCTGTGACATTGAACATGAAAAACCAGAAAAAAACACAAAACAAAAAAAAATACAGAAAGGCATGCTGCAGAGCCAGGTACACGACTCTGGTCTTCTAGCAATGAAAGAGGAGTCTCTTGTCTATTTTAAGGATTTTCCATGTTTAAAAACCTGCAAGCACGTGCTAATTTTGGTATAAAAGGGGTATTTCTTACTATAACCTCCTGCATTCAGTATGTCAGCTCAACCTCTGCAGTTTCTATTGTGACTGTGGTGTCTAAAGCTGCGGTGCTGAAGGACCATTGCTTTGTCTTTCTCACACCCATGGTGATAATGCTGAGGCCATGGGAGAGCCCTGGTGGCGAGGGGCGTCCTGTTAGTCTGAACCCACTGATCCTGGTCACTATCTGTCTCTATAATGTTTCTTTCTCCACTATCTGTCCCGCTGCAGGTCCCAGCACTGGGCTCGGCCTGTCAGAATGCATGTGTCTATTGGGTGTGTGCGAGTCTATTTGTGCCTTTTGTATGTGGCTGGGTGGTCGTCTACAGCTGCGTCTCGCCAATCTTATCTCAACCAGAGAGATACAGGACAGAGAGGGCCCCTGCGTCTGACGTTACACTTGTGAAAACTCGCAGCCCTCTGTTTGTGTGAAAGTCTCTGAGTGCCTTAGCGTGTCGGTGTGCATGCAAACCATATCTGCCGCTGCACTTTTCATAAATGTATACTAATAGGTTGTTGTATTCCTCCGGGAAGGAGTTGTGTTCAAAAGCTCATTGCCTCCTAATAGCTCAAGTTAACTGTACATTTGATCTTAGATTCAAATCCCACGTCTTTTAAAACGATGATCAGAAGATAGGGGCCTCATTCATTTTTTAAGAGAGTGCTAATTTAGTTATTAGAATCACTTTAGGCTATATGGCAGTGTTGGTGCACCGTAGTTTGCCTCGCACAAAAGCGTGCAGGCACGACTTGGCAGACAAATGAGATCGGCACACACCGCCATCACTTATGCACAGATGCATGCACACACATACTTACACCTTCACTCCATCCACCCCCCCACACCCAAACTGACCCCCAACCCTCATCGCGCACACACACACACACACACACACACACACACACACACACACACACACACACACACACACATTCATAAATGCACACTCCTGTCCTAGGCACCCTTTACTTTTGCAGGCTGAATCTCACTGATAACATGCTGGCGCCCTCATTTAAATTTGAAGCGCTTCTTTAATCTTCAAAGGCCTGATTGCTTTATGAATATGCATGGACTGAGCTGACTCTCAGTTCATTACCTTGTTGTAAATTCTAATGACCATTAGGGCCCCGCGCGGTAATTGCCAATTGTTTTGCATTTTTGATTAGCCCATTACCGGAGCGCATTCTGAACATGTCTGCCCTGCCTGCCTGCCAGGCCACGGCAAGAAGCAGAGGGAGGGAGAGAGAGAGAGAGGAGGGGGAAAAAACGGGGAGAGCGTGCAAGCAAAGGTAGTGTGAGGGGTAGTGAAACACGGTTAAAGCAGCGTCAATTTGGATGCTTGGCTCAAAAATTTTGTTTAGAGAGGAAAGAGAGGTGAGCTGGAGGGGTGGGGGGATGGAAGACACAATGCAAGAAATGTAGAACTGGATGTTCCCTTAACAAGCTCCGTCCAGCTTGTTTCTGCAGAGCTTGAGTGCAAGAGCGTGTACCTGGCTGCTTTTATGTCAGCATGTGTATTTGTTGACGATGTGCGCGGACGTCCGCCCTCACTGTGTGTACATGTCCAAGTTTGCGTGCAGTTTGGTGGATAGGGGTGGGTCGTGTGCTTGGAGCAGCAAGCAGGTTCTTGGTAGTGCATCCCAATGCACGCCGTGCCTGGGACTTATGAAAGATTGATGGCTCCTAGCAGAATGGCATCGCCCCGCTACAACTTGATAACATCTAATGGATAATTTAGCGCTCTAAAACCGGCAGGCCGGTCCCCCTCTCTGGCAGGTTGGAGAGGACAGCAGCTGCTGGGGCTTCTGGGGCTGCTGTGTGTCGGAGAGAGAGAGATGTGAGGACAAGCAGGAAAAAGAGGAAGAGAGGGATAGAAAGTGCGTGTGAGTGTTTGTGTGACCGTGATGTGAGTCTCTCTCCCATGCCAAGAGTAAGCTTGTAGTGTCACAATTGTTAGCCAGGAAACTCTCTGGCCCCTTTAACTACATGCACCTTAACTTGTAAATATTCCTGAAATAGTTGTAGTTAGAGTTGTGTGGGAAAAAACGAGATGCAGATGTTTCTTCACGTAAGAGGAGCAAGTCTTGTTTCTGGAAATCTTCCAGCATAAGTGGAAACATAGCAACAATTAACTTGTATTTAATTTAAAGGAATCTAAAATAAATAATGGAGAGCAAAGGTTACAACATTTTGGGCCACTATGGTATTACACTAAAGCACATGTTGTCTCCATATACTTCAGATCAGTGATACTCAACTTCTATCTAGAAATGTTCTATCCTAGAAATGCCCCTGTATATACCTGAAAAGCTGTGACTGGCCCCTGGCCTCCTTTAATTTTCCAAATGTGGCCCCAGGAAAAAGCAAGTTGAGTATTTCTGCTTTAAAGGGTAGTCTTCTGTTTTCTGACATGTTATTTATTGACATTTCATCACAAAATACATGCTACATCTAGTCTATTTTTATAGATATAATGTGGGTAGACGACCTATTAGTAACTCTCTCAGTATAATGCAAATCAGATCAATGGCACCAAAAACTAAGGCTTCCAACCATTATAAGAGTGCATTACTTTTTGCCACCAGGTGTGCAAGAAAAAGTGTCATCTGGCAATAAAGCCCCTTCCCCACTGGACAAAAAACTCACTAACATCTGTTTTTTGTCTTTAATTGGAAGTGTTGTGCACAATTGGTATTCTTTGGGACAAATGACTCTGCAGTAGTGACAGATTTTTATTGGCTTCAGCTGACTGGCTCCAGTCAGCAGTGATGCATACATTACAATTGGTGGATGCACTAATTTTTGTGCCTTTAGCCAACTAATGCAATGTAACGAAGGGCAACCACTAATTTCATCAGTCTGTGTCCAAGAAGTGAATGAACATTGTTCCAAATTAGTCAGCACCAAGTTTGAAAGACTAAATAAGTATCAGATATGAAAAAGTAGTAACGACTAGAACATTTTCACTGGCCTCCGTGCTGCTTTCGTCTGTTTACTACCCTGTTTTGCTGCATGCTTGTGATGTCAAACGTGACACACTAGTTAAAAGAAACAGAAAGGCATCTACTGCACATGGGAAAGAATTCTATTGCCTATTTTTAGTTGCTTTTCCCGCATATATCCGCTAATTTTAGTGGGAAAAGGATATATGTTTGAAACTCTATCATTTCGCCTGCCTGTGTGACAATTTAACATGCTCTTCTTGTGGTGTGCTTATTTTCCTACTTGCCGCCACCCATAATGAGCAGAAAATAATGCATGGAATACTGCATCACTTGGGAAAAGACCTGCTACGGAAGATTTCCATATAGCAGACCTGAGCTTGAATGTCGAAAAAGCCTACCTAGATAATTGAACCCATAAATGTTACAGGAACCACGTATGACAGGGGCTTCTCTCCTCCGATTCTCTTTCTCTGTCTCTCTCTCTCTCTCTCTCTCTCGTGTGCACCATTCATAATCTCCATAGTGTTTACACACAGCTCCTCGCCTACTGTCAGTCTCTTATTCCCACACTATTAAGCTGTTGACAGTTTGGTTAATCGTCCCGCAGTTTGACTTCAGGGGAACCGGAGAGGGGTCAGTGGAGTCCGTCTCCGAGGTGTGGAGGGAAAGTGGTGTGCGTGCTGTTCTTCGCTCCGTGGCGTGCCTTCGTGTCATGAGTTTGTCTCGTTTTAACAGGAGCAAGAGGGGGGTGCACTGGCAGAGGAGAAGGGGGGGGGGGGTTCTGTCTTTGCTCTGGTCTTGGAGGGGCCAGGAGGGGCCACAAACACAATGGCGAAATTGTCCAGCTTGAGCTAGGAGGTAGTGAGGTTAGCGTACTTGCTGGCTGGTCTGTGTCCAGCCTGTATGTTCACACTCACACATGGAGATTGAGAGAGAGACGTAGCAGCAGCAGCGGCATCAGAGCCTGCTATGGCCAAAGGAGTCTCAGGCAGACAGCATGATAGATGGCTTTGTTAAAGGGTCCCAGGGTGTCCCCTGAACTTGAAGCACTCTGTTTATCTTGAATAGGAGAAGCCCAGAGTGTTGGGGGGCAGTGAGGAGGAGGAGGCGAGGGAGAAAGGGAATGATATAGCTTTCAGGGGAAGGGAGAGAAAGGGAGTGGAGGAGGAGGAGGGAGAGCGAGGGCCTGTATCTGGGCAGGCCTGGCTGGGGGTTGGGGAGGTTAAGGGGGGGTCGTGAGCAGGCATGGCTGCTGGAGAGACGGGAAAGAGGGGGGATGGGGCAGTTCTCCTCGTAGCTGTCCATTAACAGATGAACTTGGCAATGGTCCAGGCCTCAAAGGTCTTGGGAGACACACACGCAGACACACACATGGATGCACACTTCCCTGGTACCTGCTGACTGTGGATGGAATGCCACCATGGTTCGTTTTTGTCCGGAGGCGAAAGAGGACACGTCTCTGGTTCACCTATGTCAGAACCAGTTCAGACCGGTTAGCCAGCCAGGCCGAAGGAGGCAAGACGGACAGGCCTTGTTGCCCGGCCCTCCTCTCGCTCTCTCTCTCTTCTCTCTCCAGCTCCTCTCGTCCTCCTCTGTTTTCCAGGCTTTAGAGGAGGAAACAGAGAGAACCTCTAACCTGAGGGCACAGGACAATGCAGAGGAGAGAAAAAAGAAGCGAGGGAGCGTGGGAACAAAGTGAGAGACGAATGGATCCGCTCGTAAACAGGGTGGGAAGAGGAGGGAAAAGTGTTTGGTTGTTGTTGGTACTCTCCTCTTGATGGGGCAACATGAGCTTAACACTGCTGCTGCTATTGTGTACTGAAAACATTACAGCAAACATGAGAGTGGTGAAAAACTGGGGGAGAGAATTTGATATGGAAGATGTACATAATGGAGCGTTGTGCTGTGTGGGCGAGAAACCTTCTATTTGTGTCAGCTTTACATGCACACATATACCCGCCGATCCATATATCATATATGTACACATGTGGCAGTAATGTAAATTATGTCCCCGAATGTGTTTGTGTCTGTGTACGCCATAAAATATGGACGCGGATCCGCTCCTAATTACAACTCGGATGTGTCCCTTGAGTTTTGAGAGCAGGCTGTTCACCGTTCCACTTCAAATACTTTCAGCTCAGGCACAAACCTTGCCTCGAGATGGCACATCAGAAAGCTCCGTCACATCACGGACATCTAAGGCATTCGAGGAAGCGAGAGTTTATATCTGCAGGATTGTAGAAATTTGTAATTTGAGTCCTTGTTTAGGCTGCAGCTATCATTTGTCTATCATCTTGATTAAATCGTCTCTGTGATTGATTTGAAAGTATACAGTTTTGCACACGGTTACAATATCAAGTAAAAGAGAGAAAATGTGGTCAAGGCAGAAGCGAACTGCCGAGGTGGGGAAAGTGATTTGTTGAAAAGTGTGAAACATGAGTGAAAAGGTTGTGTGTGAGGCTATGATGAGGTTTATGTAAGAAAAGGAGTAGATTAGGTGTCAGCTTTCTAGCCTTGCAGGTGTCTCTCTTTTTCTGTCTTTTTTTCCCCTCACTCTGTATTTTCTGTCCTCGCTCAGGGCCTTGTGGTCTTTGATTTTGACAAATGGACACTGGACAAAAGCCACAGTGAAGTTGATTCATCTTGTATCAGATATCTTCAAATTATTAATTTACTTTGATTCTTAGAGGTTTTGTATACATGTATGAATGTGATGAATATATGGACTCGGGCTGAGCAATGAGAAAGGTTTCAAATATCAAAAGCTGGCATTTAAGCTTTGTCAGATTTATAGGCCTCTTTACTTATAATTGATTGATCTGATATTTCTTGATCTGAATCAGGAAACTTAAAGAAAAGTTATTTGTTTAATATTGATGCATTGAGCAAATTGACAAATTGTGTTTAATGTTTATATTTCTCAAACTGACATTGGACAAAAAAATTGGACATTTTTGCAAACCACGGATTAGTACATTTGTGCATTATTTTGTAGCAGATATACTGCAAATCACTTGGTTATGTATGGCACCAACATTTTGTGGCAGCTGGAAAAGCAGGGTGAAAAACATGCCTTGATGTGTCATTTATAAAATGACAATTTGGTGGCTCAAATGGTGCTGGGAAACACAGCGATATGCTACAAAAACAACCAGGTTCTGTAAAAAAAAAACATCCAGGTTTGGTGCCACAAACGCTGCCGGGAAACCCCACAACATGCCACTGAAAAATCAACTAGGTTCTGCATAAAACCACCCACATTTGGTGGCACAAACACCGCACTGAAATGCTGTGGTGAGCCACTAAACACACCCGTGTGTGATGCCACAAAGGCTGCTGGGAAATGCCAAGATATGCAGCTAAAAAAAACACTTAAGTTCTGCAAAAAAAAACCCACCCAGATTTGGTGGCTCAAACGCCCCTGGAAAATGTCCCGATGTGCTGTTCAAAACACCCAGGTTTGCTAAAAACCAAAAGGTTGGGTGGCTTAAATGCCACCAGGAAATGTTGTAATATGTTGTTAAAAGCACAAAAGTTCAGTAAAAGAAAACACCTAAGTTCAGTGCTACAACACAGCTTGGAAATGCTACAATGTGCCGCTAAAAACACCCAGGTTTGGTAAAAAAAAACAAAAAACAAAAAACAAAAAACATCATTGTTTCATTTAACAAACACCAGTGAAAATGCTGTGAAGGTTTGCCAAAAGACAGCTGGTGCTGTTGGTTTCTAACAGTGGTCACAGTGGTCTGAAACTTAGCTGGCGTCTCACTTAGGTGAAACACCATCCACCATCCCCTCCACCTCCAGATGACAAAAGTCAGCTTATGTAATACAATTTTAGAAATGTTGATATGAAATATGCTAATGTAACATATTCGTGGTTTTCAGAAACATACAATCGTGAATATTTTCTTCCGGCAACTGAGCTGAAAACTAAGGTATTACAAAAAAGCATTTCAATTCCCAGCCACAACCTAAAGAGTGACTTGATGTCCAAACCTGCCAAAATAAAATAATCAGCTGATGTCTGGTGCATCCTGGTAAATGTCTCTAAGGTCCTTCTACCAGCATGTGATGTCGAATCAAAGGACAGTTGTGATGCATCTTGTGTCATCTAGATTGAGTGAGTTTTTATGTATAAATTCATCACATGCATGCTGCGGGGCAAAACATGGATAATGCATGTTTGCGTGTCTGTGTGTGCATGTGTTTGTCTCCGTGTAAACGCATGCAATCCCATTTGCATGTATTTCACACATGCTCACATTAATTTGTTATTTATAAAGAAGGTTCTTCTTTTCATCTTCCCTCTTTTTTTCTGGGCTCTTTTCTTCCAGCCCTCCAGCTCTTGCTCCATTTCTCAGAAACACATTTTTCTTTTCCAAAACTCTTGCGTGGCTACTTTGGTGCTGAAGCCAACTAAATATCTTGCTTCTGTGTGTGTGTGTGTGTGTGTGTGTGTGTGTGTGTGTGTGCATGTGATGATGGCTGTTTTTTTTATAATGCCCCCCTGCAAATTTGCATATGTATATGTGCAGATTGTATGAGAAGAGCTCTCACACTTAGACCAGTTGGACGGGGAGGGCGATGGGGGCCGTTGCAAGGGTTGTCTGTGTGTGTGTGTGTGTGTGTGTGTGTGTGTGTGTGTGTGTGTGTGTGTGTGGAAGGGGGGTCGTATTGGCGCTTTCACCCCCCCCCCAGACAAAGCCGGCCACTACTCCCAGATGGTAGTCTGCTCTCTTCGGCCATGTGTCTGGTGTGTATGTGTGTGTGTGTGTGTGTGTGTATGTTTGTGTGTGTGTTTATGGAAAGAGACAGATACAAAGACGGAGAGAGTGATTGAGAAAATTTGAAGGCGAGACTTTGTGTGCATGAGATGCAGACAGAGGATGCTGATGGTGTGACACAGTGTGTGTGTGTGTGCGTGTGTGCACGGGCATACATGTGAAGAGTGTGAGACTTAATGGACTTGCACAGCCCCATGTAGCATCCTTTGCATGAAAAGCAACTCTGTGTGGCCTGCTGTGTTGTCTGCATCTTGTTCAAAATGCATTAGAATACATAATGCATGACAGATGGACAAAAGAAAGAGATAGGCATAAAAAGAGAAGGTGTGGATCGAGAGATGGACCGATAAGACAGACAGGAAGGAAGGGAGGTCGGAGAAGAACGGAGGTATGGATTGATGATTCTTTGTCTTAGTGGTGATGACCCAGAGATGTCCATGGATGTCAGGTTAATGGGGTCAGTATTAAATAGCAGGCGTCAGGATTATGTTTACATCAACTGTCTGCTGGACAGTGAGACAATGAATGAGTTGGTTGTCGTTTATTGTGGAGGACGTTATGTGAAGTGGGTTTGATTGATTGTGAGAAAGCTGTATTTCTTATCAAATGTGGAAGCAAGAAAAATTCAGCACTTATGACCTGCAGTGGCGTCCATAGAAAATGTTTATATGGGTGCCCAGATGGGGCCACTAAATATATTTGGGTCACACAGCCCAAGTATTATGTTGGAGTTGAAAACTACTATATCTTGAGGTGAGAGCTCAAGGGACCACTTTAAACCATGCTAGTTGCTCCCTTACCAAAATCTTGCCCAAATTTGGAATGTTATTTAGCTCCCCTCCTGACAAGCTATGTCGACATGGTTGTAACTGATGGATGCCTATGGCTGTCTTGTTTCACAAAATACCAGCAGAGTGCTCCAGTGATGATGTTTTTCTGTAAGCCGACATGGAAGTGTGCGTTGCCCTGGTTCCCTTGTTATAAAGCCTATGAGATTTTTCCATTGGATTTTGGATCATTTCAGAAAATAAGCTCTATGGAAAATAACAATCTATGATACTTGATGTCCCATGACTTTGCTGCCTCACCACAACACGACTGTACAGCCGTGTTCGGTGTGATGACATTCTGTAGTCTCATTTAGCCACTTGATGGCAGCTGTCTTTTTTAAGACTTAAAACTTAATGAGTGGGGTAAATGAGAAATTCTTTTCAGCTTGTGTTAACCACAGACCTGTTTTCAGGCATCTAACCAAAAACCCATTCAAAAAAACCCCACTTACTTTGACATGAGTGAACCAGGAGTGCTACTGCTAATTTCTGGGTTTTAGGATTCATTCCTGGGGTACTGTATACGTTCACTCCAGCTTAAAAAATGAGCACATTGGGGGTCTTAAAGACAGTAATGTTATCCAGTTATTTTCAGGGGGGGCATGCACCCCCTTGACCTCCCAGAGGGGCACCACTGATAACCTGTTATGACATAATTAATTTGGTACCCAATACAGTTTGGCTTTTATAATGATAAAATTTGTGCAGTTCACAAGTGTCATTAATAGCGCACGGGTCACTATGTCGATAGTCAATATGAAATCCCATTTAAGTGTCCTGTCTAAAACCCGGTTTCAACCCGAGGCCTGTATGCTAAGAAAAGGGCTATCTATCGCTTGGACAGGCTCCAGCCTCGCTGACCTTGATGTTTGTTTTCCTTGTATCCCCAGACATAAACATGGCTCTTGCATCCAGACACACAGACAGGCAGGAAGTTATCCTCTCTGATGTCTTTCTCTTGCATCTGGCTCCTCGGTGAACGCCGGGCAGATGTATTGGGTTTGAAAATGTGTGTGTGTGCTTGAGTGCAGAGCCATGTGAACCCAAATGGTGTGTGAATTTTTCAGTGTGCATTTCTTCACCCACTCGCCTCCCGCCCCAGCCCTTCTCCTCTCTCATACCTGTCAGACTGGTTCTCTCTCTCTCTTTCATTAAAGCAAAGCCCTTCTCCTTTTTCTTGACCAGGTAGTATTTTGTTATCAGATGAGAAACCAGACTCCCTTATGACAACCCTTTACCCCGTAGTTCAAAGTGCCAAGATAATCGTTCTCTATTTATACCTTTATTGAGGCAAGCCCTTCTCTGCCAGCGAGCGGTCTGGCAGGGAGTGCTTTCCATGCTGGACATGCCCTGTTCTCCCCAGGCTCTGGTACTGCTGTGGTCTGCCAAGTCGCAGGGCCAGATTGCCTGTAATAGGCCTGCCATTTCCCTCTCATCATCTGTCAGCACTCTGGATCCAACTGCAGGGTCCAAAGAGGACTACCACTCTCCAATTAAAAAGGTTAATTTGCCCTCGCCCATCTCTTCCCCCCCCCCCCCCCTCCCTCTGCAGCTTGCTATGTCTTCATTAGCACCCATTTGTGCTTCTGTGTCGCTTTTCTTTCGTTCTTCTGTTAGTTGCCTTTTGTAAACACTATTTTACAAAGAATAGGTAAGGGTGAATGTCCATGAACAGATTATTTTGAGCGAGCGTGTTTATTAAATTGTTCCCAATGGTTGAAAAGTGCCCTTTTTATTGCCTCGTCCAAGCAATTCAAGTTAAAATCAGCTCAATTTCTTTGCACACTGCGGCCTATTTAATTTCACTTTGTACTTTTAGCACTTTAAACTGACCAGCCTCAGCAGAGGAAGCAGGAGATTAGCGAATACTTTGACATTTTGGGAAATGTGCTTAATTCTTTCTTTCTGACAAATGGGAAGATCAATAACACACTAATGCCTGTACTTAAAATATGAAGCTGCAGCCAACTAGCTTAGTGTAACAACTCAAAAAAGTGGGCAAAAAGTCGGCACTGTGAGGTTGAGGCAACCAGCAGAGACTTCAGTTTCACACTTTTCCAGTCTTTATTCCAAGGTAAGCTAACCAGCTGCGTGCTGTAGCTTCATAGGCACTAAAAAATACTGGGTCACTTTTAACCCAATTTGGGTCAATTGAGGTGCCCAGTATGGGTCAATATAAAGTTTACCAAGTACCCATGGATATAAAAATCACTGGGTCACCAATCACATCCCCAAAAGTTGTTATTTTGACCCACTTTCAAAACAAACCAGCCACCTGTGTATAAGCTCAATGAGGTCAGTTATATGAACTAATATTTGGGTCAGTATTTCTACTGCATCAGAAAACAACCCAAAGAAAGACCCAAAGCCAATACCCTGAAACTGGGTTAATGACTGGAATCCATATTTTTTAAGGATTTATTGACTGTAAAGATATGAGAGTGTTGTGAATCTTTTCATCTGATTCTTGGCAAGAAAGTAAAAAAGGCATATTTTTTTCAAAATTTACCAAAATCATTTATTTCTTTGAAGTAAGTTGATGTCATTCAAGTACTCTTAGCCTTGTTGTCTCTTGTGTTTCATTTGTGATTGGAGGTCAGAATTTTTGAGTTCCCAGTCAGAAATGTAAACATCCTCTGAAGTCGGATTTTTTACTCGGAAAGAGTGGAAGTGGAACAAGTGGAAAACATATATTGTAGTGAAAGTATCCCTTTGGTTTGCCTTGGAAAAAAATAAAAATCCTTTATTTTCTCATTTGAATGGATATGGTAAATGTACATGTGTTGTGGGTTCCTCTATTCTTATCTGCATGATGGTAATATGAGAAGCGTTTCATAAATTATTTTTTTAATTGTTATTACCAATTATTTGGAGATTTTACAACACAACATCAAAAACCCCAATTAATAATATCCTATTTTTATATAAATCAGCATTTTTAAGACTTTTGAAAGATTGTTTTAATACATTTTAATATTCTTTTTAGATTATTGACTTCTGTGCCTTTTAAGGATCCAAAGGGAACCCATTGTTAATTTGCACTTCTGTTTTAATTGTGTCTCATTTAAATTGTCATGCACACAATACTATCCAACTTTTATTGGTAGACATGTTGCTACAGTGGCTGTTATGCACAAAACACAGCTGTCATTAGCTGGTATTGCTAACAACAGCTAATCTGGCTAGAACTGGTGTTGCTATCAACATTGTGGTTTTTTGACTTGTTGCATTATAAAGCGATCAAGCTCTGACTTTTGACTTGCGTGGTAAATTGAACACACCACTAGAGTTACCACAGGTGTGGCACTAATACAACATAGCAAACTCAAATCTTTAAACTTATCAAACATTTTTTGCTTTGCAACTCATCATTCCCAACAAGGTGTTTTACAAACTGGCTCAGTGAAGGTGACAAGGAGGTAGTCCACACAAGAGATTTAGTCATAGCAATTAGAATTTACTAAACTAAGACACACAACAACAGACAAATCAAACCAATCAAACTAAAACCAACAATGCAGTGTGGATGTCTGCTGGAGGAAGGGAGAAAGCGAGCCGACACCTGGGCCAGCTTTTATAGCTGGGAAGGCCCAGGTGAGCTTAATCAAGCAAACGACCCTCCCATGTTGGCAAGCTGCCCGATGAGGCTGGCCATGACAGCCTTTAAGACAGTGCGAGGGTCGTAACAGTTGGACAAAATGCATCAGGCATTAGGATTATTCTAAGAATTGTATTAATTTGACAGGGAAGAGAAAAGCCTGCCTGTCTTGCTAGACTAGACGAGTGGTTGACAGCTGCTCCGATTTATGTGGTAGCCACAATTTATTCTCACTCACTCGTGTCAGTCTCATGAGCCAAACCTAAGAGGATGAGCAGTATGCAGGTGCTCCTAAAGAGTCACTGCTTCATTCAGACTGAGCAAGCAGAGATCTGGTTCGGACAGAAACCACCCGGCCTCACTAGACTTGCTTGGTGCCTTGGTCTGTTCCTGGCTCCTCTCAATTCCCTGTTCCCTCCCTCAACACCTTAGTTCTCCTCACTCCTGCCATCTTATTATCAGAGAGGTCGAAGGAAAGGCCCCTCTTGCATCTCCTACTCCTCATCTTCTCCTTCTTGCCTTAAGCTACAGCAGTGCCATCACACGGCAAAATAGCCCCAGCCCACCTCCCCCTCGTTCTTCCCTTCAGTGTGTCTGAATCAAATGTGTGTGGACGTACGTGGACATGTCGCTTTGTGAACCCAAAGCCCAGGAAGGAAGCTGCCCCTAACCGCTGCCTGTAGCGCTGCTTTCTGTCAGTTATCACCGCTGTCAAAGCTCCATCCCTGTGTCAGGCTATCACTGTTGCTAAATGTTGTGGGCCCCTTTTTTTGTATTTACTTTTGGGTATCTGGATTTAAGAGCAGGATATTGAGTAGGCAGTTGAGATAAAGCATTTGTTCTTAATGCTGGCATTCTACTTTTTGGCTTTGTGGCTTGTTAAATTTTGGTTTAGATCCTATTTGATTTTGGGCCAGTTTATAGACGTTTGGCAAAAGTAATTTGGCAAGCCTTCGTCCAGAGACTGTAAGGTGAAAAACTTTGCTCTCACAAAGCATATATGTGTCTTGCAGTTATTTTCCACAAGAAAAGGAGTAAATCAATGAGAGAGAGTGTTGGTTTAATGGATTTTGCTTTGAAGTGGAGACGTATTTTAAAATAAAAAGAAATTGTATGAAGATTGGATTTTATTTCTCTGCAACTGATACAAATTAGCACAAAATATAGGCTTAATCATACAATTAGTTTACCTTAATAAATCAGCTGTAGCAGCTGCGTCGTCATCTGCTGTTAAGTATAGTGGCATACTAAATGAAATTGGGGGTCACCCTTGGTAGTTTTAGCGATTAACATAAGCTAATGACTTGGAAGGATGAACAGGAGGTGGAGATAAAGAGGGGAGAGAGAAGGAGGGAAGAAGGGGGACGCTGTCTGGTTCCCTCACCCGCCATTAAGGGCCTTGCCCCTGGACTGGGAGAGCGGGCCAGTTTCCCATGCACCAGCGGCCCTCTTTGGTTACACAAAATGTCTGCCTGTATGGCCAGAGAGAGAGATATTATTAGCGTTATTTTGCCTCAGTTATCCGAGAGCATGGTGCTTTTAGGCCACCTTGTTTGAGTGGCTGACAGACACTTGAGTTTCTGCAGCAGATTAAATGAAATTTTAGCAGCTTTTTCTTGGGGCCAGGCCATAAAAACCACACAAAGGATGCAGCTGCCACTAATGTAATCTAGAATGGGGTGCTGCAGTGTAAAGCTGTCCACCACTCTTTTGTTTTTCCCCTTCTTCTCCCCTGCTCGGCTTTTTACACCGTTCTTGACACCCTTCAACTACACCCCTTCCTCTTCAGATAATATCCTTGTTCTTTCACTGCCCTTAATTCCTCTTTTCATCAGCTACCTCTCTGTGCACGCTGAAGGTGATGAAACCGGACGAGAGCAATAAAGGCCATGTGTTTTAAGAGCAAACATATCTTTTTATGCTGTGTGCGGCCTTGTCAAAGGCACACGAGATGGGACTGTCTACAGGGCCTATCAGCTGGACACGTATGGAATGAGTATAGGATCTTTACAGTTTGACCTTGCGCAAGCCTGCAAAGTTCAGTTCTCGGAATGCAACACAAGCAGTCCGCCGGGGTCGATGCCCCCGCGACCTCCGTGTCACTCAGAGGTTGTCAGCCCCTCTCAAAATGACAGGATGGATCTTGAGAACCTGAGTTCATGTTGGCAGGGAGTGGAGTAACATTCCTGTCAGGACCGTCATTGTATAAGTGATACAAGAGAGAGAGAAATAAGGAAGAAAAAAAAGAAAAACAGAGATGTGAATGCAACAAGAATTCCCACTAACGAAAGCAGTTTGTTAACTACATTTTTTAATCATTTAGAGTCGATGTTTGCATTGGCACAGCAAAAATTTTGCATGTTGCCTGACATCCAGACTCTGCCTTTGCTTTCTGTAAATGAAGTTTTATAGTCTGTTAGAGAAGCAATGGCACAAACATCTGGCCCATAAATCTCAGGTGGTGCTGCAGCCGGAGAAACCAGCTCTACCCATCCCCTGATCAGCCATTAATCCAAATTTCCGCACCTCCACGCCGACTTATTTATATACGGTTGGTTAGCTGGTACGCCTTCCAGGGCATTGCATTAGAAAGTGCTGCTGCACTGTTCAATGCACATGACAATAAACTACAGTACAGTTTAACACATTGCTTTAGCAAGAGTTCTGACCTCTTTATGTGGATACATGATATGCTCTGGTGAATGTGTGTAGTTGCATCATGCCTGGCTGTGTGTTCGTGTGTCTTGCCACTGCCTGTTAAGGAATGTCTGAGTTCATGGACCCTTTCTGTGCAGAAACAATGGCTCGAAGGTGGACTCAGTCTGCCATTCAACCAGTCAGTCAGTCAGTCTTTACATATGTGTGTCCTGTCCTGCAGCTGTCTGCGAATAAATCCTCTTGTCACCAAAGGCACACAGCTTTCTTCACGTATCCTGTTCATCAAGTCTTTGCGAGGTCGAAAAGCTCAATTTAACATTTCTCAAAGACGTGCACGTCAAGGGGGAGAGAAGGAATTTATTATTTTTGCTGATCGTTCCTCGACTGTTTGTACCTGTTACTGCTATCGTCTGTCAAAGTCTTTATCTCTCTGTCTGTCTCTTATTAGCTCAGTCTGTCTTATAATTTTTCATTTGCTTCTTATAACAAGCCCTCATAAAAATAAAATGTTGTAGGGCTTCACATATGCAACACATACTTGCACACTTACACAGCAACACCACACAGGTTTACTTAAACCTGATGACCTAATAGAAATAGCTCTTGCCCCCCCTCTTTTTTTGCCACTCTCCTTTTTCTGCTCCTCTGCTCCACCCTCCCCTCCTTCCCTCCCCAGGGTAGGTCGCTATAGCCCCCCTTATAAACATAGTGATCTATAGGAGCCCTAGACCCAGACAGATTTTTGGCATGGCTGTGCAGGTAGCATTCCAGCACGGTTTGAGATCTTAGGGCCCTAGCCTCGTTAAAAGCCTGATTTATGCTCTACAGCTGGGCACAAAGGAACCTACAGGTTGGCTACCTTAATTAATATCACGCTCGCTACTGCTTGGACCTATGCATGTTCCCGACACACCTCTAGGGAGAATAAGCGGAAGGGTCCACATGCTGTATTTTTAACAGGCCAGTGACAGTGTGGGTGTGCACAGGATGTAACTGAAAAGACACAGGTAGCTGTGTTAAACATTATTCAAAAGATTCATACAGTGCCATAACCTATCACTGATGTAAATGCAGATTTTGCCTTTTGTTGGAACACAGGGGGCTTTGGGTGTTAACTCTCTAGGCCACGCTAGGTCCTATTGTCCACCATTTTACCCGCCTCTCTTGAATTGCTGTGGTGGCTGATCAGACCACATGTCTTCAATTAGTAAGCAGGAATCTGGTACGGAGCGCCTCGGAGATGAAGAATTGTGTGGAGCGTGGCCTGCCATTGCCAAGCATATGGCCCATCCATCTTACGAACTGTTATTGATAGTAAACGTTACATGCAGATATTAACTGGCTGCATTCATCCCTGTTCTAAGCCTGCAGTCTTTTCTCTGGCGTGGTCTTGTGTCATTGGGGGGAAAAATATTGTGCACTGAAATGTAGAATACAACCTTGACTCGTTTGATTTGTTTGGGGTATTTGTCCAAGACAACATGTCATAAAGGTGTGGCTCTGGTTGGTATCAAGCCAGGGGGTTGCAGTTTTAAGTCTCTTTTCCATTGCACAAAACACAGACTAACATTTGCTAACATCTGGCTTTTGGTTTTGATGGGAAAGGTTACAATTGGCATTCACTCATGGGACAAATGACTCAGCAGTAATATTTATTGGCTCCAGCTCCAATCGGCAGTAATGGAAATATGCAACACGTTCTTATCCCAAGTTGTCACATATTGCCACTTTACAGTGGACATCCACATCTACATATCATGCTCTAGATGTCCTTCTGCATCTACTATTTACGTTCCGAGTTACGTTTACATTTGTGGTTATGTTTAGGTAACAAAAGCACATGGTAACCAACGCCGGGATGTCACCAAATGAGGAAGCACATGGTAAGGTGTAGGAAAAAAACATCACATGCAGATGGGAAGCGAACACCAGACTTCCGCCCTCTGAACAGGGACCATCATACTTCTTATATTGCGTCATTACGGCAGCATTTCAACCTGAGGTCATCAAGCAGTGTATAATGCTGCCGCAGCAGGTGCCGTCCAGCCATTTGGCTGTGTACAATACCACGGATGGTTCTGTCTGGCCACCTCCTCAGCTGATGTCCCACGTATCAAGCAGATGTGAAAGGTGGCTTTGGCATCACAATGTCAAAAGCAACTGTATTTTAAGACTTCAGAATGAGAACGGGCTTGAATTTATTGACTGCAGTTTCGATCGGCTTAGATCGGCAGTGATGGAAGTACAGCACCTGGGTTAGTAGCACTAATGTTAACCCCTTTCAGTGTAAACACAGGCTGCTACAAAATATCATCTGCCCACGCAGCACTCGAACATTGTTCCAAAATTAGTCTGTACTGAGTTTGAGAGGAAGACTGAATAAGTAAGAGAGATAAAAAAAAAGACCACTATAACATTTTCACTGGCCTCTATGCTGCTTTCTACTGGTTAACTAACTTGTTTTTCGTACCATTCGTTTCATTGAATGTGACAAAAAAACAAAAAACAGAAAACCCTATTTATCTACATTCTGCTGTGGCGTGTACATGACTCTGGTTTACTGGCAATGGGAAAGCAGTGTATGGCCTATTTTAACAGCATTTCCCGGGTTGAAAAAACCTGCCTACATGCATTAATTTTGATCTTAAAAGGGTATTAGTGTCCAGTTCTTGCAGGGAAGCTCTGAAGGAAACATTTGTAGGTCACTTTGGATATCTGACCACTTCCTCGCTCTGCCACATCTCTTCCTGCTTCTTTCAGAATGTCTTGAAGGGGCTGAATTAGGGCTGAACAGGAGGCCATTTTGCAATTTTAATCAGGATTTGGAAAGCTCCTGGGTTGAGAAGTGGCCCAGCACTGTTTTCTCCTAGATGAATTAATAATGGAATGGGGAATGGAGGGTTGGATGAATGGATGATGGTGGGTTAGGGCATTGAGGTCTTGCTGTTTGTGGCCATGTCCTTATTTCAGGATCAGGGAACTTCATGTCCTAGACCATACTTTAACTTGTGACGCTGTACGGATATTTAAAAAAAATACACTGAACATGTGATATAATCAGTTTTCATCCAAAAGTCCGGACTTCAGTTTTGCGGTCACCTCGTGTACAAGCATATCTTTCTCGACTTCCCATTCCTCCATTTCGAAGGAAATTGGATTTGCGAGCTACATCTGACCCTGAGATACCCCTCGATCTAAAGAGTCTGGCTATTGATGCTCCCTTAACCACTCGACCACCGTGTGCACAGTCACACACAGCAGATGGGACGCGTGTTAAACCCTCAGCCTCCACAGCTCGGGGCCACGGGACACTCCAACACACTGGTCCTCTTGTTTTTAAAGTGCCATGTCCCTCCACAATGCCTTGAGGCTCGTATGCATAACGAACTGCTATGGTTGGCCCAAGCTCACATGCCCTGGTCCTCTCACCCTGAGGTGGTAGGGCAGGGTGAAAAATAACTGCATGTTTAAAACAGCCCTTGTTCACTGGCTAAATGATGGTCCATGCTTGAACGCTTCTGGGGCTTCTGTGTTCAGGAACAAACAACAAGGGTCAACATTAGTAGTGTCTTTCCAGACTTCCGCTTGAGCACCAGATCAGGAAAATGTGGTATTTATCTGGTGATCCAGGTGCATCTGGAACTCAAAACCCACCCCTAACCCACTCTACCTTCAGCTCCGTCCCACAGAAATCACGATAATGAGTATCTTTCTCTGTTTCGCCCCTCTCTTACATTTCCCTTTGACCGTTTTGTGTGTCTCACTTTCTCTGAAATATTATTTACAATGACGGAGCACCTCGGGCAGAGGTAGGAGGAGAGAAAAAAAAGACTTGTACACTCTGGCCTGATGGATTTTGAGATCTGCCCGTTGCTAAATGAGTGGGTGGAGAAGATGAGAGGTGTATCGTGGCACAGGTGTTAAAGTAGTGTGCCTTTCAGCTTAGGAAAAGAAAGATTTAGAGTGTATGTGCAAGTCTTTCAGAGGTAAAATAAGAAGGTGAGGGAGTGTTCATGTGTGAGGGTCAGTGTGTGTGTGTGTGTATGTGCGATTGTAAAAGACAGACCCACTTTAACCTCTCTCAGTGCTGTCATCAGAGCGTGTTAAGGAAATAGCGTGATGGAAGGAGGAGTAACAGGGGAGCATGCAGGCTGCATGAGGGACGGAGCGAGAGGGAGAGGGAATGACTCTATCCTCCAGACAGGCTGAAGTGTTTACTCAGTCCAGACAGACTCAGTGTGTGTGTATGTGTGTGTCTGTGTGTGTCTGGACTTCCATGAGCTCAGAGATACCCTGACTGCAGGTCTGTGCCTGTAGATCAGGCGAAGTCTCTAACCCTCACTGCCCACTCTTCCTTTTCAACTTTTCTTCACTCACTTGCTCTCTTTCTCTCTCTTTGTCTATCTTGCTCACTCACTCTCACGCTCCCCTCTCTTTTTCAACACTGCCTCCATCATTCAGCACTGTGGGCTCATAAGTGCCTCCTGACTTCATTTTCATTTCTTCTCTACTTTTTTATGTCCCACCCCGACCCTGTAGCAAAATTATTTCCGGCCATGTATTTGTATCATGCTATAGGCTTTAAGTGCTTGCTAGTAATTTCACATTATATGGTCCTTTCAGACGGTCTTCACGTTTTCAGGGTATTTGCCTTAAAAAGTCTTAAATGACTCAAATTCAAGTTTAGAAATATAAGGCCTTAAAAGTTATTAAAGATATACTATTCAGGATTTGCTATATAGTATACAAGGCAGGTGTATTCATCTGTAGAGACTGTGCCCTGTGCCTGTTTTTTTCTCTATATTGTGTGCTTGAGGCATTTTTGGGCGTGTACCCCTGCAGCACTCAGGTGAGGTTGGGGCTTTTTTAAAAAGAAAAAAAAAAGCTAGTGACCAGGTGCCAGACAGTGAGCAGCAGGAATCCAAGAGACACAGAGTCAAAAAGATGCAAATATAGAAAGCTAAAAATGCAAAACAAGCATTTTTACAAACAGTCACATACAATCCTGCATAGTATACCTTTAAAAAAAATCTTAAATTTGAATTTGTGAGGTCTTGTTTTTTTTGTCAAAATTAGTCAAGTTCTTTAAGCCTAGCACTAAAACAAGCCCTGTCTTTTTACTTAATATTTACACTCATCTGTAGTCAAAATGTAGATGAACACATTAACTCACTCTATTAACCATAAAACTCTTCCTCTACATTTTAATGCAAAGCTTGAATAAGATGAAGATTAGTTAAAAGGATTAAATATAAGTGTCAGATACCTGTAGACACCCTGTTTTTTGTAAGACTGCTGTGTGAAGGTGGAAAAGACAGTTTACCAGGATGGAAAGCCTCCTGTTTTTTAGAGGATGTGATAATATCGCACATCACTTGCCAGAAAATTCGATAGTGTTTAGAATGAGAGGAAGAAAAGGCATTCCTACTAAAGTGTCTTTGAGCAAGATAGTAAAATCATAGTTTATTCAAGGCTGCCGTGACCTACTGATGCTGTGGGGATAAATGAAGTACATGAAAAAATACTTTGGTATTCTCTAATGTGGATCTGCAGTAGGAAAATGAGGATAAAACAATGCTATCGTCCAGGTTTTTCTGCTGTTTTCTCTGTTGTAGCTGTTTGTTTTTTATGACAATATAACAGCGATTGACATGTTGACTGCTCATGATTTAGTCAGTGCTTCATATCGCTCAGAATATTCACCACTGAAGCTGTTGATGATCAGAGCTGTATAATAATGTGACTTCATATCGTCATAGCCTTTTTCCATGTGGTACTTGTGCGGCTCCGTCCGGTTCCCTGCATGTCTGTGAAGACTGAAGAGTGGGGGGAAAGCACAGAGGTCAGATACAGGGCCCTGTATGCTCCGGTGAAGCCGAATCGCGTCCTGGCAAATGGTATGCAGGCTCATAACGCGCTCCACTCGTCCAATAGCCAGAGACGAAACAGTTTTGACAGTGTCGAATGCCCTGCCCCGGGGGCCTTATCATCCTCCGCTGCTTGCCTGCCTCCCTCCCCTGTTTCTCTTCTCCTGATGCTATCTATCTGGAGATTTATGCAGAAATGTGCAGCTAGTCGACCTCCCTGGTCCCCCTCCATCCTTTCTGCGGGGACGCCAGCCTGTCATAAGCTGAGCTATGCAGAGATAGTGAAGCTCAGGCTGCTGGCCTCGTGTCTTACGGAGGCTTTCTTGTCTGTACACTTCAAACACGGATGATGCTTGTAAGGAAAGACAGCGGACGCTCTCATCTGAATGTTGCAGCCTGTACTCTGAAAGTAAAGAAGGCGAAAATGTCTGCACTATTGTATTCTATTGAATTCTATTTTATTCTGTTACATTCTTCATTAGCCTATTTTACTCTCTCCTCCTCCCCCTTAAGCTGCAGTTTATTGAGACGTATCTTTTCTTTGACAGAACACTTTTCACATTTCCCCTCTGAAGTGCTCAGAGACTCTTCGCCCATCTGGGATATTGCCCGGGTCCAAAAATACTCCTGCTTGATTAAGTCTTCTTATGTACCTGGATATGTGTGCTTAAACTGACACTTGGCAGTTTGCAGTTTTCTTTGATTCCACTCCTTTATTTAATACCTTCTCTGCCGAGTGTTGGCTTTTGTTGACGGCGGTTTGATCCTGTGAAGCGGATCCCAACTCAATAAATAATCTCTGCGGATGCTTACATAAGCGATGGTCCATTTAATTAGACTGGTTAAGCTTAGAAGCCCAGAGGTCTTTTCACTGTACCATTAGAGCCGGGATGAGAAACAACAGCGTGCGGCCTCCCACCGTCGCTGGTAAGCAGAGAGCAAATAATGATCTGCATCAGAGATGCGGCTGGCCCGAGCTATTATAAGGTCTGCCGGACCGAGCCGCACCCAAGCACGAAGCTGTCCAGCTGGGCTTAGTTGGGGTGGATGGGTAGATGGAGGGATAGACGGACAGACAGATAGGTGGGTGGATGGTCAGTTCAAATGCAGTTCAACCAAGAAAAGATGAAAGGGAGTAGGGTTACGCGGGGAAACAGCAAAGAGCGATGCTAATTTTGAAATGATTGTAGCAAGTGTGTTACACACTAATGTCCACACACACACACACACACATAAATGCATGCATACATGAGCACAGTCACGTGGTTATACTTGCTAACAATGAGCATGCATGCCTATTGGAGAGTCACACGCATGCATATGAAAAACACACTGTCCTCACACACACATTTGTCTATTGTGTATGGTGCATGCATTCATTGGCCCCTGTGTGGGTGCCATCTGTCCATAATGGTTTCTTAGTGGCGCCTCAGTTCCACTGTTGCTCTTATCAACTTTCAGGAGAAGGAGAAGGGGAGAGGAAAGGTAAGAAGTGTGAAAGTCTGATTGGAGACAAAGCCACAGCCAGCAGATTACTTTATCCTGGGCACAGGCCCTCAAAGACCACCATGCATCTTTATCTGGAGATCTGCCTCCTCCCCCCTTCTTGCTTGTTCTTGCCAGCTTCCCTTTTCTTGTCTCACTCTCCTTCCCCTCTCCGTTCTTTTTCTTACAGCCTCTTTCCACTTTTTTTTTACTTCTCTCCGTGTGTTTAGTGGTTAGTGGTCAGCTTCTCCCAATTGTGTGATGTGTGGCTCCAACACCAGCCAGGCCCCCAGTCCACATCGGGCTTGTAAAAAGGCAGGGGATTTAGGCCTTTGCTCTATTTCCCTGGCTGGCTTTCTGTTTAGTAAACCGTATTTCCTGCATCCGGCTTTGTCTCAGGAACAAGTGTTGGTCAAACAAGCCTTTTGTCTGTGGCCAGTGGCTGAGTGCACCACAACGAGTCTGGCCCGGGACAAAGAAGTGAGTGTGTGTGAGGCTGTGGCAGGGAAACAGACAAACAGAGAGGTAGAGAAGTGAGGAGGAAGGTCAAGGCCAGCCAGCTGCTCTATCAGGTATTTACACAAATAGGAGACAGATGCAGGGACTGATGAAACTTCTCTGGGTGATAACATATATGAAACACTGATGAATGCAATAAAATAAAAGCCAAACACATTTGCTGGTACTCTTAGTGCTTAACCCATACAGACATGTACCTAAACTATAAATCTGTTCAGCGTTTCCTGTGCAGGCATTAGTCGGTGGTTATTTGTAGTAGTAATAGCCTCATCACTGCTCTGTCCAGCTCATGCTGTATTTCCGTCCTCACCTTGTTGAACATTTTCACAAGAAGAAGGACCAGGATGAAAATTTACAGTCTGTCGAAATCAGTGGGATATTTAACAATAATAGGTTTGAGCACTGAGTTCTTGTAGGGCAAAATTTATTAATCTTTCTTGACCAATTAATGGACTGCAATGTTTCTAGCTCCACCTGTTAGTATCATGACAGCAAACTTTCAATTAGTTTTAAATGCATGTGTCCCCTTGTATCATTCTGTGTCCCCTCTCTAAATTCTGAGGTTTTGTGGGTCCTTGAACGCAGTGCATACAGAACTCTCCATTAGTTCTTTTTTTCCTCAGCAGCAGTTTGTGACTCGTGGAGTGGATAATTGATATGTCGATGCGGTCAGAGCTGATCTGATCAGATCAGATAGATGAATGAGAGGAGCAGAATTCACTTTCACCATGCCTGGGGTCGCTACATCTGTGCCCAGAGTATGCTCTGCACTCTGATAGTGTGGTGCTGTGGCAAAGCAAGACGGCTTTATTTGTATAGCACATTTTATTAAACAGGGCAATTCAAAGTGCTTTGCACAGCAATTAAATATAAGACATATCAAAGAGTAAATAGATAACATATAAATGTTAAAATGAATTACTAAATGATTCATAATTTTTAAATCAAAATTTAAAAATGGCAAAAGTGCAGACAACAGGGGCAAGATAAAAAGATTACTTAAAATGATTTAAAATCAAGTCGTAAAAATAAGTTTGGGCAAGTGGGCAACTATGAATACCAGATGTATATATATTCCAATACCACTCCAAATGAACAATCCATCCCAAAACTAGAAAATGTGTTTGTGGAGGCAGATGCTTTAATCATGGCACCACAGATATGTGAAAGTTTCAGAAAAATTGGAATGGGACAGTTCTGATGGTACCATCCATAACTTTTGACAATGGAAACACAAAAATAATCGTTCTAATGTGTAAAAACTAAATTGGACTGCTGGGTGGAAACAATACTAAAGCTGCTCTCACACTCTGAAACCCCTGATGAGTGATTTTCGTTCCCTAGTTTAACAGTTCTTCTCCGCTTAGACCTTCAAGTCAGGTGAAAGTCATGCAGACAAATTAAGAAAATGCAGGACACTGGAGAAGAGCTCTAATGGGCGCCTTGGATTCTCCGCTAATTCCCCACCTTCTTCCTCAACCTGTCCTCTCCTGCTTCCCCCTTCACCTCTGTCCAATCCCTGACTGTGAATACCCTAATGACATAAACAGAGTAGTAATCACATTAACGCCAGATACGGCTGAGGCACTCTTAAGAGGCACTGTATTGACAACCCTCCGTCTTCCCAAGGCACTCACTCCAACACCTATAAACACTTATGAATATTGGCAAAGACCTGCTATTAGCATAATCACTTTTCAGGTGTGTGTGAGTGCTCCTGAGCCTCGGGGCGACTGAGAGCTTTGGGGAAATGGCGGTGACATGCCACACCTTCCTCTTCCTCCTTTTGGAAGGGCCTGCAAGCTAATCCTGTTAGCTTGTTCCTCCATTAGCTAAATGACCAATATCAGTGAGAGCTGCGTGGTCACACCAGGACGGCCTGAGCCTGCCATCAGGCTTGGTCAAGGACAAAACAAAAAAACAGAAAGATGGAGGTCAAGCCAAAGTCTGATACTTTTTTTGGAAGTACGGCTGGAAAGTTTGAAGACGATCAATAGATGGTGGGTCTGATTGAGAGATGAGGCAGGAAGAGGCAGTTGATGACAGTTTTTTTAACGCATCGTTAACCTGCCAACACTGGGTCAAGGTCATGGTTGTCTTGACGTCTGTTGTTTTGTTTGTTTGTGTTTTGGCTGAGGGGATAAAGGGGGAAGGGGGTGGTATAGTTTGTGGTGATTGAGTGAGTGAGTGTCAGACTGGCGTTTGGGGGTTGGGTCACCAACAATAGAGCAATCTGCATGAGCAAAGTGTACATGATGCCTCAGCCTCCTAGACTGCTTGTGTGTGTTGCTTTGTCTGGTCAACGCCGCTGTCTGGTGCGGCCGATTGAATGTGGTGTCAGCAGCAGAAGGCAGCCATATCTGCCGTTTAAGGCGCCATAATTTCCCCCTTGCCCTTGCGTCAGACGGCCTTGTGCTTTTTCGTTTGAGCCCCGGATCATATTCTCGGCCTGATCGCGGTGCACTGTGTCCGTTAGACACCATAATAGCCTCCCCGTGCTTTGTGTTGCAATGTGCTGAAATGGCTTTGAAGGGAGTTGTTAACCCGCCCTTTCTCTTCCCTCTACATCTCTGCTCTGCTGCTTTGCTTCTTTATATTTCTCTTTTTCCTGATTCTTACACTTTTTTTCTGCTCCTGATCCTCCTGCCCCTTCTCACTTCTCCTATATGCCTCTGCCCCCCCCCAAAAAAAGTCCCCTCTTTCAGCCCTCTGCCATGAAATGGCAGCTAAGGGGTTGTCAGTGTGGTTTCTCCTCTCTGCTGATCCTATTTCAAAGGGACCTGGAGATCCAGCATTAGCCCCAGCTCTCCTGCTCTCCAGCCCCTAACTCTCCACAGACTTAGAGTTAATGGAAGGAGAGAAACAGACAGAGAGAGCGAGAGGGAGCTCTCCTTTATTCCATTAGAGGACAGGCTCGTTTATAAGATCATCCTTTCTCACTTGCACAGTTCTCTGCTCTCTCTTACTAGCAAAAAAAACCCCTTCAAGGCCGTCAAACGCCTTGTCAGAATGTCTTTTCTCCTTTTGAATATGTGTCCTTCCATCCCTTTGAGGACAGCTATCAAGGACAATTGCGGGCTTATTTAGATATCCTCTTTGCCGTTGTTGTGAATCTGGCTCTGCTTCGGCTTGTTGATGCCCATCAATGTGTCCACTGCCTGGATGGGAATAACAATTATTGTCGCTGCTTCTAGCACGAGCACAGTTTGTCAAACGTCCAAAGATGGACTTGTGATTGCATAGCGCAAGACATGCTGTTTTTGATACATAAGAAAATGAATTGACTAGCGGCTTTGAAGTGCTGTGTTGTGGCTCCTGCGTCCTTCAGAAACGTGGCGGGTTGTCATTAGGAGTGTCCCCTTCACGCCACACTTCTCTCCCTACTTCGCTCCCTTCCTTTTTCCCCCCCTGCCTCTTTTTTTCACTTCCGCGATCCCTCAGTGCTTTTTCTCCTCTGACGGACGCGGCAGTGTCTCGGAGGAGAAGACGACATTCTGGCCAGCCTCCCCATCTCTGTCTCTTCACAATAACAGAAAAAAAATCATCTATTTTCCTCCTCATGCATATGCACCCTGATCACACATTAAGGCAGGGTTCAGGAAGTGTGTTTGGGCTGCAAATCAAAGCAAAGTGAACAGGAGAGGCCAGGTTATTGCAACCGTTTTACGAGTGATATGGGGCTTTCTATTTAAAGCCATAAAAACACACACATAATCAGGAAACATACATATAGCCGAAGCCAGTGTAATGGGCACATTTTATTTGTGCTTATGAGCGAGGGAGCAAAAACGTGTATGGGCAAATGGCTTTTTTATGATGGAAAAATTCCATAGTGGGTCAAAGCCCCTTGCAGGTGGCAGCAATTAACTGTAATTTTTGCAGATTGTAATGATCCATAATTTACCAGTATACCCCCCCCTCCAACTCTTTTCAGTCAAGAGAAAAAGGTTTGCGTGGAGGTTTGATTGGGTGCACATTTTATGCCGTGTTCTGGTCTTTAAGTGAGATTGTTCGGAGGGGGCCACGGTGGTGGCGGACACATGAGATAGAAAGGAGAACCACAAAATACCAATCTGTTCCGTCTATTGCTCACCCACAACATCCCTCTTTTTCTCTCAGCAGCCGTCTTCTCTTTCTGCCCCTTCTTCACCCCTTTGTCTCTCAGCCACAGCAGGCTTAAAACATGCAAGACTGTCCATCCGACATCTTAGGGATCGTTCATAGTCGCAATCACACACACACACACACACACACACACACTCACACGTGGCCTATCTCCGTCTCTCCCTCTCTCTTGTTCTTCCCTCTTGAGCACAGTATGGCCATGGTTTTGGGTTCACTGTCTGCAAATGACTTCAGAAAAATGCCCTCCAGTGAAAAAAGAAAAAAAAAAGAGAAGAAAGGATAAGAAAGGCAAAAGATGAAAGAGGGAGCACATTTGCAAGTGGCGGATGCTTCTTATTTTGCATATCTCTCACTTCTGCTTTCCCCTTCTTCTCCTTTTCTATTCACCTGAGAGGATTTAAATAAATCCATAAAGCATGAAATATCAGAAATAGAAAAGTAATGCATGAAATGCATTTTCATAGGCGCCTCCCCACCCACACACAAACACTCATACACAATTTTCCCCTTCGCTTCTTTGCGCCGCGAAATGTGTGTTTTTTGTGATAAACGCTGGTACAATTTATTAACATGTGACCTCTTATTTGTATTCAGCATTAATATGCAGCATCAGATACATGTCCCACTTTAGCCTTGCTAATTCTGTAAACACGGCATTGGAGGGAAGATGAGTGTGTTTAACGAGATTAGGCGTGCATTGTCAGGCAAATCTCCGGTCAGTGTGCAAGTGCTATTGAAAGTCAATTATTGTTTGAAATATTCCTGTGCCTTCTCAACTGTGTAAATTGTGTATTTGCTGCCTGAGATACCTCTCATTATTGTTTTATTCATTCTTTTTTAAAGGAGCTACTGCAAGTGAATGGCAGTTTAAAAAAATACATTCAATATTTAAATGCATATTTAGTCTATCACATTTGTGTTATATTTCAGCTGAGATTTTATTTGTTTTAAATGCAATGTGGTAAGATGCTCAATGATCACAAAAGTAAAAGGGAAAAATTATGTTTAGTGTTAAGAGAAACTATTTTTATCCAATTTTGTTTCCATTTCAAGATTTTGTAAATAATCACAGTCATTTTTGGCCAGAAATAACTGATGATGCAATGGGCTTTTAATTTGGCATTGCTAGAATATAAAAACGATACAGTCCATTTCAAATACAAACCGTTTCTCTAGTTTTTGATGATCATATTGGACATTTTGTTCCATATTGTAATGTCAATTGAATCAGATTTGGCTGTTCAGTAAGAATATTTGATTACTTTTTCTATTTTTAACTTTAAAAGTGACTTCTTATGTAGTAAAAAACGGAGGCTTAACTTGATGCAATCTTAGTTGACTAAGAAGACTAATCTAATCTCCAAACCTCACTTTGTCAGTGAAGTGTATGGTGTAATAGCAGTTGGTTGTTTCAATAATGTTTTTTAAATAATTTTTAACTGGTCAGTTAAAATGGTTGTGTCTCTCTGTGTCCCCTCTTTCAGATAAAGATGAGCCCAGCAGCTACACCTGCACCACCTGTAAGCAGCCCTTCACCAGTGCCTGGTTCCTGCTCCAGCATGCCCAGAACACCCACGGCTTCCGCATCTACCTGGAGAGCGAACCCGGCAGCCCCCTCACCCCCCGCGTGGCTGCAGCTCCAGGGATGGGGGGTGACTGTGCCTCCTCTCAGCCTCCCCTCCATGCTGTCCACTTGGCGGATGGCAGTCCTTACAGCCTCCTGAGGATGCCCGGCTCTGGCTCTGGCAGGGATTCGGCGTCCACGCCTCGCGAGGGCCGTTACCCCAGAACACCGCCACTGTTCAGCCCGCCCCCACGCCACCACCTCAGCCCCGATGACCTGGCTTTGGCAACACACCATCCCAGCGCCTTTGACAGGGTGATGAGGCTCAACTCAGTGCCATTAGAGGCCCCTCCAATGGACTTCTCTAGACGTCTACGTGAGCTGGCAGGGAACGCCACAGGAGCTTCCCCGCCACTCTCTCCTAACAGGCCCAGCCCTATGCAACGGCTGCTGCAGCCATTCCAGCCAGGTTCAAAGCCTCCATTTTCAGCCACGCCGCCCCTCTCCACTTCTCAGTCACCATCTGGCTCACGCTCCACCCCCAATGCCATTTCCAACACCGCCCAGCCAGGCACACCTCTCAAGGCAAAGTCTTGTGAGTTCTGCGGAAAGACCTTCAAGTTCCAGAGCAACCTAATTGTTCACCGGCGGAGCCACACGGGGGAAAAGCCATTCAAGTGTCACCTGTGTAACCACGCCTGCACCCAGGCCAGCAAACTGAAACGACACATGAAGACGCACTGTCAGAACAAGTCTTCTGTGCTCAACGCCAAGTCAGATGACGGCCTCTCCACTGCGAGCTCCCCTGAACCCGGTACCAGTGATCTCATGGGCAGTGCCACAGATGCTCTCAAGTCAGTGGTGGCCAAGTTCAAGAGTGAGAACAATGGCCTGATGCCTGAAAATGGAGAAGAAGAGGAGGACGAGGAGGAGGAGGAGGAAGAGGAAGAAGAAGAGGAGGAGGAAGAGGAGGAAGAAGAAGACGAGGATGGAGAGGAGGAGGAAATTGAGACTAAGCCAGGAGTCGGAGAAGAAGGGGAGGGAAGGAATGACTATCGTTTCAGCCTGCGGCTAGAGGGAGCCCGCCACCACCAGAATAGTGAGGCACTGCACCCACACCGCCGGAGCTCGTCCCGGGAGCCCGGTGACGAGGACTCGGCCATGGAGTCAGATCGAGCAGATGATGGAAGCACCACTACCATGAACGGCCTGGGACCTTTATCCACAGACAGCCTGTCCAGGAAGCTGCTGAGTGGAAGGGTAAGCCCCGGCTCCCTCAGTCCCCTCTCCAAGCGCATCAAGGTGGAGAAAGACCTCGATCCCCCCACGCCCACTATCCCGAACACGGAGAACGTGTACTCCCAGTGGCTTGCTGGCTATGCTGCCTCACGACAACTCAAGGACCCCTTCATCAGCTTCACAGGTGGGGACTCCAGACAATCGCCCTTTGCCTCCTCATCTGAGCACTCGTCAGAAAATGGCAGCTTGCGCTTCTCCACTCCGCCCGGTGAACTTGACGGAGAGCGGGCTGCTTCAGGACGCAGCGGCACCGGCAGCGGGGCCAGCACTCCCCACGGCGGCAATGGGAACGGCCGGCCGAGCTCTAAGGACGGCCGCCGCAGTGACACCTGCGAGTTTTGCGGCAAGGTGTTCAAGAACTGCAGCAACTTGACAGTGCACCGACGCAGCCACACGGGAGAGCGGCCCTACAAGTGTGAGCTGTGCAGCTACGCGTGCGCCCAGAGCTCAAAGCTCACCCGCCACATGAAGACCCACGGACAGATGGGCAAGGACGTGTACAAATGTGAAATCTGCCACATGCCTTTCAGTGTATACAGCACTCTGGAGAAACACATGAAGAAGTGGCACAGCGACCGCCCTCTGGCTAATGACATTAAGACTGAGTAGGCAAAGAGCAGCATGCTGGCAGCTCTCTCTCTTTCAGCTCCCCCAGCTAAAAAGCGACCCTGGCTAACTAGCCAATAAGTGAGGGGAAAGGACAACAGGGTTAGACACCAGTACACGGTACAGCCCTGTTATCATCCCCGACTGGAAAAAGCTGAATGCATGATCCATCATTGGGGCAATACTATTGCATCAAAACTTTTGAGCCTTTCTATTGTGCAATAATTTACACGTTTTGTATTTTTTGTAACTGGACAGCATGCTCGGTGTGTTTTGGCTACTTAGAGAGAAAATTGTCCTCGGCTGGTGGGTTTGGTTGTACATGTGTTGCTGTTTTGATTTCTTCAACGTAAAAAAAAAAGCTAGTTATGAGAACCCATGCTGCATACAGTGCATACTGTTTTACATATCATGTACAGTTTTGTGTTCAAACATAGTGGACAGTGTCACAATATCGAAAACATCAAGACAAGCAGGGTCACACTTAAAACTGATCTTTGTGAAAGATTTTCCATGCAAGATTGAGATAAGATTATATATATAAATATATAGAAATTGGGCTGCCTATGAAAGGCACAAGCGCCATTAAATATTTCTTTGACAAACAGCAATGAAATTAACAGTATGGTGTGAAATGACAACAAAGAGTGCCTTGGATATTTTACCTGCATTAGTTAATCCTCCTTTTTGCTATAAGCTCGGAGTTTCAGCTAGAGAAGATTACATTTTTGTGCACATATGGAATAAGCAGGTCCTTGCATCAAGCACCTGTGCAACCCTGTTGTTTTGTGACTTAGCGGAGCATAAGGAACCAGCTGAAACGAAAAAGAAAAAAAAAATATGTGTACCTCTGGTAAATCATTTATCTGCCTGACTCATGTATATTATTCTCCAGATTATGATTCTGTTTACTGGCATGTTACATGCTAAAAAAAGGAGTAGGTGTGTAGAGTTTTTGGTCTAGGTGTTTATGTTTTTCCGGTACGTGTGTACCACACTGAGAGGGTAGTCTGACGAGTTGTTTTTAACCAACGTAAAGCTCTTAATTTTCCAGAGTGTTTATTTTCTTTGAAAATTAAAAGTTTGCAGTTTTTATTTTGTAGGTAGCACAGAATTATGTTTTCTTCTGTGTCAGTCAGGCAGCAGTGTAGCCAGCAGCCACTTGGAGACCAGAGTGGGTTTTTTTAGTTAAGCCAGACAGATTTTGGGGTGAGGGTGGGGGGTTAGGGTGGGTGTCTGAGGGTAAGGGTAGCAGGGTGGGTGTGGGTTGACCAGGTGTCGCTACAATTCAATTGTTATGTCCTTATAGCGCTTATTCTCTTTACCGCATTAGAAGTTAGGAACCCTTAAGTAATCTGAAACATTTTTATTAACTCACATTGGAAACGATCAAAAAAAATCAACAAATTTCCCCCTTCTACACATTTTTTTAAAAGTCAATTTTACATGTTTTGTGTTCTTTTCAGTTAAAATGCTCTAGACTTCATTGTGGTATTTTTTTAAAATCTCCATCACCAGTCATTGTTGAAGATATAGCACTTGTCACTCTGCCTTGGATTCTGTATCTGTCTCTCTAATCGGAGGTACAGTCGGTTGAGTATAAAATGAGGACCGGATTTCAGATCTGGGACTACCTACGTGCACTGTTCAATTTTCCCAGTTTACAGTCGGACGCTCAAGGGAAAAAACTTGCTCTTATGCTGACAGATTAGTTTGGTGTCATTGCTTTGCATTAAAAAAATAAAAAGAAAAAAAAAGAGAAAGAACTAGAAACTGTTGCCAGCCATGTCTCCTCCTGAGAGCCAAACATCACTTTGGCTCTTGGGGGTATCAATGCAGGAACCGCCATAGAAATATCCTGCTTCATACCAACTATAGAAATATACCGCTCAGTACAGAAAGATCTACAAATTTGATTTAAAAAGATAAGTAAATTGTGTTGTTGAGTTTTTAAAGTAACACTTCAATATCTTTAGGGGAGAACCTTATTTAAATTTTGTTTTCTTTTTTTGTTTTTTTAAATTCTCTTTTCTGTCTTGGTGACATCCGGGACTTGATCACTATGTAATGAACTGTAATGAACGTGTCTCTCATCTTTTCTGCCTTTACTATACACTTCAGGTTGAACAAAAATTTGCATCGGGGAGAGATTTATGATATATAAATATATAGAGAGAACTTAAAACACATAGGAAAATGCACACTCATGTAAGTTCCTATGTTCAAAACACATTTATGGTCTACTTTTTTCCTGTATTTAGAATGGTATTTAAAATTAATGTTCACTTAGTGTAGGCACTTATAGTATTTATGTTGGAGCCTGTATTTTTAACTGTTTTGCCTGTACTCTTTAAAGGTTTCAATGTACCCTTTTTTTCTGTAGTGAAAAAAATCCCAACAAGCTGCCACCGTATATTTTCTTAATTTGGCAGGATAATATAGTGTGAATAATTTGTATGCTTGAAAATAAGTATGTTTTTGAAAAATAAAATGTTGTGGAGTTTCCCAAGGGGTGAAAGGTCATGTAATGGCCTTTTCAGGCAGTCCCGCTGGAGTGACCACAATGAGGTAAAAACAGGTGGTTGTACATATCTTTTTAGTTTGTTTTATATATTTTTCTCTCCTGCCATTTTATATGCAGTAATACAAGCTATTGTTGGGTTTTCTCGGTAGCCAACTTTTTACTGTCCTTGAACATGTACCACCTGATAACATTCCAGCCGTTTTTTGAAAAAGACCTTTTGTCATATGCAATCAATCCAACATCAATCTGAAAAAACATTTTTTCTTTTTTTTTTTGCTACAGTTTTGTTATTTTGAATTTTGTTTTTCATTGCCAAAAGAACCATGGTGCTTTATAATTTAAATATGGTACATCTCATATGCAAGGCATATTCTAAATATACCAGAAATCATAGAAAGAAAAAAGTTTGGTACATGTTATCATTGCTGATGGTACTGAGGTACATTTGAGTTTTCAGCCTGATTTCATCCTGTGTTCTGTATTTACTCTCAAGCTATTTGTTCTGAACTGAACTTGAAGTTGACCTACGGCATTGGTCGACATTATTTATTATGACTATACACACACACACATGCTCTGTTCAGAACGGAGTCACTGCAAAACAAATCAGTTTGTTTTTCTCCCTCCTGATGAATTGTGATGGCTTAATTTCTCTGTTTGATGACCAAAGGTCATAGGCCGACATTCATGAGTTCTTGCTCGACTTACAGATTTTTTGTTGTTGTTGTTTTTTCAGTTACGGAGATGCCACTCTATTTTCAGCTGTTGTCTGCATTACTCTCTTCACTCAGCCATTTTGTCTTGAAAAAAATAAAAAGTATTACATACATATCTGAATTTGGTGCTTTTGTTTTTTATTGTGGTTTGCATAGTTACTCAGTGTCTGCCAAAAAAACAGTAAGTGAGGATTGCGGATTACAACCAGCTGAAAACTTCTCCCAGTTCAAATTATCCGCAGAGGTCTCTTCCAGACCAGTTTGACATGTTGGAGACAGGCCACCAGCCGAGCACCTGCTAATGTGTGCTAAACTTTTTTCTCTGATAACTAGGCTCCAGCCCCCCAGCAGCCCTTAAGAGGACAAGTTGCTATGGCCAATGAATGAATGACTGAATGAACTTAAGATCCAGAAGTTCAAATGTTTTTTATTTGGAGCCCAATTATCCACGTAGGTCTCTTTCTCTATAAAACAAATAGACACTGTGATTTAACCTGGTAAAAACACTAAATGAAGCAGTTTCATGTCAAAAACCTGTTTTTTAAAATGCAATTTGGCATGTAAGAGACAAGCCTGCTTGCTCAGAACCTGCTTATGTGTGCACATCTTTTTTCTCTGAATCTTAAATTTCAGGCATTCAAAACATTTTTTACCAAAACCTGAATTATCCGCAGAGGTCTCTTACTCTCCAAAACCATCAAACCCAGTGATTAAAACAAGTAAAAACACTGAATAAAGCTGTTTCACATTAAAATCAGTGTTGCTCCACTGCTGTTTGGCATGTTGGACTGGGGCTGCAAGCCTAGCACCTGCTAATGTGTGCTTACTCTTTTTCTCTGATACGTAAGATCCAGAAGTTTAGGTGGTCCTTACAGAGAGCCAAATTATCCATGGAAGTCTTTTCCACTCCAAAACAAATGGATATGGGGATTTTAACTTGCAAAAATGTTGAATAAAGCAATTTAACGTTACAAATCAATGTTTTTCAGATGCTGTTTGGTATGTATGAGACGGCCTGCTAGCCTACCACCTTCTAATGGTAGCTTAACTCTTTTCTCTGATAACTCAAGAGAAGGAGATTTTTACTGGGAGCCAAATTATCCACAGAGGTCATTTCCTCTTAAAAACAAACAGACTTAAATGGATTTAAACCGGTAAGAACACTGAATAAAGCAGCTTCGCGTTTAAAAACACCTGTGTTTTTCCGATGCTCTCATTACAGATGTGTTGCTTACTACGGAGGCTGATGTAAAAATGCAAATGGCCAAACTGCAATCAGTGTTTCATTTTTCTGGCCTGGGCTACTGTAGAAACATGGTGTGATCCATGGACAAGGACCTGCCTCCTGTAGGTATAAACGGCTCATTCTAAGGTAACAAAAACAAACGATTCTTATTTTCAAGTGATTATACACAAAAGAAAACATACTTATTTTATTATATTCCATTTAACTGCCAATAAATGTAAACAAATCCTACACACTGGACATTTAACCACCAGAACAAGCACATATATATACGTCATATTTAAGTGCATTGTGTGTTTATGTGTTTGCATGTGTTACACCCAGGTGTGTTTACATGGCTCAGCTTGAAATCACCCGTCACAGAGGGTGGAAGTTCACCACCATATCTCTGGTCTGTGGCCTTGTCAGGCCAGTGAAGCGTCTGCGTTGTATCTCCGGCAACCCTCCCATCTCCTCCTGTCTCACACTCCATCTCTTTTTTCCCCTACCACACCACTCTTTTCCTTCTTCATGTTTTTTTCATAACACTGTATCTAACTTTATATATCCTCCTATGTCCCAATCTCTCTCTTTTCTTCCGTCCTCTCCCTTCCCCGTTTCCTCCGCTCCCCGCTGAAGCACTGGAGGGCAACGTGACAGACTAATCGCTCTCCTTGTCCGAGCCCGGCGCTGTTTGCCTAGCAGGGCCAGATTAAAGTTCACAGATAGAGAGAGGTTCCTGCTTGGGCCAGGTGTTGACAGTTAAGATAAAGCAGAGTCACAAGGAAGTAAGGGGGGTTGCTTGGGTGGGTGTTGGGAGCGAGGAATGGCTAGCCTGTGTGTGTTCTTGCACATATACACATTTATAATGTTTAGGAGGGTGGTTAACCCCCTCCCCCTTTGTCTCCAATCTCCCAAGTTCAATGTCAAGAGAGCAACAATGCTCTGGCCCACAAATCCCGCCACCAAACAACCCATGCATAGCAGACATACTTTTCCCATAGCACACTCTTGGCCCTTGCCTACCATCCCCTGCCCCCCTCCTTGTCCTCCTTGTGTAGACATATGTCCTTAACTCGTAAAGGCAACAGTCGCAGGCTTTAAGCAGAGTTTTTGAAAAGTTTGTCGTGCAAGGAATCAGGCTTGTGTTTGAATAGTTTTCTTCATTGTTTTTCATTTGTAAAACAAGATGTTGGAAAAGATTGATAAGTGTTATTTTTTGTTATTCATTTCTGGAAAGTCTTTGGGGAGGCGCTCTGTTGAAGAGCAAGGATTTATTAGTTCATTATGCTAATCAAAACTAGTCCACAAACACTCTTGAAAAGATAAAGATTCCTCTCCTCCTCCCTCCCTCTTTTCTCTCTTCCTCCCCTACTTCACCTCTCTCTCTGTCCTGACTTGCCTGTGTGTTTAAAGCAGGGGAGGCCTCCCAGGCATAGCTGGGGAAATCCTGTCCAGGAGAGAGTCGCCGTATTGAATCGACTCTCTAATCCTCCTAATATGCCACTTCTCCCTGTTCGCTGCTCTCCCTCTATCCCTCTGCCTTCCTCCGTCTCTTCTGTCTCCTCCTTGCGTCAACTGTCAGCGGATCATCCCTCTCTATCTCCCTTCTTTTCTCTCATTCCCTATATTAGACGCACTCTGTCATGCCCCGTTTCTTTGTCCATTCCTCTTCCTCTAGTTCTTGCCTCTGTTTCAGGCTCATTTTTTCTTGGGCCTGAGCCCGTCTCACGAGTGTCAGTGAGTAGTGGAAGGCTGAAGAGCAGAGATGGAGAGGCAGACTGCAGCTGTGCTGTGCTGCAGTGAAGAGGGGGCCTCGTCCGGGCTCCTTGGAACAATATAAAAGCACTAATCACCCCGGACAGCTGACACCCAGTGCCTCACACATACACACACTATGCCTCACACTCACACACACACACACACACACACAAAGATCTGAGGATTGCCAGTGTAGGGTGGAAGGAGAGGAGCTCTGCCCAGACAAGACTTACAGGTCTGGCTCGGCTAGAAAACAAAGTCTGTGTTTTGTCTATGGGCAGCAGCGCTTGGGGGCTGAAAGTGCTTTCTCACAAACATGCACATGCGTGCAAACAGTGTGCCTGTGCATGCACACACACCGCTAAACTGTCCAACAGACATGCATGCATGCACACACATGAAAACTTAAAAGGCAGTTAAGTGCTCAGGAGTATACAGGCAAACTTCCCCTCATGCACTTTTGTACGCAGACACACAATCAAACACACATGCTGATGCTGGAACACAAACCGCATAATGGATTGGGTGCATGCACGCTCACACACACACATAGACACACACACGTGCGTACACAAAAGTGTCTTCGGGAATGTGACCTTTTCCCAAAAGCCTCCCTTTCCTGCCCCGGCTCCCCTCCCCCTCTGGCTGTGTGAAGACTGAAGGGGTCAAGGGTCAGGTTTTGGGGGGCTGGAGATTAGGTTTCACATGACTGAGCACCTTTGTTGGGGCAGGCCGGCAGAAAGGAAACGTCCAGGAGGGTAGCTGTGTCTGTCTGAGGAAAGAGAGAGAGAAGGGGGGAGGGGAGAAAAGAGCGACAGAGGGATAGATGGAGGTTGAAGTTGAAGTCTGGTCCGGCTGAAGTTGAAGCGCAAGAGCAAGGAGGAAGTGCTGGAGGAGCACGAGGAAAAGGAAGAAGAGATGGTGGACACAGAGAAAATGTGAGAACATAAAAGAGAAAACCAGAATAACCTCACCCACATTCCTCACCCTGTAGCTCTGCTTGGCTCCTTACACCTCTCCCTCTCTTAACTCTGTCTCTTTCTCTCTCTGGCCATGTGGCTTCTGTGCCGGGCTGCGGCCAGCCAGTGTCCTCAGTGCCTGCTGGCTGCGCCGATCTCCCCCATGACCACACAGCGAGAAGAAAGCCCCAGCCAAAATAGTAAACTGGATCACAGCAGAATCCCCCTTCCTCCTCCTCCTTCGCCTCCACAACATCTGAGTCGTAGTCTGCCCGCTAGACAATATGTGCTGTAACTGGCAGTGAAAATCTTGGCAGAGACCCCGATTACCTCGCTTGTGAAGTATTGCTTTAAATGTCGGTGATTTCCCCCGCTTCTTAAACCGAAAGATTTTAACGATGTGCAACAGTTTCAGCTAAATGAGTCACAGAGGTGGGACTGGTACTGCTGATGGCTTCCAGATAAGGTGAAAACTTTGACCCTGGAGTGAAAAAGAAGGACAGGGGCCGAGGGGTGAGGGGGAAGGAATGTCTTGAGTACAGCGCTGACCATAATTGAGTGGACTCTTTTGGTTTCGTGGTGCGCAATCAGATATGAGCCTTAAGGTACTGCCTTTATTACTGACCTTTGGGACGGCTGGCATTCCAAAAAACGTGCACGTATTACTCATTTTCCAGCTGCTTTGTGTGTGTGTACTAACACATAAGGGCCAGCCTTGCGCAGGTCAGCACTATTTCAGTGAAAGCTTCACTGTACTGTATCAGTATGTGGTTGGTCTATCGCTTAAAGGGGTTTCCTTTGGCACACTGCAGGGGTGGCTCATTCCAGAGCATGGGTGGTTGGAGGAGAGGGGAGGGTCAGGGGGGTGAGGGAGGTGGGGCGGGGCAAGGGCAGTGGATTCCACAGACCGACTGATCTGACCTTGAACCGCAGGGCGTGGAGCTCCATGCGTGGCACCATGTTCAACCGTGCTCTGCCACTGCTGCCAAAAGCTCTGTGTTTATGCGTGTGTGTCATGCTTTATTACATGTGGACGTGCTGCACAGACAGACGTGTGCACTCACATGCATGTGGGCTATGTGTGCTTATGGTCATATCTTTTCGTCGTGTGTGTGTTCTCCAGGTGCAATGCCGCTGGCAGAATTTATATGACCAGTTAAACAGGGTCATATTATCAGTACCCTCTGACTCGTGTGTGCTTTGCAGTGCACCTGTGTGTGTGTGTGTCTGTGTGGGTGTCTGTGTGGGTGAGCTGTATGCAGTGTGTGCAGTGGGAGACAGTAGGGCGCCTGTTTACTGTCCTGTGAATAAAGAGGCAAAGTTCATCCACTGGCCTCTTTATACCCCTATATTTCAGTGTCAGTTGAGGCTGGACAGTAACTCAGCAAATACATCATTTATAGCTTGTAAGCTTTGTCACCAGTGACAGCTGAGTGATTGATTCTAGCTGATATTTAACTACAGTATAGGAATTGTCTTCTGTAGGCTTTTACTCCTGCCTTTGACGTTTTGTGCCACCTCTGTGTCCACTGCTTTGGACTGTGAGGTCATGTCACCTGTACATGATTTTGAACAAACCCTGGACTTTCATGCAGGACTCCTGTGTTTGCTTCCCATTTTAATCAGATTTTTTTTATCTACACCCTACCATGTGCCGGTTTTCCTTAAACATAACCACCCATACCCTTTGTTGCCTAATCCTAAATATCCATGCCAGTTTGTACTGTTGTTGATGTCTTGGCATTGGTTGCCATGTGCTTTTGTTCCCTAAACATAACCACGTGCAGCATAATCCCACCATGTGCTTGTGTTGACATCACGGTAGCAGCACCTCCTAACACAAATGACAACAAATAACAGAAGGATACCTAGAAAGTAATATAGATTCGGAAGTCCGCAGCAAAGCTGCGATATTCGACAACTTGGGATGAGAACGTGTTTGGCCATATCTATGTGGTAATTATAAGGCTACAGCTGGCATTAAGTGTAGAAAATGTCATTGAAACTATTTAATTGTGAAATTGATCCAGATGAACCTCTGTATTTCTATAATCCTGGCTATAGCCCTGGGTGTATTCTGTTCTCATGTCTATTTCTTTTGGGTTTACATTCTCCCTCTTTTCTTATCTCTATTTACCTAATATATACAGTATATCATCATGTGTGTGTCCGTCTACGTGTTTGTGTGTGTAAAAGGTGTATATGGCGGCAGTGACCCTCCCTGTGGGGGCCAGCAGAGCTCTCTGAGCCGCTCCAGCTGCTGCAGGGGTGACAGAGGCTAAGACCAGCCGAGGCTGCGGGGTGAGAGGGCTTTGGAAGTTTCTGGAAGTTTCTGAGAATTGCCGCGCCACTCCTGGTTCACTCCTGGTTCATTCCTGAGGCCCAGGGGTCAAAGAGAGCGGGATGGGGGGGGGGGCTGCAGGGCCACAGTCACATGCTTGACCTGCCAGACTGACCTTATTACACCCTGCACATACTTCCTGCCTGCAGTATTTACAGTTTTTGGGTATGGGCTTGCTTTTTTTCTTTTTTCTTTACTTGCATCTGAGTAATATCAGGATGTAAGAGTGTGTTTGTCACAGAGAGTGGGAGACTTTGGGTCACATCCATATTTGGTGTTTTATAGCTTTTCTCTCAGTTCTTTCTGTTTTTTATACTCATTTTTAGACATGCACTTGTCAATGTTCAAAATTCAGTTTTTCGTCCACACGTTTTCTTTCCCTTATTGGTCTTCAATTAGTCTTTCCAGATAAGCACTTCACACACACATTTTAAGAGCTTTTGCCCACATATTGCCATCCTGCACACAGTTGTCCAAACTACTCCAGGGGGTCGCAGGAGTGCGGCCGACTCACTCGGACCCGGCAGCCTCTAATATTCTGGTCTTTATGGGGCCAACCGGTGGTCTTTAGTGGGGACACATTCATTGTGGGCCTCCTGTCCTACAAAGCGCTTGTCAGTCATTGTGCTGAACTGTTGTTTCTATGCGGGGCTCGGCAGCACAGCTGTCGTCAAAAGACCCAAGGCTACTCTACGCTCGGCTGAAAGAAACAAACAAACAAAGCCGTAAAACAAGAAAATGAAAGACAAAAAAGGGTCACAAATAATGAGTGTACAAAAACCATCTTGTCGAATTGCACCTTGGGAGCCCGTCTTCAGGAAGAGTGAAGGGGTAAGAAGCCTCTGAGCAGACCTGGGGCACAATGGGACTTGGCCCCTCCTGTGTTACTGTTAGCCAGGCCCTTTGGATGAACTTGTCTCCTTTCAGCTGGCGCTCTTATGCCCAGGTGTGTCCTTGTGTGTGTGTATGTGTGTGTGTATCCACAGCACTGACATCTCTTTGGCCCCAAGTGCTCCATTGAAAATAAGACGGAGAGCGGAGCGAATGAAAAGAGATAAAGTGCAAAACAAGGATGAGAGGAGGAATAAAAGAAGAGTGGCTTCCTTGCTTTTCAGGGCAAGGACAATGTTCAGGCCTTTCTCCCACGCTCTGTACAACACTCTCTCTGCCCCCATGGTCTACTTAGTGTCCAAGACCATCACTTTATATTTTAATTTATTGAAAGGGCATTCAGTAATTTCATGTTCAGTGAGAAGCTTTCGAGTAAATATTTCAAGGACGGAGATATGCTTTGAAATGTGTGTGAAGTGAGAATCAAAACAAATGCAAATGACAGATTTTTATTGTTGAAAAATGTCCTCTTTTCATATTAGCTGCCAAAACAAAAATACTGAAAGAATCCCAAATTTGCCATGACTAACTAAATGGATATCTTCAATTTTCAGAACTAATTTTCTGCCCATACTTTCCCAATATTGCAATCAGCGTGTAGATCTCTTGGGTTGGGTAGCCAGCCAGCCGGCCAAGCAGCCATCCAGACAGGCCGGTGAATGGCTCGATGCCAAGGCCAATTGAGAGGTGCTGCTGTGGTGGAGAGCCAGAGGGGAGATGGTCATCCATTATTCATCACTAAGCCAAATAATCCCCAACAGAATTGGTCTGGTCTTGTCTGGCCCAACGGTTGGGGAATGGATGGGATGGTCCGGGGGGCAAGAGGGGAGGGTTTTTGGGGCTGGGGGTGGCAGGTTTGGGGGGTTTTTCGGTGGGAGGTTTAGGAGGATTTTTTGGGGGGCCGAAAGGGGGTAGCTCTCTGTAGGGGGTGGGAGGGGGGCTCTTTGAGGATTAGATGCAAATATGTCTTTGATAGCTTTCACAGTCTGGGAGTCCCATTCTGTTTATGGATATTCATATTAAGTCTAATCTTTGGAAACAATCCCGGGCATGGAGGAGTGAGAGGCTGCTGGGTTGGGGATGGAGCGCTGAAGCAGCAGGGGGTTCTGGGGGGGATGGAATGGACCTGAATGGGGTCTCCCTTGACCCAGATCAGGGGCAGGACCAGCAAGAAACCCTTATGGTGTGTGTGTGAACCACCTAGTGGACCAAAGACCAGGTGATCGCTGACCTTGTGTCCCATGAGCTAAATATTAGGGTCGTCAAATGATCTTTTTTTTTTTTAAAAATGCTATTAATTATGCGATAATTATTTTCAGTACTTAATTATGATTTACCGTATTTGTAATCACATGTTTTCAATTCCATTATTTTGCATTTCAAAACAATTTAGAGGTCCATCTTGACAAGATAAAGCAATTCTTACCAGATTATATGATTAGAAATCAAATGACAACAGCTCCATGAGACTAGCAGGAAGTTGGCATGTCTGTAAGGAGAGACTCATGGGTACCCACAAAACCAATTTTTATTCAGATATCTTGAGGTCAGAGGTCAAGAGAAATGACCATACTGTTTTTCCATTGCCAGAATTTATCCTAATTTTGGAGCATTTTTTAGTCCCTATGGTTGGTACCATTCGATTCCTCAGGGCTTCTAATTTCATATCATACTAGTATCATCACTCTGGCTTTAACACTCAGTACAGTGTCTTAAATACAGTATGTATGCCAACATTCAACAAAATTAAATAAAATTATTAAATAAAAATTATCACAGATATCAGACTGTTATCACACTGTGATTGACACATTACATATTTCCTATGGTTGTCAGTGTGAAACACACACACAAAGATTGGATTCTTGCACAGACGCACACAAAGCGATGGCGCTCCATCAGTGTCACTGATGAACAACTAATTCAGACACAATATAGCCTTCACCTTCTCTCCAGCTCTCGTTTTCTCTCTTTGTGATTTATCTGTCCTGTTTTGTCTGAACCTTTCTCCCTGCAGGCAGCTGCTCTCAATACTAACAGCACACTGAAGAAGAAGGAGATTCTTCTCAAGCTCGAGTCAACAACCAGCAGCCTTTTCTCTGCAAGCAACCTCTGCAAAAGTATTATTTTCACATAAGAAATTAGGGTTATGTCCGCTGGTCAAGGGCACATTGTCAATAGTAGAGGTGCTGTATATATTTTTCATTGTGTCATAAAGTGTAGTATTGCATATCAAAGCAGAGCCATGATGCATTGGTAGCATCGGATATAGTGCCTGTTCATCACCTGGTTACCAAGGTTACCTGTCCAACATCTTCTTAACAAAACTGACGGTCTGATGGATGTTACGGGCAAGTAATATATAAAGCAAAAAACAACATAGATTTATAAAGCTAATTGAAAAAAATGGCTTAAAAACTGGACAAGTCAATTTATATTAACTTCTTGTAGACTACGACAACCCTGACACATCCACAAATATGATGTCACTGATAGATGAAGATGACCGAAGACCATGTTCTTGATTAATATTAGAGATTTCGCTGTATTTGAACAATGTTAAAAAACACTTGGGATAGTTTAAGTTCGCAACTCAACAAAATACATAACATTGGTCAAGTTGTTTTAAGACACTTTATTCAGAAAAGTTCTCTATCGTCAAGTTGGTATTGAAAACTGGCAGAGATGCTCCTTTATGGGAATGTTGAGATGGGACTGAAAAACCTGCTCTGTAACATCACAGTATTTGTTTATAACATCTGAATTCTCAACATTCTTCCACAGTTGTGCTATTAAGATGCACCACAGACAACTTTTCTGCCGGTTTCATTGGGTTCTGAACTGCGCTGCATGCTCAGGATGTGTCACTCTTGAGACTACAACTGAACACATGGCCACTAGAAACATGGCTCCTGTCTGTGTAAAGTGCTGGACGACTCATCCACAGCCATGTAGTGGCACAGACATGGCGAGTCCTCCTCCTCGCAGCAGGTCAGAGAGCAGAGGGTGAGGTGAGGGAGAAAAGGGGGAGGAGGGGAGGTTTTCTTTCACCTCCCCCACCCCAGCTGGGTCTCTCCCCTCTTCACGACCTCCCCCATCTCCCCCTCTCTCCCCTCCCTGTCCTGGTGTTTAGGGCTCAGGGTCGGGAGGTTCATAGACGGTTTCCTTCTCTATCGTAGATGGTGTGTGTCTGTGATCTCGGTGTGTGTATGTGTGTGTGTGTGTGCATTGGGCAGCGTTTTACGGGCATCGTTGGGAAAAGAAAAGAGCCAGACAGCAGATCATCTCACCACACACACGTCACACAGACATGCACATATAGTACATTATTCTGTATATGCTACAGCGCTATAATAGACAGTTACCCTGAACACAAATGCACATGCACACATTTTTTCTACAAAGTAAAGGTGCAAAATTGCAAGTAAAATGTCATGTGACTAATGATGAGGATATGACATCACTGACAGTGGCCGCGTTGTTATCTGCTGTCGCTACAATTGCACATTGCTGTTTGCCGGCCAGTGTAGCTATTTACATCGTGAGGAGACAAAACACTGGTCACAATGGACTATGTTTTCCATTTGAATGTGTTCACTCTCTTCTTTCACGAGGTCCGGATGGGGGGTTGGGGTGTGTGCTGGGGTAATAGGGAGGTGCACTGTCTGGGGTGGGGAGGCTCAGCTGATGCTGACCAGCACACATAAATTCTCTCAGGCCCCCTTTTACACCACAACCAAAAGCACTTTGCTGTGTGTGTATTTTATCAGTGAGTGTGTACAGTATTGATGAATTATGGCAAATTCACATAAAATGTATGGCGTGTACATGTGTGAGCATGTGTGTGTGTGTGTGTGTGTGTGTGTGTGTGTGTGTGTGTGTGGAGGGGTCTGGGGATCCTGGGACCCCCTTTCCCAGACATGCGCTGACCTTTCCAACCAGACAGGGATAAAGGGACAAGGAGGGAGGGCTGAGGGCATGAGGGCACTGGAGTGTGTATATGTGTCTGCATGCATGTGTGCATATTTGTGTGTGTGTGTGAGAGAGAGAGTTCATGGCTGAATCTATGTGTGTTTGTGTGTGCGTGTTAGTTGATATCGTGGACCTCTGAACCAGCCAGTTCTCCCCGTCCTACTGAGTTTGGCCTGGTGCAACCAACCCCCACCCGCAAAAACATGCACCAAAACCTCGCCCTCTCTCTCTCTTTCCCTCTCTTTCTCTCTCTCCTCATCCCTCTCTCCTCTCGTCTTTTGTTGGACCAAGTCATTGTGCTATCCCCGCAGCGCTCTGTATGCAAAAAAGGTGGTGCTCTGAGGGCTCGCCAGCTCCGGACCCTTGCAAATCAATTTGTCTGTGGAAGGGGTGAGGGCAAGGAGGTGGGATGGGGGGGGGGATTCTGGAGCGCCGAGGCAGAGTCGGTGGAAAGCCTGAGGTATGCAACTCTCCCTCCTGAAAACAATGTCATAGTCTCTACTCCTTTGCAGTGCTTGTTGCAAATGAGGGGGCTTTCAATGAGGCCAATTTGGCCAGAGAGGTGTGAGTTTGTTATAATAGTCTGAGCATCACCAAAGTCAATATATATATATATATATATATATATATATATATTTAAATAAAATGTCACACATATTTAAAGAAATGTAATGAAAAAATATTTCAGTAATGTATCTCTAACATTTATTTCCATAATCATACCTTTTTTATTACAATAAACAAAGTGATGGAAATGACTGTTGTGAATACGGCAACAAAAAAAATGATAAGACTGCTAATGTCAATTTTAACATTAGCATTAAATATACAAATAATACAAATTATAAATGGTTGTTTTTCATCACTAGTACATTCAAAGGAAATATGAGTTGTTTGAACATGACAGCCAATAAAAATATTCTTGATTTAACACAAAATGACTGATTTCTCCTTATCCCCTTGACCATGTGCTCTCCCTTCACATGTCTATTACTGAGGTCGCCATGTAGTAAAGTAGTAAAAAAAAAAAAAAAACCCTCCCCAAATTTAAATTTTGTCCAGTGTGGTGGAAATGAGTGAGACCCCGTGGAACAGTTTTTTTTTTAATTTTAATGAAAAAATTAATTGAAATTGAAATTGAAATAATGATTTCTCTGACAACATCTTGTATTTGTCACCACCCAGCTCTTTGGCAGGACAAAAAGAGATGGACACACAGGTTACTTAACAGTCAAGCTGATGATATTTTTCTGGTAAGTATATAAATCCTCCACACCAGACTCACCAACTACATCAAACAAACCAAACATTAAAAGAATATCACAATGTACACACTATAATTACAAAAAAAAGTCACAAATCAGCTTCAAAATTATACAAAGTATCCTAAGTTAACCAGAATTTATCCACTGAGGGAGCCCACACTATGTCCCCTAGAGGCTCATCCTATGCTTTTACTGCATAAAGCGTGAAGTGTTTTTCTCTTTTCAGAGAAACACCTCAGTGGAAGTCGTTTTAAGGAGTTCCCTCTTAAATCATATCTATTATTCCAAAAGTGGATAACAGGCTCAGCTGAAATATATATTCTGTGAACAAGCTTATATAACTCAATCATGCCACCTCTGTCTCCTGTATGCTAGAGATGGTATATGTAAATTTTTTAACCTCTTCTCAAATGACATCTCTTTAAGACCTGGAATTAGTTTAGTGGCTCTCCTCTGAACTTTCCTAAATTTTTTTCTATATGTTTTTATTCATGAGGACACCAGACTGAACTTGCAAATTCAAGATGAGATTTCACCAGGGATTTATACAAGGGTAGAAAAAAGTGATTTATTATAGAAAAAGTAATCAAAATAAGTCAAACAAAATGCATACATAGGTAAGAACAATCTTAAGAGTCAGTTTAGACAGTAGATGAGGGGAAATGTGCCTTAGAGGTGTTGGGCTCCAAAAACAAAGGAAGAAACGATGTGGTGAGGAGGTCTGCCAGCTAGAGACTGACTGACTGCTGCTGGTGGTGCTCACCAGGCCCATTGCACTCGTTTAGTCAGCTGCTCGGGATGAGAACACACAGCACAAGCAGTGTGTGTAATTTGTGTTTGAAGTTAGTCAGTTTTCAGTTATCAGTTTTCTTTCATTTAAATCTCTTAAACCTGGAAATGTGTTTGATTTTTTTTCAAAAACATGGAAAAAAGAAAAAAAAGAGCAACTTAGCAAGAAATGTCCCACAAACTGCAAAAAAAAAAAAAAATAGGAAAAGTTAACAAAGAAATTATCTAAATATTTACAGGTAGATATTATTTTAAAAAAAATAGCAAAACTGTGCGGAAGACTACATTTATAATTCTTAACTCTATATTTAAAATTATGTAACAGACAAAAGAATCTTCACTTTCTGATGGTTATTATCTTCTTTTTTGTATGTAATTTTTGCAGGTAATTTTCTTGTAACTTTTTACTAATTTCTTGTTCATTTTTTGGCCATTTCTTTTTAAGTTGCTTGGCTCCCTCTTCCCCAAAAAAACAAGCCAATCTTCTCAGGTTTAAAAAGGCTAAATTCAAAATCATACAGGATCAGGAACCAAAGAAATATAGCAAAGACCAACCATAAAAGGCAAAGTTTTACAATTCCATTCAGTATTTTCAACATTTCTCATTTCTTCCTCGTCTCCTAAGGTCGGATCTTGCTTGAACTACGCTACACTGCTTTCAAGATCTCAGGTGGTACCGCACCATTTCGACCAAATCCGTGAGCCTTCAAGAAACATGCACAAATACGCCAAAATGAATGCTGAGCATAAATGAGCCCTTAGTGAGACAAAAATTATTAAGACATTTCAGTTTTTCTTATTTCTGTTATGGACACACAAATGACAATAGTTGAAGAATCACCCTCACACGGAAGAGTTTCTTTTTCAGCACTCCCTGCATTTGGTGACCATTCCTCCCTGTTTTCCCATTTTCTGTATCTTTTGTACTCTGAAGACATAAGAAAAAAACATGAATATTGACGTTCTGATGTTTTTGTTATTTGGATGTTCGTTCACTGACATATCTTATTTTACCGCTGTCAGTCAGGAACAAAAAAAGGAGGTGAATCCAGCCTGACCCCGCCGCTCTGAGAGGAGGATCAGACATTGATTGTGGTTGTCCCTCTCTCCCTCTCTCCCCCTGGATGCAGACAGGACTCTCCCCAAAGCACACAGGCTTGAGAGGGTCTTTGCTTGACTGAAACAGCGATGATCAATACCTGTCACTTCTGTCTCGTCTGGCCAGAGCCCTGCAACCCCCCCACCCCCCAACACTCCACAACACACACAGTGGGAGAGCTTGATGATGCACACACACACACACACATGAAGATGCAGACAAGCACGGATATGCATGTATGCACACATGCAAATAGTTAAATATAAATATACCCATGTGCATGTGGGGCTTCCAAGAGGGGGCATGCATGCAAACATGCACAGGAAGACATATGCGTAAATATACACACAAAGCATTTTGTCAGATGGATAAGCACAAACACACACATGCACACACACACACACACACACACACACACACACACACACACACACACACACACACACACACACACACAGAGGCTGTGACAGCGAGGTCAGACAGGGCATTCAGACCCAGACACCAGTCTCTTCTCTGGGGTCAGACCACAAGGCCAAGGTCTCCTCCCTAACCCCAGTGGCCCTTCAGACACACAAAACACACACACACACACACACTGACCAGCCGGGACAACAAAGCGGGGGATACTGAGATGGGTTGATTGGGAGTGAAAAATGGGAGTGATGGGGGATGGTTCAAGAAAAAAGATTTAAAAACAAGCATTGATGGAAAACTGCAGGTTAATATTTGAATATGCAAACATGCATTAACTTGGCAGATTAGTTGATAAAAAAAACACGTTTTCTATCGCTTTTGTGTGAGTAAAAAAAGTTCAGCAACCTTGAACCATGATTATTCAGTAAATGTGAATTAATCCAACTAATCCAGCTATTTTCTTTATCAGCCTGACAGTGTGAAAGGATGGAAATAAAAAGAAAATGTATGGTGCTGGCTGCTATAGAAGACACGGGAGGGTAGGAAGTCATAAGTGAAGCCTGCTTTCTTTCAGCAACTCGACAATTCATTTGCTTGAGGTCTCCTTATTTTCAACTCTCTCTTCCTCCTCCTTCTGTCCTCCCTGTCTTCTTACTCAAGAGACCCTTGCTCTGCCCAGCTGGGAGATAAGGAAGTGGAGGGGCCAAGTTTAGCACCGCAGATAAGCTGTAATTGCAGGGTAATAAAAAGATTGCAGGAAAAAAAGGAAAGAAAGAGAGAAAGAAAGAACGGACACAAAGGGGTGAATTGATCAGCCAGAGGTATGATTGATGTACGCGGTGACACTCCGGGTTCGCTGACAGTTATCAGCAAAGGGCAACCTTTTGCTCGTTACAGTCATACGTGCAGCGGAGGAACCAGTGGCTGCACTCAAACAATAACCAGCCAACCTTGACCCCCCTCTGATAAACAGCAACTACAGACTAACTGGCTGAACAATCACTCCTCTGTTCTGTGATGACGCTCAGTCAGAGCTGCTGTAAACGCCGGTCGTTAACATGGAAGTCGTGTTCGCACACATAAAACCAGCTGTTCCAGTTTTGTGCATTTTTGTTGGTGTCGTAAAACTAGTAAGGCATTCAAATGGCTGTTATTGTTTGCTGTCATTCAGCAGAGTAAACAGTCACGGTGAGCATATTTCATCCGGCTGGGCCCTGTAACTAGGGTTTCAAGTCGTCTCACATAGCCAGACATATCGCCACAGAGAAAAGTCTGGAACGGAAGAATTTTAGTTTTGCATTTTTCATTAGTTTTAGATTTTTTAATTTAATTTAATTTTGTCTTCAATTCCATTTGGTTTTGGTTAGTTTCCAGAGGGGGTTTGCTCATTTTATTTTTTGTTGTTTAAAAGTGTTTAGTTTTAGAATTAGTTTTATTTATTATTCATTCATTCATTCATTTTCCGTAACTGCTTGTCCTCGCAAGGGTCGTGGGGAGGCTGGAGCCAATCCCAGCTGTCATCGGGCGGAAGGTGGGGTACACCCTGGACAGGTCGCCAGACTATCGCAGGGCCGACACGTATAGACAGACAGCCTTTCACGCTCACAGTCACACCTAAGGGCAATTTAGAGTCACCAATCAACCTGACCTGCATGTCTTTGGACTGTGGGAGGAAGCCGGAGACCCCGGAGAGAACCCTCGCAGACACTTTATTTATGAATCTTTTTTTAAATTTATTTATTTATTTATTATAACATGGGCGGTATTAGTCAGGGGCATTCAGAAAAGATATAAGAATACAAACACTTCGTAATGCTAAGTGATTCACAGTCATGTGTCCAGTTTCAATAAATATACTAAATGCACCAGTGCCTCTTCATGCTTGTTGCTCGGGCATGAGAGTCCTACGAGATGGAGTCTTGGCTTTTCTGAGGTGCTTTTACTGTCACGTAATGCAGAGCAGGTGAACCCAAAAGCAGGAGACAATTCACCACCTCAGAATTATAAAGTTCTATCTGACATTTCTTTTAAAATTGAGTTATTCATATATTCTTATTGTGTGACAATTTGTTAAATTTATGTGAGGTTATATGTATTTTTGGACTTTTTATTCAGAAAACAAAAAGGTTAGCATGCTACTTCAGAACTTACAAAAAGATTTTCAGTATCTGAAAACCGCTCAGAACGCAGATAGACCTTTACAATTCTAAGGTAGCAAACGGACAACAGAATCTCAGAAAAAACTCTCTTTAATCTAAAGCAAGAGCAACTAAACATCCCACAACCAAAACAAGGACCAAACAAAGACTGAACTGAAAACCAGGACTTAAATACAAACCAGACTGATGAGGGGATGAAGTGCAGGTGGAGAAAAGTGGCAGAGAAGCTCAGGTGAGAGGAATCAGGTGATGAGGCAGAGGAGCAGGCAGGGAGCTGAATGGCTGAGAGAAACTGAGTAGCAGGGAGGACTAACGAGGCTGATGCAGGGCAGGTGTGTGGATGGTGAATGAGGGAACACAGGAGGGGAAACACAGTAACTGAACACCGAAAACCAAGAAAACACAGTCATTTCAATAAGAATCTGTCCAAGTGAAAACAAGGACAGACCTATTAATAAAGGCAACTGAAATAAGTCTCATACACTCGACCAGTCTTCCCAAAAATCTAAAGACATCAGGACACAGACCTTGACATTCACAAGTTGTTTTAGTCGTTGTACATCTTTACAACAATTTAGACAAAGAACGAAGCGTGCAATTTTAAGTATTGTTGTTTCTCATAGTGAAGTGGATTTTGCAAATGCAGGTAGTAGCAGGAAGAGAGAATGCCGGCCTAAATAGTTGTCCAATAGCAGGTTTGTAGTCCCAGTCAACACCCAGTGAGTCACACACTTTGAAGTGCTTTTTAATTATAAAAATGGAAAAACACATACTACAGTTTGACCTATGTAGTTTTAATGACAGATGAGGAATGCGTGTGTAGTTTGTTTGTGACACAAATGCCTCTACAATTTTGTTAAGAAAAATATTTTATTATTTGAATTTAAAGTTCCAAATCTACATTCATGTATGACTTACAAGACACTCAAAATACAACATAACTTCTTACATATAAAATTACATTGTAATGAAAGTACGTTATCTTCTGTTCCAAGTTATACAAAAAAAGTAAACTAAAACACAACTAAAGCGTTTTTCATTGACAATCATCCATCCTGAAGAACTTGAATTGATGACATTTTAGTTTAAGTATGTCCCCTTGAATGTTTGTTAACGGCGCCAGCAAAAGTGAAAGTGAAAGCAAAGATTCACTCTTGTTTGGAGCAAGCTTTGTCAGATTTGTGTTTCGCCTCACTATATTTGATTTGGTCTCCGGTGATGTCTAGGCAATTTTCGTAGCGACCTTTTTATAAAGTCCAGACCTCAAATGCATGCTGTGCCAACAAAAGTCCTGAACACAGTAAAAACACAGTAAAGCAGAGTCTAAGGGTCCTAAGTCAAGTTCAAGAGGAATTTCTTTTACATGAGTCTAAACACAGTTTTTTGAGGAGAATCCTGCATATTATCATTAATCTCCATATTATAAGCAATTAAACAGGAAATTGACTTTAATCTCACTTAAATCACAACACAAACACAGCTTTTCCTCCACAGGGAGACCTGCCTGTTTCTACAGCTAATGACAATGTACTCAAACATAAAGGTATGTTCATAATTGAGGTTTGTACATAAGAAACTATTTGTGTTGAGTTAATCACACAAAATAAAGATTTAATTCAACTAATCAAAGCATGTGCATGCAAAATTATGTGAAGTACTGGAAAATATAGCTATTACCATTAAATCTCAAAATGAATCCCTGCAGGGTTTCATGTGCTCTATAGACTTCATATTTTGGACCAAAATGCAATTTTATTGCTGACTTCTATTGCACTTGTGTAGTTCTTGGTAATATTTTTTACTAATATTTTTATGGGGAATATCTGTAGTGATGACATTTTTTTGTATGGTTTGAAGCATCTCTGCTTCTTATCACTGGACTGTGGCTTTTTAGGACTTGGAACATGGAATATTAAAATGCAATATGAATATTAAAATAGAATAAAGTATAAAGTAACCTTGTCACCTTTTATCCAAAACCCTGAAACGTTTACAGGACTAAAATATCTCTTCCATCCACTTTCAGAACTCACCTTACAAAAATATCTGTAAGAATTGTACAGTCAGTGTCAAACAATGTCTTTAGTAAAGCAAAAATGTTAAGTGTACATGCTGTGCAACAAAGAAAAAAGTGGATTGAATAGTTTGAAGTCCAAGATGAAGTTTCCTCATTAAGTGTTAAAGTTTTCCATTGTTAATGTGAATATCTTTCATGACGATGAATAGAACTAGTCCCTGTTTGATTAAAGAAAGGAATAAAAAAAAAAAAGGAATCACTCCACATATTTTATTAGGATGCCTATTCATTTTGGAGGTTATGTTGGTGAAAGGAGACGCCAACTTGTATTGTGTGATAGGTTTGCCGTTGGTGTGCTGTGTGACCACCAGCCCTTACTTCCTTCCTCTCTGCTGGCCTGGGGAAGAGTGTGTGTCCTGTTGCTCTGTTCCTCTGGGGCTTGTGCACGCATATGTGTGTGCATGTGTGTGTACATACATTTGTGTGCGAGTTTTCGGTCACACTCCGCCACTCACAGGAGGTCAGGTGAGATAGGGTCTGGTTCCTGATTCCTGGAAGAGTGGACAGCTGCAACGTCTCACACAAATGCCATGACATAAGGCACACAAACAGAGCTTAAACACATCCTCATTATCTTTTTTTTCTTCTTCTGACTGTCTCTGTTTGTCTTTTGTACGGCTGGACCTCAACATTTTTTTGGTGCCAACCAACATGTGTCCCGCACAATGAAAAATGTCAGGTGTTACACATTAGTGTCAAATTTTGGTTCATAATTTTCTTCACTTAATTTTTTGATCAGATAGTTCCAGATATAAATCAAAATGTAGCAAATTCTAGACAGTTGTATTTCTGAAAAGTGCTTTTTTGGCTTCTTTGAAGGTCTGGTGTGTAGCATTTAGGCCGGGGGATATATTGGCAGAAATGGACTACAATATATAAGTAAGTTTTTTAATGTCCAGTCACCTGAAAATAAAAATTATTGTGCTTTCATAACCTTAGAATGATCATTTATATCAGCATGGAGCAGGTCCTCATCCATGAAGTCCATGTTTCCACAGCAGCCCAGAAGTCACCTGAAAAAGGTGAGCATACATTAGCAGATGCTAGGCTAGCAGCACGTAATGAGCCAAACAGCATCGGAGAAACACTGATTTATAATGTTAAGTTGTTTTATTTGGAGTTTTTACCAGTTTAAGTTACTGGGTCTGTTATTTTTGTTGAGGAAGAGACCTCAGTGGACAGTGCAGCCCCCAGTAATAACCTCCTGAACATGTGGATCTTAAGTTATGAGAGCAAAAATGTGAGCACACATCATAAGGTGCTGGGCTAGTAGCTCAACTGCGATGAGCCGAACAACTTTGTAGAAACACTGATTTGTAACATGAAATTGCTTTTTTAAGTGTATTTTCCAGTTTAAATCATTGGGTCCGAACACTGAAGGATTCTTAACTGAGAGTAAACATTTGCCACAGAAATTTCAGCTGGTTGCAATGTAAAGTCCTCACCACTAGATGGCACTTAATGCTACATACTGTTCCTTTAAAAGTTAACATCAGAGAACTTTAGCCTCTTTTGGTAAAAATGTTCAGATTTCTTAAACTACTGTATCGAATACAGTATTGTATCAGCACTGCAATCAAAAAAATTCAAACAGCACTCAGCCCTACTTGTAAGCCACTTCTCCACATGTATGTGCTGACTGGCAGCAATATGGAACATATTATATTCCAGTGTCTGACCAGCTTTTTTAATCTAATCGCGTGTTATCTTCCCAGCTCACTCTCCTGTACACAGACTTATCTGAGGGCCATTATAGCAGCTTCTCCATATACTCCTATCTCGAGCAGCAGTGATAAGATACCTGGGAGGGAGGTAGACCAGAGAAGGGTCCTGGCAGGGTCTCTCACAGCCTCTCACAGGGACACACACAAGGCCCCAAACAGGTTGTCTGCGTAGTATCAGAGACGTAGCTTTGCTGTGATGCACTGGAGGAGCCGCAGCCTTCTGCTCTCTTAGCTCTGTGTAAATACACCGCTCATTGTTTATACAGCGCGGTGTGGCTTCAGGTTCCAGGGACCATCACTCTGGGTCTGGGTCAGATCGCCAGAAACACACACACACACACACGACTCGTAGAAGTATGGGCACACATGTGGCTACGCACACACATATTCATCCTAATGCAAACCAGACTCCCTTGCTCCCTCTTTTCTTAGAGAGAGGGAGAGGGAGCGGTAGTAGGGAGACCGCACAGCGTTGGATCTCAGCCAAATGGACCAGCGGAGCTTGTTTGGAAAGCTTTCAGTCAGAAAGCCACTTTTTGGCAGGGGCCCTGTGAGTGCTGCTGAGCCCTCTGAAGCGGGTTGGAGCTGCTAAAATAAATAATGGTTAGGGCCGAGGGGGTAAGAGTGGCGTTGGAGGGTAGGGGGGGTAGCAAGAGGAAAAAGGAGCGGGGGGGCTAAGGGAGGAAAGAGGGAGAGGTGAGGGAGGAGGGTGGGGGGGTGGTTTTAGAGACCGCTCCTGTAATTATATCTGTCAGTCGACACCAAGGCACTTGGACCGCCAACGCTCACGTTTCCCTCCGCTCTCTTGCTGTCACCAGATAGAGAGAGACACGGAGAGAGGGCAGGAAGAGGAGAGCATACGTTTGTGTGTCTGAATTTGTCCGACTGCATACAGATTTTTTATGTGTGCATCAGCATGTGTCTGCGAACAGTCTTGCTCGCTCCCTGGGTGGTGTGTGAGTGTGAGTATGTGTGTGTGTGTGTGTTGGTGGGCCTGCAGGGAAACAAACCTGGTCATTCTGGGAGAGGGAGATAAGGAGGTGTTTCACACGAGAGTATGTTGGTCTTTCAGCAGGGAGCAAAGTAGTGGCCCCTCTGTACACTGCCTTGCAACAAAATAGCCCAGAACAGCTTTTCACACATTAGCTGAGCGGGGCATGTGCACTAAGTATGTGGAAGTGCACTAAAATGGACTTAGTATTGTTTATTTTACATGTCACGATCACAGATAATTGATTTGTTGATTCTGTGGTGTATAAAATGGTGCAACCCAGTGTGTGTGGTGTCTAATCTGAATGAACTCCTTATTATCTGTGAAAACCCTGTCCTTGTTGATTCATTTTTTTTTCTTTTTGTAGTTTTGAGCATAATTTCTGCTCACCAAAATAATAGACAGAATCTGGAAAAAAGGAAAAACACCACCAACAAAGTTTCAACTGTGCAAGAAATATACCTTGATGACCAGAAAAAGCATATATAGACTTTGAAGTCCTTTCGGCAAGATAAGGCAATTTTGACCATCACATCAGCTTAAGACATAATTTCTTTCCAGAAGGTCTAAGAAACAAAATGCTACATTAAAAAGGTTTAGAAGTGCATGGATAAAAGAAAAAACATTTATAAAGGTTGACCGTCCCATCAGATTTTCTAAATCGTTTCATTTGGAGCCAGAACTGCAAGTGAGTGTGCCCAGAATTATGCCAACAATCCCTCACGGCGCAAGAACATCTATAACAACACTGTATTACAATCAGAAAAGACAGGTGAATAAAGTAAGAATAATTGATTTTTACAGATTACAAATTTACAGATTAACAGACCACATGAGATGATTTAGATTTGACAGAAAGACTTTGCCGCTTAGACTCTAAAGGAATATTTTGTAATGAATGACTGTCTGCTCCTAGCAGCAGCAAGATAAATCCCCCCCTGGAGTCCAGACACTGGTGGTGGTGGCTGATGACTCTACCAAGATTGATAGGCCAATGACGTTAATGAGGCTGATGAATCTGTACAGATTAGGTGGTGATGGGAAGGTGAAGAGTGTACAAAACTGCAGAAAGAGTCATATTTAAAAAGACAGCAGAAAGACAGAACCAACCATAGTCAGTCATGACACTACTGGTGGTGGTGTCTGATGACTCTGTGGAGACTGATAGACTAATAAGACTGATGAAACTGCGAAGACTAGGTGGTAATGGGGAGGTAAAGAGTGCACACAACTGCAGAAAGAGAGTCCTATTTTAAAAGACAGCAGCAAGGTGATAGCTTAACAATGAAGCTACATTACCGTGCTATTTGTAAAATGTGATCAGCGGATAGAAAAGCTGATCTCTACATCGACAGCCCCAGATAATGACAGCAAGAAATTATGAGTGAGCATGCATGTGCGTAATGAATGGCAGATGGTATGAAAGCTAAATTACAGGTTATGCAAGAGCATAGTCTTCCTGACCAAACTTCTGCTTCAGCTTTGTTAAGGTAGCAGAGCATTCATGTCTGCAGAATGTGAGGTACAGGAGAACTTCTCGTTACTCTGACTTGGGTGTGTTGGCACATGACTCCAAAATGCTTACCCTAATTGCTGGCTTGTTGTGACACCATTTACTGTAAATTAGCTACCTAAATTAGCATATTTTGCAGTATTGCATAGTGGTTCATCAACAGGGAAAACCTGACAAGAGAAAACATTGTATGTTTCCTTTTAAAGTAACAGATGTTCTCAACACTTTTGCAGTTCAAGTCACAAAGTGGAAGATATCATCACAGTTTGAAACTCCAGCTGATATTTTTAAAATTACATTTAAAACATTGACTGATAGTCATCCACCTAATAATGTCTTTTACCCTCTTCTTTACCGCCACAATCCCAGATCTCGATGATTTATCTTGTTGTACAATGCTACCATAATTGAGATGAATGATGACCAAAACCGTGAAAATAAGACCCAGGTTGTACAAACTGAAATGATTACACGTACTTAACACACCCTTTTCACAGCAGACATTTTGACTCATCGAAATAGGAAAAGCACACTTAATAACATTATCTGTGGCCCATTGTATTATAGTGTACACAGGACCATGAAAATGATGCAGCAAAATAGTAATCAGCCTTTATTAGTTTTATGATTTACACTGCTTTTCCTGCAGTGACATGCTCATCTGTTGCTTCTGTTGATTGCATTGTGGATAGATCAGATTAGATAGCCATGACACACTAAACACAGTTAGCTTATTTAACTAAACTGACTCAGTGTTACTGTTAACACATACTGTAGAAACACAAAATAATGGTAATTAAGGTGCACATGCATTGATTCGCCCTGACAATTACATCAACCTACATCTGAGTACAAGCACATCCAGCGTTCCTTTGCTCCCTCTCTCTCTAATTCTTTCTCTTTCTTCTTTTGCTTTGTAGTGGTCTGCCTCGCTTTCTGATCTCAGCCAGGATCAGGTCCAAGGATCTCACCCCAGAGACACAATTACCACACCGGGCTAAATGTGCCGCCCACAAGCTACCATACCCATCAAAGGCCCTCCACACTCTCTCCAGCCCTTGTTTCCTCTGATGCTGTCGGTCTTCCTCTCTCCATCATTAGTATATCTCATTCACACATTCTTTTCCTTTTCCATTCCAAATGTCTCTCTGTCAACCTGTTCTCTTTCCCAGGGCGTCAAATTCGGCAGCCTGGTCGATGGCCTTTGGCTTATGTTACTGACGCTCAAGGCACCTTACAGCGTCTGTATGAGACACAGTTCACTTTCAACCCCAATTAAACTCCTCCATGGTAATAACATAGTACAAAATAAAGTCAGAATAGGAAAGGGGGGCGTGGTGGTCCATTGGTCAAACACACTCTGGACTTCTACCCAGGAGACTGAAATTTGTGTCCCCTGTGAAACTAAATGTCTACTTGAGCTTTTTCAACCATTTAACAAAGTTAATGGCATATGTCATGTGATGTAGTAGTCAAGTTATATACTTGTTATGTTACTTTAAGTAACATGTTTATTTTAACCTGAACAAAGATCATTTTTAAACCTAACAAAAGAGTTTTGGTGCCAAAACCTTGAGTTAGTTTTGTTTAACCATTTCAATTGGCAAAACCATCTTGTTAAATAAACCTGAGATCATTTTTGTGGCAAAACCATCTTGCTTAAACATAAAATGCTTTTGTTGGAAAAAAAAACTATTTGTTGCCTAAACCTAAAATAGTTTTGTTGGTAAAACCATCTTTTGACCTAAACCTTAAGTAGTTTTGGTGGCAAAACCTGCATTTCCTTAGAAAATAGAAGTGTATTTTGAAAGACAGTGTAGCATGTAACAAGTGGAAATTGACATTGAAACTGACACGTCCAAAACTGACGCTAGAGGGGTACCCAGAGCATCATAGTTTGAAGCGTAGGGCCACTGACCACGGTGTCATATTTGAGGAGTTGGAAGTGACATGGTTTTGCCTCAGTAGCTCTTTTTCTCAATCATGATGCGTGAGCTGAGATGACAACTCATTTACTGTCTCTCAACACACATATTTAAAAAAAAAAAAATACACACACTATCGACACCTGAAATCCCACTGAGACAGACAGTCAGATAGAGCAGCAGACAGCGGTGGTCCGAACCAACTTGGAGTGTGTGAGAGGTGTTGATTTAGCTGTAGGAAGGAGGATTAAATGGCTCATTGGCGGGGCTAGGAGGGGAGAAGGTGTGAAGCGAACAGCCCTCCCTCTCTCATAGTTTCTCTTTCTCTCCGCCCGTCTCTTTCTCTCCCTCAGCCAAGAGAAAAGGCCATTGGGGCTGAACAAACAAATCACATGGCCATCAAACACTACTCACCACTGCTGCACTGGGACTTCATTCAGACAGCATTTTACTGGTCTCCGCTGTGTGCTCATGCACCACATCCAAAGACGCACACACAGTGTGAACACACACACACACGCACGCAAACGTACTCACTGCTGAGTCTCCCCATCAACATGACAGTGGTTTTACAAGTCCCCATGGTGTGAGGTCTCTTATTCCCCAAGTAGCGCTAGAACAACATCAGCAGAACGAGCAAAGGGAAAAGAGGGACAATTCAACTATTGAACTGCTGCCACTCTGTGTCGCAGCAAGGGTTGTCAATAAAGCTCATAAAAAAAGGTTGTGAAAGTTGTAAGTGTTTTGAAATGGGAAGTTGGTGTCAACTCCCTTTAAAGTTATGGCCCGTTTAAAGAGAAGTGTGCTTAGACGTGACGAGGATGCACCTTGCAGGACATTTAAGATTGATGGCGGGGACTGAAAATGGTCGTTACATTTGGAACTTCAGCTGTGTGTGCACGTGCATGCGTGTGCGGTTTGGGAGGGTGTGTGGTATGACAACCTGCCTGTAACAGAAACCTTAGGCTGGCATTTTCTTTTTAAAAACGAAGCGTTCACTTTCATGTTCTCTCCCTCGCCCCTCGGTTAGCCACTAAATGTCACTCTCCCCTCTTAAAAACAAACAAAGCCAGTTGAGTCTAGCATTAGCTGCTATTTGAAATGGCTCCGAGCCCTCAGAAGGAGCCCCTACAATCCTTTAAAAAGTGTATCATACACAAAACACGCAGCAACACCCCATTAGTTTTAAAAATCAGATGGAAAATATCAGAGAAAATCTCTGACTTGACTGGATAATCACAGCCGTCGGTTATTAAAGGGCTACCGTGGTATTATGGAGGGATGTGGGAGAGGCTGTGGGAGACACAGATAGTGGACGAGAGAGATAGAGAGGCAGAGGGAGAGAGAGACAGATAGCAAAGGGCACAGACTTTGGTTTTGAGCTACGCTAAATACTAGCTACCTCCAAACCACACATGACATGGAGCTATCGCCAAAGATAAGTCTTCAGTGTCATAGCTGTCATAACATAATCACAAGGAGCTTACAGTAAATGAGCTCTGTTGCCATCGCTTTATGAAAACATATCTGAGTAGCTACTGTGTTTCATCAGCTGTTTTCAAATTCTCGGGAGGTCTCCCAGCAGCTCAATGCATTAACATTAAAAATGCTTTGTGAGATTTTACCGTTGGTTCAAATCCAAGCCGAGGTTTGTAATTTGTCTTGGGTTTGAAGGAATCTCTTTTTCCTCCACAAGAGGTTGTTATGGGACTATCATGACCTTTCATGGTTCTGTCCTGCAGATTTTCTTCTGAATATTTGTACAATAAAAGCGGCCAAAATTGAATGCTAAGCAGCTGGACCTATACTGCCCAAGCCAATTGGACAGTAGCAACACATAAACAAATAACTCGTTGAAAAAATCAACAGTCTGGAAGAGATTTAGTAGCTTTATAGCAAATGCACTCCAGGGGCTGATTTTATATTTATTTATCTCCCCAAATTAGATGTTTGGCAGTTATTGATGCAGAGCTCTAAAAAAGGGGACTTATTTACTTCACTTTGAAACTTGAGCAAATTAGCTTAATTTCTTTCAAAAACATGGGAAAAGGCAATGAGTGACAAAAGAAGAAATGACCCACATTAGCAAGAAGTTAGAAAAAAGTACAAGAAAATTACCTGAAAATTAAAAGAAAAAAACAGTAATGTTAAAACATTAAGTGAATGACCTGAAAGAAGTGCTTTTAACATATAACGATTCTGTAGCATAATTTTATATGTTATATTTTAGCTTTTTTCTTTTTTTTCCCTCGACATTTTTTCTCACTTTTTAAAAATAAGGAATAAATTTATCCATCAATTCCTCTCTGATTATATAGAAAATAAAATGTAAATACTGAAATAATTTCCCATTATCATTTTTAATTAATAATGAAAAGAATTTATCGTAGTCTCGATGTAATAAACAATGTTTCAAATTCTACCTGTACAGTTTACAGTTTTTAAAAGAATTTTGTAATTCTATTTTTACGCTATGACAATTTGCATTCATGTTCGCTTATGCCCTCATGTGTTTAAAAAAGGAAAGGGAGATAGAGATAATGATACATTTTGTGTGTTTTTCTAATGCACTAATGTACATCTGTAACAGAATTCATATTCTTGTGACAAACAGATCTACCTGAATGCTACAAAAATGAATTTTGCACCAGTGCTCTCTCTGGGTTCAAGGTGTTTGTCAAATCTCTGTCTCTATCGGGACACAGTCTGACATCTGTAATGCATTTTTCTGTTCTTTTTGCATGATTAAGCAAACTTGGCATGCAGGTGCTACCCAGTGGACTGCACCAGTACAACAATATTCCCAGAACAAATTAAAGTAGCTGTCGTATGGATCAGTCTCTCTCTCTGTTTCTCTCTCTCTCCATTTCTCTCTCCATTGCTCTCTCCCACACACACATATACACACATATAACCCAAAAACAAACTAATGACACAGCCGATCTAAAGTCACAGGAGAGCGGCAGAAATCAAACAAACAGAGATTCATGAAACAACAAATCTCTCAAACTTGAATGGATGGGTCTAGAGAGAGCCTTAGCTTTCACTGTATAATGTCTGCTCTGATGTTGGTACATCAGCACCATGGGCCCACTCACGACAGTAACGGCTAAAGTGAGGCGGTGCAGCAAATCCTCTAACCCAAATCCACTGCGTCCTGCTCTAAGAGTAATGATGAAGGGGTCTCAAGTGACATCACTAATGTGCTAACTAGTTTCAGTCCTCCGCAGTCTCATCACTTATTCAGATGAACCCAGAGAGAGAAAGAGACAGATATAGAGAGAGCGGGAGAGAGAGGCGACAAGCACTTCACACTCTCAATTACGCAGTGGAGCTCATCACTTGGCAATCTGTCCCGATCGCTTTAATTGGCTTGTAATATTGCCTCTGATCTTGTCGCCCAATTAACAGGCCTGTCTGGCAGTAGGACTGGGAAGCCGGCGAGCATGTGATGCCTGCCGATCTGTGCCATATGGAACAGAACCACTGATTGGCCACTGATGAGGCACCGCTTTGCCCCTCTCACACCAAGCCACTGTATGACAAGGGTGGCTGTATGTTCCCGCATGTGTGTGTGTGTGTGTGTGTGTGTGTGTGTGTGATGGGGAACATTATGGCAGTAATTTTATGAGGATGAGGCTGATTCAGTTTTGCAAATTTGGGACAAGATGACTTGCCAGAAGCATTATGAGTCAAAAGATCTAAAGGGACAGCTTCAACTTTGTACAGTCAGTCGCACACGTTATGACACTTGCTCAACCTGATGGTCTTACTGACACCCAATAAAACTGAGGAAGAAAGATACACAATTTTGCAGAATACAATTTCATGATCTTTTACCATATTTAAGTCAGTGTCCAATATTTCATTTTTCCTGCACTGCCCCCCCCCCACAGGCCAGTCAATCAGAGTTTTACTGGCCCCTTGTATATTTTTACTGCTCTGACTGCCTAAAACAGAAAAAAAACTATTTTTTCCACATCATTTTGGTCAGTTTTAATACATAATGTGTACAAAAGTAAAGAAGGCCTACCCTTTTTAGATTTGTATTTCTTCCTTGAGTCAGTGAAATGTCATGTTGATACAATTGTACTAAACACATCACAGTTGCTGTTTTCCATGTTTTCATTTCAATCTAAATGCCATTTATTTTAACTTTAGATGTAACATTTTTAAGAGACGTGCTTAATTGTAAATAATACTAAAACAACAACAAAACAAAACAAAAGAGCAATCCTGTCCACAGAAACATTAGAGGGTTAGAGAAAGGTATAAAAGTGAAAAGTAGCTGGTAGGTGCTCTTTGGATATTTCAGGTGCACTATGCTTTGTTCATCTTGGAATAAGTATATTATTTCCAGTATGACGACAACATGACAGATCACTTATCTGCAATAAACAAATATCGTCTGATAAATTAGTCAAGCTTTATTTTATTCGTCTGTGGCCTTGATGTCCTGTGGGGTTCCCCATGGTACTATACTCGGACCCATTCTGTTGTCGATATGCTCCTATTAGGTCACCACATTTAAAAAATGCTGATACCAACATTTCCCTTACAATTGAATTAGGTTTCAGTCAATGTCTAATTAAGTTGAACATATCTTTGCTTATTTGTGCTGATGCAAAAGTTTAGATCATGCATGCAGTGTGATGGTACTCATTTCTTGCTATTTCACTGATTGATTGCCAGTGGCAGCAACATGCCAAATAACGCAGTGTGCTACAAAGCAGGTAGGAAGAGGATTTGTTAATATGGATGTAAACAATGTAGGTTTCAAAGTATTCACTTTGTAGATGTTAAAAATAGAGGGGAATGTCTGGGACAGGTTTGTTAGGCCCCAGGAAAACACATTTTATGTTCTGGTGAGAAACACTGACTATAAACATAACCGTCTTTGTTTACATGAAAGCTCCACAGGGTATCTTTTGCAGCATATCAAAACATACTGCTCATTAGTTTGCATGGATGTAAAGGCTTTTCTGTAAACCAGCAATCTGCAGTTGCACAACCCCATCTGTGGTAGCTGGCCCTTCCATGGTGAGATTTCTCAGACTTAGAAAGGGATAGGAATCCAGTGCCCTCTGTCATTAGGCATGGTGACGACTGAGAGCCCTCAAATGGGAAGCAGATCTCTTTAAACTCTGACCCACTTCAGGCTGAAAACCCAAAGGAGGGAGAAAGACTGAGATACAGATGGACAGAGGTTGAGAAGACGAAAAACCAGAGATCAGTATTCACAGAAAGATCAGCCGGCTAGAATACTGTGCCTTATCTCGGCTCTTACTTTCTTTCCGGTCAGTTTTCTTTGCCCTGCAGTGATCCAGCTATCCTGTAGCTAAAACCGCAGCTCCTTCAGAAACATACAACAGCAGCATACAATATCTCACATCCTATAATCTCTTCCCATTTTATCCTTCCTTCCCTTAGGACTCAGTGACATAATATTTTGCAAAGATCGTACAAGTCAGATCGCTGCAATATGCCTTTGATTTCACAGTCCAAGGTGTTTAACTTTCAACTGCTCTGCCAGCTGACCAGAGCACAAGCTACAGAGGCCTGGGCCCTGGCCAGTGCGCCAGTGCCAGGCGAGTATCCCTGGACGCTGAGCGCTTGGCAGGGAACCCACTCAACAGGACATGGCATGAAATCCAGCCCGGTCTCGCAAAGCTCCACCTGAGAAGAAGAGACGAGGGAGAGAGGAAGTGGCAAGAGAGGAAAGAGATTGAGGGAGAGAGTGTGGAAGTGGTCAAGAGAAAAAGGGGGAAATCAGAACAGGAAAAAGACAAAGAGGTAGAATATGAGGGCATGAGTGAGCCTGTCTGGCCCTGTCTTTGTGTCCAAAGCTTTTTTTTTTTCCTTTGGCTCTTTTCAAGTGACTGCGGGGCGATCCCAGTGCTGCTATTTCCCCATTAACAGGGCCCCACATCTGTTTCTCTCATTCCAGCCGCGCTTTAAGGTCCCTGAAGGTGCAGTTAAATTAGAGCCAGCACAGGTTTATAAATGTAAAATCCTCCAATAATCTGGAGCTGACATGACCCCTAATCTTCTTGCTCTAGTCAGCAGGGGCGGACGGCGCTAACTAAGGCTTTGGCAGCACCAACATGTGTTTTGGCCACCAGACTTTTAAGAGGAAGGTGCAGGCACGCAGAATTTTATGGGGGAACAAGTTCTTATTTGTGTGTCTTTAGCATAGTTGAGACATGTATGCTGTAAAGTCTGACAAGTTGATCTTAAAATAATTTTGGAAACCGATTGCCTTGAAAAGGAAAATAAATATAACTATAAAGCTTAATTCATGTTTACTTTATATCTAGTGTTAAGTTTACTTGAAATTTTGCTGCATCTACTTCATTTCCAGAAATTAGTGAAATTACCTTGTTCTTTCTAGGTGTTAGCAACTTCAGTAAACCAAGTTGGTCTGATTTAACTTAATCATTTAATTATTAATCATCAGGATTTTGCCAATGATAAAATTCAGAGATCTGCGAGATCTGTTTCATTAACATGTTTAAGAATATACAAATATGAGTATGCAACCAACAGAATGCAAATAAATTGCACAGTATACTTGGTTTATTCAGTTTGCTAAAACTTGGGAAGATCATTTTGATTAAACTTGTCATTTCTAAGTTGCAACAAGTTCACAAGATTAAGTAAATCATTGAATTTTAATTAAACTTAACAATAACACAAAGTATCATAAAACACAAATTAAGATTAAAAGGTATATTTACACACATTTTTTCAAGGCTTTCTAAATTTTTTAAATTAAAATCATATTTTCAGATTTTACAGTGTTGGTGGTTAGGGAAGGAATCTGTTTGTGCTTTTTAATTCCTGTTCGAATAGATAATAATAATAAAAAAAATAAATTGTGTATTTAGTCCAAGGAAATATTACTGTATGTATCCTGGATGTTAAACTGCACTCGGAAAAACATATTTTATGCGAAAAATAATGTGTTTTCTTAAAATAATTTAATTTGCTGCATCTATTTAGCAATACATGATTCAACAATGGATCACAAAATCTTTCAAGATCATGACTAAAACCTTTGGGGATAGAAGCAGCGAATAAAGGACGGAGAGAAGAAAGGAAGACAGAAAACCCATGTCTCTCAGCTCCAGAGGAGGGGGTTTCACTAAACTAGCCTGTCTAATGCAATTAATCTAATTGGAGCCGGCGTAAAGTGACAAATTACTACCTTTCACACGAGGGACTAAGAGGGAACCTCTGGAGATGGATGTAGGGAGGATACCTAGGTAGTTAATGTTATATCTTTTAATTCCATCTTAAACCCTTTTGTAAATGCTAGAGAACAGTCCATTAGATAAAAATCATTCGCCATTATCCATTATGCTTTGTGCAGAGCATGTGTTAATCTTGATGACATATGATATTCATGTACACTTTCTAAATGTTTCTGTAGTTTTTGGAGATTCCGTCTTTGGTTTGGGGCTAAAAATACAAGCAAATGACCTTTCTAACATCTAAACCGTTTTATATGACACTCATAAAGGATGGTTAATACAATAATTGATCTGTAGGAGAAGCATTTTCTGATTTGCATCCACCAACTGATCATTAACTGAGTGTATATACCTCTCTGAGCCTTGCAGTCATAGTATCAATATCAACATTTCTGCCCTATTTGCTTGGATCTGCATGCATTTACTCTTTGACATTTGAATTTTTGATTTAATCTCAGAACATATGCACATGAACTCTGCATATTTCTGTGAAATTGTGTTAATGCGTGCCCTTTGCAGTAACCTTGATTACTTGGTGTTGTATCAAAAGAAAAACCTTTTTGCGGACATTGATTTCTGCCCGGGGCCACACTACTGAACCTGGAGCAGCGTATCTCCGTGGATATAATGAACTTAAAGAAAGCTTGCTATTACGGAAACCTCTGACATTTTGACATTATGAAATGCCTTGGTTAAAGCGCACATATGGAAAAAAAATACAACGTGATATACATATAATTTGCATGCCATTTCCATAAGCAATGGGAAGTACTGCATGATCCCTTTTGGTCTGCAGGTGTTGATCTTGATCATTACATAAAAGTCTTAATTGGATTTCAAGTGCTGTTGAAGTATTTATGTAAAGTGGAAACCATCCACTTTCAAGAGATTTTTTTGTGCATGTGAAACTTGTTGTGGACCATGAAATTCCACATTTGTGTGATTCCACTTACCTACAATAACCATGACCTCCGACCTCAATAATTGTTCTAAATTGTGACCTGTGAACCTTTAAGCTTGTGAAAAAACAAGAGGAGGAGGCATCCAGAGGTGGAATGCTCTGCCGTGTCTCTCCCAGGGCAGGTACCAACGTGCTCTGAGTGAGAACCTCAATGACCCAAAAATGTGTCTCTTCTCTTCGAATGCTGGTCCACCCAAATCCCCCCCTTCTTCATTTCCCCTTTCTATATCTCGTTATGTTCCTGTCTCTTTTTCTATAGTTTTCCTCTTTACCTTTTTCTTCATTAGTCTCTTAAAGTCCGCCCCCCTTGGTCACCTTTACCCTAACCTCCGTCTCCCTCCCTCTCTTTCTCTTTCTGTCTGGAGAGGAAACGGTGGCCATTAAACGTGTCTGCTGGGGTCTGGGGGTCTGGAGAACAACCGTCACATTGTGTGACCCCGCCTTGGACCCCAGACGGACTAATGAATAAGGGTAACCCCGCCCCCCCACCTCTTTCTCCCACCAACCCCCCCTCTTCTCTTCATGCCAGACCCCTGGTAGGTAATTCTCCCACTTCTTTCACAGGGTCCCAGACATCTCCCGCGGCCTTTGACTGAGGGCTTATCTTTTCAGAGGGAAATGTGTGTCATTTGGGGTTTAAGGAAAAACCAAAACAAAAACATTGTCACTACCATACAGTTCGACCCCCTCCCTGAACCCCGGTCCTTCACTCCTTTCCCTTCTCTTCCAAAAACTTTCGGGGTCTGGACGCGGGCTTAAGGAAATAGTGTGAGACATCTACACTGTCTCCAATTATCTTGAGGAATATGTAAGTAGGTGAAGAGACAGTGGCAGGATTATATGCAACTGGCAACGGCTCATGACATGAGATGGACAAAAGGCTCGGTGGAAAACAGGATTATTGTGATACAGAGGGGCCAATATATTACCAAGAAGGAACCTAATTATTCTAGAAAATACTGTACAAACAAACACATTAGAAATACAGTAAATATATCAGAAATTTGTATCAAATATATTGATACAATATATATGTATAAAGTCTGGCATTTTAACATGGGGGTCTATCTGGATTTAATCTGTTTTATCGCCAGCCTCAAGAGGCCATTTAAAGAACTGCAGTTGCATTTTTCAGCCTCGAAGGTTGTCGATTGCATATATGTCATCATAACATCATCATGTTGGCATGCAGCCAGTACAGTAAACATCTCTGACAAATATCAAGAGGATTCGTTCTATCTGCAGACAACAATCGCTGGAATATAAGTGTACACAAACTTCATAAAATTTAAGATCCAGCGGTCAAATTTTTCTTAAGTTTTAAATAATACCATTATGTTGTATAGCTTATTTGATCACATGCCTGATATAAAAAAAACAATGTTAAAACAGTTGCTGGACTGAAATATTGATTTGCTATTAAACCTATTTGTTTAATGCGTTTTTTTAGTAGTGTTACAATAGTAACACAAACTGTCACAAAAAAGACTCACATGTGCATCATCCTTATTACTTGTTACCATTTATTTTAACCTAGGGGTCTATGGGGACTCACTCTGTTTTTGAAGGAAGCCTCAGGTGGCAATTCAAGGAACTGCCGTTTTTCGTATTTGTGCATTGGCTTAATTTTTCAGCCTTGGAGTTTGCTGTTAATTGCAGACACGTGTAGGCTGTTCAGCTGAAAATGTCAGACATGTAAATAAAAAAAAAATCAGAGTAAAAAAGAGAAAAATGCGACAATTATAGGGACTCTCCCCTACTGCTAAAAAGTACATATTGTATATTTTCAAAGGACAACACTGTACCGTGTCATTTTTTAAAATGCTCTGTATCTGATCATTTGTGCGCTGACAAACAAAATCCACAGCTCTGAAAAAAAGAAAATGGTCCATCTTTTTTGTTCTGAGACACCCACGCTAGCAGTAGACTCTTCAATAACCACATGAATAACACAAAGCTGGTGCTCCTCTGAAAGGCAACCATGTATCCCTAGGAGATTTAACAATGGTGACATGTGTAAGCTCAGTGCATACAGAATATCTCTCTGCTCTGTCTCGTTCTCTGTTCTCCTTTCTTTCTTCTTCTTCTTCTTTTTCTTCTGTCATGTTTGTCTTACGTGGCGCCTGCCCACAGCACATCTGAACATCATTTCACAACACTCAGCAATTCAGAGAGGTCTCATTATTAGTATTTCTTCAGTAGCTTTGTAGCTAAAGTACTTGCACTTACAGCTAATGTATTCTGCACACACCAAGACTGACTGCCGCTATCAAAGGACTTGCCTGAACGGCGGTAATAACTGGAAAATTATTTCTGATAGCCTGAAACAATCTTCCAAATCATCACAGAACTTTATTAAAATAATATCAAATCAAATTAGCCAGCGTCCCCCTGTAATGAATTAAGTAAAGGGTTATGCCAGCATTAATCCCATCATGCTCGGAGGCATGGGGGCGGTGGGAGCGTTTAATAAACCAGTCAGTCCCTTCAAGCAGCAGGGCCAGCTTCGGATCCACCATCCGCCCTGATGCCCGCTCTGGTGAGGGAAACACATCAAAAGACTTCCTCTCGCCTCGCTTTCTCTTTGCCCTTCATCCCCTCCCACCCTCTCTCTTTATTCTCTCCATCCTGCATCTCTCTCTCTCCTGTCTCCCCCTTTTTTTCTTTCGCATTACCCCCTCAAACTATCGCTAGCCCTCCCTGTGTCTTTCTAAATAATCTGTCGCTTTTTTTTTCCTCCCCCTTCCAATGCTCCATTGTGCCTGTGGGTGAGATTATTCATAAGGGGGTGAATCTTGGTGGAATCTCAGAAGGCTGGTGATAAGTGGTGGAGCCCGCTGGGACGGCTTGGCCTGTCCTCCTCAGTGCAGTCTTTCCTTCCAAGCCGGCGCGCAGAGAGAGGGGAGTGAGGCGAAATCAAATAGGTCACTCCTCAGCCGTGGAAAGACGGAGGTATTTTGGAAGGAATTGTGGCCAAATATTACTGGAGAGGCTCAGAAGGGATTAAAATTCAAAAATCAACATTTGAGCTACCTTTTGAGTGTGTGTGTGTGTGTGTGTGTGTGTGTGTGTCGGTGTGTGTGTGTGTGTGTGTTGGGGTGTTAATCATTGTATCGGTAATCATGTTTAAATTCAAAATCCTCTATATGGGCAAAAAGGCATTAAACACATGGAAGCATTTAATACCATATGTGGCAAATTTGATGATAAAGATAAGGCTGTTTGCAGACAGTAGAGGTGCTATAAATGTACCATTGTGGTTCAGAATTCGACTCCGTGGGTCAGACTGAATTTTAACTTGATAATAATTTTGTTCCTTCCAAGTTAATTTGCTGAGATCTGGGAATGTGGAGACATTGCTAAGCAGCCAGATAATTTTTTGCAAGCCCTTTAGGTCAGCCAAACTTATTTGGAAAAGAAAAGGAAGGCAAAGAGTAACATTATCTCTCAAACTGTTCGTTGTAACATTCAGTGCAGGTTACAGGCTGAAGTCTTAATCCTCCTTTCAGTGTTCATTTTGTTGATAAAAAAGCTATGATAAAAAATGTTCCTCAATGACCTTTTTTTCCATGACTAAGATAGGACGTTGACCTGCTAAAAAGAGATCTTTGATAGCAAAAACTAAGATGAAACGTACGATTTGTTTTCATTGATGAGGCAGGACTAAAATGTTGGCAGTGGGCTATCACAAGAATCAAACAGAAGACCCTCACACTTCACAAAAAGCTCCCTGTCATTTTTAAGTGTACAATGTTTCAGTCTAACAGAGATCTTCATCAGGCAGAGCAAGCACATTCATCATCTCTCAGGTGATTGTGATCTGCTTGATTGAGAGTCAAACCACTCTCAGGTTGAAACAATCAGATTGGGACTATCAGAGCAGAGCATGTCTCCATATAATACAAAGCACCCCCCCGCAAAAAAAAAAAAAAAATCAGAAAAACTTAAATCCAGAGAAATACAGGGAAAAGTAGAAGTCAGAAAAAAATAGAAGAAAGTGAACAAAGTAATATATCACTCTCATAAAAAGGCTATAAAAGTACCAGCAAATTCAGTTCAGTTTTGTGTTGGGACCTACAAAAGGAGCAGTGGGCTATCGGACATTCAAAATGCACAGTATTTTCCCTGTGATATTGCCCTGTCAAAATTCATTGGTTGAACAGTTTAAGGGATGTGTGCAGGTGATGATGTCCCATGCAGACAGCGAGTGACAGACAACAACATGATGGCTTCAACACAAAAAGGGCTTGGTTGGGGAAAAAAAAGAAAGCTATAGGCAGAGTAGTTCGTCAGAAGAGGAAAACAATATGCACTGCAGTAATGTGAGACAGAGAGACACCCTGTCGCTTCAAATAAGGTGGGGAGAATACAACCAACCTTAAGAGACTCTTAAAGGGATAGTTCAACCAAACATTTATCATTATCTACTCACCCTCGTGCCAATAGAAAGTCAGGTAAAATTTTATAGTCCACAAAACACTGCCGGATTTTCACAGGGAAAAAGCATTGCACTTATCTCCCAAACAACTGAAGCAAAGGACTGAGATGTTAGAAAATACATAATAAAACCACAAAATGTCTCCATACTGCTCATCCAATATAATCCAAATGTCCCGAGGACCTGATGTGAAAAATTGTTTAGAAAAACGTCAGTAGCATCATGTTTTTAGCCCTTAAAGGAGATAAAGTTTAATTTTTGGGTGAACTAACCCTTTAAAGGTGCATGAGCCTGCTATTTATTTCACAGTAAGTTAGCCAACTGTAACATTAAATGATACATCCTAATGATAAGTCAGTGCAGCTAAAACTGACTAAGGTAAACTAAAATCAGCTAAAACTGGACTATAACATTTTGAATTGTCATATGTATTAAAATTAGACTAGAAGAATAAAAATGACCCTGTCACACTTTATTGTAGCAGTACTACTGTGTTTGCAGTTCCCTGCAGTTGCTTTCATGTGTTGTGTAAATGAAAAACTATGAACCTGAGAGTGTAATACACTGATGTTATGGAGAAGCAATTTCTGAAAATGTTTCTTAGCCACCACTTACATGACATAAACCATAGAGGTGCCATGATTAATATGACCACCAGCAGCAACAACAATATGCTTCAGCTCTTCTAATTTCACCCACATTCATTCCTGAACCTCCTATCTCCTCTATCTCTTGTTCTGTCTCTCTGTGTCGGTGGACCATTCACCCATAACCACCACTGCCACTCCTTGAGAAAGATTTTGGACAGGATTCACTGGTCCTGTTGCGGCAGAGGTCTGAGGGGCGGGTCACTGTGTACCATGCGGGCGGAGGTGAGATTACATCTTCAGGCAGCAGGGCATAGATGGCAGACAAAGTGAAGGCAGCTAATGTTTGATGTAGGGCACTGTCCGTGAGGCAGGCCCACAGGCGAGCGTGTCGGCCCCTGACTCTGCCTGCCTCCTCCTGCTGTCTCGTGTTTTTCGCTTTGCAGGTTGCCTGCAGGCTAGAGATGGGCGGCACCATCAACTTGATGTCTTGCACCTGCATGCTGGGCCTACGTTATTTAGGCTGGCTCCTGAGTCTGTCTCTCTGAGACCGTTCCCACCTGGTATTAAAACACGTTCTCTTCCCAAGTCACATTTTGCCACTTTGTCAGTGGGCTGGGGTGCTGCAACCAATGCCAGGAAGTCCATAAAAGTACATGGTTAGGGTTAGGTAACAAAGGTACATATGGTTAGGTTTAAGCATGTGATTAAATTTTGAAAAAAAAATTGGCTGTACATTCATGCAGGAAGCAAACACTGGGCTTCTGGGTGAAAGTCCAGAGTAAGTTGGACCCATCCACCAATCCCTCCTGTCCAACCTATAGGGACCTTCCAGTTTCTAATATGTCATTACCAGCAGAGTTTCAACCTAATGCCATACAGCATATCATGACACTGTGAAAAGTTCCATCTGACCGCATTAAACACTGATACCAGATGACGGCCTACAATATCGCTGCAAAAGGTGGCTTTTGGCTTCTTACACCAAAATCACTGACAAAGGGGCGATATTTGACAACTTTGGAATAATAACGGGCTTGGTATTAACACACGTTTTTGGTAATCCGAACCTCTTATTTTCAGATTTTGTTACTGCCTCCATCACTTAAAGAAGGTCAGAGAGCCCCATGCGCTGTTATTACCTCCACACTCTCACTAGCTGCTCACTATTGTTTCTACTCAAGTTAGCAGTTGTGTCGGTACAGAACTCAACATGTCTCTTTCCGTAAGGCAAAACGATTGACAGTCATCCAACTCTTTGTCCAACTTGGCATAAAATGGGAAAGTTATAGAGTCCAAGCATGCTGTCAACAAAACAACCATTACATACTGCACTGACAAAGTAGTCCTTATAAGGGAAGAATCAGGAATCATTAGTATTTACAGTAAGAAAGATTTTTGGTCAAATGTGTCGAAGACATAAATAGTTAGATTTATTTGACAATCATAAAATACACATAAAACCACTTCAGTTATTACATAAATCTACAACTGTTGAGGATTAAATTACACAATAAAGCCACAGGCTTATTTCTACTGTGATCCTCTAGAGGGGCAAAATGCCAGGTCTGGCAAGACCGACAGGTGCAAGTGCAATATTCATATATTATATACACAAATAAATCATTCGTAAAATGACAATATTGTATATGGTTTTGCAAGGTCTCTTTATGAGACTAGCCATTTCACCAAAGTTTATTAAAATGTCTCTGCTTCAATCAGTTTCAGAGACACTAAAAGTTTATTCCATTTAAAAGCATTGAAATATAAAAAGATGTTTTTGCCCATTGAACTTTTGAATCTAAAAAGAATAAAATCTTTTGGGTCGCATGTTGTTAAATAGTTGTGATTGTCTCTGAAGCAATTAAAGTTGAACAGAAAATTAGGGATGTTATTATAAACAACCATCTTTGCAAGTGGTCTGAGTGATCATATCACAATGCTAGTGGTCGTTTACACTTGTATTTAGTGTTATCTATTTGTGATCAGATTACCCAAGATGCATGTTAATAACAGGTATAAACTCATCTCTCTCACTGTCATCAGCCTTTTGCTTTGGTTTTCTTATTTGTTTTGGCTTCACGAGAACTAACATGCATTTCATATTACAAACATCATTGACTTTAGATTCATTTATCATCTTTTTGCATAAGTTTCAAATATTGTATAAAGCACTTTAAATTATGCATGATCTCCCTCTGCTGAGCCTGGTCTGTGACACTCGCCGCATTTTTTAGGGGCTACTCAAAAGGTTTCACCCGCCTCAGAATATGTCATGGCATGCCTTGATATCGCCACATCTCGGGAGCTGGTCTGTGCATAGCTTATGTGTGTGTATGCTTTGATGGGCATCACTGATAACCCCCACCCATCACCATCTTTGTTTCCATGTGTCTTCAATGTGTGAGAAAGTATGGGTGAGAGAGGGAGGGGTCACCACGCTGTTTCCCCTAAGGAGGGTTTGTCCTGTGCCATCTGGCACCTCAGAAACATGGGCACAAGAGCAGGAGGGGGGCCTCTGTGTGTGTGTGTGTGTGTGTGTGTGTGTGTGTGTGTGTGTGTACATGGTTTAGGGGGGAGAATCTATCCTAACGCTATGCCACAACCGAACTCCTTGGTACCCCTGATTTCAGCACCTCAACATCCCGTACTCATGTTTTCTTTCACTTTTTTTCCTCCTTTACTTTCACTCTCTCCTCTTTCTACTAACTCCAAACCATGATGGGATTTCCTGGGATGCTTTCCTCCCTATTCTTCTATCATTCTATCATTTTCTCACGTATTCTTTACATCCCTCTTGTTGCCCCTGCTGTATACACTCCTTATTTCCCACTTATAATTTCCCTCCATCTTATCCCTTTCTTTCAGAACACTCTTTTCTCATGATGCATGGCAACAGATTGGCCAGCTGATGAGGGCCAGTAAGAGATAGCACCCAACCTTGACACCCACAGCTGCAGTCCACACACACACACACACACACACACAGAGGGGGGAGAAGGATTGGGGGCATTGCGCTATGTAAAATAATCACAATGCATTTACATTCATTGTGGTGTGGATTTGTTGCTATAATAAGGCTGGCGAAATCATGAATATTCACACACACTTTAAGCAATTATGATAATCACCATTATTCCTTGCCTCACCACTATCTGTCAGAGGAAGCGGCAGCAGAGGCGAGAAAAGTAGGTTGGGATAGTCTGCAGTTTTACACTCTGGAAATTATATTTCTTTTTCTCTTTTCCTTCTTTGTCTGCCTCGCTCTGCCCCTTTGTATCTTTGTTTCTCTGTTCTTCCTTCATCTCCCTCTCTCTTCTCATATTTTACTCTTCTTCTTCTTCTTCTGGGCTTGTTCCGTGCTAAAGTCCATTGTGCCGTACGAAGAGGAGGGGTAGGATCCCAGAGTGCGAATGGCCCCTGGGTGCTACAGAGCTGGCAGCAGTGTTGGTCTAATCTTCCGGGTCAGGCTTGCCGCTTTCATCTTCTCTCACTTGGAGTCCCTTGTGTTTGATGTGAACTTAGCCCAGGAATAACCGTTCCTTTCTTCTCTGCTAACCTGGCCCTGGAGTAGGGGAAAGCACTTTGTTGTTATCCTAGGAGCCAAACAATGCTGGAAGGAGTGCAGAAAACCTTAATGAAAGGCTTTTGATCCACGCTGATATTAAAGCGAGAACCTTGAGATACAGAGAGAGTGTGTGAGGGAAGCAAAACAAAACAAAAAAAGTGCAGAAATCGCAGAAATCAAAATGCAAATTGCATTGGAATGGTTAGATGGAAATGTTTTTTAATTCTCACCCTTTGAAATTAATTATTTTAGATTTGCCTGCATTTGTTTCAAGTTTGAGGGGAGAAGAATAAAAGGAGTGAGCTAATTTATTTGTAGAAGTAGAATTTAAATCAGGAGCCTTGCAGGGCTTTAATGATTAATTTTCTGAGGTCTACGCCATGCAGAACAATTTCTCCACTTCCCGCAATTAAAGCCAAGTGTCTCTGTGCCACACGTGTCAAGGTAAAAGTATTTTTTTCCACATGTACAGTGTGTGTACATTACTGCAGCAAAAATGAGCCTCAAAATGACTGGCCAGTTGTTATCTTCCCTTGAACTCATCCAGTGACCTCAGCCCTTGACCCTGGTGACCTTTTGTCCATGTGCTGCAAGCTTCATACGAATGCAGTTGGAACAAATGTGCTGGTGTTTAAAGACGGACTTGTGGGGTAATTTAGTGCTCTCTGCTGGGCTGCAGGACAAGGTTTCCTTAATACCGGCTCAACAGAAGTAAAACATTGTCCTTTCGCCCTCAACTTACTTGGAAGTGTCAAAGCTGAACCATTTCAACCTACAATTTGAAAATGAAGTTGAACCCAAAGGCCAAAAAAACAAGTCGCAAACAAACCTCTCTTTTAGGAGCAAGGAAATACACCTTGGTATTCGACATGCTCGCTGCCATGGTGATAGCCCAAACCTCTGTGCAACAGCAGCACATTAACCCCTCTTGACCCTCTATTCTCACCTGTGATAAAAGAGGAGGAAGAGAAGGAGGAGGTGCCCCCCTTTTTCCACTGCACACGCACTTTCGAGTACCCGGGCACCAGCAGGCCCTTGAGAGCCCACGGTCATTAGGAGCGCTTTATTCTCGTGGAGGTAGAGAAAAGGAGAGAAGAGGGAAAAAAGGAGAGGAGGAAGAGGAGCATTGAGCTTGGAAGATAATGTATGGTCAAGGCTGGAGACTTGCGGGCACTGGATGTAGAGAGGGTCGAGAGAGAGGCAACGCTTTCATACAGGAGCACCGAGCAAGACAGCTGCTTTTGGGGTTTTTGTTTGTCTTTCTTTCTAAGTAAAGAAAGGTAGGGGAAAGAGCTATGGATAATTGGTCCAGGGCGCTGACTTACACACAGGGCTGTGGACACGGGATATAGAGTTTCAAACTCTTTGTTCCTCATCTTACTTATTGGCCCGCTCCTGTTTTGTCTGCTAAAGATGGAAAAAAAGGTTTTTCATTGCTTGCCTTGGGTGCATGAAGTCTGAAAGAAATATAAAACCATATTTACAACCAACTTTGTATCAAAACATTGTGGATAGTATGTGAAGATGAACTGTGGTAAACTTCCCTCCATCTAACCAGTGCCCAGATAATGACGTAAATTACATATTTTATGTCATCTGGTGGTGTTTTGCTGGCTCTTGGGGCTGTTGCTTGAACTAGCTGCTGAACAGCTGATCAAGAGACACACCCGCCCCATCCCTGTCTTTAAAACTTGTACTGAAATTTTATCAAACGATAAAACTAAGCAGTGCTGATAGAATAGAAATCATGATTTTGTTACTACACTGCCTTTATTTCCGAGAGTTTATGAACACTAAGTGGGTGCCGCATGGCTTAGCAACACATTCTCATCCCAGCTCATCCCATGTTGCTTTATCAGTAGACTTCCACATCTAGATATTACAAGTGAGGTAAACTCTTGTGTCTGTTGTTTACACTCCAGGATGCTGCTACTGTGATGTCAGCAAATGCACATGGTGGCATGACATGGCACGTGGTTGTGCTTAGGCAACAACAGCACATGCAACAACGGCACAGAGAGTTAGGTTTAGGATGGTTTAGGTGACAAGCGAATACCTGACTCTTGCATCAAAGTCAGATTTTGTAGCACCCATCCACCGTCCCTCATACCTGCCCTATAAGTGCCCTCACACTCTATTTGGTCTTTACAGGCAGCGTTACAACCTGACGCTGTCCTGACACATTTCATGCACACACTACAGGTTACATCCGCGTTCTTAAGTGACGCCATCCATGTGTGTAATCGGGCGGACGCAGCAGATGTTATCTGACCATCCAGTGGTGTTCTCAGCGATCCATGCACATACAAAAGGTGCCTTTTGGTGTCGCACACTTACACCAAAAGCACTGACAAAGCATTGCTATTTGACGAGTTCAGAATGAGAACAGTCCGGGCTTACTGTACAGTGAGAATGGGGCTGAAAAAACAGTGTCAAATGGTAAAAGCAGTGCTGAGCAAAAATAAACCAAGATTATGTTACAGTGTTGCATATTTCTTATCTCAAATGTTTTCAGAAACATGTTTTAGTTTTCCATTCAACTGTAATACAAAATCATGCCAGCTGCCAATGTGTCAAATGGACAATGGGCGCAGTACGTGACACACCGGCGGGAGCAGTCATTATTCTGTGCATCCTGGTAGTTATAGGTTATTTACATTTTGAGCAAAAGCCAATGCCACAGTCAGTTTTCTCTGTTTTCTCTGGTGAATTTTAAGAGTATAAACATCGTTTCACTGCAAAGACAGCTTAGTTTTTGTGAGGACTCTCTTTATATCGGTAAAATACTTGCATGTGTGATTATTTCTTCTGTCTTTGCCTCCACACAAAGCATCTACCCCGCACATAAGAGGGTAGCGTGCAGAGACACTCTCCTGACAAAAAGGCCTGGCTTCCTTCCATTGACCAGTGGCATCGGGGGGCTCACCTTAACTTTCACTGGGAGCTAATCCGTCTGATAATCAATAATAAAGACCGGCTTTCATCTCAGCCGGGATCTCGATCAAGTTTAGAGGCCATGAATGATTGAATAGCGTTTGGTGAGACCCTGAGAATAACGCCGGAAAAACATAATAATGACCGCCGCTCCCCAAAAATAACTGGGTGAAGCTTATGCACATCTGATGATATGATGAAAATAAATGAATAATGCATTGGCTATCAATGAGGGAGCAGAAGACGCATTGCTTCAGGCCATGGTTAAGCCTCTATTCATAAAGAGGAGACAGACACAAAGGCCCAAGGACTGTGGGAGTCCACCATCGGGGAGGGAGGAATGAGGACACACATTTTAAGAGGAAAACTGTTTTTCCCCCCTCCTCCTTCTCTCGTGTGGTTTCTCTTATTCTTTCATATTTCTGATAATTAGATGTGTTGTGAAGATTGTTGTTTGTTTACAGTTGGATTAGCTTTAAGACGCCAGGATGTGGGAGTGAGGCCCCGGGATTACGTAGGCAAACACATGTTTAGTGCACACCACTGTTGTTACTCTCATCCGTTATCTACGATTTCCAAATGCTCCTTTCACCCCGTTGCTCGGTCTAATCATTTTGTCCGATTCTTAATAAAAAGAGTCAATTCTGAGGGTATATCTTGAGTTTACATATGTATATTTTTGCTTTGTATGTCTTGTAAAACACAGTACAATTGTTATTGCTTCTAATCATAAGGTGTCATGATCTGCACTCACCCATATGTTCATAAAAACAAAAAATTCTGCACATAAAGGAGGCCAACTTGAATGCAGGCCAGATTAAGGAGGGGAGACAGGAATATATCTGCGCCTTAAAGCAGCAGAATAGGGGGCTCTGTTTTTTTTCTCCTTCTTTTCAGCAGCATTTGAGCTGTCCGCGAATAAAGATGTCGTTGGTTATTGATCAGTGAGTATTTGGAGAACAAAGAGTTAATCCTCGTGAAGGCCTACCGCACCGAGTGTGCTCTTAAGTTATTAAAGTTTCAAATCTTTTTTTTAATCTGTTTCCCTCACTAACTCTCAGTTCATTTTTTTAATTCATACTTAACCCTGAAGCTGACTGTGTGACCCAAGGCTTTATCTGCATTTTACAAGTCTCGTTTATGTGACATTGGGATGGTCAGTCTCTTTTATTTTATTAGCTACTGTTGGTTTGTTAACAACAAACAGAGGACGCTCAGGCTTTGATAGCGGCAGGATGGTCTTTCAGGTGAAATCTATTCAAGAAACCATTTAATTCTGCTTTTTTCTTTCTTTTTTTTTTTTTTTTACAACTGCAACACTCACTAGCTTGTAGTTCTTCTCCATTATTACCATGGAATTAAAAAAAACAGTAATTGGTTTTAAATTGCAATCCTCTTTTCTCAATTTATTTGTCTTTTTTCTTCCTTTTTCCTTCGTTTTTCCTTTCTGTTTTACCACTCATTTTTGTCTTTTGGTCTGTTTTCTCTGAAAAGACAATTCAATACAGTTGTGTTAACTTGCTGTTGGCTACTGGCTTACAAGTTGTGATTAGAACAACAGTCTTTATATAATCAAGATAAATGAACTTGCTTATAATATGGTGAAAAAGTGCGATTGATAGAATTGTCATGTTGAAGGGGAACATCACAATTAATATTTGTGAACATGAGCTGCTCTCTCAAAACCAGAAACCAGAGGAGTAAAACTCAAACGTGTGATGTCATCAAGTGTAAAGTCTTGTGCGACTGCATCGACAGTGAATGGGAGACTGCTTTTGTGCACACATAGAATGTTTTCTTTTATTTTATTGTAGTGCTCTCAGTTCTGAAACATAAAATGTAGCCATCCGGTATGTACTTCCTCTGGGTGCTTGCGTCATCTTCCCCAACTCATTGTCTACGGAGCAGCTCCAGACTTCCCCGTGATATGACAAATTCAAGTTTAACACCCTAGTTTTTGGATATGGAAGGGAGTTGTTAATTTTTTTCTAATAAAAAATATTAGACATTAGACTGTGTTATACCATAGAAATAACATAGGAATATGAGAAATGCGCTTAGTTTCCCTTTAACATGTAATCATCAAGCTGATGTTTTTAACATATTTTTTGTCTTGTGCCGTTTGTATGCACCTTTCCATCAACCTGGCTGGTCTACTTGAGGTTCCTACATTTATCAGAATGACTTTAACATTCCCAAGTCAACTTATTTTGATGCATCCAGCCATTAGGTACCTGTATATAAAGAAAAGGACGTCATAATCATTATTATGAGAAGACAAGAGGCAATAAGGCTTTCCAGATACACAAAATGTACATCTGTCCTGCCATGATGAATTAATCAATGTGGTCATTTTGATGCAAAAAGGGCTTCTTTTCAGGACTGATAGTCATTGGTGATATGTCATTGCATTAGATCGTGTATTCATATGAGGCACCCCACTGCAATAGCATCTTTTGTTAGATTTTCCGAACCTGCTAAATGCCCCTGTATTCCAGACTCCATACCTCCACTTTATAACACAGGCGTTAACATTTTTAATCCCCAAATCCAACCAGAGATAACCCTGATGGCTGTACGGCTTTGGAGAGCTCTCTCCAGAGCTACATTACAAATTAAACATCTGTTTTTGCAGGCTGAGTATCACTCCCTATGATGAGTGACTGAACTTCAGGTGTGAAATCTGTGAAGTGCCCCTTTAAACAGACTAAAGTGTTATCAGGGACTAATGTGTTTATAGTGGTATTGTTTTGTATTGGCATACACCAGCCCAGGCTCCAAAAAGGTACATTTACTGCATAACAGACTGCATTTGCAATTTTAGGCAAACTATAATAAACCAATAAAATACTTTTATCACAAAATGTAATTACTAATGCAAAATATTTGCATATGAAAGTAATTAGTCAGAGATAAAGTTGAAGAAACATTCACATTTATGCCATTTTCTACTCTATGGTGTGAACATGTTGTTTCGAGATGACCTTGTTTTTTTGTATTTGTTTGACTAATTTGCGGTGCAATACAAGAAAAATGTCAACATTTCGGCACCACTTTATGTCTTGTGGAATGGTGAAGAATGCAGCGAGGCCTGGAGGCCAAGGCTTGAACCTGTGTCTGTTTCTTGTCAAGTCAGATTTCTTGGTAGGGGGGTCTGGGATACCCTGGCATTTTTTCTTCTGAGGGCTTTTGTTTATGTGGCCGAAGGACTCTGCTCAGTCTCATCAGCCCACGGCAACTAAATACATATGCTACCATCATAAAGACCCAACAGAGTTATGTCTTTATTTCCTTTTTTAATCTCAAACAGCCATTTGGTTGTGTGTGTGTGTGAATGTGTTTATCTGTTTGTCAGCTGCTAATCTTACAAACTACTGGACAAATCAGCTGAATATTTCCTGTGCACATTTATGACCGTATGCTCAAGGATATCTCGCTGTTGTGGTGATTCACTGTTGTTGAGAAACCTTTTTCTATTGACCATTTTATACCATCAATGGCTGCTGACTCCTCGCTCTTCTTAACTGCTGGTAGTGGCAGCAAGTTTTCCAGAAATAAAGAAAAGACAGCAAGCTATGTCATCTTTTGCAGGCCACATTTTGACCTTCATGATGGCTCAGAACTGGACATCCATAAAGAGCGTGGTTTTACTTTGAACAGGAGCATCTGCAGATTAATTGCATTTCTGATATGCTACAATCCGCTTCCGTTAAATTCCGCTGGTTAAGTTTGGGCAAGAGGAGTGAACTTGGTTCAGGTCATCTTATCCTCATACAATGGTCCGTATCGTATCCTACGAATTAGCACCCCACAAATAATGTTATGCACTTTATGTAAAGTTATTGTAGTTAGATTTAAGAAAAGAAAAATGGTGAAGACATAACTCAAAATAACCCCTAGTTTACTCAAAGTCCACACAGTTCTGAGCACAGTGTTCAGGAAAAAAAAAAATTGTGTCCCATTCACCACCCCAACCCGTGTCCTTAAGACCGCTTTATTCTACAATTCTGTCTGCGCATTGGTCATGTGATTGCAGCCTTACCAAATATGTGTGATATGCATAAATTACTGACTCATGATTATGTTCATGTTGTTGAACAGTTTTTTAATGAATATTTTGTAGAGAAACGTACAAATTGTGCATGATTAAAGCCTGTTCAGGTTAGAGTAAGAATGCAAACACAAAGTAAGGAGCATTTTAGAAGTGAAGGGTTTTCCCCGGCCCAATTTTGTTGATTTGGTCATTTTTTTCTTGATATTGGTGCTTTGAGTGAGTACGTACATGTCACATGCATGGTGTGTTGTCACCAAACACTACTCCTCATCCAATCAGCATCCTAGCCCATCTGAACTTTAGCTCCCATTATCTACAGCAACAACTACCAAAGTCATGTTGACTGTTATGACGATGGTTGTGTTCTGATGAGTTCATGTGTCTCTGTCCTCACTAAAAATGATGACATGATGTGTGACAGCCCCTGTCCTGCAAAGGTACCTGCAAGTGATTGGCTCCTCCCAGATGCCAATACACTACATAAGGAGTTAAGATAGCAGCAGCACAGCACAAGGCAGAACTCATCTCCTTTTTCTGTTGATCTTGTTTTTAGGGGGCTATATTTGTCACTTTTCACTGATAGATGTCTTATTACTTAAATTATTAATTCTTGTCCTAAACAGCACTTTCTGTTAGCCGGGGGGCACTCAGTCATCTGCAGCATTTTAGCGCGCCGTCCCTCTAAATGTTTTGACATGTCGTTACAGGGCTTGTGATGGAAAGGGCAGTGACATACAGTGACCATTCCACCACTGTTACAACACGTTACTTCACCCAGGCTACACACAAGTCATATGGACCAATGACACAACTCCTGCCAGGGCCCCAATGTCCTAATGTCACACACGTCCCAACAGTTTTACTTCAAACTTCCTCCCCTCTCGTCACCCCTCCTTTTCTTCACCCCCTCCTCATTCCCTCCTTCCTTTCAGCCTCTCTCCCTTTCAACATCCACTCCCCCCCGCTACCTCTCTGTCTTATTTCTCTCACCCACACTTCTCTGTCTGTCTGTCTGTCTCTCTTATCATGCTTTGCATTAACCCCTTTGCCTTCCTGTCCCCCTCTTGTCTCTCCCCGATGCTTTGTTCCTGCAACATATGCTTAGACCGGCATCCCATCTCAGAGCCGCTGCAGGTCTTGTCCGCTTCATGTCGTGTGAGGATGGACGTTTGAAGAGTCCTCCAGGCATCTCTCTTTGTCATCAGCGCTTAGCCTCAACACTGCCGCGAATTTACCCGCTGCAAATACCGTCACTGCGGCTGCACACAGTTCTCTGCTGCAGAGATGAATATGGAAAGAAATTTTGTGCATGATCACAGAAAAAATGTTTACAAGACTGCAAACATATTTTGAACCAACATGCACCTGCACGCTCATGATTGGCTTTACCTATCCCATCTATATCTGATCAGGGCATGTAGGTTTCCTTAAAGCATAATGGTGGTTTTGTCTTGAGGTTATGCTCTGACAGTTGTCACAGACTGATCCCTCCTGATATGTTAATTGGGTTGACAACCGATGGAGCCGTATTGGAAATTAAGAGTCCCTTTGTCCTATTTCGCTTTCAGACCTGTTATCTGAGGGAAAGCTATGCCACAGATTAGGTGGTTCTTCTGTCAGGCTACAAAAGCCGCAGAATATTTCCCACATATGTTATGCCACGAATCCACCATCACCGTGTCCACTGGTTTGTATAAATGCATGACAAAGACAATGTTACTCTGTAAAATCTTATAAGTTGATTTAACTTCAAAAAATCTAGGAAGCCGATTGCTTTAGAAAATGTTAGTGAACACATTTTTTAGCAAACTCAACATTTAGATATCATGTAAGCATACATTAAGACCAAGTTTTGGCAACTTCAGTAAACCAAGTTTACTATGCTATACATCTGTATTCTGCTGGTTGCAAACCAGTCAGTCATTTTTGTATGTTCATATTTACAAAACAGAACTCACAGATCTCATCACTGGCAAAATTGTCTTCTGTCATGATAAAATTAAGTCAGACTAACATGGTTAGTAGAAGGAGCAACATTAATTCAATTGTATTTTTTTTGTCTGTTTTAACTTTACAAAATTAGGCTAATACAGCTAAATTTTAAGTAAATGTAACAATTGGATATAAAGTGAATATTATGAAGATTAACAGTAATTTCTAGTTTCCTTTCTCAAGGTAATCGGTTTCTAAAATATTATAAGTAAGATCAACTTGTCAGATTTTACAGTGTTTGAGGGTTCTGGGCGCTGGGGAATATGCAAATCATGATTAATATCCATTACGTTCGTTATTGTTCGTCCAACGGATGGTGCCAGTAAAGTGTCCTTAGCAATTTTAACCTTGCTTTCTTCATCTTTCCGTGTGGGGGTTAATTCGTTATGTTGCTTTGATCTGTCAATGTGATGATTTTCATTATAAATCAGTGGCAGCATTTGAGGATATAATGCAAAGCAGACTCTCCATCGTCACTTCATCCCTCTGAGGAATCCTTGTGATACTAATCTGCCCACCTAGTCCAGCGCTTCTCCTGTCCAAGCTGCTTTTCTCTCCCTCTCCCCTCTTTAAGCCCTACAGTAGGCTTTGCTCACACCTCTTTCTCTGTGAGACTTAGCGCACCACGAATGGACTACAGTCAATTCTCCTTCTGTGTTCTACTTTCAAACAGACAAAATAAGGATTCTGTGTTTTGGGGGCAAATCAACTTTCCTTTGAACCCGCTGAAACGACTCATCATCTCGGGATCAGCTGGCACAAAGAGCAGGCCATTTTCAGCGAGCTGATCGTTCGCTGCCAGGAAAAAGACTATCATAGGACGAATAAGACTCTATTTGAATCGGATTCAAATAGTGACTCTCAGTCTGCTTTTCATCTCAATAAAGATCCTTATATAGCAGTCAGGCAGTAGATGAGTAGGGAAAAGAGTGCCTAGTAAAACAGAGATATTGCACTGCTTGGCGTTGAACTTTATCCAGGTCTGTAATGCCTGTAAATGTGTCTCAGAGGTAAGGGGATCACAGCCTTGGCCAGAGAGGTACAATAAAACACCCCAGTTCCTCTGACACACTTTGACTCTTTGCAGCAAGGGCTTTTTCCTTCTTGCCCAAAACGTGAAGAAAAACATGATGGAGAGGTACAGCTAAGAGGAACGTTGAAAGCTTGAAGCAATTTTGTTGAATTTTAAAGTCGGGTAACAATTGCAACTTAAGGAATGTTTTTAAGGTCATCATATTGAAATTATTTGGTTTGGTTATGGTTGAAAAACTGCATTAAAATATATTTTTGAAAAGAGTTGCTTCTGCTCCGAATACATGTTCCATAATTCTTATAGTTATGGTATTATAATTATTTGGTTGAGATCCGGGTAAAAGTTTGGTCATGGTTTTACTACATGAGAAAATATCTTGAAAAGCTTTATGGATGTTAACATCAGCATTGTTCCATTTCTGACTACACTACTTGAGCAGCCACTATATCAAAAAATATAACAGAAGAGTAACTGGTATATTCTTTGTGCAAAGCTAGGCAATACTTACGATAAAAACTACAATAGAGAGAGGTTATTACAGAATGTAAATACTTTGAATGACAACTGATAAAATCTTCAGACAAGAAATAGCATCAGAGTTTTATTTCATGAAAATTTCAAGGATTGCAACTAAATTGTGCTACAAAATCAATGTTCTAAATAAATATTCTAAAATGAATGCAGTTTAAATATAACAAGACATTCTGTGTAAATTAGACAGTGGCATTTTATTTGATTTATGGGCTAAGTGTTTTGCTTTAGTTGTGCAAAATATGCTCTGTATGGTTGTTTTTCTTTTACTTGAATGTCAATGAGTTTGGAAGCAGTGGATAAAATTTAAAAGTCTTTAATCTTAGCAAACCAGTGTAAGACATTTAAAATTTACAGTACATTAAAGAGCTGGAAAAAAATGTGCCAAAACATGAATCAAGCTAGAGCTGTCATTAAAGACATCAGGCTCACAAAATTTCGTGAGACCATGTTGCCTTCACTGAGAGAACATGAAAGGAGAAGGAAAATGCCTGTGGCAGCCTCAATAACAACCACGCTCTAAAACACCACGTCTGCTAACTTGGCATTTACAGTGTAGCCCTGCTGCTTATCATTCAGTGTAGATTTGAAGCCATCTCTTTGTCATTGTGAGGTCAAAACATACGCTCGAGGTCACTCATGCTGACCTCATCACTACAGCTAAGATCTCATCCTTGCTCCTTTCATCTTCAGGTCGGCTAATTGCTAACGGCTAATCACCAATTCTCGACTGCACTTTGACACCACTCAGACACTTGCTAAGCGTACCGTGAAATATTTTCAGCATGTTGCCTCGGTGTTTAAAATAACATGTGGAAGAAATGGATACATAAGGCAGCAAATGAAAGAAGAAGAAAAAAAAGCTGCATGATTAGTTGGCCTAGATTTTTAAAATTATCTGCTGTTTTGGGCATTAAATAAAGTAAGCATAGTGGTGGTAGAGCATAATCAACTGGCCCCATTCCCCGGCAAGTTCTCCCATGTAGGGCAATTGAACAAAGTGCGTCTGAATTGAAATCAGGTCGTTCCTGGGGGCCACTGGTAATGAACTTGGCGGGGAGACAGGGAGCGGAGAGGAGGAGAGCCGAGAGTTGCAGTCAAGCTGACCTCAGTTGTAACGCCACAGCAGAGGAGCATGTGCTCAAACTTGGCTACGCTAACCTTTTTCCAGCTAGCGACCGCAAAGTGCTGTAAGTAATGACTATAAGTGATGATCCTCACCGACGGTGGCAAGTGAACTGAGCCTTAAGAGCCATGTTGAAAGGAGGGCTGTCTTTGTGACATTTTCTGGGCTTCTGAATTACAGAGAGTGCAGGTGGACTAGCAAATGTCATCTGTTAAACATGCAGGAATTTATTATCATTTGCTGCATTTAGTTTGATTTGCTAAAGATTTGAAGTTCAAAGTTCAAATCTGTAGTATTGTAATGCATTTTTTTTTCAGTCATGCTTTTTATTGTTTCTTCAAGAAAAAAATCAGGGTCTACAACAACTTAGAATATGACAAAAAGAGTTACATGTGCATATGATGATAGATGACAGGATGGTAAAAGTATTTAAAAAAACAAATTATTCATAAAAAAGACAGAAATTAAATAAATAATAATAACTTAGTGAATAAACAAGATACATTCTCACAACAGGTTCCCAGCATCTACATATATCCCTGTGATACAAGGCCAGTTTAATAAGGCATATTTATCAAAGTGTAAAAAATAAATGATAGTAAAATTAAAAAATAATTAGCAAAAAAAAGCGTAAATTAAAAAAAATATAGATATAATAAAATACAAATTAATAACAGAAAAAAAGAATTACAGGAAAAAAACAAAAAATTAATACTACTTAAATTAAATAATAAACAATGTCAATATGAGGTAAATAATCGTTGCATCAAAACTATTAAGGAGACAATATTTGTATTCACTTCCACCCCCCTTAACCGTGAACATAAACCACCTGTGTGAACTACTGGTCTGTGACTGTATGTTTTGGTTATATTTTAATGCATTTTGAATGTGGCCTAGTATGTTAGAATAAGCCCATACAGGAATAACTACACACTAAGCATATAATATTCATTTGTGAATATATAGCCTCGATACATTGGGTCCAAGATTGATCGTGAATTTGACCAGTATCCCTCATCTCAATCCCCTGTGCATACATAACTGCCTCATCTGCTCTTCTCTCCCTTCTCCTCTGCCTGTCCGGGGGCCTAATTTAGCCTTAGTAGGCTCTCCTGGTGCCTAAGAGAATTCTCCTTTATGCAAGCCAGGTAAAATGAGAGCGCAGCACGGATGAGGCCCCTCTCCATCATGGTGGATGGGGGGAGTCACGGGTGACACCCCCTGATCAGGTGTGCATGCGTAATGGCAGTCCCAAAATAATCACTGCTTTGAATAATTTCCCCGCTCTGTCTCTCGCCCCATGATTCTTGCTGCTTCGACTCGTTTTGTGGCGGGCATCCCATAAATCCTTGCGGTAAATGTAAATCAGTGGGCCGGGTGCGTCTGACAGATGGGGGCTGCGAGAAGTCCTGGGAGATCTCTCCTCTCACCTTTCCCTTCAGCTGGAATGGATGAATCACTAGCCAAGCTAGCTAAATAGCATTAGTGTGCGTCCCTCACTTAAGATAGGGAGCGAGGAGCCAATATGGGGGGAAATATAAGTGGGGGTCATTTTGATTAAGAGTGATGTACGAAGGATGTGCACGTTTGTAAAGACAAGCACAGTAAACAACAAAAAAACAAAAACCTCCTTCCTTTGTTGTTGTTGTTATGATGGGGAAATGAGGTTGTGCAGGTGGAGGAGACGCAGGCTCGCGGATCTTCCGAGCTGTCAGCTCCTTGGAGGATTGGAGATCTGAGGGGTGGAGGGGAGGAGTGAGGAGGAGGCGGGGAGGGCCCTTCCTTGGTCCCCTTGGCTGTCTGTGGAGCAGAACCCATCTCTCATTAAGAGAGAGTGCCGAGGAGACACTTGAAAGTGACATTCACCCTCCCCACTCCCCCCACTCCATTTTAGAGATGCTATGCATGACGGCCACTGCCACTCAGCCAGCAGGGTCACCTCTCTCTCCCTCTCTGTCTCCCGTCCTCTCTCTTCCTTTGCCTCGGGGAGAATATCAATACCGTAGTGCTTTTGGCAGATATACATACAACACCTACACCCTTCAACGAAATCCATCAATTAGGGACCCCTTGCAGGGAAGACGGACGACAACAGTTGTAAGAGAGCAACGAAAGGAAGAGAAAGAGGAAAAAAAGACAGATCCTCCTTATTAGAGATGAGGAGTACGGGGTGGAGTCTGATAATATGCAAAGAGATGAAACGATGTGTGTTCTTGATGTGCGGATGAAAAAAGGAGGAGACGAATCAAAGACTGCAGCCCGCTGTGGGGTCAGGGGCTCGGGAGCCGGATCATCTCTGCTGTGGCAGAGTGTCGATTTTCGCCCCCCGGTTCTAACCCCGGGCCTTGACTCCACCGCTCATATCCATCTCTTTAATCTTGGGAAGCTCCACCTAATGAGCTACATAGTTCATCGAGTCAAGGAACAATGGGTGCCTCTGTACGCCATTGTCCCTCTATGACCATCAGGCGTTCTTCTGTACGGTTAATGCTTTCTCCCATAATGTGTTTTTTTTTCTTCTTCTGTAATTACTTGACAAAACATGATTATGGTCTTTAAAAAAAGCATTTCCTGTTGACTTCCCAGGCCACTTTTTCAGTCTGTCCAGTGGTCATGTTTGCCCTGTAATCGCCACCGGCTGCTTAAACCCTGCTCTCAGCCAATGAGGTTCCTCAACTCTGCCAACGCAGCCCATAAATAAATTACCAAAAGGGGCCCGTGGTGCTGTTATACTTCTTAACTGAGCAAAGTGCTTGTAATTAAATTCACACAGATATGCTGAAGTAAACCACCCCTTGTCTACAGATTCAAAACACTCCAGCCTCAACAGGGTGTTATACTGCAATTCATATGCAGCCATAAATCCTGAGAAAACTATACACTCATAAAAGGCGATATAAATGGCTGCAGACACATATGCAAGAGTCCTGTAAGTAATTTGTCGTGGAATCCTTTCATTTGCAAACTATCTGTTTGTCACTCCGACTATTTTGGACGACAGTTGGGTCGGCGGTGAGACCTCAGCTATGGGTGTTGATGAGAAGGCGCAAATGTCCAAATGTGCCTGGACACCGGGAGTCATCTTTGAATTATCTCAAGATGTCTGACTGCACGCTGGAGTGTAATTATTGTGCGCAAGCTAAACATTTTGCATTTGATACAGTCAAAACACTCAAAACTAATTGTTTGACATCCATTCCGTGACGCCTGTATCATCATAATCTAATTTTTAACCGTAAAATGCTGCACAATTAGGGCTGTTCATCATTACTTCTTTTCCATTTGCCTGCGGTATTAACTAGAAATCTGTACTTTCTGAATTAAACACACATCTCTTCTTTTAAATTACACTTAGAGCAGATACAAAGTGCATATTCTTGGCTATTTTCTCTTTAGTGCAGTCCTCATCACGCCAGCTGAGAGGGAGAATAGCCAGTGCCCGTGTGAGGGATAATTTGTACCTTCTCAATGAATGAGGAGGACAGGCAAATTACTGGCTGAATAAGGACTGCCTGTGGATCCCACTGTCAGAAAGAGAGAGAAGGGCAGAGAAGGAGAGTGTAATTATCAACTAGCAAAGTGCATTCATATCCTATCACAAAAGGATTGGGATGTGGGTGGAAGAGAGAAAGAGAGCAAGAGAGAGTGAAGGAGGTTGAAAAATGGAGAGAGATATGGAGAGAAAGGGGGGGATGTGGAGTGAAGGACTCCTGGCCAAATGGATGCAAGGCCGTAAACAGGGTTAAAAACAGCCTTCTATGGTCTGGCTCCATGAATGCAGACACATTAAGACCTTTTAGCCCAGCGCACAAGCACCTCTTTGGAGTTAAAGACGAGAGAAGCCAGAGCAAGAAGATGGAAGAAGATGAGGAGGCAGGCAGGGGAGAGAGGGTGGTGGGTTGTGGGCTTACAATCAAAAGCACCCTTTTTTTTTTTTATTTGAATAGACCCAGATACGTTATAAGGATGGAGGGTTAGAGGGGGATTTTTTTTTTTCCCCTCGTCTTTTCCTTTTTGGTAGCTGACATCACAGAACAAAGCTAGTCTATTAGTGACCCTGAACTTTATTGACAAGCCTGCCATTACCCATACTTCCCCGGGTCTGCGGGGTCAGGGGTCACAGACGGGCGGCTTGAGGGGGGCCGGTGAAGGGCCTGGGGAACACATTTATAGAGCAGGGACACCTGTAGGGTTGCATCCAGTTCAGAACGTGACCATGAACAACAGTAAAACCTTTTGAGAAGGAGCAGACAATGCAAGCCTAACAACTCCCCTCACCCTCCTCCGCTTCCTCCTCCTCCTCCTCCTCTCAAGCTTTCTTCCTCCTAACACACATGCATGGCTCCGTAATGATGCACAACCAAAGAAGTAGAAAAAATCTGCAATTTTAAATGTGCATTTCTGTGTGTTCGCATGTGTGTGAGATTATTATGGAGGTCACGGGGTTTGCGAATTGGTCTAAAGTTCCATAAAACGGCGGGGAAATAAAATCCCAAGAAATGTCAGTTTGCGTTGAGGCAGAGCGGGGTGACTGTCTGGTCACAGATAATCCCGAAAACACTTTCATTCACTCTGATTTTCACACAATCAATCATGGCATTATACTGGACCGTCGTCAATCAAATATCCATCCGAGTACATAGCGGTGGATGAAGCCAGATGCTAAACACAAACACACACACACACACACACACACACACACACATTTGTGCAGGCGGGGCAGGGTTCAGACTACTGAGGGCTAAGTGATAGCAGCATGCATTTGATATATGTGACACTGCAAATGGAGGGCATCAGTGCTGTTTGCTGGCACAGCATGGCAGCGTGTGGTGCACCGCGGGCGACTGGCACACCAGCCAAGCCTGGCATACACACTCTCTGAATGAGGAAATTAATCCCCAGTGGGTTTGCTCTGTAAGTCAAAGCGTGTGTTTGTGCATGCGTGTGCTCCATGGGTGTAATATTTGTGTAGTATGAGTGGTGATGAGCAAAAATGTTAGTACACATGTTTTTTCATATTGCATCCAGGATTGTGGACATGTCATAATAATAATGTAGCATCTCTTTCCTCCAGCATTGTTTTTACGTGTGTGTGTGTGTGTGTGTGTGTGTGTGTGTGTGTGTGTGTGTGTTGCGTCTACATGTTTCTGCTCTCTGGCAGTCAGGTCTGTGGCGGTGGCACGGCAATCAGGTGTTGCTGCATATGTTCCTGGTGTCAGCTCCCTGTTTTCCCCAGCGGGCAGGCCAACTTATTGCCAGCCTCGTAATAGGAGGGCTGGGCAGGGGCCATGACTACCACTTGGCACACAGCACCGCCAATATGGCTGGCTTTTTGTTCCACCTCCCTCTGAAACTTAACCACTTCTGTGCCAAGATTGATTGCAGCAAATTTGCATAGCATCGTTACTGCCGCACGTGTCGGAAATGTCCGTCTTTATTGTGCCATTAATCACCAGACCACACAGTAAGGTTTACAGTGGTGAGTCATGTAGTACAGTCGTGAGCAATAGGGATCATGAACAAAAGAGAGCGCAATAAAACAGAATATTTCTTGACTATATCTGGTAATGTCATGATGAAAGACTTCAAATAATATAAATACTAACATGTCAGAGTCACTGTACTGATAAACACAATATACAGTGCCGTCCCTAGCACATGTTGAGCCCTACACAACCTCCCTGGTGCCCTCCCAGCCATATTATTATTATTATTATTAAATTCCTTTTTACTAATTATTAATAATTTTATTTTTATGAGCTAATAAGAAATCCAAACAAATAAACAAAACATTTTTTTTTCTTCAAAAGCCAAACAAAGCAAAACAAAACAAAACACTATTTTAGATTTTGTAGAACATGAGGGATTTTTTTTTTTTCCTTAAAAAAAAATTGGCTGGGTGGCGCCTGAAGAGGCCACCTATTTTACCCATGTGATGATCCATTAATGCCAACATAGAGTAGACAATTTTTTAAAAAGAATTATGAAAGGAAGAGATCATAGTACAGTCACAGCATTTCACTGTGGAAATGCTGTGAAGTTCAATCAGAGCCTTTAGCCTTCTGCTCATCCCCTTAGGTGCAATAAGGAGCACTTCAAGAGCTCATTCACGGCACCATCCGGCCACATAATGCTTCCCGCCACACTGATTCAAATAGCTGATGCTTGTTTGCCATAACCCATCAAGCTGTTCCTGCTGAATAAGCCTGCACACACTGTATGTTTTTTTTTATCTTCAGTGATGGAGCGTAACTAAGTACTAAGTACTAAGTATTTTTTCAAGTACTCTGTTTATGTACACATCTGACATACTTCATCTGACTATTTTCATTTTGTGCTTTTTTTAATATACGTTTGCTTTTATTATTTACTTGAAGTAAAAAGAAAAGAGAGAAAAAGGGGGGAAAATGCATGTATGTATTTACATTTTACATACATACATTTGGGTTGGGTGGTTACATACATACATACAATTAAAGATTTTACAGCAACTAAATATAAAAAGCTAAAATATGATGTAGTGTTACAGATAAAACCACCTAATGGTATATATAGTTGTTTTTGTGTTGTTGTTTTTATATTAGCTCCACCTCCAGCTTACTGCATGAGTAAAAAAGAAAAAAAGAAAGGAAAATTATAAGACTGCTTTAGATTGGAACATCATGCCTTTAAACATATGAACTTTACATTATTTCACGTTTAAAAAAAGTTTGTCTTCTTATCATATGACTCTAAGCTATATCCACAGCACATGGTCTATTCCAAATGTGTAGATATATATTCCTCTATTATATTTTTGCTGGACAAACATCTGTCAAGGCCTTGTAAAGTGGTTGTGTTGATTTACCATTTTTTCTCACGTGTCTTGGTTGATTGTCGTAATGTGTCGGTTGAAATGATTGTTGTTTTGTTTTTGTCTTTTCATCACTTTAATGTCTTTGTTTTGTCTCTTGTTATTAATTTCTGTTTGGATATATGATAGGAGCCCCTCGAAAACCAGATGGTCCATCTCAAGGGGTTTATCCTGATGAATATACTTGTACAAACAAAAACAAATTAGCTCCACCTGAACATAAAATGCTACTTGGCACATACATTACGGTAGAAAATGCATATAGTGAACATGGTTATCAACCGTTAAGGGATCATCATCCTTTAAAAACACTTTTAAAAGTATTTTTCTTATAGTAATTACGGAGTTTGTTTGCTGTTTTTTTTTTTTCATATAAAGAAATGGAAAGAAAATCAAGCAAACAACCATTAAAACTACTAATTCTAATTCTATTTTTCTTCAACTTCTAATTTTTTTTTAATAACTTGGCTGAGGCTGGTGCTGCATACAAACTGAAATTATGACAAGTAAAGAGAAAGCAAAACATTGTCTCCTTGAAACTTATGACAAACTGCCAAAAACAAGCCAATAAGATGCAGCAGTGAACTTTGTCAAGAAAACAAATACACACGGGGAAAGCACCTATCTTTAAGGTGGATCAATAATGCCCGGTCATGCCATAAAATTATTTTAACCAGTCAATAAAATTCAACAAATAACAAAGCTGTCAGTTTCATTGCTTTATATCAATGTGATAAAAATGTGCATGTTAATTACACTGTAATCAATCACGTATAATAATCATCTGCTTGTATTGATCAGTTTGACCCAGACAAACTGTGTAATATAATATACTGTATAACAGTGTAACACTCATAGATGTGATTTTAATGTGCTTAAAAACTTTTCACCTTCTAAAATTCACAGTGCATAGATTTGATTTTCATCGTGTGATGTTGCTACTTTTACTCAAATAAATCTGAGTTTTCCCTCAGCGACTGTCTACATCTTTAAATGTGATGTGATGATGTGGCTAGTTTGCAGTGCATATTCACACATCTGCATGACTTTGACACCTTCATTCACACTTATCAGTGAGTCCCAGAGGCTTTGGTTCTCCATCTAAGGATATGTGATATACGACAACTCTGACTGTCTTTCTTTTTCTTTTGTATTTTTTTTCTCCCTCTCTCTGCTGTCTAAGACATTCTGACCCAGCACAATATCTGCAGATCAAAGAACAACACACACCCACTGACACACACACACACACACACACACACACACACACACACACACAAACACGAAGACGGAGTTCATGCCTTTCAAGATTGTAGCTGTCAGAAAGTTTTACAAGACAGTAACAGTGAAGGCGACACACTGCGTGTGAATGCATATGAGTGTGCACATTCATTTCGGTGCAGGACAAAGTAGTAAAAATGCTTCTATAAATGTGCAGATGCTACTGTAAAAATGCCAAAGTCAGCACTTGCGGATGATTATCAATACACTGCACACATTAATGTCTGCTCCCACACACACACAGAAGCATGTGCACATAACAGTGACATGCTTCAGACATGCGCCATATGGATTGAAGCCCCTTTTTTCTCCCTCTTCCTTTGCTTGATTTCATTCCCTGTGTGAGCTGTGTCCGAGATATTCCACAGCCCTGGGGCCTTGCCTTTGACAAGGAGAGCACATTGTTTATTTTCCCCTGCTGGCCACACACACACACACACACACACATGAACAGACAAATATGGAGATGACGAACACACACAAAGACCTGCACACACGGTGTATATGCACACTTTGAGCATGCATGAATTTGAAACTTTTTAAACACACACACACACACACACACACACACATATATATATGTATATATACACACACACACACACACACACACACACACACACACACACACACACACCGTCCCTGGCGTGGCCAGAGCAGCCAGGGTCAGCAGCGGGGCAGCCTGTACCGCCGCACATCTCTGTTATTCATCCATGTCATTCAGGCCAGGATCACGAGGGAGGGGTGAAGTGGTGGATGGAGGGGAAGGAGAAGCTTTCATGGCTTACATTCAACCCCCACACTGTTGCCCTCTGCTCACCCACTGCCTCTAGCGGAGGCCACCCCCTCCTCCTCCTCTCCTCCTCACTCATACTCACACACACACACACACACACTCTCCTTCCCTCCTCTACCACCTCAACCCCCAGGCCCCAGTCCCTGCTCCTCTAGCATGGGTCAGTGCTAAAGAGGACACATGGCAAAGGACAGATAGACCCAAGGCTGCCTGGACCACATCAGACCTGGCCAGGGCCACAGAGAGGGAGGGAGGGAGGGAGTGTGCGTGTGTGTTTTTGAGCAAGTGTGTACATTCAAGATTGATTTGTTTCAAATTTAAAGAATTTGTCTGATCAACATCCAAGTTCATGGAAGTTTCAGTATGGCAGACAGTCGCCGTAGGTTTGAAACGAGTGTTTGATATACTCCACAGACAATGTTGAATATAACAAGGGGTTTAGAACAGGGGTACTCAAATTGCTTTGCGTGGGTCCACGTTTTTTGCAAAATGACAGGAGGCCAGGGGCCAGTCGCAGCAGCCCTGTACATGTTTCAAGGATATTAGGACATGTCTCAGATTTCAGGACATTTTGAGGGTTTCTGACATTTCCAGGATTTCTGACATATTTAGGATTTCAGAACATTTCTAGGATTGTAGGACAAGTCTCTGTTTTTAGGACATTTCTAGGATTTCTGACATTTCTCGGATTTCAGAGTATTTCTTTGATTTCAGGATGATTTTACAATTTTAGTACTTTTCTAGGATTTTAGTTTGTTTCAAGGACTTTTTGGGGATTTTATAATGTTTCTGAGATTTTAGGGACGTTCCTATGATTTTAGGTTGTTTCTAGGATTTTAGGACAGATGCTAAGGACCTCTGTAAGAGGAGTGGGGAATCCTCCACTGGCACTTTTTTGACAAACATTATCTATTTTGATGCTGTTTTATGCAATCTGGCACCTCAGGTATACTGAAAGTACAAAAACAATTCCCAGTGTGAATCACTTTTTTTTATTGTGAATTATAAAAAGGCTGAGGGGGGGCACCTGGCACCCTATTGGGGGCCAGATTTGGCCCATGGGCCATAAATTGAGTATCACTTGTTTAGAATAAACATTCCTTAACATAATATGTATAGAGTCTGATGAAGTCCGCCAACAAAAGCAACTACTTCCACTGATAAGGCAAACATATCTGTTATGTGCCACTATCCCGTTTCTCCTATTGATGGAGAAATACACACAAACATACACGTACACAGAGAGTGTCTCTGGAGTGTGAAGATGAGCGCGTCATTAGGGGAGGCTCACATGCATTTGAGAGGAGTGCCACTAATCCGCCATGAAATTCAATTTAAAACTTGGAGCGCGTCTCGTTCCCCTGCTTTGATACAGCGCCAGATACCGACACAAGACAGAGAGCCACGGCCACTGAGACGAGCGCGCGTTGGTGCGTCGGCGGCTGTAAACACACAAGTACCTCAAGTAAACAAACACATGAGAAATGGTTGTGGCTGCTTGGTTTCTGTTTTGCTTGCAGGGTGAGAGGTCTGGAAATATTTCACTGCCGTTTATTTTTTATTTTTTCTGTAATCACTAACATTAGAAGAGCAGACAGTAATAAATTAGGAAAATACTGCTCGTGTTAAACATGAATGAAGCTTTTTGAAACTCATCCCAGAGAAATCCTTGGCTACCTTTATCCTCTGAATACCATGGGATCATCACTTAACAATAACAAGCACATTGAAGCTACACTTTTCATGGTTGCCAAGGCGTTACTTTGCAAGATAAAATTGCTGTTTGAAAAAAAAAAACAATGGGTGAAAAATGACCTGTCAGTCAGCAGCCCCCTCCAACAATACCGCCGCTGGCCCCGCCACTCTTTATGCTCAGGCAGAGAACGGGGCCCCCTTCTATCCCAGAGACCAGGGTGAAAGGTCAGCATGGACCTCTGGACATATCCTATGATAATACCCCGGGCTGTGTCATGTGAGGGGAGGGAGGGGGGGGATGATTTCTATACGAGAAAGAGAGAAAAACAGGCCGAATGATGAGAGAGAGATGAGAAGTAAAAAGGCTTGCATTTAGGAAGGACTGGAAGGCACAGATCATGAGATCAGCGTGCAGGTCATCTGTTTTGAAATCCATTTACACGATTCATGCCCTGGGTTGTCAAGTCCATACTGCTCGTCCAAGAACCCCCACCGCATATCCCGAGCCTTACAGTGCTTCCCTTCTCCACCGCAACCCTTTCTGGCTTTCCATAATTAAAGAGGGCATTTTGACTGGGAGCTACGAGAAAATGGCTGCCACATTTGGCGGAAAGGGCTCAGAGAGTATGATGGGATGGAGAAGAGATGTATCCCACAGTGAGGCCTCATCATTATCTGTATGAGTGCTTCTCACGCCTTGTCATGGACAGGACATGTTGGTGTCAGCGTTGTAGATGATCTTTCTATGTCTTTTAACAAGTGCACACACATTGTCCTTGTTTAGGAGAAATCTAAAAGGGTTGGTACCCCAAATTACAATGAATCATGTAATACTCAGTCACTAGTGGTTTTTTAGTCATGCCGATAGTAACACAAACAGCCTCATTTCATAGAAATATATGAAATGACCAGGGCCTCTTATCACTGTATCACATGGTGGTGGCATGTAATGTGTTAAAAGTACATGTTGGCACCACAAAACAATGCCAGTAAAAGGCAATTAGGATCCTTTGTCAAAGTGAACATACAATCACCATGGATCAGCATCAGTCAATGGGGTATGGTTAATGTTACAATCCCATAAAGTTTGAAGAAAGAGAAAGTCCTCACTCAGAGGCGGTCAAGGTGGTGGACGGTTTAGACAAATGCAGGACTTTCACCCAGGAGACCACTGTTTGTGTCCCATGTGACACCAAAAGTCAACATTCACTTCCTTTAACATTACGTACTTGCATACTTTATGTCCGTGCATCATGTGACGATGTGCTTCCATTTTCATATTGTTAACCTTAACACTGAGGCATTACTTTGAGTTAACTTCCTAAAAGCCCCACAGACAACCAACTACAAGATACATTAATGTTATTGTCATAGAATTAAAGATTCATGTTTCACGTGAAAATTACAATACATAGTGTTTGTAATGTTAACTACTGTTTCACCAATAGTATGTGAAACTTAGTGCAACCTACTTTCATGTGCCAGTGGAGGTTAGAAGAGTGTTTTTGTTTTGTTTTTTTAAGTGGAGATTTTAGTGTTTTTTGTATGGCATAGCAGGACTTCATCATGCAACTGTATTTTTCAGATTTTGGTTTAAAAAGTGTGACCAGTTATTGTCACTGGAAGCTGCCTTTTCAGGGTTTTTCTTCATCATCATCGCAATGTGATGAAAAGACACAGGTGTTGCTTCTTTTTCTACCAAGCAGCTGGCTACTCAACATCTGCAGCAGAGTACACTCTCCCATCCGCACTTAATTTCCACATCTAGAGCAGACTAATTGTAACTAAAAGTATAAATGGCAAATATGTCAGAGAAGTAGTCACAAAAAGTAGATTACTAGCTCAAGAATATACTCAAGCAAAGAGTAGCCCTTTTTCCTTGAAAAGAATTACTTTTTTACTCATGCATTACTTGCAAACACTTTATTACCCTTACTTATGTGACACCACCTCATAATGCAGTAGTAAGAAGTAATTTCATGTACTCCTGTGCGACCAGACTGAAACCAAATGTACAATCTGTATCTTTTTTTGTCGCAAAAATATTTGTATTTGTACCTGTATTAGGATTAATATTGAATTAGGCTGATACCAGAGGCTAGTAGTTAAATTGTCTCCTACTGCAATTTATACTCCTAATATGCTCCTAACATGTGAATGTATGAGTTAATATTCCATCAAAATATATAAAACAGTATTATAATTTAACCATGTACCTTAAGTTAATCAAATAATAAAACATGATTTGTGTTTGAACCTTATTTTTCAAAAAAACAAAAAGTCTAATGTTTAAACTAAGTCTAAAAAAACTGTAAAACTGTTAGTGGTTCAGTTGGAAATAAACAGTGGAAATAAAACAGGGGGTTCAAGCAGTAGGAAAAGTCAGAATAGCACCGTACTGATTGCATAGTTTGCCTTAAAAACTGTATATATAATGGGATTAAGCCCAGACAACTGTCAAGTTGGACAAAAGTGTCTATAGTAAAACAGTGAACCAAAAAAAGGTTGTGTATGGGTCCATAAGTTGGTATTGGAAAATCACATTTGACATTAAATAGCAACATTTCAGTCCAGAATCAATGTTCTGGTTACTTTGGATAATCTGGAAAACACACAGAGAAACATTTTAATTGGAACTGCTTTTTACCAAAGAAATATACCACATGAACACTATTCACCGTGAGACCAATACAGAAATATTGCAACACTTTTTGGAAAGAGGTGTTTTGAAATTAAGTTTCCAATACTGGTCATGTGGAGAGGCTGCTAACTACAGTGGCTCATGTAAAAACACAAATGGCCCCATCTAGAGCCAGTGTTGGGTTTGTCCATTCTGGGCTACTGTAGAAACATGTTGGCACAACACAGTGATCTCCGTGAATGAGGACCTGCACCCTATGTAGATATAAATGGCTCATGCCAAGGTAATGACAACACAATGCTCATTATTTTCAAGTGATTGAACACTAATGAAAACATATAGTATATTATATTAACTTTCCGCCAATATATCCCCATAAGTCCTACTGGATCTTTTGCCTTATACACATAAAACTCACACTATCAGTGGATACCACTCAAAGTAAGCAAAAATGTCATGTACTTTAGGTGAAACAAACCCTCTGAGAAAACTATATTTTGTCATTTCACAAATTTTCATGAGCATCTTTCATTCATTCATTCAAACCTTTATTCAAGACTCTGGAAATCAGTTGAGGGAGACCCTCATTTTCAGTGATGACAAGCATTACCAAAGACATTAAAAACAATAAATAGTTCAAATAGATATGAAATCATTCATAACAACAGTCAATAATAGCGATGCAAATAGCTAAAAATGAAAATGAAGAATAATAAATGTAATGTGGTGTAGCAATATAATTAGAAAACATTTACACCCAATTTAAACAAGGTCTGAAATAGTGCATTTAAACAGCCATAATGGTGAAACTTTAAGTTCCTTTGCAGATTATGCCATGTATAAGGTGCACTGTAAGAGACAGTTTTCCTATAGTTCAGTTCTGATTGAGGCAACAAGCTATTCTACGACCAAGTGCCAAGATTATGTAAGTTTAGAGTTAAAAGGAATGAAATATAGGGAGGAAGCAACTGCAGAGTTGTATAGATGCATAGTCATTAGAAGGTTTTGTATGTTGGATATATACCAGCATTAAGGTTCAAATCACACATTGTACTCTCCCTTGGCCTGAATAAATCCTAGTGTCTTCTCTGCCTAAAGAGATGATGGTGAACAATGGCCACGCTAATATATATATAAAAAAAGCAGGCTATCAACCGTCACTCTTTCGCCCTGCTCTCTATCATCACATGACCCACATGCTGGACGACTTGTCACAGCTAGCGTGGCCTCATTTGCATAAGACAATCACCCCTTTTCGGACTCAGGGCACAAATGTTGTCTAGACGACATGCATTAGACGGGTGACCCCCCTTCCCCACACACACACACACACACACATCCACCCACACAGACACATGCATAAACACCTATATCACTATCTATGTGCATCCATTCATACACACAGACACCCTCACGCCACTTCAAACAGCCCAGACGGAGCCTCCAGCCAGGGTAAGACTATAAATCAGCTCCAGGTCTGCCTCGGCTTGATTTCACATGCTGTGTTATTATGACGCCATGGATCAGGCATGAGAAAGTATTAAATACATCACACACATGCAAATCCTTAGTGATGGAATGACAGGATGGCCCAGCCAGTCATTTAGATATGTATATGGCTCCTTAGTTTGGAGATTATACGATTATTCTGGTCTGTGTGCCGCTGAGGGTCAAAGGGACAATTCCTTTGATATGAGATGCGTGTTGATGCAACGACAATGAGTGTTGACAGTGCGTGCAATTATGTGTATATAACTGTGTGTGCATGCATATGTGTGTTAAATATGTAGCGGTTGATTTGAGTCGGTGCAGCGCAGTGGCCAGTGGCCCCTGATTGTTTGATGTGTGTATTAATCCAGCTGCATCGACTGTGGCAGCAGCAGGATGGGTCTCTGGAGAGCTGATTATATCTGTTTGTCATCTGTGGTGAGGGTGATCCTGTGACACCAGGAACAACTACACAGCCTCCCTCCTCTGATGTGGGCGCCGAAAATGTATGTGTGTGTTTGTGTGAAGAACTTGAAGTGCTTTGCATATAACAGAGAGATGCTCACACACAGCGTGGTGCAGCTGTCACTTTGCAGTGCATGTGGTATAGTAGTCTATAAATTTGCATGTGTGGACTCCACTTCCTGTCCTGTGTTTCTTCTTTGCAAAAAGTGGCACTGAACATCTGTCTGCTGTCACTGAGGCAACACTAATGGTGCGGGGCGTTGGTATTAGTGCGGAGGCAAAGGAGGAGAGGGCGCGAGAGGGAAAGATGGCCGGTAGGGAAATAGAACAAAATGAGAGAAGACAAGAGGAGAGATGGAGAGATGACCAGAGAAAACATGTGGGTCACTTCATCGCTGTCCGAAAGGGTCTCATTTATCCTCCCCCTCTTTCCCCACATGGCCCCTGAAGGCAAACTTCAGCCCCGGCAATGAGACAGCATCGCCTCTGTCAGGACAAGAGCAGAAGTGACTGTGAGGGCTGTTGCTGCAGACAGAAGTTAGTTATTGTTGGCCGAGGGTGTGTGCAATAAGTCACTGTGGTGGGCCAGGCTCGTCTTGGCTACAGCAGCTTGCAACGGCACTAATCAACACCTTGCTATTCACACACTAAGCTAGCAGTCATTAACACATATACTGCTTGTTTGCATATCTGTCGGCACTTTGCAATAGAGCTGACTCCTTTAGCACTTGAAAAATGTTGGTCTGATACAGTTTATCAGTTTGCTAGAAATATCTGGTCAGTGTTTGCCTCAATGCACAAACTAGAAGCTGTTTTCAATTTGCGAGTGATTGAGGTGACTTATTAATGTAGAAAAAAAATTAATTTAAAGCTCAAGTGTGTTTAATTAGGGAGATAAATTGGTAGAAATGTAATATAATATACTAACTTATTTAGTGTATAAACATCTAAAAATAAGAAGAGTGTTTTTGTTACCTCAGAATGAGCTGTTATTACTACAAAGGGAGCAGGTCCTCGGAGATCGCCATGTTGCACCGCCACATCTGTACAGTGGACTATTATGGACAAAACAAACACTGGCCCTAGATAGGGCCATTCAAGTTTTGATGTAAACCACTGTAGTTTGCAGCCCCTCCATAATGAGAGTGTTGGAAAAACTGATTTTTTAAAATGTGAAACTGCTTTATTCTGTGTTTTTACCAGTTTTAATCACTGGGTCAATTTGTTTCGGAGAGGAAGAGACCTCTGTGGGTAATTCAGCTCCAGATGAATCTTAAGTTATCTCAGAATAAAAGGTGAGTTTCAATGAACAGGCCCTGAGTTAGCAGCCCATCTCCAACATACCAAACAACACAGGAGAAACACTGATTTATAAGGTTCCACTGCTTTATTCAGTATTTTTTCTGGTTAAATCACCTGGTCCATTTGTTTTGGAGAGGAGGAGACCTCTTCAGATGAATTGGCTCTGGCTGAAAACCTCCTGAAGGAATTCTAACCGGTGGAAGTTTCAGCTGGTTGCAATCTGCAGTCTTCACCACTAGATGCTACTATATCCCCCAGGATCTTACACACTGTTCATTTAAAGTTATAATCCTCTATTTTAATCATATTAAGTCTACACTGTAAAATCTGATCAGCTCACCCCCCCTAAAAAACATTTGGAAAAACGTAAGTAAATATAACTTTTAAGTCCTAAGGTATGTTAACTTTAAGTATATCTGTCAGCAGTCTATACAGTAAACATACCTTAAAGGGATAATATGCATGGTTGTCAGTTAAGGTTTGTCAACGCACTTGTCATCAAAAGTGAAAGTAAAACCCCAGACTCATTCTTGTTTGGCATTTCAACTCACTATATTTGTGTTTTTCAGTGTCTTAAGTGTCTGCTGCTTACAATCTAGCAAGCACCTGGTGGCATAGTATGTCTTTCAGGCTGTTAGTTATATTTACTTAACTTTTTTAAGGCAATCAATTTCCTAGATATTTTTTTTTCATTAAAATCAACATATCAGATTTTACAGTGTAATTTTACATGTAAGGCATTTTTTTCTGCTCTCGCCATGAACTGAGTTTACCTTGTACTTATTTTATTTACATTATTTACCTTGAGTCTGCATTATCAGTGGCAGTGTCCGCCTTTTCCAGGGCTGGATTTAGATGACATGCATGCATAAGGGGTTCACAGGGAACAACATATGCACATACTGAATGAATTTCCCATTCATCGCATGCAGTTTGTGCGTATGGGCATACATCATGTAGTGACTTAATTTGGATGAGCGGAGCAGGTGGCCCTGGGCAATTTGAAGGGGTAAATGTTTGCATCGTGTCCATCTATTGGATTTTTAACAGATGCAACTACAAACAGAACTTATATTATTAACACCTTTTATTAAGACCACAGGCACGCTCATGGATGGCAGGGTGAATAAAGTTTTGTTCGTGATGCCAGCATTGAAGAAAATATATTTATACATTCAACATCAAAGTGTCTTTCCATAAACAACGTCTCTTTGGATAAACCACAGAACATGCTGTCAGCAGTTTTCATTGGAGCTACTTTCTCATAAAGAAGTACTCCCCATGAAGAGCGTTTTGTAGAAGAAATGTTGCTGTTGACGTTTTTATTTATTTATTTTTTTTAACGCTGTGAGCGCCATAAATGAAATTCCCTTTTTTTCCCCCCGTTCTATTTGGTTGAAAGTGTGATAGATTGATTTTTGTTAAGAAACTGATAATTGATCATTTCTCAAGGCAGCAAAATCACTAAAATCAGTTTTAAAACACTTTATAAAATCAGTCATTAAAGAACGGTCATCTAAAACAGTAAAAAGGAGAAGTCATTTATAAATGGATGCTGTAACTATAGAACTCTTTCATGATTATTAATTTTCAAATTCATTGTGGATGAGATTAAAATTGTGAAAGCTGTTAAAATTTTAAGTGCTACGAAAGAGCTTAAAATAGTTAAAAACAAGGTTAAAACGGTTATAAGTATACCTGTCAGATGAGTGTATCTGGGATCTACCTGTTAAGCCTTTAGAGATTGATCGTGATTGATTAGTTATGCCTGCAGAGGTCGGAAGGGGGAGCTCTCGGCCACGATGCGTCATGAAGCTGCCAGAGAGGAAGCATCGTGTCCGAGCATCTTTATTGATATCTCCCCTTTTCAGGTATGAAATGAGCGTTTATGCTCTGTGAGTCGTTCTGTGTGTGCTTTATGAGCATGATGACTGCATTGTGAGCATGTTCAAGGTATTATTTTTATGTTTGAACGCCCAAATGGCATATTGTTAAAACAGTTAGCTTAACTGCGTCCTCCTAGTGGACAGCACGGAGCAGCACGTGTTAAGCATGCATGAGACGCACATGGCGTGCATTTGGCTTGTGTTAATGTTTTATAGCATGATGCTGTTTATGTGTTTGTGTGTTTTAATAGTTAATACAGCATTTATGAGCTTCACAGAGTGACTGTTTCAGAAACAAGGAATTTGACAAAGACGTGACACAAATGTTTAAGATATATTTTGTTTATTTACAGTTCATTTAATTTGCAATAATTTAAGTTGATGTTTATTATTTTAAAAGACAGTTTCACAGTCATTTATCTGTGGTGTTTAAGTTAACTTGTTAAAAGGAAAGTATGAAACTTTAAAGTGCTTACCTGTTAAAAGAAAATGTGAAAATATACTTACCTGTTAAGGCCAGAAGAAATGTGGAACATGGACTGGGAAAATGCATATTTTGTGACATTATAATATTCATGTTTAAAGAAACATTTGTACTTTTGTAAATACTTTTGAAACAAAGTCACATTCTCAATGAAGCTGCCAGAGAGGAAACATTGTGTCCGAGCATCTTTATTGATATCTCCCCTTTTCAGGGTGTAACAAAAGCAGATATCTTACAAACTTATCTCAAATGTACGTGAGAAAATATCTATTTTTTGTCAGTAAACTAACACTTTAATGATCCAAGTCCAACATCTGAATGACATAAACATGTTCAATCCTTTCTCTAAGACGAAATAACCAAATCAGTACAGGGAGCACTTGAGGTGAACTATTTTACATTTTTTCTATTGTTGGCACCAGAGTAACATAAGTTAAAATGTCATCTCCACTTTCACTTACCGTCTTCATACATCAGCACTCTTTCATTACAAGCCCTTACTTATTGAACGGGTTAGCAGGCTTTCCATTTTCCCTTATGTGTGTGCTCAAAAAAAATGCAGAGAGACTCCCCCCCCAGGCCAAGGCTGGCCTATATTATGTGCATCAAAATGTGTCTAAAACGTCATTGTCACTGCATGAATACTACCTTCCACTGTACAGTGGCACATTGTGAAAGTGATGTGGACATACAACCATATAAAAAGAATGAAAGAAGTGGATGTAGCCATCATGACGTCACCCATACATAGGTTTGTGGGCTACTATTTTGAAGCCTCAAGTTTGCATTTTGGCTAACACCATCTAGAGCGAGGGAGGATAACACATTGAGACACAAATGTTTAAGAAATGCATTGTACATTTCTGCAAACCACCAATACATTACATTTTCACATTATTTTGTGGCAGATATGTTGAAACTTAATATCTCAACAATGTTGTGGTTAATGTGTGGTTAGATTTAAGCATCAAAACCAATCAATACATATTATTTTTCTCAAAGACGGTTTCTGTCATTTAAGGTGGTTCTTATCACTCTAGTGTTTGTGTTCATTTTTCTGATGTCAGGTTTTAATTAGTTATTTGACGCTATTAAAAGGGGGTGTGACATTGTGATTGACAGCTGGGTGCTAGCGATTGGTCGATGGGTGTATGGGCGGGAACTTGAGATTGCTACTCTGCAGAGTCTGGCACCAAATAACATAACCAGCACAAGATGTCAGCGGCTGTAGCTGGGATATTTACAGTGGGTGTAAGAGGACACACGTGGTTGGGCTCTAACAGCAGTCTGCACTTTGGCAGGCGTCTCGCCTAACTGAAACACTATTCCAATATCTCCACCACCTCACACTGACAAAGTCAGCTAGGTCAATTTAGAAGCATTATGATATGTGTTAAAAGGTGCAAATGTAACATCTTCCTGGTTTGCAGAGACATACAATGCTAAAATTTTCTTCCTTGGACTAGGCAGGACTCCGCCTCTGTACTGATTGACAGAGCTGTGGTGGCGACTTGTTGATCACAAAGTTGCCACACCAAAGCATACCTTAATTTATCAACTATTTTTCTCAAAATGATACCTCTCTTTACAAAAAGACATCATGCTGTATTAAAGATGATTTGAAAGTAGTGATTGAGGCCATAAACTTTTTAGGAAAATAATTTTCCAGGTAATAAATCAAGTGAGAAGTAGGGTCATTTTCTCATTGATTTCTATATAATCACTTATTTTTGCGAAAAGTGAAGACACCCCCTGCTGGCCATTAGAAAGAATGCAGGTTTAAAGCACTTCCACATTGGCTTCACTTTTCAGACCCAAAAGGTAGATCTACTTCAATTGGACAGTCTATACATACCAACTATAGGAGGCACGATACAGTACAGAACTGCACCCCTGGAGGTTGTTTTGATAAAGGACTTCAGAATAACAGCCATATGGGTTTAACCTGTTTTTTTTCTTTCAATTGAAACATCCTCTCTCCAACCACTACACCACCATGCTGCCCCAAACTGCCTCTAAAATGTCTCTTTCCAGGGAACCTTTGGGTGGATACTGTTCAGCCTGGATTAGCCCCACTCGTACACACAAACATGCAAACGAACACATATACATAAACCTGCATATGCACCACTAGTCTTGTTTTATCCGCGCCTTCAGTGAGAGAAACCACTCTTTAATCATTTCATAAGATCATTTGCCTGGCAGATACGCCTCAGGCTTTTCCCATTACCCCTGGCTGCCTTGACCTAGATATATGTGTGTGTGTGTGTGTGTGTGTGTGTGTGTGTGTGTGTGTGTGTGTGTGTGTGTGAGTGTGTGTGTGTGTGTGTGAGAGTGTGTGTGTGTGTGTGTGTGTGTGTGTGTGTGTGTGTGTGTGTGTGTGTGTGCGCGTATGATCGTACTTGATGGAGAATACAGCGATGAGTGTAAGTCCATGCATGGCTGTGTCCAGCGATGGCTAAAATACAAATGGACACACAGATGAGCCAACATGTGTGAGGCAGCACGCAGAGAGAAGCAAAGGAATAATACACTTTCTCACCAGCCAGCTTCAATGTACACACATTATTGTTAACGTGAAAATGTTTGCTTATGCATGTATTTACTATTTAAAGCAGTTCTGTCAGTAAATGGATGCTATATATTTACCATACAGCTGGTTTGCGTGTGAAAATGTGGCCATACTGGATATTTATGCAATACTTTCATGCTGAATAGCAAACACTCTGCAAATACTAAGTCATGCAGCTCCCTACATGTGCAAACACAACATGCATTCTGTTGGGATTTTGTGTATTTCACTTCAAATCAACTTTGATTAAAAAAAATGTATTCACATGCATCTTCATCTCAGCAGCAAAAGTGTTTTGAAAAAGTTAATGCCGCCATGCTTTCGGCAATGGATGAATCTGTTCGATGCAACTAAAGCATGATTAATGTTTTTATTTTCATGTTTAAGGAATCCAATGCACAGTTTGGAAAGGCTGTGGTCTTGGAAGAAGTTAATGCTAACATAAGCATGGGACAGGATATTTGCTTTTTGCTCGTGGTGATGAACCTACAGAAAATTACCATCCAAAACTTTAAAATTAGTTTGAGCACATTACGTTAAGTTGGTAGTTAGTTTTGGTGCCTAAACTCAACAGGGCTGGCCCATACATAACGTAGTTATTTTACCTGAAAATCTTTTGGGTGCATAAACTGCGCTGCCACCACATAATTTTAACAATAAGCGCCACCACGGTCTGCGAGGTCCCTGAAAAAAACTATTATGTTGTGGTTGGAAACCTACTGTACTTTGTATTTTTAAACAGATGTTTAGCAGCAACATCTGTTTCTTGATGTTAAATGGCTTACAAAACATATGTTTGTTATATGTCAGACTTTCTGTGTGGTTGATTAAAAAAGTAAAATTAAAAAAGATTTTTTTATTTTGTATTTTGTTCTTCTAGCTTTTGGCAGATGAAACCGTCATGAAAACCATCTGGATAAACTTAGATACATGGTTGCAAAGGTTGCAAAAAATCCTACTGTAGTTTCTGTACAGCTGGAGATACGGTACAAAGGCCTGGTTGTATAATTTAACAAAAGCAAGAAAAACAATATTGAGATGCTGAATACAAAGTAGGTTCACTCCTGTATCGGTGTTTGGTTTCCAGACATGCTCCTGCGTGTGTCCACAGCAGTACCACAGTCACTGAGCTTCTTAGTTTTACATGTGGATGACCTCTTTGGGACACTGACGCCAAAAAAGGCCCTCATAAGTAGAATAAAAGCAAAAATATGAGTGTTAAATATTTTTCCTGTTTAATCTGGCCAGCTAGTGAGACATTTTGGAAAATGTGAGGGGCCAGTGGAAAAGACAGGCAAGTCACTGCAGCAACTCTGTATGTTCAGATCGTAATGCTCACTAATGTCTCCCGATGAATTCCAACGATTAGAAAAAAAAAATCTGCACAAACAATACCTTCCATAAAAAAGACAGATTGCTGCACGCACAGAACCAATTTGCCTTTTAAATGGACAGTCATGTCATCAAACAAAACACGAGGCGAGCAGACAGCAGGGAGTGGTCACCCTTCTAAGACCTCTTGTACAGTCAGCCCAGCTCCTGCCCCGCTCGCCTCGGGACAGCCGAGTGACGGATGGAGGGACGGAGGAGCTGCAGGTCGGGGTGGGGGGAGGAGGTGAGCATGAATCAGTGACAGGCTGAGGGATGTCAAGATTGAAGGTAAAATCAGGGGACAGAAAGCTCAAGAAACAGACGTAAGGAGGAGAAAACGGGAAGAAGGAATGATTATTCTGTTGTTGATCTTGGATGCAGAAATGACGTCTGAATTCACAAAAAAATAATTAAATCAAGTCTTTAGGTAAACATATGGACTCGAATTATGCACTCCATATGAGCACAGCACACAGGTAACTCTACTGTAGGTGTTCATGTTTCTAATCTTTAGTGAAGAAAGAGCTTTTTACTGGTGCTTATGTGTAAATCAGCCCTGCAGCTTAAGCTGTTAGGTCACCTGCTGTTTTCTGTTCTTTTTTCAAATATACTATCATCTCTTTAAACCTTTGAAAAATATGTAACTGATTTCATCAGTGGTATTGATTTAGGTAAAACAGTGAATCATTAATGCATTTTTTTTTGCATAAGACTCGAGGAATACTTAATGATGTCTTTGATAGCCTTTGCTGGATGGCATGCCTGAGTGTGCTTTGACTGACACACACTTAAACCCAGCATGGTCTATTTTCACATTCAAGCCGCGGAGAGATAATGCCGCTTTCTAATCCCATGGAATAACCTCCGGCTATACAAGCACACCTGATATTTCTGATACCAGTCCGTCTGTGAGATTGCGTCGAAACTAGACTCCATCCCTGGAGCCATTTCGCAAGCTCTTGTATCTCTTCTTTCCAGTTTCAATCAAATGTTGGTCCAACGTTTGACTCAGTGTGGACGAGGAGTAGCCAAAGGGTGTGAGGGCCAGTGTGTGGCTATCGGACCTCCTGTGCATGAAAGGACAGCTGTTATCCGTGGTACTGAGAGCATGTTGGGTTCTGATATACAAGGACAAAAGGATACAGTTAGGACTCATTTAAGTGGACCAAAATACCATATTTCATTATGTTTGGAAAGTGGCAGTTAAGTCTTTACATGTTCAAGATCAAAGCCAAGCTGTGGCAGTGTGATGCAGTCAGGTGCAGGAGCGAGAAAAAAGTGATCAAAGTTAGCTGACAGTGAGATGAAAAAAAGCATCGTCTTGGGTGTGTTGCTCGAAGTACAGGTAAGACGATGAAATATGATCCAGGAAGTCCACTTTGAGGAGTATGAACATGACTTTGAAGGCTTGTCAGATGACAAATCACTGCAGAGCAGTTCCTGTTACAGTGAGACAGCTCTGTCCCAATGATCACAATAAAAGCAGCAAAATTATGCCATTATGTCATCGCACGAATGTTGCACACAGGCCAACACTGTGTGTAAGTGTGTAAGTGGATGCTGCTGTATTGTGGTGAAACCTGAGCCATGTTTAATTTTGTTTATTTCAATTTTTAACTTTTTTATTTCCCCCGGCCTCAGATTGATCATCTCGAGACAACTTAATTGTTTCTTATTTTTTCCCAATCAATGTAAAGGAGACTTCAGTAACATTATGTATTTGTAACAGAGGGGGAGGTGACCTTTCAAGAGAAACAAGTGTTTTGGGATTTGACTGGACATCGTCTAGAGAAATAGAGAGATACAGTGCTTTCTTGCCAACTGGTAAACCAATGCACACCCTCAAACATATAAAATAATGGATGAAGCAACTGTGGCATCACCCATTGGTTTGTGGACTTTTGAAGCCTGAAGTTTGGTATTTCGGCTTCCGCCATCTTCGTGTTTTTAAAGCCAGAAGTGACCATATTTTGACTCTCAGACAGCCTGTCACTCAAATTGGCCCTCGAGTTCTATAAAAATTCATGTTGAAATTATCTAAAGAGACCAAAACTGTTTTTCGTCCCAGGCTGTAGACATGTTTATTTCTGCTGTAAAGTTGGGCATTCTAACATCAAGGTCTATGGTGATTGGCTTGCTTACAAGTGGCCAGTTTTTGGCTCTACCAAATTTTTCAGCCAAGGAGGTTGCAGCTTGCTTCCAACCCATATGGTTATGTTGGATAAATGTAAACATGTGACCAAGGGAAAAGGAAAAATCTCCAGAGAAAAAGGATAAAATCTTTTTATGAAAGAGTTTTATTTTATTAATATATTCATTTTTGGCATATATGCACAATGCAAAACCAATCAGTTGCAGCGGGAGTGATTCCCCAGATTTCAGCTGGTCAGGAAGAAGGCTGAGAGCCAGTTCTCAACCACATGATATAACAAAATATTCACTTGAAAAAAATAATTTCACAAGCTCCTTCACAATTAAAAAGCCCCCTCTTTGATAATAAAAACAAATGCCTCTGAAAATAAAAAAAATGGTCCTCCAAATAATAAACAAAGGAATTTTCAATAATAAAAAAATGTGTTTTCAACAATAAACCAATGTCTCCTCAATATATTTGTATATTTGTTTTCAGTAATAAGGAAATGCCTCTTCAATTATAAGCAAATGTGTTTAACAATAAACACATGTCTCTCTGGTAATAAACACACATTTATATTTGGGTGTATGGGGGTTGGGTTTCAATGAAAATAACCAAATTCAATAAACAAATAAATGAATAAATAAAGTGGGTGTTGAGTGATTGTTTGGTGATCAAAACTTTTTTTTCCAGATTATTTTTTGTGGTTTTTGCCTTTTATGAAAGAATTGTTGGAGAGTGACAAGAAAGGGGGAAGAGATAACGGGGGTGACATTCAGCAGAGGGCTGCAGGTTGTGATTGAGTTTGATTGGGAGCACACGTGAGCTAAAGGCAAGCAAAACTCTTGCACATAATATCCAAAAAATAACTGCCCTGATACAGGTAAACTGGTGGAGCGGTGTTCCTTAATATTCCCTACACCAAGTTTTCAGAATGCTCACTATCACCCTCAATGCAAAAGAGTCTGAAATGAGCCTAAGTTTCTGGCTGACAGTATTTTCAAACATGAGGTCTGCCTCTGGTTGAGGAAAGATTCAGAGGGCCCTCAATGAGTGTTTCTTCACCTCTCTTAAGCCCCAAGAAAAGGCAATGTCACAACCTGATTGGCACAGAGGGAAAATGCACCAAGCTGCTCCCAGTTCTTCCTCAAGAGTCATTCCCCCACATCCTGCACACCCTGCGCAACAGCTGATCTGAATAAACCTCTAATCAACTCAGGGGAGTTGTGACATTCAGCTTAAGTGAATTGGAAAAAAGGGAAATGACAAAAAGTATCTAAGAATGTGGAACTTATACACACGATCTTTAATATATGATGGTGTTGTGTAATGTCAAACACTTATATTTGTGCATTCTGGTGAATTTATATGCACCAATCTATGGTTGAAATGTCTTTATTTGTGTAAAGGAGAGCACAAAAATTAGGTGATAGATGACAATTCAAAATATAAAAATAGGTTTTAATGGAATATAATTCAGTGAGGCTCTCAGAGATACTGTATCTCTTTAAAATATTATACTCCTGTGGGTCTTTTTTCATATTTAATGTTTTAATTTAATTTTCTCTGCAGAGTCAATCCGCATGTAATTTACTTTTCCATCCTCCTTTCAGTTTTTTGGTTGGAGAAATAATTTGTTTATGCATGTGGTTCCTATTGACATTAATGATTAAAAAAAATAAATAAATAAAGCTAAAAAAATGTTTCTCATTTGTGTTTTAGCTTGATTTCTGCTGATCAAAAAATGTAACTAATAACAAACTGTGAAAATATTCTGTTAAAAGTCAAAACCCTTTATTGAAAATGTTACCTAAATAAATATTATAATCAGGAACATGTACTTAGATTATTAATAGTTAAAGTACCCAACACAGAAAAAATATATTGAAAAACACCCCCAAAAAATATTAAATTAGAAAACAACTTTCATTTATTAATCAACTAATAATTTCAGTTGTACTATAAACGGTTGAATATTTTATTACAACATGTCCCAAACCTCCCCTCTAGAACCATTTGTCCTGCATGTTTTTGATCTCTCCCTGCTGCCACACAGCTGATTCAAATGATCAGCTCATTATCAAGCAGCTTCAGGAGTTCAGAACGAGTTCATCATTTGAATCAGCTGTGTGGCAGCAGGGAGAGGTCAAAAACATGCAGGGCAAGTGGTACTGGAGGGGAGGTTGGGAAATCCTGGTTTAATTTATGCCAAAATATATTTTATAAGCAATAATAATATTTAATAATAATAATAATCTTAAATTGTAAAGTAATTTGGATCTATAGCTTGCAGTAAAATGTAAAAAAAAGTACAATATTTCCCTCTGAAATGTAGCGCAGTATAAGTATAACGTGGTAAGTAAGTATAACGTGGCATTAAAAGCCCTCAAAGACCTCAAAACCCATACTTATATAGAGTACTTGAGTAAATGTACTCTATTACATTTCACCTCAGGTGAAAATACTCCAGTCAGATGTATATTATTAAGACATACTGTATGTGAACTATGTCTGTGGACTGTAACCTTTGAGGACACGTTGACACGGTTCTCAGAGTACAGTGCAGAAGTGTGTGTTGCAGTGTGTGTGTCAGTGCAGTAAGTATGTGCATTTATCTTTAGGTGTGTGTGTGTGTGTGTGTCTGTCTGTCTGTCTGTCTGTCTGTCTCCATATCTGTGAGTGACCCTTTTCACCTAAACAGCGTTGCCCAATGTGTGTACGTGCAGGGCATCTGGAAAAAGAACACATCTCGGGTTATGGACAGCATTTACTTGAATGTTATGTCCTAGCACCTTGCAGAATGTATATACGAGGGCCGCGGGGACTATTTCTGTCACGTAATATGAAGACGGCGTCTTGTCAGCCGGGTGAAGCGGGCCGTGGTCATGGGAGGACATACATAGGGGGCGAGGGGGGATGGTGTATACAGTGCATGTATGTGTATGATAAAGACTTATCTCTGTGTATGTTTGGTTGCTCCCGTTGTACTGTACATTATCAATTTGCTGTAAAGCCAGGTCATGTGTAGGGGTTCATTATGTTTTCCTGTGGACGGAAACTCATTGTGTTGATTGCACTGTATTGAAAAAGTGATGATGGTAATGAGGCTGCGTGTGTAAAGGCAGCAGAACCTGAGACTCAATTTTGTACTGAAGAGATAATGAAACAGCTTGAGGTTGACTGTGTGGAGCCGCGAGGTCAATTCAGCTATGAGGAAGGCAAATATTTTTCTGCATGAACTGTGTTTACATTTCAGTTTAGTGAGGGCACAGCGATTGTTTTGCTGGCAGGTCAAGGGAGCGTTCCGCACACAGGCTTGACAAGTTTTTTTTTATGCATATTTTCTGTCCATAAATTGTCTTTACTTTGAAGGATTCATGCTTAAAAATGTTTTATAAGGCTTTTTATGACTCGGTCGAGCGTTCTCTACTTTAAGATTTGTTAAGCTACCTCCCAGCACCTGTCTTCGCTGTAGGATTCGAGCTTTAAAGGTCATTGTTTATTTCCGTGCACAGATGATGATATTCAGCTTTAGGTGGTCCCAGAAGGACTCCTATCTGCCGTGAACCCATTTCGGGATGCGTTCAGCGGGCCTTTCTTTTCATATATCAACACAACCGGCAGAACAATCATCCTCAATCACCCCTTTTCTGTCTGTCACTCGGAAACCCCACACCACATTGGCAGTGCTCCCAAAAGCTAACGTGGCATCACATTCTTGACTAAACGTGCATAAAAACAAATTAGCCTGGCCCATACAATTTGCAAAGGGATGTGTGCAGCCAGCCAGCAAATAGATGTCATTCCAAACCAAGGTCATGATGGTATTGAGGCTGGAAATTTAGGATTGATGTTTGCACATGCCGGGGCTCCTCCACTTTTCACTCCCAGTCTGACGGTTTTGTTGCAGGCTTATTGGACAAGAGCCTCTGGGAGCGAGACAACAGAGACTATCCTCCACAACCTTGTGATTTAGGGCTGAATTAAAGCCCGACTTATCAACATCTTGTAAAAGGGATGAGTAGTTGCATCAATACATTTGAGTTTTGCTTTTTTTTTCTTCTTCTTGTGCCACAACCATTTTTTAAAAAGTTTGATTTAATGATTTAACCTCTAAGAAAGTGTGTGGGTGAAGGACTCAGTCGGTCCATACAAACATGAAATAATTGAGGAAAGTTTTACGGCTTCTCATTTGGTCTGAAATGGTATTTGGAGCAGCACTGACATGCCCCCAGCCAATATAATCACTAAAGTGTGCTATACTGTTTTATCACCTTTTTGATCCAATATTTTACACATTTCAATATCCACATTGAAATGTGCATGTCTGAACTGATTTAATTTTTTGAACCTGTGTGTTTTTAACATTGGCGTTACTTCCTCGTTTTAGATCTCACAGAAAATAATGATGATGTGCAAAAATAATTGCAAAAGCAACCTTTTTTTTCTTCTTCTTTTTTTTCTTTTTTACTGACCTTGTCAGAGAGTCAATATGTGGAAAAATATGTATTGGAGCCCTTCTACTGGCCAGAAACTAGCATATTCCATGAGGGAGGCAAAATATGAAAACTGACCATGAAATACTGTCAGTCTACCAATTAAGGAAATATTTATGTTTTATATTGAATGGGCATGAATAAATTTATATTTACATTGTTAGCCAAAAGGAATCCCACTTGCAGGTATTTCAGGTGCTTCAAAAAAGCCACATTATGCAAAACTGAAATGGAAACACTTTTTTGGTTTTTACAGGTCACATGATGTACAACAAGTCACATGACATTCTAAAAAACAAACTGGCTCCCTCAGGCATGATGCAGCAGGTGCGACAAGAGGTGCTATTGTGTCACATAACTCTTCAAAAGTTGGATCATCCGAAAGTTTTGAGTCCACAATTCCTCTGTGAAATTGTAGACTATCACCTCCCAGAAATCTCTCATGTGTGGGTCATTATCGCTCGCATAACACACCTGCATCACCTTCAATAGGGAATAATGACAGCTAATGTGGTGGCTGAAATAGAAATAAATCTGTTGATGTTTTGAACATCCATCGTCATTCTTCTTGGAATGTTATCGTGAGACGAGAAGCCGCATAACATCACAAGAGAAGTCACATAACATCACTCAATGGAAACACAGTTGTGTTTTGAAAATATCTATTAAGTTTTGCACAAATCTGTAATGGAAACCCGCCTGTTAAAAAGAGTTAGTTAGCTGGCCAACACCACAAAGAAGCGGAGAAGCATTTATCAGTCTACACACAAATATTTACAGGCAATTCTCACAAAATTAGAAAAATGTTAACAATAATGATAATACCATTTTGGAGGGTGGGGGGTGGCAGTATAAATGTGCCAGTAGGGGCCAAATTTGCAAGGGCCGACACACACACGACTGCATATACAGGTATGTACTTTGACTTCTGTCTGTATTCTTTTCACTTCACCTGAGTCATTGGGATGCATGGTAAATATACTGCACCTTAAAGCAGCGGGGGCTTTTTACCCTGCATGGTATGCAGAGTGGGGCTGTGTTGAACGGAGCAGGGCCAGTCTAATAAGTCCCCAGGCTATGGCAGCGAGGCCTGTGGTAGGTGGATGATGGATCTCAGTGCCAGGGTACATAATGGTGGGACAGGGGAGCACTGGGGTGAAGGACAACACTCTGCCCTCTCTCCTTAATCAGATGCAGATCAAGCTAAAAGCAGCGGAGCAGCAAATCCCTCCTCTAACAGCGAGCCTCTGGACCCCGCACAATCCCCTCTCCCTTTCGCCTCTCTCCTTCCCTCCGTTGGCCCCTCCTCCTCTCTTCATCCCTCTCTCTTTTCTTCTGATTGTCTTAGCAACAGAGCTTAGGGAGCGAGACAGAAGAGGAGATGGATGCTCGGGGCCCTTTACCACAAAGATCATATAGGATAAGTGCAAAAGCCCGTTGTGGCTTGTTGATAAAGTATTGATTTCTCCACAAGCTGCTGTTTACGAATCACCTTGCAGGGAGTGACCCCCGAGACCTTAGGGTGTGAGGTAAAAGCGTGTGAGGGAGGGGAGGGGGGCAACGGGGGACACATGGGGGTAATGTGAAAAATGAAGAAAGGGAGAGAGAGACAGACAGATAGAAGAACAGAGGGGGGAGATAGGAATTGATTGGGGACAAACCTGGCCGTTAATTGAAGAGATGGATCAATGGTGGTGGAATGTTGAATTTGGGGGAAACGAGGCAGGAGGCTCTGCTTCTTGATGCTGGGGGACAACATAAGCACACATTCACAATTGCGCTGCTGACACACTCAAATGAGCACTGTCTGCGCCTTTATGCCACATCTCTTTGTCTCCCGAGAGATCGAGGCCTTGGCCACGTGAAGAATATGAAGAATGTTAATGTCATCCTTTGAACTAGACGCTCCCTCCTGTCTTCTGTTTGGGTAATGGCGGTAAACAATGTTTGTAAAGAGTCATTTGGAGCCTCGAGGCTAGTTCCAGGGTGACTGACAGGGACAATGTCACTTCCCCTAGGGTTATACCAGGACAGACACAGAGAGCTCTCAACTTTCAGGTTCAGTCTGAGGAGTTAAATACAGTGGCCCTGAGGGTCAAAACACAGTGACATTTCAAAAAACACAGCAAATCACAAAACACAACATTTACCAAAACGCAACATTTCAGAAAACACAACAGCTCGTTAGAAAACGCGACATTTCACAAACACAACATTTACCAAAACGCAACATTTCAGAAAACACAACAGCTTGTTAGAAAATGCGACATTTCACAAACACATTTAATAAAAAAAATTTCAGAAAATCCAACATTTCAGAAGACACATAACATTTCACAAAACAAAATGACAAAATTTCACAAAATGCAACAATACTAAACAAAAAACACATTTCCCAAAATATATCAATGCTTCACAAAACACATTTCCTAAAATGCAAAAACACCTCACAAAACAAAACATTTCCCAAAACAGAAGGACATTTCAGAAAACACTTTGACATTTGAAAAGAAACATATTTCCCAAAACCCAACAACATTACACAAAACAAATTTCCAAAACACGACTTTTCAAAAAACACAACATTTCACAGGCCCCATATTTCACAAAACACAACGCCATCTCACAAAACGCAACATTTCTGAAAACACGACACTGTGGTGTTTTGTTAAATATGGTTGCATTTTCTGAATTGTTATTGTGTTTTCTGAAATGTCATTGGGTTTTAACATCATAAGCCCCCATTTAGAGTGTTTTTTTTTCATCTTTTCCACCCCCACCTCTAGCCAGTGTCAAGGTGAAGGCTTGGGATTCTGTGTGTGTGTGTGTGTGTGTGTGTGGCCCTTCATTTTCGATAGTTGCATTATACGCATCTGATCAATAGGTCACCATTTAGCAAAAATGTGACCTGAGTATTTCTCCTGTCTGGACTATATGTAAAAGTCCTCATGCCATGAGGAAAAAAAAGAAGGAGAATAGCTCATTAAAGGAAAACACTGTTGACCGCCAGCAGAATAATCCCCTGATTTTCAGAGTCAAAGTCAAACGCTCTGTACACCCATCCACCCACCACAACCTCATCACTGCTGATTTTGCCGCACTATACCTTCTTCTTTTGCACTAAGAGTGAACATTTTTTCAGATGTTTTAACAAATGATCAGTGCAGTTATTTTTCTGAAGAGGACACAGTGCGTAATTTATGATTACACTGCACAACAACGACGGACAAGCACAACAACAAGAAAGAGGAAGAAAGCAAGAAGGAAGCCAAACTGCTTGCTCCCACTATTCTTCCCTCTCTTACACCTTGTTGTCAGGAAATCTAATTTGTACCCGCAGCCCACAGAGCCACCTGGTAACATATGCAGCATGCAAATGTGCCTCTGTTTTCGGCATTGCCAGTTGTAGAGGGAGAGAGAGCGAGGTAGAGAAAGAGAGATTGCCCTGGAGGATTAATGACATCATTCTGTATGCACCTCTGGACTCCCACACCGCCAGGATATTACCCACCTCTGACATAGAGGGATAATGTTGGTTCTATGAAGGCACCACGTTCAGGGATCTATCTCTTCCTGCTGGCGTACAAAAAAATAATGGGGCTGGTTCATCATCAGATTGCGTGTCAGGTTTTGGGGAAAAAAATGAATAAAAATGTGGCATATTGAGAATAGATGGGTCTGAGGCTGCAGGCTAGTTAGAGTGTACCGCCTGGGTCGGTGACAGTCTCACTAATGGCGGCTCTCCTTGCTAGCACAGCAACACGACTTGGTGCAGCGGGGCGCAGTGTGTGGCTGCTCTACATGCACTCGTTGTAGCACATTATCCATCTTCTGGTGCTGATTATGTGTACAGCTTTTATTTGACTCGGTGGAACAATGTGTCTATTAAAGGAGGCGCAGAGGACAATGACTGCAAGTGGGTAAATCCCTCTGCAGATGTAAGAGTGATGCACCACATTGGCCCTCTCTCCAGGGGAGCGGCTATCGCAAACAAAATTCATCACGGTGCCGTCGAAGCTATTGTTGGTCTTTTAACAAAGTAGCTTCAATTTGTTGTCATCAACATATTGTGTTTTCTTCTTAGATCAACATCTTATATTAAGTCTCTCTTTCTCACTGTTTTTTACACTCTGCTGCTGCTTCCCACACCAAACCTCTTGACAATGCTGCGTTAAGTTATTTAGGTTAAGTTTTTTTGTTGTTGTTTTTCTTCCGTTATTTACACGTGACTCTCAAACATGGAAAATTGTGCATTGCGGCTGTATTCACATGAAAAGATATCTATGATAAATACAACACATTTATGTGTTTTCTATTAAAACTTTGCATGGTGATGAAGATGATAGCACAACTCTTAAAACAAAAGTTACCCAACAAAATGACCATATATATTTATATATCAATGACTTACCCAGTGTTACCTTGTAATGTTTTCTCATAGACCGCTTTTTATGATATCCTACAAAAATGCACAACAGTTCATATGGTGTCGTACAAATTAGCGCCCTACGATTAACAGTACATGCTTAATGTACAGTTAAAGAGGTTAGATTAGGTTTAGGCACTAAAAGTTACTATGGTTAGGTTTAGGAAAAGAAACAAAGTAAGAGCGTATACCTAAAATGACTCAAAGTTACTCAAAGTCCACAGGACCCTAAACACGCATCTCCATGGGAACGTCTGGTGTTTAGAGAGTGATCTACCACAGCAACATGGCTCCTCACTGCTAAGGACCATGTCAGGGCATTGGTCACGTGATCGCAGCCTTTCAAACGCATGGGATATGCATGACTTTGGTTTTTTTTTTTTTTTTTTTTGGTTGAGGAGGGTTTTCCTGCAGTGAACGGAGAATCCAAAGAAGACTACTTACTTACTACAGTTAATTAAGAACAGTTGTCATTTTTGGACTCCCAGTTCACTTTGAAGGCATGCGAGAAAAATGTTTTTTTTCAAGGTAACACAGGGTGGGTATTTGATGTACAAAAATGATCATTTTGCAGGTGAAGTATTCCTTTAAACTTCACTTGTAATTGCACAAAATTATATTATTTACATTTGAAAAGCTGCAACATTGATATTTCTCTTTTCACAAAGTCCATATTGTCTCCAGAGTTTGATTTTCTCACATTCAACATTTTGAATAAAATAAGTGTATCAGCATTTTATCTCATCAGCTGCAATGTCACTCTGAAAGCATGAGCCTATTTGATGTGGACTGCCCCTCTAAAAGTTATCCCTGCATGTTGGTTTGCTGATTGTAAAACCTGACTTAAAGGTAAGAACAACATATTTAAATGTCCACAAAGTCAGATTGTAAAATTTCCCCAAGTAATATCAAGTACATAGTGATTTTATTTATTGTAAAAAACTGAGATTGCTGTGACTTTTTTTGCAGTGTGTAACTGTTTCAGATAACAAAATTGTAACGTTTATTGTGTGTGTGGCTGGTTTTCATGAGCAAGCAAATTGTTGGAGCATCTCATACTGAAAAGCGACTGCTCTCACATGACGCTGACAAGGAAAACTGCCTAAACATTTATGGGTCGCATGTAGGAAAGACGTCTCTCTCTCTCTCTTTCTCTCTCTCTCTCTCTACATACACACACACACACACACACACACACACACACACACACACACAAACACATCTATTCTGTTTATCCTGTCCTCTGGACCCAGAGGCCCCTGGCTTCAAGGCCAGAGAAGACCAGCCTAGAGGCTATAGGCTGTCCTATCCTGTTTCAGGCCCCTCATAGCCAGCCACATCTGTTTAATGCATACATCCAGTCATGAGGTCATGAGGTGGGAATGTGACAGGGAGCAAAGAGGGCTCTGGACTCTGGGATCATTAGCGCCTGCGGGTATTGTGATGTTTGCAGAACACAACTAAATCATGAAAAAAGACTAAAAAAAAAAAAACAAAACTGTGTTTACATTACAGGAGAATTAAATTATGTCCAAGGCTTGCCCATTCTTTCAAACAAAGGTGGTGGGAGATGGAAGCGAGAAAACAGCTCCAATCATTCACAAGTAAGAAAAATACTTTCAGAGTGGTGACAAACAACTTGAGCTGAATTTGGCAGACAAATCGCCCCCTTCTCCGTTGATCAGGGCATATGTCATTGCTTGTTGAGACCCAAAGGTGCGATGAGGAAAGAGCGGAGCGTTTTTCAGCCCCGGGCTCTGTCATTGAGACATAATGGGACCTGCCTGGCCAAAGGCCTTTTTTTGGTTTCCATCAAATGGAGAGGAGAATGGATCCCAGAGGAAGGTATCAGTGTCCGTGCGATGTTCTCTGGTCCGACCGTGGAATGCCAAGAACAACACAGCGGGTTTAGTGCTTAGGACCTGGAGAGGAAATTACAAGCTAAAGACACTAGATCTTAGGACATTTCCAGGTATTTAAGGCTATTAATCTGCTGAGTTCCTTAATGACAATATTATGGTTCGCTGGCTACTGCTTTCGCTCTGTCTGCCGGTGTGTCTGAGGATACACACACACGAAGCGCACATGCATGCACACACAAATCACATTGACACATTCATATATTCAAGGATACACTTAAAAAAGATACAAGAAGCAGCTCACTCCTTCACTACACTTATGCATGCATGTACCACACAATACTTGTGGAGGGTCCACTCTAACTGTGGCACACTGCCACTCACTGGTCTGTGAGAGGAGCTGCTCTACCTTCACATATCTCTAAGTGTTTTTTACAACACATACATCTCTCTTTTTTTTATCAATGAAAAAGCACATCCGTTTATTGACAGCAACGTTATGGTCAAAGTTTCCGTTCATCATAAATCCTTTTAAGTTATACAAAACAAAAATAACCCTCAGGTGTTCGCAGACTTTCTATGTAAAAGGTTTCCAGGTCCCTGTCTCTCTTTAATCAACTGATAACCTTGTACCACAGCAGTGACCATGTATGCGGAAGATTAGAAAGAATAGAAAAGAGGACAGGAAGTGAGATAAAAGATTAAGGGATGGGAGAAGGAGAGGAGAGCAGAGGATGTGCAGGAAAGGGAGAGGGAGAAAGTGAGAGAGCAGCGCACTGTGTGACACGCAGACAGATGGTAGCCACGCTGCATAGCCGCCGAGGCACATGCGATAGCCGTGAACCATGGTAGAGCCTCCCACACCCACGCCTCTACTGTTGACACCTCTCAACATACTCAGGCAGGGAGAGAGGGGACAGAGGGAGGGGGAGGACACACAGGCGGGACGCTGGTTCTTACACTGTGTTCTGGATGACTGAGGTGTTGGAGGATTTGATGTGGAGCATCTCTTGGTGGAACTGGAACTTCAGGGTGCTGTTCCAGTAAACCACTTTGTGCTTGTGAACAAAATGCAAAGTGAGATTTGTCTTGAGGTTTTTTTTTTGTAATATTGTTCTTTATTTCATGTTTCTGTTTTTACCAGCCTTTAACTAACACCACTGCCCCACAAGCATTAAACTTTCCAGGATTTCATGTCACCAGCTTGACATGATGAGACCAGTCAAGTGGCTTCAGCAGGTCCAGGCGCAGTCCAGTCACCAGAAGAAAGGTCAGCTTTGTATGTTTCTGCAAATCACAAATATGTTACATTTGCATGGAGGGGGACGGTGGATGGCGTGACGCCATGGCAAAACACCTGCCAAACTGTAGACCATTGTTTGAGACCCAAAAACAGCAACAACACCGGTTTGAGCCACATATGTCTGGGTGTATTTAGCAACACATCTCAAATTTCCAAGCGGCATATGTGGCTCCCAACTTAGGTGTTTCTTACCAAATGTGTGTTTTAAGCAGCGCATTGCAGCATTACCCCACTGCATTTGTGGCACTTAGGGTTTTTTAATCGACATATTAAGGCATTCCCTAGTGGCATTGGAGCCACAAAACAAGGTGTTTTAAGCTTAAGCAGGATCTTTTTCTTACTATAACCAAGTGTTTTTTGTGCCTAAACCTTGTCACACCTTCGTCAAAGTGTTCTTGACAAACATATCCACTAAAAAATAATGTTGAAATATAATGTATCTGTGGTTTGCATATTTTACAGAAGAGGTAAAGTGTTATTTTCAATTGACTTTGGAAACATTATGAGGGAAAAATCATGTTTTTGAGAAAATCTCAGAAATGAGCAGAATTCACAAAGAGTCAAGAGGATGAAGTGTTTTGTGTCTGTTGTTTTGAGCTGATAACAACAGACCGGCATTTCCAGGACCCCAAAAAAGGACATGAGGGTCAAGTGAACCCCAGAACATGTTTACGTTCCTCTGATAAAAGAAGCTCTCCATCACAGAGTCAGAGCTCTTGAAACAGAGGTTAGCCTGGATGTTGCATCAGAACTCTATTGTACCCCGAAGTCGACCTATGACATTAGCAGGTGTCATCTCTTTACAGAAACAAAACAACATTTCTCTTTTTACAGTCATCCCTGTGCCTCGGCCTCTTTTTGTGCCTTTTTCACATCATCCACCCTTTTCTCCCTCTCTACCACTCCCCACCCACTCCTTTTACACCCGTCTCTCTCTCTCTGTCTGTTTTCCTCCTCTTCCCCCTTCACCGTACCCATGCAGGTTGTTGTTTAATATGCACAGCCCATTCTTGCTCCTTTTATTATTGTCCCACTGGCGGCGGAGGCCCTTTTCTTTGGCCAGACAATGGGCGGCGTCGTGACAGAGAGCACGGTGGTCATGTCCCATTTGCCACCCCGCGCTATCTCTCTATCCTGCCCCCCTTCTCACCCGCCGTCCGCTTTTCAATAGCACCCTAATACTGTTACAGGAGAGAAAGACCTGGGAGCCTTCAATACGCCCCAAGCCTCCAGGGCCACAGCTATATACATACTATTAGCATAATTATAGCCTGAGAGAGAGAGAGGGGAAAAGACAGATAGACAGAGAAATAGAGAGAGAGGCAGCAAAGGTGTTTGTAATGTGACAGTAGTCTCCCCCAACCCCTCCACATACACACACACACACACACACACACACACACATTCGAGGAAAGACATTCTTGTAAAGGACATCTGAATAGATCTGGTATTGGATTTGTCCTGATCTCATCTATAGTTGGAACAGTTCACTCTGGGCTGAGACTCGTGGGTGGGCAATTCTCCCCGTTGGTGCCACGGCTGCCTGACTTTGAACTTGAACTTGGACCCCGGCTGTCGAGCAGATTGAAATTGAATTGAGGAGGGCTCCCCCTGGGATACTGGGTTGGTAAATGCAGGCTGGAGCAGCTGTGGTCCCGGCGGCTTGTTTACATGTTAACATCTCTTCCCGTTCGTGTTATGTTATTGTGTCCTACCTCAGCTGTATTCATTCCCGTGTAATGACGGGGTATTTGAAGTTCAGCCTGAAGGAGCCTCATTTACAAACATCTATCAGTCTTACAAAATCACTACTTGGATAAAACTAAAGGATGCTATGGTTTTGTGTTTACACACGTGAGAAACTTGGAATAAAACAGAATATCTGTGTGAGTATATGAAATACAAATATTGTTTTGGTTGTGTTTTGTTTGAGTGTTTGTTCCCTAAAAAAGAGCAAAGGTTCTTTAAAAATAAACTATATATGTTTATCAGATTTTTATTTATTCATGAAAATAAAAAATGGAAGAGTTTAAGTGAAAGGATGAAAGGTCATATTGTCACTCAAGTGCATTCCCATCCATTATGAGCATTTTCAATATGAGCATAAAAATCGCAACAAATTTTGGGGAGAAAAAGTCAGAACAATGCAAAGAGGTTTAGGGTTAGGCTTTTTTTCTTTAATTTCTTTTTGTTTTGCTTGTTTTGATTTGACCAAGGTTTGTATGGTGAAGACTGATGGAATGTAGGAATATTCATGTTTAATATTAAGTTTGTTGATTAAATATTTTAGCTCCTTACAAACCATGAAATACTTATGTTGTTTACTGAATATGTTTATTGGGTAATCGTATTTTGTCTCCTTACAATATACTTTTTTATCGTTATTTTTATTTTCACATTTTTGAAATAAAATAAAAGTATTGAAAGTATTTTGCCAATATGGTGACCAATGCATAGCATTTAGAAAAGAGCTTTGTTAACTTGAAGACGCAAACACATACACATACACGGCAAACAGCGCTGCAGAGAGCTCACGTGACAGAAACTGCAGGGGACAATAAAGAGTGATACACATAACTGGGACATGCAGCGCTTGTTGTTGCCATTTGTGGAAGTTATTATAAAAGTCAGCTCTTTATCACTGGTGTTTGAAAGTAATATTTTAGAAAATATTTGTTTTGTGATTTTTTTTAAATTGCTTTTTCATGGCAGTATACGAATATATATTCCATGCTATTGGTTTACATTAAAATCATTAGCAAACCAATAAATTAGCATTCATATAGCTGCTCATTTTATAATCCTTCCTTCTTCCCCTCCATCCTGTAGTGACCCTCCACCCTCAAGATCTCTATAAACATAAATTTAAAAAAAAAAAAAAATTGACAATCTCAGTCAACAAATCAAACTCCCCAAAGGTTTAAAAAATCTAAACCTTTTTGTCTCATTTTAACACTGGGTATCAAATATTATTGCAAATATCCGCCAAAATTAAAGCCAACTGTAATAACTCCTAATCCACAAAAGGCATCAACAAGAATTCCAGCCATGTGCATCACTTTTAAGTGTCCCCTGGAAACTATGAACTATGAACTATGTCTGTTACGTTACAATGTAACAGACATAGTTCTTTGATGACTTTTTCTGTGTGAAGCACATGACTCGTCAAATTGATGCGGATGTTTCTTCAGTTGTTTTGTGTTTTCTTCACTTGCAGAGCATTAAGCTCTCAGGGTGGCTGTACATTTTGGCCTGGAGTCAGCATCGATTGTAATGACAGAAAACAAAAGTAGGATGTTACAATTACATGTTTTCTTAATTTGCGCAATGAGCTCTTAGGGCCACCATAAAATGGCCCTAAAAATAACCTGAAAATCCCTCCATAGGCATTTTTTACCCTACTCTTATACACAAATGAACACACTGCCACACTCACACACAGACAGGCGGTCATACCCTAACAATCATATTTTGCCTTTCATGCAGCATCTACTGTACACCGCACAGCAGCCTGGCAGAGTAAAAACGATGATCCGTTCTCCACCCACTACATATTTTTCACAGGAAAGAATACCACGGCAATAGAAAAAGCCAACTCCTCGCTACCACTGGCCCAGTCATCCTGTTTTAGGGGCGGCTTTAAAGCATGTCACAAGACCTCATGCATAGTAAACAGTGCGGCCTCCATGGCTGACTGGTGAGCAATTTGCCTCGTAGATTGCCTGGCCCCGGGGCCTTGGAGCTATGTTTATGTATGAGCCCTCCTGTTTCATATGTATCGGCCCCGGATCATTTTCTCCCCCCCTCCCTGTTTTCTCCCTGGCAGAACTGATGGCATACACATACACCCACCTGACAATGTGCACAAAAACACACACACATGCATGCATTGGACAGACACATAACGTAAACATTAAGAGTGATGACCTGCACAAGGGGTGACACTGTCCCCGCAGATTACACTATTGTCAATACAAATAGAAATTTACTATACATGTGTTGCAGCTGCTGCTGCTTACCGTGGCAGTTGTGCCTTGCAGGGTGAGTGGAGATGCATTAGGAGCGTGTTGTCTGTGATGGTGTTTTCACACCTCCTCACGTTGGCCATTTTATCCCACCTTTAACCATATTTTCCACCTTAAGTAAACAGCTCAAATTCCATGTTAAAGCTGGAGACTTGAGATTTCCAAGCTCTGTCATCAGCACCTTTTCATAACATAATCACGAGGCCGTCATCACATGTAAATAAAGATATTTTTAAACATGTGTCAAATATTATTTGAATTTCCTGATGCTGATGGCGTGCGCTGTGAGACCGCATGCAGAGAGACAATTACGAAACTGAATACATGTAAGATGAGAATCCCGAGTTCATTAACCCTTCATCACTCCCTCTGTTATCCCTCCATCCTTCATTTCCCACATTCTCATCCCTCCCTTTTTTTCTCTTCTCGCCGACTCTCTCTCATTCATCGTTTGAACCCCCACTCTCCAAATCTCTGTTTAATGAAAGAGCAGACAGGTTTTTAAAGATGCACAAAGCCTATCTTTAAATGGGAAAAAAGAGATGCTTAATGTAAGACCATCTTAAGGAATATTTACAGCATCAAAAGTCGGGCCGTAGATGTCCTCTATGTGTCAGCTAAGGGCGAAGCATCTCCAAAGGGCCCAAAATGTAATGGGTTTCACAGGACACAATTTGTTTGATATGAAATGATCCTCGGCAGACACAAAGTGGCCCCCATTAGGGGCCAAGCAGATTAGCGCAGTCCTCTGAGGGTCTGTGGCTCAGTGTCAGTGGTGGAGGACTCTTCTTATCTTTCATTAAGCGCACACAGCAGGGCGGATTCACCAGCCCAGGAGGGGGGTGGGGGGGCTGAGGAAGAGAGAGAAAGGAAGAGAGGGAGGGAAACAGAGATTGGTGGCGTTTAAAAAATCATTTTCACATATCATAGCCCCATCTCTAATTCAGCGCTAGGAGCGAGAGAGCCGCGGGGAATGCACAGCATCTTTCTCTCCAAATGCCAAAATTGACCAGCAGGCACAGAGGAAATGAGGCTGAACACAAATACACACACTGACACACTTGCCGTGCACGCACACACACTTTTGTGACAACAGACAGGTTGGATAAATGCACAGGCAGGAAGAGAAGGCATATGCAAGCACCAGCGACAAACACACTTGCACATGCCAAGTCTTGAATACAGACAAACACAAAAATGAGATCTACTCAGACACACACGGGGGAATACCACTCTTCACACACACACACACACACACACACACACACACACATCCACACCACAGCGATGGCAGCGTGCCATGCGGGTTCATGCCTAATCTGTGTTTGTTAATGGTTGGCGTGTGCTAATTACTGTCACCGTGCACCAGGGGCCTTCGCTGGCCAATCACCAACTAGACTAGCCTCTGACCGGCCAATCGCTAGCCGGTCTAGCCTCTGAACCGAAAGGGGCTTCTGGGAGAGAGGGACTTTCCGCTGTGTTGAAATTGGCCTTGGAACACTCGACTAATGCTGGAACATGGTGTGTGTGTATGTGTGTGTGTGTGTGTGTGTGTGTGTAAGAGAAAAAAGACTGACAGAGAGGGACGTGGTGAGTGTGTGAGGGAGAGATGGAGAGTGCTTCCGTGTGTGTGCACATGTGGCACTGCGAGCATGTGTCCGACGACATGTGTGTGAGCAGCAGACGACAGAGTGGAAAGCAAAACAAGGCCTGAATGTGGGCCAAGTCAACCACTCCACAGGCTCAAAGGCAGCAGTAATCCAGTGTTGACATGGTAAAAGCCATGAGCTTAGTGTCAATTAGATAGAAACAATATGCTTACTCTTCTGGAGTAAGTGGATAGTACCTTTTAAGTAAAGCAAGCCAAGCAATAGTGGGTTTAAGCTGCAATTAAATGAGGCTGTGAATCTGTCGGCATCTCTCATGTTTCAAATTCTAACTCCATATTTTTCAGCTTGTTTGTACCAATTTGAAATTCTGCTCGTGACAGCCATCAACGTAGGAGTTTTACCACCATTTTGTGCTCGCTTCCTATTCTACCCTCAGAGGCTAGATGGCCTTATTACATTTTAGTCACTCAGAATGGGTTTCTGGGCCATGACAATCTCAAACCACGCAGGCCACCATCATTCAGTGTTGGTGAAAGAGGAGAGATACAAAGGGTGAAACCATCTTTGACATTCCTGGAATGGCCCTGAAGCCATAAGAGGGAGGTGGTGCATGTGTGTGTATGTACAGTATGTGTGTATGTTTTGTATAAATGGCTGCTTTGCTCCTCTGATAATGCCACGGTACCAGCTGAGGCCAGAGGGTATGAGGGGGAGAGGATCATGTGATTGGTTGATGCGTTACGCCATCTTAAACGATAGTGAGAGTCCATTTACAGCGGTCGCCTACTGATGCTGCCCCGGAGGGGTACGAGGCTCAAAGACACCTGCATGTAAACAAGGCATGCATTTAAAGGCGCAGTACATGCATGCATACCGACAATGATTCACTTTTGATTTTTGGAACAATTTTCAAGAAAGTCAAAGATGCTTTTCACAAGTTGAAAAGATCCTAAAGAACTAAACATGTACAAAGTAGCACAGATCACTAAAGCAAACAAAGTGTTTCTAAAAATGTGAAATATTTTGACAAGTATTTGATGGAATCCCATGCAATTTTGCACGTATGTCCATGATAAATCCTAATGTTGGTGCAGCCACTGAATATTTCTGCCAAACTGGAGGCTTCAAAATAGGAGTCCACAAACTAATGGGTGACATCATGATAGCTACATCCAGTTTGTGTACAGCTTGTATACAGTCTATAGTTCTCAGGTTCCGGTTCCTTTATTTGCACCCGTAGGTAAATGTTGTTTGCAGTATAGGTTGAAAGGCATCCATTTGACACTTTTTTCAGACACCACAGATAACACATTGGCATTCCTAACTTGTCAAACACTGACACCTGGTCAGCAGCCCTCAGCATCAGTTACGGACACAGTAAGGTACCCTTTTGCTGCAGTAAGAGACACATCATGCTTCATGTCAGTTTACACTCATTTAATGCATTTTGTCCTCTCAGAATAAATGTCCTTGTTAAATGGACAGTGGCACTGTCCATTATGTTATATGGAGTGTGCAAAATACCTGCAAAACTAATGACATTACAATTAGCATCAACTGTTAAATGCAATTTTCTCAATTGATAAATTGGTATTAATGCTAAAAACCAAATACTAAAAAAGTATGGCGAACATGGTAACCAGTTATGTTAGCATTTAGCTCAAAACAATGTTAACTACAACCTCACATAACCACTACTATGGCTATAAACCCACAGTCTTCTTAAACAAAGCATTTTGGTATTCTCGTCCAAGCCAAAACATGCATAAAATGACCTGTACCATTTCTTTTTTTCTTCAGACCAAATCATGATGTGTGGTTCAATGTGACACAACCAGGTGCCCTCTAGTTCTTAAAACAACGAAACAAAAGAATGTGCATGTGCAAACATTAATTCTATAGTGAGGGAGTGCTACAACCCTTATCTATCTCTCCATATACACCTGACTCAGTCTACCCATCTAATTTTTACCTATTTTCTGTGAGCTGCACTCTCATCTCCATGAATACCCAAGCTTGGCACGTCTCCGAGTCAACGTATTGTTTGCTTAAATTGAAAGGTCGGCAGGGGGATGCCAACTAATGTGGCAAACCACTTCAAAACCACTTTTCATCTTTTCCCATCTTTCTTTTTTATCAGCCTCTCCATCATTTTCATTTGCCATGCAGCCTGAGAAGACCCTTTCATCTAAAAGGGAGAAGGAGAGCGAAAGGGAGAGACTGTTGAGAAAAAAAAGAAATAGAGATAGAGAGATGGTGATGGCGTCGGGATGATTATATGTGAGCAGGTCTTAATGACTTCTCTCCTTCTGACTCCTCTCTGCTTATTATCCGACCAAACAGCCCGCCGCCATCTATGGTGGCTATACTGCTGAAAATCTTCCTTACAAAGAGAAGAAGAGAGTTGCACTTTTCCGAACAATAGGCGAAGGCTTGCCGTGCTTGCCTTGAGAGCACAACTACAGCTCTTACGAGTAACCTTGTGAGGGTGATTTTTAAGCATGGAAGATGATATGTTCCAGTCTAAGTGAGACTGTATTTATCTGCAATCCAAAATGTGGAGCCAATTTTCTTCCAAATAAGCATGGGACGACTGCTGCACATGCACATGAGGTCCAGATCACGAAAGCCCTCGCAATACAACTCTGCATTCATTTACCTACCATTTTGAGGCTAATATCTTAGGAAAAAACACTCCATGGCACACCATGTTTCAAGCAGTCATTTTTCAAGGCCTGACTTTTAAAACAAGGTCAATTGTTCCCTGTATTCTCTTGAAAACTTGAGAAGCCAAAGTTCACTGCCAGTTCCTTTTCTCCTTTCTATTCTGAAATTACAGGGGCTTTCAGCGAGGTCACCGCACTGTCATATGAATAATAGATTTTAATTGATTTAACCTGGTCCTGAAGTGGGCTAAAACGCAAGCCCTGTCACTTTCAGAGGGCAGCAAGAGGGGAGCATGGTCCAGCACACATCTTTAAAAGCCCCTTGACGTGAGTCCGGGATGAAATATTTACGCTGTAGTGAGGACTGACCTCCCGCTGCAAAAACCACGTCGTGATCTCCAATTGATTTCTGACAAGACAATTGGGGCGAGACAAAATGCGGACAAGCAATGTCCGGCTAAACCTGCAAGTCCCAACACACTGACAGCACACTGTACTGAAGTGACCTTGTGGAAATCATAATGGTCATCCACCTTTTTACTGTTAATCATTCTGAGCTGAAATTAAACAGCTGCTTCTGAGCTCTCAATGGTTTCAAGTGTTTTGTGAAGATGAAGCTATTTGGTGCAACCTATTTAGTGATATGATCAGTCAAGTGGACATTTAAATGGTGCTTTGATCATACTGCCTATATGGGCAGATGAATTACCAGGGAAAAAATGATATCTCATCCCTACTGGTCATATTTTGCTCTTGGGCAGAAGCCCCAGGCCTTACTAAAGTGATGCCAGGGGAAGCTTTTTGCAATTTATCTTTGCAGATGAGTATGGTGGTAAGAAGGAGTTGCCAGCTATGTTTATACAACAAAATTAAGTGGTTATGTTTAAAGATCAGGCATGTCCCTACAAAACACTTGGCTTTGAGTGCCACAAATGCAACCAGAAAGGCAGTGGTGTGTCTCTACAAAAACCCCAGCTTTGAGTTGTACAAATGTGGTTGTAAAGGTAGCTATGTGTCGCTACAAAAAATTTGAAAAGGCAACACTGTGTCCCCACAAAACGGCTGGCTTTAAGTAGCACAAATGCAGCCGGACAGACAGCGATGTATCCCTATGAACCCTGAGCTTTGAGTGACACAAACATAGCCAAAAAGGCAGCAGAGTGTTGCTACAAAACACCTGGCTTTGATTAACACAAAAGTGGCCAGAAACAAAGCTCTGTGCTACAAAACACCTGGCTTTGAGTGGCACAAATGTGGCTGGAAAGGCAGTGGAGTGCGCTACAAAACACCTGGCTTTGAGCAAGACAAATGTAGCAAGAAGCAAAGCTCAAAAAACATGCTTATGAGTAGCACAAATGTGACCAGAAATGCGGTGGTTTGAGGCTACAAAAAATCCATGGCTGAGTGGCACAAACACAGCCAAAAAGGTAGAACATCATAAATATTATTATATTATTTTTTGTTGGTCTCGAACACCTCTCCTGGGTCAAAGTCCAGTGTTTGTTGGACCCATCCACCAACTCTCCCACTCATGTAAACTATGTCCATATCTCTGAGCATCTAGTAAAGATGCAGATGGCAGATGGTAGAAAGTACAATGCATCTCATACAGAAGTCAAACAGTGCCCCCAGCTCTATTATAGTGACTGCGGGGATGCTGCCCAAGCAGCATATTTTGACACTTCAGGAGTCAGACAAAGCAGAAAAAATGATACTTGAACTTTTCATGAATAAACCTGGAAAAGGTTAATTATTACTATCATTGCATATTGGAAAGCTATAAAACAATGCACTTTTTAAATAGTTGTTACATTATGTTATTACTCAGCAAACTTTAACCTATTGATTTGTTGTAAATATTCTGCATCAATAGATGGAAAGTACAAATTCAATATTTTGCTCTGTGAAAGTCTGTTGCTAGCTGATCCAACAGGCAGTGAAGAAATTATGTAGATTTATTCACAACATTAGCATGATAAATTGGGAACAAAATGAAGCAGCTACACTTGAATTATTAAGATTATGAAAAATTATAATGAATGCTTTGCTCTTGATGTGACTTGTTTTCCTGATAAACAAAGGCCTCTAATTACCACAGAAACATCTGGGGACTTTGGTAACCTTCATTAATCTAACCCAATCCCACCATTCATCTCCCTGCAGAGTTTCACATTAGAAAGGATAAGTGCACCAGTGACACTGCATATAAATGCGTACCAGTTATCAGTCACATTCTCTCCGGTTACTTTCTGGCATCGTCCCACACCTCAGGGATATTGCCCAATAAAAGCCTTCTGCTGGTGCCACATCCTCCGATCTCATTGTCTCTGAGTGTTAATTGCGAGATAGTAAACACTGATTACAAGTCAATTAGCGGCTGCTTCGAACACGCTGTGCAGTTTCACTTTCCAAAAACAGGTGATGTAAGGATTTGTACAGACAAAGTTGGACATCTTCACCGATTTCTCAGTATTCCCAAAGGTGAGAGCACTATGAGTTCACCTCAGACATGATAATAAACGTCACATTCAACCTTTCCTTACACCACATATATTCAGTGGGGTTTTTTTATTAGTCCACTTCACAATCCATCCGGTTCTTCCAAAACTATGGATTTTCCGGCTCAGATCCAACACATCAATCCTTCGTATTTTGCAGATGGTCTTCGAGTCTCTTTGTGTTCATAAGGGTCACAGTGTGTGTTGATGTGTACTTATGTGGTGGTTCTGCGTGTGCATTCCCCTTGTCTCTTGCTTGGAGTGTGAGCCAGGGGTAGCGGTGTGTGGATAACCCCTACGACCAAGGGCCCCGTGCTGACAGAAAACCTGGCTCAGACACAGAGAAGAGAGCTGGGATATGAGACTGGATCAGACTGGGAGTGATGGAGGGCCATAACCAGGTTGTGTGTGCATGTGTGTGTGTGTGTGTTTGTGTAAAAGAGGTGATGAAGGATTTAGGATAGGTAGTTGAAAGGTAAAGAAAAGGGGTTGCTGTCAGAGTTCTTTCTAAGTTTCAGCAATCATTTGTTTAGTCGATATGTATTGGGTGCTATTGTGTTTGTACATGAGGGTGGTTTATGTGTATCTGTGTGTGTGTGTGTGTGTGTGTGTGTGTGTGTGTGTGTGTGTGCACTTGTGTGTGCTGCTCCCTCTCTGACCTGCAGGATGAGTAGGGGGGAGACTCCCGCTGATTAATGGGCCTGTCTGCGCTCCCATGGTGGCACGTTTCCAAACTAAATTTGGCCACTGCTGGCGAGCGGGGTCAGGTGCAGGCAATGGAGACATTAGGGAGGGTCTGCCTCACAGCAGCATCTCCTGCACACTGCTGGACCTCAGCACCAGGAGAACCTGGAACAGGCTAAGACAGGTCATCTCACTGAATTGTTAAAGGTACTGTTTATAATAATGGGCTGTCATTTTGTCAGACTTTTTCCACTTAAACTAATACAACAAAAAGTCCAAGAAACGTTCATGAGATATGTTTTGAACTTCTACATAGATGTCCATAGTGAGGTTTGGTCAGTGGTTATCAAAGGAATAGTTTCAGAGTTTTAGGAAATACACTTATTGCTTCCTTGATGAGAATATTCACATCTGTGCGCTAAATATGAAGCTACTGTCAGCAACGAGTTAGCTGAGGTTAACAGAAAGACTAGAAGCAGAGAGAGCCAGAAAGCTTTTATGGGGAATTATTTGCTGGAGCAATCTCTTGACCATGGTGCAGTGACTACAAATCTCACAGAATTTATTCTAATTAATTAGTAAGCTTTAGAGGTATTAGTCGGTACATTTTTTTTAACCTCTGGACAAAACTAGATTTGTTTTTTTAGCTAGCTGCTTCCCTCTGTTTCCAGTCTTAATGCTAATCTATCCTACTGTGAATGGCACTGACCTTGTCATCTAATGCTATGCAGAAAACCAATAAGAGTATTTCCTAAAGTGTTGAATGTATTCTTTTAAGAAAAGATCTTCGGGGTAGTTAATATACAAACTAGGCAGCTGATTTGGCTGTTATTGGTCCTTTAAATGGCCATTATCAGTGATTGAGACTGTTTCAAACTTGACATAAATATTCAAAATGGGACCTTTTGTATTTTCTGCTTGAATGTTTTGCAGTGTATGTGAATGACATAAGCTGACTGGAAGTAAACATGGACCAAAAATGTTTCCTAGACATGTAATCCCAGTGAAACTGTTTATTAGGTTACAAAGTCTCTTGAGGCCGAGATAATTATGATGGGAGCAAAGGAGGAAGTCAGGTGACGTAGTGTAGAAAGTGAGGAAATCCAAATCAGGCAGATGCGAGTGATGACTGGGTCAAATAAACAGAGAACTTTCACCTAGGAGAGTGTGGTTTGTGTCCTGCGTGAAACCAAAAGTCAGTGTTGACTTATTTTAAGTTATTTAAACTAACATACCATGATATATTTTCCTAAACCAAACTACACTGCATTTGCACATAAACCTAATGAAAGTGAAACCTAACAAAACAGCATCTGTTTCACAATGCTCAATATGCAAACAGTCATTTAATGGTCTGATCAGGGACTATGGATCTAACATTAGGTGTTGCAGGCCCCCTCTAACCCATGCTTATGAGACTAAAAACCACAGATAACATCCAAATTGTATTGGGAAACAAAAGATCTGAATTTGTCATCCAGACAGAGATGGCCCATATTAAAATTGCTTTCTGGGTGTACAGTTGTTGTACGCATGTGAAATGTGCAAATGTAATAAAGTTTTGGTACGCTGAAAGATACGGTTTTAACTGGGCTCAAATGACCATATCCTTCCCTCCTGAACTCACAGTTTCATCATGGCAGAGGGGTTTGTGAACTTCAGTGACTCTGGGAAAAATGTTGCTCCTAGCCTCTGGCCAAACAAGCGTGTTTGTGAGTACCTGGTAGCAGGGCGACCCTAAACTGTATTACGTCATAGGGTCATCATCCACAAGACGAAGGGTATATTGGTCAGCGTAATGGGGCAGACCTTTGCATCCAGGAGCAAATCAAGGGCGTTCACGGTCTTACAATAGTCATAAAATGACATTTTGTTCTATTTCATCACTAATCGATGCTGATGAAAGAGGCAGCACCGTTAAACTGGAGACATAACCAACAGCATCCCACTCATCCATCCCCCACAATGACATTTCCCCGTCCATCTCACAATGCAATCAGCACTATCCATTATGTATTCGCTACTAGGTAACAAGCGCAACTTGACCAATTACAGACACAATGATAGACCCCGCAGCTCATTTTTCTCGGTGTTTTTGCCAGCGCTGTCATGGCGACCTCTACAACGGACGGACGTCAAGACTGGTTGGCAGGTCACCCAAGGTGGGCAATGTGAGTACATAATTACAGCTTGGGAACATTTGCCCTTTGCAAATTGCATGAAATGCATAGTGGCTAATTGGGCCACTCTGGCATTTGTGGAGTTCAGCAGGTCATCTTTTATGTGACGGCCATTATCACTAAAGTGATAAGAGTGATAGGCCCACTCAGCTCCCGCTGGTTCCTTTGCTGTATCCATAGAAATAACTGGGACTGGGTCAAGTTGAGGAAGACATTACAGTTAGTTGTACAGGTCAGAAAATACAGCTTTTTATGTCCAAAAATGGCTGTTTTAAGCTAGGTAAAATGTTACTATTTTAATTGGACAAACTTTTCTTCTTAGCTATGGACTAAGGGGATAAAATTAGTGTATCCAACAACAACATAATTGTACTTCAGAGTATTTTTCTATTTACATTGTGTTCTTCTGAGGGTGACATTTCCAGGTCAAAGTTGAGTGATATTAAAAAGTGGATCAATTACACATTTTGCCTGCTAGTTTAGTTTGAATTGGTGTGTTTAGATGCACATTAATATTCCCTTATTCCAAGTTTGATATGGGTCGTGTTAACAGTATGTTCCGTTTAGATGTTCCAAATTAGGCCTTTTTTCTCAAATTAAGCATTTTGTGTCATGGATGAGTTTAGGATGTGGACCCAAATGCAGAGCAAAAACGGGGGGTTCAAAGAAAAAGCAAGCCTTAATGCTGATGAAAATGTCCAAAAAATGAGCAAGTGACCAAAACACAAAGTACAAAAGAGACACAAATCAAAAACTAAACAGAAGCCAACCAGGAGCACACGAGGATTATGAGACAGAACTCAGGAGTGGAAAGAACAGCCAACAAGGTGGAAACTACACGGAGGATAACAGACACTGATGAGGAACAGAGAGAAACACACAGATATATATACACAGGGAGCCAATCAGGAGAATGACACACAGCTGGGGTAGGTCGACACAGGTAAAAGGAGGGAAACACAGGTATTGACTAACAATCAAGGTGCGGCAGGGAACACAAGGGTGGAGCAACAAGGATTAAAACAAAACTGGTGTGCAGGAAAGACTTTGGTAACAGGGAAGGACAAATGAGACTGATAAAAGACAGGTGTGATAGAAATCAGGAGGGAAACAGACATAGACAGGGAGAACTAAAGACACAGGAAAACCATAAGGGAAAGTGAGAACAGGTGAGAACTGTACAACCAGTAAGGGACAGGTGAAACTTATCAGGGAAATACAAAGGTGGGGAAATGCACAAAGACAGGAAGTAAAACCAGCCAAGACACATGAGGAGATATACATTTTATATATAAAACAAAACAGGAAACAGAACACGAATAACAAGAAAACAGAATAGAAAGCCCCAAAACAAAGTCCACAATATAACACAACCTGGGATCATCACATTTTGCAATTAAAAGGATAGATATGGTGATATTAATCAGCTTTAAGGCGCATTCTTTGGACTTGTATACAGCCCATTCAGAGTATTCATCTCAGTGGGAGTTTTACTTTATGATGCACGGTCACTTGCCTATTTACAGTCAGCATGGTTTGCAAGGCAAGGGTAGAGATGCATGCCCACATGAAAAGTCCACATTTCTAGTCGGAGGGAGAAACAAACCTACTTTAAAACATTATGAAAGACCAGCCAGCTCTCATCCTGAAGTCGTCACATACCACCACTTTGTCAGTGATTTCAGCATAAGATACTGTCACCAATTCACTTTTTGTGGTGGTGTCAGTTTGTAACACATTCGGACAGATTTCACACTGTTATGATACACTGCTGGTAGGCCGGACAGCACCTGGTGTGGCGGTATGTTGAACAGACGGGTGGCAACGGTTGATAACGCAACTAGACAGAACCTGTTGGGGTCCTTATGGCATGCACTGGATGATGTCAGGTTGGACACTGCCAGTAGCGGCGTATTATAAGGACCTGGAAGGTGTCTATTGGGCAGGTGGAATTGGTGGTGGATGTGTCCAGCTAACCACAAACTTTCACCCTGGAGCCCAATGTTTGCTTCCTGTATGTCTATAGAGCCATACCCTTATGTTTTGTTTTTTCTAAACCTAACCATTCATGCCTTTGTTGCCTGATCCTAACAATGTGCTTTTGTTGATGTGCCGTCATTTGCCGTTACTTTGTGTTGACATCTTAGCATTGGTTGCAACTTCCCGGAACATCAACAGCAGATGCAGGAGGATACTCAAAGCGTGATATGTAGTTTTGAAAGTCCAGTGCCAAAGTGGTAATATATATATACATATATATATATATATATGAGAACGTGTTGGAAATACTTGAGTATCAACAAGTTTTTGTATATGTGCAAATATTATGCTGACCATCTCAAGATGGTGGTTGAAGAAATGAAAAAGGCAGACTGAGAAATCCTGGCGCAACTGACAGCCGATCCACTTTCTCATATTATGACATGATAGATAACATGGGCACGTTAATCGGAAAATACAGGGCTGCCTGTAAAAGGAATACAAGTAAAATATTCAGTTTCACTGGCTATGTGTACTTTTTAAGAAAAAAAAGCACAATATTTTGTGCATGTAAATGTAGTTATTGACTCCCTCAAAAGGATTAAGAGCCCAAAGTTTAATTATCAATATCAGGCTGAGAGATAACTTTTGAAAGGTGAAAAGATAGAAAGAAAAGAAAACAACACAAGAGCTTAAAAACTGTATTGAATTTTGCTAACCATGTGCACTTGATAAGCATAATTTTACTGAAAACCACATTCATGCACAGAGAACCTTGGGTATTCAAAGTGACAGCAGCAAACCTCTTCACCTTCACAAACACTCAGCTCATTTCATCATGCACGAGGAAAAAAAACACATTTTACTATTTTAAATCCCCCTCTCTGACAGCAAACTTCTGCCGTTCCACAGACACCTCCCAGTTCACAGTGAGGCAGGAATGTGCTAAATCCTCCTCAGGTGGGGGAGTCGGCCCGCCAGCCATCGGCAGACTCCATTCTCCTACAGACTGATAAATCTCTCCCCTTGCATCCACACCCCTACATTAAGTAAAGGTAGCGCCATCTGCTCCCTATTAATTCCCCAGCAGGCGACTTATCACCTCAACCCCCGTGACCCTTTGTGCCTCCTCCATCCTCCCTGCTCCTCTCCTTCTCTCTCCTCCTCACTTCTCCCCTCTCCTCCCTCATTCCTGAGCCCTATTCATCTCGTCCTCTACATGTTTTATACACTACAGTTGAAGAGGTTTGTTGACATTTCATTTTACTGTGCCTTAGAATATGGATTTATACACGTACACACACATGGACACACATACTATAACCTTTTGCTAACCGCTAAAGCAATCCAACCCCCCCCCATGTCCCTGTGGCGGGGGTTCAGTGGACAAGTCTGGTCCTCTAGGTCAATGGCAAATGAGAAGCAGAGCTTTAGGATTAAGGAGGAGATAGCTGAGGGTTCAGGAGCTTTTTCTCTGGCTTTGATTAGCTCCCTTACTTGATTAAATGCCCATCGTGGAGGAAAAAAAAAGATGAAAATTGGATGAGGGAAGAAGAAGAGAAGAGAGGGGAGAGACAGAGTCAAGGCCATTTGTTTTCTCAGCTGGGGCTAGTTCAAGTGGTCGTCTTTTGGAGCCCTCTGGCCCGGGTTCATACACGCACACACACACATTGCGGCATTGCACACAAGCACACACAAGCACATTGAGATTAATAAAAATGTCCATAGGGAAGACAGAATAAGTCAGAGGGTTGGCTCTCACGAGTCCACCACCTCACTCTCTTACTTTCCAGTCCCATCCTTCACTCACTTGTTTATCCCCTTAACTCTCTCTCTTTCTCCCCCACTGTACTCTCTCCCAGTCTGGTCTGTCAGAGTAACCCGACTCCGGCGGCTTCTGACACGATCCAGACCGCTCGTAGCCCCTGCCCAACACTTTCACCACCAGAGCCAGACAGTAAAACAACCAGATTACTACCACATGTTTCCCCCTATTCCTCTCTCTCTCTCTCTCTCTCACACACACACACACACACACACACACACACACACACACACTTTCTGTTGTTGGCAAGCATCCCCCACGGCCACCATTGCTCACCAGTCTCAGGAACACAGGCCACACCAAAAACCCCAGAGTGGGGTAAACTGACCCAACCTGTGTAGGAAAAAGGTGGAGGGGGGGTTGACCTGTAGGTGTATAAGTGTGCGTAGTTAAGGTCGTTGGCAGAGAAATAGTAACAGCTTCAGACAGGAGAGATGAGATGAGAGGGGAGGAAAAAAGGGGAAGAGGCCACGGTGGGAGGGTTAGGAAAGCACAGCATCACAGTGAGGTCCCAGGGAAGAAGTTTCACCTTTACTTTCTCTGATCAATAAAGATAAACAAGCTGCATGATGGGTAATATTGCCCACTACAATGTAATGTTTACCAGAGTATAACCAATATTTGATTATGATACAGTACTTTGTAACATGTTGCAATTTTGTGATTACTTTATCCAGTAACTATTATGTCAGGAATCAGGCTACATACATACAATTTGAAATTCTATAATAATATTGCAGTTACTAAAGTCATCCAACAAGATTTTGCAATGGCCAACTAAGTACAGGCAAGTGTACATTCTGGTAAATTACTGAATTATTTGAATGTTGTATTTCTACTGTTTACCTTGTGATTGCCAGGGCAAAAGATCAAATTCCAAACACAAATTCCAACATCAAAATTTATTAAATCTTGTCAGTGAGTATTAGGAGCCACTGTGCAGTGTCTTGGGATCTGGTAAATCCTGTGACAACTAAATACATTTAAGGGTTTTGTTGTTGTTGTTGTTGTTGTTGTTTGTTTGCATTCGTGCCAATAGAGCACACTTAAGTAACATAAGCTGGCTGGCGGTTGGTGTAGCAATCCCTGCTGAAAAACACCAAAAAAACAGGTTGTATGCTGGTAGCTGATTTTAGTTGCTTTTAGCTGGTCGAAGATGATCTTCGATGGTGCTGACCCAGTTCTTGCTGGTTTTTGATGGTTTAGCTGGGTGGGCCACCAGCCGAACATGCTGTGGCCTTGTCAAGCTGCGCACATTTATCTTTTTACATATCCCATGACAGAGGACTTAACGTAGGACTTATTTCTGCCCTTTGCTTTTTATACTTAGACCTCATGACACTGTTACTTCTCCATACTGAAGGACAATTTTACGGGAATGGATAAATAATCTAGAGTGACCATCACAGGCTGGTATGACCAACTAAACCAACAAGTTGGCCAACCAGTTTAACCATCTTAAGATAATCAAGTGTTGTTGTTGTTGTTGTTTTTTCAGAAGGAATGTCATGCAATCAAAGATTCTTATATCTACTTTGACAAGTCAAAACTGCGTTGTATGTCCACTGTTACATGTATGACCAGTAAAGCCTGACTTCACTGACAGTCTATTAGTCTATGATTTCTTCTGTTTTCTTTTAAACAAACTGTTTATGTATTGTGTCATGTACATGGATTTTTAAAAATGGCAGTTGCCAGTGTATTGGATGTGTTCACCCAAACAATGTGCAGTGAAGTCACTACGGTTTCTCTTGTACCTACTCTGAAAGAGGAGCTTAAGAAGTCCCTCAAAATGCCGTTGTAAAAACTATGATCGTTCCTTCTTGTAGTGCAGACACATTAAAAAGGGGAGTTTTGGAACTATGAAAAAAGTTCTACCAGTCCGAAAAGTTTCATCCGGACCCATAAAAATCATGCCGTCACCTTTTAGACGGCCTTACACGTCTGGCCTGTGACCTATAGGTGGAACACCTGCCAAGCTGTGGACCAATCCTCGAAACCAACAAACATGTTTGTGATTTTAGGAGCCATTGCTGTGTTTCCAGCATTTTCTTAAGCATCAAACATGGGTGTTTAGTAGCAAATCATATCTGTTTTTCCAGCCGGGATAGTGCCATGAGAAGCAGTTGTTTTTTACTGAGACGTCGCTGCATTTCCTGCCAAAATATGATCTTTTCAAAACCATAACTAAGTGGTTTTCTGCCTAAACCTAACCACACATTAACCATAGCATTGTTGAAACGTGTATCTGCTACATAATAACGTGCAAATGTAACAAATCTGTGGTTTGCAGAAACATAAAATGCCAACATATTTCCTGGCAACTAGGTTGCTCAGTGAAGACCGGACGTTTGTAGTGCCACAGGGGTAAGATTATGCCTGCAGTTGGTGGTCTCCCCCAAACTGTGGGCTGGCTGCTTATCAAACCACAATGTCCTGTTTTCTGCATGTTTTGTGCATGTGTTAAATTTAGAAGATGTGGAGTTGTTAAAAGGAACATTTGATGGAGTTTGGTTAATAAATGAAAGTAACATAATGAGCGATGCTCAAAAATTCCATTTAATAAGACTAGGAAAAATAATTAAAATCAAATATCACAATCATTTTGACTAAATACCTCTATATTGATAATGCAACGATATTGTAGGGTTGGCTGTTGGTGCATTCACAAAATACACAATATTTTGTGCATTTTGTGTATATACACAATGATATAATATTTATCAGTAATAATGAAATAATGGTTAAAATCAAATAAAAGATCAGATAGAACAGTCGTGTTAGTTCAGAAAATGGCTTTATTCATTTCACTATATTGTAGTGCACAGGAGAAAATAACACATATAATATGATGATATCCAAAATCTAGACAATATCTAGTCTCATATTACAAATCAGATATTAATATATTACCCACCCCAACATATAACACATAATGCAACCCAGCTTCAGCTCCTGACACAGTCCCTTTTTATGCCTTTCTTAAAGAGTTTACAGTTTTTACATAAATGTTCTGCAAACATGAGTCAAGCTAAAAGTTTATCTTGGTATTATGCACAATCTGCAACATGGCCTGATCTGCTGAGAGTTATCTTAAGAGAGTTACCGTCCCCTTTTGACTTTGCACCTGCACAACGTTCCCTCCCTCCTCCACGCTTTGTTGGCAAGAGCCGTCTTGGTCATTCTGCATGCCCAGGCACATTATCAACTTGCAATTACACTCACACGCTGTGTTCTGCTCGCCCAAATGAACCAGCTGGTGGTACGGCAACACTGCATTACAAACACATTGACTACTTGCACATTTCTTAAATAAGAGGTCTTCCTATCACAAATAACCCTAATATGAACTTAATGCGAAGTAATGAATCTGTTGGAGTTTCATTCCAGCATACTGGAAAGTTAATAAAACAATATTGCGATTGGTAGGGAAGAGGAACCCTGCGGACCAAGCTTTAGATTAGGCCCCTAATGGCTCTGAAGCCGGAGGCTAAATTGAAATGTAAAACCCGGAGCGAGACCCTAATTCACCCTTATCTGTGTGAGTGACGAGCCTGCCTCCCCCGACTGAGATTGGGGCCATCGAGTTGGATGAACTGCAATTTGCTTTGTTAGAGGTAGGTGTATATGCATGCACAGCCCCGGATCACATGGAGATATAGAATGCGTGTTTGGAATGCATTTGGAATAAATGAATGTGTTTCAAAGGTGCTCCGTCTTCTTATTCTGTCTCCCTTTCTTCTCATCGAAGTGAGGCTCGGTGTTATAATAAAACATGAGAGGAAATGTATGTCCGTATGTGCAAATACAAATGACAAATGCTCTCACAAACACAATGTTGTCCCCTCCTAAAAATCAGAATGCATAATAATTAGGTCAGTCAGCATTAATGCATTAATTGCAATGCAAATTTTGTGCATAATGCTTTTTTTCTAAATTGCAATCCCAGTTCCTGTCTTTAAGAGGCTGCACCAGGCTGAGATTTAAAGTTAGAGTGATCAACTAGAAGACTGACGGAATCCAGTGGTACCAGCTATGTCATGCTAGCTTCTCGAGAAAGGGGCTTAATAACACTCCAAAGTTAAGCTAAATTTTGGCAAGGAAAACCGGCATGGTCATTTCACAGTGGTCCCTTGAGCTTTGACCTCAAGATATCTAAATGAAATGGTTTCTATAGGTGACCATGAGTCTCCCCTTTACAGACATGCCCACTCTATGCTTTAGTCCCATGCAGTTTGGGGCAAAGACCATGCAGTTTTTTGCTTGCAGTATAAATGTGTTATTTTCACCTACTGTATTTGAATATTTCTAAACTTTTCCCTAAACCTTTCCCTTTTCCCTAAAGTGGTACCCAACTAGTGAGCTGCAGTCTTAATTGCGTCAGGGGTCCATTCTGAATGGGCCACAAGTGACTCGTGAATGTTTCAAGTTAGTAAAAAATAACCCACACTCTCTTTTGACACACAGTGAAGTGCAAAATAATGGAATTGAAAACATGCGATAAAAAAAAATCAGATTAATCATGATGAACTACTGAAATTCAGCGATTAATTGCAATTTCAAAAATTTGTTGTTTGACAACCGTAATACTCATGCATAACAGCAGTTTACGATGTGAAATGCTTGAGCTCTCTTACACACTGTAAGACTTTGCGGCCTTGGATTGGTTGCACTAAAACACACAAACACAACATCACCCTCCTCCTCTTATTCTCTCAGTCAACAGGCCAGTCGTCCACCTGTTCCTATTATGTTACCGCGGTGATATCTCTCTCTCCTCCTCCTCCTCCTCCCTCTCTTTCTAATACTCCTTCCTTCCTCCCCTCTCACCCTAATATCCTCCTTTTTCTTTATCTCTCCTCCTTTTACCAGCGCTGGTGCCTCCATCGCTGACCGTTCATTACCCTAATCAAATCCAGCAGCTGAACAACCGCTCACTGCCACTCCACGAGCTGTTTTTTTTTTTTAAATCCCTGGACTCATTTGCATATGCGTCCAGTTAATTAGCGTGGGGGCGCAGGTGCGTGGTGATAATCATTATTAAACATGACAGTCACCTGTGACCGTGCTGCCCTCCCCAACCCTCCACATATACACACTCACACGCATATTCACACATACCATCCTGCCTCTGCTTCTCCCCCGCTCTTTGCCTGTCATGATGTCACTTCCTGTTTCTGTTTCTGGTCAGTTTGTATTCTGCATGATGACATTTGTTCGGTGACGTCTGCAGCACAGCTTTTGAGGGATTTGGGTTAAACAGATTAAAAAAAAAAAACAGTTCAGCGTCTTCTGGCAGGAAGGTGTCAAAAGGAAAATTAAATAAAAGCAAGTCTTTCCCCACTGAGAGCGAGAGAGGAGGGGTGTGTGGAGGAGTATGTGTGTGTTGGCCTGTTGACATCACTGGGAGCGTTGGTTCTCCATAAGGCCAAAATTTTTCTGTTGGCGTGTGCCAGTGTCAGCATGCCTGACACCGTTCCGTCCACATTTACATTTTTATTTGTGTGCGTTTCCCTGTGTGTGTGTGTGTGTGTGTGTGTGTGTGTGTGTGAGTGTGTGTGTGTGTAAACATTCAACTACAGAGGCATGGCTTAGTGTGTGTAATATAATATATGCTTGATGATAGGTTACACTGTGGAAAGTTGATGTGATCGGGTCTGACAGTTACAACGTACTTACAGCAGGCACCACTTTGATTCTCACGGATGGAGCAGACTCTGAGTGGATGAATGCAGGTTAAACTGTAGTTTTTCACTTAGCTAATGTCATATTGTGTGATGTTATTAGTTAATGTATAGTTACACAATAAGCACCAAGCATTCCCTTATTATTAGCAGTTCCTGTGCTATATACTGTTACCAAAATAGAAAGCAACTATCACCACACATATTGGTTTAACCCTTTGAAATCCAGGCAAATTGGCTTGAGCTCTTTTAGAAATCATGGAAAGATGGCAATGACCAATTTAAGTAGAAATGACACAGAGATTAGCAAGAAATTAGTGAAAATTACCTAAAAATTAGCAACAAAATAAAACAGAATAAATTTAAAATGATGTTTATTAGAAAAAAGCTAGGGACATTTTTCCCTAGCTTTTTAAAGGTATTTTTCAATGCCAATTGCCTTTTTCTCAGTTTTTTAAAAAAAACAAAAAAACAAGAAAACTGAAGTCAATCCAGGTTTCAAAGGGTTAATTTTACAGTGAAGACGAAAAAAAATGTTTAGAGGAATTTGTAAATGCAGTTTTTTACTGTGATTTTTATAGATTAATGGTGGAAATAAGAGAGCTAGTGGTTATCTGCGCTGGGTCTCACTCTGTTAATGGAGCTGTACCACCCTCTGCTGTATGAGTGCTGAATGTACAGTACATTGTTGTCAAAGATTTGAAAGCCAGAATGTGCACTTTAACGCCAAAATTCTCACGTATCAGACCAATCTAAATGTTATTGCCTTCGGTTTTGATATTCCACGTGCTTTTCTGCAGTCTTCACCACTTTTAACTATTGTCCAGATCATGCTTACTTTGTATCACATGTACTACAGTGTTGTGTTATGAACGAACTGTGCAAATGGATTTGATTATTTGATAGTTTCCTTCAGTGATGCACCAGACTGGTGGGAAAGTACTGCATTTCTGCTCCAGTCACCCTCACTAAAAATCCATGTTTTAAAGCCATAGTTGATAACTTTTTTTTAAAAAAAAAAAGCATGTCATATTTGCTGAAACTGTCACTATATCCACACAAATATATTTTTTATTTTATTTTATTTTATTTTATTTTATTTCATTTTATTTTATTTTATTTTATTTTATTTTTTAACCTGCATTTAACCAAGAATTGTCCCATTGAAATTCAAAGTCTCTTTTTTCAAGGGTGTCCTGGCCAAGACAGCAGAATTACAAATTTCACATAACATGACAAACAGACGAAAAACACAAGAGCAAATTTTGAAACAAACAGCATTAAAATGCACACAAGCAACAAGCAACATCTTAAAACAAATAGCCAATTAGCGGCATTCAGAAACCAAACAAGTGCATTCAGTGTTCAAAAGGTCCTTAATCATGTTTTCTACACATCTACAAGGATTATAACAGTGTCTAGTTTAAGGTGATTGTGCATATGAGACAGAAAGTCTGTGATAGAATAAAACATAATCCTCTGCATCCTCAAATTGCTCCTAATGGCACATGAATGAAAACAACCATCAGAGCTGAGGCGTCTCTAACACAGCTGTTAATTATATCAGTCACTTCTCGTGAACCATGGTTAAACGATCAAAGTAGGAAGCGTTGACTGAGATTGAGAAATCTGCTTTCATGTGATCTGCGTAAACCTTGCCCAATGCTTGCGTTCAGAATTTTGACTTAAAGAATGGACATGATTATAATGTTTTTATTTATTAGTAGATCAAAGCAATTTTTCTTACATATTGTCAGGCATTTTAGTATCTGATTTCCATCATGTTCTCTGTTGAATAATATCACAATTCTGTATGGGACTATTATTGGGGCTTTGTACCAAATGAATTTCCAGTAAATCAGACTTATGATCAGGTAATATGATAGATGCATCGTGTTGCAGCAGTGCCACCTATTGGTGACATGTCGTGGTTTTGCAGGATGTCATGAGGTTGATGAGTGCACCTGTCCTCTTTTAGGATTTCTCAATACCTTAACCCTCGTGTTATCCTTGTGGTTAATCTGACCCCACATTAAATCTTTGCCATCAAAATATGTTTTTTATACTTATTTAAACAAGGTCTATTGGCCCTAAATTCCAAAATGAAGGGAAAAATGTGTGGTAATGTGTTGGACTGAAGACTAATGGTGTAAGACAGAATTGACTGACAACTTCTACAGTATGCTTTAAATAACAGTCAAAACAGGGCGTGGTTAGAAAGACCCCAGAGGACAAAAGGTGTATGGCAATAGGGAGGACATTATGATGGTGATTTTGTCAAATTCAGTTTCCTGTTGCAATTTGTTTAAATTTTCATGGTTCTTTCAAACATGACACACTTAGAAAACTTGTGCATTCCATTTGCATTGGGAAGTCGGAAGTTTCGAGTTTCCATTTGGGAAACTGCAATTTGAACGCCCTCTGAATTGGATATCCAACTCAGAAAGTCAGAGACACCCCATCAACCCTGACCTTAAAATCCAAGATGGCACATCAGCATTAGCCAAAATAAAGTTTATTATCAGTTATGTCTTGTTTGTTTCTCATTAAGATGTTTGTACACAGTTCTGTCCACCTTCTATCTGTGGATTGTATGGACAACGATTGTATGTGCAGAATACCGTGTAACGTGTTATCAGCTGGTATTGCTTATAATGGCTAACCGGGCTTGAACTGATATTGTTAACAACATGTTGGTTTTCCCACATGTTGTACTGGAACTCAGTCAGTTTGGGTGTGATGTTATTCCCAGCTTCGACATCAAACTTCAGAGGTGTATGGAATGTAGTAGTTGGTAGTAAGGAATTGGTATGACATATTACAATACAATGTAATTCAATTCTGAATTATTTTGGATGATCCACGTTTTGTATATTCCATCAGATCTGGAGATACAAATGTTATTAAATTAGTGATTACATTTTCATAAAGAGCTATCAATCTGTTAATCAGTAAAATGTAAGTAATTAATATAAGTTAGAAAATGAATAGACGTTTTTCAACACAACTTTCAATTGGATGGGTCTCCCAAAGAATGAAGAGGTAAAATGAAAGGACAGACAAATCAGCGCTGGTAATCTATAATTGTTCTTATTAATGGATGATCTATAAAGAATTTATAAATGATTTAACCATCAAAGAAGCCATATGTTAAAGCATAAAATCAAGGCATGCCTTATTGCAAAGTGGGAGCCTTGTAGGCTGGCATTGTTTCATTGCATTTTCTTCTAATTCAGTGTTTCCCAAACCTCCACTCAAGCACCAACTGTCCTGCATGTTTTTGATCTCTGCTAGCTGCAACACAGCTGAGTTAAATGATCAGCTCATTATCAAGCAGCTTCAGGAGTTCATAGCAAATTTGAATCACCTGTGTTGGCGCAAGGAGAGATTTAAAACATGCAGGACAAGTGGTACTCATGGAGAGACTTGGGAAACACCTCTCTAACGGTCTGATTTTTGCAGCTTTACAAATGGTAGCTGTGCTTGCTGTTTCATCTCCACTAGATGGCGGCATGTTTATTTAACTCCGCTGTGTGAGTGAACCCCGGTGGGGAAAGACTGATCCCCCTCTGAGCAGCCTCAGATAGCTGATCCGGCTCAGCTGATGTCTCTCTGGAGTGGTAATGCAAGTGACCTCGAGCCAAACTTCAAATGCCAACAGTGTGACAGCCTCTGTCCCTGCAAGCTGGACTCTGACAGCATTTATGTCAAGTGGTCGGCTTTATTAACAAATCAGGCGGCCAGGACTTTCTTGCCAAAGAAGACAACAGCAGTTTGTTTGTAGGCATGTGTACATGCCTGGATGCTCTATGTTCGGCACATACCATAAATGTATATGGAAGTGCATCGTAGGTGTTACATTTTGTTGGGGTATTGTGCATTGCTGCAGATATTGTATGCACCATGCATTCATAAACAGTTAAGAGCCTTCTACATTCATGCATGGTGATGAAGGAAGGGAAAAGAAGTGGCAACTGACTGTGTGTGTGTGTGTGTGTGTGTGTGTGTGTGATAGAGAGAGAGAGAGAGAGAGAGAGAGAGAGAGGAAGGACAGATTGAAGAGAGACACATTACAAAGGAGCTCTTTGGGGACAGACAGAAGGTTTAGGCCCTTGTTAATTATTGAAGCAACATTTGCTGTTGTGCTTCAGTCAGCAATGTGTCACTTTACTTCCCTGCCCCCCTCACACACAGAAACACAAACATACCAACAAAGATGTTCAGTAATTTGTCAAAATAGATTTTATTGTTTTGCACAGTGCGCATCTTGCTCAGCCCAATACAACACTGAACTGGATAAATGGGTTAGCAAACGGATGATTAATGGACATATTCTTTAAGAGGTCAATTTTAAGTCAATGAGAAACTTCAGTTTACAATAGACGTGTAAAAGCTATTGATTATGTCCTTTGGCAACTGTGTTTTGACTGATTCTGTTGCAAAAGACAGCACAAGCAGATAGATTTCAACAGACAACAGAGAGTGAAATGAAAATTGCACATGGCATGTAGCCCAATACATGCTGCACACAACTGCAGCCCAGTTGGCAGACAATGTTGGCTTTGATAGTTTCTGTAATGCATTGCATTTGCAGATTTTATACATATAAAGTTTCTAAAGTGACGTAGTATATGAGCTGACTACGTTATCCTGTAGGTGGAGGAGAAGGGGGATGGCGTGACACCTGGTCAAGACACCAGCCAAGCTGCTCTGTTCAAGATCAATAAACAACATGATGGATGTAATTAAGCAAGTTATTGCTGTGTTTTCAGATACTTTTTAGGCACCAAACATTGGTGTTTTATAGTGACGCGTCGCCATGGACAGATTATAAGACAATGGCCCCCTGGGCACAGATATGGAAAAGGCACCACCACCTTTCCGAAAAGGAAATGACGACGTGTTCATTTTAATGATATTTTGCAGGCGAAGGCCCTGACACTCCCTGACACTCTGGGCCCCTGGTAGGCCCATTCAGTAATCAATCATTTGCTCATCACAGTGTTTCCATTGTCTTTATAGGCAAGCAAATTGATTATTTTATGCAGAGAAATCATACTTTCACTGCTTAAAAGAGGCAGATCTTTTTACCAAGACATCACTGCTTTTCCTACTGGGACTGTGCCCTCGAAAAGAGGTAGTTAAAGCCAAAAAATGATCTTTTCCTTGACATAACCAAATCCTATCTGAACCTAAACCTAAACCAAACCACAAATTAATCACAACGTGTTGAAACACTCACTGAAATTGTTTTTAAAAATTGTGCATTCATGTATTCTGTTTTTGTATCGCATTTTATCTGTATTACCCTCCAGTGTATCCGCTGCATAAATATGTGCAAATGTAATGTATCAGTTGATTGCAGAAAAGTACAATGGCAACATTTTTCTGGCCATTGGGTTGTAAAGTAACTGTAAATATCACATTCTTCATATTATTCATCTTTTTTGTGTTGCTAAAGGTGATAATTTAGGTAAATATAATGCGTGTATTTAAATGTGAAAAATAAATGCCCTTCAATTGCTTTTATTTGATACTTTTTGCAGGGATAATGCAATTGCAATCAGCTGAAGTGGCTTAAATATTACAAACAGAAAAAAAACTGACAGCCAGAAACTCATCTCTCAGTGTCTTTTTTGTGGCCAATCTATGCATGCTGGTGCAGCATGTTCTTTGATCTTTTCTTAGCCCCTCTCACCAGCCCTGAGGCAGCCTTTATTCAGGTGGAAAATGGAGGTTAGACCTTACTGGACGGAGCACAGTGGGGAGGAGCAGGACGGGGGCGGGGGGACTTCTTGCCTGTTGTGGCTGATGTCAGTGATTCTTGGTGGAAGTGGGTCAAAGGTAGGTCAGCTCCACTGTTCACTGCAAGACAAATCCATCCAGTTGGCGTTATCAAGAGTTACGATCCCTGTTTGTGAGATATGGCGGGGAGGAGGTCAGTTCATCATCCTTGGGATTCTGATTGGATACACAAGATGTATACATTCATCCTCAGACAGGCTGTTCGGTCGCAGTAGCTGCTGTTGGATCAGATCATATGTTGTCCTGTAGGTTCCTCCATCCATCAATGTTCTAAATGTAGACTCTGGGTCTCCAGCTCAGAGCTAATTTCCATGTTGACGGGGGCTCGTATGTTGTAAATCAAAAGGCTTTCGCAAAATTTATCAAGACATTTTGACTGTACTGGTGTGTGTGTGTGTGTGTGTGTGTGTAGGGGGGTGTCGAGACAGAAGGAGATAAAGGGCACTGTCTCATTCATGTCTCTCATTTCTGTGCACTGGATGAAGGTTTACTATTGGACTTATTACTGTAATCATGAAAGCAGCCTGTTTCATTTTCTGGGTGGTACTTAGTGTGATGAGTGAGTGTTTCCAAGGCCAGACTGTGGGCAACACAAAACTAGGTATTAAAGTGCCTGTTTGGATACAAAAAGGGCTGTATGAGTCTCCTCTGTATCATTATCTTTCCTTCCTCTCCCTCTGCATGTGCAATACTCAGAAAAACAACTGAGAACTTTAAATAATAAATCCATTGTATTGATCAGGTAGAGCATGCATGGCCCCGAGCCTTGGGATCAAACCCACTTGTTTACATTCTTGATATTCATCACAGGATGCTATTTCCAGATATGTCTCTCAAGAGCTTAAAGGAACAGTTGACCCGCAAAATGATCATTTGTATATTAGTTATGCATCACATGTTACATTGAATTCACAGAGAAAACTTCGTTTTTCTCGCATCCCTCCACGGTGAACGGGGAATCAAAAAGAGGCAACCAGTCTTCATGAATTGACGGAAACAGGGTCCACATTTAACAGCAAAACCATATCAAAACATATGTTTATTAACTGCCAAAAGCTGTAGTTCATTGACTGGCTACTTAGGGTTGGTGCCAAAGCAGTGGAAATCCCAATAGACCCCCATGTTAAAATGCAAAACTTCACAGCAAAAATTATTGTTGCAGCTAATGTCAACATCCCTAACAACTATACAGGGGTTAACTCGTATATAACTTACTCGTGTACTTTTCACTAAGGTTTAAAGTTACTTATATTTAAGGGCTTGAGTGACAAGTTGTTTGTGAGTTGGCACTACAGTCTGTGAGTCAAATCCACCACAGTTCCAACCTCTCGTCCAAATATTATCACCTCTGGCTCCAAAAACCAAGATGGTGAAGGCCAGATTGCCAAACCTAAGGCCTCTTTTGGATTCTCGGTTCACTGTTGAGTTATGTGAGCAAAACAAACCTCATGAACTCAACATAACACATGATGAGTACCTGATACACAAATGGTAACTTTGTAGGTGAAGTATTCCTTTAAAATGCACTCAATTGGTCACCACATTTGTCGTAAGCTGTTTTGATGTTTTATCAGTTTTATTATGTTGGATTCAGGAAACTAGAGTCAAGATAATAATAAGATGACAACTATTACCAGTTATGAAGGCCTGATCACATAATATATGGCAATCTGATAAAATGTATTCATGTCATGTAGTTAACATTTTCACAATTCTCAGTTCAGTCAGAATGGCATTTAAGGTATAGTTTGACATTTTGGGAAGTATGCTTACTGGTATTCCCTTTCTTGATGAGAGTTAGATGAGAAGGTCGATGACACTAATGTCTGTCTCCCAAATATGAATACACAAATAGATGGACATAGACAAGTCGCCATTACTTTAGTGGCACCTAACTTGAAAAATTTGCATATAACACAATAAATACACATTATAGACCTGGCCATTATAAAGTTACAATACTCATAGATGCACTACAGTGTATTTTAACCATTTAAAAAGGTAATAAAATAACTAGTTGCAACTTTATAATAACCATCCAAATTATGTTTTTAGATGGTTTACAAACAAATTAACCAATAATAATATAATACAAAAATGTCATGCTTGCAACAAACTGTTAAAATAGCATGCATTGTAACATTACTAATCATTAATAAACATTAATATAATTGTTTGATAACAGTTAATCAAGTACTAAATATCAATTTACCCTCTAAAAATAAGGGTTTTTAGGGTTACCACTTAATTTTGTACATTTTCTCCCATTAAGATGAAAGAAAGGCAGAGTTTGTGGAGGTAACAGCAGATGGAGTAGCCAGATAAGAAGATTCAGACAACACATCTATATCTACTTACAGTGAGAAACTGATGGAGACAAAAACAGATTTCTTGTCTCCCCAGCTGACCTTGGTGGCAGCCGAGCTGCGACTCGAGGGCAGAAACCCAAATAACCCAGCCATGAAAATAAAAATCAATGCAGGAAGCAGATCTGTTGCCAGAAGGTAGTCCTCCAAGGTCAACAGCCCCGGCCGACTGGCTATCACATTCAGCTTTCCACCCAGTCACACAAATGTAGACAAACAGCAGACATGGAAGGAAAAATGCCCAAAACAATATTCGCTCTGTTTCAGAACAGCAGTTACCTTGTTTCTAGAAAGAAGCAGTAGGAGGGTGAGTCCATTTTCTGCTCATGTTTGGACAAAAATAACCCAGTGGGGTGCATCTTTCCTGTTTGTTGTGAGTGTAGTGGTATTACAGCCCAACAGTCCACTTCAAATATCAACTCATGTCAGTTAGGAGCCAACACTTCAACGGGTGCTTGAAAGTCAGGGCTGCTTAGTGAGTCTATATTTGCTGGTACTGACTCTAATCTAAGATCAGATGTTTGTTGGTGGATGTCTTTATTAAATATAGTATCCCCCTTTTTCTGTCTTTCTGTAATTCATATGTTTCTAATATGGAGATTTTTTTTTTAAAAAAAAGTAACATTGCTGTTAAAGCAAAAATGGTTGATTTGTGGAAATGACTAGGGTGTCAATAACTACGTTGCTACTCTGGTGAAGCAGCGTTTCAACATGGAAGCATAAGAAATGTAGGACCATCACATCATTCTCAAAAAAATACAGCTGTACAAACATTCTTGAATCAATCTGGATATGAAAAATAATGTATTTGGGCTGGCAGAGTAAACAAGGTCTTGTTATGAAATAAATTATATCTTAATTCCATTTAGCTGCTCTGTTTTCAGGTTCCTTTAATTGTACATGATGGGTCATTGTCTCACCGGGACACTTGATTACAACAGAGCCATTGTTAGTGTTGTAGTGTTAACAGTGATACCTGTACTTTTCCAACTACAAGTCAAAATGTCTGCTGTGAAAAAGACCTATAGCATCCTCTAATTTGGCTCTCTGTCCTCTCAAGGGTCAGTAATCACAAGACAACTTGCTTTTGATCATCTGTGCAAACTTGCGTGTCATAGTTCACCAAAGTCAAACTCCACTCAAGCATTCATGCAGGCTAAGATCCTCCAACTCTATTGGAATAAATGGATTTTGCTGCTAAATTTAGCTTTTTTATATTTTCTTTCTTAGAATGTGTACAGACCTTAAGAGTGGCCCAAGCTGGCTGAGCTCGTCAGGTGGTCAATGTGGAACAACTGGTCTAAACTGGTCAACCAGGTAACTGGCCGGAGCTGGTAGTTGGTCAGACTATCAGGACAAAACATGTTAGACCTAGAATTAAAAAGCCCACAGCAGTGGAGACTGCTAAAATTAGAGGAATTGCGTGTGTGGGATAAAGACGGATGCAATTTTGTATTCTACTGGACAGAAAATCAGGAGCAGCGAAAGAGGCAGAATGATGTTCATATTTCTGTTTAGATTACATTGCATTACAGTGGTAATCTTTTGCTTCAATATTTAGTGTTTAACTCCCTGGAGAAGTTTTATTCATGCTGCAACAGAAGGCTTTAATTTAGTTGAAATGGCAGCGATTTGTTCTCAGTAACTGAATAAATCAAGTAGCTTAACAATATCATGCTTTGCTTTAATAATCAGCTTTGCTTAACCCATCACTTCTATACGTAAGAGCAATTAAGAGCAGCACACATGATCAGCCTCTCAGAGGAAACCTGCAGAAGATTTCAAACATAATGAGAGAAGCATTGGTCACTTATTATTTTAATCATTATCTGAGGTCACTTTCAGGTCAGGCAATAATTAGTTTGGGCAAGGTAAAAGTAAAAAAAAAAAATTACAGTTATGGTTAAAGTGTCTTTAGAAAAAGGTCCAAGCAGACTAGAAAATGAAGTGTTAGTCGTGGCTGCAGTAGGTAGATTTCAGCACAAACCTTTTGAAGTTTTACATCAAATATACTCTCGAAATCCTGTTTGCTCTCCCGACAGGTGCATCACATCTTAGAAACTGTTCATCTGTAATGCAGTTTGTTTACATATTTATCATGTCCCTCCAACATGTGCCAAGTGCACTCAAGCTTGCCAAAATGACTGGAAGTTTTGGCCAGAGAGTGGGCAAAGAAGAGACAATAAAAGCACATGATTTAAAATTTCTTTGGCATGGTGTAATGGACAGCATTTGACAGAATTTGACGAGTACCATTTATTTTATCATCAAAAGAAAAATTTCAGTTTAAGATTGTGTTGCAATTTAGTGGCTGAGTTTGTCACATAGAAGGTCAGACTGAGAGATTGAGTGAGTGTTAAACACACTGATTAAGCTCATGCAGCACTGGAGGGGTCACAGCTGTCAGAGCAGAAGCAGAGAAGACATTTCTCTGCAGAGCACTTGTCTCTTTTCAAACGGCTCCTCTTATTCTCCATAAATTAGTCATTTTTGTCTTTCATTTGTGTGTGAAGCCTTTCAGTTCATACTGTAAGTTTCAGATTCACACAGTGGGGGCTTTATTTGCATCCCTAATGATGTTATTCTAACAATAGAACTGCAGATCAATCTATTGCTTACATTTGCATACAGCTCAATGTGTTTGCATGGTACATTTCTGCAAATGATATTTTACATTTGTACGTCAATGCACTGAACTGTGGTCAACATGTGATTAGGTTTAGGCACAAAACCACTGAGTTATGGTCAGAAAAAGATTGTGTGTGGGGTTAAAAAATAGTTTTGGTGTCACCATCTTGGTTAGAAAAGCAGCAATGTTTGTATCTTTAATCAATAATTCATGATTTATTTGTCACATGGAAATAATACATGGTACAATTCCAATTAAATGTGATCCTTTAAATGTTGAAAATGGTTCTGGTAATCCATGGTTTCTGGTTGTGGAATGATAACTTTCCACATGTCCCGACCTCAACAAGATGATCAGCAGATGGCTGTTTTTCAACAGTGATGGCTTCCAAAAACACCCATGTTTGGTGGCTACAAAGGTGCTAGAAACACACACTCTCTGAAAAACAACAGTTTCTTGGTCTCATACAGTGGTCTGCAGTCTGGCAGGCGTCTCACACAGGTTTCACACCATCCCCTACGTATGAAGCCTTGATATGATGATATTTATCAAACATACAAATGTAACATATTTGTGGTTTGCAGAAACGTACAGTGCCAACATTTCCTTCCAACAGCTGCACTGTCATATAATGCAAGTGATGGCCTTACATTCATCATTTTTGTGCCTCTGTGTGTGTTTGCTACTCTGCAACCCTGTTGTTACACACATTCAAGAGCCTGATTTGTAGCGGTGTGGTGGACAACTCACTGAGGTCCAGTGCAGCAGCATGCAGCACATCAGCTCTTTTCAGCCAGCGAAGTCCCTTAATTACTGTGCAAAGGTCAAGACAGGCAGCCCTTAATATGCTTATCTACTGGGTTCTTTGGAGGCTGCACAGGTGAGCGCTCCAAGCTGACAATCAATCACAGGCCACATGGGACGCCCCCCTGGAGCACCTTTCAGCCACGTCACTCCTATAAACCACGATTCTACAGAAATGAGTGAGCACGGTGAAACGTCACTGGTTCAGTCAGCAGTGAGTAACAGCTTCTCCTGCAGTGTCCTGATTTATATCAGCATGTTAGCTTGTCACTTGAAGGGCATTACATTTGCAATCAGGAGACAGCAAGCAGATATATGGTAATGGGCCAACATTAGCAGGAGAGTGCCAACTACTGTGCCATGTAGTCTTAAAACTAATTCTACTCTTGAATACACTTGCGCAGTTGTAAACAGTCTGTTGACGTTGACTGCTTTTCAGGAGTTATGTGATTTAGTGTAATTTACCTTTGTGGTGTACAGAGCAAACAGAATTCAACTAGAAAAGCAATGGTTGTTGGAAATAGCTGTTTATGAGTGCTGCTGCTGTGTAGCCTTCTAGGAAGGACTTCTTCCTTTCAGTAGCAGAGGTTTTCTGCAATTGTTTTGGCAAATGCAGTCACCAGTGGCTGTCTTAATTACCTGGATAACACTGTTGAGTAAAACCTTAACCCAATAAAATCTAGAATATGATAATCTAAGAATAAAATAAATGGTGATTTGAATGCAACATGCATTCAAATCACCATTTATTTTATTCTTTTATTCAGCACATTTATTCAGCTAACCAAGGTAACCTGCTTAATGAGGCAGAACATAGCAGATATTTGATTGCTTGTGCACCACAGGCTAGTGATGTTACACTTGAAGAACAATAGTTGATAAAATATTGGAAGTAGCCATTGAGATGCAACCCACTGACTTAAGGACTTAAGGACTCACGTTCTGAAGCCCTGAGTTTGACCAAATTTACACAAGAGGGTGGAGCTGTGGAGGACTGTTGCTTGGATCTGACTCAAGTACTGGTGACGCTTTGCAGTAAGCCTATCAGTCAAGGCCGTTATGCCTTTAATTTTGTGCAATTTTATCATTAAATTTAAATGCTGGACCAAAAAAACCAAATATCAGACTTTCAACTGACTCCAGTGTACTATAAACCCATCTGCAACAATACTTGATGCCACAGTAAAAAGAGCAAGACAGTCTGCTTAGGGCGGGTCAAACAAAATCTGACTTTCACCCAGGAGACAGGATAGGATTCACTGATCAAACAAAAACAACTTATGCAGCATGTAAACAACCACAGCTCGTGTCCAATTCAACACCAAAAGTCAATATTGTTCCATTGTAACATTACAAAATGTATGTTTGGTTTGTCACACACTGATATTATTCATGTAACATATGGTATGTCACCTTGCATTATTGTCATCAAACACACACAACATTATTTTGTATTGTGTTTCAGCTCTGCGTCACACATAGACAGTAAAGGGTGCTCTGTTTGTTGTTGTGAGACACTGAGGGGCGTGACAAAGCATTGATATTTGACATCCTGGGAAAAAGAACAGGTTAGCAATACTGTGGATTTGAACTATGAACAGAAAGTAAGATGGAAAAAAAGAAAAGAGTGCCACAGATGCCTGGAAGAGAAGTCTGTCCTGTAGTGAAATTTAGTTTTATATCATAGCCTCTAAAATACTTCTCCAGGGTGCAGCTTGCTACAGTGTATAACGAATCTTTTGACAGCAGCCATCTGGGAAATCGGACTGTGGAGCTGCTTAGACTGACAGCCAACCCAAATTTCAGGCACGGCAGAAATCCAACCAGATTGTTTGTGTGTCAAACTGCACTAAAAAAAAAAAAAAAGTACCAATCTGTCATTTGGCCAATCTGACATTTGGCCAGATTCTAAAATGAGTCAGGGGCAAGCAATCGAAAGCTAAAATTTGGCATCAATCTTTTCAGTGTCTGCTCGGCTTCAAGTGATACTGTGCAAACGAGCTGATAGGACACAGCTGTGTAGCAAGGTAACAGCTTTTGTGACACCGAGGTAAAAGCAGGGGTCAAACACACATTAAGGACTCCTAGTGGACAGGTGTGGTAAAGAGAGACTGAGACCAAGAAAGATGGTGAGCGCAGTGCATTTAATTCTGATAACCAATCCCCTGTAGGTGTATTATGACATTGTTTATTGCATTTTTTGTTAGTTTGGTTATCATGAGCCAGTTCAGTACCAGTTATATTTGTGGAGTAAACACCACTTTAACAGAAAAGCAGCATTAGGTCGAGCATTTGTCTTTAATGCTGCGATGGAGCAGTGTGCGATGTGTTAACAGACAATATGATGCAAAGGTCAGAGTCTTTGTCAGCAGCTAAGGTCACATCCCTGGAGAGATGTTTTCCAACTAGACAGAATGAACAATACCTCTTCAGGGGCATGTAATTGTGACTCAGCGCTGCGTTCGGATGCTGGCCTCGCTGCATGTAAATGTGACTGCCTCTGTCACCCTGACTGACATTCTGATTCAGCAGGACCTCCGGACTGCCGTGTGGAATGACGCAGTCAAATCAACACATAGGAATAACTGATGAGATTGCTTTAGTTGAGTGAATCTCTGTCTAAAACCACTTATTTTTAAACAGACATTTATTTTTTATTTTTATGTTTTTAACACAGGCATATTTCTAAGTAAATGAGTAGACTCACTCTATGACTAAGTGCAGTGTCACTACTGAATACTGATTTGATCAACCTTTCAGTTTAAAAGGATGGATGATTGTGTCAACCTTTCAGGTAAAAATGGCACAAATTTAGAGTGATTGGGCTGGATCTTAAGAAACGTAGCTGTAATGGAACATTTCTAATACAGCTGTGTCCTTGATGGCATATCCTCTTCAAATCGAAGATCATTTGTTCCGTAAATTACAAATGTCAGAAAAGCATCACAATTTATATAATGAGCCCAGTCTGGTTGGCGGGACAGACTCACATAGGACCACGCTCAGACAGAGCCGGTGGCGTTATTGTATCCTGGTGGCCAGCCGGAAGGCACCAGGTGCATCCGCATGTATCTGTCCAGCATTGTTATAAACTGACACCACCAGTACGTATCATACAGCCACATCTGGTGCCATCCGCCCAACCAGCGGCGTAGCATACCGCCCCAGAAGGTGGCTTTTGGCATCAGTATGTTACGCTGAAATGACTGACAAAGCGGCAGTATTTGACAACTTCCAAATGAGAACGGGCTGGCATTTCATACGCCAGCCAAGCTGCAGACTATTATCAGGGGCATAAAATCAGTTGTTTCTTGTTACATTGGTGTATTTCCAGTGGCTTTTTAGCTCCCAGTCACGTCTGTTTTATAGTAACCCATTACTGTTTCTCCAGTGAGGATAGGGCCAGTAAAGGGGTTGTCTTTGACCAAGACTTCACTGAGTTTCCTGCCAGGATAGTGGCACCAAAAGCGGTTATTTACCAAGACATTACTGCATTTCCTGCAGGGATATTGGCACAAAAGGCAACTGTGTTTTTACAGAGATGTTGCTGCACATCTTGCCAAGATAGCTGCACAAAATTGCTTTTTGTGCAGCTATCTTGCTTTGTTTCCTGCCAAAGAGTGGTAGTTTTTACACTGAGACATCGCTGCTTACCCAGTGAGGAGTGTACCACAAAAAAAAAAAGATTCTTTAAGCCAAAACATGACCTTTTCCTAGCCATATCTAAGTGGTTTCTGTGCCTAAACCCAACAAAATAATAACTACATGCATAAAATTTTCAAATGTAATGTGTCCCTGGTTTACAGGAACGTGCCAACATTTTTTTTCTACCAATCGGGTTGATATAAAGTTGTATTGTTTTTACTGTAACTGTGAATTTATGCATTAATGTACATAATTTAAGCTAAATAAAGTGACGCCACCTCTCATCTGCCCTGAATTCCCTCCGGACATAAAGGCGCTATATTTAGACCGAAGCTGAGGCACACTGTCTGTCTGTCTGAATGGATGTGCGGGGAGACTCACAGAGGGTTAACTGACCTGACTGCCGGACTATGATTCACACTCTGCTGGGTTAAGCACCCACATGCAACGGAGCAGAACTGTCCTCAGGGCTGGAGGCGCCCGCAGTGCACAGATCGTGTGTGTGCATTTGTACATGTTTGTTGCATGAAACATTTGCATGTGTCACATGTGTTATGTTGGTGTCATTTGATGAGATATTATTTCCATTAGCCTTTAAGGTAAAAGGAGATCCTACTGCAGTGACATATGCATATGTACTGAAATTCCCTCTGTGAACAAGAAACTGAGGATATGGCTTTGTTCTTTTCTGATGAGCACACAATATAGTTCTCCCCGGAGTGATGAGCTCATGTGATTTACCTGTACATAGACCTGCTTTCGGAAGCAGACTCTACAATACCTGCTCTTCGGTACTTGCCGGCAGGTTATAACATATTGACTGCATGGCAAAACCTCCTGGGAGACACATAGAGACAATGGCTTTCCATCTGAATGCTTTGACTTCCACTTTTTTTCCCCCCTTTGGTTATCTGTTGCTCCGCATTTTCTGAACAGAGCTGGAGAGAAATTCAGGGACAGAGAGTGCAAAAAAAAAAACTATGACAGAGAATACAAAAGATGAACAGAACAGAAAGGAAAGATATAAAGAGGGATGAGAGGAGAGGAAAGGGAGGAGTAAATGATAATTTATGGTCGTCGTGCGGCCCAGATATCCATTAGGAGTGCCATAACGAATGGCTGGTCCCTGGCAGTGACACTCGGCTGGAGCCCGGACTGATTGAGCTGTGATCACCCCAGCAGACTGCTGCTGCCAGCAATGCAACACTAACCTTATCAGATGACATCTCAACACAACCGTAAATTCACACCCATGGTAAGTGCCGCCCTGCCGCTCACCTCGTCTTCCTGAGTGCTGTCTGTCATGTCTTTAGTTTTCTCTCTGTCTCGTCTGTCACCTGCTCCACTATTGCTGTTTTCGCCTTCGACTCTATGGATTAGTGTCTGTCTCCAATTTAAGTGCACACTGTCAAAATCACACCCTTTAGGCCGGCCAAGGGAGTGGCCCTCCACTCTCTGAGGATCGCCATCTTTTCTTCCTCTTTCCCTATCTTTCCTTCCCTGACTGTACATGATATCCAAGGTCAGGTTCCCTCTGCTCCGTCCACATCACTCAGACAGCACTGCTATAATTATCAGCTTGCACAGCAACTGCCAACCTCTATTCATGCTTGCTCTCTGTCTGGTGCAAGTTAGATAAGCCCAGAGCAGAGTATTATACAACATAATGTAAGCTTTCTGCTGTGCAACAGTCTCATCATTTATCCATCTTATGGATTTAACAAATAAAGCCAAAGCCAGTGTTGTGTTTTTGTGCTAAGGCTAGATGTGCTTTGTATCTGTTGTTCATATTGGACAATACTGCACACCTCACAACTGACATCCAGGCAGTGCCAATGTGTAAATGTCAATGCAGGAAGTAGTGTGATTTTTTGTTAAGCCTATTGGAAAGGGTGTGGAGGTTAGGGGTAGGAATGGAGAATCGCTTCCAGTTGGGAAATGGTTCCAAATTTTACAATCCATTTTAGGTGTATGCCTCCGAGTTTATCATTTCCTTTTATCGATGCAGTCATTTTCTTCTGACAGTTGCGCATTGCATAACAATGATGTTACTACGTGTGTCAAGTCAAGTCTTTCCAAAAAGTCTGAAGGCATCAGAACAGAGAGCAGACCGTGAGAAGCTGGTTCTCTCGTAGTGTTTCTGAATGTATTAAGCTGATCCTGTGAATAAGAGACAATGACTGAGATCGAACATGTATTACCTTTACATTAATCCTACAGCATGCACTACAGATTTCCACCGTGTTGAAAATTACACAAAAATGTTACCAAGTACGACCTACTGAGATTGCCATCGTTACTTTTATGTAAAAGCAACCATGGTGTCTAATCAGGCATGAGATCGACATGTTCGATGTCAGATTAACAAAAAAAAGGGGGACATATCTGAAAAAGGTTTTAGTCGACTGCAGGGATAACAACTACTTTGAATTAACATTTTTTCTCTGTTTTGTGCAAAATACATTGAATTAACTGCTCCTTGCAGCTTTTACATTATTTTTTTTTCCAGACTGTAAACATAATTATTTCTGCTCTAAAGTCGGGCATTTTAATATGGAGGATTAACTTGCTTCTGGCGCCAGCCTCAAGTGGCCTTTTGAGGAACTGCAGTTTGTGGTTCTTCAGTGTTTTTGTGTCAAATTTCAGCCCCAGAAGCAACTGCTTGTTTGACACATTTGCTAGATCAACAATCTGGTTGCCACTGTAATAGATTACATCCGGCGATTGAACCGCACCCCCCATTTTCTTTTTGAAAACAAAGTTAACTGAAAAATATGAGGTAACTCTGGCTGGAGTGGATCTGTAAGTGTAATGTCTCCACGAGCTGAACCCAAGCCACTGAGAGCCATTTCAAGTATTTTGAGCCCATGATGTTCATTTGGCTCCCACTGGATTTGGACGTAAATGTCAAGGACTATCTTTCATGCCGGTCAGTGGCATTCTACGACATCGCTTGGAGAGAAGAGGGAGCCAGAGGTGGGAGAGCAGGCACCTTGCTCTCCCCGGTCTGTCTGTCTCTTGTTTTATTTGTGTAATATGTGTTTTGGCCTTGGTCCAGAGAAGGGAAGTGCAGCAATAATAGGATTATGAGTGAGCCCGAACTTCATCACCTGTCTGCTGCAGTGCCAGGGGAGATAAATTGATGAGGTGATATATGGTTTGATATGACACGGGGAGCATGGTTGCACGTGAGAAAATTATATTAATCCGTTTTATTAGGGGGGATGGAAGCAAATTGCGCATAACCGTGCTGGCCTTTTGGTGTTGCCACAGGGATATTAACACTGTTCAAGGTGTGTGTGTATAAATGTGTGTGAGAAAGAAAAGGACAGAGACATTGTTTTAGTGTTTTTTCTTTTTCTCCCTCTACACTACACACTAAATCATTTTCCTTAACAGAATTCACAGGATGGATTTGTTGTATTTTATGAATACTGCAATTCATATACACGGAACTTCAAATGAGAAAATGATACTTAGCAGACAGAAGAATAAAGTCAAGTTTTAATTGAGCAGCAGCAGCAGGCTCAGGAGCTAATGCTAATGATGTTTTGAATCTAAAACCAATCAGTACGATAAAGTAGGGAGGAAGGAAATCAACAAGCATGACTGACTGTTAGGACTGATAGTTTTGTTTCAGCTCTTTGCAGATATTTGACGTTGTTTCAAGAGGAATACTGCAGAAATGATGATGTAACCCCAATATCGTCTCGGTAAAGTGTTTGTGTGTGCGATCAGTCCTGAGGACAATTTGCAAAGTGTTTATTTACTTTTTTATTTCTTGGCTGTTTTATTGTCTGCCAGAATTTACTGCTGGATTTACTGTCTGCAGTTTATACTCCTGTAAAATCCAAGAAGATGAAAAAAACCCTCTCAAAAAAATGTTCGATCAGTTGTCCAACTATAACTAGGTATGGCAGAGGTGTCAGGCTTTTGCGTTGTCCATATGTTGATGCAGTTTGCATGTGGCTGTAGTAAGAGCGATACTCAGTATTTAAAGAAAGGAAGGGACAGTAAAAGAAGAATATGTGGTCTGTTTTGATTGATATGCATGCACCACCTGATGATTCTGTCATCTCCTACTGTGCAACACAAAGTGATATCCAGCATGTTTGCAAATGACCCTTTTGTGTAAAATGTCATAGACAGCATCAATTCTCTTTGGCTTTGACAATCTCAGACAGAAATTGTAACAACGCAGATTCTCCACTGTGATCCATTTTGCATGTGACTGTGTGTGTTTGTCCCTCCTCGGTGTGTGCACCTTCCTTCCCGTGACTCAGACTGACTCAATACAGTAAGCAAATACAACGATCTGCCAAAAACAATCACCTGATTTTTAGATCCCACTCGTTCACCGAGCCGACGCCGCCTTTGAGGAGAAAGGAAGCTGACATTCGAATTTGCATCTGAGCAGGGTTACTGGCTGGTAGAATGGAGGGTACAGGAACTCCTCGCCCCCGTCAGAGTGAGGCCGTGTTTGTGTGCGTGTCAGGACCTATCGGTGTGTTGCGGCTCTGAAGAATGCACAATGTTTCCTCTATTTAAGTGTCGAGAGTGGATGGCTATGCTGGAGGAAGCGAGAGAATGGAGATAAATTGGAATGGAAAGGTGGGAATGAGAGTCTGAGAAGGAGCAAAAATACAAGAGAAATGTTAACATTCGGGGACAAAACAAGAAGATTAACTGCTTACAAGGATGTGTCCTCCAACTCCTCTGAACTATTCGTCCTCTTTGCCATCGTAGCTTCCTAATCTAAAATATGGATACGTATGCATGGCAATATATAAATGCACGGCCTTATCTTGTGCTTTGAAGAACATGGTTTTACCATGCATGTATGAAACCAGCATGCTCCTACATGATATGTCAGTCTTTGATGTCTCCAAGGTTACTGCTGGTGTTATTTTCCAGCTCACAATCAACATTGCTCTTAAAAACCTAATTTCTATCCTTAGATGGCAACAAGATGCTTTTTTACTTTTGCTGCTCTAGAAATTTTAAAAAAAAGTATAAGAATTAAGCGCAATAGTGCTAAATTGTCAGTGCTGACACAGCTTTTTCAATGTCTGTATAACAGGGTGCATTTTTGGGAGGAAAGTGTTGTGGATTAATTTCTAATTGAACAGGACGGCGAGCTTTTGTTGAGCTGCGCCACCACCTCAGCGTCTTGGCCAATCTCCCCTGCCCTTAATCAGCCTTCTACCTCAAAAACACCATATTCTTTTCTATCGGTCATTCATTTTGTGGGAGTTCACTCTCGCCCACCGCAGCAAAAATCAATACAGTCCAAGCCAAGCTCAGTGGGTGGACAGAAAATGGCTGTTTCTAGCTTGTTTCTTTTCTCACTGACCAAAAGACGATGTTGGAGAAAAGAGAGTCTGCAGTCATACATTTTCCTTGTCATTAACCTTTCCTGCAGATTTCAGCGGCTTCAGCCTTTTCCGAGACTGAAACCCGTCTAATATGCACCACAAACCAACCAACCACATAACAACGAAATAGAGAAACGAACCTTTCATTAGTGATTGAAGCCAACTGAGATGCACAGCTCCCATGTCATGCGCAGCCAATTACCTATGAAGCTGATTTTCTCTCTCTGGAAACAGTCATTGAAGATGTCAAATGCTTGGTAAATAGATTTTCCGCATTCATGAGATGAACGCTGCTACAAAGAAAAAGACATATCAAAGTATCTAAACATCATTTAAATAACTTCCTCACATCAAGACTTGTGATTGTGCGCTCGCTGTAAAATGCTCAGTGAAACATGCTCTCATTAAGTGTGACCTCTCTGTCAGAGTAAAGCCCAGTGGTGAGTGTATTGTGTTGTAATGAGAGCTGGCTGTGGGCTGAGGATGAGGAGAAGAAAGATCAGGACACTGTGTCTCAGACACAAAGGGCAGGCGGCTGACTCAGTCCAACCAGCAGCCAGTCCACACTGGAAAAAGGAGAAAAGCATTCTGAAGCCATTATGACAAACGAAAAGCTCTGTGTCTGTTAACAGATTAATAAATGTCCAGATAATTCTACTGAATTTAAATATGATATTCTGTAATTCTTAGTCAGAATTAGGTCTTTTTTTTTTTTTTTTTAAACACAAGAGCTCTATCAGAATTATGACGTGAACCATCCTATTGCCTGACAATTTAGTAAACTTTCTCACCTTATCTCCTCCCTGCGATTCCAGGGCTGAACATGTTAAATTGCCAGGAGGGGGAGAATTGGAACAACAGATATGCCAAAGGGAGCGGTATTGGATTGACACTTAAGATACACTTCAGCCTACGGGCCTCAACGAGAATCTCGATATGAGTGTGATCGAGGATGTTTCTTTTCTTCATTTCCCAAATACGTTTCTGATATGATCTCTAGTTAGAGCCCAAACAGATCCCTCAGATGATCAAGCATGGGTTGCCTGATTGTATTTAGGATTAAAACTAAATCACATGAAGGTGAATTTAATCTGGTGCTGTTATGTGGAGCAACCTGCTTAATAACCAGAGATCTGCTGCAAATGCATTCTCCTTTAAATGCAGTCGCAAAACATTGTTTTTCTCTTTGGCTCATGGTAGTTAGTGTGTAGTTTGTGTGTGTGTGTATGTGTGTGTTTGCCTTTGTGTGCGCCTGTTGTAGTCCATTTGTGAAGACTAATTATCTTGTATGTGCATTATATGTATTATATGGTTTGCTGAATAGTTTTCATGCTCACTGTTTTATATGTTTTACCATAAAGCACATTGAGTTTACCAGTTTATGTGATGTGCTTTACTGATAAAATTGCCTTGCCTATTGTAGAATTTGGGGTATATGGATCCTGCGGCCCATGCCTGATACCTTTCATAGCCCTTTGTTCTATTTTTGTTTTGAGATGTTTGTCTTATATCTGGGGATCTCTGATTATTCATGGTTCAAGCCTGATCCTTCTCAAAACCCAATTTATTGTGATAAAATTGTTTGGTTCTATTATACAGTGTTTGCTGATTTTGCTGTTGTTTTTGTTGTTGATTTTTACCTGTAGTCCACACTTTTTTCTATTTCTTAAAAAGTATGGCTCCATTTGTATGCCTCACAGTAGAGAAGAACGGGGTTGTCACACTTCGTAGTTATTTGAATTTCTCAAAACCTATAGCCTTAATAGATTTCCTTTCAAGGTGTAATGGCAGGCTAAAGTGTCAGGTAAGAATAGAGTGACCTTACTCCTCTCACCATTATTCTCTTCAGAAGATATGCACTGTCAAATATGTCTTGTGCGCTTGTGACAGCCAGCCCCGGGCTGGGGTTGGTAATCACATTTTTCATTGAAATGCAACAACCTAACACATCCCCTGCTTCAAGATAACATATATTGGGGGAAAAAATAGTTATTTTTTAAAAAAATCCTCTTTGGAGCAGTATAAAGAAGAATACATGTGACAACTGACCCTGAAAAGAATGTGACAAGCATCTCCAATTTGGATATTTGCTGGTGGCTAAGCAAAAAAATCACATGTTGAGGCAGTGCTATGAAAAAAACCTTGAAAATCTGAATCATACTTCTCTGCTTTCTCTTTTTTATGGGTGTATGGTTATAATTATTTTATTATAACCCCTAGGCTAGGTTAAAGTCTAGAAGAGAGACACAGGGATAAGACTGTACTGACTTTGGAAACTATTTATCAACAATCAGACCAAAATTGTTCAATAAACAACTTGGTTTCAAATCCTTGCTTATCCCAAGGATATTATTTCCTTCTAGTTCTATATTTAAAGTTTTTCCCACATTTTTTATTCAATATTTGACTGCAAGAAACAATTATATCAACATAAACTTTTTAAAAGTCTGGTATCCAGCTGTACGGTATCCTAACTTCGTGGCTACGGGCCTTTTTTGCATTGATTGTCTTTGACTGCTCATCTCTGACATTCTCATGACCTCTTTTTGTGTGTGAGAACATAAAATGCAGTATTTTTGTAACATTTGTAACTCTTTAAAAACTCTGAAAAAAATGGTTTAGCTGTTGGCTTAAATCATTGCACACACTCGACGCAATCTTATTACATACTCAAATAGCTTTCATCAACAAATACTTGTTATTATTGTCACAGATTTAACTTGCTCAGCTGAGTTATTAATTTTTCCCCTTTTCACTGTAAGGGTTAGGGTACTAATTAGTCCACAATTCATACTTTGAGCAATGAGAACAGTTAGACAGATTTTCTTTTGCAGGTTGACCAAAAATGACCTTTCTCCCCTTTCCTCAGTTGCTCTTTAGTCGGCTCCAGCAGGTAACAGGATGCGATGGCACGGGCTTCAGCAGGTGTTGGAGGATGGGGGGAGTCAAGGTTGCCTGAGTGCAGTGTCAGGACCCTGATTGCAGCAGACAGGCTATCTGGATGTGCCCCTCAACCCAACCTGATCTGTGATTGGTTGGGACTGGCTGGCAGATGGGGTCATCCTGGATCCTCCTGTTGTCAACAAGAGGACAACATCCTCCTCAGTAACTACAAACACCCCGAGAGAAGACAGAGAGGAGCGGGAGCGAGATATCAGAGATCAGAGCGAATGTTGTTTAGAGAATGAGAAGGAACATCCCTGGACAGACAGAGGAGGGATGAGATTCATTATGTAAATAAAACTGCAGTGCGCTTCACGGAGAAGAACACAATGTGATCTCACAGAAATACATGCGATGACCACAACCTCTAAGCACCACAGTACATGGTAGTGACATGTACTGCGGTGAAATTATGGGCTGGTGACACAGTTTGGTTTAGGCACCAAAAGTACTCGATTAGGTTTAAGCAGCCTATGTTATAAAGCGACATAAATATGTTGTTATGTATGTAAAGTACATTTAGTTAAAAGTAGTCACCATGAACTTTTGGTTTCAAAAGGGACACAATCGATCTCCTGGGTGATGTGTCTGATGTTCACTGACACGTCCACTAACCCATCTTCTTTGCTACGTGGATTTCCTTGCTCTTAATACAGACTATGGAGTTGTAACATTAACCAAGGACCATTGTGTGACGTCGTTGAACCAGTGAGTTCATGTCTCCACTCCAACAAAGATACTAATAGACTTTCCATTGGCACTGTTTTGTGGTGCTGCCATGTCATTTCCATGCACTAAATAACAGTGTTTTAAGGGGTAATGGTCATGTCAGGTATTTCTTTGGAAGAATATACAGATATAAGCAATTGGAGGAAACAGAGTGCCAGAGTGAATTAAATAGTATCAAAACAGAGTTTGTTAATAAATAAATAAAAATAAATTCCTGGTAGAATAACCCCAGAACTGTCCTTTTAAGTTTATTATTGCAACCAACAAAATATTTTGTCATTTAATTTGTAGAACATGTTGCTAGTTGTTGATGGACTTTAGGTTTGATCAATCGTGGTTGAGCAATTACGTATAAAATAGTTTGAGAGGGAGCCAGCTGTCAAATAACTCATATAAATGAATGAAATAAACAGTAGTGAGAACATTTTCGATTTAGTGAAGACAAAGACTAGAAGTGTTGGGGGCTGAGAGCTGCCTTAGAGAAATGTAGGTTTGGATTCTCTCTATCTTGTAGACACAATGAACCAAAAGATGTGTATTCATTAGACTAAAGAGAAGGGATCGCTGAATATGAGATCTGTGGTGTTAAAGGGGAGTGCTAAGAAGGAGGACGCCAGTAAGAAATATCCCATCCTCGTGTTATTAATAGCCCTTTCTGGTAATAGTAATTAACATTTTGATTGTAATCCATTCATCATTCTTTAATACATTTTGTAAATGCCAAAAGGAATGGAAGATTTTGTGAATGCATTTGGGTCTCACAGCTACTGGTGCTGCTTATGTACTTTTTAACTAACATTGCACCACAATTAATTATTTGGATCTGGTGCTTTTTTGTCAATAAAACATCATTCTGGTCGACTTTTAAACACATTAGACTCTATTGCACCCATGTGTATACAGCAGTCCTAATTATGTCCTCCCAAACTTGAGCTTATTTGTCTGTGAAAATATTGTTCTCCTTCCTCAGGCCTCTCAGTGTTTGCCAGGCCATTAACTTTGGCAATTTGTAAATAATTAACTTGTGTGGTTAAATAAAGGCTAAATAAATATCACTCCTCCTGTCACCTTGTGGAACCTCCTCAGCCTGTCCTCCTCTGAGCCATCCTTGGTTCTGCAGACGTCCTCTATCACACAGTCAGCTCCACCGGCAAGAAACCACGTATGATAAGTGCAGCTGTAAAGCTTAAGGTTATATGTAAATGACTGCATTATAAGGTCAAGCATCATTCTCCTGAGAGAGTAGCAAGTCTCATGGGTTTTTAATGTGGAGGAGAAATCTTTTAAATTGGACCCGGAGTGTAATTATCAAGCTTTACCATCATTTTCTAAAGACAGCATCATACATTAATTTCTATGTTCATGTCACACCTTATACTGTGCAGTGTTTAATGTCTGTATTCTGCCACATTTCCCCAATAATTTCTCTCAAGCAGCAAAGTGCTCTTATTTTAAAACGCAGTCTAAAATTTGTGCCAAGAGCAGACAGTAGGTGTATATCATTTCAATAAATCTGAGTGAAGGAGACGAATTTGCAGCTCTCTATCATGACACTCTGATGGATACAGAGGAGGAGGCAGAGAGCACTCAGAGGTCTGTCTGTAAGCCCTTTAACTCACCGGCTGTCTGCACTGTAGGTGTGGTGATGCTGCAGAAAAGGCACATAACACACACACAGAGAGATAAGGCAAGTGCAAACACACAGGCATCCACACATGTACGCGCTGAAGTGCATATTCATGCAGACAAGGCTTGTATATTGTACGTAAATGCTTTGTTAAGCACATATCTAACACACGGTCGGTCAGTTTGGAGGCTGTGGCTCAATTTGGATGCTGCTGGATGACAAGAGAGGGTGATCTGTGGGCTATTCCTAACGGCTGTCATCGGCTCAGGACACCAGTGTGGGGGTGGGGAGACAAATGTAGTGGTGGCAGAGAGTATTATATTATACGGAGCAGAGCAAGAAACTTTAAAATGTAATAATTTACTCAATTCATATCCCTAGAAAACCCTCACCTCCTAACCCTATAGCAAAAGTAATTACTTGTTCACTAATTATATTAATCAGTAGTGCCATAATGGCCTCTACACCCATACATCACAGCCCCTGGATTTAACGCGACTAGTGCAGACAGCTGATCTATGATTTGGAGGTATTAACTTACTATCAACAGCTAGCTTAGCCCTGCTAATTCTTGAGATTAGCTAGAGTTTGCTCAGCTCGCGATATTATTACATCCTTGAATAAACCTCACTGTAGCTGCACTGGACAAAATACCCATTTATTCCTCTGGCTTTTGTCTTCAGTGGAAAAGGTTACAATCTGCAGTAAATCCTGGGACAAATGACTCTGCAGTAGTCACAGGTATTTATTGGCTCCACCTCATTGGATTTTTGGTTCTAAAAACATTAGTACAATGCATTGTTTTAGTATTTTTTCTTACTAAAGTAACAGTTTTCTTTCATTTTCCTAGAATGTTCTTCTTAACGTTCGGGGAACACTCTCTATAAGCATCATTAAAATGTTAAAAATGGTTTTGTTTGTTTGTTTTGCTTTTATCACATATCACAAGATTTTTAAAAATATATTTTCTAATGATTTAGTACAAAAATGGGACTCAGATAGAGAAAACCAACTGACACTTTATCAAATCCAAATCTTTACTTAAGTGGTCAGGGGGTCATACACGTGAAGGCATTCAGCAAAGGCAGAAAAATCTGTTCAGGGAAATCACACAAGAAACAAAGTCCATAAATCCAGGCAGAGTCAAAAACCGTGTAAGCAAACATAAGGAAAAGGCTGGGGAGCGTGAACACACTCAGACTGGGCATTAAACACACAAGGGCTGATTATTAACTGCACACAGGTGAGTGAAACAAGACACGGGTGAAACACATGAGGTCATCAACAAAGACAGGAGAACTCAGGGAGTAAAAGTTGCACAAAACACAACGAGAACACATTTCAAAATAAAAAAAGTAAGTGGACACAAACACATTGAGTTTCTATCGAGTCATGTAATGGCCTTCTCTCACGATGACATTCCAACAAGCATGGTGAATGATGTTCAAAACATTAGCAGGTTTATTTCTATTGCAGCCACCACATTAGCCGTCATTATTTCTGATTGAAGGTGACGTCAGCATTTTATACAAGTGATAATGGAAAGGCAAGCCCTTTATACAAGGGAGCGGCCACGTATGAGAGATTTCTGGGAGGAAATTGTGGAATCTCTACACTGGTCATTACTAAAAAAAAAAAAAAAAAAAAAAGTAATCACATTACTGACAACCTGTTACTTATTTTAGTATCCCTTTACTGCCCCATTATGTGATTGTGGCTATCAGAGGAATAATACATTTGATAGGAGTAGATGTATGTGTGTTTGTGTATGTATATGTTTTGTGATAATGGGCTTTAGAAATAAAATTGAATTAAATTGAACTGAATTGAATTGAATATGAGCTTAGATGCTGAGTACGGGTACAGGGGTTTCAGAGTATTACAGGCTGTATTGGAGACACCAAGGACAGGTGAGGAGTCTTCGTTTTGCATTTGCCAAATGTATTCTGATATGATTTTATATCCCCTATTGCCTAGCAACACAAACATCATCAGAGGTAATCACGTCATCCCAATTCATTGACTCTAACAATGATTCACCAATAAGTGGCATGTTATGACCCAGCTTTAGGGCTAAATGGATACCAAGAAAATTAAACCAGGTCCCAGGGGTGTCCGGGCCAGTGATAAAGTAATGGAAATCAATCGGGGCTCTCTCATTAAAGTGATAATCAACTACGTCTGCTGAAGTTGCATTGATTGGAAAACAGTTTGAGTGACAGCCATGCTAACCTCAGGGGCAGTTAACGATGAGTCATGGCGAGTGGGACTTTTGAAGCACCCTCTGCGTCACTTGTCATATCCTGCCTCCTCACTTTGATGCGGCGGGACACTGCGGGTCACATGTCGCGACTCTGACAGAATGATCCACGAGATGATGACTAGTTTCGCACACTTACAGCACAGCACTGTGTATTAACTGCAAGTCGTTTGATGACGAGTATGAGCAGGGGAAAGGAAAGTACTTTTTATACAGCTTGTGGAAGCTTGTTTTGGAAAAAATATATGTTTATGATGTTGCTCCTGCACCTCATGTGCGATGTTTGATCAGCGCTCCCTCCCCTGCTTACATTACTCTTGATCTGTTGCCACATCAGCCCCGGTCTCTCTGCCTCTCTCCTCCCTCCATCTGTGTGGAAGCTTGAGGACACCAATCTCTCCACCCACGGTTTACTTTGAGAAAGTTGCTTCCGCCCACCTATGGAAACACATTCCCTCAGTAAGTTATTAAACACAACTCCCCCCAGTCATGACAATATTGGCTCATAGTGTGTGCGGTTTCATTTCCCTTTCATAAAACTAAATAGAATTCCCTGTGGTGAGGAAAATATTTGTTCACCTTTTGAGTCTTTGGAGGTGTGTGTGTGTGTGTGTGTGTGTGTGGTGTCATTGCCCACTGGCCATCCATATTGTGTCCCGTGGGTGTAAATACACAATGATGAGTGAAGGAGAAAAGCAAAATAAAGGCGTAGCGGTGACTCGTGTCAGGTGGAGGCGTCACATTGACATAAAGCCAAACAGCAGCAAACAAAATAACATAAAGATCAGTTTAAATATGTTTTTCTGTCAATGCCAAAGTTCTCTCTCTGATAAGTTTGAAAATGAAAAGTTGGCAAAAGTCCAAAAAACAAACAACCTCCTATTTTAAGCAGCAGCACATTAACAAGCTGTGAGCTGTGTCAGTGTCCTCGCCTCATCAGCGCACAATAGCGTTTGTCGAAGCGAACCTAAATGTTCTCCTCTCAGCCAAATGAAACCAGACTGCAGTCTGCCATTGATTTCTCATCCTGGATAGTGACTAACTACCTGAGGGCTGGTGTTATTGCTGAGCGAGGGTGTAAAAGTTTGTATTAAACTGTTGCTGTTGGTATTGAAGCAGCTCACAATTTACAGTACTTGGAACGACGTTTGTTACCTTGGTTCAGAAGAAACTGAACATAAATGTTTCCCTCTTTCTGTTGGGATGTGGAGCTTGTTTATGGTGAGTGCAGAAGAACGTGTATACTTTTTACAACAAGGTAAAAAAAACAACTTTAATCATTAACAGTCACAGCAATAACAGCAATCTATTAATTTTGTTCCTTAGTATAATTAAGGTATAATGTTATTAAGGAGCTTCTGGTTAGTTATATACTAATAAGTAATGAATATACAGTAGGCGATTGCTTCTTTCTTCAGTCACTGGAGACTACTGAAGATTCTGTTATTTTAAAGTCTGCTTCATTTGCATATAAATTATGCTATAACAAGATCAAGAGTCTACAGCCACATTAGCGGATCTTCGAGGCTGTAATTTCAACAAGTTTGTGGCCTCGTCAGTCAAGGAAGCCAGCCAAACCAAAGGCACCAGAGGTTTAGTTTGCCAGGGAGCATGGAGTGGTTGAGTTTCTCAAGGCCCCTCCCTGTATCCTGCCTCAGTTGCTTGACCTGTTCACAGTCACTGAGACTTGCATCATAGCATCTCCGCAGGCTGCTTGGTTGCTCCGATACCGTTGGCTTTGGTTCTTTGTTAATGGAGACCCTTTGGTTAGACAGTATTCCTTTGGTGATGGAGTTGCTTCTTGACTTGGATGGATTGACATTCATCCTGGCCCATGTGACGTTTTCTTGAAGCTTCTCTAGGGGGCATCTGGAGCACGGTGAAGTTGTGGTCAAGGTTGTGATGTCATTTATTAAAGCTCTGTTTTGTGTTAACTGGACTCCAGATTTTCGCCGCTTGCCACCCACTACCCATTTTTAGGCTCTGGTAACCACCTCCATTGCCATAGTAAATGCAAGTGGAGAGATGTGCATCCAGCCATGATGCCAATTTCAAGCCTCTGCCACATGGTGGTAAAGTCTGATGTGGTGAAGCAGAATTGCAGGCCTTGGAAATAGCCCTTGAATAAGTTTGTGATGGGCTCTGGTATTCCCATGCCACTTTTATTAGTTTCCACAGAAAGTGTAGAAAATCAGAGGCATTCTTATAAACCCTGTGTGGGACACTGTTAGGGCCTGGGGCTGATGCTGCTCTTGCCTGTCTTACTGTGTTCTCTACTTCCCTTCATTTTGACGGACTCACGTCCATTTGGTGCTCATTGTGCTAATTGTAAAGACAAATCAAACTGATTTGAATTAAAAATTTTAGTGCCAGATGAAAGCTCAGGTGATCGCCAAAGTGCTGAAAGACAGTATGCATCTTATTGCATGATAATCCAGACAAAAGTTGTCAAAGCATTTCACTGTGAACCACATTTTTGCCTTTCTGGCTGTCATGAGAGGAAATAGTCACTGGTGTCATTAGGGTTCAACCCCTGGACCTCCACTAACAATTGATAATGTTCTATTAATCAATTCACATTTCACAAAAATGTCACTCCCCTATTTAGACCTGGTATGAACGAGCATCTCGGTGATCTAATACCAACTGGACAGCACGTAATACAGGTGTAAATGGCCAACAGGACGAATAAATTGTCCAATCACTCAAACCTCTTGCCAAGGTGAGTCTGGGACACTCTTGACAATATATAGTTGGAGAGGGACTCCAACTATATGGCATGCTCTACCAGGTAAGCTACCACATATTTCTTTAAAATTTACTAGACATTATGTATTAATATCAGTAAATCCTATATTTGCATATTGCTGGAGTAATGACATTGCTGGAATAAAACATATCTGTATGCACACAGACACATGTAGAGACAAAAAGGAAGAGAACCTTCATGTCAGTCACTTTGTGTCTCCCATTACTACCTTTAATCCCCTGATCCCAAAAGCCCAGCGGTGGCTCTCAGTAGCTGCCCCTGCCGGTGCCTGTCTGAATATTCTTATTAAAGGGTTCGGTGTTGTGCATGCCCCAGGTTCCCGTGCAGGGGGGAGGCTTAGCAGGTGCAGAGCCAGACGCTTATCCTTTGAGCTAGGTAGGGAGTTGGTCGGACAGGTAGGGGGTTAGACAATCAGCAAACGAACGCTTATTAAGCCAGCCAGAGTTTAGCCAACAGATTCTTGCTATAACTTCTCTTAGTGAGCCAGAGAGGTAAGTCAGTCTGCCAGACAATTAGAGGTTGAATTGTGTGCGAGGGCAGCTATCCAAACACACGAGGAAGCCAAGCAGACAGGCAGGGACAGAAAAACTGTAGGGGCAGGTGTAGAAGTAGGCTGGGTGATGTTGGGCTGTCTGTCTGGTGACTTGTCAGCCTAACTGTTGAGTGTTTGTGTGTGCGTGGAGAAGGGGTGTGGGAGTGCACTGAGGTGGCAGCTGCATCACAACACATGAGGGAAATCACTGTCAGAAGGCTGGAGATGTGTATCAGCCCTGAACGCAGAGGATGACCAGTGTGTGTGTGTGTGTGTGTGTGTGTGTGTGTGTGTGTGTAGGAGATATCAGCATGTCCCCATATTGACAGAGTGGTCCCAAATTATCTTTGGGTGCATTGGTGATCACGCACATATGTGAGCTCACAACAACAGATCTATGTTTGTTTGCTGTTTGTTTGTCTTGTGAGGGCCATTTAATATTTCACAAACATCCCACACAGAAAAGGCAATAGGCTTAGAGATTTCATCTATATCCTCCACATTGCCGTTATATGGATGTTTGCTGTCGCTACAGCAATCTTCTCCAAAATTCAGGAGACCAGCACAGTATGTGAAGCCACTTTTCAGCTAAATGTTTGACCTTGTTTGCTGATCTTCCACTGCTGTGGAACGACAGGTATAAACATCTTGTGTTTTTTCTATAAAGGTTTGTTTGGTATAATGTAACAAAGTCCATTTAATCAATTACTGAAGTACTCCTTGAGATAATTGTATTTAACTTATTTCAATTTTATGCTACCTCATGCTTCTCCTCCATTACATTTTGGGGCCCAATACTGTACTTTTGACTCCACTGCATTTATTTGACAACAGAGGTTATTATTTACTTACATACTATACAGATTTTAATACAGAATATAAATCAACTAATACTATATAATGTACTAACATACCCAACAGCAAATACCGGAATTGAAATTAGCTCCATCTTTACTAGCTGCAACATTAGTGACTCTTACAAATTATTGCATCATTGACGATTATACATATAATATAATAGTTCAGTACTCTTTGTGTCTGTGGTGGCAGTATACATGAGAAGGTATTTGTAGTTTGAGCAACAGTCCGTGAGCCACCAAAAAAAAAAAAAAAAAAACACCAAATAAGGCAAAGTTTCCTTTCCTGGTATATGAGCAGAGAGATCTGGGAGCTGGTAGTTTGGAGGGAAATTTTGGGTTTGAAAATCTGCAAAGTATCTTTTAAAGTAAGAATACTTTATCCACATCTGGTCCAAGTTCTTGTGTGGTCAAAAAAACTAATTTATCTAAGTGCTCACTGTGAGAAATAAAATGGCATTAGTAAATTGTGATTAAAAAAAGACATAAAGACAGATGGGAGGGTAGCTTAAGGTCAAGTAGTCAGCACAAATGGTATAATTTTGAAAAGCTTGTAGTCCGGGCAGCCTGAGCTAGTGTTTCAGTACGCTGCCAGAGCACTGCGTCTGAGTATCCAGAAGGTGTCAAATGGCCTCTGCAGTAGTTACTATCCAGCGCTGCACTGTTACTGGATATCTGCATCTGTCACAGCCTGCTCTGTGACTGTGTATGCACGTGCAGGGAGGGTAGTGTGTGTACCTTCTTGTGTACGTGCCTGTTTGCTTTATTTCATGTGCATGAATATACTTCTCTATTCAAATCAATCAATCAATCAAATCTTTATTTGTATGGCACTTTTCATACAAAGAGTAACACAAAGTGCCTAACAGAGATTAAAAACAATAACAGAAATGAAAAACATCAAAGAAAATCAAGAAAAATACAGAGGCCTGACCCTCCCACCCCCACATATACGTATGCAACAAAACACACACATTCATGTAGATACCCCCTATTGTGTGTTTGTCTGTTGCCATATGCACACAAACAATATGGTGTTTGTGTTGTCATCAGCTATGTTTATATTTAGTAAAATGTCCTTTTAGTAGGTAAAGAATGTGCCATTTTTCTTTGGAGTACACTTTTATGTGTAGGCTACATGAACCTGCCCGTGGCAGAAACTTTCTCCTGAGGTCAATAAACCATCCATGCTCTCTTCATGTGCTTACTGGGAAATATGTTTGAGTTTATGGACTTCATTTCCCCTCCCTTTGAGAGAGGTAATACGTCATAGAAGTATATCAACTCAGGCAGGCTGTGTTGGCCCTGATGGTGGAACAGACAATAGCCAAGCCTCTTATAGCTCCTCTTGAGGGAAATACCCATAAAAGGTTAACTAAAGTCACCTCTTAGATGGCTCTCACAGTCTATTAATCATGTTAAGATGATTACGTAAAGGGAATTATCTATCAAAGTGGGCTCAGGCAGGTCACAAGAGTAATTTAGGCTCCTTTTGGAACAGGAACTTGGTTCAAAATGCTTTTCATGGGTACAAAAGAGCCTGGCTTATCCGCCTAAATAAAGGCTGCATAACGTCAAAGAAACCAAATGTTCAAAGGTGGAAATTAAACTATTTTTTTCTAGTATAGGTCTCTATGGTAACATTCTGTGGCTCAATCCCAATACACCACTTGCCCTTATCACACAGCCCATATCCCTCTATTCAGTACATTCATGTTTAAAAGCTGATTTTAATTCAGATTTCAAGAACAAAGAATTTAGCTTGACGTGTATTCATTAGAATTAGCATTTAGTCAATTTCACTAAAACAAATCAGATTCTCCATTATCGATCGCTTAAGTATTTTAAGATAATTGGTTGCCTTAAGGATATATGCAGGACTGTCTGTCACTGTCTGTAATAAGAAAAGCTCATCCCAAGATATTCCATATAACTGCTTTGCAGTGGACTTTCGTGTGGTGGGATTACACTGCATGTGGTTATGTTTAAGCAACAAATGAATATGGCAACTAATCCTGGGACATCAACAAACACACATGCTGGCACGAATGGTAAGAATTAGGGTCAGGAGGCACATGGTAAAATCAGGTGTTTGTTGGACCCATCCAAAGTGCTCTTTGTGTTACCTCATTACTGGCAGCATTTCAACCTGACGCTGTCCTGTCAAATATCATGGAGATGCAACAGGTTACGTCCAGGCCTCCACCAACGTATAATGGCACCGTGACTGGTTCTGTCCAGCTTATTTTCATTCCAAACTCTTTAAATACCGCCACTCTATCAGTGCTCTCGGCATATGAGTGGGACACCAAAAGCCACCTTCCGTATCCACATGCAGCGTGCATGGACCACGTCAGATGAGAGCGCAGTCTGACGGAACTGTTAGATACAATGTAGGACAGCATCAGGTGATAACGCTGCTGCTAACCATGTAATTTAAGGAGCGCAAGTGCACTCTTAGGGCTAGCCGGTGGGTAGGTGGATGGGTCCCTCAAACAACTGACTTTTGTGTGGGAGTCCAGTCCCATTCAAATGTGTGTGGGGGGTTTTCTACACCTCACCATGTGACTCTATTGCCTAAACCTAACCATCTGTGACTTTTTTGCCTAATCCCATCCATTGTGACAGTCCATACTATTGTGTAAATATAAGGACCATGCTGCTTTTTTCACCACGTGCATTTGTTGACATCACCCTAACGGCATCCTGGAGCGTAAAAAGCTGCCGTAGAAGGATACCCAAAACGTCATAAGTCAGAAGGTCATTGACAGAGTGGCACCATGTGCCGGGTTGGGATGACAACATGATTGAGAGGCAGATGGTGTTGTGATACACCTCACACCTGCCATGCCTCTTTGGTAAACAGAATACCGAAATGATGTCTAAAATCACATAACGGGGGGCCATGCTTTCGTTGTAAAAATGCAAAGGTGGCATAAAGAATGGACTTTGTAGCAGCTCAATAGTTGACCTCAGTGTAAAAAGATCTCCTGTTTATGGTTCCAGGTAAGCACTGTATATTAATGTGAATTATGGAAGATAAGAAAGTTTTAATAACAAAGTTTATGGACGCATGTGTGTCAGTGTGTGTCTCACTGCACAGGAGGCCAGCTCTGCCCACACCTGTGGGTGCAGCCACCCTGTCTGTGAGAGACGAATGACTGTTCCTGCTGCTTCTCTGATGTCATCACCACCCCACAGAGCAGGGCTGCATGCCTCCGACTGCGGGGTGCTTATTGTTGTGGTATCCTTTCTTTCTCATCATCTTCCTCTTACTTCCACGCCATCCTTCCTCCATCTTTGACTCCCCGTGGTGACAGTTTGAGTTGACATTCCCGTTCTGCCTGAGAGCTGTCAGCAGGACATTGTGTTCCTTTTTTCATACAGGAAGGCTGATGAAAAGGGAGACCACCTACTGTATGTATGCAGCCTTCATGCGGTTCAGTAAACAAATAGAACATTACATTACATAAACTTTAAGCAGAAATAAGTATTTGGATTTTGTGTACTATTGTCAAATAATATAAAGATCAGATCAGATTAGACTGAAATAAGTAATATTCTGACCTCATACTGCACTGAAATATCAGGCAAGTAGGTTGTTAAGTGTTAATATGTGGATATTATCACAGATAAAAACTTAATTGCCATGTACTGAAGAAATCAGTTTAAATCATGAACATGCACAAACATCAAGTTTAAAACATGTTTTCTCCTGAAACTGAACCACACAATTGTATAAGGCATTAACATTTCATTAAAGACCAATCTCAAGCAGCAAAATGATAAATATGTACACATTATATCCATAAACACCATTAGTTGTGACTCTTTTTCCTTCCTGCCTGCTGATTTCACATGACAACTGCCCTCTCTGTTTCTTTCCCTCTTTTTCCACTCCCGTCTTCCTCTCCCAGGAGTTGTTTGCCTGATTGATATAAAATGCATTGCTTTTGAATCTTTAATTCTCATTAAACCAAAGTGTTCAAGGCCTGTATAATGGCTAGCAAATTCAAAATTGTCATCAATTATCTCTGTAGACCTCTCATTAGACATTCTGGCCACAGTTTGGGGCTGCTGCTGCTGCTGCTGCCCCCGGCAGGACGCTGGCAGGTCCGCCTCCACTAATAAGGAGAAAAGTGCAAAGTCATAGAGAGAGAGAGACACACAACTCCTCTCCTTTTCTCTCATTTGCTCCGTTTTATCTCCCTCTCGGTTGGTGTTAAAGCTGTTACATTACACAGACAGAGGGACTGGCAAGAAGACAATCACGGTTATGAGCTATTAAAAATATTCAGCCTCCAAATTGAACTCATTACAGTGGTTATAGCAATAGGCTCATCTTGACAAGCACTGCACATTTGTCAAATATTTGGTTATAAAGCATGTCAGTGTGGTCTAATGAAAAATCAGTACCATTGGTTGTATTTATTATAAAAGATGATAAGCGTGCGTGTCATATTTAACTGATGCCTCCCAAAACCGCACATTCTCTTGAGGTATGTTCAGACCAAATGCGGAGAAAATTCTTTTGCACGGTGCAGTTGCTCATAAAGTCAATGCAAAAACACAACAAGACACAAATTTGCACTGGGTCTGGGCAAAAGTCTATAAGCATTGAGATCCTCCTGATGTCTCATAAAATCAGAAATTGAGAACAGGATCAGGATCACTACAACTCAACTTCAGTACTGTACTGAGACAGAACAAAAAAGACATGCAAAGAAAAGTGGACAAAGCCATAGGGCCACATGGTAAGTTCTATAAAAAGCTATTTTTTACTGCATTAAAAACACTCCAGCTGTCATATAAGCGTGAGTAACGTAAGCCGAAAAATCCAGAGCTGCAACGATTCATGGATTAGTTGTCAGCCATTAAATTTATTGCCAACTAATCTCTACAAATAAATGATGCATTAATATGCAAAATCTGTAAGTGATGGAACAAAATGTTGGTAAAACTTTGATTTGGTTTCTGCTTGTGGTAGATCAATCATATTTTAGTGACCAAATGGAGAGGTGTAATGCATTGGTTGAAATACAAACTCAGAATCCATCAGCTATTGTCTGACTAGGATTTTATCTTCATTATTATTATATTCAGTATATTAAATTGTAGTACACCTTGTTCATTCATCATTCATTTTCTGTTTTCATTTGGTTTGTTTGTACACTGTGTGCTGTTATTTCTTACCCTCCCACTGCCCGCTCTCTCCTTAGTAGATTCCCTCCACCTGCTGATCATCTCTCTCCTGTTCCTCGTTAACTCCCCAGTCGAGCTACTGGTGCTCTTTAACTAGCTCTCTGCTTGTCTTTGTGCCCCATGCCTTAGCTTTCCAGTGTCGCAAATCTGCTTTGTGATTTTGATCAAAATTTCGACCCTGCCTGTATTATTTGGATTTATCCTTAGCCCTACCCATTGTTACTGTTTTAACTGCCTGGATCTCTTTGTATCCAAGTATGTCGCTCCCTGCCTTGTTCTTCTGCCCTCTGAGTCATGTTCTTAGGTTTTCTGTCTGTTAACTTTGACAAATGTTGGGTTTTGGAAAACACTGTCATTTTTCACAATATTCTGACATTTCATATATACAACAATTAGTCCATTAATGGATGAAATAATTTAAAAGAATAACTGACAATGAAAATAATTTTTGTTGTAATCCTAGAAAAGTTAATTTGCATTTTGTCTGAACACACCTGCACATTAACAAGAAAAATGTCACTGGAGTGATGGCTGTTAGCGTTTTTACTTGTATCACAATGGTTTCCAAACACTGACAGAACATTTCCTCAGTGTGAGAGTTTTGTAGAGGACAGAGCTGATGCACAGCCAACTAATCATGCATTGACTCACAGCTCCTTCTGAATCGCAATAAATTACCAGATTAACTGAATACATCAGCTGTGGGCGATTTCCTCTGCTTGACTGTTACTGACTTCCTGACAGGGCTGAGCGACCAGTTTTGGGCCTTACGGGAAACAATTTGCCAAGATGGATGGATGAACGTTTTTGCCTTGATTTTTGCTGTGGGGAGAGACGTCTCAGAATGCACATCACTGTCTCTACTTTGCAGTGTGTGCAATGAAAGAAACACACTCATTTTTTTTTCTGTTACGCACACACCATATTGCCAGGCCCAATCAACAGGACCCCCGGGGAGCAAGAAGGGGAGAACCAAATTCAATCAGGCTATTGATTTGAGGGTGTGTTTGAGTGTGTGCTTGTGTGTGTGTGTCCTCACACACAACACCATGTCAAGGCCCACTTTTGTCTAAAACAACCCTACAAGTACTTCTATTTAAAGGACTATCAGCAGCGAGTGCGGCTGCAGCTGGAGAGCTCTCTTGTCTTCAGCCGCTCAGAGTTTCTTCCTCGAGCAAAATCCTCCAGGATAACGTGTGAGCTAAACCGAGGCTGACACGCTTCAACCCAAGCTTTGCTGAATATCAGCATTACTGCAAAACATTGCGGCAAGGGCCTCATTTACAAAAGTCCACCCTCCATTCATAGACACTAGAGGGGACGTATGGACAAACATGAACAGACAGCTGGTTTTTGAACCTACAGGATTGGTATTGTGATATGCTTTGTGTTCTTTTAAGATAGCCTGTCTGCTGCGATTTGTTTCAGTGACAGAACTGTTGCTTGATCCAAAGCCTCCAAACTAAAGCATGTTTTCTGATTTCCCTCACCTCTATGCCCCCAGGTCAACATACCCGACCTGTGTGTATTTATGCAAATCTGACGCTAACCGCAACTGACATTTTACAATTAGCCACCGCAGTGACTCCTGTCCGACAAGACATCTGTACTGATGCATAAAACAGAGCGATAAATTTTGTTGTTACTACACAACACCATCTCTGGGATGAAGAAGGCAGAAAGTGTGCCATGATAAATGCTATGCCCCCTGGAATGAGGCAGCAGTTTATGTATGGAGGGGAGGGGAGCAAATGATCTCTTTTTACTAGTGTGCAGGTGGTGTGATAAATTTCAAGACCCCGGTGGCCATTTTAAGAGCAGCTTGGCCTGTTTTTGCAGACCCTCCAGACTTGGCTCTCTGAGGAGAAACAGGCAGGCACTATCCTGTACAAGATGCACTCTGTATATTCAAAGAGTCAAACTGTGTATTCAAACATTACGCTCATATGGAAACCGAAGCCTTGTTAGTAATCACTTCCCTCCACTATATTTTCTGCATAAATATATCAAACTGCTGTTCAGGTCTTGCTTTACAATCTGGCACATTTCCCTGCCAGGGAAATGGAATTTGGGTCCAGTGTCCTCTGAAAAATCCATATTGTGAGGAATATAAATTAAATAGGCACTCAGAGGAAACATTTCTTTTCATCAATCAATTAACAACTATCTCTGTCCGAAGTTGAAAAAACTATGCCTACCAGCACTTTTAGAGCTGACAAACAGGTTGTATCCTCTTTATTTAATTCTTAAGTCAACAGGAGTGTAAAAACACAACTTGTGGTTTTTGGGTGCTGTTACAATTGACGAACAACAGCCAGGTGCATCATTTCCCCTGGGCCATCACAGTGAGTTTGCAAAGCAACCAGCACTATAAAGTGTAGCAGGGATGATAGTCTTTTGTAGACAAACTGAGAAGTTAGCATAGCCAATCCACTGGATTTTGGATTATGCAGAAAATAACGTCTTTGGCAAATTTGGCATTTATGATTCCAAGTCATCACAAATCACTCCTTTGTAGTGGACATCTGCACACATATTACACTCTAGGTATCCTTCTGCATCTGCTGTTGATGTTCTGGGATGCCACGGCTGTGATGTCAACAAAAGCACATGGTGAAATTACACTGCAGTGAATTATATAGTCGTGAAAGGTAACTTTTTGGTGTCAGGATCTTACGCTGAAATTGCTGCAAAAACAGCAGTAGACTTTGGAATGGGGAGGGGCTGGATATGAGGGGGTATCGATCGCCTAATCTAATTCTCAAAATGAAAATTAATACGTGTATTCACCAAAAAAGAAAAAAATATATGGCTTGGGGCTTGTGATGCTGGCCATAAACTAAATAGGCCACATTGTAAATCCTAGCGGAAACCTTTTGTCAAGAAAGAAAAATGTCACACAAAATTTGAAATGATGACATTCTACCCCAGTATAATTCAAGACAGAAAGATGATAATTTGATTAAGTATTTTCACAAATGCTTGTCCACCCCTTTCAAAGCTGATTCATGCTGGAAACATTTAACGATTTAAAGCTCTTAATGCTCTGCTCTATCATTGCCTAAAGTATGCTGTCATGATGACATAATGTGACCTTTGCCATTTGACCCCAGAAGTGAAGGTCACATCGTGGTTTCCAATGCTGTTCATTCAATTTGTTTCCAGGCTAATGCTTATGGCTTCATCTTTATTTGATAGATGTTCAGTAGGAAGCTGCTGAAGACGCAGGCACAGATGTCAAAATAAAACAGTTGTCACCGGAAATAAAAGTGTCATCCACATGAGTTAAAGCTCTGCTGTCTACTTCCAGGTGAAGGAACAATGTACTTTTCCCTCATGCATTGATTCACAGGGACTCATCGGCATGGCACTGTATGTTAGTCCTATTCTCTTGTTTACCTCTTTAGACTGGACACAAGGGGAAATCAATACTGCTCTCCGACAGGTTCGTAAACAGCTTCCATCCAATATTTACTGGTGTCGAGGTTCAGTGGTCCTCCTCTTGCTACTGTCTCCATCTACCCCACCCGAGTTTCTGCCCATGCCGAGTCACTCCATCACTGGGCTTCCTCTGTGACATATCCCCCCGTCTCCCCTTGCAACTATCGCCCATCAGGGTGGCAGGGTCTTTAATCGATGGAGAGCCAAATGGGTCCTGGAAAAGGCCATTTAGCCTGGTTGTTGACACTGCTACTCAGACAAAATGATAGAGCTTCTTTTTGGAGATAACAGGAGGCAGCAAGATGAGCAGAGACAAGGACGAGACGGCAGACATAATGGGCAATCTGGGGCACGGCCCAAGTACTGTATGTGTGTACTATGTACATGTATGCATGTGATAGATAGATAGATAGATAGATAGATAGATAGATAGATAGATAGATAGATGTGTAATTCACAAAAAATTAATGGCAACTTGTTGCAAATAAAACTGCAATGTTCTGAGTTTGTGATTTATATTATTACTATCCATGCATATTTAATCTAACTCACCTTGATTCTTTCAGTAGATCTGAATGCAACAGCCTCTGTCATGGTGATTTGTCTTGTATATTACCCACATGCTGCAGCCATTCTCCACAGCAGAAAGGTGTTTGTCAATCACTGTGGTTTGTTTTCCACCACAAAATTGCACATATTGCAGAATACTTACCCTCAGTTTCATGCAGAACATCAGGGATTTGACTTGCATGGTCTTTAGCAGTAATTTTTGTTGTTAATTGTGAGACGTTCATGTTACACGTCAACATCTTAACACCAGTAACTAAGGAGGTTAAAAAGGGGAGATGTTGCAGCATCATTGCGCATATCATTGGAGTAAAAAAAACATGCAGTAAAATCTGATCTGCATTTTCCAAAAGCAGCTCAAGCTCAAGCTCAATAGCTGTTCCACTATCACAGAACATGGGCATGATTGATTTGTTTTACTGAGGCGTCCACAGTCAGCCTAAGGTCAACATGTATTTAAAAAGATTTGGGTAAGAATTACGATTCTGCAGTTGTTGAAAAGACCCTTACTAAAAAACCATAAACAACCCTTTCTACATGAAAACATGCAGCTGCCATCCATTTAAGCATACCCAAAAACTTCTGTCAGGCACAGCTTGAAAGAAGCTTGAAACATGGCAGCATCAGGTTGTAATGTTGCCTGTAACAATGTAATATAAGGAACATGAGTGCACCTATAAGGTGGGTGGATGGGGTGGTGGATGGATCCCACAAACAACTGACTTACATGCAGGAGCTTCCTGTTTGCTTCCTGTCTGAATGTGATATTACTTTTTTATATCTGGCCATGTGCCTCTTATGTTTAATCCTAACTCTCCGTGCCAGCATGTGCATTTGTTGACGGTCCATGTTGGAGCTCATGTTGTCTGCACACAACCACATGCTGTGTCATCCATGTGCATTTGCTGATGTAGGAGGATACCTAAAACATAATAAATAGACAAGGATGACAGTGTTGGGGGAAAATCTGCTGGCAGACTCTTTATTTCTAGTGCTGTCTGCTGTAACCTTCCATCATTGCAGCTCCAGGCACACTGCACATGTGTCATACCCCGTAGATCCCATGTGGTCAAGAGAGTGTGTACAAGCCTTCTTTGAATAGCCTTGCCAGAAACAAGGACGTGAGTAATTGGTGTTATGTAGGGGACTGTTAGGTTGGGGAAACTACGATAATTGATCTAATTATTGATCAAATTTGTGGAAAAGTTACATTGATTGGACAAAATTGAAGGGTTGCGCAGATGGACTGGTTGAAATGGCATCAACTGTTGCGAGGTTGATGGATAAAACTGTTCTTTTAACATTGTGCTGATCATATCTAGTATCAAGTATTTGTATTAGTTTCTATCAGTCTTTCCTCAGATTCATTATGTCAAAGCTTCCCTGTTTTGATATTATTTCATAGTGCCTAGTTGAGTGTTATCAGTGTCAACATCATGTCACTCTCTGCTTAGTGTCAATCAACATGACACCCACAGGAATAAATAGAAGTTTCGACCGGGAAAGAACCCCTTGAAACTATGTTGCCCAACAAACTTTGTTTTCGAGCACATGTCTCACTTGGGGCATTGTTGTTGTCAAGACAGCTGCCTAACAGCGAGGCGCCATACTGTGAGCAACTGTGATCAGAGCCCTATGATGCATGCACACAAGTTTTTCTATGACAGGGATTGCATGGGGATTGGTGTTGCCTTGATCAAGATGAGGTTTGAGGTTTGTCCACAATGTTGCACAGCAGGCACAATGTGGTTTTGACACACCTCCCCTGTGGCTGAAGCTTGTTTCCACCCTGTCCTGATTTGAAATCTCTTGATTTAAAAAAAACTAAAATGTGTCCGAAGTGATGGAGACAGATTTATATCAACCAAGTAGCAAGCAGTTGGTCGCTAACTTCATTGACACACATGTGGTGTTGGATCAATCACAGAAATATTTCCCAACAAGGGAAACTTCATGTGAATGCCCCCTCAAGTCAAAACAACAACTTGGAAAGTTGGCGAGAATTTTGTTTCACGACTTGACTACTTTAACGTCATATAGCCTACACAGAAATGTGGTGGAAAAAGGAAGTAACTGTTTGGTAAGACCCTTTTTATTAATTCATGTATTGCATGGATTTGTAACCATCAGTTGCTGACTGCGTGCAGTGACCTAGATTAGTTAGAGAAGTTTTTCCTTAGCATTAGTCTAAAGTAATATTTTAGTGGTTTTTAGGGAATGTACTGGTGCAGTACAAATCTGGGACAAAACTGCTTCATTACAGCTGTCGATGTAATTGTTTAAATGCTCATAACCGCATTGCAGTGGGAAGAAAGACATCCCATCTCAGAAAATGGGACAATCAAAGGAGCATATGGATGCGCTTAGAGTTATCTATAAATGTAATTATGGCTCTGTAAAGCTTTACATAAGGTAAATGCTCATGATATAATGCTAATAATGCTACCATGTTGATATTAAGCAGTTCTTTTCGATGTTCACTGTTTTAGTTTAATGTGTGCAGAAAAAACTGCTGGCTTATGCAAATGTTATGAGTGCAGGTATCTGGTAATAAACCCTAAAAATTAAATCAAATTTTGAATATTTGATGATGGCACTAGATCGGGAATCAAAGTTATTACAAATTGTCATCTGGGGACCATGAATGCGTTCACCAAATTTTACAGCAATTAATCTAATATTGGTTTAGATATTCCAATCTTTTTTTTCAAATGTCGACTTCATCTCCTAGAGGAAATATAAAGGGATAACCAAAGTTGGTAGGGCACACATTTTCTATTTTGTAGATATTGTTATATTCACAGCATGAATAACAAACATTAGAACAGATTATTTGGGAACTATGATTGCCTTTATAAAATAAATTAAATTTTGCCGTTTCTGTCAAGAAAATGTTGCGATACAACACTGTAAAAAAAAAAAAAAACACTGATTGTGGTGCCAGAGGTAAAGTTTGGGAATCACCAAAGTCCACAAGATTCATCCTCTGGTGACCATGCATGTCTGTACAAAATTCCAAGGCAATCCATCACATGGTCATTAAGATATATCAATCTGTACCAAAGTGGTGAACCCACAGACCAACACTGCCATCCCAACAGTAGCCTGCGTTAAAACTCTATCAGTTTGTACCAATGAAATCACAGCAGAAGAGGGCGGATCTGAAGGAAACAGCCAAACACGTCAAATGTCCAAACAAATACACAGCATCTTTCAATGCTGAGCTTTTAAAAATAGCACCTTGTCTCTTGTCAACCGCATGACCACACGCGTTAAGCCAATCAGGTCGCTGTGATGTCAGAGCCGCTCGTATGAGGGCAAAGATCATCACAGTTTGGCTCTGCTTTGGAGTGCGGCCATATTATCATGGGTCAGTGCCAGTGCATAACCCTCTGCTGTGAGGATCCAGGGGAAATACAGATGGATGTGGCAAAGTAAGGCACGCCATAGAATTGTGTTTTTGAAATAATGAAGTGCAAGAAAGTGTCAAAAAACAAAATACACACAGAATGCGGTGCAAAAAATTGGAATAATGTGACCTAGATGAGAACAGCGATAACACTGTTTTGCTTTAAATCATTAAAGTAAAGTAAGACATTAATAATCTGTAGTTTATTATAGACAGAGCAGTAAAGCAGAGCTTTAGGGAGGAGATGGCCGCATTTTCTTCATATTTATTTGTACCAACAACACCATTGATCAGACGGGAAGGATGGTAAGATCTTAGTTCTGCAGTATGAAAGAATAATATATACTGTCTATATATCCGAGTGTCAGAGGTTAAGAGGCCAAGTGTGAGTGAAACGCAGAAAGAGTCGAGGCAAGCAAAAAGCCTAACTCAGACAGAGATAACACACTCTATTGGGGGAGTTTGAGCGTGAGGATGAAGCATCTGCTCCTGCCCACTGGGCCTCCCAGCTAGTGCAAGCAAACACTCTCTCTCTCCCTCTCTCTCTCTCTCTCTCTCTCACACACACTCACACACACACACACACACACACACACACACACACACACACACTCAGAACCAAACTGCTGCTGATTCTAATGAGGCCGAGGCCTGCTGGGCAGCAGGATGGCTGTTCCAGCCTGTCTCTGGCTCTCTGATTCTTGTCCCAAAGCTCCTCACACGTCATCCACTGTTTCACACCATCCGCACTGTTTTACACTCAACGATGTTTCCTCCCAGCGTTGGCTCCTCAGAGTAGCCTCACATTAACAGACTTGACTAGACTGGACAAGAATAGATCTGGTTTGACAGAATACAGCTGAGGAAAGGCATTAATTACTTTCCTTTTTCTTCATCCGTTGTGTGTCATCCTGTGCCATGTCTCAGTACAAACACAGAGCTTTTGTTTTGAGCTCTTTGTTACACTAGTTTATGGAATAAATGTGATTTTACACAGCTCTGGTCAATAGGCAATGTGACAGAAGTCTGTTACCTATTTAATGGGCTTTCCTTTGTTTAAAAAACCTGCAAAATTTGGTGGAAAATATGAATTGCCTAACATGTCCATATTTAAACAGGATAGTTGTAGAACTTAAAATGTGAATTGTAGCTTCATCAGTCAATTCACATCAATAATTAGTAATAATAAAGAAACCAAAGTATATCAGCATGTGAGTCTTTCAGTCTCCATAGTGACATAGCTGTCAACTAGCCTATATACCTCACTACCATAATCAAATTTCTGAAATTTAGATATGGCTTTTGGTTTTGGTGCCACCCCAAGATTTTCAGTGGCTCTATATAGTAACCTCTGTGAAGAATTTCTGGGGCACCACTGGCAGTATGTGGAAAATAAACCACCAAAATAAAACCCTGTGTTGTCTCTCCTCCATGCTCCTTCTGCAAGGCTCACTGATTTATCTCAATGTTTCCCTCACCAGGGCCCGCCCGTTTTATCTCCTCCAAACTCACATTCTGCACTCATTCTGCCTCTTTGAGTCTCCTCCGTGCCCACTATTCATTCTCTCCAACTCTCTTTCCTTCTCTGTCTCAGAGTCTCTCCACCATCGGAAGGGATTAGCCCAAACAAATCTGTCTAAAGCCTTTGCCGGCCTGATGGTCTCATAGGAATGATACCTATTCCCTCTCCTTTCAAACGACACTAATGGCATATTGACGTGCATGCAGATTAACAGATTATTGTATTTGTGTGTGTATGCTGAGTGAGGTGCACACGCTCATATCAGTGCATTTTCTAATCCAACTTCAGAGCATCTTTTATCATATTGGAACATTGAGAAGGAATCTCATCCGGTCCTTTTGCCCTCCCACCTCAAACTGATGTATGATCGGTATTGCATTTTTTTGGATGCCATCCCAAAGTTAAAATTGCCCTGATTGCTTTGACAAAAAAGCGATTGGGATTTTTCCACTGGATTCGGCCAAGAGACAACCTCTGGGGCTGAAAATGAAGCCAACACTAAAATGCTAAAAACTGCAGGCCTTCAAACGACCACATGAGGCTGGTGCCAGAAGTGAGTATCCCCATAGACTACATGTGAAAATGCAAAACTTTAAAGTAGAATTAAACATGTTTCAAGCCTGGTACAAATACGATTTTAGTCTCTGTAATTTCCCATTGCAACTGTGGCAACTGGTGATTTTTTTTTTATAATATATATAATTCATTTACATTTTATTAAGGCTTAAAGTGTGATGATTCTGCTTTAGTTGTGGTTTTGTATGTATATCTCTCTATCACCTTTCTCTTTCTCTTCTCTTTCTCCAGCAAGGTGTGTGTGTGGCAGAGGGTGTGGCTACTCCTCCAAGGGCAACAGACGAGGCACTCCTGTCTCCACTCAGCTCATCAACCTGCCTATATAACTTTTCTCTTCACCCCACTACTCTGCTAGATAATTCTATATAATTCAGTAGTGCTCTCTGTACTTTATATGTTCCCTCAGTGATTTTTGAGTGTTTTTTGGCATTTAAGCTGCCAGTTTTGTAGGATTTCTGGTTTGCTTGTGATTTTTTTGTACTTAGCGGGGGGTTTTTTCTGTGTGCTCAGGTACTCCTGTGTGCCTTGCTGTTTCAGCCTTAGTGTCTTCACTGCGTGAGTTTATCCATGTGTTCAGCCTTTGCGGGAAATTATTCTAGGGTAAGGGTTAGTCAGCCAGCTCCCTGACTCCGTTGCAGCTCCTTTGTTTTTCTTGTGTAAAATAAACTCTTTTTATACATACCAACCTGCATCAGTCTCCAGTTTGGGGTCCAAACAAAACCAAAATCTAACATATAGTGGCACATAAATTAAGAGCTTGGCCACTCTTCGTGATAGTGTCCTCAGCTTCTCGGTTAGATCCACCCCTCACTCCTCCACAGCTCCAGCCTCTCATCCAAATATGGTCACCTCTGGCTCTAAAGAAACCAAAGTGTCTTTTTCTGGATTTCAGAAATGAGTGACTTATTCCTACATCACTCTATTAGCATGAGCTACCACCAGCATGAGGTGAATGATAATCCTTTTGATTCATTGTGAACTGACTCAGCTTTTAATCCATTACAGCTCTAAAAACATCATTTTGCAGAGATTACAGAGTAATTTAACTATTTATTATTTAATTTATGTTTTCATGATCATTTAAAATTATATTTCTGTCAAATGCTTGGATGTGCAATCCCCTCTCACTCCCTATATTTGCTCTTGCAAATGCATCTCCTTTGTCTCACAGCACGGCAGCAGTCTGCTTCTGCAGATGGTTGTTGGGGCTTGGCTATTTTTAAAGTGATAATAAAACCACAGAAAAAAAGGGGGACTGGGAATGTCAGTGTGGTAAAGAACAGGAGGGGACAAAGTCATCAAAAATATCCCCAAGGAGCCATCTCATCCTTTATTTCAAGCCCCGTAGCTAAACTAATATAGTGAAACGATCTAAGATGGCCCTTTATTTCTCACCCTCATCTTCTTGGTGTGTGCGATTGTGTGTCTGTGTGTCTGTGTGTGTGTGTGTGTGTGTGTGTGTGTGTGTGTGTGTGTGTGTGTGTGTGTGTGCTTGCATGAGTGCACCCTTGTGTCTGATCATTGTGAAAAGAGGTGCTGAAATTGCACCCCATTGGTTTTGTCCATAGATTTCCTTTCTACGGGGGAGATTAAACTTTGCTAACCTCACACAATGGCACACTGCAGAAATGTTAAGTTGTGCGTCGAAGTCTTATTGTGTTACTTACCCATCAAGTGATAAATTTCTAATATTCAAATCAGGAGAGATAATTTAAACCAATTTAAGCTGATCATTAGTCAGAGAGGCAGTCACCATTATCAGGGGGCAACCAAAGCATCGTCTCTTTGAAGTGAAAGCTGGACACATCTAGCTACAGCTTGGTCGTCAAATGTTCGTGTCATACTGGGTCAAATGATAATTAGATTGTGAGCATGTGTGAGCGTGAGGCTGAGTTGGACAGCTTATTGCTGGCGCCATTCCTCTGGTAGGGACAGCCTTCTATTAATTTGATCTTTGACAGAGATAGATTGAGAGCCATAATGTTAGACATTAGAAATTCAAATTTGCTGATGTGTTTTTGCTCCAATATCTGAATGATCTGTAGGCGATTAAGCAGCAAATCATCAACCAAAGGCGTTCCTCCCTCATCGGAGAATTCAAATTTGTCGTTGTACCAGGTGCTGTTTGTGAATCCAATACATGGTATGCCTCCCAGCAGTGCAGTGAATTCAAATCCACTTCCTCCAGCTTTGAGTCCAGCTGCGGCTCTCTCTGCCTGCTCTGTCCTAGTTAACTTTTGGAAAAGTTATTTTGTAACAACGAGCATGATGTGGTTTGAATGTGGGTGTTCTCTGGTGCCTCAGTTTTCTCTAAGATTCTATAGATACAGACATCAGCTGGTGTGGAGACTTTAAACTGCTCACAGCTATGAATGTTACAGTCCATCCATTTGTGTGTTGGCCCTGGCAGCACACTTATGATTATATTCTACCCTAAGTGTGTGTCAAATTACACTGCAACACTAGGTAACTATTATCCAGCAGTGGCATACATTTCACCCAAAGTAATTATAGGTACGCTCTCTAATCTGTGGTCTAAACTGTTAGCATATTCTACCACATACTCACAGATTTTACTAAATAGTATATCCAGTGTATGCAATTCAACCAAATGCATGCAGCACACTTCGATGTCCTTGTCAAAAAGAACATTTTCCCGAGAAATGGTGAAAGAACAAATGTGTTGCTTTTGTATTTAGCTCTTTTGCTACCCTAAAGACATGTAGACTAGTATTAAATTGTTAAAAATGGAAATTAAATTTGAATTTAAAGCAGCTGAAAGTGCTGTTAAGACATGGTGCTCTAACTAGGTTATTAAATCTGCATTAACTGATTCTTTGGCACCCCAGGAGCCGCAGAAACAGGCTCAATATGTCAACCCACCTTTGATATATTATCACCTTATAATACAGAGCAACATTAGCGTTCATGCAGAGTTTTGTTTCTTTCCACCTGATAGTTGTAAGTCCACCATCCACTTATTACTCTGTTTTTGGTCTCCTCCAACTCAAGAGGAAAATATCTTACTATTTAGCTGTTAAAGGTCCCACTATGTTCATCTTTATCTGTCTGCCACGTAGACTCTATGTAAAGATGGACAATGCATCTGAAGCCAAGATATTGCGGATACAGCCACTGCCATGTTGAGTTGGTGACATCATTTGGAGCCAAAGTCAGGAGTGACAGTATCAATCTCTGTGGTATCAAGTTCCTGCCCAAACACCTGTCCAAATAATCATGAGCAGCGCTATTGATTGCAAGCAACACCAACCACTAGTCTATGGTCTGCCATTTGGAGCTAACTAGGGATGTCAGACCATTAACTGGTTAACCACTGAGCATATTTTTGACTTGTTATACTTGTTGGTCTAAAGGTTAAATTTGTTCATTTTTATTTTACTGCACTGTGCAACCACCTGGAGGAGCAATATGGTTAGTAGCACCACTCATTTGGCAATTACCGCTAGTAACGTTGACCCAACAGTGCAATGTGTTTATGGTCCTGTTGAGAAAGCAGCTTTATTTTAAGCCGTGAAACTCCTTGTTGACCAGGTAAGGCCATTAGCAGTGTCAGCACAGTGCCAGTATGTGTTGTGTTGAGTTGTAACTTATGCAGCAATAAAAAAACATTTGTTGTGGAACTGGTTTTAAATCACAAAGTGCTAATTTGTCCAGCATTACTTGAAATGAAAATGTTTCTTTGTTTAACCATATCCATGTATTCATTGTCAACAAACACCACTGCCACCAGAAAGAGAAAAGACAAAGGAATACAAGCAGACAAACAGCAATTCTTTGATGTCCCTGTCTGTGTTGTCCATTAGCATAGTCAGCTGTAATTGGGCTGTCACATCAAGAGTAATCAGATTTGAGTGGGCACTTACTGAAATGAATAATGATAGAGATATTGCTTTTTGGGACTAAGAAAGTGAACACTTGACTGCATGAAACTGCAAAACAAAGAAAAAATTAAAACAAAGAGATGCAGTAGTAGAAAGGATGTAGACAAGTGGTCACAGAAGTTGCAGCACTTTCATGTGGGAGGTTGGCGTAAGGGTCCGGTCTCTCACTCTCACCCCTGTCTCGATGAGTCAGACCCAGGTCTCTCTCTCTGAGTTCAGCTCCTACCTTTGCCTGCCTCCGCTGCTGTCACTGCACATCAGCATTGTGTTAATGTTAAAATCTCACGTCACCATTCCTGACTCTGTTCACCCACTCAGGAGACAAAAGAAAAAACTAAACAAAGGAAAAAGAAATGAGTGGAGAAAGAACGTAGAAACAATGGCAGAAATACCAACAGCGACCAGAAATGATCAGGTAAGATAAAAACTAACAAAATCTAAATGCAGATACTGAGGTATGAGAATGCATGATTATACATCTTGCCTGCTGACAGAAAATCCACAAAGGTTCACTCAATTTGCAAGGGTCATTTTGTGTGGAAAATACTCCATCTTCAAAAGGTACTGCCAGATTGCACAGGGATATTGGTATGAAAGAAGAAATTTAATTGACTTTTATTCAACAACAAAATTTCACTGACAGCATTCACAGTGAGCACATCACAAAAAGTCTTGGGGAAATTGGAAGAAAGAAGCAGTTTTCACATAAATTCTACCACTGAGCTGCACCTACCCTTTACTGGCACACACAAAGCAGGCAGTACCAGTCTGTGATTGCATAATTACATGATCCCTTTACTAAATCAGATGCTAATTACACACAGATTGCAACTGCAAACAGAATGAATGCTTTCTGGCACAGAGTCTTTGCACATCCATCAATCTACTCATCTGTCTATCAGCATGTCAGTTAAATTGAGTCGCCAGAACCCATAACATGAGTCAGTGTGCTGCCTCATTGCCTCAGTATCCTTTATGGGTTGGATAGTTTTATTGAAACAATAGTTATACTTCCTGCAGCTTGCCACCCTGATGGGCTGCCTCTAAGACAGTTACATGGAAGGTCCTACTATGGACCAGTCAGTCTGAATGCAATTTTGTGCACATTCAAACTTCACAAAAGCTGGTTCAAAGTTCAGTGCACAGAGATTGAAATTAACCATGTCTTCCTTTTTCCCCTTTAAAAAAATTAAAATCTTTCATCATTCACTTGCAGATATTTCTCAAGACTGATCATGTGCTTCAACTCAGTGCATCGTTCAATGCCAATGTGGTTGATATTCGTGGGAGTTTTTCAGACATTTTGGGCACACTTTCCATAGAAATATGGGATTTATTTCCACCTGATTTGATGTGTAATATATACTTGGAATTACATAGCCAATAGGTATTTATTATGATATTGAATGCAATTTCTGGGTTATTTGTGCTAACATTTTTCTAGGTGGCACTTACTGGTGTAACTGTAACTGTAACTGAAATGTGAAATTTCAACAAAATGAAGGTGACGTGAAGTCCCAGCAATCATGCACAATATGTTTGTATTATATCTATACTGTAGATGGTGCTGCAGCAGCATAAACATAAATGGTCACAAGTGGTCATGTTACACATTATACTTACTTTACATTGTGCATAATTCATGCTAATAATACCAGATACTGAAGGATAGGTATTTTGCAGTGAAAAAATTCTGCCATCAATGAATGTAGCATGATTGTTTGTCATGTAGATTGTGATGGATATTTAAACCTAGATCAACTTTTCTATTAATAAAACAACAAATGTAAAATTTTGGTAGACATGTGCTTGTAGGGTATGTGAGTGCTTTTTAGTTTGATGAATATGATGCATTTTTCCAAAGAGCACTACTCTGCAGGTTATTACCTTGAAAATGGATTAGGGCATTTGCTTGGTTGTCTCATGCAACCCCAATGAAGTGCTGGTCACATCAAAAAGCACACTTACCTCACTGGTAAAAATATATTTTTTTAAAGGTACCAGCTGCATGACAGATTTGAAGACATTAGTGTCTCTTTCTAGCAGGACCCATATAAATATGGCAAGTGTCCCCTCGATGACGTTTGTTTCATTGTTTAAGTCCCCTATTCAAGCCAAGATATGGGACAAGTAATGAGAGATCTGTTATCTTTGTTGGCCATTAGCCTTAGTGTGTGAAGTCATTAGAGGATGTAATTAACTCCTATTGTAGTAGAGATGGGTCATTAGCAAACGAGCCTAAGACGCATGTAGCATTGACGTGATTCGGCGGTGACCTACATGGGGTGAGAATTTAAACACACTTTGTTGTGAGACTGCCGGGCCGTGTTGATGCTGTGTTTACAGCACAGTGTTTGGCTGTGATCACAAAGAAGTTATGTTTTTGCAAAGTATGATCATCAACCGAATGCAGATGAGGCACTTTGTTTCCTCACTTTGATGCAGATGCAGCATTGTGAAGACAAGTATTTCTTGTTTTCACTGAGAGGATGTAGACCTTTTGTGAGTCTTTTGGAAACTCAAAATAAATGTTCAAATTTCATGCATGTGTGCGTGTATTCAAATCAGCGTAGATTAAGGTTGCTCGTCATCTCTCTCTGTCTCCAGAGAACCAAGCGTGCAGGGAGAATTTCATACCTGCTAGATGTTTTTCCTTCCTGGCCCCATACTGGCCTGTCTGACGTGGTTTACATTTTACACATGGGAGCTCACTGGGATGCCACCCATTTACATAAATAAATTAGGTTCTTTCATGTGAGGGGAATTTGAGACTTTGCTGTGTTACAGTAAATTCATCAGGGATCTATTTGTTTGTTTCCGTTGTATCGAGATGATAAATCATTGATAGCCCCGTTCAAATCCTGCTGCTGCATGAATGTAATAAAATCCCAAACATCCTGGCAGATGAGCTGAGGTTGAGTATTTGTACAACAAGCCACTCCTTGTCAAACAGCTCCCTGAAGCCACATCGGGCAAGAGACATGGTCAGAAGGCAAGTCAGGCAGCTGTCACACACTGCATTTCCCAAGGTGCTTTGTTTGATCTATACCAAAATTCTTACTCTTTTCAATGATATTAGAAACTGGAGAACTGGCAAATGCAGGTGTTTTGTATAAGCAAGCTTTTTTCATGGGGACAATGTGGGAAGGAGGTATTCAGCTTCTGTCCATACAGAGGTTCATAGGATTTTCTACAAATTAGTGCTCCACGGACATTACGCACATAATGCAAAGCCATTCAATTAAATAATATTTAAATAAATGTTACAGAGGTTGCTTTAGGCAATTAAAGTCATTTTGATTGGATTTAGTAAAAGAAACATGGTGAGGACTTAGGGTTGGGGATAGGTTTTCTAACCCTAGGGGAAAAAATATGGTGACAACGTACCCTAAAATTACTCACAGTTCACATGGTCCTGAGCACTGGTCTTCCAGGGAACGTCCTGTGTTTTGTCATCCATCTACCTCCCCAACATGCCTACTTACAGGAACCGCTCAGGACCATTTCCTTTTTGACTCCCATCAGTGCATTCATAACGTGAGCTCAGCCTTCCAAATATGTGGGTTTGCAAAAATTACTGGGTCATGATTACATTGGATAGGTATGAAAATTTATTGCATTACTTTTTGTAGGAAAACATACTAACAGTCGTGAAAACAGCCTAAGGTACTAAATAGACGTGGGATTATGAACCTATTGACGTACAGTAAACAAAGTCTCAGGTTCACTTGTGTAGGTGGACAAAGTTAATTAAAGGGTAGTTTAAGTAATTACAACGTCGATAGTTACGTTTAATCCCTTTCATTAATGTTGTCACAGTTTTGGCCGTCATTCCAATGTGCGACTATAACATTGTACTCACCAGTGACTAATTGATGAGATCACTAAATAAGATTGACCGGGCAAGAAACATGAGCACTAAGACAATCATATAGATATTATCTCCCGGGTTAGACAAACCTACTTAAAAGTTAGGGTGGGGAGCACAGACAAAGGAGAGTGGGACTCTGATTCGAGAGATTCAACCTCTGAAGGCCAACTAGAAGTAAGCCATCTCCCTTTATAACCCCTCCCCCAAAACTTGAGAAAGACAATGTTGTTCAAATGTCTCCAGATTGAGTGATGAAGTCATTGCAGAAGGAGGGATTTTCAAGTAGACTTAAAGTTTTGCTGCAGACACATTTCATTTTGAACAACTATCACAGAGAGCAGGGACATCTGCTGCTTTGGTTCAAAGGTCAAACAGAAAAGGTCTCTCTTGGGCAGTTATGGGTCTAGTAGCTGGCGTTTGGGGCTTCTCTCGGCTAGGAGATAAAGATATTCTCTATGAAACTCCATGAAGATAAAGCTGCAATTTCTCTTCGGGAAGAAGTATGCCAAGTTCTGAGAAAGCTTTTGTGAGAGTGATAAGCTCAGGGCACGGAGGTGAGAAAACTGTTGAGAAAATGGAGCAATTAAGGGAGTCTGTAGTGATTAGAAAGGATCCAACAAAGCGTTTCTGAGAGGGAGTCAAAAATCTTAGGAGTTCTTCAACAGCCAAAATATGATGCATGTAGCAAAATAATAGGCACCTTTCCAGCATACTCCCAAAAATCGCCAGAAGTTTGGATGAAAGTGCAATTGTGATGTCTGCTGAGGGGGTCAGTGCTTGTTGTTTCTGGAGTATTGATAGAGGCTTCCTCTTCTTTATTGTAGTTGCAGTTGAAGGGGATTCCTTTTTAGAGCACTGGAAACGGGCCACAGTCCACTCTCTAATGCTGGGCTCTGTTCATAGATAAGAAGAGAGTTAATGCTAGTAGAAGAGAAACATTAACTTCTAAGTGGAAATGCATCCCTCTGACAGCATCACTTATGTCCACATTTGCTAAATACTCGTCAACAATATTAACATGTATGACTGAAACCTAATTCGCCAGTGTTTTCTTATAAGATGATAAGAACAGGTATAGTGATTTTTATACTACGTAACACTACAACTAACTGTCAACTGGAGTCATTTGGGCTTGAGTCAGACTTGAGTCTAAAATGTGACGACTTTGGACTCGACTTGACAAAATCAAAAACAACTCACAACTCAACTTAAACTTTAACACCAATGACTTGTGAATTCACTTGAACTTCAGCCTTTTAACTTAAATATTTGATACTTTCCCCCAAGCCCAAACATTTCAAAAGTATGTTATTTAAAAAGTATGCCATGAATCAATGCATTTGATTAATTAGACAGCTAATGCTATTCATTTCCAGCAAGTTGGCCATAATGCCCCAGATGAACTTTGTTTGAACAATCCCACTGTATCCAATCAATTTGCAAGAGTGAAACAATGAGGAACTAAGGTTACATTTCTGGGCACCATTTAGAAAAACTGATACCGAAAGATTATTTCATCTATGTAAAAAAACAACTACGGGATTGCCAAAAATGCAATATGCAAAACTGGTGGAACGAAAATTGCAAACAAAGATGCAACAACTTCCTGCTCCAACATTTGCAGCTGCACAAAGAAGAGGGTGAGAAGTTGAGCAAGCTAACGCGGATGCTATGAGGTTATTGTGGTACTGGTTGATAGTGCTATATGCCATGAAAATACAGTGTCAGTCATACTTTTTTAGACTGTCTAATTACTTGTATCTGCAGCAGTTAGAGGCTGGGTATCGATACTCAACACCTTTTAGGGTATCGACTACAATAACTGTACCAAGTAATATTGAAACATCTCCCGTCAAAGGATACCTGTATTTAAACCCTTTGTGCAGGGGATCTGATTTTGGACTGTCCTTACTCCCTGCCGGATCAGCACACTTTCTGTTGCCGCCATCTCCAGAGCCTCTCTCCTTTCAGCAAACAGTCAATTCAAGGTGTGGTGGTTAGGAGAAGCTTTAACAGTGCTAGTAGCTAACATCCAATACCAAGCCAATAAATAGTCCCAACAAATTCACAACAACACCAAAGTGGTTTAACTCTGTCATTAAACCAATCAATAAGTAACTTCAGCAATGTGATTCCTTTGGGTTTGTCCTGGTACTGTTGAGAGTGCTGTCCAGCATGCCAAGAAACCACGAAAATGTTTAAAAGTATGGCTATACTATGCACCACTCCATTCAAGATAAATATATCCAATGAAGTACTCTTCTTAGTGTGGGTATCAGTTTAAGGGTACTGGTATTGTAATTTTTTTAAATGATTCCCAGCCCTAACAGCAGTGCAAGAAAATATTTAATTTGTCTGATTCTGCCCTTGAACTTAGATTTGTCCTTCACAGTAACACAGTCACTCTACCAAGGACTGTGTTTGTGTTTACTGCGTGCACATGCAGAAACACATTCTGTGGTGTGTCTGTTTTTTTAGAATGTGCATTTCAACGCACTAAAAAATATTTATTTCTATTTTCTTACATGTTATCTCAGTCAATGACATATGGAGCGATAACATCCTTGTTTCATGACGTATTAGGACATTTTTGGTCATAAAGCCTTGGCTCCACATGCTTATTGACGAGTCTCATAAAAGTTCTCATCTTCCACGGACTGACAATAAATTCCACATGACAGCTCTCAAGTCAAAGTGTCACCATATCTGACTCCAGCTGCTTGCATTTGCATGTAGAACGTGTGTGCTGCAGTAGTTTATCTTGTGTTGATAGGTTTTCCCAGTTGATCGACCGGTCATCTGGGTAGATTACATGTCTGATCTCCATGTTGATAGATTATTGCAGCCACGCAGCCTGAGTACAGTTATCTCCGGCTCTGGTTCTTACTGGTGTCCCATTGCTCTAACAGCCGACAGATTTGGTGTGGTGTTTATAGATTTACCCTTGTGTCGGCAGGGTATGCAGATGGGGAGGATTGACCTGCTGCGACCTTGGAAGACTGCCCTGGCGGAGGACGACGGCGACCTCGGGATGGGCAGGACGTGCTGCAATGCAGCAGAGCAGATCAGTGGCGCTGCATGCTCTCACCCCCACACACACGCGCAAACACAGAAACTGCAGCTCACTTACACACTTTTCACGCATACAAACACACGCACTGTATATAAATACCATTTAACGGCAATATCTGCTCAGATGCAAACAAATCAATAGAAACACACACGCACTCTCTCTCTTTGTTTTCCTGGATAAGCAAGCGAGGGTGTGTCTTAATCAACCTGCCACTTTCTGGCTGGCTGAAACGCACACACCACCCACATGACTCTGCATATTGAACAGCATGTAAACACGCACATGCTCACACACATTTACTTCCACACCCCTTCATGGATGCACACGCGCACACACACACACACACACACACACATATACACAGACACATGGAAAATCTATAAACTGTCAAAATTTGCACTATAACACATCCTGACTATTAGCTTAAGTAGTCATAACACACACATTCATAGCACTACATACACACCATTGCACACACTAAAAATAATGCTCTGCTTTTCCTTTTTATCTGCATCTAAGCAGAGTCCTCCTTATCACATACATGTATAAATCTTCAATGTTTTTTTCTCTTTTAGCGTTGCAAAAACAGTTACTTCTTTACAGATAAGCCGATCAATCAGCCCCATCAGTCACCAGAGCCCAGACGCCCCTGCAGGGCGTCCCATAGGAGGACAACATATAGCAGCAGCGCCAAGATATCTGATTTAAACACCAGCACAGCAAAGACCCTCATTAAAGAGATTTTCTGGGGCAAATAAGTAAACCCTAATCACTCTGAGCAATCAGATCAAACCAGATCAGCTCCAGTTTGTTTTTGCTTGTACTTAGTGTACTGGTAATACTTCAACCTAGTGGACGGACTAATACGCACTGGTATTTGCAATGACCTTGTGCTGACTTTCGTTCTTTTCCTGGGGGCATTCCCCCACTGAATCATAAACACAACAAGAAGATGCATTGCCTCAACACTAATATTAAAGAAGTATTCTCGTGATGTTCTTTATTTTTGTTTTGTTTTGTTTCGTTGTATTTTTCTTAGCCTATTCAGGCCGTCGGTGCTATTGATTAGCTCCCACAACCGCAAATCTCTCCCCAAATTTAGCTGTCCCTGACCTTCGTACTTTGACATGACGTCATAACGCTGTCATGCCAGATCGGAGGAATTAATCAAATGTGCACATTTAAACAAATTTTTATTCATGTATTCATATTTCCTGACAGGCATCTTATATGCAGTTTAAACTTTAAAACTAATGCTCAGATAGGCTATTAGTTCAATAGACAACTATTTACAGACTGTGTTGTTTCACCCCTTGCCAAAACGGGGTGCTGCAGCAGGGAAAAATGAGGCTTTGGGCCAAAGAAGTTTTATAGCAAAGGGATGGAATAATGCAATCTTGGCTTTGGACTTTTGATAGAAAACTCTTCAGTTGTATCCTTTGACCAAATTACAGGCACACACACACACACACACACAAACACCAACAGGATGGTGTCTGAAATCCTTAGTAGCAGATGATGGCTCAACTGTTGGTCAGGATGTGAGGGACGGTGATTTGTGCAGAGGAAGGAGAACTGGCTGTTTCTGTGTTACTGTAACAGGAAATTCTTTCCTGTTTGAATCTATTGTTTCCCAGCGAACAGGATGAGACATGGAAACTTGTTATGTTTAACGTGTGATGATCTGGATGTATTTTTGCAAGTGCTTGATTACCTCACTTCATTATAATCTCGATTTCTTTTATGACATAAATAAATTTGGTTTATTCTTTACCACATGTATTCTAACAGTAGAGTAGAAACTTATTATCTGATCCTTTTTTCATCATTGCTGCAGTACGTGACTGAAAGATTTTTTTTCCTAACCATGTAATCAGCTTCACAGTGTGTCCAATACGACCTTAAGCTGCAGGGTCAAAGGTCAACACACACTGAAATTCAGCATGCTGAAATAAAACCTGAACAAGTGATGCACTTTTACATAAAGAAGTCTGTTTATTATTTGATATATATCATTATGCATCTTCATATAATAGTTCTAATACCAGTAAGTCAAAAATAATAATCATATTATATTTATATATATAGATATATAGAAAACTAATCCAATAATCTACTTTTTACTTGAACTTTACTTCCTTGTAAAAAACAACATGGAGAAACAGATAATCTCCTCCCCAGCTTCAATATAGGCGCTTTATGGGAGCAAAGAAGATAATACAAAAAAGAACAAAAATTACACCTGAACATTGCATCTTATAGAACTAGAACATCTGTCAGCAGCTAGTAATGATGACCATCTTGGTTTAAGACACAGGAAGAGGTTGTTTTTTTTTTAATCTTTGCTAGAACATCTTTGACAAATATGCTTTTTAAATTCAGTTGAAGACGATGAATCAAGTGATCGGCTGGATTTGGAGACTGAGAGACAGAACGTTAGATTACACCAGTCTCATTACACACTTTGAAGGTGATGGAAAGATTGCGGAGAGGAAGGAGAAAGTGAATAAACAGGGAGGAAAAAGTGGGATAATGATTCAGGTTTTGAACAGCAGGGGATACAAAGTTTAATTTATGTGCTTCTCCACCAGTGATGTACATTTGTAAACAGAGGGTAGCGGCACAAAACAGTGCAGAGTCCTCCACATCTTCTCTCACCGATCCCCAGCGTCCCTCCCTTTCTGCAGACGCTCTCCGGGAGGTAGCCGTGTCACAGTTGGAAGGGAGAGATATCCACTTTAATCCATTTAGCCACGGCAGTCTTCACAAGTTTTACCATCCGTACTAAAAGCATTCCCCCCTTTTTCCTCAAACTCTCGATATGTAGAAATAAAAACATGGAGGCAGGCTGTTTCAGAGCTGTGGACATGGATGATGCCGTGGACGACAGACCATCCGGAGTTGTGGACGGTGGCGTCCAGGGGCCCTTGCGTCTGTCAAGGCCAGAGGCGCAAGAGGGCTGTACCACTGCGATCCCCCCTCTGTTTGACAAGCCTAGCTGGTCAAGTTGGGGTCAAGAGGAGGCATCAAAGCTGCACAGAAATAAAAGAACAAGAAGAAGATTTTTTATTGTTATAGTATAAATATGGGTAGAACTGGCAGCAGCATGATTTCATAAGTAGTGAAGAATCTTTTTGTTTGGGCATAGATTAACATGTGTATTATTTTGATTGATCAATGCAAAATACAACAAAAACAGTAATTCAAAATATATCGATAACAAAAGAGAAAGAAAAAGAAGACATGACGAATGCCATCTGCAAATTGCAGCAGTTTACAGGCACAAAGTATAAATTAGTATAAACTTATCCTACAACTTTATTACATTATTGTTCGCAAAAAAACCCAGACAGAAATGGAAGGCTTGTCATATTCGTACCAACATACACTTATACACACCTATATATAATATTTATAATTTTGATCATAGTGTATAACTATACACCTGTATAATAGACTATTGTATGTCTTATGCAAAAGAAATTGAATGAACCTATCATTGATTATGAAGCTATCAATGTGATCCCACTCTCTCTGAATGGTTGAGATGAAGTCGGGATTACAGCTCTAATTCAACAGGAAGTCTAGCTGCTGTGGGATGATATGAGCACAATGTTTAAATGCATTCTTGCAGAGTAGCTGCTTACTAAGAAAGGCACCCCTGAAATTCTGCATGGCAATGCATTACTCAGAAAGCATTACTCAATATCATGGCGATTAATACTCAGCCATTAGCAATACAAACTATTTTTTCACTGCAGGCATTCTGACTTGTAGGAAAAAGCAAAGGTGTTACTAATAACATTAGCAATGGCTCTGTTGTGTTCAAGTGTCACAATCAGCTGTGACGGTGAGTAAGCATGCACAACAACAGCTAAATGGAATTCAGCCACCATTAATGTTATTATTTGTTTTTCCTACTGTGACACGTCAAAACGTCTGCTGTAATAAGGCCCTGTATACCTGTGTTCTCTTGCCAGATAAGTATTACAGTTGGGTGATGTCTACCGAATTGGCATCTTATAACAGTGAAACATTGCAAGGACAAAAATATCGTTGTTGTGGTTGGGGAGCCACCACATAAAAATGAACTATCTCAACCTGACCTGACCTGCAAACTGCCAACTTTATTGATTACAGTAGCACAATTCTCAGGACGGAGGGTTGACACAAGGACAGAGCGCCACAGCGTGCTTGTGTGTATGTTTGTGTTCTGCGTAAAGAGTCAATGGCCCCTTTCCTACCTCAAGTTCCAGCCCCCTCGCTCAGATCACACGATCTCCAACCTCAGCTTTTCACGATGTTGGGCTCAGTGATCAGTGGACTCTCATACCAGCTAAAAACTGAATTTAACCTTAAAGGCAATGTTCAGTTCTTACAGTGATCCATCAAATGTAAATGAAAATAACTTCATAAACTCAACTACTTGATAAACAGATTTTGGTCAATTTCACAATCTGGCAACCCAAAAGATGCTATTGGCTTTTTCCTTAACTAAAAAGCATGAGCAAATTATTTATTAATTAAGCCATTAGTTTAAACTTGTCTGGCAGGGGCCCCTAAAAGCATTTTTCTTTCACACAGGAAAAGAAAGGAATAGGGAGCGAATGTAAAACAGTGGGACATTTTTTGAAGCACCATGGATTTGCTTCATTTTCTGAATTTGATCCACACAATCCGATCCGACATGTGGAAGGTCTAGAAGAGCCGCAGCTTTATATCATTGTATTATTTGTCCCCATTCAAGATAGCAAAGTGCTGAAGCAGAAGTTAGCCAAACTGCGAAACTCTGAGTGACTGACTCAGTGACTTGGATGGCTTGAAAACCTGATTTACTCTTTATGAATCACTCACTTGAGACAAACCTAATTCATGGTAATAGATAGATAGATAGATAGATAGATAGATAGATAGATAGATAGATAGATAGATAGATAGATAGATGCAAATAAAAGAGACAGAGAGTTTAAGTGAGATAAAAATGTTCATCACTGCAGGCTTTTGTGCTGCTTATCAGTGACAGATCCTTTTGTCTGCGTCTGTCTTCACCACAGCAGAGACAACCCAGGCACGGCCAGGGGACCTGACTTCAGTCTGCACTGTTAGCACATCCTTGTTGCTTTTCTCTGAGCTTGCAAATCATCTACTGACACAAAGTACACTTTCTTCTAGTCCTCACCTGAGTCATTGATATTTTTGTACGAGGTAAGTGGGAGTGGGCTGAAAAAGCGCAGGCACGGAAGGAATGACGAGGTGAAAAGACTGATGTGAAAGAAACGGAGGAGGACGCCTTCATCCACAGGTAGAAAAGGTCACAGTCTATAAAGAAACGACCATGAGGATGTGCGCGAATTATGCGTGTTTGCATGTGCGTGTTCCCGTCAGAGGAGGGGGGAGGTGTGTCTTGTCTTGCAGTCATTAAATATTAACACAGCCATCTCGCCCTCCCACCGGGGCCTGATTGAAGATGTAGGATGGCACACAGGGACAGGATAGGGTCACCTCTAACTCTGTAGTCCCACTGTAAACCCACTGTGATTACACCTGGGCCAGACCAAGCATGCAAACTCATTACTCATCTGGGGCCGGGACACCGGGGTAACTCAAGGACTGACCCTACAATGACACCGGATAACAACAGAATATAAATCACAGATATTGTGTTGATCACCTAATGATCAGCAATAGAACAGGGTGAGATTATTGATTTATTTTGTATGGGAGATTTCCAGTTGCCATCACAAATATCCTCCATTCCAGCTGTTAAATGTAAATAGGGTTTGAGACTCCTGCTGAAGGAGGCGCTTTGTACGGTAAAATAAAATAATGGGAACTAATTACAGGATTATGGGCCCTTGTGGAAAGAGCATACAGTGACCTTCATTGGGTTTTCTTCTTTCAAAGACTCTAATTAATGCAAAAGATGTTTGTGAAGCAGAAACAAGGCAGAGAGGGCTTCTTACCTGTCCCATAGCTTGACATTTCTACAGTTGTTGGTGCAGCAGCCAGCTGATATCAAAGCTGTGACAGAGAGAGAGAAGAACAGAGACAGAGGAAGGATGAGAATTCAGTGTGTTGTTTCGACAAGAGAAGAGCGCCTCATTAATCTTAGAGCCTGTTTACACCTTATTATGCATCTTGGGTGATCTGATCACAAGTGGACAGCTCAAAATCTGTCTGCTCACACCTGGCATTAGAATGCGTCTGCCAGGCTGTTCTCATGCACTGTTTGAACATTTTCCTACAAAAAGTAATGCACCAAAATTTGTACATGTTCTACATAATAATGAGCCAGTAATTGCTTGGGTGGAGACAGGAGGGTATTACATGATGGTGCATCATTGCATCCCACCCGTTAAGGGACTGATATTACTGATTCACTCTGTTGTCAACACGAGCTATTCACACCTGTGAATAGTTCAGTCGTTTGACACAGGTGTGAATGCTAATGTGACCTTTCAAACAAATGTCAGCAGGGTTTTTTGTGCAGTGGAAAAGGGGCTTAAGTGGACAATGCTTTGAAATTTGGTATTTAGGCTCACTGAGTCAATGGAGCTCCGGACTTAGATCATATTTGAATCTTTTTCTTTTTCTAAAAAAATCAAGCGGTTAGTCAGTGGTAAATGGGTCTGATTCTGGTAAGCAGAATTAATCAAAACTTACATTCATTATCTCTTTAGACCTTTATCTTTTTCTTTTATAGATTCAAAGCACAAGAAACAACCTGAATGAGCTTTTAGAATTCACTGAAACATGTAGCCTTCACTCAGAAAGTCCATGGCCACTAATCTATACTGTGTTGTAGCATTTATAACTTTCCAACAGCCCCCCCTCGTCTGTTTCAATCTCTGCTGCAACAGAGCAAGTGACAGCGAGCAGAGGCAACCTTCACAAAAAATGTGGATCATTATGTACAAACACATGCACACCTACAGGCAGACTGATTTATCTAGACCCTTAATCGCAAATGTATCAAATTTAAGACTGGGAGATAACGTGGAACAATAGCAAGAGACTAAGAGGGGCAGACAGCAAGAGATAAGAACAAGGATTTATTAAGGAGTAACAGCTTTGTGCGAGACATCACACTATCGCAGTCAACATTATTGTCCTTAAATACAAGGCAGGCTCTTGACTCTATCTCGACATTCTTCACCCAAACTCCTGTGCCGCTTTATTTCTTCTCGGAAAGAAAAATGTTGCTGTCAAACCAAATGGTGTTAATCTAAAGCTGTTTCAAAGTACAGGACACACAGTTTGCCCTCACACACTCTGTGAGCACTTCTGGTCAGAACTTGGTTCGGTTAAGCGGTGGAAAAATGCCTTTGCCTTAAGCAGACCAAGCTTTAAAAAAAAAAATGTTATCCCTCTGTACCTCCTTCGCCCTTCAAACAATTCTTATCCTCGTCCCCCCCTGCTTGATATCCCTCTCGCTCTCTTTCTCTCTCCACTAACGGTTTCCTCCCCATGAGCCCATAATCATGTTTTCAGCACATTTCCTCTCCTTGCCGCGCTAACATCTCTCATTAAAGATTCATAACGCTCTTGTGACCGCCGAGTTCTCCGAAAGATTCCAGTATAGCCACCTTCACAAAGTTCCCTGGCCCTTCCCTCGCTCTGTTTATCCTCATGGAGAGAAGGGGGTGTGGGGTGAGGAAAGACTGCACAAAGAGATATGAAAACTCCTTTACAGTGTCGGGGGATGCAGCGGTGGGCTGGAGGGTGTTTTCATTTGGAGGTCAGGGTGTGTGCAACGGAATTGATTTCATGGCTAAAGCAGAGCTTATAGACCAGTTAGAGAGTGGTAAATACATGATCACATCTCACTTCCTCCTCACACATGAGCACAAAGACACAGAAAGTCTACCGGAAGTGAAGCTGATAGCTGTTTAGGTGGTTCATTTGAAAGCAGGACTTTGTCTGAACATGCTCTGATGGATCGATGCATATGGAGTGGTCTATCAGTGACATCCTAGCTGTTTCCGAGTGTGGTTTTAGAGCGGTGCTCGAAATAAAATCTGCATTTATTAATTCTAACATTGAAAGAGAAAATTCTTACTCTCTCAGCTCTGAATTTATGCTGGTCCCAGATGTGCTCCAGATGAATTTTCATAACAAACACATAGTTGGCGTCCCCTCTCTTTCTGAGCTAAGAGCCTTGTGTGGAACATCCAGACTGGTGATATGTGAGTCATGAATCAATCCTTCAAGACAAACTCTTTTTACTGAGTGACAAGTGCTCATCTCCACTGACTCGTTCACTGACTCGCCCCTCCTCACACACTATTGTCCGAGGTTACCATACAAGGTGCTACCTGCTGTTTAATTGAAACATTTACACTCACTCACACACGTATGGCATGGACATCAGGAGCAATTTGGCGGTCAGTATCTTGCCTATGGACACTGAAATGTGGACTGGAGCATCTGGGGATCGAATCGTCAATCTTCCAATTAGTGGATGACCTGCTGTACCTCCTGAGCCACAGCCACCCCCCAGCTAGGTCTGACTTGGGCTGAACGAATCTTCAGAGTGAGTGAATCACCTGATACTCAGCTGTCAACTCAAGCTGAGCAGCTCAGAATCAGGTGAAGAGCTTCTGAGCAACACCCAACAAGCACCAGGCTTTGTAGCCAATTTGAGAAAATGGTCAAACCTTGGAATTACAACGTGCCTGTCCGGCAAGGCCCCAAAGTGTATTTCTCTTGCACATAATCATGGAGAAAAGGGGAAGCTGTAAAACAGCTGATCAGTTTTTTGAAGCATCACAACCCCCACAAATTGTTTTGTTTCACTATCAGAATTTGATCTCTTGTGTCCGATAACAACTGACGGGTTTCCATTACAGATCTGTGCAAAACTTAGGCAATGTTTTCGAAATGTTGCTGAAACAAAGTAGCGAGATGACTGCATTTCTATTGAGTGATGTTGTGTGACTTTTCTTGTGATAACATTCCAAGAAGCATAGTGATGGACGTTCAAAACATTAGCAGGTTTATTTCTATTGCAGCCGCCGCAGAGAATGTCTGAATTTCCAATGAAAGTTGATGTAGGCATGTTTTGCTAGTGATAATAGAAAGGAAAGCCCCTTATACACTGCAGCAGCCACGTATGAGGGATTTCTAGGAGGTGATAGTCCACGATTTCACAGAGGAACTGTGGATGCAAAATTTCCAGATGATGCACTCAACTTATGTGAGTTATGTGATGCAATAAAACTTCTTGCAGCACCAGCTGCATCATGCTCGAGGGAGTCAGTTTCCATTGCAGTTTTGCAAAATATGGCTTTTCCAAATCAACTGAAATACCACCTCATGTGAGCATAAAAACTTTTTCGAATTTGACATTTCCATTAGGCATATTCTATATTTGCAACTTCAATTTGTGCAGTTTCAGGGTTAATGGAAACCTGTCTAGTGATAGAGGGCTTATATATGTTTTATACTTTTTTAATAGTTTTCAGAGGCCTTTTTTGTAGTGTTTCTTTACTGTTTTTTACAAGTTCTTTGAAAAGTAAAATTAGCAATGCTAACAAACAGAAAATGTAGCCTACAGACATCCTTTGCTGTCTCCATCTGTCACATGACCTTCACCTTGTATGTTGCAGTGGGTCCGTAATTTGTTCCAATAGAAACAAACACAGAAAGTCTCCAGGAAGAGCAGCTGATAGCGATTCAAATGATGCATTTGAAAGCAGGACTTTGTGTGAACATGCTCTGACAGATCAATATAAACATAGGATGGCCTGCCAATGATTTCCCAGCAGTTTCTGAATGTGTTTTTGGATTAATGCCAGAGTTCTGAATTTATGTCAGTTTATGCCGGTGCAAAATGATCAGGCTCGCTATACAATGTGATTACTTCCAGATGTGTTCCAGATGATTCTTCATAATAAACACATGACTGTGCAGCCTTGTCGTCACCCTGCCGTATGAAGGTTGACGCCCCTCTGTTCTTGAGCTCATCGCCTTGTCTGGGACGTCCAGATCGGTTTCAAACATGGTTGATATTTTTGTCTTGTTGCATTATTTTTGGTGTCAGTCTAGCTGCTCTGTACGTCACAGTAGATAAAGCGCAAGTCGTACAGATAGCCTACAGTACAGCTAGAAATCAGAATGTACGGTTCAAAAAATATGTCAGTGAAGACAGACACTGCATGAAAGATTTAAAGCTCCAGTGGGTAGAAACCATGAAGTTTCTTGTTTAACCTATCATGCTAAGTCAGTTCTGGGTCTTAGGACTCACTCGCTCAAGCACAACAACAATTAGCTTAAATGGATTTGAAAATGGATTAAATGCACGGTCTCGAGGTTTGCAGTCACACACACAGGTCACAAGATTACAAACTGCTCTCTCATGATGAAGCAGTCCCGTTATCGTACTGTGCCAAAATCCGAGAGAATCCCTTTAAAGTGATCTTGATCAGTGTCTAATGAAACGTGCCTTGTGACCTCTTCAAGGAGAGTTATAAGTGAGAAAACATACAGCGCACTCGGACCGTGTTTGTTGATTTAGTTACGGGCGTTAAAACCAAAATTGGATTTAACGGGACGTGAGAGATGTGTAGAGGGAAGAGGGCTCTGTGTGGGTCAGAGCAAAAGTATATAGATAATGTGATTACTCAAGAATAATGTGGGGCCTAAGCTCCCTTAAATTCCACCTCTGTACACCGGCGTTCGAGTGAAAGGCTCTAAATTTCCCCCACAAAGAGATCTGTAAGATTGGCTGGGGAGAGGCTGCTCCCACACTGAATAAATCACTGTTCCAGATGGGGAACCCTTTTCCCTGTGCAGCCAGACAGACAATTATTAACTCTAACTCATAATATTAGATCATAGAAGCAATTCAAGGCTGTTTTTTTTTTACATAAGCAGATCTCTTTTGTTACTAGAAAATTGGTGAAATAAGCTTGAAAAGGGATTTAAATAAATAGTGTGTCAGAGTATTGGGGTATTTAATGGCATCTGACAGTTAGATTTGCAGATTGAAACCACCTGAAACTTCAGCAGGTCAGAATGCTTGCAAATTTCACTGCTCAGGAAATTTTGACCGGGAGCCAAATTATCCGCAGAGGTCTCTTCCTTTCCAAAATAGACAGATTTGGGGATTTAAACCAGTAAATACACTGAATAAAGCAATTCACTGTAGAAAGCTGTGTTTTTTCTGACACTGCATGTTGTGGAGAGGATATTAATTATGGTGGCCAACATGTAGACGCAAATGGCCCTGTCTAGAGCTAGTGTTTACTTTGTCTGTTCTGGGCTATTGTAGAAAGACGGTAGTGCAACATGGCATCTCTGTAGAAAAGGACATGCTCCCTTTGGAGACTGAACAAATGTTTAAATGAAACACTTTTGTTTTTTTTGTTTTAAGACTCTTACAGCTGTTACCCATGGAATTAATGTTCATTGTACTACCATAAGACGCCTCAAATGTCGTTTGCTTAAATTTGGCAGTACATCCAACCGGCCTCATAACTGCAAAAGTCAGTTACAAGAGAAACTGTTGTCAGGTCAGGTCCTTGGTGAGGACGATAAGCAAGCAGATGAGCTTTCCAAACATGGTTTCTGACAGTTTATGCAATATTTGTTGCATTGGCTCTTTGGTGGTTTAATCTTGCAGGTGAAGAAGCCAGTTGGATGTACTGCCAAATTAACGGAAATAACTTATTGGAGACAGCTTATTGTTGCGAAATGACCATTTCCAGTAGACCATTTCTGCCGGACCTTTAAAAGGAGGTAGGGGTCCTTAGCAGCTCTGGAAAAAAATAAAAGTGCGGTGTATCCGTGTAATTCGTCAAAACCAGTAATCCCATTGTTATCGATGTCTGAATCAAGCCAGTAAACACAAGAACCTGTTCTCCTCATGGCTGCTCATCTCTCAGTCCTTTTTGATCTGTCAGCCCCCCCTCCTCCTTTTCTTCTCTCAACTAACAGGATCAATGCAAGGTAATTTCACATGGCCATTCCCTCAGATCTCCTAAAAATCTACCACATAAATTATTCAGGCTGGCTGCGCAGGCGAGCCTGTGGAGATGCATGGTAGATCAGTGACCTTCCATTTAGCTAGCAGTCAGTCAGACGATCAGGGAGACAGTCAGTCAGTCAGCGATGCTGCTTGGCAGGAGAACTACTTGTCTTGATGTCCCTCGGGCTGCTACAGTCAGTGCTGTTACGTGCAACTGTGGAGCATGAGGCTAAGCTCTGAATGCATAATACCGAGATTATGAGTGGCCAGAGCACAAAGTGGAAACACAGAATGCAGGATATTTATGGATTCAAGTCAGCGTTTGGTCAGTCTCACAGAAAGGCCCAGTTTCGAAAGGCCAGATTTCAGGTCGATACCACTTTAGGTCTGGGGGAATTTCATCGCTTTGGTCGTTTTCCGCCACAGTATTGTAGCACCGATGTGCTGATTGGCTACACTGGGTGTCAGTCATTGATGCATTAGCTGTCAGTCAGTGTTGGAGAGACCCAGGTGGCTTGTCCTCCTTATTTAAATCAAATTAAACACCAGTAAGGGTAAACTTATTTGTCTAAAGAAATAATATCAAAGTGTCATTTCCTGAAGCTTGCCTTCTCAAACTCATAAACACGAGTCCTCTTACAATTTTTCCAAATTCATATCTAATTAAAATGTCTCTGCCTGTATTTATGTCTGCCCTTCGATTCTCTCAACAACCATTCATTCAATCAACTTCACACTTGGTGGGTGTATAACTCAAGACCAAAGGAGGTGCAGTGTAAAAAATGAAAGCAGGGGAAAAGAACTAGCCTGACTATGTTTTCAAACTTCACAAATCTGCCTACTGCCTCTAAAATTCCCTAACAAACACACTGCATCTTGCTATATATGTAAAAACAATAATTTGTGGTTTCACACGGAGTGTTTGTGTGAAAGTAATGGCTCTCTTGCTCGGGCGAAAACGTGAATAAACATCTTTTTTTCCCAAAAAGTAGAACTATTTGTTAGAAGAAACAACTGGACTCAGTACATTTCTTTGTCATCCATTTGGGGTCATTAAAAGCGTACTTCTCTAAATCACTCGCTGCTTTCAGAGGAACAATTCAGATTTGTATAATTGGTTAAAAAGATCTTCCTTATTCTTCTTTGTTCTTTTTTAAATGTATTGAAGGCCCAGCTTCACAGAAATCCGCCCTGGTATTGCTTAATTTTTTTTAAATTTAAATTAAAATACAATAATAGGAGAGGACAAGCTGCCATGCTGCTATAATTAATGCTAAGTGTCTTCTGACTACTGTGTAAGAACTGTAATGAAGTGAGCGATGGCAGCAGGTAAGAACGGCAAATAACTTGAAGCCGTGGTTTGTGCATTTTGGCTCACTGTGAGGCTGAGGGAGACTGTGGAGAGATGAGAGTACGAAACTCACTGGAGTAGAGCTGGATAATTGGAGCCCTGTAGGCTGATCAAGGCTACAAGGGCTTTGTGTGATTCTGTGTGTGTGTGTGCAGTTATTTTGCTTTTGTGATCCCAGGGACTCGGAAAGACGTACACACATCCAAATCAAAAAGCGTACTCGTGCAAACTCAAGCGTGGAGTAAAGACGCTGCATTTTGACTATTACCAGGAATGGTTGTGCTTTGTGTGAGTGCTGCAAAAATTGAAATCTTTCTTCTGAAATCAACCACTGCTGCAAGATTCACATCTAAACAAAAGAAATCAGCCGAGCAGGAGAAAAGAAACAGAATACTGTCAGAGAGATTTAGAGAAGCAATTGCTGTCACAACATCAGCCCTTTAACTCTTCTTTTCGTACTTTTGCCCTCCGTGTTGTCAGTCACATTGGTGTGGTGAGCGCTCTGGTGTGACTCTCAAAGGTAAATTAAATATTTAAGCAGACATTTGCAAGATAAACTGCTGTTGTCCTATTTTAACATGTCACCACCCATCACTCCTCAACGCTGTTGAATAATAAAACAGGCCAGGCATACAGAAGCGTGTAGAAGATTGCTCTGTGTGTGTTTGTGTGCGTGTGGCTCAGATGGGTGGGAATGAGACGCAATATTGGTAATTCCACCAGCTGTGGAATGATGTTAGATTTCACTATTTGCTGCTTCATCTTTGCACCAACAATCTGCATTTAATGGCTTCTGTCTTCAAAACTCCCACAAGCTTTCGGACCTCGATGACCCGTGTCCTGAGGCGGAAATTTGTTTACACTCTCTGAGACTGTTTTGGCTCTCCCCTCCCTGGTGAAAACAAGTAATCCTTCTGTAGTTGTGTCACGTTAAAAGGCCCTTTGTGTTAGGATAGAAATAATGCAATCGATTGCATCATACATGAGGCGGTTTGGTTACAAAAAAAATGCAATAAATTACAGAATTAAGGTAACATTACGTTAATGCCTGAAGGATAAACTGACAATAGTGCTGGTGTAACTTTGCCTTCGGGTTGCATCTACCATAGGTGTAGACAAGAATTTACATTCTTCTGCATGTTTCACACAGTTCTCACATCAAATGAGTGAAAATAATATTTTTAGCCTCTATTATATAGAATAAAAAGACTGCATCACATCAGAGTAGAGTAAAGGTGAAATTAGACCATTAAAGGTCCATAGGATTTAGAAAGATATATTAGTAGGAATGGACTATAATATAATTAGTTTGTTTTAAGAATCAGCATGTTTTTGTAACCTCAGAATAAGCCGTTTATTTAGCAGGTCCTCGTTCACAGAGATAACCATGTTGCACTGTCATGTTCTCACAGAAGCCAAAAACAGAAAAAACAAACAGTGGCTCTACATAGGGCCACTCTCAGTTTCCCACCAGCCACCATAGTTAGCAGTCCCTCTGTGATGAGCAACACTGGAAAAAAACACAGAGAAGGAGACTTCTGCAGATAATTCAGCTCCTGATAAAAACTTCAGTGTAATGTCTGGCTTTTAAGTTATCAGAGAAAAAGATGAGCGCAGATTAACAGGTGCTAGGCCCTACAGACCCTGATTTGTAACAGGGAACTGCTTTATTCAATGTTTTTAGGGGGTTTAAGTCACTGGGTCCATTTATTTTGGAGAGGAAGAGACCTCTGCAGATAATTTGACCTCCTCCTGAATAATGAACACTGAAGGAATTCTCAAGAGAAGTTTCAACTAGTCAGAAACTGCATTCCTCACCACTGAATGCCACTAAATCCTCCTCCTCCTCCTTGAAAAGATATGAAGTTTAATGGCAATAGAATAAGGAAATTCATCAGCCCACATTAAGAGAAACTATTAAAAATGTAAAATACCAGCACAGAAAATGACCATTTACAAAGCAACACGAGAATTCTCCCAATTCCATGTTTTACCTGCAGCTACAGCTCCCATAAAGCCAGATGAAAGAGGTAATTAAATGCACCTTTTTGCTTTAACAGTAAAGGAAATGAGCCAGTCAGTCTGGAGCAGTGGGGGGTAATGAAATTGATTTCAATATCTCCGAGAGGAAATCTCACAGACCAAAAGACTTCTCTGAAAGAAAACTGGTTAGAGATAATGATATAAATATAATGACAGTGGTGCCAATCATTTCATGTCTGTGGGATCAGCCTATCCATCCACGGTAATGGGAGCTGCTCACGTGCCTCGCTGTCATTCTCATCAGGAAAAACATTACATCAAATGCACATAATGCACAATATGGGCAGGAGATTTATGCCACAGAAAATGGATAACTACATCCTGGGTGTTGTGAAAGCGAGGGATAATCATGTTGTCAGCTACAGTGGTTTTTGACATGTTATGTTCCTGATACGTTATCTCACTTTCCATCCCTGTTTTAACAGATGGTAAGGCTGTAAAAACCATCACCATGATGACAGCGGCAAAGCAGCTCATCACCGCTGCTTGATCAGTGATACAAATGCACAAAAGACAGGCACCACTGACAACCTAACCGAGCATTACAGCGAGACTGTATGCAGGTTTCAAAAGAAGAAATGACACATCCTTTCTTTTAGGGATTAAGTGTTGGATTCAAAAGCATTTAATGCTTTCACTCAATACGGTGCACTGAGGGGTTTTGCCCATACCAACGTAACTGTTCTGGTATGAGCAGTAGCTGCTGCTGGCCAATGTTAGCTAACCATAAACCCTTTTTGGCACGGAGCACTTAACATTGTTGTTTTTAACTCTATGTTATAGAAATGGCTTTTTATCATTTAAGAATATTTGTAATGGCTTTATTTAGACTCGACAGGGAGTGGTGTCAATGCTGGAGAACAGTGGTGAGTTAAACATTATATGAATTAAGTTCTCTCATAGGCTTAATCAGTAGCGGTTATAGTAAGTAAGTGATAAGCCTTTCTCTACAACAGCGTATTAGGGCCACTGTGGATTAAAAGAAAACAGAGGGCAATATTCTGAGAAAAAAAAACTTCTCGGAAAATTTCCTAGATAAACATTGCAAATTTGCAAGAAAAAGTCAGAAAAATAATGTTTTTTCTTGTTTTTTGGGGGTGTCAAAGAATGACATCACTTCACTTTGGATCTACCTCATCACCTTGAAATTAGGTAAGGTTAATCCAAAGTGAACTAATGTTTCTTTGGCCCCCCGAGAAATAAAAAAAACGTTTGTTCTCACAAATCTGCATCTATAAACCCAGACAATATCCAACTTTTTCTCAAACATTTGCAGTATTAATATTATAATATTATTATTATTAATATTGGAGTTTTTCCTCCGAATATTGATCCCGGAGGCCCTAATACGTCGTCGTATTTTTCATAGCAGACATTTTGAAAAAAGCACAAAAAAAGCACAGGTGTTACTTACAATGCTAACGATAGCTCTTTTCTAATCAAGTGTTGCAGTGAGAGTGGCAGTGACCAAACATGCCGGATAAAATCATCCTAAAGTCACAGCAGCTAAATGGAATTCAGCCATCATTTATTTCATCATTTACACCTGTCTTGTTTCTACAGCGAGATTTAAAACTGAAAACTTCTCTGAAAAGGGCCTGTTAATCCATATTTGCTCACATGCTGTATGTAAATGCTTACGGCATGGATGAAGAGTGAAGATATAGAGTGGAAATGCTGATCTGATTGCTGTTGTGTAACATTGTCTTGCACAACAAGGGGAGCAAAAATAATCTCCTAAAAATCTCCAAATTGGATCATTTGCTATGTTACACATTTTATTAAACTGATTTTACTGATTTTCTACATGCATACGAGATAAAAATCAAGGACAATTTTATTGCACTGCATTCATGGGAATTGCTAAGTACATTACTCTGCTATTTTCTTAGCATTTTAGCAATGGCCTAAAATAGTAACCAGTGGCCGCAGTGGATGCTTTTCTGCAAAAGTTGCTTTGAGTGGTGGTGAGATAATCTGGAGATACTCATTATAATTTCTCCTCGTACTCTGTTGATGCCCCACAGCAAACTCACTCAGGCTGAATATATATTAATTCAAATAATTCATGAAATTCGTGCAAGTCAGTATGACTGCAAAAACATGGAAATCAGTCCTTCCTGCTGAAAAATGCCAAACATAAAGCTGTCCAAATCTGTCCAGCTCAACTCCCACCTGATCACCTGATGCCCTCAGACTGCCGGCATGACACACAGCTACAGCTGAAGTATGTGCAACATAGCTAAATGTGGTTACTGCTGGTGACTTTGGGACTGACAGAGGTTCCCTCAGGCCCAGTGCTGCCCTCGAACATGGCAGCTACTCAACTTCCAGTTAATTACCTGGCCTAGGAAGCTAATTTCCTCTTAGCTCAGTGGGCCGTTCCCCATTGGCACGGCGTAAGAGGACAAAGGCTGTTCTCCATTCCACTGGGTTTGCGTGTCTACCGGATGACTGGGGCTATTGTGGAACATTTGTTACATACCTCTGGGGTTTGGGCTGGAGCGACGCTCGAATACACCAAGCAGCCCCCTTCATAACTCACACGGCTATTTAGCTGTGGAGCTGCTGATTGGGGGAAATGTATGGGTTTATCAGTGGCCAACTGTGCAACATGTTCATGTATGCTGACTGAGTGACGCATTATGACTAATCATAACATTTACATCCATCGGAGTGGCAGAATGCATGCAAACATACGGTCATCTTGGTTACATCTGCAGAACATTATCGTTCTCATTGCTTCCCTCTAATTTACAATTTAGTTTGTCAAAAATATTTTTTATGCTCTTGTTAGGGACGTTTCACACTCAATTTCCCATTGATGTTAATGTTGTCATGAGCATTTTGATTTATGAATAAAGGACCAGAAAAAAAGAGCATGCATTGTTTGAGTATTGCATTGCAAAGACATGACTCTTTGCTCCATCCAGGAGAAGCAAGCTTTAAAGAGACAGAGCTGAGGGTGGCTTGATTAAAAATGACAATGATATGCACCAGAGGTAGATAAACAAAATGCCTAATCATGCACTCCTTGGTTAATGGCTGCTCTGATGGCCTATAGGCAAGGGTGTTTGGGATAATTGGTCTCAGGTGTGATTACAAATTCAAATTCCATGATAGCATTTAAAGTAACATTTTCTCCTTTGCAGGGGTTGTGATAAAGACATCCACCTTGAGAAACAAACGTCTCTGATGGCTTCAACGTGAGTTATCCCAGGAGCTTTCAACCTGCTTTCATTCCTCTACTGTTTTAAATGATAAAACACATTATGCAAGGACTAGAGACAGAGCAGCATACTCTGAAAACCACACCTAAAAACATTAGATCAGCATGGCAAAGGATTATTTTAGCACCGTATGGTGGTCTTCCAGAGAGGAAAGTAATAGTTAGCTTCAACCTCTACAGTTTGTCAAGTCAGATCAGCAAAATACTTGCTGTTAACCCTTTAGAACCTGGGGATATTGGCTTAATCTTTTTCAAAAAATAATGGACTATAATTCGTATATAACCCATGAAATCCTGAGCCAGGAGGCTGTGATGGCATATGCACTGCGGGCTATCTTCACTCATACGACGACGAGAATTGGATACAGCGTTGGAGGCAGGCCCCCGTTCATTCATGTGAAATCAAAGGTCAGCATGTTATGATCCCAGGTTTTACTGTAGTTTATTTCCTGTTTTATTCTGTCAGTAAAGCTCTTCATGTGCCATGTCATGTGTGACTTCCTGGCTTTGTCTGTTTCCTGCCTGTGTTCTGACACACCTGTCCTCTATCAGTCTCATTAGTCCTTCCCTGTTCATCTTCCCTGTTCATCTTCCCTGCACGCTTGCTCTGTATTGTTTTCTCCACACTAGTGTTTCCTAACATGATCTTGCTCATAGCCAATCCCTGTGTTTCCCTCCTTGTGCGTAGTGTCCACCTACTCCAGCTGTGCCTTGTTCTTGTGATTAGTTTTCTGTGTATATACACCTGTGTCTCTGCCTTTGTCCTTGGTCAGTTCTTCTGAGTTCGTCCGTGTGTTTATGGTGTCAGCCTGGTTTGTTTTCAGTTTAGTTTTGGCTCTTCTTTCTTTTGTACTTCGAGTTTTTGTTAACTGCTGGTTTTGGAGGTTTTTCCTGCCACATTCAAGCTCACTTTTTCTGTTCAAATCACCTGCCTCAGTATTTTTGGTCCTCATTTTGAACTAACACTTAACACAATGTTGAGTTATTTCACGTTACATGTGTAACATCAAGCTGTCAAATAACGACAGGTCTGTAACATGATGATGCTTAAGTATGATTCTTTTCCTAAATTCAACTGATAGGGCACCTAAGAAGATATCATATAAACCTTTGTATTAGGATACAGGGCTGTAACAAAACATTGATCTGGATTATATCCATCCTTTGTTATCTGTGCAAAGTGAAAACATTGATACATATTGTCATCCTTAGGATCCACATTTATTTTGAAACTCCCAGGTCTGTGTCACAATTTCCATCCAAGCACACCACCTTCCTAAACATTCAGACAGTGCTAGCAGCCTAGTGTCAGGCAGAAAAACCATGAAAAAAACCAATGAGGACATTTACTGATATTGTCTCGTATCAACTGCAGTCCCTGAACTGAATCGAATTTAAATCGTATCATGACTTTGTGATATCAGCAAATATTGTAGAATTGTCAAAAAAAATGATATACTGTTGTATAAGGATGAAACTTGTGATGCATCAGCCTTCTCATTTCAAACTCTTAAAATACCACTGCTTTGACGGTGCTTTTGGCATAAGATCACAATGCAAAAGCTACCTCTTGCATCCATGTGAAACGCAGCAGGATGGCATCAGGTGGGAATGCAGCCAGGTGAACCGGGCGTGGTGTTACTATACATCAGCAGACAGTCAGATGGAACCTGACACATCACCTCAGATTGTGGCCGGACATAACCTGTTGTGTCTGCACAAAACACGGCAGGACAGTGTCAAGTTGAAACACTGCAGATGACAACATAATATAAGGAGCACGAGGGCGCCTATACGGTGGGCGGAAGGGGTGGTGGATGGGTCCAACAAATCCTGGACTTTATGTGATGTCTTTTTTCTACCATGTACCTCCGCCCCCTAATCCTAACCATCCGTGGCAGCGTGTGTTGACATCCCCACATCGGTTGCTATGTGCCATTGTTGCCTAAACATAACCACATACAGCGTCCTTCCACCATGTGCATTTGTTGTCATCACAGTAGGGGCATCGACATGTTAATAGCAGACACAGAAGGGTAACTAGAGTGTAAAATGTAGATGCAGAAGTCCACCGCAACACAGCAGTATGTGATGACTTGGGATGAGAACGTGTTGGGTTACACCTCTAGAGGATATTTTTGTTTTTTGTTTGCCTTAATAGCGCAAAAAAATTAAATAGTCTTTGTTTTAAACACAGTATTATGTGTCTGAACAAGTCAATCAACACAACATCATGCAACTTTGGTGAGTTGAACCAGTAATGAGATAGAAAAGCTGTGATGCTAGCCATGCAGATGAGGTTATCTGGTAATAATACTGATGTATTTGAATTACAGCAGCCTAATGCTCCCCAAATCTTGTCATGCCAAGCAGCTGTGACAAACATTTGAGTTTCTTCATGGGGCTCAGACTGTGAGACTTCACAATTTGTCAAGGGGATGCTTTCCATCTATCGCCCTGGCAAACCAGCGAGGAAGAAAAGGAAGAGGATAGGATATGTTGCAGAGAGGAAGACAGAAAGAGACGAAGAGGGAGAAGAAGAAAACGGCCAGTAATCCACTCAAACACTTCTTCAACCCTCTTTCCTCAGCTCAGCCTGGCAAACAGTACATCCTCCGGCCTCCTCCAGAAACAGGGCTTTGTAATCAGAGTTCTCTCTCTGTCCGACAGCTGGTTGCTCACACTGGCAGCCAATTAGGATGGAAAGAGGGAGAAAAACAAGACAGAGGAGGAAGAGAGAGAGAAAATGATAGCCAGGCTTTCACAGTGACAGTGGAGAGGGAGAACATTATCTGAGGCCACAGCTTCAGTGATGATTTCCTGTTGCAGACAGACAGCAGCACTTCCAAACAACAGCCAGAGGAGCTGGACGCTCTGAACTGATGCTACAATTATAGATTAATAGGATGAGAACGCATGAGACAGTCAGATGATCTTTGCTAATTCGATCAGATAAAACAGCAGAAAATGCTCAAGAATGGAGAATTATGCTGCCAGTGTTTGTCAGTTCTCATTAAGAGAAGTTAGACATCCAAAAGTTCACCAGACACTTTTTCAAAGATTCAATCTGTGAATAAATATAATTGTTTAACTGACTGAAACTAAACCCCTCCCAAAAACAGGAATAGTCCAATCATAGTTTAACAACCATAACCATTCACAGCCTGAGGATCTCAGGCAGGCAAATTCAGTATCTTCTTTTACATCTCTTTTTAAAACTCACTTTTATCATTTAGCTTTTCCTTAACTGTGGGCTTTTAATTGTTTTATTGTTTTATTTTTTATACTGTTTTATTGCTGGGATCGCTTTTAATTTATTATTTTATTAAGTTGATTGTAATAATTGTTGTTTTTGTTTTTATTGTTTTAAATTGTACAGCACTTTGTAACTTATTTTTGCTATATAAATAAAGTTATTGTTATTATTATTATTATTATAACCAGATGGCAGGCCTTTCAGGCTTTGCATTTCTCCAAATGCTGAAGAGATGTATATCTGTAATTAAAGCAGTATTTTGCATGTGGGGAGATGAGAATTATTCATCATTAAAGTGGCTCAGCAAAAGAAAAAACAGGAACAGACATATGTCAACCGCGTGATTCAGCTTTTACTGATAAAAAGAACAAACATAATTTGATAATTGGTGCCCTGGAGGTGAAGCCTGACTATACTTTAGCTCTGGAGGAGCTCACTGGACCCTTTAAAACTACAGATGATTTGCTGGCTGTAAGTGGCTCTTGCAGAACGTTATTAAGACAATATCACAGAAGCTCGTGTGAGGTGAAACAGATCGGCACATTGGTGAAGTCAATATCACTGGCGAATGCCGCTGCCACTGTAAAAGATGTGGTACATCAACTCTGACTGGCTGTGTGAGAAAATGGATCAACATTGAGCAAGACAGTCCTGTGAGACAGTCTGGGCTTTTCTAAGTTCATAGGCTTGGGCGGTATTTAATTTTTTCATACCTTCCTTTTCAGCTTTTCATGCCTGGCTGGCTGCCTTGTTTCTATTGGCCACGTGGGTATTCATCACAGAATGCAACGCCTAAAGTTCAAACTCGTTAAACTTTAGGCACAAGCTCCCCGAGCCGCTCATCGAGGGTTCTTTGCTCATCGCAGCGAAAAGGCAGCTTTTGTCTACATCTGTGTGAAATCAAGAATGATAGCTTCAAAAATAACTAAGAATTTGGAGTGGCAAACGTGCTGCTGTTGTCCTTCTAAACATATAATACACACAGCGCATATGTGCAGTGCAAAAATGGAAAGTTTAACCATTAACAACAATAACTTTGTGAACAGTCATTTGCAGACTCTGTGTGTGTGTGTGTGTGTGTGTGTGTGTGTGTGTGCGCGCGCGTGCATGCGTGCATGTGTGGCATTCATTGGCATCACAAGGGCAGAGGTTCTCCCACACATTGTCATGTCTTTTTCTTCCCATGCGGCCCTTTTTTTTCTCCTCTCGATCATCTGAGCAGCTTAAGCTAATATGCAGAACTTGTGATTGCTAAAGCAGAAAACATGATTAAGTCTCTCCTCTTTTTGAAAAAGACCCTCTGCAGTGCAGAGATCCTACAGGCTTAGCGAACAGTCTGGGTCAGGAGACTACAGTGTTCATGGCTGATTATCTTTCACTGAGAGGGAATCTATCACATGGGAAGATGGACGGATTTGATCTAGGTCACAACTGAACTGCAATTTCCTTTTTTATTTCTCTAAATGCCCTCTTTAGGTACAGCAATACATTTTTGTTCATGTATTGTTGAGGTGAGCTGGCTTCATTTCTTTTGGCAGAAAAATGAATGTCTCAAAGCAAAACTAAGAATGATTCTAGTTATTGTTGGGGTGTCATAACTTTCTCTCAGCTATAAGCAAAGCCTGGACCCCAGGTATTAGTTAACCGGGTCGTCAGTTTTTAATTTAGGGATTTAGATATTCAGGGTTTTTTCTTGTTTTGTTTTTTTTGTTTGCAGAGGACGAATGTCATTTCAGTGTTTGTAAAAAACAATAAATACATCTTAAATCTTTGATTTGTTGGAGTTAGTGAGTTGCTCTGCTTTTCTCTCACAGGGCTCTGTTGGGTTTTTATGAGTAGTTTGTCGGCCTATAATAATTTGTCCATGTTAATAAAAATCGTCAAAAGTTGTGTAATGTTATAAAAAGTGCATAAATAGGTCACTGAAAATAAAACCTCTGGAGTTTCGAATGTTTTTGATCAGTCCCTCCAGGATTTTGCAATGATCCGATCGCAACAATTCATGCAAAATTAGGCAGTCCCTGTGAATTCTGCTTGGCCTTGCAATTTTGTCTGATCCCACAACTTTGACTCATTTAATTGTACATCTGCACACAGCATATTGGTCCACTCAAGCTTCAGTTATTCACTGTTGATCAATTCGGAAGCTGTGGTGCCCAGAAAATGGTATTCGGGGGGCCCTGCAGAACAAAATATGTGTGATAAGCTTTCCAAAAGACGCAGAAGCAGTTTGTGTTAAAACGCGGCAGAGGTCACTGATGTTTTGCTCTCATATTGGATTTTGTCGGGAATTTAAATGGCCTGAGCTTCAGTGCTGTCAAGTGGCACGTGAACATGAGACTTTCATTTGTCTATAATAAAAACACTGCTGCAGTGACCCCGGATGGAACACTTTGGCACATCCACCCAAATCTCACTCACACACACACAAGCATAGTACACGCAAGTACATAAAAAATGAAATAATACTGTGCAAAGGGCTTAGAGGATAATCCAAGTGAGTGGAGTGTACTACATCGTCACAGGAATTAAATTCCCTCTTCGTCCAAAAAAGGACATGGCAGTAAGGATGGGTCAGTGGATGTCACACACGGACACGACCGCAAAGCTGCTCTCTTTACTTGTCCTACCTCACAGCGGGCTATCTATTCATGCACTCATTTAAGCAGCGTTTGTTTATTTCAATCTGTCAGCAAAATTTCACACCAGTCTGCAGCCCGTCTGGTTAAATTTTGACGTAATTAATTAACACAAAAGCAAAATCTCCCACCTCCGGCTGATTATTGACTGCATGTCTTAATCTAACTGTTAATACTGTGTTGTGACACTTGACGTTAGCGTCCTTGTCAGGTCAGTGGAGGCCCTCTGGGGACATTCATGATAAAAACATACTGACAGACAACTGTCATGATTTACCTGTATGACTCTAGCAACACGCACACAACCACATTTCTCTCACACACATGCTTAATGAGGTCTTTATGAGCCTGTTTAAAGGCTATTTGCATTTGCATATGTATATTTCGCTCTGAGCTACGTTTACAACAGTTATGCCACAGTTGGCAAACAACCAGACTCGGGGGCCAGTGAGCGCCCCGTGCACTCACAACATTTTCCAATTAAGGATTTGTGAGGCATTAATGTGGCGTGGCCTTTTGCAGACATCATATGGGTTTCAGGTTACATCAAGATTGAAATCTCTCATAGAGCTGCAGAGCACACAGGAAAGGGCTAAAATAGAAACAAAATGATGATCCAAATCAAAGTTGTGTGTGTCTGTTTGATAATCCGGTGCAATCAGTAGAGATTGCAGAATGGCTGAAGAGACCATGTATACTCCTAGACTGTTACTTCTGAGGTTATAGTGGCTACATTGTAGTTCTTGTACTTTAAGGTTTTAACTTTACTGTTGGTCTTGAGTATAAAGTCAAACCCCAAAAACTCTACATTTCCCATAATGCAGCTCCATATTGTCTTTTTAAATATCCCTAACCCACGATAACCATGTTTCGTTCCTAAACATAACCAAAGTAACTGCCTACTTGCCTAAACTAAACATAACTTTAAGTTGGAACATAGTTTTTGGGACGCCATTTTCATATGAACTGTTGTATGAGGATATGTAGCATTTAATAATTTAAAAAATACTTAAATTAATACTAAGAAGAAGAATAAAAACCACACTGAAATGAGCAAACCCAGTCTGGAAACTAAACCGAATTGCAAATACACACATAGATTAAAAAATAACAAACAAAAAAAACGAATGAAAATACAAAACTATAAGAACTCTAAAACAGTGTCTGCAAGACCTTTTAGTCTCCAAACTGCTGAGATAACCCTGATGACTTTATACTAACATCATCAGGGCTTTTTACTCAAACTTAACAAAGCTCCTGCAGAGCCACAGACCACATAAAACTGTTTTCACAGGCTGAGTTAAACACCATGTGATGAGAAAACCGATTTTCATGTGTAAAATCTGTGGAGTGCCCCTTTAAGGTCATGCTAATGTCAGGAAAAATAGCACACTGTAACCAGAAATGTATCGCTTTGCTTTGTAATCATAATGAAATATGTTATTCCAAATAATCAACTGGCAAAAATGACTTACCAGTAAGTAACAGCAAATCATCTAACATACGGAAAACTATTGACACACACACACACACACACACACACACTCTGCTCTGTGTACTCTGTTTCTGTTTGTAATTTCAGCCTCGTATTGCAAACTCAGGCAGATATTTCACCTTGAGGAATTTGTCCTTTAGCTTCTGCCAGCTCTGTGCCACTCAGCACTTTTTTTCCCCCGGACTCCAGAAATCATTATCAGCCACTGTGGGGTATTTAAACAGCAGCCAAGTTGGTACTTTGATATTCCTCTTTCTCTCTGACATCCTTAACTCTCACTGATCTCACTGAGATGGGCACAACTGCAGCAAAGACTTAGGGGTAATTCGTCGTCTGAGAGGTGCATCTGCGTTGCAACGCTACACCACACACTGATGTCTGTGCATGGTTCATTTGAGTCGAATCTGTTGGACTTAGAAGCAAAGCATGTAAAATAATAAAATAATATGAATCCCTTATTTTGTCTCGCATCCACTGAGCCAACCCACATTCCTCCCGAGACGCCAAAAAAATCAATAATGCTGTAAATTTTGCAACAGTCACAATGAGAACGAGTATCAGTGTTTTCTCAATCAAATAAGTGCTTTCTAACCGTATAACACACAGCAACTCTCTTTTCTAATTTTTACAGTTTTGACAGAGAAGATAACTGTCTTTACTCTTTTATAGTGATACTCAACTTGCTTTGCTTGGGGGACACTTTTGCAAATGACAGGACGCTAGGGGCCCACAGCAGCAGCCCTAAACATGTTTCTAGGATTTTAGGACAATTCCAGGGTTTTAGAAGGTTTCTAGGATTTTAGGATGTTTCTATAGTTTTTGGACATTTCCCAGATTTTAGGCTGTTTTGAGAATTGTTGGACTTTAGGACACTTCAATAATTTTAAGACATCAGGGACTTAGCTAAGACCCCTGTTGTGGGGAAGGGGGGATCCTCCACTGGCACTCTCTTTTAAAATGCTCTATTTTTATGCTGTTTTGTGCACTATGGCACCCTATATTAAAAGTAAAAAGTATATATCCAGTGTAAAACACTTAATTGTGATTTTACAGTGAATTAGAGCATGGTTGGGGGACCACCTGGAACCCCATCAGGTTCCAAATTTGGCCCAGGGCGGTAAGTTGCCCTACTGAATTGTTTTTGTACAGCACAAAAATAATAATTTAGAAAAACCTTGAGAAGCTTTGGTGTTAACTTTTAGTGCTCAAGTTTAAAGTGCAAATCTATGTTGCACAATTTCATCCAGTAAATTTCAGGCATTGTGTGCATGGGAAAGTTTTACAAGTTATTAGAAACCACATGATCACATTACATCGACTCACACACACACAAACCTACCATTCATGCCGTTATAGATGCTTCGATGATGTGGCGACAGCTCGTCTCCAGCCGGCCTCCTCTGCCCGTCTCTCACCGGGCTGCCAAACTTCCCATGGTCAGGGCTCAGACTGTACTGGTGCCTATGAGTTTCGGGGCTGCCCCCCTGAACCACGCAGCCTTTTTCATGGTGCTCCGTGGCCCCTAAATGTGACTGCCGGGGCTCTGGGCTCCCACAGCTTATACTGCTGATGCTGCTCCTGTTGTGCCTCTGATAGAGCTCCCCGCTGCCCCCCTGACCCAGGAAGTGCTGCCTCTGGCCCAGGAGGAGATCTGAGCTGTGGTGCTTGGGGTGCTGCTCTGGACTGCGTCGACCCACGTTCCTCCCGTATTTTTCCGGGCTGAGGCCCCGCATGACTCTACTGTGGTCAGGCACGGATATGGAGCCGCAGCGGGGCCGGCACAGCTGCGGCAGCGTGTATGGGTACTCCAGGCTTGTACTCCGGTGGCGCCCAGCAGGGTGCTCAGGACTGGACACCTCCCTTTCTCCTCCTATTCCACTGATGCTGCTACACCTGGGTTTGTGCACAAGCTCAGGGCTCCCTTTTTCCCCGCCACTACCAACCCCACCCACCCCCGGAGCCAGGTGAGGCTGCTTGTGGTGAGGGTGATCGGAGCTGTCAGCACTCCCTGCGCTGGAGGTGCTGCTCCCGTCACCAACGTCTCTCATGAGTAGCCCCTGCCCGGGCACCAGCAGCAGACTGCTCTGGCTGTCTATGGAGTTACGGCACCCTCCCACCCCTACACTCCCTACCCCTACACTTCCTCCGCCACCACTTCCTCCAACTACCACCCCTTTCTCCTCGTCCAACAGAAGACAGAGCTCCTTCAGCTCCAGGTTCTCCCGGATCACCTCCTCCTGTCGAAGCTCCAGCTCCTTGAGTTTCTGGAGGTAGAGGGTCACCTCTTTGCGCATGATGCTGGCGCTGTAGCGTCCCAAGCGCTGCCACTCCCTGGATACACGCTTGCCCTTTTGGCGGTCGTCGTCCAGGAAGCAGCACAAGTCCCGCAGCTCACGGTTGTCCTCCTGCAGCTTCTGGTTAATATCCTGTGAGGAAGAGGAGGAAAAAACAAAAGGAAAAGAAAGTTAAACGCTTGCTATTAAGATGCCGATCAGTGTAGAAAGAACGCAAATGTGCTTTTGATTTGGTACAAAACAAAATAATTTGTCTTCTATTGATTTAACTCTAGCTAAATCGTTGCAACCATTGTCCGATTTCAATCCATTTTGCTGCTCTTTTAGATATCAGTCAAACGCTGTATGCAAGCATAATGAAATGAAATCCTAATCCTCTCTGTCTTTTCCACAAAAGCACCGACTCACTGTGTGCCATTCAACGTCAAGTACATAATGTAGATTAGAACGCTCTGCTGGAGATGGAGAGGCCACACACAGAAATAAGACTGGGGTAGAGCTGTGAAATCACACGCCCCGAACATTTTACACCCAGCAACATTTACTTAAACATCCCTTCCCGAGAGCTCCTTTTCTCTCCCCCTCCCTCTCCCGCTCTCCTACCCTCCAGCTCTTTCCTGTGTAATTAGGCAGCTCGGATAGGATGGGTGGAGAGGTGACGGGGTCTCAGAGAAAGCCAAATGATCCCCATGTGTTTCATGTGAAGCCACCTCAGGCTGGGTCTCAGCTCTAGCTGTAAATATTGTGGACATTTGTGGCACATTCTTCTTATTAGCAGAAAATGAAGGCAGTGTAAAGGTTACTGAAAAAGTAGAATGCTTGCATGTACGTTCAGAGCAAATGCCACGTTTGTCTGAGGGCAGATCGTACTGCACATGCTGTAGATTTATGTGCAGGGATTGTCTAGGAATGTGAGGTGTGTGTAGCTCAGACAGGCAGAGATCTGGACACCAGATTTCAGCACTGGCATATGAACAGAGCAGCATGTCATCCCCTTCAGTTGTAGGGCTTGTTTGTTATTTATGGGAGGGGAGGTTGCAGTGCAAAATAAGGGAGGCTCTTAAAATAATTTTTAAGGACTGGGGAGGGAGTTCTGTTTTTTGATTTGGCTTGGGAGAACAACTTTTTTTTTTATATCTTAAATACCATAAGAACCATTTTTTCTTTGGAAAAAACTCCAAAATCACACCATTTATCATCGCCAGAAACTGTGAAATATGGTTATTTTTGGAGGGTTTCCTACACATACATTTATTTGTGGCGGCCTGCCATGAGTAAAACATCTGCCACCTCAAATTGACTATATATTTTGGGGGCTGGACTGTTCTTTAAGAGCACTGTTGAAATGTAAAGCGCAGTTATTTACTGCATCACACTCTCTGAGAGCTGAGCGTACTCTGAGTACAGAGGGAGCAGCAGCACATCTGGTGCATTGAAAGTGAAACTTAGCCATTAATTCTGCAGGGGTCCAAAAATTTGCATTCACTCACTGCAGCTGCTCTTCTTATCCATCAATCTGATCTGATCAGCTGTGAACAGATGGCTAGATCAATTATCTGCCCCACAAGTTACAAACTGCTGCTGAGGAACAAAAGAAGTAATGGAGGGCTCCCCCTGTGCTGCGTTTAAGGACCCAAAAAAACTTCTGAATTTAGAAAGGGGACACAGAATGATATAAAGGAAAACACATGCACAAAAAATATTATTATCATTATATTATATTTATAAAATTAGGTTACAGAATTTACATACATTAGGCAATTATTATCATTACTTTATTACTTTTTTTTCAGGTCATCCCCTGTTTGTTAATTGTTGTTATTTTACTTTTCTTTTTTGTGCTCATTTTTGGTAATCTTTTTTATTAGCCTAATTTCTTGCTAATTTTTTTTCCAGTTACGCATTGACTTTTCCTCATGTTTTTTGAGATATCAAGCCAATTTACTCAGGTTACAAAGGATTAATTGCACTTTTCTTTATTTTGATTTTTATTTTTTTCTGACCTCCCCAGCAAAAGTTAAATTAAAACTATAAGTCCGATTTGTTAAAGCAAAACAAAAAGCCCATAAAGCCTATAACTGCACACAGGGTGCACATTCATCCCCATCAGGTTCTCACACAGGCCTACACAGTGAACTTCAATGATACCATCTATTCTCACTCCATGTTTGCAGAGGCGCTCTCTCAACAGCAGAACATCCCTCCTGCTATGCGCGTTCTCAGGTGCGCTCCAAAACCTATGATCTCATCCTTCACCGATGCGCGCCCCCTCACCTTCAGCCCCCTGATCTCGTTCAAGTGCAACTGGAGGCTGCGATTGACCTCTCGGATGAGATTCCCGTGGTCCAGAATCACGCTCATCTTATCGGCCTCGGAGCGCCTCAGCCGCCGCACCAGATCCTCCTTGGTCCACTTGAGCAGCTCCTCGTCGGTCAGACCGGAGATGTCCTCCGCTGGACTTTCAGTCTTCGCTATCGACAGCTGGAGCTGGGGCTGGGGCGGCGGAGTCGCTTTCTCCATTGGCAAGGCTCCTCCGGCTCCGACAAAGGGCAGAAAATAGTCAGAGGCTCGCTGGCAACCTCTGCTCGCATCCGCTCCCCGGTTGACTGATAATGGAAACGGTTACCGGCAGAAAGTCAGTCGCATAGTTTGGCCTTTTTTCTCTGTTGCTCCCGACTCTTCCACTCTCCGCTAGAGCAACAGCTGACGATGCCGGCTGATACAGTGGAGAAGCTGCTCTGCTGTCTATCACTGCAACATCCTCTCCGTCGGGCTGTACAGCAGGCTGCCTACTTACAGCGTGAGTTGCCGCCTCGGTTTTAGTATCCAATTTTGGTCCCAGACGTGGTGGAAGTGCGTAAAGCTTCGGCGGACAGTCGGTGTGCACACCTGCCGCCTGTAGGCTCAGCAGACAGAGAGGAGAGAGTCTGCTGTGCACGGCAGAAACACAGATAGAGGAGGAGAGGGAACAGCTCTACCCCTCTCTCTCCCTCTCTCTAGCTCTCTCCCTCCAGGGGTTTGTGCTCCACCAAAAATACAGCTTGGTTACAGCGCCACTTAATGTTCACCGACGCTCTAAACCAGCTGAGTGAAATGCTGAGTTCACTTACTCTCGGATTTACTGCTTCTTACTTGTAGTGCAGGAGGGAAAACGCAGGTTTGTATCGGGTTCAAATGTTCTCCCAACATTTCCCAATGTGGAAATTTGTCGAATAGCTTGTAATTGCTCATACTGACTGTTCTCTGTAGGGTTCCCAACTTTTAGATATTATCCATCATTAATAAAATTAGGTTGTTATAATAATTCAGACTCAGCATGATTACTTGAGTCCTATGATCAAAAAAATGTTTACGTTGAAATCTTTTTTTCTCTCTCTCATTCCAAATTCTGAATCCCTCTAGTTTCACAGCAATAATGTTTGTGTGTACAAAGGAGGCTATTTATGTGGTTCACAAATCAGTTCACTACTGAGACCCATCAGCCTCCAGTCATAGTAATCATAGTACATTTTATTATAGATCATGATTTATAATATTTGTTGCGAAAAAAAAAAGGAGAATGTGTGTTACTCATATCAATAGTCGATAATGGCCCAGCAAATTTCAGAGACTAAACAGCAAAAATACAGTGTTGTCTGCCGATTACACCACTTTACTGCCATGAAATTAGACCCCAAGTGTGAAAATACATATGGATTAGCTTTTGGTAAAACTCTGAGTACCGGTGCATCCCAAAGCGTCCTTCTCCTTCCTCTGACCTGCATCAGTCACACATTCTCCTGACCTCACGCAGGCTGCACATAGGCCCACAGGAGAAAATATATACTGTAAGACATACAGTTGAGTTGATTAAATACCTCCAGAATAATTCAATAAACGTTACTGGTATATTAAGTAAGCATCAGCATGACTACTCCCAGCAGTTGACCAAAGTGTTAATTCCAGTACCATGGACAGCAACTAATTATAAAACTGTACAGAGAACATATATAGCAGCTGGCCTACACATGTGCTACTTGCCAGTTGTTACTTAACTTAAAAAGGAATGTTATTACAGGGTGCAGTAGGTGAACACTGAGGCTGGGAGTACGGTGCATCTTCTGTTTATTCAAAGAAATCAAGCTTGACTTAAGATGTATGAAAAAGGGTATCTGGGTTTGAGTCAAGCTGCCAAAATACTTTTCATTTACTGTTACAGGCTATAACAGCAATGCATAATAAAGGTGATCATATGAATGGAATATAAGAATTGTATGTAGACCTAATGTCAAAATCTGTAGAGACAAGTGATTTGAATTTGGTGGAAATTAATCTCCATCAAAACAAAATAAATAATTATGTGCTCTTTGTATTATAGGATTATAGAAACCATAAAAGAGGCATAAACTCAAGTAGGTGCTCATATTTATTGTATCAGTTTCTTTAATTGTCTGCACTTTCATTACACTTTCCCTGTTTATCTTATTTTATTCTTCTCTTCATGGATCAACATCAGTTTTCTTATCTTGTATTCAGTTGCCTTTTACTAGCATGCAAACCCCCAAATCCTGACAAAAATAGTTATGTTTTTTTCAAAAACACATGGGAAAAAAACACATCATAAGCACCTTGGCAAGAAATGTCCAGCAAACTGAAAAAAAGTAAAAAGTGACAGAAAAAGGAATTGGAAATTGGCTTGGGTTGGGAGCGACTATTATATATATTTTGTTTATTTTTATTTTTTTAAAGGAAAAAATGTCCAAAAAACTACATACATAATTGCCTTAGTTATATGTTTAAATTATGTTATAGAAAAAGAAAATATACAGTTTGTATTACTTATTTTTAGCTTGTTTTCTTTGGGGGTTTTTTCTATACCTTTCTTTTTTAAATTAATTTTTTTATGCTTTCTTTTTGACCATTTCTTGATTTTGAAAGAAATCAAGCCACTTTTTAGTTTATGGTTTATAGGTCACTCAGTTGAGTGAATAAATTAACTTTGCTTCCCATCACTGGCCAAAGATCATAATATAAATAGACTGAGGTTGATACCGCTCTACACAGTGAGTAACCAAGTGGTTTGATAACAAAGAGTAAACAAAAAAAACGTCTAATCACACGTCATCACACTGTACACGATAACAACTCCTTTGCTTCAGGGCCAGATACGTCGTTGCCGTAGGCCAATACTGTAAACTCACTTTCCCATAGTTCCCTTCTTGCCGTGCGTACGCAGAGCACGCTCCTAAAACGTCAAGGAAAGAACAGCCAATAGGAGACGCCCTAACTTGGAGTAACACGTCACTCTAGTGAAGTGCAGGAGCCGGCTGGCAGGGAGCGATCCCCTCACCGTCGTCTTTCTGCCCTGTACATCCGTCTGCTTTTACCTCCAAATGCTGTAATTCCTCTTCAGTACAGCAGACGTTTTACTCTTGTTTATACCCGAGGCCAACCTGATATACAAGGTAAGCACTCGACTTAATTTAGCTGGAAAGTAGGCCGCCTGGCTCTGCTTCCATTCATCGAGGGACAGGAAGTGGGTTAATGCTACATTCCGTTAGCTAACCCTGCTAGCCGTTCACCGTAACGTTAGCTTGAGTGGCAGACAGAGTAACGGAGGAATATTTGGCAACAAGACGGTTTACTGTCATATTTACTGGGTTTCTACATCACTGTCGTTATTATAAAGAGTTCCTTGTGTCTTTTTGTGGGGATAGAAAGCAACAAAACGATCACATTTGTTCATTTCTGTGTAGAAATGCTGTTAATGGCAGATACCATCCCTGAGTTTCTGTTTGTCAGCGATGATACGTGGCGTGTCAAACGCTAGCCTCTGTCATAATATTAAAGAGAGTAAGACACAGAATAAATACTTTAACCCTTTGAAACCCGAGTGAACTGGCTTGATTTTTTACTTTTCTTTCAAAAAATTATATGATAAGGCGGCTATGAGCAACGAATAGAAATGGCCCAAAAATTAGCAAGATATGAGATAAAAACAAGAAGTAACTTTATAATAAATAGTATATATAGTAGCTAGTACTTAGTATAGTAAGTATATAGTAAATAGTATATGGTAATAAATGAACAGACAATTTTAGAAGAAATAAATGCATAATCAGAACAAGAAAATTACTTGAAATAAGAAAAAAATGAAAAGTTTTTTTTTAAGCGAAAACAAACAAGTAAAACTACGTAAACTGTTTGACACTTTTCTTACATTATCAATTGAACAAATTGAACAAAGTTACAGTAGTGGTTGCTTTTTTAGAGGTGTTTATAGTGCTGGGTGATAAAGTGGAAAATCTATGACGATTGGTGCTTTCAAAAAACATTTTCACAATTGGATTTTTGATATATAATCATCAGTAATGTGGATATGACCAAGTTGGTTTAGGCAAGAAAAACAGCAGCTTGAACTGTCAGATAAGTTCAGAAAATTACATCACTGTACTGTTATGCAGCCTGTAAAACCAGGAAAACACTTAAAATATTATAATAATCTAAGACAATATCTAGTTTCATATTATGATATTGGTATAATGTAGATTTATTGCACAGCACCGGGTGTTTATAGCTACCAGGATATAAATGGCCTCTTATCTCAACCAGATTATTGACACCTGCAATAATTAAATTTCATAAATATAAAAGTGTGGTGTTGTACTAGAATCATCAGTTCAGTGGTTGTTTAAGTGACAGAAATAATAAATGTAGATTGCCAACTATTTTTATAATAGACTGATCATTTAACTCATTGCCTATAGTTTTGGGTTTTAAACTTGGAGGATTTGCTTGTTCTCTTTGTCTTATATGATGGTTAACTCAAGATTTTGACATTTTAAAGACCCGTTATTTTGGTAATTACATGAGAAAATTATTGTTTTTATGTGATTGTAAGTTATTTATTTGATAGGTACGATGCAATTCAACATAGTTTTCAATACAGAGCACGATACTCATGTGGCTATTGCCCATTTTCAACTCCTTCACCCTACTGGACTTTTATAGTTACATAAAAGTATCTAGTACACAGGTGTTATGCCTACAGAAGTATAAGTAATATTGTGTCCTCTGAAATCTTTTGCCAAGGCTTACAACAAATGATTGTTGCTTTTGTTTTTGTCATCTTTTCAAATGCACCTTGAAAGCCTACTGAAAGGCTGTTGTTCGCTCAGGGAATACAAAGTTCCTCTGATAGTGAGAAAGAGGGAGAGTAGACAGTTGCTATAACAGGATCTCTGGTGATGCTTTGCTAAAGGCGTCATTGATGTTTCACTGACACAGGCCAACAAAGGTGTAACCTAAAAATACCACTGGGATTCCTTTGCATTGTTCTCGATATCCAGAAAATACGCTGGTCATGTTTACTGATGACACACTTGTGCGTCATTCTTTCAAATCTGTGTCTTATTTTAGCATAAGAGAGAAGGGAGCACCTGTATAAAGAGCAGATCAGTGCAGTGAAAAGCACAAACAATTTAGACAAACAGGAAAGAGCACCTGTATAAAGAGCCGCTCTCTGCAGCTCCAGAAGAACGTAACAAGTTTAGGCCATCAGTGTCACTCAAACTATATCTAGTTCTTTTGTTGGACTTACAACCTCACTGTAATCTATTCGGGCTCTTTGCAGCTGAAGCCCGATAATGGCAACCTACCAGGAGTTCATCCAACAGAACGAGGACAGAGATGGGGTGCGATTCAGCTGGAACCTGTGGCCGTCCAGCCGCCTGGAAGCCACCAGGCTCGTGGTTCCAGTTTCATGCCTCTTCACACCACTCAAGGAAAGGCCTGACTTGCCGCCGGTCCAGTATGAGCCAGTTTTGTGCAGCCGGGCTAACTGCAAGGCAGTGCTTAACCCTCTATGGTGAGTTAAAGAGAGAACCATGTCCCTGCTTTCAGATTTGACCTTTAAATGTTTGTTTCTGCAGCAAAGCATCAAAGAAAAAGGATTTGAGTAGACAGATTTAATATTTTAACATTGGAATTGTGTTTAACCATCTGTGCATCTTTCTTTTGCCAACGATGTTTTGACATTTCGTCATTCTGGCACTCCCTCAAGGGTAACTTTGTTTTTTGTTTTGTTTTATTTACCTGGACCATATTGTCCTTTGTTTTTATGTCTAAGTGACTAATTAGTGCAAAAGTTTTTGAAACTGGTCCAGCATTGAGCGAGACTGCTGCAGCCAGCAACTGGGAAACTGGCTGCAGTGTAAACCCTGCAGGCAACTGAGCACTGTCAATTTGCATCCACTAAAAGTGCTTGTTTTTGCCACTGACAGGCCCAGATTGTTATTAGAAGTGTCTGACAACTCATGAAACTGAACTTGTGTTATACAGCAGGATCTTTTTATGTTGAACCCGAAACAGCCTTGAAATCTCAACCGCCAAAGACACCACACTCCATTTTAGTAAACATTGGTTGAAGCGTTTATACTGTAGAGCAAGCGTATTTACATCAGTGTGAATTTAGATTTTATTTTTAAACTTAACTTAAGTTGGTCATTCTTACAATAGTGGGTAGTTGACAAGATGTCTTAGTGAGTTTTGTTTGCTTGTCAAATTTGAATGAGGTGTGTTTAATGGTGATAAAATTAGTTTACTGTTTTTGGTTGATTTGACAGAAGCAATTTTGTGACTCCATCTGGTCAGACAAAAAGAGGTCTATCTCTAAAGGGATCTTTTCCATAATTTTGTCACATAAAAAACAATCTGAGCCTATCAGTACTGGAATTTCAGAAATTGTTGCTCCCATTAGTCACTTAGAGGCTCCAAGGGGAAAAATACATAAACTATCATTTAGGAAAAGAAAATGGGGATGAAAGAGTTTTGCAGGGATTTGAATTTGGCGCTGAGTTCAAGAATTTTTTTTAACACATCAGCATATGAAAATGCTGATGTGTTCCAAGTACAAGGCGTGGTACATAAGAGCGGCAAACACACCTTAAGTGGCCCACTATCAGTCACGGTTACACACCTGCCAATTGGATGCAAACCCTGAATTTTTTTGTTCCCTCCTCCACAGTCAAGTCGACTTCAGAGCCAAAATATGGGCGTGCAACTTCTGCTTTCAGAGAAACCCGGTAAGCACTGACGTTCAGTTTGATATTTATGGTTGACATAACTCATGAGGTGACATAACTCAACGTGGACGAGCTACATTCCTTTATTATTCCTTTGTCTCTCTGCAGTTCCCGCCCTCTTACGCAGGCATATCAGAAGTGAACCAGCCAGCTGAACTCATGCCACAGTTTTCTACCATTGAGTACATAGTACAGGTAAATACAGCATACATGTCTGCACTCTGACCTCGGCCCTGTACATTGAGATTATATGTACTGCAGGTGTTCTGTGCAAAGGTGAATAGCAACTATTTCATCCTGCAGCAGCTGAGCAATGTTGTTATGGATTTGGGGATCATTTCCCATGGTTCAAAGTTTGGTGCTCCTATTTTGGTACATTAGTTAACAAGGTTTGTCAGATTCATGTAGTATTTAGATATGTTAAGTCAACAACAGGCTTTATTAGATATTTTGTAATTGAATTATATAGAAACATGGCTTTTTGATCAATGAGGGCTTGACTACTATTGTGACTAACAAGTGTGGCCTCATAAATAATGCATGTTGTTTCCAAAAGTAATATGAGCTGTGAATGTGCTTGTGTAAGTATTTTAGACTCATTCAGTACTGTGTATTTCTCAGTGTCTTTATCAAGATACAAACCAAGAATACAGAGAACACGTACAATGCATTAAAATGCCAAAAAAGTCTGAACAAATTGGCTTCTTTAGACTGAAGTCAACATTTTGTGTGAAACATGGAATTGCAAATGTAACTCAAACAATCAATATTGAGCTTTGGACATGTGTGAAATGCAAACTGGTGTAAATACACCTGAAATTTTAATATTTTAGATCTCATATTGTCTGCCAAAGAGAGTTCAAGACAAGTGGAAAGGCAGGTCACATGAAATACTTGCAACATTAGCCTGTTGAAATTGTTTTATTCTGAAATATTTGCATTTTTAATAATGTATACACATTTCCTGTATGTTCTAGTTGTATTTTAGCAGAAGACTTTATTCAGCAAACAACAAACCAAACATTAGTTCAGCTTCTCCTTCTTCTTAGCAAACATTTTTTTTCAGTTTGCAGACAAGAAAAATAAACAAAGACATAAATAAACAGTGACAGCTACTCTGTGTATGTGTGTGGAGACAAAGCTCACGATTTCATCTCTCCCATCTTCTTACAGCGCGGACCCCCGGCCCCTCTCATCTTCCTGTATGTTGTGGACACATGTTTGGAAGAAGAGGACCTCCAGGCCCTCAAGGAGTCCCTCCAGATGTCCCTCAGCCTGCTGCCACCCAACGCTCTGGTGGGTCTCATCACATTCGGACGCATGGTTCAGGTTCACGAGCTCAGCTGCGAGGGGATTGCCAAGAGTTACGTGTTCAGGGGGACCAAGGACCTCTCCTCCAAACAGATCCAGGTGTGTGGGTTTGAAAAATGAGAAACATGGAGGAGTTAATGTGCAAATATAAAAAACGACAGTAATAACTGCTTTGCTTTTGTGTGTTTCAGGAGATGCTGGGTTTGATGAAGCCAGGAGCAACAGCAACAGCTGGTCGCCCACCAGCACCTCAGGATGCTGCAGCCTCTTGCAGGTGTGGAGGAGCATTAACACCTACCACTTGTCTTTCAGTTAAAGACAAATTCCTGTATTTTTCAAGCTTGACCCAATTTTCCAATGTTTTTCTGTCTAATTGACTCACAGGAACAACAATTTTTGAAATTGGTCCAAAATTTTGAGAGGGTGCAAAATAACACCAATCTGAGCCTGTCAGTGGCAAAAACAAGCATTTTGAATGGACATAAATGAAGGGGCACACCTGCCCCGAGTGGTTACATTGTAGGTTTCTCTCAATACTGGACAGTTTCAAAAATTGTTGTTCCTACAAGTCACTTAGACACAAAAGATGAGAAAATAGGGTCAAGGTTGAAAAATACCAGAATTCCCTGAATGGTAGCTGTTTACATAAGTTAAAAACAACACAGTCAGCTTTTCTTGTCTAAAGATTATTTGTTTTCATAATCAGGTTCCTCCAGCCTGTGCACAGAGTCGATATGAACCTGACTGACTTGCTCGGTGAGCTTCAGAGAGACCCGTGGCCGGTCCCTCAGGGCAAACGGCCCCTCCGCTCCACTGGTGTCGCACTGTCTGTTGCCGTCGGCCTGCTGGAGGTACAGCAAACACACACGTGCAGAAATACAAATAAAGTGGATACAAATAATGCCACACTCACTTCCATAAATGTATTAACACAATGCAAACAGCATATCTGGGTGTTTACTTATTTTCGTGACACAATAAATTGGCAGCCATTCGTCGAGGTCCTCACAGTAACGTGAACTTTAGCCTCTTGAGGATGATTGTGCCACATGTAACTGTTCAGAAATGCACAAACTGCCCGATGATTATCTTCCACAGGAGCAGTCCATGTGCTCTGTCAGTTCAAAGGCTAGTTCCTTGTTTGCCTTCTGTCTTTTCCCTCCACCATCATTATCCTCTCCTACTGCTAATCTGCGTGGTTATATAACTGATGCAACAGATCATTCTCCGGCTAAACTCTCCTTCAGCTGATAGGAGATGAGGCCCGATTAGAATAAATTTGGCTCTCTTAGTGACTCCAGAGACACTGATTTGTTGAGAGGCGTTTGACTTGATAAATGGATCTTTTACATATAAAGCAGAACTGCAAAAAAGTGTTTATCAGCCACTATTTGTTGGCTTATTTAATGGATTGTTCTCTTTGAATGAGAACACGTCGTCCCTGTATAAATGAGTCACTGTGTACGTGGAACTTGTCATTGTTAAAAGCTCATTTCAGTGGCTCTGTCACAATGTGGCCTGCTTCCAAATGTCGCTGACTTTCCCAGATTCCTGGACTATAGACTTTGTTGTAAGTCTTGACTGTGTAACTAATTCGACAAAAGCTCTATATTGTCGTTGGTATACTCTTTAACCAATAGCAAATTAAAACAGCTTTTTAGAATTGATAATTATTTTAAGTGACTTGATAAAATAATTAGGAAGTATTATATAATTCTGTTTTGTTGCTGATGTGTAAATCCTTCCCGCCCACACTTAGTGCTATCAGATTTCAGCTTTTAAATGTGTCTTAAATAGGTTTTATTATGGATTACTGACGCTGTATTTGGACAGATGATCTTAATTCTTTTAATAAAGCAGTCTTTTTTTATACAAATCTTTAAATTGCACATTTGAGAACTATGTCAGTAGTCCATTAACGCTCATTATCCACATTCACAGACCGAAAACAGGGATCAGCACACGTGCTGCAGTTTATGAACAGTCCTGAAATGCAACCTGGATATTAATATGGATACAAATGAGTGCATTCTGTATATTTCAACTGGCAGCAGTCTATTATAACTCAGGGTTTCTATGGATCCTTAAAGTCTAAAAAGGTATTGGAGTCATTAATCTAAAAATAAGGCCTCAATTGGCATTATAATGCAACATTTTATACCTCACGCATTAACCTCACACAAATCATGATAAAGGAACCAACAGCACTCATAGATTTGCAGTCAAATGGTAAAAGCACGAATCTTTTTCGAGGCAAAGCAAATGGATATTTCTACTATACTATAAGTTCATTGTTTTCCATATTTTCCACTCTAGAAAGTTTTGCATTTTCTCAGCATTTGAAGTAGACCATCTAACTTTTAAACCTTACCAAGAGAAAATCCTGTTTTATACCAAAAAAACAAACAAAAATCACCTAAAAAAGAACATTGTCAAAATTGTCCATAACTGTATGGAATTTATGTCTGTTCATGTTTTTGTTTTTTCATTTAATTTTGCTTATTGTAAAATTGGTTTTGAATTTAATTCCAAGTGACATTAAAAAGTCTTTAATCTATCTTGAATGTAACTACTATGTGATATTGTATAATTACAAGCTTGTGGTGTTAAATTGTAACTCTAGCAGATCAACTGTACAGTGATTCTTAACTGAAACCCATTTCCTCTTGTCTTTGTTTTCAGGGTACATTCCCCAACACAGGGGCTCGTGTGATGCTGTTCATTGGAGGGCCCCCCACCCAGGGCCCAGGCATGGTGGTGGGAGACGAGCTGAAAACCCCTATCCGTTCCTGGCACGACATCCAGAAAGACAATGCTCGCTATTTGAAGAAGGCCACCAAGGTGAGCAAATGCACAAAGTCTCAGCAGCTCCTGGCATTTGCATTATTACTTACGGTTTTCTTTTGTTGTGAAAAAGTCACGATTGAAGTCATATACATGTAGGGTATGTTCGCTGACATTAAGTTGTTGTTTCATGTCTTTTTTCCTTTTTGTCTTTTGTACCACACAGTACTATGAAGCCATGGCCAACCGCTCAGCAGTGAACGGCCACTGTATTGATATCTACGCCTGTGCCCTGGACCAGACGGGGCTGCTGGAGATGAAGTGCTTATCTAATCTCACCGGGTACGTCAGCACTTCATTGTTTGGGATGTGTGGTTCTTCACACACAAAGAAATTTGATTCTAATGGATCTGTTAAAATTTCTTATCAGGGGGCACATTGTGATGGGAGACTCCTTCAACACCTCCCTGTTCAAACAGACCTTTCAGAGAGTCTTTAGCAAAGACTACAATGGAGACTTCCGCATGGCCTTCGGAGGCGTCCTGGAGGTCAAGGTAAAGAAGTGATTTAGTCATTGAAATAATACTTCATATCAATGCTTTCCTTAAACTTTGAGATTTCAGAGCATGGAAAACATTTACATTTTCATAAATATTTTGTGTCTGTCTTTCTCTTTAGACATCAAGGGAAGTGAAGATTTGCGGGACCATTGGTCCATGTGTTTCACTCAACTCCAAGGGTGCCTGTGTTTCAGAGAATGTGAGTCGCCAACCCAAATTCAGATTCCTTTCTCCTCACAACTGAATTGTAATCTGAGAGCTGTTGTTTCATCACAATATGTCCTCTGTGTTTGTGTAGGAGATGGGCATCGGTGGCACGAGCCAGTGGAAAGTGTGCGGCCTCAACCCTTCCACCACTTTGGGCATTTATTTTGAAGTGGTGAATCAGGTGAGAAAAACACCTTCTTGGACCTTAGCTTGTGACCTCCAATGGGATTACTGCAGGGTGATGAAAGAACAGGCGCTAATTACATCAAACAAGTGATTAATTGTGGGATGATGAAGGCTTCGTTTGGAAAAACTCTTTAAACAATGGCTTTTTGTGTGTTTTCCTTTGTAGAATAAGATCATTTGTTTGACTCGGGCAAAGAGAGAAGTGATTGAGAATAGTGGTCTTACTGTCTTGACTTGTGTTTGTGTGTGTGTGTGTGTGTTTAGCACAATGCACCAGTTCCCCAGGGTGGCCGAGGGGCGATCCAGTTCGTAACCCAGTACCAGCACTCCAGCACACAGAGGAGGATACGGGTCACTACTATCGCGAGGAAGTAAGACACCTTAAAAACACTCTTAAAAGGAACAGTGTGTAAGATTTAGGGGTATTTAGTGGCGTCTAGTGGTAAGGATTACAGATTTCAGTCAGATGAAACTTCTCACATTTATAATTTCTTCAGTAGTCATTGTTCAGGAGGTTTTTACTGGGAGCCGAATTATCGGCAGAGGTCTCATACTCTCCAAAACAAATAAACTAGGTGATTAAAAATTGGTAAAAACGCCAAATAAAATAAATAAATAATAATAAATAAATAAAATAATTTTAAAAAAAATTCTGATGCTGTTTATTGCTGAGGGGCTGCCAACTATGGCGGGCAACACAAAAACCAGAATGGCAATAAATGGAGCCTGTTTTTGTTTTTGGTTTGTCCATTCTGGGCTACTGTAGAAACATGGCAGTGCGTCATGGTGATTTCATTAGCCCCCTATATAGACATAAACAGCTCATTCTAAGGTACCAGAAACACAATGGTTCTCATTTTCAGGTGATGATACACTAAAGATTATTTTATTTTATTCCATTTCTGCCAATATATCTATTTTTATTGAGATATCCTAAATCCTTCACACTAGAACTCTTATTTCATGTCAATCTGGAACATTATTATCATTATAAACAGCAAGTTATTTGCAGAAAAGATTGTCTTTATGCACTTACACGTGTTAGTTAGTGATAATAGGAGCTGGCATTTTGTCTAGAGAGAGCGACAGCTAGAATCAACATAAGCCTTGTTAGACCGGATGTTTACATTCCTGCAATTCATGGCGACGCCTTCAGAGACATGTGCGTCATTCACACCACACCCAAGCTCACCTGTGCCTCCTGCCTCCTCTCCTCTCTTTTTTTTCTTTCTGTTAATACCAAAGCTGGGCCGATGCACAGTCCCAAATCCAGCACATCGAGTCGTCATTCGACCAGGAAGCGGCCGCAGTGCTCATGGCTCGCCTGGGAGTCTTCAGAGCCGAGTCGGAGGAGGGGCCAGACGTCCTACGCTGGCTTGACAGGCAGCTCATCCGCCTGGTGAGTGACGCTCACACACCGGCTCTTCCCTACTCTGTGACGAGATCGATGCACAGTTGGCATACGTAGAGTTATTTGATATTATTTCAATTCTGTGATTGCTCACGTATTGTGTTGCTGTGTGATGTGACGGGTTGTGTAAAAGCCAGGTTATGTAAGATGTGTGTTTGGTGTTTAAACAATGTTGTGTCTCCGGCTGTTTCAGTGTCAGAAGTTCGGACAGTTCAACAAAGACGATCCTGCATCCTTCAGACTGTCAGAGTCTCTGTCCCTCTACCCACAGGTAAGCCTGCCTCCTAGTGGACTTGCATGAATGCGAATCTGTAAAGAAATTTCAAATCCTTATCAGGGATGTTCCTAACAGCTAGTGAAAATAAAATTTGGTATATTACAGTAGCCATTTCGCTCCATGCATTGCGAACATTATACATTATCATACAAACTGCAGCGATTAATGACGAATCGATTACTTGTCAACTATTAAATTAATAGCCAACTATCAGTTTCGGTATTTTTAAGCAACGAAAAGTAAAAGTTTTCAGATTTTCGCTTCTTAAATGTGCATCCTGGTGACTTTACTCCTCTATGACAGTAAATTGAATTTTCATCTTCGGCTTTGGAAAAGACTGATTGGCATTTTTCATGATTTTTCTGACAATTTTTAGACCAAACAACTTATCAGTTAATCAAGAAAATAACTGACAAAATCAATAGACAAAAAAGATAATTGTTAGTTGCAGCTCTAATGACAACAACGCAATAAATAAACGTTACTATGTATTTAACGTTGCAACTTATCTCCATTCAAAAACACACACACACACACACACACACACACACACACACACACACACACACAGAGTACCTTTCTCATGCATGAGTGTGCATGCAAGTTGGCACACACATACACTGAGGCCTCTCAGGATCTCTCGTGTGCCCAAAAGCGCCTGTGTTGTTCGGCCGAGCAAGAGGGCATCCAATGACAAAGCATATCCACAGACAGCCGCGGACTCGTACTGATAGTGTGCACGCAGCTCCATCCATGGAGTCTGAGAGCAGACGTGTGTTTGTGCATTTTTGTGTGAAAGAGATATGAGAGAAAGAGAACCGTTGATGATTAGAGCTGCCGGTTAGTCTCGCATGCCGATTCAAAATCCTCCCGTTTTCCTCTGGGGATCAGCTCGTATTTCTGGTGCCGACTAGAGACAGAAAAAAAAGTTTAATGGACGAGTTGAAGTATAGTGCACATCCTTAATTCTTACAGATTTGATTTAAAATGTAACAATCGGTTCTTATTATGAAACCGTCCGCAGTCTGAATTGATTTGCATGAGGATTATAATGATTTTCAAAAGCCTAACATTTTCTTCCTCTCTCTGTCTGCAGTTTATGTTCCACCTGCGGCGGTCGCCCTTCCTGCAGGTGTTCAACAACAGCCCCGATGAGTCGTCCTACTACAGGCACCACTTTGTCAGGCAGGACCTGACCCAGTCCCTCATCATGATCCAACCCATCCTCTACTCCTACTCCTTCCATGGACCACCAGAGGTCAGCCTCACACACTCCACACCATCACCATCAGTGTCAGAGCAGCAGGATGTCTTTATAAAAATGTCCGTCGGTGATGAATTATTTGGTGATTGAATTCCTCTGAACTCATCGACTTGTCTCCTGTTCACAGCCCGTCCTCCTGGACAGCAGCAGCATCCTGCCAGATCGAATCCTGCTGATGGACACTTTCTTCCAGCTGGTTATCTACCACGGAGAGGTGAGACAGAGCAGCTCCAAAAACCATCACCTCCTTCATTTCGTTCGAGAGGATACAAACATAATAGACGACACAGCAGGCATTTCTTAAAGCTATTATTTCCCTCTTTATTTCCAGACCATAGCACAGTGGCGAAAGGCGGGCTACCAAGAGATGGCAGAGTACGAGAACTTCAAACAGCTGCTGCAGGCTCCGCTGGACGACGCCCAGGAGATCCTACAGTCGCGCTTCCCCATGCCGCGCTACATCGACACAGAGCACGGAGGCTCACAGGCTCGCTTCCTGCTCTCCAAGGTCAACCCGTCACAGACCCACAACAACCTCTACGCCTGGGGACAGGTACGCAATACAATACCATTTCTCTACTTTTTAAACATGAAAATAGATTTGCTTTAAGAGCTCATCAACATTTCTATCCAAAAATATCAAATTGAGAGGATTTTAACTCATTTGCTGCGTCCTTGTGCAGCTTCAGTGGGCTGCAGTTAATTACAACCTCCTAATGAGCTTTCATCAATTCATATGTGTTTAAAATAATTCATGAATGTTTCAGAGATATATCATTCACATCATATGTCCAAATCAAGGCTTTAAAGGGATAGTTTGGGGATTTTTCTGAAGTGGGGTGGTATGAGGTACTTATCCATAGTCAGAGTATTACATAGAGCAGACGGCAGCTGACACGCCCTCAGTTTGGAGACGTAGACGTACCAACTTCTACCAAGAGGTTGAAGTACCACAACAAAGCAAAGTGATGACCTGCTGTGGACGAGGATTGGCATTTTCTTGCCACTTTTTGAAAAGGCCTCCCTAAAAAAAATCAATATCACTTTGAATGGACACTATATTGAGAAAAATGTCACCCCTTTACCTTGAGACAGCACTTTTCTCTGGCACTATATTTTCTTAACCATAAAACCTTCATATTCCAACGTATCTCTCTCTTTCGGCCCATTCAGTCATCATTTACAAAACTTCTTTTGTGTACTTTGGTTCACAGAGATATCCTTTAGTCTGCACAGTGAATGACATTTAGTCGCCACTGTCATAATCACTCATTGTTTTAGCAATACTTTCTTGTATTTATTTGTCTTTTCCATAAACTGCTGAGCATTTGACCCAAACAGCCAGTCTGCAAGCTAATACCGTGCACGGCACAGTTGCTCTTTTGCGTAGGAATATGGAAGTTATGAAGTTGAGAAAATGTAGTGCCAAAGGAGTTGTCTGACGGTAAGGTGGGGAGGTGAAAATATTCTAAATATAATATCCACTTAAACTTATATTGATTTTTATTTTAGCTAGGCCTTTTTAAAGAGGCTAAACTACATTTTGCTGCTGCCGCCATACACAGATCAGCTTCCATGTTGAGTTGAGTTTATTAACTTTCTCACAGCAAATGCAGAATTTTCAATTAAAAAGGTAGAACTATCTTTTTATATAAATTTTACATCATAAAAAATACATATGTTAAAAGTCAAATCACAAGATGGTGATTTTAATCACCCTTCAACTCAACAAGATGTAGCAGGATGAAGGACAAATGTAATTACATCACGTTACGTTACTTTGTTTACCCACGCGGAGGTTCCCCCCCGTACCTCTGGGTGGAAAAAAAACAATTTGACAATCTAACTGTCATCAAACGCAGGTCTTGCATCTGCTAACCTCTGACCTTTAAGTGTGGAGGATTGAAAGCTGAAAATAGCATTAATCTTTTATTTCCCATGACGAGACAAACTCTAACCTGCAGTTTACAAACACTGAGTCTGAGAATGAGATTATCAAGAGGACAAGGTCTTGCATAAGCTAATCTTAGCGATAAACCTGTTTGCTTTAATGAAGTGCCCAGGGAATCAGAGTTATGTCACAGAAATATTTTTACCTAAACCCCTCAACCCCTGTTTTATGATTCCCGTGCATCCGCAGGAGACGGGAGCCCCGATCCTCACTGACGACGTCAGTCTGCAGGTCTTCATGGACCACTTGAAGAAACTGGCGGTTTCCAGCTCAGCGTAGACGTCTCCGCTCCACCTCGGAGTGATCCGACATTCCCGCTGTGATATAGGGATCCATTAACATTTCCTGTTTTTGTAAAGGAGCCAGAGAGTCAGCTGTATGTGCTTGCTTGATTGTGTGCTTTCTGGAGTCACATGTGACATATCTGTGCTATGAAATGTACAGAAAAAGGGAGCACAGTTCCTAAAAAAAGAAAAAACACACACATTTGTACTCATTTTCATTGTTATTTATGAGAAACGGCTCCAGACTGTCCTCATGTAAGCAATATCAAATCCTCTATGTCTTATATTTGATATTACCTCTGACATGCAGAATGATTAGACTAATGCTGATTTTTTTGTTTTCTTTTTGTGCGTTTGTCGTTAACATGTGTGTCTACTGCATCAGACTTGGTCGAAGGCTCTTGTTTAATAGGATGCTTATATGTGTTTGTCTATAGCTAAAAAAGAGTTTTCTCATGAATAAATTATAATGGTACCTCTAAGAAATGTTCAACGGGCTAATTCACACTGTTGTTAATCACAGTTCATTTGAGATTTAAAATCCGACACGGATTATACCTTTTTAAGTGTTTTCCAAGAAAATTCCCTCTGAATAATGAGGATTAATGTTCCGAGAAATCAATCACAACTCAGATGAGACTGTTTTTCAATGACGAACATTTAGATTTATTTTTAAACTTTATACACACTATAGTTTATCCCGTGTCATCACCATCTGGTATTTTGCACCCGATGACTGCCCAAGTGTCTGTAATCAAACTTTAATATACTGTAAGACTGTATAAAAGGGACAGTTGTTTGATTTAGATCCTGTCTGGAGTTTTAATGCTACCCACATAAAACGCTGTCGGCAGGAAACACACTGTCTGTTTTGTTTGATTCACAAAGCATTAAAAAAAGGGAAAAAATCAACTTTAGCTCTGGATTTTCTCATGGAAGTCACAGAGGTTAGCAGTGATGCTCAGTTCATACACGAGCATCTGTTTGTTGATGTGCAGCAGAGGGAAAGGTCTTGCTCTTACCCGTCTAACGTTGCAGATTTGCATGTCAGTGAGTGCGAGAGACAGGCATGCAGCGTGTTGCTACAGCAGCAGGTCCTCGTGCTTATCGGAAGCGTCACTCGACATCAACAATTGTCTTTTTCTCATTTGCTGCTACTGTACATAAAGCCCGGACGGCACGCAATCACAAAGCCGCTCGCACACCATCTACTGTCACTGTAAGCTGATTCCAGAGCACCCAGACAGTATGATTTCGAGGATCAGTGAACGACAGATTATGAAGACTAATCCTTGGGGGCTATCTGTTTAGAGGCAAATTCTACTCTTAGCAGCTTTAAGCGGAAGTCGCCGCTGAAATACAAATGAAGTCTGTGTCTATCAAGAGCTTAGGCCGTACAATGTTGCACTCTGACGCCACATATGCTCCAAAGGTATTCAAGGCCAAGTAAAAAGATGCAACGGCTCTTAATCTCTTTTGACATGGATACTCCGGCACAGTACCAAAAGCTCCTTTTAGGTCTCATGCGTTTTTCAGTCTAGATTGGTGCAGCTGCGTGACATCTGATGCTCCAGTGTACATGGATATGAAATTATCTCATAAAAAAACATAATCGTGTCCTCATTTTAATCTGCTTGTATATATGCTTTGCCATCTCCATGCAAAGGCTGCAGCTGTGCATGTGCAATGACGTTCAAGGGAACAAAAGCACATTAAAAAACCTCCCAGCACACTTATTTCTTTTTTTTTTTTGTCTTCGGTGATCATTCATGATGCTCATGTCCATGTGATTCCCAGGCTTAGGCAAAGCTGGAAGGAAATGTGTTGTCTTATTATCTCCTATCAAATCCTAACGGATCAGTTCTCGTCCAGCAGCCAGAGAAATCCATTCCCGCCTCTGTCCCAGATGACTTATGTAAGATTTCTATATGGAATATGGCATAGCATGTTTATGTAACTATGATTGACACAAGACTGCAGATGATTCAGGCCATTAATAGTAAAGTTCTGTTCCTTTCCAGCGATTCAGATTATAGGAGCTCAAACTTAACTCTTAATGTATATTAACCCTTTGAAACCTGAGCAGATGAGCTTAATTTCTTTCAAAAATGCGAGAAGAAGGTAATGAGCAAAAAAACAGAAAGAAATTATCCAAACAATGCAAGAAATTAGTAAAAAAGTTCAGTATTATCTAAAATTATAAAAATGAAAATAAAAAATCTTTAAAAAAAAAAACAAGGAAATGACCTGGAAAAAATGCTTCAGAAATTCTTAACATAATGTTAAACATGTAATTATTATAATTTTAAATATAGTTTTTTTTCCTAGCTTTTTAAAAATACTTCTTCTTAATATACATTTCTTACCAGGTTAATGGACAACCTGTCAGTTTAATGTGGAAGTGAAATGAAAAAGCCAGCACAAAAGAACATCATATGGTTCAGGAGAAAAGGAGGTTTAAGGAAAAGTCAATTCATTCTTTCAAAGAAGCTATGTGGTAGCTCATGAAATTGCTAAATGTGTTAGGCAGTTCAGTATTGGGGACTTTGGTCTGAAATTCATCTTAAATGTATTTTTTTACTGTAGTGAGTGTTCTCTGTACACAGAGGCCTCCTCCAAAATGTGCCAAGCTGAATAATTCTCCCATTAAAGTCTTTGGTGGATGTGTGAACACTGATTCAAAGACACTGCAGCAAAGGACTTAAAATGTGTTAATTTGAGAGAAGGGATTAACTCCTTGTTATTGCCACAAATTGAAGAGACAGCCTATCACCCCTCATGGACGTCATAAGTACTGTTTACCAGACTGTAGCAAAGTATTCCCACTTCCAATATGCTGCTGATATTCAATAAGACTCTCGGCAGCTGTTTGCAGAGAACCGCTGGGTGATTTCAGGACACACGGCACTTCTTGAAGCTTTGAGATGCAAAGAAGGATTTACTCACAGAGTGGGAAATGATGATTTTCCTTACAGCAGTGGGTCCCAATTGCTGGGTCAGGGTACAAAAGTGGGTCACTGGTCCATTCTGAATGGACCGCAAGTAACTTGGGACCATGTCAAGTTTGTGAAAAACAAAATTGCAGCACAGAGCTTTTATTTTGGAGTGCAGTTTCCTCCTGTAGAGAACAGTAACTAATTTATCGCCCTGTTCTTGATACTATGTGACCCGTTTAGTTTAGTTTAGTTTAGTTTAGATTAGTTTAGTTTAGTTTAGTTTAGTTTAGTTTAGTTTAGTTTAGTTTTGTTTTGTTTTGTTTTGTTTTGTTTTGTTTTGTTTTGTTTTTTTTAACTATCCTCAAAGGTACAAATATTTCTAACTATATTTTATTTTATTTTCGGAACACATGTTTTCTTTAATATCACCATTTTTGTAAACAAAAAAAATGGACAAAAAATTCTGAGAAGAAGAAATCAACCCAAAAATAAATAAATAAAAATTGCCCCCAAAAAAGATTTTAAAGAAAAAACACACTGCCAAAAATTTAAATAAAAAAATTGCCAAAAGTTTTTTTAAAATCACCAAAAAATAGTTTTAGAGAAAAAGAAAAGTGCCATTCATTTGAATTTGAAATTTGACATTTTAATTTCAAAGAAACATTTTTTCCCAAAATTAAAAAAAGAAAAAAAAACATTAAAATTAATGCAGGCCCTGGGCCCGCAGGTTTGGAGGGCAGTAATGTTTTTCCTACAGAGATCAGGCCTAAGCCCCCAATGTCTTTAAAAAGGTAATTTCTCTAACGTTCAGACCTTGAATTAATGATTAAGGAAAAATTTGGACCCAGTGGCCGGACCAGTTGGGAACCATTGCCCTGCAGTACTTCACTGAGTCTTCTCCTGGAATCTTTTCAGCTATCACAGTTATTTTTGTGCCTATAAAGTAAGTGGTATTTGAAGTATGAGGTTTAATCCTTTGTAATGGCAGCAGCAAATATGCCCCTCACCCCTTAATCACCTTTATGTTGAAGACCACACCAGTAATTACCCACATTATCACCAGCAGCTTGTTCAGCAGTATTTGGGGCACTTTGGTGGCCTGATTTGTCGGAGTCGTGTTGAAGTGCGGCTTAGCCTCCGGGGGCTGAAAACATGAAGGCATGCTGCTGAGGTAACAGAGATGTCAGGCCGATCTTGGCCTCATTTACTCAGGGGCTGAAAACACTGTTTGCACAGAGGCTCAAACGACTGGTATTTTTAGCTCATTCCCAAACAGAGGAATCGCAGTTTCAAGGGAAACGCCTTTGAAATGCCAACATTTGTGCTGTTTCACTTCAGATTAGAGGGCGTTCACTGCAGACTCTCATCTCTGCTTTTCACAGTGTGCAGAGCTCAACAGACCACCATCACCGTCAGCAGCTCATCACCCCCCCATGACCTCTGTCTGAACAAGAGAGCAGAGATCAGCTTCTCTGAAAACAGGAACACCTCTCAGAAACCACAAAAAAACTTCAGCTGCTGTGAAGGATTAACAAGAAATAGTTTACCAGCTACATTTTTATTACAATTCATTTATTTCATTAACTGATAAATGCAATATTTTGGGGAATTCTGCATTATCCAGAATAAGTGTCAGATTTAATGTCTTAATTCACAGCAAATGACTGATGTCTTTTACTTACTTCACTGCTGGCCTCCATTCGAGGACTACAAATGAGCTTCTATTTGTAACTGGTGCAATACATGTATTGTCCCCATTAAATAAATGCTAAAAATCAAAGTCACAAATTAAACAAAAGCTTCCCACATTCAAAGTCAGGAGTTTATACAGTATATAGACTTAAGTGTGGACAAACACACACTTTCACAGCCCGCAATTTACATTCAAAGTGGCATTCAAAATGCTTAAATACATTTTCTGATTTTGCTTATTTTCAGGCAATTTTCTTGTAATTTAGCCTTCTAATTTCTTGCAAACTTTTGCTAATTTGTTGTTAAGTTGTTCAATGCTCTAATTCCATGTTTTTGAATAAAAACCAAGGTGAATTGCTCAGGTTTCAAAGGGTTAATGTAGTGTTCCCAGCACTGTTGATAAGTAGTGGCATGCATCAGAGAGAGGGCGTCATTAGAAAATCCCACACTTGACACAAGCTTGCGTCAAATCCTTTGACAACGTGACATCTATAGGCTGGACGCTCGTGGGACACCGCGCGTGAAAGAGAAAAAAACAGTGAGTGTGACACTTTGGCACGGAGCTGTCGGTGTGGGGAAGCTGAAGACATCCTGCGCATCAATGGAGTTGTTAATGTAGTCTAACTGCGTGCTTTGGTAACTGCGGAGTGCCAAATGGGACCTGGACTCCACCAGGTGAGTTTGGGAATGAGCCGGGGCTCGCGCATCGGATGCACTCGGCACTCATGAACTTTTCCGCGCGCCGCTGCATCCTCCTCCTCACGGACAATGAAGACGACTCGGAAATGCAGGAGCCTTTTGTCGGTTACCTTGAACTTTTTCGCGCTGTTGTTCTCCATAACCGCGTTTATAACCACTTACTGGTGCGTGGGGACGCAGAGAGTCCCCAAACCAAAGTGCAGCAAGCTGCGGACACACCAGTGCATAGACTACGGAGTGAACGAGACCGACCCCAACAAGGTGGTGTACAGCTGGGAGACCGGGGACGACCGCTTCCTCTTCAGGCAGTTTCACACCGGCATCTGGTTCTCATGTGAGGAGAATATCCACGATGAAAGTAAGACGAGAAGTATGTGTGTGTATGTGTGTGTGCGTGTGTGTGTTAACTTTAGGCTATAGTTATTTAATGCTCAAGGACATTTTTATATCCATATCCAAATTTTAGTAACTGTTATTGCAGGGATAAGAGAGCAAGGCAGCTTTCACATTTCATAAAACAGCGCAATTCAAAGTGCTTTATGGAGCAATTAAGTAGGCTATAACATAGATTTACACAGATTTACAATAACAGTAAAGAGATAAGATATACAAGTTAAACATGAACTATCAAATGATGTACAATTTTCTCTTAAATAAAAATCATTTAAAAAAAATAGCGAAAGTACAGACAAGTGGAAAGATAAAATAATTCCTTAAAAGCAAGTTTAAGAATTACTTTGCAGTCAGAGCAGTCAATCATGAGGAGTAGTTTAAAGGATAAAATTAAGAAAAACAAGCCATAATGTAGAAAAAACAGTATTTTCTCATTGTTTCAAATTATATTGACAGTGCTTTAGTTATTTGAGTAATGGGGTGGCTTGAGTGTGACTTTTTTGTTTGTTTAGGCTTTTTGTTTTATCATGACCCTACCCAGGGACACAAATATTTTTCCTTTAGTGAGGGGAAAATGTACGAGCCTCCCTTCACCACAAATCATCACATTTTACACTTTCTAGCTACGATAAATGCTGTGATTTAAAAAATAAAACATGAATCCCCCCATTCTACATAAATAACCAACAGTCCCGTAACACCTTTTTATTTATACTGTTTATGTGAATATATATCTATATATCTATATATCTATATATCTATATATATATATATATATATATATATATATATATATATATATATATATATTAATATGAACATGGGGCTGTTATAAGTACTTTTCTTTAGTAGGGGTAATTAAAACTATTTTTCTCCTTAAATTTCACTATTTTTAGAATAGGCCATCATTGTCATCATCATTATCACTAGAAGTGTAGATTTCAGGGGGACGCCAGGGACACGTTCTCGTCAATATTTAGAAAGTGCATTTGTCCCTGCCAATATAAACACACTAGTAGCAGAGGACTTTTATTTTTAACAAAATTAAAGACATTTATATCATAAATTGGTGCAAAAAATGCACAGATTAAAGGAAATTAAGTATGTGATACTCCAAATTTTCTGGTCGAGGACCCCCAAATTCCCCTTTCATACTGTATGTATCCTTAACAAAACCTACGCCCCTGAACATCACACTCCATTTTTGTTTATAAAGCACTTTTCATACACAGAGGTAGTTTCAAGGTTCTGTGCAAAAATGGTTAAAAACAACATAATGCATAAAAACAACCAATTCAAAGTTAAAACAGCAGGTTACTGTCTGAGTCTACATAACCAGGATTTCAACATTAAATCACTAACCCAAATAAACAAAAATATCCACCTTTTAAATGATCATTTTAGTCACTTTATCTCCCTCATTTGTCATGATGGAGCTCTCAGTTCAGACTGTCAGCTCTCACTCAGTTCAGATAGGTCGCTTTTTTTGATTTATTCCCTTTCATGACAATTTCAGGATAATCGCCTTCCATTTGTATCGGTCTGCTTATCAAATTGCAGCAATCTGGCAAAATTGCTTTTTATCTGGCATGAAATGCAGAGCAAACAGCAGATTCAGTATTGTGTTTGCAACGGGGCTTTAAGTGGGATTTTGTGCAGCACTTGATACGGGCAGAGTGTGATTGCTTCACAGCTTAAAGCCAAAGAGAAGAGAAGTGAATGGACCGAGTGTGAGCTTTAGTTTTTAAATCAGGGAAATGGAAATATAGTCGAGTAGAGTTGTTCAATAACAAGCTGCTCGGGGTGGAGCTGCGAAGGTAACATCTGTGTCAGAAGCTGGTCAAAGTTTGGGTCAGAGGTGTAATCAGACCAGATTAGGCTCATCGTCTTTGGTTAGCTCACGTCAGCATCCATCTGTAATACTGAAAAAACACACATATTGTGTATGTGTATATATTCTTATTGTTCTTCTTACTCGTGTGTATCATCAAGCACATATTTTATATTTCTACCTAACATACTAGTTTTGTACATTTTATTGTAGCACAAGGCACATAGTTATATATTTTTACTCTGTTTATACACTCGGCACATTATACATATTTATAATTTTTAAATATTCACATGCTAGTGCTAATCATTTTTCTTACTGTATTTCTGTTATATATATATATATATATATATATATATATATATATATATATATAGTTTTACAGACTTTGTGCTGGTACTTATTTCTGCTTTCTATATTTCTTTATGCTTGGTATCACAGCAACTGTAGCAGTTTCCCCCCAGGGATCAATTAACCCTTAGGGCCTGCATTAATATTACACACACTCGCATTGCTCTGCGTACAAAATGCACAAAATTTCAAAATCAAGCGTTAAAAAATATTACACATCAATGTGATTGTCTCCTTTCATCAAATTAATTTTCTAACCAACAGTCAGTCCTAATCATTGATATCAAATATTCAGTAACCCTTTAAATGCCAGGTTTTTGTCATGATGTCACTATGTTTTTAGATGAAAAAAACAAAAACACAAAAATTTGTTATTTTCAATATGCTGCAGGCAAGTAGATTTTTTATTATCATAGCGTGGGATATGTCAATGCTTTGCAGCAACATTGATTGTGACGGTGCAAGTAGTGGAAATAGCATGTATTTTCTCCATATGCCAAATATGGTAAAACTGACAGGTGGAAAATAGTAAAAAAATTACAAAGTCTAAGGCAAAAAGCCCAGAATGACACCCAGAAATAACACACTGCATGTTGTTATGCTTTAATGGCTATGGAATTTCAGTTTGATTGGTTTCAATGGTGCATCTTTTGCATCTAACAGCATGAATGCCACAATTTCGCCTACACAGTGTAATTCAGACTTACTGTAGGAGCTGAGCTTTTTTCTCTCTCTCTCTCTCTCGTCTTTTTTTGCCAGCAATACCAGAAACTATCTTCCTGTAATGAAACATTTACTTTGGACTACTGTGCATCTTGTTGCAAAGGTGTCATATAATCCCATGGGGGATTGGCCACTAGGTGGCATGACACTAAAATTAAAGCTTTCATTCATTCATATATATAACAAAAATACACTACACTCAAAATTTCTGCCATATGCACGAACACAGCGAAAGTTCTTAAAAAATGAAAGAAGCGCGTAAAATGGGCCAAACAGTTAGTATTTCTGATTCTGATTCTGAGCCATCACTCTGCCTATACCTGTGATAATGTTAATGTTTTATATTTTCATCATGCTCAAGAGTAGTGATAAACAACACACTGAGATTACTCTAAAAGGAATTCCCAGCACATGTCTATCTCATCAAGTGGCTATACGATGGAGGGGGCAGAGACAGCTTGAGTTAATAAGGATTATGCAACAGCAGCCTTGATGAGTTTTTCCTCAAAACAGCTGTTGCCACCCTCCTTCTACCTGATTAAAGTGTTCCACTTAGGACAAATCCAGCCACACGCTCCGCTCGACAGATGACAGCAACAAAACATCACATCTGCAGGAATGTGACGTGTCAAGGGTCAATTTTTTACATCCTGGTTGTTAAATTGACACAGGCTGTCATTACGTCTCGCAGCGTGTTTTAAGGTTTGACAGGCACGCGTGCAGTCGCACTGCATCTCTATTCTACTCTATCATTGTAATTCTGTGCAGAGTACCTGGGATTCAATAGGGCAAGAAGCAGATGTTGAGCGACGCTGCCAACACGCCAGCTGGTGACACTGAATCAGAAGCCCAAAAAGCTGCATTTCTGACATATGCCTCTTACTCAACATTCTGTTTATTCATTTTTGAACGTATGAACTCTGAATTTGATCTTGCTGTGTGGTCATCAGGCACGAGGTCGCACTCAGTTTAAGCCGATCCAGTGAAACACACCTGGGCAGAAATTGGGAATTAAACACAGATTAGAACTCAGACTGAGGCACGTATCAGTGCAGCACTGAGAACATTTATTTTTTAATTATTTATAACTTTTCCACAAACATATTACTGTTTTTTTTCCTTGTTCCTGTTCCTTCCCAAAACTGATTCCCATTCTTGAATTTGCATATCAGCTAATACCAATACTATACAAATGCTATACAAAAAACAAAAGCTGCATACAGCTAACGCTGTATGGATTTGAAATGGTTGCTATCATTGTTATATGGCATGGCTTTGAGTATAATCGGCTATCGGTACACTATTTACTGAAAATCAATTATTCTTGACTGCATTACAGCAGTACTTAGCAGCACAACTTGCTGTATTATTTTAGAGAAAATAATAGATTTTTGGGAAAACTGTTATTTTATCTGGGTGTAAAACTACAAGTCATTGTAATCTGATGGTACTTAAAGTTTATTAATAAATTGCATGGTATAGGATGAGTGTATAGACTTGTCATGTCTCAAAGGCTTTTCAATACTGGTATTGGTATCAGAACAACTCTACTTATTTCTGAACCGCCACATTGTGGATTCAACATAAAGTACACGTTCAAGATGCCACTGCTGCCTCTGTTTGCTAAGTCATAACAATATGCTGTTTGTCATTGCAGGTGAGATGTGCAGAAGCTTCATTGACTTGGCACCGGCGTCAGAAAAAGGTGAGTGTCCACTAATTGTCACCAGGAGGTGTCCCACACTCACAAAACAGTTACACTTTGTCTTAGTGCAGTTCACTTGTTTAACCTTGTGAAACCTGAACAGATTGACTTGGTTGAAAAAAAAAATTAAATCATCGTAAGAAGGCAATGTGTAACTTGCAAAGAAATATTATATATATACACGTGCGTGTCTGTGTGTGTGTGTGTGTTTGTGTGTTTGTGTGCATCCCTAACTATAAATGTTTCACTATTTTTTTTGTTTCTAATTTTCTAAAAAAAAATTCTCTCTTCTCTCTGTGTTTCTTTTTTTAAAACTAATTCTCAGGTCTATTTTCACATTCTTGCTGGCTGCCTTTCGTTCATGTTTTCCAAAGAAATCTAACCGATCTACTCTGGTTTTAAAGGTTTAAATTCTTGTGAAAGGCATCCGAATGCAGTACAAGAAATACTATGTAAATCTGGGTTTCAGAGGGTTAAATTCTGCTTGAAAGAGGTTAGAAAGGTTATTGAATTAAAAGTAATACTAATCCCTTTGGTGCCATTTTTTGGCACGAGAAGTCACCTTACATGTCATAAAATCAAACACAGAGCATACAAGCAGGAAGCACCAGTACTAAAACAAAAATACAATCTATAATAAAACATACAATAAGCAGTAAAGTGCTCGTACAATATCAATGAAATCAACATAAAACATACAATAAGCAGTAAAGTGCTCGTACAATATCAATGAAATCAACATAAAACATACAATAAGCAGCAGAACATAGCTCAGCAATAAGTTTAATCAATATATAAAAAGATGCGGTTGCTGCAGTGAGTAAGCCAGTTTTGAAAGATGGGTTTTCAGAGCAGTTTTGAATTCTGCAGAGTCCAGTGTGCAGATGTGAGGAGGAAGTGAGATCCAAAGTTTGTGTGCAGCAGAGGAGAAGGTCTTGGCACCCGCTGTGCTAAAGGTTGATTGCTATTAGTGCCAGCAGACCTGCTGATGAAGACCGCGGGGAGCAGCAGGGAGTGTTGCTCTGAAGGATGTCTGTGAGATAAGCAGGGGAAAGTGAAGGAAGTGCATTTAATGTTAATAATAAGATTTTAGAATTAATCCGCTGTGACACAGGCGACAATCGAGGCATCCTCACCGATCTTCATGAAGGGTAATGGCTCGAAGCACATTTTTCATTCCAAACGAATGAACTACGCTTGTGAAGCTTCATTTAAAATCTTTAAGTTGATTACTGGGACAGTGACCTCAGAGGAGAAATTAAAGGGACACTTCACCCAAAAATCAAAAATACATATTTTTCCAATATATATTAAAACTAGATAGCACTAAATAGTAATTGGCTTCTGGTGCTTTAAGCGCCAAAATAATCTATTTGAAAAACTCACCCGAACTACACCCACCAACAAAATCACCACACAAAAGGAAGCGTGCATCTCCTGCTTGCTCACCTGAAGTTACAACATTGCTGTTTTCTTTCTTTTTTTGGTGCTTTGAGCACTACCAGCCGAGTGCCATCTCGTTCCATTATATTGGAGAGAAAGCAGACATCTCAATGGCCGATATCTGAAACACTCAACAAATCACATTAAAACAATCTAGACTGGTAAAAATCTTTATAGGTAAGAGGAAAAAAATCGTATTTTTCATTTTGGGGGTGAACTGTCCCTCGAAATATACATTTTCTTAAAATTTGACCTTTTGATGATTAGTGAAGTTGTAAATTATGGACTATTGAAGGTAACTGTTTCCCTCTACTGTAAATACTTGCATATGTCATGTTTGATCTGCTTCTCTAACTTCCCAATTTTTAAATTCAATAAGCACTTTCATTTTGAGTGCGTCCTATTAATATAAAACCACTTGGACACAGATTCTGCCCCACACATGTGGTGTTAACCTTCGGGATTTTCAGTTGTCACTGAGAAATACTCACTTCCTGTCTCTCTGTGAAGTGGCTGAATAGGAAGAAAGACAAGAGTCAGCCTGCAAATGGAGATGCAATTACGTTTGGCTTGATTCACTGGAAAGCTGAAAAAGATTTGGAGCAGAGCGAAGCGCTCTGACATCAGTCGAAATTCTGCATCCTGCCAGTCGGACATTTCACTGTAACATCAGCCCCGATAGCTGCCAGAGGAACCACTGAGATGTTGGATTAGATTTAAATCGTCCACTTGTCTGAAACACATTAGTGTCTGTTGCTAATGTAATTATTGTCCTGCACTGTGCACTTAGGCTGTTATTGTAACATATTGTAATTATACTGCAAATTATATCTCTATTTAATAAAAAAAGTAGTATCAAAATAATTATATTAAATATTTAAGTTCTAGTGCATTGGTTCCCAACCAAGGGGTTCTTGTCTGAACTGGGGGTCGCCAAAACTTCAAGAGGGTCTTAAGACCTTTTTTTCTGAAATTATCCAAAAAGGAAGCCTAGTAAGTATGTATGATTGATAAAAAAAATTTATATAATTTATAATTTATATATATATATATATATATATATATATATATATATATATACTGTATATGCCTAATTGTATAAAAAGTTATTCATCTAAAAACCCATCTCTGATTAAATGTTCACAGAAAATAATCTGCTCAAAATGTATCCAAATTGCTTATTTTACATAAATTGCAATCACTCTTTTATTTAATTGTCGAATTTATCAATTGGTCCATACTGTTATGCATTAAATATTATATAAAATTCCTTAAAATATGTCACTTTGTCAGGGTGCATCAATTTACTGGATGAGCGTAAAGGGGTCCCTTATAAAAAAAAATGTTGGGAACCACTGGTCTAGTGTGGAGGATTTTATGGCATCTAGCAGTGAGTTTGCAGATTACAACCAACTAAAACTTCTGTTGTGCCAAACGTTAAGGAAAACTACAGTGGCTGATGAAAAAAGTTTGGTTTGTCCCTTATGGGCTACTGTAGAAACAACATGTTGGACCCCATGGAAAATAACCAGCTCTGTATGTTCACGTAAACGGCTCATTCTGAGGTGATGAAAACACAAAGATTCTTAGTTTCAGGTTTAAATGAACTCATGAAAACATAGATATTTATAATATAATCCATTTCTGCCAACACATCAACCTAAATCCCACCAACTTCACACGTCACATTTGATGTTTTTCTAATCAAATGTGTAATTTTGCAGGGATGCTGTGGCTGTCGCTGGTGTCTGAGATGTTGTACATTGTTCTGCTGGTGGTGGGCTTCAGCCTCATGTGTTTAGACCTGGTCCACCCCAGTAACGTCATCGATGGACTCAAGCTCAATGCCTTTGCTGCCGTCTTCACTGTGCTCTCAGGTATTTTATTTCTCTTTAACTGAGAGGCTTTGAGTGCTTGTTTTTATTGCCTGTGATACACTATAGTAAAGTGTTTCCAGTTTCAAAAACTTGATAGAAGATGTGCAAAACATATTACATCCCATCTGGTGGTAAGCAGGACATGATGAGCTGTTCGGTTGGGGGATTTAAGGCTGTCAGGAGTATCATCTCATTATTGTGTTTACACGCATATTTGTGTGGACATGAAATGGCTTTACTGCAAGTTAGGGGCGGGGGAAAATCAATACAGCACAGTACTGCATTATTTTGCATGGCAATATTGTATTGATACATTGACACCAAACATGATTTTTTAAATATATAAATTACTAAAATTGAAAATACAAATGAAACTTTTGAAAGCCTGCTAGAATAATAAAATCAATCGCTTTTTCAGTCCAATGGAAACATTTTGCTGCAATAAAAATGAACTTTGATGAACAGACTGAAAACTTTGTATTTTGGGCCAAACAGATGTTGACAAAGTTTTCCTTTAGGGACAAATTTGCTGTCTGAAAAAGGTAGTAAATTTTATATGTTATCGCCATACTCAGCATATCGCAAAATGTTCACAATAATATTGGATAGTAACACAAGCAAATCTTTTGTTAACTATGCTCCAAAATTATGGAAAACCTTTCCAAACACCATAAGAGAAGCACACTCTGTGGACATATTAAAACGACAGCTGAAAACCTATTTATTTAGTCTGGATTTGAATTAATGTTATTCTTTTAATTCTTATTTTATATCAGTTCTCTTATTTTTACTATTCCCATTGGTCTCTGCACTTTTTACTTTGACTTTTATATCTTGTTTATCACCACCTGTCATTTAATTGAGCTGCATCCCTTGTATGAAAAGTGCCTTATAAATAAAGTTTATTATTATTAGTAGTAGTATTAGTAGTATCATGATTATATCGTGTCATTGGGCTTCCGGCCGTAAGTCTGTACTTGAAGAAACAAATTCTATTTCTGAGGAATTATTTGTGCATATTTTGTATTTGAACCATATGTAATTCAGCCGCATGTTGTCTGTATTATTTCAGGTCTTCTTGGTATGGTGGCTCATGTGATGTACACACAGGTCTTCCAGGTCACTGTCAGTCTCGGTCCACCTGATTGGAGACCCTACAACTGGGACTACGGCTGGTCCTTCTGGTATGAGTCCGACAGAAATCAAAGACCACACACACTTTATTCACATGACGCGCTGTCATTTAATCAGGTTTAGGTTGACTCACCCATCAGGAGACCCGTTTGAGAGACTCTTTTCTGCATGTAGCAGCCCCAAATAGTTGGTTGTAGCTGTGCTCTCACCTCTTCCCAGCATCACTGTCGCTAATGAAAAAAGCCCAAAGCTCCCATGTTATGGCAGGATTAGGCTTTGGTGTCCAAAGCCTCAGTACAGGCGTGATTGGCATTGCATAAGGGGATGATATTTCACTCCTTTACAATATGCACAGTATGCTGAAAATTCCTTTTAGAGGCTAAACAATTCTTGACCTTTTGTGGGCATTAACCAACCCGCGTGAAAAGTACATGAGACGTTGATTTGATTGTCTGATCTCGCATGTGGCCCCGCATGCTCGAGGGGAGCGGAAGGACTTAGAAGTGATCGACACTAATCTCAGCAGACAAAAATATTGAGGGTAAAAATGTCTAAATGCAATTTGAATTGTGTCGCTACACGAGTGCTCTCCATTTCTCATCACCAAAGGCAACAGCATGATGTATAGCCTACAGTATAAATAATCAGTGCTAATGATGCAGAAATGACATTAGAAATGGAAAGAGATCAAAGCTGGTTACAGAAACACAAGACAAAATCTCCATTTTTTTCTGAATCAACACTATTATTTTCTCAGTATTTTGAGAAAAGTTTTTGTTGAAAACAAATTCTACCCCTTTTCCTGAATTATCAATAATGTTTCTGTATTCAAAGAAATGTTTTATGGGATTCTGATGAAAAGTCTTGTTTTCTGAATCAATGAGATTATCATCCCAGAATGTTTAGATAATTTTTAATGTAAAAAAAAAATATATGAATATATTTAATTAACAAGAGTATTATCAGAAAAACTCCCAGAAATGTTACTTGAGAAAAAGTGTGGCCCTGTTTTTTAAAAGATAATCTCATTTTTCTGATTTAATGAGATCATTATTATTTAGTTTTTGCTATGTTTTCTCTCAGCATGGCGTGGGCGTCCTTCACCTGCTGCATGGGCGCATCAGTCACCACCCTCAACTCCTACACAAAGACGGTCATCGAGTTCAGGCACAAACGCAAAACCTTTGAGCAGAGCATCCGCGAGGAGCACGCGCGGGATGCTTTCGGATTCTTACGGGAACACTCCCTGCACTCCATCTCCAAATCAGTGGAGGTTTATTCCAGCCAGACGCTGAAAAGTGGGAGGAAAACTCCCATACCTGCTGACTCGCTGGACCTGAGTGACATTGCAGCATCTTTGGGGGAAGAGCAGTGCTGAGCGGGACGGGACAGCAGGTGGTGGCACTTTGGACGGAAGCGCTGCTGTCCGACTGTGTTTGGCATCCAGTGCAGGATGAACATTTAAACAAGATTTCAGGCTGCATCATCAGCTCCATCTGATTTTAACACTGCCTTAACTGCGGGTGTTGACGTTAGTTGTCAAAGATCTTCAAGTCACTATAGAACTTCAAACCAGCTGATAACTGGAAAAACTGGACATGAACTGATCTCACAGATGAAGGTGTTTTCTTCGTTATGTAACCTGCCACAATGTACATTGAAAAGAAAATGTGATCCATGTAAAAAGAGCGAGGGCCTCTCAGATGCTACTAGCCTTATTCAATATGCGTCAGTCAATCAGTCAAAAATCAGTGCAAAGACAAGGTGACTGATGGATAACTGGTTTTCATTCATTGTGTAAAGCCACAAAACTTACAGCAAATGATGTGCCTACATATATAAATTGTAAATATGTTGTAGGGAGTAAGTGTGCAGTATTTTTGTACACAGAATGGCTGTGGAAAGTTGTGCATAATGTTTCTGTTCACACATTGTCTCACGAAGCCCATATGAGCATTTGCAGCCACTTTTAGTCAAATCAGGAAAAAAACTACAAGAAAGATTAGTCTTTGTTTCAACACGTGTCATTGCATGATGATTAACAGTCAGTATCACACATTTCCAGCAAAGTATGTCATTTCAGTTGATATTTCTGCTTTGACTGGAGGAAAATAAATACTCAATGCTGTGAAAATGTTTCTTGAAGTGTATCAGATGAATACACTGAATATTAAAGCCCCCCTCATCTCAAAAAATGTGTTTTGGTTATTTCTACTTTCAAGGGCTTTTTTAATTTTATCAGAATTGTATTAGAATAGAAGCAAATTTAATTTAATTTTAAACAAGATTTTTATTTATTTATTTTTGAAAAAACATATTTTATATATGTGTTAAGATGGGTTTGGACAAGATTTCTAATATAACTGAAGAACCGATGGCCAAAAAAAAGTTTGTTAAATTGAGTTTGTTTTCAATGTGTGTTAAATTTCAAACTAAATGCCTTATCTGTGGCATTGTATACATAAACCCTACAGAGGGCACTGTTGTTTTGACAGACTGAATTACATTTTTACATGATTTGGTGATGATTGTATTTTTATTTGCTCACTCTGGTTTAAAACTGGCATGATTAGTTTGCTTTCAAAAGTCATGTCTTAAAATGTAATATAACACAGGGAACAGTGACAAATCTACTTTTGACTTAATTTTATATCTGGTGTTTGTCCACATTTCAAAGAGAATTTTAAGTCACGAGTATTAACTCGTGTTTATGATACAGAAATTACATGAGAAATGGCACAAGGTCAAGCCTAGTTATAGAAGCATAAGAAAAACATGTAAGAAAAATATTTCTCATTTTTTTCTGAATTAATAATGTCATTATCTCAGCATTCTGAGGAAAGTGATTGTGGGGAAAAAAAGCATGTTTTTCCTGAATTGATGAGATTATCTCAGAAATATGAGACTAAAATCTGCCCTCATTTTTGTGAATTGGCAGTATTATTGTCTGAGAATTATGAGAAGTTTTTAATGGAAAAAAACTGCTTTGCTTTTCCAAATTAAGATTATCTCAGACTTTTGAGAACATTTTTAATAAAACAAATCTGCCCTTATTTTACTAAATTAATGATATTATTTTTTTAGAACTATGTACAAAATTTTAATTGAAAAAATATGTTCTGGGATTTTATGATTAACAAGATTATTATCTGGGAATTGTCAGGAAAGTTTTCATGAGAAGAAAAATGCTTGTTTTCTGAATTAACAAGATAATAATCTCAATATTATATATTTTTTTCATAATTAACCAGATTATTGCTGATGGGACCTGTTCAGTCCATTGAAATATTTGTTTTATTGGGCTATAGAAATAACCACATCTTTACACGGTGAAAATAATAAAGTTGGAAGAGGTACTGTCATGATGCCAATTCAGTGTATAAATCATGGTTTGTTTGTTTGTTTGTTTTTTGTTTTTGTTTTTTGTTGTTGTTTTTGTTTTTGTTATTTTATTAATTTATATTAATGAAAAAAAGCAATTTGTCATTTATTAAAAAATAGTTATTCAAGAATGAAACCCAAACATGCAACTTTTTTGTTTGTTGGATTTTATTATTTGTTTGTCTTTATAAAATAAATGTAAAGCAGTGTTTTTTTTATTTTATTTTATTTTATTATTTATTTATTTATTTATTTATTTATTTGTGTATGTATGTATGTATGTACAGTGGCGGAAAAAGGAGCCATCCAGGGCAGCAGGTGGAGCTACAGAAAATTAATCCTGTGCACCATTACCTCAAACCGGAAGCTTACTAACTTGTGTTTCACCAACATGGTTAGTTTATTTTGCTGAACAGTACAGCAGTCAGTTCACAGAGAGTTCATTTCTTATTTTGAAAGTCGGTCTAACACCGAAGCCTTCCACATTTACCGCCAGCCGGAGCTCCGTCATGTCGGGGACGCAGCTGCTCAGGCTGCGGGTGAAGGAGCGGCTGTCGGCGGCTGCAGAGGAAATCTTCGGGCTGGTCGAGAAGACGATAGCGGAGTATCAGGATGAAGCTGTCCGCTCCAACAGAGAAGTCATCGAGCTGAGGCAGCAGATCGAGCAGCTGGCCTTTTTAAAACCTGCAGTAGTGTTATTCAAAGCCGGTTTGTGTCATCATGCATGCAGTGTAGCCTCGAGCCGGTTGGTATTGCGTTGCTAAGCAACTGCTGTGATACAGCTGTGGATATTAGGGACTGTTCTTTATTTATCAGAGGAGGGGTTTTTTTTCCCCCTTGAGTCCTCCCGAGCGACTTGAGGCAAATGCAAAACCCTTCCTCCACCAAAAATTAGCTGTTGGATTTTGAAAACTTACCCTTTTATGTTTGAAAGTTAAAAGTTGAATGTAAAAATGAATCCTGGAAGTGAAAAAAGTTTTTCTTGTAATTTTTGATGAAATATCATTAGAACATTTTAAGCTCATATTTGGTTATGTTTTTTTCTGGCTGAAGCATTAGTCCCATACAAAGAATTTAGGGATTTTCAGAAATATCAAAATTCAACCATTATTTATTTTTTTATAAAAATAAAGTTTCTGGTTATGTTAAATGGTGTAATTTTGGCAATTTCAAAGATTTTTTTAAGAAAACACGAAGGCATGTCAAGTCATGCTAAGCCAAAATAAAAAATAAAAAGTTTCTCCCCAGTGCTTTAGTAATTATTTGATATGCCTTTCCCTGTTTTGCACCATGACCTCAGCCCAGTTTATACTCTCCCATCTTCATCTGTAACGCCAAGTCACTTTTAAAAATTGTGTTTCATGAACACCAATTATACTATACTATACTATATTGCTGCAGTTTTAAATGTTTTGGATATGGCAAGTATTGCTATAACATATATTGTGAAATATTTTGATTTAGTACCCTTCTTAAACTGCAAATTATTTCCCTAAAGAAAAACATTGTTAACCTGTTATAGTTAAAAAGATTTCAGTCTGACCATCTCCCTTTAGTCATTATTATTGCAGCAAATTGTATCCAGTTGACTGAAGAAGCAACTGATTTTGTTACTCTAGTAGATTATTAAAAGTTTAATATGTCTTTGCAATATTAATACCTTAAAAATCAGTATTTGGTGTTTATGTGTCAGTTCGATATTGCCATGTGATACTATGCTGTATCGATTTTTTTCCCCTACCCCTACTTGTCCTCTCTGTTCTTTAGACACCGCGCTGATCCCTGAGGAACCGCCTGCTTCTTTGCAGCAATCTGTCATTAAGATGGAAGAGATTCCCGTTCAGGAGCAAACACAGATCCAAGAGCACCCACAGGTAGGGCTGGGCGATAAAATGATAACAATATCAATTGTGAAATAACTTTTCCTCTATTGAAACATGAAACGTAGTCGATAGAATGTCGATAGAACGCATCCAGCCATGTTTTGACAGACAAATGAACAGCCAATGATCATAAGACTAGAGCCACGGTGAACCAAATGCAGTCAACGACTTTGACTCTAAACAGCTGAGTGTTTGACAGCCACAGCGTCGAAACAGCCAAATTTGCAGAGGCAGAAAGTGACTTCTTTAAACTTCTACAGACTACTTTGTGTTAGTTTCAGGTTTAATCAGACTTTGGATGAATTATTTAGATACACCAGGACGCATCACTCCGTGTCTTATCCAGCCGCTCGCGCTGAGCTCTCGTTATTATTACCAGGGGCAGATGTAATGTTTTGGGGGCCTGGGGCCACAAGCACATGACCTTATTTTCACCCTTTCTCTAACTGAGAATTTAGGCAGGCTGTTGGCAGATATAGGAGAAGTTTTTAATTCCCGTGTAAGTGATTAATAGCACAGAAGATTCTCAGAAGTTAAAGTCAGAGTCCTGCAGTCAGGAGAGGTTGGACTGTTATCAGCACAATGTGCTTAAGTTTATCTGAAGTTTGTTTAAGATGGAGCTTTTTACTGTGTCAGTGAACTATGAGGGCAAAAAACAAACCACAAAAAAAGGAGCAAATAGGGGCACCTGATGGCTCAGTGGCTAGAGCAGCGCCCCATGTACAGAGGCTGTGTCCTCGCTGCAGCGGCCGCAAGTTCGAATCTGGCCCGGCCCTTTGCTGCATGTCTCCCCTCTCTCTCTCCCCCTTTCACACTCTCACTGTCAATTAAAGGCAATAAAAGCCCCAAAAAAGTAATCTTAAAAAAAAAAAAAGCAAATAGCAAAATAATCGTTCTTTAATCGTTATCAATGTAAAATGTTCAGTTAATCGTGGTAGTGATTTTAAGTATGAGGTTTGGACCTTTGCTGGGAGGAAATGTCTTTGAATTTTAGTAGAATAGGTCCTCAGGTTGGCGAAGCCTGTTCTACGGTATATTTGTGATGTTCAACGTCTGACAGAAAAGATTTAAACCAAAATGAACCTCATGATATCTTCATATCTCACTTAGGAGTAAAAGGGAACCTTTAAGCTTGACAGAAATAATGATTTGATGTATATCGTGATATATATCAATATTGACTGATATGAAAAAAAATATCTTGATAAGACTTTATTTCATTCTTTCGCCCAGCCCTACCCACAGGTCAAGGAGGAGAGGGTGGATCAGTGGATCAGTCACGACATGGAGGCAGATACTTCTAACGAATGCAGAGCCAAGAGAGAAATCAACCTGTTGAAACGGCGGATTGAGCAGCGGACTGTTTTAACAGATGGAGTAACGCTCTTCAGACCAGGTGTGTGTCATGTATGAATGAATGAGTGTAGTCTCCAGCAGGTTGCCGTGGCGTTCTGTAGAGTTGGTAGACAGCAGATTGCTACGTCCTTTCAGCTGTTTATATAACAAAACACAGGAGCTAGAAATGTTAGGAAGTAGTAATTGATCATTAGCATCCTACGACTACACAGAGATATTTTTGATTGGCTGAAGAATTCTGGTCTAAAAAAAATAAGTAGCAATACGACAGTGGTAAAATCTGGGCTGGGTGTGTTTTGGCCATTATTCAACACCATAACTCATAAACCAAAGGGGAGACATTTGGTCAGAATTGGTGACACCAGTCTTGGGTGCCCACCTTTAAACTGTGCTGATTGTTTAAATCTTCTGAGCTGTAGAGATGCATGAAGCAGATCTACATGCATGTTTTCACAAACACAATTAAACTGTAAGTACATCTTGACTGGTACTTGGAGGCATACAATCAAAAGGCAGTGATACTTTGTCTTCCTTGGAAAAACTCCCAATTTGTTCCTTGTATTTGCACATTTGCAGAGGATGAGATTGTGACTGTAATATGTAACCTTCAACACCACAGAAACTCCTCAGCGTGGACACGGACCGTCTGGTGATGGACCTCTTTCAGCCAGTCCCGCAACAGACGACAAGAAACTGCTGACTATGATGAGCGAACTGACTCACCACTTGACTCAGTTTACTGCTGAGGTGAAACCGCAACTGACCGCAATGAACACTAAATTGCTCTCCATTCAGGGGAGGATTACTGCTGTAGAAGCCAATGTGAACTGCAGCACCAGTGTGGAGGAGATTAAGAGGAAAAAACGGGCGCACAATTGTAAAATTGAGGTAATGTATTACTAAAAATACATTAACCAAGCTACCTGCTAAATTAAAGTAACCAGCAAATCTGAATAGCGTGTTAACAACTGTGGGATTAGATTAAAACTGAAACTGACAGTCTGGTGTAGTTAACTTTCACTCGCAAGTAAAAAAAATCAGCTTTTAAACTTCAAAGAAATAATGAATTGACATTTAGCATAACTTTTTCATTCATATCGCCCAGCTCAACTGCTTAAATTTGGATATATTTGTTCACAAAAGTAATTATTTTGTCTTGTATTTGATAGGAAACAGTGCGACGTCTTCACAACTCTGAGGCAAATTGGAAGCGCTACAAACCAGAGCAAGGGTAGCATAAAAAAATGGGCTACATGCATTCTGCTGTATTGGGGTAAATAATTTCATCCTGTGATCTGTTCACGTTTTGTTTTCACAGACTGTACTCGGCTCACAACAAGGCAGTCACTTCTTATTTGGTCAAAGCTGTAGCTGCAAGTTCGGATTTGTACAATATGGATAATGACGCCATTCTATGTAAGTAACTGTTAATGAACTGTGGCTATTGCCCTTTTAAAGAATTTAAAATCCACTCATTGAATTGTTTTCTAGCTGCCTGTAGGGACTACTATGAGACATTATGCAGAAACCTGCGGTACAGCCAGCCGCCAGATCTTGCAGCTCAGGCGGCAGCCATGAAGTATTCAGCTGTGAGCCGACAGAGAAGGAAGAGGGTAAGATTTATTCAGTGAGATTCATTAGATTAGATCCTACTTTACTGTCATTACGCCGAGAGCAAGCACTGAGACAACGAAATGCAGTTCAGAATCTAACCGGAAGTGCAAAAGATGCATTGAGGTGCTGTACAGTGTAATATATAATGTACTTAAGCAGAGATACTCAGCTTACAGTCCACGGGCCAAATCTGGCCCCCGATAAGATGCCAGATCACCCTCGAACCATTCTGTGATTCATAAAGGTGCAAGAGTGCATAAAACAGCATCAAAATAGAGCTTATTCATGAAAGAAAGTGCCAGTGAAGGATTCTATGCGCACCCTAACAGAGGTCCTTGCTAAGCCCCTGAAGTCCTAATATCCTAGAAACTTCATAAAATCCTAAAAACATCCTAAAATCCTGAAAACATCCTAAAATCCATGAAATGTCCTTAAATCATAGAAATGTCCTAAAATCATAGTAATGTCCTGTAATCTTCAAAACATTTTTAAATCCTAAAAACATCCTAAAACCCTATAGGTCGTCCCAAAATCCAAGAAATGATCTAAATCCAAGAAATGTCCTAAAATCCTAGAAATGTCCTAAAATCCAAGAAATGTCCTAATACCCTAGTAATGTGCTAAATTCCTAGAGACGTCTCAGAATCCTAGAAATGTCTGAAATTCCTAGAGATGTGCTAAAATCCCCAAAATATCCTAAAATCCGAGAAGCATCCTGCGATCATAGAAAAGTCCTAAATTTGTAGAAATGTGCTGAAATCTTAGGAATGTCCTAACATCCAAGAAACATGCTAAAATCCTAGAAATGTATCAAAATCCTTGAAATGTCTTGAACTCCCAGAAACATGTATTGGGCTGCTGCAACTGGTCCCGGACCCTCTGTCATTTTGAAAGTTGAGTATTTGTGTGCTAAAGAATAAAGACTGGCACCACGCAGCGCATTGATCAGTACTTGTTGTGTTCACAGCTGCTGGAAGCGAGGCAGAGTGTACTAGCGCCAAATGAAATGGACTTCTGGAGTGGCATCACAATGGACATGATGTCCGATGAGGAGGACGGCTGCTTTGGGGGCGTGTCTGGGTTCATCGTGCGGCCGCCATCCTTTCGCAGCCAGGAGCTCTCAGATCTGTGTGCCACGCTTCAGAAAAGACTGGAGGCTAGTCCGAAGTACACGGCGACACATCCCAAACGTCTGCGCATCGGCCCGCCTTCGGACAGGATGCCTTTGAACTCATACGACAAAGACGCAGCAAAAAGACATTTCAAGGCTCATCTGATGCCCCAGGTCCTGCTGTAACATAACTCGTGGTATTGTTTTTGTTATTTTTGTATCTGCTAATACTTCTAAAGATTTACATTTAATCAACACATATTTTACAAATGTTTTTTTTTCTTTCCAGCTTCAATTAATATTCATGTTATTGATTATAGTGTAGCCAATAGTATAGCAACAACATGAATATATACAACATATATATCAAATGACTATACAGTATATAGCTCACTAATTATATTCATAAGTTAAAATTAAACCACTATCATCTTTATTTTTATGATTGTAAAGGAGGGTTTACCTCGGCCTGTATTAGGAAGGCTCAGGGTGACCAGTAGAGGGACGTGCAGTTTGCATCAATGGTGCCGAAAGAAATATTCCAAAGACTTTATTCCTCTTTAGAAAATAGACAGGCATCCCCAGCGCTTACAATATGTGGTTTGTCCAAAACGTAAGATGGGATACGTGCTTACTGAAAACTATGAGCTCAGATGGGATGACAAAGGTGTGCAAGAATTGTGATTACATCCCATTCTACTAACTTCCACAGAATACTTTCATACATACTTAAAACAAATCTATTCAAGCTACAGTTCATGAGTCTTTTTAAGGCTGATATTATGCCAGAGATTTTCTTAAAATCAAGTTAGTATCTTGTAAAAAAAAAGGGTGTAGCCTCTAGACCAGGCATGTCAAACTGGTCCACAGGGGGGCCGGTGTGGCTGCAGGTTTTTGTGCCAACCAACCAAGAGCACACAGTTTGACCAATCAACTGTCTGAAGACGGAGATCAGTTGATTAAATGAGTCAAGTCTGGTGTGCTGCTACTTGGTTGGAAACAAAACCTGCAGCCACACCGGCCCCCCTGTGGACCGGTTTGACATGCCTGCTCTAGACCAATGGGTGAGTCAGAATCAGCCTACTGTCTGCATTTGCATTTGTATAGCTCACAGCATTTTCATTGAGGCTGAGGAGTCAACTTCCAAGCTTCTCAGGCTACATCCACACCAATACGTTTTCTTTTTAAAAGACAAAAATATTGCTACATTAACAGCTAGTGTCCACCCTGCTCTGGTTTTTGGAACCCCTAAAACGGAGCCCTTTTAAAACGCTGCTGACCCTTCTTAGTTTGATAACTACAGGGTTGCATTTTAGACTTTTCCAAACCATGAAGTAAACACTCGCATCCTCTTTCTGTGTCTTATAAATCATGAAGCTTCAATCCAAAACACTGTAGTCATGGAGCTGAGTATAAAGAGGTCTGCATATCTTTTGTCATTTTATCCTCTTGTGTGGGTACTCCTTATCCATTGCCGTGGCTTCCTCTGGTGATGGATAACACTCCCGGTATTGCTCTTATACGTCGCCGTATTTACTTTGCAACGACTCCCAATCTATTTTCTACCACTTTAACTGCCATACACTCGCCTTACCCTCACACCTCATCGTCAGTCCAAGCAAAGGACTTACTTTGCTTATGTTAGTATGGGCGGAGGTTATTTCTTTTATCTGAAAGATTATATTTTGGGGCGTTTTCGCCTTTAATGGATGACAGTTTAAGTGGGAGAGAGAGAGTAGGGGCGACATGCAGTAAAGGGTTGAGGCCAGAATCGAACCTGCAGCTACTGTGGTGAGGACACAGTCTCTGTACATGGGGCCCCCGCTCTATCCACTGAGTCTGTGGGTACCCTAGGACGGAAATTATTTCTGAAACGGTGGTAAAACACTTGGTTGGACTGAGATCACTTTTGTCTCGAGCTGTCGGATTGAAACTAAAACATATTAGTGTGGATGTGACCTTAAAAGAAGTCGAAACCCCTGGACCATTGATGAGTCAAAATTCCCTTGCTATCTTTGTTTGCATTTTTTACGTTCACTGTATTTTCACTCCAGCAGGAAAACCTACGCTGGATGAGCAGCTGCGGGGTCGACTCTAGTTTAATTCCCCTGTGAGCAGTCATTAACCTGCACGTCCACGGTGATTTATTCAGGAAAATCCCACTTTCATGCAGTTACAGACTTATAACTGATGCTATTTTATCTGTGGGTGACAACAGAAATCATCACCTGACAAGTGTGATTTCAGTCATCTTTTCAGTCCCTCTCCCCACGGTCAGAAAAAGTTAGACCCCTTTGGTCAGTAACCGTCATCGTACTCGTTCTGGGCCTGCTGCCGGGCCAACATGGCCTGTATGAGAGCGCTGGAGCCTGCAGGAGCTTGGCTTTGTGGAGGATCTGGGCTCCACTGAGTCCTGTCCTCTGCCTCTGCTCTCTGCCTGGCTTGCATCACTTGCATCATAACACTTGACACAGAAGACGATGGGTCATCTGCTCTGTCCTCTGCTCTTTGTCTGGCTTGCATCGCCTGTGTGACAGCACTGGATGCGCTGAGAGAGTTTTCAGAAAAACCCGTGCTGTAGTATTCATCTCTCTCTTGACCCTCGGCCCGCTGCCTGGCTTGCATTAAGGCGCTGGGGGAATATTTATCTTCATCCTGGTCGTCAGCTCTCTGACGGGCCCGCATGGCCTGAATCACAGCTCTGGAGGTGGAGATCTCAGAGGGAACGGGAACACCTCCAGAGCTGCATCTCTCCTCCTCTTCAAGCTGCTGGCGAGCGAGTAAAGCCTGAACCATGGCGTTTGAGCTGGACTGACCGCTAGAGGAGTTGTCATCTGAGCGCCGTTTGGTGTGCTGAACGAAGGGAGAAAATATGCAGTGAGGTTGATAACAAATCTCAGCCTGAAAGGTGATTAGCAAGCATGGACGAATCTTCACAACAAACCTTTTTTTGCTTCTTCTGTTTGGATTTTTTATCAGGCTGAGATTTCTGGAGGTTTTGTAGCTTTTCCAACAAGAAGGACTTGTCTTTCCCTTCCTGTAAGAGAGAAGGAGCGAATTTTAAATGCAGCCAAGGGATGGCCTACATACTAAATGGGTGCCAAATAAAGGCAAAAATATACAAAAGCACATTTTAAAGGACAGTGTCCGAAACATACTTACATTAACAATCTGTTGTCTCAGTAGACCAATAAGCTGCTTGCGGCCTTGAGTGACTTTCCAGAAGATGTATATGATAACCCTGAGTTGGAAAACATGATAATATTGTTTACTCTTTTTGCATACAGATGCAAAAATGTAAAATTGTACATGAATACATACACAAGAACAGGCTGTGCGCACACATTGTTCCAGGATGTATCAGTCTATGTTTTCATAAGCAAATGAATGTCAGTAAGGGCACTGCAACAGTTTGACTGTTCAGTATGATGCCTATTATATGTTGTTAAAGTTAGCACCACGGTTATGACTTACTCACCAGTGTACAGATTGGGGGTTTTTTTTTCTTAGTTTTTTTTTCTTCGTTGTAGCCTTAATTGAACAGGACAGAATTTTAGTGTGAAAGGGAAGTGAACCCAAGACAAGGACACTGCCCTCGTACTTGGGGTGACGCACCATTCACTGAGCTACTGGGCAACCCGTACAGATCGTTTAATATCTCTGCAAACCTTAAAATCAAGAAGACAGTCCCGACTTTACAGCAGGAGTACACGTTTTCAGCCTGGTACAAAACTGTTTTGATCTCTATAGCTAATTTCAACATTCATGACTACTGTATGGTGGTTGAATTTTAATATAACTCATCCATTAACATTTTTTTAATGCTTAAAGGGCAAGACAATTGAGTGACAAGCTGTCTGCCAATAGTTGGATGGCATCACAATAGCTACGTCCATTGTTTTTATGTTTATGCTTGTGCCAAATCTTGGGTCAGTAAACACCAGGAGATGGAGCTAGAGCAACGAACAACGACCCTGAAGGAACAGATGCCAGCTGGGGATTGTGAAAGGTAATCAGTATTTCTCTGCCACATGCTTCAATCAGAGGGAGAAACAGCTGTAGCTCATCTCCAATCAGCCCAGCACTGGCTAAAAGGCTCCTCTCCAAGCCTCAGAGGCGAGAAAGGAAGGCAAGAGGACTGACCGGTGACAGTCCCTCATGCTCGGTCCACTAGAAGACAACTTGAATGGTGTAAGACAAAAGCTTAAAATTCATTGTCAGCTTTTGTCCACAGTGCAACTTTTGTTACCCTGGACCGGGTAGGATTTTCTTTTTTGCCACCTTTTTCAAAATTAAGGGAAAATTTTCTCGTTTGGTCAAACTCCTCAGTAACATCTTTATGTTAGCATTGCCATTGTGAGTATGTTAGCATGCTAACATTTATCTCTTATTGCTTCACCATGCCAATGTGTAGCATCATAGACCTGCTGGTATGGTTGCATCTTAGTTGATGCTCCGCAAATCCAAACCATATTAAAATCTAATACTGATGAAGATCACGAGAAACAATGGAAAGCTCCAGCTACTAACTGGACCTTAAGGTGAGGTTGTTTTATCAACATTAGAGTTAGGCTAACATCTGAGCTGCACATAACAAAACATTAAACTGTTTGTTTTTAAATCTTGTGTTTGATCTGCAGGCCCAGAATGAGTGAAGGTGTCTTGCAAAAACTGATTCGACTGGATTTTATCTGCATCAGCACAATAGATGTAGCCACACACAACGAAACACTTGCACCACGCACTTACATGATGATGAGTGTGAGAAGAAAGTAGAAGATTTCACTTCTGATGACATTTTGATAGATCCAGACGACCCACTGAGAACCAGGAATCTCCTTCAGATCATCCATCCACACCCCGACCACACTGAAGGTGTTGTTGAGTCCCCGAAAAGGGCCGCAAGTCTCTGAGGGAGTCAGTCTACAGAGAGGGACAAAGTGGACAAACAAGACGTAAGTTTAGTTTGGGGGGGATTTGTGTTCTGGTAATGAATGCAGCAACTTTGGTGTTGTGGTTTTGTGATAATTTTATTCTAGCAAAATAACTCCAGGCTGTTCTGATATGAATGTTTATAATGATCAAAATGACCTCGTACCTCCAGGCAGTGTATGCAACCATGGACAGGGCTCCCACAAAGAAAGGAAAGAAGAGGAGGAAGATGAAGATGGTTTGCATCTGAGCTGCTCTGCCTGACCGCCGCGGAGGCTGGCAGTTCTGGGTCAGGCTGACCTGGGGGAGAGAGGTAACGCACACATATGAATAACATAAACACTGTTTCTCCAGTCATTACTGCAATAACTCATATGATATTAAAGTTTACAATCCATGAGCTTCTTTGAGCCATAACATCATATCTATTTCACTCCGTAATAGAAAATTTAAAGAGCTCATTAGAGCTTTGAATAGCGTTGCTTCAAAGGTCATTCAGCATGCTCATAAAACATTCAACACCAGATCCAGCCTGGGTCAAATTACCAATCATTCATTCAATCTTCTGGGATTGATTGACCTTACAGTGCAACAACAGGTCGACTTCATAAATCCCAAACTACCCGTCTTTTCCATAACACAAAATAAAGCATGCTGTCAGTGTGATGAAAGGATTTAAATCAATTATTCAACCAGGTGCACAAATAGTGCAACATGAGCCTAATACATTATACAAAGGAGCTCAGCCAGCGTTGTACAGTATGTGCCTATGGTGATGTGTCATGGCAGTTTGGTTGACAATCACCATGGCCTTTAAACTTAATGAACCTGTGTTTACCTTCTTCAAGTAAAACAAAATGAAAAATTTGAGGATCTGGATGGCAGGAAGCAGAGGGGAGAAGTAGATTCCAATCCTATGGAGACAAAATAAAGGATAACTTTAGCACCCTTTATGTACAAAAATAGATACGTTGGTTTCAAATGTTGTAAACATCACTGCTCACATACTAGATACAGCCAACAGATGGCACTAGAGGGCAGATTCAAAGGTTCCAGACGACAACAAATGTCATAATTAACAAAGGTCATAATTATGTAGCTTTTACTGGACTGGTCTGTTGGGCACTCATATACATTGGATAATTCTTTTCACTATATTACCAATTTGTCCCATCATCACCTCCTCAGTCATTGAGCTACACTGCACTGCCCTCATGATCTGTGGTGGTACTGCTCAGTTTCTTTCATATCCTTTAGCTTTCAGAAAATCTGCACAAATACGGACAAAATGAATGTACAGTAGGGCCAGAGGGCTCCATCCATGTCCATATACATATCGAATGTTGAGCAAAAATCAACGCTTAAAGTGGTACTGATACCAACACTGAGTAAGCAGAGCCAGTGACCTAGGGGCCCTGTTGCTCCGTAAAAGCTTGCTGAAAATGGCATAGGATAGCAGACACCATTGTGTGCTGCCTTTGTGGAATTTGCATTTTATTAGGTAAGTGTGTCCTGTTGGGAGGATAGGTTTCTGCAAATTTCAGGGGGGGAGGCATGCTCATTACCCCTTAAGTCCAGTAGAGTGCTCTGCTTGTGCTAACAGAGCCAGGGTTACTATATTGTAACCATCATTCTTACCAGGCCAGAGTCTGTGCATAGATGAGTTCAAGGACATTTCTGGCTACGTCAAACTCTGGAACTCCCAGACGCGGTAGAAATCTCGTCCCAATCACACTGTTACACAAAAGTAAATATAATTTACCACTGATGTTAGTTTTCCTCATTTTTATTATTGTAAAGCATGCAAACAAACTGAAAGCATGTAACTCACTTGCTAAGAAACTCTCCAAAGAAGGATCCCAACATCAGGAAGAAGAAATCAAAAATGACCAGACGGTACAAAGCCTGTCCAACGATGGCCTCCCAACACTGTGAAGAATACATTTAGTTAATCAATGACTCTCTACATCAGTGTCTTCTAACCAAACTAATATTGATGTGTTTAAAGATGGCAAATTAAAGGTTAATTTATGTCAAACATACTGAAAACTTCGTGGCCACCACGTTCATCCAGTAGTAACACAAGACTGCCAAAATGGACATCTTGAGAAACACATTCCTGTGGGAAAAGAGAAAAAATATTTTGAGCACTATTGATGTTCAAAGTTATAGTGTGGAATTTTGGGAAATATGCTTCCTTTTTTGCTTAGCGCTAGATTAGAAGATTGATACCACTTCTTTATTGTAATTATGAAGCATGAATAGAATGGGGTGGAAACAGGGGAGACACATCAGTTCATCTTTTACGCACTGGGTAGGGTCTTATGTTTTTTTTTTGCTTTGGCTAAGGGGACATACAGCTTTAAATGGTTGTGTTTATTGGTTTAAAAGGCATTTTTATGGCCAAATTTATACTTTAAAATGGCCAAAAACTGTAACATTAGAAATTATCAGCAGATTTTCCCATTTTTGACAGTCTCTTAACGCATCATGTGTGACAGACACTTCAGTTAGGAAACATAGTTAAATCTACACTTAAAATAGTTATATTCCATCAAAATCACTTTATTTTACCTTGTGATAAATAATGACAGAAACCTTGAAACAGTAGAAACACTGAGCCTGGTCAGGCTGTTCTCATGCACTTTTTGTACCCATGAAAAATAATGCATCAAAATTTGTGTATGTCATGTAATCATGAGCCTGTAATTTGTGTATATCCCTCATATTTGAGAAGGCTGCAATCATGTGACCAATTTGTTAAAGGGCAAAAACACAAGTAGCATGTAAGGAGCCAGGGCTGGGTGTTGGATTGGTCAAAAAACATAAGAATTTAACCCCAGAGTTCAATGTTTCGGACTAAGTTAACTTTGAGTCATTTGAAGGAACATTGTTACCATGTTTCTTTTCCTAAACCTAACCTGCGTAACTACATTAAATATGCATTAAATGCGCAACATAATTTGAGGGGTGCTAATTAGTTAGATATAAAATGAACTGTTGTATGACAATACGTTGGCCAGGGTGTCTGCAAGAAGAAAATGAGTTTATTTTACAGAATTCCTCAACTCCTTCAAAAACATTGATGTTATGTTCTTTTATTCACACTCGCCTCTGCTATCTAACCTGATCACCAGAGCGTAGATCTGTCTGCGCTGGCTGGAGTACGGCTCAAACTTGTTGAAGAGGGAGTAGAAGAGCGGGACAACCAGGTTCATCAGAGACACCACAAAGGGAACTAGCAGAGTCTCTGCCTCCTGAAGCAGAGACCAGTTTGCAGCGTCTGTTGCCCGCTATAAAGATAACAGATGGAGGTCAGCTCAAGATAGCACTAGACGGCAAAAACTATGTGCAATACAACAAATCATACCCTGCGCTGCTGGTAAATTACTTGACACATTGCTTTCAGTAAGTTGCAATCTTATGAAGCATACTGATACTTTACCATGCTATAAAGTTTTATCATACACAGATTCCCAATACATGTGAGAGATCTACAACTGTGCAGGCAAGGCGATTTATTACTGGTTTTAAATAGACAGGAACAATTTTCCAGTTGGAGAAGAAACCATCTGTTCTCAGCTGTCTATATCTAACAAAAACAACTATTCCACTAAAATTGAAACTAATTATTCAATCTTAACTTGTGTACCTGCTGTTCATATTGGCAGAGATAATAGATGCTAGCTCCACAGCCAACAGCCAAACCAGTGGAGAGGAACCAGGACCCAAGATAAACCCCAAAGTGCTTCAGCTTTTCAGAGAGAGTTAGCAGCTCCCCCTGGGCCTTCTCCGACAGAGACTCCTGAAATTGAAAAATATGAATTAGTGGATATGTTAAACATGTCATTCACAGTGTCTTGTGTCAGATATATATCTTGACATGTAAAATTATTCTGTAAGCAAAAAACCTCTTTCTTTCCTCACTGGCTTTCTCGACTGACAAAAGCGAGTGTGAAACAGCAATAGTCACCTTGAGTTGGACACGTAGATTGTTCTTGCGTTGTCTCACTGCTCTCTCATTGGTAATATTAAAATCCCAGCTACATAGAAGCTGCCACGCACTGTTTGAAATTGGGTCTGCTAGTACGTAGTTTTTCTTGAATGAGCTGGCCATGCTGCATGAGAGAAATTCAGAGGGGTAAATTGAAGGAAATGTACAATAAACCCGAAATACTATAATGTACACTTCATGTTCTAGAGACAAATGGGCTGACCTGAGGATAAGTGCAATTCCACAAAGAACCATGTAGACTGCAATGGTGAAGAAATAGGCTAACTGCATGTTGTACTCCACCAGACCCACCAGGGTTTCATTGCTGTAGCCACCGTAGTACATGACAGTGTAGGTGAAGTAACCCTGAAGAAACCAAAACACATTTACTATGCATTAAAAAAGCACCTTGACCCAGCATCTTTATCTCAGTTAAACCTGCATTCATTGATTATTTTTGCCACTTAGGAGCAGTGCAACAAGCTGTAAACAGAACACTGACATATGACTACATAAAGTTGTTACAGCTACTTGTAAATGTTAGTAGACAGTGGTGTCTTTACACATTTAGCACACATAGGGCGACATTTACATACACTCAGAGTTGTAGTTCTGGCCAACTGACAAATGTAAGTCAAATATTTACTCTCCTTTTGGCTATATTTTGGTCTCAACCTCCTGAAGTGCTCAAGATAAGACGACAGACCTTGTTGTCGGCAGTTTAATGTAAAAGCTATTTTATTTCTACCAAACCACACCCACCAACCGTATCACTGCACAGAAGGAAGCTAAATCTACGAAATTCGTTCACTTGGAAGGAGCTAATGTTACAGCTTAGCAGAGGAGGAACCCACGAGCCTCTCGCCCATAATTAGATGCAGGTTTCCCTCTGAGCGGTGATGTTAGTTGGTGTAGTTCGGTAGAAAGAAAATAGTTCCTGCATGACAGTGCTCACATCAAGTTCTGTGGATTATCTCAAGTAACCGAGTCAAGACCTCTGAAAAGAGACATTGCTGTTGAGTTTTTCAAATGTATTTTTTTGGTGCTTTGAGCACCACAAGCTGAGTGCTATTTAGTTCCAGTACACTGAAGAGAAGGCAGACATCTCTATGGCCGATAGCTCCAACACTTGGCAACTCACATCTAAACAATCTAGATTGATAAGTAGCACTACAGGCAGGAGGAAAAATATATATTTTTGATTTGGGGGTGATCTGTCCCTTAACCAACTGCAGACAACCAAAACAATGAGCTAAAAGATGCTAAACGTTTGGTGAAGCGGAGGGGAACTGCAGAAATGTATGAGTTACGCATCATAGTTTCATCAATTATAAACATAAAAATATTGATCAGAGCAGCTGAATTGAATTGTGCAATGATTTGAAAAGAAAAAACTGTTACGTATTAGGCATCATTTGTATTCTTGTGTCTTTACAAACAGGTTTTATGGCGTGATAAGAGCCTCCACTTACAGCTCCAGTCAGTATCTCCAACCCTCTGAAGCTCACATTCGCAGGTATGTTGGGTGAGGGGTCGTAAACAAGCAGCGGGATGGTGATAAAACCAAAGTTGACCAGGAAGGAGAAAATGTTGAACATGAGCAGCCACTTGAGAAAGACAAAATAAGAGAGGACGCTGGTGCCAAACTTGCCGCTAATCTCTTTCATGATGCCTTGCCAAAGCTCCAGGGTCTGCCTGGCTGACCTCATACTGTAGCCGCACCTGCGGAAAGACTGAAAGAACACTTTGTGATGTGTACAGAATGCAAGCATAGGTTATGAATCAGATGGCTATACTCAAAATGAGTTAAGTATGGCATTGCAACATAATGTTTACTCACCAGTGACACATTCTCAGAGCAATCTGCAAAACATGTGAACTGGCGAGATTTCTTGGAAGACTTGAATGCCAGCACTTGGCTCCTGTAGAAGTAATTTAGAACATATTTAAGGGTTGATAATGACATTACTACCATTAAAATCTACATTGCCTGATGAATTAGATGAGATTAATAAGATAAATTATGACAACCATGGAAGGATTACTGGCCTAACCCCTACCAGGGGCCAAAAGTATCACTCTCTGGCCCTCGCCTGCAGAATATCACTCAAATTAACACATACTGACCAGGAAGAGACTCAGAAAGATCACGAAAAGATGCAAAGGAACAACAAAAAGACACAGAACAACTACAAAAGGAGTAAAAGAATGACAAAGAGACACAAAATTCCCTAAAAGAGAATCAAAACTACTTCAAAGATACACAAAGTTATTATAAAGAGACACAAAATGACCCCAGAGAGACAAATGACTACAAAGAGACACAAAATGACAGAAAAGATATACAATAGCTCATAGACACAAAATTACACAAAGGAGACACAAAATTGCCCTAAAGAGAGACAAAACAACTACAAAGAGATTCAAAAAAGCTAAAAAAAAAAAAAAAAATGCCACCTTAAAGAAACACTATGACAACGAAATAAATGTCTGCAAAAAAACATTTGTGAGACACAAAATGACAATAAAGAGACACAAAATGAATACAAAAAATACAGGATTGTCTCAAATAGACACAGAACGACCACAAACAACAGTAAAGTCTGTGTCTTGTTCCTGAGTAGAAGAGGTGGTGGGTCCTTTTGCATATTTGTGACCATTGTCTCATAAATTACCCATGGACACCATGCAGTTTCAGAAAAGAAGACGTTGGACTTTCTGTCATTTTAATAGATTCTTGTGTAATGAAACTTTAACAAGTGAGCCGTGCGTACATATGTGTGTGTTTGCACACACATATGTAACTTTTCCTCCAGTGATCCACATTGCAACACAGTATCAGTCTTTTATTTTATGGTTCCCAGCAGGGTGTAATGGTTAACTCGCTGCCTGGAATGACACTGACAAGGAAACTTATCACCTCTAACTGCTTGTCAGTCAAAACGCACCTGATATGTTTCTTCTCGTCAAAGCTCATTGGAAGGTCCCGAATGGCCCGAATTCGGTCTTGCGTTGACATGGCGACGAGCTCCTTAACCAGGTTCTGTTCCTCTGTCACACAAGATGACAAGATATAGCCCTCCCTGTTAGAAACCACCCAGAATGCAGATCAGGTGTCAATCTGTCTCCCATCACCAGCTCTTACCGTTCTCCATCTCGCTCCTGATGGCGTCCTCTGTGAAGGCTAGATGGGCAGCATCACCGTTAGGAAACATGCTCATCCTCCTCATTCCCCTCCATCTCACTGTCATGTTGCCTGGGCGTACGAATGTAAAGAGAAAAATGTTTTGTCTCAGGGCAGATTGGCATTTTTAAATATAACACCTGCAGCTGCTCACACATGCAAACATTTACTATATCACAACAGTGACAGAGATTTACTTTCTTCTTTTATATATCCCTGATTAATTAATGCAAATAAACTGTGTGTACTGTAGATACACTGAAAGTGCAGCTGACAGCAGGGCAATACAGTATGAGTTATTGTGGGTGCTGACTTTAGATTATCTTTACACCTGATTAAACTACTGTGCCAACTCTGTCGCTAAAGTGATTACTGTTACGTGCATGTAGTAGCCTATGTAATGCTTAGTAATATGGCTTGCATAATAGTGGCAGTGATGGGTATAATAGTGGTAATCATTGATTTTTTGAAGTTGAAGTTTTTTTTCTTTTATCACTTTTCCCCTTCTCTCTCCTTTTCTCTCTCTCTCTTTATGGTTTTTTTGGTTGTTTTTTCAATAGTTAACTTTGCACCCTTTTGTTTTTATTGTCTCTTTAGGCTGTTCACGTTCCCCTGTAGGCTAGTTGCCTTCACTTGTTCTATTCTGTGACTTTATTACACAATTTTAAAAGAGAAATACAATAAAACAATAAAGCCTGTAAATTATAATTCATTTAAGTTGTAACTAAACTACAGCGTCCACAGCCATGCTCAGGGCTTTTTTGTTACAGTAATTGCATAACAAAATAAATGCGATTGTGACCAGTTAGTTATTGAGAAGAAAATATGTCATTAAATTATGGTTACTAATCAAAATGTCAGTGATAACAACATATAAAAATCATCTTAAAACATAAAAACATTCATTCTGTTGCTTTACAGCTTGTTGTCCTGCAGGAATGCCTTGTTTTGGCAGATTTTTCGGGTCAATAAAGCCATAACACACGTACTGTCTTTTAGATCTTTTCAGCTTTATTGCCCCGTTTAAACATTTGTTAGAAAAGTAATCAAAAGTAATCAAATATAATAGGTTACATGACTAGTAATTGTAACAGTTGCATAACTTAATACATTTTAACAGGGTAATCTGTAACCTATTAAATTTCAAAAGTAACCTTCCTAACACTGATCCCTAATAACACTGAATGTCCACTTATTTACTTTTAGACACAAAACCTTTAGTTCGTGTCCTTCAGCTTAAGACACCCCCCCACCCCCCACCCCCCGCCACAGCTCTCCTCTCCTCTCCGTTTTATTTGCTGTTCCAACTTCCTCGTCATTTGTTGTTTTGTGTGGCTTCCATTAATAATTATCCAGTAGGACTTTGCAAAGGGGTTGATTAATAATCAGAGTCAACAGGTCAACATGAACGTCACATTTATTTTAAATAATTGCCTTGTTTGTTGCCTGTGTGTGTGTGTGTGTGTGTGTCTGTGTGTGTGTGTGTGTGTGTGTGTGTGTGTGTGTGTGTGTGTGTGTGTGTGTGTGTGTGTGTGTGTGTGTGTGTGTGTGTGTGTGTGTGTGTGTGTGTGTGTGTGGCGGTACCATAGGAACAGTGTGAGAGCTTACAATACCTGTGAAAATAGGCTATTATCTTTGGAGAAAGATTAATGTGAACACATTACCTGATGTTACAGAGGGCAGGCGGACAGGAGGCGATCGATCGTACTGAGAGTCAGGTGGGATTTGGAACGTACTGTGATCTGAATAAAAGCGAGGAGAGAGAGAGAAAGAGGACAGACAACACAAGTGTCACTTAGCAACACACAGAGGCACATAAAAAGCCTGTAGAGCCAAATGATATAGCTGAACAAGAACACCAAATTAACGTTGCTTTTTGCTGTGACACACTGAGGCAAAACACTCTTCTGACATTGAGTGAGCTCAGCTGTTCAGTGCCGGTTCACTCACTGAGGTCATGCTGCCAGGAAGGACTCCCAGGGCGCGTTGAGATGAGGCCCATGGGGATGTTTTCTCTCTCCCTCCAGCTCTCCTCCCGCCAGCCCCCCCAGGGCACTCTCCCCACAGCATCATCACCCCCGATCTGACCAGTTGTGGAGTAACGAGTGTCCACCCTCTCACCCCTGGCATAGGGGTTAGCGTGCTGAGTTCTGCTGAAAACACAGAGACAACAAGGAACACATAATGTGTTAAGTGAAACTGCTTATCAGTGAGGTCAGATTGTGTTTACAATACTTAAGAGCACCGGGGTTATCAGCTCAAGACATGAACAGGAACTTAAAGTTTTCATTATCCTTATCTGAAATTACAGTCGCTTTGGTTCGTTTCTCGAATCATCCTTAATATTTGCAAAACAGTGTTTCTCGGAACAATTTGTAAACAGTCCCACACAATACAAAAGCCTGTAACTTGCTCAAAATCCTTAGTTTGGCTCTCAAAAGTTTATATCAGTGAACATGTCAGTGTGATTTGAATGATGAGTCCTTGTTAAACTTAACAGAAGGTAGAAAGGCAACCAAACAGTGCTGGAAAAGGAAGACAAAGCAAGCACAGACACAAAAAAGATTTAAGTGGCATTTGGTCATTTAACCTTTTAAACCCTGAGTAAATTGTAAACTATATTATCATAATTATCTGTTTTAAATGATAATAATGTTTTATAATAAAATTGCTATTTTAAGCATTTAAGGTCACTTTCTTGATCTTTTTATACTTTATTTGTCTTTGTTTTGTTTTTCCTTCTAATTCTTAGGTAATTTTCTTGTACTAAATTTTGGGGTAACTTCTTCTACAGTTGCTCATTGCTCAAGCTGGCTACTGTCAACAGAGTTATGACATGACACCCCTATGCTGAAAAATATGGATAAATTGCTTTCATGTTAATCACAAGTGACTATAGATGATGTGAAGGCTGAACAAGTAGTGTTGGGAGTCTTTATTTTGATCCAAGAAATGTTCCAAAGTGACTAAGAAAAATGTGTCATAGATATGACTAATATGGAGGAGATGTTTTTCTCCTGTAGCTAATACTATTGATATAACATCCTACAAGGAAGTGTAGGATTAGAGACCAACCGACTTATATATTTATTTCTAAAGTTTGCTGTAATTGTTTTTAGAAACTTTCAGAATATTTATGTTTTTAAGGTGAAAAATAATGAAATCACTCCTACAGCCTGCAGTATCGCTGGATAAATATCACACGGCAGCCTGCTCTTTGAGGACATCCTGTTCGTTCTTTCACATCCTCTTTGATTACAAGTACAAACAAAAGCACGGCATTCACTCCAACACATTGCAAATAATAAAAGATGATCTAAATACACAGACCTATCAATTTCCAGAGTGTCGCTGTCATGGTAACCAGGGTTGAACAATCCTCCGCTGCTGTAACTTGTCATGAGATCCTTCAATTTGATCCCTTTGCTCTTCTGTTAGGACGATCCTTCAGCCCGGCGCAGTTTCTCTTGTATAGTCCAATTCCAGAAATACACTGTTAAAAAAAAAAACAAAAAAAAACATGCACTTTCAGTGACTATACTTGTGTGTTAAGTTGTATGCCTTCATGACATGTTTTATTGGGGCAGCTGAGTCAACTTTGATGAAGTCTAAACAAGCATCAAGCATCACATGTTGAGGTCTGAGTGCTGCTTTGGGTTCAGAGTGACAGCTATTGTCAGGAGGGGGGGAAAGCATGTGTAATTTAATCTTTTAGTCCCATCCTCGTGTGTTCATCATTAATTCATACATCAGGTATGGTTTCCACCTCATGTAGTAGCCTGGCTCTGTGGTTCTCACACAGAGCCACTGAAGGGTGACGGAAAATCTGAATAACAATGAACAGAAAACTACTCTCCAACAAATCAACAATAGAAGCTGAGAAGAGAACAAACTCACACAGTGGGACTTCAAATAGTGTATGAATGATACATGTCACATAAAATATACTCTGCTTACCTGGTAGATGTGCTGTGATGATGGAAAATGTATAGTAGCAAGTCCTGCTAAAATGCTGTAGATTTAAAGTCGGAAAATATCTCTTTAGAAGTCCGTGCCGACCCAGCCTGAGTGCTAAATGAGTCTGAGAAGCACCGTCTGTGAGATAAAAAAAGACATGCTGTCTACCAGGAAGTGTGTGACCGAGCTCATAAAGGTAAAAGTCCACTGCTTCAGAATAGGTGATGGTAATCCCATGAGCACTCTTTGTGGAGTGATAAAAATAATTAAACCCCTAAGGTTGAAGTGTAATTTGCATCCGTATTAAGAGAGTGAATGGTGTGTGTGTGCTGTAGGTTGACCTGTGGAGGTGCAGAAAAGTCAATGTGTGTATGTGTGAATGCATGTACAGATGTATAGATGTGTAGATAGATGTATAGATAGATATATAGATAGATAGATGTACAGAAAGATCTACAGATTGGAAATAAGGAAAGAAGGAGAGAGAAATCCACAAACTTTTAAGAAGTCCTTTACAAGGAAGTGCTCTTGCAAATCGGATTTGATTACACACCTACTAAAGGAAAATTCTCAAACTACACACACAGTATTGTTTTGCATAACTGGTAAAGGTCAGACTACTCTTACATAAACATAACAAAAGTGCTCATCTATTCTCTTAAAAAAGTAGGATATTTCATGAATGTTTGCTCTCTGTCTTGAGATCGTATTTTCTCTTTTTCTCTCCTCCTGTTTAACCTTAAACACACACTCCCTTTCTTCTACAAATGACCACAAAGACAGAGCATGTAAAAAGAGTTGAACATTGTCTTCTTTGGACCTGGAGGGAAAAATAACCGATGATGTCACTGGGGGTTATCTTGGCATGAGACTTCAAATTTGTCCGTCATTATCAATAAATTCTGACGTAATGTTGTCTTCAAATGGAACTTGTGAGCTCGTGTTTATGACATGGGATGTTGTGAACACGACCTTGTGAACTCAGGGCTCTCAAAAAATGTACAAGGTTTTGAATACCACAACGGGTGCATTCAGACTCTTCTCATGAACACGGTAAAACCACATTTGAGTGCAGTATCATAACAAGTCTCTGAGGTACATGACAAATCTCACACTTGTGCAGGCAAGATTGTCTAAGTCCTTCCCAAACTTTAATATATGCCAAGTTCAGGTTGAATTCAATTTGTACGTAGAAACATTTATCAAGGTGTATTGTTTGTCTTAATATTGTTTATTTATTATAATTATAAACTTCATTTTTTTTATATTTCATTTGATCTTTTTACTTCCGACGTTTCGGTTGCTACGTACCAATAACCTCTTTATACACAAATCCTTCACTGCACAAGAATGTGTCCAGGACCAGCTTAATCTCTGTCTGCTCACAAGAGTAAAATAAGTAAAATTTAAAAAAAATAAATAAATAAAAATTAAAAAACACTTCAAATTTATAACAGACAGCATGGGATATTAGCTCATGGAGTTTGACAGACATGGGCATAGGTAAAGTCTAAAAAGATGGTATGCAGTTGCATTATGAGAATTGTAGGATGTAGCGTCTCTGGAGTTTGAGCATGAGTTTGACAATTTGCCCATCCAAATCTCAAAGTCTGCTGCATCAAATTGAATACATATTTTTATACTTTAATTTTTGAAAGTGTCTTTTCACTTACAATCACTGAGAATGCTACCCTTTAATAATTTCAAACTATTTATCTTTATTCTTATTCATTCATTTTTATAAATAAATAATTATTTTTAAATTGTTCTATTAATTTATTGTATTACTTTTTGTTTATTCATTTATTTGTTTGTTTGTTATTATTTATACTATTAATTCTGATTCTTTCATATTTTTTTAACCGTCTAACATAACTAAATAGATGAAGGATTGAAAATATTATTTTAAAAATATGTTTAATTAAATTAAAACCAGTAAAATTAGAATAAGCACTCGAAAAGGGTACAATAAAATGCCAAAAAATAAAACCCAGTGAGTGAGAGGTCGGAGCTGCTCCTGGATCCATATCCAGGAAGTTGTCTCCGGGAAGGACTGTTGTCTTCCTGACAGCGGAGAGTCAACTCCCTGTCCACAGAGTCTGCTAGGTTCATTGTTTGCAAACATTATTATTACGATAAATACATATTTTCTATTCAGAAACGAGAACGATGGAGGTCGACTCAGGTAAAGTCATCTACTTGAGTCTGCTGCTAACTGAGAAGTTAGCCTGGTTCATTAAAACTTAGTGCGGCGTTAGCTCAGCAGCTAGTAATGCTAACCTCAAAGTTAGTTCACAGAGCTGCTGACAGCTTTGACCTGGTCGTTAATGATTTGTTAAAATGTCTCTGAAGCTAAAGTTACGGTGTTTAAAGAGTTGTTTGGTTTTGTTTGAGTCTCGTCAGTGTTACGTGTCGAAACTCCGCGGTTGGCATTTTTACCTGCTGACTTTGCGTCTTGGCTACGACATCCTCTTTTGTTTATAAAGCGCAACAAACATAAAGCTTAGTTTGTTTTATCGCTTTAGGAACATATTTTAATAACTAGAAGCAACATCTTGTCATATTAACACAAATTACAACATAACATACATTAACGTGTATAAGATACTCTTCGGATGTAATAGTAATAATAATTAAAGCGCTATCTTAATCTCTCTGTTTTTAAATGTTGTTTTGTTTGTAATCCATGTCATTGTGGTTTTTTTTGTGAGGCCAAAGACAATTTTTTACATTTTGGACAAATAAAGATCTAATCTAATTTAATCAATCTAGTCTAATAATATTTTTTTCTTATTATTAATATTATTATTGTAAAGTTTATTTTTATTGCACTTATCAGAGCAACGTTACATTAAGTGCTTTATACATGAAATCACAATAAAACACATACAAAGGACACGCATTTTAAAAGCAAAAATACAACTCAGAAGAAAACTATGAAAACAGTGATTGAATTTAAAATCAAACAGCAGTGCAAGACTTAAGTTATCTTAGGAGTATTGTACAGTATAATAATAAAAATAATAATAATAATAACAATCCTTTAAAGAGAAATCTTAGGAACACCTTTTAATAAAAGTAAGTCTTCAGAAGTGACTTTAAAGAAGATAGTTATGTAGCAAACCAGAGGCTGTGTGACGATTCACATATTGGTGGTGGGTGACATATTTGCCAGCAGGAGCGTTTATTTCTCCAGTGTGTTCTAGTAGTTGTACATTTTCTACCTCTTGAGAAAAAGCAAACACCACAGTCCCTTTTCTTCTGTTTTCTCTGATCATATGACAGTGTAGTATTTGCATCCTCCTACTGCATAGACAGCCTAATTATTAATTAGACAGCAGTAAAACACTTAAACTCTGTAAGATCTAATCGTATTTATTCTCCTTTTCTAGTCTTCTACACTGATAATAGTGGAAGAGTCAGTAACCCTCTGTTGGACCAGCTCCCCAGCTACCAGTCCCTGCTGTACCGCAGGAAGTCGTCCGCTACCGGCAGCAAACGTAGGAACAGCTCTAGAGGCAGACTTGGTTCTTCGGGCAGCGGGAAATGGGGCATTAACACGTTCAAAAGACATCGGGAGAAACACAAGACTCACACGGAGCACAGACCCATCAGGGAACTGGCCAAGAGCATGGCAGAGAAACGCAGAGACAAGTAGGAAAGATGTTTTTAGAGTTCAAAAATTATTTGTTTTTTATTCTTTAAAAGTTCTCAAACCGACAGTGTGCGTTTGACTGTTACTTTTTAGAACACAGCGCTTGGAGGAAGATCGAGAGCTCAGCAAAGTGAGACAGTTGAAGCAAAACACCAGCAGGTACCTGAGGAGGCTGAGGGATGATGCCCAGGAATGGCTGAACTCCCTGAAGCTCTGGAGGGGAGACATCCACCTGATAGAGGGTGAGAGATGAAAGCTGTAATGGACTGTCAGAAAACTATATCTTAAGCCTCAGAGGCATTTATTGATTTCTGCTTGGATGGTCGACATGAGTAAATATACTCCCGCTCTAACAGAAAGTGTACCAATTGTGGTTTTGTTTCTTCTCTTTTACTCTCAACAGGGACGTTTGGCACAGGGATCCTGTCTTACTTCTCCTTCCTGCGCTACCTGGTCATGCTCAACTTGATCATCTTTCTGCTCATGTTCAGCTTTGTCATGTTGCCCATCATCATCGCCCCCAGTGTTTCTGGAAATATCACCTACAACCAGAATGAGGGTGAGAGGACGCTTGTTTGTTGCAGCTTTAAGCATAAACCAGGCATAGAATCATCTTATTTTTTTCTTTCCTGTGTTTTGCTACAGGAAGTGTGTGCAGCTGGTATCCAAGCAGCGCCCGGCGAGGTCTGGTCATCTTTCATGAGCACATCACAGATCTGCTGTCTGGTGGAGTAAGTCCTTTATTAACACACTGCCTTATTTGGAATTAGTTGCCGATCACACTGTCGCAAATGAAGCGTTGCCAGCAAAACCATCATTTCCCTATGGTACAGCGTGCCTGCTGCGCATAAAAGTTCAAATATTTTCAACTTTTCCGCTCAAGGCATGGAGTCGCACCTCTCGTCAGTGTCACTTCTGGCAACGTCCACATAGCCACACTCCACAGGCGCTCCCAGAGGTTTTTCCAGATGCACTTCCAAGGCGTTTTAGGAGTGGTCATGCCTTGAGCGATGCGTCTTTCTCACAGGGATGCGATTATTTCTGGACCAACCTTAACTTAAACTTGTATGTTGGTTTTGTTAAATAGTTTCTCATATTCAAATAATTGACAGAAAATAGAGAGTTTAGATTGTTGTTTTTCTTTCCCAATTCTGGTCATTTCTGATCCATTCGTGACTCATATGTTAGTACCTGCAAATGTCCCTTATTACATCCTTTCTGTGTGTATATATGTTTAAGGAATGGTATCCTTATAGTTAGTGGGGTTTTTTTGTTGTTGTTTTCTTTTGCATCTTCTCTTTTGTTTTTGGATAAGTATCTTTAAACTTTTACTTTTTTTTAAAAAAAAAATCTTTTCAATTGCACAAATGAAACCTAACACATTTTGGAACTGTAATTGCACTGTAATTTGAGCATCTGTTAATAAAAATAAAGAAATGGGGGGCCCTGGAGTAAAGCTTAGTTTGATTTTCTCACTCAGCTTTTGTTTTTAATCTGCAGGGCTTCCTGGAGCAGACTTATCTTTTCTACGGCTACTACAAGGTGGACAAAATATATTTTCCGAAGACCACGTATAATTTGCCGCTGGCCTACCTGATGGTCACCATCGCCTACCTGATCCTCAGTCTAATCTGGATTGTTAAAAGGTACTGAAAAGGCAAGAATCATGAGGGATTAAATTCAGTGTGTGGAATGTTGTTAACTTTGAATTTCTCCTAGGTCTGCCACAGGATTCAAACGCAACCTGGTTCAGGACGAGGATCGCTTTCAGAGTTTTTGCAACAAGATATTTGCTGGCTGGGACTTCTGCATCACCAATGAGAACGCAGTGAGGCTGAAGAGAAGCAGTTTGCTCTATGAGCTCAGGGTTAGTGGATCATTTCTCTTAAACAAGAGGATTTATGGGACATAATTTAGCAGGAACGGCAAGGTATCAGTGGGTGTGTTTAAATGCTCAGTTTCATGTAAACCTAAATAGTAGTTTTGGGTGTATTTTTTAGGGCTGACACCTTTTGTTGATACGCTTATGTCCAGCCAAATTCTCATTGGTCCAGCTGGTATTACTTTCTTGAAGCTGTTTGTCCACCTTGAGCGTTTTTCTCAGCTGAAACACCAACTTTGTTCAGCAGTAGCATATTTATGGGACGGTTGGTCTTTGTGATATTTTTCCTGCCTCTCCATTATGAGCAGACGTTGAGGTAAAAAAGTGGCAATAAGGAGCACAGCATTTTACCCAAAGTTTTAACATTTTTTAGACTCATTTTCAATCAGAAAAACTGAGAAAAAAAAACCCAGAAAACATTCAGTGTTGCATTTATCAGTGTGGATTTATATTGCAAACTCTCCAAAAAGACACTGCAGTTCAAGGCTGGATTACAAAGCCTCTGAAAGGGATTCTAGCACACTGTAGTCATTTTTGCACAAAGGTTAACTTAGCTTCTGGGCAGAAAAAGTACCCGTGTGACCCATGCAGCGTTCCAGGAGATATTTAACGTTAGGAACGTTATGTTGTATGTAGCATAATCGACTCCAACTGCAACTTCTGTTTTATCGAGTGTCAGATTTCCCTAGTCTTGTTCAGCGGTTAGTGGTGAGACGGACTCGCACACACAGCTCAGCTGAAAAAGCACTTCTTCTGTGATACATTACGCACTGTATTATTTAATAACATAACATTAGACATTACAGATACTTTCACTTGCCTGATTGGACAACTGCATGGCGATGATGATGATTATTATTGATATTAGTATTATGACTGAACACAGAGTCTTTAATGTCCAGCCCTGTGACAGGAAGAAAACGCTTGGTGGACAGTCAACGCTACTATGTAGAACACACGCAGTGCCCTGTGGTGGATTTTGTGAATCTATAGATAACCTGCAGGTTTATTTACCGTGTAATAGTCAGTTGGTTGAAGATAAGCAGAATTTTAGTCCACCATGATTTTCCTTGGTTAACTTCGGCTCAAGCGTTTTTTGGTGGATATGACTGTGCAAAGTAGAGAGCTTTATAAAATACAGAGGGACTTTGATTTCTATCTCTCATTTCCTTCAGTATGTTGTAATTTTTTTAGCCTTTTCAGAAAGCTGATGGAGTGTCTCTCCCTCAGAAATTACTTTGTTGTTGCAAATGTGTAATTTATGTATCCGTTGAATGTTTACCTGTAATCTAAAACTGCATGTTTTTATGTGTCCAGACAGATTTGGAGGAGGAGAGGATCAAACAGAAAATAGCAGACCGCACCCGCAAAGAGAAGTGTCGAATATACCTCATCCGCCTCATTCTCAACCTTTTTGTCATCGCCGTACTGGCCGCTTGCTTCTACAGCATTTCTGTTGCCACAATCTTCTCCCAAAAAGTCCAGCTGGATAAGATTAAGGTAATGAAAGATGGCCTCCATTTCAGTCCTTTATTATGATCCTTCTGCTCGTCTCTACTGGAAACTTAATTTAAACTTTAAACTAGTTTTCGTTCAAGTAATATCACCTGTGTTTCACTTTTTTGTGTAACTCTTTAACCCTTTGAAACCTGGATCGGCATCACTTCTGTTGGGCTGCATTCAGATACCTCTCACAAGTATTTGAACCTATGAACCCTGAGCAAGTTGGTTTGATTTCATTTGAAAGCATGGGGAAAAAAGTACTGCAGAAAATTAGTAGATTTTGAAAACTATTATTTTAAAATGTCTAGAAAACTGTATTTCCAGCTATCATAATTCTATATTTAAAATTATTTTCACAGAATTATTGTTTTCTATTCTTTTTGTTTTTTTCATTTTTGTTTGTTTGTTTGTGTTTGGACTAATTTTAAGGCAATTTCAATTTTCTTTCATTTTCTATACTTTTTAGTAATTTCTCCTTGAGTTGCTCATTGCTTTCTTCCTGTGTTTTTTGAAAGAAATTAGGCCAAATTGCCCAGGTTTCAAAGAGTTTTTTTTTTTTCAAAGAGATTTGGACTAAATTCACTCAAAAACTTTAAACAGACATCAGTAAGCTTTAAAGGTAATTAAGGAAATTCTCTAATGAAACTTTTTGCTTGTTTGCAGGAGAATTTCATTGTGGATCTCATCTACGAGTATCTCCCCTCAATTGTTATCACCATGGCCAACTTCATCACCCCGCTCCTCTTCTCCGTTATCATCAATTATGAGGATTACTCACCCGCCTTCGAGATCCGCTTCACTCTCATGAGGTACAGTGGATTACCATTCACTCACCACTTACTCATCCTTTCTTTCAGTGGTCATACTAACTTGATAAATAGGTGCATAAAGAGACAAATACTATCTGGAAAAAACTGTGCAAAAGGAGTGTGTAAAACTTGCGTTCATTCTGCCAAGAGTTAATCTTCCCTGAGAGTGTGCGAGCCCTCCTTTTCATACTGGTACATTGCTTGACATTTTGAAAGCATTTATAGCTGTACAGACATGTGTTTTTATTGTGAAATGCTCAATATTTTCCTTTCTCCTTCTTATTTTTCTCAGGTGCGTCTTCATGCGGTTGACGAGTATCGGGGTTTTGCTCTTCTCTCTCTGGTATCAGATCACTAAATGTGAAACGGATCCCTGCATCTGCGGCTATAACCATAAGCTTTACTCTGTAAGTCATTTTTTTGTGTTACAACTCAGTTAACAATGATTCCTTGAAATAAAACACAGGTGCCAGCATCAACCTCACTTTTATTTCTGTCATGCATACCTGTTAGGGCTTATTTTCTAAATGCAACTTTAGCAACAAACACATCACTGAAGGCTGTGATATTGCATTTTGAATATAGTTATAGTGTATTTAATCACAGTCTGACCAATCAGACAGAGCCCACACTGTTAGGCATCATGTGATCAGTGAGAATCTTCACACATATGGGAGATTTATTAGATTAGTGCTTCCGTTTTAGTCTTCACGGTTGAAGGACGAAAGTGTGACTATGAGCACAGATGAGTGTGAATGCCTGAGAGAAATTGGTGCCTAAAAAGAAATGCCATGTCAGCCGTCAGGCAATATTTTGAATACAGAAGAGAACAACAAGCACAGTTACTGTGCAAGTCTAAGTCAAGACCTGAGCAACTTTATCTGTTTATGCAGCCCTAATACCTGTAACTGAATGCTTAAATGATTTCCTGAAACTATGTATGGGGTTGCAAAGCTATTAAGATTTTATTATTTAATTTTATAATTTTAATCATTTAAATCTTTTTAAATTTATATTAATCAGAGTGGTAAGTTTTTCGTCTTAATCAAAATGCAAGCCATTTGTAAGTGAGCTCTATATTTGTTTAGTTCCCAGTCTCTGAATTGGGTTTTTAGTATAAAATGAATTTTTTAACTGTAACACGTGGTGGAAGTGATCCTGGGAAGTGTCTCAGAAATTCTCCCTCCAGTCTTATGGTAATATATTTATAGTACTTAATATATGTGTCTCTGTCTGCCTCTTTGTCGTTGTCCACAGTGCTGGGAGACCCGTGTGGGCCAGGAGATGTACAAACTCACCATCTTTGACTTTATCATCATAGTCGCAGTCACCATTTTTGTGGAGTTTCCCAGAAAGTAAGTCCTCATCTAACAAAAAAAAAGAAATCATCATCTAAATAGAACCTTAAAAACTGTTATCAGTCTAGTTTTGTGGCGAATATATGACCATTAAAACATATCAAGATGTTTGGACGTTTAAAATTAACATATTTTACTTTTTTTAAAGCCTTGCTTAAATCTGATATGTATTTTATTCTGTGTCATCCCAAATACATTTCTTGTGTTTCCTTTGGTAATGCCTCTAGGTGGAAGTCTTTCTCAGCCGTAGTTCTGTAGTCATTTGTAACTGTCCTTGTGTTGCTCTGTCCTGCTCAGGCTGATAGTGAAGTACTGTGACTGTGGCCTGGTGAAGTGGTGGGGCCAGCAGGAGTTTGCTATCCCTCAGAATGTGCTGGAGATCGTCTACGGACAGACCATCTGCTGGATCGGCACCTTCTACAGCCCAATGCTGCCCGCCATCTGCACTATTAAATACTTCTTTATTTTCTATATCAAAAAGGTGAGTTTATATTACAATTTTTTCATGGATTGAAACCAGATGTTGTGGATGTTTCCAGAGTTAACTGTTTGCTTTGTAGGTGTCATTGATGAACAACTGCCGTCCAGCCACACGCCCCTTCCGAGCTTCCAGCTCCAACTTTTTCTTCCTGGCGGTGCTGCTGATCGGCCTGGCTCTGGCCTGTGTGCCCGTCATCTTCAGTGTGGCACAGTGAGTAATGCACTGTTGATGACCATAATCTGTTGGATAATACTTCCATTTTTGTCACACAAATTTTACTGTTAAATACACATGAAGACAAGATATTTCTGCACAAAAAATCTGTAAACTATCAAATGACTGCAGTAGTCACGGGTATATATTGCCCCCAATCAGCATTTATGCAAAAACAGCATAGTGGCTTTGGCACAGAGGTAGAGTGGGTCATCCTCTAATCAGAAAGTCAGTGGTTTGATTCCCTGTTCCTCCAATCAACATGCTGAAGTATCCTTGGGCAAGATGCTGAACCCCAAATTGCTCCCGATGCTGCGCCATCAGAGTGTGAGTGCTTACTGAGTAGCATTTTGCAACGTGTACAGCAGCCTCAGCCACCATTGTGTGAATTTGTGTGTGAATGGATGAATGTGACATGTATTGTGAAAGCGCTTTGAGTGGTCGGAGGACTTTAAAAGCTCTATACAAGTGCAGTCCATTTACCATTTACCATGACATCATGAACACGCTGCTTTTAGCCCTTTAACTGACAAGGTGCAGTAATGTGCCACAATTCACTACCACTGTCTCTACCTAAGCAGCACTAAAACATCGATCCGCATTAGTCTCCACCGAGTCTAAAAGAGAGAATAAATTAGAATGAGATATATAAAGAAAAGTCACCACCGGAAAGTTTTCACAGACAGCTGTCCATGCTGCTGTCTACTGAAACAATCACATACACACACACACATACTCGTCTGCTGCAGAGCCGTGTACACTCTACTGGTAATGGGAAATCAGTCTATGGCATATTTTAGCGGGTTTACCCATGTTTAAAAACCTGGTTGCATGCACTAACTTTAGTAGAAAAAGGACATAAATAAAAGAAGCACTGCTCATTGCCACTGCTTACATGTTTCACTTGGCATATACACTCATTCACCTCCTCTCTTGTCACACAGAATAAACTCCTCCCAGGCCTGTGGACCATTTGTGAATTACAGCACCTCCTGGGAGGTGCTGCCAGTTACAGTATCTGAGCTGCCAGATGGAATCAGAAAGCTCCTCTATGCTCTCTCGTCAGAGGCCTTCGCCGTCTCCTTCTTTGTGTTCACATGGTATGTGCTTCAGTCAGGTATTCTAGCATTTATTCACAATAAGTGTTTTTTTTTCTCTCTGTTGTTTTAATTTAAACACTTTTATATCTTCCCCTGCAGTTTGGCCATGTTTTATGTGATCGCACTAGCTGGAGCTCACAAAAGAGTTATTAAGCAGCTAAGAGAGCAGCTAGCTATGGTAGGTTTACTCAAAATCTGTCTTTGTTTAATTTCTTTTTCTTTATTCTCTCTTTTCTTAAAATACATTAACTATGCTTTATTATTTGAGTCACTACCAAAATTGAGATCTACTATCTATCGTTTTATGTCCCAGGAGGGCCGTGATAAGCGTTTCCTGATCCAAAAGCTGTGCCAGGCCCAGAGGCTGTCTTCTATCAAATCCCCAGTGTCCAAATCTCAGCCCCGCAGCAGCAGCAGCAGCAGGAGCAGCCCCAGCTACCACACCAGCTTCGCCAGCAATTTCAGTGAAAGTGTGTTCCTGGCACACTCACCTCCTGACTCCTCCACACACGTGTGAGGCGAGGGCCTGATATTAAAAGACCATAACACAATACAAGCCAGGACAGGTGGACTGGAGGTGAAAACTGTTTGAATTGATTTCTTAAATTTATTATTTGAATTTTGAGAACAACTTGGGAGCTTCTATGGACCTGCTTACTGTAATGTGTCATCTCTGTGTTCGTTTGTTGACAATCTGACTATTATAAAACTAATAAGTATTTTTAACCAAAACAGTCATTGCGGTTTAGATTTCTTTTGTGGTGTTTTTCTCTGCTGTATGTATATACTGACATCTTTTCCTTCTGAGAAGGACTTGAATACTAAAACCACTGGAGATGGGAAATCTTTTTGAATATTATGCACTTTAAATGTATTAACACTACTATTTTCTTACTTGTACAACTTTTGTTTTTACGGAACAGTGTGCTCATTATGCATCTTGTGCATTTTTACATCTATCCTATAATGTTATTTTTAACAACTGAGGTGGTGTGATAATGTGAGGAACTAACACATTTCAAAATACTAAACTGTAACTGTGTTTTTTTATTTTTATTTTTTTTAACTGTGACTTCATTGTTTTTCCTTTTGTTGGAAGATTTTATATAGATTTCCCAACAGTCTACATCATAAACACTATACATAAATATTTTTTAGTTTGGGGAATATATGCTGTTTTACTTTATTATGAGGCATTGTGGTGACTGCCTTTAATATTAAAATGTTTACATGTAAAATAAATATTAAAAAATGTGAATTGTTTCTTCCTTTTAAATATATATATAGTGTCTTAGTTACACATTTTGTACATAACAAAAAAAGCAAGTGTTAAAAAATATATTTGACATGCCATTCCCTTTTTGCACCGCCCCCTCCTCTCTCACAAGTAACGAACCGTCCCTTACTTTTTTCTTTTATCCTTTCTCCTCTACTCTCTCAGAACCATGGACTGTATATAGAGATATATGTTTTATTTTTATTTATATACAGTGTATGCACATTTCATCAGCGTCATGTTATAGCACCTCCGGCCCGGCAGAGGCCGCTGATCCGGACTCTTCTCTCGGCCACTGACAGCAGCTCAGCTGGTGCGGAACCGGAGGCAGCGTGCTGTCGCTCGGCTCATCGAGACATCAGTCAGCCAAAATGTTGAGAATTACAATCCGGGCGGACGTCGGAGCCCTTTGGGTTTTATTCTGTATCACGTATTCGCAGTTTTTGACCGTGTCCTCTGATGACATCGTGGTGGCCTGCGGGGGATTCGTGAAATCCGACGTTGAGATCAATTACTCCCTGATCGAGGTGAGAGTGCAAACCTGCAGGCTAGCATGCTAGTTAGCAGCTAGCTGACAGTTAGCCGGTTTATCGTAGTAAGCTAAAGGTTAGGAGGACTTGGGATTTGGTTGAATGACAGTCTGAATGAAATTACCACAACAACAGTCTATTTTATCTCAGAGTTTGCTCTTTTTTGTCGGTGAACAAAAATTAAAGGAGAAAGTGTAATTAGATGTTAGTTTAGCTTTCGGCTAGTTTGCTAGTTGGAGTGTTTTCTGTACGCGGTAACGGTTGACTGAAACACCATTTATTCTCTTACCAAAAAATAGCATTAATATATTTGTGTCCCACATGGCAGCCCACTCCTAAACCCTTAACCTGTCTGTAGACGAGACTTTAAGTGCAAGCCACCTGTCCTAATCCTGCTCATTCACAGGCTCCATGGGATTAGCCATTTGGTTAATTAGTGAAATAAACCAAATCCCAGTCAGACTAGTCTGTTTGTGAATGACAGATTATACACATTACTCCACCAGTCTGCCATTCAGACAGTCCTGCGATAACAGACCAGTTAAAAATTATATAATCTTAAAATTCATTTAAATTAATCTAAAGATAAGGCCTTTATTGGTATTTAATTTACTCATATTGATAGATAGATATTCCGAACATGTAAAACAAACAAACAGAAAAGATCAAATTAAACAAAATGGCAATAACAAACGTGGGTGATAATCTATACTCAAGGAACTGATTCAAACAAGCAACCAGAAATTGCATCCTACATGTGCAAAAAGGATTAGGAGGAATTATAAAAGTATTATTTCCAACCCCTTCTTGGCTAATCGGTTGTTGAATTCATGAACTTCATCTCTAATAAATATACATACATTTACATATTTAAACACACACTTCACAAAATAACTTATGTTTTATGTTACAATAAGGATTTGGATAAAATAAACATGAAATGAAATTTTAAGTCTAACATTATAAAAACAATGAAAGGAGACCGGCTTGCTCAGTGTGTTGCGTTAATAGCGGTAAAACATGGTGCTCTGTGGTGGGTTAAATGTTTGAAAAAACAAAGAGCACCAGAAGATGGTTCTTCTTGGTTCAGTTTTTTATACCTTGGCTTAATCTGCAGGAACCTTGTACTTTAATGATCAATTTCTGTTTTCTGTCACGCACAGATTAAACTGTACACCAAACAAGGTTCCTTGAAATATCAAACGGATTGTGCTCCCATCAATGGCTACTTCATGATCCCTCTATATGACAAGGTATGAAATTCACTTCTTTAAGTACTCAGTTATTACTCACTGTTGATGATTGTAATCTAAAGATTTATCTCTTTTACACAGGGGGACTTTGTTTTGAAGATTGAGCCTCCTCTTGGGTGGAGCTTTGGTACGATTCTTGCATTTTAACAATTCACCAAATATAATTTATGACAGCTGTTGTCAAATAGGGTGGAAAGAAAAAAAGTCACGGTCTCAAGTGACGTCACACAGTTGTGGTACAGGATATGCGCAGTGAAATCTGGTCTGCAGTTGCAGGGTGTTGATTCGGCAAAGCAGACCAGATTTCATCACATGTGTGACGTCATTTGAGACTGTGACTTCTCCTCTTTCCGCCCTCCTTGCTGTTGTCCAGGAAATGTAAAGACAGTCTCAGAAGTTGTCTGCTTAATCTATGCTCTTACTTCTGTGCCATTTGGTTTGTGATTTTTTTCTTCAACTTTCTTCTTTAACTCTCACCAGAGCCAACCAGTGTCGACCTCCATGTGGATGGAGTGAGTGACATCTGTACAAAAGAAGAAGACATCAACTTTGTTTTCACTGGTTTCTCAGTGTCAGGAGCGGTGAGAATTGATTTCCTGCCTCCTTAATGAAAACATTTTGTCTTTTTGAAAGAGGGTAGTTACACATACACACCATGTAAGTGCAGCACTATCAAAAAAGAAGCACACATGAAGAAAAAGGTAATACCTGCGCTCTTACTCCATGCCACATAAATTTATTTAAGACATTTCGATCCTGCTTGGATCTTCATCAGGTTAAATGTTTGAAAAGATAAAACCACCTTTATTTATACATAATGTACATCAATAGGCTGAAGAGCTCTATGGTGGCAGGTGTGTTAAACCATCTGAACCATGAAGGGTGATAAAATAATTGGCATTAAACAAATACATAGAACATACCTAGAAAAAGTACATAGTAAAGGAAAAACATTGATGTTAAGGCCATAGTACAAAACATCAAACATATCTCAAATGCTCAAAACATTATTTTGTTTTTGTATCAAAATTCATCTTTATATCAAAATACTTTATATTAAAATACATCATCAGTCTACATCACCCTTACAAAGTTGGTCTTATCTGCACTCAAAGAGGTTTAAAGTTTGACGTATAGACTGAGATCAAAAGTGCTCAGGTTCAGCTCTTCATATGTCACTCTAGGAATTAATTATTAATGTATTAATGTGATAAAATATCTCTCTTTAGGTTCTGAGTAAAGGCCATCTCCTGGGTCCAGCTGGAGTAGAAGTCAAACTCACACGAGCAGGAACAGAGGAGAAACTCCAGAGTGTCGTCACGCAGCCAGGAGGAAAGTAAGTGACTCACACTTTTACATTTGTTAGAGCTTTACACGGGTATTTCTGCAGTTTGTCTTTTCATTAGTTTGCCATTTCATGGGCTTTTATATTTTTGGTCTTTCTAACAGGTATACCTTCTTAAAAGTACTCCCTGGAAATTATGAAATCACAGCTGCCCACCCCTCCTGGACTCTGGAGCAGGTTGGTTCCTTCACTTCAGTTTTCATTAAGCTGTATCAATATCAGTGATCATATAAAACATGAATGGATTAGATGTCATGTTGTCCATAAGCACGAGGCCTTCTCTATAGCTGCCCCCTCCCTCTGCAACTCTCCTAAAACGGATTCATGACTGCACCAAACTCTCAGTTCAAAACATTTATCAAAACCCACCTTCAAAACTGTGTTTAATGATTAATTAATGGCACATGAACTTTAATGCTGTGTGTATTTTATTGTGTATTTTAACTCTTTCCATACACTAAACCACACACACTGTTTAAGAATGAAAAAACTACATTAGTAGATACTTGAGTGGCGTGGAATATAAATAGATAACCCACAATGATCATTTAAAAAGATGGATTAAGATCTTCTCTATAATACATTGTTAGTGGAGACGTTTGAAACGGAGCGAGATCAGAACAAATCAGCAGGTTTGTAACTAATGATCTCCAGCTGCAGTCAGATTCGACCTATGTTTGACATCAGTTAATAACACACGGCTTGGTACCGTAGTGTGGCAGTTCTCCGTCTGAGCAGTGTCATTAACACAGTGGTAAACGCATAACCTCAGAGGCCTTTTTAATTCTGTATCGCTTCAGTGTGGAAAACGTCATTATTCACCCACTCGCTCAGCTGATAAGGTTCCCCGTCAGGTCAGCAGGTGTATAACTAATGATCTCCTGAAGTGATTGCACTGCTTCTGACGGCACCATTTTTCCGACCCTCACTGTAACTTCTGTGGTGACCTTTGCCGTCTTCCTATAGAGCGCCACCTCAGTACTTGTCTCCAATGCCAATGCCCCGGCCGCCGACCATCTGGTAGTTGGAGGCTACGATGTCTCAGGGGAGGTCCGCAGTGATGGAGAGCCCATGAAAGAGGTCACCTTCCTCCTGTACTCGGCCACAGTCAAAAAAGAGGTAAACTAACATTATTTTCCATCTTTTGAAACAGTCAGGAGTCAAACTAGATCATGATTGCACAGGACTTGCCTGATTAATCCTGCATTATTTGATGAAAGTCTAGATATTAAGCTATAACGTTAATTTCAGCGGTATTTCTGGAACATCATGAAACTGTATTATAACCACAAAATAAAGTTACATCACTACATTTTAATTTGTTTGTTTTCAGGATGTCGGTGGCTGTAACACATCCCCAGTGGAGGGGGCAGATTCTGGGGACAGCTCCCTGCTTTATCTGTGCAGCGCTCTGTCCAGAGAGGACGGGACCTTTGTCTTCCCCTCACTGGCCAGCGGCGAGTACACCGTGGTAAGCTTTCTGTGAAACAGCAAAAGACAGCTGTCCCCATTTCTGATCTAGATAAAAGTTGTCCTTCAGATTTCTGTTCTGGTGGTTATGGTGACATCTGTGGTTACTATGGTGACAACAAGTGCAGTTCAACACGTCAAACACTCTTGGAGCAGTGGTTTTGTCATAAATCAAACAGAAGGGTAGGAATTTCTTATTGTCACATGTACATTGTACAGTGAAATGTTTCCTCTGTATTCAACCCTTTGTTGAATTAATGAAGTCAGTACACTGTCACTGTGATTTCAGACTGTACACAGCAAGAGTCATTTTCCGTTGAGGGCATAGTAAAGTTGGTTGTCTTGCTGAGAATCAATCAGCTCTATTTATTTGTCACATAAAAATCATAAGAATGTGATTTTAGTGAGATGCAAAGTTAGATAAAGAGCTAGAGGCAACAGACTGCACATCTCACTCAGCTCACTGTGGCAGCTCCTTATTGCTCCACAATATTTAAACTAGATCCTCTGTCAAAATTATATTGAAAATTAGCATTTCCAATTCATAGACAGATTTGATAAATTATTACAGTTAACTGGTGACAAATACAGGATTTTTCCTGTGACTTATTCACAATAAAAGCCACCACCACCACTAAAACTACTTTTTTAAGAGATAATTGTTTAATTTAAATACATTAAATCAGTATAACAGAAAAATTCCAACCATTAAAAGTATGAAAATGGGGTTTCCCTTTATGACAACTTAACACAACATGACAACACTGCATTGAAAATGACTCTGTCACTCTCTCCGTATTTAGGTGCCTTTCTACAGGGGGGAGAGGATCACGTTTGATGTTGCTCCTTCTAGGATGAACTTCAAGGTGGAACATAACAGTTTGAAGCTTGAGGTACAGAGTCAAATCTTTGTCAATATTAGTTTTAATAGTTGTCATTATCTTGTAAATGTGAGTACATTTTATGCACGGTACCAGATTCTGACATGTAATGCTGTTTCTGTTGCTTTGCACGCAGCCCATCTTCCGTGTCATGGGCTTCTCTGTGACAGGCCGAGTTCTCAACAGTGTTGGTGGTGAGGGCGTCCCTGATGCCACCGTGTCCCTCAACAACCAGATCAAAGGTAGATAGTAAGAGACTCCACGCTTTTGTTGCGGTGTTGCAGTGACATGTTCTCACTGCAGGTTCCTTTGCCGTTCTGTCCTCACAGTCGTCAGCAAGGAGGACGGTTCTTTCCGGTTGGAGAACATGACAGCTGGTACCTACACCATCCGTGTCAACAAGGAGCTCATGTTCTTTGAGCCAATCACAGTGAAGATCGCCCCCAACACACCCCAACTTCCCGACATCATCACAGCAGGGTCTGTCCACACGCTGAATATGTTTTCACAAAAATTTCAAATACCTAGTATAAGACTAATATAAGACGTGGTTTGAAATACCAAAACTTTGTTTCAGTGCTATGAGTTTATCTCAATTATTCTGTTGTCTGTCACACACAGGTTCAGTGTTTGTGGCCAGATCTCCATCAGCCGCCTGCCTGAGGGTATGAAGCAGCAGGGCCGCTACAAGGTCACTCTGACACACCAGGGCCAAGACAAGGCCTTTAGCAGGACCATCGACTCTGATCCTCAGGGGGCTTTCTGCTTCCAGGCCAAACCAGGAGACTACAGTGTCCATGTAAGACAAGTTTTAATAGATGCCTTCTCAATTGTCTGTGCATAAGATGCGCTTCTGACAAGATTTCCAATCCACAGAAGGAAATAAATATTTTTAACTGGGAATATGGGAATGAAATCCGAATTACGGTTGAAAGTCCAACATTCAGATTCACTAATTTCATTGGAAAAATCTCAAAAACAACTTTTTATTGGCCTAATTAAATGAAAATAAGATCACCATAATCTCTTGACTCTCAGATTTCCAGTATTTGTCTATTTACACCATAACGTATAACAGTCCTACCAAAAGGGACAGCCCAACAGCCAGAATAAGTCATAAATATTATACTACAAGGTTTTTAGATTTATTGTCCGAGTTATAATTGATTTCAGAGCTTATTTAGTAGTATGATAAAAAAATATATATATATATAACTTGTATATTGTATTTTTTGTATTTCTGTGTGTTCAGGTGTCGCTCCCCGAGGCGGAGGTGAAGGCAGGTCTAGCTCTGCAGCCTCAGGCCTTGGAGGTCTCCCTTGTGGACCGGCCTCTCACAGACCTTCTCTTCACTCAGTTCATGGCTTCTGTCTCTGGAAAAGTCTACTGTTTAGGTAGAGGTTTTTTTATTTTCATGTGTAGGGAAACTTTGCCAGTTTTAAAGCAGCTCTGTGTTACTGCAGTGTGTGCAGCTGAACAGTGTTTGCCTCCAGCTACCAAAGCTACCCGCCCATCCACCAGCCAGAATTTTTGCTAACAGCACAGGCAGGTAGATCCCCGCGCTGCTGGCAAGAGGCAAACCTAAGCACTGTTCATCTGTACTCTGCCCACACTGTGATGACACAGAGCTGGATGAAAGTCGGTTTCCCCATGTGTTTCTACATTACAGTCTTTGTCTAAAATGGCCTTCAACCCCACAAAAATCTGTCATGTCTGTGTGGTTGTTCATATTTTCACTGAGCTTGTGTCCTCTGGTTGACCTCTAGCATCCTGTGATGACCTGTCCGTGACCTTGCAACCAGTGAGTCGGCAGGGAGAGAGAAGGGCGGTGGCTCTGTCTGGCAGCAGCGACATCCTCAGCTTCTCCTTTGACGACGTTTTACCTGGGAAATACAAAGGTCAGGACTCACTCTCAGTTAGATTTTACATTCTTAATAACAAAATTATCAATAGGTGTGATATTTATTCTTTCTTTTCTTTTAGGTTTGGGGTTATTTCGGGCTATTACAAATTAGAAATTGGTGGTTTTCAATATTTGTAGTTGTGTAAATTAAGATTTAAAGAGAGCACAAATGCACAGTCAGCACGCACATTTTGATTGGAGGAACTCAAATCCACTATATAACTGATTCCTCCGTCCTGTATACATTTCCATTCAGAATTCACACTAATTACTCTTGACTGATTGCAGGGAAATCAATTAGTAATTACCAGCTTCCGATCATAATTGATATTTAGCTCCAGCCCTTCAGGACACACACATTATTCAGCCAGTGTTTCTGTACCTTCTGGTGCTGCATCCATCTCACTCGCTGTTCAATACACACAATCTGTTCTGCGTGCCTGCAAGCTGTCTGCACACACAGCACTCTTTTGAGGCATGTTTACTCAGCTTGTAGTGTTGCCAAGACCGAGCAGCGAGAAGTTTACTTTCTTAAGCATTTGTTTAAAGATGAGATAATTATAGGAAGGGAAAGCCATCGACCTGAAGTGATCAGCTTCTGAGGGTTGTTCCTTATTGGCTGGCGTGACACAGTCCAGTGTGTAGGATTAAGGGAGATATATTAGCAGAAATTGAATATAATATAATAAGTATGTTTTCTTTAAGTTATAACCACATGAAAATAAGAATTGTTGTGTTTTCGTTACCTTAGAATGAGCCATTTATATCTACATAGGGAGCTGTCCATAGAGATCACCATGTTGCACCGCCCTGTTTCTACAGTAGCCCAGCATGGACAAACTAAACATTGGCTCAAGAGAGGGCCATTTGCTTTTTTGCATCAGCTGCCATAGCTAGTAACCCCCTCAGTGACATGAGGCTCAGAAAACAGGCTGTCCCACACATTTGTTAATTTGTCACGGGCTGTCACAATCAAAACATGTAAACATTGAATTTTATATACAGTGAAGTTATTCAATGCAGCACAATCTCGCTGCGCCAAGCAACATGTTATTACCAGCAAATACCAAGTGCAGTGAAAGTAAGAGTTTGCCGTTCGTTATGCTTGGTCTGAAAGTTTGCATTTACTCATTCTGCTTCTCCTCCATCGATCTGATCAGCTCTGACAGGATCAACTGATCAATTATCCACGTTGCGGCTCAAACGGCTGCTAAGGGACATAAATAACTCATATGTTCTACCTGCACTGCGTTCACAGACGCTCAAAAAAGTTAGAATTTAGAGATGGGGCACAGAATAATGAAAAAAAAGGGACACACACACACACACACACACACACACACACAAGATAAAACAAAAAAGTGGGAAGTTTGCTGACACCATCCCACCTATTGTTGGCTACCAACAAGTTACATTAAGTACTTTATTTAGTGTTTTAAATGGCTTTAATCACCTGGTCTGCTTGTTCTGGAGAGGTGGAGTCCTCTGCAGATGGTTTTGCTCCCAGTGAAAATGGACACAAGGAATTCTAATGGGGAGAACTTTCAGCCAGTAACCTGCAATCCCCTAAATATTACACACTGGACCTTCAGTCCTTTTTAACATTTACATCTCTGCTTTTTTTGTTATTTCCATTCTATTTCTTAATTATTCTCCCTCATGTTTACACCCGTCAGTGAGTATTACTCATGAGGAATGGTGCTGGAAGCATAAGTCCATGGAAGTGGAGGTTCTGGACTCTGACGTCGTGGGGGTTGAGTTCAGACAGATCGGCTACATCCTGCGCTGCTCCCTCTCCCATGCCATTACTTTGGTCAGTATTCAGCGTGTATGGTGGCAAATGGTGGCACGTCCACAATTATTATTCTAATTTTAACCAATGTTTTCTTCTTCACAGGAGTTCTTCCAAGACGGCAGCAAACCTGAGAACGTCGGCGTATACAACCTCTCTAAGGGAGTAAACCGCTTCTGCCTCTCTAAGCCTGGTGAGGTTCATTCTTCTGACCTCTCATTAGCTAAACATAGCATGAATTAGCATATGTGAAAAAGAAAAATATCAGTGCACCAAGTGCTCCCTCGTGCATAGTTAGAGTACAGTGTTTGAGCCCGAAGGTCTGTGTCAGACTTATCTAAATATAAAACTGGAGCAAAGTGATTAATCAACTAAAAATGGCTTGTCCAGGTGTTTACAAAGTCACCCCTCGCTCCTGCCATCAGTTTGAGCAGGACTTCTACACCTACGATACGTAAGTAATGGCATGCTGTGTCCATTTATTTCAGGGTAAAAACAGTGTTCTTCCTCTGTGCAGCCATGTGACTGTTAACATGTGTCATATCAACAGCTCGGCCCCAAGTATCCTGACCCTCACCGCAGTGCGGCATCACATGACTGGCCTCATCACAACCGACAAGATCATGGACGTCACAGTTACTATCAAGTAAGAAGACGCAGTGAGACTGGGCTTATTTTACCCCATGTGCTTATATTAGCTTCTGCACATCCTTCTGCAAATGTCCAAATGTTTCTCCTCTGCTCGGTCAGATCATCTATCGAGAGTGAGCCGGCGCTGGTGCTGGGTCCCCTGAGGAGCCTGGAGGAGCAGAGGCAAGAGCAGCAGCTGCAAGAGATTCAACTGCGCCGTCAGGAACGAGAGCGCCGTGCTGCCGAGGAAGACGGAGGCGCCAAGGACGACAGCCCGCCTATCCAAGAGAAGGCTGATGAACTGACTGGCCCCTTCCACTATGAGTTCTCCTACTGGGCCAGGTCAGCTGCACTGCGTTTTTCAATTTATACTATTTATGCTCTTTGCAGTTTTTAAAGAAAATGGGCCTGTTGCATTTTACAGCGCTTAGTGTTTTTCAGCCGTGCAAAGTGGAATGAGATGCTGGTTTTTGGAGCATTTTTTTTCCAGTAAATTTCTGTTTCGAAGTTTTCTTTTAATGAAATTCACTGTGTTCCTAAAGAAAAGATTCTCCCAGATAATGTGACGATCCTAAACATTTATGTTACGGTTTGTTTCTTGGTTTGTTCAAGAGAGAGCGCAGCTGGTTCCAGTGTATCGATACTGCAGAAAATGATCAGCAGAATATCAGAATAGATAACTAATGATTAATTGATTTTTTATTTATTTTTTTTTTTTTAGTAAATCCACAACAGTACCCATGAGTCTCAGCTGCCGAGATTCATGAGTCAAATAGAAGAGTAAAACAGTTTTCAAAAAAGCCTAATTTTGAGCTTCACTTGTCTTTCACACTGATAAGAATGTTTAGTTCAGTGATTGAATGTTTTTGTATGAAATATACCTCGAGGAGTTATAGTTAATGTCTCTATTATGTGCACAGGCTTGTAGCTTTTGACCTTTTATTTAAGTACTCGATATTTTATTTGCACAGTTGGTCATATTTTTGCACCGGCGACCTTTCAAACTGCTCTAACTGTGGGTCGCATAAAATTGTCTGTGGAGAAGATAATTAGGACTTTTACCTTTTAAAACACTGGAACCACAAATGACTCCTGTCACTTTGCAACATTAATATTATCAGCTAATAATATCCATCATGTCTAAGAGTCTTGCTGAGTCCTGAATCCATGTGGTGATGAGTTGATATAGACTGTGTGACTGTGCAGGGCTGGAGAGAAGATCACAGTGACACCCTCATCCAAAGAACTGCTGTTCTACCCTCCTGAGGTGGAGGCCACTATCACCGGAGGTAAACTCCTACACACGCTGCAATCTGACAAACCCACGGCAGCTTTTTGGGTCCTTGTATTAGCTGTGTGCGAGCGCCTGTAATACTTTAGCACCAACTTTGAACTGTATTGATTGCACACTGGAGGAAGAAATAAAGTAATTACACTCTCTCGACAGAGTCGTGTCCAGGTCGGCTGGTGGACATCGCAGGGCGCGCAGGTCTCTTCCTGGAGGGCAAGGTGTCGCCAGAGCTACAAGGTGTGGAGATTTCTATCACTGAAAGAGGCGCCGCTGCACCGCTCATTACTGTGGCCACTAATGAGATGGGAGCATACAGGTATGAGCTCAACACTTCATCTGAGATATGAAAGTAAACATCACAAAAACTAGCTGTCTGTGATACAAAGAGATGAAAATAGCATTCCTGTAAATTTTTTACTCACACAAATCATTCGTACACCAGGGGGCCAGTCCTTAAATATATTTTAACCCCTTAAAGAAGTGTAGAAATTGCAGCTATGGGGCACTGGGTAGCTCATTTGGTAGAGTGTGCACCCCATATTCAGAGGCTATGTGTCCTCATTGCAGCTGTCGCGGGTTCGAATCCAATCGGCAGCCCTTTGCTGCATGTCATTCACACTCTAGTCTCCATTTCCTGTCATCTCTCCAGCTTTCTTGTCAAATAAAGGCCATAAAAGCCCCCAAAAAATCTTTTAAAAAAAAAAGAAATCGCAGCCATGTATGGATCCTGAAAGTATGATATTTAGCTGTCTGTGTCATGAAAACCATAGTGAAATTTTTGATGCATCAATGCGTTGTGTGAACTTTAGTTTCAAAAGTTTGAGCATAATTATCTTCTGAGAAAAAAAATATTAACATATTTTTTTCTCCATGTTGCTCCAGATACTGCTGTACATTATGATTCCTATAATACATGTGTAGGAGCTATTTAAGATGTTAAATTGAATCTGCAGGTTACTGTTCCTTCACGTTTTGGCCTCTGGGAGATCCCCTGAAGATGGGTGTCTCGGGGGTTTGTCGGCAGTTGCCTTGAGCCCTGAACCAAAATAGTTCTTCACAGGCAGGAACATACTAGAAATCATTTTGTGCTGACTTTAAAATGTCAGTGTGAAAAGTAAAGATGTCAAGTTCACAACATTATGCAATGAATTCCTATGAATGCCCCTTATTCAGTCTTTTTTGCTCTTGTTTCACTAGTAACAGTTTGATAATTTTTAAGTTATTTTTTATTTAAGTTGGATGATATTGTGTGCTGTTTTTGCATCTCATCCCGGAGACCTGACGTCCTAACCACCGCTTTGCTCCTCCGTTTCCCTCAGTGTGGGTCCGCTCCACAGCGACCGGCAGTACGACATCAGTGCCAGTAAAGAGGGTTTCGTCCTGAGTCCCGTGGAGGGAACCCAGGGAGATTTCAAGGCGTTCGCTCTGGCTGGTGTCACCTTCAAGGTACAATGTGACCAGCCCTCACTCGCATACATATTACACCCTAATAATCAGCAGCCGCTGTTACATCTGCACTCATTCGGCTGACACTTTGGTCCAGAGTGTCTTACAATTGTAGCTCTTTGTTCACACTTGCTACTTTGAGTGATTATGTGGTTTAAAGTGAATATGAAATTACACGATGAAAAAAGCCATTTGTTAGTTCATACAGTATGTTTTTATCAAATACAATTAAAAGAAAATATCACAGATGATTAGTTGAAACACTTTGTCTGCTTTGCTGCGTGCTCTTAGTGCATCGCCTTTGTACTGCTTTTGTTAAAATGGTCTGCAATTATCTGCAGCGACCATGAGATCCTGGCACAAACGATCAGTGTTAGCTTCCTTTTCAGACTGTGTAATAAATTGCTTTGAAATCTTTTGTACAGCGTTTACAATGAGATTTCTGTCCTTATTTACTCTTATAAATCCTCTCTGGAATAAAACACTAGAGGCACTAAACTCACCTGTCAGTCTGATTATACACACAATCTCACAGTTTGTCTGTGCTAGTTTAGCATCATTACATTGGGCATTTAGTCCACAGTCTTTTATTTTGAAAAGACTGGAGGAGTTTAATGTGTTACTTCCAAACTTATCTGTCAGTTTTTATTATTAAGTCTTGACACACTCATGTCATAACCTGTCCTCTCTGTCCCTCTGTGCTTTAGATCAAATCAGAAGATGGTCTTCCCTTGTCGGGTGTCCTCCTGTCTCTGAGTGGAGGACAGTTTCGCTCCAACCTGTTGACTCAGGACACCGGCCTGCTCACCTTTAATAACTTGGTAAGGATCCAGCACTTTGTTCATGTGCTTTCACCCTTTGTGATTTTCTTTCCGTGGTCTCAGATATCACTCTGCTGAACTGTAAAGCTGATTTATAGCTGTAAAAATTTTGCAGTTATTTTCTGTGAATACCCTTCCATGAAATGGTTTTCCATAGCTGTTACTACGTTACGTTACAAACGTTTTGTTTACCACCACGTACGTTTGTTCATTTTCTCCACGTGTTGCCTCTCTTTTTTTCATTTATACCGGCAAGCTGAAACAATGTTTGAATAGAGTTTGCATCTGTTGTTTGGAAAGACGTGCTGCAAGTGGGGCAAGATTTTTTTTTTTAATTAGGGGTCTTTGAAGGGTCATGGAAAAGTTTTGCAATTGCAACCGTGAAAATGTGTGCAAACCATTTATGTACTGTATTTTTGTGCTTCACATTCAATGTAATCACTGCTTTTCTGTCCCCAGAGTCCTGGTCAGTACTATTTCAAGCCCATGATGAAGGAGTTCCGCTTTGAGCCGGCATCTCAGATGATCACAGTGGAGGAGGGTCAAAACCTCAGCATCGATATAACTGGCATTAAGACTGCTTACAGGTAAACGGATACACCTGCATGCTGTTTGTTTCAGGAGCTCCAAAAATGTCCACATCACATGATTCTGACCAGTGTTTCGGTCTTGTGCTGTCCTCAGCTGCTACGGAGCGGTGCAGTCTCTGAGCGGGGATGCAGAGAGGGACGTGGCCGTGGAGGCGGTGGGACAGGGAGAGTGTAGCCTCTACAGCGAGGACACCGTCACCGACGAGGAGGGCCGCTTCAGACTCAGGGGTCTGCTGGTGAGTACGCAAGCTAACATGTTAAAATTAGATAGGAAGGTTTAGAAATAAAATGTATGCATTGTTCAGATCACAGTCAAGGGTCATGGAAAACCTGGAAAAGTCATTGATGTTTACAGTCACATTTTTTCAGACCTGGAAAAGTCATGGAATTAGTGGAAATCATTGAAAGTTTTGAAAAAGTCATGTAGTTTTGCTATGTTTAATGAAATTGTCACAGAAATCTTATGTTGGTAACCTTTCATGTAATCAGGGTTAGAAATTAGCATGAGCTAACTGCTTCACTCTCCAGCCAAAAGAACTTTAGTAATCTATTGAATGGCTGGTAGATTTTGGAATCCACCAGCCACAGTAGCATTTGGGCAGAAAAGTGAATTTCCAACATCGCACGTGATGTAGCAAAACAGCAAATTAATTTTATTCAGCAGATGTTTGACAACAATGCGTGACGTTTTGTTACCATCATGTGTGTTTCCTCAGTTTTTCCCTGTGTTCTCTCCCTCCCTCCATGTGTGCCAGCCTGCTGAAAGTATAGAGTTTGAATATTATGTGTTTTGAAAAATGCTGTGGGACAAGAATTTTTTGTTGTTATTATTGTGGGTCCTTGAAAAGCCCTGGGAAATTTTTGAAACGTTGTCCATAAAAATGTGTGGGACCCCTGACTGTCCTGTCTCAGATCTTTAGAAAAAGTAGTGACTTGACCTTGTGAAAGACTGTGTAAGCAATTTGAACAGACGGCGTCTTGTTAGCTTTTCTTACTCCACACTTTATACGACTTAATGAATGTAATGTGTCCTTGCAGCCTGGTTGCAAATATCTAATTCAGCTGCGATCTGAAGGGAACGACCACATAGAGAGGGCCTTACCGCAACACAGAGCTATAGAGGTAAGGAGCAAACTCATTAAAGGCCTCTCTCGGCCCACACAGCAGGTTTGTAACATTACTTGTTTGTAGTACTCGAAGAAAGGATTCTGCAACTCTGGAAAGTAATCACCGCGGCAACTATTTCATCTTTCATGACAGCGATGGTGAGGTAAACAGTCGAAATCCTCCTCTCATGTTACCAAAGAATTAACCAGGAATGTGCAGTATGTGATTGGCCAACGCAGCACCTTCAGTTTTTTTGCAGCCTCCCTGAACGTTGTTACTTTACAAGCCAGCATTGCTTTGCCGCAGTAACTGGATTTAAAAAGGTCTCTTAAATATTAAATAAAATCATCATTTTCAGTGCAGAATCTCCTGACACACCTCGCAGGAAAAACCTCTGACTTCCCCATACTCATGCAACAAACGGGCAGAGATGATAGACTTTGTTCTGATGAGTTGGGGTTTTTTTTAGGTTTTTTTTTACCCAGGATAACAGAAAATGAATAAAACATTGTTTTCCGTCTTCTATTTTTCTCCTCGGTTTTTTGACCCCCAAAAGTGCTTTGTTTTTGAAATAAAGATCAAATAACTACTTGTTTTGTTTTTTTTATTTATATTAAAGAAACAAAAATTCGAAGACTGAAAAGTACACTGATCCAACAGCCACCAACTCCAGATTGGTTCAAATAAACCCTTAATTTATGAAATGTATGCTGGCTGTTTACGTGCTAAAATAGATTTTTATTTAAATAGAGCCTGGTGTATCAGACACGTAGACACAAAAACATGTGAAAATGGGGTCCGGGTTGGAAAATACTGAAGTCATCTTTCAAAAGCTCTGGTTCAGATACCACCTTTGATGATGACGAGTGGACGTCTCCATCTGCTGATTAATATCATGGGCTTTGATCAAAAGCTCCAGAAAAGAATGAACTTAAAACCTCTACTTAAATGCTATTCATGATCCTTCAGTCCAAACAGTAACTCGTGTTCAATGTCATAGTGTTTTTTTCTTTATACGTGGCATTGAAAACTAGAAAGGAGGGTACGGAAAACTTTCTAATTGAATTGTTGAAATAACTGTGGGAACCCTGTGATTATGACTTATCAGCAGCCTTATCACATGGTTCCTTTCTATACGCAGAACAAAAGCAGCCGTAATCCCATTGCAAGTTTAAACCTCTCGGTTCATAATTTGAGCTTGTCTGCAAAGTGCAGCACCCCCTAATCTCTCAGGCAAGGCTGGAAATGCCTTAATTCCACTTAATTCTCTGTTATTATCGCACCGTGTGACTTGTACAAAGCTTTATCCACAGTTCACATTTTACGTTTTCTTTAAGAGGCCAAGTTTGTGTCTGTACATTAAACTCTGTGTTCCCCCCTCAGGTCGGCAGCAATGACATTGAAGGAGTCAACATTATCGCCTTCAGGCAAATCAATCAGTTTGACCTCAGCGGAAACGTCCACACGTCCCCTGAACATCTCGCAACACTATCGGTACGAGTGCACGGCTTAAAGTGTCCCTGCATTTTCTTTTAAATTGAACTTAATGACATTTCTACAACTCCTCTGCGATGCCCATATGGCAGCTTAACATGATTGAGACCGCGTTTCTCCGCTTTGTTTGTCCAGGTGAAGCTTTACAAGAGTGACAATCTGGACAACCCCATCAACAGCGTCTCTCTGGGACAGTCCCTCTTCTTCCACTTCCCTCCTCTGGACAGAGATGGAGAGGTATCTGTTTGTAATTCTGCTCTCTTAATGGAATACTTGCCCCCAAAAATGATCATTTCTATATCAGTTACTCGCCGTGTGTCATCACGAATTTGTGAAGAAAACATTGTTTTTCTCGCATGCCTGAACGGTGACCGAAGAATCATAGGACGCAGAAATGTTTAAGATAGTCGGAGTTTAGCAAAGATGCATGTGTTTGTGAAGTACTGAGCATATGACCGCATCATTTAGACTTTAATTGTTCTGCATGAGTTGTGTGAGAGTTTTGCTGTTGATAAGCTCAGCTCCAACTTCCATCAATTCATCAAGAGTTTTCTTCACAGTTTTTTTTTTACTGTGGAGGCATGTGAGAAAAACATTTTTTAATGAATTCAAGGTAATACTGGGTGAGTAAATGATAAACAAATGATCTTTTTATAGATTTTTTTTAATTTTAAAAAGGATGTTGTGAAGACCAAACTACTGAAACATTTTCACTGTAGTTCTACGGCCTTGTTCACACGCACACGGATATATATTTGAAAATATAGCTTTTGCAGTGCATTTTGGCCTTTTTTTCCTACACAAATTGCATTTTAGGGCACTGAAAATGGATCTTCCATAAAATTCCATCCAGGGTGAAAATGTGCAGAAACTCAGTTATCAGTGTGGATGTGCAGACAGGAAAAAAACAACAAGATTTTCGGTAAAGACAACAGTGTGTGTTTTTATCTCCTTTGTAAAGCGCCACAAATGAGACAACAGTTTGTGCAACAACTAAAATAGTGCCGGCTCTAGGATTTTTTACATGTTTGCACATAAATGTTCCTGCTACAGGGAGCCTTCTGGTGAAAGTTTTTTGGCTAACATCGTCATCTTTGTACGCCTTTAGGGTTAAGTAATATCACTACCTGTTGGTTTTGCATGCACTTGAAAGCAATTCAGTTGTGTTTTGCATTTTCATTTTTTTTGTTTTCTGACAGCAAAGCAGAGAAAAACTCTGTTTTCAAAAATACCCATGTCCATGTGGACGAAGCCTAAAGCTAAAAGTCATATTTTCCAGTCTGTATTTTTCAGAGACTGTAAGTTTCTTTCATGTGGACCGGATTCTGTGTTTCACTAAATGTATTGACCCAGAATATGCTGCTGGTGGATCTAAAGTCACCTTTCTCTTTGGTCTCCAGAGCTATGTGCTGATGCTGTACTCCACGCTGTCGCGCTCCCAGTACGACTTCACTCTGCCTCAGGTCTCCTTCACCTCCAGCGGCTACCACAAGCACGTCACCCTCACCTTCAACCCCACTGTGAGATGCTTCTTTATATTTTCACCCACATTTAACCTGCAGAATATGTCACTGATAAGAACTACAGGATTTCTGGTGAGGTGTGTTGTGCAGATTTTGGGAGCTTTGTATAAAAACATCTCTGCGTTTGCGTTCCCCACAGCGTAAAGTGCCTGACCAGGATGTTGCCCAGGGCTCCTACATAGCTCTGCCCCTCACGCTGCTGCTCCTGTTAGCAGCGTACAACCACGAGAAGGTACAGAGTCACCTCCTCCTGCTGCACACGATATGTTCAAAGAGCTCTTCTTGCTCAACTGTTGAATATTTTAAATTTGTTTGGATGGAAAAAAACCTCCCTGGAATTCAGCTTCATCAAGGCAAAGCCTAAAAATTAGAAAGGCATCAGAAGAATGTCTTATTTCTTGTAGTTTTATTGCTTTCTAATCAGTGTTTACTGAATATTTAACAAATTTAAACACATTTTTGAAAACAACACATTAAAGGGATGTGAGATGGTAGAGAAGACAGAGTACAAGATGGGTAGGTGTGATTTTGTTTTCTTTATTGATGTGTTTTCTGTGTGTCTGTCTGTGTGTGTGTGTGTGTGTGTCTGTGTCTGTGTCTGTGTGTCTGTGTGTGTGTGTCTGTGTGTGTGTGTGTGTGTGTGTGTGTGTGTGTTTGTGTGTCTGTGTCTGTCTGTGTGTGTGTGTGTGTGTGTGTGTGTGTGTGTGTGTGTGTGTGTGTGTTCTGATCAATCTGTTCTTGTTTAGGTGTGTATAGTGAATATTGCAGCAGAAAATGGCAATATTTATGTTTAAATGTATTTATTTATTCTTTATCAAACAGGAAAAAGGTATTTTTACTTAAATTTTATTTATTTATTAATTTTTTATATTTTTATTTATAATCATTATTATTTACAATAATTATATACTCATATTTCATTTTCTAGTCTCCCATTTTTTGCCATGTTCGAAATAAAATTATAAACATGACTTTTGTCTGGGATTTTCTTAATATTTCAAGTAAGAAACTGTTTATCTAAAAAGCATTTATTTAAAAGCTTTTGCAAACCTGTTTTGCAGGTGATCCCCCTCCTGCTGCAGGTGGTGAACCGTATCCAGGGAGTGAGGAGCATGGCCCAGACCAGCGGGGACAGCGCTGCTCTGGATGAAGCCAAACGTCAGGCCAAGAGACAGAAGGCGAGACGCACATGAGGACCCAACCCGGCTCAGCTCAGACCACATCCTGGGACACTGAATGGTACACTTGCACACATGGTTGCAGCCTCAGAGCGCGCCGCGGGTTAGCTTAGAGGATGCCGGTTCACTAGATAACGTTTGGAGTGGCTAATTGTAGGTGCAAGTGAACTATTTAGCTCAATAAGATGTGATTTGGCCTCAACCACTCGATGCGCATTACCACCACCTCATCAGCCATTCAGATTCACCCGACTGATCGCTGACATTTTACAGGTTGTTTTTTTTTTCTGTTTTGTTTTTTAAACTCCTTTTTTCCAGAACACTCGTCTAAGAAAATTGTTAATATTTGTGATAGAAGATGAGCCATTTTTATACCTTTGTAATTTATCTAGGTCAACTAAAATCTTTTGCTTGCGTTTTGAAAGCACTTGATTGCTTTTGATTATCGGTCTTAACGCACCATCAGAGAGCGTGGATGATAGTGTGTTTCACCTACCGGCATTTGGGTCGATTCAGCAAATACACAAAGGGGATTTTCATCCGAATGTGGCTGGAATTTGCTTTAACTAAAGGGACAGCTCACCCCCAGATCAAAAATCCATATTTTTCCTCTTACCTGTCGTGTTATTATTCAGTTTAGATAGTTTTGGTGTGAGTTACGGAGTGTTGGAGATATCAGCCGTAAAGATGTCCGCCTTTTCTCCAATATAATGGCATAAGGTGGCAATCAGCTTCTGGTGCTCAAAGTGCAAAAAACGCACCTGTTACCTGTATCACTGTGAGGAAGGAAGTGTGCATCGACTCATGGACGAGAGGCTTGTTTTCGTAAAAGTGCGAGATGCAAACAGTTAATAACGTGTTCCGTGACTGAGCTGTAACGTTAGTCGTGCTAAATGCACACTTCCCTCTGCGCAGCCATTCAGTTACAGTTTCAGCACAAAAATAAGATCAAACTAAAAACATGTATTTTTTATTTGAGAGTGAACAGTACCTTTAAGGATATAAAAATGTAAATGTTTCATTGATTTCAGTGGGTTCAAATAAGAGTCAAATCGATTTAGAGCTCATGAGATGAATTTCAGAATTATTTCAAAGCCTGTTGTTGTATGTCGCTGCCGTGCGGAAAGAGTAGTTTCTAAATGTTAAAAGAAATGATTTGTGGTTATAGAAACACATAAGGGGAAGAAAAATAGGAAAGCACAGACATAAACTGAACTAAACTGAAAAGAAAAACTAAGTATAAAAAAACATCTTTGGTAACTAAAATAAAAACCAGACTTACCTACCTTACCTTACCTACGAAACTAACTTGAAACAATACGAATATACAGGAAATGTCTTTAGTTTTTGTCAATTTGGTAACATTTTTCAACACATTAAGCAGGAGACATTGGCACATAAGTTTATTGAGGCTGTGAAAAGTAAGTGTTACTGAAATCAAACAAACAAAATAATCAAATAAATAATATTAAAAAAATATATAAGTACTAAACTGACAGAAGCAATATGAAAAAATTGAATTGAATGAATTTTGAAAAAAAAGAAAAATTAAAAAAAAAAAAATTTTAAATATATAACAACTGCTTGGTAGAAGGAATTTAAACTTAATAACCGATTTTTCACCAGCAAGAGTGATGAACAATCACAAGCCTTGTATATGTTTTTAAAATTTTCTTTTGCTAGCTCTTAAATGTTTTTGACTCTTATTTGACTCCGTAGATTTAGTATAAAACTGAAATCAGCCCCGAGCTGAAGCGACCTCTATAACGCCATCACGAATGTGGGATTGTGTAACTCTGAAAGACAGCCAAAGACTTTGACAAGTTAAAAAACGCTTTATACAGTTGTGTGTCACGTCATATCACCTTAATGTAAAATCACCCACCGGTTACGGTAAAGCACTCCACTTCTGATGGTATTTTATAAGCTGTTAAGTGCGATGCAAGATTGACTTTATGTCAGTTTCAGCTCAGGAAAGTGATGGTCGATAGGATGCTCGAAATTTGGGTTTGAATACTGTGTGTGAGGAGATTTTTCTTTTTTTTTTGGGATGGGTGGGAGGGTGGGGAGCTATAGGGGTATAAAGTGATAGTTGATTAATTTATTAACATGTCTAATCAGATGTGAATGATAACCTAGTTTGTGTGCTGAGGGAACCTCTTTCAGAAATGTTTTTTTTTGTTTTTTGAAAGACGTTCTGTCAGATGAAGTGTGTGATATTTTAAAGAGCAACATTAAATCTAAGAAGACTGATGTCCATAGAAGGGAAAAACGAATGAGTATGTCTACAGAGGGTGTGTCACGACTTTGAGTCAAACTTAAAAAGATAAGACAGAATCGTAATTTCGTGAGCTCTTTGTCTTATTGAGCTGTGTAATGCACTGTGAAAACTATGGACCCCAATTATATTTTTTTTTTCTGTGTGTAATTCATCTGCTCTCAGTTTTGGCTGAAGGATGAAAAGGCCACTGACTATTTACTGGGTTGAAAGATATTCCAATTAGTCCACATTAAGGGGGAGTTGATTAGTTTGCCTGGGGTGTGAGGGGGGGAGGGGGGGGGGTATTAATTGTCATTTGGTCAAAATCTGTTAGTTTTTTTTTTTTTTGAGATAATGAATAAAGTTTGACTGGAAGGAAATTAATTTGACTGTTTTATGATTTTGCCTCTAGGGGGCAGTGTAAGTTTAGGCATGAATATTTTCATAAAGATGGCAACAACTGTCAATATGATCCTTTAAGTAGTAACATACAGAGCTCATATATTAGTTATTGATAACATAAAAGACTACTCATAGACAATTTACTCAACTGAATGATCTTTTAGCAAAAATGCTTCAGGATGCAAACAAGACAAGCTTTTTTTTCCTCTTTTTTTTCAATAAAAGGGGTTAAAATGCTCTTATAGTAGAGTTGAGCCACTTTACTGATTTTCATCTGAAATCTTCCTGTTGTAATGTGAAAAGAAAGTAAATATGAAACACAAATTCCCTCTGCACTCTGGAGAGCTTTGCCCTCGCTGCTCTCTTCACTGTGCATTCGATAATGTAAAATGTGTCAGATAGCAGACGGCGCAGATTTTAATGAACTACAGTAGTCTGACTCCCAAGTGATGCTGAGAGGAAACAGGACGTCTAAAAACCATTCCACCACTTTGTTAGATCAGCAGTCCCACAGTGAAGTCAGGTAATTTGGGACACTTTTTGTTGGTAGATTACCAAGAAAACCACCTGAAATTCTGAACACTGCCTCATTATCTCTTTGAAACCTGGATTCTCATCACTTTTCTTGAGGGGCTTTCAAACGCCTTTCACAAGTATTTTAACCATTGAACCCTGAGAAAATTGGTTTGATTTCTTTCTAAAAACATGGGGAAAAAGGCAAGAAAATCTTTTTTTTTTTTTTTTAAAGCTAGGGAAAAATGTCCAGAAAACTACATTTATTACTATCATGATTATATATTTAAAATTATTTTTACTTAATTGCAATCATATTTAAGCAGTGGCTCATTTTCCTTTTATTTTAAAAACTTTCTAGTGTCGATTTTCTTTTTTGTGTGTGTAATTTTCAGGCAATTTTCTTGTCATTTTTCATAATTTCCTGCTATTTTATGTGTCAGTGCCTTCTTCCCATAATTTTCTGGGGGGAGAAATCAAGTTAATTTGCCCAGTTTTCAAAGGGTTAAGTGTTAGTTGAAGCACTTATAGATCTGTGCTATTTTTTTATAAAGAAAATATGTTACCAAGTAAAAAAAACTTGAGAAACTTTGGACCTTTAAACACATCGAGAACCCTTACCTCGCTGTGATGACATGATCAGGTAAAATAAGACAGTTGTTTTTGTTTGATTTTTTAAAAAAAAGTTGAATCTGTTTATCAGTTTAGTCATGAATTTATTAAATCCGTACCCTGACCATTCACTGAAACAGATCCTCTGACTTTTCTGCCGTGCTCTCCTTGTTCTTTCACTGTCTGTTTCCTTGGCGCCGTGTTGTCTGCAATCGACATGCGTGTGTGAGTTCGCATGCATGAAACAATTACGGCTATTCCAGACTATTGTGGTTGAAGTGGCAAAAATACTACAAATGTCTGTACGGGTGGCACACATGATTCTATAAGTTATGATTTTAGGGGATCCTAAAAACCGACTGGTTTTACTTCTGAAAAATGTCCAATTTTAGCTTCATTTTTGTCCCATTTTACTTGAATGCATTCAGGATACTGAAAACCCTTTCCCATCAAAAATAAAGTGTATTGTGAATTTTTTGTCATTATAATTTAACTAATTTAACTGAAGCACTCTCATTCCCATAAAAAAAAAAACAATATGCCACATGGCTTTTATTGTAAATTGTGGCACCTCAGATTTATTTGTGTGTCTTTGCTCCGTCTATCCTTATTATCTCAGACCAATCAAAACGCTTGTTTCATGTAAAGCACATTTGTCACGATTTAAGAAGCCCAAGATGTAAAACCTCATCTGTTCCACATTTGACCGAACCTGATCAGGTATTAGTTGCTTTAAAAAGAAAAAACTGAGTGGTTTGAAAGTGTTAACTGGAAGAAGAAAAAATGATTTCCCGACTAGCTTCCATTGTCAGCTAATAATGGGCGAGACACACCATTCATCAATCATTACAGCCACAGTAAATTACATCGCAGTTAGACACAGATCTGCTGTTCGGATGCTAATTTATAAGCCACGCTGGTGTTTGAGCTCGCTGAAATGTAGCTGGTTGGTGTCATGAGGTGAGCCGGCTCGGAGCTCAGAGGAGGTGCTTGTTAGAAATTGTATTGTAATAACGGCTTTAACCAAAAAACCTGAAACAGTTCCTGAACTTTTTGTCTATATAAAAATGCAACTGGCCTTTTCACAGCAGATATTTTGGCACACTGTAGCAGTGAAGGTAAAGATGGAGCCATACAGTTACTGTCGTTACATGAAGGTTTATGGTAACCTACATTATTTTGTTGATTTTGTAGTATGCAGGTGTGTAGATCTTTTAAAAGACATGATTATGTTGGAATAAAGGCCCATCTACCTCTACAAGTAGCATTGTCTAAAACTGGTTTGCTTCTTACTGATAATGCTCAAAAATTGTATTATTTTATTATTCAAATATGGTTCCGTTGTATGTGTTTTTAACACAAAACCCCTCCTCGCAACACCAAAACAGTGCAGCAAGTTGAACTTGCAAAGCACGAAACATTGTAAAAAAAAAAAAAAAGGATGGGAAAAAAAGACAGACACAAAGAAAAAAGACTGAGGTTGAAAAACACTTCATAATTCATAAAATAACAAAATGAAACAAGATACACATGATAAGTGTAAGATTGTTATTTTTTTAATGTCTGTTTTATTTTTTCAGTATAACTTTCTTCAGTGCCAAATGCCAACTTTTTTTAAATCGGTTTTAACGCCAATATTTTCCTTTTTCAGTTCCATGTTTTGTTTTTAGTGACAAATCATATTTTCAATGCCAAAATGTACTGTCACTCCTCTGGTCCCATACTGATGGTCCCTCAGAGCTGTGGGCCATCAGAGCAATGGCATGGCACCGTGCTATCATGGTGACTTAACTGTCTGGAGACACTGTCCTCTCTCACCGCGGTGCCTCTGTGGCTCATCAGAATACATATGATTACAGTGCTAACTGTATTATGGGCTTCTTGCGGCTGCATTGTTATAGTTCAGAAGCTCTCCCTCTCTTGTTAGCCTCTGTGCTATTTTGGGTGGTTTCTGTCCATAGTCTAAGCTACTGCTATAAGCTACTGGATAATAAAATTCAAACACGTGGCATTTTAACAAGGACATTCAACAGCAGCACCTTTCGTGAAGCTTTTCAGACTGACAATGGCTAATTCTCCTGAGGCGTGCTGACACTGTTTACTGCCGGTGAACACACAGTTGAGCATGAGGGCCAATGAATCTTAATCATGTTTAATAATAATTATGTTAACATGTGAAATACAACAAGTAGCTGATATCTCATTAACAGTTTATAGCCATTTCAAACTATGTAATACATCATCATTTCATTGCACTTGATTTCCGGAAGCTAAAAAGCAGTGATTGTGTGCATGTTAATGTGTGCATGCGAGCGTGCATCTGAATGACAGACATGTTTTAGGAAGTGCAAAATTCAGAAGTTGAGGCAGTGCTGAGAGGGAGAGTGGAAAATAATTAAAAAATATATGTGTGAACGGAGCCTATACAGATAATATTCAAGGCTGACATATTACATGACATCTGCAAAAATAACAATGAAATAGCATCTGAGGTAACGGACTTATTTGAGAGCTATAAGTTAGTAATATTTCTTGGTAAAATGACTTCCCTTGAGATTCTTAAGATTAAGATGCTTAAAATTTCTGTGCCTTTTAGGTTTTTAATCTGGAAATCAGTCTCCTCTGCTATTCCTTCTCATTTTTGTCTCCAGTTTGAGCTTTAAAAAGTGAACTGCTGGTTCCTTTTTCATTTTTGCTCATCATTATTTCTTATCTCTCTCCTCAGCATTGTTAGTGTTTGCCTTTCTCCTTTTCTTTTCGACACAGACACATAGGAGACGGCGCGGTCTTATGTAGCTTATGTGGCTCTTGCTCAGGAAGGGCTACCTCTCTTTGTCCTCTCCTGCGAACATGAGGGCCATTGTTTGGGAGCTTGTCGCTCAGTGTGCAGCCTTGTGAGCTGAGACATGGCTCATCTGCTGGCATTTTGTCCTGATGAGATGCAGCCAATTAGTGTGAGCCACTCAGCTCAGCGTCTGTCTGAGGCGACCTGAGGAATCAAAGAAGCAACAACAACACACATCAGGGTCGGCAGCTCCATCGCTCAAGTTCATAACAAATGGCGGCTTTCTGTAGACGTGAGTCATACTTTTCCTGTTTTTTTTGGTTTTTTTATACGACTTATTTTCTCGAAAAAACTGTTTTGGTATTTTTCCTGTTGCAGCCATCCGCAGGGATCATTATGATACAATTTACTGACATTCTAGTATGATTTTATGCAAACAGCTGTTTCACGACGCCTATCACTCACTGTCATTACAGAGCTTTCAAAGCACTATCTGTGTGCGTTACGCAGCCGCTAAGTAGCTCCCGAATTGCATTTCAGGGACCTTCCAGGATCCTTCAGGGCTTCTAAGAAGTCCCCATCAAAAAGTGGATTAGTCGAAGCTTTTTAAACCAGATAATGTGCAGTGTTTGTTGTCTCATGAGGAGTTCCTGCACTGCAATGTAACAGCTAAATCTTGATCAAACAACAGTTTAAATGAAGATTTGTTTTGCTGTATGAGTGAGGGATTTCAATAATTAACAGTTTAAACGTTAATTGACAAAAAAAAGTTTTGACTGATTAATACTATCAGTTAAACAGATAAAAACATAAATGATAATAACAGATAGGTCTTATATAGTGCTTTTCTAAGTACTCAAAGATGCTTTCCATGACATGCAAAAAGAAAACATATACAAATACAAGAACAGAAAACAAATACAACATGTAGATATCCATACACTAATCCAAACAAAACGACATTCATGTTTGCCAATCTACAATTGATTATGACACAAAAAGTGGACAAGGTACAAAAACTGATCAAACTTTATGGTTAATACTTGGTTATTTGAGCTTGGTAGCATTTGGAGTTTGATGTGATATAGAAGTTTGACCAGTTTTAGCAACAGTAACAAGCAAACACTGTTAATTAGTGAGTACTCATTTGAAGACCATATTACCATACTACCCAGGCATTTCATACAAGCCAATGAGATGTGATAGGGTGTTTGCACAGACTAAACGGACGCTCTTTGATTGATGCAAAGAAGATTCATACAGTTACAAAACTAAACTAAACAATCACAAGGCTTTTAGAAATGTTGCATTGTTTGCAATTTTGTGTTTGCACAGTCTTGTTCAGGCACTGAAATGAACAATTTTGAACAGTTTTAGTCTTGAACAGCGATCCCTAGCCCACATACCAACAAAATATATTTGTTTTTTGCACAACAACTTTCAGGCATTGAAATGAACAGTTTATACTTTATTACACACTTCTGACAAAAAAAATCAACCCATTGTCCCCATATGAGGACATTATTCTTCAAGAACGACTTACTGTTGAAAGACAATACTTAGTTTCTTTTAAACTTATCAGGTGTAAATTATCCCAAGTAGCTTGGGGAAATGAAAAAGGCCTAGGCTACCAAACAAAAGCTAAGGTCTCAAGAGGTAAAATTGAATATACTTAATATACCTTTTAAAGAGACAACCCCCACCTCGTCAGTGGATTCTAATTCTCTTCAGTGTTACAAAGAATCAGCAAACTTTCTGTTGCTGCCTGTAATCCCAGTAAACTCACAGTGACACCAAAACGGCTCAACTCTGTCGTTTAACCCATGAGGTAGCCTTGTGATGTTAACAGTTAGCCTTGGCAGTATGTGTGCGAGCAGGCTGACTTTCATGTCCATGATGTGGAGCTCACACTCCCGCAGCAGCGGTTTTATTATAAATACCAATCTAAGAAGCATGATTATGGATGAAACATTAGCAGCTTTATTTCTATTGCAGCCACCACGCTAGCTGTCATTATTTCCATTAAAGGCCACAAAGGCGTGTTATTCGAGTGATAATAGAAAGTCAAACCCAGTATACGTGGGAGTGGCCACGTATGAGGGATTTCTGGGAGGTGATAGTCCATGATTTCACAGAGGAGTTGTGGATTTAAATCTTCCAGAGTCATGCGCTGCAATAACTCCTCTTGTAGCGCCTCCTGCATCATGAGGGAGCCAGTTCCTACCGACAAGTGCATAGTCATAGCGTCATGTGACCTATGAAATGCAAAAAAGGTGTTTCCATTGCTGTTTTGTGAAATATGGCTTTTTCAAATCAATACCACCTCATGTGAGTGTCAGAACGTTTTTGCGAGTTTTTTCGACATTGACATATTTCCATTAGGTGTATTTTATATTCGCGATTTCAATTTGTGAAATTTGAGGGTTAATGGAAACCTGCATATTGAAAGCGGTAAACAATGATCAGTTAACGAGGGTTAGCTCTCACGCCAAAAAACCCATCTAAATTAGCATCTGTAATGCGAGTGTATTCAGTGTTTATTAAATGCAGATGATTGGAAAGTCTTATCCAAAATCCATCATCATGACCGTTCCTGCGTCTGCTGCATTCGCATCAGCGTGTCACCTAATATAACCCCTCTCCATTCATGTCACCCCACACTCCAGTGGCTTGCTGCCCAGCCTGAGTCACCCCTACGAGTCATAATGCATTGGCCGGGACACAAGTCATTGTAGAGTGGAGGAGGGAGGAGGGCGGAGAGGGGCGCAGCCCGCCGTCTGTGGCACATTTACACCAGACATTTGATGAGAAGGCCAGAGAGAGGGGCAGAGGAATTGAATATTCATCGGGGACGATGACAACACGGGCAGTGGTGAGGATGATGTGTAATAGTATCTACTGGCTGCCTTTTGTGGGAGCTGAAGTCTGTGTGTGCGGAGACACGACCCAGACGGACTCTGAGTGCCAGTTTCTATCAGAGCAAGAGGTGTGTCATGTCACCCTTTGATGAAACCTAATGCCTACTTACTGTATGCCCGATGTAATGATAGCTGAGGCGGCTGCGTATCCAATAATGTAATCAGAGAGATCAAAAGTGCACAGAAGGCATTAAAAGTCTTGCATCATTCATACTGACTCAGAATACGAATTTTAACTGTACTCTTTGGGCTTAGTCACTCCAAACCAGCCCCTCATTGTGTTTCAACGTGGCATGCAAATTTGTACTGTTGATGAATTGCAAACGGTCTTGACAGAGGTGACCTTTGAGGGCATGGAAAGCTCGAGAGTCCAAAATGTAGGAAAGTATCACATTAGCTGCGTTGCAAATCCAATTTTATGTAACTCTGCTCTACTGATGGAGCGGATGGTACGAGTACATTCCCTTGAATTAACTGTGCAAACTTAAAGGTGCAGTTTGTCAGATTTAGTAGCATTTAGTGGTGAGGAATGCAGATTACGACCATTTTAAACACCTCCAGGTTAGAATTCCTTCGGTGTATATTGTTCGGGAGGTTTTTACCAGCAGCCAAATTATCTGCAGAGGTTTCTTCTTCTCCAAAACAAACAGAGCAGGTGATACAAACTGGTAAAATACTGAAAAAAGTAGTTGTATGTCACAAAGCAGTCTTTCTCTGATGCTGGTTGGCTCGTTGTAGACTCCAGCTCAGTACTTGTGTGCTCACCTTTGTTTCTCTGATACTTAACAGCCCCTCTGCAATTAGCTAAACAGCGTTTTAAAAATGCTGATTTTAACTTGAAACTGCTTAATTCAGTGATATACCTGTTTAAATCAGCAGGTCCATTTGTCCTGGAGAGGAAGAGACCTCTGCTGATAATTCAGCTCCTAGTAAAAACCTCCTGAACGTGTGGATCTTAAATTATCAGAGAATAAAGGTGAGCGCAGATTAGCAGATTAGCAGGCACTGGGTTGGCAGCGCGTCTCCAACGTGCCAAACAGCATCAGAGAAACAGTGATTTGTAGCATGAAGCTGCTTTATTTAGTGTTTTTACTGGTTTTAATTACTTGGTCTGTTTGTTTTGGAGAGGCAGAGACCTCTGGAGATACTTAACCTTCCAGTAAAAACCTCCTGAGCAATAAGTGCTGAGAAATTCCAACCAGGAGTTCACACTTGGCACATGGGAGAAGTTTTACCCAGGTGCAATCTGCAGTCCATCCTGCCTGATCCTAAATCCTGCACAACGCTCTGTTTTATGAGCAATTAAGCCTTGTCAGTCTTCTGTGACTAAGAGAAAGTTGACTTCAAAAAGTGTGCAGTCGTATGTCTCTGTTATGAAAATAGGTGTGAGAATATTTCTTTTATTAACATTTTGTGGGTTTCTATTGTCTATCAGTCTGAAAAGCTGGCAGTAAGATAGGCACCTGGGGGGAGGAGGTGTGTATGCAGATATGAAATATTACATACCGCCAAAGCCTAACATATATGTAAATAACATAAACATTTGAATTTACAATACAGTGTTCCTTTAAGACACTTTTAATCAGTCTTGTTTAATTATTTAGATGAAAGGTTGAACTTTAGAGAGGTCAGCTCAAATTAAAAAAAATTTTGTCTCTGCTTTTCCTGAACGTTCTGCCTTGTCAGTTACACCAGTTTTACCCAGACGTATGAGCACATTTGCTTCTCTGTGTGAGCCTCAGCGGCTGTTTCCCAACAGTTCACAGTCTAAGGTGAACCCCGTACGAACACTGCCTTCTAATCCTCTGCCTGTCCACCAATCTCTCCTTGAACACGTGTGTGACGCCGACCACCACCACGGGCTGTCCTCAACATGCCGTCCGTTCCCCTTCCCCTCCATCCAGCGCGGGGTCAACAAGGTGAACCCTCCTCCCTCCAGCCCTCTCCGACCCTCGCGATCTCTCGCTGTGCTTCTTCTGCAATGCTCAAAACGCCTCGTGGATCAAAAATGAGCAGGCCCGCTCTTCCATTCAGCAAGGTCTCCGCAGCTGCCGACCCAACGGCTATAAGAGATTTTTGTTGGCGGGCACGGTGATAAAAGCACAGACATTATGGTAATAAAAAGGCTGACAGGCTCTGGGAAAGGACTGACTCTCTTTCTCTCGCTCTATCCATCTCGTTTTGTCTCCTATCTTCTCTCCTTTCCCCTCATCGCTCTCCTTGGCTCTTGGTTCCGATACACTGGTGCCGAAGTCCATAGTGTCATCTGTATAATCAACAGAGCCTGACGAAAGGGGAGGAGGAGTGAGACAGAGGGGGCAGAGGGAGACAGAGGGATGTCTGGCGTGTGGGGAGAAGTTGACCAAACTGGAGTTGCAGAAGTCCTTGAGCAAAGTCACGTTGTGGAGGAGGACAAAAGAGGCGGGCATGGCTGCTGACACCCGGGAGGAAGCCTCGATCCAAAGGCCTTCCATACCCTGAGACCTTTCCTTAGTACATCAGTGGGATGAGCTTTGAATGTTAAATATTTAACATCAGCTCGCAGCGCTACCAGTATCGATTAAAGCCCAGGCAGGCAGTCATTAAAGCTGCCCTTCCAGACCAGGTGTGGGCCTGACTTAATTCAAACGCGCTCAGTTATGGGCCAAATTAACAGTTTTTGTGTGCTTTTAAATCAAAGTTCAGCTTAATTTCTGAGCAAAATTATTCATTATATTCTACAGCACATCTCGCATGGATTCCCAAAAAAAATGTCCTGTGAAAAAAGTTAGCTCTGCTTCTGTTATCTACACAGCCAGTGAATATGAAAACACTATTCTAATGAGGTTTTTATTAGTTGGCTGCGAGGCATGGCGACGCCACACATTAAACAAACAAACAAGACTCCATTTCGGGACTCGAAGCCGGTAATTCACGCATCTGTCAGCATCAAAACAAGCTATAGAATCCATAACAGTCAGGCTCAGGAAAATGTCATGTTGTAAGATGATTGAGGATAATGAAAAAGGAGGAAAACCCAAATTAAAGTTTCCTCGTCTCACCCTTCACACTTTGCTAAGCAGGAGGAGGAAACTGATGATGCTGCCAGATACGACACACATGTTTTGATTAGGTGGATATACCTTTTCTGATTAATTGGATTAATTAAGTGGGTGAATAGTCAGCCAAGTGATAGCATAAGAGGGGTTTTGTGTGCAAATTTAATTTGATGGGTATGCGGTGCATACAATTAGGAGAGCTGTGGAGATGTGCAGCAGAAGGGCTGTTTGAGTGAGGAAAAAAGGGAGAGATTGCGTGTGTGTGTGTGTGTGTGTGTGTGTGCGTGCGTGTGTGTGTGTGTGTGTGTGTGTGTGTGTGTGTGTGTGTGTGTGTGTGTGTGTGTGTGTGTGTGTGTGTGTGTGTGTGTGTGTGTATGTGGGGAGAGAGACAAATCCTCACTGACCTCCACTGTTGGTTAGCCCGAGGATGAAGAGATGACACACTGGGAATGGGTAAGCTAGTGTGGGCGGCCTTTGGTGCAAGAGGGAAGACGCATGGATGAAACACTGTCAGAATTTAAATGGGCCGTGTGCAGCTTTTACCATCAAAAAATCATTAGCACATTAATTTGGAGACTAATACATTTCGAGTGAACAATCAAAGCTGAGACGATTGGTAGTATCTACAAGCCACTGCCTTTGCTGCATTTTAAACAATGCCCCCCGCTGTGCTGAAATCTTTATAAACACAGAGATAACACACTGTGCATCCACTGGGAAGAGATCTGGAGCTTCTAGAGTTGCTTACAGTGGCAGATAAAGGAAAACAATGGATTTTCAGAAGTTCAGTGAGGAGAGATCAATTAGAAATGTATTGCAAGAATCACTGAAACAGCAGCAATGGAAGATGTTGGCAGTTACACTCAACATGAAGCATCCACAATGAATGTGGGCCCTTTAAGTCTCTACTTGCACAATGTAGCGTGACGTATATCTGTTTTACAAACTGCACATTAGTTTACTCCCTGTCAACTTTACAGTAATGTTACTTCATCTCCTTCCTGAGTTATTGCAGTCATTTTTCATCCTTAAAGGTCGACTGTGTAAGATTTAGGGGGATTTAGAGCCATCTAGTGGTGAGGATTGCAGATTGCAACAGTTGAAACTGCTCCTGGTTAGAATTACATCAGTGTTGACTGTTTAGGGGGTTTTTACCAGGAGCCAAATAATCCACAGAGGTCTCCTCCTCTTCAAAAAAAAAAAAAAAAAAAAACAGACCAGGTGATTTAAACTGGTAAAGACACTGAAAAAAAAGTTTCACATTAAAAACAATTGTTTCTCCGTCACTGTTTGGCATATCTGCCAATATATTCCCATAAATCCTACACACTGGACCTTTAAATTTTGGCTCACCCAAAGTAAATAAAATATAAATATATAAATAAATATTTGTTTATTTGCAGAACATGCAGCCATGGTGTCTTTTGAAAGGTAAGCTAACGCAGAAGTTTTTTCCCCAACAGAGTCTCTGCAGGTGCTACTGTCATTGAGTAGAGTAGAATAAAATTTTGAACACACTAAAGTCAAACTGAAAATTTTCTTGTAAACAGATGCCTGCAGATGACTATAGCTGGGACTTTTAGCTGTAAAGCACAGTGGGATCAAAGCATGAAGCCTTAACTAGTCCACATTCAAAGCATAACAATGCCACAGAATATAAATATTTTAATAATGCTTTTTTTAAGATTCTTGTTGGCACTCTCCAAAAAAGAGGTTAAAAACTAGTAGTAATACTAATAGTCAAAGTATGACTGAGAGTCTAAAATGTCTAAATAAATAATAACAGTTTGTATTTCAATTAGGACAACAAAAAAACATTTGTTTATTACTCTTTTTACACAGTTGTCTATGTTGAAATCTAACCTTAAGCTGTATACTTTTCTTTCATTTCAATTTCATTGGCCAACAGATGTGTCAGTCATCAGCACTACCATTTGCTATCGGCTGAATTTCCAAATTGGCGGGCTCTTCTTTTCAATAGAGGCTCTTGTTGGCTGTAGTAAGCTGTGGACGGGACATGGACGCTCCATTGGGTCAAGTGAAGTGTCAATCAAGAGTGCAGCAGCCATTTTGGTATGATTCTTTGGCATCACATTTACATGTCAAAGCAGAAGTTTTCATCAAGATCACCTGGAAAGATTACAACTTTCAAAAGGATGCAACCAGTCTGTGGCTGTTTATGGATATAAAAATGTGTTTGGACTAAATGCTTTGCTGGATTTGGATCGTCTGGACGATTGCCAATCAGGATCAGGACCAGAGGATTACAAGACATCATTGGTGAGTTGTAAATGTTTTATTGTTTGACAGAGTTGTTAAATTTACCTGCTTTGGTGATTATATCTTGAAATGTTCTGCATCAATCCAGGCACAGGAATCTTAGCTTTCTAACAATTTGTTGTTTGAGTGAACACTTAGAAACACAGTAGGTCAGTCAGACAAATCGCATTTGAAAAGTTTTTCAAGTTATTCAATTATACATAAAAGGATTTTAGCCATGATTGACAGCTGTGACAGCAATCCGTGCACTCGCATTCAGTGGGGCTGTTGCAATTTGTCGCATGCGTAAGTGGGGGATGCATCATCTGTATACACAGTCTGTGGGTGGATATAACAGCATCCCAAAATCCCAAAACCCAAAGCCTTGATCATCCCGGCTGGCTGCAGTTGGATTTAAATCAGTAATTTGATGCTATAAAAAGGGAATTTGATGCCCTGATTGACAGTCGTGTGTGCCAATCAATGTCATCATGATTAATGGCGCTGTTCACGATTGGTTAGATGGGTGAATGGGCGGGAACTCCACACCATGGAGATAGCCATGTGCAGTGTGGCTCCAAATGACATCACCACAAAGATGGAAGCAGCTGTATCTTGGATATTTTGGCTTTATTTTTTTTTACAGTGGGAGTAAGTGGAAACACATTGTCTATCTTTATATACAGTCTATGTTTAACATCAGCTTTAGCTTTACTTTTAGAGCTTCGATAACATTAGATGTCTTTGGCTCTTTTTTGCTTGACTGACTTGGTTCATATTTATTTTTCTTCAATTTTGGTAATTTTAAGATTGGCTTTAAATTTCATTGCAATTCAGATTTTAAAAAAAGTCTTAAATCTCATTAATTTTAAGCTGTAAGAACTTTGTTTAAAGCCACTTTAAAAGCAAATGGTCAGCCTTATGTATAAGAACATAGAGGTACAAAGTGAGTCTGCAGTTATATTCTTGTATTTGTTAATTTTTTCTAAAAAACGACCCCAATCAAGGAAGCATTTACCGTCAAGCTCACTGATCTCCAACCCTGTGCCATTAAAATCATGTTTACGCAGGATTTTGTCGGAGCCAAACATAAGAGCAGGTGATTTTGCTGATTAGTTCTGCCCCTCCGACTGAAGGTGTGCTAATCAGTGAAATGACGCTCAAGTGTTTGCTGCAGACGGCACACCGTTTGTTTTACCACCGCGCTATCTTTCATCTCACTTTTGATCGTGTTACTTAATGTCTATCTGTCCCTTCCATCAGTTTATCTCCCACTCACACATTCCTGTCCCCAGAGCGCTGTCGTGTTCAGATCCCTGTGTCCCTTCCTTCCTCTTTTTCCTTTCGCCATCCCTCATACTGAAGCGCATCCCTTGTCTTCCTACTTCATGTGAATAATACATGGCCTCTGAGGCTTTGGATGCATAGAGAGAATAAGATTCCTGGCCTGGGCTGTTTTTGTGTCTGCTCCCCTCCTGGGACCCTCACGCTTTCGGCGGCTGGCCAGCTGCTGAGAGGAATACTGAGTGACCTCCTATAATGCACATATATTCACTGCATTACAGGCAGGTCACCTATGTATATGCAAAGACACATGTGCACACCTTTATGGATGCCCTGTGTGTGCATGACTGTGAGGCCAGAATGCAAATGATGCATATGAAGTGGACAATCTGCTGTGTGGTCATGATACAGCAGAGAAACTCAACGTGCTTTGTTTGGGGGCCACTTTGCAATATTACAGGAGGCCAGGGGCCAGCAGCAGCAGCCTCAAACTTTTTTCTGGAATTTTAGGACATTTTTCAGATTTGGGGCATTTCTAAGATTTTAGGATCTCTCTAGGATTTGAGGGTGTTTCTTGGATTGTAGGATATTTCTAGAATTTTACGATGTTTCAAGGATTTCAGGATGTTTCTAAGACTTTAGGACGTTAGGACTTTAGGATTTTAGGATGTTTATAGGACATTTCTGGGATTCTCAAGGAAGGTAGCTTCTGGGATTTGGCAACATTTCTAGGATTTTATGACATTTCTGGTGTTTTAGGACATTTTTGGATTTTCAGACATTTCTATGATTTCAGGACGTTTTTAGGATTTTAGGACATTAGGGGCTTAGCTAGGACCTCTGTCGGGGTGTGGGGGATCCTCCACTCGCACTTTCTCAATGAACAAGGTATATATATATTTTCTTAAGACTACTTTTGGGGCTTTTATTTCCTTTAATGGACAGAATGGCTTGAGCATGAAAGGGGGAAAGAGAGAGGATGCGACATGCAGCAAAGGGCTGAGGCTGGAATTGAACCGCGGCAGCTGCAGCGAGGATACAACCTCTGTATATGGGGCACTGCTCTATCCACTGAGCCACGAGACGCCACAACAAACTCTATTTTAATGCTGTTTCATACACTCTGGCACCTCATGTATACTAAAAGTACAAAAACAGTTCCCAATGTGAATCACTTCATTTTATTGTGAATTATAAGGATTGAGGGGCTATCTGGCACCTTTTGGGAGCCAGATTTGGCCCGTGGGCTGTAAGTTGAGCATTACTGTGATACAGTTTTATCTTTCTTAGGATAATGGGCCATCATCACTTGTCATCTAATCTTGAGTAACTTATTGTGCAAATCCTGCAACCTTCCCCGCATTAGAAACATCTGCTCACAACAAAACAACCCATAATGGAACACCGGCTTCTGGATCCTTTAATGAAATGACAATTATAAATTTGCAGCTAGCTTCCCTTCCCCAGAAGCCCTTTTGAAAACACGACATCATAACAGGGACAAATGAGAGCAAGTCTCCCTCTAATTGATAACCTCATTACCTATGTCTACCAAGCTATTAACAGTCCCCTGCTCTGTGGCGCCCGGGTCACTGGGTCACCGCTGGGACTCGCATATGAGAGCAGCCAGCATTAAATTGGTACAAGCTGGCCAGGCCTGCGTGTGCTGCACTGGCTGTCTGCTGTCAAATGGCTTGGCCGGACAGACACGCATCTCAGCGGGGCACCGCCTGCCACCAGCTGCTCTTTGATGATACAAACAGAGAGAGGGACACACAGGGATGTTGGACGGAGGGATCTGGCGACAGAGGTGTCAGGTGTCTGAGATTGTTATCACCAAAGCTGACAACGCTTCTGTTCCTTCACTTTGTGAGATATCTGGATGCGCTTCAGGAGGAGTGTTTGAAGAAAAAGACTCAACAATTCATACGACTTTATGTCCCATGTGTCTCTGTAGGTAGTCCACTGATGTTGGATAATAACGTCTGACCTCTGAGCTTTGTCAGTATCTTAGTGATGGGTTTAAATTTGTTTGCGTAGCTAAACAGACTCTCTGTGAGGCTGCCAATACACAACTAAAATCAGATTCGGCAGGTTCACAGGCTCTAGGCACAGATTGAGATAAACACATTGTGACTCAAAAATGGTATTTCAACAATAAATGGCAAAAAATAATTTGCTTACAGTACTTATTTAAATATGTAAATGGTCATGTGTCTGCATGCGTATTTGCGTGTATCTATCTGTACACAGCTATTCTTGCAAACTGCCTGACCAAGTAGCATAATATCTTGCGTGCACTTTTACAAGTGTATGTTTAAGAACCTCTCTTAGTTGCATTACTTCACAATTGTTGACAAAACTGTTTTATTGAGTGTTTGTGCTGTCATAGACTGCTGACTCCTTACTCCTCAGCCTGGCTGCGACCCGATTTTGTGCTGGTTGCCACATGCCGTCCTATCGGGTAGCGTTTCAGAAGCAAAGCATTTGCCTGCCTGATATTGTAGACTTGCAGATTATGTTGATTTGGACATTTCTTTCTTGAAAGTTCTGCTTCTACCTTAAGTACCATAAGTAAGTAGGCAGTTAAATGTTTTTTCTTATGTTTTATTTGTGTTATTTCTTGCTCCGTTGTGCTGTAGCCTACAGACAAAGTTATTATGAATATATGGATAAAAGATTTGTGGCTGTGTTTTAGTTATTAGAAATGCATTTATCTCATAGTAATGTTGTATCTATATTTCACATTCGGTGCCTTTTAGCAGGAAAACTTGATCTACTCTGTGCAACGCACCACAGCGCTGTCAAAGACATCTTGGAAGCTTCTGAAACATGCTGAGCCCTGCCGGGAATTTTAAGTTTTTAATTGTCAACTTGACTGCACTTTTTCATATATTTTACCCCTGTTTTTAATCACAAGTATCGTAGTTATCTATATTTCAAGTCAAATCTATCATGTCACATGAATCAGTCTCATTTCACGTTGCTGTCCGCTACATATACCATAACTGACACTTGTAACACAGATAGAGGCAATGACCTTGTGTGTGTGTGTGTGTGTGTGTGTGTGTGTGCGTGCGTGCGTGCGTGCGTGCGTGCGTGCGTGCGTTTGTGTGTGTGTGTGTGTGTGTTTGAGAGAAAGAGTGGAAGGGAAGTGAAACGTGGACTATTGCACACAGTTATTAGTAACTTACTCTGAACGCTGCCTTGTCACTTTTACATGATACTGAATGGAGCAGAGAAGCAGCCATGGTAGCTTTCTGTGGCTGTAATATAACTTTCGTCCCAAATTCTACATTTTTACTGTAGCGAGCCACAGAATAAGGCAGGGAAGTACACTTTTCATCAGTGAGAGGGAGAGAGAGAGAGAGAACCAAAGAGCTGCATGGCCTGAGCAGAAAGAAAGGCACGATATGCCTTTTTTTTTTTTCATAGCCCTGATGCACAATTCATTTTATTATATTGAGCAATTATGTATATCATATTGCCTGTAATGGTCTAATGGTGCCTATTGTAGTTGTGCTTCATTTTAAATTTAAATAGTTCATCATCATGATTATGATTGATGAACACTAGCTGTTTATGTGCCCCCTCCAGCACTTGATGTCCTACACACAGTGTGGGATCCGTGAGTACACGGTGGCCGCAGGAGGGCAGAGAGGTGATGCTGCACTCAGCTGACACTCCAGAAGAGATACATATTGTAAATGTTTATGCTCGGCGGCTGAGGGTCATGGGGTGCAAGACTCACAGAGTGATGTTCAGATAAGTGAGTGCAACAACAAAATCCATGTAGTCTGCCTTGGTGATGTTTTTTTTTCTGGTATTGGTGCAACTGATTGATAATCTGTTGTATGGCTGCAAAGTGCCGTCTATAGAAATGAAACTTAATGTTAGTTTGGAAATTAGTGGTCATGTCATGTGGCTGATGATGTTCCACTAGTGTGTACGTTGGACATTTAATACAATATATTTTTTTTGCCTAAAGATGTTCCCCCTCTCTTTTCCCCTTTAAAAATTTACCATACATTTTACTAATCTAGTTTGTAGGATTTATAGTCAGCTATTGAAGAGGTTGCGGATTTCAACCATGTGCCGAGCATGTACTATGGTAGCAGACCCAAAAACATGAAACCAGGCCAACCCTGAAGCTAACTTTGCCCTGGTTCCCTCAACAAAAAGCCTATGGGATTTTTCCACTGGATTGTGGATGGTTGTAGAAAATAAGCTCTTTGGTAAACAAACATTTATGCTTCACATTTTTTTCAGTAAGATAATCTTCTTAGATGACCACTACCAGAATTTTTGAAACCTAAAAACCCATTCAAAAAACCCAGTGAATTTGAGACAAGGGCACCAGAGGTGCTGAAATGCCGGTTTTCTTGGTTTTAAGACTCATTACTGGGGTTTTCTATGTAGGTATGGACAGCTAATAATGTACTGAAAACACAACAATTATTTTCATGTGATTATCAACTGATGAAAACTTCATTATGAATTTTATATACCATTTCTGCCAATAAATCCCTCTAAATACTCCACACTGGATCTTTAAGTGACCTACTTTTTACTTACTAAGTACATTTTAACACAAGTACTTTTACTTGAGTACAATATTCTTGCATTCCCTCCATCTCTGCCCTTGCCGCACCTGCTCCCTTTTTATATCAATCATTCATGTTGTTGGAAATTGACTGCAAGGCTGCATGCCCGGCCTCGTTGATTAAGCTGCAACTCAGTTGCCTTCTTCGTGATTATTTTGTTGACTTCACAAAACTGCAGGTTGAGCTCGTCTTGTCCAAGAAGGAAACATCATGTTTTTCTCTTTTTTACATTGATGATTTGAACCATGGGTTTCTTTTCTAAATTAGCAAACATAATGTGAGCCCACATAACAACCGACCTTCTTTATCCTAACTAGAGAAGTCACAAGTCAATTTAGTGAAATTGATCTAAGCCATAGTACAAAGTCACACTTAATGAAGCATGACTTTCATCGATAGGTCTTGGTTTTCTAAGCGGATAACTACCAAGAGCCTTAACAAGATGCGTTTCTTTCTATGGCAGTAGAGTAAAATATGCAGTCTGTCACTTTAGTCCAAAACACTAAATTTCCAAAATATTGACTACTATTTTGCGTAAGATGTTACGCATCTCAAAATGCTGCCTAAAAGCTTTAAAGGATCGATCCTTCTGATTCTCTCTACTTACATCTCTTTATGAGTGAAATAAATTTAACAAGAGATTCTTGTTGTTGATAACCAGTAAAGTGTATATGCCTCCCACAATCAGCAGACAACACTGCAGAATATCTGTATGCAGCGCTCCCTGTCTGACAGCTGTCCAATCAGGATCAATCATCAGTCGTGCTGACAGTTTATTGGTTCTCCTCAAAGGCCTTAAGATGCCAAAACTCGAATGGGAATTCATCAAAGCCGTTGGCTGTCATTAGTGATAAGCTGCTGAGTGTTTCTCCCATCTACACCAAAACTTTTACTCCTCTCAGGATTTAAGAGTTATTTAAACACTTGTGCTGACAGACAGCATTATGTCTAAGATTGCATAAAACGTTGTTAAAAGATAAACTATCCTGAAATGCTGTTGACAGCAGCTTTTGGATTCCAATTTAGAAGACAAGAATTAATGCTACTAAAAAGTTGATTTTTCTCTAGATATATTTTCAGCACAAACGTCAACATTTTTATATTAACAAATGATCAAATAACTGTATTGTGTGACAGGGCTCACCCTTAAAGAAAAACTCTTTACAAATACCATAGACAAAGTTAGCAATGATTTAGCAGCTTAAGTAGTAAAATCTATGAGAATGGACTACTTCATGTACAAATACAGTTAAATGTGGCTTAGGTCATTCTGTGAGGTGGATTAGGTCTTTCTGTCAAGTACAAATGTTCATCACAAATCACTACTTCCTTTGTAAATGTAGTTAAATGTGGTGTATCTCATTCTGACAGATGCAGTAGGATATTCTGTCAGTCACAAATATCTATCAGAATAGACGACCTCCTGTATAAATGTAGTTAAATGTGGAGTAGGTCATCCTGTCAGGTGGAGTAGGTCTTTTCTGTCAAGTAGAAGTATTTATTAGAATGGACTACTTCCTGTATAAGTATTGTTAAATGTTGAGTAGGTCATTCTCTCAGGTACAGATATCTATCAGAAGCGATGAATTCCTGTATAAATGTAGTTAAATGTGGCCTAGGTCATACTGTCATGTGAAATAGGTCATTCTGTCAACTACAAATATCCTTCAGAGAAGACTGCTTCCTGTAAACATTTATAGTGTGGATGCTTTCAGCAGTCATGCTATTGTTATCCAAATCTTTTTTTTTCATTTTTGTCAACTTCTTCCTTTGACATTCTTCCAGTTCAGCTGGTAGCTTCTTTAGTTGGAAGCAGTTCAGCTTTCATTGTTGCCACTTGTTCTGCTATTTCTGCAATTTGTAATATATTTCACCATTTTCAGCTTTAAGGGATTCAGCCTTAAGCATCCACACGCATGTTCTGCAGGAAATGCATTTTCTAGTTATACATCTACGATACAGCCCTTCTACTTCTGTGTGTCAAAAGCTTTAATCCTGAGATCATGTATGCTAGTATTAGCTAAGTGTTTTTTCTGTATATTGATTTACAACAGCCTTAGACTCTGCGTCCATCTCAGCCACGCTTGTTGCAACTTCTGATTCTATGTTTCAGGTTTACAAGGTTTATGGTTGCACAGTGAAATTAAGTTGAGGCCCCTTCACGCCACTCACACATAGAACATAAATTAAATGTGAATAAAATGAAATTAAATAAAACATTACAACTATTTACATACCTAGAGAAACTGTTAAATAGTGGAAATGCGGCAGGTAGATAGACAGATAGATAGATTGATTGATTATGGACCAACTTAATCCTAAACTCTTAATACTAAACTCAGATTGTTGGAAAGGGAAACAACAGCTGTCTGTGGGCACAGCACCAGGCCCATATGTATCATTGCGCAAACTGGTGGTGTGGGCGGCGATTCCGACGTCTGGCACCAGGCTATGCTAGTAGTCTATACAGTGTAGTGTAAAGTTAGCCACTGGCAGTGGTACAACACAAATATGCCATCCATTCACATTTAGACAGTGAGAGACAGGGACGAAGTTGCTTAGTCAGCCAATCTTGATCATCCCTTGGACATGCAGTCAGATTTGGCCGATGGAGGATATATACAAATAAGATCAACAGGATGCTTAGCGAGTGTGTCCTGATGGACGCCCACAGTAAGGTGGACTTGAGTGGCAGCTTGGCAGCCAGTGGTGGAGAGATCCATCATGCCATGACGGGAAGGAGAGGGCTGTGACGTCTTGGCCTGCCCTGAGAGGCCAGCGCCTGTCAGCTTAATGAGGCTCCCACTGACAGGTGATGTGGTTGTTAGGTTGTGTGTGTGTGAACGTACGTGTGTGGGTGTGGATTTTTCACAGAGGTTGAACAAGTGCCTCGTTAGCATGACTTCCACAGTTGAAATGTCTGTTATTGCATCTCCAGCAGCCTTGTGTTCCTCTTTGATTTGTTTCTTAGAAAATGCTTTTGTCTCCATTTATATCTCTTAGACTTCGGAGATAACTAGGGGTTTGTTTACCTCTGCAGTTCAGCGTGGTTCGCAAGTGATATCTGCAAAGCCACTGTATCCCACCTGCATCTAAATCTGGCAAAGCCTCTCAAGTTCCCTAAAGTCGCTCTTACCTGACTAAGTAAGTCCAACCTGTGTGAGTGCACCCAAAAACTTTGTGTATAAATAACTGACCTCTCCATCTCTCACTTCCTTTTCCCCTCTAGTGAACCTCCCTGCCTCTGAATCTCCCTCACCTCTTCCCCTCAAACCACCCACTCATCTTCCTTTCCCCATGTGAGGGTATTAGGTTCACACAGTAGAATATAGATGAATCTAGCATGGACACCTCTATTGATTTCTCCCACACCGCAGACACCGGGGATAATGAAAGGGTTTTCCTTGCTTCCCCCCAAGAAGCTTTGCGTCATATTTCTTCAGGAGGTCTGGAAGTGGGAGACAAATTGAAAGAACTGGACTCAATACCACTGATGCGGCAGACTGACTGATATGTTCACTTTAATAAGTATGAAGTGTGTGCATTGTACCGGAAACAACAATAGCAGAACACATGATCAAAACATCTGTTTTCTGTTTAATTGACTGTTATTTAAACCCTTTATGCTTCATTACTGTTGTTACACCTGTCAGTTTTTCGGTTTCCACCTATTAAATTTATAGTGATAATGCTAACAATTTAACACCTGAAACTCTTTGTAATAACGGGTCCTTGATTTTAGATAGGCTTATCATTTCTAGCTGGATTCAATTTTTTCAGCTGTTTCTATCAGATTGTGTCATCTATAGCCAGCTAGTATATTATGCTCCAACCCAACTGGCCACCAATGTCACTGGTATCTTTTAGAACTTAGGTTATGATGTTAAATAACCAAAATTTAATTTCAGGACAACGTCTAATGCCAGCATCAATTTGACGTAGAATACTGACAACATATGATGCTGGTGTATTTTTTGTTTGTTAAAATCCAACCCCTTCTAAAAGAAATGCCTACGTCATCTTGATGTAAGCAAACAACATTTAGTAGTAAGGTATGAAGAACAAAACCCAATGTCCCAATGCAAAACGTCATAATGTTAATGTCCACACAATATGACATTTTAATGTCTTTAGACATTTAAAACTTTGGCACCTCTGGTTTCATTCCAACCAAATTTAATGTCTATTAAATATAAGAGACCAACATCTGTCTGAGGTTATAGTGACTTACAGTGCAAGCATGAATGAGCAGGTTCAAAATTATGTCCCTGACTTACTAATGATTCTGAACCAGGCCAGATCCAGGAGCTGCTGGATTCATACCTGATATCATGTGAAAACTGAAGATTTTTTTTTTTTTAATCCCAAAAGAAATCAAAGTGCCAAGCAGCTCACAGTAAGAAAAAATAAAAAAATAAAAAATGACCTGGTTGTTGGTAACGTTATAGAAGCGGACATATCAACAGGTACCAGAGCTCTGCAGGGACATGTTAGAGCATTATAAATTAAGAATTAGACTGTCCCAGTTTATGTTTTTGCAGACAGCTGTTTAAAAGTTTAAATGGGTGTTAGCGCTGTGTATAAAGTGTACAAAGTAAATTTTTTAAATCTGTGTTATTAATGTGAAGCTACACATCCAGATTAAGACAATATAGGTTTTTAGCCATCAGCGGTTAGCCACAGAGATTAGCATCCATAGAAAGTCAATGCAGATGAATTAGTTTACTATAACTTCTATTATCCCACCAGAAGTTGCACCCATAATCATTTCTGCAGTAGCGGCCTCAGCAAAAGGTGGATACTGTAGGTAGTGAGCTGCTTAGCCAGACATGCTAAGAATTGCAGCTTACATTAAAGCAGATATGCACACTGTTTAATCCATCCCTTATAGTTTTGCTCTTACTTTTTAGTTTTGGAAGGACTAGAAAAAATACACTCCCTCCAAACTCTTTGAACACTGAGCATCTCTGTTATCAGGGCTTCAGTGCGGCTATTGGACGCTTATTCAGGGAAGGGCGAATGGCCAGTTTGGGGTGATGAGATTTCTTCTGTGTATTAGAGGCAGCATTATCTGAACCCCCAGCATCTGTTCTTCAGCTAGATGTTGCCAAGAAAGTGATAGTATCTAAAAGTAAGTTATTGTTGTCGTATTTTTTACAAGCAATTTATCATCCCCCAAAAAATAGACCCAAAAGACAAGTAGCCACTAAACATTTCCTGAAAAGCTCAGAGACAGTAATTCTTGTGAATGGCTTGGTGTAAATACAGTTATATGACTCTTGTTAAGCAGCCAAGTGGGAGGTTTATGTCACTTTCATACTGATTGGAGGGTGATTCAAGTCGTACATTGCAGACTGATGGACTGCCCGAGGCGATGGTGGCCATTTGGGAGCAGCGAGGGGCTGATTTCTCTTCTTTTAATCTGGTCACACTGGGCTGGGTGTGTCCTCATTTGGTTGCTGTGAGCTCTAATGGCTGCAACACTCTGGAGGACTTAATTACTACCCAAGCAGCGCTCAGAGATACGCTTGGAATGTTAAAGCCACTTGCCTTTTAATTGCTGCCATTTCTTCCCCCTCGAAGAAAAGAAGCCTCTCTTTTGTGTCCGTGTGAAAGGACTTTGGAGAAGGCCAGACTTGAAAGGACAAAAATAAACAATAAAAGTAAGATGTGCGGGCAGATTATTTCCTAGTTTTTGCTATGGAGTCTATTAGATCTTGGTATTGACTGAGACACATCACTTGAAATTCTCCCTGTACATTGTCAGAAAATGTATGTGCCTAAATATGTTGTGTATTTATTGATTTACTCATGAAGCTCAGCTCGGATAGAATATCGAACTGTTCGGCTCACAGACTGCTCTCCCTCTGACTTTCTGTGTCTTTGCACCCAGGAGGGCGCCTGGTGTCGGCGGCGCTGAGGGAAAAAACTCTTATCGTGGAAACATGATGAGCAGGTTCCCGGTGTGTTCGAGTGATTGGCGTCTGTGCCTGCGGGCTTGAACTCTTGGCCTTTTTGCCGTGACTCTTTATCAAACATGCAAACCAGAGCTGATTGGCCCTGACGAGCAAGCTCAGGTTAACACTGATGCGCTGAGGTTACAGGGATAGTTTGGATTTTTGAAGTTGGATTGTGTGGGGCTCTTACCAATAGTCAGTGTATTACATAGAGTACATGTCAGTTACCAGGCACCCAGTTTGGAGAAGCAGGCTGCTGCTGTGGATGGGGGTCAGCAACAAAACGTATTTTAACCACCTAAAGAAGTCCAACCTAAAAAAATAATTGAAAAAAAATCAATATCAGTTCAAGTGTACACTATACTGAGAGTATTTTCACTACTCTGGGGGCTGTCTACCTTCCAGCAGACAGCCCATTACAACAAGTAAGTCAGTGACATAGGGATACTCAATTTGCTTATCTTGGGGGCCACATTTGCAAAATGACAGGAGGCCCGGGGCCAGTCTCAGCCCCTTACTTGTTTCTCTAATTTAGAGACATTTCTAGGATTTTCAGATATTTCTAAGATTTAAGGACATTTCTAAGCTATAAGGATATTTATAAGATTTTAGGATATTTCTAGGACTTTAGGACATATTTGGGATTCAAGGACATTTCAAGGATATTAGGACATATCTAGAATTTAAGGACTTAGCTTACCTCTGTCGAGGGCTGCAGGGATCCTCCACTGGCATCTTTTTGGAAAAACAAGCTCTTTTGATGCCGTTTTATGCACTCTGGCACCTTATGTATACTTAGAGTAGAAAAACAGTTCCCAGTGTGAATCACTTCATTTTTATTGTGAATTAGAAAATTGTTGGGGGCCACCTGGCATCCTACTGGCCCCATAAGTTGAGTATGACTGCAATAACAGCTTCAGTTCCCCATCTATGCTCTTGTCAAAGTCACCAGACTCCAACGAGAAAAACTGTAGTTTTGGCTCACTAACCAATAAAGTTGCTGTTCTACCACTACTTTGATCAGTTAGTGTGTGTTATTGTGTGACTTTGGTAAATCAAAACTAACCCTTTTAAACACCAAAATCACAAAATAACACAAATAAAATAATTTTTGAGACAGCAGAAAACCAGCAGCTCCTGTGTTCAGAGATGTTAAATCACTGTTTTTCTCAGTAGAGTTTGCTTTAAAGAAAGTGATTTAACAGCTTCATTTTCCTGTTGGAAATCTCTGTCTGACCTCAAAGTGAAGCGGTGAAAATACTCTCAGGAGAGCGTACACTTAACTGATGACCTTTTTTTTTTTTAGTTGGGACTTTTTTTAGGTGGCTAAAATATGTTTTGTCGCTGACCCCTCCAAAGCAGTAAATTGCTGAGCTCCCATGTCGAACCTGCTTGCTTCTCCAAACTGGAGGCATGCTGACTGAAATCCGCTGTTTGTAATATCCTGTCCATGAATAAATATCTCATATGTTTCCCTTCAAAAAATCTAAACTATCCCTTTAAGTGGGGAAATCCACTAAAGCACTAAATTACATGGTTAATAGGTTTTCATGCCACAGAGAAGTGTAAGATACCAAAGGCGTGTAAAAGACGAGGAGTGAGGCGAAAAACATCGTTACTGTTTCCTGCTTATTTTCACCTGACCACGTTGCATTTCAAGGGTACATTAAACGCGTCCTGTGCATTTAAAAATAGCATTAACTGTCCATGTAACCTCATTTAATCACTTCTCTAGGGGGTTTGAAATCATGAAATGATTTATCAGAGTTGACACATCAATTTCTCTGCACTCACAAATTCTGCTGCATATGCTCGCTGCATATGCTTTTGGTCATGAGATTATTTTCTTATGAATGCTGTCACAGATGTACACTTTTAACAACTTCTTTTTTTTTTTTTTACCCCCACTGTCGCTTTTAATCAAACCAGCACATTTATCAGTTTCAAGCTTTGAATAAAGAAAAAATGCAGCCCCATTTAGTATGACTGTACGTAAATTTTCATCTGTACATTAATATTCAGCAGAACGTGAATCTATCATTCATCGGCTGCACACACTCGAGACAGAGGACTGACATATGTGACAAGCTTAATGAAAATCTGAGGACGTGCATATCTGCTGTTATAAAATGCAAAGAATGTTTTATGGCGATATATGAGTACACTCACTCCTCTCTCTGTCTCTCACCTCTCTTATCACTCCTCTGTCGACTCCCTTTTATCTGTCTTTTGCTGCTTCCCCCAGTCACTCGTCTCCGAGGTTAAAGAAGTTTTGAAGACTGGAGGATCGTAGTGGGTGTTTAATTCCTCATGGCTTTTGGTCAGCTAACTGTCCTCATTGCAAACCAGATTGGGCCACCTTACTGTGCCACAGATTTTACAAATCCCCTCCATAATGTCAGGACTGCTGTTCCAGGAATGTGGGATTTTGCTGGAAGGTTTCACTGGCATTTTCTCAAAAGGTCACCTGAGCCATTCAGCGCTCTGTTATATGACTTTTAGAGTATGCTTTTTCTCCAATATGTTCAATAGTATTGACGCCTCATAGGTGGACTGAGTCCATAAGTGTTATGATTATTGATCGCAGAGGAACGGGTTCAGGTGCTATCTGTCCAGTATGTGTGACATTTTTAAGCTGCTGAGTTTGAATACACTGACCAAAAAAACTAGTTTGAATATTTTCATCAAAGGGACAATGATTTAAGTCTTGAAAAATCATGTGCATATGTATGGTGGTAAAATTTGAGCTGTGCACATGATTCTCAGCTCTACATGCATCAGTGCACATTTCCTGGTAAACATGTTCTCTTTCCAAAGTCACCAAATACAACCACATGGTCAGTGTTTTCTGAGTCAGACACTGATGAAAAAACACATCCTACTGCAGTGGTATGACACGCTGCCAGGTGGTATCAGTTGATAACGCTGAGGAACGATGTCAGATTGAAATGCTTGCTGGATAACACTGTAACTTAAGGAGTTGGAAAATCACCATAGGGCGGGCGGGAAGGATGGTAGATGGGTCCAACAAACACCTGACTTTTGGCAAGGAGGTTGGTGTTTGCTTTACTGTATGAATGTTAAACCAAACCATGATGTTTTTGCTCCAACATAGCCATGTTCTTTTGTACAAGGAAATAAAAAGCAGGTGTTTTGACGTTGTAGGTTTATTTTGAATGTATGCATTAACTTTTCATTTCCTGTGAAAGCATAAATTGTATTTATGTGATGATTCACTTAACAAATGCAAACGGACACAGCGTCCCAGAGCGTCAAAAACAGACGCACTCAGGATGTCCTGCACGTCATATGTAGATGTCAAAAGTCCACTAAACAAGAGGCCACTTGACTTGGCAAAGCTGCAAACTCACAAACACTTTCAACTGACACTTTTCACCTACAGTGAGGTTAGTTTTAATTTTTTGACAGTAAGTAACTCCAGACCCAGCAAATTAGTGTGCTTGCATTCAGTGGCACTGCTCTTGATTGGCCTTGATATTAGTGGGAACTAGAACAGTGGAAATCACCACTGTGCTGACTCCAGCTGCAAATGATGTCAACAATGCAAGTTTGGCAGCAGCTTTTTTGGGATATTTTTACTTCATTTTCAGTACAGTTGGAGTAACTGCAGACGCTCTGTTCATGTTTATATAGGCTACAGTCTATGATCTCATGTAGCACAATTTTTCATTATTAATGTGTAGTGCATTTATTTTGCATGAATATTTTAACAGAAAATAATGGCAGTTTTTTCTTAAAATAACTTCCATGTAGTGTGTCCAAGTGACTCAAAGTTTATGTCAAAATGTAGGCTATAACTGCATTTGACACAATGGATGTACCTCTGCATATGGGATATTAGAGCGTCCTCTATTTGATATTAATATTTTTATTATAAAAAACATGATTTTTTTCATGATCTTTCAGTGTCACATTTAGTTTCATTCATATTTACAAGTAGCATTTAAAACCGATGTAATCTTGATAAGTTGGTAATTGAAGTGTGGAGGTCAATATTCAGTCAGTTATATTAAGTAGTTAACTAATTCATTTATATGAATGAATATTAATAAAGAAGTCACCAATGAAGTCCTAACGTAATTTATAAAAAAAGTCTCCATTTAAGGTTTGTTGAGAGGCTGCTCAGAATGATCCTATGACCACATAAAATTTGAAGCAGTTTAGTCATAGCGCGAAAAAAAATGACAAATACACCAAATAGTGCAGTAAACAATGATTCCCACCACCGAAATTGATACATGCAATTCTAAAAGCCACCTGCAACACAGGAAAAGTGTTTTGAGCCCTGGTAAGTTAGTTTGGGGTGATTAAATTAACAGTTTTGGTCTTTTCTCTACTAGTGAACAAAATACTGAATTCCGACAGTGCTTTTGGAAAGTCAAATATTAAATGTGAGTAAATACGTAATAGAATTAAAATCAACTTGATATTTTATATTCTGTGGATATTTATTTTATCAGCACAAACAATTAAATCAGATCATTGCAATTACCTGGAGGAGGGAGATTAATTTATAATCCCCTTTATCAACAGGCAATTTGTTTTTTAAGAAACTATGCACCCCCAAATATACATTGTTTACAATATATGGTTTTAAGATTAAAACATTTTAATGAAGTAGGCATAATCTTTATTCTACACCCAGTTTTTCTTTTTTAAGATAGTTTTGGGGGTTTTTCATTGCCTTTATTTGGTAGGACAGACACAGCGTGAAAGTGGAGAGAGAAGGGATGACGTGCAACAAAGAGCAGAAGCCGGACTCGAACCCGCGGCCGCTGAGGTGAGGACACAGCCTCTGCAGGTGAGGCGCCTGCTCTACCAACTGAGCCCCAATCCAAATATTCTTTAAGGATTAATATCGCAAAAGCAATTTTGGATAATTCTACAAAACCACATATGTCATTTATTAACTGTTTTATTTATTTATTCATTACAGCCAGTGAAGACATTTAAAACTATGTTTTTTTTTTACTCCAATATCTGTTCATTGCTATAATTAACCAGCGTTCCTTAAACACCTGAGAGTGTGCAACAGGTTGTTTACTGATGCTACAGTTTACTGATGCTACAGTTTACTGATGTTTCCTGAACGCCTCTCCGGTGGAGGCGGGCTATACTGCGCGCAGAGGGCTTTGGTCGGGTTTGCCATCAGGTGAAACGGCGCGTGCAACTCGGACAGGTTTGTGTGTCCAGAAAGTGTAATATTTACCAAGTATAAACCCAGTGAAGCTGGCGCGATTCTAGTGGGAAACAGAGAGACGGAGGAGCCTGTAAAAGTGCAAGAGTTGTTGAAAGAGGATTTTCTTGGATAAACTCCAGCCGGCGTTTCCCCCCAACTTTTCAGGTGAGTTAGCTACTCGGGGCTAGCATGTTAGCATGAAAGGTGTTCACCGGTGAACTGTAGCATGTGTAGCCTGCTAGCTGCTGCTGTAGCCCTGTGAATGCATGTAAGCCAGTTTGTGCACATTTTATGTGCTATTTAAAGTTAATGTGTGCATGTAGGGTGAATTAAGGCTGATTGGGACGTTTTTAAAGACCCCCCTCCACAACAACAACAAAAAAAAACAACCCAAAAAACAAACAAACACAATAAGAAATTAAACATTTCCGGAATACTGAAGATGTTACCCATTCATTTCTTTATTTGCTTTCTTTATATATTTTTATTTTTATAATTTATTTTTGTTTTTTTTATTTTTAACATTTGGGTGATTGAACAGGACCTTTGGTACATTTTATCACTCGTTTAGGCTAGTATAAACATAGCCTATTTATTGCACAATTTATTTCATACTTTGATATAATTTAACACAAACATTTTTCTTTTCCTGTTGCATATTATTGCAATTTTAATTTTGTAGTTTTAGAGCTATATATCTATAAATATATATTTATGTTTGTATGTCTGTATCTATCTATCAGTATATGTATATATATGTGTTTGTGTATAAAACACAAATGGTCAGAAAATAAACCCTGTATAGTTATACTGTCCCATTTGACCTTAAGTCCCAAATACCCATAATTTACCCTACTATAAATGTGAAAGGCCTGACTTGTGTGTTTGTTTGAAATGTGTGTGTAAGAAGAGGACAATCTAGTACATGTTTATTAGAATTATTTTAAGTGTTTAATTCTGTGTAGCTGCAGATTTAGTTCTTATAATTTCTAATCAAAGGACCATTATATGATAACTGGTCTCTTGTGTGCAGGCTCTTTTTCTATCTGTGACATCGTGGAGCTGCTCGGCATACCATTTAAACCATCATCGCTGCTTGTGGATGGCTTCATGTTGTCAGGATGGGCGGTAGGAACCAATTTAAAAATATATAATCAAAGAGGATTAAGTTATAATTTTGTGTTTTTGGTATGTGGTTAGGCAGCTAACTGTAACCATACTGATTAGAGCAAGAGCAAACTTGAAGGGGAACGCTATGTCCTACACTTGCACTGAACTTTGGCTGTAAATTGTGAGATGTACAGTTGGAGCGTTTGAGAGCGTTTTGGAGGTGCAACGTTTATTTATTTATTTTTTTTAGCGAAGGTGCTTTGGTTGCAATGATATGATATAGAATATTCCCAAAAGAAGAAATGGCAGAAATGCGCAAGGTAGAGTACTTGCTCTGGACCTTGCTCTTGATGAAGGGAAGGCAGAAGCACGTAGGGAGGGAGAACTCCCTGCTTTGGTGGACAGAGCGCCTAAACCAAACCTTAACCACTGTCAGCTTAATAATGATAGAAAACCACCTCTACATGTTGTTTCGGTGGGAAAAATTCTGCAGTTTGTTACTTAGTACAGAGAATTTTACTGTACAGTTGTGCTTTTTTGGTTAAAGGATTGAAAAATTGGCATATATACGTAGCTTCACAGTGCCTTTTATAATGGAGACAGAAAAAGCAGTGATGGCTGTGTGTTAAGAATACATAAACATTTTGTCCGTTATATAAGATACAACATACAGCATACTTGAGCTGCTGTGCATGGAGAACTTAAGACAGCTTCATTTGTATTGAAATGTTATAAGATGTTTGTTTCCTCTAAGTGTTTGTCTCAGACCAGTGCAGCACATACTAGTGTAGTGTCCAAGTTGGTGCGCTTTGGACACGTGACACGTGGTTCGATATCAGTAAACTTTGAAGTGAACAGCGCTGTGGCTCTGTGGAGCAGCGGCAGAGGGGTTTCAGGACCCTGCAGTGTCGAGCATGTCTCGCTGAGTGTACTTCACCGGTGTTAAACTGGTATTTCTGACGAGTGGCCAGGACTCTGGTGTGTTTTTCTTTGTCATACGAACTTATAACACTAATGACAATACTGCTTGTGAAATGCAAAAATCTGTGGCCCATTACACTCAGTGACTCAGTACCAGACCCCCCTAAAAAGTTCTGATGGGTCACAGACTTCAGTTTAACGCAGACAGAATCCCTGAATAATTAAATCCATGCTCTGCTTCATAACCACAGTGTTGCAAGCATGTCTTCACCTGTGTCCATTGTATAAGTTTGCTGTACTATCTTATAACTACAATTATTAAGGCAAAATACCTCCAGTAATTAAATGCTCTACTTTATAACTGCAGTGGTTATGTCAAAGCAAGTGACTAATACTATTTGAAAATTAATACCTCTGCTGAGTGTATTTCACCCGTGTTTCTGGCCGTGGGTAGCTAAGACTGGAATGTGATTTTCAGGGGCGGATTAAGTGATTATGGGGAGGCAAAGACCATCTTGCTTTACTTTTCTCCCCTTTTCTAACTGGGAATGTTGGCAGTCGTAGAAGAACAACTCACAACTTTTTAATAAAGGAAAACTATTAACTGTTCATATTGAAACTATAAATACCGTACTTTAAAAGCCCTGCTTTTGAATTTTTCTTGAAATTAAGAGTACAACGAAGGCATTATCAGCACAATGTACTTGCATTTACTCAATGCCTGTTTATGGTGGAGCTTTCACTTGTAATATAATGCTGGATAATTTAATGGATAATAAGCATCACATTTTGTTATATTTTGTGCATAAAATCTGAATCTGCAACAAAACATTTTATATCAATAACCAAATTATATCAAACCAGTAACATGTCTCTGTCATGTAAATGTAGTAATACAATGTTTTCCTCTATAGTAGAAGTAGAAATGCACAATAAGTCAGTAGCATACTGTTGATTTGCATATTTTGTAAGTGATTTGGGGGCCTTTTCAGCCCTTCAGTACATGAGAAGAACCAAATTTAGTACTCAGGTGATCATTAAATAAAAACATTATAATACATTTTAATAAACTTTTGGTTATTATTTTGGTGTAGAATGAGTTAGAATAGCACCCTAATTAAATATTTTTCATATTTAAACATCATAATAATTCATAGCTGTTTGTTCAAAATTGAAGTTGTTTGCACGAGCAGTTCTCAGGCCAAACACTCAGTCGCCTCCAGACAGACACATTGTGAGCCGGCGCTGCGCTACTTTATATAATGGAGACAGGAATTATGGGGTTTTTTTCAGTGCAGCCAAGAGACAGAGCTGTCTGTGCAGCATCCTTGGCCTTAACAAAAAGTCAAAAAGGTGTTATTTCCAATTTGACTCCCACAGATATTATGTCTAGTAAAATCTTTTGGTAATGACACTGTCTGGGACTCAGTGTTTTTTTAAATACCAGGTCTTCTACACCCTTCTACAAATTTTTGGTAATTGGCAGACCAAACAAAGGGCTCGCAGTGTGTGCACGGAGGTGTTTCGTTGTGCGTGTGTGTGTGAGACTTCAACATTTTTTTTTTTTTTAAAGCTTAACATGAATATGTGTGATTGGACACACGGATGTGAATGCGTGTGCACGTGAACGGATACGCTCAGAAGTAATTGGTTTGGTCCGCAGAATCACTGGTGGAACAGCAGAGGACAGGAGGAGAGAGGAGAGAAGGAAGAGAGAGGATGCTTTGCTTCAGCTCATTAACCAACGCCTGTTAGCTTGGAAATAAATTGGGTGAGATTCCACCACTGGAGAGGCTGATTAGTTCATTTTTCTCCTCCCCCCCGACTGATCCGTCGTAGGTGTAGTGAGGCAAGGCCGCTTCTCTCTCTCTCTGTCTCTCTGTCTCTCTCTGTCTCTCTCTGTCTCACTTACACACATGCCATGTGAGCCGTAGCACTGCATACACTCAAATCAGCGGCCCATGGGTCCTGGAGCAGATGTGATTGAGACAGGTGTCAGATGACTTGCAGGCTGCCACGGCTCAAAGGTCACCTACACCTACAGTATCTCTGTCTGACTGGGCTTGTAGCCAGTGGTCGCGGCTTCATCCAGTGGGGTTGATGGCTGACAGAAAACTTCCAGAAGCAGGCAGAGCGCTGGGGATTGCTTGGGAGGAAAAACAAAAATTGTCCTCTGTGATGCTAGCGGGTCTGCAAAGACGTAGAGTGCTTTGCCAGCGATGGTTCTGGTCTACTGATCACTCCTAACATATGATTTTGAGACATTATCTAGCCTTCCCTGTCATTACGGCGGCGGTGGAAAATGCCTCCTCTGCAGTGTCGCACGCATCATAGCAGAATAGAGCATAAAAGCAGAAATTTGGATCATATCTTGTCATTTCAAAAACCCTGGAATGTGGTTAACATTATTAGCATGCTGTTCAAAAACAGCGGCTGAACACTTAACCAGGCTGAAAGGGCCATTGTCATCCTGAATGAAAGCACCTCAATTTGGCAAGAAGTGCAACACAGAATGGGGATGATTTTTCAAAATAGGTATTTGCTGCCGTAATTGGCCAGATAGAATATGTATTTAGCTGAGAAATTACCCCGCAGCAGTGGAAAAGCACCACTTCACCGTCAGGCAACTTCACACCGCCGTTCTGATGAGTTTGTCAATACACACTGTACACACATGTGAGTTCACCGCCTCGCTTACACACGGCTCATCAGAAGCAATGCATTAATAGGCATCAATAGACAGACCGCGTGCATGAACGCACCACTAAGCCCAAAAAGCGTGATCAGGTGCACATTCAAATAGCTAATTTGCTGTACAGACACATGTGGCAGAATGGACTTGTTTAAAAGCTACATGCACAAATGCACACACACGCAGACACGGTAATGGTCAATCACAGAACGGCCTGTCATCTTTTCCCCCCGCTGCTCCTCCTTCCTTAATAACATCATTAATCAGGAGTGTCAGCGCTGAGATATGGGTCGATAAACAATTTGGTGCAACATGCCTAATGGAAACCGGAGTCATTTAATATATTCACCTGCTTATAAATCCTACAGATTAGACCCTGCTGTCTGGAACACGCCTACTAAAAGTATTATGCAATACATGGGAAAACATATGAAGGACTTAAAGACAGCTTTACCAAACACTTATTATCTACTCCATAGAGTTGTATTACTCACTGACCTTAACAGCTGATGCACACCCTAAATTCTCTCTGCTCTCTCCTCTGATTGATGTCGTTGATTCAGGTTGAATTTAAAGCCTTTGAAACCTGAGCACATTGAAAGAAGAAAGAAGAAATTACCCCCAAAATTAGCAAGAAATTAGCAAAAAATAAATAAATAAAAAAAAAAAATTTCAAAAGTAAAAAATAAAACAAAAACAAACTGAAATAACCTGGAAAAAGTGCTTAAAAATCTCATAATTTTCAGGATTATTTCATGTTAATATGTAATTATTATAGTTAAAAATCTATTTTTTCCCCCAGCTTTTTAGAAAATAATTTTCTTAATCTACTTATTTCTTGCAATCTGTGAATTATTTATTACCAAGTTGCTCATTGATCTTTTCCCCGTGCGTTTGAATGAAATCGCACTAACTTGAAATTGATGTTGCTCCAGGTTTCAAAGCGTTAATGAATTGATGACCAATAACACAAATTAGTTATCTCTTTATTGATTGATTGATTGGTCTCTACCAAAATATTAATAAAAATCTTTTGTTGTATATTTTTACATGGTGTACTACGCGATTATTAATGTGGCACCTGGGCAGGCACTAATCTCAGTTGTGACTAACAGGCCTCATTAATAGTGACAATAAAATTATTGCATTTAAAAAAATTCCAATAGCTCAAGTTCCTCTGGATATAATCAGGTAATATGACTTAAAAATCATGTAATCAGTAACTGTAATCAAAGAAATGTCATGCCAGTTGCACAGTTTTCATGAATGTTGAAGTTAGCTACAGAAATCAAAACTTTTTTGCACCAGGCTGTAAATAAGTTTATTTCTGCTGTAAAGTTGGGCATTTTAACATGTTCTGTAATTTACCGGAAAACTCTCCGAGGTGTTCTCTTATCTCTCGCCCGGTGTCAGCTGGGATCGGCTCCAGCCCGCCCACCCAGCAAGCAAACAGCCACAGCTAATGGATAGATGGACTACAGCACAGTCGTAGTAAATAATGAATAACGTATTTATTGATACAAGTGTTGCACTTTCATTTGCTAAAATGAAAAATCAATACGGATAAGAAAAAAAGTTTCAGAACTTTGATCAACTATTTCGGCAGCATCTGTGGTTGATGATTAATTTCAAACACATGCACAGGCAGCAGCCCTGATGGGAATAGATTCACACTTTTTATTTGCCCACATCACACCCTCGCAAATGGATGTACAAAGTTGTGCACATAAACCACCATGGACTCAAAGAGGCCAAACTGGAGGCTGCCTTTGTTGTAAATGGCCAAGATCGCACGCACGCATGCACCCATGCACGCAGACACACACACACACACACACACACACACACACACACATACACAGAGACACAAACACACACACACACACACACACACACAGAAGCAGAGCATCCAACTTTGTGGGTAACTGGACGACACACTCATGCCAGACTGGTGGGGGAAGAGTGTTAACTGGATTAGTCATGCATACACAGTTTCATCTCTGTGTGTGTACTGTTTTGTGTCCATACACACACATCCATGGCTGCTGCCGGAAGCATCACTCGCTGTCACTACATCAGCCTGCTGGGCTGCAAGGCTGCCATGTGTGGTTCCTTCATGTTTGATAAAAGCTGTAAAATATTTCCCTCCTCATGGCTTGATGATGTTAACTGTTATGTTGTCATTGCCTTGTTTTCTCCACCTGGACGGCCTTCATCTCTCCTTTTATTGTCCACCAGCTCTCATCTGTTTATTATTGCGTCTATAATGACATAAGTACAGATAAATGCATGCACGTAGCACACTCCATGTGGGCTGTATTCCTGGCTGGGTTGATCTTGAGCTGGCCGCCTCTTTCTCGTCTTTCTGTGTCAGCTCCCCTGAGTGACATGCAGTCTGAGTGGACATGGCACCGTCATCTGACTGGGACCAAATGAGCCGTGAGTAACGACAGGGGACACCCAGCCCATTGGCTAATTGTCCTGAATAATGAGGGTGGTTCTCCTCTCTGATTGGTGTTGGAGGTGGGAGGTTGGCAGTTGGCAGGTCCAGCCGCAGTACCCGGCGCGGTGTCGCTAAAGTGGATTTGTCGGATGACTGCTGAGGTGGCAGGAGTCAAACCTCCATTTTCCATCCACCCACTGCAACATAGACTCAATGCGAGGAATAAGCCCTCGTAGTCTCCTGCTCAGCTACTCTGCAGAACAAGAATATCCCTCAAAGACAGCTTTTGTTTCAAGCTTGGCTTCAGCGGACTTACACTCTGAGTCTTAGCTATTTTACAGAGCTGAGACAATTTGATTCCCTGAGCTGGTGTAGTAGTGATAGTTTTCTCCCGCTGCCTACGTAAGAAATTGCATGTGTCTGTACCTGAACCACCTGTTCAGTTTCAGACCTAATTTAGAAAAAATAGCTGCAATTTGTTCAGCATCTGTAGCTCTAACTGTTTTTTTCAGATGTTATGCAGCTCAGCCCTTCACCAGAGCACAAAAAAAGAAGTGGTTTCACTAGTAGGACAGTAATATGTAAGGGTGGGTTGTGTAGTTGCATTTTTTTACACTGACATTGATTGTAGGTTCACTGCTAACTGTACTGTACTACCATTTTGAGTGTGTCTAGCTGCTAGTGATTTCCTGCTGGTGCTCTTGATTGGATTGTCAGATTGTAGCTGGCCACTGTGAGACATGCTGAACACAGAAATGATTGCACTGGAAACCAGCGCTGAAAAAACTCAAAGGGGGAGGGTGTGAGTGGAATAAATGTGATAGAGGATCATGAGCTCAAAGATCTCACTCTGGGTTCATGTATTTCACTTGTTTTGATTTGAAATGATGATCTGAGACTGTCGTACTCCGTAGTGGGAGATATTAGGGAACAAAGCAATAAACAGAGGAATGTTGAAATGAAAGGTTGAACCCAAGTCCACAGAAACAAAGAAACAAAGACAACACTGCAGGGCACGGAGGAACTGTAATGACTGAAGAGAGTGAGAACATACAGGCTTATTACGACTCATTTTAGACAAAAGAAGCATATTGAAAGGAACAAATTACAAAAAAATGCAAAAGATAAATGGTAATTATTAAGCTGCACCAATCATTTTTATATTGGCATTAGGTCAAATAACTACGACTAATAACAATGATAATGATAATAATAATAATAATAATAATAATAATACTAAGTGACATTTCCCCAGCAACAAATTTCAGGTGTAACTTTGAAGCTTCATGTCACTGGCAGTCATTGATAATGACCTGTCGCCTGTTGCTGTGCGCTGATAGTATGAATGCAGCGTTAGGCAACAAAAGCTAGCTTTAGATAATTCTTAGTCATGTAGGTCCCATGACAGATGACACACAGTATGTCACATCACATACATCACTACCTTATTAAGCTACTCATATTAGCACACTACGCTACTTTATCATAAGATGTTGACTTACGGTCACAAACACTGGTCGCCGGGGTGAAAGTCCTGTGCTTGTTTGCGCCATCTAACACCACCCCTGCCCACCCTATAGGGACTTTTTTTTTTTCCATCTCAATGCTACATTACAGGGACTTGTAGTTTTTTATACTATAGACTTCCTCCTCTGCTCTCATAATAATTACTACAAACACTGGGGGGCGCCGCCTTACAATAAAAAAGTATGGGTCATAATAAGCCGCTTGCACAGTCTCTCCTGTATGGCTTTTTATTGTGTGAAAGCAGCCTGGTCTAAAATATTTGCACATGGCAACAACAGTATGATTAGGGGTTAAGAAGAGGTTGTCAATATGAAAAATAAACTAGGGTTTAGTCTAGATTAATGGTAGGCAAATTAAACACTTGGTTATGGTTAGGAAAAGATTTTGGCTGTGGTTTTAAAAAAAGAGAACATTAATTGCACATCAGTGACAGGTCATGAACCCTCGTCCAAGTCTACCACCCTGACTTAAAAAAAGAGGATACAACTTCCTGCACTAGCCATGTTTTTCACGGATGTAAATCATGAGTTGCAATGATTGTATTTCTGGATACTGCTGGTTTTTATAGTTATGCCTATCTAAGATGACTTGTTATGAGGAAGAAATGACACCTACGGTAACAAAACATTAAAAAACAAATAGGAAGGAGAAGACAACCTTTCATCTAGCTATAAAAGATGGCATGATATCTAAGCACCTTTAATGTTTACCTTTCCCCATCTTTGTGCCAAGCTCCAGCTGAGCCCCTGACAGCAGATTTCTATGACAGATTTTGGTAAATAGATGCAGAACTGAAGACAGCTGTCTCTGCGGTGCTTTTTCGTGGCTGGTAATGGTTTTGCACCCTTCATGGTAATTCAAAGCGTCTGCGTCGTATATGCCTGGCACAGTACGTTAACATAAATATGCATTCTGTCAATTACCAAAATATCAAGTCACGTCATGTGACAAATGTATCAGTGAGGCGCTGTCATACTAGATGTCTCTTATGTCATTCAGCCCCCCCCCACCCCCCCAAAGCTCTTTTTCTCGCCCCCGCTGTGCTGAGGCTTGCTGGGACTTCACGCAGCCCACTCACAGTCTGCTCATCATGTCCGCTACACACACATAAATACTCTCTCTCTCTCACACACACACACACACACACACACGTATTCATGCCCCTCGCCATTCCAAGGCACCTTGCAGCACAGCAGGTCGCCTTCGCCTGTCTGTCAGCGCCTCCCCCAAAACATACCCAGAGCAGCAGTAGTATTACTCTATCAGCAGTCCGTCTGAAGCTGACGAGCACTACCCCCCCCCGCCCGACCCCCTCTGAGCCGACCCACTGGAGCGGGACCACACCAGGTGGGAGACAGCTACATAGTGCCAACTCTGAAAGGAAGTGGTTTGACTCATTCGTAAGTCTGCAGTTATGGATTTTTGTCTTAAAATATCTAAAGATTGTTACAGTCACCTGGGTTCAAGCTCAAGTTGAACTGATCTGTTCTCATTCTAAATACAACTCAGGACTGCGAGTCTACGTATGTGTGAATGTAAGCGGGACAGTGTTAGCTTTGTGATGTTTCAGTGCCAGACATGTCTCTAATTTTGCACTGAGGGGTTCACGTCATGTGGTTGGTGCAAATGATGTCCCAGGTTGTGTTTTTTTACAGTGTGAATCATCAAGTTGAGATCTTGCATATTTTAGCCAATTTAGCACAAATCAAATCTGCTTTGTATCTCAGATATCCATTTTACATTTCATGGTTCAAACTATTTTTGTGGGTTCAAGGCATCCATTGGTTTTATTTCATTTCCCAACAGCATAAAAAACTATTAAAGGGGTAATCTGGCTATTTAGGATGTTACTTCTATTAAGTTGGAGGACTCAAGAACTTAAAAAAGAACTTGACTTATTTTCAAGATTCTTAAATGTTAATTCCCTAGTCTAAGACAGTCCAAAAATATTTGTAAACATGAACAACTATATCCCAAATCCAAAAAGTAGAATGCTAACACTCAAATTTGTGATGTTATGGGCAAATAAATCCCCTATATACTGTTTATGGAGCAGCTCCGGAGTTGTTACCCCATGATATCAGAAGTTTTAGATTTACTTTTCTGGTTTCTGCCTTTGACCGAGATTATCTCATGTTCACAAATATTGACTGAACTGTCCTCTGCTACGGAAATAACATATTGGAATTGTAAATTTGGACAGTGTTCTCCTTTAAGAACAGTCCATTCGAAGCAATGGAGGCCAAGATACCTGAAAATTTTGTCCCTTTTATTGGTCAAGTTCCAAAAACACAGGATCCTACAATTCCCCACAATTACCAGTCACTCATACAACTTTTTTTTGTTTTGTTTTACAAGCAGAGTAGTATGTCTTGTAACGAGTATACTAAAATAAATGTATACAAGGCTTGTATGGTCATGGAAAACCTGGAGAAGCCACGAATTTAAAAAATAAGATTTTTTTAGGCCTGAAGAAGTTTTGGAAACATAAATAAATGGAAAAATATCTTTTAAAAAGTCAGGGAAATTCTCTTCACACATAGGCTACCAGTATATATATTGCACACATTCATGTGGCAGGTCAGTCACATCACTTGATATTTTGTGATGTTTTTCTTTATGTGGTTAATGTCAGTCTCTGACCTGAGTTGCAGTTTCTATTTTGCCCACAAGTAATATCATGCAAAGAAAGTGCTGTTTTACTTAAGTTTGCCTTCACTTGGACAAGTATGAGGAATGGTTTGAAAACTGGGACCTGCAACATAAAAAGTGTGGACTGTGGAATAAAACTTTTTTTTTTAAACATAGAAGAGGCAGCACTAGCTAGCCACGCTAAAGGAGCTAATGTTGAGAAAATGTATTGTCATGAAAATTAGCCTCAAAGGCATGAAAAGGTTATGAAAATGTATTGGTAAAAATGTGTATGGACCTTATGTGTAAAACTGGTGCAATATCCCTTTATCACACTCTTGTAACTTGCTTGAGCTGTGTAATCCATCACAGTGACCACCGAGTCTGCATTCATTTTTGTCACAGCTACACTATCATTATACACCGCAGATGTTTCAAATCAATCTGCATATCCATGCAACGATCATGTAACTGAAAAAAATTAATGCCGACTCGATGTTCTCTGTGATGGATTACACAACTCAAGCAGGTCTCAAGAGCTAATTGATTTGCACGCTTTGAGAAAATTAATGGAAACCAATGGCTGCTCATAATTGGAGGGGAAATAGATGCAAATATGTGAACTCTGCATCTGGAAATCATCAGTAAAGTTATTTAAAAAATACACAAGATTCATTAAACAAGTGTAAACTCACATGTAACAAAGTCACTTTAACCATTTTAACTGTAAAAACACAGTATAGCATTGTAAGGAATTAAAATGTGCACTATCAGGGTACTTTGAGAGTAACTTTACATTTTGAGACTTGATGATGATGAAATGAGCTGATCAACATTGTCAGTATGCTCTATCATTGGCGTGTATCTTATTAGCTTGAGTCCTAGTAGTTGTAGCAGAAATATTGATAATGGAAACGCGGAGAGACTGAACGGTAATAAAATGCATCAGTCAGCCAAGAAGATGCTTAGGCTATTACTACAGTTTCATCCAATGTGATCCTGTAATGGGGTGAAAAAAGACAATATTCCTATTAAGCTGTTTACATGGCTAATGAAAATGAATATTACACTAATATTCCCATTTATGTAAAGCTGTGCATACTCTGTGTAAAGTATCCTAAGATCATTTATCATACCAATATATGAAAAGACAAAACGACTGAAGATATTATTTTGGTTCTTTGCATTATAATTGGATTTTTTCACAGTTTTCCACCAGTGGAAGTGTTATTTAACCGTGTGAACACAGCCTCCCTTTTTCATTCCTTAAACCACTTTCTTGAAAAAATTGGTGTTGCGACATTTACACATATCAAAAAAAACTGTTGCTGTCCAAGTCTTTCTTTAATGAAATGTCCTTTTTTTCTCAACAGCAGTTTGAGAGATGGAGATGGAAAGATCAGATCAGAGCAGATCAGTGGAGAGAAGCAGCTGCTGCTGAGGCGAGTTAGACCAAGTTTGGACACAGCAGAATGAATCTGCTGCTCCATCTCATCCCTGAGTATGCTCTGAGCTCCGACAGTGTAGTGTAGTTCATAACCATAACGATTTATATATTTCACCAGTGCTCCTAATGAACTGTCCAGCTCCAAAATAGAAAATCTATTTGTGGCAGCAAATGTTTTGATTGTGGCGGGCTGCCACAAATAAATAACTGAAAGGGAAACAGTGCTGAATCGGAAAATTCGATATTTGGAACAAGGCCTAATCAGGAATACCTTACCTGGTATTAAATTTGGGATATTGTTATATTTGGAATAAAGGGATGTTAATGTGCGTGTAAACCTTTTCCAGTGCATTAGTGAGAGAAGGGGGACCACCCCTCAAGTGTTGGTCCCACAATGCTTTGCCATCAGCCGTGTGTATCTCTGTGTATCTCTGGGTTTTCCTGGTCTGTACGTCTGGGTCACCTCCATGCCCAGTTCGACTTGTCTGGATAATTAGCTGCCCAGCCCTCGCTGCCAGACTGCACGTCCCATGGATTTATGACGCTGATAGCTGGCCTGGTCTCAAGGGGGGTGGTGGTGTGTGTTTGCGTGTGGGTATGTGCCAATGAGGCCAAGGGAGACATGGCTGTCCTACTAATGAGGGGACACAAGGTTATTTACGGCAGGCTGGACCAGTGTCACGGATATGGAGATAGGGCAATACCTGGGTGATAAATCATTAAGACTATGTGTGAGTTTGGAGGTGTGTATGTGTGTAGTCTGAAATCACACTGAAATCATCACAGATGGTTGTGCTTTTCAGTATCAGCGTCTCTCTCACACTTCTACCGCAAGGATAAGGGAGTCTTCATCGATATTATATCACTAGATCTCCTCTCTACTTACTCAGTCACTTCAGCTTCAGTAGAAAAAATCTCTGTCGCAGGCATCTCTTTACATCACACTTTTTATTTGCTGAAACAAAACTGAAAAGCTCTCTCCTCCTCCTCCTCCACTGTGGTGACTCATCTCTTCTTTATTCTCAGCGCATTATAGTGCCATTCAGAGCCGAGCCCGAATGTCCACCGGCTGCAGGTCAATGGGAGACAGGTGCTGTGATGAATACAGCTTGCTTTTTAAAATGTTGTTCCTGTAACATTTAGGTAAACTTTTACACTGCTTGCATCCGAGCAGCTATTAGTGAGGGTTTTTTTATTTATTTGTGTCACAAATGGGAGACGTGTCAGGGGTGTGAGTGTCGTCAGCATGCGATGGAAGCGTGAGTGGTTGAGAGTGTTAACCAGAAGACCACTTTCCTCTGATCTCTGGGTTATGAAATGTGCTTTGAAGGCTTTAAAGCATGCCCCGTAGACTACAGTTTAATCGACCATCCCAAAAAAAAAAAAGAAAAAAAAGCTTGCTGTCTAAGAGCACTTACACTGTAGAAATTAAAAGTTCTCTGTTGAAGAACTCTTCAAGTGTCTCTGTCCAGACAAGCTTGACCTGTCTGACCCATTCAAGGTTTCTTTAAAACACCACATTCAGCAGTGAGAAGATTAAAAAAGTGCCTCTTTTTACTATATGCGCCTGTTGCTGCGTGAAAAAAACAGAGCACATCTTAGAATGAAGCTGTGACCATTTTCTTGGCCAGTGATTTGACCTTTTGGATAGGCTTCTTTTTATTAAAGTGGAGTGCATGTCTGGCTGTGGATTGGCTGCACTGTTGGCTCTGCCTTCTGCTGACCTTGTTAACCAGAGAACTGACCTTCGTTCTCACCTCACTCTTTTTCCTGCTTCAAGCCAAATTTGTCCTGCAGCAGAAATGCAGACCTTTGACCCCATGTGCTTTTTGTAATTTATGTTCTCTTCAGTCCAACTGTTGTGCCATGGTGTTTTTGTTTCATGCTACAGAGACTTTTTCTCCCGGTGTCAGAGTCGGACGCCCACAAGGAAAAATCACCCTGTCAGAGCTAACATAAAACTGTAGCTATTTACACTCCACTTGTATCTACCTTACTGGCCACCTACACTTCCTATTTCTTTTGCACTTGCGGTCCACACTGTCAGGCCTCATTAATTGCATTATGCAACACTTGTTTTTATTAGATCACTTTTATTTGTGGGCTTCCACAGATGCCTGTCGCCTTCAAAATAGCACCCATTAATATTCTTTAAAATAAACTGAAAGTATATTCATGTTCCTCCAAAGCTTTGCCACATAACCTCAGACTGATTCATCCTCACTGTTCACTCACAGCACTTTATAAAACATGCTCTGTTTTCCTCATGACTTTCTTCAGATTTGGAACTAAAATCTTCTTGGACTCCTGATGAACTGATAAGATTTTGGTGGTCAAAGGTCAAGGTCAGTGTGACTTTGCATCCACCTCATTCTTGTGAATGTGATATCCTAACGCCTTTCAGGAATTTCTTCAAATTTGGCACAAATGTCCACTTGGACTTAAGAATGAATTTTGAATGAAATGATTAGAAGGTCACTGTGACCTCGCAAAAGATGACCATAACACAAAAATTCATTAGTTGCAACAAAATTTCACCCAAATGTCGAATAGGATAAAATGATGAATGGTCATGGTTTTTTTGATGCATACCGGCACCTAACATACATTCAAAGTACCCAAAAAAAATTCACAGTGTGGGCCAATATATTTTTATTGTGAATTAGAAAATGGTTGGCATCCCTTCACTGCGTTACAACATTAAAAAATCAATGGCTCTCAACAAGTAGACTGCATTACAAACATTGATCAAGCAGTTTTAAAGACATGATCATTTAATAGTGAGGATATGTCTAATGGCAGATGCTTCTAAATTATGGAAAAATGCAAGATGAACGGTTTTGGAGTGTTGCCCACGCTGAAAGTCAGCACATTTCAACCTCTGCTACTTTGATTTTGATCATTCTTTTTAAATGTCTCTCACATGTTCCTAACTTCATGAAAACACAATGATAAATTGGTCAAGTACCCCTTTTGCTGTAATTTAATAACCATCTTATAGAGTTGGTAAAGACTGAAGAGTTTTCTGCTGCAGATGGAAACATGATGAGCTGCAGAGCTCCTCTGACACATGCAGCATTTTAATTATTTAGTCTGCTCTGTGGCTTGAGACAAAGACTCCTCCATGGGCTCTCAGGAGAAAATAATGTTTATTCCAAATTAAAAGTGGGTGGCCTTTCAAAACACTCTTGTGCCTACACAGAAGAATTAATTGTGAATATGATAGCCTTCTCAGACTGTTGATTATCATCATGTAAGTGTGAGCTACACCTCTCCAAGGGCTCAGAGTGAAATAACCTCACCACAGAACAAGGGTCTGTCAGTTTACAGCATCAACCAGCGATACTATGTACATGCTCAGATAACATCAAATCCAGAAATGTTTGTGCTGTGGTATCATTCTTTTCAAAAGTGCACTTCCAAGTTGCCCCAGGCGCACGATCACGTCAAAAATAACATGAAGAGAGAGCTGCACGCTTTCACTGAAAAACCAAGACAGTTTAGCATGTTACCCCTCAGGTCTGCATCAGGTAGCTCCCTCAACGCTCTCTGTCAGATTTCTTCAAAGCTCTTCAAGCTGAAGAAGGTGTGAGCAAAAAAATACATGTGATGTAGCGTTGGCTGAAAGGCAAATGCTTGAGGTTTTCGGCTTGAAACGGCCATGATACTTTTCTTTTTATTCTTCTACATACAACAGAGACCCGTGTTAAAAGAGGAAAAAAAGTTGGAGCTGATACAAGCAGCTGAACATCAATATAAATGTGACACTGTCAAAGAGCCTCGTTTCTGGTCCACTTAATATTCCCGTCTGGCATCTGTTAGCTCCATTTGATGTAGATAGCATTTTGAATGGCTCAGTGAGAAAATGCAATGTCAATGAATTACACCACATTATCTTAGCCACCTAGCTTTGTCATTCAGTTGATGGGGCTGTCTCCTGTATATGCCTGGACAACTTTGGCTGTTTGCCAGCATGTCCTGTTGATGTAGCCAACTTTATCCTCTTTGCCAGTGAGCTGCAACTAATATGAAAACACATCTGACATCTGGCTTACTCAATCTGCTGGTTTAAATAGATGTTGGCGCGGTAAAGCATTCATTCACTGCTTTCTTGAAGGAGGGTGACATCTGCCTGAAGAGTCTGGGGAAGGTCTTAGAAAAGCTGCTCAGATGGTGATGTTTGCCCTCAAAGTAAGCCCATGTAGATGCTTTTTATCTCCACCAGTCGTAAGTTTGGAGGGACTGTAAACTCTAGGTCCTCTTGTGGTTACGGTGATTCACAATTGTTGAAAACATTTTTTTTTATTTACTGTTTTATATTGTCATTGACTGCTGACTCCTTGGTACCAACTGGTAAGGGCTTCAAGTTTTCCAAAAATTGTCTGGAAATCATTTTAGTGGACAAGAAAAGGATGGTAAAATTAGGTGAGGCTAGCAGGGAATACGTCAGCGATAACAGTAGAGGGCGTTGCCGTTCAAACTGAAAATATTGTTAGCAAACTTGCCTTTTTTTAATCTTATGCATGTCTTTTTTCTGGATAGATATAAAGTTTTCAATTTAGGCACTCGGATATTCTTGTTTTTGATGCTGCTGCTGCGCCTGTCACAGGAATCATCTTGGACATAACACCATTTCAGATGCACATTGTAACCTAACAGACACTGCGTAACTATTGGAGAGTTTTCAACTCCCTCATCTTTGAAGTGCAGGTCTCTTCCCACCTAACGATGAACCTGTGAAGTGCATGTGGCACGATGTGTTGGCATGGTGTCTGTCAACGACCCCCTCTTCCGCTGACCGAAGCTCTGATTATTCGTTCTTCATTAATGCTGAATATCTGCAGCCCAGTAAAGGGTATTAAGAAAAGCCCTGATAATTACATCAAATCTATTTCACATACAGTGCCTGTTAGCAGAGAACTCAATCTGCTCTGTGCAATGTGCCGTGGCTCTGTCGCAAATAGACGAGGCGTGTATTTTTATTAGCTTTTGGTACGCTTCTGAAACATGCTCTACTGAGCTAACTTTTCAAGTTATAATATGTGTAACTATGGGGAGATTTTTTTACACACGGCTCATGTTTCTTTTAGTATCACAGCTGCCTTTTGTGACCTTTTTCTTGTTCCTTTTTTGTCTTGGCATTTTGCTGCTACACCAGTAACCTGTTGATGTTAAATGTATGATAAATCTGGTGACTCCATATCAGAACAAACTTTACACCATTGGTTGCCAACCATTTTTGGCCTGCAACCCTTTTTAAAAAAGCCAAGTCTACTTGTGACCCTTTGTAACACTTCACGGCCTTGTCTTGGACATAAGTTATGAGCTCTTCAGCCAAAGAGTTATTTTCCTTGTCTTTCTGAGAACCCTCCCCAGGCCAACAGGGGGAGCTAGCAGAGGCAAAAACTAAAGCACCTGGGAAACCAGCCATTTACCATTTAGAAAAAGGAGATGTGGTGAAACAGAAGTGCAAAAGAGGGGACTGATATATTTCTAACCATCGGTGTGTGTCAGCTTTATAGTGCTCTGATAAGCATCTTGTAAAGATGATAAACAGATATGGAAAGCACATAAACCGAGTCAGACAAAAAAAACAAATAAAACTTGCATCAGTTAAATTAAAGCCAACAAACACAGTGATAAACATAAACACATTGATAAACAGTGTTTTTTTTATGGCATTCGATCAACTAAAACACTTTTGCGTTGCCTCTTGAAACGCCAGTTTTGTACAGTATCTTGGTCAAGTTCTTGAACTTTAAACTTTCCTTCTTAAAACAAATTTAAGAAACACCTTTGGATCAATTGACTACATGTATGTGAACAATTTGATCACCGAAGTAAATGTAAGCATTGTACACATCTTCAACCTACGGATATGTAACACATGTATTTTATTAAGTTGCAGTACATTAAAACTTTATGTATCTTAATGTTTCAACAAAGCTATGGCTCATGTGAAGTTGCATTTAGGCTCAGAAAACACTGTGTTATAGTTAAGAAAAGATCGTGCATTGGCTTAAAATACCTGCTTGTCCCAACACAATCCAGGCTCTCAGCTTCACAAGCATCTTTCAGCTTGTTGTACTGGTTTTCTGACCTTTCCCCAACTTTTGGTTCACTCTCACAGCTCTTATAACGTTGCTGGCAGCTGTTTTCAGTGGAAAAATCTCTGATAAGCCATCTGTATGCTGCCTTTTCAGCACCAAACATGATAATATATCAGTGCTGAGTTCACAGCTTGTTTGGAAAATCCCTTCAAGTTTGTTGCTCTGTAACTTTCCAGTGACCTGAAACTTTACTGGCTCGATGGCAGTTGCAAAGTCTTGCCCCTCACCACCACCACCACCCTTCTTAACTTCTTACATTATTTGCAGTACAATCTGTGGAGAACCGTCAACGAACAGGAAAACTGTTGAATAAAATAGGATATCTTCGATGGTTTGATGCTTGCTCACTGTGCCGTAAAAGATTCCTTGCTCTTAGTGTCTAATTACTCCTCCCATTGTACATGCGACTCTTCTCTCCTCCGTCTTCTCTCTCTGACCTCAGGAAAAACAAGGCGACAAAAAAACCCTCATCTGCTCAGTATCCCTTTGTTCCACTTGCCTGCTTTTTTAGCATAAAGAGCTAATTCATCAAATGCCTCACATTTACCCTATCCTCGGGCTTCCTGACATTAGGAGAACCTTTTGTTTTTGTTCTCCCAGTTATTTGCACCAAATCTACACTCTGTGTGGAAGTGCCATTACTCAAAATAATGTTTAATTATGAGGACTTTCTTTGAGTTATTTTTCCTCAGGGGAAAAGATATATGTACCTTGATACTGTAAATAAGGCAAAACCTGAATGATATTAACTGCTGTAGCATAAATCAGCCTAAACATGTTACTGTGTTCGTACTAAGATGAATAAATTACAGCACTTATTCTTCTCCTGTCAAGAATTTGCAACCAATTGCCAGAAAAAAACTTAGCATCATATGTTTCTTCTAACTATGGATAAGTTTTTATGTAGCAGATACATTGGTAGTTATGTGTGATTAGTACAATGTGGTTAGGTTTAGGCGCAAAAGCCACTTGGTTATGGTTTGGAAACGATCAGGTTGGCTTCTAAAGGCCTGATTTTAGTGGCGCAATCCCGGCTTGAAACCAAGTGTCTCTGAAAAAATGAACAGCTTTTGTGATACTATCCTTGCAGGAAACAGAGTAATGTCTTGGCAAAAAATACAGCAGTATCCCTGGTTAATACTCACTTAGGGATTGCTAAAAAAACATGTGGCTAGGTTTAGGCACCAAACCAACTGGTTATGCTTTAGGAAATATCATGTTTTGGCTTAAAAAACTTTGGTTGGTTTTGGTTTTGTAATCACGGTGAGAGAAGCTGTTGATGTCTCGGTGAAAAACAGCCGCTTTTGTCTGTACTACTCCTGAAAGACACACAGCGATGTCTTGATAAGAAATAATTGATTTTAATGGCACTATACTTGCAGAAAACACAGTGATGTCTCTATGAGAAACAACCTCTTTTCGTGGCACTATCCCTGGAAGAAACACAGCAATTTCTCTGTAAAATCAAACAGCTTTTCTCTGCACCATCCCTGTGAGAAATGGCAATATTTTGGTCAGAAATTACTGATTTTTGTGGCACTGTCCCTAAAGGGAATGTAGTGTCACACTATTCCTAGTGGAAAAACAGCGATGGGTCACATAAAAACACCCAAGTTAAATGGCTAAAAAGTAACTGAAAACGCAGCAACAACTTGCTGAAAAACAACTAATTTTGTTCTTTGTTGGTCTCGAACTGTGGTCTGCAGCTTGTAAGGTGTCACGCCAACGAACATCCCCTCCAGCTACAAATGACAAAGTCAGCTCATATGCTATGTCAAGTTATAAACGTTGGGTATGAAAAGTATATTACAAATTATTGTTTGTGGTTTGCAAAAATGTACAATGCCAATGTTTCTTGTGGCGACTGGGCTGGAATTGGAGGTTAAACTCTGGTACTTTTTGTTCCGTATTGGCGTCACGTATCTATAAGCCACCACAGATTAATAATTAATTGACCATTTACTGAAGCAGCTGACAATTAGTGCACAGTCATTGTACATCCCTGGCCTCAGGTCCCTCCTCTGAAGACATCCTGCAGTGCCGGCTAAGGACAAAGGAACCGTCTGTGGCTACATTTTTATATATTAATGCTCCAGTCTGTACAAGCAGCTGTGGTACATTTAAGTACTCCTTTCTTCCAGATTGTGTAAGAGCAAAGTGGAGCTTAAGCACAGCTTATCATGCATTCATAACTTCATAACTAAGTCTGACAGTCGTGTATATTCCTCTTGAGTTTGCCACTCAAATCTACAGTTATTGTCTACCAGAACTTAGTGTGGGCAGCAGTAATTCAGCCAGTTCACCAGAGGAAAATCATGGCATTGTACATTTCTGCAGACGATGAACACTCTATATTTGTACATTTTATATGCATCGTTACTAAAGTGACAGAGTATATGAGCTGACTTTGTCATTCAAAGCTGGATGGGGTGACACAGACGCGTAGGCTGCGATGTTGCAGACACTGTTCGAGACCAACAAACAACACCAACAGTTTTTTAGGAAGTCATGACTGTGTTTCCAGGTGCTTTTAAGCCTCCTGTTGCTGTTTTTTAGCAGCCCATTGCTTCATTTCCAGGTGTTATAAACCCAAACATCTTTTCCTTAACCATAATCAGGAGAGGAGGGGATGGTGGATGGTGTGTCTGAGACTATGGTGATGAGGATATGTGAGACCAACACCAAAAGTTTTTTAGGCACCGAAAGTCTGTCTTTTGGTGACCTGTTTCTGATTTACAAGCCGGTTTAAAGCACCAGATGTGTATGTTTTTTAGGGCCGTGTTTTTGTTTTACAAGCATTTTTGTAGACACCGAACATGGGTGAGTTTTAGTGCCCCATCACTGTTTTACGGTTGGCTTTTTAGAAACCAAAGGCGAATGTTTATTAGCATTACCTTGCTGTTTTACAAGTGGCTTTTTAAGAACCAAATATTTTTCCATTAAGTACTACGTCACTGTTTTGCGAGCAGCTTTTTAGGCAGAATGTGTGGATGTTTTTTTAGGAACTATGTTTCAAAGTGTTTTTTTCGGTAAAATACACAGATGTTTTTTTGGCGACCTGTCTCTCTTTAAAAACAACTTTTTCGGTGCCATATGTAGATCTTTTCTAGCTACCTATCGCTGTGTTACAAACGGCTTACAAGACACCAGTTATTGATGTTTTTTAGTGACCTTTTGCTGATTTACTGGCAGATTTTTGGGCACCAGACATGGATGCTTTTAAGCACCACCTCATTGTTTAACAAGTGTCTTTTTAGGCAACAAACATGAATGTTTTTTGTAATCCGTTGCTGTTTTTCCAGTGAAGATAGTGCCATGAAAAGAGTTTGTTTGTTCTAAGACATCTCTGTGTTTCCTGCTGGGATATTGCCATGAAAGTGATTATTTTAAGCCAAAATAGAATCTTTTACAAAACATAATCAAGTGGTATTTGTGCTAAAATCTAACCAAAAGTCAACATTTTTGTTGAAACTTAAAGTTTTAAGGTATTGGCTACATAAAAACAAATGTAACGTATGCATGGTTTGCAGAAAGTAAAATGGCAACATCTTTTCTGGTGATTGTGTTGGGTTATTTAAGGTGAGGCACTTGTTAATATTAGTATTGCATTGTATAAAGAGCTGCTCTGTGGAGTTTTGTGTGCTTGTTAAATGTTTCTTGAATATTAATGAAAAGCCTTACTACATGTACAAACAGGTACCATGTTCTTCTCCAAGTATCAGCCCACCAGGCCCAATTAAATCTCCACATTTTGTAACCAAGGTTTGTTCTCTCCTCTTAATGATGGTAGGCCAAGTACTGAGGCTACACTCAGGTTCAAAGTATCATTAGAAATACTTTGTTCTAATTAGTAGTGAAAAGTTTAGAGGACTCTCTAAGTTTTGCTCAGTGTATTTCCAACAATAGATAATTTATGTCAATGTGCTTAAAACAATAACAGAAAAACTATTACATCATTAGAAGTGCGTTTAAGTTCGTTAGTGCGGGTACATGCAGTAAATATGGATTATGTATCAGACACCCATCTGCATGTGAAGATCTGAGGAGTTATTTATAAAAAAAAAAAATAAAGTGACAGTCAGCTGAGAGGAAAGAAAAAACTACAAATTTTAACCCAGGCATGGACAGAGCATTTTTCACTCAAAAGATGCAGATGCCACTTTCTAGCAATAACCACTTGATAAACTATCCTATTAATTAGCTAAATGGCAAATTAGTTGTGTGTTTGTTTGTATCTGCGTTTAACCTTTGTTGTTGATTGAAACATAATGATCTTTGTTCACCCACCTCCAAAGATTTAAGCAAAAGCTTTACATGGCTCCGTTCACTGCAACACATAAAAATATTCCTGAACTTTATTGTCATGGTTTTATAACATTTTCAGATTCCTCCAAAGCCACTCTGTCTGTCTCCTTGCCTCAGGTTTCAGCTTGTTTTTGCCTTCTTTTCAAAATCTACAAAAGTGCTTTGGGGTTCTGGTTGTAGCAACAAAATACTCATTCAGGAAGGTTTTTACAGTGACATCTTTCCACAGAGGTAACTCGGCTATAGAAAATGAGTTCTTTGCAAAATTTCTTGAGATTGACCTTCAGTCATCAGACCTACAAAGAAACTGACTGGACAACCTTGACCCAAACACAAACACCACCCTGCAAACTTTTAAATATACAGATCATTTATTTATTTAATCAAACTTAAATTTATTTTTTTAAGCATAGCCAAACATTTTGGGAAATAAATTTATTTTGTTTGTGAGAGTTAGTTAAGAGGATAGGTATCTCTCCCATTTGTGTCCACCAGCAAGCAATTAGCTTAGCTCACTGTAGCATAAAGACTAGTAACAGGGGGAAAAAGCTCTCTGCAACATTTGTCCCATGGCTAATGGCTAACCCAGTTGGCAACACATGTTTTGCATTGTATGTATCTTCAAACCACAGAGGTTACATTTGTTTGGTTATTGTGTAGCAGATACAGTAGAACTTTATGTGTGGTTAAGTTTCTGCAAAAAAAAAGAAAAACACAATCTAGTTATGGTTAGTTAAAGATCATGTTTGGGCTGAAAAACCCATTTTTGTTGGCAAAATCATCGCTTATGTCTCAGTAAAATACAACCACTTTTCAAGCCTCTGAAAACACAGCCATGACTTTCCAAATAACAACCAATTTTGTTGTTTGTTGGTCTGCATGCCCTCCTAGCTTGCTTGGTGTCACACCATCGATCATCCCCTCTGCCTCCTGATTGCAGCCAGCTCTCACTGAAAAAACTACATAGATCGATTGTGCAGGCATATTCTTACGACCCATACTTCTTTATACTATGTTTATTGTAAGGCAGCACCCCTTAAAGGCCCAAGTAATTATTATGGGAGCAGGAGGGAAAGTGTACTGTCACAAAATAAAAGCAGAATTGGTGGTGGACAGGTCAAACAAACACAGGACTTTCACTCCAGTGTTCACGTCCCAAAATCAACGTTGATTTTCTTTATAACAGCATAGTGTGCTAGTATGTGTAGTATGTTGTGCTAGTGACTTAGCCTATAGAAAGTGTTGTCTGCATCTTATGCCATGTGACCTAGCTCGCATTACCTTAGTGACAAAAGTACTAAACAACTGAACTGCAACTTACCTTATTCATTGCCAAACCGGGACTTTCTAAATCTAATTCACGTAGTTTTGGAGCAGAACTGTGACCATCTCCTGACGTTAAGGCTGTGGTTAAACCAGAAATTGACCTTTACTGTTGTTGAGGTTTGAAAGACCATTCCCTGATGACAAAGAGATCTCATATACTACGTCATCACAGAAACGCTGATATGAATTGTATGAAACGTACATACGTATGGTATACGTGGTTTGCAGAAAAATACAATGCCAATATTTTGTTTAGCGACTGGGATGCAGTTTCATATTCCACCACTGTTCACTAATGCTTTAATTTCCTGCCAATGAAACTGAAAACACAATCTCCTTGACAGAGGAAACACTGAACACATTAGATATAATGCACTTGATTTCTTAAAGGATTAAAAGATGAATGAATAAAACAAAAGTATTCTTACTTAATGCATGGTAAGATTAGGCGGGCATAACACCAACACCAACAATAGGGATAACACTAGTTTGAGGCAGGGTTTAAAAATAAATATATATGTATCCCAGGCTGCAATGGCTGCAATCTGACAGAAATAAAAGGAAAGAGGGAGGAAGCACAAAGAGAAAGAGGGGGAGTTGGAGAGGAGGAAGAATGGATGGGGATGGAGAGAGAGAAGCCAGCGGAGTGATCTTTCATCATAATCCTGTTACTGTTGAATAATTTAAGTATCTCCTTGCAGACATTAATTTCCTATCATCTACTTTGCCTCTAATTCAGTGGGAGAATTAATGAGGATTGACATGGCCGCTCTTTCTTGTGCCGTGAAAGCCAACATGGAGCTGTTGATAAGCGGGACGTGGCGGTGGAACAATGGGCAGCTGGTTATAGCCTAATCGTTTATTTTACATTTCATCCGAGCTTTCATTAGCTCCCGAGAAAATAGGGCATGGAAATATGTGAAATAATGTTAATCATCTACAGTTATAATGATTATCAAATTTATCAAAGTAGTGCAGATATGCTACGTTTCATAAAAAAAGCCAATTTACTTTAAAGTGAATTAAGAGCATCATCTTTAGTGTGCATTATCTTTGAAAGGTCACCTCTATGCAGTGTAGTAGACATGTCGAGGACAAAGCCATGCAACTGATAGGCCATCTGTTTCCAAGATTGATAGCTCACCGCTGCTATCAATGATACGCCCATGTGCCTCTTACCATTCTGAAGATCTTCATTGTTTTTTTCTTCAAGGACATCAGGGGTATACAACACCGTATAAAATGACATTTCTAAATAATAGAAAGGGACACGCAGGAGAAAGAGAAATAAAGAGAGGATATTCAAAAAAAGGCACCACTGTCAACAGTGTTACCACAATAGGTTTGAGATGCAGCGTTGCACGGCTCTTAGAGCTCATCATTTTAGGCTGGAAGGATAGGAACATTGCCGGGAAGAGTGTGTGTGGGGGTGCGGCTTCAAAGATCTGTCATGTTCCCGGCCGACTTTAATGGCTGAGCGGGAGAACGGAGCTATGGTGACATTCACATCACACAGACACCCAGAGGAATTTTATAAAAGATAAAAAACTGCGGATGTCACTTTCTAGATGTGGAACGGTGAAGGGGAATTACCTTAATTTCTATTTTATGTGTTTTTGTGAATGGACAATCACCCTTCCTATCTTTTCTTTTGTTTAGACATCTTTTTACTGTCACTGAAACTCGAGACTGTTGGCACTTCTATACTCTTCTGTCTTAGTTTGGGGACATTTCCTGCACTTTTTTGAAGTAATTCAAATCCCTCAGAGTGAAAAAAATATCTGCGCGAGATATGAAGTCAACAATGCGCTTGGCACTCGGTGATAGCAATTTAATTGAAATGTCAGTCGAGAGACGGGGACTCCAAATCCACAGAATCTGTGTTTTTTGTCTCTCCGGCGTCCTCATCTCTCCCTCACTTTCTCTTGAGTTTCAACTTCATCTTTCAAGCGAAGCCGAGGACATGCAGCAGGTGACATGCTCAATGTCGCACTCGTTTGACCCGTCACCTCAACAATGGAGGCTGACCCTGAGCTGCTCCTTCAATTAATCACGTAACCTTCCCATCACGCCACCGGCCCCCCTCCCTCCCTCGTTCCTCCTCCCATCCGAGATGACCCGAGGAAAAAAAAAAAAAAAAACGAGGGTAGAAAGACAGTCGTCCACCATTCCACATGACTGCCAATATAAATCTGACGGAAGTAAATACCCATCACCGTCTGGGGGCCATGAGCAGGTTTCCCGCCCCCTCTTCAACTTCAACACAGTTCAACCTTATTACACTCAGCTGGGAGGAGAATTGCGGTGCATGAGCGGAGAGAGCCGTATTTAGAGTTAATTGCCTCTGGCAGGTGAGGACATCAGTTCCACCGTGTGCCCGGGCAGATGGCTCACTGGAGGCAGGTTCAATCAACTAATTGTAAAGTTCTGATAGGGCTTCAGGGAGGCGTTGACCTCAAGCCGAGGGTGAGGGACACGAGACAGACTGAGCGGTTGAAGGTCTGCGCGGGGCGGTTTTTATTTTGCATGCTTCTGGATTTTCTACACGTGCTAAATCACCCTTTCAGACATTTCTGCACCTCTAAACACTGCGAAATGAGTGTGCAGACTTGAAATTCACAACACACACATACCGCACACAGGTATGCATAAACACACGCACGAATAAAGCGAGGTCCCGCTCAAGTGCGCGTCCTTGCAGTTGCCTTGAGCTGTGGCTTTTATTGCTGAGGGAATTGGGGGAGATGTAAATAAAGTTGTAGGCTGAGGTGAAATTACTTTCCTGGCAAAAACAAAAGGTAAGGAAGCCAAAACAGAGAGAGGCCAAAGAAAGAGGTCAACAGGGACCAATCAACACCCAAAACTGTCGCCACATGCCAACTAATAAAAGCTTTCCTTAAGGGGCTAAAGGTACAAAAGCTACCAAAGTTATCTGTATAAAACAGGCCAGACACTCGGACATGATATGAAACAAGATAAAGTGGGAGGAAGAGACGTAGACGGGTGAGGTGAGATGGATGGAACGTACCTCAGAGAGCAGAGGGAGAGTGATGACAGGTCAGGTATGCCCATGGGGCTTGCGTCAGTGAATAATCTTCACATTAGCGTCGACTCATTTAAATAATATGGATCACTCAGCAGATACAATGTTGCTACAGGAATATTAAACCCTCAGCTCCCTTTAAGCAAAGTTGTCTTTGCATTGTTAATGTTTCGGTGTTTGATGACCTAAATACAATGGAATGTTTGTGTTGTATTGGCGAGATCCATTTTCTACCATTTTAAGTAGGGCCTGATATGCTCACTTTCAGGTTAATGCTTTATTTTGGGTTTCTACCAGAACATGTTTATATGCTTTAATGTACAAAAACACATTTTTTCTCTTCATAATGTCTGTGTTGGAACACCTGTAATCACCCTCTGTCTAAGGTATTCTGTTTTAGAAGACGTAAGTGATGCATGGGTCAGACTTTTTTTAAAACCCGCACTAACCTGACCTGTTATAAGAGCAAATTTGCTTTAACCAGTCATCAAACAAATGAGCTATTCAGTGACCCAACCCAAGTTGAAAGTTTATGGTAATGACCATAGCTAATAACAGCCTACTTGCTTTTGGCTATATTGCATGTGTGACATATCCAGAAAATATCACAATATAAAATATGTGTTTTCTGTTTAAAACATACAAATGTAGGAAGATAGCAAGTACTCACCCATCTTTTAAGTGGTTACATCTGATCTAGAGTGCACAGCTGATAGGTTTAGTAGTTCGTTTACATGATGTTACAGTATTGCATATTTAACAGATTCAGTGTGAACAGAGAGGAACTTGCTGTTCGGACATGGTGTTAGGCCTAAATATTCTAAAAGGAAAATAATCAAATAGGACAAACAACAGATTTTCCTGGGCAAAAACTTGATAATGGAAACCCTGAGCACAGCAGCACTGATGATAAAACTGCTTGCTGTGAGTGTTTCATATATAGAGACAGAGAGAGGAGAGGAGAAAGTGGAAGGTGGACTGTTGCACATTGTTTCTTTAAGTTGTTAATAACTTGCTTTGAATGCTGCTTTGTCACTTAATGATCTGCTTGCCTAATTGCATCACTATCTCTTGTCTCTTTAAGTGTGAAAAAGCCCTAACAAGCTTTTTCAGAGAAGCATAATAGTTCCTCTTTAACAGTCTTGTGTCATGTTCTAGGGCCTTTCTTTTACCTTTGTGTATAAGATACACTTAATTTCACCTTTAAAATGTACATTTTGAAGTTAAATTTGTCACAAAATCCCAGCTTTCTGTAGGCTTATTGTACAGTATTACCAATAAACTAAATAATTAAAGCTATAATTGCTTTCCTTATTGGCAATAATTGAAAGATTATCATCTTGATTTGTTTGATGTGTGCTTCTCACTTTGAAAGGTGTTTTAGATTTCTAGAAATAAAATTGTGGTCCAGAGCATTAAGTTAAATAAAAATGTTTCATACTGAGTCGTAGGTGAATGCAGAGAAGCACTCTCAGCAAATATTTGGTGATTTTCAAGTCAAAAAGCCAAGACGTCTAACCGGGCTCAATTTTCTAAAAATGTTAAAAGTTCTTTTCAGGTGTCCAGGTTCCATTATAATCGTTCTTTCAATCACATATAATGGCTATATTTGAGCATATAGTTAAGATCAACTTTGCTTCACCTTTGCAATGTAGTCATTAAAGCGTTTAACCTAATTGAAGTTTCAGTCTAGACGTCTAGACTACTTCTGACCTGCAAATCACCAAATGCTTGCTGACAATGAGACTGTGCTCAAGATGATTAAAATTCTCCAACTGATATACTTTTATGTGATTGCATGAACATGGCAGCATGGATATAAATATGTGAAGACATGAATTATGATACCTGGGTCGTTCTTATGCAAAACTCAAAAAAACATGACTGGAACCTGCCATGACTGCTATCACATGTTGATTATCAGCTTATTTTCCAGAATATATCCACTTTGATTTACTCTGATCCTAAACCTCTGAATCCCTGGCCAAATCTCAGGTTTTTATAGCAATTTGTGGTGTCTTGCCGATATATACTGTTTGATGCAATGAATGACCAAAGAGTAATTATATTTTGACAGCATTCCTAATGAATGGTCCAACTACAAAAATATAACATTAATATGTAGCGACAGATTATTTAATAGTGGCTGGCCGCTACAAATAAATCAATGTGTGGAAAATCAGCCCGTTCTCATTGAGAAGTCAAATAGCACTACTTTTGAGAACATAGGCCGGATAGAAACTTGTCGATGATACCCTGCTGGACAGTGTCAGGTTGCTGGTAACAAGGTAATATAAGGAACACGAAGGTCTCTGCAGGGTGGGCAGGAGGTTTTGTGGAATGGCAGCGAATTGTGATGGCTTTGGGCGAGAATGTGTTGGGGAAACCCTGGGTAAGTTGCAACCACATATGCAACCTTTTTTAAACATATAAAAGTTGTTTCAGGTTTGAGTTTTCTTGCTGACAGTTTTTCTTTAACTAAAATTAAAGAAATCATAAAAACTGAAGTGTGACACAGGCACTGAGAGCAGCTTTGCTTGGGGAAAGTCCTTTTGTTTACTGCGATGTCGATCAGGCATCAGTTTAGATGGAACATGTAATGCCTCTAAGCAGCTGGCAGCTCTGCCTTCTCTCTGACAGGATATCCGTCATAAAACGTGATAGTCTCTCATTCCTCACTGAGACACTCAAAGTCAGCTGTCCCCCCCAACACCCTCCCATCCCCAGATTACACATTCGATCCACTCTGGATCTCTCTATTCGTCATGTGTGAATTGTTGTGCTGTTGACTGCGTCGTGTCGTGGTGATGCAGTTGATAAACGCTTGTGGGGGCGACTGCTAAAACCTCACTTTGGCGTAAACATAAGAGCTGAAAACAGCTAGACATGACTGAAACCTCACCTTGACTTTGATGGGTCACAACAGGAGCGAAACAGCAATGAGCTGCTCTGGAGAAATGGCAAGTGAGAGTTTGAGGGATGAGTTGAGGTGGCATTATACTCATCAGGCACAATGACAGCTCTGGTGGATTGGATTTGTCTCCTTTTTTTCCTCCTAGCCATAAGTCATTCTGCCCGTGCAGCCACTGAGCCGCGGTAGACGGAGAAAAGGAGTGTCGTTTCAGTGGGTTATTGAATTGTTTTTCTGCACTTATTTTAGTGCAAATGAATTCAGTTCATATTTGAGTGCAATGCTTTTAGCTCAAGCTGCACGATGAATGTGTCAAATGAAGTGTGTTACACAAGCTCCTTGGCCTTGGGAGAACTGTGCCGTTTTACTGAGCATTTTTTTGTGTGGGTGGGTGGGTGACTTTGGCTACCTTCGGGGACATATTTCAGACTAAAGACCAATTAATCAGCTACAAATAGTCCCATTGGAGACAGAAGCCGTGGCCCCAAATGGGAAAAAGCTGATTTGGGGGGTTAAGGTTAGGGTTAGGGATAGGATAAGTCTGCAGAAAATAAATGTAAGTCTATGCAATGTCCCCAGAAGTCACCTAAGTAAACATGTGTGTGTGTGTGTGTGTGTGTTTCTGTGTGAGAAAGAGAGCTACTGGTCCTTGTGTACATGCAGTATGTACTGTATGTGCCCAGACACTAATGTGCATTATTGGGCCAGCATTAGGGATCCAAACTGCTCTCACAGAGGTAAGAGTATTGAAAGTTGGGTTGACATAGCAACCGTGATGGCAACTATAAATCACATTAATGGTGCCTCTCATAGTGCCTCCATCTTGATCAAATTCAGGTGCTGAAAAAATGACGCAGCCCAACACAGAGTGCACCCTCAGCCGTCGGAGAAAAAGAAAAATAATAACCTCAAGTTGCAAGGACTGTAATTCCATGTGCGTTTTTTTGTCAATACTGTATCTAATCATAATTTACCCTCATGTAAGATCATGAGGGTAAATTGACAGGCGAGATTCACATGTTGTCCTGAGACTAAACGAGATAACTGCATAAAAACACAGGGACAAATTAATGGTCAGATGAGCAGGATTAAGCGGTATTTAGCAATGAAGTTGGAGAAATGAAACTACTGCTGTATGCCAAGCATGTAGTTGAACTACAGTGGCTAACGCAAAAAAAAGGAATGGCACCATGTAGAGCCTATGTTTGGTTTGTCCGTTCTGGGATATTATAGAACAACATGGCAAGACTTCCATCCTGCACATGGCAGAAAATATTACCGCAAAATCACTTTAAGAAATCGACATATTGGCAATTTCTTACATGTTGGTAAAATCGCATAACTCTAGACACACAAGATAAAAGGCATCATATGTCAACAGAATTTTGTGAATTCATCATAAATGCAATCCATATTGTTAAAAAGCATTTCTGTGCAAACTTTACATTTTGGATTTTGTTTCCTCAACACACTACCAGCCTCCATTGCTTAGCTTTTCTGTTTTAGTGGGAGTAGACTGTGTAAGTGAGACACATTTTAAAAATGAAGATTTTTCACTAAATGAAGTGCTGGTTGGTGGAGACACAGATACATGCTGGATTAAATACCAGCTCTTGTTTACTCCTAAACTCCACCAGTTGCTCCTCCTTTTCCACAGCACAAGAGAACAGAGACTTGCTGAGGTTATATCGCGATACACAATATATATCTTGATATTGTTAAATCTCCTCAAAAGCACTTCATTAATGCTAGAACTCCGAGACAGAATCAAACTATTAGTATTTTTAAAAAAAGTAACACAATTCCATTTTTGATCAATAATCATTATTAATGTAGATATAATGACAGGCAAGTATTAAAATAACTAAAACTGTCTGATCGCTTTACTGTAATGCAACCTTTAAAATCAGGAAAAACTATTTTTTTCATATCATGATGTAACAATATCAAAGACGATATATAGTCTCATATCTTAATGTAATATCTTCATATTGCCCAGCCCTATCCGCGTCCAGCATTAATCTAGCATAAAAAAAACAGCTCTACACACAGACATAAAATACATATCCCACCGTGTGAAAAAGTTCAAGCAGAAATCCAAGCCCTCACGTTTATTTACTTATTGCTCTGCTCTTCTGCATTACCATCGCAGTGCCAATGACCTTTGAGTTTAGAGGGAGTGGGCTAAAATGAAATTGTCAATTTGAAGTCATACAAATAGCCAAAGAAGCATTTGTTCACCTCCACCTCATCCTTTAGCATCGTACACAGCCTTCAGCCTTCACAGCAGCAGAGACACACGAGGAGCTGCAGCTCACTGTAAAATATCTGCTGCTGAATCTGTGAACTGTTACTTCAGCTGGAAATCCTTTAAAGGCGGCGTATCTTTAATATAATCAGTAAATACGGTGTATACACCGTATTCTATCTGTATCATAATTTTGCTGCAGTAATAACTAAGCTCACCCTCAGGGATCAATAAGGTTCATCTCATCCGCTTCCTTTACCTCCTTTAACCACATGCTGTGAAAATGTCATCCACAACCAATGATATGATGATTTTATATGTTCTTACGCTGAGCAGTAACACTCGGTTATCATTGCCGCTCTGCAGGTGACTCGGACTTAACACATAGAATAATCTCCTAGTGCTGGATAAGGATCAGTAACCGTAAAAGGTCCTTTACTCCTAAGGGCCTTCACTTTCACTGGGATGTTAGCACAGTCCCTAGTGAACGCTCACACCTGTCCATGTAAAACCACACAAAGCCATGTACTGTGAACTCCCCATGACATGCAGGGGGCAGCGGCACCGAGGCGTGACCGCGGTTGGAGGGCATGAATCAAGATCACCATAAACAGAATTAAAAAGAATAAATACTTAGCTATCATAGAGGCCGAGTGATTTATTCTACACATTCACAGCGCCGGCTGAACAGCGGCCCCCGAGAAATCAATATGTAATTATAGACATCCTACCCTGGGCCGTTCCTCTCTCAGCATCCACCTCCCACCACCTGCCCCACACCAACACCACCACCCTCAAAACAAATGTCAGAACAGCACCGGGCCCGCAACAACAAGAAAAAGAAATAAAAGGACTTCTCCCTGGTGAGCACAGCCTTGTGTTTAAGTGTTTACTGTTTGTACATGAACAGTTTTGTGTCTCCAAGCCATTTTGCTTCTTTGTTTCTTTTGGATTTTATTCGATTTTATGCACATTTTTAACTTTTTTTATAAAATGCCTCATTGAGTTTAAAGCATAAATGCCACAAAAACAAAACAAAAAATAAGTAAGGAATTAAATAAAGTTGTTGTAGCCTAGGTTTACATTTTAAGATGACTGCATCAAAGATTGAACATTTTCATAATAATAAATTTGAATTTAATTTAAAAAGAAGCTTGGCGTTAGCTTAACATAGTGACTGGAAATGGCACCTCTAAAGCTCACTAGTTTTCATCTTCTATCTTGTTTGTTTAATCTATTTCTGCTCCCAGTGTCTATGCCAAAATAGACGTAGATTGATGCTTAGCTTAGCATTAAGACTAAGCTAAAGGTAACATTAAAAGGTCATGAGCTGGGGAACAGAGGACCCTAGAAAGATAAGATAAGAAATTTGCATTGTTAAAGCAGCACATGTGTACAAGATAAACAAGCAAACAAAAGAACAATATAAATAGTAAAATTACAATGTGCAGTAGTAAAAAACAAGGTTCAAACTCAACAGTTAAAAAAATATTTACATCAGTTGCATATGGAGGATAATTTCACTTGTAAAAATTGCACTTTTGGTACAGATATGCTCTCCTTAGTACATCCATGTCAAGAAAGCTGTTCGTTCATTCACATCGCCCAACTGGGTCAGAGGCATGATGAGATTAACACTACGATACAATTTCAGGGGGACTCATAGCAATCTGAAAGCAGCCCAAAAGCTAGACGCTTTCTAGGGTGTTATGCACCAGGCGCACAATTGTCATTGAACTGAATAAGCGCCATCTTAGGGTGCAGTATCCAGTTCTAATGACGGGATACTAAAGGTGGGATATTACGTTCAGTCATTTTACGTTGCTTCATGTTACATTACTTCATGTTACATTACTTCATGTTATGTCACTTCACGTTACGTTACTTCACGTTACGTAAAATCATGATGGTATATCATGTTAAGTTGTATAGCGTTGCGTTGCGTTGCGTCACATTACGTTTTGTAGTTCTCCTTTATGTTTAGCACGAATGAGGAGTGTCAGTCAGTTGCAGTCTTCAACCTCACTGCTAAACAAAATCCTGAACACCAGACCTTTAACCATAAAAAAATTGATCTCTAGTCATAATGCTATTTTTCGCTAAGCCCACAGTTTTAGGCATTATTGTATATGTGCATCTGTAAAGAGTGAAAGCCATACAGTTTTAGATCATGAATATATGTATTAAATATACTGTAATATAAGAGGGAGTAGCTTATGTGAAAATGAAATAATATTTTTATTTTGAGGGCCTTTGAGTGATTGATGAGTCAACACTTCAGCCTTTGAGGAACATTTTATTGGATTTCTGAAGCAGTGCACTCCTATTCCCTCAGTGACGTATTCTGTTTGTTAGAAATGTGTGTGTCCTGATGTGTTTGCTGTAACGTGCAAAGATAAGGTATATCCTCCCTAAGTCCTCGCCTGAAAAAACAAAAAAACGTTTTTTTTGTAGTTGCATTTTATGTGTCCTTGGGACGATAATAACAGAAATCAATGTATATTTTCTCAACATTTTTAACAAATTTAGGCACCTACCAAATGGTTGAGAAGGCTGTTCGTGGTAATGGTAAAACATCGAAGAAGAAACTATTTAACTATTATGATGCTGCATAATTTGTGACCATGGGATTAGTAGTATTGCCAGTGCTAATATTATTTGTACACATATTTACCATTACAGTACTTTGAAAAAGTCTCAGAAAAGGAGAAAAAATCATACTGATATAATTTTTTCCACCAAATATATGATGGAATTTAATTACATATATGGTATTAACAAGAGTGAATATGCATCCTTTTTTATTTCAGAAAAAAAATATTAGGGTCACCACCTTTACCATAAAAGACAAACTTAACCATTTAGTAAAACATGGTTTTAGAGAGTAAAAAATAATACTTATGACCTTTTTTCACCTTGTAGACATTGGATAACATTAAAGATATCATTTAACATCGAATGATCAGATGCTCATTTATATCATGAAAATAGTCAGTTTCAATTTCATTAGTTTAGCTTAGCTATCATCCAAGGCCAAATCAACCGTTTGGTAGAGCATGTTTTAAAAAACTTATTTTACCCTTATTAAATTTTTCTTTTTTGTATAAAGTTATATAAATCTGTTCAGTAAGACCTCTGAAACTCTAATGTGTCAAAAAAATATGCCCACCTTTGAAAATCCCAGCACACCAAGCCCTCATGTCTGGTTAGATTCTTCTTGTTATTAACTTCTTGTTGGAGTCAAACTGGTAAAAACAGGCAAACAGGCAGACCATTTGAAGAAGAAGTGACATCTACTGGATGGTTTTGCATAACATACCTAAATCGAATGGTAGAGATGGCTCAATCAGATTTCGATGAATACAACACATTTTTCATTAAGATATGGCGAAGTGTGCGCTACTAAACGGTTGAGTGGGACATAAAGGGATATGTAAAATTGCATGCATCTAATCGAGAAAAACAGCAGTTGAACGTGTCTTGGGATGACAGGTTGTATTTCTTGTGTGCATCCGAGGTAAAAAGAAGTTCAGATCACTCTCGGTATTTCGGTGTCTCCTCAGCGTCCTATGAAGTGAGCAGCATTAGCTCAGGTGATGCGGTCATAGAGACGGGCCTCGGCGGGCGCTGCAGGCCCTGACACATTGATGAACAGCTGTACAGGTCTGAACTCTGCTCATCGCTCTGCGCTCACTCCAAGCTAAATCAATGAGCTAACCAGTCAGTGCTTGCCCACACTCAAGCTATTGCCAAGCCCTTATCTGGCCCCGGCAGTTTAACACTGACCCCCGCACAGGTAGCAGGAGACACACTAATCCATCTCTGCACGCCCAGACAGACTCATCTCATCTCATTTCATCCCCCCCCCCCATCTCGCCCAGCCTCACCCCTTCACTTACTCAAACACTTTTCTCTCTTTCAGTTTCTCCCTTGATGTCTCGAACAGTTTCGTTCTCCCCGTATCTTTGCACTCATCCATTTCCCAACTGCTGTGTTTCCTCTCCATATCCTGATCCATCTCCAAACCCCCCTTGTTGCCTTCCACGCCTCGTCCGAAGCTCTCTCCCCTTCCTTGCTGCTCTCACAGTGGGTGCCTCTCGGTCTGCCACGGGAGACAGAGCTCTGGTTCAAATTGACGCACACATCATTGCCTATCAATATCTGCTCTCAATGAGGGCTGAAATGATTGGGAATCGGAGCCTTTTTGATTCGCCCTCCCCCTCCTTCCGCCTCGGGGCCCCGGCGTTTGATTACAAAGAGCTTCAGTCGTGCCGCACAAGAATGTCTGAAAATATCTCAGTATCCGTAATAGCCATATGGAAGTGTAGTCGTTTGATGCAACACACCTCTCTGATTATTGCAGGGGAACAAGTGTTGGTAGCAGATTGAGACTGCCGACGTAATTCCGTCCTCACAAAGTGAACGTTTGAAACAGCTATCACCCATGGTGTTTGTGTTGTGGGAACAATTACTTGATTTTGTAAAAGCAAGAGACTTAAACAACAACTTTAAAGGGATACTTTACTGATTTTCAAGCAACTTTGTATCATAACAATGTGGGTAGTATTTCTTTAATTTACTTTATGGTCGTTGTCGGGTGCAAACTTTGTACCTCCACATTTCACTTTTTTCATTTTTTTCATAAATTAATTCTGTTGGTCCTCCTCTGTGTCTCTCAGTGGGTCTTACTATTTCTCAACCACTGAAATGCATTTAAAAGGTTTGTGACAAAACCTCCTATCTCCGTTGGAGCCTTTAAAAAAAAAAAAAAAACTGTTCCTGAAAAATAGTAATTTTGGAGATAGGAGGTTGGTGCCCCACAGCAGCGTTATATAACCTTTATTTAACCAGATTGGCCCCATAGAAATTAAGAATCTATTTCTCAAAGGAGATCGATCTGGCCAAGAAAGTCATCAGTTAAAACACTATGTTGCAGAAAGCTGACCACCTTTTTTTTGTTGTTTATTTTTTGAACAATTGTGTTTATTTATTTTCAACACAACCAATATCTGCTGTCAATATTGCAAGACATAAATATGGCAATAAAAGACAGGTTACATAAAAAAAAGATATTGGACACAATAACAAATCAAATGTTTTTTTGACATCATCTTAATTAAATAACAAATAATACATTTATGCATCGTGTGATCAGCCCTACTATTATGACAAAGACGGTAACAGAAACAGAGAGGTAACAAAAAAAAACCTCACCTGCATCTTTTTAATGTTTCTTCACCCTAACCTGCCCCTTTCCCATGGGTACTTTCTCCAACGTTTATTACACATGTGAAACGTTTCTTGCATGTGCATTATAGAATAAATAAATACATTTTTTTTTAAAAAGTATGAATACAAATTCCTAAAGGTATGATCAGCTTTAACCATCGAGACTACATCCCCTCCTAGTGACAGCCTTCAGTCTCTATCAAAACTGAACTTTATTTGACGTCAGTGTTTCCAGTTCATCGTCATGGCCTCATGATCCAAAAACCTCCAGGCACAAAGACAGATTGCAGATAGAAAAGCCTGTATCATTTTGAAAAACAAAAGCACCAACTATTCATCTCTTCTTGTCATTTTCAAGTTTGTTTAACAAATATAATTCCGTTGTACGATTCATGCGGGCTTGACTGATGAGCAGGCCAGCTGGTTAAGTACCCAAAAACTATGACAGTTATAGTCCAGTCTGCTCCCTGTGAGTGACAGAGGAGATATTTCACACAACAAACACATTACTTCTTGATCGGCAAAAGTTTGGATGAATTAAATTTGAAATGGATTTACCATACTGACTTTGCATCATTAGGTACAGGACACTTTGATTTGCACACATCCATTCACCACATTGGGGCTGTGCATCACTGTTGTTTTTTTTGTTTCTTTCTTGTCATTTTGAGTCTCTGTTGTTGCTTTGCATCTTTTTGCAGTCAATTTGAATGTTTGTGATTTGTTTTGCTTCTTTTCATAGTCTTTTTGGTGTCTGTTTGTATTTGCTTTGTGTATTTTGTAAAAACTTTGAATGAGTTTGTGACTGTTTTCTCTCTTTTACATTGTCTTTTTGGTGTCTTTTTGTTTCCCTTTTGAGCATTTTGTATTTCTTTAAAGTTGCTTTTCATCTCTTTGTAGTAATTTTGAATCTTGTTATTTTGAGTTTCTTTGTGGTTTTGTCTCTTTCTTTGTATCTCTTTGCGGTATTTTTGAAAATCTGTAGTTGTTTGCATCTCTTTGAAGTCTTTTGTTTCTCTTTGTTGTCATTTTAAATGTCTGTAGTCATTTTGAGTCACTATGTCGTTGCTTTGCATCTCTTCATGGTCATTTTTTATTACCCTGTGGTTGTTTTGCCTCTTTTCATAGACTTTGTGAGTCTCTTAGTCGCTCTTTGCAGCTGTTCATTGATCATTTTGAGTCTCTTCCACTTGGTACATGTCTCTTTAAGAGACATTTTAAAGGCCAGGGGGTTGGCTGAAACTTTGGGCCCCTGTGCCTGGTGTGCCTGTTCGGTATTCCTTCCATGTTGAACACTGTTAATACTTTTGGCCCCTGGACTTCAAATGGTAAAACTTCAGATTAATTAGACGTTATAGGCTTGCCTGAGATTTGATATCAAATATTGCATGCGGAAATTGGATCTGCACTGCTCACACCTTTCCCCTCTTTTTCACCTCCTCACCTCTATATGAAGGAATTGTAAACACATACACATCCCCAGAGTGTAGATGGAAGCAATGATTTGACGAGCAGTGCAGAAAGAAGCTATTTGATAGCGGTATATTTAAATGCTTTTCACATGGGCTCGGAGAAAAAATGCTTAACTGAGACTAACAACGAGTAAGGTGAAAGAAACTGTGAAAAAGAGTTGCGGGTGAGAGAAAAAGATGTTTTAAGTGTATCCAGATTTCTGTCATACAGGGTGTCTGACGATAGGGTTATGATACGCTGAATTGAACAAGAATTAAAGGGAGAGAGGCAGAAATTTAGAGCGGGGAGAAGCGAGGCGAGGATGTGAACAAGAGCGAACAAAGAAATGGAGAGGCATGAAGGAGGAGTGAAGGAGTGAAGGCCGTATCGCCAGTAGGCATTGGCATTTAAGATTCATTACGGCCAACCGCGCCTGTTTCAACAGGGAGAAACTCAGCCGTCACCCTGATAGATGATAGCAGTGTTTCCCCCCTAAATTCTGACGGCCCACGGTAATTTGGTATTTAGTAAGCGATGTTTATCTGCCCTCCTTCTCTTTCTCACTCCCACTCTCTGTAATAGCTGCACATTGACATTCTGCTTTAAGGAGCTACTGTAAAAAAGCAAAGGAAGTCTCTGTGGATGTAGCGGAGAGATTGCTGCTACAGCCTCTCTGTTATTTGATCTGAAGCGACATCAGGTCTCCGCAGCAGGCCTGTTAGACGCTGGCTTCCAGGGATTCAAGGGGATATCTACAGTCGACTGGACAATCGTTCTGCTGGTCTCGCTGCTTGTCTGGACAGATTGTATGATTTAAACAATCTGTGACTCAGAGGCTACTCAATTATTTGGACATGGTCTGAGTCAGTGAATGTTTCACAGAGGCTATTAAAACTTAGGTAGGCAGTTTAATTTTGTCTTTATTCGGTGAAAATCCCAAAAATAAACTTTGAACAAATTGTGGTTCAAGAAGACTGAGAAAAATATTCTCAAATTCCTTTTTGTTCTGTTTTCAGGCCGTAGAAAATCTAGCCCATAGATGTTTTAAGAAAGTCTGGATACAGCCATGGAGGCCGGGCCTCGTTCATTCCTATGAGAGCTGCTCATTGGCGCATGAATCATAAAAAGCTCTAGACGTTTTGCAGGAGGTTCTGACGTTCACAAATAATTATCTATTGATTTACAAACGTCTCTCTTTCTTAATGTAAGTCAATGAGAAAAAGTCTTTCTGGGCCCGTTGGCATCACATGGCGGACGGTGTAATGCCACTTTTGGTCACTATGTAAAATTTGCATCAGAGACTGGCGCACTTCCTGGGGGCTCGATCTAGCCTGTGACAGAAAACTTTGGCCAATCACAAGTCATTTTAGAGGGCTTACATATTGGCTGTTCTGCAAATGCAGATGTGGATTCTAGTCTCTTCGGGGAAAGCCTGATTCAATTGCAGAGGATCATGTGGTGGAGTGGTTAATTAACTAACTATTGTCTTATTTACGGTGTGATCAATATTAAGAAAGAGAGGGGCTGAGCAAATGAGCTGCATGCAACTGCAAAATGAAATTGGATTAAATAAATCAGTGTATGGGAAACACTGGGTTATGGTATGAAGTGCGTGCATATGCCCGTGGCTGAGTGGTAGGAATGGTTTAGAACAGAGCGGGGTGCTGCAGGAAGAGGGTACATTTTTTTTAACTTCCACAGTTTTAAGTAGGAATGTACCAAAATAAGAATATGTGAAAAACCACAAGTAATGCAACATATGCAGATATTTATTCCAGTAACTCATTATAATGTGAAATAAGAAGCAGCTCGCAGAAATGTCAGCCCTTTTAAGACGAGATCTTTAAGACACATTTGTAAAATACAGCTGGAGTTAAGAAATGCCAAAATGTTATTCATTAAAACTATAAACACAAAGATAGTGATTACCAACACAAGCTATCATAATCTGAACAGACACATTACAAACACTAACAAAAGGTAAGACATAAGATCCTCCTTTATTAGTCCCACAGAGGGGAAATTTGCATACAGAAGCAAAAAAAAGAGGCATCAGTAAAAAACAAAATACATTTAAATAAACAAAATAATATTGCACAGTCTGTTATATACTGATGTTGCACATGATTGCCAGTTTTGGTATGTTTGCACTACTGGGAGCAGCGTTGGTTGTAAAGTCTGACAGCAGCAGGAGGGAAGAAGTTACATTTGCATTTTGGATCAGAAAACAGCAAACCTAACAAACTACTTTGGTAGTTTATTTGCAAAAAGTCGTCTAGCACTCAGCGTGAAGAAAATGTGAGCCGTCGCCGAAGTATCATCGTTGATGGCCAAGAGATAAAAATGCCCGCTCTGTTTACAACATAGAACTTTGATTTCACTAACTAGTTGTTTTGTTTACTACACATCACTGAAAAGTAATTGCTGTACTATGTAGTCGCCCCCACCGAGTCAGCTCCCAGCAGGCAGCGGGGCTGAGAGCTGAGCGGTCCCGACTATCACTCTCACATCGAGGAGGAGGAGGCGGCATGTGTAGCGAGACAAAAGCCTGGCATGACAGCTTGATTTCTTTCAAACCCCCACAAATTATACATCAAAATGAAGCTTAGAACCTGTAGTTTTTAGTTGTATGTGTTAATTTCCTCCATTAAAAAAACACTTTGTTGAAATATTTAAAAAAGTTATGTTTTATCTTGTGTTCCAGTGAATCTGTTTATGATGTAACATGTTATATGTATCATCCGTAGGTTTCACGGTAATTTGACTTAGCATCCACTCAGACCTTACCCAGTATTTTGTAGGTATTTAAACGGATGAAAATATAAAGTCATGGGTAATAAATTTGGCTTTAAGAAATAAAAATAACCAGTGAAAAATAATAAAACTAGAACTTAAAAGAACATACAATGTTTTATTATTGAACTTTATTGACTTATTTACTGTATATATTTACATTTACATTAATATATTTTTTCCTCATTTATTCATTTTGGCATTTATTTTATAGCAATATTATTTATTTTGTATGGATATTTATTTATTTATTCAATATTGACTTAAAATGGCATTCCATAGTGTTGGGATTCAGACAGTTCATTAAACATGAAAGTTCACTGTCAGGATGCAGAAATATTTCATAATAAATGATATGCCAAATTAAATTAATGTGATCTTTTAAAGGCACAATAATTTCTTTTGTTAGAAAATACAAAATACATGTTAGAAAATACATTCGCCCCTTCTAATTTGACTTCTGGTATAAACTACACCCATGTCCGGTGTTTTATCCAAATACAGAGAGAGTGGCAGCTCATTTATTTGGTTGAACAGATAGTGACGTCTCCGGAGGCTACACCTCTAGCATTAAGTGTCTGTTTGAGACGTCTGGAAGCTTTGTGGACAAACTGTAGCTGAAGGCCGTCTCAGACTTTTTCTATATGCCACCCTTTGGACTAAAAATAATTCATGCTCTTCCCACCCACCCCTCTCTTGTGTAAACCAGTGTGATTTTAAGTGAAGCTTGTGGCATGGCTGTACAGATGGCAGTGTTGGTCGGTCAGGTGATCCACTACTTCGGTCCAACCTCAAACCCACAAGAATCCATTTAAATAAACAATATTTTTGTCATTTTCATCATCATAAAACACCTTATTTAAAACAAACTGAAACAAAATAAAACTCGCAGAATCCACCTTGGTTCGTCTTTTCCAGTCTCCCTAACAGTCACCAACTCTGGTTTGGTTGAAATAAACCCTCAATTCACCCACTTAAATGTATAAATATTTTGGCTCTATACATGCTGAAAATTACTGATTTAAATGAAGTGTGCTGTTGTTGGAGATGGTGATTTCAGGGCTGTTTTTGGTTAAAAGAAAAAAAAAGACTCTTTATCCAAACAGTGCTGGATTGTTTAGCCACTGGTTAAAAAAAAAGTCACAAGCCTAAAAGGACCGTCAGATCTCAAAGTTGCAAATCCCTGCATGATAATATGAGGAAGAAATTAGCTGTTATGTAACAGAGACAGTAAATGCTTGTGATGGAGATGTTATGCCTTTGTTATTGCCGAGACACTGCTGCTGATGTATATGTTTTATGCCACGCTGTAACAAATTGCTGCAAAAATACGGCAAAATTCTAACAGAAATGTACAGTTTTTTGGAAACAAAAACCCCAACAACAGTAAAACACTGTAAATCTTTGCATTTTGGAGCCAATGTGATACTGTTAACCTATAGACTGTCACGTCCTACTGCACAATACTGTAAGAAATATAATGATAGTATAATATTGAGACGATTTATAGTAGTGACACTGTAAAATAACGGTGGAATGCTGGCAAGTACAGCTGCCGATACTTTACCACAATTTTACGTGAATATTTGTGTCAGTGAAAATGCAGCTCTATTCTAAGAGTAGTGTATTTTTTTTTTCCAAAATACAGCAAAATGCTGTAAATCTTGATGTTTTTTTTGAGCCACTATTACACTGTTCCATAATATACTGCAATATTCAGTAATATACTGTTGAATTTATTTACGGCAATGACACTGTAAGATAATGGTAGGATGCTGGCAACTACACTCACCAGTAGTTTACCATAATTTCACAGGGAAACTTGTTGCAGAGTAGAGGTGGACACTCGTGTGTTTCAATGTCATGCCTCCTTTAATTGCACGATGCCGTGATGCATCGTATAATCACACACAGGAGCACAATGATGCCGCAATTGTAGCGCAGTCTCTTTGTCAAAGCGGCTTTTGACAGTGAGCCCAGAGTGAGATAAGCTTTCTCTTATTTTCTCTACTTTGGGTGGGACATTTCCTTGATGAGAACCATCTACTTTTCCTTTTCTTCCTGCCAAAAATATGCTAGTCTTACAGTTAGCATGTCGTTCAGATAAGTGCTAATCTGGATTTTGATAGCCTGCGAGCGTCAGAGCACTTACGTGTGTGTTTGTGTGTGTTTGTGTGTGTGTGTGTGTGTGTGTGTGTGTGTGTGTGTGTGTGTGTGTGTGTGAGAGAGAGACCCTCTTGCAATGTCTCTCCATCCCCCAGGGCGGGAACAGTTTGGTAACCACAGAGTTCAGGAATTACTGCAGTGACATCAACATTAGATTATGTTGTTTGCCAAGTGGGATCGAAAAGAAATATGCGTTTTGCTTTCATTTTCTATCTTAATATCACCCCTGCACTGAGTATATATTTTTCTGTCAGGCTCCCTGACATGCATGCATCTTGAGGTATTCACCTTTATAACTATTTCTCATAATCTGACTGGCTGCCATGCTCACAGGAGCCTTTTTTATAGCCAACTGACACACCACAACCTGGGCCTGCACTTGGCATGCCAGTGTTTGTTTTGTGATAATGTGAGCATGAATAAATGTTACAATAGCGCACATGTGCATGCGTGGCTGTGCAGCTGAGCTTTTTTCATACATACATTCACTTGGCATGCACAGGCCTAACAAAAAGAGTCTCTGTTAGTGTCTGCAAAGTCATATTAGCTATTTGAGCTATGTGTCTGGAGCATACATCAGAATCGTCCAGGGAGGCATTTTCCCAAAAGATCTTTGTACCAGTGAAGCAAAAAAGGCCTCAAATCAGACCAGCTGCATCCTTTGCTCTGGGCTGTGTGGCATAGATATCAAGGCAACTTCAGTCTTCCTTCATGCAGCCTGTTTTCATTCACCCCCCGAGCAGAGCCGCGTACAGCCCAGCATGGCAAATCTCTGCTGGTTGCCTCGCGCTTTCTCATCATCATTCCTCACCTGGGGAGCTGGATCCAGTCGCGGATGCATATGTGACGAGAGGACAAGAGAGAGAAGGAGGCAGAGGGAGATGAAACTTTCATGAGGCGCAGGGCTGGTGTGGGCAACCACAATGAAAATGCAAAGATTGAACTTTTCTCCAGGACTGAGGGTGGGGTGATGAGAGTAAAGACAGCCTGCAGGCGCGTGGGTGAGGGGCGGAGAGGCAGGTGAGGGGGTGCTGGGGGAGTCAGGGAGTGGAGATAGCCTCTGGATGTGAGGAGGGAGGAAGAAGACAAGCTTTATCGCTTGGATTCTAATCCCACTGTTCCTCTTCTATTCCCACCCTCTTGTATTGTTTACCGCTTTAATCTCTTCCTGTCTTTATTCCCCATGGGCTTCATTTTTCATTTATTTCCTCTACTATCTCATTTGAACCTCCCACTTGATTATTTTCCACTCTCCCGGATGTGGTGGGCTCCGAAAGGAGAACTTTTGACCACAGGCTTGAGGAAGCGTCAGGGGACTGGGCTGGGAGGTGGCAGATGTCTGGGTGGTACCTCCGAGGAAGTCTCCAGGATGTCTTCCAGTCGTCCTATTGTATCACACACACAAGTGCACCGGCTCCGCTGATCTCCCTCTCCGCATCATCTTGTCTCCCTCTTCCAGGAAATGCGTGGTGCCGTGTTATGATCGATGGGTTGCGTTCAGAGGCGGAGCAGCCCCCACTGTTTGTTTGTCTCTGCCACGCATGGCTGCAGAGTGACAGCTGGGACCAGCGCATGGGTTTGACTCTGTCTGGCGAGAAAAAGTTGGTTTAACTCCTCTTTTGTTCCCAGAGAAGAGAGTTTACACGGCTCAGATATGAATACCCTTTGGTAAACCATATTCACCCCGGGCACTTGAGGAATTTTGAATATTACACGCTGCTGCTGGAATTTATGTCGTCCGAGCTTGATTATGCAGCAGATGGAAATCAGCCGTGTTAGCTTTGCAAGTGTGTGTGTGTGTTTAGGATGTTTGCCATCAGATGGAGCATGTTTGAGGAGAAGCGAGAGGGGCAGGAGATGTGTGTTTAGCGTGTGTGTAAAGATATGAACGATGTAAATCATTGCTCATCTCTGTGTGTTTGTCATCTCCTGTGTGTACACACAGTAGATAATTCATGCTGTGTTTGAGGCTGACATTTTTTAAGGACTCCTGTGGGTCATGGGATTCCTGCGGGATGAAAGTTATGCTGCGTTCATGTGCTCCTCAGATGGTCCCACTTTACGAGTTGGGAATCATTCTTCATGAGGTTTAAGTAATAATGTGGAAACATCATGGATGCTACAAAGAAGATGTGTTATATTTTATTGCTCAGAGCTTGGGCTGGGCAATGTGGCTTTAAAATTATATTGCAATATTTTAAGGCTATACCACAGTAAACAATATATACCTCGTTATTTTTTTCTTTCAAATGAGCTGCAGTTTTAGTAAAGTTAAATTAAGTAGCTGCTGTCAAATAATAAAGTTGAATACACTGCTGTCATAATAACATTCAATAAAATATGGTTGTAAGGAGGTTAAAAACTACTTTTATAATTAAAATCTTAAAAGTATTGGTTTAATTAAATACATCAAAGTGGGACCTATGGTGCTCTTATTTTGAAGGAGCTGGCTCATTTTAGGCTGGAAGTGTCGATGTTTTTGCTGTGGACTTGAAGCTTCAGGTCAACAGTTGGATGTAAGCGTTAGACAATTAAATGGATACTGTGTGGCTTTTAACTGAGAGGATTCAGACTTGTTGCTGCACTATAAAATCCCCCTAAAATTACTTAAACACTGCTTTAACTGACGAACGTTTCTATCTAATCGAGATCACTCAAAGTGGAAAGCAACTAACAGTTATAAATACCAGATTGCAAATCACATGTGAGCCAATATTTGACACGGATAAAAGTTTACGAGCCATCAACTGAACATTTACTTTCTTAAGCATGTTTTTGCATATCAAAAAGACTCAAAAATTTCTGCCGACTTTCCAAATTGTTGTTCTGAGTTGAGGGGGCCATCGTGAAACACAATGAGCAAGAGATGACAGTACGGCATAAGAGACTCCCACACTGAAAGCGACTCCCACACTGAAAGCGACTCCCACACTGAAAGCGACTCCCACACTGAGCTGAAAAGAGTGCTGATCGGTCGGTAAATAACACAAACACTGGTGTACATTGTTTCAATGCAAGCGGGATGCGAAGTGAAGGAGAGACGGAGAGTGTTAGAGTTCAGGATTTGGACATTTGGATTTGTTTTTTTACTCTGTCATGGGATTGGGGTGGTACTAGAGTTTGTTTGTGCAAGACAGGAGTGAAAATCCTCTCCTGTGTCACCCGCTAGTGTGTGTGTGTGTGTGTGTGCGTGTGCGCGTGTGTGCGTGTGCATGTGTGTGTGTGCGTGTGCGTGTGTGTGTGTGCGTGTGTGTGTACGAGCACTGCTATAGCATAAAAAGTGAGTCATCAGCAAAACATAAGGAGATGTGTTTTCGATCTGGAAGTCTAAATCAGGAAATGAGAAGGGCTCAGCTGATAATAAATTCCGCTTTTACGGCCCCAAAAATGAAATTCAAGCACTTCCTGATCATGACTGATGATGATTCACTGATTCACTAATTACCATTATCTTGGCATGGTGCTTTGGAAATTAACTAAAACTACAGCGATAAAACTCCACACTGCAAACACTGTACTACAACTAATCTTATAATAACATTTCCTGTGCAATCTAGTTCCAGAGGCGGTGTTGTTTGCCCAAATTGTGAGGCAGAATGATCAAAAAAAGACTTTTCTACTTGGCTCACTGGTGACACAAGGGTTTCTTTGATAGTTATCGACATTTTGTTGTCAAAGCTGACAAACAAGAGGAGAAAAGCACGGGATGATAAGCTCTAAGTTGCTGTTTGAGGTGTTCTACATAAAGCACAGATTTTTATGCTGTTTTTTTTTGTCAGTGTGACATCCTTTGAAAATGAAGACACCAATTAGACCAATTTTTATCACAGGTTTTGTTTTACTCTTTTGATAAACTTCTACAAACTGAGTTTCAGTGTAAAGGAGCAAAACTGAGCTATGGATCTTAAAGCCGCAGTCATGTATTGTAGCCACCGCGAGGCAGGAGAGCTTTGAAACAAACAGTCAAACACTGCCCCGACATATCATTATTAAAAAGTAATTAAGCACACTTTAAAGTGATTTCACCTGGATTTGACTGTTTGCAACTTAAAACGCTGCCGTGAATTGAACTTTAAGGTAAGAATGGGGAGTAGGGGAATGGATATAAACTAACAATTACTCCTAAAAAAATCCCACTATTATTTTCTCCTAAATTTTTGTATTAGCATTTTAAAATCAAAATTTCCCCCTCACATTTCAATGGTGGTAACAACACAGATTTAATATTAAACCCCTAAACAGCAGGGGTACACCCACACAGGTGTTTTCACTTTTATCTAATTACTCCTTTTTCCCAGGACTGTGTGGGAGTGAAACTAATTGATTCCACTGTTCTGTTAGTTTAGTTAAACTTTTAGTATATCAAACTAAAGCTGTTTGAGTGTCTGGAGGGAAATAAGAGAAAGACTTGAAGTTCTTGCTAAGTTTTAGAATCAGTCAAACAAAAACCTACGGTTAATGTAGGCCTGCACAAGCTAACATGGCTACAGCCACCATGTATATGGTTCAGTCCATAGATATCGAAATGTAGATACCGCATTCCCGGTTTAACTTGAGTCTGCACGGTTTCCATATTGGGGAGGTCAAGATTAATTAATAAATTCATATGTATTGAGAGACGCAAATTTCACGACAAAATCGACTGTAGCTCACTTAATTCTGAACTGATTTTCATGAAATGTGTTTTGTTCAAAACATCAGGAAGTGACATGATAGCGGTCACTTGTTTGAATTAATTTCAGTTACTGGAGGCGATCCACTCAGCTCTATGACAAAACAGTGAGCTTCTGAATAGCCACAACACTGGGACATACAGGCTCCGCCTTCTGAATAAGCAGCGTCCAGTGAGGGGGTGTAAACAAAGTGCATTTATTCAAGTATAGTACTTTAGTACAATTTTGAGGTACTGGCACTTGAGTATTTGCATTTTGTGCTACTTTAAATTCCATGCAAATTCATTTAATTCAACGTTATACTTCCACTACATTTCAGAAACATTACACACAGGCGTAATAATAAAGCTCAATACACATGTATTTGTGTAACAAAGGGATCCTGACCTCCCCAATATGGCGCCCATGCAGACCGATCTCAAGCCCACTTTTAGACAGTCTCGATCTCGTCTTGCAATCGAGCACACTTTGACTTGCTCTTGCCTCTCGGTTCCGGATTCCACTACAGATTTATTTGGCTGCCAACGGTCCTGTCTCTGTCTAAGCACACTCTGGTTTCGGTCAAGTCCTGGTCTCCGTTAGAAAGGTCTTTACTACAACACTAGTAGATACATGTCTTTTTGTGTCTGCAGCGCTCTGGTCAGGTTAAAGCACAAAACCACTTGCTTACTATGGTCAGAAAAAGCTGATGTTCAGGCTTAATTTTGGCACAATATCCCAACAGGAAATGCAGCAATGTCTCGGTAAAGATCAGCCGCTTTTCCTGGCACCATCTCTACGGAGACGCAGAGATGTCTTGGTAAAAAACAACCCCTTTTTTTGCACTATTGTATGTCTGTGATAAACAACTCGTTTTTGTTGCACTGTTCTGGCAGGAAACACAGTGATATCTCGGTAAATAAAAAACTGCTTTCGTGGCACGATCTGGGGTGGGGAAACAGTGAAACTCAGTTACCAGTTGCATGAAAACATTCACGTTTTATGGCTAAAAAGTTGCTGAAACACAACAGTGTCTTGTTAAAAAAAACAACCGGTTTTGTTGTTTGTTTGTCTCAAACAGTGGTTTGCATCATTCTGCAGTTTGGTAGGCGTCCTGCAGGTACAAAGCCATCACCTCAAGTCAGCTTATAGGCTGCATAACTTTAATGTTGATATGATACATATGAAACATTTAGCAAAAACTTTCAGTGCCAACTGGCGACTAAGCTGCTCCTCCGGGGTGCAACCTGGCACCAAATAACAAAGATTAAGCCACATATTAATATCATATCACTTGCTGACTTTCTGGAATGTACTGGTTACATTAACAAACACCAATTACGTTAAAAAACACCAATAAGATGGAAAAAATAAGACATTCAGTGCTGTTTGTGACAAATAAACAAGCTAAAACACGGTCAAGCACGGCTTTGCGTTCAGTCTGAAAGCACCTTCAGCTTTGTGATTTTTTAGCAGGATTATCCAGGTGCACTAGCTCAGTCAACAAACTTCTGTTGTCACTGAATTATTTACTGGATTTCGAATGAAGGAAGGGATTTTGCATAGAGAGCTTTTGCACCTTGAAATTATCTAAAAAAAAAAAAAAAAGACAATAACTATATCAGACCAACTCTGAACAACTGAATACACAGCAGCCTGGCGCTGTCTCTCAGCCACCCGCACCTGTGGAGACATCAAAGGATTTCTCATCACAGCGGGGAAAGTTTTGAAGCTGGTTAAAATTATACGGCTGAATCCGGTGTGTTGTATCATCATATCGTCATCCTCATGAAACATACAGAAAGAAATGTTGGCTGGCTTCACAGTGCTTTCATGGATCCTCCTGACAGGCGGTGAACGGTACAGCACTCCAGCTCAACATCCTGTTATATTAAACATCCTTACAATGGAGGCTTCATGGCTGTATCCTCCTTGTAGATCTGCATGACACATACGGTCGTGAGTTATGCACCATATGCAAACAGTATCTGCACATACAGTGCATGTGTGTACATGTTCACCTCATTAGATACATGAACATGAATATACTGTGTGCTTATACATAAAACATGCTTTTAATGCGTTTGTGTAAGCACGTGTGAATGCATACATCCTATTTACTAATACATGAGCACGTAGAGCACCCACACGCATACAATATTTATAATGTACTGCACAAATAGACAGAATAGATATACATGTAATAGAAATGCCTGCTGGTTATTATCACTCACTCACCTGCTGCTCAACCTCGATGATAAACAACACATGCATTTAACACACCAGCACACTTATATGTATACACACACAAACACACTATAAAACTAGACCCAAAAATAGACATGCATAAGCACCAGGATGTATGCATATGAGCATATAGTGCATGTGCATATGTGCATAAAAATTTATGCACATATTTAAATAAAAACACACCTGTATATGCAAATAAATCCCTCCTCCCTTGAGAATCTCTCACATAAATACTTACACAGGTAGCGGAGTTGCCCGGGGTTTTCTGTGCACCTTTCGTCTTAACCTTGATGTTCTCTCCAATTCCCACACATCTGCTTAACACGTGTAGCCCTGAGCATTCACTTCCGCCTGACAAGAGAAAAAGGAGAGATGAGAGGAGAGGGAGCGGAGGATTGGGGGATCAGGTGTCTCCAGAGACTCTGATTGGCATTCAGAAGCACAGCTTCCAGTCCGCGTGCCCGACATCCCTTAGTGTTCTGCCAGGCCTTCGCGAGGTGTCGAGAAACGGACAAGAAGTCCTCAGATGATCCTTACAGATATCCTCGACTTCTTCTGACAGGAGTTGAATGGTTTTCAGTGAGAAGCACAGTGAAATTCTCTGGTTTGTTAGTGATTAGTTTGGTTTTACGTTGCACTAGAATCCTCAAGTTAAGTTTATCTATCTATCTATCTATCTATCTATCTATCTATCTATCTGTCTATATTAATATAATATTTGTCAGTTCCCAGCAATTCAGTTTCATCTGCTGTGTCTGAGATATCCTCAGTCAGCTACTTTATGAACACCACAGAACAGTCGTATTTCGGTGCTAAACATGTCTGGATTTCATTCAGATTTGTGTTTTAGGATTCACAACAGGAATTTGTGACCATTTTCAAAAAAGTACAATGTAAATAATAGGGCTTTTCTGAAAAGGTGCCGTCAAAGAAACAGGCTTTCGGTCTGATGGGACATTTTTAGGAATAATGGGCCATCAGAACTATGGCAGGGCACCTGACTACCAGATTTTTTTTTCCAGTCTAGAAGGTTAAAAGACATTTTCAGAACAGCGAAAAGTATCCATAAACGACCTTCAGGCTTTCAAACAAAGCTGGTTATTTTTCTGTGACAGATGATCAGCTTTGACGTCACTGTCTGTGTCACAAAACCTCAATGCCTTGAATATTAGCTTTTAAATGCTGCTCAAAGAGATATTTATTTCATCCCTGGGAGACATAACGGACCTTATGAAGCAAACAAGAAGGGCAAACATTGTTGTTTTTTTCTGGTCACAGACAGAGAGAAGAACCAGATGGAAATATCTTTGGTTACAGAAAGAACAAACCCTGCGTGATTCTGCCACTGTCAGTGTGTGTGTGTGTGTGTGTATGTGTGGAGGGAGGGGGGTGTTATTGCTGAGGGCAGGAAATCAAAGGGAAGAGAAAACAATACAGGCTATTCTCTCCATTCTCTCCCTTGGTGGTTCTCGGGGACCAGCTTCTCTGCAGAGATGTGCCGCCTTCTCTTAATATTTTCTCCCTTATTAGATTTTTTTTCCCAAGTCTCTGTATTTTCTTCTGTTTTTCTCTGTGTTGTTGTGTGTACCATGTTTCCACAGTTTTCTCCTCTCTCGCTGCATCTCTCTTTCTCTCTCTCTCGTCCCTCTCGAGAAAGCGACTGAAGCTGTCTCCGCACACTCAGCGGTTTGCAGCATGTAAGAGAATGCTGCTTGTGCCTGTAACTTAAAACGGTGCCTAAAGCGATAGAAATTAATAGTGACATGCCCCCAACACACACACACACACACGCAGAAGGGCTACACACACACACACACGCAGAAGGGCTACACACACACACACACACACACACACACACACACAGAGACATCTTCTACAGCTCATTTAGAGCATACACAGTCAAGTCATGCCCCCGTTTGTAACAACACATCCTGGGATAGATGTTTCTACTCTCAGAACGCTTCACCCCGACTCCCAGCTCGAATAAACAGCGCTTGTCATTTTGTAAAATATCCTCAATTCCTCCCTGTTTCCCATCTGACTTTGACAGAGTCCTCACTCTATCATTCTCTCACTCCATCAACATGACGTGACTTTTAAAAGACGACAAAGAAGAAGTAGTAGAGGGGGCGGGGGGAGTCCTCGTAGACAGACTGGAGTCCTGTCCAAGCATTTGTGGCTTCCATTAGCCCGGCCCACTGGTTTCACACTACATTTCCCTTCATGCACGTTAACACTCCATTGGGTCTCAAAAAAGGAAAGGGGGTGGGATGTAATTGCATTTTGAGTGATGTTTGTGTCATTACCTTGCTTCAAAGTCAGCGACAACAACAACAATTTAGCGACACGCGCTCAGCCTGCCTTAAAAGTCGCAGCTGGCAAATTGGAGCGGAGATGGTCTCATCCGAAACATAAAGACTGTGAGCTTCAGGAGTCACTTTCAACAGCACTAAATACTGATCACACACCCTCTCCAGTACATTAGAAGTGAACATAAATTTGAAATTCTGTTTAAAACTTTAATGTTTTATTTTGTTTTAGTTTGTGTATACAACCACGTTTCATTCATGGAAACTTAGGACTTTTTTCCACATTCTGAGATAGAAACGTTTTTTCCACTGTGTTGTAGATTATCCATTTCCTCAATTTGCTATCAAAAACATTTTCTCTCAGTCTAAGCTGGTAGGTCATTTTTTAATGATATTAATTTCCACTTCCTTGTTATTCCTTCATTGCTTGTGATCAATAATATCTTGCTCAAATATCTATCATAGTTAGGGGTGATAACAATTAATTGACAGTCGATTAATTGCTTGTGAAAAAATTTTTTATTGAATCTGTGAAATTTAATCAATTAATCAGTAGGTTATGCAGTGCTGTAAAAGTGTATGCAGTATGTTGCTGTGAGCTTTGATTGAGGAAAAAACACATTTGGTATTGTTTGAAATAAGCAAAGTGCTCACAATTTTTTAACCTAATCATCGTCCATAACACAATCATTTATATGGTGCATAACTTTGCATTTCTTAGGCGCTGAATATCCTAATATTTCTTTAATTTTAGCCTTCACATCTTCTCAGAATCCGTATAGCTCGTGACATTCCCAGAAAATTGGAAATTTGAATTCTACTTACTTTTTGTGTAAGAAACTATAAGCGTGTAAGATTAAAACCTGTGGTTGGGCGTCGCCCTCAGGAGCGGTTGGCCGTCATTTGAGAGCCAACATAAACCTCCGTGGTGCGATAATGACGAGAGCATGTCACAGCTAGGCCACTGGGTAGGAAGCCTCTTTTGCTGTGGTCACATAGTAAATTATGTCCTTCATGTGATTCCCTGTGGCCCAGGAAGCCTTTTTTTCTATAGACTAACCTGACAAAGAGATGTCTGGAAATCAGTGGATACATTTTTGGCTGGACCGCAGCATGCGAGGCCAGCCCTGTACACGCCAAACTCCGCGAGTGACAGAGTGAGTGATGAAATTGCAGCATTGGTCGGTGTGACTGATACGTGTTACGTTGCTGTTTCCCCATTGCTGGTTGTTCTTTCAAATGAAATAGGCGTGGACATGGTGTCCTGCATTACTGTAACATTATTCCTCATTCTCAGAAACTAGTGTACCTCGGGAGCACGGTGGAATTAGCAAGATAGGCCGCTCAGTAGCCATCTGCGGTCATTATGTCAGTTTTGGACTGCGGAGAGAGGGGATCGCCTCATCAGTTTGTTTGAGGAACAGCCGTATCTGAATGACACAAGCCTGACATTTATTTAGACATTATTAACTAAAACGTATCAGAAAGGGTGTTGCCCCAGTCATAAAGAGAAGAAGAAAATCAGACACTGATTAAAACTGAAGTGAATAAAGCTTAATTATTAAATATTAATAATAAATTAATTATAAATTATTTTCTTATTTTCTTATTTTTTTAACCAACTTGCGTCCTAATCGTGGATATCAACTATTCATTAATTATTAGAATTTTAACCCTTTATATGCCAGGTTTTTGTCATAATGCCACTATATTTTTAGAATGAAAAAAATATACATTTTCAATGTGCTGAATGCAAAGTAGATTTTCTTTTAATTATCACAGTCTGGGACATGTCAAAGACTTGCAGCAACATTGATTGTGACGGTGCACCAAGTGGAAACAGCATGTAAATTCTCCATATGCTAAATGTGGTTAAAAAATAAAATTAAATAAATAATAATAACATTATCAGGCGGAAAATAGTAAAAATGAAAAAAATCCCAGAATGACATCCAGAAATAATACAATGCATGTTTATGCTTTGATGGTTGTGGGATGAAAAATTGCAGTGTGAATGTTTTGGGTTTTTTTGTTGCACATAACATGAATGAATGTAATAATTTGTTTTCACTGTGTATTTTAGACTTATTGTAGGAACTGAGCTAGAAAGTCCAAGATTAAACAAAAATACACCATCTTGCAAAAAATTTGCATGCCATATGCATGAACACAGCCAAAATTCTGAGAATGAAGAATGAAAACCTCCAAAGTCCCTAAGGGTTAAATAATGAAGACAAGATTAAGTGCTCAAAACACAGACACTCTTCACTGTTTAAAGATGACGTGTCAGTTGTCAAGACAGCAACATTTTAAATGTATGTTTCTCAATTTGTGATCTTCTGATTAGCCCGCAGTGTTTGTGGTGCTGTCAGATGCATCAAGACTCTTCCGTAAAGGCAGTTTTTTGCATTCCTTTATTGGGTGCCTGACTGAAGCTGGAATTGATTATACTTGATTTGATTATATATTATACTGCATGTGACAGCAGAATGCTTTTAATCTATTCTACTTGAATGCTGCACTTGTTTTGTCCCTTCTTAATTGTTATAATTTGGCTCGTTGTTAGAATGGTGATCTGAGCTTATTCTACCACTGCTCCTATTATAGATGCCTCTGATGTTAAAATGATTTCTCTTTCAGCGTGATGTGATGCACAACATTTTAATGGCCACGTCTAAGCTAGACTTCATTTATAAGCCAAGCAGACGCCAACAGTTGCATAAACACAGCTGTTGTTTGTTTATGTTTACAAAGGCTTGCAAGTGCAAATTGTTCCTCAGTTTCAGATTCAAAAGATAATAAAATTATGTGCTCAATTTCTACTCCAAAAAGCTGCGCCGCGCTGACCAGAAATACACTGCTGTCTGTCAGATTAATGAGGGAGTCGTTTGCCAAGGCGAGAGATGCTCAGCTGGACTGACTCATCAAATAACCATATTCCAACCCAAAACACAGCTTTGGTTCAACCTGTCAAAAAGTCAAGAATCATCTTGTGCTTTTTTTTTCCAATGTCCTCCGTTGCCAAATTGCAGGCATGTTTAGTGCTACGGCACCCTGGCACTTATCCTCCTTTCAGTATGTGTGCTCATGCTGTGTTGGTGTGTCTGCAACATGCATATGCGAGCACATGTGTGTGCACTTTTCCTGTTTGAGCATGGTTTTGCTGTGCTGTGCTATGTTAATCTGCTCAGACAACAGGACCGGCCGTGTCCAGGGGCTATGGGCTAAGGACAGGAGGACCTTGACAGCGCTGAATCTGTGAGAGTGTAAGGATGCCTCCACCCACACCGACTGGTCGGCCTCTCTCACCGCGTGACTGTCAAGACAATTATGATTGCGCCCGTAGCATAGAATTAGATAAAGAAAGCTCGGGGGAGACAACTGCCTGAAATGTAGACAAGCATCTAATGTGCAGGCTCAGGAACGAGTAGCAGCGACAGGAGGTGAGTCAAATTTTTTAAACTAAAAAGACCGAGATAAAATGAAAGACAAGGAAAGCCTAATTGAGTGACGGGACGGAGAACAAGATAGCAGCATGACGGTAGTACAGAGATAGTAGAGGGGGAGATAAAAAGGGAGAGAGAGAGCCGGAGAGATACGGGCAGTCAGCCAGTGGTGGCTCTGGAGGGAGTCTGGGATTGCTGGCGGTTGAACAGCACGTCAAGCAGCTGGTCAGTCCGCGCCATTTGCTATATTGGCCGAAAGCACTGCTGAGATGAAAGCCTCCCACAACCCCAACCCTTACACACCAAAACACACACCAACACACACACACACACACACACACACACACACACACACACACACACACACACACACACACACACACACACACAGCTCCATATGCCATCCTCTGAGCACATGCACCTGCACTCCTGTGGCTAAAAGGCAACTACAATTATCACATAATAGATCTTTGCCCCATTGCTGGATCTGAGCCACCTGGATATTAGATGAACCCAACTTCTTCTTCTCCGTCTCCTTTTTTTCTCCTTTTCTTTCTCTTGTTCTTCCTCTTCTCCTTCTTCTTTCTCTTCCTCCTCATCAGATGTGTGTACACCTGATTTAAGAATGTGTAGTATTCATGAGCAATGTACTAAAGCTGTGTAATTTTTGATGGACTGTCACTGAGGGTTGCCGTGGCATTCTGGTTTCAAGATATACTGTAGTGTGAATACCTGTATTTATCATACTGTTGACATATGATTGTCTACAGTAATAAAAAAAAAGAAAAAAGAAACTGTAACCGTGTAGACAATTGTTATTTTAATTATTTTCGAACTGGAGACTTTTTACAAACAAACTTACATTACATTACATATTTCCGTTATAGTAATAAAACATTTGATTAACAAAAAAGCAAATGATAAACATCTGTTTTCATTACTTTAAGGGTCATTGTAATGGATTATGATTATGATAATTATGTAATACTGTACACTATCATACAGTGAAACTGTAATATTTTATGAGATGGTTTTTTAACCATAAAAATCTTGTGACCCCACTGACAATGTACTTAATATACTAATGATATATCATTGGTGCGAATAAAGACAATATACAATTAAAATCAACATTAAACACGTACTTTATGCCATTTTTTCTCCTGGAAATGTTTTTTTTTTAATTTATCACTTAAATACACTTAAAACTCATCACAAATCCAAATAAAGTGTACTTAAAATGTATTTTCAACACACTTTGATTTCATTATTAGTATATCTACTGTATAATAAAAGTGTATTAATAAGATAACATGAAATATAGTTAAAGTAGAAAAAGTACATTGAAAAAGAGTACAGCAGCAGTAATGAAAGATGTACTCAGGTATAGTTATGTACTTCTAAGAGTGCACTTTATTTAAATTTGTAATACATTCTTATTTATATATTATTTGTTATTTTTATATTATTATTAAATGTATTCTGTTGTGTTACTGGTTAATGTTGCTATATGCTCTAATAAAAATGTTAGTGCTACTTTTTATGAAGTTCAGTTGCACTAGTTTAAAAAAAAAAAATCGTAACATGTTATATTTTATTACTCCGTTGTTCAAATAACATTACATTCTATGAAGAGTGCATTATGGCTTGTTTAGGACTTGAAATTCAATGTTTAGGACTGGAGACTTGACTTACTAGAAACTTGCCTGATTGAGACTTGAATTGGGACTTGAGTACAAAGACTTGAGACATACTTGTGACTTGCAAAATAATGACACTGTCCCTCCACTGCTATTAATAACATTGTTAGCCCATCAAAAATGGCCGGCCTTTAGTATATTGCTAATAAGTGACTCTTTAACCTGAGAGACAGAGCTGTGGGTAAAAAAACATGCACATTTGTGGGGTCAGTCCAATATTAGCAGTCCACATGAAGCAGAAATCACATGCATCAACTTTAATGGCTCTCATTCATCACAGTGCTCAGTGAGGAAGACCAACCTTATGCATACAGCGCTGCCTGCCAAAGACTTATTGCTCGTTGTCAGCGCGAGGGGCACTTCATAGATTAGATTCATCACTGACCTCATCAAGTGCACAAAGAAAACAAATTGGCTGAAAATGTACAATGTTTGTCATTAGTTGACATGTGGCCTATTTTCCAACCCCCCTCTTGTCACTGCCCAATTTGAAGCATCGACGCCGCGGGCCGCCACACAATGCACAGAAATGTGCCAGCGTGCTGCTCCGCCGAGAGCGCGCGCTGACTTGTATCTAGACAAACAAATCGATAAGCAGTCCACTCTGTTCCATTATCGGGTGGAAAAGTTAACCACCAGCACCAACAGCAGGAGCACAGCAGCAGCGGAGAGGGGGAGGAGGAGGAACAAAACAATATGAATTCCCAATTCATTTGAGAGCAAACACTTACACTGGCATCTTATTGATTGAGGACAAGTTGGGTGGAAACTATTAGCGTTTTAATGCTGAATTCAGCAGGGCTTTCTCTGCAGTGCCGCCTCTTTCTCTGCCAAAAATATCAGACATGGCATTAAAGTTTGACCTCGGTTCCATCTGAGGTTTGCTCCAAACTACAGATGAAACTTTGAAAATCGACGTGATATTTCTTTCCTGTGTTCAAAAGCATGTTCTCTCCTAGGTTGCACTTAGTGTAAATATCAAGAGGGAAGATTTGTCTTTCAGACCATCTGTTGTATATTTTGTTTTTTTTTTATTTTTTGCATTTGAATTCACATAGTCATCCATAAATGCAACGTTTATCCTGGAACAACTCCATAACACCAGATTTTCAAACAGCGTTTCCCTATAGAAAGTTACTGAAGCATAAAAACCCGCCTATAATATTCAAATAAGATAGCTTCACTATTTGAATAAAGCTGTGATCTAAATGAGGTAAAGGCTGCCATTTGTGATGTCGCAGCCTCTGTAGCAGAGGTCATTGCTAATCAGCCAAACCAGCAGGGGCATATAATCTTTCTCACCTACGCAGCTGAAAGTTGGGCCGCTCTGAGGGCTTCTGTAACTGGCACATATATTTCCCAGGCTCTCTCTCCCTCATTACCTGCCTCCTTTTCCTCTCCCTCTCTCTCTGTCTATGTCTTTTCTTTAATAAACACAGTCTCGTGCTTCGCTCAAATCATCACTGGTGTTTCTATTTTTACCAATCTAACAAGGTTGCTTGATCACAGAGGACTGTGGGGAGCGGCGGAGGAATAAAATGTTCTCTAAGATCGAAGATGCAGACATGCTACTTCTGTACAGCCAGCCCTCAGGAGCGAAGGAGCCCTGGGGCTGAAAGTGGAGCCCCCTCTGAGATGTAGAGAGGTGCGAGAAAAGGAAGACAGAGTGGGTGCAAGAGCAGCTGCTGCAGACCAGACGATGGTTAGACAAACTCTTAACCTTGAAGACAGATGAAAAGAATCAGCCCGGAGCCGAGCGAATATGAGGAAAATCGGGGTTTAAATCAGGGTTGTCTGGTGGCGTTTGGGGAAGAAAAGTTGAACCTTTGAAAAGTCCAAAAGGAAAGAAAGACTTTGATGTACTGAGTTAAGTGGAACTAGAGAGCAACTATTTGAACTGGTCCTACCCTCTCGCCATGTCAACTTTCACCAGAAGCATCAGTTGATCTAATGATTGTTTTGGATCTGTCATCGTAGAATAGGGCCAGGCTGTTTCCCCGTCTCTGCTCTTGGCTCTCGGCTCCAGCTTTATATTTAACAGGCAGATACGAATGGTATCAGTCTTTTCATCTAACTCTTGGCAAGAAAGTGAATAATGTGATTTCCCAAAATGTTAACCTATTCCATCACGCAGTGTGCACAGAGCAGCTATAGACAAAATGACAAAGCATATAAAAATATTTTGCCATTCAGTACATTAGCCCTGTCATAAAATGAAATGTAAAGATTGAAGTTTTTTTGCTCAGACCCTGTGGGGATGGCAGGGAAAAACTACTCCTTATTGTGCCAGTGCCAAAGGCATTATTGGCGTCTCTATGAGTCGTACCCAAGTGGCGGCAACCTCCGAAGCTGAGAAATAAAGCCAATGCAGAGGTGCCAAAAACTGTAGTTCATCAAATGGCCACTCTCAGTCAGACCCGCCCCTCGCTCCTCCACAGCTCCACCCACTTGACCAAATATAGTCACCTCCTGCTCCAAAAAAACAAGTTGATGAACTTCAAAACAGCAGTCCACGAACTAATGGGTGACGTACTTATAGTCTGTGGTCGTACCAGGCTCTCAGCTAACTCCAGCGTAAACCCATCCACAGCAATATTGGATGCGCAGAGCTATTGATGTGGTATACAGAGAAGGAAAGTCTGTGTAGTGTGAGCAGACGGGGTGGTGGATTGGTCATACAACATAGAACAAAAATATAAAATCGAAATATACAACTCTGAAATAAACAATATAAAACACAAAAAAAGTATAAAATGAAGTTACAAGGAAGGACTAAAGAAAACAGTTAATATATGTTATAGATACAACATAAAAACAAGAAAATCTAAAGAACAGCCTAAGTCCTAAATGTATTTATGACACATAAATACTTATTTTGACCCATAATATAATGTTTTTTCTGAACCTAATCAAGTATTTTGTTGCCTCAACCTGATCGCGATTGTAACCATCTGTTACAGTGAGTTTGACCATAGAGACGGCTGCATTTCACAGAAGCTACAGAGTGCATGTTACAGAGATGGTAATGGTGGAAGGCACAAGAAAGTGTATTTGGTGACTTGGGAAGAGAACACGTTGGTCCCCTCCAAGTTCCCATCAGGTCCTGTTCAAACTCCACTCCTAAGCTGGAATTACACTTAATTTTGGGTCATTTTATTAATCACAACTTTAATATATAAAAAAGTTCAGGAAATGAAATAATGGAGCTGTTAAAACTAGATTTTGACACAAAAATACAAAACGGACTTTACATTGTACTTTTGTTGTGCAAATTCCTGGACAAATTAATTAATTTCCCAAACTAATCGACATGCAGTGAACCTGGAGCTTTAGCTGCCCCTCAGGATGTGGGGCATTTTCTGTCTTTGCCCAGATGGTAATCCGCCTTTGGTGTTCGCAAGGTTACAATTATCTTTTGCAGTTTTTGACATTATATTTTGTGTTTTTGTTGTATTGAATTGCCTTTTATCTTGAGGTTCTGTTGTCATTTTTTTCGACTGTATGCATTGTATCATCTACAGTTGTTTCCTAAAGAATTATTCCTTTTAGACCATACTCTTTTGTTTTCTTGCATTTACTGAGAGGAGAAGATTGACATAAATTAAATAAACAAATACGAGGCTACTACCAGCAGCTGGTTGGACGAGTTTAGCATAGAGAGCAGAAACAGGGAAATAGCTTGCTTTGCTCTGTTAAAAGATAACAAAATCCGCTGACCAAAACCTATGAAGCTCACTAATTAACAGGTTATATCCTATTTAATTTGCGCAAAAAACAAAGGGTTAAAATAAAGGGTTATTTACATATATGGTTCTTTGATGCACTGGCAGTAAACTGTATTTCTCTTACTGCCTTAGTGATATATTGTCTTTGTAGAAGATGACTTTCACTGGAATGAGACTGTGACAGAAAAATACCAAAACCTAATACCAAAAGGTTCAAAGTATCCACGCCACATGAAATATTTCATTTTTTAGAGAAATACTGTGCAGAGCTCTGATGGGGCCAGGTCGTCTGAAATACAATATCTTCCTCTTTACACAGCAGTCACACACAGTCCATTTGATCTAATCCACCGGCTTCCATGTTACATGAATAACTCATGTGCAGAGGAGCAGACGTCAATGCACAAAAAGTCATTTTCTGTCAGACATGGAGACCCATTCAGACCTGTTTAACTGGGCTTTCCATTATGTCCGGTCAGCAAAAAGTAACAGGAGGGGCTGGATCTGGGAAGGATAAATTATTCAGTGCTTTAATGAAGGTGCACGGGGGCAAATTTGCTCTGTAAAATGGTGCGTCCCCGGGAGAGGAAGTTCACTGAGTGACTCGGGACAAACAGAATAGCTGTAAGGTCATGGAATATCAATATTAATAGATGTAAAGCTACAGAGAGCCGTACTTTTTCCCAAAGGTTAATGCTACCGACAGGTTACATGACACAGCATCCATACAGTCTTGCTGGGAGACAGGAAGGTTGGATTTAAAGATGCCCTCTTTCTGTGGCGTTATTCCATCACAGTGACAATCAATTACGTCCCAAACAGACAATATGAGTGCTGACAGGGAAAAGCTGTTAAAATGACATCCAGCTCATATTCCAGCTTGTTCTCGTTCTCAGGGCGTTGGATACAGCAGCTTGGTCAGTGGCTGATGGGGTCTGATTGCGACGCACAAAGCACCTTTTATGCCTTGATTCCACCAGCAGTGCGTCGATGACCTGACGTGTGCAACGCTGTTTCGCTCCGTCCTGCATCCCACCGGGAGCGTCAGTTAGCATTTCATAAACGGAGCATTCTGCTGGCTGATATTGAAGACTTGCTTGTTTTGTCATTTTTCCTTGATTTTATGGTCATTTTACCTCGATTTTTGTGACTCTACCATGACTGAGTAGGCTACATGTATAAATGCATTCCTTTTTTGTATTTTTAAATTGTGTTTTTTGATGTTTTTACCCACTTTGTCGTGCTTTAGCCTGCAGTCCACTTAGATCAAATAATTTTGGCCGTGCTTCAGTTAAAAAAAACATGTTCATCATAATAATTGTACAAACCAACCGCAATATCTCGGTTTGTGAGTTGGACCTAGTATGACTTTCTAACATCAGGAAATGCACTGAGTGTTTGATGGTTGGTATATCTGGAGATCACCACTTGATTTCAGTGAATGAATCTGTCTGTCCAAGTTGCTGCTGTCAACACTAAAAACACCACGAGCAGCTTTACTGTATGCCTGCTGTTCCACTAAGACAGGAAGAAAGTATTCTATGTGCAAGAATTGTTCACATCAAGGAGAAAGAACAAATCAATTATCAGCACAAAAGACAACTGCGTATTTCTTCAGTCCGTCTGCAAATCATAGTTATCATCGCCACAGCCGGTAACCCAGCTCTGTTCAGATCGTCGAGTTCTGTTACACATTTAGATATGGACTGCCGAGAAAAATAACATGAACTCTCTGACTGCTCGAATGAAGGACAAGCTTTGACTTCACTGCCACTTTTTTTTTTTTACTAAACCAATCTATACTGTATAATGGGTATAGATATATTGTTTTAGAACGAAACAGTTCATTTCCTAAGGAGCGAGCATTTCCAAAAGATAATGGCAGTGTAATTTTACTTGCGTCCTATCACCCTTAACGCATGACAAGACTAAACCCACTGATGTATTTGCAGTCGAGCCTCATTACATTTTTTGAAATGAGCACAGATTACATATGATTATGTTCCTCCACCACAAATTAAATTATGTGAAGAGGACAGGAACTAGAGACGCTCTTTTCTCTTTCCTTATTTCCTCTCTCAAAACCGATGCTGCCTAGTAATTTGCCTTCTTAAATAACACACAGAATTTTACTGTTTAATACAGCTCTTATAATTTCAGTGGAAATTGTTTTAAAATTACCATCTTTTTGCAGGGGCTGTATTAGGTAAGACTTTTTGTGAATAATGTGTTCTCTTACTCTGCAGAAAGTTTTGTTTCGCCTGTTTCACTGCTGCTGGAAGCTCTCTAAAAGTGTGGAGAAAAAAAGTCAAAAAGTGAAACAGTCAAAAGATAAAAACATCCTCACAGGTGGAGGATGAAGGAAGTGGAGTTTTCACAGTCTACACTGTTCTCGATGTGAATTATTCCTTAACACCATGTACAGGCGATACTCTGAACACGTGTAATTATACTTGAAATGCACCTGAGGCATTAGTCACGTCTCCCCTGTTTCCAGATGTACTAAACTACAGGTGAAAGAACCCTCAAAACAGCAGAACACATATGATTTATTATTTTATCTGCAAGATTTAAAAAAGGATGAACCTACAGTAGAGATTCTGTATAAAGCACATCCCCGAGTGGATTGATGGCATAAATAAGAAAATACTCAAATTAGACTGTGCTGTGCTTCAACTATGTATAGCATTCCAAATATACATCTAGTTATCCAACTAAGTCAACAAGAAAATTCACTCTGCTTTTGTGTTGAGTGTTTTCCAGTGTACATGCTGCTTTTGTTGCTTAGCAACCAAAAACATGCTATGGATCTGTAACAATGATGCGCTGACCTTCTACGAACTTGACAGTTGGTAATGCTGTGGTAATTAGATTACTTCTGCAAAGGCTCATAAAACTCTGTAATACTGCAAATATGGAAACAAGTCTTTTTCCAAACAGCACATCAAATCACCACTGTTCTGCGAATGTCGCTCTACATCTTTTGATGGTCTTCCACCTCCAACATATGGTGTTAATGCATGCCTTGTAGAAATTTTCTTTCGGCTGGCTTCATTTTTTCTTATCCGGTTGCCCTTTTGAAGCTGCGGCTTCACATTGTACTGGATGGTCTGTTTTCCCTGGTGGTGATTTCAGTTTTGTACCTGATAAGGAGTGCTGTGTTCCTCCAGGATAAGCTGTCTGATGTGAGAAAAGCTCATATCCTGGAATACATCCATTTCCTCAGGAAACACACTCACATTCACGCACATGTGCACATGCGCCGGTGGAAACTGACATACAGCTTCTCGCCATATGGGATAAGGTAAACGACCATAGATCACCAGGCTGAGCCACCAAATGAGCCAATCACAACAGCAAGCTGTCACCAGTGTGCTAATGGCACTGTCACATCAAGAATGTGTCACGTACTGGGGCAATATCTCGATTCAACAGCTGACCTTTTAGTGACTTTGCTGTGACATTTGTGGCCCCTGAAAGTCCTCCGGGACACAGAATGACAGTTATAAGTAATAATCCATTTTACTTGGTTTCTACATGTCCACTTACTGACTGTTTGCTACCTGGAAGTCCCCACTGAAAGCCAGATGTGAACAGAGTGTGAGCAACCTGTCATCCAAACCACACCAACTGTTTTCAGTAAACGTCTCAGGCGTCTTTGAGCAGCAGCTCCTGGGGAGCACAGTGGACAGCACTTACCTGCTTTCACCAAAAGTGACTGACAGCAGAAATTTACTGAACCAGAGCGGTTTTCATGTCGGCACCACCGGAAAAAAACAGCTGTGTTTTTACGTATTGATTCATTGATTTCATTTCCCCGCCCACCACAGCGAGCGAGAGGAATCTGCCTGTAGTGAAACAGGCGAGCTCTCAGACAGACTGGGAGCCTTAATCAGTGTAGATGTGGTTCATAAGTTCAAAAACACATGCACAGCAGGATATCTGCGTGATTGAAACAGCTGACCCCTCCTTAGCTACATTTGCTACGCCTGTCAGGCTTCGTGTTCTGGTAGGCGTATGGCACAAATGAAGGTTATAATGATAACAGGAGTAGATTTACCATTGAAATACCTTTTTTTAGACAGTCGATCAGTAATTTAACAAAGTAGGAAGAGTAACAAACGAAAATCCAATTTCTAGAAAACTTTTGTTTCCTAAAAATTCGATTGGTGATATCAGAATTCATGTTATTATGTGCTAAGGTTAACGTTAAAACTAAACGAGTCTTTGGGCCAACTTTTTTTATCTTTGAGAGTGATTCATTTCAAAATTAGAAACCCATATGTGTGTCGTTAATTATGCTCGTAGTGGCTTCATACTAAATACAATATATTACCATAAGCTAGTGTCAAATCCTATGCAAAAAATCGGTGTCCTTACCTGCTAATGATCCACAGAAGACAAGTAAAAGCAACAGTGCTTTGAGTATTATTATTATATACTTTGTGTGTCTGGGCCCAGGGACCTGTTGTGTCATAAACCACCTTTGTATCAAAGGAAGTGTACATTTCCCTGAGCCAAATAAAGTGCGATAGAGTTGCTGACAATCCTCAAGTCTCTGATATAGTGACATCTTGGCTCTATCACAGTGGATGTTTTGAACAAATATTCGATCTAACTTTTCCTGTAATACCACTAAATAATGTAGTAATGTAGCTTCATTCCCCGGGCTGTGAAACTGCATGAGTGAGCACCGCATGACGGCAACCTTGCTGGACTGCAGTGTGTTGCACGCTTCGAGTGTTCACACTGGCAGCGTTGTTGCTGGCTGCCTCCTGTGATGAGTACTGTATTTTCAGGTTTATAAGTACATATTCTGCTAAATTATGAAGTTGTGCAGCCGCTGCATGCGTGTTCCAGGTGTTAGAGAAATCCAAAGCTTGATGTTGCCATCTGCCATGTCTTATTACAGCTGTGATGCCGTGATTGCACCATAATTATTTGGGGGAGGGGTTTAGCAAATGCTTAATCAAAACATCTTCACACCAGAATCAACCGTCCTTAAACTCTCCAGGACGGTGACAGATTAGTTGTGTGCTGTCTTATGTTATTTCAGCTTAAAACTGCATGAACTTTTAGCAGGTTTTACAGTTGCAGAAAAAAAATGTTCTCACTTCCTGTGCGTACAGTAGCATCAGCCATGCACGAAGCACGTCTGCTGCTTTAGTCTCTTGTCGTATCAGTGGGAGAAAAAAGGCTCCCTCTGTTCCCCTGGGGCACCGCTGTCAAGGACACCTGTCTGCTGCTGTGTTTCGCTGTGTTCTACTGCACTCCAGTCAGCACGCTGCCTGATTACATAAAACACTGAATGCATGAGAGTGTCCTACAGCAGGACGCCTAAGGCTTCAACAGTCATGTTGTGCAGCGCCCACCCGACTTCCTCTCTCTCTCCTGTCCCAGACTCGCTCCACCAGCTGGCTGCTCATCTGTCTCGCTCTCTACCTCTCCGTCCCGCTGTTATTTGTATCTCGGAAGCCTTGTCCGGGGTGTTTGTGAGGACAGGGGGTGCACGCTTGCTTGAATCTCCCCAGCGAGCTATTCTGGTCAGTCTATGTGTCCGTCTCTCTGAGTGACAAAGAGGTCAAGTCTAATTAAAATCAGCATTTGTTGCTGCAGGGAATGGTAACCATTGTCGTGGCGACAGTCGGCCCATTCGGTCCCCTAAGCAACAGAGCTGCAGCTAATGAGAGGGGAAGACATGGCTCTGCTGCCAGAGGAGCATGCGCTGCTCTCCGTCTGATTTTATTCCCCTTTTCTCCTTCTTTAATCTCTTTACATTGGGTTCATAAATGGTTTTGTTTTTCTGCTCTCTGTCTTCCTCTCCCTCTGCCCTCTTCTCTCTCGCTCTCTCTCTTTACTAATTTAGTAAACCTATAGGCGTGCTTGCTATGCTTTAATTATATTTTCTATTCTCTCTCCCGTTTTCTGACTTTGCCCCTACTTTCCTATTACATCTAGTTTTGCCTTTTAACTGTTCTTCATCTTCCTCTTCTTTCATTTTGCTCTCATTTATGGCAGTGCGTGCATCTCCTCCCTCATTCCTCTCCTCCTCTCTCTCATCTCTGCCGTAATTAGCAACTTTACATGTCTTTGCAGCCTCTCTCTCTCTCTCTCTCTCTTTACTCCTGTCCCTCACTCTCTCCTGATGAAGTAAGAATTAACATTTATAAGATGCTGAAATATCTTTGGAGTGTCTGTGAGCATATAGAGACATTTTGAAATTCAACGCTGCGTTTATCTGCGGTCTTGCAGCCTTATCTCTGTAGCGTTGGCTCTGTTTGCCTGCAGAAATACCACCGAGTTAATAATTTGATTCAAATGCTAAAACACTTTAAGAAAAGCAGCGTGATGAGAATACAGATTAAACGGACATGGATGACAGAATACTTTAGCGACTCTTCTTCACGTCGAGTTTTGCAATCCAACGGCATTATACTCCTATGATGTGACGGCCTGCAAAAAAAAAAAGGGTGACATGAACAAATTGCTCCCGCTTATTTTGCCTAAAGTTTGGATAGACATGCTCGATTGCTTCTTGTTCCAGCCCTTTGATAGGGGAGAAGAGTGCAGCGATAAGCTTAACACACAGTTAAGCTGAAAATGAACTGCTATTGTAAAAAGCCCAGATGTAATTCTGGAAATGGCAGGAATGTCTAATTGCCTTGTCTGCTTGAGAGCCGCAAGGTCGGCGCACTCTGGGAGGAATATCCTCCTTTGTCTCTTATAGAGCTGTTGTTTTGGGCTTTGCATACTATGCTTTGTCTGCGTGTCAGTCGAGGCATTCCTGAAAATGAAAACCACAGTGCGGTGCTCAAAATGATAACTTCTTTTTCTGTGTTTCAGCAGCCACTTGAGTATATAATTCACTCCCCAATCCGCAGCTTGATATATGCTAAACTTTGTCTGGTGGCACAATTCGCATCCAGCAATTTTTCCTCCAATTACTTTATTTTGCCCGTCATTCAAAATAAAACCAGTTATCAGTGTGTCAGAAAGCTATATCTGCTGTCTTTGTCAGGAATCTTATTTATTCACCTCGACGGCTTGTTGCTCAGAAACAAAGAATAAAATGGCTCTGACCATGAATAGCTCCCATGAGAGTGTCACTGTTTCTGTCGCGTTATTAAATGAAGTGTATTATGTGTCTTCAGTGTTGAATGATACTGCACACCGTGTCCCAAAGCCTTCTGAGCTTTGCTTTTCAATTTGCAGTGAGCTGAGTTAGCCAAGGTCTACCTTTAAACATGAAACAAAGAAGCAAATGCCATAAAGAGTATATAAATTCAAATTTTTCCCCCGCAGTCAATTCAAACTGCTTTAAATTGGGCTTTTTTGTCGGCTAATCGTCATTTATCCCATCTGCAGACTTTAGTAGCCTGAAGCTCAATCACTAATTCAACACCACAGAATAAACATGATAAATGCTCGATGTAGGCAGTCTCTTCTTTCATTTACCAGCGCTCAGAGTCTGATGTAACCATCCCTTGTGTGTCAGATCTTGGTAAATGGAAAAGACTCCCCCCTCACAGTACAGCAGCTTTCATTAAAAGCTTCAGTTCTTTGAGTAGAAGGTAGATGAAACTGTAACCTTAACATCACACAGGTGTCACGAGTGATTAGGCGAACCTAAGTTACAGCTGGTGAAGCTTTAACGTTCGCAAGCTCAAAGCCTTTCGATCGATATCACAGTGTCACAGTTGTCACTTGGGGTAGTCAGGACTTTAGTGTCATCATGGGCACTAACATATCTTTATAAACAATGAATCAAACGGCAACATGTAACGTGAGGTTTTAATTTCAGTGATGAATCCACAGAGTGGGACTCTGCTGTTCCATCAGCTCTTTAGAGCATTTTAGCGTCTTTCTACTTATTGTTTTTTTTGTTCTGACCAACTAAGACACAGTGGAGTAATGGCGTCCTGAACAGAGAATAAAGTCACACTACTTTTGTGTGTGTGGTGTTTTGGTCCGGCCACGTGTGCATGTTCAGGCCATGTTAATGCACTGTTCATGCTCATAAAAAGTAATGCACCAAAACCCATGAAATCGAGACGGCTGCGATTATGTGACCGATGTGTTGATGGGAGTAAAAAAAACAAGTTGACTGCATGAGGAAGCAGGTTGGAGTGGGGGGTTAGTTACATACAAACTTTCATAATATGTCTGTAAGAACGAGTGTATGAGGATATGTTAGTGTCAGCACTAATAATAATAAAAACAGCACTTATATGGCGCTTTTCCAAGTTCTCAAAGACGACTGAACTGCGCTATTGCCATTCTGCATAGTGTCATAATCATATGCTCCAAAGGTTGCATACAGCTCATATATCATTAAACATGTATAAAATATTTAAAATATTATATAAAATATTAGAAAGTCTGGATAGAATGATTACAATTATTAGATGATAATGATAATAATTATAACAAATATAATATACTACGTTTAATGTTTAAAAACATGAAACTAATGTGCTTCATCAGGACTGTGTGGGTGTGGTTTAATCGTATTTATACGCGTTAAAGGTGAATACTTGATTGTGATTGGCTGCAGGGTGTCCACTCTTTCCTGTTATAGCATACCTACTATGTAAGTAGTTCCAGTTAAACTATGTGTTAACTATTCTAAATTAATGCAACTTTCACATACTGTCAGCATGTATCTAAAATGAGTCACCATCGCAACAGAGGCTCAGTCAAAGTTTCCATCAGTCAGTTTATCAGTGACTGTATATAAAGATGGAAACTCCACCTCGTCTTACTATACAATAATGAAGCCAAAATATTCTGTACACGACTGCTGCAACAATTAATATGAGCAGAGCTATGAAAACTGATGTTTTTAAAATGCAATAATGAAAAGATATATAGTTCCATTGCAACAAAGCACTTTATTTATATACATAGTATTCCAAACAGTAGGTCTAAGATAATCATTATCCTGGGCACATATTTCATCATACAATATAAACTTTCTTAACCTATTGCAGGATACGTAACACTGGATATAATGTGTGATGACTGTACCGTCAGAGGTGTTAACTAAATCATGATGAATAGTGTGATGCAGCCCTGACACAACTTTTTGAGGCCTTGGCTTATTCAGTGCTTGAGGGGGAACGTTTTTGGTAGACATCACTTTAAGTCTATATTTCATAACACTCAGGAGTGGTTGCCGTCAGTACTTGAGTCACTAGTTTAGATTTAGCTGTAAGTTTATTTTAGCACTTCATAGTAAGTGTCGAGGCCCTTCTGTGGAGAATTTCTTGACTCATAGTCAGAGTTTAAGATTATTCTTAGGGAGTACTTCTTGTTCATTTTATACAAACCCAATAAAAGAGAGAGCTATATCTGAAGCTTCCTACATAAACTCTCAGCAAGTGGTAGACAGATTCCTCTCGGTGTGAATGACATCATTTTAAAATGTCACAGTTATCACCATTTGCAGTCAAGACAAACAGACTCATCTCTATTTATGCATAATTTAATGCAGTTTTTTTTTGTTTTTTTATTTACCTAAGAACCTATAAGAACTAAGTATTAAACGTGAAAGTGCTTTGGCTCCTTACATGGATTCAGTTTGTGCCTCTCTATGCAAGATAAATTATTTTATGTGAGCTATTCAGTTACAAATCCAAGGAGACCTCCAGTTTTGAGTAGCATCTTTTTAATCATGTTAAGCGGCAGAGAGATGATTGAACATGTGGTCCGCTGGAGCACTAAGGTGCAATAAACCCAATCACATTTGTGAAGGAGCCAAATCGTGGCTGTTGTGGAAGTATTTCTTTATGACACATCAAACGTGCTTTGAAAAAAATGCCCTATCGGAGGAGTTAAATTAGTTTCTTTTTTACAATTTTCAATACTGTGCCTAAAATGGTACAAAGTATGTGGCACAGTCTGAAGGGGGAGATGGATATGTGAAAAAATGAGATGCATGAATATTGGTGGGGAGAAAAAATTATTATAAGGAAATCAAATGCTAGAGAGAGCTTTACCAGGGAGACTGATGTACCAGCTTTTATAGTGGCTCGAAGCATTGGGAGTGAACAGTCCCGCCTAACAGTTACCTGCAAAGCAGCAAGAACAATGAGGCATGCCAAATTAGGGAGTGCATCACAGGCATAGACTGAATTAAAGAATGGTCGTAGCCATCATGATGTCAAACATTGGTTTATAGACCTTGACTTCGGCGTTTTGGCTGTCACCCTCTTCGTTTTTTGGAAGCAGAGGGGATCATATTTGGACAAGAGGGTGGACATGCCCATGGTAAAAACTTTAATCACAACGTTGCCACCCCATAAAGCATATCCTGCTTTATGTCTATTATACTCTAAGTGGGAATATAATTTACAAAATGATCATCTTACTGTATTGAAGAAGACTTGAAACTAGTAGTTGAGACCATAATCTCATTAGGAAAACATTTTCTGAGCTAATAAATCGAGTGAGAAGTCGGGTCACTTTTGTATAGACTTGCATACAATCAGACTTCATTTTGTAACTAAGCAGCAACCTGCAAGGCTGAAAAACTGCAATTCCTCAAATCTGACTGCAAGATTGAGTGTTATGTTAAAACTTTACAGCAGAAATAAATATCGCTACAGGCTCATACAAAAAAAGAGTTTTGGTCTCTACAGCTAATTTACCTATTCATGACAACTATAAGAGAGGTGAATTTGTATTGTTTATTTTATGTTATTAAGGCCTAAAGTTATGCATAATTAAGGGCATTGCTGCTTTGAGTGACAAGTGTGTCCTGTTCATTGACAAGTCGCTACTACGGAGTACCTCCATATTCACAGTATAACTCAATCCCAAAAGTGCACCAGGCGCTGATGCAAAATTTACATCGTGGCCAAAAGTGGAATTACATCATCCAGTAATGAGCCGAGCGAGAACTTGTGGGCAGGGCCAGTGGGAGAATTGTTAATGTACATATTCAGTTGGTTGCATACTGTAAACCCGAAGGCTTGTCAACTTTTTTGGTTTATCTGTCAGGTGAACAACACCACTGGAACAAATAGGCATCATCTTTAGTCGAGTATTTAGGTATTATTAAAATCTCTCATTCAAATGTGAATTGAATCAAAAATGAATTTAGCACCACCTCATGGCTGTAGCTTACATCCTGGTAGGCAGGGAAGAAATTTCCCCTTAGATTCCATTTAAGATCCACCACATGTAAAATTAAAAAATAATCTCTTCAGCATTAGAGAGGCCTTACAGAAATTCCATTGGGACATTTGAATTAGTTAAAAGGTGCCTGAGGCAATGTTAGCCTACATCAGGGGACCCAGAATTCCTGGCTACGCCCCTGTTGGGATCACCCTGCCTGTCAAGAACCCCCCCCCCCAAAGGCCCAATAACACAGCTGATGTGTGCTTTAAGCATTGCAATTTTCAAAATTTGCAGGCATTGGTCATTATTAGAGAAATATGGATATGTAGGGTTTGATTCTACACACACACACACGCGCGCACACACACACACACACACAGAGAGAGAGAGAGAGAGAGAGAGAGAGCACAGGCAGCGTGCAGTAGCCTGGAGCATCATCCTTTCCCAGAGTTTCACCACACGGTGGCCCTGTGCCTCTCCTTCTCCATGCTCCTCCTCGCCTCCGCCGCTGTAAAGCTCAGCCTCGCCCCCACCACCACCTCCTCCTCCTCGTCCTCCCTCTACTTCCACTCCTTCCTCCCGTCGCGCTGCGCAGAGCCACAGACGGTCCTCCAGCTCCGTGCAGCCCCGGTGCGAAGATGGTTGGCGGCTTGTGCGCTCGCAGGTTGGCCCGCCGGTCGCGGTCCGCCCTGATAGCAGCCCTCACGGTCCTGCTGGTGCAGACGCTCATTGTGTGGAACTTCAGCAGCCTCGACTCCGGCGAAGACAGGGAGAACGGAGGCTCCAACATGCGGGAGAAGAGGGACCGGGTCGGAGGCAACAAAGCCGCTGGCAGCGACTATTTCCAGCACGGGGTCCAGCAGTGGCAGCGGCAGCATCTTCCGCCGCCAGGGAAGGGGACGTCTCGCCACATACAGCAGCCGGTAAGACAGAGCCGCTACCGATGTATTCATATCATATCCCCGCTGTAAAGACACTGTCTCGCCGGGGATGAAGCCCGGAGGGGTTGGCAGGCAGGTCAAAACATCTCCAGTTTGTGCTTTTGGGAGACAAGCGCACGGTCGGGCCTCAAAATGAATGAATGTTTGTCACTAGAGGCTGCCTTGTAGGGAAATGATATGATGTCTGAAGCAAGACGGATGCAAGCGAGCCCCCCTCTTTTTTTTTTTCTTATTTTACTCCAAGCATCCTCAGCTGAATGCAAGCTGAGGACAGGAGCCACATTGCGCTGTTTGAATGAACGCACTCCAGCCCAGACTTCAGTTTAAAATGCCACAGCTGAGTATGAAATCTGAACTCGGCATGTAGTTCACTCCAGGCCAGAGTGATAGCAACGGCAGGGCAAATCCTCCCATAAGATAGTAGCTGAGGGGGAGAGTGAGGAGCAGAGTCACTGGCTGGGGTTGTAGCCCATACCTGTCACGGTCTATTTGGTATTTTTAGTCAAATACAGTAGCTGCATGGCTCAGCAGCACTGTCTGAACAGGGCCAAATTGAAACATAACCTAATTTGCAGAGTTCTTTTTGATGAGTGCACAAAGATTAGAGTCATCTGTTGTTTGAGGAAACACAAACAGTTTTATTGGTTCTGGCAGCCTGAGACACAAAGGTCAAGATAGATGTGATTGTGGAGCCAAGCATACAGATAATGAATAAATTGAGTTTAAAGATGCAGAGGAGTCAATGCTTTGCCCCAAAATCCAAATATGTATTCATGGTCTCCACTGACTGCTCCCCGCGCCCTGGAGGCTGCACACCGAGCAGGTTCTGTGTTTGTACAGTGCTTCCTGATGTGATTAATTTTCACAACTTGATCTCTGCAATTAAATTCTCCAAAAATTGAGCATCTCTTTTGTGTGGTCTCTCAAGCAGTTAGGCTACCCTAAAGAAATTGGACGCAGTTGTTCCTGGCAAGCATGCAGCGCTTTTTCCCTTCACAAAGCTGCCAGCCATTCGAATATCGCCGACTCCTCAGCCGCCATGCAACCAGTAGATAACCGGCTTTGATGTAGTATGATACACTGTGGCCTCTGCGCTCAGTCACTCACTCACTCGGAGCTGTATCTCCCGTCTCCTCCGCACATTTTTACAGTGACTCAGTCGCTTCATCTGGTAGGAATGTTTGTCCCACCTGGCGGCATTTCCACTGCACAAAGTCATGCTTGTATTTTCCAACAGATGAAGAATCCTCTCAAGAAATATCACTGTTATACTGCAGGAGCTCATTTGTGAGTTTACATTATAACACTTTTTATTTGCCGTACAGAGTTAGTGCAGTATTCCTATAAGCATCATAAATGAATTAGTAATGCAGTGACATAAGAGGAGCTTAGGATGAGTTTGTGACTCTCGCTGCGTCAACACCATTTTGTCCAAATGTGTTTCGCTGTTAAAAAACACAGCGGATCTGCACCCATGACCTTTTAAAAGACGGGATTTCATCCCCCCATCGCCTCCAGGCACTTCACACAGCCTGTATGCCAGTCAGTCCACCAACCAGTCAGCTCGCCCGCTGCCTGCCTGTCACATTGTCAACCAGCTCTCCGCAGCTCTGAGGCCCCCGGACTCTTAACATTCAACTGGTCGCCCTTGGCCTCATGGATTCCCTCAACTGGTTAATCACTGCGTTTTCATTCTTTCTCCCCTTGTGGGTGGTGTGTGTGTGTGTGTGTGTGTGTGTGTGTGTGTGCGTGCGTGCGTGTGTGTGTGTGTGTGTGGGGCTTGGCAAGGCAGAGTTGTCCACCCTAAGGGTGACGCATAAGCGCCAACTGATGCTATATGAGGCTCCACGCCTGAGAGAGGCGAGCGCAGCACTTTGATCCAGAATAGAAGGAGCCAGAAGCTACAGAGTGACAATAGCAGAATTTCTATGTAATAACTTGTGTTGGACGGAAACATTATGCATAGCTTTGGATGTGTCATCCCGGCAGGCTGGGGCTACAGTTGTCATTAGTGGTCTCCTGTTGTGTCTCTTAAGGGAAACGCTGTGAGAGAGCGAAGATGTTTTCTTCTCCGGTCTGACAGACACCACAGCTTCTTTGTCACTTCTCCGCTGCTTTTTGTATCTGGATATAAACGCATGGATGACATCATGTTAGCTGAGAGTGTTTAACATCCGGTGTGTTTGATTTAGGGGGCTATTTTGGCAGAATATAATGTAATGTGCGTTTTCTTTAGTGTGTAATCACCTGAAAATAGGAATTGCTGTGTTTAAGTTACCTTCGAATGAGCCATTTACGGCCACATAAGCAGCAGGTTCTCATCTATGGAGATCACCATTATGCACAGTGATGTTTCTACAGTAGCTAGGCTAACGACCCGGTTCAGATATGCCAAACAGCACAGAAGAAATACTGATTTGTAACTTTAAACTTATTTTTCAGTGTTTTTACTGTCTTAAATCACACTGGGTCTGTTTGTTTTGAGAAAAAAAGACTTCTGCGAATGATTCAACCCCTAGTAAAAACCTCCTGAAACTCTGGATCTTTAGTTATCAGATACAGTGTCGAAAAAACATTGATTTGAAACTTGAAACTGCTTCTCTCTGGGTTTTTACCGGTTTGAATCATTGGGTTTTCTGTTTTGAAGAGGATGAGACCTCTGTGGATAATTTGACTCATGGTAAAAAAAACCTCCTGAACGTCTGGATTAGAAATAAGATGAGAATAAGTGGCCTCTCTGGAATGTGCCAAAAAAGCTCATTTCTAACATGAAACTGCTTTATTTGGTGTTTTTGACCAGTTTTGATCTCCCGGTCAATTTTCTATGGATAATTCAGCACTTGGTAAAAACCTCCTGGGCAGTTAACACTGAAGTCATTCATATCAGGAGAAGTTTTAGATGGTTGCAATCCTCAATGATAGAAGCCAATAAATCCCCCTAAATCTCACACACTGTCCCTTTAAATCTTAGTTGTGGCTACCTGTTGCAAACTCAGAAAAGCAGAAATTTCCACACTTATTAATTAGTCTGTCATGTTTTACCTGACATCCGTTTATTACAGGAGATAGCATCCTAATTATTATTAATAGGTGCTTATTAAGGCGGTCCTGGTGAAAAACGGTTAATGTGCCAGGATTGAACCAACCTACTTGCAGCAGGAGGCCGAGTGAAGCTTTGAAAAGCGTCTGGCTCCAAGCTTCACATCTGGTCGTCAGCGGTTTCTTTCCATCTGCCGGCGGTCGTCGTATACTGTCAAGATCCCCATGTGCCCAGCGGGTGTCCAGCTCACACATGTTGTAAAGAGTTTCCCTGTTAGTCATGGTATTACATGTAACATTACCTCTGATGTACACTTTTTCCATCGCGCTGAGTTTTCCTAATGGTATCCTCGGGCAAGGATTACAATCCATCTGGGAATGCACATTTACCCCAGTTTTTTCTCTATGGATCCACAATGTGGTGATAATACAAACATGACAAGTTTGACCACGAAATATCATAAATTATATTTTATTATAAAGATGTTTAGCACAGTTGTTTTCCCACAGTGGTTCACTTGGCTTTGCTGCAGATGCAGAGAAATGAGTGCCAGGAGATTTTTGGAGAGTGACAGAAGATGTTGTACATTGTGTCGGAGAGAGACACACTGAATTTCCCATATGTGACCATAAATAGCCTCTCAAGTAACTTAAGATAGCACTTAATCTCATAGTAGTCTCTCAATTTCAAAGTAGCTGTTTTTTAGGATTTAATGAGAAAAAAATCAGCTCTTAGATGTTTAGGAAAGACCGTTAGAGTTAGCATTAAAGGGATTAAGTGAAATAACTTTGGAAACGCTCCAATCATGTCAGGATTATCGTTAAAATTTTAATCATGTACAGTACAAGTAACAATGCACAATACATGTGTTTTGCATTTGGGAGCTTTGCTGAAATCTATTGTTGCTACCAGTCTGTTCTCCTACCGCCACTACGACCACAACGTGATTCATCCCATGATCACAACGCTGACTCACACACACACACACACACACACACACACACACACACACACACACACACACACACACACACACACACACACACCAGCTCTCACACAAACACCCAAAATGATATGCTGTATGTATGTACGTAAATGCGCGGAAGCAGAACCACACAAACACACCCACATACACAATTATAGTTACACACACTCACGTGCACACAAAGTTCGAGTACAATACCCGTTTCCAGTTTGAAGTCATCTGTTTAAATTCTAAATACGTGCTAGAAAACATACTCATTTTATTTTTATTTTTTGAAACTGTATTCACAATTACCATCAACAATAACCTTCCTTTAAATCTATAGTGTAGACAAATACGGTGAGGGCTTTGTGTGCTCTGCAGTCTTGTGGCACAGCCATCAGTGCGGCGGCAAGTCACTAGTAAAAACCATGTTGGGCTAGAAAATCTTGCAACTGACTTGCAAGACTGACACATCCTTTTCTCTGGAACTGAGGGTGGAAGTAGCTAAGTAGTGAACAATCTCGCTTTACTCTCTTCTTTTCTCATTTCTTTTTCTTATTTTGCACTGATAATGGATTGTTGATCATTGAATTAATATAGGCTATCGATCTAGACTGATGTTTCCTTACACCCCTATTTGCTAACATAAAATAGAGTAAACTGTCAAACCATGCTAAACAGACAAGTAATGTGAGAAATTGTTAAAAAGCTTTGGATAAAGGCAAGGCTCAAACTTGATTTCTTTGACAGTGAGAGATCTAATATCTATTGTATGTTACAGAGGGGTAATACAAAAGTGCGCTATTGTGGGGTTTAACATTTTTTTGTGGCTAGCCTTCTCATTTTTCATTCCCCTGAAAGTCTTTTCATTCACTTTGTAACAAAACCGTCTTCCTCACCTTTCCCATGTTTCAGATTCTCACATTGCATTCCTGCCGGTTTAGATTGTTCCAGTGCCATTTCATGTGCCAATCACTGTCTGTGCTGGTTTTTGTATCATAGCAAAGCCACTTTAGCAGTCGTAATTGGCAGTTAAATTGGCACTCCCTGAAAGTAAATCGTCTTGGAGTGTGAGCCATTCTGCTTTAAACAGACCTTTGAACATACATAATTACAGTCCAGAGACACCCAGAAGATGCACAGTATGATTTAAAATTTCAAACGTCCCAATCATTACATCAATAAAGTGTTACTCTGTAAAATCTGTAATGAGGAAAAAGTAAAGACCAGCCTACCCATCATTCTGTCCATCTGTCGTTGTGATTTCGCAAACAGCGAGCTTCTTTTTCAAGTGCTGTTAGTCTCGGAGAGAGGTGGGAACATATTCAGATCTGAGGGAGGAAGTATGCACCTCAGACTTGAAAGAGACACATCGAAAAACCCAAGACACTTTGATGTTGAAGTGTAATTTGTATACATGACACCATCCATCCACAAAACCTGCAATGGAAATTTTATTATTATGATAATGCAGTATACCATTAGAACGCTGTCATGTTATTTCACCGAGCCGATCCCAATGATATGCAAAATATCAGTGTCAGTATGGAATCCGAAAACTTCAGACTATGTATAGTTTGTCGAGTGAAAGTTCGGGTATCCATAGCAGCTCAAACATCACAACACTTCCATGTGAAGCACTCGTTCTAGCACAGATGCTGAAAGTACTTCAGGCCTCTTCAGCTCAGTGTCCATGTAATCCATTTACAGCAGCCTCTCTCTCTCTCTCTCTCCGTCCTCTGTCTCTCTGCTGACGATGTGTAAAGAAGGAATAGCCATTTAACTATTCAACACGTGTCAGGATGTTGGAAATACTACAAATACACTCGGGAGCAGAAAACACGCCGGCATGACTCACGCAGTCCTGCCAATTACACCAACTCTTGCTTAGGAGATGAGAGTAGAGCAAGTTCCATTATCGTATTATATTTAATAGGGCAAATGGGTAACTGCATCATCAAGTTAATAGCAAACAGTGCATTGAAGCTTTAAGATCGGTGCGATGTGTACAGTATTCTACATTAAAATAGCTCAGAGGGTAACACAGGCATGAAAAATGGGGCTTGTGTTCAACTTTGCATGCCCAATTAAAGAAGAAAAGAGCTCTGATCAAGCAGTCAGTAATTGGTAGGGTTGGGCTGATGGCTGTCAGTCATTGACTATCAAAATGTCAAAAGCCTCCGCACCCCCCATTCACTCCAATACTAATGGTGTTCATTGCGGGATTCAAATAGAACATTTCTGACTGAGTTTGTCGCTGCTATGGTTACGATTGCCGCCATCGTTGATCAAACCAATGACATCAGTTGTGCTGGACCGCTTTTTATTGTCCAATTGCTTATTCTCTCGGTTCTTGTGGTCTCAGTCCACAGTCTTGACAATTTTGCTATTGTTATACATAAAGGTTGTGGGTCGGGTTAAGTTCGGGTGGTTGATTAGTGCATATATCTGCATCATCGCAATTAATTGGTTGTATCACTGTTGACATCTTCATACGATAATTTGGTTGACATCTTAAAACCCTATAAGTTGGGTTTCTATCTAAATGAAACATGATTTTTAACCAAATTTTCTGAAGTTCTGCAAAAGAAAATACAGATTTTTGTTTTTTTCCAGTTATGTAAATATTGAGAGTAGGTTCATTTAGATAAGCAGTAGGTAGCAAATGTGCAAAAATGTGCATAAAAAAGAGGTGGATGGAAACTGGCCGAGTGTCAACTTCAAAACCTGGCAGTTTTTTATTCTGCTGCAGAGGGAATTGATTTTTTGTTTTCAAATTATGTAGTTTGATTGACATAATTTCAAGTTTCAATACGCAGGACTGCATTCAGATGGCAATCATTTGTGATCCGTCATCCATTTGTCCTCTGTGCATGCCGTCTTGGTTAATGCAATAGGGAATTTATTCAAATGTGGCACAAACGCCCACTTGGACTCAAGGATGAACTGATTCGATTTTGGTGGTTAAAAGTCATGGTCATTATGCCATTGCAAAACATGCTTTTTGACTAATATAAAATAATTTATATGGCAATTATGACATTTTACAGATTACATTAGATTCAGCTAAAATTTACCAGAAGTGCAAAAAAAAGCAGTAATGCACAGAATTTACAGAATAAATAGAATGTGGAATAAACAGTAAAGGAATGAGTACACTAGATACAGTATGAACAGTATCAACAGCGGTATGAATACACTAAGAGTTACACAGTCAAACAACGTAAACAGTTCAGGTACTGTAAGTATAAGTTTTGCTAATAGTAAACATATTATTTACGATAAAAGCTGGAGATATGATATGAATAGTTTCCCACTATAAATCCTGTATGTACAGTAAAGACAGTGAAAAAAAGACTATATTTCAGTATGTACAGTATGAACTCTAGTTTCACTGTGTGGGTATGTGAGTGAGTACAGTGCAGTCAGTAAGTGAGTGTGTAGTTGGCAGTGTTGGATAAGTGAGAGATTTTATCACAAAGTTAAATGTTTGAGCGCTTCACTCTCGCTTCAATGCCACATTTGCCGACTCATCATCCAGTGGGTTGACACTACATTTGATCAACAAAAAAACTAATCAGCAACAATTGGTTCCAGCTTCTCAAATCTGAGGACTTTTCTCTGCTATATATAATTGTAAATTAAATATCTTGGAGTTTTACACTGTTGGTCGGGGAAAACAAGCAATTTAAAGATATCTCTTTTGGGAATTATGACAAGCATTATTCACTATTTTCTGTTGTCTCGTTCACTAAAAGATTAATCAATAATCTCCACAGCCATTCGTAATGGTCCTGTCATGTTTTAATGGGTTCAACATGGAGAGTGGTGCAGTGGTAGTGGATCATGTGGGTGTGCAAGTACAAGGAAGAAGTGGGTATATTCTAGGCGTAAGGCGTAAGGAGTTGGATCTCCATGACTCTGGCACTCTACTGATTTCTAAACATACCAGTCTAAACATTTCCAATCATTTAGTAATTCAGTGGTGGTGGAGAGTGCCATCTCACACGTTTGTGCAGAATCTCCAATATGAATTAATTGGTCTGTATGTCACTCTCAAATCCCTGACACACCAAGCCTACGGTTGGCTGTGTTTGAGTGTTGGGCTGCTGGTGAGTGTTTGTTACTTTAGTTTTTGTGGTGTGTCCTACTTGTTGGCCCTTGTTGACTGTTTTTCAGCTGATTCAGCATGTTAAATCAGCATTGGAGACAGTGAAGCCTCGCTGTAAAAGAAATCACTCTGATTGACAGTTCAGCTCAGTGCACCAGCAAAGAAATAGAAACAAGGAAAGTAAACAAACAGCTAAAACCAAGAAGACGTGAGAGCAAAACAGACGTGTTATAGTAGGTATGCCTTTTTTAAGATTTTAAGCAGAAACTGTAATTGTTTGTGGTATTATTCAGGAGCGCACTATAAATACCATTTGTTTTGTTAACATTAGGTTGTGTTGTTGTGCTAGACTAGCGTCTTGAATACATCCTGTAGGTCTTCCAGTTTCCCTTTTTGAATGACGAATACGGACCATCGCTGACAGCTGGTATGGAGAGTAATTTCTTCTCACCAAGGCGCAGAATGTGTGTGCTAGTTGGCCATTTGCTGCAGTCTTTGTAGTGTGTTTAGGTGCAGCATTTGTACTCAGGCAACAGTCAGCCATCCTTGCTCCTAGTTCTTTGATGTTGGTTAAAGTTATGCACTAAAATGTTTCCGTATCCTTGTAATCATGGGCCCGTAATTAGTTTATAATCCATGTATTTCAGCTGATGGGAGTAAAGAATAAAGAGGCAGGTTGAGGTGGTGGTTTGGTCACGAAACACAGGACTTTCGCCTGAAGTGCTTGAACCTGTGTGAACTTTTAAGGTACGTCATCACCATGTTTCTTTTCCTAAATGTACAACCTACGTAACTTTGCATTAGTTATTGTTATTATTGAGTGCGTAACATCTTTTATGGGGTGTTCATTTGTAGGACATTGTACAAATTTATGCATGAGGAAACTTCCGAGGGCCACTTTTGCAAAATGACGTGGCCAATCACAGTCGCCCCACATTGGTATGGTGTACACGGGGGTGTTGGAGGAATTAAGGACATTTGGGCATCTTACTCTTGCACTTTTTTGATTAGAAAAATTCTAAACCCTCTGTTTTTATCCTTTTTGTGCACTCTGACACTTTATGATATAAAAAATTCCCAGTATGAATCAGTTTATTTTCATTGTGAATTAGAAAATGGATGCAAATGGAAGATGGAACTGTGTCTGAAAAGGCCATGGAAGGTAGAAAATCAACTCAGGGGCTTCTTTTTTTTCCGACACTACATTTACAGAGTAATGTGCATGTCTGAGACGGGCTTAACAGACACACATTTACCATCCTTTGTCGTCAGACTGTGTATAGGCCTGCATGACTGTGTGTGCTTTGTGCTCAGCTTGATGCCTTTGTATGCCTCATCTGTAAAACTGCAAAATCAAAGATCATAAGTACCGTTCATCTCTCTCCTGTCAAGTCTATTCAAACAAACCTCACCATTACCACCAATTAGAGTTGCTTTGCTCCGTGTCCCACCAACACACAAACACATGCACATCATCACAACTCCTGCACTGCCGTCTCTGCCTCTGTGAGACAGCCTGCTTGCCCCCCCCCCCCCCACAATCTTCCCCTCATCCTCCCGTCATCCTCTGCCGCCGTTACAGATGGTTTCATTCCCCAACACATTAATAACGCATCATCCAGATGAATGAAGCTATATAATACCTAGCGTTGCCAATAATCCCATAGGTAAGAGGCTTAGCAGACATCCCTGAGAGAGAGACAGAGAGAGAGACATAGAGAGACAGATAGGAGGACGAGGCTGGTGGGGAGCTGAATTAGTTTTATCTGTAGACGGGTATCCATGTTGATATTTAGCGCAGAGCTAAAAGGCTGTGCGCACACACACACACACACACACACACACACACACACACACACACACACACACACAGGTTTGGACTAGACCATCACCATATGGAGGGGTTATTAGGCCAATGGCTCAACTCCCTCGCTGTTTAGTATTTCCAGAGTTATCCCTTTAAATAGATCTACTGTATTTCATAAAACGAGATCAGTGGCTGCTGTGAGACACTTGTGCTGGAATTACAGTTTTGAACTTAACATTAAACCGCTCATTAAAAAGAAACATTTAAAAAAAATCGACTCAAAGGACACTTTTGTAAATTCATTGAAGTGGTTTAATCAGATTATTGTGGACTTAAACTTTGATCCGTCTCTTGCTTTAATTCAGTCTCTGAATGTGGGAGAACATACTCTAGTTCTTGTTAGCCATACGGGGTTCAGATTGGGTGGGATATGGGGTCCCTACGTTCTAAAAACTTGAGCTATGATGTACTCTTTTTTTGTGAAACCTTTTTGAATTTAAAAACATTGAGTAATTTTTACACCTTTGAAAGCATTTGATTAATTAGGCAAATGTAAGTAAAAAAATGAACTGAATTACTACATTTACTACCCTGACCGTTACCATTATAAGCAAGAGTTTCCTACATAATTTCAAAAAAACACCAATTTTTTTTGCAAAAAACTGTCTCACTCGGGCTTGATGCAGCAGGCGATACAAGAGGTGCTGTTGCATCGCAACATTACTCAATGGAAACAGTCATCTTTTAATTGTGTTTTATCAACATTTCGAAAATATCGCTTATGTTTTGCACACATCTGTAATGGAAACCTGCCTCGTGTCTGTGCTTTTTTCACTTGTCTGAAGTGGGCGTGGCTTAGCTGGACAAAGGTGGTGTCATGTATCAAAGAGTGATAGCAGTTGTGGGACACCAAGCCTGGAAACCAGTTGTTGAAAAGTGCGTTTGTTGATTGTGTTTTGATACAAAATTCTGCAGAGACTTGTGTTTTGGAGACGATCATGTGTTTTTCTCTAATGGAACATAAGTGAATTTTCTCTTTATGGTGTAAGCTGCCAAGCTGGGAGGTGGGACATGATGAGAAGCTGCGGCAGAGCATTCCCATCACGTCAGATTGCCTGTAGGTGTAGTCATATATCCTTTTTGTTGCTGATTTTTCAGCCTTTATCATGGCGTGTACTGTATCTATAGCATCTATATTGTACCGCCTGCAGCATTCACCATGAATAGACTTCTTTAGGGGATCATTAGACAGTAGGGAGTGTGTTTGTCGCTCAACCATAATGATCACATCACAGTGACAAACACTTGACAGCCTTGTCGTTAGGGGGAAGCATACGGCAGATTGCCCACTTCTCCGGGATCGCTTCAGTGCCGCAACATTGACATGCAACACGCTGATCCACATGTAACGTCCAAATGCACATGAACATGTAATCACACCCACACAGACTAATGACACTGAGCATGAGCCACTGCCTTGCTATCTCCTCCTCAACACACCATACACTAATCCGCACGTATTGTGTTATTCTAATAAGACAGGGGAGTTTGTGACAGAAACAGAAAAGAGTACGTGGCAGTGTGGCGAGGACACAGGGTGATGACACGTCGGCTGGGCAGAGATAGGGGCGATCCGGCCTGTCAGGGAAAGCTTTTGTCCTTCCAGTCCCGTGGAGCAAGAGGAGAGGAACTGACAGCGGCGCTTTTCTTCTTCCTCCTCCTCCTCCTCCTCCTTTTTTTCTTCTTTTCACCACTGGAGCTGAATGCCAACAGCCCAGAAGACTTGTCTCTATCTGTGATTAAGAGAGAAAGTGAGAGGAGAAAGAAAGAAAGAGAGATAGAGACGGGCAGAGAAAGAGAGACCGATATGCAAGACAGAAGAAAGCCGGGGGAAGAAATGTTGAGGGGGGAAAAAAAGAAAAGATAAACGTCTCATCCTTTCTACAAATCCGACGTCGACTCAAATCCCGGCGTAATCCTCAGGGGAACCCGGTTTGGTTTGAAGGCTTGTTAGTGTAGCTCGGGCCCGGCTGGCAAAGACTGTGTGGTTGGAGAACATTTCTTGGAATCTAACCTGAGTCCAAATCCAAATGGCCTCCACACATGCAGGGATCATGTCTGTAATTTTCCCCTCGGCTGGTGAAGTTTAGGATTTAGAGGTAAGCTGATGCCAAGACAGTGATCAAGCTGGTTTTATCAAGCATCTCTTAATAGGAGCTCTGATTTCGGATTAATCTGAAGAGGATGGTTGAGGGAACCTGCCCAATAATCCCAGTTCTACGCAGCCAATTAAAACCGGTTGTGATTCTGCTTGATTAATTATTCACCCTGATGGACACTTGCTTCTACTACTCGTAGATACTTCTTTGTATTATCTACATCCACATCTGGATAACATCACAGAGTGGCCAAGGCTTTGAAATAAAGGGAACCTGGACCAATGATATAATCATTGTCATAAATTTGGAGAAATGTGTTTAAAATCGTGTTAAAGGCTTTTGCAATTTTCCATTTTATACTATGATGGTAAAGGGTTGAGTTTTTCCTATACTAGTGCCAAAATGATACTTTAAAACGGTACCAGAGCCTAGACAGTGCCTGAACCAAACTTTTTTTTTTTCTAAATGAAGCACTCAAACACTCAGAACAGCTTTTTAAAATCTGTATTGCAACAGCACATTTGAACTTGAAATTGAACAATATATTACCTCTCAACAGTTTAAAGTACGCTTAGGTTCAGGGTGAGGTTACTTTATTTGCATTCGTAGGTAGATTTGTTTTGCAGTATAAAGTGCACGCAGTAGTCAGACGCCACAGACAACATACAGGGTAAACCATGACAAGAGGATAAAAGATAAAACAATTAAATATGTAATAAATACCAGTAAAAACACTAAACTACAAAACCAAACCTTTAATAAAACACAATCTAAAAACTATCAATGAATAAATCATTAATACAGGCTCCCAAATGTTCTTGTGCAATGTGCAATTTTGTGCAATCTTCCTACTTAGATGTATGAATATGAATTAAGATTCATTAATAAATTCACATAATCAGTAAAACCTAACCAAGCAACAATAATTTAACACTAAATAGCAGTAACAGAACTGATAACGTCAAAATACATTTTGAGTTGGGATCAATAATGGTCTCTGTTGCACCATATTGGTACCATGTTCTGGTACACAACCCTGATGGGTATATAGAATCTCAGTGCTTTTTTGGTGGTATTTTTACTCTTATTGGTATAGGTTGCTGTTATTTTTGTTTTTGTAATTGTTTCTCTTTTGTTTTAATCGACTTTCTGGCTTTATTGTTTGGTTATTTTATAGTTATGTTTCCTCTGCGAGAAACCCTTCTTACTTCTGCTTTGCAGACAGCCCAGTTTTAAGAAAAGACCATCTTTCTGACAGTGTAATACTTCTTTAAAGGAAACATACAGTCTCCTTTAAGAATGCCTTAATTATAGTAGCAGGATGGTGTTTGACCTCGAAGGTCAAAGCTCCAGAATTACTTCATATTTCACCCATTACTTGTGACACAGTTACCAATTTGCTGTGTGTATGAGAGAGCCGAAGGTTCGGGTTTACGGTCAAAGTCGTGTTGAATAATCCCTCGCTGAGAGGTCAGTGAAACAGTTCAGCTGCCTTTGCCTCAGGCCAGCCACTATACAGGATGTTGGAAGGTGCGCCGGAGACAGCCGGGGCGTACTAGTTAGATGTACACACACCTGCAAACATACGCACCAATGCATATACGAGTGCATGTCTCCCACGCACTCTTTAGCGTCCCCTCGGTGCTAAAGGAGCACACCTACAGAATGCATAAAATCATAAAAAAAAATCACTGCATCTCAAAAAACACTCACCCACACAATCTCCCTCATACTCTCACACACACGCACGAATAAAAAGGCCTCTGTCTCCTTCCCCCTTTGCTCATGCACTACACACACACACACACACACACACACACACACACACACACAGTGAGAGTAAATAAAATTATAAAACACTCTGTGAACCACATGAATAGCTGCTCTTCAGTATTCATGTGAAACCACCAGGACCAGCCGGAGCGCTCGTACTCATTACTGAACAGGTGTTTTCTCCATCAGCAGTGCATTTAGATCCTGTCTGTCCTCCCTGCCTGTCTCCACTCTGCTGAACGCCTCAAGGGCGGATTTTGCGAGGTCTTAACGCAGACGCACGCTTTAACGCCGTCACATTTGCATCCTTCTCCTTGACTACTTCCTCACCCTCTTCATCCCCGCGTCCTCGCCTCTTCTCATCTCCTCGTCCTCTCCTGCCTCCTCTCCTTCTGCCATCTCGAGTGGGGGTGTCTCACCGCACCGCTGAGTCGTTCACTGGTCCTCCAGACGCCGCAGGCCTCCCAAATCAGCTTCAATGAGGAGCCCTGCAGAGGCTGTCGCTGCCGGGGAGAAATTGCGCTGTAATTGAGCTGCGTGATAATAATACGTTCTTCTCTCTGATTTCCTACCAGCGGTGAATCATCAACACCATCATCATCGTGCCATCACATCAGCGACGCTCGGCAGACGCTTCCACGCCGCCGCCGCCGGAGTTGACCCGCTCTTTCACTCGATTCTCTCTCCCTCTCTCTCCTTCTTTCGTCAATTGCACTCGTTCCACTTATTTTATTCCCATTTCCTCTCTCTTTCACTTCCCTCCTTCTCCGTCCTAGCCATCACTCGCTCTTCTCATCTGTCTCCAACCATCCTTCCCGTTTCTGTTCCATTTGATTGGACAGCATGCCTCAGAGGTATACAGAAATTACAATGTACAAAAAAAGTGTGCATAGATGGAGGGGAGTCGGGGAAGAGCAGATAATTAGGATGGGTGATTGTGTGAGCACAATGTCAAATGCCTTTGTGCTGCGTACTTAAGGCATTTATGTTTCTATTGCGGCAAGCGGGGAAGCTGGATCATTTTTGTGCAACAGTTTGAATTTCCTCTTTTGAAGATAATCTAAATCACTGTGAACATAAAACCAATTCTCTTTTGTTATTCTCTTGTTTGGTTACAAAATATTCTCGTAATCATGCTAAGGATGAATCAGTTATCCACCACGAATATTTTTGACCGGTTAGGCATGTCAGCCTCTAGGCTCATTTTGCAGCTCTTCGGTTTACTACGTACTACCGGGGTCCAGCAGTAGCTAACACTAACTAGCAGTGCCGCTTATCCTGCGATTTCTGCTTGTAACTCTGTCCCGACATCCTTAGTTCAAGCATTCCCACCTATGCATAAAACTTCCATAGGGCATAAAGGCCTCTGTGTTTCCCTCGGTGGCATTTGCAGCCAATTTGTTAAAGGTGAGGGTGTGTGTGCTTGTGTGTGCGTGTGTGTGTGGGTGCATGTAAATGTGAGAAAGGATGAGAAAAAGTGAAATTGGGGCCGAGAAACATTGGAAAGTTTTTTAAATTGTGAGGAAAGTAAAATAAAAGACTTTGTGGCGTAAAGGGGATAAAACTGAGACAGAGGGTTAATCGACTCGGAGACACACAGACTCAGATGTAAAGAGAAAAGAGGTTACAGGGAAGTGAGCGCTTGCCAAGACGGGTTTTAGACTTGTGCGTGTGTGTGTGTGTGTGTGTGTGTGTGTGTGTGTGTGTGTGTGTGTGTGTGTGTGTGTGTGTGTGTGTGTGTGTGAGAGAGAGAGCTACTAGGAGGGGAGTTTACACATGGCTTTCAGTGCTTTAACCATCCTCATGAGAATTGCCTTTCCATAGAAGAGAACCATTAGGAAAATCATTGACTGCTTATTGGTGTCAGCACTCTATTTGTGTTTGTGTGTGAGCTCAAACAAAGAACAATACTCCTCTTTTTCACTCACTCTCTCTCCCCCCTCTGAAATGGCCAGTCTGAGTTAACGGAGGGGGGTTAGGGCTTTGTTTTTTTTGACTTCTCTCTTTGTCCTCAAGTTTCTTAACTGCTGTACTGAAATCCGTTTTACTCTGGCAAATAGGCCTACAACAATCTTTTTATGCAACGCTCAGTTTATCCACAGGATAGATGAAAATGTTGTTTTTTTTTCTCCACGGAGGGCCAAGTAGGTCTCACTGTTAACTTTCATACATGTTTTTGGGAGGTAATCTCTGGACAAGGCTCAGCTGCTTCTGTGGGGCTGAAATGTGAGTACACCAACCACATACCATTCGTGTACATGCAAAGTAGTAGCTGGCGTACAGTACGGGCGCCGATGTGCAGCTGAGTTAGTGTATTTATTAATATTCACCTCCTGCACATATGCACGTGTTGCAGAGGTCTATAGAGTATGCAGACATAATTGTCTTAACTGCTGAGAAAGAGATTTGGTCAAGGCAATTATAATTCAGCCAGGGCACATCTGCTTGCTTAGCACTCAGTCTATTTGCCTAAAAGACACAAATGACTGCAATTTAACAGCAATAGAGGAGGACTGTAATGAGTTGGTAACTATTTGCCTGATGTGAGTGTGTTGCTCTAAGGTGGGAAGAATAATCAAAGGAATAGGACTATATTTTCACTGGCATTGTGTCCAGTGGCAGCAATGGAGATTAATGAGCATGTGGTTTATTAGCTTCTCAAAACTATCCGACTACCTTTTTTTTTCATTCTTTCTTTTTCCTTAATAGACTTGGAATACCTTATATACATATTTATATATATATATATATATCTGTAAGTACTAATACCACATCGTGAAAGTACTCTGATAAAAGCAAAAATCCTTCATTGGAAATGTTACTTAAGTAAAAGAAAGTATCAGGGGAATGTACTGCAAAAGTATTTTAAAAACAAACAAATTGCAAAATCTTCCAATTCAAAATTATAAAAGAAAGAGAAAAAAAGAAGAATGCCTTTATTATAGTAGTAGATGTTTTTTGACCTCAAAGGTCATAGCTCCAGAATAACCTCATATTTCCCCCATTACCTGACACAGTTACCGATTTGCTGTGTGTGCGAGAGAGCCGAAGGTTTGGGGCTACGGTCAAAGTCCTAAAGAAAGAAAATGACGTAAATGTTTATCCAAATAGTTACCAAATATTTTTCTATCAAATGATTACTTGACTAATTGTTTCAGCTGTACTTGTATAAACATTTAGGTCAGTAAATTTATCACAAGGCATCATATTTTCTTAAGTTTTTTAAGCTAAAATCATTTGTAAAGTATCTAATAATTAAAGCTGTCAGATACTTGTAGTGAAGAAGAAAGTGCAACGTTTGCCTTCGAAATGTTGTGGAGTGAAAGTATAAAGCGGCATGAAATGAAAGTACTAAAGTAAAGTAAAAGTAACTCAAATTTGTAATTTACTACAGTGCTTGAATGAATGTAGTACGTAGTTGCATTTCACCACTGAATACACAGCTCCGTCAGTGGCCTTCTGTGTCAGATAGGAACGCATAATGCACCCGTAAGCATTTGTATTAGACACATTGGCTTTCAGTCAGCTCCATATGCGTCATTATTGGATGTTGAGCCACAGACGTAGCATAAAGATTAGTGACACCCAACAATGCAATACTTCGGTCATGAGACAGTATTCTGAAATTAAATGTATTGTGATATCCTGACTATTGCAATAACATACATTATACAATGAAATTTAGTGCCTTATCTTCCAAATATAAATTATGTCCCCAAAGGAAAAAAAATTGTCAACATCTGTTTAATCTAATAAGATAAATTTGAAAAGACAAAGTTTGCAGCAAAAAGGCAAATGACATTGTGCATCACTCAACAATCACATTCCTCATGAAGTCCTGCTCTGAAAACACAAAATCAATATGTGACAGCAGATGTTGGCATTGTGGATTCTGTCCATCATCACGATGACACACAGTTAAGTTGCACTTAAACACTTGTTTTCGCCACCCCAGCTCAGAGTTTGAATATTTATGCAAAGTCAAGAGTGAAGCAGCTTCCCAGCGCTTTCATTTTATATCAATTTATTCGCTACAGTATGCATGTGCTTCACCAAATCATTTAGACATAGTCCCTATGAGAAGCTTCAGTACTGTATATGCTGATTTATAAATGCAGTGTGAGTGTCAGAGATGCCTGATATCAAACGGTTTGTCTCCAGCGGGACTTGTGCTGTCAGATATGTGCACTGCATACTATATAAATATATCATGTACAGAAGTCTAGAACAGTGGTACTTATGTTTAGTGTATGAGCGGCGTTCAGGATGGCCGGCGGCACCATGCACTCTTTATGTGTGTGTGTGTGTGTGTGTGTGTGTTTACAGAAGTGGGGTGCGGGTGACGAGATATGTGCATGCTGCATTGAACATCAAAGGTCAGGGAAGGTGATAGTTCTTCCTAGTTCTCTGTTAGTGTGTGTGTGTGTGTGTGTGTGTGTGTGTGTGTGTGTGTGTGTGTGTGTGTGTGTTGTGCTCCACATGGCGTCCCAGCCTGCAGCGGGGCCCGATGATTCAGAGGACACAGGCTGCATGACGTGCACTGTCTTTGACCCTTCTCTACAGCAGCTGTTAATATAACGCTGCAGCTGTGTGTTTGTTTATGCTGTTGTGTTTTGCTGATGAGGGGAGAGGGCCGTGTAAGTGGGACTAAATATGTACGTTTGTCATACACTTGTCACTATTAGTATGCACTCGTCATGAGTGATATGTACATCAATGTGTGTTTTTCATATCAGTGTACAGCTGTGTGTATTTAGCGCCTGCTGGGTCACCAAAGGCCCTCTGCGCTCTTGCCAGTTGCCCTGCTTTGGCTCTCGGGGGCCCCAGAGGATTTTTTGCCGGGATATGCTGACAAATTGATGCTGCCGGACTGGCTAACTGCTCCTTCTGTGGCTGGCACCGGGCACAAACGTCCTCTGAATACCAAGCGATGGCCGTGAGCATTTTTCTGCCTCTTTGTTTCCCGCAAACACACAGAAACAATATGACATCATCGAGTAAACCCAGAATTTCAGATGGGCCCAGCTTGAGGCAAAAAGCCCCAAATCCAGCCTAAAAATCTGGATCAAAAACCTAATCCTCAACTCTGGGGGATCCGATCTGAGTCGCTGCGGGGTCTGGCTATTGGCCATTGCTCCATTCCTCATTGCCCTCTCTTTCTCTCCCTTCGCTCTCTCCATTCCGCTCTCTCAAATGTTGGACAGCTGTTTCACACTGTGAAAAGGGAGGAAAGTAGCTTTAATTTTGCCAATAATGCCTCAGTCTGTGCATCTGTTATGTCGGAGTGATTAGCGCAGCAGAAGCTGTCTTTACTATGGTGACAAGCCCATATGGTTTCCGTATGTACTAGTAAGCAGTGGGCTTGATCTGTCACTTTGTATTAGAATTTGTTTTACATGGTGATATAATCGTTAAATCTTTCCTACAATACAGTGGGAACAGGGAAAGTTTGTGTTTGATTAAAGTACATGTGCTTATAAATGGTAGTCGGTGATGAGTTAACTCTTAAAAGGACAGATCAACCTCAAATCAAAAATACACATTTTTCCTCTTACTTGCAGAGCTATTTATCAATATTGATTGTTTTGTTGTGAGTTGCAGGGTGATGGAGATATTGGCCATATAGATGTCTGCCCCCAAAACACTGAAAATTTGATTTGAAAACTCAGCAGCAATGTCTCATTGCAGATATCATGACGTGCTCACATAAGGTAATCCACAGACCTTGTTGTGAGCAGTTTCATGTAGGAACTACTTTCTTCTACCGTACTACACCCGCCCACCGTATCGCCGTGCAGAGAGAAGTGTCCACCAATCCCAGCTCACCTAGCACTGCAGAGCAAGCTACAGTTTAAAGCTCAGCTGAAGAGGACGTCACGCTAACTTCTGCATGGCCATACAGTTGTTGGGTATGGATGAATTACTGAACAGGTCTGCCAGGGCCCAAAGTGTCAGGGGCCCCCCTGGTCTTCACCTTCAAAATGTCACTCAAGTTAATAAGTGCTGACCAGGAAGACACACAAAAAAGACCCCAAAGAGGTACAAAGGAACTTTAAAGAGACAAAATATAACTACAAAAAAGGGATAAAACAATGGAAAAAGGGACAAAATGACCTAAAATCATGCGTAAAAGAGACAAAATGACAATTAAGAGATGGAAAACAACAAAAAAGAGGCAAAACCCCATACAATCTGTGTGTTTTGCTCCTTTGTAGGTGGTGGGGCGTTGTGCATATCTGTGGCCGTGGGTTCATTGTGTCATCATTCGCCCATGTTGGCGAGTATAGTTTGGCAGAAAGAAAACAGTTCCTACATGAAACTCCTCTCAACGAGATCTGTGGAAGTAACCAGGTCATGATTTCTGGAAAGAGAGATTGCTGTTGAGTTTTTTCCAAAAAAGTTGTTTTTTTTTTATTGGCGCTTTAAGGACCACAAGCTGAGTGCCATCTAGTTCCATTATATTGGATAGAAGGCAGACATCTCTACAGCCAACCTCTCCCACACTTGGCAACTCACACCAAAACTATAAAGACTGATAAATAGCACTTCAGGTAACTGGGAGAAATACGTATCTTTGATTTGGGGGTGAACTGTCCCTTTAAACCAAGAGTCTGAGTAGTTTTTAAGGGTCAAAATGGCTTAGAAAACTGTCAGACATCATTATAGAGAGTTAATTGAGATGGACAGTGTGTGTATGTGTATTTGTGTTTAGGGGACATTGGTTACTTTGGTAAATTTGTGTTAGATTACATATTACAGTGCAGTACTCCTGAGTCTATTCTCTCACGATTCGCCACACATGTACAAACAGATCCAAACACATGCACACAAAGCAGTCTTTACTATTCACAGTGTGACTGAACCCAGTGAACCTCAGCTATTCCTACACTCCTCAGCAGAGGTACTCCTCGCTGCATCTCATACACACTCACTCACACACACACACACACACACACACACACACACACACACACACAGAGGGTGCTCTGTGAGGTTCTGGGAGTTGAGCTTCAGCCCGGTTTTTCGGTTTGCCACACAGTGCACCACTGTAGCCGGCTAGTCGTGCCTTCAGCTTCCGGGCCTGTAGCCGTACCAATCATCAGCTAACCCTCCGCCACTTGCCAAGGTTAACCACATAATTACTGCACTCATCTGGCCGAATCTCTTCTCAATGCAGCGCAGAAGCATGATCCTGCAGTTGCAGAGAGCCGCTTTAGCCAAACCCTCGAGCGCCCGAGACTACAAGGCGAGAGCTCAGCCCTCATAGCCCTCGCTGCGGCGTGGTGAAGATAGAGCCGACTTTCTCAGCTTATCTTTCACAGAAGGTCATGGATTAGCAATTCCTGGGCCTTGTAGTTCTGACTCATTCTCATGGATCAGCTTGGAGTGCAGTCAACAAACCAGTATCGCAGTACGGACTGCTCCGAGTTGTGGTAGGAAAGTCTGATCGGTGGTGGTCGGACTGTGGTGGAACTGGATCTTACTGGCATTCCTCTGGAGGACTGGAGAGTCACTCTGTTGGACCAGTGCAGCAGAGGGGGCAGACAGACTGAAAAATTCAATGAATGAGTTTTGTGGTGCATGGAAACGTCAGGTTTATATGCACTTGCTTTTGTTCCTCAGTGCCTTTTCATACCTTATTTACAGTGAATACTGTATGTAATTATGAGCTGGTGGACATGGATAAGAGTAGTAGTTTCCCCTCGCTAAATTCTCTCCCCAGAACAGGAAAAGATGTAGACAAAACCAAGCCAGGAAATACTTAAATTGAACGTCTTTCTGAGCAGTCACTCATGAAACATGGGGACTTCCTCAGCCTTATGTTTTTTCCTGCGTTGTACGTCAGAGCAACAGCGGAACTGTCAAGAGTGTAAGATCTAAGAAACTGGATTAGTGTGTCAGCTAAATAAATAATTTGTTATTTTTCTGTAATTTCAATCGCTTCGCTCTGCTTGATCTCAGTGTCTCAGCAAACAAGAGGCAACCTTTCTCCCCAGCCGATACTGCTCGTCTTTGAGATAAAAGGTTTCTATAGTAATTCTGGCATTACTATAAGGTTACAGAGTTTTTATAGGATTCAGTCATATCATTTTTTTTTAGATTTTTTTCATTTAATTAATTTTTTCATTATATAAAATAAGGCACTATATATGCACTTTTACAGCAAGGCAAGAAACAATTGTGCCACCCCTCTTTGTGCAATGTACCATACCAGCAATAACACACAGAGGCCTCTGTGCCATACACATAATGTAAACAACAGTAACAAAAAATTGTGTTATGTGCTCAACATGTCAACTGTATCAAAGTATGCTTGACTCATCATGCAGGCATTTTGCAAATCTATACAAATAATGCACCAAATAGATTTTCACAATAACATCAATAACCTGGTTCGCAGTTCTATACAGCATAGTAATGACAGCACAAAGCTTTTTCTTAAAATGATACAATTTCAGCACTTCAGAATAAATAATACCAGTGAAAATCTCTCCTGTGCAACTGTGCATCACACACGTGACTAATGGACTGCAACTTCAAGACTAGAGAGTAAATAAAGCCTTTCAGGACAGCGTTTTGCAAGGCCAAACTTGTGTCCAACTCTTTGCAGTCATGAAAACTTTTTACATGCCAGCTCATTTTTCATGGACGTGAAGGATGCTTGACATTTTTCCCCAGAAAAAAAAGGCTTACAACAGGAACAAAACATAACATCCGTGCTTGCTGAATAAACGAGCCAGGGCCTTTTCAGACTCTCTCCATTTGTTAACATCCGACTATAATGACACACAGAAAACTTTCAGTCAGTAGTGTTAACTGCTCTCTTATTCTATACATGCAGACTGTTTCGTCTTTTTTTAAAGACAGTCAGTTTTGGTGACAGTCGTCTAAGGCTGCCGTTGGCTTGTGAGAGCAGGGGGAGGGAGGCGGCTGCAGGTGCAGCTTTGTTGACACAAGTATCATCCAGTATGCCAGGGGCCTGCAGTTACTGCTACTGGTTAATGCACAATTTTACTCATAAATAGTGCACAAACATTTAGCCACCTCTGCCCAAGTATCGCCCCAGGCAACTGCCTAGTTCACCTAAATAGATGCGCTGGCCGTAAGTGAGTGACATTCAGACACAGGAGAGACGAGATAAGAGACAAAAGTCTGAGAATAAGACAGCCGGAGAATAGTAATTTCACATGGAGAGAAACAGAGACAGTGAAAACAGAGCTTTTAATCAAGAGTGAACAGACTCTTGTAGTGTTTTCACACCTATTTAAGTCAAAATGTTAAAATGTCCCCCCTATTAAATATTAGCCGCATTTACACTGCCTCTTCAAGGTGGGAATTTCACGCCGTTATGCCGCCTTGACATTCAGTGAAACGTCCAGTCTTGGAAAGTAGGGGCGGAGTGATCTCGCCTCTGTGCCAGGAACAAAGGTAATCACAGCGCAGCAGCGAGGTCTGTGTAAAACGTAAAGCTGCAAAGACGTGACCATGGGCGGCATCAGTGTGACGTTTTGATGACGTGCTTGTGTGTGACCCACCAAGGGAGATTTAAAAAGTCTCTGTTAGCATAGCAGCTAATTCAAAGAAGAAGAACAGCGACCCTAAATGTCTGCAAACTGGGAAAACAATCACATACAGGAGCTCCTTACCCTCTGAGCAAAGGACGAGATCAGCCGCCATTTAACATTTAACAGAGACGGTATATGACATGATATGTGTTTATAAAGCCCTGTCGCCGCATACGTTACATGTCGCAGTAGACGCGGATGCTCGTGTGTTACACGTCACATTCGTCATGCCTCTTTAGACTGCATCATGCCGCCACAAGAGTGACATGATGCTGCCATGGTTAGGCCCTGTGTAAAAATGCAGGGCCGGCATAAAGGGGGGGCGCTGTTGTGGCAGTATAGCGCGATCTCTGTGTAAAAGCGGCTATTAATACCTGGCCCACTGACTAGAGGCGACGGTGGGTCAAAGACATTCAACGGCTGCCAGCAGTCAGCTTGATGTGTCGGGGTGCTTACACCTCTTGACTGATCATAAAAGCGAATTGCAACCAGAAAGGTACCTCAGTTGTGCGTTAGACCCCCTCAGCAAAACACTTAAGTCATAGTAAATGTCCTGCTGTGCCACTGGAAAACGTGGAAAAGATTTTTGCCTTGTCAGACGCTTTGTAGAAAAGTAATTTCCTCTTGTTTCTATTGAGGCTGGAGATAAGCCAGGACTCCTGGCACACCGAGGAACAACTTACAGATTATACACACTTTGTGTTGTAGCAGAGAACAAACGCACTCTCTCTCTCACACACACACACACACACACACACACACACACACATAAGCGTGCATGTTATAAGCAGTAGGAACCCTATGAACTTACACCCACATAAAGTGTACACACCGACTACCATTAACATACAAGTACATGCACATATACAGACACTTTGTTGGCGGGCAAGAGGCCCAACATGCACACATATATGAGTTGACTTCCAGTTCCCTTTTAACCAATTTCATAATTTTCCTCCAGCACAGACACAGAAAAGAGACTTCTTTCATTAAACTGCCCATTTATTTAATTCCAACATTCAATTATGTATTTACCTCTGCAGTATTTACTCGTGGCAGCGGCAGGATTTGGTCGGAAAAAAACACTGTACATCATTAGTAAGATAACCCGCTGAGCAAAACTGACAAGTACGGAAAAAAAAGAAAGGGAGAGAGAGAATGAGAGACGAAGGAGGCGAATGACAAACATGATGAAATAAAAGTTTTTTCGGAATAACGCTGCGTGGGAGGAGATTTGGAGTGACCTAATTAAAATGTTGGAATCCTGAGAGGAATAAATTAAGAAAATGTCAGTTAGGCTGAGCCGGAGGAGGGGAGATTAAGAGGCGCAAGCTCGAATACTGTCTTATTTCTGCTCTCTTTTATCACTGCTGCATGGAACATTGGTCCTTAACAACAACGTCGCGAGTTGGTGTCACCCTAATATTAACTCTTTGAGAGTTTGCAGTGACATATGTAAAAAGAAAAGGTGTTTCAAGTTGAGGAAGTTTTGAGCTTTAGGTGTCACGTAACTAGTCAGACACGGCTGATGTTCTATCCTTCAGACTTCCTGGGGAAACTTTGAAATGAAAATGGAAATCTGGGAGAAAAAAAACACGGGAAGCTACAGAGCTTCGTCAAAATAGTCCCACCTTGCAGTTTAAGCAGCTTAAGGTTTCCACATCATTACTGTACGGTTGCAGTATGAAAGCCACCGGTCTATTAGCATCATGTAGCTAGCGTCCTCGTTGACTTCCACCAGCCGTCCCAGATACAGTCCCCCTGTGGGGAGCTCCATATGGGGCCGACATGTTTCTGCTGTGCTGGGCAGGAAGGGACCATACGGATGCTGTCGGACTGCATGTAGCGTGCATTAGAGCAGATGACAGCAATGGCAATGTGTCGATTGTCAACACAGAGGAGGGGAGGGATGGGATGAACAATGAGGATGAGGGAGGGGGAAGGAGGAGGAAGAAAGGACAGCTGGTACCACGATTGGTGTTAGTTAAGGATGACTAAGTGACATGTTGACAAGAGACAGATAAGAAGACTCAGTGGAACAAAGATGAAAAAGGCAAGTATGAGTGAGCCTCTGATGCCAGTGTGCTTTAGTATAGTACAAGATCTTTGATTCCCCTTCCCTTTGAAGTGATCCATGGAAATAACACCATGTGGCATGCATGAATTTCAGCATTGGATGAAACAGTCTGCTGCAGCATCCCTAATGCTGAGCCTTCACAGTCCACATTGACTTGCACAGCCACAGCGTTTTTTTCCGCGTGCTTTGACAACATTACACCCGAGTGCAAACCTCACACTGTCCCTGCAATAAGCACTCACTTTACTTTCAATTGCAATCAATTCAGAAAGTAGGATTCCATCAAAGTTTTAACAATGAAAAACTTTGGCGCTGAAAAGGATGTTATGTGTAATCTATTGGACAATAATCGCTTGCAAATGAACAGCAGTTTCAGTTTATATTTTCAAGCGAGCTCAAATGAAAGTGAATTGCCCCCCCAACGCCTGCGTGCTACACTCCAGCGCCCAGACGCACACTGTGCAATCCAGGCGTGTAGTGTTTGTTCAGAAGGCATCCATTTCAGCGCCGCGCTCCACAACAACAACAGCAGGTCGTTTGTTTCAATCTAACAAGAGATGGTTGCAACAAAGGAGGATGATTTTTTCTCGCTCTCAATTCCTCCCAAAACCTTTGCGTCAGCCGGGGGAGGCTTTACATAATTTCTGTCATCATTCCTTATCCTGACCCTAAATCTCTCATGGACTCTCAGGTGTGTGGCGGCTCTGCTCTGCTGTGCAGTGGGTCTGTGCTGGTGGTTATTGGTGATAGTGTAACAATGTCTGTGGGGCTACATTCCACTTAAGCTGTCACGCCGGTAATGAACAGCAGATTTCAGTGTGAAGCAGCTCATCTATTGGTGTGTGTGTGTGTGTGTGTGTGTGTGTGTGTGTGTGTGTGTGTGTGTGTGTGTGTGTGTCTGAACGAGAGGAAAAGAGAGGGGAATCTGAAGCATAGCACTAAGAACATTGTGGCTTTAGGGAGAAAGTCTGACTGACGGCTGCGGTTTCACTTGGTCTGTTTCCAACCACCTGTCGAAATGTGCTCATGTAAATTTTAAACATAGGCTCTGATTTATTTATTTTTTTTCTGCCACAATAGCGGCATAGCTGTGGTGTTGTTTTTAGTGCTAATTAGCAAATGTAAGCATGCTGCTAACAGGATACTAAAAGATGGTGAACATGGAAAACACCATACCTGCTAAACATCAGCATGTTAGCAGTGTCATTTTGAGCATGTTAGTGTGCTGATGTTAGCAATCAGCAGCTGCTAGCATGGCTGTAAGACTCTTAGGGCTCTATTTGGGGTGGCTGCGGCTCAGAGGTGGAGCGGGTTGACCTCTAGCGGAAGGTTGGTGGTTCGATCCCTGGCTGCTCCAATCAACATGTTGAAGTATCCTTGGGCAAGATACCGAACCCTAAACTTCTCCCGATGTTGCGCCATTGGAGGGTGAGTTTGTTTGAGTGGATACTGAGTAGCAGGCGGCACACTGTACGGTAGCCTCGGCCACCAGTGTGTGAATGTGTGTGTGTGAATGGGTGAATGTGCAGCCCATTTAGCATTTAAACTAACTAAAGTGCATGGTCCAAGTGCAAATTTGCCAACAGATGGGCACAACTGCATTTGTAATTACGCGACGTGAGTGCCGGCTGTTAAAATATTATAACTGCATAGGCCTGAAACTAGTAATGACGCTTTTGCTGCGCCGTGTGCTGCTTTGGGTGTAAGAGAGGATCTATCTATTCTAACTTAAAAAAATTAAAGGCAAACATTCGTTAAATTAATATGTGACTATATGAAATGAAATTTGTGCGTGAAGATTGTGACAGTCCCCCAGCCACATCTTCAAAATCTGGTTTCCTTTTCAACTTAGATGAGCCAATCACAAAGCATAGTGAACTATAACCAAAGAGTAAAGTTGTTTCAAGCATGCTCTGTTATAAGAGCACAGAGCGTTTAGAGGCGGGACTTAGGAAGGTCTAAAAATGTCAGAAAAAAAGCAATATAAATATTGTAAAAAGGGTTTTTTTATAGTTACTGACGGTGGAAAATTGTCACATTGAAGGAAAGAAAAAATTATAACGCTAGACGGGAGCAGGTTTTTGTGCTAAAATAGATGTTGCAGGATTTCAGTAAGAAGTATGGGGTGTTGATACGTACTGTAACCGATACTTTTCTGCTCGGAGTCCAGACGGCCCTGCGTGACTGCATGTCAGATCCATCCCATTATCACTATAGCAGCTGATAAAAACATCATATTCATAAAGACGGTGATGAAATGTCATAATTTATCAGAGGCACTGCCGCTCAGTTAATTATGTAAATCTTGTGATGTCCTCCTGAATGTATTTAAATAACAGTTGAAGGCAACATACACTCATTCACATTTTATTTTGGATAAATATCATTGTATTGAAAACACAACTAGTGAGGCTCAACAGGATGCCGTCGTCTGGCAGAGCTCTGGAAGCTTTTCTGTCTCTCCCTCCAGTTTCTCTTCCTTTTCTCATGAGTATTTTTTAAAATCATTTTTCCTCATTTGCGCAACACCCTGCATCTTTTTCTCCCCTGCCGTACGCCTGCTACTCATTTGTCTCTTTTTCCTCTTTCTGTTTCCCTCTTCTTTCTTTCTGCTTCCACTTACTTTCACGCAATAGCTCTGTCGCCTCAGCATTTCTCCCACTGTGTGTGTCTGCTGCGCCCAGTGTGTGTGTGTGTGTGTGTGTGTGTGTGTGTGTGTGTGTGTGTGTGTGTGTGTGTGTGTGTGTGTGTGTGTGTTTCTTTTCGTAGTGACATTTCCGTGCCAGGTGTGACAAATGGCAGGCAGAGAGGAAACATTTATTCCCTGTGGTGAGCTTAATTAGCCTATCAGCTAAGCCTTGGCACCAGCTTGTTTTGAAAACCCCACACACACACTTGCATGCACACACAGTTCTCCTCAAGTAAGAATCCACCAACAAGTGCACACTCAGGCCGATGCACACACACACACACACACACACACACACACACACACACACACACACACACACAAACAGTAGACGAATCACTTCAGTACATGAACCACAAAGATAATTGGACAGTACAATTAAATGATGTCTAAATCACAGCTACAATCCTTATTTTTCTTCTCTGGCTTCACATCCAGAGGGACTCGACTGTAGCCAACCTCATCTTTTCTCTATTAAAAGGTTAAATCATTTACAAATTACAGCTCTCCTCCAGCAGTTAGCATATGGTGGGTGTGCAGAGGCCATCCGAGGCCAGCAGGCAAGACTGGAGGAGAGACAGTGAAGAGATTGCATGTGTGTGTCTCCTCTGTGTGTGTGATTCTCGGAGCAGTGTATCACGTCCAGTGCCGTTTTGCATCACATATCCACCTGCGTGTATCTGTGTTGGCATGTGTGTATGTGTGGAAACATCTGTCCACTTCTGTGTCGGCCCATTGTCGTGCCAAATTCAACATCTGCAGCCGAGGAAAGGGAGTTGGGGGGCGATGAAGGAGCAGGAGGAGGAGGAGAGGGAGCCTGGGTGTCCACTAAAGCAGGATTCATACACCTGCTTCGATCTGACGGCTCTGCGTAGACATGTACTCTACGACATATGACGTGCCCCAGTGTTGCCAACTTGGTGACTTTCTCGCTAGATTTGGCAACTTCTCTGAGAGACTTTATCTCTAGAGAGTGACTAATGACAAATTAACACTTTAAACCCTGTATCAACACGTATTTTCTTTTGCTTTGTACAGACATGAAGAAACAGGAAAAAAAGGCAATGAGCAACTTGGCATGAAATGAAAATAGTCACAGGTGACAAGATCTGAAAATTATCTTTAAAAAGGCAGAGTAGGAGAATTATTACAAAGTTGTCATATAACTAGGGATACATATAAAGAAAACTATATTTATTTTTTATAATTAGATAAAGATTAATATTATTATTAAAGATGTTATATGTTATATATGTTTTTATTTAAGCATTTTTTTCAGTTTATTACCTTTTTTTGAATTCTTTAAATTGTCTTTTGTTGTTGTTTTTGCTTATTTCAGGTAATTTTCTTGTAACTACTTACTTATTTTTTTGCTATATTTTTAGGGTTGTTTCTTGTTATGTTGCTCATTGCCTTTGAGGAGAATGTAGAACAAAGAATTGAAAAATCTGGACAATTCTTTCATGCTTCGAAGGGTAAAGCAACTTCTTCAGACCAAAAGGCGAGATATATATTTAAATATATTATATGTATATAATTTCAACACATCTTGCTTTGAGTAGCTGCAGCCCACAGCTATTGAGTGGAAATATGGAACCAAGGCTGAGCTGCTTTTTTGGGGGGGCTGCCTTAGTTTTGTGAAATGTTTTCAGGCTTCATATGAGTAAAGAAAATTCCTCTTGCTGCCATTCTGATTTATGCAATAAAAAATGTCATAGGCTTATCCTAATAATGTCTGCATGTTGTCTGGAAAAAGACAAGTGTTTTGTTTGTGAACCGTTTGAGTTACAATGGAGCCAAACGTTGTTCTTTTGTTTAATGCTGTTGCCATAAAGCCTTGTTTCAGGTGTGTTTTAGCTGTGTTAGTTGAATCAATCAAACTTAACTGCACTTCAGAGAAACTCAACACAGTGGCAAAGAAACCACACCACCAAGAGAATTTGTGTTTCCCAGGATAGCGAACATATGACCCTCCCTACTCCCCCTGTGATTGGCCACACTAGTAACCTTCAGTGGTTAGATTGGTTACAATTAAGTTAAGAATGCAGGGTAAGCTAATTACAGGTAGATTAGGGTGGGTCAATCCCTTGCTATCCAAGAAAATGCAAATTCACCACCAACAAGCTATCATTTTTGAGTGTAATTGCAGAGCGACACAAACTCACCGCCGCACAAGTAAAAATGCTCAGAACGATGTAGGCCCACGTGTAGGCTATGGCACTGGCTCTGCATAGAGCCTACGTATAAGTATGAATCAACCTTAGTCCTGCGGCCAAGGAGGGGAGCTGTAACGCAGCGCTGCTAATTACACACACACACTCAAATACAAACACACACGCACAAGTGCTAAATGTGCAGAATGAGTGGTGTCTGCGGGCCTTTCTTTGTCTCCTCTCTCCTCAATCTGTGGACAAATTACAGACATTATTGGCTGCAAAAGAGACTCCCTGTCTCCCTCCGTCTTTCTCTCTCTCACTCAGAGCCAGGGCCCTGGCATGTCCCTGTGCACCCCCGCTGCGGAGAAGGAAATGAAAGCCAAAAATGTTGCTGATGTGTCTCCCGGCTCAGCGCTGGGTTTCTGGGCTTTGATGCCAGCCAGGTGGTGGAGGGGAGGATATTAAAGGTGCCCTTTAAGGGGAGAAATGGGGGAGGTGAACATTGTAATTTGACCAGATTGTGTTGCGACTTGTTTTGGGTGTGGCCCGGTCCGGCAGCCCTGCTGGCAACAAATGGCTTTTGATGTAGGGGTTAAAAGGTTTGGTGGGATTTTAGAGAGACTTCACGCTGTTCTGAGGTGGGATTAGTGTTGGAAAGTCAACAGTGAGGAGAAAAACGCATGTTGTTCTCGAGTAGCTCAGCAGTTCAGCTGATTAACTGTAATTGCCAGAGAATTGGATGCTATGTTTGCTTGTACGTGGTTATGTAAAGGCATATTTATGTGTTGTATTCACAAAATTAGGGTGAAGAAGGTTTTCGGTGATGTCAACCAAGGCCATGCGCTGTGGTGAAAAGGTGGCATGCACATTTTCTTGATCTCTGCCCATAAACTGTGTTGAAAAAATGAACATAGCCTTCGCGAAATCATCCATTTTTGGATGGACTCCCATTTTGAAGGCTAGAGTTTAACATTTTGGCTGTCATCATCTTGTTTTTTTTTGTTTCTGCCAGAACACCAGTACAATTCCAATGAATGCTGTAATTAACTAAAGAGACAATAACCGTTTTTTTTGGTACCAGGTTGTGAAAATAATTTTTGTGCTGTAAAGTTTGCCATTTAAACATAGGACTCTATGGGGGTTGATTTGTACTTTGTATATTTATATTTGCCATTTGATGAACTACAGTTTTGAAATTTCCACATTGGCTTCATTTTTCAGCCTGAGAGGTTGCCGCTTGTCCCTGTAAATTCTCCCCTGGGGTGGTACTGTAGACAGTGAGGCTTGTAGTCATGGTTAAGAAGGGGTTAATGACATGTTGACCCACTGGTTAATGAAGACAATCCACTTTGTCTAGTCAGGGTTTGGCATTCATGATAAGCTGCCTGTAGATTAAGAGTCATGATAGAGTGAGAAGAGAGGAAAAGCAAGAGCTTTAGTGTACAATTGTTTTTTTTAGGGTAATTATCTTCTTCATTATCTGTATCAATATTATTGTTAATAAAAATACTTATAATTCTTGCAGATCTTATGTCAGTGGCAGTTTTGTAACTAATTGCACAAAGTTGCACACCAGCTATGACTCTACCACTCTAAAATATTTAGGTAACTGAAAGCCTCACTGTAAACTTCTCCTGCTCTGTTGTTATTTTTTCATTACACTCAGTGCTGCACAATCAAGGACTGTAAACTGTTAGGAGTTTGGTGTGTTGCTCAAGGGCACCTCTGCAGGGCTCGAGAGGTGAAGCGGCACCTCGCCACACTCCATGCTGGACTCCAACTTTCAGTCTTTTGGTTTTCAAGCCAAGTCTCCACAGACTAAACTGCTATCTTCTGATGAAATGATCCACATTTGCTGCCAAAACCCAGGATTGAAAGAGAGACCTTTAGGTCTTCAATCTAACGCTCTAACAGCTGAGCTATTTTGGCGCATTTATCACCAGGGAAATAATAATATTTGTGAAGCTAGGAGCAGCTACTTTTTGGCATTTCTGCTGAAAATAAACAAGTGATTGGGTTCTTACATCTAAATTACCTGTTTTTTAAAATTATTTTTGGCTTCCCACTTCTCTAACATCATATTGTACTGTAGTGTGAACACTGTAACAGTTTCTTGAGTAATTCTTAATTGGGTGAGTTGTCCCAAAACCTATTGAATGCACTGACATAAAACATGCTTTGGTGAACTTTTGGGAACCCTGACTTTCGGCATCATCATGTCAAACTTTCAGTTTGTGTAATTAATTGGTTTTTAACCAAATACTTGCAAAACTAATGACATTCCCATCAGACCTCCATGTGCTTTGAGCTCAGAGTTATTAAACAAAGGTTAGCATGCTAAACTAAAACAGTGAACAGTATAACTGCTGAACACTGGCAAGTTACTATTCTGATTATAACATTTAATCACCGCTTTACCAATAGCCTCACAGCATCTGAAATCATGATTATAATTCATCTCATAGTCACTAAAACATCATTTGGGAGCAGCTGGCTTCTGTTTCAGATAAACATCAGAGTTTGGAGAGCTTTATAGGTTTTACAGTTCCACCTCTTCATCCTTTTCTCTCTCTGTCACTTGTATCTAGTATGTTTACACTTTTAAATTATCACTCACTTGCAATCTTTTCATCAATTTTAATGAAAAGCATTACATCTGAGCAGTCAAATCAACAACATTTTTAGTGCCTGTCCTCTCTCAGACAAAAGATTACGTATTGCAGTGGTTGTGAATCAGTACAGCATCCAAATTGGCTTCAGATAACTTAATCTCCAGAAGTCTATTGCTGTGATAGAACAACACTGATCACAGCAGTGCTGTAAGGAACAACTGTAGGTAAATGGTGCCAAAATTAATACTGGGGTCAGACGGGGAAATCTCTGGCAGTGTCGTTCCAAACAGGATTAGAATGAATCAATAGCTCCTTTGATAAGCACACTTGCTGTAGTTATTGCAATAGACAGACTCATTTTGTCAGACAGACAGTTTAAAAGAATACTTTACCTGCAAAATGACCATTTGTGTATCCATTGCTCACCATGTGTTGTCTTGAGTTTATGAAGAAAAGGTTGTTTTTCTAGCATGCCTCCATGGTGAGCAAAGAATCCAAAAAAGACAAACATTGTTCATGAGTTGAAGTAAAAGGGGAAAGTTGAACAACAGCAAAACTGTATTAAAGCATCCGTTACAAACTCTCACACAACTGCTGGAGTATAATCTAAGTCTCCATCCTGTTGAATGCTCAGTGCTTCACAAACACGTGCATTTTCACCAAAACATTACAATCTAAAACATGTCAGGACAAACAGCCGAGTAGCGTGCATGGACACTCGTGTGTCTGAAGTTTGCACAAGCGGAGCTCATACGTGCACGCTCAGACACCGCATGTGTTTGGGAAGTACTGAGCATACGACTGGAGAAATGAGACCTGAAATTATGCTGCATGTGTCGTGTAAGAGTTTTTAAAGTATTGGGGTTGGTTAATGTGGTCCTCAATTTATGATGAATATTAGCCCTTTTTGGGTTCTTCGTTCACCGTGGAGGTATGCAAGAATAACAAAGTTTTCTTCACAAATTCAAGGTCACACGTAGTGAGTAAATATTTATAGAAATGGTCATTTTGCAGCGGAAATGTCCCCTTAAGACTTTGCACATATATTACACCCTGTATATGTTAGCATTAGGCTTTTGATTCACTTTAGATCCATTTTTCCTCAGAAATATGAAAACAGCACAAAGTCTGGAATCTTCCCTCTGCCTCAGGATGTGCTGGACAGGAAGGGAGGCCTTCAATCATTACGATGTTTTAATGATCTGGGTGTCAGACCAAAAGATCATATCAGCCGTCTCTCTGCTCGTTATTGCCAGCTAAGGTGCTTAACTCCTCACCTTCACTTTCTCCTCCTCCCCTCGCTTTCTCTGTTTTCCTCTGATCTTTATCTCTCTGTCATTCCATCACACAGATAACTGCACACTTTTGTGACTTTAGAAAGTTGTCAGCCAGATTCCCCTAAAAACATGTCTCGTTATAGAAGTTTACCTTTTTTTTTTCATTTTGGGGTAGCCAAGCATGACTGTCAGTGTGTCGCACAGTATAACCTCGCTGGAGTATCGCAGCTGTTTGGAGAAAAGCCATTAGTTGCTTGCATTTGTTGTTTAAATGCAAATCTGACCACATGATGTGACTTTCAAATGAAGTGATTATAATCATTGGGAAAATTATATTCAAGACAAATGTTTAACTGCTTGGCATGCAAAATGCATTAAGCAAATGTAAATGCAGCAACTGGACCATTCACACTTTAGAAAAAGTAATTTTTAGTGTATTTCTGCTTCAGCAAACATTTGTGCTGCACCCTGACAGATTTTCACCCCCAGTTCTGTCGGCGGATACCCGACCAGTTACTGTCTCCACGGGCTACTTCTGATTCCTGCAACACAGCCTGAACCGCTTTTGTCTGACAGACAAGAAATGATCATAAGACTGTGACCAAATTCAAAATCTTTCCTCTGGAAGTAATTGGAGCCCTATGGGGTCGTCAGTTACACTGTGATGCATCATGCATTATGCATACATGACATGGCTGTAAAAGACTGTCCCCGATACCTGTACGCTAAGAATCACGGTGTCAGCCTTACTGAAATAATGACTATACATGAAACAGTTCCATTTAGCTGAACGCCAAAATGAACTTACTTATGTTTTTTATTCTTGTCGGGCTTGGTAACATTAGCTGCAGATAAGTGTACATTCTGGAGTCTCTAGGGTCTAGGGTGACACCAGTACCAATACCAGCACTCTTAACCCTTTAACACCTGGATCAACATCAGCATACAAATGCTATTCACAAGCACGACACCTGAGCGACTTAGCCAGAAATGTGCAACATTTAAGTAAAAGGGGACAGGGAAATTATCTAAAGTTTAGCTTTTTATTTAAAAAAGGGGGGAAATGTCCAGAAAACCGTATTTATAATTATCTAAATTAGATATTTAAAATTATGTTATAGAAAAAGAAAGGAAAAAAAAACTTTTTCAGTGTCATTTTCTTGTTGTTTTTTATTTTATTTTTTATTCTTTTATTTATTTTGCTTATCTCTATGCATATTTCTACCCTCTTCCCATGTTCTTGAAATAAATCAAGCCATTTTGCTCAGGTATGAAAGGGTTAAAGTGATATCAATACCAATAGTGCTTCATTTGATACCTTTTTTCTCTACTTCATTTGATACCTATCGTGTGAATGTAAGAATTCAGATAACTACTATCTACTAATTCCTTTTAATGCCATTTTGGTGGCTTCTTGGGACACTGAACTGCCGACTCCATCACATACACCACGCTCGCCTTTACCGTACCACAGGCTGTAAGGGTTAAAGCTGCTGGAGTAGCCTGCCAATCACTGACACCCAGTGCCAGGTAGTAACAAAATCATTATTCGTATTTGATTGGCGCAACCTAATTTGATAATTTCACCACAGTTCAGGAGTGGTGATTTACATGATTGACAGCTGAGACTCTGACTGGTTGTCCTCATGTAATATGGCCATTCAAAGCACTACAAGGCAAAACCAAATGTAGAGGAATCAGAGTTTAGATTATCTGTCTCGTACTGTTTTGATGTTGTGACAGTTTCGACAAACATGACAAAAACATTTCATTAACGTTATTAACTGAAACTCTTCTAAGCTATGAAAGTAAAGTTACACTCTACTTTTGATTCATAGTTAAAGTAATCATCTTTCAATGAATAATTAAATACAGTTTTCAAATGAAGTGTCCACCTCTGTTTATGAGATATGTTGCCAAGACAGGTGAAAACACAGATTGGACTTCTGTTTCATTGTTCATTGCACTGAGAAAGGTTTACTTTTTGTCGTGTGGCTCCAAAGTGCTTTCAAGTACATAAAGGCTCAGAATCCTCCACCTGCTCCTCACATTGTTGACTAACTCACTGCAGACGTCAATATATTTTCAGTCCAAGTGCTTGAATTCAGGTGGCAGCGGTCGCTTAATTTGTGTAGCTTTTCCACAATCAACAATCCGACAAGCACAACCACTTTGGCTCTGCAATTGGGCAATCAGCCAGGTGTGCACAGGATGGAGAGTATGCAGGGTTTGAACTTCTCTCCAAAGCTCTTTTTATGCTCTTACATAACTACTTCCGTCACTTTTTGTGTGTACCTGCAACACCATGAATGCCTTCAAGGAGGGACTGTCTGAAATTGTGCGCCGTTATCCCCATTTGTATGATTATCACCTCTCGTTCTGATGACAGGCTTATCGCCTTGCATTTGAGTAGTGCTATTTGGACTGACTATAAACACTTAGCGTTGACGGGTGACTTTTCTTGTGAGCTAGTTATTTTCAGCCACGCTTCGGCTTTAAGGTCAGATTTGAGGCTTATGCACGGCTCAGTTAGAAATACACAAATGAAGGTATTTTTAATTAATTTGTGTCCGTGATGCTTCTAGAAACTGGAGCCAGAATGTCTGTGACTGACATCTGAAGCGAGCCAAATAAATCCCTAGGCTTCCTCAGCATTAACCCTTTGAAACTGGGGCAAATTGACTTGGTTTCTATGAAAACGCAGGCAGAAGGCAATGAGAAACTAACCAAGAATTTGAAAGTAGCAAAAAGAAAAAGAAAATTACCTGAAAAATTAGCACAGACAAAAAGACAAACAGTGAAATGGGAAATTAAAAGAATAAACACATTTACAAAAAAAAAACAACAGAGAAATGAGCTGAAAAATGCTTAAAATTTATAATGTTTATGTAAAATAATAATAAAAAAAAATTAGGATAAATATAAATATAGTTTTCTGAAATATTTCCCCTAGCTTTTTAAAATATTCTAAAAAGATTTTTTAAATATACTGATGCCTTGTAATTTCTGGGACATTTCTTGCCTTTTCCCATGTCTTAAAATTAAATTAAAATTAAACCAATTTTGCTTCAAAGGGTTTAAAGGTTTAAATGCATATGAAAAGCGTCCGAATGAAGCACAAGGCAAGTGATGTCGCTCCAGGTTTAAAAGGGTTAAGACTAAGGCCTGTATGTTCAATGAAATCTGCTGTCTTGAAGATTCAGTCATACATCCTTTTACGTCTTCCTCCTGTTTTGTGCAGCCGATCACTATCTCATCTAATCTTAGCACAATGTTTCTGTGTACCCGAACTCTAATTAGGGTAAACTCTTTCTAGTCTGTCGCTCTCCACGTAACCTGCAGCTGTCTGTGCACTTGAGCTCACAGGAGAAGCTCACACATAAAGCCCCAGGTGATGAACATTGTGCCTCTTCTCCATCTTTTCATCTTGTTTTTCTCCCCACCATCAGTCTATCAGTGCAGAGAAATTAATTTCCTCTGCAGTGTAAACAAGAGCAGATTGGGTCCTAACCTCGCTGTGCAGTGCGTGTGCTCTTTGTATTGCCGTGACACAGGTCACCGACAATTTATGTCATTTGCAAAACTGTGTTCCCAGAAAAATGCCTCGTGTTATCGCCTGGGCCTGATGCATTCAGGTGTTCTTCTCCAGAGCTGAATTCTTCTTGGCTCTGCATACAGATTAGAAGGGGACGGAGCTGAAGTGTGGCAACGCATGAGCCTCATTTTGAACCCACGGTGAGGTGCATGTTGTGCAATTGAGTCACAACACCAACCAGGAAACTGAAATTAAATTAATAAATGTATTTAACAGGTGCCTTCCATTCCTATGTCAACAGAGATGTAGAATATTTATCGAAACAAATGAAAGCAATCCCCCGGACTGTTCTTATCTCAGTGAGATGAGTTTGGAAACAACAGCTGACAAGACAAATCCAACTTAAGGTCTGTTCACTTTTTCCTGAGCTTTCGGCCCGTCAACGGCAGACTGAATTTGCTCAGCTGTTGTGAAAGTGTAGATGTTTAAACCTTCCTAGCAATTTTAGGACTTTTCCTATCGGTATATTAGTGGGCAGTGTAACAGTGTGGCAACTAACAATTGTTTTCATAATTTATTAAACTGTTGATTGTTTTCCAGATTACATGATTAGCTGTTTAGTCTATAAAATGTGAGAATATGGAAAGTCCAAATATATTCAGTTTACTGTCATAAAGAAGTAAAGAAACCATAAAATATTCACATATAAGAAGCTGGAATCAGAGAATTCTTACTTTTTTTCTACAAAAATGATTCAAACTGATTGATCAAAAATCTAATATCTAAAGCTAGTTGGCAATTGATTTAATTGTTGACATTTAATTGATTAATTGCTCTAATTTGCACCAAACAAAAAGTGTGTTTGACCTAATTTTGGCTCTGGTTGAAAAGTTGAAAGGGAAGTTATTACAATTTATCCTCAACAACATTTTGTGTTCATTAAATTTTACTGCTCTCCACCCAATAGTTGCAGAGAAAGTTTAGCCAAAAGTGCAATATTACACTCATGCTAAGGCTGGAGGGAAAGTCAGGGGATCACCAAAAAACAGGGCACCATAAATGTGTTCACAAAATTTCCTTGCAGTCCATCGATATTTTAGTGTGGACCAAAGTGACGGATCAGCATTACCATCCATAAAGCTGTCTAAATATCTTATGATAAATATTACAGATGCACGATAATGATATCAGCACTACATCAATATTGGGAGATACTGACTTTAAAATAAAATATCAGAATTGGCCACCATGCTGATTTCTGCCAATATCTCAAACCAATTTAGTTATCTTTTTATATAAACAAAGTGAACATGTGAAAAACATCTACCCTGAGTTGAAGTGTTTTTGTTATTTTGGGCAATGAATGAATATTACATACATTGAAAAGCATTGTATTTTATGTCTCCTGGTGCTGGTGGGCCATCACAATAAGAGTATGCTTAATTGATGTTAATTCCACCACAGAAGAGACTTGATCTCTAAAATTAGGTGGAGGAAAAATGGATATACAGATATCAGTATCAGTTATCGACCAAATGAGTTGTTATATATCTCGGCATCAAAGATATCGGCATCAAAAACAATTTTATGCCCCCTTAATAAATATGCATTTTCTATGACTTAATCAAACAAAAATCGAGGGATTCCAGCTCTCTGTGGGCACTGTCTAGTCCTAATTCATTTTGTCATTCATAACCGTATTAATCGAGATGAAACATTGACAATAGGGAAAGTAATTATGTAAAATTAGTATGTTTTCAGTTGAGCTGTTCATCAGGGAATCACCTTTTTCATTTCTCTATGTTATTTGTGTTTCACAAAAACGTGCTTCTGGAGGCTCGTCCTGCCAGCAGAATTAGTGTCTGCATTGTGGAAGTGAAACCGAAGCTCTCACCACGGCGATATATTTGCACATCATTAGCATGCTGCACTCAAGCACGGGCACATGAGACAAACACACACACACACACATCTCCACCTCATCCTATAAAAGAATGACACAGTGCAGAGTGAACGCATAAATCCACGGCTTGTCGGTCTTCTGTCTTGCCGTGACATGAAGGAGCTGACTCAGTCTGACCTCGGGGTCACGCCGGGGTCACGCCGGGGTCACATCGTGTCACTGCTATGTCACACCGATGCCTGGAATGTCAGCTATGTTCCCTGACACACTCGCTTCAGACCTTACATCACACATTCACATGTCGTTCCCACCAGCCCATTCATGCAGAAGAAAGAGAGGGGATGGGGGGCCTTTCCAGTCAGGGGTCTCATACTCCATCTCTCTCTCGCTCTTGTTCTCCTCCTCTTATCCACTTTTCTACTTCTTCTCTCAGCCTTTATCTCACTCTGTCTCCTCCACTTGTAATCTCTCTCTCAAAACCCCCTTTTTCTCCTCCTCTTCTGTTATTCTTGACCCCTGGTCTTTTGGGGGCCCCTATAAAATGTTTATGTGACACACACACACATACACACCTCCTTGCACCCCTATAGCTCAACTGTAGGCTCCCGCTATGCTTCTCGACCACGAGGCCTCGATGCACAGAAGGGACCCTCTGTTGCGGCGCCATTAAGCGGGGGCCCATGATGTCACAGGGAAATCACCTTCATCTCTCGAACGCACACACACATTTCGCAGCCCCTCCCCCGCTCTCTTTTCTTCTCATCGCCGTGGTGAATGGAATTGCATGGCTGTGCAGTTCAATCACTGTCAAGTGCAAAGAAAAGGGGTCTCTTGTGCAAAATTTCATGATTCACAATTGATTAAATAGGGGTGTCATTTCATGGCTGAACAGGGAGGTGTGCGGAGAGAAGGGGGAGCAGGGGGTGAGGCTTTTTTTTCATGCCCTTGTGAGATATGGCTCAGAAATCGCTTGATGGGCCCCATTCAGTGCTGGAGATGTAAAGTTGTGGGGTTTATTCAGGGAGGAAAATAAGAGGCCGGTATAGGAGAGAGAGGAGGGGGTGGAGGGACGCAGTAGGAGCCAGTATCTTCTCATGGCTTGTTAAAGGGCTTTCATGCCCTTGAGAGATACGGACCTAATATACTGTATGTAAGCCGTATGATTTAGATTCCTGTTGTCATGTGGAAACTCTCAGGGTTCACCCAGCGGGGAGGCAGAGGAGGGCAGAGCACAGGAAGTGGTTTTTTGAAAATAAAAGACAAGGAAAGACGATGATTTCGAAGGAGTGAGTGGGCGCATATCATTTCACTGAAGTCCACAAAAGGACATTGACTACTGTAGTGTTGAGTTCAGAGAAATATTTCAGCTCTCTATTGTGGGAAGTGTATTGAGCTGCAAACCTCAGGCTGGAACCAGTGGAACCAGTCAGAACTGTGTGTGACCCTCAGAAGCAGGGCTGCAAAAGACTCAGATGACTTTCACTCGCCCTTTGAACAAGACCCAAAAATGAATAAGAAATTATATGATTTTAGATTTTACTTCATTATCCGAAATTATTCAGAAATCTGTCTTGCATCTCAGGACGCCTGCTGTGTCACATAAATGCACGTGAACACAATAGTAGAAACAATACTTAACCAAACAGCAAATTAGTAAAAAGTTACATGAAAATAACCTGAAAATAAGCAAAAAAAAAGGAAGGAAAAGAAAAGTAAAAAGAACACAAACAAACAAGAAAATGAGCAGAAAAAAGGTGATGAAAAGTTTAAAAAATTACATATTTGCATCTATCTGTCTGTGTCTGCTCAGGTTTAAGACGGGATAACCACAGCAATAAATGCTTTTCTTCTTCGTTCTTATGTTGATAAAGACAATTTGACACTACATAAGGAGACTCTTTATAATTTCCAGCTTACCTAATATCACATGGTTACTGCACACCGGTTAGCACAAGCTAAAGCAGCACCAGCTGTTAAACTGTCCTCACAAAGTCACACCGACACCAAAATGGCTTGACTTGTTTATAACTATTTGGTAACGTTAGCCACGTGGTGCTGACAGTTAGCCCTGTCACTGTGTGTGTGTGGGCGGACTCACACCGACTGTTCACAGCACAGAGCTCACACACCCACAGTAGTAGTCTCCCAGCAGTGAGGAGGCGGCGGGACAGTGGGGTGCGCTTGTCTTATGATAAACAGAGAGAGGGAGCAGGAAAGAAGGTGCTGAGCAAATCAATACTCTGTGTTCAGCTCCACAGTAAAATTATACTGTAGATGTTTTAAATAATCAAAGAATACTATGCAGTATTTGTCTCTTACTGTTTGTAAGAACAACATTCAAACTTGGCCTCGACTCATCGACACTAAAGAGGGAAATAAAGGTAGAGGGCAGGTTCTCTGCAGATACAGACACAGCTACACACTGTTAGCGGGTCAGAAGTGATGATTGAAAGGGATTTTTTAAATTTTTTTTAAATTTTGCCAAGTATGCCTTTAAGGAGTGTAAGTGTGCATACAGCAAGACAAACCTCCTGCCGGGTAAAAACTACACATTTAGACTTTGCAAATGGAAATTATGTCAAGTCAATTTGCATGAAGAGTGAGGGAGAGAGATCAGGTCACAAGTGGTCACTTAAGATGCACATAGAGACACACTCTGATGCCAGGTGTGAATATAGCTGCCCACTTATGATCTTATCACCCAAGATGCATGAAAATTTCAGGTCTGAACAGGCTCTGTGGTTTTTAACACTTAAAAATCAGCATTATTTTCCTCATCACTGACAGCTATGTTAAGTTTTGGACCTTAATGCCAAATTGCCCTCACTTTTGCACAGCCTGTATGTCTGTAACCAGCTATTCCAGGACAAAACGATAATGCGCAACACCTTACCCTTGCAGGCCATGCCAGACAAGCATTTCACAATGTTATCATATAAATGGAAATTCATTCATTTATTTTAAATTTGTTTTTGTTTGTGAAAGATTATCAAGTAGCATTAGCATGGTTGTGGATGACCTCTTTGTTTTTTGCGTGTGCAAATTTCACTTTCACAGTTTAGCTTTTTACACTTCAGCACAGTCTTTACTGTTCTTCTGGCTTCAGCATAGAAATCATATATTAACACACACACACTCTCACACACAGGCCTCAGGATAAATGTGACTTGCACCAACCAGTCTCACAAGGGACTAGTCTGTGTGTGTGTGTGTGTGTGTGTGTGTGTGTGTGTGTGTGTGTGTGTGTGTGTGTGTGTGTGTGTGTGTGTGTGTGTGTGCAGACTTGTGTGGGTAAAGTATGGTGTGTGAATTTGAGGACAAGTGAGTCTGGTGACGTAGGTGTGTGTGTGCGTGTGTGTGTGTGTGTGTGTGTGTGCGTGAGTGTGTGTGTGCGTGTATGTGTGTGTGTGCGTGTGTGTGTGTGTGTGTGTCTGTGTGTGTGTCTGTGTGTGTCTGTGTGTGTCTAGTAATCCATCTATGTAAGCTGCTTGGATGCCGAGTAAAGATTTTTTAAAGGGAGAAGGCGAACCAAACCTTGTGAGACTCAGGCAGCCCGGCTTCACTTTTGCCACATGCTTTGGGGATTTTAGCTCTAACATTGTTCTCAGTGTGAGTTTCCTTGTTGTTGGTACACACTCAGAATAAATCTCTAAAGGTTATTTGAGGTCGCCTCTCAACTCCATTTCTTCTTAATCCAATTTAGGGGGAAAGTTCCAGAAGATATGAACACATTTACAGTATTTTCTTATTTTGCCACCACAGCGTTCACTTTAGTTCATTTCCACAACAGCCAGCAGATTCTAGATTAAATTATAGTCCATTAGGTGAGCAAGCATTTATCTAATGCGCTTTTGCAGAGGGAATTGTAGTTAGTGCAGTAGATGAATTTGCATAAAATCATCGATGTACGATCCTCAAAAGAGAACAAAATTTAATGTTGAAGAGTGTGAGCACAAAATATTTGCAATGTTATTGGTAATTTTAAAAATGGCATTGTTTTGTTTACCCTTTGAAACCTGAGCATATTGGCTTGATTTCGTTCAAAAACATGGAATGAAAGCAATGAGAAATTTACCAACACATGGCCAAAATACTAGCCAGAAAATAGTAAAAGTTTCAAGGGAATTGCCTGAAAATAAGCAAAATTTAAAAAAAAAAAAAAAAAAAAAAAGAAAAGAAAAGAGAAACCTAATAAAAGTAAGGAAAAAAACAAGAAAATTACCCAAATAGTGCTGAGAATTTAAAAAAAAAAAAGGGGTATTTATATTCTGTTACATAAATTTAAATATATAATTATAATAATTATATAATATGAAATATATACTATATAAATGGTAGCTCCTGCTGGACAGGTGAGCGCCTCGCATCAGTTTGTGAAAGTGTGTTTAAATCGAAGGTAGCTCCGGTTATCCATTAGAGTAGATGTATAAATGCAGTCCCTGAACTTTTTGATGTCACTTGAACTTTAAATAGTTATCCATGAATAAAGATATCATTGTTAATATTTGTCCTGCCCAAACAGGTGCGACAGGGCTAACAGAAGAGTGAGGGAGATGTTAATCCTCTCCGAGGATGATTTTGAGTGCACAGGTGTGAGGCTAACATAAGAGCTTGTCAACAGAGAGAACATAAATGCTTTTAGTTGGCTGAGGAAATATACATACTCAAGCAGAACTTTTATTAGTTTAACCTTTATTTAACCAGAAAAACCTCTTGAGATTAAAAATCAAATTTTTCAAAGGTGTCTTGGCCAAGCCAGGCAGCAGCAAAAGTTACAGACAGACATCATGGACCAAAAATACAAAGTCGAAATATATACAACTCCAGAGCAATATAAAACACAAAGAGGCCACAAAAAAGGCACATTTTGGCAAAACACAAACACCTTACATTTTTATGTTTCAAACATATATTCAAATTTCTAAAGCAACAAAGTATATAAGCTGACTTTGTCATTAGAGGTGGAGGGGATGGTGACACCTAGTTGAGACACATGCCAAGTTTCAGACTGCTGTTGGAGAACAACAAACAACCAAAACCTTTCTTTTCTTTTTTTTATTGAGTCAGTAGTAGTGGCTGTCATTCCAGGAGCTTTTTATCCACAAAACTTTGGTGTTTTTTGGTGACTAGTTAATCTTTTTAGCCAGGATTGTGCTGTGAAAAGCATTTTTTTTTTAACAGAGACATTGCTGTTTTTCCAGTGGTGACAGTGCCATGAGAAAGGGTTTTTTTCATACCAGCATCCCTGCTTTTCCAGCAGAAATAGTGCCACAAAAAATGCTGGGGTTTTGGGGTTTTTTTTTAGAGACAGCGCTGTTGTTTTAGCAGGGATAGTGCCATGAAAGTGGTCATTTTTTACTAAAACGTCACTGCTTTACCAGCAGGAACAGTGCTATAAAAAGCAGTTTTTTTTACTGAAACATCATCACATCAGTTCCAGCCAGGTTTTTGCCACCAAATCTGTTTTTTTATGGCCAAAAATGATCTTTTCCTAACCACAAGAAAGTGTTAACCAGTGTTGTTGAAATGTAAAGTTTCAGTGTACCTGCCACATAATAACACACAAATGTAACATATCCATGGTTTGCAGATACGTAGAATGGCAACATTTTTTTCTGGCGATTTGGTTGATGTTGTAATGCAGTGCAGACATATTGAGAGGAAAGCAAAAGTATTTTTAAATTTCACTATGGTCTTGTCGGAATTCCTCAGAGAATTTCCCTGTAGTTTTGTCTGTCTGTTTCTTCATACGTGTCTTTGTGCGGAGTTTTTTTTAGCAGCTTTTCTGTATATAAAAATGTTACTTGTTTGAGAAAGAGGAACTCTGTCTGTCTTCGGCACGTCTGTGGTTACTAGGGTTGAAGTCTTGGGGGTTTTTCTGGGTTTTTTTTTGTCTCCTTGGCCAGTTGAAATCTGTGCATGCAAACGCGTTGTGTAATTACAATACGAGAATATCCAAGAGAAGTGGAAATTCAACAGCAGCTTGTGAAGTCACCTCTGCCCTGTGAAAAACCCACGAGTCTCAACCTCGGGATCATTGTCTCTGGAAGACTTTGATCTCTGTTCGGTGGTTTCAACAGCAAAAAGTCGATAGCAATCATTTGTGTGTGTAAAAAGATTCCTAGAGGAGAGGCATTTTTATCATATTTTTGCTTCCTTTTCAGATAATGCATCCTTTCTTCAAATTTCATTTCCCTCACCTAAAGCCTTTAAGTAGTTTTCAGAGGTTCTCGCTGTCTGTCTTCTCGAGGTATTTGTAGCACATTTGCACACACAAAGACACACATCCCTTTTCACCACTTTCGCTCCGGGGCTTGTCGCAGGGCACACAACAAGAGGCTTCTGTGCATACCAAACCCAGACTGTTCATTCAGAGCTGCCGCTAATCGTGCATTTGCGCGCACACACACGTACACACTTACATTACATGTGACCAGCATTCCTAAAGTTTTAGCCGTTGGGGGAGAAGGGGATTGAAGGGATTGACCAAAAGGGAGAGAAAGAAAGGGAGAGAGAGCAGCAACTCAGGAAACATTCATAACTAGAAGACAGAAAACGATGAAAACCCTCGAAAGTGAACCCAAGCAAGATCATTTTTATTTTTATTTAACTAAAGTTTAGATCCTTTTGAAAGTCTATATTGTAGACCAGGCCTATTTCACCGTATTTCCCTGAGCTAGTATTCTCATGATGTTTGTACTCATGACAAAACACGCCACAACATTCACAAAACTTTTATTTTTCTACATTACAATTTACATTTACTGTTACATTTTTACAACTTCTGCTTGTGATCTCTCTTGTTGCTTTCTCTGTGTAAACAGTGTTCTGAGGACTGCAGAATTTACTCTTTTTTATTTTTAGTTTAGTTTAATTTGTTTTTCGTGAAATTTGACTAAGACATGTAAAATAAGGTAATTTTGATAAAATATCATTTTAGGCTTAAGCTTAGATTTTGTAAAGTTTCCTGACAAAGGTACATGTCACACATGATGCATTCAAGGACCATCAGAAATTTAAAAATCTGCAATAATTTCTGTGTTTACATCTTCTGACGATAATAAGTGATAGAATTTTATCTTTTTTTTTTTTTAAAGAAAATATATACCTTTCAACCCTGCTGGTTGGTTGTGGGATTCAAGGCAATAAATAAATCAAATAAATAATAATAATGAATAAATAAATTTGAAGGATATAAGATGACTGTTATTTCTCTGATCCTCCATGATAACATTGCCACAAATGATAAATAATGAGCTTTACATTATCAACAGAAGGAGAATGATTATGTATCCTAGCAACACATGTGCTGCTCAGCAACAGCCGTAGTAACTGAGCATTCACATGAACTCACATTGCAAAGACCAGGCAGTTTAGTCTAGGCTTTAGTTTAGTTGGTGCAAACGACCTAAAGGAAGCTCAAAAACTGGTCTGCAGACCGACTTAGCAGTTAGGACCAGGCTTAGTTAAGACCAGTTGGAGTAATCGGCTCCTGTTATGAAGGCTATATTTGGCAAAATGACCATTGCATGATTTTTTGTTCTTCTTCCACTTTTGAATTTTATTTATTTGTAAACAGAATTGATGTCTGGGGTCAGGATGGGCAGGGGTTGGCCGGTGAGCAGCCAGCTGAGCACACTCACTAAATATCTCAGTTGTCACTGAACTGAACCGAAGCTCACTCTACTTCGCCAGACTTTGCAAATCTCTTTGGATAGTGTGTGATACCTTAACTGTGAATCTGGGAAAGCAGAGTACAGAGCAGCTGCTCTCGCCCCCAAACTCTCCAGCTGATAAGCTACGATAAGTAAGACTTCTAAGAAGTCACTAAGCATTTAGGTCGTCCCCGCTCTACCTTGGCTCATTTCTCCGCGAGGTGTCCTGAGGTGCTCGAGCAGCTGTGAACCAAGTCTGTCAGTGTATCAGTCTCCCGTGTCATGCCAGACGCCACATCTTGCTCGCAGTATCGCAGGGACTCAGTCCAGGTAATTAATCTGAGCTCGTTAGCCACATGGCAGCCAGGTCGTAGCAGAAGCTGGCCCGCACGCTGCAGAGGTGACTCACCCACTCACAGATAGGAAGTACTGTATTTTTTAACCTAATTTTACATTGTATGGGAGATCCCAAACTTTCCAAATGTTGGTGAAATTTTATATTTATTGTGAAAGTCAATGGTTTCAGAGGTTAAAACTATAGCAAAACATGAAATCATTTTTATCATTTTCATGTACAAAGAAACAATTCTGTAAAACCAAAGTAACAACGCTTGTTTACAGCCAAACTACCCTTCACAACAAGTTACAGCGTCCCAAAATTTTATGTTTACAGAATATTCTGGGACTAAATAACTTGTTAAAGATATTATTTTGCATGTACACACGTAGCTGTTGTTAAGACTTTGCTTCTACAAAAATGTGAACAGGTTGGTTTGTTCTGTAAAAAGGTAAAATAATTCTCAGAGTTTTAAGCTCTGAAACCACAGATATTCACAATAAATTTGAAATTTTTTAGATCATTTTGTTAGAAATTCACACTTTTCCAGCTTTAGAACGTTTGGGATCTCCAATAAAATTTAAAATGAGGTTAAATGGATTTGAGCAACATTTAGCCAAAACACAAGAGCCAGTGTATTGTCCAGCAGAGTTTAAGAAGTTACTAAACGTATGTGCATGGTGGCTGTCTGCATGGCTGTCACCAGCTTGCGTTGACAGAGTACGCGCTGCTGGCACACGCAGTAGCTTATCTCAGCTGGGCCCCATAGGAATGATGTCTTTTAAAGGGAGCGGGCTGCGAGGGGGGGTGAAACTGATATGTGCTGCTACCTTGCTCTCCCTCACATCTACCTTGGGACTGCAACAGTAAATGATGGCATTAAGGAGGAGGGGAGGGGGGCGGGGCAGATGAACTGCTTTCCTTCTGAGAGCGAGGGATGATTCGTGGGCCAGGGGAGGAGGAGAGGGGTGAAGCCGGACAGGTGCTGAGAGAGAGATATGTGCTTTTTTTCTCTCTGCTGCACAGGAGATTGGGGGGAGAAAGGGAGAGAGGGAAAGAGAGAAAAAAGGACAGGTGAAATATTTCCCCCTGTGGCAGAGGAAATGGGGGAAAGTGGAAAGGGCCAGCTCTGTGTTGAGAAATGGACTAAACCATTCCCGGAGGGGGTGCTGAAAGTCCCAGCCCCACAGGCCTTTCTCTAAATGTACCAACCAGTGATGGATGATATGAACGTTTACCCCCTCTGCTTTTTCCTCACTCCTCAGCAGAGCTCAGGGAGGCCTGTTTGTGTGTGTATGTGTGCACAACCGGCACACCGCATGCCAGGCAATCCTGGCTTGGCCTCCTCGACACTCCCAGGGAGTAGAAAACATATCCCCTGTAACAATCGATAGCTACCCCCAGCTCCCAGCCCCATCTGCAGTCCAACGCCAGCTCCTATCTTCAATGGACGCCACTACTATTAATTCTGTGCCCCACCGCTTCCTGCTTAGAGCCCGGTCTCTGAGATTAAAGAGCAACACAGCGACTGGAGTCCTTTGCTCACAGGAGGAGGGAGGAGAAGGAGGGAGGAGGGAGCACAGTGTGAAGATTGTTTATCCAGAGGAATCTCCTCAATGCCAGCTTTATAAATTCTACTCATTTCCACTTCAGGGCCACATGGGGCTAACCTCCACTCCTATCCGTGTCAATTAATTTGCAACAAATCAACATCTTTGTGATGCTTTTTGCTTTTTTTTACCCAATGACAATTTGTATTTTGTTATATTTTCTCTCTATCTGACTTTTTAACTGCTGTAAATTGTGAATTTCCCCACTGTGAGATTAATATGTCTTGTTTCGTCTCATCTCATTAGATTTAGTCAGATTGACTTAGTTTTCTGAAGGTGCTAACACTTGCAAAAGGTAATTTCTCTTGTCTTTTTTAAGTTGCAACAACTGCATGAAATTAAGTAGATACAGCTAAATTTCAAGTAAACTTAATACTTAATATAAAGTAAACCTAAATTAAGATTTATAGTTATATTTACCCTTATTTTTCAATGCAGGCAGTTTCCAAGGTTATTTTAGTGTCAGATTTTACAATGTAGTAGCTGATTAAGTGTTGAGTCATTTATCAAACAAAAAACCGAAACATTTGCTAGCTCCAGCTTCTCAAATGTGACAATTTTCTGGTTTTGTTTGTTTTATGTGATTGTAAATGAATCTTGGAGGGATGGGAGGACAAAAGACACAGCATCACCTGATTGTGACTGATTGGGCTGTTGCCAAAACTCATAAGGTTTTATTTCTTCCTCAATATTGCAATGTGCTCCTCTGATTAATTACTGCAAGTGAACATATGATGTGATCAATCAATCAATGTCTCCTGTTGAGCTGAGTCACTTATATCTTGCGTTGCTATCAGTGTCGTTACTATATTAAAGCAGTCATCTCGCTTATTAGATACGTGGCCCGTGGCTTTTTGATGCAGTGCCACTGCTTGCTTGTTTTGCTTAAAGGAATAGTTTGACATTTTGTGGAGTGCACCTGTTGGCTTTCTTGCCAAAAGCTGGATGAGAAGATTAATAGGAGTTTGAATCTTTCAGTATTTCATGATTCCACTCGATTTTGATTCTTGGAGTCACAAATTTGGCTTAAACTAAATTCTCTACTTGATTTTGTTCCACTTCTTTCATCTCTTGGTGATGGCGTATGATCTGAGCCTGGGCATTTGTACTGTTTTTGAGGTACTTGACCTTTATATTGCAAACATGATATATTAAATGAGTGGTGTAAAGCTCCTTCTCCTGAGTTGGTTTAAGTTGTTCTGAAGTTGTGACTTGCAGCTCCATAGTCCATTGCAGATAGACTACCAACTCTGAGAGCTAACATTAGCAGCGACTGACCAGCCTGCTTTCTGCAACTCCAGCTTTCATAGAATCTATGTAACCTATCACTACGTAATCTACTATGGAAGCCAGAAAGGGCAAACAGCAAAAAAACACTACCAGTTTCTCAAGACTGATTTTTTAAGTTGTAAATTTATACAGAGTGAGTTGTAGAGGCTAATAGTTTAGATTTTTACATGAATTAAGTGATAGATTTAGTTACAATTGGACTCAGGCTGGGTATTGTTTTGAAATTACAATACCAGTACCAATACCTATAAAGTGGTACGGATACCAACAGGATACTTCATATGTGGCTATTGTTTTGGTGGCGTGTTGGCACCGTACTTGACATCACCACACCATAGACTCAGTGGGTTCCAGATGCTTCTGCTGCAGGAGTGAGAGTCCACTCGGCTGCACAGACAGTTACTGATGTTAAACCCTTTAATAACAGTTAAGTGTTTTTAACAGGTTTAACATCAGAGTCAAGACGTTTCAGTGTCAGTGTGAGTTTGGACTGTTAAATGGCTCAGTCTTGGATATTAGTTGCTGCTGGTGTGTTAGTTCATGCTAACTTGGCAGATGTTGAACTGAGCTCCAGCAACAGCAGCAACAGGGACAGTTTAACGGCCCTGTGTTGTATGTTATCTGTGGCTGCATTAGCTTGTGTTGATTGAACCTGAACTTGAACCTTAGCAGGCATGAAAGTAAAGAAGTATATTGCCCATAACGCCAAATTAATCCTTTCACAAGCAATAAAATCCTGCAGGAATTGCTGCTTTCTGAAATCGTGATGGACTTTTTTTAAAAAACACTTTTCTGATCTTGTTTAGATTAAATTATAATTGGAAAATAGATTAATTGATAGTAAAATAATAATGTATTGCCTTACATCAATCCTTTATTTTATACAACACAGACAGACATGCCACAGGTAGGCCTCACTTGGCATCACTGTGGATATGAGGCTGTGTGTATAAAGAGGGGCTTGGCATACTTATTTAAAGATTTTGTATATTCAGTGATAAGAAAATATAGAGAATGCTTCATCAGCTAACATTTACTATCTCTGTGCTGTTAGAGAAGTAGATTTGTTACATCAATTTGAGCTGAGGCACTGGGGCACTGTTGTTTTTAACATTTGCTCACTTGGGCATTTTTCCAATTTGACTGTGTCCCTCATCTTCTAATGTCTCTCGCAGTGGGACTCAAAGCGAGAGTATCCGTTTCTCTAGGGCAAACACATGCTGCCTCGACTTAACTTGCTCTCTTCGTCTTTTAAACGCACACACACACACAAGTGAGCACTTTGAAAAAAAGCCACAAGAAGCAGTCACTGTACACACATAATCGTGAATGCACACAGACTCATTTTACCTCTGCAAACATCCAGTGACTTGCACTGCATGGATTAGCCCCCTAAAGCATTCCCTTTGAAACTCAGCAAGTAGGGATTTCTTTTTAGGTGATCACTGGCCTAAGCAGCTGTTACACGCAGGATTAGCAGGTTCTGCCATTCAGACAACATGGTCTGTTTAAACTGGCGGGGTGAAGGAAGCAGAGAAAGACGAGGAGGGGAGGGGAAGGGAGAGGTTATGACAGGCGGGAGCAGGAATGGAAGTTGAGAACAAAGAAAGGAGAGACAGAGGAGGGAGAAAAAGAGGTGCAAGAGATGTGAGGTGAGGAACAGATTATGAGGGATGGGGAGTGAGATGTGGAGCAGAAGATAGGGTTGGGCTGGTGTGAAAATTATTAAACTGGTTTGATATTAAACCAAACACCAGTCCGGACCGGTTTACCAGATTTTACCAGGTGTCCCACTTGCCTCAGCAGCGGCTCCTCAGTGGTACATAATGACAACGTGTCCCCAACAGCAAGCGTCTATCACGTAGCATTGCATAACATCGCAGCTCTCTGTCAACACTGAAACCATTAAATATTCACCTCTCTTACTTCATGTAAACAAACCATGTAGCTATCAGCTGTGCGCTTGAGATCAGACTTGAGACGTAAAACGTTTAAAAGATCGGTGAGTAGCCTACTTGTTATCTTTCTGTGTTTGTAATCTTTATTTTTAAATCAGATAATACACATTTTATATTGTGATATTTACTTGAAATTACGTACAAGATAGCTAACAGCAAAAAACGTTAACTTAGCTTGTTTTTAGCGGCGGTCATTTACCTTAAAAACTTATAGCTTTCCAGCAGTCTCCCTCCAGTCAGCTGACACAAGCTGATTGGAGGGAGATTGCTACATAACTAAGCTTTGCAAAGATTACTCCTCATTTCAACCTCATGATTCAGCAGGTTCCACTGCAGTGTTTTCAAAGCGAGCATCAGATATAGATAGACCGGGGTGTCGCCAGACTATCGCGTGGCAAATTTGAGTTGGATTTGGCAATGTGGTAGGCTACTTTTAAAATCACCAGAACATGACATAATTACAAATGCAGGTTCAGCCATTTTGCATAGTTTTAACTGGTTTAAACTCGTACACTGGACTTGCAAAACTGGAAATCGGCCCAACTCTAGCAGAAGGGAGTGAAGATATGAGGAGAGGAGAGGAAAGAAGGGGAGGGGAGAGGAGAGGAGAGGAGAGGAGAGGAGAGGAGAGGAGAGGAGAGGAGAGGAGAGGAGAGGAGAGGAGAGGAGAAGCTTAAAGGTATCCGGTGTTGTGAGAACCAGACCTCTGCCAAGGAAGCAGCTTAAAAGGAGCTGACAATGACAATAGTGTTTTGTGTCCTCTGTTTTTCATCCTGTTTTTGTTCCTTGTTTCACTGCTATAATATCATCCCCCTCCTGTCTCTCTGAGTGTGAAAGTGTGTCATCCAGCCACCTTTTGTAATTGTGCTGGTACAAGGTGTTTGCAGCGAGGGAAGGTTGATGGGCTGATAACAGGCCTGGCTTTAGGGGTGGAAAGACATTTCCATGCTGCCGCGCCTCACAATAGCATCTCACTTGCTTCCCTGTGTCTCTCTCACCTCTCCTGCTTCCATTCTGTCTCACACACCTCACACTGCACTCTCCCTCCTCCCTTTTCCCTTCGTTTCTGTGAATTGTAAATGGAGAAACACATCAGGGATCCCTGTTGTTATGAGCTCTATCTTTCCTCGGCTGCTGTTTGTCATTCCGTTCCCTTTTCTCCCCCCTCCGCCTCTTCTCTTGTGTCTAGCAAGGTGTGCAACAGTGGCGTGGCAGCCAGTCAGCTTTCTTAGTTTTCCGTTTGATGCATCGTGGCACATTTCACTGGAACACGCCAGCGCTTCCTGGGAGCAGAACTCATGCCTCGTGTCAGCGCTCTGTCGCCTTGCACTCCCCACTTTCACTCATTACCCTTTTCCCTCTTTCGGCTCTCCCATGCGCCCCCTCCTTTCAGCCTATTCTGCTGGAAAGATAGGGAAATTGTACATTCACACGTTCACACACACACACACACACACACACACACACACACTATCTCACATATGCAGACGCACGGCGCTGACAAGAGCAGCCTTTTCCAGTCACACGCCATACCACTAAGATTTCTTCTCATGTGGCTCTGCCGGAAAAGGAATCGCACACATGCATGCACACACGCACATAAACACAAACACCCACACAAACTCACAGTCATATTCTGGCCCTTTATCCCTTCTTGGTAATCTGTTTACGGAGTGCTGGGCCCATTTGAGGGAGAATTTAATTGAAACCGGGGCTAATCTGATGATGGCACGGAGCGGCAGAGCCCTCGGCCCTGCATCACCTCCAGTTAGGTTGCACCTTGTAGTCCCCGCTCTCAATACCTTGCTCCTTCATTTCATGCCTCACGGTTCAATGCGGAGCTGCCCACTCATACATTCAACATTGATTGTTAATCCGACATTTGATATGCACCATGCTCACTCAATTCTGATCTTGTTTTTCTTGTTTGTGTCCTCCCTCCTCCTTTTTTCTCACTCCCCACCTCTTACCCAATGCCTCCCTTGTCTCCCTCCTCCCTCTCTCTTTATCCAGGATGGATATTACTCCCACCGACCGAAAGAGAAAAGCAGAGTGGACAGCAACAACGAGAACTCTGTGCCCAAAGATTTTGAGAACATAGACAATAGTAACTTTGGTGCGCGCTCACAGCCACACCGGCAATCTGTTGGGGCCACCAGCAGCAAGCAGCAGCGGGAGCATCTGCAGGAGAAGGCGCACGCCCAGCAGCAGGCCTGGCGGGACAACTCCCCGAGTCTGGGCCGCAGCTCAAATGAGGTGCTGCCTGTAGGCCACCAGCCGCTGGCGGTCAGCAACAACGCCTCCTACCCAGGAGGTCAAGGTGTTGCTGGAGTGTCGCGGCAACACTACCGTGCCTCACAGGCCCAGCAGGCGCAGTCACAGCACAGACATCAGCACCCGCACAGGAGGCAGGCAACTGCGGCGCCGCTGGAAGTGACCTACGACCAGCCACCCAAGTGCGAGATCAGTGGGAAGGAAGCCATTTCGGCTCTATCCAGAGCCAAGAGCAAGGAGTGCCGGCAACAGATCGCAGAGGTGTACTGCAGACACAAGGAAGGGCAGTTAATGCCGGAGAAGGTCGCTCGCTACTGCCCCCTCGAGGGTGAGTCCATCTTTTTAATTAATTAGATATATTATTTTAATTTTAATACATATTAATGATATGATTTCAGTGCAAGATTATTCAAAGAGGGGGTGACCTCTAGCTCACCTGGTGGTGTGGCGAAGTCCTCTACCTGGGTCTCAAAGAGTAAACTACATGGGAAAAAGGATGCTTAAAATAGGTTTAATAGACAGTAACATCTCTCTACTGCACACAAAATGCCACAGAGTGCGAGATGCCATATGGGACTGCACACCAACTAAGTATTCTGGCGGGACATCACTGATAACCTCTCTCTTTTGGACTGCCACATCCAACTCTCACCTCCACTTTGCTTATATCCATAATAAACAAAAAAAACATCCAGATTAATACTCACCATAGCGCTAATCATTGCAGCTGTCTGCACTGTTATAAACTGATTGGTCCAGTGACTGCTGAGATGCACCTCAAATGACATGACAGTTAACCTCCTTGTGAGCATGCACGTCAAACTTTATGCTTGGCACTTAAGATGTTTTTTTCACTTGATAGGATTTGTGCAATTCTGTTGTACACGTACAATGACACTTGATGTTTTCAAAGCTACGTTTCATCACTTGTAGATACCGGCGGGCAGTGTAAACTATGTTTCTGTATCTTAACGCAGCTAGCTGTCTGTCAGCAAAGCCAGCAGAAAGTAAAATAGAAGGCAAGACATTTACAATACATAAAATTACAATTCATCACCATCGCAGGATAGCACTTTGAAATTCCACACAAGAGCTCATTGAGTCATTGGCGCATTAGACAAAAAAGGAAAGGCCTAGTGCGTTTCACTTTTCTTTTTTTCATCAAAATTACTCTGTTAAGAAGTTAAGGGGTGTCGAGCTATTGAAAGCAAAATTAACCGAAACAGACGTCTCTACTGCAAATGCAGCATTTACGTGAAAGCGTATGAATCAGAAAAGGAGCCAAGTTACTTTAAAAAAGCTTTACAAATAGATTGAAAATCAGGAGATCAGTAAGCTAAAAGATGTTTTTTGCTTGAGTGATAATTATTGCAGAGTTACTAAAGTAAAAGATACAAGAAAAACTTTCTGGAAATAATGCAGACAGGTTGTCAATTTTCTTTCCTCATATAGTTTGGCATTTGACTGTTTTTCCATTTTTACCTTTGCTCTGCTATACAAGTTTTTTTCTTACCAAAAAAAAAGGGGGACATAATATCCGCAAAGCCAAGTACAAAGTGTGGTCTGACCAGTCAGGCTTTAGTGCACGGTCAAATATTTCCTGTTCTCGTAATTGCAATTCTTGTCAAAGGCAAGAAATTTCTTTTTTTTTTTCCAAATATATAATTGGTTAAGTAAATTGTTGGAGAAAATGGGAAGGCTGCTTGTATTGTCTCCAAATTGGTTTCCAATTTTCATTTGTTTAGTGAAGCTGGCCACAGAACACAGGTTCTCCTTTCTTTTTCTCAAACAGACAAACACACACACACAGGCTTTTTCTTCTCTAAGACTTTATGGACATCTGCAGTCTGGTTGCGGATTCTGTAAACATAATCTGTTGCGGCTGCCGCCATCGGTGGGCAGCACGCATCAGCAACCATGTTGAATCGAACAGCACGTACACACACATGCGTTCACACACACAGGAGTGGACTGAATGCAGCGTGTGTGGACAGCAGGGGAGGAGGAGAAAGCTATTATACATCCTGCCTGTTCTAGTCAGATACCTTCCTGGCCCTCGCTCCCTGTTATTAGAACTCGAGGAGGCACCATGACTTAGCAACTTTTGTACATTCCCCTTCCCAAGAGCAGGAGTATCGTTTGTCTGCGCCTAAGCTCCTGTCATCTCACACAGCAACTCACCATCCCACTCAAACTGACAGTTTGATCAAAGGAGACAAAGAAATTGAAAAGGGCTTTCCCCTGGTGGCTGGGCTGTAACAACACGACAGCTAAATTAAATCACTTTTCTTTCTTACTCTCCGTCTGCCTGCCTGCTGCCTGCCAATGTGTTATCTCTCTCTCTCTCTCTCCCCTCCTCTGTTCCCCATCCCAATTCAAGTCCTAACCTTGTTAGCAGAAAATTGTCCAATTTGATTTGATCGGTATGCTGTCCTTGAGGCCTTGGCTAGATTAGCAATTGTGATATCTTTGGTATTAGCATTATTGAATACTGGGGGAACATGTTTAATTTCTTTGCCTCCCATATGCTAACTTGGCCTATAATGATATAATAGGCTGCATTGCTCCAGCAGGCGTGTCACTGTAGCTGGCAGTAACCTTGTAACCACATAGCTTTAACCTGGTGGCCTTGTACTGAAAAAGATTTGTGTATGAAGTTAAAGCTGCTCAAATCAATGTATTTTATAACAAGGATAAATTAAATGTCTGAAACCATTTTTGCAAAGATATTGTGCCATAGGGATGCTGCAAAGTCCCTCTTCATGCTGCTTGCATAATTTTACACAGAACCAAACTATCAACCTGCTTTGAGGGCCACTTTCAGAAAATGGCAGGAGGCCAGGGGCCCCAGGACCCCCGTACATGTTTCTCAGATGTAAGGGCGTTTCTCAGATTTTAAGAAATTTCTTAGATTTTTGAGGACATTTCTAGAATTTTAGGATGTTTTCAAGGTTTTTGGACATTTCTTGGATTTTGGGACATTTCTAGGATCTAAGGATGTTTTAAGGATTTTAGGACATTTCTAAGATAGAAGGATGTTTTAAGGATCTTATAACATTTCTAGAATCTTAGAACATGTCTAGGATTTTAGGACATTTCTGGGATTGTAGAACATTTCTAGGACTTTAGGGTTTAGCTACGACCTCTGACAGAGGGTTCGGGGGATCCACCGGGGGCACTTTTTATGATAAACAAGCTCTATTTTGATGCTGCATTATGCACTCTGGTACCTTATGTATACTAAAGTGAAAAAACAATTCCCAATTTGGATGACTTTATTTTTATTATTAATTAGAAAATGGCCCTCCAGCATCTTATCGGGAGCCAGATTTGGCCCGTGGGCCTTAAATTAAGTGCCATTATGGGATGTGCAAAGGTTCACATACAAATATGAAATGTACATACGATGTACATCAGTGTTGTGTTTGCTCAACCCAGAGTGGCCAAAAAAAATCTGTCATTAGAGGATTAAAGAAAAGGAAATGACATTGGTTATTGTATTCATATAAATCAAATCTGCAGATATGATTTATAAGTCTGCAAACCTGCCGCCGTGAATGGTTTGAAGGAGCAGACGCCATCCCCGAGACATTTTCAAATGCAATTTGGTACAAGCCCTTTGGGATATAGCTCAGCTCTTGTTCTAACCTCTCATATGAGCAGTTAAGATGGAGGGTGGGTAAGAGCCCGAAGTTACACAAGATGATGGAGGAAGAGAGCGGGGTGATAGCAGATGAGGGAGAGGCAGTTTAAAAGATTGATGGCGATGGGAAGGATGATGAAGAGTGATGAGTTCAAGAGCAGGGCTTCTGGGGTTTTTTTCTGTCGGAAAAAAACGGCCTGCAGTGTCTTCAGGTGCAGTCTGTTCAAAAAATACTACGCGTGCAGATAAACACACATGCTCGACAAAACTGACATTGAGATTTGAGTTCTCGCACACACACACACGCAGCGGTGCTCATTAGTTCAGCTAGCTAGCATAGCACACACTCTCAAAGTGCTTTGTGAAGCGACTGGCCAATTATCCGTGTGCAAAGCAAACCAGTGAACCTTCTTAGCTGGCCACCAATTACCGTTCAATCTGATACGGCCCACAGCAGATTTCCCCCCTGAGCTGTCACACACACACACACACACACACACATGCAGAGAAAGAGAGGGAGAAGCAAGAAATAAGTATGAGTGACTGACAGGAGCCACGGCCAATTGGGGCCAATTGGAGCCAAGGGAGCGTGTCATTAACCCCAACCTTGTGGTCAGCCTTTAAACAAAGTCATGTTGGACACCTGTCCTTAAATTTGAATGAATAAGATTAGTTGAATGGGAGGGACCAAGCTTTCTTAGCTTGTCTCATACAGAGAAGACATGTCAGACACTTGCCTTTAAGTTTTGAGTAATTACAGAAACTATAGGGCCAGACGCGGAGAAGAGCCGGGAGGGACATTTTTGAGGAAACGTAACCCCAGGGGAATAAACAGCTCCCACCTCCCTCCACTTCCTCTACATCTCCAGCAAAGTTGGCCTCTTGGGAACTGAAGTCCCAAATTATAATCATTAATCTCCTTAAGGCACGTTCGGTGAACAAACATGTCTCACAAGCTGCACATTTGCCGTAATAACTGAAGATTTAAAAACAAACAGTGTCTTGCGATAATGTTTTGGGATTTGATGTTGCAGAGCTGCTTCGAGGAAGTGTTTTTTTTGTTCTCAGGTTTTGAAGTGCAAGTGTTTGTTTTTGAGCGGTTAAGGGTGGTACAAAACCACACAATGGAGCTATGCGAGGTTACCAATGGCTCTCCAGAGATGGTTGGAATTGTTTAATTTGATAGTGGCTTGGCAGGCCGCGACCGGAGGTGGGTGTTTGCCTGCATGCTTATTGTTGTCATTTGTGTGAAATCCAAGGCATCTTCTGGGAGTTTTGCCGGAGAGGACTGGTGGCACTTTGTCAAACCGTGCTCCACCCTGAAAGCCCCAGAGGAATGGCTTATAGGATTCCTGTCTGGGTGAGGATAGTAGTTACAGTGTGTGTACTGTCTGGTTCAAATTGTCATAGTTCCAATTCAATCACATAAGAAAATGGATGAGTGAGTCATGGCTTTGTGGTTATGCTTTTTTGTTCCTCAGCAGGGCTGCGATAGCTGGATGAGTTTTTTATTCTTATGTATTCATGTATTTATTTATTAATGTCTCAGTTTTAGCATGGCTTTCTTTCCTTCTGCATATAACTTACCTCCTTTGATGTATTTAAAGGAGGGTCTCACCTCTGAAAAGATGGTCTTTTTAATTAGATTAGGCTCAATAGCACCAATTAAAAAATACATTTGAAACTGGTGCTATTATGCAGAAAAAACTGAGAAACGGGGCTGTGGCATTGCTTTTGCTCAAGAGAATAAAAACCTACAACTCCTAGAGGGCAGTGCCCTGCACCAGACCAATAAATGCACCTACTGATGGTTGACATAATGCAAAAATAAACTATAATTTCTGTTAAACAGTAAACAGAAATATGTTTTTGGAAACATCTAAGGCAAGAAAGGTATATATTTTATCAGCACTGCTTATTTTTACCATGATCTCAGTATTCTCAGCTTCTGTTTTTGCAATACAGGAAACAGTATGACACCTGCTCCTTTTCACAAATACTCATATCACAGCTAATTTCTGCACTGAAATATGTTTCTGAAGCACTTTTAGGCAAGATATAGGCTATACAGTAACATAATCTTGGTTTATATTTGATCAGCATTGCCTTTACCGCTTGATCTGAGTTTCTTCTGAGTTTGGATCCGTTAATAAATCCAATCTGAAATTTACAGAAATTGAGAGCGCTGTTGTTTGTAGAAACGGAGCGTTCTATTTCTACACAAACTAATGAGCGTGTGAGTTAATCACACAGTTACTCTATTGGTGCTCTGCTGCTCCGTTTCCCTAAACAGTGCCCACAGTACACTCTGCTGCTCCGACAGTGTGATGCTCTGACTGACCAAATGATACATTTTATCTCTGAATTTAAGAATGGTCCAGTTTGTGCCAGAGTGCAATCTTACACCTGGAGTGAGTACTTTTCAAACCCATGCTTTTTTTCCTCAAACTATTGCGCTCTTGTATTAGTGTAGAGAGTCAGTTTGGATTTACAAATATACCCTTTATGTCCGTGGTGGCGGGCATGAGAAAATGTGGAAAACAATCTGTAGTTCAAGCAGCAGCCCAAGAGTCAGCGTAAATTGTCTGGACGACACATTTCGCAAGCTGAGGGACGAGCAGGGAGATTTGGGCGCTGGCTGAGATAGAGGGAAGTTTACCACAGTTCATTTACACAAACTACCGGCATTGTTGTGATACAAAGCTGGTTGAAAACTGGCAAAGCATCCTTTTAAATGACACAGTAGAGACCTGTTACAGTCAGTGTTTTTTGATAATTGCTACATTGTGATCTTTCTGTATGTCTTCATCGAGAATATTGTTTGGAAGTTATAAAACAGGTACTTCCTCAAGGGTATATATGTAATGAAGAAAACAAGTGCTACAACTTGATGGATTATTTTCTCCACTGAATACCCTCCTCTAGCAAGAAAGGTCAAAAACATAATCCTTAAAAACTGGAATGTCCTCAAAAGTGATGCATCTCTAAAAAGCTTCAGCTCAGCTCGCTTCTTGATCGTGTTTAAACGCTCTCGCACTCTGAGACAGACTAGTTCATTCTGACTAAAAAAACAGCTAACAGTGTGTCCTGGTTGCCGAATCAACCTCCACATCCACATACTGGAAGGAAATGCACCATAAAATCCTTCATGAACAGCAGTACACGTGTGGTTTACATGCTGGAATTTCACTGTAGTCTGCAATTCACACACAACACATGAACTATGCTATTGCCTGGCACTTTGCACCAGCTAGCCGCGGCTCTGCAGCATCATTAAAGTTGCACCAGCTGTGCACAAGTTCTCCGTTAAGTTAGGGTGAAGTCGGCTCTAAACGCTACGTTGAAACTATTTAGTTTGATACTAAACTGTGTGTATGTTGTGTTGCACCACTGAGACATACAGTTGATTTTACTAAGTCCACACTAACCAAAATATTATTTCAGAAAATGGCGTTTTCACTTTCTGTAGCCAATAGGTGAAAAGCACTGTTCTTGATGTGGTGTTTATGAGTAGATTTCTACTCAGCTGTTGCGAAATTGGAATCAAGAGCGCGTATCAACATTGTCATATATATCAGAAGGATGCAATCTGTCACAGGGAATGTGCGGCCAGGGTAAATGAGGAAGAAAGTGGTCATCATCATCAAAAAACCCTCTCCCCAAATAATGTAGTCATTCCGCCATGTCATCGGTTGAGTTAAGAATGACTTTACGTTATAGCTTAGCCTCATGCCTTATGCTGGAGATAACTTGTATGGTGCAACCACCAAAATTAAGCTATAGCATAAATCACCCTCTACATTATAACTTAAGCTACGTTCAAACATATGCACGATGTTAAATCTACCATGATGAAATTCACCTGCTCTGTGCTCTGCAAAGAAACAGCCCCAATATCTGAATGCCTGAAGAGAAAATAGAATACCTGCCCAATTAACAAATTGCTGAATAGTTGGATCTAGCCTTAAAATAAATAAGCTATAGGCCTAGATGAATGGAAAATACTCATCCAGCCCAAAATATTTCACCCTCTCCTACAGGTGGTGACACTGTCAACTCACTCCACCACGGAGGAGCAAACTGGATTCACGCTCTAAACAGAATTGAGTCCTTTGACTTGAATTTGTTGTGTTTTCATTGATTTGTTACACGTGATGGATGCATTACTCAGTACTTTGATTGTCGTGCTCCGGTCCTTTCTTCAGACTGTGGCACACTTTGAGACAATATAACAACCCACTGAAAGCTGACTTGTGACATAGCAGCTAATTATTATGAATATACTAATCATACCACTCCAACTGCCACTTACCGTGTTGCCTAGCAACCTTGTTGTTTAGCTATTTCCGTTTATTGTTTAATGAAAGAATAACATTTAATTATCATTAATAACTATTCTCATTATGCGTTTGCTTCTCTTGTCCCTCGCGGATATTTATAGGTGCTCCCCATTATATAGTGACTAATAACGCTGTTTCTGGAGCCTCTCATAGATTATCAGATAAATACCAGATTTAGTTTGGCAATCAGACATGATTGCTGATTATCTTACTGGTGAAGAACAATGCCATGTTGTGTATATAATGGAGTTAATATCGGACATATATTCTCTGGTATCATGACATAAATGTTGTCTTTATCCCTCACAGGTAAAGCCAATGCCAATGTCCAGTGGGATGAGGACTCTGCAGAGAGCTTTCCTTTAAAGCCAGTCAGAATAGCGTTTGTCCTGGTTGTGCATGGACGAGCATCTCGCCAGTTTCAACGCCTCTTCAAAGCCATCTACCACACCTCGCACTTCTACTACATACATGTCGATCAGGTGAGCTACAGAGAGCCTGCAAAAGTGATGTACCTTTAATGTGAAAGCTACCAAGGTCTTTTAAATCTACAGTTGTATCAATGGAAGTTTGGTTGAAATTAAATTGCATTAATGTTCATCTCATGGCATGGATTAAATCCCTAAAACTACATATTCACAAGGTTTTTGCCAAGAAAAAAACCCTGAACAATGTGCAGAACAATGAACCCCACCTCCACCCCAACCCGCCCCTCAGCCTCTCGCCTGCAGCTCGAGCGTACCTGCTCATCTTTGATTCTCTCTTTAACATTAGAAATGTGATGGTAATTGAAAACATCAACCTTTGGCTTGACTAACAGCATCAAACAGCTAAAAATGTTTTGCTCACACAGCTCAGTCGCCAGGAGAGTTTGAAGAGTGTAAGACCAATAAAACAATAAAAGTGGCTGTTTTTAGTGGGTCATCACTGTATTTTCAGCAACTTCTTAAACACCAAACAGGTTTTTTTAGCAACCTGTCACTGCGTTTCCTGCCAGGATAGTGCCACAAAAAGCATTTTTTATAAGACATCACTGTTATTCTTGCCGGTAAGGTGCCAAAAAAATGTGAGAATTTAGAGAGACATCTCTGCTTTCCTGTCAGGATAGTGCCACAAAAGGGGTAGTTTTTTGCAGAGAGAACGCTGCGTTACCTGCTAGGATAGTGCCACAAAAAGTGGTAGTTTTTACCAAAACATTGCTGCATTTCCTCTCGGTATACTGCCTCTAAAAGCTTGTGCTTTTTATGGAGACAATGTTTTGTTCCCTGCAATAAAACAAGGTTAATTTTAACAGGGAAAACACTGCATTTCCTGCAAAGAACTACAAAAAGTGGGTTGTTCAACCAAAACATGCAACAAACTTTTCCTATCAATAAACATATGTTTTTTGTGCCTAAAAATAATGATACTTTAACCTGTGTTGTTAAATAATAAACAAAGTTTTAATTTATCTGTTACATGTGGCTTGGCTGTGCTTGGCAGAGACATATAATGCCAACATTAATCCTGCCGACTGGTTTATGCTCATGTTGGATAAACTTTGTTCCTGATTTCTAGCTCTGATAAGTTGAAGTGAAAGTGAACTTTGCAAAGCTCCTCTGATACCCCTCATTTTGCAGTAGGATTATGTTAATAATATGGAAAGTCTCATCCCGCATGTTGACGGATCGGGTCCTTTGCATGTGACATATGAAACCTTGGCTCTTGAACCTGTCTTTTTGACACTGTCATAGCTACACTAACATTCTAAGGTGGAAATGCTCAGCCATGGCATTGACTGCTCATTTCCTGCACCATATGTCACGTATCTCTAAAAAAAAAAACTCAATATGGATATGTTAATAAGGTTAGAAACTTGATTTTCACCAATGAGGGTCTTTATCTTCAGATGCAATATTTATCATTGTTTGATCATTTTGTTTGTTTCAGCGCTCAAACTACCTGCACAGGCAGGTGCACGCCCTGGCTGCTCAGTATCCAAATGTGAGGGTCACGCCCTGGCGCATGGCCACCATCTGGGGTGGTGCCAGTCTGCTGACCATGTATCTCCGCAGTATGGCTGACCTGCTGGCCATGAGGGACTGGAGCTGGGATTTCTTCATCAACCTCAGTGCTGCCGACTACCCCATCAGGTAACAAAGATGGATCAGACAGCTCTGGGAGTTCAGGAGTGGAGACCTGAGGGGGGGAGGCGGTCAGGAAATTTGTTTAAGAGTTGTCTTGTAAGGAAATGTAGCGAGGTGTAGAGGAAAGCATTTACAGTAACACAGGTGACAAAGGTGGTCGCCAGGCGTGCACAACAATAGTAAAGCGTCTCAGCCAATATGGAGGAAATTCAATAAACACCGGTCCGGGCTCCTGCGGTTAACTGTGAGCTTTAAATAAAGACTCCAAACCAAACAGATCAATGAAGTAGAACCTCCGCTTTTCACAAACACTATTCGTTCACACCTCTTCCAAGTCCACGCTTCCTCGCTTGCGCTCCATTGAGTGGGTTACATGGTGAACTGATTACGATTTAATTGCCCAGGGTCAATACCTATTGACTTTCCCGGGTCTGCTGTGTACTGTACGGTCCGAAAGTCATCTCTCCACTCCAGAAGATCCCTTCTAAGAGGTAATTAAAGCGGCAGAGTGAACGTGAACTGGACATGAAGTCATGGAAATAGCCTATTGGAAGAGAAATTTTGTGACTTGTACTTTTTTATGTGAGTTTATAGTCCTTCTGGGAGTTCAGGGTCTGCTGGGTTTTTGATGTAGCTCTGCAGCAGCCAATTAAAATCCTCCTATTAAGGAGAGAGTTATCTCTTCTGCGCAGCCAGATGTCCACCAGTTGAATTTAGACAAGCTTTAATGGCCACTGGGTAAAAAGAAGTTGGATCTGATGTCTCCACAGCTGGAGCCAATATGCGGGGGCAAATGTGGGTTTTGTTCACTGACGGGTTCAGTCTCGTTGTGATTATTTTTTCTCCCACTGTATCGATGAACGCTGCTGACATGCTGTCTGTGTATGTGTTTCTGCACAAGTGTGTGCACGCCTGAGTTCATGTCCCACCATCTGTAAAGTTCAGTGTATCTCAGCACCTGTCTGTGTACATGTTTGTCTCACTGTCCCGTCTGTCCGCCTGTCTGTCTGTCTGTGAGTGCATGATTAAAGGTATTTGCGAGTGCATGCACCAGGACACTGTTTTCTTCCCATCTTTTGCCTCCTCATTTGCATGAGGGTGATGTTGTTGAGAAAAGGGCTGACAGTGGAGGTTTTAAGCCCCATCTGTTGGGAAACGAAACGATTGATGGAGCGAAAGAGGGAGCCGAGAGGCAGAAATGACAGCGAGAGGCGAGGGAGCGAGAATAAGCAGTTAGGGTAGGGAAACAAGAGGGAAGTGCATGTTTTGGATCCAATGCAATATGGAAATATGTAAATGGCACACTTGTATCTTTGCTTAGCAAGTGCATTTGTACCAATAGCTTGGATTTGACCAAGTCTGCGCATTGCATATTTACTGAGTTGAACTTGCAAATGTGGTCCTTTTGAGTGGCAGGCCAGGGTTCAGACCCCCGTGAGAGGGAGCATCCGTGCAAACTCAAGTGTCCTCAAGCAAGAAACTGAAACCCATTCAGCTGGTTTGTCGCTGATAATCCTTACTGATTTCTTCAGGAACGGGATCAATCGAAAAGAGACATTCTCCCTCGGAAATAAACACCTCAGCATTACATTGTCATTACGGACTTGCTATAGCACACCACAGAACAGACAAACAAGTTGAAATAAGCAGATGCCTCACTCTTGCCAGACTGCAAATGCAACCATGTGTTAAGCTGCCAGTGTGCTTCATTGCAACTGCGTGCTGGACGGTCCAATAGCTTCAGAAACCCACTGCCCCCACACCTTTTCAACATCAGACTGGAAAGGCTGTGTCTGACCATTTCTGTCACTCTCCAAAGTTTGACATTCACACGAGAAGCCAGTTGACATTTTTTAGTTAAAAATACTTCAAGTATTGTGAATCTGCACCAGTCTTTCCTCAAAGTAAGTTTAACTGGGCAGTTCACCCCTATTTGTCAATCTAGATTGTTTGGTGTGAGTCGCAGAGTGTTGGAGATGTCTTCCTTCAGCTGTATATAATGGAAACAGATGACACTCAAATTGTGGTGCTCACAACTCCAAAAGTACATTCCAAATGTTCAACAGCAGTGTCTCTTTTCAGAAATCATAATCTGGTTTCTCAAGATAATCTTCAGACTTTATTGTGAGCAGTTTCATGCAGGAACTATTTTCTCTGTATCGATCTGCACCCGCCAACAGTATCATTGTGCAGAAGAAAGTGTGAATCTGCTGCTTTCTCACCTAGCACTTCTGAGCAAGCTGACATTGCAGCTCAGCCGAGGAGGACGCCATTAATGTTTAGATCTCGCAGTGTCATGAGCAGCAGCCTCTCGTCCGTGAATAAATGCCTCATTCTGTATTCTTCTTCTTCTTCTTCTTCTTCCCACAGTCACGAATTCCTGAAATTAGAAAAACTATTTCCAGGCCTTTGTAAAAGTTCTGAATATGCACTGTGTTGGTTATTGTTTACAAAAAGTTTGTTAAAATCCCCAAAACCTGTCTGACATTACACGAAATACATTCCCTATGTTGCTAGATGAAAATCTTGGCCTGCGCTGCATGACCATTGAAATGTCACTAGCATCACGTGCCGTCACATCGTAGCCCGACCTGCTCTTTGTCATCTTCAAGGCTGGGCCAACTTTTGATGAAAAAATGCACACATTGTTGGAGGCACAAGAAAATGTATAAAATCTGTTGTTATTAGACATGTCCATAAAAACATAATAATGAGAAGAAAATTAATGAATGCATACAGACTTGTCAAAATTATGATCCAAACACACATGAGCTTGCACCAACATCCACATTTTCTATCTGCCAAAAATGAGCACGGCCTCGATATTTTGAGAAGTACCAGAACGTGCTGGTCTGGTGTGTTTACATATGCAGCTAGTTGGCAGCGCAAATGTTTGCTTGTCCCCAAATGCCTTGGTAAGTCCATGCTTTATTATGTTTGGCTGTATCACTATATAGGCCTACCCATTTTAAAGTGCTTTAATGAAGTCATGGAAATGTGGTAGAATAATATGGAAAAATTATGGAAAAGCTTAAAAAGTTCATCGGTAAAAATGAGCGGTAGCCCTCGTAAAAAAGAAAACGGTTTCAAATTAATCTGCTCACAACAAGGTCTGTGGTTTTGTTTTGTTTTTGATGCTCCGAGCTCCAGAAGAAAAGTGCCATCTAGTTCCATTATATTACAGAGAAGGCAGACATCTCTACAGCCAATATCTCCAACACTCTGAAACTCACGCCAAAACAACCCAGACTGATAAATAGCTCTACATGTAAGAGGAAAACACTTTTATTTTTGATTTTGGGGTGAACTGTCCCTCTGAGTTACAGTTTTATTGATCACACACTTCCCAAATGGCACTCGTTTCTCCACTCTGTCCACACTGCGCAGGTGCAGTCACTAAAGGGGGAGGAGGGCGCCCCCCTGCCCTGCGCTGCCCTGACTGCTGCTGTTGTTATCAGTGGGACTGGAGACAAGCATTATTTCCCCTCTAATTCCCTGATAATGTCTGTCCTGCCGCATGGATGGTTCTCAAAGGCAAACCCAAGCCCCTCACACCAGCAGAGGGGCTGTGTGTCCAGGGGGAGATATTCTATGTGTTCATGTGTGTATGTGTGTGCGTGTGTGTGTGTGTGTGTGTCCAGAGAGGCCAGAGGATGAGTTACACGCTTGCTTTGTCAGAGTACAACACCTCTTTCCCAGCTTTTATCTACACAGTCTCCTTGCTTTTACCTCTTTTTTGTCCTTTAAAGCCCTTTCATTGAGTTTACAGCAGCTTTTAAGAAGTCGGAGCTTTGTGAGACAACGACTGGCTGCAGGCGTTGTGTCTTGTAATCTCTTTCACTTTGTCATCTCTGGAAAAAGTTGTATTTAACATTTAAGCTTTGTGGTGTAAGCGATCGGTATCATTGCCTGTTGTAGAAAAAACAACTTTTAGAACCTGTTAGAACAAAGACAGCTTGCCTGAAAATGTAAAAAACTATCAGAATAAATAAGTTAGACAAAGTGGGATTCATCTCTAATATGTTTAACCCTTTGAAACCAAGGTAATTTGTTTTGTTTTCTTTTAAAAACGTGAAAAGAAAGTACAAATACAAGAAAACTGCCTGAAAATTAGTGCACAAAAACAAAGAGAAAAACAGCAAAACACACACACACACACACAAACAGCAACACAATTAGAATGGGAAAAGAAAAGAAGGAAATGTAAAACAATTTCAAATATATAATTATGTTAAGAAATATGTATATAATTCTCTGGACATTTCACCCTAGCCTTTAAAATACATAATTTTGTAAATTTACTAACGTCTTGGAATTTGCTCAGATTTTTTTGCAAATTTTACATAGCAGCTAAAAATGGAATAACAGCATCTGGATCCATCATGTGACGCCCACGGGCCCAGAAAGACTTTTTCCCATTAACTTACATTGGGAAAGAGACATCTGTAAATAAGTGGATAATTTTTTGTTGCGTCAAAAACCCCACAAAGCAACTAAATTTTTGGAAAATCTAAAAGAGCCGCAAGATTACATGTTTTAGCATGGCATTTAAGCTGGTGAAGGGCTAAACTAGAAGTCAGTCGCCCTGCTGGCGAACATTACCCGCGCGGGCACACTCGGCTGCTGTAAGTCTCTAGTGCGCAAGCCTCATGGGCCCGTAGATCCAAGTATGATGTGCCCGCAGAAAGAGCTTTTTTTGCTTCATGCGCCAATGAGCAGCTCTTAAAGGAATGAACGGGGCCCCGCCTCCGTGGCTATATCCAGACTTTCTTAATACACCCATAAACTCCATAGGGGACCTGCTCAATAGTAAATATAAACAGCTCATTCTAAGATATACAAAAAAAGATTTTTATCTTCAGGTGTTTGTACTTTTAAGAAAACAAACTTATTATATAATATTCCAGTGCAGTCAATATATCTCCCTAAATTCTACTTTCTGGACCTTTAAGTGTTGTTTGGGTTCATAACCTGTAACTGTAACCAGCAACTATTCTTTTCTGGACTGGTATATATATTCATGTAAAGTCTGTGTTATAAGACGCACATTATTAATTTCACAGAAAGACCATTGAAGTGAAATAGTTGCATGATGATGAATTTCAGATGACTATGATATTAAAGATGTGCATTTTGTCAGTTGCAGGTGGGGCTGAAACCCACAGCACAGGTGCCCATGTGTGTGTGTGTGTGTGTGTGTGTGTGTGTGTGTGTGTGTGTGTGTGTGTTACAGTAATGTGTGCGTGTGAATACCACTGTGAGACAGAGCAGCCACAGGGCTGACAGTAAGCAAACTAGACCCAGTGGACGGGGTGACCACTCAGGTGGCAAATCTGGAGCTTGACATGAATTCCCCTTGCTCTGTGTGTGTGCGTGGCTGCGTGCCTACAAGCGTTTGTGTGTCCCTGTGCATGTATATTGCATTGTCGCTGTGCAAACTAGCAGATACTCAGCGCGTACGTGTGCGTGTGTGTGTGGGAAGCAGAGACAGAGAAGGGTGCATGTGTCTGTGCAGCACATCATCAGTTAGGCTTTATGGCTCAGGACCTCCTAAGATAAGCCCCCCAGGCTGTGAAATTGCTCCTTGAAGAGAAAATGACATTAATATGCGCTTGTCCCTCCCCCCAATGATCCTTGAGCTTTTTACCAGAGCCTCGCTGCTCTTTTAGAAAGGCAAGCCAAGCCATCATGAAAAGCTCCACCACAGATGAAATGTTAGAGCCATTGACTGTGGCATAGCCTGCAGAGCAAAGCTTTTAGCCTGTCTGGCCTGTGTATGAAGGAGTAGACTGCGCTATAATGTAAGAGCAGCAGGAAGTCATTCATCAAAATCAGGGATAGCACAATCTTTTGTGTAATCCTAAATAGTTTTTAACAGCGTGGAGGGACAGAGGTGCTGACACTGAGAGCAGCCAAGGTCTTTAATTGTGTCTTAAAGTCTGAAGTATTTCTCCATATTGTTAAAGCATCCTCCTACTAAAAAATGTGTTTTTCTTAGTGTTACTTCACTTTAAGTTTGACTGTGCAGAATGATGTATGTGCCGAGTTTGTTTTCACATTCACCTGCAGGAGAAGAGTTTCTGTGTGCTCATATAAATTTGTGTTTGACATGCATATGTAGCGGCATAATTTATAGAGGTCGACCGGTTTTGTCATTTTCGAGGCCGATACTGACTATTAATGAGACGGATAACTGATATTTTGAACCTATATGCATTTACAATAAAAATGAAAATCTCTCCATCAATGTTTAGAATTCGGATTTTAATAAACTACAACACGAAATTTTATTTAAATGCCTTTGGCAAATGTTTAATCAAAACTGAAACATTCAACATCATATACAACATCCCAGCAACTGTGTTTTTTTTTAATAAAGTCGAGTGAAAATTTAAATAATAAAATAATTCCATTAGGTTTTACAAAGTAAAAGTTCCTCCCATACTGACACTTTGTTTGGACTTTTTAATGAATTAATTTTATTGGCGATCATTAAGATAAAATGCAGATACAGATAATCAGCTAAATGCCAAATAGGGGCCCCAATAATCAGCCAGGCCGATAATCTGTCAACCCCTAATAATTTGTGACATCCTTGCTAGTTTGGAGCCAATGCCGGTCCACTACGCAAAGTGTGATGTTGAATATTGAAGGCTCCAGTGCACATACACCAAGAATAGGCATCTTGTCACTGGTAGTTAACTTTGAAGCAATAAAAGACGGCATATTGATAGATTTTGGATGTTTCAATAATGGTGATGTAATGTTAACGTTAAAACCGAGGAAAGAACACCCTCCTCCAGCGGACGATCACGCTCATTTGCTCAAACCTTTGTTGCTTTCCCTCTTTGTCTGTTTATCAGACCTAAAATGAGACAAGAAATAGTAAGCTAGCTACCCCACGGCCCCTCCGCGTGGCTCCATACAGCTGTGGACGGCTTCACTGAGACAGCAGGCAGCAGCTCTGGAGGTGAACCTTCAGTCTGCAGCTGTCGGGGCTCAGATATGACGACGTAGCACCGGCTGCATCATGAGGGAGCCAGTTCCTACTAACAAGCGCATGGCCATCGCATCATGTGACCTATAAAAGTGTTTCTATTGCAGTTTTGGGGAATTTGGCTTTTTCGAATCATCTGAAATACCACCTTTTGCGATAAATGGGAGTTTTTCAATATTGACTTCTTTTATTAGGTGTATTCTGTATTCGCAGTTCCAATTTGCAAAATTTGAGGGTTAATGGAAACCTGTCTACTGTAAATCTTGATGCTTTTTGAAGCCAGTATTACACTGTAAACGTCAAATTCGGCTGTAAAATATTGCAATGAATTTAATGTTAATATGATGGTGAAGTAATGTACAGTATTTATTTAGACTGTAAAATAACAGTAGGATACTGTTAACTATCTGCCAGTAGTTTACTGTAATTTTACAAGAAAATTTGTTACAGAAATCACATGTAATTGGATACATATACACGCCCCAAAGTACAATGTAAGTGGAGAAATGTATTATAGCATTTTTACAGGAAGAAAAAAGAGAGGGCTTTTGATATGTTCTTCAAAAATTAGTTATATTTATTTTGCTTGATTTATTTGTTTATGTTTACAGACATTTAGCATTAAACAAGAGATAACTGACACAGGATTAGAACATGAAAAACATTTTTTTCACAGAAACAGTAACAAATTGAGTCATTTGCATAATCTTCCCTTCAACACTCGCATTGTACCTCTGACATGTACTGTTCTGCAAAATCAATGTTCCAGCTCAGTTTGCCCGTATGTTTTGCAGTCATGAGTAAGTCATTTTCTTCTATTTCAGGACCAATAACCAGCTGGTGGCCTTCCTCTCCAAATACAGAGACATGAACTTTATCAAGTCCCACGGCAGGGACAACGCCAGGTGAGATGCAAATTTTTCAAACTTTATTTTAATCTTCCCGCAACACTCTCCACCTTCCTCCTGTTCTCTGACAAGCTCCCTGTGTTTGTCTCTCTTACTCACTCACAGCAGCACCTAAGCGCACACGCAGCGCTCCCCTGCCAGCCCGGCGTGGTCACTGAATCATAATACAATTAGCTCCCATCTGCGGCTTCATTAATTAACCTTCTTGGTGGGGTGAGCTAGCGAGGTCGCTGCCAAAACGCCCTTTTCTGCTGCCGCCCTCCACTTTCTGCCTCATCACACCCCCGCGACAAACCAGTCATCGCTCAACACTGTGGGCAAAAATACCCACAAAACACGTGAAAAAAAAAATCAGCCAGCATGGATGCATGACTCAGCGTGACTCAGCAGTACCTTTTTTCTATTTGCAGTCGCAGTGTTTTATTCATTGCTGTTTGATGCGAGTAAAGCTGTTTTGTCCCTGATTTACTTCAGTTTTTAACAACAATAACGATCTCGGTAATCCACCCCAATATGCATGTGCGTGGATGGCTGAAACTAATTGAAAAATGCATGAGTGCATCTTTAAAATGTCATCCGCGCCTGCGAGCCACAAGGTCAATACATCAACGTCGCTCAGGTAACAGAGGGAGCAATCTGACCCGGCTGACCTGAATTTGACTCCCTCTATCTAACACTCGATACGTTCACAGGAGTAACACCATCCATTATGCATGCAGGGTGTCACTCTTCTCGTTGCTGATAAAAGTGCAGTGACAAGTGCAAAGACACATTTTTTAAGTCGTTCAAGGCAAAGGATAGGAGACAGATTCTGCTAAAGGAAGTGATGGTTGCACATACAGCTATTGTAATGCTAAACTAACATGTTATTCTTTAAAATGATGAAACTCATTTCAGCAGTGGAGTTGTGTGTACCTGAGCTTATTTTCATTCTTCTCTTCCTCATCTCATCTTCAACAGCGTGTCTGCTGATCCTTAAAAAGTAGTAAAATAATTTAAATTCAATTTTGTTGATATTAGGAAATGGAAGTAGTCTTAAATTTGAATTTATGAGGCATAATTACTACCAACTCGCACTGGATGATTAATCAGATTTTATTTCTAATTACGATTTTGGCTTACCATAATAAAAACAAGATAATAGAGACAACAGGATTATTGTGCTGCATTCGTTTTGCAGTGATGCTCGTGTTCCTTTACAGTTTTGCCAACTTTCTTGCTGAATTCTATACGTTCATCTTTTCTTTTGTTTTTCATTCAATTATAATTAAATTCCAAGAAAACCCACAGTTAAGAAGACAAGTTGTTTTTTTGTTTTTTTTTATTTCATTAAGTGCATGATGTTTCCAAAGTTAATGAGTTATCATATTTAATAACTGGGATCTCTATATTGACCAAAATAGTCATGATTATGATTTTTGCCATAATCCACCACCCCTACCACCAACATGATCTCACTCCATTTATCCATCTTTCAATTCATTTTTGTCAAAAGATTCAAGCTTTTTTGTGTGCAAGTCCACATCTCATCTCTGATGTGACAAATTCTTAAACCAGCCCTGGGCCCTAATACTGTCTCGTTACTTTATTCTTGCACTAGCCTGTTTGCAAAATATAGATTACCCCAACTCATTTTAATAATCATATTCCTCCATAAAACCCACCTCTGCAAGGGATTATTAGCTTTATACTTAAAATCATTTAATAGCAGAACTGAAAAAGTCTTGAAAAGCTTTATATGTGTGTCTTACCAATGTGGGTATTATGTGTAAATGAACCATGGTCTCTTACTAAGGGGAGCTTTCATTGGTCCAGTGTAGTGCAATGCAAAAGTAAATGCAGCAGTCCCTTTTCATTGTTTTCTCTGGTCATATAGCACCAATTTCAAAAGTATTTGCATCTCTCTATTGCACAGACACACTAGTTTGATGTGAAGACCATTGTTCCATCAGTAAAATACTTCATTAAGTGAGTGATAGCTGTAGACACCCTTCTTAAGAATTTTTTTTTACCGATATTCACTCCCCCAAACCCAGATTTCATTAAAAAGGAGCAGATGCTGAAATGTTTTGCTTCATACTGAAAGAGGGCAAAGTCAACAAGGGCCTTTTGGGACAAGCACAGCTCACAATATTTTGTTTTTCAGAAAGTAAAGAGAAAAATACAAATGAGCTGCTGATTATACACAAGCGTCCCTCTAAATGTAAAACAAAATCTACAGAGTGCTTGTTTTTATGTTAATGTTGTTTTTAAAGTCTAATTTTCACCTGCATGTATTATAGATTTATTTTTTGCCATGTAAATACACAAACAATAATCAGCCCTCTCTGTTGTGTGTGTTTAGTTATATTCAGCAGTCAGTGGCATGACCGCATCTTTATGTTTCCTCACCAGGTTTATCCGTAAGCAAGGTCTAGATCGTCTGTTCTTTGAGTGTGACACTCACATGTGGAGGCTGGGTGACCGTAAAATCCCAGATGGCATCTCGGTGGATGGCGGCTCCGACTGGTTCCTTCTCAACCGCATGTTCATCGAATATGTCATCAACTCCAAGGACGACTTGGTCACCAACATGAAGCGCTTCTACGCCTACACTCTGCTGCCAGCCGAAGTAACACTAACACACACACACACACACACACACACAGTTTTCACACACTCAAGTGTTTCTCAGCCTTCAAATTGACAGTTGAGCTCTTTGCACTTACACTGCATCACATATAGAGAAACTATACCGTGCTGTCTTTTCATCACTGTGTTAGACGTGCAGGAAATAAAGACGTTGGAGGCAGACATAAAATCATACAGTGCTGGCGAGATGTAAACGCTGACTTTCCAACCGTAAACAAGGATTGGATGAGAATTGAATGATCTCTGTTGGGAAATTGGATGTTTATCATGAGCTACTGTGAATCTCAAGTCTCCGCTGCTACTCGATTTCCTCTGCGTGAATTGAATGCCATAAAAAATAAAAGGTATACGATTTTCTAATTTTGTCTCTCTGTCTCTGCTCCTCCTCTGCCCTCTCCGCGCCCTGTTTTCCAGTCGTTCTTCCACACAGTGCTGGAGAACAGCGCCCACTGTGAGAGCATGGTGGATAACAACCTGCGCATCACTAACTGGAACCGCAAACTGGGCTGTAAGTGCCAGTACAAGCACATTGTCGACTGGTGTGGATGCTCCCCCAACGACTTCAAGCCTGCAGACTTCCACCGCTTCCAGGTAATAATAACACATAGTACTGCATCAGGACCACAAATCTTGCAGAAGCGGGAGGTCAAAATTGAAACTGCAGGTCCTGAGATTCAGCCAGCACTAACCAGAAGGATGTAGTGAGGAACATTAAAACATATCATTACAATACAAAAGCAAAGCAAGGCAAGTCTTAACTTACAGAAAGAAACAAAAGTAGGAGCTCTACTCCTCAACACTGCCTTAGAAAGACACAGGAATATTAAAAAATAATATCACCTCAGCAAAACAACACAGCTTCTAAAAGAATGAGTTAAATAATCATGTTATTTTGCCCTACACAGTGCACAAGTATGACTTTTTAATGCACTAGATGTATTTTGGCTACTTATTACTAAAATGTATGCATATCTTTATTAATGCTACAGTAAAATGATGTGCTTTCAGTAGGAGAAGGTGCAAAATCCATAGAAAAGCTAATGGCTATCAGACTTTATGCAGGTGCGTTTGCATTGTCAGAATGTTTGCTGGAGCAAGATTTAAGCTGCAAGACTACTTTATTTGTCCCAGAGGAAATTTGTCTTGGACATAAAGGCTTCCACACAAAAATACAACCATAGTGCAAAAACAGACATGAAGTGCACAGCACAGACAAGCACAGGCGGGCTGTAAAGGTCAGAAGTTCAGCAGGCGGGAGCAGGATTAAGGGGCCCTGACACACCAGGATGACTGTTGGCCGGCAGTTAATGTCAGGCCATTGGTGAGCGTCTGTCGCCTTAGCTGTTGCGGTGTGTCCTGCACTGTTGACACTAGTCGGTCCTTGTTTACAGTCCTGATTGCCGGCTTTTCAACCAATTAGACATAGAAAGTATGAGCAAGTCGGCCGTTGGCTGTAGTCTTTGTGGTGTGTTTAAGGGCAACTTTTTTGGCATGAGGCAACACAGTCGGCCTTCGTTGCCACTAGTTTTTTAATGTTGGTGTGTTGCGTCTTGGCCTAAAGAAAACAGTCCCACACTGGGCTCCGATACATAACACTAATGTCGGGAAAAACCTCTTTTTGCTTTGCAGCCTTGTGGATAATGTTTGTGTCTAAAAGCAGAGCTTGTGGCACTGGTTGGGCAGGGCCCATATTTATTATAAATCCCTCTTCTTAATGCTCCAAGAACTTTAAAATTGAAATTTACACAAAGGGTTTAGGGGGACAAACAAATGCTGAAGGCAGTGTTAGACATTTTTGTATTTTTTGTGGGCCCTTTCCATTTTTTCTTGTTCAGAATCGAAGTTAATTGCTCTTCTGTTGCCTCACAGCGGGAGCAAAATCCCCGATAAACTTATGGCGCAGGTTGAATATGCCTCTGAAATACAAGCAGGAAAGCCATCACTCAGAAATAGCTGCAGGCAAACCCTCCAACCAAGGACGACTGGACTGCAATTACTACTGAAGCTGAATAACGAAATTGGCCTTTATCCCGAGACTACGTGTGAACATTATGTAAAATAATGGGAAAATGGACTGTATGTATGTGCATGTAAGATGTAACCCATTAAATATAAAGTTGCAACAGATGGATGCCGGGTTAGGAATAAAAAATCTTCGTTCAAAGTGAAGAAAAGGACACGTTTATTCATTGAGGCATGTTTTCCACCAGCAGTACAGTGCAGGAGAGACCTGTAAGACAAACTCTTAAGTGATCACATAAAACATCCCATTTATGCTCAGAGTAACCAGTCAGACAAGTATGTTTGCTCGATGTGGAATACTGTTTTTTAGTTTGCACGTGATGCTAACAACAAGTAGGCTCCAATTTGTAGCGATAAGATAAGCAGAGCTTTGAGGAAAGTATGATGCAGGTATACAGACAGAAAAACTTAATCTGACAGTCAAATGCAAACAAAATCAATAACTGCATTTGTCATGTATTTGCAGCCCTTAGGAATGCAAAAAAGTGGTGAAATGCAAGGTTTCAAAGGTTTATTTTTGTGAAGTGAAATGCAATGTGGCAGGCTTGTAAGGCTGTACTGACAGACTACAAAAGAGGTTTCATGAATAAAAACTCAAGGTTGATTTAATGTTATTTCAAGTCAAAATAAATTGGATGAATATCCTTTATTCCTATGTTTGTTAGAAGGAGTGAAAGTGTGGTACTTTTTAATTTATTTAATTCCAAAATTTCCCTTTTAGTCATTTGATAGATACAGGCCTGGGCTTGAAGATATAATATGTAACTTCTCTGCAATGAATTGTCTACAACGCCAGTTTTATATTTTGTTAAGTTATGTACTTTAAATATCCTAAACATTTTCCAATAATGTTAAAACCAAAGAGAAATCTGTAATTTTCGTACTTGTCAGTGGTGTCATATCCCGTTTGCTCATGCATCAGGGATGTGGACATACATCAACTATCTATCAAGTTTTAAGCCACATTTTACAATACATTTTTAAGATATTGACCATTTATAAGTATATATTTTAAGCGGATACAGGATTTTAGTCATCAGATGTCTAAAATCTAAGTTATCAGAGAGACAAGCTGAGCAAACGCTCGCAGTAACTTAGCTTCAGCCCCTGCTGTGCCGAACAGCATAAGAGAAACACTGATCTGTGATATAAAACTACTTCATTCAGTGTTATTACCTGTTTAATCACCTAGTCCATTTGTTTTGGAGAGAAAAAAAACCTCTGGAAATAATGTGGCTTCTGGTTAACACTTCTTGAACATCTGGATCTTCAGTTATCACGAAAAAAAGCTGAGCACGTTAGTAGACGCTAGACTCAGCAGCTCCTCTGTGACAAGCCAAACAGCACTCGAGGATCACTGATTTTAATATTAAACTTCTTTATTGAGTGTTTCTAGTTTAAATCATGGGGTCGTTTTATATTGGAGAGGAAGAGACCTCTGTCAATAATCCAGCTCCCGGTCAAAAACCCCTGAATATCTGGATCTTAACCTTAAGAGAAACAAACTGGGCAAATAGCAGCAGCTCGACTCCAGCCCTGCTGTGCCAAACTGCATCCAAAAAACACTGATTTATAAGGAGAAACTGCTCTATTCAGTGCTTTTACTGGTATTAATCTGTTTATTTTGAAGAGGAAGAGACCTCTGCAGATAATTTGGCTCCCAGTAACAACCGATTGAATTATTAACACTGAAGTTATCCTAACCAGGAGAAGCTGACTGCAATGCAGACGCCGAGCAACAGAAAATTGCATATTGTATGTTTAAACACAGGATATCAATCAGTGACATCAGGTAACGCTTCAAACAAAAATTTAAATGAAAAGAATAAATCACTTTTAGAGGATGTTTGCAGCACTCACAGTGCAGTATGTCATGGGAAATCAGCAGCAGTCAATCACCAAATTCTCTTGCCTTAAGGTCTGTCCTCCTCACCTCAGCATCCAGCCTGATCCCACAGCTTTCACAATCAATATGTGCAAAATTATGTCTCGATTAGTATGACCCTGAAAGAAAAAAACTTATTTAATAGTAATTAGATCCTCTTTGCCTTGAGAGTGAGGGGGGAGAGGAGTTAGTTAGCTTTTCAAAATGAAAGTGAATGAGTGGCAGTGACTCCAGGACCCCAGAGAAAGTCAGCATCGCAGTTTGACTTCTAATGTGCTCCTAAAAAGTAAAAGCTGCGGTACAAAGCGAAAACGTTAAATATCACTTTGAGTCATATCCTTTAAGTGCCGTGACTCATTTTGTCTCTCCTGTCCTTCACACACCCGTCAAAGCTGACCTCAGTCCTCCCTTCGCCAGACCCCGTCTGCCGTCTGTCTCGCCTCAGTCTCTGGCTGTTCAGTGCCAACACATTACCGCAGGTCCTTGGCACTGCCGCTGGGTCTGGTTGGCACCCTGGTATCAGTGAAGTCCAACCTTGGGAACAAAGCAGCCTTTTCCAAAAGCCAGCCTGGCCCCTGGTATTAATAGGACTTAATATCCCATTGAGCGCGCGATCCGAGTTTTCCTTTGAACCTTGGCACTGGGGGAGATACAGACAAGTGAAGTAGGCTTCAATTTGGTTTGCAGATGAGACGAATAATTCAAGGTAAAACTGTCGGGTTCCCCCGCATGGTGATTTTTTTGAAGTGCACCTACCAGGGGAGGGGGCCATCCTGGAGAGGGAGAGTGGCGATGTGCCTTTTGTCTTAGTGCATCATTGTTTAGTAATGTGTTTGAGAATGAGGTGCATTTGGGAAGCGTGTTGGAAAGACAGGCTGTGACAGGTCTGTACTTTCAGCCGGCTGCACCGAGGGCATGTCAGAACGCACAAAATCTGGGTAAAAGCTTCCCTCCCTTCTTGTTTGATATCTGTAGCTGATCACTGGGGGTTAATGCATCATCTCTGAAGCCACACCGACATCCCACAGCTGTCACTCCGGTGTGAGAAAAAGTGCACTTCATTAAGTCTTTTTTTTTTTCTTTTTTTTTTTTTTTTTAGCAGGTAGCAAAGAGGTGTTTGGTGCTGGGTATCAGCAAATAGTTCTGTGTCTGGGACTGAAAAGATGTCTTTGTGTGTTGGCCAAGCTGCAGAGGCGGCAGATTTCATGATGCACCATCAACTACACAAGCAACAGTGAGGGTGAGAAAGACGGGTGGAGTGGAGGAGGTCAGACAGAGTGACAAACTCAAAGAAGTGTTGAGAAATGAGATGATGAAGTGATGGATAAATTCAGACAAGGACCGCACTAAAAAAATCACACAGCTGCTGTATCGATTTACACACAGATGCTTATGAGACGTGTGAAGCATCTTCTTATCTTTCTTAATAATGAATCCTGTAATGAAGCTGTCTGACACAGATGCTCCAGCAATGCAGCCAAAATCCTTTCATCGATAGTTGCGTTTAGGCCTCTCTCAGTGGCTAACTTATTTTCTCCTTCACTGTTCTTCCCTTGACATCTGAGATAGCAATCAAGTCTTTCCAGATCAATAAAGATTTTTTTTTCTTTTTGGAATATACAGCTCATAAAATGGAAACTGTAGTATAGTATATTTTCCTGATCTTGTCTGCAGGGTATTCAAGATGAGTAGCTGTTAATTCAAATATTATAGTGAGTGCAATGTTTCCATAAATAATGCAACTGACTCATGGAAACCTAACTTTTTTTTTGCATGGGAGCTCTAAAAGCAAACTGTTGTCATTAGCAGGGCTTCAACTAATGACTTCTTTCATCGCCAATTAATTTGATTATTTACTCAATCAATCGATTTGTTCTTTTATCTATAAAATGGTGAAAAAATGTCAATCAGTGTTTCTTAAAGCCCAAGATAACATCCTCAAATGTCTTTTTTATTTCTCCATAACCCAAAGATGTCTACCAGTTGGTCCGGATTGTTTTCTACCCTTGCTTAAGTCAAATTATTTTGAAGAAGCACATTTATTCAGGAATTTACAAAAAAAAAACCAGCAAAGATGAAAATCTGAAAAGGAAAGTAAGCCTTTGCTTACCAGAAATGTTCTGCTTTCCTCTTGTCTCAAAAGTACAGTTCCCCTGAAAATCAGAAGTACATACTGTATTTCTCCTCTTACAACTTTTGTCGATCTAAATAGTTTTGGTTTGAGTTGCAGAGTGTTGGAGATATCGACCGTAGAGATGTCTGCCTATAGTTCCTATATGAAACTGCTGCTGTGGAAGATTACGAGTAAACGGTTGTGATTTCTGGAAAGAGACATTGCTGCTGAATTCTTCAAATTTTTTATTTATTTTATTTTTTTTTTGGTGTTTTGAGCCAAGTGCTATCTTATTCCATTATATTGAAGAGAAGGCTGACATCTTTATGGCTGATATCTCCAACACCCTACAACTCACATCAGAACAGTCCAGATTTGTAAATGGCATTACAGGTTAGAGGAAAAATGTGTATTTTTGATTAAGGGGTAAACCGTACTTTTATGGGGGAACTGCGCCAGTTCTTCTGTTAGCAGGTTGTGATTACGTTGTGTAAAGTCTCTAGAGGGAGCTGCATTAAGTCTGATAAATTGCCTCAAGTGATTTCACTGTGGAGCTGGGAAGAAGTTAACTCACTAAAACTCTGTAGCTCCTCAGCTCTGCTTGTAGCAAACCAGAATCTCAATCCAAACTCTTGACAGTCAAATTTTGTTGTAGGTTACAGGCACCAGATTTGTCCATAGTTGGTCTGAAAATGTTATAAAAATGTAATGCTAAATTGTTAGAGTGCTCGTTAACCCTTTACCAGTCAACCAAGTCTGCTGGTCAATAACTTAAATAACAAAAATTACACATTATAGACTGTAGAATATGTTCACAAAATTCATCAATATATTAATTTAAAAAAAGAATCCCTAGGATAATGCCTAGTAAAAAGTGCAAAAGTCAATGTAATAAAATAGAAATCTGAAATAAATAACGTCATACAATAAACATATAAAAATAAATAAGATAAAATAAATAGATGCAAATGAAAAATTGGGGAAAAAAATCAGTATAGAATTTATGGTTTAAAAAAAAAACATAAAAATAAATACAAATAATAATAATAAATTTAGTGGAAAAAAAATCTATTTAAAATGTATGGTAGGAAGTAGCTAACTAAATATGATAAAAATAGAATTGAAAAGACTTTCAGTAAAGTCAAAATACGCAAGTACTCAAAATAATCAAAACTGCATTGTCGGTATAAAATTAAATTAGGTTTGGTTAAGTATTTAGTGAAGCAATTGGAGTGCAAAAAATGTCCACCATGTGGTTACAATGCCTGTTAGGGTTAAATACTCTCATGACCCCTGAACTTTATCTTGCAGACCCTTGTGGGGCTCTAGATAAGGCTGTGCGATATGGAGAATATCAAATATCACAATATTTTTGGCCAGTTGTAATGCAGCATTTAAAACCAAGAAAAGGCAACATATTACAATACCTGAAATCTAAGCTGATATCTAGATATCCTGTGTTAAATCACAATATGAATTTAATATTGGCATTTTGCCCAACCCTAGTCCTTACCTCCAGGTTGAAAACAAAAGATGTAATACACATAGACCATTTGTTCTGCAAATAGAAGAAAAAGAGATACTGAGGAAAGAGCCATTTTGATTTAATATATGTAATAATTCATTCACATTTCCATACAGAAAATATTGACCTCCTTTTTATCGGCTACCTTCTAACACCCTCTGCTCTATCTCCTCTTCCTTCTCTCTGCCCACACGCCACTTCCACACACATCTAACACATCGTATTTGTTTCCCTGCCATCCTGGCACACCACCATTTCCTAATCTTCTCCTTTTTTCTTCTTTATCTCTCCCCTGCCCGCTTTGCTGTTATGTTCCCCTCCCTCCCTCCCATCTCCCTCTGCAGCAAACGGTGCGGCCCACCTTCTTTGCCAGGAAGTTTGAAGCCAGCGTGAACCAGGAGATAGTGAACCAGCTGGACGCCTACCTGTTTGGACCGCTTCCCCAGGGAACGCAGGGGCTGAACTCGTACTGGGAGAACGTGTACGACGAGCCGGATGGCGTGGCCAGTCTGTCTGACACGCAGCTCACGTACTTCCACTCCTTCTCGCGGCTGGGCCTGGCCAGAGCTGCCGCCTCGTTGCAGGGAAACCCAAAGGACCACAGCTGCAGGTAAACACATCCACCTTAACAAATACTTTTTCACTCATCGTGACACGCCTGCACCGCCATACGCAGGTGCATTTGGTTTGTTTTGACTCTCAAAACCAGCCGCACCCGTGTTGGCATAAAACCACAACATAAAAGCTTTTGTGTGTCTGTTGATGCATCTTCTCTTTCGTGGAAATAGGAAAGCAATAAATAGTTCCAATCAGCTACTGGGAACTCTGGGTAATGCAATTCATTGTGTAACACGATACGATGCCCAGTCAATTTATCCCGGAGATAATGAGGCTATGTGGGTCATTGAAAGCTGTCCCTTCAGGCCAGTTTATTATTAGTGGAAATGTATGAATAGCAGTGATGTTAACATGCTGTATGTGGTTTAAAGTGAAGAGGGAACCGTGCTGTGCTTTCATATTTTATGGCCAAATGGAACATTTAAGCTGCGTGTACTTCAGTCAAGGTTTTCAGCAGCATATGTTTTCAGGAGCATCTGGTGTAGGAGCACTTTAGGTTAGCTTTCCTTTAGTTTCTCTGCACAGCGATGAAACCCAGACGCAAAGTGATTAAAAAACAGTGACAAATTAAATATGCTGATTCAGAAGCCGAAAACAGAGGTGCAAATTGCTAATTTGTGTATGTGTGACAGAGAGCGGCGTGTAGCTCATAAAAAGCATCTTACCTTGAAACAGAATGAAAAAACAACAAACTCAACACCTACAATGGCAAACATTGAGATGACATCTTTATGTTCATCAGTGAACATAAAAATGACTCAGTGTGAGGCAGGATAATGGGAAATATACAGAACACAGCGTGAAGGAAAGTATTTGTTTGAACAAGATATGGAGACACGCTGTGATTGGATCTGCTGTAGTTTTTGTTGGTAGGCGTCCAAACTGCCGATTCATATTGTTCCAACCAGTTCCAGAAAACTTCTGGGAATCTAGCTGATGGGAACTTTGAGTGCAACGTCACTTGCTGTTGTGGAGTAAATCTAAGAGGCAAAATTAAAATGAAAATTAAAAAACGATCGCCTCATGTCAGCTGAGGTGGTTTGCGCTTCATAAGAAGGGCGTCCCGGTGCCACCTCATACTGCTGCAATGTGGGTGTTCTGTAAAGTCCTGCGGGTAATACCGAGCAGAGAAAGGAAGCATATTTCCATCTGTCAAACCTCAAAACCATCTACGGCTGCAGCTGTTTCCACTCATACAGCTGTTTAAAGGCAGAGCGAGAGCAGAAGACGGTGGTTAAATACATGCATGCGTGTGTCTATGATATATAACTTATAATATATTTCTATGTATTCATTGCCCGCAAAGTGGCCTGTGAGAACAAGCATTTCCTTTAAGTGAAATGGAAGTTAGATGGTTTTAAGCTTCGGTACTGTGATGCATTTTCCACGTGAAGCGGAATATTTGAGCAAAGTACAGCTACAAGACAGATTTAAACTAAATCCTTTGAATGTGATTGGATCGCTAAAAAGTGGGTGGGCTTTGAGCTCAGCGTGATATGGAGCTAAAAACGAACTGTTGGCTCCACACACACACACACACACACACACACACACACACACACACACATACATACCTCCCTCACTGTTAGATCAGGAGGAAGACCAGGAAGAGATGAATGACCTCCACCACAAAGGTTTTGCCCGCTGATATCCAAACACACATCTCCTCCTGTCTCTCTCCATATTGCTCTTTGAGCTATAACAAGCATCAGGCATGGAAGTGTGCTTTATATGACCTGCATGGCTAGCTAGTTGCCCAAAGTCTTTGATTGGATTAACATTTGCAAACGGCACAATCACAACCGTGGTGATACTCAGTACAACAGAACTCCCTCTTGTGTGATATTGCTTCATTTTACAGGAAATCTCATTAAAATCTGCAGAAAGATATATTCTTTCTGGCTGAGGTTTTTATATTACATGTAATGAGTGTGTCCTGCTTTGCAAGTTTCAGGTTTCTTTGCAGGTGTTGTGTCAAAGTTTGTGTGTTTCCTGTATTAGATAGTGATTAACTTTCATGTTAATGATGTACCTAATTTCACTCACTTGACATGGCAGGTTTGAGTCTCATATTTCACAGAAATGCACAGACGTCCCTCCTTTAGTAGAGGAATGTGAAAACACCTCTGTGTTTTGACAAGTCGGTATAGTCAAGCTCAGACATTTTATGATACAAAAACAGAAGAAAACACATTTATTAAGGGAAAGGGATCTTAAATTCTTTGAAGCCTGAGAAAAGGGAGGGTGATGAGCAGCTCAACAAGAAATGGCCTAAAAATGAGTAAAAAGTTACAAGAAAAATGTAGAAAAATAAGCAGAAAAAATAGTACAGTAAAAAACAAACTAACAAAAAAAAAACCAAGCAAGAAAATGAACCGGAAAGTGCAAAAAAAACAGTATTTTTTCTTTTGTTTTCTGTTACAGAATTTTAAAAATATAATTAAGAGAATAATAAATACAGTTTTCTTGACATTTTTCTCTCTTTTTTCATAATATTTAACAATTCCAGCTAATTTTCAGACCTTTTTGTCACGTTTTAGTTTTTTCAAAAAAAGTGTAATTGCGGGACATTTCTTGCCAAGTTGCTTATTATGTTTTTCCTGTGTTTAAAAACAAAATCAACCCAATGTTCTTAGATTTCAAAGGTTTAAATGCTTGTAAAAAAGGCATCTGAATGCAGCACAAAAAAGTGATCCAGGTGTTTGTAGGATTAAGTCTCAAGTTCTCACATGCAAACTATAAGACTTAATGTCTGAATGCTTGCAAAGCTGTTTTACAGGTGTTTTACAAAGCTGACTCCAGATTCTTTCACTGGATTTTATTTGGGATGGAGCTAATTGAGCACAGATGAGTAGGCGGGTTCATAATAAAAAGAATAATTTAGGTGCCATGTGTTCACCTTTCTGTGATGACCATTAGCATAGCAGAAATATATTAATGAATTTTTCAGTAACCTGCAACCAAAACAAAAATTCCATCTTCTGCACATCAACAAGAGACATTTCTAATTGTTCCTGAAGTCCTCTGCTATATTTGGGGATCAAAATGATCATTATCAGTCATTTTGGTAAATAAAAATGCTTCTTTCAAAAGAGCAAAGTCATATGTCATCTAATAATAAGGAAGTACCATTATAACTTGAAAACAAACAAGGTCAGAAAGGTGTTTGACAGTTCTGGAAACACCATCAGAGGAGCAGTAGATGTAGTTGATTTATTTTATGGAAATTCGGATGCCTTTTCACTTGGATGTAACGGCAAAACATGAGCAGCACAAATTTACCCAGCATATCCATGTTATGTGTTATCCATGCTGACACGTAATATGGTTGGCGGTATTTTCCAAGCTTTAGTAGAATGTCATAATTTAACACACAGCGCCAGACAGCCGCACCAGTCTTATGACGTCTTCTGTCATAAATTAATTACTGCAGCATTACTTGGTGGGAGCCATGAATAATACAATATTTCTCATAATTCTTGACAAAAGGCATTGCTAATAATCTTCACTGTGTTACAAGATAAGTCTTTGATACAAGATTATGAAGTTTATGAGCAAAAATCAGGAACTCGCAACTAAATACTGTGAGATGAGTCACAACCGCAGCGAGGCATCATTAAGATCTAGCTGGGGAAAAAAGTGGAAATTAAAGGTAAAATGAGCCTCGTGACTTTCTTTTAGATCAGTCACACTCTGGTTTATTGGCCAATAATTACATACACTGTGTGTGTGTGTGTGTGTGTGTGTGTGTGTGTGTGATCACATGAGGCCTGCATGGTGTGGCATCATCTGTGTTTTATAGATTTGCAATAAAAACCGATCAAGGTTAAGCTTTGAAGTCAAACTAAGTCACTAACGGCTGAGATCATTTATTTAACATTGGGGAGACCATTTCAATCAACACCTTCTGCAACCCAGCCCTACAAGAGAGTCTGGGGGGAATTCCCTCTTAACTTAAGAAACTAAATCTTAGTTTGGGGATCTCAAAGTTTTGATGACCGAGTTCCATTTTCGGGGTCCAGCGTATGATCAGCTCTCTCACAGAGATGCCGGCTTTACATTTTTCACAGAGCCAAACGACGGCGGCATCATGACTCTTCAGTGTGTGATTTTAGTAGTGCTACCCCCTGAACTTTGAAATATCGAAATCATCAGTCGTCATCAGACGGGGTCGTGACTCACTGACGTCAGGCGACATGAGGGCTTTCGTTGCCGCTAGTTCTTTGCTGTCTGTTTAGTGAGTCTGGGTGTTTACACAGAACTCGATTTGGCGCTCATCTGCCAGCTTAAAGGTGACATTTTAAGCATATTTGAGTATTGAGGGTGGGTGCTCCCCCCTCCAATATGTGTAAAAGAATTACATCCGGGGTGCAGCTACGTATTTTGCATGCATGTCGAATTCAGATGTGCCTCCAGCAGATGAACGGGTCAGCGTCAGTGTGAGACTGGAGCAGGAGAGAGGGAAAGCCCACAGAGAGGGATTTGGCTCTTTTAGCAGCCCGCTGTGACTCGACTGGAGAGACTGTGGAGTAAAAGCCTGAATGGAGCTTCTGTGCAGGCCAGGCTACGTCCCGACCCTGTCTCACTGCCTCTCACACTGGCAGCCGCGTCTCTTTTGGGGAAAGACGGGGGCAGGAGGGAACGGGAGCCAAGGGACGAGGACAGAAAGCAGGATGAAAGAAGGAGAAGAGAGGGGAGAGGAGAGGAGTGGAGGGGGAAAGTCAGATGGGAGAACAGAGAAGAGGAGAAAGGGGGAAAGACAGAGGGAGAAGGGAGCAGGAGGGGAGCCAGTGTGCTCTGCTATCCTTGTGGGTGTAAATATTTGCTGTTCTGCTTGTCAGGGTAGCATTTACCGGGACGGGTTGACTCCTGGTCCTTTAGTGGAATACTGATGAGGCCATGGGCACTGGGGAGCAGGGCGGGATAGTGTGTGTGTGCGTGCGTGTGTGTGTGTGTGTTAATCTGTATGTGTGTGCAAAAAGGGGAGAATAAAGGCGAACTCAAGGAAGCAAACGAGGCGAAGGATGAGAAATGTAGGCGCGAAGGAGTCAGAGAGCAGCTGTGGAGCGTTCCCCAGCAGTGCCCACCCTGGCCCCTTTTTAGTTTTTCCAGAAGTCACTCGGGCTGGCTGCCCCCCGAGGGCCCCGGCCCTGTGCCACGTATGAGGCGTCACACAAACAAACAACAGACTAATCAGAGGGGCAAGACCTTCATTCGGCTTCAGCTGACTGGATGACCCAGTTCAACTTTGTTTTACGCAGACTTGTAATGTGTTTAGTTGGATTGTCTGTGTGCGTTCACAACTCTGACTAATGTGAATCTGCTGCCAATACAGCCCATGACTGTTCTGTAATTTTCTGTAAGTGCAGAACGCTGCGGTCTCAGCTGTCACATGTCTTCTTTAACCATCATTTCCATTTCAGAACCAGAGCACATGTTGAAACATCCAGCTCAGGGGAAAGCAATAATTAGCAGAAAAGAAGCTTGTCATTTACTTACTCAAGTACTTTGACTTATATGAACTGTTCACGAGTCCATATTTATCTTTGATCTGCTTTGATAGTTATGTACAAGCATGAAAATTGTTTTTTAAAGGGATACTTTATTGATTTTCACCAAGCTTTATATCATAATAATGTGGGTGGTATGTGTAAATGAACTTTGGTAAACTCCATCAGATCTCACGGCTCTCCTCTCAGCTTAAATTTTCGCTGGCTCTCGGGCTGTTGCTTCAACTACAGATTGTACTTACACATTTTTGTACACACACCACCACGGACAGAAAGAGTACAGAAGCATATCGAGAGAAAGAGCTGCTCCTTACTCTTTATCTATCTCCGCTCTCAAATTCAGAACAAATTCAGATCAAACACTGAAACTAGTCAGCGCTGATCAGATGCAGCCCAAGATTCTGTGACTGTATTTACTTTTTCTTGCCTGTTTTTTTCAGAAACATATATTAGTGCACTGTTTAGCTGTAATAGAGAAAAAGCGCAACACGTCACACACTGAAAACCACTTGCTCACAATTTGCATTTAAAGGCTGAAACACTAACAAAAAGTTAACAAGTCGTCCATCTGTTTCAGTGTCCTCTTCTTACTTTGCTGATTTTGGAGAAATGATCCCACTCAATCTCCAGGAGTAAAATGCTGTAATATTTGCAATTTTTTGATCAAATCATGGGCTCTGATCATTATGTAAGCTAACAATAATCAAAATACAGTCTTGCGTGGCTTAGTTAGCTTCAGCCTCTACACTTTGCCAAATTATCAAAATGCTTGTTTTTTTTTCAGATTTGATCAGATGAGAAAGACTTTAATGTCCCGAGGGGCAATTTGGTTTGCAACATTAGTCAACACAACCAATTCACACTATAATGAATAAATAGGACAAATAAAGGCATAAATACATATAACATACAGTAGAGGTCATCAAATTTAGTTGTTGCGAATATGAAATATTCATCTGTAATTGTTCATTTCAAGGACAGTAGGGCCTAAAGCTTTTTAAAAAACCCAACAGCTGAGGGAACAAATGATTTAAGAATTCTGTTTGACTTTGCCCTCTTAGAGAAAGTAAACCTCGCCCCTGATGGCAGAAGTCGAAACTCTGCATGGAGAGGGTGATGTGGGTCTGCTAAAATGACCTTCTGCCCTCTGAATGGCTCTGACTTGGTAGACATTGTCACGATTATGCAAGTTAATGCCAATGATTTTTTGGCAGTTTTCCCATATCTTCCCACTGATGCCCCATGTCTTATTGCCTAAAAGCTCAGTTTTTCAGTTTGGCGGTTTATAAAAACTTATAAAAACTTTACTGTGTTGGTAATGCATCCCAAAACAAAGCAGCTCAAAGGCATTTGGGTTTTTTTTTGCTTGCGGACGTTAAATGACAAATAGGACCCTACACATAAACAAAAGTTAATGAGTTATGCAGTGACGTAGTTATCAGAAGTAAATAGACTTTCTTTCCTCTGTAAGGAACATTTTGTGGGTTGTTCATTGTCCTTTTCATAGACACAGCGAATAACCTGAACAAGGCTGCACACACACTGAAAATTAAATTATTCAACTTTTTCTGGTTCTTATTCATAAAAGAAAATATGTGGGGAACATTAATATAATATTATTTTTTCAATATGTTAAAGTAAAAAATACAAGTGTTGGTAGCACCAGTCAGTTTTCTTCCTTTAGTTCCTCTAGAGTTAAAGTTGTCTTAAGCATCGTCAGCACATAGCCACAATCGTCTTATTTGGCAACATAATTGCATACATAGTCAGAATATAGCATACATGTTAACAGTTGGATTTTAAAATCATATATGTACACAAAAAAACATCAAGCTATTGGTACTCAGATGTCAATCGTGGTCTGAAAAATTTATAAATGGATCGAATCCAAGCGTGGGCATAGCAACCACCAAGCAATGTTTCATGGGAATTATCAGCACGGTCAACACGTCTTTGACCAATTGGTTTTCTGTTAAAGGTCATTGAATTAATGTCCACCATGTCACACAATTACAGAGCACATTGACTTCAACTAACCTTCACTGCGAGCATGCATTAGCATCCAGCCGCATTAGCATGTCCAAGGCCTTCTAGACGTTATCCAGATGAATCTAGATATCCGCCTCCTCTTACACTGTTGGCCCCCGAGAGGTGGCACAGCGGATAGGTCAGCATGTATCAGGTTTGCTAATGGATCCTCGCTCTCTCTGTGTGTCCTGCCAGGTACTTCCCCATGGGCCACCCAGTGTCGGTGCATCTCTACTTCCAGTCAGACCAGTTCCAGGGCTACCTGGTCAGGCACCATGCCACTAATCTGGCTACGAGCAAGCTGGAGACCATGGAGACCTGGGTGGCACCAAAGAAGAACTTCAAGCTGACCACACCTCCCAGCAGCACATTCAGCAGGCTGCAGTTCGCAGAGGTGAGTCATTTTATCCGACTGCATGGCGCAGCATTTATAAGGGGGTCATACACATTTTACCAAGAAATATCTTTGACTTTTCTGGGATTTGAGGCAAACTAAAGACCATACATTCTGTGAAACGCCCATTAAAACTCCTTACGGGATCCTTTTCATTACTATATAAAAGCTTTTTAAAATATATATCATTTAAAAAATTAAAAAAGCAATTCGGGATTAGAACTGATATTTAAATACAATTTAGGAGCTGTTCATTATTCATGAGAGGGGAGGGAGTGGTGCAGAAGTACTGGGGAGGGACTTATGTTTTTTTTTTATTTTGGCTCGGGGAGAGGCATTCTTGTCTTTAAAATGTTTGCAAATTTTATAGAAAAAAAAATCTTTTTTTTTTGTTTTTTGTTTTTTTTTCCTTGAAAAAGTTTTGGCTATTTTTAAATAAAAAATATGGGCACTTTTTTTTGCCTTCCTGGTTTGGAAGGCATGCTTTCTTTAAAAAAATCAGCTAAAGTTTCTTAATTTATTACAACTCGAAATTGTAAAAACAGAAATTTTCATTGGATTTTCAAATTTCTGATGGTCCTGGAACACATCATGTTTTATTATACAGGTTTGTGAGACACAATTCAATGACCTTTCTAGAACTTTCAGGATATATTTATGTATTTATAGTTTTCCAAAACTTTTCCAGGCATGTAAATTGCTATTTGCAATTTCCATGACATTTCCAGGTTTTTCTTGACCACACCAACCCTGATTTATTTTTAATTTACATTGAGGTCATTTGTTTGGCATGAGTCGAAAAACAATCAGTCAGCCATTGCTAGTGAGAGGAAATGAGTTCTATAAAAACTTTAAGCACCACATAGGAATAACATGGCTCTTCAGCATATAATTAGAGGTGAGACATACAGCTCATTGCCGCGGTGGCCTTATATTCATTGCTATGGCGACCTTGCCGAAGCTCATAGCGCCGCATCTCCACACAATTAAACCGGCGCCTGTAATGGCCTTGTAAAATGTAAATTGATTGAATTCATCCAAGTTTATAGGGATGAGCGCTTCATGTGCTGCTTATTTGTTGCTTCCTAATAGAACGTCTTCTCACCTTCACACTGGAATGCTTCCCTTGATTGTCTTGTTATGTTAATCTGTGTTTCTGTTTACCACAACGCCTGTTTAGGATACAGCAGCTCGGCTGTGATGTGACAACCACACAGTGCCGTATTAAAAAAGGACAAAATTAACTGAGTGAATGTAAATTGACCTTTTCTCTCTGGTTTATCATGCACAGCTTTGTGGGAAGCGGAAATGTCAACAAACTTGTAAACGAATTTGTTTGCTCTGTTTGAGCTGGCAGACCACACTCGTACACCTGGACACGCCTTGACCCCGTTTTACCTTTACCTTTTACCTGACCTGTGCTGAGCTCTACTTTCTCATTATTGCCCCGGGCTTTAATCTGCTGAGGTTTTTTTGTTTGTTTGTTTGTTTTATGAAACTGCCAGTTCTCCTGCGTAAATGGCAGGAGTTTTAATGGACTGAATCAAGAGGAACAGAGAGAGAAAAAGGGAGGCACTGCGACTGATAGAGGGAGAGTGACGGAACAACAGAGCAATAGAAGCAATATAGAAGAGAACCGGGGAAAGAGAGAGAGCATGCACGCGATTGAAAATGAGAGAAAGAGAGGGGGCGTTGGGCTGCAAGGCGACTTGGTTGGCAGTGTTTGTTCTGCATCCCCAGCAGTGGGAGAGATGTGCGGCAAAGAGTAGGGATTATCATCTGCACACTGCATCACCACGGGCCGCCATGCACACTAGACACCAAGGATTGAGCCCGCTCGGCAGAATCAGACGTGGACAAGATGAAACCTTATTTAAACAGAAGCGGTGCCAGGAAATACATTATCCATTGTCTTGTAATATGTGTTTGAATATTCAAAAATATGACATATAAACTAAAATGTAATATATTTTTTATGTCTCTGTGCCGGAGATAGCTGAAAGCTTGTGATTTTCGGGGTTGTCAGTCTGTCCATTTGTTCCATTCTGGTGACCACAGTAATTTGGCATTAACATTAAATTGGATTTAAAGATGAACTGATTAGGTTTTTGTGATAAAAGATCAAGGTTTGGCAGAATTGGCCACTCAGACTCAAGAATGAACTGATTCGATCTCGGTGGTCAAAGGTCACTGTGACCTCACCAAACATGTTTTTGGCGATAACTCAAGAATTCATATGCTATTTCTGACAAAATTTCACACAAATGTTGGCCATACAACACCGTAACTCAGGAAAAGAAGGAGCGGCATTTGATCTGATGATGATTTGGTGACTTGAAACTGTGCTGATTGTATCGATCTTTTGTGCCATCATGGATGAAGGATGTGTGTGAAGCATCCGTGTTTTCACAGATATGGATGTGAACTGTGCTTGCAGGAGTATAACCACATGGCAGAAATTCTATTTTTTAACAGCAAAAATTTCGGTTTTTAATCGGCTGTGGGCCCAGAACTGTTGCTGTGTTTGGGGCTCAGGTCGGGCTTGGCCAGAAACTGTGCAGGTTCAGGTAGGGTCAGAGCGGAGTGGTAACTTAGAGGGATCCAGACGGCCGGTCGCCATGCGTGTCCCTCTCACTAAGCCCTGTATGTGTGTCTCGCCTATGAAACCATGAGTGACAGAAAAGTGATGTGGGTTGCGGCTTTTATCTGGTGGCTCAGCCTGAGAAAGCATTCACAGTCTGGCACTGTGCAGAGGCTGTCAGTCAGTCAGTTTGTCCATCTGTCATTCAAAACGCGAGCAGAAAGAGCTTGAATAAGACAGCGTGGCGTAGTGGCAGTAACGCTGTGCTTTTTGTCAACTTAGCAGATATGACCCATTATACTAAAGCTATATGCTCGAGTTTGCTAGATAAACCATATGGCTGGCTTAACAATATGTTCCCTGTCCTCCTTTAGATATAAAGGAAGACGGATATGTCTTTCTTTTCACTCCTGTACCGCCGCCTCCCAGCTGCCTTTATAGGCCTTTTTACAGCATGATTTAGTGCGGGACCACTTACAGCCCACACAGTTAAAATTAGTATTTCACCTCAAGTCAGACTTGACATTGAGAGGTATATTACTCTTTGTTGGACAAATCTTTTACAGCAGGCTGACTGACTTTGACTGATGCGTTAGTCCTTGTTCTACCACAATGTATGTACACATGCATATTGTGGGAGAGGATATATGGGTGACAGAATGACAGGAACACATTAAGATGTAATGTTTCCCAATACAACCTGCAGCCTTGAAAACTATGAAAGAGTGGAATAAACAACGTCAGAGCTGTAATGATTAGATGATTCATCTAGTAGTTGATTGACAGAAAATTAATTGGCAATTATTTTGACCATAAAATGATCCTTGTTTTTGTTTTTTGACCGTTCCATTCTTCTTAAATGTGAGAATTTGATGCTCTTCTATGTCGTAAATGAATTAACTGAATAGCGTTTGATCTTTGGACTATTGGTTGGATAAAGCCATAGACTATACAAAATAACGGACGTAGCCACCATGGTGTCACCCACTAGTTTGAGTTTTGAAGCCACAAGTTCAGCACTGGCCTATGGGAGCTGGAAGTGGCCTTATTTGGAGTTGAGGTGGAGATAACTCAAACACTAGCTGCTAGCTTGGTTAGTACGGTTGGTTCATTGGAAAAAACAGGCTGAAAACCATTACAATAACATATTCTTGCTTGAAAAGCTGAACATTCAGCTCCGTAGTGGTTCTTTGAGTATAACTAAACGCTGAACAAGACTGTTTTAGATTAATGAAATTTTACAATTAACTTTCATCAGCTCAAAACACGCTGAAAAAGCAACAGCTACAGCTAAACCTACACTCTGTTAATCTGGGGCGTCGTGGTTACATTAACCAACATTACTGCCGCAGTTAGTGACTTGTCAACGTATGACATCACCTTTGACTCAAAAGGCCCATGCACTTAATTATGCATAACTTAAAACCTTGAAAATTTGGGCATTTTAATATTGGGTTCTAAGGAGATTAACTCTTTCTTGGAGACTGTCTCAAATGGCCATTAGAGAACCTGCAGGTTTTTTTGCACTCCCACATTGGCTTCATTTTTTTAATCTCTGGAAGTTGCTGCTTGGATAAAAATACCATTTAAAGATTTCACCTTGGGTTCGAAGAAAACTTTTTCTGACATTTTATTGATAAATTGATTAAATGAAAAAAATATTTGGCAGATTAATCGACAGTGAAAATAATCATTAGTTAGAACTCTAATCATTTGGCTGACATAGTCTCAAAAATGCAAAATTATAAGCTTCGAAAAAAGTGTTACAGCACAATTGCATTGTTCCTGTTATTTTCCTCACGCTGTACACAAAAAGTGTTTATCATCTGGCCAGATCCAGCCACATAAGGCCCCACATGTTTAAGATTTATTGTTTATTTTTCTAGTAAATATTTATTCCTCCCAGGCTTTTATTTTACTGTATTCATTTAATTTACTGACAAATCTGCATAGTTGGGATGGGAAAATAATTTCCTGTCTCATCTGCAAGGAAAAAGTTGGAATATAATTTCCAAGGCTAAGCCAGACCCCCCTGTTTCCAGTCCTTATGCTAAGATAACCAGCTGCTGGCTTCATATCTATTGTACAAACTTGAAAGCGGTATTGATCTTTTTATCTGATTTTTTTGTAAGAAAGCAAAGAAGCACATTTCCCAAAATGTCAAAGTGTTTTTTTAAGTCTGGTTTGATGCATCTCGCTCCACAGTGTGTCTTTATTAGCAGCCGTCTTACCCAGAGTCCCTCAGTAGTGTAAACGTGTCCCGGGGGAGTCCTCCGGTGCGGCTGGTGAGCACCTGGGTTTGATTACCCTCACAAACAGTGCCACTAATAAGCCTCTGAACGGGGCCTCGAGGGGCAATGATGCCCTATGGTTTTAAGTAGGGCCAGATGTACACTGGGACTGTCCATGCTGCTGCCTGATTAAATTGACGTGTCTCATTTAATGGAGGCGTGGGCGCCAGCAAGCTGGCGACGTGCTGAAAAGGTCTGAAAGGTTGTCAGGTCAGGAGAAAGAAATGGAGCTGAGGTGGATGATGACATGGGAGCATTATGTGCTTTTTACTAAGAAAGGAAGGGGACTGAGCAGACGATAAAAACGGGTAATTGACAGGAATAATGGGTAATATTTGAAGGAAAGCAAAATGTATAATCAACGAGTCATTATCAGATGCGATAAGATTTTCCCTCTGCTTTTAAGCAGAGAGTAAATGAGGGATAAATCTACTTTAATTAACAGTGGCTGTCAGTAATTGCTGGTTATGAATGGAAAATCTGAGTAATCGGCCCAAGTGAGTAAACAATGTGAGTAAACAGAGATGTGAGCAGCTGAAAAAAAGAGGGGAGAGGTCACAGCAAGGATGCCAGATCAGCATTAGTTCCTCAAAAGCATGTTCTTCTAAGTATAGCTGAGAGCGAAAGAAGGTCATAAGCCTCCAACTTGGTGAGCGGTCGTGAGGCTTGATTGGGTATTGGTCTTAAGCCAAAGCTTATTGGGTGGAAGCAGCAAGGGACAGGTTGAGTGTGGAGGTCATCGTAAGCTGGAGGCTGAAATGGGCCACAAGTTAATCCCTGTTTGACCCAGTGGCATACTGGAAGAAAGGATCCCTTGCAACTGGTGGCTTCTTCTATTAACTGCAGATCCATAAGTTGAATTTAATCTCCAACACAGCAATGCATTAGTCCCAGAAGAGAATAACTGCAGCATTTTAAGTTAAGATTTAGGGGAATTTAGTGGAATCTTAACGTTGAGGATTGCAGATTGCAACCAGATGAAGCTTCTCCAGGTTAGAATTCATATTGTGTTCATGTTCCTTTAGTGAACCGAATTATTCGCAGAGGTCTCTTCCTCTCTGGAACAAATGGACGTAGTAATTCACACGACTAAAAACACCGAAAAAAGTAGTTTCACGTCACAAATCAGTGATTCGACTACATTGTTTGGCATGTCGGGCCGCTAGCCTAGCACCTGCTAATGTGTGTTCACCTTTTTTGTCTCTGATAACTTAAAAGCCAGATGTTGGAGAGGTTTCAACAGAGAAACGAGTTATCTGCAGAGGTCTCTTCCTCTCCAGACGAGGGGATTTAAACCAGTAAAAATATAGATAAAAGCAGCTTGACAAAAACAAAACAATATTAAATGCTTTTGCCACGAAGGGGCTGCTAACTACTGTGGTCGACGTAAGAATGCAAATGGCCCTATTTAGAGCCAGTGTATTGCTTGTTCGTTCCAGGCTAAGAGTTACTGCAACATTTAAAGTTCCAGTGTGTATGATTTAAGGGGATTTAGTGGAATCTAGCTGTGAGGATTGCAGATTGCAACCAGCTGAAACTTCCCCTCGCTAGAATTATTTCGGCCGAAATAATTCTAGCGAGGGGAAGTTTCAGCTGGTTGCAATCTGCAATCCTCACAGCTAGATTCCACTAAATCTAAAATCTAAACTTCCCCTCGCTAGAATTCTTTCGGCGTTCATTGCTCAGGAGGTTTTTACTGTGAGATTTATTATCCACAGAGTTTTTTTCCTCTCTAGAAAAATGGGCCCAATGAGTTAAATTGATAAAAACCCAAAATAAAGTGGTTTTACATTACATGTCAGTGTTTCACTGACCCTGTTTGGTATTTTGCAGATCCACGTGGCCAGCACCTGCAAATGTGTGATCTCTAAAGGAGCTGAACTATCCACAGAGGTCTCTTCCTCTACGGAACAAACAGCTGATGAGTTAAACCAATAAAAACACTAAATAAAGGTGTTTCATTTTAAAATCTGTGTTTGTCAGACGCTGTTTGGCATGTCAGAGACAGCCTGTTTGCCCAGCACCTGCGTATGTTTGCTCACCTTTTTTTCTCTAGTTTAAATCCAGATGTTTAGGAGGTTTACACTGAGACCGCAGAGGTGTCTTCCTCTTAAAAACTGACAGATCAGGTGATTTAAACCAATAGAAATGCTAAATAAAGCAGTTTCAAACAAAAACACTGCAACAGACAGTGTTTTTCTGACACTGCTCGTTGCAGTCGGGCTTCTAACTACGGCTGCTGATGCGAACACGCGAATAGCCCGATACAGCCAGTGTTTTGGTTTGTCCATTCAGAAACATGCCAGTAAACACAGCAATCTCCGCAGACAAAGACCGGCTTCTTATGTTGATTTAAACTGCTCATTCCAAGATCACAAAAGCACAAAACTTCTCATTTTCATGTGATTACAAGTTAAAGAAAAACTCTCATTATATTCCATTTCTGCCAATATATTCCCCTAAATCCTACACACTGGACTTTTAGGGTGATAAACTTAACAAATGTTGTTAAAATGTGTCTGCAAACTTTCAGCTGTTGTGGAAACAATGTTGTGTATTGCGTGGGCATGAGCACCTCGAGCACTATGCATAGAAGCACAATAGGTCAATATGTAGTACTATATTTTATACTTGGATAGGAATTGCCTGTGTGAGCAACATATTCAATATATGTGTGCAAAAAGTGAAAAGCCACTCGACTCGTCTGGCCTGAAACTGCTTGAAAAAGTGGAACTGCAGTACATGTTTGTTGCCGAATAAACTATGGGCAAGAACCAGAAGCCAGTCTCGGGGGGTCCCCTCCTACCCACAGTATGTGAATCTTTTCCGGATCTCCCTCTCACAACTCTAACTTTAGTCGGCCTTCTGCCGGCTCACTCCCAGTGGATTACAGTGAGATTCTTCTGTCAATAATCTCTTCATTTCTTTCTGGGGCTCCAAACGAGACTGCTGCCAATCAATCGGGGATGTAGAGTGTGCCAGCGAGTCAGCCTTGAATAAAGTAATGAGCTACAGAGGTGCCAGACAAGAGAGTTGATTAGTAATTTAAAAAGAAAAAGAACCAAGGTCCAAGGGGGCAGAAATGGCAGAGGTCAGTCCAATAATTGAGATGAAAGTGAGGTGTCTTTTACAGATGGCCAACACGCACACACGCTTTGTAATTTATGCAAGTAGTGTCTATTTATACTGTTACATCGCAATCTCAATTCTCAAAGGATGTAATACAGAGTCAGTTCCAGTCAGCCATTGATCGTCCAGCAGGGTGAGGCTGTGTTAATCAGCTACCATTGTAAGGATGAGCGCTTCCTAAAGCCGCCATCCCTCTCACATTTCTGCCAACACCCCGGACATCTTTCACTCTCTCTGCATATGTGTGTGTGGCCTCCCTCTCCATCACTCCCACTCCCCCATCAATCTCGATGGCTCCACATCTCTCATTTTGCATACCGCACCATTTTGCAATCTGCAGACCAACACACACATATCACGCCTCTACAGTTACAGACTTGACCGCAGTGAAGACATTAAAGGCAATTAGCTGTGCTTACATTTTCATCCTGTTTTTGTAATTTGCTCTTCCTTCCTCTACTCTCTCTTTTTTTTTCTTTATTTCATTTCAATTCGAGCATCTCCTTAGAGTAAAAGAATCTTGTCAAATCTTAAGTTCAAAAGACACGGCCAATGAATTCTCAGTCAAACAAACAAACATGTGTATGCTAAATGTTAATTATGTAAGCTTACAGGACGTAATAATCTTAAATTGGCCCAATGTTCACTGGCAGTCCTCCAGTGAGCGGCAGGCTGGCAGCTACTTCCATGTTCTGCAGCCAGAGGCACTGTACGTCTCATAATTCACCAGAGATATATTTGACTTTGGTATTATCTGTTACATTTTTATACTCACTTTATTCGTCTGAGAATTGCCACAGAGAATGCAACATTCTCTGTCTTTGTTGAAGCTCTAAATCCATATTTTTATGGAAGTTTGTTCTCCTGATTCTCTTTTTTCCTTGTCAAAAGGCTGTTCCTGCATATAATTTTTCCATTGGATTTTGGGTTATTGTAGAAAATAAGCACCCATCCGAACAGTCCCGAGCAGCTGCACTGAACGAAAGTACACATATTGGTTTACACAGATGTCAATCATCGTTTTTTATCATAAAAACGATCACTTGAATAAACATCAGGGTGATGAGAACTACCTTCAGTGACAGAAACTGTCACTCTGGAAAAACATTATTGGAGGGGCGGGCTTTATGACCTATAATGCAGTCAGACACCAGGGGGCGATCCAGACTGAAAAACACTTTGGGGGAACCGTCATGTTGTCCATCTTTATATACAGTCTATGGTTTGGACGGAAGAAAGGGGGGATCACCTAATCATTTTGTTTCAGGAACAGCCTTGTCTGTATGACACACAAGCCTTAAAATGTATTTAAACATTATTGACCATAAATGCTACATGTTACAAAGTTAGAATGGGTGTTGTTATCATTATAGGGAGAAAAATAAATACATTGGAACGGGTTAACTTGTAACTAAAGGTCAAGCAATTGATCGTTGTTGCAGATTATCGGCTCCGAAAGGACATTTTACAGACTATCAGTAACGGCAAAGTTTGGCTCTGATAGTGGTCGATCGGTGACCTGAGCTGAAGAGTGCAGGGTTGTGTTAAATGATCAGTGTGTACAGCAAGAAAGAAGGTCCCATCTGCTGTGTGACTGTGCTTAAGTGTATTATTCTTTATTTTCAGTTGCACCACAGCAGCTGGGCAAAGTCCTTCATTAAGTAAATGCTGCCACTTCCTGTTTCAAATTTAAAGCCCTCTACATACACGATCTACCCATATACTAGACTTTGACCGAATGTTGTTCACTGATGTCAGCTTGTAATCCTGTTCACTGTAGTTTATGTTTAGGGCACTAAGCATTGCTTACGCTGGATCCTGCTGTTCATTGCCTCCTTTCTCTCTTTCCATCACTGAAATGTGTTCAGAGAGCAAACAAGCATGCATTTGATCTTTGCCCCAAGGGGATATGGTTGGGGTCTAATCATACGCCTTCCTCAGCCTGCCTCACGTGTTTCATGTCCGAGATATACTCAGGCATACAGTGCCAGAGACTGTGGACAAATGTGGACAAATAGACTCAAACGTGCAGGACGAAACTATCAGGCTCATCAGCTTCTGCATTGTAACATTATACAACAGCTGTGTGGAAGGTGGGGCTCGAGTGTGCTGCCGTTTGATGAAAAATGCATGCTGAATGTTATTTCCCATGATGATTCAGTGCAGATATTGGTTATCTTGATAGTCAAATGGTGCAGCATGCACAGACTATGTTACTCATTTATGTTCACTTCATGTGGCAGCAGCAGGAGTGAATTTATAGACCCAATCTCTTGTGCTTTTTGCTGTTAGTTCTCTCCTTGTCTTTCTTCTTACCTCATTCTGTCACTCACTCTTGTCTTCCTGTTTTCTCTCCCTCTCATTTCCTTTTTCTCTGTCAGATCGGCACTGAGTGGGATGCCAAAGAACGTATGTTCAGGAACTTTGGCGGCCTGATGGGCCCCATGGACGAGACGGTGGGCATGCAGAAGTGGAGCAAGGGTCCCAATGTCACCGTCACAGTCGTGTGGATCGACCCCACCAATGTCATTGCCGCCACCTACGACATTCTGATCGATGCCAGTGCAGAGTTCACCCACTACCGCCCGCCGCTCAACCAGCCTCTGAGACCTGGTGTGTGGAGCGTCCGCATCCTGCACCACTGGAGCCCCGTGGCTGAGATGCGCTTCCTTATTGCTCCGTTGGCGTACAACAAGCATCAGCCCATACGACAAGGTAAGAGACATTCAAACAGCCTCTTATGAAGCATATTTATATCTAGCACTCACCATTTGTTTTAGCTTCATCATAACACAAAATTACTATTGATTGTGTCATTTAAACAAATAGCCTTGATAGTCTTATTGCACTGCTGTGCTGTTCCTCAATAGATAATGATTGATCAAAAAACGCACTTAAGGTGTTAGTCTGAATGCCAAGCATTTCACTCCATATCTAGATTTGGAGTAACCCCAACAATACAAGGATGAAATAAAACCGCCACTATGCAATCTGATATAACAGCCCTGCAGTAAAGCCTGTATTTGTGACTTTTTGTTGACACAGTATCACACACAAGTTAGTTGTTAATATTTGAAGCTGTATTTTGTTGAGGCGTTTATTAGGCTTGAGCAGTATGAAATATTTCATACCTTCCTGAAATTTCACTGGAGTATACAGCATATGACGGTACAAGTTTCCTCTCTTTTGAAAGTTTACAATCTTCGATGTGTTGAAAATTATGCTCATTGATGCTGTTTTGTCTCCTGCCTAAAATGGCACGATAATCATGTTTTCTTCAAATGCAGGGAATAAGTAATTCTTTTAGTGATGAGGAAGGTGAGCTGTCATGCATATTTGAGCACATTCTAAATGTCTTGCAGAAAAATCTGATTGCTTGGCTGGAACTACTTGTTGTATAATGTGTAACCAAGTCTCGCTCATGGAGAAGTCTCATTCTGACATATAGGGGACTTTCCAACTTTGTCAAAATCTGCTGAATATTCTGCCATACATTGAAAATCTTCTAGATAACACTAAGCCTCGCTTTCTGTACTGCAACACAACTGCAACTGCAGCTGTACTGCACTCCTCTTTCCAACCCTCACTATCGTTTCCAGTGTTGTTTTTCTGCAACAAGTCACCTTTCACAATATATCAAAATGAGACTTTTCCTTGCTCACAATAACAAACAGACTAGAGAAAGTACGTAAAATGCTTCATTTGTATAAACAGTCCTTTCCCAAATGTTGTAAGACACTTGTAATAATAATCTGAGAATGTCAGTGGCAAAAACAAGCACTTTCAACAGACCGTGCACAATTTACTGCAGAGATTACATTGCAGCCTGTTTTGTCTCTTCTGTTGCAGCAGTCTTTCTCAGTATTTTTAAAAAATGGTTGTCTCCATTTGTCACTTAGACACAAAAACATGGGAAAATAATGTCCAGGTGAAAAATACAGTTTGAAGTGCATTTTAGTGATACTTCTTGCTTACAATGCGACACAGTCTGAGTACAAACGGAGCATTTTAAGCCTTACAAATGAAATGTCCATTGTAAGTTACTGTAGAATGAGAATGAGAGTATTTGTAATAAATCCATAATAGACAGGCTTATTTTTGCTTTGAGTTACAGCAGTTTTCTCTCTATCTACTGCAGATCACCGTCCATATGCAGGATGTCGGACATGAAAATACAGAGCTTGAATAAACACAGTGGTTATGTTTGACAAACAAATTATATATTCAGTGCACATTTTCAGTATTTTCTTTTCAGTAGATACTAACATAGTGTCTCAGAGTGACTTTGCATTCACTGTGAAGAAACGATTGCCAGTTTAGGTGCTCTGAAACGTCTGCAGACACACACACTTTGTATTTGCAGCGATGCCCTTTCTAATCAAGCCTCTGGGCCTCTGCAGACCCTGGTTGTTTGTCATCAAGTCACCCTTAATAACCCAGCGAGTTGCTCATACACACTAAACAGAGTGTTAAACAACAGCCTGCTTAGCCCTCCAAAAACAATGACACAATTAAATCAATCAGCCAGCATGGATAAGGGGGCAAGACTCCATTGTTGTAGTCCGTAAGCACTCAGTTTGCACTGAAATCACATGAGAGTTGAGACGCTAGCTTCGGCTTAATCGTGTCTTTCTCCATTTAATAATCTCACTGAGCCGTTTTTAATGATGAAGAGAAACAACAAATAAAGTTACAGCTTTTGTGCTCGACCTGAGTCTCAGCGGGGCTGTGGGAGGACTGTTGTGCGACAGTGTGAGTTAAATATTCATCTCTGGGTTACGGCTGTTTAGCTTCATTTGCATTACGCAATTATGCTCTGGCTTCCTATTGATGTTTGGGTGGAGAAATTTGCCTGATACTAATTTGACTCTGTGTTAACAAGACATGTTTTTTTTCTGTTATCAACTGTCTACCCCACAGTGCTGCAGCTCTGTTATTAGATTAGTAGAGTCATAGTGACATAAAGCAATGCAATTCAGCCTGTGACCCAGAATGACCGTAAAGTTGTATCAGCAATTCTCTAAAACGATTTTGACAAACATGACCTTTATAACCCCCAGAAAGGTAGAATTTATTACAGGAGGTGGAAGCATGACTCTCTCTCTACTTAAAGCAACTCCAAGGAGCTTTCATTTTGAGATGATCTTAGTGACAGAAACAGTGGTTTCAATGAGCGCCACCGCACACACTATAGATATATTAAGAGAACAGGATACATCTATGGATGCAGGGCCTCGTTAATTCCTGTGAGAGTTGCTCACTGGTGCATGAATCTAAACTGGTTCAACTGTCTGGATAAAATTACCTGGATTATCAGAGGATGATCAGCACTACTTCTGCACTGTTCGGCCCATTGAGCAAGCCCAATAGAGACTTCGGGTGGCTGATAGCTGCCGAGTGTGGCCAAGCGACTACCTTGTGCTTTAGCACTCTGTTAACTTGAATAGGGATGCAATTATGTAATATTGCTTCTCCTCTAGACTTTGAAAATGTTAATAGACAGAATGGATTGAATCCTAATATTGAGACAAGTCATTACGCAGGAGTGGTGACCCTTAAAAAAATCTATCCACTGATTTGCAGATGTTTCTTTTGCCATGTAGGTCTATGAGGAGACAACCAATTCTCATTCTGAACTAGCGCCGCTCTGTCAGTGCTTTTCAGCTTTGCTTCAGCCACCAATGTATATTCATACATTGACGTAAAACAAAGGCTTTGGCTAATGTTAGTTAAAAGTAGCAACCATCCATCCATCCATCCATTTTCTTCCGCTTATCCGGAGTCGGGTCACAGGGGCAGCAGCCCTAAGCAGGGAAGCCCAGACTTTCCTCTCCCCGGTCACTTTGTCCAGCTCTTCCCGGGGGATCCCAAGGCGTTCCCAGGCCAGCCGTGAGACATAGTCTCTCCAGCGTGTCCTGGGTCTTCCCCGGGGTCACCAGGGAGGCGTCCAGGAGGCATCTGAATTAGATGCCCGAGCCACCTCATCTGGCTCTTCTCAACGTGGAGGAGCAGCGGCTTTACTCCGAGCTCCTCCCGGATGACCGAGCTTCTCACCCTGTCTCTAAGGGAGAGTCCAGCCACCCTACAGAGGGAGCTCATTTCGGCCGCTTGTACCCGTGATCTTGTTCTTTCGGTCACTACCCAAAGCTCGTGACCATAGGTGAGGGTAGGAACGAAGATCGACCGGTAAATCGAGAGCTTTGCCTTTCAGCTCAGCTCCCTCTTCACCACGACAGATCGGTGCAGCGTCAGCATTACTGCAGATCCGCTGCACCGATCCGCCTGTCGATCTCCCGCTCCATCCTTCCCTCACTCGTGAACAAGACCCCGAGGTACTTAATCTCCACCACTTGAGGCAGGATCTCCTCCCCGATCAGGAGGGGGCACTCATCCCGGCCGCTTTACACTCGGCAACCATTAGCAACCATTTCTCTATAAATATCTTTATCTCCTCGTCCTTGTTATCATCCACTCAGGAATTTTCTGGTCTACAGCATGCTATGTGTGATGTCTTTTCATTTCTTTCGTGTGAATGACTGTAACAGAAAATAGCGACATTTTTTATTGTGAAAAAATCACCTATCAAAGCCTCTAAAACAAAATTTTAACAACTAGACATGTTCCAGCAGGAAAATGATCCGAAATCAGGAAGAATTAACAACATCAGCAACCAAGGTTACATGTTTCCTTGGCATTGGCGTGTAGCTACCTGTTGCAGTGTAGCCTATGTGATGGAAACACTAGCAGCAGACTGCCTGCAGATGACCATATTAAAAATCTATCACATTCTGACATCAGCTTCTGTGAAAAGTAGAGAAAACTGTATTCAAAGCAGTCTGACGCTTGAGCTTTTTCCTCCCAGGGATTATTTTAACATATGTTTACCTCATTATCTGAAACTTTGGCCACATTTAATGTGAACATCTGACATTGTAACATTATATGACAGAAAATAAGGAAAACCATAGTAGATCCCCTTTAAATGAACATAGTAAAAAAAATAGGCCTGCTTATTCCTACAATTGCATACTTAAAGTGAGAGTATGTAACTTGAATTTGGAAATAATAGTATTTTAAAAACACCTTAATGAGATTCAGTATGTCTGGTATGACCAGTAGATAAAAGTATTTAATTATTTAATTATTATGGTCAGATGTTGCTGTATAGCTACAACATTATTGAGTCAGTTCACTGAACAGACTTTTGAAGTACAGTGGTTTTCTGTCACAGAGCTTTTATTTTTAAATTTAATATCTGTTTATTCTTGACATGTGTTTGATTTCATTGTGTTCTATGCCAACATATCATTTACATTTTGTGAAACAAAACTGAATATGTTGTAATTTATAATGTGTGGACCTCACACTAATGCCTAAATAGAAATCTGGACCCCATGACTGGACCAGTTTTGAGACACTGTTCTACAGAATGTAATTTAATTTAGAGTTATCTGCTTTTTTGTGGTGTTTAAGTGGAGTTTACAGTCATGGCGTAATAATCGTGTGAATGCTCGGCTTTCTGTGTGTTATAATGTGTGCTTTCGTCTTTGCTCTTCCATCCTCCCTCCTTTAATTTACTGCCATGTCTGGCACCAGGTTTCCCTCCTACATGCAGTGCCAGTAAAACTTTATGACGTGGCCTTCCACCCGCATTGGCAGCCGCAGACGCATGCACACACATACTCATTCTGATACACAAACACAGAAATCTACACAGATGCACGACTTCATTACACACTCTGCAACCACAAAGCTAGCTGGCATGCTACGGACATTGCCTTGCCTGGTGGAGCACCTCATGTCTGACTGCATCTTTTCTGTCACCAGTGCATGAAAAGCACTGATGTCTGCTCAGCCATGCTTACAGAGGATGGCCAGCGCCCCAGTTAGAGTACCAGTGAGGAATTTACAGCTTCAGTGGAGCTCAGGGTGGAGAAAGTGTTTTAAGGGGAAGCTGTGTCTACGTTAGCTGTCTTCCTGCCGGGCTTGACCGTCATGGGAAGAAAGAATGAGGGCGCGTCCAACCGTTTCCATAAAGTCAGCACTGCAGTGGCTTCACATACCACATCAAAGAATGGGATTTAGGTAGTCCAGTCGTAAAAATCAATCCGAGCAAATTAGCAAACAGTTTAAGCTTTTCAGATGATGATGAAGCAGATCACGTCTTGCTTTGATATTTTACCATTCACGTCTCACTTTTTCCTCCCCTTCCCGACAATCCCCTCTTGAACCATCTGACCACTGATTATCAACTCTTCCTTCCTTCCCACGTGTCTCTAGAGGATACTCTGAAGCTCCACAACGGGCCGGCGAAGAACAGCTACATGGAGCAGAGTTTCCATGGCCTCAATCCCGTGCTCAACATCCCCGTGAGCCTGGGCTACGTGGAGCAGGCCAAAAGGAACGCGGCCTTGACTGGCCCGGAGCTTGAGCGTTGGGTAGACAGCCTGGTGGGTGAGTTGTGGGAGGCGGCTGACATCTGCGCCGTGGGCCCGACCGCCTGCCCCGTCATGCAGGCGTGCCCCAAGAACCCCTGGAGCTCCCTGAGCCCAGACCCCAAATCCCAGCTGGTAACACCTCGCGCAGACGGGCGCATCAGGTAGCAGCGAGGCCTCCAGCTGGACAGGAGGCCTCGGCACAGGAGATTCACTGTTGATTTTTATTTATTTAATGGGGTTTGTTGCAGGTGGGGGGAAATGTTCTTCCTCTGTCTCGGGAGAAGAAGGAAACAAAAGAAAGATTTCTTTGGGAGGCTGGTGAGGGTGTCTGGACGGAGAGCGAGGAGAATGATTTTCAGATCCTCCCACGGGGTTCCTCCTTTTAGGGGATTATGCTGGCTTTGCTATTTCAGTTTCTCAGTGTATTTATTTTTCTTCTCATGGCTGAGTTTTACTGTGATCAAACGTTGCAATTTTCGAGCATTTATTTTGCTGCTGAATGAATTATGAAGTCAGCTTTGAAAGCCCTGCGCAGGGCACGGCGTTCATGTGAGTGTGGATTGTCAACACTGGTAGCAGATGATGTTCTGCTGCAAAAAGGCCTTAGCTGTAAGACATGCATGAGGAGGTTACCCGGTACTGAGATAAATGTGCCTCCTTATGTGTGTGTCAACAAAATGAGACGACTTCTGAGTATTCAGATACGCCCAAACAGTTCAAAAAGATTATTTTGATATGTCTCAAACGCAGCACCATTAAAAGCAAACTTCCCATTTATGGAGAAACTTTGAACAACAAATATTTTAGCATTATTAAGGCCAATTATTTTGTTGAGTTTCCGATCGTTCTTGTAAATCAGTAGAATAAATCAGTAACAGCAGCACAACTTCTTTCAGTTCAGTGCCTGATCAGGATGTGGAACTGCCGTGGCCGGGCTAACCATCTGCTGCAGTCACATTTCGTAAACATGGAAAAAGAGAAATGCAAATACAAGAGGCCTTCTCGGAATAATGATTTGGATGATAATAGAAATTTAATGTAGGAAATTTCAGTGTTCTAAATTCATAAATGCTTCATTTTGTGGTTGTTGTAGAATAGTGTTTTAACATTCGCATAGTGTAGGTTTATTTGAATAAAACCCAGATGTTGTGACAGGCAGAGGACAAAGAGAGAATTGCTCTGTCCGTCTTTTATCAACCTGCCTCAAACTTGAAAACACAATTATCTCAAGCTGACCTTAAAATTTTCGTTCTTGTTCTCAGTGTTTTTTTTTAACTTTACTTTCTTCCAGTCATTTCAATGACACTTTATGTTGTACATGATGATACAAGAAGTCTCAAAAATTGTGTGAATGAGGGGGGAGGGGGGGGTGAGTCCATGAGTCGCTATTTATTTATAAGTTTATATTAATACTGATATTTTTAGTCAGTGACTAAATAACTGCGACGCTGCCTTGGCAGCATGATAAATATTTTTTTGTAAAGAAAGCCGCCTTTATTTACAAAGGCCAACACCCCAAACTGTACCTTTTTATGGCCCGCACCTGTGTGTTAGTCAGTGTTGTCCTGTCTGAATAGATCTTCTTGTCTTGGTTTCTTACATGGCTGTTTGCCAAGTGCATCACAAGAGAAAGCCAACCCGACCTGCGAGGTCCGAGGTCAGCTACCTAACAACCTCAACAAACAGCGAACAAAAACACAACCGAAACATATTGGACGTCTGGAATTGAAGGAGAAACTGTGCTTTTTGGTGTTTTCTGGTGTCAGTTTCAGAGCGATAGTGAGTGGTAGTGATCTTCATGCTGTGACAATAATGTACAATTACAACAAGTGGATATAATATTGTGTCTTGATTGCAAAATGCATAATTTATTAGATCAACTATCTACATTTGAAGTACATTTTTCTGCCATCAAGACAATCTCTGGATATCTGAGACATTTATTTCAACTAAGGCTGGCTCTGTGCCGCAACACATCCTGAACAAGAGGAGCGCTCAGATGTTTGTTTTACTTTGAAATAAGTTTCATCTGAAGCCAATTAGGAGTTCAATCTGTGATTGTCAACATTGTTTAGCCACCACACGAGCAAAGTGAGTCTTTCTGCACAGGCTAATTAAGAGACATTACTGTTCATTAATGTCAAGTTCACCTTGCCTCTCTGTCGGATGTGTCCATTATAATTGCAATCACTCCTTCCCTCTCAAATCACTGTTTCTGGGGTGGGGTTGTAAAGGACAGTTTTTGTTTTTCACTGGCCGACTTCTGCTGCCACCTTTTAACTTATAGTGCCACCATGCTCAGAACAACTTACGTCACACAATACTTATTATTATGTAAGCTCAATGACAGTTTTGGAAAAAGGTAAATTAAATAAGTGTAACTCAATGTGGAAGTCCTATTTTGTAACAAAATGATTAACAAATGAAGAAGATGTACATAGGTATTTTGTATTGAAATATTGTTTAAAAGGTATTGTACATGTAAATACAGATGTGGTTAAAAATGACATTGAATTATTAAGAGTTTTTGAAGTGTCAGTAACCAGGCACAAAGAGTGAATTGATGGTGTTTATTGATCAAAGTACATAACCTGTTTCAGTGTTTTTGGACAGCTGTGACAGCGACCTTGTCCTGTTTGCCTCTCAGAGAAAATCACATGCCAGATTGTTGTTGTTCTTGCTGGAATGTATTGTCGAGCAACTGTTGCACAAATTTCTCTGAACTGACGTTTTCCCCGTTATTTTGTCGCGGGGAGGCTCTGTGTGCCTTAGCTGACTTTTAGAACCTTCTCTGTTCATTAAAAGAAAGACCTTTATTTTGTTATTTGTTTTGATCTTATGTGAAGAATACCATGAGTTTGTCGAGTGATTCACTGGTACTGCAACACCAAAAAGATGTCTGCTGTTGTATATATCATCAGGCCTTCTGTCTTTATCAGCTTTTATTTTTTTTCCTTCCCTTTGGGGGATATGTTTTATTGTACTTGACTGGCTTGTCTTACTTTTCTCTGACTGCTTTTTGGAAATAAAATTCTATGGGAAAACAGCTCATGTGGACTTAAAACACTAAGCCTGCTGAGGTGCTGATCTTTCCACCATTACTCTGTTTTAGCTTACCAAGTATAAGCTGGTTACAAATATAGTCCGATTCCATTTAGGTGGGTAATATAATGCAGAAAAATTCAAAATAAGACATGCACATCCTGTAGTAGGTGCTGAATCCAAGATGAGCAAATGTAAAGCGATAGAGATCCACACACCAGGAAGGTCCCAGTAAAGGATTTTTATTCTGCTAACACAAGTGACATTTTGAGCCAATATGTCCTTCCTCAGATTTGTATATTATCTAGTGAGTCGCCATCTTAAACATACGTGAATAATCCTGTGACTCAAAACAGCTGAGGCCCTTTAGCCTCAGCCTTAAATGAGGTAGTAAACAGAAATATACACATATACAATACATCAAAGTGGAAATACATAATATATATAGTGTATTAAAAAGGCATCCTCAAAGGAGCACAAACACATATGATATATGCAACACAGGTGTGTGTGTGTGTGTGTGTGTGTGTGTGTGATGTGTGTATAGATAAATAGCAGTGTGCCATTACATCAGGACATACACAGAATATATGCATGAATATAATGCTTTTTTTATGACATACTATACCTTGTGTGTAAGTGTTTCATGATTTTTCGAAAAGATGAACTATACTGTGATTATTTTATGGGTTGGGTTTTTTTTGTACATACTCTATACATTTAATATACATTTTTATGATTTTTGGAACAACATACTGTACTATGAAGAATCTGTGATTTTGAAATGACATGATACTATGGCATATTGTGATATTGTGAACAACATAGTTTACTAGGACTTTTATTATTTTTTGAAAGGTTTTATGATTTTTCTGAACAAAAGACTAAACTATGACGTTTATGATGTATAATGTAAATGTCAGACTATACTATGTTGTTTTGATGATTTTGAAGGACAAACTATACTATAACCATTTGATGACTTTTCAGAAGGCATACTATACTTTGAGATACTTAACATTTTTCAGAAGACATGCTATACTATGAAGTTTTTATGATTTTTCAGACAGCATACTGTACCATGATATTTGTATCACCTTTCAAATGACATACTATACTGTGATATTTTGAGTCTTGAGTATTTGGTGCCATGCTATACTATGACATTTTAAACATTTTTCGGGGGACAGACTTTCGGCCAGGAGATGATGTTGTCAGGTGGCTTCCAACCTTACTCAGACGTACCCCGAACCACAGCGTCCTTCAGTTGGTGAGTACAATTTCCTCCCCAGGTCCTCTCTTATCTTCCATTAATGGGCAGTCTGGCTTTTGCTGGTCTTCATGGAGGCTGGTGGTTTTTTCCCCCTCCTTGATAAACTGGAAGGGTAGGACTGCTTATGACTGGATCTGGGGCCTTTTCTGTCTTTCATGGCCCAAGAATTCAGCCAGTATTCTGAGGAACTTGTCATGGCACCATCTGTATCTTCCCTGGCTAAGGGCAGTCTTGCACCCCGCCAGTAAATGTGCCAGCATGCCTCTCTCTCCACACAACCTACACAGCGGGTCCTTTCTCATACCCTATCTGTGCACATTCGTCAGAGTTGGTAGGGCGTCTTACACTGACCAGAGCAGAAAAGAAATGTGAAAAGGCTCCAGTCTCCATTGTTCCCTCCAAGTGATGTTCCTCTGAGGCAGGTCCCACTTTGTCCAGGCTCCTTGTGATCCAAGTTCTGCAGCCCTTGACCTTCATTTGTCCTCCTCCAGGTGCCAGACTTCTGCTTGGATCGTGTCTCTCCTCTGCCTCAGGTCTGCTGTACCCCCATTGCTGGAAATGCATCATGCCAAGTCCTTGCCTGTCTGTGCACAGGTTGCCGATGATGTCCTTCAACTTCAGCATGCTCTGCTTGTGCTACTGAGGTGTCAGCTGCCCGTTTGTGTCCTGATCTTGTAGTGACACCTGCATCCCTGACCTTTGGTCCCAGGAGTCTTGGAACATCATCACCCCGCTGCACTTTGTGACCTTTAATCCACCACTGATGACAGGGGTAGCTTTAACTGGCCAGATCATTCTTGCCCATCTTGCCATATCATCCAGTGCCTTTAGGATCCACCTTGCTTGCACATGAGAAGAAGTTGTTATGGTCAGGTCATCCACGAAGCCTGTTATTGGAGGTTGGTGAAAGCCGGATTCCATTATCAGCCCTCTGGATTCCTTCCCTGCTGCTGTTTTGAGTGGATTCATTCCCACAATGAACAGGATGGGGGAGATGGTGCAACCAGTTACAATTCCCTTCTCCAGATTTTACTATTGGGTGGTGAAAAGGGCAGTGTTAAATTGCTATTTGAATCCTCTGAAGTAGCTGGTGATTATCTCTCTGATGTAGTGAGGGATATGGTAATGTTCATGGCTATGCTGATGATGTCATATGGGATTGATCCATATACATTATACAACTGTCAGGTTGCCTTTACCTTCTTTGGCCTCCAGGATCAGCTGATTGAGTACACCTGTGTTTGCCAAGCACCCAAAAAGGCCTGGTATACCACCCATCTGGATTGTCATATATATGTACTTGTTCTTGACCATATATTAAGTCATACAAGACAGAGAAGAAGATCTTGACTTCAACATTCAGGAGGGAGATGGTCGGGAACTGAATAATTACGGAAGAGTCTTTCTCCTTCGGGACAAAGCACCCCTCTGCTCTTTTCCAGAATGATGGGATGGTGCCTTTCGTCCATACCCCCCCCCACAAAAGCTTCCACAGCCTGAGGAGTAGCATAGGACACTGCTTGTATACTTTGTAAGGTATACCACTTCGGAGGAAAATGCTGATCGGGCTTTCTGTATGATCTCTCAATCTCTCTCCAGGTTGACTCTCTGGGGTCGAGCTCTTCCTCTCGAGGTTCAACTCTGCTGATCCTTTGGTGTGCACTTAGAGCCTGGCCCCTAAGTGCATCAGTGTGGCTCTCTTTGAGAAACACAACTTCTTTAGGGCTGGTAAGTCTTCCAGAAGTTGCTTTGCCCAGCGGGTTTTTTCTGAACCTGTATGGGTTCTTGATAAACTGAGCTTGCTTTGCCATCCTCTCTTTCCTCTGCTTTAGATGCCTTTCTGCCCTCTCTGTCTGCATAGTTTCCCTTGGTGTTCACTGGTCAGGTCTTTGATGCCCCACCTTTCCACATTGCTAGCTCTTTAGAGCTGGATGTTGAGAGTTGTTATTTTCCTTCTCAACTTTAAGATCTTTGACTCCCTTCTGTTTGGCTGTTTTCCAGATGTGCTGCTGTTCCATTTCTTTTTCTCTGTACCATATTATTCTCTGACCATACTGAAGACAGTCGCTGTCATGCTGTAAATTTTCCTCTCAGCTGTTCCTGTCAGTGTGGTCTATAAAACCCTGTCGAGGTCCTGGTCTAATTGCTTCGATTCTGCGATGTCATTTGCTGTGGGGGACATTTTACCTTCTCTTGCTCATTAAGTGCCTGTGATGGCCCTGGGAGAGTCCCTCCTGTGGCTTTGGGGTGTAACAGCTGCTGACAGATATCCTGTGCTGTGGGGTCGCTCCTGACAGGAGTCCTTCGGCATCTCACTCAATGTTTCTACTGTGCACTGTAGCTGTCTCTCCTCTCTACCACATTTGGTCCTGGATTGGTGTATCTTCAGTCTGTTTAAGTTCTTACAAACCCTCCCGCATTGGCACTTGAGTTCTAACTCTTCGCCTGTGAATGTTGTTTGGATCAGCCTATTTGTCCTCCATGTGCTTTCCGTTACCGTAATCGTTGTGACCATCCCACTGAGTCTCTCATCCTCTCTCCTTTGTAGCCTTGCCAGTGCCCTCTTGTGATTGCTGTGAATAAGGTTGCTAACCTCAGCCACCCATGCCAATCTTTCGTGGAGGTCATCTGTCTTTCCAGCACCAACAATCTTCCTTGGTTGCCATCCAGCCTTTCCTGGGAGTCACTGGTTTCTCAAATGATTGACTGTTGGATTCAACTGCTGATCAGCTATAAACTTCAGTCACATAACTGTGACTGCAGCTTTCAGCCAGGAGATGATGTCGTCAGGTGGCTTCCAACCTTCCTCAGACGTTTCGACCTTGAACCACGATGTCCTCCAGTTGGCGGGGCGGCAGTGACGGCCAGTCACTGCCGATCTTCTACTGGCTTCCGACTTAACTCCTCCCTCCTGTTCTAGAGCCAACACAAGGCTCTCTATGCTGCTTCCCCCAATCTGTGAGCAGCTGCTTTCCTCTCCCTCCCAGCTATTCCCAGAGCTATGAGCATGTTCCACACAGACTGTGCTGGAAAGCCCCTGCATCCAACTTCAATGGGAAATAGTCAGGCCTGCCATCCTTTATCATTGCACTGTTGGACCAGCTCCTTGTATTTAGTGGCTTTCCTCTCCTGGGCCCCATCGCAACCATCTTCCCGTAGGACAGTCAGTTCCACCAGGATGATCTTCTCTGCCTCCTCGGACCACATGACCAGGTCGGGCTTCAGGGAAGTCCAGACAACCTGGAGAAAGTACAATTTCCTCCCTGGGTCCACTCTCATCTTCCATTACTGGACAGTCTGCGGGAGGCTTTTGCTGGTCTTTGTGGAGGCTGGTGGTTTTTTTCCACCTCCTTGATAAACTGGATGGGCAGGACTTCTTCTGACTGGATCTGGCGCCTTTTCTGTCTTTCGTGCTCCAAGATTTCAACCAGTATTTTGAGGACCTTGTCATGGTGCCATCTGTATCTTCCCTGGCTAAGAGCAATCTTGCACCCTGCCATTATATGTGGCTACATGCCTCTCTCTCCACACAACCTACACAGTGGGTCCTTTCTCATACCCCATCTGTGCAGGTTTGTCAGAGTTGGTAGTGTGTTGCACACTGACCAGAGCAGAAAAGAAATGCAAAAAGGCTCCAGTCTCCATTGTTCCATCCCCGTGATCTTTGATCACAAGGAGCCTGGATAAAGTGGGACCTGCCTCAGACAAAGTTCTGTAGCCCTTGACCTTCGTTTCTCCTCCTCCAGTTGCTGGTTTTCTGCTTGGATCATGTCTCTCCTCTGCTTCGGGTCTGCTGTACCCCCATTGCTGGAAATGCTGTGTGTCAAGTTCTTGCCTGTCCATGCACGGGTTTCTGATGATGTCCTTCAACTTCAGTCAAAAATCATGAATAGAACGTCGTACCATATATTATGTCATCAAAAACAATGAAAAAATACAGTATAGAATATTCTCAAAGATCATGACAAAACAACATAGTATGGTATATAGTAAAAATCGTGAAAAAACATAATTCTACAAAGTATGATACGTATATAAGTATATAGAACAAAATAGTAATATAATTTACTATATAGTATGTCTTCAAAAAGCATGAAAAAAAACATTGGTATTTCATGGGTTTTCAACGTTTTTTTTCACATTCCATATTATGGTGTTTTAGGCCATGTTTGCAATGTTTAATCACATGGCATGTCTCTGCATGCTATTTTACACAGTTTTCAGCTGTTTTAAGGTTTTGGGACATTGGCTCATTTTTTGACATTTTTGCCTTACTATAGCCATGTATTTTACGTTGTTTTGTCCACTTTCCATATTTTGGTGTTTTAAGGCGTTTTTCCAAATTCTATGCCATGCGTTTGCCAGGCGTTTCTTGGCAAGTTATTTTACACACTTTTCAGTTTTTTTAAGCTTTTTTTGGGACGTGTTATTTTTTGATATTTTTGCCTGACTATGACCTTGCATGTTTGGTCACTTTTTCGACATGCTAAATGATGGTGTTTTTGGGCGTTTTTGCAACTTTCTTTGCTATGGCATGTCTTGGCAGGCTAATCTAACCTGTTGAAAGGTTTTTTGAGTTATTGTTGGGACATGTCAAATTTTGACAGCTTTGCCTTACTATAGCCTTGCATGTTTGATCATTTTACAGACATGCTAAATTCTGGTGTTTTTGACCTTTTTGCAACTTTCTATGCTATGACATGTTTCGACACGCTAGTTAATGCAGTTTTAAGCTGTTTTCAGCTGTTTTTGGGAAATGTCATTTTTGACATTGCTTTGCTTGCTTTTTTGGTCATTTTTTCGACATTCAAAATTAGGGTGTTTTTTGCAGTTTATGCAACGTTCTATGCTATGGTGTGTCTCAATACGCTATTTTAAATAGGTTTAAGCAGTTTTTAGCTGTTTTGGGGAAATGTCATTTTTGACATTTTTGCCATACTATAGCCTTGCTTTTTTGGTCATTTTTTCGACATTCAAAATTAGGGTGTTTTTTGCAGTTTATGCAACTTTCTATGCTATGGCGTGTCTCAATACGCTATTTTAAGTTGTTTTGAACAGTTTTTAGCTGTTTTTGGGAAATGTCATTTTTGACATTTTTGCCATACTATAGCCTTGCTTCTTTGGTCATTTTTTCGACATGCCATATTTCGGTGTTTTTTTCAGTTTTTGCAACATTCTATGCTATGGCGTGTCTCAATACGCTATTTTAAGTTGTTTTAAACAGTTTTTAGCTGTTTTTGGGAAATGTCATTTTTGACATTTTTGCCATACTATAGCCTTGCTTCTTTGGGCATTTTTTTCGACATTCAAAATTAGGGTGTTCTTTTCCGTGTTTGCAACATTCTATGCTATGGCGTATCCTAGTAGGCTATTTTTAGTAGGTTTAAGCAGTTTTTAGCTGTTTTTGGGAAATGTCATTTTTGACATTTTTGCCATACTATAGCCTTGCTTCTTTGGTCATTTTTTCAACATTTAAAAATAGGGTGTTTTTTTCCATTTTTGCAACATTCTCTGCTATGGCATGTCTCAATATGCTATTTTAAGTAGGTTTAAGCAGTTTTTAGCTGTTTTTGGGAAATGTCATTTTTGACATTTTTGCCATACTATAGCCTTGCTTTTTTGTCATTTTTTCGATATGCCATATTTGGGTTTTTTTTTCCGTGTTTGCAACATTCTATGCTATGGCGTGTCTCAATACGCTATTTTAAGTAGGTTTAAGCAGTTTTTAGCTGTTTTTGGGAAATGTCATTTTTGACATTTTTGCCATACTATAGCCTTGCTTCTTTGGTCATTTTTTCGACATTCAAAATTAGGCTGTTTTTTGCAGTTTATGCAACTTTCTATGCTATGGTGTGTCTCAATACGCTATTTTAAGTTGTTTTTGCCTTGCTTCTTTGGGCATTTTTTCGACATGCCATATTTGGGTGTTTTTTTCAGTTTTTGCAACATTCTATGCTATGGCGTGTCTCAATACGCTATTTTAAGTAGTTTTAAACAGTTTTTAACTGTTTTTGGGAAATGTCATTTTTGACATTTTTGCCATACTATAGCCTTGCTTCTTTGGTCATTTTTTCGACATTCAAAATTGGGGGTTTTTTTTACAGTTTATGCAACGTTGTATGCTATGGCGTGTCTCAATGCGCTATTTTAAGTAGGTTTAAGCAGTTTTTAGCTGTTTTTGGGAAATGTCATTTTTGACATTTTTGCCATACTATAGCCTTGCTTCTTTGTCATTTTTTCGATACGCCATATTTGGGTGTTTTTTTCCGTGTTTACAACATTCTATGCTATGGCGTGTTTCAATACGCTATTTTAAGTAGGTTTACGCAGTTTTTAGCTGTTTTTGGGAAATGTCATTTTTGACATTTTTGCCATACTATAGCCTTGCTTCTTTGGTCATTTTTTCGACATGCCATATTTTTTTTTCCTTTTTTGCAACATTCTATGCTATCACGTGTCTCAATACGCCATTTTAAGTAGTTTAAAGCTGTTTTTATACGTTTTTGAGAAATGTCATTTTTTGACATTTTTGCCATACTATAGCCTTGCTTTTTTGGTCATTTTTGCGACATTCAAAATTAGGCTGTTTTTTGCAGTTTATGCAACGTTCTATGCTATGGTGTGTCTCAATATGCTATTTTAAGTAGGTTTAAGCAGTTTTTAGCTGTTTTTTGGAAATGTCATTTTTGACATTTTTGCCATACTATAGCCTTGCTTCTTTGGGCATTATTTCAATATTCAAAATCAGGGTTTTTTTTCAGATTTTGCAACATTCTATGCTATGGCGTATCCCAGTAGGCTATTTTTAGTTGTTTCGAACAGTTTTAGCTGTTTTTGGGAAATGTCATTTTTGACATTTTTGCCATACTATAGCCTTGCTTCTTTGGTCATTTTTTCGACATTCAAAATTAGGGTGTTTTTTGCAGTTTATGCAACTTTCTATGCTATGGCGTGTCTCAATGCGCTATTTTAAGTAGGTTTAAGCAGTTTTTAGCAGTTTATGAGAAATGTCATTTTTGACATTTTTGCCATACTATAGCCTTGCTTCTTTGGTAATTTTTTCGACATTCAAAATTAGGGTGTTTTTTTTCCATTTTTGCAACATTCTAAGCTATGGCGTGTCTCAATACGCTATTTTAAGTAGTTTCAAACAGTTTTTAGCTGTTTTTGGGAAATGTCATTTTTGACATTTTTGCCATACTATAGCCTTGCTTCTTTGGTCATTTTTTCGACATTCAAAATTAGTGTGTTTTTTGCAGTTTACGCAACTTTCTATGCTATGGCGTGTCTTATTACGCTATTTTAAGTAGGTTTAAGCAGTTTTTTGCTGTTTTTGGGAAATGTCATTTTTGACATTTTTGCCATACTATAGCCTTGCTTCTTTGGTCATTTTTTCAACATTCAAAATTAGGGTGTTTTTTACAGTTTATGCAACTTTCTTTGCTATGGCGTGTCTTATTACGCCATTTTAAGTAGGTTTTAGCAGTTTTTAGCTGTTTTTGGGAAATGTCATTTTTGACAATTTTGCCATACTATAGCCTTGCTTCTTTGGTCATTTTTTCAACATTTAAAAATAGGGTGTTTTTTTCCATTTTTGCAACATTCTCTGCTATGGCATGTCTCAATATGCTATTTTAAGTAGGTTTAAGCAGTTTTTAGCTGTTTTTGGGAAATGTCATTTTTGACATTTTTGCCATACTATAGCCTTGCTTCTTTGGGCATTATTTCAATATTCAAAATCAGGGTTTTTTTTCAGATTTTGCAACATTCTATGCTATGGTGTGTCCCAATAAGCTATTTTTAGTTGTTTCGAACAGTTTTTAGCTGTTTTTGGGAAATGTAATTTTTGACATTTTTGCCATACTATAGCCTTGCTTCTTTGGTCATTTTTTCGACATTCAAAATTAGGGTGTTTTTTGCAGTTTATGCAACTTTCTATGCTATGGCGTGTCTCAATGCGCTATTTTAAGTAGGTTTAAGCAGTTTTTAGCTGTTTATGAGAAATGTCATTTTTGACATTTTTGCCATACTATAGCCTTGCTTCTTTGGTAATTTTTTCGACATTCAAAATTAGGGTGTTTTTTTTCCATTTTTGCAACATTCTAAGCTATGGCGTGTCTTATTACGCTATTTTAAGTAGGTTTAAGCAGTTTTTAGCTGTTTTTGGGAAATGTCATTTTTGACATTTTTGCCATACTATAGCCTTGCTTCTTTGGTCATTTTTTCGACATTCAAAATTAGTGTGTTTTTTGCAGTTTACGCAACTTTCTATGCTATGGCGTGTCTTATTACGCTATTTTAAGTAGGTTTAAGCAGTTTTTTGCTGTTTTTGGGAAATGTCATTTTTGACATTTTTGCCATACTATAGCCTTGCTTCTTTGGTCATTTTTTCAACATTCAAAATTAGGGTGTTTTTTACAGTTTATGCAACTTTCTTTGCTATGGCGTGTCTTATTACGCCATTTTAAGTAGGTTTTAGCAGTTTTTAGCTGTTTTTGGGAAATGTCATTTTTGACAATTTTGCCATACTATAGCCTTGCTTCTTTGGTCATTTTTTCGACATTCAAAATCAGGGTGTTTTTTTTCCATTTTTGCAACATTCTATGCTATGGCGTGTCTCAATACGCTATTTTAAGTAGTTTTAAACAGTTTTTAGCTGTTTTTGGGAAATGTCGTTTTTGACATTTTTGCCATACTATAGCCTTGCTTTTTTGGTCATTTTTTCGACATTCAAAATTAGGGTGTTTTTTTCTGTTTTTGCAACATTCTATGCTATGGCGTATCTCAATAAGTTATTTTAAGTAGGTTTAAGCTGTTTTTAGCAGTTTTTGGGAAATGTCATTTTTGACATTTTTGCCTTACTATAGCCTTGCTTCTTTCGTCATTTTTTCGACATTCAAAATTAGGGTGTTTTTTACAGTTTAAGCAACGTTGTATGCTATGGCGTGTCTCAATGCGCTATTTTAAGTAGGTTTAAGCAGTTTTGTGCTGTTTCAGGGAAATGTCATTTTTGACATTTTTGCCATACTATAGCCTTGCTTCTTTGGTCATTTTTTCGACATTCAAAATTAGGGTGTTTTTTTACAGTTTATGCAACTTCCTTTGCTATGGCGTGTCTTATTACGCCATTTTAAGTAGGTTTAAGCAGTTTTTAGCTGTTTTTGGGAAATGTCATTTTTGACATTTTTGCCATACTATAGCCTTGCTTTTTTGGTCATTTTTTCGACATTCAAAATTAGGGTGTTTTTTTACAGTTTATGCAACTTCCTTTGCTATGGCGTGTCTTATTACGCCATTTTAAGTAGGTTTTAGCAGTTTTTAGCTGTTTTTGGGAAATGTCATTTTTGACATTTTTGCCATACTATAGCCTTGCTTCTTTGGTCATTTTTTCGACATTCAAAATTAGGGTGTTTTTTTTACAGTTTATGCAACGTTGTATGCTATGGCGTGTCTCAATGCGCTATTTTAAGTAGGTTTAAGCAGTTTTTAGCTGTTTTTGGGAAATGTCATTTTTGACAATTTTGCCATACTATAGCCTTGCTTCTTTGGTCATTTTTTCGACATTCAAAATTAGGGTGTTTTTTGCAGTTTATGCAACTTTCTATGCTATGGCGTGTCTTATTACGCTATTTTAAGTAGGTTTAAGCAGTTTTTAGCTGTTTTTGGGAAATGTCATTTTTGACACTTTTCCCATACTATAGCCTTGCTTCTTTGGTCATTTTTTCGACATTCAAAATTAGGGTGTTTTTTGCAGTTTATGCAACTTTCTATGCTATGGTGTGTCTCAATACGCTATTTTAAGTTGTTTTGAACAGTTGTTAGCTGTTTTTGGGAAATGTCATTTTTTGACATTTTTGCCATACTATAGCCTTGCTTCTTTGATCATTTTTTCGACATTCAAAATTAGGGGGTTTTTTTGCAGTTTATGCAACTTTCTATGCTATGGCGTGTCTTATTACGCTATTTTAAGTAGGTTTAAGCAGTTTTTAGCTGTTTTTGGGAAATGTCATTTTTTGACATTTTTGCCATACTATAGCCTTGCTTCTTTCGTCATTTTTTCGACATTCAAAATTAGGGTGTTTTTTGCAGTTTATGCAACTTTCTATGCTATGGCGTGTCTTATTACGCTACTTTAAGTAGGTTTAAGCAGTTTTTAACTGTTTTTGGGAAATGTCATTTTTTGACATTTTTGCCATACTATAGCCTTGCTTCTTTGGTCATTTTTTCGACATTCAAAATTAGGGTGTTCTTTTCCGTGTTTGCAACATTCTATGCTATGGTGTGCCTCAATACGCTATTTTAAGTAGTTTCAAACAGTTTTTAGCTGTTTTTGGGAAATGTCATTTTTGACATTTTTGCCATACTATAGCCTTGCTTCTTTGGTCATTTTTTCGACATTCAAAATTAGGGTGTTTTTTTACAGTTTAAGCAACGTTGTATGCTATGGCGTGTCTCAATGCGCTATTTTAAGTAGGTTTAAGCAGTTTTTAGCTGTTTTTGGGAAATGTCATTTTTTGACATTTTTGCCATACTATAGCCTTGCTTTTTTGGTCATTTTTTCAACATTTAAAAATAGGGTGTTTTTTGCAATTTATGCAACTTTCTATGCTATGGCATGTCTTGTTGCGCTATTTTAAGTAGGTTTAAGCAGTTTTTAGCTGTTTTTGGGAAATGTCATTTTTGACATTTTTGCCATACTATAGCCTTGCTTCTTTGAGCATTTTTTCGACATTCAAAATTAGGGTGTTTTTTCCATTTTTGCAACATTCTATGCTATGGCGTGTCTCAATGCGCTATTTTAAGTAGTTTTAAACAGTTTTTAGCTGTTTTTGGGAAATATCATTTTTGATATTTTTGCCATACTATAGCCTTGCTTCTTTGGTCATTTTTTCGACATTCAAAATTAGGGTGTTTTTTACAGTTTAAGCAACGTTGTATGCTATGGCGTGTCTCAATGCGCTATTTTAAGTAGGTTTAAGCAGTTTTTAGCTGTTTTTGGGAAATGTCATTTTTTGACATTTTTGCCATACTATAGCCTTGCTTCTTTCGTCATTTTTTCGACATTCAAAATTAGGGTGTTTTTTGCAGTTTATGCAACGTTGTATGCTATGGCGTGTCTTATTACGCTATTTTAAGTAGGTTTAAGCAGTTTTTTTGCTGTTTTTGGGAAATGTCATTTTTGACATTTTTGCCATACTATAGCCTTGCTTCTTTGGTCATTTTTTCGACATTCAAAATTAGGGTGTTTTTTTCCATTTTTGCAACATTCTATGCTATGGCGTGTCTCAATACGCTATTTTAAGTAGTTTTAAACAGTTTTTAGCTGTTTTTGGGAAATGTCATTTTTGACATTTTTGCCATACTATAGCCTTGCTTCTTTGGTCATTTTTTCGACATTCAAAATTAGGGTGTTTTTTTTACAATTTATGCAACGTTGTATGCTATGGCGTGTCTTATTACGTTATTTTAAGTAGGTTTAAGCAGTTTTTAGCTGTTTTTGGGAAATGTCATTTTTGACAATTTTGCCATACTATAGCCTTGCTTCTTTGGTCATTTTTTCGACATTCAAAATTAGGGTGTTTTTTTACAGTTTATGCAACTTCCTTTGCTATGGCGTGTCTTATTACGCTATTTTAAGTAGGTTTAAGCAGTTTTTAGCTGTTTTTGGGAAATGTCATTTTTGACATTTTTGCCATACTATAGCCTTGCTTCTTTGGTCATTTTTTCGACATTCAAAATTAGGGTGTTTTTTTACAGTTTATGCAACTTCCTTTGCTATGGCGTGTCTTATTACGCCATTTTAAGTAGGTTTTAGCAGTTTTTAGCTGTTTTTGGGAAATGTCATTTTTGACATTTTTGCCATACTATAGCCTTGCTTCTTTGGTCATTTTTTCGACATTCAAAATTAGGGTGTTTTTTTTACAGTTTATGCAACGTTGTATGCTATGGCGTGTCTCAATGCGCTATTTTAAGTAGGTTTAAGCAGTTTTTAGCTGTTTTTGGGAAATGTCATTTTTGACAATTTTGCCATACTATAGCCTTGCTTCTTTGGTCATTTTTCGACATTCAAAATTAGGGTGTTTTTGCAGTTTATGCAACTTTCTATGCTATGGCGTGTCTTATTACGCTATTTTAAGTAGGTTTAAGCAGTTTTTATTGTTTTTGGGAAATGTCATTTTTGACACTTTTCCCATACTATAGCCTTGCTTCTTTGGTCATTTTTTCGACATTCAAAATTAGGGTGTTTTTTGCAGTTTATGCAACTTTCTATGCTATGGTGTGTCTCAATACGCTATTTTAAGTTGTTTTGAACAGTTGTTAGCTGTTTTTGGGAAATGTCATTTTTTGACATTTTTGCCATACTATAGCCTTGCTTCTTTGATCATTTTTTCGACATTCAAAATTAGGGGTTTTTTTTGCAGTTTATGCAACTTTCTATGCTATGGCGTGTCTTATTACGCTATTTTAAGTAGGTTTAAGCAGTTTTTAGCTGTTTTTGGGAAATGTCATTTTTGACATTTTTGCCATACTATAGCCTTGCTTCTTTGGTCATTTTTTCAACATTCAAAATTAGGCTGTTTTTTGCAGTTTATGCAAATTTCTATGCTATGGCTTGTCTTATTACGCCATTTTAAGTAGGTTTAAGCAGTTTTTTGCTGTTTTTGGGAAATATTATTTGTGATATTTTTGCCATACTATAGCCTTGCTTCTTTGGTCATTTTTCGACATTCAAAATTAGGGTGTTTTTGCAGTTTATGCAACTTTCTATGCTATGGCGCGTCTTATTACGCTATTTTAAGTAGATTTAAGCAGTTTTTAGCTGTTTTTGGGAAATGTCATTTTTGACATTTTTGCCATACTATAGCCTTGCTTCTTTGGTCATTTTTTCGACATTCAAAATTAGGGTGTTTTTTTCCATTTTTGCAACGTTCTATGCTATGGTGTGCCTCAATACGCTATTTTAAGTAGTTTCAAACAGTTTTTAGCTGTTTTTGGGAAATGTCATTTTTGACATTTTTGCCATACTATAGCCTTGCTTCTTTGGTCATTTTTTCGACATTCAAAATTAGGGTGTTTTTTTACAGTTTAAGCAACGTTGTATGCTATGGCGTGTCTCAATGCGCTATTTTAAGTAGGTTTAAGCAGTTTTTAGCTGTTTTTGGGAAATGTCATTTTTTGACATTTTTGCCATACTATAGCCTTGCTTTTTTGGTCATTTTTTCAACATTTAAAAATAGGGTGTTTTTTGCAATTTATGCAACTTTCTATGCTATGGCATGTCTTGTTACGCTTATTTTAAGTAGGTTTAAGCAGTTTTTAGCTGTTTTTGGGAAATGTCATTTTTGACATTTTTGCCATACTATAGCCTTGCTTCTTTGAGCATTTTTTCGACATTCAAAATTAGGGTGTTTTTTTCCATTTTTGCAACATTCTATGCTATGGCGTGTCTCAATGCGCTATTTTAAGTAGTTTTAAACAGTTTTTAGCTGTTTTTGGGAAATATCATTTTTGATATTTTTGCCATACTATAGCCTTGCTTCTTTCGTCATTTTTTCGACATTCAAAATTAGGGTGTTTTTTGCAGTTTATGCAACGTTGTATGCTATGGCGTGTCTCAATGCGCTATTTTAAGTAGGTTTAAGCAGTTTTTAGCTGTTTTTGGGAAATGTCATTTTTGACAATTTTGCCATACTATAGCCTTGCTTCTTTGGTCATTTTTTCGACATTCAAAATTAGGGTGTTTTTTGCAGTTTATGCAACTTTCTATGCTATGGCGTGTCTTATTACGCTATTTTAAGTAGGTTTAAGCAGTTTTTAGCTGTTTTTGGGAAATGTCATTTTTGACACTTTTCCCATACTATAGCCTTGCTTCTTTGGTCATTTTTTCGACATTCAAAATTAGGGTGTTTTTTGCAGTTTATGCAACTTTCTATGCTATGGTGTGTCTCAATACGCTATTTTAAGTTGTTTTGAACAGTTGTTAGCTGTTTTTGGGAAATGTCATTTTTTGACATTTTTGCCATACTATAGCCTTGCTTCTTTGATCATTTTTTCGACATTCAAAATTAGGGTTTTTTTTTGCAGTTTATGCAACTTTCTATGCTATGGCGTGTCTTATTACGCTATTTTAAGTAGGTTTAAGCAGTTTTTAGCTGTTTTTGGGAAATGTCATTTTTTGACATTTTTGCCATACTATAGCCTTGCTTCTTTCGTCATTTTTTCGACATTCAAAATTAGGGTGTTTTTTGCAGTTTATGCAACTTTCTATGCTATGGCGTGTCTTATTACGCCATTTTAAGTAGGTTTAAGCAGTTTTTTGCTGTTTTTGGGAAATATTATTTGTGATATTTTTGCCATACTATAGCCTTGCTTCTTTGGTCATTTTTTCGACATTCAAAATTAGGGTGTTTTTTGCAGTTTATGCAACTTTCTATGCTATGGCGTGTCTTATTACGCTACTTTAAGTAGGTTTAAGCAGTTTTTAGCTGTTTTTGGGAAATGTCATTTTTTGACATTTTTGCCATACTATAGCCTTGCTTCTTTGGTCATTTTTTCGACATTCAAAATTAGGGTGTTTTTTTCCATTTTTGCAACGTTCTATGCTATGGTGTGCCTCAATACGCTATTTTAAGTAGTTTCAAACAGTTTTTAGCTGTTTTTGGGAAATGTCATTTTTTGACATTTTTGCCATACTATAGCCTTGCTTCTTTGGTCATTTTTCGACATTCAAAATTAGGGTGTTTTTTCCATTTTGCAACGTTCTATGCTATGGTGTGCCTCAATACGCTATTTTAAGTAGTTTCAAACAGTTTTTAGCTGTTTTTGGGAAATGTCATTTTTTGACATTTTTGCCATACTATAGCCTTGCTTTTTTGGTCATTTTTTCAACATTTAAAAATAGGGTGTTTTTTGCAATTTATGCAACTTTCTATGCTATGGCATGTCTTGTTGCGCTATTTTAAGTAGGTTTAAGCAGTTTTTAGCTGTTTTTGGGAAATGTCATTTTTGACATTTTTGCCATACTATAGCCTTGCTTCTTTGAGCATTTTTTCGACATTCAAAATTAGGGTGTTTTTTTCCATTTTTGCAACATTCTATGCTATGGCGTGTCTCAATGCGCTATTTTAAGTAGTTTTAAACAGTTTTTAGCTGTTTTTGGGAAATATCATTTTTGATATTTTTGCCATACTATAGCCTTGCTTCTTTGGTCATTTTTTCGACATTCAAAATTAGGGTGTTTTTTACCGTTTAAGCAACGTTGTATGCTATGGCGTGTCTCAATGCGCTATTTTAAGTAGGTTTAAGCAGTTTTTAGCTGTTTTTGGGAATGTCATTTTTGACATTTTTGCCATACTATAGCCTTGCTTCTTTGGGCATTTTTTTCGACATTCAAAATTAGGGTGTTTTTTGCAGTTTATGCATCGTTCAATGCTATGGCGTGTCTCATTACGCTGCTTTAAGTAGGTTTAAGCAGTTTTTAGCTGTTTTGGGGAAATGTCATTTTTGACATTTTTGCCATACTATAGCCTTGCTTCTTTGGTCATTTTTTCGACATTCAAAATTAGGGTGTTTTTTTCCATTTTTGCAACATTCTATGCTATGGCGTGTCTCAATACGCTATTTTAAGTAGTTTTAAACAGTTTTTAGCTGTTTTTGGGAAATGTCATTTTTGACATTTTTGCCATACTATAGCCTTGCTTCTTTGGTCATTTTTTCGACATTCACAATTAGGGTGTTTTTTGCAGTTTATGCAACTTTCTATGCTATGGCGTGTCTTATTACGCTATTTTAAGTAGGTTTAAGCAGTTTTTAGCTGTTTTTGGGAAATGTCATTTTTTGACATTTTTGCCATACTATAGCCTTGCTTCTTTGGTCATTTTTTCGACATTCAAAATTAGGGTGTTTTTTTTACAATTTATGCAACGTTGTATGCTATGGCGTGTCTTATTACGCTATTTTAAGTAGGTTTAAGCAGTTTTTAGCTGTTTTTGGGAAATGTCATTTTTGACAATTTTGCCATACTATAGCCTTGCTTCTTTGGTCATTTTTTCGACATTCAAAATCAGGGTTTTTTTTGTCAGATTTTGCAACATTCTATGCTATGGTGTGTCCCAATAGGCTATTTGAAGTTGTTCTACACAGTTTTTAGTTGTTTTTGGGAAATGTCATTTTTGACATTTTTGCCATACTATAGCCTTGCATGTATGGTCATTTCTTTTGACATGCTAAATTCTGGTGTTTTTGGCCCTTTTTGGCTTTCCTTTGTATGGTGTCTCTTCGCAGGCTAATCTAAGCTGTTTCTAGGTGTTTTGAGCTGTTTTTGGGACGTGCCAAATTCTGATATTTTTGCCTTACTATAGCCTTGCATTTTTGGTCAATTTTTTGACATGGTAAATTCTGATGTTTTTAGCCCTTTTGGCAATTTTCTTTGTTATGGCATGTCTTGGCAGGCTATTTTAAGTAGTTTAAAGCTGTTTTGAGCTGTTTTTGAGACATGTCATTTTTTGACATTTTTGCTTTACTATAGCCTTGGTGTTACAATCCACAGGTGTTAAGTCTAGGGACAAAGGGAAGCAGCACAGTGTTGTGGTGTTGAACAGGTGGGAAAAACGTTTATTTTTCAACACAAGCATGAATGAATGAACTAGCCCAGCATCAAGAGAGCAGCACACAGACAAACAAAGCTAGAGGGTGGCAGGTGGTGGCAAATGAACAAACCAAAACAAAAGAACCCTTTAAGCCAAACCCACCCCACAGAATACTACAACTTCACCTGTTGCCAAAAACAACAATATCACAACCACCCCTAAGGCCTAGTGTGCTAGACAAATAGTTATCTGCGTGTGGTGCGACAACATGAAATAGAGTGAAGAGCTAATCTAGAGCCCAGCTCCCTCGTACACGAGTTAACAGAAAGTATGAAGTTATCTATCACAAGGTTACATCACTCACACCAGCAGAATACGAGGTGAAATGTTCATGGGTAAGACCGGCTGTGCTTTGGCAAAGGTACGGCAGACTTAAATAGACAACAGGAAACACATGATTGGAGGAAGCGCTCATTGAAAGGGAGGAAGGCGGGACCACCACCACCACTCAACTGGTCGGTAGTAAGGCGTGCAGCAGGAGGAGGAGAAACGAGCAGAGGAACACCCCAAGGCAAGGAAGGAAGGAATCCCCGGTGACGTAGCAAACCTCCGATGACATCATCAGTCACGCCGCCTGAAAAATGAGACTGCCACAACCCACACACACAAATCAACCAAAACAACGCCAGCGACCAAAACACTTCCGTTTTGTATCGTTTTTTTCACATTCCATATTATGTTGTTTGTGGCCTTGTCTGCAATATTTAATCCCATGGCGTGTCTCTGCACGCTATGTGGTTGTGTTTTGACATTCCATATTTTGGTATTTTAGGCTATTTTTTCCAAAATCTATGCAATGGCATGTCTTGGCAAACTATTTTAAAAAGCATTGAGCTGTTTTAGGCTGTTTTTGGGAAATGTCATTTTTGACAATTTTGCCATACTATAGCCTTGCTTCTTTGGTCATTTTTTCGACATTCAAAATTAGGGTGTTTTTTTCCGTTTATGCAACGTTGTATGCTATGGCGTGTCTCAATGCGCTATTTTAAGTAGGTTTAAACAGTTTTTAGCTGTTTTTGGGAAATGTCATTTTTGACATTTTTGCCATACTATAGCCTTGCTTCTTTGGTCATTTTTTCGACATTCAAAATCAGGGTGTTTTTTGCAGTTTATGCAACTTTCTATGCTATGGCGCGTCTTATTACGCTATTTTAAGTAGGTTTAAGCAGTTTTTAGCTGTTTTTGGGAAATGTCATTTTTGACATTTTTGCCATACTATAGCCTTGCTTCTTTGGTCATTTTTTTGACATTTAAAATTAGGGTGTTTTTTTCCGTTTATGCAACGTTGTATGCTATGGCGTGTCTCAATACGCTATTTTAAGTAGGTTTAAACAGTTTTTAGCTATTTTTGGGAAATGTCATTTTTTGACATTTTTGCCATACTATAGCCTTGCTTCTTTGGTCATTTTTTTGACCTTCAAAATTAGGGTGTTTTTTTTCCATTTTTGCAACATTCTATGCTATGGTGTGTCTCAATACACTATTTAAATTAGTTTTAAACATTTTTTGGCTGTTTTTGGGAAATGTCATTTTTGACATTTTTGCCATACTATAGCCTTGCTTCTTTGGTCATTTTTTCGACATTCAAAATGAGTGTGTTTTTTGCAGTTTATGCAACTTTCTATGCTATGGCGCGTCTTATTACGCTATTTTAAGTAGGTTTAAGCAGTTTTTAGCCGTTTTTGGGAAATGTCATTTTTTGACATTTTTGCCATGCTATAGCCTTGCTTCTTTGGTCATTTTTTTGACATTCAAAATCAGGGTGTTTTTTTCCTTTTTTGCAACTTTCTATGCTATAGCGTGTCTCAGTACGCTATTTAAAGTAGTTTTAAACAGTTTTTAGCTGTTTTTGGGAAATGTCATTTTTGACATTTTTGCCATACTATAGCCTTGCTTCTTTGGTCATTTTTTCGACATTCAAAATGAGTGTGTTTTTTGCAGTTTATGCAACTTTCTATGCTATGGCGCGTCTTATTACGCTATTTTAAGTAAGTTTAAGCAGTTTTTAGCCGTTTTTGGGAAATGTCATTTTTGACATTTTTGCCATACTATAGCCTTGCTTTTTTGGTCATTTTTTCAACGTTCAAAATAAGGGTGTTTTTTTACAGTTTATGCAACGTTGTATGCTATGGCCTGTCTCAATGTGCTATTTTAAGTAGGTTTAAGCAGTTTTTAGCTATTTTTGGGAAATGTCATTTTTTGACATTTTTGCCATACTATAGCCTTGCTTCTTTGGTCATTTTTTTGACCTTCAAAATTAGGGTGTTTTTTTTCCATTTTTGCAACATTCTATGCTATGGTGTGTCTCAATACACTATTTAAATTAGTTTTAAACATTTTTTGGCTGTTTTTGGGAAATGTCATTTTTGACATTTTTGCCATACTATAGCCTTGCTTCTTTGGTCATTTTTTCGACATTCAAAATGAGTGTGTTTTTTGCAGTTTATGCAACTTTCTATGCTATTGCTGGTCTTATTACGCTATTTTAAGTAGGTTTAAGCAGTTTTAGCCGCTTTTTTGGGAAATGTCATTTTTGACATTTTTGCCATGCTATAGCCTTGCTTCTTTGGTCATTTTTTGACATTCAAAATCAGGGTGTTTTTTCCTTTTTGCAACTTTCTATGCTATAAGCGTGTCTCAGTCACGCTATTTAAAGTAGTTTTAAACAGTTTTAGCTGTTTTTGGGAAATGTCATTTTTGACATTTTTGCCATACTATAGCCTTGCTTCTTTGGTCATTTTTTCGACATTCAAAATGAGTGTGTTTTTTGCAGTTTATGCAACTTTCTATGCTATGGCGCGTCTTATTACGCTATTTTAAGTAAGTTTAAGCAGTTTTTAGCCGTTTTTGGGAAATGTCATTTTTGACATTTTTGCCATACTATAGCCTTGCTTTTTGGTCATTTTTTCAACGTTCAAAATAAGGGTGTTTTTTTACAGTTTATGCAACGTTGTATGCTATGGCCTGTCTCAATGTGCTATTTTAAGTAGGTTTAAGCAGTTTTTAGCTATTTTTGGGAAATGTCATTTTTTGACATTTTTGCCATACTATAGCCTTGCTTCTTTGGTCATTTTTTTGACCTTCAAAATTAGGGTGTTTTTTTTCCATTTTTGCAACATTCTATGCTATGGTGTGTCTCAATACACTATTTAAATTAGTTTTAAACATTTTTTGGCTGTTTTTGGGAAATGTCATTTTTGACATTTTTGCCATACTATAGCCTTGCTTCTTTGGTCATTTTTTCGACATTCAAAATGAGTGTGTTTTTTGCAGTTTATGCAACTTTCTATGCTATGGCGTGTTTTATTACGCTTATTTTAAGTAGGTTTAAACAGTTGTTAGCTGTTTTTGGGAAATGTCATTTTTGACATTTTTGCCATACTATAGCCTTGCTTCTTTGGTCATTTTTTCGACATTCAAAATTAGTGTGTTTTTTGCAGTTTATGCAACTTTCTATGCTATGGCGCGGCTTATTACGCTATTTTAAGTAGGTTTAAGCAGTTATTAGTTGTTTTGGGAAATGTCATTTTTGACATTTTTGCCATACTATAGCCTTGCTTCTTTGGTCATTTTTTCGACATTCAAAATTAGGGTGTTTTTTTTTCCATTTTTGCAAAATTCTATGCTATGGCGTGTCTCAATACGCTATTTTAAGTAGTTTTAAACAGTTTTTAGCTGTTTTTGGGAAATGTCATTTTTGACATTTTTGCCATACTATAGCCTTGCTTCTTTGGTCATTTTTTCGACATTCAAAATGAGTGTGTTTTTTGCAGTTTATGCAACTTTCTATGCTATGGCGCGTCTTATTACGCTATTTTAAGTAGGTTTAAGCAGTTTTTAGCCGTTTTTGGGAAATGTCATTTTTTGACATTTTTGCCATGCTATAGCCTTGCTTCTTTGGTCATTTTTTTGACATTCAAAATCAGGGTGTTTTTTTCCTTTTTTGCAACTTTCTATGCTATAGCGTGTCTCAGTACGTTATTTTAAGTAGTTTTAAACAGTTTTTAGCTGTTTTTGGGAAATGTCATTTTTGACATTTTTGCCATACTATAGCCTTGCTTCTTTGGTCATTTTTTCGACATTCAAAATGAGTGTGTTTTTTGCAGTTTATGCAACTTTCTATGCTATGGCGCGTCTTATTACGCTATTTTAAGTAAGTTTAAGCAGTTTTTAGCCGTTTTTGGGAAATGTCATTTTTGACATTTTTGCCATACTATAGCCTTGCTTTTTTGGTCATTTTTTCAACGTTCAAAATAAGGGTGTTTTTTTACAGTTTATGCAACGTTGTATGCTATGGCCTGTCTCAATGTGCTATTTTAAGTAGGTTTAAGCAGTTTTTAGCTGTTTTTGGGAAATGTCATTTTTGACATTTTTGCCATACTATAGCCTTGCTTCTTTGGTCATTTTTTCGGCATTCAAAATTGGGGTGTTTTTTCCATTTTTGCAACATTCTATGCTATGGTGTGTCTCAATACACTATTTAAATTAGTTTTAAACATTTTTTGGCTGTTTTGGGAAATGTCATTTTGACATTTTTGCCATACTATAGCCTTGCTTCTTTGGTCATTTTTTCCACATTCAAAATGAGTGTGTTTTTTGCAGTTTATGCAACTTTCTATGCTATGGTGCGTCTTATTACGCTATTTTAAGTAGGTTTAAGCAGTTTTTAGCCGTTTTTGGGAAATGTCATTTTTTGACATTTTTGCCATACTATAGCCTTGCTTCTTTGGTCATTTTTTTGACATTCAAAATCAGGGTGTTTTTTTCCTTTTTTGCAACTTTCTATGCTATAGCGTGTCTCAGTACGCTATTTAAAGTAGTTTTAAACAGTTTTTAGCTGTTTTTGGGAAATGTCATTTTTGACATTTTTGCCATACTATAGCCTTGCTTCTTTGGTCATTTTTTCGACATTCAAAATGAGTGTGTTTTTTGCAGTTTATGCAACTTTCTATGCTATGGCGTGTCTCATTACACTGTTTTAAGTAGGTTTAAGCAGTTTTTAGCTGTTTTGGGGAAATGTCATTTTTGACATTTTTGCCATTTTGCCTTGCTTTTTTGGTCATTTTTTCGACATTCAAAATTAGGGTGTTCTTTTCCGTGTTTGCAACTTTCTATGCTATGGCGTATCCCAGTAGGCTATTTTTAGTTGTTTCGAACAGTTTTAGCTGTTTTTGGGAAATGTCATTTTTGACATTTTGCCATACTATAGCCTTGCTTCTTTGGTCATTTTTTCGACATTCAAAATGAGTGTGTTTTTTGCAGTTTATGCAACTTTCTATGCTATGGCGCGTCTTATTACGCTATTTTAAGTAGGTTTAAGCAGTTTTTAGCCGTTTTTGGGAAATGTCATTTTTGACATTTTTGCCATACTATAGCCTTGCTTTTTTGGTCATTTTTTCAACGTTCAAAATAAGGGTGTTTTTTTACAGTTTATGCAACGTTGTATGCTATGGCCTGTCTCAATGTGCTATTTTAAGTAGGTTTAAGCAGTTTTTAGCTATTTTTGGGAAATGTCATTTTTTGACATTTTTGCCATACTATAGCCTTGCTTCTTTGGTCATTTTTTTGACCTTCAAAATTAGGGTGTTTTTTTCTGTTTATGCAAAATTCTATGCTATGGCGTGTCTCAATACGCTATTTTAAGTAGTTTTAAACAGTTTTTAGCTGTTTTTGGGAAATGTCATTTTTGACATTTTTGCCATACTATAGCCTTGCTTCTTTGGTCATTTTTTCGACATTCAAAATGAGTGTGTTTTTTGCAGTTTATGCAACTTTCTATGCTATGGTGCGTCTTATTACGCTATTTTAAGTAGGTTTAAGCAGTTTTTAGCTGTTTTGGGGAAATGTCATTTTTGACATTTTTGCCATACTATAGCCTTGCTTCTTTGGGCATTTTTTCGACATTCAAAATTAGGGTGTTTTTTTTTTCCATTTTTGCAAAATTCTATGCTATGGCGTGTCTCAATACGTTATTTTAAGTAGTTTTAAACAGTTTTTAGCTGTTTTTGGGAAATGTCATTTTTGACATTTTTGCCATACTATAGCCTTGCTTCTTTGGTCATTTTTTCGACATTCAAAATGAGTGTGTTTTTTGCAGTTTATGCAACTTTCTATGCTATGGCGCGTCTTATTACGCTATTTTAAGTAGGTTTAAGCAGTTTTTAGCCGTTTTTGGGAAATGTCATTTTTTGACATTTTTGCCATGCTATAGCCTTGCTTCTTTGGTCATTTTTTTGACATTCAAAATCAGGGTGTTTTTTTCCTTTTTTGCAACTTTCTATGCTATAGCGTGTCTCAGTACGCTATTTAAAGTAGTTTTAAACAGTTTTTAGCTGTTTTTGGGAAATGTCATTTTTGACATTTTTGCCATACTATAGCCTTGCTTCTTTGGTCATTTTTTCGACATTCAAAATGAGTGTGTTTTTTGCAGTTTATGCAACTTTCTATGCTATGGCGCGTCTTATTACGCTATTTTAAGTAGGTTTAAGCAGTTTTTAGCCGTTTTTGGGAAATGTCATTTTTGACATTTTTGCCATACTATAGCCTTGCTTTTTTGGTCATTTTTTCAACGTTCAAAATAAGGGTGTTTTTTTACAGTTTATGCAACGTTGTATGCTATGGCCTGTCTCAATGTGCTATTTTAAGTAGGTTTAAGCAGTTTTTAGCTATTTTTGGGAAATGTCATTTTTTGACATTTTTGCCATACTATAGCCTTGCTTCTTTGGTCATTTTTTTGACCTTCAAAATTAGGGTGTTTTTTTTCCATTTTTGCAACATTCTATGCTATGGTGTGTCTCAATACACTATTTAAATTAGTTTTAAACATTTTTTGGCTGTTTTTGGGAAATGTCATTTTTGACATTTTTGCCATACTATAGCCTTGCTTCTTTGGTCATTTTTTCGACATTCAAAATGAGTGTGTTTTTTGCAGTTTATGCAACTTTCTATGCTATGGCGCGTCTTATTACGCTATTTTAAGTAGGTTTAAGCAGTTTTTAGCCGTTTTTGGGAAATGTCATTTTTGACATTTTTGCCATACTATAGCCTTGCTTCTTTGGTCATTTTTTTGACATTCAAAATCAGGGTGTTTTTTTCCTTTTTTGCAACTTTCTATGCTATAGCGTGTCTCAGTACGCTATTTAAAGTAGTTTTAAACAGTTTTTAGCTGTTTTTGGGAAATGTCATTTTTGACATTTTTGCCATACTATAGCCTTGCTTCTTTGGTCATTTTTTCGACATTCAAAATGAGTGTGTTTTTTGCAGTTGATGCAACTTTCTATGCTATGGCGCGTCTTATTACGCTATTTTAAGTAGGTTTAAGCAGTTTTTAGCCGTTTTTGGGAAATGTCATTTTTTGACATTTTTGCCATGCTATAGCCTTGCTTCTTTGGTCATTTTTTTGACATTCAAAATCAGGGTGTTTTTTTCCTTTTTTGCAACTTTCTATGCTATAGCGTGTCTCAGTACGCTATTTAAAGTAGTTTTAAACAGTTTTAGCTGTTTTTGGGAAATGTCATTTTTGACATTTTTGCCATACTATAGCCTTGCTTCTTTGGTCATTTTTTCGACATTCAAAATGAGTGTGTTTTTTGCAGTTTATGCAACTTTCTATGCTATGGCGCGTCTTATTACGCTATTTTAAGTAGGTTTAAGCAGTTTTTAGCCGTTTTTGGGAAATGTCATTTTTGACATTTTTGCCATACTATAGCCTTGCTTTTTTGGTCATTTTTTCAACGTTCAAAATAAGGGTGTTTTTTTACAGTTTATGCAACGTTGTATGCTATGGCGTGTCTCAATGTGCTATTTTAAGTAGGTTTAAGCAGTTTTTAGCTATTTTTGGGAAATGTCATTTTTGACATTTTTGCCATACTATAGCCTTGCTTCTTTGGTCATTTTTTCGACATTTAAAATTAGGGTGTTTTTTTCTGTTTATGCAACGTTGTATGCTATGGCGTGTCTCAATGCGCTATTTTAAGTAGGTTTAAACAGTTTTTAGCTGTTTTTGGGAAATGTCATTTTTGACATTTTTGCCATACTATAGCCTTGCTTCTTTGGTCATTTTTTCGACATTCAAAATTAGTGTGTTTTTTGCAGTTTATGCAACTTTCTATGCTATGGCGCGTCTTATTACGCTATTTTAAGTAGGTTTAAGCAGTTTTTAGCTGTTTTGGGGAAATGTCATTTTTGACATTTTTGCCATACTATAGCCTTGCTTCTTTGGTCATTTTTTCGACATTCAAAATTAGGGTGTTTTTTTTTCCATTTTTGCAAAATTCTATGCTATGGCGTGTCTCAATACGCTATTTTAAGTAGTTTTAAACAGTTTTTAGCTGTTTTTGGGAAATGTCATATTTGACATTTTTGCCATACTATAGCCTTGCTTCTTTCGTCATTTTTTCGACATTCAAAATGAGTGTGTTTTTTGCAGTTGATGCAACTTTCTATGCTATGGCGCGTCTTATTACGCTATTTTAAGTAGGTTTAAGCAGTTTTTAGCCGTTTTTGGGAAATGTCATTTTTGACATTTTTGCCATACTATAGCCTTGCTTCTTTGGTCATTTTTTCAACATTTAAAAATAGGGTGTTTTTTTCCTTTTTTGCAACTTTCTATGCTATGGCGTGTCTCAGTACACTATTTAAAGTAGTTTTAAACAGTTTTTAGCTGTTTTTGGGAAATGTCATTTTTGACATTTTTGCTATACTATAGCCTTGCTTCTTTGGTCATTTTTTCGACATTCAAAATTAGGGTGTTTTTTTCCTTTTTTGCAACGTTGTATGCTATGGCGTGTCTCAATATGCTATTTAAAGTAGTTTTAAACAGTTTTTAGCTGTTTTTGGGAAATGTCATTTTTGACATTTTTGCCATACTATAGCCTTGCTTCTTTGGTCATTTTTTCAACATTCAAAATTGGGGTGTTTTTTACAGTTTATGCAACGTTGTATGCTATGGCGTGTCTCAATGCGCTATTTTAAGTAGGTTTAAGCAGTTTTTAGCTGTTTTTGGGAAATGTCATTTTTGACATTTTTGCCATACTATAGCCTTGCCTCTTTGGTCATTTTTTCAACATTCAAAATTGGGGTGTTTTTTACAGTTTATGCAACGTTGTATGCTATGGCGTGTCTCAATGCGCTATTTTAAGTAGGTTTAAGCAGTTTTTAGCTGTTTTTGGGAAATGTCATTTTTGACATTTTTGCCATACTATAGCCTTGCTTCTTTGGTCATTTTTTCGGCATTCAAAATTGGGGTGTTTTTTCCATTTTTGCAACATTCTATGCTATGGTGTGTCTCAATACACTATTTAAATTAGTTTTAAACAGTTTTTAACTGTTTTTGGGAAATGTCATTTTTTACATTTTTTCCATACTATAGCCTTGCTTCTTTGGCCATTTTTTCGACATTTAAAATTAGGGTGTTTTTTTCCATTTATGCAACGTTGTATGCTATGGCGTCTCAATGCGCTATTTTAAGTAGGTTTAAACAGTTTTTAGCTGTTTTTGGGAAATGTCATTTTTGACATTTTTGCCATACTATAGCCTTGCTTTGTTGGTCATTTTTTCGACGTTCAAAATTAGGGTGTTTTTTACAGTTTATGCAACGTTGTATGCTATGGCGTGTCTCAATGCGCTATTTTAAGTAGGTTAAAGCAGGTTTTTTTGCTGTTTTTGGGAAATGTCATTTTTGACATTTTTGCCATACTACAGCCTTGCTTCTTTGGTCATTTTTTCGACATTCAAAATTAGGTTGTTTTTTTTCCATTTTTCAACATTCTATGCTATGGCGTGTCTCAATACGCTATTTTAAGTAGTTTTAAACAGTTTTTAGCTGTTTTTGGGAAATGTCATTTTTGACATTTTTGCCATACTATAGCCTTGCTTCTTTGGTCATTTTTTCGACATTCAAAATTAGGGTGTTTTTTGCAGTTTATGCAACTTTCTATGCTATGGCGTGTCTTATTACGCTATTTTAAGTAGGTTTAAGCAGTTTTTAGCTGTTTTTGGGAAATGTCATTTTTTGACATTTTTGCCATACTATAGCCTTGCTTCTTTGGTCATTTTTTTGACATTCAAAATCAGGGTTTTTTTTTCCTTTTTTGCAACTTTCTATGCTGTAGCGTGTCTTAGTACGCTATTTAAAGTAGTTTTAAACAGTTTTTAGCTGTTTTTGGGAAATGTCATTTTTGACATTTTTGCTATACTATAGCCTTGCTTCTTTGGTCATTTTTTCGACATTTAAAAATAGGGTTTTTTTTTCTGTTTTTGCAACATTCTATGCTATGGCATGTCTCAATACGCTATTTAAAGTAGTTTTAAACAGTTTTTAGCTTTTTTTTGGGAAATGTCATTTTTGACATTTTTGCCATACTATAGCCTTGCTTCTTTGGTCATTTTTTCGACATTTAAAATTAGGGTGTTTTTTTCCGTTTATGCAACGTTGTACGCTATGGCGTGTCTCAATGCGCTATTTTAAGTAGGTTTAAGCAGTTTTTAGCTGTTTTTGGGAAATGTCATTTTTTGACATTTTTGCCATACTATAGCCTTGCTTCTTTGGTCATTTTTTCGACATTCAAAATTAGGGTGTTTTTTGCAGTTTATGCAACTTTCTATGCTATGGCGTGTTTTATTACGCTATTTTAAGTAGGTTTAAGCAGTTTTTAGCTGTTTTTGGGAAATGTCATTTTTGACATTTTTGCCATACTATAGCCTTGCTTCTTTGGTCATTTTTTTGACATTCAAAATCAGGCTGTTTTTTTTCCATTTTTGCAACATTCTATGCTATGGCGTGTCTCAATACGCAATTTTAAGTAGTTTTAAACAGTTTTTAGCTGTTTTTGGGAAAAGTCATTTTTTGACATTTTTGCCATACTATAGCCTTGCTTCTTTGGTCATTTTTTCAACATTCAAAATCAGGGTGTTTTTTTTCCGTTTTTGCAACATTCTATGGTATGGCATGTCTCATTATGCTATTTTAAGTAGTTTTGTCATTTTTGACATGTTTTAAAAATGTCTGAAAATGACATAATATAGCTTGTAGAGATGCATCATAGTAAACAGTTGAAAGTTGAAATAAAGGCAAAAAAGGCCAAAAACATCATAATTTAGGATGACCAAAAATTGTGCAAAACGCCATAGTATAGTATGTCGAAAAAAAAGTCAAATTTTGACATTCATTAAAAATGGCTGAAAACAACATGCTATAGCTGGTAAAGGTGTGTCTTAGCATACAAAGTGGAAATTAAGACCAAAAAAGGTCAAAAACATCATAATTTAGGATGTCAAAAAAAATGGTCAAAAACATCAAAGTTTAGTATGTGGAAAAAAGTCAAATTTGAATGACATGATATAGCTTGTCGAGATGCATCATATTAAATGAAGTGGGGAAAAAAGATCACAAAAGGTCAAAAATGCCATAATTAAGATGTTGAAAAATTACCAAAAACGCCATAGTATAGTATGTCGAAAAAGTCAAATTTTGGCATGTCTCAGAAATGCCTAAAAAGGACATATTATAGCCCGTAAAGATGCTTCATAGTATAGAAAGTGGATATGAATGCCAAAATAAGCCAAAAACGTCATGATTTTTTATGTAAAAAAAATGGCCATTAACGCCATAGTACCTATAGTATGTTGAAAAAATGTCTTAAAAATGGCTGAAAATGACATATTATAGCGTGTAGAGATGCATCATCGTAAACAAAGTGGAAAAATAGACCAAAAAAGGTCAAAAACATTATTTAGGAGGTTGAAAAAATTGGCCAAAAACGTCATAGTATAGTATATTGAAAAAAAGTCAAATTTTGGTATGGCTTGTGAAGGTGCTTAATAGTAAACAAAGTGGATATAATGACCAAAAAAGGACCAAAAGGTCAGAATTTAGGACATCGAAAAAATTGCCATAGTATATTACAGTATGTCGAAAAAGTCAAATTTTGGTATTTCTTAAAACCGGCTGATAATGACAGATTATCACTTGTAAAGGTGTGTCAAAGTATACAAGGTGGAAATAATGGCCTAAAAAGACCAAAAACGTCATCATTTCGGATGTCCAAAAAATGGCCAAAAATCCCATAGTATAGTATGTCCATCCATCCATTTTCGTTCGCTTACCCGAGACAGGTTCGCAGGGGCAACAGACTATGCAGAGCACTGCAGACATCCCTCTCCCCAGTGATGCTTTCTAGTTCCTCCTAGTGGACCCCAAGGCGTTCCCAGACCAGACAAGATATGTAATCCCTCCAGCATGCTCTGGGTCTGCCCCGGGGCCTCCTACCAGTAGGATGTGTCTGGAACACTTCCAGAGGGAGGCGCCCCACAGGAGGCATCCTGATCAGATGCCCAAACCTCCTCAACTGGCCCCTTTTGACGCGAAGCAGCAGCGGCTCTACTCAGAACTCCTTACCGATGTCTGAGCTCCTCACCCTATCTCTAAGGCTGAGCCCAGCCACCCTCTGGAGGAAGCTCTTCTCAGCCGCTTGTATCCGCGATCATTCTTTCGGTTAGTACCCAGAGCTCATGACCATAGGTGAGGATTGGAACATAGATGGACTGGTAAATCGAGAGCTTTGCCTTTTGGCTCCCGCATCACTGCGGATGCTGCAACAAACTGCCTGTCCATCTCACGCTCCATTCTACCCTCACTTGTGAACAAGACCCCGAGATACTTAAACTCCTTCGCTTGGGGCAGCAATTCACTCCCCACCCAAAGCGAACAGTCCACCAAGCCCTGCTTCCCCTTTAGGAGACATCTCATGGTTTGCCAGAAGTTCCTTGAGGCCGACTGAAAGTCCTCCTCCATGGCCTCTCCAAACTCCTCCCACACCTGAGTTTTTGCTTTGGCAACCTCCTCTGCTGCAGCCCTTCTGGCTTCCGGAGACCCCAGGCCAACAAAGCCCAGAGGGCCTCTTTCTTCAGCTTGACGACCTGCTTTACTGCTGGTGTCCACCAGCGAGTCCTTCGGTTGCTACCGCAACAAGCACCAACGACCTTCTGACCACAGCTTTCAGCAGCCACCTCCACAATGGAAGTTTTAAACACGGACCACTCAAAATCCATGTCCCCAGCCTCACCACTCAGGGTTAGATTGGGCAGGCTGTTCCTCCCAATCACGCCCCTCCAGGTTTCTCCGTCATTGCCCACTTGAGAGTTGAAGTCCCAGTCAGAACCCTTTTTCAAGGGACTGCCCAGAGACTCCAAGAAGGGCGGGTGCTCTGAACTGACATTGGGTGCATATGCACACACAACAGTCTGAGACCTCCTTTCTGCGACTCGCAGTCACATCAAGGCAACCCTCTCATTCCCTGGGGTAAACTCGAACACAGCGGCACTCAGCCGGGGGCTCGCGAGTATCCACACAACCACCCAGCACCTCTCACCCTGGGAAACTCCGGAAAAGGCGAGAGTCCAGCCACTCTCCAGGGGTATGGTTCCAGAACCAGTGCTGTGCATGGAGGTGAGCCCAACTATAGTATGTTGAAAAAAAGTCAAATTTTGGTATGTCTTCAGACTGGCTGATAAAGACATATTATAGCTTTTAAAGTTGCATCATAGCATACAAAGTAGAAATAAAGGCCAAAAAAGGCAAAAAAAAAATCCCTCATAATTTAGAATGTCGAAATAATGGCCAAAAAAGCTAGATGGCTGAAAACAACATTTTATAGTTTGTAAAAGGTACTTCATAGTATACAAAGTGAAAAAACAACGTTTCATAAACTTCATAATTTAGGATGACAAAAAAAAAAAACAAAACCCAATAAAATGTTGTTTTCAGCCATTTTTGATATTTTTTGCCATACTATACTATGCGGTTTTTGGCCATTTTTTTTTTTTTTTGACATGCTAAATTATGACTTTTTGAGCCTTTTGTCCAACATTGTATGCTATGACAAAACTCTACAAGCCATAATATAGTGTTTTCAGCCATTTTTGGAGTAGTCAAAATTTAAAGTTTTTTGCCATACTATACTATGCGGTTTTCAGCCTTTTTTTTTGACATGCTAAATAATGACATTTTGGGCCTTTTTTCAAAATTGTATACTATGACAACACTCTACAAGCTATAATATGCTGGGGGTTTTTTTATAATATGCTGTATTTGTCAAAATTTGACATTTTCACCATACTGTACTAAGAGGTTTTCAGCCATTTTTTTACATGCTACATTATTATGTTTTTGGCCTTTTTTCAGCCATGTTTAAGACATGCCATAATTTGACTTTTTTTGACATACTATACCACGTCTGACATAGTAATGATATTTTTTTTTTAAATAATAATCAGAACCAATACTTTATTCAAATATTCAGTGAAGTCTGATCTTTCTGCTCCTCACGCTTGGAAATCACTTCAACCATCACTTCATGCCTGAAGTATTTTCCTTAGTCAAACTGAGGTAGTTGAATTTTTAACTGTGGGTACAGCTAGTTGCTCCCATATGTTTTCCACCAAATTAGCCTCAAAAATTGTCATCTTGCAGAGATTCTCACCCTACTGCCCACTTCATAACACTGCTCTTTAATATGCGGGTACAGGGAATTCAAATGAATGAATGATGACCTCCCATAACTGGGACAACCAAGTCTTATTTTTCAACTATAAATACAGCTGAAGTGCAGTTACAGTTACAAAATGTCAATAGAGAAACAAATCTTTAATTTTTTCCTGTCTTTTTGCTTTGTGTATGTGTGTGTGTGTGTGTGTGTGTGTGTGTGTGTGTGTGTGTGTGTGCGTGTGTGTATGAGACTCTCTAACACAACACAGTGCTGTTGAGTGTTTGACGGGCCTTGATCAAAAGAATGCTTTAGTGGCAACACATCCCATTTACTGTCCCATAAGACTCTGTAGTTGGGGCCTAATTAGTCCTAACTTACACTGCTGTACACTTAGGAAAGGCATGCACATACATTTACACACGAGTAAGCAAAATCACTAAATAAGGATTCAGAAAACATTGCATGTAGGTTCACATGCATTTGTGGGCGTGCCAGCTATGGCGGATATGAAGAGAAATGTGCGGCCTTGTTCACCCGCAGCAGGATGAGCGGTGTGTTTGTTCGACTGCAATGTGAAACACTAAAAGCCATCCTGCTGATGTCAGGAGGAAATGACTCGGATTAATGGCAGATAAACACTCTGATGATTATTTTCAGCTTTTAACTCTAGCTCAATGACACACATGCTGCTTGATTAATTAGCATTGCTGAAACGGAGAGAAACTGTAATAACAGTGATAATAGGCACATCTGTAACATTGACATGTGCACACAGAGAGCAGGGAAAGGCACGTTCATCACATTAAATCACAAAAGAACAATAAAATGACTGTCTAATAAATAACCAACACATTTTACACATGTATTACACTTATGTTAACTGATACTATGAAGTGTAAGATGACACGCTCATTCACCCACTCATGCCGCCTTTTGATCCACAGCACCTCCCTGTCCCCCACATGAACACAAAGTAATTGAGAGGGCAGCGACGGAGCGCCAACAGGGGGCTCGATTGTTGATGAAAACAGGTTCCGGCTATCAGGATCAGCCAATTAAATTCAGTTACGATAGCCAGGTTTCAACCTTTAGAGGACAGTTGCTATGAATATTTGTAATGCTATATGTAGAATTTTAATACTATGCACTTAAATGACGAGTTGGACCTGAATCAATCAACAGCATTAATGAATACTCATAAATATTGCTTTTTAAGTAGAAACAATGGTTTGGGGATTTTGTTACTTATTATTGCAATTGGGCACAAATTGATTTTGTTGGATTTAGGTTAATAGAAGTACTTTGTTAGGGTTGGGGAAACACCGTGGTTTGGGTTAAAATGACTAACTGATTCTATTTCTTGGAGATGACTAAATGAGGGACCGTTTACACGGCAACAGCTCCTGGTCTTATGTAATGCTTTCTTCCCATCCTCGTTCTTTAAAATCTTCTTTTACCTTTGATTTTCTCTCCTGCCCTTTTCTTTTATCTTCTCTCCATCATGCTGCATAACTGCCTTACATGATGGTGTGCAAATATGGTGTACAGTATCATATGCACATCACTCCACATCACATCACTCTCCAATACTTATTTAAATCCAATGTAATAATCTTATATTCAAAGTCACTAAAGTCATCGAAAAGTGAGATGCTTGATGATTGATTTCACCTCTCATCCCTCATCCTCTATCTATGTAGCCTGCAGTTCTGAGATACTGTGCATCAAGATTTTCACATCCCAGCTGGCAAAACAGCTCTGCAGAAAACTTTATCTTCAAACCAAGCCAGCATCCTCTCGGTACAATGAATGATGCAAAATATCAAAAATTCATGACAATTACAAATGGTATTTTCAAGGCCCACAAAAAGACAAAACAATGTTTAATGTAATATTTATTGTAAACAACTGTGAAGAAGCCCAAGCTTCAGTGGAAGCCTAGATGAACATCATTCAAAAGAGAAGATGTCTCAAACTGGAGCATATTGTCTTTTATGTGCAAGAAAGAGAAGAAAAAAGATTGAGAAAGACAAAACTTGACTGCTACAATGAAACTTAGTGAACTTCAAGAAGTTTGCAGTGTTCCAGTATTATTGCAACTCCAGTGCAGACATTGTGCTCTGCTTGATGTCCAGACTTTGAAAAGCCACTTTGCGTTTGGAAACAAAGGAGACTTCATTTGTAAAACTTGTGACTGTCTGACCGTGAAGCTGGCAGCCAAGTCAAGTGTCAATCCAAGAAAGCATCAAGTGTCCATCTGGCCACTAGTGCCAGTCGGCCTGCCAACACGCAGATGGCCAATTTTTGATTCCTTTCCATGTTTGGAGAGTCATTCAACTGTTAATCCAAACTCAGCACTTCCAAATCTGACGGGTTTTTTTTTTAAAGGAAATTCGAGCTGCATTTGATATTAACTTGTGTTTCTTTCTTGCTTCAATCTCAAACCTCAGAGATAAATCCCTCAATATGTCTTCTTTATCAGGTGGAATAGTCTTCTATGTACAAACACATGCATACCAATCACACACTGAGTTATCTCCTGCTACTGTATGTCAGGTCATAGAAAGCTGCATATTAAGGCTGCCGTATAAAATAACCAACCTACTCCCAAAACTACATTAATCCACAGCCATCTGTGCAACAACTTCACTAACAGTACATATTGTGTATTTTCTAGAGTTAAAAATATATAACTTATGGAGACAACAACTTTCTATTTTAAAAAATTTAGAAAGTGAAAACTTTAAAAGTCTATCAAATTTATTACAGGTATTACAGGTTCATATTTTGTAGACAATTCTATAAAATGGACATCGCCATTATTTAAAACGGTAGATGGTAAATTATTTTTAAAAAACAACTTTTCGTCATATATGTTGAAACTGTTCCTGTATCCACACAGTAGCACATGCAACTCTACCTCCTCATAGTGCTTCTAATGGCATTTGCAACAATAATAATAACAACACTAAACTGAACTATACAACAACACAGAAAACAACCAATCAGAGGCAAGGAGTCTCTAATGCAGCTGTCACATCAATCATGTCTCATGACCTGCAGTCACACTGTCACACTAGGCAGCGCTAATTAAATATGAAACAAGATTATGCCACTACAGTCCATATTTCTCACCTTAGGTGTTTTCAGAAACATTTCAGTGTACCATTTAGCTGTAAAATGACAATGTTACACGGACGGGCAGCATCAGTCGCAGCCATAAGATACACCACCGGATGACATCAGGTTGAAATACGGCCAGTAAAGACATAATATGAAGAGCACAAAGGTCCCTATTGGTCAGGCAGGAGATGTGGGGGATGGGTTTGACAAACCCTGGACTTTCAAGCGGAAGGTTGGTGTTCACTTCCCATCTGAAAAAAATTATTTTTTTCTACAGCATAATATGTGTCTCTTTTGCCTATACCTGTCCATCTGTGCTTTGGTTGACATCCTGGCATTGGTAACATCATCCCAGAATGTCAATAGCAGACAGAGGAGGATACCTACAGTGTAAAATGTAGACGCAAAAGTCCCCTGACAAAGCGGCAAAATGTGATGATTTGGCATGACAACGTGTTGATAAATTCTAGAAAAGCCCCTGTATTCACCTCACCTGTGTGGGGCTGCGACTAGATTTGCCTGCTGGCAAAGATGAGTGAGGCCAGCAAGCGTTGACAGGTTGAAAACAGAAAGACCGAAAAATATCATTAATGTCTGTTTATTAACTTGCCCCTGGCTTCCTGTCATTTCACAAAAGTAGCTGCTGGGCAAAGCAAGTAGGGTGTCCCCGCTCTAACACATCCACTAATTAGAGTAACGAAAACACATCAAACAACACAGTTAGAAGATGTCCTGTAGTACTACTCAACCATGGAAGTATTTAACACTGATTAAACATGAACAATGTGGATATTCCCTTGTATTTTAATATCAAAAGGCCATTATATTTACTTCCTGGAAATGTTCTCATTACAGTCTTTAACAATCCCCTTCAATCACACACACCCTAAAGCTTTTCAAAGTGACACTGCATTTTTCACTGAACGCCCCCAAACTAGGGTTTCCTTTTCCGAGGACACAATTGATGCATCAGAGAGGATGAAATTTATTCAGTTTGAAGAATTTGTGACAGCTCAAGGGTGTGCATGTATTCTTTCGTCAGCTACGCTGAATATGCGATGAGCTTCACTGACTTTCTCCCTGCGTGTTTGTTATGGTCCAACCCCACTGTTATGCCTCTCTGAACAATTCCTCCCTGCAACATTCAGCAGCAACGCTGAAAATGTTGTTTCCTTGTGACTTTAAAAAATCTACACTGTGGCCAGTGAAACACTCAAGCTGAGATGAGAATCGATCTGAAACTGTGGGTTGGGGGGAAACTACCATTTGAAGCCGCTATCAGCAGCCACTAAAAGATTTAAACGAGATGGAAATGGTTAGACTTTGATCACCAGCTGGCTGGTAATGACACTTATCTCCCCCATCTTTTCTCTCGTGGACAGAATAATGACATCATTTTTCAGGGCCAACACGCTCCTGCTACTCCGTGGAGAGCGAGGAGACTCTCAGCTGCACATCCGCTTGAAAAAGATCTTTAACAGTCAAATCCGATTTGAAGCACCTTCACGCCACACAACTCCGACTTCTACTGCCGGGCCAATATACTGTATTTCCAGCCAGGCAGAAGAAAGGCAGAGCATGCTTGTGAGTTGGAGTGGGTGCTAAATATTTCAATAACAGCTCACTGACAGCGAGAAAGAGCGCGAGCGAGCAGGAGATGCAGCGTGGTGCTAGACGCTGTGGGAGCAGCAGCGAGGGGTGACAGGTTGGTGCCAGTGTTACATGAGGAAGTGTCTGAAAACATCAGCACTCGGACGGATAACAACACCGGGAAGAACGAGAAGTGGGGCCAAGGCCACGAAGGCGCATTGATCAGAGGCATGGGGGAAAGGCATCTGTCGAGTCTACACTTACACACCTGCTGGTACAAGGTGTGCGCGAGCACTAGACGAGTTTTTACTCTCACGGGAGAACACGACCACAGGTGAGCTGAGATTAATGTGAGTTCAAACACAGTTTTCATAAATTTATGTATGGAGGAGAAGAATGGGAAGCATCCGCTGAGACGTCTGCTGTACATCAAGAAGACATAGAATCTAGAAGACGGCGAAGAAGGTTTATAGATGTTGGACAGAGATCCGCATTTTCTTTGAAGGAATACAAGAAGCTGTCGTTTATTATCATGCTGCCTGGTTCTGTGCCTGCATACATTTCAAAGTCTGGATCCAAATCATGAAATACAGCAGGGGAAAACCACAGAAACACAAGTCTGACAGTTTAATTCCTCCTGCTCACCCATTCTTCATCCAGAGTCTGCCCACTGTGTGTCCCAGGAAATTCAACTGGGCTGGAAATTTGACCAGCACACGCACTTGTGTAGATCACACAGTGTCCCTGCATATCTTAACAGTATCCCAATAAGTTCAGCTTTTACCACCTTAACCCTTTGAAACCTGGAGTGATATCACTTTTCATGTGCTGTTTTCAGACACCTTATACACAAGAATTTAAACCTTTAAACCAAGGGCGATTGGTGCATTTTGTTGTTTATTTAGTGTTTTTTCAAAAACATGGGGAAAAAAGGCAATGAGCAACTTGGTAAGAAATGTTCCACAAATTGCAAAAATTAGTTGATTTAAATATTTTTTTAAAAAAAAAAGTTATGGAAAAACATCTTTTAAAAAAAAGAAAAGAAAAAAGCCATAGCTGGAAAACTATATTTGTAATGATCATATTTGCATATATAAAAAGATGTTCCAGAATTATTTGAATTTTAATAATCAAAATAATTTTTTATTATAATTTTAATTTCAAGTAATTTTGAGTTTTTCCTTCTTTCCTTGCTCATTGCCTTCTTCCCATGTTTTTAACAGAAATCAAGCCAATATGCTCAGTTTTTTAAAGGGTTAAATCTCAAGGAGAAAAGGGCACTGTATCTCTGTCTCTGTGTTCTAACCCAAGGGATGTTAACTTGAATAACTTTATACACCAATCATGGCAAACTGCAGCATGATTTGTATGTGTCATACTCCAGGAATAAGTCTGTCTCCTCCAGTGACTGACAAATATATAATGCACAACATTATGTAAAATCATGCTGTGCTTCTTAATGAACTGTTACATTTGGGTTATTTCCACGCTGGAAAAAAACATACATCATGCTGGGGAATACTTCCATATAAAACTGACACTCCATTAACACTGATGTAATGACTTCACTGTTTTCAAACATGTCTAACAGTTTGGGAATATTAGGAGAGTTAGCTGTTTAAGTGGCTAGACACATGTCAGGTAGCTAAATACGGTAAATAAGTTATTATAGTTGACTAAAACTACACTAAAAACTAAGAATGAAAAAGTGTGAAAATCATCTTAGTTCACTATAATAAAAATGGACTTAAGAAAAAAATAAAACCTAATTAAATTGATATTGTGGACTTGAAAAACAATAACTAAAATAAAAATGTAAATGATATTTCTTCAATTTCAGTCTTTGTCAATTTGGCCAAATTTATCTACACAGCGAGCATGAATTGAGACCTAAGCCTTCAGCAAGTGTTGTGTTTGTATTATAATTCCTGTTTTGAACCCCTGAAATCCCTGGCAAATACCTCAATATTATAATAAAAAACTAGAACAAACACTGAAACAAAAGAACTTAACAAAACATTAAACTAAATACTTTAGAACTAATAAAAACTACACTGAAATGAGCAAACCCACTCTGGAAACTAAACTGTATTGAAAACAAAACAATAACAATATCTAAATACTTATACTTGACAAATGTAAACCTGCTGTAAATCCATCCTAATTCTTGAGAGCCATCTGTGCTTTGAATATGAAGATTGTGTACTAGGTATTTTTAATCTTTTAACAGCTTCAACACTAATCATTCTCAGTAAAAGTCAATTTCAATGTGAAACTCCATTTAAAATAAAAATATATATAATATAAAAAAAATAAAACAATATAAAAAAATATATTTTTAAATAAATAGATAATGATAACTTCAAATGGCTTTTAATTAAGCAACATTACACTCAAGGGTGAGCTTTACCATTATTATTGGCACGACAGTGACGCGGCCGAAGAGTTTCAGCGCAGCTGCGCTGCTTAAGCTGCACTGACCTGTTACAGCAACATCAGCACCTAAATGAAAAAGAAGAGATTCTGCAATACACACTCACTGCTCACGCAGGCAGTGTAACCTGGGCATGAGCCTGCTGCAGGTGACACCAGACAATCTAAAAATACATGGTAACTACAATTACTTCATGTATCTAAGAACCAGTCAAATTGCAGAACAGATTAAAGCCATGTCTATCCAGAATCACATGCAACCATGACAGTCAACAATGTTCCCGCAGAGAAACTCCATATTACAAAACCTGAATGCTTCACACACGTCTTCAACCCGAAAGCACAGAAGATCTCTACAATCAGCACAGTTTCAAAGTGAACACCCAAGATTAGTGTCACCAATTCAGCATCTGACCTCGTGCATGAATTCTTTAGTTACGACCAAATACATGTTTTGAGGGGTCATAATGACCTTGACTTTTGACTACCAAAATCAGTTCATTGTTTTGTCAAAGTGGACGCTTAAGAAACAAAAATCAAGAGATTCCTTCAAGGTTTTCTTGAGATATTGCATTCACAAGAATGAGACGGCCGGACAACCTGAAAACATAAAGCCTCCGGCCACGGCTATCCCTGGTGCGGAGGCATAAAAAACAAATCAATACACCTGTAAAAAACACTGCTTCTTATTAAACTGAAGCACCTGTACAGGAGAAAAACAAGAGGAAGTTGTTTTTTTTGTTCTTGTTTTTTTTCACAGCCTTTATCCTAAAGCAAAGCAGGCATTTTCCCCGAGCCCTCTCTGTTGAATTAACACATTAAGATTATTCAGTCCAAGTCTAACTCAGCCATCGATTCAGGCGGAGAAAGAGCCTTGGGTCGATTTTAAAATGCTGATCAGCTGTGTGTTCGAGTTAAGATGTACAGTGGAAATAAGTCAGGAAGGGGGGAGACGGAAGGAGACTGAGAAGGAAGCAGAGAGACAGGGAAGGGGTGTGTATGTGTGTGTGTGTGTGTGTGTGTGTGTGTGTGTGTGTGTGTGTGTGTGTGTGTGTGTGTGTGAGAGAGAGAGAGGGAGAGAGGAGGGTGAAGCATCTGAGAAAGAGACAGAGACAAGGAGACAGCTCCCAGCAGAACTCTAAAACAACAGCGTGTCTTGCTGACGGATGATACGCAGAGGCCGGCTGGCCAACCATGCGAGCAGCCCATTCCCTCCTGAACAACCCGTCACAGAGCAGGATCCACATCAGCAGCGCACAAGAGGAGAGGGAAGGAAAAGAGAGACGAGGAGGGGAAAAGGAGGGGAAGGGGAAGGTCAGAGGAGAAGAGAAAAGGGTAGAAGAGGAATCAGGTGAGAAAGGAGGAGATGAAACGATAAGGGGAAGATGTAGATCACGGAGGGAGAAAGACGAGAGGGAGGGAGGCGAAGTGAATAAGAAAGGAGAGGAGGCCGCGGGGATTTGAAAAGGGCAGTTAAGCAGACTTTCTCAATTATTTATTTGGAAATCAATACAACCCCTATGCAGCAGCGAGGGAGGTTAAAGAAAGAACGTCAAAGGAGATGATAGAATTTCACGTGATTTCATTTTTAATTTCTGATCAATTATTTAGTTTTGGATGCTTGCGATTTCGAAACGGCCTTAACGGTACTTTCTGACAACTTTGCCTTGCAGTTATTTAAAGAAAAAGGCTGTGAATGTTGTGGCCCGAGAGGTCAAACTGTCCTCGCTGCTGTTTTTTTATGGCAGAGATAGAGTCAGGGTGACAACACGAGTGTGGAATGTGTTCTTAAATTACCTGCCTGGATTAAGAGACGGTTGTAAAAATGAAACTGGTTGTAAAAATAACATTAAAAATACGTCATGGATTTACCTTCCAGAGTGCACCCTTCCTCTTAATTTTAAATGTGCTGCTGTTTAAGAAGCAGTGTGTACGATTTAGAGGAATTTAGCACTGATGATTGCAGATTGCAACCAGGTGAAATTTTCCCAGTTAAAATTCTTTCAGTGTTCATTCTTAATTATCCGCAGAGGTCTCCTCTTTTCCAAAACCAATGGAACTGGTGATTAAAACTGGTAAAAACATTGAAAAAAGCAGTTTCACAGTACTAATGAGTGTTTCTGCGATGCTGATTGGCATGTCGGAGACGGGCCTGTAGCCTTAAGTGGGTTCGTGAGCCGCTAACAAACAGGAGAAGAAGAAGAAGAAAAAGCAAAAAAAGAAATAGAACAAGTGCAGTATGCTGACTAAAGAGCCAGACATGTCATCACTGATGTCAATGTGTTTCACAGTTTCAAAGAAAGACAATATAACTGCTCCAAGAGTCTGATCCTCGCCCGCCACCGGATTAGAAATCTTCCTGCTGCCATTTAACAGGTTCGACTCAGCGATGAAGGAGTGTCCCAGCAGCAGCAGCTCAGATCCAACACCAAGCCTTTAAACCGTTACAACAAACTCAAACCAAAAATGTAAATGGCCCTATCTAGAGCCAGCGTTTGTTTTGTCTATTCTGAGCTACCGTAGAAACATGATGGTGCTCCATGGACGAAGACAAGCTCCTTATGTAGATATAAAGGCTTATTCTAAGGTAAGAAAAACACAATTCTTATTTTCAGGTGATTATGAGCTCAAAAAAGCATACTTATTTTATAATATTCCATGTCCGCCAATATATCCTCCTAAATCCTACTCACTGGACCTGTAACGGCTAGGACAGCAGATGACTGGTCTCACAAGAAAAATTACACATGAAGTGAGGGCAATAGCCTTTTGTTTGTGATCAGATCAACCCATTAAACCCCCTGACTCGTCAGGTCCTAGCAGCCTCCTCTCCAAACTTTTCCTCTGTGCACCGTGGCCAGAGGGATCGGGGGATAGATCTCTTAAATGTCATGAAGACTGATGGCGGGTGCGTTAAAGTGTGGTGACATTACTGCTTCTACTCTCCCTCTTCCTAAGTCAGGCTTGTCTGCCTTCTGCACTGACATTTCGCCGGCCGTGTTTACGCGGGACTCGCCGGCCAAAATGCCACTCCAAGATTTATAGCTGTGAACACTGGCTGTTGGAGCGGAGAGAAGGTGTGTGCAACCAGGTAGAGAGAGGCTGAGAACAAATGAATTTGAGCAGTCATTGGGTCTCCATCTTCTCGCTTTCCTTTTTTAACTTTCATCTCCTCCTCCGTCCCTTGATATCCACTGTCATCTCCTCCGTACTGAAACTCTCCTCCAGTCTTCTTTTCTCTGTCCAAAAGCCACTGATTCTCTTCTCCTCTTTTATGTACGTTTTATTCTTTTGTCTTAAAGCTACAGTTGGTAACTTTTATTTAAAAAAAAAACCCTTTTCAACATATTTAATGGAACCATAATTGGATCTACACAATACTAAGTGAGAAAGATAATCTGTTAAACAAATTCCTCTGCCTCCTTGTCGTGCTTCTGACGGCATTTGCAAGAATCCACCGCTTCTGAACGACCAATCAGACCCCTGAGGTCTCAAACGCAAGCAGTCAAACATTTCAGTCACTGCTCTTGAACAGAAACTAATCTCTGCTGGAAAAACAGAGACGGGTCACTACAAAACAACCACTGTCGATGGCTCAAATGCTGCTAGGAATGTGTTGAATGTTGCCAAGTGTTGATAACAAAAACAACCATATTCAGTGACATAAATGTCGCTGGGAATTGCTGCGACCTGCTGCTTAAAACACAAGGGTTTGGTTAAAAAAAAGAAAACGCCTTGGTTGGTGCAACAAACGGCACTAGGAAACGTCGAGATGTGCCACTAAAAAAGCCCAGGATCCATGGCTTAAATGATGCAAGGAATAATTCTAATTTACAGTCATGTTTTATGTTGGTCTTGAATCACTGGTCCTAACATGACAGGGCTGACTGCAGAATCAAATTTACAGTCAAACTTTGGATTAAGACCACAGACCATAAAAATAGTGGATGTAGCTATTGTCACATCACCCACTGGTTTAACTACTATTCTGAAACCTCAAATTCAGCATTTTGGCGATCACCATCTTGTGTTTTGGAGCCAGATGTGACCATACTTAAGCCGGATGTTGGAGCTATAGAGGCACAAGAGGTGAATCTGACTGAGAGCCAAAGACACTATCGGTAGTCAGCCTATCAGTCAAGAGGTCTCGCCCTTGAATACTTAATAAATATGTAACTTTGGGCCTTAATAAAATGTAAGCAGTTGAGTTATTTTAAAAAAATACCCCCACAGTTGTCACGAAAGCTGAAATAAGTCACATAGACCAATAATGTTTTTGTACCAGGCTGTAAACATGTATATTTCTGCTGTAAAGTTGGACATTTTAACATGGGGGTCTATAGGGATTGACTGTTTTGGAGCCAGGCTCAAGTGGCCATTAGAGGAACTGCAGCTTTTGGCACTTTCGTGTTGGCATCATTTTTCAGCTCCGGAGGTTGCTGCTTGGATAAGACACAGCCTTAAATTTTGGAACTACTTCTGATATAGGAAGACATGATTTTCTCAATATTCGAAACTTAAGATAGGACAAACAGTTGGGATTTTCTTCTTTAATGAGAAGCCAGGCCTTTATTCTTCTATGAAGACTTTTCTCTCACAGTTCCTCCTCTCTTCTTCTTATGTTAGGATTTTTTCCTCACTTGTCCTTTTCCAAAGTATTTTCTCACATTTCAGATTCTCTTTTCAAGAACTTATCTCGTACAAATGACTAAACTCTTCCTTGCCATTATATTTTCAGATGCTCTCATTGCAAGTGATGAAAGTTGTGATCGCAGAGTTTCACTCCCTCGGGAGAAAAACACAAAACACATGACAGGAAAATCTAAAGCTCTCACTTGAAATGCAACTTCACTTCTGCCTTGCACACCATTTCCCATCTCGTTAAAAGACTCTTGTAACATTCCTGGTATGCAAAATGGGAGTCAATGAAACAGGAGGGGAAAAGGTTACTGAATGCAGGGTAGAAAAAGGAAGACTTTTTTCATGGTTCAATGTCAGGGACGTGTACCACATAACTCTGTGTGGTGATTTCCTGTGAGACAAGCAGTCACATCTCAAGGGCATTGTTTTTCCTTCCTTTATGGGCCGCATGAAAAACGTCCCTTCTCCCCCGCTGCGCCCCAGCACACCGCGTCTGACCCACATCAAACAGTCAAAAGGCCCCAGCCTATGTGCTTACTGTTTGTACACACATCATATGTCACAGCGCACTGAGTGTCATCATCGCATGGTCGAGACATCAACTTCCTCCATGGGAGCAGCTCTGCTGTATAATGTGTGGGATGCATCATCCCTCAGCCTCAGCACCAACCTCCGATCACCGCAATCCCTCAGTGTGAAGAAGTGATCTGTCATGCTGGCAAGGTGGCACACTGAGTCCCACTAAAACATTCACTGTGAATTGTTTCTTAATGAACTACATCTCACTGATGCCATGTGTGATCATTTGCCCTGAATATATTTCTCATATAGCAGCACATGTAACATCTCCACGACTCCTTTTCTAAGATCCACCTTTAGGGAGCAAAGAGTCAGCCATGTATACGTGAATGAAAAGCATTTTTGACATTACTTAAAGAGATTCGGAGGGATTTTATAAGCACAGTGGGTCACATAAAATTCTCACACGCGATCCTACAATATCTAAAAACATGGAAACAATTACAGAAACTGGAAACACAACATTTTCAACAGCCAGCGACATTATTGTGGAATACTGCGAACAGACAGACGCCTATTATCTTTCCCCACAGCTGCAACCACGCTGTGCACCGCTGCTGCCTGAATGCACACACTAATCACACTCTAAATGAGAGTATTGAATACTATTGACTCTCCATAGATATACATGCTGAATATTACTTAATCTTATATCTTTATCTCTTAGGTGTGTTGCACCTGGGCAGGCAGACAAACTTTATCAATTCATACATTCACCTGCATCAAAACAGGATTTACACAACAGATACACCCAAAGCCAACACCATAATAAGTGAACCTTAATTAGGACTTACAACACAGATACATTTAAAGGTCCAGTGTGTAGGATTTAAGAGATATAATGACAGAAAAGTAATACTATATAATAAGTATGCTTCTTTTAATGTACAATTCTTCTGTGTTTTTACTGGTTTGTGTTAGGGGTTAGACCACACACACACACACACACACACACACACACACACACACACACACACACCTCACAACACCTGTGTCTGGGCCAAAAAGTTGCACCTGCACATCACAAAGACTTCAACCAATAGCCAACCAGCACATACACTCTGCCCCTGCACGAGAGGAAATAACTCTCAAAACCAGTGATGGCGGTCAACTGTATTTTTCATTAAAAAAGGGAAATCACAAGACCGTCACCACTATAACTAGCCAGTTAGGACATTAATAACATGATCCAATGTTGAAAGAACAAAGCATATTTACACAAATACACAAACCATCAGGTAACGTTTCTGCTAAAGAAAGAAAAACAGTCTTGTACGACGAGTTGGTTTCTATCTCATTGTCTCTTGAGTTTTTTTTCCACTTGCCTGACTTCTCTTCTCATGCACTACTGAACTGCCAATCAGAGTGACTTTATCCACTGTCTCTGATGCTGATTCAACATGCTGAATCAGTGGGAAAAAAAAGCAGACGAGGGCCAACAAGGGTCAACAGTGCAGGACACTCCACAGCAACTAGTGTGACTGAAGCTCACAGATGGCCCAGCGCTGAGCGTCAGCTTGGTGTGTCAGGATCTTTGTATTTGAAAGAAGTCAGACATCTCTACAGTTGATATCTCCAACACTCTGCAACTCTCACCAAAACAATGTAGATTGATAAATAGCACAACAGGTAAGAGGAAAAATGCATATTCTTGATATTGGGGTGTGAAGTGTCCCTTTAAATAAATGATGTTAGCACTTCCTCCACTTCTGCTGTTTACAGTCAGTATGCAGTAAGAGCTGTGATACATTTGAAGTTTTTGAAGGTTATGATAAGACTGTTTTATTAATCCTTTAATGCTGAATACCTTAATTATCCTCTCCACAGCAGTTACCATATCTTTCTCTCATTTTTCTTATAAGCTCCATTACCAGGTCATCTCTTGTCCTTGCTCCAACACCGCACAGCCCACTGCAGGAGCCTTGTAAGTAAGACAGACCAGCATCATATCCTCTTCCATCCCTGGGAGGTTTCTTCTCTCTCTCGCCTCCTCTCCTCTCTCTCCCTCCCTGCCTGCCAGGCTCTATGAGCTCTCAGTCCTGCCTGCTCTCGAGGCTCACAGGCCCAGCCAGTCATGATGAATGTGGAACAGGGCCCAGCCCAGGCTCCTGCCATTACCCCGTGACAATTTATTACCCTTTATCTGTAGGCACAATTAACCCAGGCCCAGGAAATAGGGACTTATCAGTCCTTCATTAACAGGACCTGCCCATGTCCCCATTCCTCTCTGTCACCTGACACACACACACTCACACATACACACACACACACCTCAGTCTGTGTGGGCTTTTCATTTCTCTTTTTGTATACGGCTCACTGTTCTTGCCATCTCCATTACACCCATACACTCCCTCTCACACACACATTCACGCTCGCTTTATCGCTGTCCTTTTCACATGTCCTTTTGTTCCCCATCACACACACGCTGACTTTCTTAGAGATTATATTTTTAAAATGAGATGATGAACACACATTGTGACGTTACAGAGCTTGTGTTCTTATCTTTGTTTTTATGATCCGTTACATTTACACACAATCTGCCTAAAATAGAGAAGATAAAAGAAGAAGTCGTCACTTTCTTTGGAAGTGCTTTCTACTGAAGAAACGTTTCCTGTGAAATGTGTTGATGGTGTGTTCTGGGGATTATCCACAGTAATGGAGACACTTTCTGAAAGCAGATGTTGCTGTGTTGGTTTTTTTTTTTTGTTCAGTACTGAAACATAAGCCACTAAATTTAACCAGGGCGTTAATGTGGAGGCAGAAAACTCAGAGCTTAAAGCTAAAAAAAAATTGAATGGCTTAATAACAATACATATAAGTGGGAAAATCTTTTTTTTTTCTTTTGTAAATTGGGTGGACTGAACCTGTGTGATAAAAATGGACCAACATATCATTTTCATGATTGCAGGGCCAATCGATTGTCACACAATTATAAATTGAACTGTATTTATATTATATCTTTGGGATGATTGCAATCCATTTGACAGAAAAAAAGTTGGGATTATAGGTCTCTGCAAACCATATATACATTATATTTGCATACCATAGTGGATGCATTGAAATTTTATGTTTCAACAATGCTGTGCCTGCTTTTGGGGGCACAATCCCAGTAGGAAATGTAGCAATGTCACTGTTTAAAACAACTACTTTTTGTGGCACGATCCTAGCAGGAAAAATAATGACTGGTTGCAGAAAAGCACCCACAATTAACAAAAGTAACATTACAAAATTTGGTCCCTGGGGCACTGTAGTGAGGGAGGGGAGTGGGAGTGATTACCCAGGGCACACATGGCAGGGTGCTCTCACAAAGCCTGAAATGGAAAGTTCAGCTTAAATTTTGGATTTTTTTAATTTCAAAGTTTAGTACCATAACTGAAATGAAATTGGCTGAGAAAAATCAGTTGAGTGACTGCACTTTGAAAAAAAACTGTAGAGAAATGCCACTTTACTTTTTTCTTCTGGTCATATAGCATCAATTTTAGGAGTATTTGCATCTTTCTGCTGTGCACAGCCTATTTTTGCATACCACATATGGAGAATTTTTATTGTTTGAATGTGATTTAAACAGTTCAATTAGTTGAATCAGTTCAGATTAGTACCCTAATGACCAGAGACAGATTCACGTTTACAAACTATTTGCTCAATTATTTTTATTGTAGGTATGTTTTTGATTCAATGCAACCCAGCTTAAACGAGTGAGAAGGGTGGAAAAAACAGAAATAGAGAAATATTTAATGTATAATTGGCATGGACGGAAGTTTGAAAGGTAAACTAAATAAGTAAGAGATATATAATGAGAAGAAACCACTGAAAGGTTTCTTAACCTCTGTTCCTACTGCCATCTGCTGTTTACCTGTTCTGCCTGTCTGTGACGTTGCACAGACACACCAAAAAATATACACACACAACCAAGCTGACAGAAAGGCAGACTGGTGTGTTGCAGCGCTGTGTTCACAGGAAATGGGAATGCAGTCAATCGCCTATATTTAGCGGGTATACCCGTGTTTGAAAAACCAGTGTGCTCTTGCTAATTTTGGTGGGAATGGGATATTACAGTAAGAAGCTGAATGAGAAAATAGGTATACCAGACCTTTAGGATGAAAACATGACAATTCAGCTAAATCACAATATTTTCATAACCAGAATCCCAAATGATATACAGTCTCACGCCACAGTATGGATAATATATCAGCATACTGCCTTAGACTTCACAGGTACAGTGCTGTAACATAATCTGTAGGAGTCCCTTTGTATGAATGATAGGACTAATCTGTCCACATTATCCATGCATGTCAAGGGGATATCCTCCTCGTGTGCACCCCGGCACCAGACAATAGCCTACTATGTACACCACAGACCAGAATGCCATTCAGGCTTATACAAAGCTAATCAGTGCCAGCCTATGAGCAATTGCCATTGGCACCCGCACCCCCAACTGGCGACTGCTGACATTTTAGGCTGAGCTGCTCTACAGCAAAATGGAGGAACTGTATAAAAGCCACAGTCAATCAGATCTGAGGTGAGCCAGCTCTCCTGCAGTCAGCGCTCCGACCAGTCTTCACTGGAAGCAGCTGGTCTCTGCAGTCACATATACTGCTGCTTGTAAATATTATATAAGAGTGTGAGGTTGACTAATGAATGCAGGCCCTGTCCAGCTTGGCAGGAACAGGAGGATGATGACAGCGAGGCTTAACAATACGGACATTTAGGAGAGCGGTTATGTATTTGTGTGTGTGTGTGGGTGTGCTTGGGAGGTGTGTTTGCAGCCTTATGGGCTTATAAAGTGAGCACAACTAAATTCATATGTTACATAAACCAGATATGATGGATGATTTATAAAATGCATCTGCCCTTTGCTCTCTGACTCTTACTTTCTGTTCACAGCAGCCAAAAGTTTCCTCTTATCCATCTTAAAATCTCTAACAGCCCTAATTCCTATAGAAAGCGTCTACCATGAATGTGTATCCCTGTCGACATACATTTGAGTCATATACAGTATCTAAATCCGCTTTGACGATGATGACTCTCCCAGTTTAAGCTGGTAAGGAGCTGCTCGAAAAGCCATGGGGTCCACGTGGGAGCCGACTCTGGAGACGCAGAGTCGCTTGAAGCAAAGAGGAATCAGAAAAGCCAAGACTCCTGCTGCTAACTGATAACAACATAAGCAAATAGTCCCAGTTGTACATCCCTCTCTCCTTCCTTTCTGCATCATATACTCCACTGTATGTGGTTTACAAAATAAATGAATTAAAGAACGTGTACTGAACAAAAATTTAAAAGCAACACTTTTGTTTTGCTCCCATTTTTCACAGATTTAAGTTAAAGATCAAAAACTTAAAAGACCAACACATTCTCATCCCAAGTTGTCGAATTTTGACGCTTTGTCAGTGAATTTTTCGTGTCCACATATCATGCTCCAGATATTTTTGCATCTGCTGTTGACATTCCGGCTACTAGCTATCAACACTGCGTCAACAAAACTTTGTTAGGATTAGGCAACAGATGCGGCTAGTTAAGTTTCGGAAAAAACATCATGATTTGGCTCTACATTCAGACAGGAGGCAAACACCAACCTCCAGGGTGAAAGTCCAGGGTTTGTTGGACCCATGCACTGTCTCTGCCACCTGCCCATAGGCACCCTCAGGTTTCTTATATTACATGAATGCCAGAAGCATTTTAACCTATACAGCCACGCTGGATACAGTCTGGCTGGCAGCGTATCAATAGGTTTCACACAGTTGCATTACTAACTGACGCTGTCCGGTGGCGCATCATTCTGTTGTGGAAGGGAGCTTTTGGCATCAGTATCTTATCTTATCCACAACGTTGTTAAGGTGAATTTGGCAGTTCATCCAACCAGCCTCACAACCACAGACCACATGTAGTCACACCAGCTAAGTAGCTCCACATCTAATGTTTTTATCTACAAGATCATTTGAGAGCAACCACCCAAACAGCTGATGCAACAACTGGTTGCATCAGCAAAGAATTTATGCACAAACCCTCAGAAACTGTCTCAGGAAAATTAATCTGCATGCCCACTGCCTTTACCAGAGTCTTGATGACAGCAGTTGGTCATCGTAACTGAGTTGTGAGACCTGTTGGATATACTGCCAAACTCAGGGAAACAAAATTGGAGGTATTTTATTGTAGTCCTCGATCACACAACAAAATGCCACAGATGTTGTAAGATTTGAGGGAGCGTGCCGTTGGCATGCTGACTGCAGGAGCGTCCACCAGAGCTATCGCCTGTGTACTGAATTTTCATTTCACAGCTATAAAACCCCTCCAATGTTGTGCCCCTAAATTTGACAGTACATCCAACCAGCCTCACAACCACACAAGTCGGTTACAATGATAAACTGCTGTCAGGTCAAGCCCCTGGTGAGGATGATGAGCATTTAGATAAGTTTCCCAAAGACAATTTCTGACGGTTTGTGCAGAAGTTCTGCAGTTGTCTGAACCAATTGTTGCATCAGCTGTCCTGGTGACTGTTCTCAAATGATCTTGCAGGTGAAAACACTGGATGTAGAGGTCCTGAGCCGGTGTGGTTACATGCGGTCTACAGTTGTGAGGCCGGTTGGATATACTGCCAAAGAAACATAAACGACATTGGAGACATCTAATTGCACAGCTGTGTAATAATGATGCTGTTTAATCAGCATCTTGTTTTGCCACACCGGTCAAGTGGATACATTTTCTTGGAAAATGAGAAATGCATATTAACAGATTTTAACAAATTTGTGACCAAAATTTGAGAGGGGTATATCTATTGAGTACATAAAAAGTCCTAGATTTTTAACTTAAACTTGAGAAATATAGGAGCAAAAACAAAAGTGGTGTGTTTAAACTTTTGCTCAGTATATTTCAAAACAATGAGAAGAGTCTGCTCATGGGATGAAATGTATTCACCTGTAGCCTCAAATTGACCCGATTCACTGCCTAGAAGGAATCTATTCAATAAAAATGTTATTACAGAGTTTACCTCCTCCTCTTGTCATCTCCTCTCTGTAGGCTGCAGACAGAGACAGACAAGGATCTAAGATAGCAGTCAGTCAGTCGTTTTTGGATAAATGCATGAATTCACAGAGGAGCACATTCAACCCCAAAAGGACCCGAAACTGCAGCTTGCTATTTAAATAGAGATGTTTCCTCAAAGTTGAGGCTTTCCGAGATGTAGGCTCAGAAAAATGCATCAAATGTCACGATGAGATGAGCAGGATCAACACATGAAACTCCTCTGTGAAAACAGCCTACATAATGGAGCACTGTTCCTGTCTACAGAGGTATAGAAAATCTGTGTCTTGACAAACACAAAGAGAAGACCTTAAAGCTCATAACTCCTTTTCCCAGAGGCACGCCACTAAAACTGCAACAGCTTGCATGTGACTTTCGTTGTCTTGCCAGCAGAAGAGAGGTAGCAGGCATCAAGGCGTGCTGGAGGCAACATGCCCAAACAAACGTCCACTGGCAGCCGGCGCTTTCTTTACAACTTACAAACTGCATCTTTAAGCAAAGATTAGCTCAAGGATTACAGGGCTGGATGCTTTTAGCTCCTTGAGAGCGCTCGATCTCTTTCCTCGGAGAGTTATCCTCCCTCCCTTTTTACTCATCCTTTATAGTCATTAAGCAGAATGGAGATGTGTGATAGAGTAGGGAGGGTGGAGGGAAAGGGTGAAAGAGAGAGAGGGTGAAAGAGAGAGAATTAGATTCTCTGACACCCCGCTAATTGAGCGATCTCCTTTGTGCCGGGCCCAGCCTGCCAAGTTTTAATTAGCAACTAATCAAATCAATATGGAGGCTGCCAAGCGAAGAGAAGGCACCTAGATCGTGGGATGGCTCCCTGGATCACGGCTGCCTGTGACCTTTGCACCTGGAGGTGGTTTTTCAAGCCAGTAAATGATGAGGGCCAGTGGCACTGACGATCTCTCTGTGAGAGAAGGATGGAGTGATGGCGAGGTAATGATATCTGGCATTACTCAGCTGCTTCGACATTAAGATAATTGAAGGGGGGGATAAATCCTTGGAGCTGATGTTTGAAATGAAGTGTTGTCTTTTAAAATGGCCATTTGCATGAGAGGGGGAGTGATTTTTCGATAGCACAAAGTGTCCACCTTGTAACCTTTACATGCGAGCATAAATATCGAGGGCATTTATTATCATGAATGAGACATCAAAGAGGAGGGCGTAAGGATGCATATCTGCTCTGTGTGCACACACTTTAACACATTAACTCCAGTCATTTTTACATGAAATGATGCAACACAGTCTCACAAAGATACAAGAGATTGACATGACCTTTTACAACTCATAATGTGGTGGTGAGCACAAAATGTGTTGAAATTATGTGTTGCAATGCAAAGTCTATGCAGTTTCATAGTAAAACGGTCGCAGTTTGGTTAGGTTTAGGAAGAGAAAAACCCTCGATTAGGTTTGTGACCAAAAAAATACTTGGTTATGTTTAGGAAAAGTAAGTCTGTTAAGTCTCATAACTCCCTCGACTTTTGATTTCACACGGGACACAAACAGCGGCCTACTGGTTGAAAGTCCTTGTTTATTAGACCCATCTGCCAGCTCTCCCAACTGCTCTATGCAGACTTTCTTGCTCTTAATTATTAAAGCTGGGTTAAGCAGTTTTACTTTAGCATTATCATCAATATTAAGCTTATTTTAATTCAAGTTGTCTGAGAGAAAACTAGACTTCTGCACCTCCTCTTCGCTCTGTTTTCAGGCTTGAGAGGATCTAACCAATGACAGGAGACTTTGGCCAATCATTTCAGAGAGAGAGCGTTCCTGTTGGCTGTGAATGCAGATGTGTGTGCTCGTACCTTCAGTAACAGCCTGACTCAGTGGCAGAGAATCCTGCAGAAAAAGGTTCTTTTCCAGCTTCAGCAGCAACTGTCTACACTGTAAAGCAACCCAAAAAAAGGAAAATAAATATATAACAAAGGCAGTCGAAACAGGAATCTGAAAGTAAACAAAATAAAATAAGTGTCAATATCAGCAAAGTGTTTCAGAGACGGAGAGAAAAGGTTTCTAATTGTTTAGTGCTGGCCTAATTTAAGGTGCTCCAGCCACCGACTAAAGGGAAGTCCTACAACCATAACTGTAACAGTGTGAGCGTCCACACTGATGACAGATAATATTCTGTAAACAGAGCACACACTACACACTCCTTACATCTTAGTCAACACGAAAACACACATATTGTGGTTCAAAGTAGATGTTAGGATCTTTGTTGGCTGTGATGTCTAAATAAGACAGATTCTAATTGGCTGTTAGTATTTCTATCGTTCATGAAATCGCTCTAGGAGTGCTCCAAACAATATCACTCACCACTTACCTTGTCATCATAGTTGCACTGTGGACTTCCCCATCCACTTGAGTTGGAACTATTTTCAAAACTATGTTTTTATACTTGTAGTTCTTGATGTGGACTGCCTCCTCACAGGGAGTGAGGTGGAAGGCACATGGCGGCTAGCTGCTAATTGTTCTCTTATTTATGGACTAAAAAACAAAGAGAGAGAGTGTGGGGCAAGACGGGGCTGAGCATATGAACTCTACAATGTAATAAGATTTAAATAAATCAGTGTATGAGAAACACTGGGTTGCTGTATGAAGCCTGAGTATACTCCTGTTGTTATGTGATGGGAGAGGCTTAGGACAGAGCGGGCTGCAGGAGGAGTGCGTTTTTCCAATTCTGCCATTTTTGTAAAAAACTTTTTCCAGATTTCTGCCTACTTCAGCTTTAACTCGTGTATCAACCGCGAAAAAACTTCCTCATTAACTTTGAATTGGCATCATTTTCATGTTCCTAAAACATTGCATGATAACCATCATGAAATGCTTTGTTAAGACTTACACGTATTTTTTTGAGACCGAGCTGACTGATGACACGTGCCAACACATACACGCACACCTTCCAACCCCCATCAGACACACCTACCCTTCAACAAACCCTTGAAAAGTGTTAATTACAAATGAAACCTGATGTGATGCGTTGTGCCATCTTCAGAGACATCCACATAAGCTGGAGATGAGAGGCAGAGCCACTTCTGGTCTCTCATCTGCCTCAGGAAGCTGTCAACACATCCTGACCTCCCCTGGAGGCGTCCAGCTGGGGCTGACGTCTTCTAGAGCCTGGGGGCCCCTGGCTCCTACAGCTGCTACCTCTCTCTCTCTGTCAAACACATACAAATACATAAACACTCACACGCACTTCCATGAAATAACATAAAAGCACAAACATTCACATGTGCCCCGGAGTGCTAATGTGCCTCCAGTTGTGCCTGCTGACGTGCGTGTGCGTGCACACGTCTTGTCACACGGGGCCCTCTGACCATTAGTGTTCTTCACTCTCATCAAACACAAAGTCAAAGCATTCGGCGGCTTTGCTGGCCGGCGACATTTATGTGTTTCCTTTGCCCGCAAAGGCAGGATGAAGTCATTGGGAAGTGATGTCATTGGAGTGTTGAGAGGGCATTGACAGCAACGCAAAGGCCAAATTACACAAGCATCCTAACTGAAAAATCTTACCACAAATAGACTCAGCAGCAGCACTCTGTCAGGCTAAGTGGTTTGAGAAAGAGTCAGTTAACATGAGGTTCAGTTCCTGTGTATCCATCAACTGCAAGTCCTCAAACAAAACACCAAACTCATGCTCACTGCGGGTTATTCTGAATAAAAGCAACAAATTTCACAATAACTGTGACTAAATAAAGCATATGCCAAAACAACCCACAGCAGATTGCTCCTAAGCACAGAAGACATAGTAAAGTAGGGATGCTAAGCTAACAAAAGGGGAGTTTGCCTATCATTGCCTTTCAAGATAAGATTATAAGTATTTTAGTCTGTAATGGCCCCAAATCCCCAGACTGCTTAGAGGGATGTTGAAACTATTAACATATTTAGAAAAATCCTTGGCATTCAAAAGGCTGTGTTTTATTTTGATAGGTATTTTCATAATCTTTGTAAACAAAATGCTTGTGTTCGGAGGGCATAATAGAGAAAAAAAAGTTTTAGTTTTGCGAGAACAGACAACCTTAAAGAGGATGATTCACCACCTGCGAATAATAAACTGACTCGGGTACTGGCAGATGGGAGCCTGCAGCGGTGACTGCACAGAAAATGTCCATCAAGTATATGATGCAAGAGGAAGCTGAGGACTTGCAGGAGATGCAGCTTTCTGACACCTCGCTCAGATTTTACAATAATCTTGTGGTATAGTCTGATGAGTGCAGATTCAAATTCATGATGATGTAATTAAATGCAAAGTCTAGATGTGATGCAATGCAGTACGAAATGGTACTATGGGTACGATCTGATTGATGGTTTGCTCAAATGCATGACACAACCTGTGTTAAAATTTTCCTTTCATACCTCTTGTGGCTGTGTGAGTTATTGTCTAAGGTTGAAGAAAACTGATGCAGTTCTAATAAGAAGCTTTTAGGGAGGAGGTCAGGGTGGGTGAATGCAGCACAGTGTATGACATTGACACAGGAGACCAATATTTTACATCCTGTCCACAACCAACCCTGAAGACATGCTATAGTAGAGATCAGTTGGTACGGTACATCGGTCAGGACCAAGAGGCAAAGAGCTAGACTGAAAAATTAAGAGCCAAAAACTGCAGTTCCTCAAATGGCCAGTTAGTCTGGCTCCAAAGATGAGTCAACCCCAATAGACCCCCATGTTAAAATTTCTAACTTTACAGTAGAAATAAACATGTTTATAACCTGGCTAATGTTACCATTATGTCAACTATACAGGGCTGAATTTTTTTATTACTCACGTTTACATTTTGAGGCTTAAAGCTTTGCATAATTTAAAGCGTGGCCACTTTGAGTGACAGGCTGTCTGCGAGGCATCACCAGTCTCAAATCAACCTCTTCCCAACAGCTCCACCCTCTTGTCTAAATATGGTCACTACTGGCTCCAAAAATCACACACGGAGATAAACAAAATGCCAAATTTGAGGCCTTAAAGCAGGAGTCCACAAACCAATGGGTGACATCAAGAATGGTTAAAAAAAAAGAAAAAGACAGCTGCACACTCATACCTCTGATGCATTTTGTCAGCTATGAATGATCATTGATTTCCTGCCATGTTAAGAGCGATAAAGAAAATACCCAGTACTTTTAGTAATGACCAAATACTTAAAGATTAAATTAGCTCCAATTGTAGGCCTACTTTGTGTTAAGTACTAATTAAGTATTACATTCTTTTCTTTTATTTCAAGTGCTTTTGTCCGAAGTGAAATGCATTCAAACTCAAACAGAAGATCTAGATGGAATCAAGAACTGGTGATGCAACCCTCCAAAATAAACTAAAGAGTGTTGAGAGAGTTACAATACAAAATAGCAAATGTTTGCATGCCAACACACTAAACTAAGATTGCAAACACGGCAAACATTATATCAGCATTTTAAGGTTGTACATGTTAGCATGTCTAACAGCTAACACGACCTCAGACTTTCAGTCCTGAAGCCAAACAACAATCTTTCCGTAACCCTACCCGACCAATGTCAAGTAAAAAAATAGCCACTCTCACTCCCACGGCGTCTAAGTACATCGCCGGGGCAGTGTTCATGGTGGCACTAAAGTGAGACAGGGGACACCAAACACCAGACTTTGACCCAAGAGAGCAGTGTTCGGGACTAACAAACAACAATATCTGTTGAGGAGTTTTTGGCACTTAAAGCTGGGGCCTTTTAGCAACACTCTGCTGCCTGTCAGGCTGTGCTTGTAACACTCAAAGCTGGCTGTTTATTTAGCTACATCCGCAATCTTTTCCTAACCATAACAAGTAGTTCTGTTACCTAAACCTAACTGCCTCCCCTTTGCCTGCGTCAAGACACAAGACTGGCCTCTTTGTCATTTTAAGAATACCCAGGACTTCTGCCAAAGTAGCTAAATATGAAAAGTACGTACAATAAGATCACATTTTCAGAAACCAGTGATATCAGTCATGTTTGTAACGGAGGTTTTTACAAAAAATGACTTTTTACCTGGGTTGTTTTAACAGCTGTGACAACCAACCTATTTTGTTAAATTTGGAGTGCCTCCTGGGTTAAGTTAAATGCTATTAGATGTGATATGATGCTTGCGCCTTAAGTAACACAACATACTCACTCATGTATTATTTAGGCCTAAACAGTAATCACTTCTCAACACTGTGATTTACTGCGGGCCATGCTGTACATCATACACAAATACGAGGACTAACTGCGCCATAATGCTCAAGGTGATCTATAGCGGACGAATGAGAGGCCTAATTAATAACGGCAGCCTCTCGCTGGCACCTTTTGGCCTTCATGTTATTATATGTACATTAGCAGCTTGTGTTCATTGCCTCCTAATTAACCATTGCCTGACATGTGGAGAGAGGGGCAAGATGGCTGCTGTGTCATTTACCTGAGATGACGTCTTCTCTGGAAGAGGAGCAGGAGTAGCAGCAGCAGCAGAGGCGGCGGCGGCGGCTGCTGTGGTGGCGGGATCCCCAAGTGATCCACCTAAGATGGGACCCAGAGGAGCACGATGCCCTTGAGGACAGCCAGGGACTGCAGGGCAGAATGGATGGCTGCATTCACAGCCATAAATTCTCTGCTTCCTAACTATCTCATTCATCATATGCACACCAGACTCCTCCGCACCATGAATACACCAACACACACACTCACACACACACTTCCCGCCCACCTCTCCTACCTCCCTGGTTCGTCCTAGTAAATAAGGCATACAGACAGAGATAGGGCAGAGAGTGAAAAACATGAGATAAGTGTATCAGTGAAATGACCATATGACAATGCACAGCCCTCTATTTCACCTTGGAATATGTGAATTCATTCATACTGGGGGGAGACAACAGTCTTCCTCTCTCTACAAAAGATACATTTTCATATCTTCTTCTCAGCTGGTCACCATTTATTCCAGAATTTCCTCGGGTCTTTGTAGATATGGCGTCTGTCGGAGCTGTGTTGGGCTGCTGGAATAAATCACATGGCTGGAAATAGACGTGCAATGCAAAATATGATCGCATGCAACACCGATGTGGTAACATAAAGGACAGTTGGTTATTTATGAGAGGGGAGGGAGTGGTGTAAAAAGGAGGAGGCATGGCATATATGTTTTTAAGCACTGGGGAGCGACTTTTTTTTAACTTTGGCTTAGGGAGGGGGCGTAAAACTTTAAATGGCTTTATTTTGCATTTATTTAACCACCAATTTTTAAAGAAAGCATGCATGTTTTCTTTTAAAAACACCAAAATTACACAAAATTTCTAAGCTATATCTGGACAAACAAAAGTTATCGTTGGATTTTCAAATTTCCCACAGTCCTTAAATGGATTCTATGGAACAAACGCTTCAGTCAGAAAAAAATGTATATAACCAAATCTTAGCTTAAAACTTTATGTCTTATTTGAAATTTTGCTAAAAATAAACCGTTTGCACAAACTAACCCACATGTATGAAAAGATGTTTTTTTTGACTCCGGGATTTCCTCTTAAACTTTTCACTTTGAAACATCAAAGGGTACGCTTTAAAAATACTAAATAACTAATTATCTCAAAGTCACTCAGGGAGGCTCAAAGAAAACATTTGCAGCTTTGGGGAGGTTTCAATAAAAAGCAAAGCTGCACACCAGCCACCACCCCTCCTCCAATAAATAAAGAACAGTCCCTAAACAAGATGTTTGCTTTGGTAACCTGAGGCTGTGTAACCTCAGAAACTTAAATTCCTTTTAAGTTGTTGTTTACACTGATGCAAAAAACCTGCTTTCAATCGTGGTTTCTACTTTCCCAATAAATGCAGATTTATAGCGTTGATCAAAGTTAAAATAATCCCTTGACTTTTATCACATTTTTAGTCAGAAAAGAAAAATGGACTTAGCCACACTGTTTCCTGAAACAGCTCTTGTAAATTTCTGTCAAAGAGTCAGATTTAATATCCAGCAGACTTTGTTTCCCACCCTTTGTTTTGAATCTTGATATTAAAAATACATTGAATGTACAAATTTGTAAGAAAGTTCACATTTGCATATCCACTTTCACTTTTCTAATCGTCTTTGTTTTTCTCCCTCATTTCACTATGACCCGCTAAGTGATTTATGGCGACAGAAAACAATATAGAGCTGAGTATAAAGAAATTTCTCTCCTTTGACTGAATCCACATTTCATACTTTCATACTGCTATTCTAATATTAATTCTGTTATCTCTGAATCAATCATAATTAGTCTTGCTGCTTGCCAGCCAGCCTGGCCTGAATGCAGTATGAGGACCAGGACCGCAGGACAAATACTGGAGATGAGATGTATTTCTACTGCCCTCAAGTGTTCAATCTGGGAACTTCAACGAAAGTACAAATTGAGCTGCTGGTATTAGACCTTCCTGACACCATCTATTATCCACAGTACAGCTGGACAAGGGGGTTTTGTGAAAACTGATGACATTATAGCAAGCAGCTAATAAGTTTCCAGACTCCAATGGTCTGCCTCTCAGTTTTCCGCAGTAATGGATGTGATGTTTGCACAAGGACCTCGGTGTCAACTGTAAAATGCTTTCTTCCTGCCAGGAATTTGCAGCATTGAATTGCTTTGCTCGAGCTCCATCAACATCACGCTGTGGAAAGAACACCGAGAGACCAAATCATCTCACTGTGCTCTCATTTCTCAACCCGAGTGGCAAAGAGAAATTACTCGAGGCGATGGAGATTTTGTCTACAGGAAAGGCAGAGGTTAGTGAGAGGGACAAAAATCAATGCGGGTAGAGCAGCACTATTTCAGCACTGGAGGGGAACAAAATATCTCCAATTTACTGCACACTGTGACACTGACAAACTGTACACTGGAATTCTTGAAACTGACAAACTTTTTCTTTTTTCTACAATAATTAAAAAGAAAAACTTGAAGGTTCTGAATGTGACACTCAAAACGTTCATATAGCAACAAATGATGACTCTATGTTCTCATTACGAACTCGTCAAATAGCGTCACTCTGTCAGTGTTTTCAGCGTACAAGTTTACACCAAAAGCTACCTTCTGCTTACACGCGTAACACAATGCTTGACATGATAACGCATTTAGACAAAATCAGTGGCGTTATTTTACACTGGTGGACAGACGGATGGCAGTGGGCAGGTCTACATGCAGCAAGCACAGACAGGACAGGGTCACTTGACAATACCAGTCGCGTGCACCTGAAACACTGAAGGAAAGCATCAGATAACACTACCAGTAATTACGTAACATAAGGAGTGCAAGTGCACTAATAGGGCAGGCAGGTGGGGAGATGAATGGGTCCCACAAACGACTGACTTTCCTGCGGAAGTTCGGATTTAACTTCCCATGTGGATGTGTTTTTTGTCTACACCTTTCCATGTGCCTCTTTTGCCTAAACCTAACAATCCGTGAATTTGTTGCCTAATCTGTGTGAACATAGAGACCATGCTCTTAAATCCCACCACGGACTATGTCATCCCACCATGTGCATTTGTTGACATCACTGTAACAGCATCCCAGAGTGTAAACAGCTGATGCAGAAGGATACCTAAAACATCAGAAGGTCCTGACAGAGCAGCTGCATGTGACAAGTTCTGAGTGAGAATGTTTTGGTAAAGATATTGTGGAGTAATGATGTCCTGAGAGGAGAAAGTAAGTCATCCTACCCTGGTGTGTGTCTCACGCCGCCTCCAGTCCCCCAGCAGAGGGGTTTTAAACCCTGTGGCAGGGGCATTAAGCAGCGGCATACCACGTGAGCGCACTCACATTTTGCTCTGCTGTAGAGTCCACGGTGTTGTGACAGCCACCAAGCCTTGGGCGATCAAATAGCAGGCATCCTGGAAGCAAAAGGAAGACAAGATGGAATCACTAATAATGTTGATGTCTAAATACCCGCAGAAATGGCACTAGCAGCTAATGAGGACAACATGTAGAACTGGGCCTACTTACATTTCCACCAAACTTCAGATGACTAGTAGATAAATATGCAGAAATCTTTGGTAATTTTTGTGATTTACATCGTCTTGCTACAGTAGTAGAGAACACCAGGAATGAGTCTTAAAACACAGACATTAGTTAACATTTCAGTACCTCCTGTTCCCTAAGTTCATAGTCAGTTTTTTCTTTTTAATTTCTATTGTTAATCAGGATCTATCGCATTTTTAATCAAATTTTCAATTCCAATTTTTTGCATTGTCCATATAGACACGGAAAAGCAATACTCACCAGGTTGTCTTGATTCGAAGGACAGCAAAGAAACTGCATGGGATAAGCATAAAGTGGACATGTCTGTAAAGGAAGGACTCATGGGCACCCATAGAACCCATTTTCATTCAGATATCTTGACATTTTAGGTCAGGGGACCCCTGTTAAACAACGATGCTCTTTTCAATCGACAAAATTTACCCTTACTTTGGAGCATTAATCCACTTCCTTATTAAGAAGCTTGCATGATGATCCACTGGACTCCTTGGGTGTTCTAGTTTAATATGATACCAGTATCAGCGGTCTAACTTTAAAACTCAGCCCGGCAAGAAAAAGTTTTTAAAAATGAAGGCGTTAATTACAGACTTTAGTCACATCACGATTAACACGTTAACAGTGACAGCCCTTGTTTTTGGAATGGGTTTTTGGTTAGAAGCCTTAAATAAGGTCTGTGGTTTTGTTCTACAACATAAAATATTTCAGTAAATACACAACTCGTGAAGTCTTAAGTTTTTGTTTTCAGCGGTTGCTCACAAGTGGCTAAATGAGACTACAGAACATCATAACGTCAAACCGTGCCGAACACGGCTTTGCAGCCTCTTAGCATTGGTGACGCAACCACGGTTCAGTTTGTGCAGAACCTAATGTTAGCTTTTTACTTCTGGCAATTGCAATTAGGCTTCAAAAATCCTGAAAGTAGTATTCATTTGTGAAGAGTACTTAGCTAAACAGAACCTGAAGGTACCATAAACGCCACAGAGCTTATTTTCTGCCATAATCTAAAATCCCAAAAAACATTCTATAGGCTTTTTGACAAGGGAACCAGGGCGAAACTAGCCTCCATGTCTGCCTCTGGAAAAACGTCACCTGGGGCAGTATTGACATACTGGTTACATGCAACAGCTGATCTACCGGCCAAAAACTACAACAACTCAATGTCTGCTTAAAACATGCTTTACATTGGAAATACAGGTATTTAAAAGTTGTAATATCATTTTCAACAGCTTCTTTTGACCTGCAAAAAAACGGCCATTAATAAATACTAATTGGTAAATTTGGTTAGTGTTGAGTAAACTCAAAATGATGTGCTATACGTTACATACCACAAGGGTTAAATTGGAAAATGTGCTTGGTTTTGTTTTTTGTGATTTGGGTGAACTGACCCTTTAATTTTCCCTCCTTTTTTGCCTCATTCTACCAGCAGGTTAAATGGTTCAACTGTCTTTACTTCAGTTTGTTACACAGAATCTATGCTAAGTAAAAATATTCAACATAAGTATGGCATCATGTTTTCATAATACGACAACGACACAACCACATTGCTCTCTCGCTCTCTCCGCCTCTGGCTCTTTCTATCAAAGCGGGCCAAACGGCAGACTTTTTGTTTCCGTATTAATGTATTCTATTTGTTTTGAGAGCGGCACGTCTCCTCTTCTCCTCCACAGCGGTGCTTTAAACCCTTCGGGGACTTCTCAGGGATCCAGCTGACATATGGTGCAGACTGGAGAAGCATGTTGGGGGCTGCCAGGCTGTGGACCCTGATCCCCAGATGTACGGTGGCATATTGTCTTCAAACAGACTCTGTCACATGTGGCAGGAACACTGAGAGCTTTGCAGGAGTGAGCGAGGCTTTGGAGAATGCGTTTCTTCACGTATTTTCCTCCTCGAGCCATTTTGAGTTTGAAAGAGCTTTGGGAGTTTTGTCGCCACTCGCTGCTGAAGAGGTGCTCCTTAGAGCAATGCTGGTTATTGTGGGGAGCTAAAACGGGTTTGAAGTGTGTTAATACTGCCTTATGTACACTTAATATAGACTGATAAATAATGGAATTAACAACCATATACAGTAACCGCTTGCAGAAAAGAGTTTTCCAGCAAATCTGGGTGAAGGTCAGGTTTGGTTGCAGTGTCACATGTTGCCTCGGGTAAATTACACGAGCCAGTCATATTGTTCAGTATTTCATCTCCAATTTAATTTTGACTACTTTTAAGTGCCCTCTTGGGTTACTTAGACTCATGACCTCAGTTTTTCGAAAATCCCGACTACAGCCCTGGCTGTCTAAACTTGCTACAGACACATGAGATTCTCTATATTTTGTGTTTTGTTTGGCTCTCCATTCATTCAGTTCAATTTCTAGATAAAGGGGAATTTCATAAATATTTGAACAAACCAAACCCAATAACGCAGACCTTTTTGTCTCATGTAAGATCTATTTTTTAACTTTCTGCAGCTTCTCTGGTTATTTCATGAAAATTTATGTGATGTTTCAAAATGCTTAATTTCTGTGATTTCATAAATATAATTTAAGACTGAGTAACATACATAGACTGTATAAAATAATGAAAGTGGCTACCATAGCATCATCTATTCTTTGTGGACTGCACTTTTGAAGCCTGAATTTGTTCTTTTTTTGGAGCCAGAAGTGACCATATCAGGACAAGAGGGTGGAGCAATGGGCAGATTTGTCTAATAAGGCGTTTTAGGGCCAAACAGATCTGGGGACTCCCTTTGAGGAACCAGGATGTACTGTAAGCCTGCCAGCGGTTGGTGTAACATGATCACTTTAACTCAGCATTAAAATCAAGTATTTTTACCATTAAAGACATGCAAGTTTTTATAAATACGATCAAATACCTTACACTTATATCGCTCTTGGTTTCTTTTGTCCTTGGAAAGAACCCACTCTGAAATAGAAGCTGAAAAGTCCCTCAAAACAGCACTTTAAGAACTACAATTGTTCCTAGTTCTTGCGCTACAGACACAACTAAAAGTTCTTTAAAGCAAAAGTTCTTCCCGTCCAAAAACGCCTACAGACTGCAGCGACACCTCACGGACCATCTGCAACTCAAAGCAACCCTTAGTCACACATAAATTTAAGCCTTAATAATATGTAAATGAGGTGAATTGTGTAATAATTCGGCCCCATACAGTTATCATCACAGTTGAAATTGACTATAGACACCAAAACTGTTTTTGGTACCAGGCTGTAAACATGTCTATTTCTGTTGCAAAGTGTTAAATTGGGTGTCTATGGAGAATTACTCGCTTTTGGAGCCAGCCTCAAGTGGCCGTTTAAGGAGCTGCAGTTTTTGGTACTTCCATGTTGGCTTCATTTCTCAGCCTCAGAGGATGCTGCTTGTTAATATTGCAAACTTGATGAGCTGTGAGAAATTAAAACATATTCCTTTCCATTCCCCTGAGAGGCCATCTAGCCTAAATGCCAAAACTCACCAGAAATAATTTTTTAAGAGCAGATTTTAACAAATTTCTCCCCAGGGGAGCATCTTTCCCCTGGAGTCTGGCTGAATTTCTGGTGAAGTGCTTCTTCAGAGACTCTTTATTGGAAAGTTCAAAGTAAGGAAAAATTGATGGGGAGAGAGGGTGTTCGAGGCTTTCAAGCTTCCAGACAGATTTTAAGCTGACATTATGGTCAGAGCCTTTGAACAAATCAGTCAGCAAGTTGCTCTTTGGGTGAAATTGCTCCTGCCTCTTTCAGTCAGTGTACGCTAAAGTAGCTTTTTGATACTTTACAGCATCCACACAAGTTAAGAAACTGTCAAACTGTTTACAAGCTATCTGATCAAGTGGTTTATTTCTTGCTGTGGAGACAGCTGACCTCTGATGGATTACATTTCTCTTTCTTCTTTTTTTTTTTTGGTTACATACTGTAACTATAAAATTGTTAACTAAATAACCCGAACCATGATGCCATCTACCAAACAACAGACCCATTTCTCCAAACTATGAACACCGTTCCTTCTCCCTGTGCTGTGACCTTGTCGTGATGGAGAGGCTTGTGTGCTTCTAAGACCCTGAGACCTATGCTGGGGGGGTCAGCGGCCCCTGGTAGGTTCAACCTTACCAGATTGGTCCCAGGCACAGAGTCAGACAAGTCAGGACACTGGCCCTCCAAGCCTGGGGGTTGTGCGTCACGCTGTAAAAACACATTGTTACAGAAATTACAATGAGCAAAACTACTGACATCAGGCACTTAGTAGACCCCAGCCACCAAAACAGTGGCAGTATGACCACTACTGATGAAAGCTGATAGGACATCATGAGCGCAAAAGAGGATCTACTAGGGCCAAAATCCAAGATCCAAGATCCACCTTGAATGGGAATGTTCGAACCATGTACGAGACCACCAAGACAGCACAATTCCTCAGTGAGATGAAGAGATACCACCTGGACATCCTGGGGATAAGTGAAAGTCACTGGACGGGCTCCGGACTCCAAGTGCTACATGATGGATCTGTCATCCTCCATTCAGGGCACAAGAATGAGGAAAAAGCCAATACATTGCTGAAATGGGAACCATTAAGTGAGAGGATGATCAGAGTGCGCCTCAACTCAAAGTTCTGCAAACTTACCATTTTGCAGTACTATGCACCAACCAATGAGGCTGAAGAAGAGGACAAAGAGGACTGGTATGAACAGCTACAAACGGCGGTTTCTAAGGTACCCCAACACAACATGCTTCTGATAACTGGCGACATGAATGCCGAAATGGGAACCGAAAATTCCAACAATAAGAGGGCAATGGGCACCCACAGATGTGGAGAAAGAAACGCCTTGTTGGATTCTGCATGAATGACAACGTGGTAATTGGTGGAACCATCTTTGTACACAAGAAAATCCACAAGCTCACATGGAGGTCATCTCATGGTAGGACTATCACACAAACAGATCACATTATCATAAATAGTAAGTGGCGTAGGTCACCACAAGATGTTAGAGCACACCGGGGTGCAGATGCCTATAGCAACCACTTCCTAATCGCTGCCACCATCAAGCTCAAACTAAAGAAGCTGGTCGCACAAGGCCAGCAACAGAAGATAACTGACATTGCTAAACTTCGGTGCCCAAAGGAAAACAAGGAGTTTTTGTTGGAACTCAGAAACCACTTCAACACACTAGATGCTGCCTCTGAAACAGAAGAAAAACCCAACATTGACAGTAAACAGAATACCATCTAAAACAATATACTCTGAATCAGCACAAAACCTTCTACGCTTTAAAACAGAAAGGGGGCAAGGAATGAATGTCAGCCAACACCTGGCAGAAAACTGAAGAGAGGAAACAGCTGAAGACAAAGACGCTGAGCACCAAGTCTCCTCCCAAAAAGCCAGGACATCTTATAAAAACGAGGACAGAGAGGTGAAGAGGAGTGCCAGGACAGACGAGAGTTTTTGCTGAAAACCCAGCAAGTGAAGCTATGAAGGCTGCAGCCTATGTGTAGTATGACAGTAGTTGTTGCGACAACGCCACCTGGAGGAATTTCCCCCCCGGGAAATAGTTTACTCAAACTCTGCTATGACTAAAGGACACACAGATTCTGTAAACACAGCGAGATGTGGTTTCCCAAGTGTACAAAAAAGATACGTAATTGCCAACCAAAAATAATCATAACATACAATGAGCACAAATAATAAAAATTATACTAGGCATGGTCAGTTAGATCCACTCAACATGCACTACCTCCAAAGGCCAAGGCCCTGTTAGGGCAGGGGCCCTCCACAGCAGCAGCAGCCTACTGGGGGCTTGGGGGTCCAAAATCTAAATCGAACACAAAGAAAAGCAAAAGTAAGACACAAACCAAAATTAAACTCAACTGAAGGACCCCTAAGGAGGAACCACCTCAGGAGGGCTTGCTGCACTCAGGGGGGGCCACAGCTCAGTGACAGGGACATACTAAAAAGAACTGAAAGACAGAGTTAAAATATGGCCATTTAACAGCTGAGGAGGCAACAATTTCACAATAAAAACAGCATGAGCGTGCAAAAAGAAATCAGTTATTTGAGAGGGGGAAAAATGAAACAAAAGAAAGAAACAAAACCTTGAAAATAAAAAACAATGAAATCAGGATAAAGGTAAGCTATAGAGATAAAGTAAACTAGCCCGTGAACCACAAAGCTAACTAGCGAGGTTAAAAGGTAATTAACTAATTTGCCGGTTGATTGGCACAGACAGCTAAAACCTTGGGTACAATGTGGCAAACAGGTCCGTGAGGACAGCGAAATTCGTTAAAAACAAGAAAGAAATCTGTCCATAGTTTGTAAGGGAGATCATTGAAGACGATCTGAAAGACCATCTGGACAACAGTCAAAATGGAAAACACCCCTCTACGTCAAATTTGCAGATTCAGGAAGGCCTTTGACTGTGTCCACCGAAACACTCTCTGGAAGATACTGCACTCCTAGTGAAATCCACCAAAGATCACAATCATGAAAACTGTCTGGAGTGAGACAGGGGTGTATCATCTCTCCTATCCCCTTCCTTATCACCATGGACCACGGTATTCAGTGGATCCTGTTCTCCCAGTTGGAAGATCTTGACTTTGCAGATGATCTGGCTCTCCTTTCAACCAACCACCCCCACGTACAGGCTAAAACTGACGGGCTCAACAGCTTTGCAAGACAGGTTGTACTCCAAGCCATAAGTGATGTGTGTAAATACCAGTCCCACAGCACCCATTCTTGTGACTAAGGAACCACTTGAGTCTGTGGAGGACTTTACCTACCTGGGCAGCCTCATCAGTAAGGACAGCAGACATCAAAGCAAGGATGGGAAAGGCTCAGGTTGTCTTCTCCTAACTCCGTTCCATCTGGAGATCCAAACAATACAGACTTCAAACAAAGATGCTGTTCAAAACAGACATGAGAAGACTCAAAGTCTTTGGTAACAGGTGCCTCAGATAAAACAAAACTTCCAATCATCAACTGTACAAGAAAACAGGTAGCTGAAGCATCACCAAGGAAATTACCTACAGACGGTCATGTGCTGAGAATGAAACAGGACCGGATCATGAGAGTTACCTTAAGATGGATACCAACAGGCAAAAGGAAACGTGGCACGCTCAAAACCACCTGGCGTAGAACTGTGACATAGGAGCTGGAAACGATGAACCTGTCATGGGGCGAGGTGCAACATGCTGCCAAGGACCGAATGTAATGGAAAGAGCTCATTGAAGCCTTGTGTCCCATAGGGGATGAGGAGGAGTAAGTAAGTATGAACACTATTCACCAGTTCCACACATTTCAAACACTTGCTCTCAATATAATTAACTCAGGTCATCACAGCCTAAACTCAAATATCACACCTTTCTGCAGGTGCAGAAACTGAGCCTCAACATTAACACATCAATCAAAACTGCACAGTTCAATAAAAAGGCCTTCAGGCATATCTATGTGCTTTAGAACAGTATGGATCCTCACAATGCCAAATCTGCAAGAAAACAGAGGAAGACCATAAAAACAAACTCTCAGACTTTGTGCCACATAGTTCATCTTGTTCTCATACATGTGAGGATGATGAAGCCTCTTTCCCCCTGGACAAAGACCCACCAACACTCACTAATAACTGGCTTTTGTAATTCATACAGTCAGCATTCACACCACGCTGCAGAGACATCTATAAACCAGTCAATACATGGCTTTTTTTTAACCGTCACAACCATCTGCAGATTATAAGACAGTGGGCAAAGATATGCAAAAACCCCCACCTCTTCTTCTACATAGGAGCAAGACATGCAGACTATGTGCCGGTTTTTGCATCGCTTTGTAATCCTTATGCACCTTTTTGTAGTTAGAATTAGGGATCATTTTGTGTCTCCTGAGGATAATTTGTGTCTTTTTGCTCATTAACATAACATTTCAACAGTCTAAAAGAGCCACATGATTGAGTCATTTTAAGTCAATTTGTAGTCTGAAGACAAAGTTTGAACTAGACTCCCAAGTTAAATGTTTGTAGCATTGGCTGTTTTTAAAATTGTGTGTCAACATTTAAGAAAATGTTGAGGAATTGTGTCTGAACATTTGAGGAAATGTCAAGATGCTCACTGCTAACAGAGCATGAAAGCCGTACTCTCCGAGCTTGGTATCCTGGCTGGCATCCGTGATCTTTAAAACAGGAGCAGCAGCTTGGCTTTTTTTTTTTCTTTTACAAGGCAGTGCTGAGTGCTGTGAACCCACGAGGGAGGCCGGCAGTCTGTGTGCTCTTAGCCCACAAGGAGCACTTGGACAGAGCTGTTGCATTAGCAAGCTGTTACCTCTCCTCTTCAGAGTCTAATGTGAGGTCAGCAGCCAGACTCCAAAGAGGATGGGGACGAGACAAAATACACCGAGGACCCCGGAAAAGGTCACACTGGTGAGAGGATTGCAGGGGCAGAAAGCCAGAGCTTTTTACAAGCTGGCAGTCGTGTAGCAAAGATGTGGCAGCTCCTAATAGCTGCTGGGGCCACAGCCACGACATGGAAGTCCTTATTAGAGGTTTGTCTGGAGTTGGAGCACAAGCTCTGTACACGGTCAGGTGTATAGTGTTTATGGATGTAGCCCTCTGAGGCGTGTGCCCCAGGTCATGTCACAAAACCGCTTGCAGCAGTTTCTGTAATGGTTTTGCGGTCTCAACAGGCTTCTCATCAACGGTAGCTTTTCCCTCCACAGCGGCTGTCAGTGAGTTTACTGAGAAACGTATCATCACTCAGTCAGTTATCCATGTGGCCTCAGAGCGTTCCCAAAGGCAAAACAAAAGTTTTTTCTTTTTGTTTGGTCTCCTCAAATCAGCAGAGTGATGACCACAGACAGATTTCTTCCAACTCTGGTTACATTGAATCACTGGTATCCAAAGTTTGCTGTTTAACTTGCACAGTCAAAAGTCATCCAGAAATAAAAATGTTGCCTTCTCGAGTCCAGCAAATTCTGGTTCTTTCTGCATTTACAAACTTTTTTTTTTGTTAAGATCTCTTGTCTCAGAACTAGTTTTTTTTAACATCTGATATATACCAGGAATTAATGGCATTAAACCACCAATAGTTAACACAATTATTTTAATCAATTTTACTGTTTCAGATGGGTTCTGACTCAAGTTTCTAATGGCTGACCAAAACGAAACTAAAATCTGAAACTAGGAATGAAAGAACATGTTAATAACTCAGATTTTTAAATTAAAAACGAGACTGCTGTTAATGATAAATGGAAAGAACATTGTGTGCTTACAAAAATAAAGTAAAATTCAAATATGCAGGAAATGTCTTAGTCAGTCCTACCAAATTTGACATCACAAGCATGAGGCATTGGTGCGTGTACTGAGATGTCACAGTAAATTGCCTTCACATGTATTTTAATACCTATTCTTTACTTCTCAAATACTGCCCTTGACATATACACCCTAATAAAATAAAATAAAATAAAAACAACAGTGCAAAAAAATGATTGCCAACAATAAACATTAAAATGAAATGAGCAAAACCCTAACAAGCAAAAAACTAAGTGAAATTTAACTGATTTGCCAAAAAAAGAGAAAACTAAAGAAAATATTGAAAAAACACAAGGCTATAATAACTGGAACATCTATTCTGATAATGATTTGTATTGTTTTGCAATCAAATCGTTGACACCTGCGACAAGTGATCACTGCAGCGTTTTGTAAAGACTCTTATGGTTAACTTTGGTTAAAAGCTAATCTGTTGCACATCATCATCTTCCAAAGATAGATGACTGTTTTAAAATGTATTTCTCTAAATACAGATGTTTGTTAGTGCTGTAAAGATGCGACTGACTGAAATGTTGAACAGCGAAAGAAAAATTCAAAGAAACGTTGCTATTTTCCCATTTGTAATGTTACTTCCTAACACAGAAAACACGAATTACTCTGATATTAACTGGAAATGACCAACAATATAGCCAAGAGCAAGTGGCCTGGCTTATTAGTGATGGTCATTTACCGGAAACTTTCAGCTCCGCGGCAATCTCCCTCCTATTTTGTTTTTTTAATCAGACAACCAAAAACATAAAAGCGCCCGAGTGTATTCTACAAGGATTTCAGTCTTGTCAAAAGGACTGCTACTGAGCCACACAAAAGCTGCAGTCTTTTGAAAAGCCGTCTCTCCGCATTGTGTGTGTATAAAATGAGGCACAGCAGACTTCCAGCTTTCACCTGGGTTTTTTATTTGCAGTTCTTTACATTTTAGAAAAAGAATCCAAGGATTTTGCCTCCTGTGTGTTTCCGTCTGGCTTCTTCGTGGTCCATGATGCCAGCTGAGGTGGTCAGCACAAGATATCTGTGGAAACAAGTCAGCACGTTACCCAACAACTCAAAAGAAACCAGCACGTAAGTTTCAAAACTAAGGCAGCAGGTGTGCGACACATGATTGAACATCTTTCACAATGAGCACACTTAAATTCAAAAATAACAAAAAAAAGCCAGAAGCAGCAATACAACAATTCAGCAAGACATTTTGCATAGTTTCGACTCCGTCTAGTTTTTGTGGAGGAGCCTCCAAAACCACATCTACATTACCCTCCAAAGAGCCACGAAATACATTCATATTTGACCATCTGATTAAACTGTACTTCATTTATGAAGAATGGGCCTTTTATTAAGTTTGCCAAAGTAATTACTGCTACGAAAACCTGTTTTATGACCTACCTCACATTCATTTTTGAAAATCTATGGAAACAATTTCAACTTGAGAGAAAATGAGGCAATTTTCTGTCTGCACGTTACGATAGGCAGTATACTCTTAATGTATCACTGTGTTACACGCATCAGACAGCTGCTGTTACACACACACACACACACACACACACACACACACACACACACACACACACACACACACACACACACACACACACACACACACACACACACACACACACCACAGGTTTACAACGCTTCTCTCAAAACAAGCCTTGTTGGTTAAACGGTGTACACATCAGATGCAAAGGTTTTTTGAGTGTGGTGAGATCAGACAAATGAAATTATTATAAATATATATAATTTTATAAAGTTATCAGGCTTGGGCAGTAGATAATATTTCATACCGTCCTGAGATTTCACCGTGATATTTGATATGTGATGGTGTAAGTGTGCGGCGTGTGCTTTACACCATATACAAGTAGTTTAAAAGAAAGCGGAGTGCCTGTACTGAAAAAAATATCTTCGGGATTTTTTAATACCCTTGTTTATCATAATACTGTGATACCACCAAAAAAAACCCACTGTATTGATGATAATCTACAGGCTACACAGTCTTTGGTTACAAACCTGCTTGGATAAGACAGTTACAGGATGAAAGAAGAGATGAGATGCAGCAAAGGGCTGCAAGTTGAAAATCAACTTACAGCTGCTGCAGCGGCAACAAAGTCTCTGTACATGGGGGGGCCTGCTCTACACAGTGACCCGTGAAAATAATTTTTAATGTGAGTCTGATGCCATGAAGCTTGATAGACACCCTGTCATCATCAACATGTCAAATGCATGTAAAATGTAAAGTAAACACTTATACCAGGATTATTTAATACCCCTATGACTGCAGGGGATGCTTATAAGAAACAAAATCATCTTGGCCGTGTCAATAAGTGCAGAGAACTTGGTTTCTGTAAAAAAATGAGGTCTTAAAAATCAATTTTCAACAAGAACTATATCAGGGCTGGACAACATATCAATATTACATCAATATCTTGTCATGAAACTAGATGTCATCCAAGATTTTTGGATATCATTATAAGTGTTGTCTTTTCCTGGTTTTTAAGGCTGCATCACCGTAAAGTGATTTTATTTTCTATTCTATTTGCCTTTACCCACTTTGTTGTAGCAACAAAACTGATGATTATTGATCAAAAATCTCATCGTGTAGATATTTTGCAGAAGCGCCCATATACAACCCTACAATACTGTTGCAATACTGTTGGAGGTATTTGGCCAAAAAAAGTGATTTTCTCCACGTTGCCCGGCCCCATCATTTACTGTCAGCAGCTCTTGTAGCTCCGCAAAGATAAAAGCTTCTGCAGCTCAGGAACGCCACATTTTCTCTGTAAATAACTCACATTTATAAACTTATCATGGCCCGACTCATTATCAAACACTCAGAAAAATAGCAATTCAGTGTGCTCAGAGTAATGGTTGCCTATCGTCAAAATTAACACATGGGTTTAAACAGGGCAACATGATACACGACGGCGCATCACTATTCGACTTGGTGTTGGTAGTCTATGACGTGACGGTGAGATGGCGCCTGGATGCAGGTAACGTGTTCATTAAAATGCAACAGTGATGGCGGGGACATTTCACACACCAGACACATGTACAATAACCTGCTGATGGGCATTCAAACCCCAATTATACCTTTCAGCCGTCAATGTCACTTTCAGTAGAGACGTCAGTCTGCAGTGCAGTTCATACACTTCAGTGGGTGGACTTCCATTAACCCTCAAAGTGAAATTGCAAATATAAAGTACACCTATTGGAAACAAGACAATTTCGAAAAAACACTTCCCATTTATCTCAAAACAGTTTTTACACTCGCATGAGGTGGTATTTCCGATTATTAAAAAAAAGCCGTATTTCACAAAAGTACAATGGAGACATTTTTTCGCTTTAATAGGTCACATGAGGAAACGGCTCCCTCATGATGCAGCAGGCGCTACAAGAGGTGTTATTGCATCACATAACTCATCAAAAGTTGAACAGATCAGAAATTTTGAATACACAACTCATCCGTGAAATCGTGGATTATCACCTCCCAGAAATCCCTCATAGGTGGCCGCTCCCATGTATACAGTGCTTTCCTTTCCATTATCGCTCGCATAACACGCCTACGTCGCCTTAGATTGGAAATAATGACGGTAAAGCGCGGTGGCTGCAACAGAAATAAACCTGCTACTGTGTTAAATATCCATCCACATGCTTCTCAACGGAAACACAGTCACCTCGCAACTGTGTTTTATCAACATTTCCAAAATATTACTCAAGTTTTGTGCAAATGTGTAATGAAAACCAACCTATTGATAGATCGCAGAATTATGGTCATATCAGATTTACACATAAAACAAAACCAGAGATAGAAAACGGTGGATGGTCCAAGAACACGGTCCTGCCCGAATAGCAACTCAGAGTCAGCCAGCCCAGCGCAAACCCCCCTCTGGATCAGTACACAGAGTAGACCCAGCCCGCTGTGCACCCTGGCACTGAGGTTTACACCGGCTGAATTCAAGTTGCTATGATCACTACTAAACCAACAACTTGCTACCGAGCTAATTCTCATCAAATCTGTGGTACGATAAAAACTCTGAGGTTAATGATTTTACACATTTATATACAACAAAAAAAGAACATTAATAAGTACCAGTCAGTACTGATACTGTTGCTGCCACCACAGATAAATCAACATATGGGAAACATTGCAAGCTTGAAGAGCAAAATGCTAAAGCTAAAAGCTAAATGTAGCAGTTTAAGTTTCCTTCAGAAAGTATCTACTTTTATTCGTCTATTTTAAACTGAACTTACTATTAGTAAGTAAAGATTATTTAATATAGCAGCTTTCATAGAGCAACCTCACAAAGTGTTTCACTGGAAATCAAACCATAAAAAATGTTTTTTTACCACTTCTCTATGCAGTATTTGATGCTCCTGAAATAAAAGTCAGACAGACTGACGAACATGAGATGTGTATTGTTTTTTGAAATATGCCTCATGATAGTCTCTACAAGTGTATGACTTAACTTCTTCCCTGTTTGTCTAGTGTAAAAATAAATTGATAATCACAATAAATCATAATGTCAATCACAATAATAGAATCACAATACATATTGAAGCAGCGAGTATTGTGATAGTACTGAATCTGGAGACGAGCACATCATCCCCTATTCAGTCGTCTGAGCACTTGTGTTATATTACATTGCAAATTGTTTAAAATAAACGATATAATGGCGCTCTAAGGACAAAAATAACAATCCCTCCAAATCAAGTGCATGAAAAAGCAAATAATTTTTCCAAAGCAAACACACAGGGCGACCAAGCAACACAGCAGGCAAGATGAGCATGAAACCAAACCACTGCAGAGACAAAACTGGAGACAACCGGGTCTAAAAAGTCTAAACTTGTCTTCAGTTAGTTCAACAACACATAACTTCCACTGATCAGTTTAAAAAAATGTGTGCATGTGATGCTCACCCAAACTGTCTTGAGGGCAGCAGGTTGTTCTGCCACTTTTCCAGGTCCTTGAGCTGGAGATCAAAGCGGGGGCTGATCACACCACACTGAAAGATTAAAAACAAAACACGGGTTAACGTTTCAAATACACACGCAGGAACAAAGAGCTGGAATAGAGCTTTAAATAAAAAATGTCTGCAGTAATTCACATTTACCCTCATTTCTACACAGCTTACTCAGACATCAGCATTCGTCTGGAGCTGTTATAAAAGCAGTGATATAATGATGACTGAAGAACTGGGTGAGAGACTTTACCTTGTTCAGCCTGCCTGTGAGATTGACGACAATTTTTCCGGCTCTGTGGTCGTCAATGATCTCAAACTCACCAATGTAACCTGTAAGTACAAACGCCAAAGACAAACGTTTAGTTTAACTCTTCAAACTGTTACCTTCATGACAAAATAAGCTTGTCATCTCAGATGTAATCCTGACGTGGCACAAACTGAAACAGTTTTTGTAACGTGCATCTCATTCCTGCTGTGCGATAACAGTGACAGACTTTTACTAGACTAGTGATACTCAACTTGGGGTCCACGGGCCAAATTTGGCCCGCTTTAGGACGCTGCGTGGCCCATGGACCATTTTCTAACTTAAAATGACACAATGATTTACACGGCGTAATTTGTTGCATTTTGAATATAATTAATGTACCACGGTGCATAAAAAGCATCAAAATAGAGATTGTTCATCAAATAAAGTGCTAAAGGAGGATCCGCCGTTCTTCCTGACAGAAGTTTGAGCTAAGCAATGACTTTCCTAAAATCCTAGAAAACACCCTGCAACATCTGACCTGTGTAAGGTGTATGCAAGGGCAAAATATTATTTATGTTGGTTAGGGGTCGACTGATATTGGTTTTTTAAGGGCTAATACCAATACCATTTACTAGTAATTAATGAGACAGATTAACAATATTTGGAACAAATATGCATTTACAATAAAAATGAAAATCTTTGTTAAAATTAATAACAATGAATAACATACTCCAGCATAAAAAAATTCTATTTAAATGCCTTTACCAAATGTTAACTCAAAACTGAGACTTTCTGCATCATATACAGCAAATTCCCATAAACTTTTATATTAAGACAAGAGAATATTTTCATTATAAACAACTAGAAATAGCTTCCTGGTACTTTAAAAGATAGAATTTCCTCCCATGCTGACATTTTTTTGCACTTTCTAGTTTTGTAGACAATCATTAAATTTAAACATCATTACAGACAAAAGGCAAAATGCCAAATATCAGCCCCATAATCAGCCACGCCAATGATCTGTTCCCTCCTAATGTTGCCCCTGGTTTTCCTGTCACAAAAAGTGGCGCCCGGGTAAAGCAAGTTGAGTATCCCTAGACTTAGACCAAAGTGATGTCCCTGTCAAACAGCACTCACTCAAACCAGAGAGCAGCCGCTTACCGTGCTTCATCATGACGGTTAGGAAGCGCACAATAACCTTGGAGCAGGGCCTGATGAGGACCTGGCGTTTCCCACGCTGCTCAGCATTGTTGATGCTTTTCAGAGCATCTGCGAGAACGTTCATGCGCACCATGATGCCTGCAGACACATGAAAAACATGATGAGCATTTACAGTGGCATATATGATCTTGAACCACAGGAAAACAAGATGCCCCAAATCATATATCCTCCTGATGGACTGTTTTTCCCCCCAGTGCCCCTAAATCATATTATTACAGTCAAAGTCTGACACAGAGATGAGACCAATAGATACCCCTCAACCACTGTCAGAGTTATTTTAACGTTGCGTCAATGTTATTCTCACTGTGATACATTTAGACACGTTTAATACAAACTGGAAATGAGGCTACGAGAAATGAAACTCATATCGTTAAGTTAGCAGCGCCAGGCTAACATTTATGTCACAACCCGTACCTCTTCAACAGACAGGTGTTAGCAACTTAGCTAACACAAGCAAACTACGCGGATTTAAGAAGACGTACGATAATGATAGCAGCTTAATGTCACCCGCGACAGGTAACGTAGCGTTTACTAAAGTGATGCTGAATCAGTTCAAGCGAAGCATGGTCTTCATTAGCTCACAGATTAGCCACCTAGCATAGCTGGCTACTTCGGTGAAGGGAAGCGTCTCCAAACTCTCGCAGGTGTATCAGTTCGTGTCCTTTTTATCATGTACAAGTTATTTTACACACACGAATCAACGGACAGCTTACAGGTCTTATTTTCTGGAGTTAAAAGACACTTCTGTGCTCGCGGAGCTAACAGTTATAAAGGCGCCTTGAACGCACCGACTCCCAGGGCCGAGCAGAGGGACGGCCGGGGCAAATGTGTAGCCCAATTATAGAAAGATAGTCCCAGAAAACGAGAAGATAGTTATCCAGGGTCATTAATATGTACTTCAGCTACACGGTGATCACATTCATGGAGAATATAACATTCAGATGCTTTAGATACGTAAAAGATTGAAGGTGACAGTAAAAAAAAGGCATCTTACCGGTTCTGCAATATGGCGGAAAGAGGAAGTGGTAAAAACCGGCAATGCATTATGGGAGAGAATCCGAGACGTTTTTCAGATTAAGATGAGCCACACCAACAAAATAAAACACACCAATAAACCGAATAATTTTATATGTTATTATTATTATTATTATTATTATTATTATTATTATTATTATTATTATTATTATTATTATTATTGTTGTTGTTGTTATTGTTATTGTTGTTGTTGTTGTAAATATTAATATTATTGTTATTGTTGTTATTATTTATTATTGTAAATATTAATAATAATAATATTGTTGTTGTTGTTGTTGTTATTATACCTTTATAATGTAGCACCTTTAAAAAACACCGTTTACAGAGTGCTTTGACAAACAAGTGTTAATAAAAGTTAATAACAGTCAATAATGCCGACAAAGGGCAGACAAGAGTGAAGGCAGAATAAAGTAGGGAAATCGGAGCAGAGACAGATTAGATTAGTATGGTAACAAACAGGCAGGAGACACAGAACACTGATAATTATAACAAATATAATTAAAATAAATAAAATTAAAAGATACGTTAAAAGACACACTGGAAAAAAACAACTTAAAAGAAGAACTAAAAGACGACGTCACATAAAGGCAAGTCTATAAAAAAGTGATTTAAAAGATTTAAAACTAACCCTAACAGTTAAGGTTGGGTATTTATTTGTTTATTTTTATGTCATAGTCTTTAAATACTGTCATTTTATAGGCTACTCTTCACATACACCTGTGTCATTTATATTTGTTTTATGCATGTGTTATTATATATTTACTTGATGTTTTGTGCCTACATTCTGTCAATTAAAAAATTAAATTGATTTGGTCTTGAAGTTGTATTGCCTGTAGTTTAATGCAGTTATAACCAAAGGAGCTCTCTGAGTGGCTACACTAGGGCAAATTCTAGAAATCAGAAATTTGCAGCCATGTCCGTTTTTAAATAGTAAATACGTGTTAAATTTAAAGCAGCGCCATCCAGTGATGGTGATGAATAATTGCATGCATGCATATTTATCTAAGCAGTTGGGATGGCCATTATATTTTGGTTGATTTGTAAGAAACCAAAAAAAAAATATGTCTTTGCCAAATATATTCTTAATGTATTTAACAGTAATTTTCCAGTTTTCTTATTCAGAGCAATGCATAGCCTGCTACAGCCTGCTTTTTAAAACACATAATCAAATCTAAGGCTTGTTTTTTAAGTCTTTAATCCATGTTTAATGACTTAACATACATAGAGAGAAACTCCTGAGATGTTGATGTTTTTCAGAATGGTTAATTTGTGGGTCTTTGGCTTTTCAGATGGAAGATATTAATGCCCTGTTAGAAACAAAATTAAACAAACAGAATTGGATGAACCACAAAAGAAGAGTCCATGTTGTCAGAGTAAATTAATATCTGTATTCATTGTTTTAACATCAGCAGCAACTAAGTCTGACACTTGTTACCAGCAGGTACAATTCTTATCAAATCCTTATTGGTTGACACAGTGATTACAGTACCTAGATGGAAATAAAACATACAGTAACTTCTGTAAATTCCTTGCAAAATTAGCATGACATTGTGAAAAAAAGTTCAAATGTTGACAGCAATGAAAGATTGCAATGCAGAGTCTTTACTATGTCCATGTTTGTCACTAGATATTCTGACAACTAAGCGGTGAATAACCACAGCATTGATTGTTAAGGGAGTTTTTGTCCATTTACTGCAGACCTCAAATAGATAAAATAGATAAACTCCTTCTGGCCTTTACGTAGAAAATTATCAATAACTAATCACACTTTTGTCTTACATGCACATAAAATATGTTTATATATTATGTAATACTATATATAAGTTAGGATAGCATCAGAAGCTAGAGACTAAAACTAAGTCACAAAAATCACAATCAGTGTCTTTGGAACTGTGTGTGCAAAAAAATATAGATTGATTGTAAGTTTTGCAAGAATCCGAATACTCAAAATGTGGCAAATCATGAATAATTTCTATTGAGAGAATCTGTTAAAAGTATTCAACTCCACTGCTGTGCTCTGGAGTTTGATTTTCATGTAGAGTGATCAGGATGAAAGTGTGTCGTCCAGCCATCTGCTAAAACTCAAAGATATTGAGCCGGCACAACTGAAACACGATTGAATCAGACCCAAAGCTCTTTCGTCTAGTGTCCAGTAGCCAAACCACTCAGATGCAGTGACATACCCACCAGTCAAGTCACCAATTTAACAGACGAACATGAAGCATAATGGAATGCTGAGCAGCACGAAACGTAGTAACCAGATTTCTGTACTAACTCTATGGTTACAATAAAAATTCAACACATTCTTTCCTCTGTTGAGCCTTTGTTGAGGCTTTCTCTTATCGGCTGCTACCCACTCTTACACTTAACCACCATTGCTGACCATGCTGGCCAGAGAATCTGCGTCTCCCTCTGGATCCAGGCCCAGCTTCTGGAGGTCAAGGCCCATGGCGACCAGCATCTGGAGCAGGGTGAGCTCCTGCTGGGTGGCCTGGTCCACTAAGGCTGGGCAGGTGGGGTTGCACTGGGGCCACTGGCAGGTGTCCACCAGGTGGAAAGGACAGCCTTTAGCGGGGGTTCTGTTGTTGCGGACTGCCTCCAGACTCCTGTCCCAGCACTGCAGGGCCCGGGGCAGAGACGTGCCTTTGACCTGGAAACTCATCCAGTTACTAGAAGAACAACAAGACAAGTTAGGAGTTAGGAATAAAAAGAAGGAAAGATAGAGACAGATAAAAGTATAGAGGTGTAACTAACTCATTTATTACTTATTTTTAGATAAGATAAGATAAGATAAGATAAGATAAGATAAGATTGAACTTTATTAATCACAAAGGAAATTCTTGTGCCAGAGTCCTTCAGAAATAAGTAGCAAAAAAGAATACAACAACAGAGCATCAAATAAGTGAAAACAAAATAAAACAAAACACAAAGTGTCTGAAATAAAATACAAAGTGTCTCGTAATTATAATGTTAAAAAGTAAATAGTAAATATTATTTAAATGTAAAAAAAAAGTATAATAACAATAAATAATAATAATATTGCAAGTGGAGTTGTACATTAACATAACTACAGTAATAATGCAGTACTACAGTACTAATTTTATTTGTTCATCTATCTCTTATTCATCAATTTTTATCTTCTAATCCTTGTTTTATCTCCAATGATGTGATGGCACCTTCTTGGATTCTTTCTTGTATTGCTTTTATTTTTATTTATTTTTTACTTTATTCATTTAGCATTTTGACTTTCTTTACATACAGTCTAATATTACAACGAGGTTCTTGAAAATTTGCTTAGCTGCTGAGATCACATTAATATAATAATAATAATAATAAACCTTTTTATATAGCACATTTCATACAAGAAATGCAGTATAAAGTACTTTGCAGTTAGAAGAAAACATGCAAGCAAGGTATTGCAGCATAAAAAAAAAAAAATTAAAATTAAAACAAAAAACAAGCCCTTAAAATAATAAAATCAGTACATTAAACCATAAATCATAAAATAATTTAAGACAAAACATCTCAAAAGAATTGCAGCAATCTTAAGTATAAAAAGAGTTTTAGAAAGTCAGAACTAGTTAAAGGCTAGAGTGAACAGATGCATTTTTAGCTTTATGTTAAAAATACTTAGTGAGCTGGTATATCTGATATCTATAGGCAGGTATCATATTGCACAACTTTATGGCGTAAAAGACAAAGGCTACATCCCCAAATTTCTTTCGGCTGTTGCTGGGTTTTTCCAACAAACCGTCTGCAGATGATTGCAGTTGCATTAACTTGCTAAGTATGTTAATAATCGTCTCAAAATTACAGTTATTTTGTACAACTTCAAAGGTCAAACTAAAGTGGAAGTTGTTGCGTCTCTGTAAGTTTTGACCTGCATGTTTTGCATTCTGCATTTTATTTTTTGATGACCATAACTTAGTTTTTCTACACAAACAAAAGTAACCATAGTTAAATAACGCAGCGTTCGTTCTTCGTTGTTCTCTCCTGAAACTTGACTTGATGCTGTCTGATTGGTTCAAACAGAGTTGATCTGGGGAACTAAGTGTTAACTTGGAATGAATCATGTAAATGTTCACCGATTCAGGAAAAGAATTTTCGTCATGGCACAATTTTTTAGAAACAGTCTTTAGGCTTGAAGAAAGGTATCAAGTATTTTCAACTCAAAGGCTTAAACCAAGTTGAGGTTGTGAGTCACTGTTGTTAAAGTCCATATTGAGTTTGTTGAGTCAAATCTAACATTATCATATTTTTGACTCAAGTCCAAGTCATGTGTCTCGGGTCAAAATCTCATAAACAAGTAAAGGGAATGTTTGCAATCAGCTTTGGCCACTTTCAACTCTTAAATCTTGGTGCAGCAAGTTTGTTGCATCATGAAACAACCAGAAATTTACCTACGATGACCTTGAACCTTCAGCTGCTCATATACCTCAACACCTAACTTAGCCAGACTCTGTAAACAAGCTACGACTGCATCAGCGTCCATCCCTGCAGCAAAATTATGAGTGCGTCCAAGGGGTGCCGGGGGGTTAGGGAAAGTGTGAAATGGCATTTGGTGACACGAAGAATGTGGCGTGATGAACGAGCGAGCAAAAACAGCAGCATGAGCTCACTAGGTAGAGATGACTACTGGTGGTGGCGAGAGAAAAGTGGAGGGCGTGAAAGTGCATCACCACCGCAGGAGTCAAGTATCTGTTCTTACCTTTTGGTAATCGTTGTGTGGGAGAGGCAGGACGGAGCAAACACAGCCCTGAAAAACACACAGAGAAAAATACAGCCTTCTCAGGACCCATTAAATCCACTGTTATCACCTCATTTCTTTTACTTTACTCTTTTTTTTTTTTTGGAAACTTACGTGACATCGCTTAGGGAGTTTTTGATCTCCCTGCCCAGGTTCTGTATGTACTGCCACTGCTCCTCAGACATACTTTGTCCTCCCATGTAGATGTTCTCCACTCTCAGCTGCTCCTCATCAAACAGCCACTGAACGATAAACAGAGGGGCTACAGGGAAAACAAAGAGACCACTATTGATTAAAACTGCTCTGATCAATATATTTATATTAACAATGGGTCAGGTGATGATGTGCACTGTGATATGGGATGCTCATAGGGCCTCAGGTCTATGGAGCTTTACAGCTTGTTTTTACTCTCTATATTTTTTTGGTTTTACTACGTGCAAATTTACTGTTTTGGTTAAATCTCATGTTTCTCATCAGTATTGTTTCCAGATGCAGCAATCAGCTCTTTTTAGCCAGCCCATTCTCATTCCCAATACTAACGGCTTTATGAGCACACTAGGTTTTCAACTAACTCCAGTGTAAACCAGTCTGCAACAACACTCGAAACCGAGAGTCTCTGATGTTGTATAAAGAGCAAGACAGTCTGTGTGGGCTGGGAGAGCGGAGCAGCGGATGGGTCAAGTAAAACAAGACTTTCAACCAGAAGACTGCAGTTTTAGTCCTTTAAGAAACAAAAAGTGAGCACTGTATTATCGGAACCTTACGTAATTTACATGTGGTCGTCACTCTTTGACGTCACTTTCGTGCATACTTGTTTTGACCCAAAACATCATGTTTTTCTAAGTTATGTCGCCTAAACTGATAGAGGCTGCCCTGTGCATTGCTCTGAGACACTGAGGGGTGTGACAAAGTGCTGGTACTTGATGGCCGGGAGTGAGAATTGGATTTATCTCACTTAAAAATTCAAAACAAATTGTACACAACCTGCAAAAAACCAAACAACAAACAAGGTAACTTTCTAAAAAATAACTTTTTTGTCATTTTTTCTTAAACTGTCAATACATCCTGACAGTAGTACCTCTAACTCCTCCTAGTGGACCTAAAGACATTTGCAAAAATAATGCACACCTGAACAAAAAAGAAACAATCAGAGCCAGGAGAAGTCTCTGACCCAGCTGTCAATCCCAGCTCATGCACACGCTGCGTGGCCAACAACAGCGTGGATTCTGGTTACCATTAGGAGCCAGAGGAGCTGGATTTTTTCAAGGATTATCTGTCTAATGTACTACTGTTAGGATATGATGAGAAGTATTGTTAAAGTACACATGCTTCATCACCTGAAGTAAAAGCATGATAATCACCAACATTGGCATATCTGCTAAGTCTGTTTGCTTTTTAGCTTTTGAGTAAATTAAATTCACATTTTTTTTTATATTTCAGTGCACATTACCTTTGAACAGCGAAAATCAAATATGTATCATGCAAATCCAACATCATGACGCATTTAGGAGGCACCAGCCAGCACTCACAGGTCAAGGTTGAGTACAGTTTGTGGCCAAAGAAGCACTGCCACTCCTCTCCTCTCTTATAGAGCTGCCGACATCTATCAGGCACAACCCCGTTCCACAACCTGAGAAAACGACACACGCTGTCAATACGCACAAATCTACTGCACCGTAACACATTACACAATAATACCAAATGTAACAGCACTGTTTAGCAAAAGATCATTTAAAATCGGGCCCATGAGAGTTTTCTTTACACAAAATGTGATGCTTTACTTTACCTGAGTCCTATCTTGATAGCATCTTCAGGTGAGCAGGAAATAGTCTCGGGGCAGTTAGGTGACCTCTGCTGTTTACTCTCCAGGAACCACCCAGAGTCCACGAGGCCTCGGACCTGAGCCTCTGCACCGAGCTGCTCCAGCTGACTGGCCACCCTCTCAATGTTTAGCAGAACACCTGTCCCACCGGCACTGCAGGGGCAGCCAAGAAAATCAATGAATAGTTTGGCTTTGAGAGCGCCATTTTCGCGCGGGGTATCAAAATAACAGCGCCTGCCAGCTAACAGCAGGGAAGTCAAAATTTAGTAGCTTTGCATTCAGACAGTGGATCCTGTTTTAGGGCTCGGGGAAGACCCACCAACCATGTTGCTAACCTGGGAGGAATGTTCACCACTACAGGGCAAGGCCCTTTAATAGACATTATGTCATTGTTCACAGTTGACTGTAAACATCTTTATTGTTGACAAGAGGATGCACCCAAAATAGGGCTTGTCTTGTTTAATGATGAGCGCGGAGATGGTCCAGATGGTACGGGGGATGCAGGCTCTCGTCCAAAAGCTGTGTTCAGCATCAGACGGGGAGCAATAAAACAAACTCACCTTGTGCCAGACAGCATGACAACCTTGGCCTGCTTGATTCCTTTGGGGATGAGGTCTTTGATGACCTCGCGGATGATCAGGGATCCCATGAAGGTGTACTCAGCTGACAACACATACACACATCAAATGATTTAGAACTCCGCACAAGAAAATGAGAAAAAAATCATGTTTTCCTATAATCAAAGGAGGCACACATCTGTCACTGTTATGAGGAACTTCAGTTAAAACATCTATAAAGATCTGAAAAAAACTTACTTGTATTTGTATTCCTATCCCTCTCTTTTTCTCTGCCTTGCCGTGGCCTTGGGGGAGGGGTCGGGGCGGGCCCGGTGCCACTCCATACATCACTGGAACAGTACGGGATGAATCTGCAGAAAAGGAGACAATCACATTTGTTAGACTAAAGCTTGAGGACATCAGAGCAACTCAAGCTCTCCTCCATGAAAGTTAACTCACTTGTCATAAAAAATTGGCACACCTGCCAAAATGAGCACACCAGACTAAGTAAAGCGGAAGCAGCAAAAGCTCTGAGTATAGTGTACTGAGCAGGGTGTATTTTACTGCTTGCGTTTTTTTATTAGGAATATTTACAATATCTTTGTCTTCTTTTGCACTAATCCTTGAACCATGAACACACAAAGACTCTGCAGTTCCCACTAATTCTGTGGCGTGTTTAAGCATATTTGAAGGGATAGTTTTGATTTTTTTAAGTGGGGTTGTATGAGGTGGTCAGTGTATTAAACACAGTAGATGTCTGTCGGCAAACCTCCAGTTTGGAGAAGCGGCAGGAGCGCCGACTCAAAAGCAAAGCAATGTACTGCTGTGGAGAGGGCAGCAGCAAAATGTGTTTTAGCAGCCTAAAAAAGTTTCACCTAAAAAAGTCTATATCAGTTTAAGAGGATGCTATATTGAGAGTAGTTTCACCGCTTTACCTTTCTGTCAAACAGCCCATAAGCGATCATTTTCAGCCAAAACAAAACCCTTTGCAAACCCATTTTAGACTGTGTCCAGCGAAAAGTGGCCAAAAACCACACACAAAGCTGATTTTTTTTTCCAGTTTAATAGGATCATTATAATATAATTTAATGTCTTCAGAACTGTGTATTTCACTTCATCTTGTCTGAATGTGTCAAACACATTTACAAATGAGGACTGTCTGCATGTGACACCTCCAGAGGCCACAATATAACAGAATACTTACACAATGTTTGCATTATGCCAATGTGGGTTTTCCTCCGCTTGAGAAGACAATATTCCAGTTCCTGTAAATGCAGCAATCACAGATCAAGCTCTCTGTCTCACTAAAGATTATGTAAAACACACGACATGCATTTTAAAACACGGCCAGCTGACCTACCTCTTTTTGTTTGGGGCCACCCCGATGAGCTCATTAGTCGGGGTATATTTTGGTACCTGGAATCACAGGTCTCTTTGCTGTGGCAGCACCAGCCACCTAAAAATAATAGAGACTAATATTAGACAGTCACATCAGGCACAGCAAAGGGAGACCCTTGTTAGCCCATCATTCAGGCCCGTGAGGAATGGAGAGGGAAAGGAATGCACCTGCAGCCCGCTCTGCTAACAAGACTGTTTAATCACTCAGGGTTGGACACAAAAAAAAAGAAAAACAACTAATGATTCCTTTAATTTGCAAACTGTCAGCTTCTGATTTTGTTTATTGACTTCAGCTTGAGCGAAGGGGTGTGCCATACAGTATATAGGGTGACAGAATCTGATTTTTACAAAACCAATTGATTAGGCTCCAGAATAACACACTCATAAATCTCAAATCCTGTTGAAGAAAGTCCAGGTAAAATGTTGCTCTACCCACTGCACTCTCAGAATACACCCATAAATCAAGCTGGAAGACGAACCATGTAAATTTTCCCCCATCCTAAGTCTATCAAAGTGACAACCAAAAAAGGAGAAAAACAGAAGATGACGGGACAAGATGACATCCCCATCAAAATTCCAATGAGGGCGTCACGCCAAAACAAGTTGACCTTTCGGGACCAAATTAACCAGTTGGGTTTTTAAATACTCACCTTCCAGAAATAACAGCCATCGGCGGCTTCCTCTGAACTCCTTTAGGTAAAACCTGTAGAACCACAAATAAACAGGAATGAGTCAGCCATGTATGGACACATTGATGCTCTAAAGCTTCTAAAATCACCACATTAATCGACAAACAGACAGCAAATCTCAAAATTTAAGAGTTTCAGGAAAACAAGTGAGTCTCACCCAGCTGCTGTGCCATCATTGCATGTAACTTGGGTGTTCTTGAGGAAGTGCAGCCTCATATCATCTGTCTGTTGTCCAGCTGCTCGAGCTCCCGTTGCACCCTCCCGTCCTGTTTCGGCTGTTCCACCAGAGCCTCCAGATCCTCCGGTTCCTCTAGAGCTTCCAGTGCTTCCAGTCTCTCCCGAGCTTCCAGTGTTCCCAGTCTCTCTCGAGCTTCCGGTGCCTCCAGTCTCTCTGGAGCTTCCAGTGCTTCCAGTGCCTCTTGTGCTTCCAGGAGTCAGATCAACCACTGGGGGAGACTGGGCAACATCACCTGCTTGGTTCCCAGCAGATTTCTTGGTGGACTTGCCACCAGCTTTAGCATTACGGTTGTTCTGACACCAGATTCCCCCGAGCAAAAGCAAGAAAGCGACTTTACCCAGTATCTTCATGTCTGAGGCAACATAAGAAAAAACAGATACATGCAATGCATCATTACCCACTCATAATCTGAACTAAACATGCATATGCAAAACATGAAAAATTACTGGACCTTGTCTTTTAATCTAATTGTCCAAAACTCAGTTAAATCCCTATTCAGTGTCCAAATTTACTTACTTCTCTGAGAAGAATCTATGAGAATTTTTGCGAAGCACCCAAGGGGTCAGGCAGACAACCACTGCTGCTGAGGAGAGAGCGAGAAGTTTCAGAGCGCCGTGACCAGGTGTGAGAGCAGGATGCAAGTCGTGAGTAGTGATGAAGCCTAGACCAGGTTTTGATGAAGCCTGAAAATCAGCGGTGAGCTTTATAGTGCCACCATATGGATCAGATTTCCTCCCATTTTCCCTCGCAGCTCCAGCCAGGCCCTGAGACAGACTGCTGACGACACACCACGAGGGGAGGTACCGGACGGCCAGTGGTGAGGAGAAAAGATAACACACACGTCTCTTCAACAGATTTCAGGTCTTTTACACACACACACACCACTTAGCTCTCTCTCCCATCTGACCACGGCTCAAGAATGAGCTCTCCTTGTGTCTCTTCTTCTCCCTCCCAGCGTCCACCTCTGATTGCCAGTGTTTTGATTTAAACATCTACACGGTCAGCATAACTGCGTAGCCCCTTAGCGTGGTATGTGACCCAGGGGTCATTGGAGCACACACCTCAAACACTTTCCGACACTGGAATGAGTAGTACCGTAAGGTTCCCGCCTGGTCAACAACTTAGTGGACACTCTCAAGGCACAGGTGGTGGACACACTAGTTTGCAGTGGCATCAAGACCAAAGTTTCATTTAAAAGTCTTCATATCATAGGTAAAAATAAAAAAACAATTTGCCAAATAGCAGTTCCACAACCACAGCATCTTTGTGTTAATCTACTGGAAAAGCGTCATTACATAACAAAACCAAATTTGATATAGTTTCTTCTTTTTAAGCCACATAAAAAAAGAAAAATTATTTCAAGTTACATTTTTTCATCCTAGATGATTGAAATAAAGCATATATACATTTGTATTCCTAATCTCATATCAAAACATTTCATTATTCCACAACAGGAGAAGAGGCCAAAATGAGGTGAAATATCTGTGCGTAAATGACCCTTTGATGGTCCATCATCCTGTTGGAGTTAGCATGGGGCCCAGTGTCACACTCTGCACTCACTGAAGAAATATTAAAAATTTTTGGAAAGATTAAAAAGCAATTTCAGAGACAACCCAACAGAGGGGTAATATGCATTTGAAATATGTATTTGAATATGCATTTGAAAGATGTACCCAGTATGTCAAACTGACTCAGCAGCAAAAACAGGTTAAAAAGATAAAGATAGAAGCCAAAAGCCTGTAGATCACTGTAAACGTGAACCACCAAATCATCTGGCAGTCGGGACAGAAGAAATGAAGGAAATACAGAGCTACCATGCAGGTAGGTCTTCATTCACACACAGCAAAAGTAGAACGTCTTTAAATTCAGTATAACATCAGTAGATGGGGTAGCTAATAAGGGTTACCTAAGAAAAAACATTTATAGTGTAGCATATATCTCTTTTTAACCTCTCTGGGTAACAGGTATCCCCAATCAAAACCTTTAACCATGACTAGCTCAAAATCCACAAGATTTGAACTTGACATTTAAAAAAAAATCTTAAAAAAGTGGATGAGAGTTCACAGAAAACAGCTATAAAGTTGATGGACCCTGCATCTGAGTTGGTCAGAGCTATGCTATAATTAGTTAGTCTGCATTTGGGACTTAGCGAAGGGTTTATTGTGAAATACATTTCTATGCAGATGATACTATACTGTGACCCACTCCGTTAAAATAAACCATTGAGAAATTACAGCCCACTTGTAATGCTCAGCATACAACTTTTGTTGAACTTAAACCGCTACACAATGCAAAAACAAAATAAAATAAAATGTTTGCTCAGATCCAGATATAAAGATTACAACAGGAGGCTTGTTGAGTCAGTTTTTGATTTTGGGGATGTGATAGATTTGCTGCTACCTTCACTCTAAGGCTCTTAGATCTCACTTACTATTCCAGTCCTCGGTTCATCACTGAGGATACAAATTGTGGGCTGCAATAGGATGTTAACTCAACAGTACAGATAGATTAGATACCAGTTATGTTAAAACAATTATCCTACAGAATGAAAGGTTTTGTGCAGTTTGTGATAAAATGTCTTTACCTACGGTTTTGCCCCCGTTCAGGTCAGTCTCTGCAGACTCCATTACAGCAGATTGAGTTACTTTGCCTTTAGTGAAGAGACAGAGAATTTGAAATTGATCTTTGACTGTCCCCCTGCATGGCTGCAAAACCCTCTTTAGGGGCCTCAGGGCAAAAATTTGATTTCGGGCCCCTATTGACCTCCACTATATTGTTTAGGACAGTTAATATTATTTCCCCAGGCACAAACCAACCACTTTAGCAAAAATGGTTTGTTAATTAATTGATTAGTCGCTTGACAGAAAAATTAATCAGCAACAATTTTGATAATGAATCTTTTAAGACATTTTTTTAAGCTATCGGCCAAAAATTCAGCAGTACTAGCTCCTTAAATATGAATATTTGCTGGTTTACCTACTTTTCTATGATACTAAAACTCAACTCAAAACTCAAGCAATTGTTTGTTAAGTTGGACTTAAGCGTACAATGATGGGCCATTTTCCACTATTTTCAGTTATTTTAGAGGAAGACATATTGAAAACAATTGTTTGCTGCAGTCTTACCGCTATAACACAGGTTAGCATTTCAAAACCTGATCCTAAACTGGAATTGCAAAGTGCAGTACTGCAAATCTACCCACAATACCCCCAAGCTGTTCAAATAACTTGTTTAGTACAGTTTTTTTCATTTTTATTTTTTATTTTTTTGACAAAATGAAGAACTTTCCGTCATACATTGATGCTGAAAATGTGCCAATTTTTACCGAAAAAATTTACCGGAAAGCAGGAAATGAAATTTCTGATGCTCAAAATTTTCAAACCCCCTTTTTCATATGTGTGCCCTTTCAATGTTGAAAAAGGTTACACCTTTACTAACAGTACTCCTGTGATGAAATAATACTACCCTGCCCAAGATTTTGAGACTGCTAAATACTTGACACAGAAAAAAATGGAAGCAATTTGAGAAAAATACAATTATGATAGTAAAATAATTAGTAAATTCCTAACAATGAAATGCAAATCATCCCAAGTATCAATCACATCAAATAATAATCACTTGGAAAGCCAGAGGCTGCAGGGGCTGAAAGGACTGTAGAGTGACAGGAGAACGAGTTAAGCACAGAATAAAAGAAAAAATCTATTACAATAAAAACAATAAACATTGATTTCACGTCCTCCTTAGGAGACTAGACACACTGACAGCACACACACTCCACAATCAAACTTGAAATATGACACAGATGAAGGGCCATGCAGTGATTTCAAATTTAAAGGCACACATAAAAACATGATTGGATCAAGGGTGTACTGTAAAATGTGTAGCCAAGTATCTGTCTTTATTCTGGATTTGTTGAGGATTATCTTTCTCTTTTGGCCAAAGAAAATTAAAATCATAAAGTCTGTAATCACCTAACCATTTAAAGACTGACATACAAGGCAGACAGATTTATCAAGGTTTGTCTCATTGCTTTGGCAGGGGGAAAAGTGGTATTTTTGTCTCATTTTCAAGCATTTCATGCTATTTTAGCTACTTTCAACTATGGCCAGAAAGAAAACAAAGCTACTCAAAAATATGTCTGTGAGATCGTATGCACCTACGCGCAATAAAAATGTACCCTAAGGACATAACTATACTGAATTTGATCTACCGAGCTGAACAATTCTTCATTCCTTCGGTTGTCTCGAAGCATGCACACCACCATCTGTCTTCCCAGAAATCAATGCAACAATCTGTTTAACAGATACCTCAAATAGCTGAAAAGCGAAAGAAGTTGCTATAAATCTATCAGCATTTCACTAGAATGTCACGAACAGAGAGATGGCATTGCTGCTATTTTGTTTTTCTTTGATATGGGATTGGACAGAATGATACGTTTTTCACAGCAGGCTTCAGATCAGTGGATTTAAGTGAATTTGTGCGCTACATCTCCAGTGATTCAACTCACACAACTTGTGATGGGTCAAACATGCTCTTTTTTAGCATCTGCAGACACAAAAAACAGAGATCTGACACACTTAAGTCCATTACATTTTCCTCTTTACCTTTGAAAAACAAACATTTTACATTACCCTGAAGGGGCTCATGAGACATGTTGAACTTCACCCTGACGGGGGCAACAGCTTGACCCCTTGTGCAGCATAGGAGGCATTCTTTCTCCCTTGTGTTGTTATTTTTCACAGCCAACCTCCAAGGTCAGGACACCTAAAGCCCGGGTGGTCCGGGCACTTTGTCTGCTGAGCATGTGTGTCATCACCAGCCTCAAGAGCTGAGGGCCCGGCCGCGAGCTAGAATATTTGCCGACTGATAGCTTCAAAGAACATCGAGCCAGAGACAGCAGTCATGTGCTGGATTCTTGTGCCCGCAGTAAGGTTGCAGTTCACAGGTAGCTACTCCAGAATCAAACAGTATGAATAACAAATTCAAACCACAGAGCTGGTTCAGTCAAAAAGCTAATTCTAAGACAAATCAAAACACCTTTTTATGTATCAAAAATCAAACAACAAAACCTTGTGATCCCCACCATAATCATACTTTACTTCACTGCCATGTTGCGTGTAATTTGACAATCTGCAACAGCATCACTCCAAATCTATGTTGTCACCAGCAGTGGAGAGCATAGCTGGGGAAAGAGGCCCATGATTAATAGGAGATAAGAGAGGCATCTTTACAAGCCGCATGAAAACGAGCCTCAGGCGCAGAGATATGAGACCTGGTTGGAGTAACACTGCCAGAGCTCTCCGTTCAATCAGTGAGGACGACAGGCGGGGTCTTAGCGGGATCGGTGTAAAGTGCCGGGCCACTGCAGGAGGCTAGCAGGTGGGGTGGGCAAAACTATCCCTAAAACCAGGTGTTAAGAGGCCTTGCGTGGTAACCTTCTGCAGACTGCCAATGCATCAGTGTGATAGATGGAGGAGGGGTCGATGGCAGGGATACAAGGTGTTGGATTCGGGAGAGTTGCAGAGGTGATGTAACAGAAAAGCATAGCTGACAAGTGCATGCGTTTTGTGTTGGGAGAAGCTGCAGCCCACTCCGCTGAACCCCTCACAACCAAACTATGTGTTCTGGCCACCTTAGTGGCGTGCCAGACGTTCCTTCATCCAGGCAAAATATGTTCCGCCTCGTGTATGAATGCCACAGCCACAATCCTAAACAGTCAGAGAAGTGTAAAGGACAAATTGTGAGATTAGAGAACTAAAAGCATCATAAAAGTTAATTTATGGAGGTCATGCAACTTGCACATTTGCTGCTTTAACCCAAATAATGTGGCCGTGAAATTATTACCTTCTCCATCAGGGTTTAGTTTAATGCTGTTCTCTTGATGAAGTGGGCCACGACTTCTGAAGGGGGTGGGTGCATACTGTGCTTGAGTGAGCAGCTCATCTTTGGGGCTCATGACACGATGGAGCAGCAACGTGGCCTTGGAGTCATGCTGGATGAACCACCAGGCCTGTCAGTGCAGTGATGGATACCAGCGGCGGGGTCACGCCATGCTCAACTCCGGCACTCGACAATAGGTCCTTCACATAAGTCTTCACACCTGATCACCAATACGGAATATCACACAACACTGAGTGGAAACAGCTGCACGAAATCCATCTGATAAGAGGAGATACAAACAAATGTCACCTTCATGTCTGTTGTGTTGTCTATTTAATATCATAGATGCATTGGATATATCTCAGAGTCCACACCCTACAAACGTTTGCACATTCTGCATAAGGAAAGCAGAAATCATGTAGCATCGCCATTCACATCCCCTACTACAGTGGAGCAACACTGATACACCTTCCTTATCTAATGCACAACTCTTTCTCTGCTGCTTTTGCTGGTTTTCGGGAAAGCATAATTTGTGCTCGCTGTAGCGTGACCGCCTCACACATCAACTTGTGCTAACTTAAACACACGCTGCTAACAGCAGACAGCTAAGTGTGTACAGGCAGAGTTCATGCTTGTAAACATGCATAAATCTACATATCCTATTAACTGGTTTCTGGAGCCAGACTCAAGTGGCCATTTGAGGAACTGCAGTTTGGGGAATTTCTACATTGGCTACATTTTTCAGCCCCGGAGGTTGCCAGATGCAAATACTCCATATTACAATGAAAGTAAAAGCCACATCCTAAAAAGTTTTTATGCACTGTGCATACTACAAAAAATTGTAGCAATGTTTTTTTCATGAACTTACATGAATATATCTGCATTACATTGGTGGTTATTTTCTGCACGCTTGATTGTTGGTGTGATATGAAGAAAATGGTGCAACACGTCTTTTTTTAATCTCTAGATTTGTTCTTATTAAACTTCCTGGAGGAGTGACCTTGGTGTGTTTTGTTTTTTTTTTTTTCCTTTCTCCGAGCGATTGGTAGATGGCACTGTGTGTCAGACCATAAATCAAAAATTCCTGCAGAAGTGATGTCAGTCCTTTGCATCATGTGTTGTGAAGACATGTGGTCACAGCTCTTTCAAGCCACACACCCCTCAGTCACCCAAAAGATTTATCATGGGTTTAAGCCGTCAGATGCACGTGGACATGCACACACACATCTTTTAGTAGAACAATTTAACGTATTTCTACTTTAATGTCCCGAGCAAGAAACAAAGAAAAAAAAAGTAAAACCACGAACAAATTTCACAGTAATCTAAAGCATACGGTGACATCAGTCCACAGAAATCTCTATGTATAGACATACCGGAGAACAGTAAAAATGTTTACTATTTATAGAGCTGCCCGTCTAAGTGTGGCTGTTTTTCAGCCCATGTCGCTGTATGTGAATAGTTGACCTGGATAACCAAAAGTGTATGAAAAGCTCCACTGAGTCAGTTCGAGGTAATGGCCCCTCTCTTCTGGGAACCTCTTGTTAAAGGGTCAAGGTAAAGCATACTCTAATAAGTATGCACGTGATTTGTACATACATAGCATCTGTGTTATCTTTATCGCCCGTCAACTGAGCTGAGCTCATTAATTTAAACATTATATCATTATGCCCAATCTCAGCTGTATCATGTCAGGATGCAAAGTTAGTCTTTCCTGAGGTTGACAGACTTTGCAGCATGAAGGGTTTAAAGTAATAAAATCCCTGGCAGAACAAGAAGAGAAAGGGAATGTGAACACTTAATTAATTAATAAAGATAATCTCTGATAATCTCTTAATAAAGATCTCTGTATTAGAGAAACTAGGGATTGGAAAATAAAAGCATATATATTATCAGTGCTGTAAAGCAATAGAATAGAATCAGTGCGGATGATAGGTCTTAGTGGGATCGGTGCAAAGTGCAGGGCCACTGTGGGAGCAAAACTATCCCTAAAACCAGGTGTTAAGAGGCCTTGTGTGGTAACCTTCTGCAGACTGCCAATGTATCAGTGTGATAGATGGAGGAGGGGTCGATGGCAGGGATACACGCAATAGGCATACTCTTAATTGCTTTCTTGCTGAGAGTTAAATGAGAAGATTAATACTGCACCTGTGTTACCTTTGATCCTATTAGCTTAGCTTAAAGACCAGAAACTGGTGAAAATCTTATAATATATATATATATATATATATATATATATATGTATATATACTAACTAGAAATACTGCCACAAGGTTGTATGCTAACTCGCACCAGTCAAGTTGCTCTTACAGTTTACATCCATGTCTGTGAAAACATAGATGTTTCACATGCATCTTGTAAAAAATTGGAGGAAACTCCCTCAACTAGCTTGTTATCTTCAGGTAATGCGTTCACAAAAATTAGACGGGTGCAAGGTCACAGTTACCTTGACCTTTAAACACCTAATTCTAATCAGCTCATCGCTGATTCCAAGTGAATATTTGTGTCAAATTTCAAGAAATTCCCTCAAGTGTTATTGTAGATATTACTTTGAATGGGACAGACAAGGCCACAGTGACCTTGACTTTTGACTTATGACCACCAAGCTCTTATCAGTTCATCTTTGAGTCCAAGTCAATGTTTCTGCTAAATTTGAAGTAGACTTTGTTGAGATATTACGCTCACAAGAATGTGATGGCCGGTTGAATGGACATAAGGATGTACATACGTACAATCAGACAACCTGAGAAAATATTCCCTACGGTCTCAGCAACTGCCGGCATTGCAGCATTAAAACATGCAGTTGTTTTATGGGGGTTAATCATTTCTTGGGGAGGCACAAAAACTTCTCAGGTTGTCTGACAGCCTTAGTGTCACAGTGATTCCAGCAACTTTTCTTTAAAATTTTACCACAGTGGGCAACAGCCAAATACTTTTACTTATTCTTTTCTGGTTTTTTTTCTTTTCCTTTATTTTATTTTATTTTATGTTATTTTATTTTAATTTATTTTTGAGGTTTTAATATGATTCTGTAGCTTTCTAGACGTGTTCCTGTCGGCCTATTAAAAATGGGAAATCCACATTTTGGTCTATGTATGTTTGTTTTAGCCTCAAAAACGTTATTTTCCTATTCCCCTTTAAAAACTTTTTCCCATGTGACTGATGTAGATTTCTGCTCTATGTCGTTGCTAGAATATAAACCTGGGTGCAGCTGGACAGCATGTTACTTTGTTCCAAAAATCACGCTGTAACAAACAAATGATCAAGTCAATGGTTGACCAGCAGCTCCCATGTTTTGTGAGGTAAAATTACTGCTTCTGTCAATGGAATCTGGTTGCTTTGGAGGAAAGATAAAGCAGAAAAATAATCTTAACATAATGTATCCTTAAACTGACTAATTTTTTCTAGGTGCTCCTTTTTTTAGGAGGCTAAAATACATTTTATTGTTGCTTCTTTCCACAGCCACCACGCTCCTTTGACCAAAAACATTTTATTTTGCAGACACGAGAGATACAAGCTACCGCTGCCTCTGAGCGCTTAGTTTTTTGTGTTATTGTGTGACTTTTGGAAGGACACTCCTCAAAGGGACAATACATATAAAGCACTTGACTGGACTAAGTTTAAATAGCCTTGAAATATAAGCAGTCACCTTTAAATGCACATAGATATGCACATCACGTCCTCAAGGAGAAAGGAACGATATGTTTCTTGTGTCACTGTTTCCCCGTGTGCTATATCTCATCACAGAACATGTTTTTTACATGATTTTTCTGTATAATCTGTCATTTTAAAGAGACTAAAGGGATTAATGAAATGTGTATTAGTGCATTTACAAAATCAGAAAGAATATTCTCGCTATAAGACAATCACTGTACTGTTTTACAGTGATTCAATATCTACTAAATCCTCCGAGGCTACTCAGGGATACAGATGGACCTCATGCTATCTATTAGTTACCATAAACCCCAGAAAGGCCTGCTGACTGACAGTCTGCATTTATCCAAGCCAAGAAGCAATACAATCTGTATCCGAAAGCTTTTACGACTTATAAGGATTTGTATTATTCGTGCTGCTCAAAATTTACAACCACAATTATTCACGGGTAGCAAGACAGTCCCAGTTTAGTCCAGTTTTATTGCCCTTTTCAAATTCTTGTTGCCAATTCCTCCGTCAGTGTTTCAGCAGATTCCTTTGAGTGATTCTGAGAAAAGAACCTAAACAATTCACATGAACTCCAGACGCAGAAAGAAACTCTGATTTAGTGAAATTAAAAATATGATAGAAAATAAAAAAAAGTACTGCATCTATAGTGTAACAATGGCGGCTGATTTAGATGTTAAGTTGATGGTGTGTGGTTATTAACACCTGCATCCTGACTGAGTCATCACTCCTGTTTTTATTTACCGGTAATTTCGTCACCCAAAATGGTGCCACAGATGGAGCTGTACTTGTGTTGCTTTATTTAAACAGTTGCACCTCGCTATATACCTGTCAGCGCTATTAATCTGAGGCAGGGAGAGGTATGATCCGCTACCTTTGATTTGCAAAGCTGCCCACTGGCTCATATTGCTTACGCACAGTGGGTGACCTCTTTTAACTTTTGAAGTAACATTTGTGCCTTTTTTTGTTCGCGTCAACAAAACAACAAAATATTTGTCTCGTTGGTTTGGTGGAGGTAAGAGTAAAAAAGCTATTATAACATAGAAAATATAGAGGAGATCGTAATAGGGACCAATCGTGAGCAGCAAAACTAACCATTTAATATAGTGATGATAAACAGAGAGATTATTGGCAGGTTATTTACCGTTTACAGGCTGCACCAAACAGCCAACGGGTAATGTTTACCATCATTACAAACGTGATGAAGACCCGGTCGTTTGACTTCAGCTTTTACTCGGGCTGATGGGCCATAAAGAAGAACCTATTTTTAAGGAATGGAGGCCATACGGCACATTAACCCTTGAGGTCAGGTCTGATATGCAAACCCAACCCCAGCTAAAATAACTCCTCTGACCTCATGCTTGGCAAAATAGATCAGAGCCTGTGAACCTGTAACAGCTCACCCCCGTGAGACACTTTCAGGCAATGGTAAAGTGGCAGGTGATGAATTAAAGGAGAAATCTTAATATTTCAATTATAGTTTCTTAATCAATTAACTGATCTAGAAAATGGCAAAAATGAAAAAATTTGCAATCACAAACTATTAAGAAAAACAGCAAATTCTCACAATTAAGATGCTAGTCTAAATAATTAAATAATTTCTGTGTTTAGTGAGAAAGTTCCCCTGCAAAAGGCAACTGATGGAGAGCCGATAATTGTTTTTTGTTTTTTGAATTATTTTATACGTCTACTCTGAGTCTGCTGTGATTCATGGATGCAACCCAAGCACATAGTGTTCAGAGAAGCAGCAAATTCTTACCATTAAGATGCTTGAGCTAGTATTTTAGATATTTTTGCTTGAACAAGCAAGTTTACATCAATGCTTGCAGCTCTTAGAGACTGTACTAAGGCACAGCAATCCTTTGAGGTACCTGCTAATGTCCAGGGCATTAATTATATACATTAAATAGACAAGTATCCTCAAAACATCCCCCAGACATACTGATAATGCTTTTGTTTTAAAAATGCTCTAAAATGGTCCGTTTAGCTGTTGAGTTTCTTAGAGTTTGTCTTCCCCAGACCCTCCTGAAGTGTTGGGTTGCAGAGGACAAAGATCGGCCTTTTTTACACAGAGATCCAGCGATCAGTTCATTTGAAAATTCATGATTTACTGACAATCTGTTGAATTGAACCTCACGGAGGCGCTAGAGAGAAAGTAGTCAGGATTCATTTTCGGAGGACCATGAACAAATTTCCATGTGAATCCATGAAGTGATTGTGGATATATTTCAGACTGATTTTCTGTCGATCGGTTGATTACTCTACTAATTTTTTTGGTGTTAGATTGATGACTATAAAAGGTTTCTGCAGCTTAAGGTACATTAGATTTAAGACTTTTAAGGACTTTATCAATGCCACTAAGAAAACAACTTAAAACAATTTTACAATATCGAAAAACTGAAGTTTTAAAAAAAATATGTATATTACTGGTTTCGCGTTCTTGATCTGCGTAACATTAGTGTGAGAGGCATTCTGTAAAAAAAATTTTTTTTTAAAGGTGTTACTAATCATTTTTTTAGATTTTAAAATGTAGCATCAGAAAAAAAATCCCAATTCTAATTGTTTTAATGACTTTTAAAAATGTAAGACATTTTTTTATACCAAACGAGGCTTTATTTTTAGATTCATATATTCAGTGCCTTTAAAGACTTTAAAGGATCCACAGGAATCCTGCATATGCTATGGTCTTCACAATCACCACATCTCAACCTTATTGAAGATGTATGGGAGACAAAAACCAGCATGTAAGACAGAGCTCTCCTCTATGTTCAAAACACTACATTGGGGATTATTTTTTTAGAATAATTTTTTAGAATTTTTATCCCCATTTCCAGACAGTAGATTGAGGCTGTTACGGCAGCTCATGGTGGCCTAACCTTTGATACATTGTGTTGGTTTTTCCTTTCATTTGTCACCTAAATGTGCTCATATATACTATGAGGTTTTCAATCTAACCTGCCTGCTAGAGCCGAGAGACAAATTACCATCAAAGGACTTCATTTAAGTCCCAACCACTGCCCATAAATCACTGCATCATCGTGTCCCCGGTGCATGAAAAGGCTAAACCACGGCTAAAGAGGCCTTGGGTCAGTACTCAATGTACAGTGAGGACAAACTGATATTGACTAGGAGGGGAATGAACACTTTGCTCAACCTGCTGAAAGGTCTAATAGATTAGGGGCCCCTGGACAAGCCCCGTGTCAATCCCTCTTTCTCACTGACCTAATGTCCCAGAACAGCTGTGTGAGGGCGCTTAGCAGTTAGGCCAGGATGACAACTCATTGCTCAGCTTGATATATGAACTATTACATGTGAAACAGGAGCGTTTGTTGAAGGGTATGATGGCTGTGTATGCTCGTTACAATATGTCCTCATTACATGTATTTTAGGTATTCGTTTCGGTGAATGTGTCTTCTGTCCATCGCTGCGCTGGCAGGTGCAAAAGAGTACTTATACCGTATAAGAGAAAACAAGTATTAGTAAGATGTTAACTTCCATTAGTTAATGCAAAAGTGTTTTTTTCCACCAGCATCACTTATCAGACGAGCTGCCTGTCAAAGGGAGCACTGCAAAAAAAACATAAGACAGGATTTTCACAGAAACAACAGTATAGAAACCTGCTATTTAATTCAGAAAGGTTTACCTCCACCAACTGCACAGATCATTTCTGGGACGTCCCAATCAAGTTTTTTAACCCTTAATTCCCTATCTCAAATATCTCAAATGTTGAGTATCTGCTGAGAACCGATCCAATATTTAAATTTTCCGATTTAATACAGCTGCACAGCGCACACTTCAAAGTTATTTATATCAATCCAATGTGTTTACTTAACAATTAAATTGATTTTTTTCCTACAAAATAAAGTATACAATTACAAACCTTCTCTGTAATCTTTCTGGCCTTAACAATGTCTCGAGGGAATGTCTCCGTCCCTTTAAGAAACTTCTCCAGTTTGTTGCTTTGGTGCAGCTTTTTTCCTGAGAATGAACCAACGGCTGTATGAAATTAAATCTGTCCTGTTAAGTGTTTAATTTTGTCACCTGTACATCTTTTATTAATTACAATAATGAATTGCTCTTATTTGATGTCTGCTCATGATGCTTTTGTGGCACTTGCGGAGGCGTTGTGAGTGATCGCAGGGAAACATAAATGACAAACAAAACACAAAAGACTCACACTGAGCTGAAATGTAACGGGTGCTCATGATGTAAGAAAATAACACAAATAAACAGTCTTGTTCTGTGTTTTGCTGTCATTTTTGGCATGTGGTGTTTTGCAGTGGGAGGGGTACAAAAATAACACATGCAAATCCCGTAGTGGGTGCTGGATCCAAGGTAAACCAAAATGTGAAAAGATAGAGATCTGCACACCAGGGAGCTGTGAGGGTCTCAGCCCCTGCTCCTACACACACACACACACACACACACACGGAGCGGAAAGATGGACAGAGAGTGGAAAGTTGATGCTCTTCGTGTTGCTGTGCATGAAAGCTTGGCAAAAAAAAAAAACCAAAACACTGTAACAGCAGCATAAAATAAAGAATCGGATTGGGTTAAATATAGATCCATATAGCTGATCTCAATCAGTGAAAAAATGCCTTGATCAGCCCAGGTAGTGATCTTTGAGATCGGATCCATGTGTTATACACAGTACAAAGCTTTGAAATTTTGGTTAATGTGGCGCCCATTAGCTCAGCTGGTGGAGCAGGCACCCCATTTAAAAAAGGTTTTGTCCTTGCAGCAGCAGCAGCAGCAGCAGCAGCAGCAGCAGGTGGGAGTCGAACCTGCAGCCCTCCGCTGCATGTCCCCTCTTTCTCTTTATGTAAGTTACTGTGAATGTTTGTATACAAGACTTTTAAAGGGGCTCTATGAGCATTTGAGTTGTCTGCACACAGCCCTCAACACGGAGGTGGCTGAGCCAGCTGCTAGCAGCTAACGGTGCTAACTCCATAAAAAGAGCTTAACAGCAACAGAGCAAACAGTGTTTAACCGGGGAAACACCAGGACACTGCTGTCCCAATATCAGCGGTAACCGCCGTATGAGCTCAGAGCAAAGCGGACACAATGAGCCCGTCAGTAGAATACACACATGCACTAACATGCACGCACAACAAGTAACAGAGAAGCTTAGATTACAACAAAAAACAGAGAGCATGACTTCCTTCTCCGCTCAGGACACCAATACTCCCCTAAATATGTATACAGGAAATAGTGGTTTGATGCATAATACCATAAACTACATTTATTGATACTCTTATGTCAATTGCTAATATTATGTTTTATGTAATTGTTATTATCATTGTTGCTGTGCATCTCTCCCTCCCTCTTTTTCTCTCTTTCCTATGTAAAGTTTTGTAATATTGTACTGTTATTTTATTGTTCTTTACGGCATCTATTGCACGTCTGTCTGTCTTGAAGGAGGAATCCCTCCTCAGCTGCTTTTGCTGAGGTTTCTACTGGGTTTTTTCCCCCGTTAAAGGGATTTTTTGGGGAAGGGTCCAAGGACAGAGGGATGTCGTATGCTTTTAAGCCCAAATTATGATTAATGATAATGGGCTTTACAAATAAAACTGATTTTACTTGCAATATTAACACCCTGAATGTTGCATACAGAACATTTAAATCTTCAAGATGAAGTAAATGTTCATTTACAGTGAAGCAGAATTCAAACTGCAATTCAAGTTCAACTCATTTATACAAACCCAGTCGACATATCGGACAAACATCGGAGACAATTCCTCACTATTCTAAATACAATGTTAGACCCGCTGAGAAACGTATATTGCAGCCTTGCAGCCAAGTTGTATAGCATTTTTTAGTAGCCAGTATCCAGGTACCTGAAACAGGAAACAAAACATTCTTAGAGTAAAATAAAAGATAACTGACGAGTGATATCTATGTGTCTGTTTTATTGTGCTTTGACACCACAGGGAGTTTTTGTGCAATCAAAGTATTTGTGCAGAAAAAGAGAAGTGAAACACACTTACTGTTTCAGCATCATGCTCCAATCCCGTATCATGATGCTCCAGCTCGTCATCTCTAAATTCCTTTATAACCTAAAACCCCAGGACCAATCATTAAGTAATTAAACTTATTCACATTTCACAGCATCAGTACTTTGACCAAAGTTCCTCTGACAGGACTAAAATAAAAGGCCAATCAACTTTTATTTTGTGCTTCTTAGAGCACCATGTTTTTAAATCGTCTTATTTTGGTTCACATGTGAATGTTGCTGTTTACACTGAAGCCGTTTTCACCATTTACACTCCTATTAATTGCATGAACCAACAATGCAGCATCAATATTTTACATAACATGATCAGGCAAAATAACAGATGAAATCCCTCTTTAAAAAAACACGTGTGTGCTGAGTGTGTCTCTGGTTTGACCCAGAAATGTCTTTATTTCCTTTTTATTTTGTTCTTTATTTCGATTGTCTGTTACCTGCCAAGGGACTACGGATGTGCTAAATCCGGCATATTTACATTTGTATGTTATACTGATGTTCATTAATATGCTGTGTCCCTTTTAAATAAATAAATTAAATAAATGGCCTTCTGTGTTCTTCCCACTTACAAATAATAAATCGCCTATTTCGTCTTTGCCAATGTAAGTAACCGTGTTAGAGATAAAAAAAAGTTGGCTGACTCACTTGTAACAGTTCGGTGTATCTTTCGGGGTCCTTCTCCATCAGAGCTCTTATCTGGCTGTTGTAGTGCTCAGAAATACTCTCCTCCACCGCCACAGTGCAGGCCATGGCCCCCTCTTTACCCAGCAGCGCACTGGAAGCTCCTGGAGTAAATTTAGGACAAAATTAATAGATAGTTTAGGTTTGATAAAGCAACACACATGCAATATTAACACAAAAGGCATTTAAGCATCCTTAACTTAATGCATGATAATAACCTAAACCAAACTGAGCTACTTTACACAGAATCCCAATACAAAAATCCTGTTATGCATTTTTCACGCATTTATTTTGTAAGTAAGTTCCCTTGCATCCTCCAACCTACTTTCTCCACCACTCAGGACCAAACATCAAACTCTGTCCCCAAATACATTCAACACCGACCTCTCCAAGGTCAAATCACTCATCAAAACCATCTCTTTAAAAAGGCCTTCAACGTCTAATTTACCTCATATGAATTTTAATACTGTCTTTTCTTTTTTATGATCTTTTTTTACTTCTGTAAAGTGTCTTTCAGTTTCTTGAAAAGCTCTCTACAAATAAAACGGATTATTGTTATTAATATTGAGTTATCTCAGGACTTTATAAACTCTGCTGCATGCTTATAGGCTGAACGAACCTAACACAAATCCAGCGATGTTCCACAGTGGTAACAGCGCTGTGGGCCGAACTCTGTTCTCAGCAAGAATTTCATTGAATTTCTCAAGATGTTTCTTTTCTTGGTCCCACATTTCCTAAAGAAAAACAAACATGATCATGAATGAGAGTCAAAAATTATCATCATCATTATTAATTAAACTTTTATTAAATTATCATTTCTGGCCATTACAATATAAAGCTGATAATAAAGTATAAACAGTAAAAAAAAGGTTTTGTGATTCTGAGATTAAAACTTGGGATATATATATGTATTTTTTTCTTATATAATTATGTGAGATTTTTTTTTAGGAATAATTTCAAAGTTAGATGGAAAAGGACTTTCAAGCGCCCAATATGCAGTTCACTTGGACAAATAATTTATCCACAGTTGTAGATTTGTCAGTGCCAGCCAGCTTTTCTTTTCTTCTTGAACTGATTAATAATAGTCAAGAGAGCTTTTTAATACTCTGGAGTGTATGAAATCCAATCAAGCTGTGCATGTTTACGAAAACATACAGAAATTGTTTTCTGATTAGACCTCTGACCCTTTTATTTATTTTATGGTAAGTTTTTTAATAGCTGTTTCACAGAGCCAAACTAAAACATCTGGTGATTCTGCTTTTAGTCACTGTGCTGGAACAGCATCTGAGACCAGCTGGAAATATTGATACTTTATAAACGTAAACTAAAAGCTTATAATTTTCAGCTTTTATGCAGTGTTTTACTATCATACTTTGAGGGTTTATACTTGTTTCATTTATTGAGATACATTATTAAAGATCTTTTTTTTTTTTTTACATATTTCCGGTGTTGTTCTTTTTGATGTGGTTTCTTTGCACTTTGAACTGCATGCGTTTTGTCTGAAAGGTGCGATATAAATAAAAATCTGATTGATTGACTGATAGTGGAAAAAGATTTCTTATATATTTTGACATTTGAGGCCATTTGTATGAACTGTTGTCTCGTGCAGTGTCCTTTCCAGAGGACAGACTTCTGTCCTCCTTCAGAGCCATGTGTCACACTTACCTGTATGAGAGGTCCAGTACTGGACCGACCCAACACTGCCATCTGGCCGGCGTAGATGCGGTTGGCCCCGTATTCACCCGCGTGGTCCACGCGCAGGATTCGGTCCAACATCTCCTTCTCCTCACTGTCGCGAGGGGTCGGGACCACGCTGTACGCGCGTGAGCTCAGCTGCGAGGGCACTATTACATATACAGTCTACCGTTACAGTGAATCTCAACAACAAACACGTAGCGACGTTGACGCCAAAAAAGGAAAGTTTTTCGCTTTTTTTGAAGACTTCAACAGCTAAAAGTACACAGTGTCCGCACTGACGGAGCTAGCTCGTTAGCTAACAGGTCTGTTATGAAACATGATGTGAGGTAAAGCTCGTTATCCGGACACTCACCACTTAAAACGTGCTGAATACTAACATAAAGAAGAGTAGTAATGAAAAATTATTTTAAAAAGTACAGAGCACAGCGTCGACCTGAATGTTTAGTTCCCTGTCATGTGTTTTTAGCATGTAGCATGTTAGCTCTCTGCTGTGTCTAACTCTTTGCTTACCTCTTTGCTTTAAACACTGTCGAGTCATCGCTGGGCCAACGACATTAGCGCAGCCGTATAAAGCTGTGTGTGCGGCTCTGTGCATGCTAGCCAGTTTATGGCTCAACTACCCGTGTTATCAAAGAAACGAAGAAAAAAAATGTTTGGAAACTGTCATTGAAGAGTCAGATGGTGGACGCACACTTATGACGTAACCACGTTACGATGTGTCTATGGTTACGACTTACGCAACACCGCTGTCCCTCCCCCCTCGTGCAGACTTGCTCGTGCTAACAATTTAACAGAAACTTAAAAATAAATGTTGAGGTAAATACGTTTTATGTAATGCTATATTAAAGGCAAATTAAACTCGATCTCATTATTATTATTATTATTATTTTTATTATTATTATTATTATTATTATTATTATTATTATTATTATTATTATTATCATTATTATTATAATAGGTCGGTGTCTTGTAATCCCATGTGAGATGGGCCAGAAATGGAATGACAGAAAAAAAACTATTATTTAATTATTTTAATTCCAACTTTAAAGATGTTATCGTCAGAAAACCACACCGGCTTTTGTGTGCTTTAGTAATAAATTTCAGTAATATACCACCATCCTATTGATTATTTAAAACAAAAAAAACAGCTAATAAAACCTATAAGTTATTTAACAATTATAGTATGATGCATATAAAACACACTCTGGCATTGTATTTCTTTTTCTTTCTTTTTTTTTTTTTTTGTTCTTATTTTCTTGTTTTAGGCTGTCTATCTGTGCATATCTCTGTATATGAGCTGAAAAATAAAAAAAAAAAAGTGGGAATATGTATACACATAAAAAGTTATAATGCCTTCATTGTTGTTTATCAAGGTCATTAAAAAAATGTTTTATTAGGGTCCCTTGGGTCGAGATAAAAATGTCTCTAACATATACACATTTTATTTTACCTTAGCCTAAAATAAACTATTTACAATAATAAACAGTCCTACAGGTATGTGCTTCAGTAAGGCACACCTTCGGTGATATTAAACCTAATTTGATTTCTGACATTGTTTTCATACTATTAAACTCAACTCTTTTTAACTGTTTTTTTTTCTCCTTTGTTTGATTTTTAGCTATTTGGTCCTACTGTGAATGGAGGTCTTACTGCTGTGAACAGATAAATGCTCCTATAGTCTGGTAAAATCACCATGTCTGCTGCTCTCTGCATCCAGGGGAACTTGTCCTACTGTGGCCGCTGATGCTTTTTTTCACAATTTGTCAGCCTGAGCAGCTTCACATTTGCCACTAGATGGCGTTATTTTCCTCTCATGTTAATCTTGAAAGTTGTTTCAAGGCCTACGCAGTTCTGTGTTGGTACAAGAAACAAACAGATTTTTTTTCCATGCACTAGTCAGTTTTGAGATTTGGCTTTCATAACATGTCTCTTTCCTTCAGATGAGTGTAAAGAAAACATCCAAAATACATATTTAGGTATTTTAGTTCAGACTACTGTTATGCAAAAAGAACATAAAATAAACAAAATAATGCAGCATTTGCATATTTAAACATAACAATTTAGAAAACTTGTAATTAAAAAAAACATGTCCATCTAGAAAATGAACTGGGGAAATTTCATAGTGATATCTATTACCTTTTTGACCTGTCGTGTCTATTTCTTAATCAAACTCTGACCCAAAATTCTCCTCTTCAGTAACACTTGTTATTCAGATCTCTATTCTGAGGGTTTTTTAAGGGTGTTCGTATATCATTCATAGCTAGATTAATATAACACTTAATTCATAAAAACATGATCAAAAGGGTTTCTTAATTTATTTCTTTTTTAAATGGCCGTTGACATTATTTTCTGATTTATGAAAAAAAAGATTCCCAAAATCCCCTCTTGACTCTTAAAATATTACAGAATTAAACATTAGAGAACAAATACAAAACAAAAATAACAGTAATAACCTATACCAATAAGCATAAATACAAATCAAAGAATATAAGCAGTGAACAGGGAAATTATATTGCTAATAACAGAAATAAATGAATCAAGACAGAATAAAGTAAAAGATAAATTAAAAAAGGACCCAAAATAAATTTATTAAAATAGACAAAATCAGATAAAAGCAAGTCTATAATAAGTTTAAATTTAATCAGATAATGCCCCATTTAGATATTTAAAAAAATAAAATTTCAGAAAATTTGCAACATGAATCATAATTTATTTTTTTCTTTAGTTTCATGGTGATATCTGTTAGTTAAAGTTTTAACCTATAGTGTCCGCTCTTAAATGTGTCAGTCAAAGTTAAACCGAGACACTAATTAACTAAGATACATCTCAAAAGTTCTGGGGTCCGTATGTGAAGTAAAATAAGGGTCAATTTGACTTTTTAGTGTTTTTATTTTTGAAACCCATATTTTTTTTTTATGTTTTCTTTTAACCCTTTAACAGTCACTCTAAGAAATACCTTGGCAAAAAACTGTACATTATAGACCATAGAATAAGTTAACAAAATGCGTAATATTATATGAAAAAAGAAGAGATCTGAAAATAAAAGCAACTTCATATGTTAAACATACAAAAATTAACAAACAAAAATAAATAGAGACAAATAAAAATTAATCTAGAGAAAAAAATCTGTATGAAATATATGGTAAAAAAACAAATTGTCATTGTTATAGATACAAATAAAAATGAATATTGCAAAAAATGTATAGATTATATGGTAAAAAAAAAAAATGTCACCATTAACATATATAAACGTCTGTATGATATGAAATTGTATTTTGCCAGGCTTTTAGAAAAGCAATTTGATCATAAAAAAATTAAAGCGTGAGGTTACAATGCCAGTTAAAGGGTTATTATGGAGGTATGAATCAGAAGGACTCAGTGGGATGACTGTACAATCATCCATCTGGCCTCTGCAGTTGTTTATTTCTGTGCAGGGTCACAGGGTCAACATCCTGGACAGGTCACTGGTCTGTCACTGGACTAAAACACGACACAAACAAGTCCAAGAGTTCACATGGTTCACCTGGCCTATCTTCAGCCTGTGGGAGGAAACCGAGCATTTAAAGAATAAAGTAAATACAGAAAATTACCTTTTGGCCAGACACTCTTCTTGTCTGTGTCAAACAAATCATAAGTGACTCTTTTGTTTATTCTTGTTATGTAAGGCCGAACCTGACAATAAGGCAATTAAGCAAAGAGAAAGAGGGGGAGTGTGGAGCGAGCAGGTGATTGTCGATGGTCTACAGATGGCAGCGTTGCACAGATAAACTCCCTCAAAGCCAGTTTTACCTTTTAAACTCCAGTTTTCCTAATCGTTTCAGTTTCACTGCAGTGCAAACAAGATAGCATGCAGAACAATTAGATTTCATTATTTTAAAAGAAAAAAAGAAAATGCAAAAACGCTGTCCTTAAATGAAAATATTTGATGTGAGACTGCAACATCTGTCACTTTCATTACATTAGTCAGCATTATTTAGGCTTGCCTGTGTGACTCCTGTCTCTGATAAGCAGAGAAGTCTCTACAGAGCACATAAAATGGTGCCGGGACGCAGGAATCTGAGGAATGATGAGGTTGGTTGCTGCAGAGCTGTGATGGTCATGAGTAAACAAGGCCAGGCCGGTGAATGGCGGGGTGTGACGGTTTTGTCTGTGTGTTTGTTTGTGGTGAGACACCGGTTAAGTGTTTCCCTATCTGTCTGTCTGACTGTGGGTGGCTACGCATGTGTGGCTTCACATCGGGACGTGTGGGATGCCTTTGTCCTCTCTGCGTTAGTGTGTGTGTACGTCGAAGGTGTGAGTGGGACTGGATTAACAACAGAGAAAGGAGGACGACTTTCTCAGGGACCCAAACCCCGGGGGCCCTGATAGACCTGGGTGTCTGTCTCCCAGTTGATGTTAAGTAGGTGGTAGACTATACAGTGGGTTTTAATAGTTTTTTTTAATCATTATGATTATTTCTGGAAATAGCTGCCCGCTGCCACTGAAAAAACATTCAGAGGAGTTGCAGATGCGGGTGATAATTCTCTAGTTTAGCACTTTAAGCAAACCCTTTAACGTTGTCATTTAAAACAGAATTTTAACTAACTAAACATTATTCACTGATCATTGTCTCTGTTGCACATCTGCTTTCAATTCTGCACATTACTGTGTTTGCACATCCATCTTCACTTTTTGCACATTTTTTATTGCTCTTTTTAAGCTTTTTTTTGTTTGTTTGTTCTCTGTACATACTGTACATATCTTTATTATTATTTTATCTGAATTTATTCTATATTAACTGCCTTCCTTTGTATATATATTTGCATTATTTTACCTTTTTTAATGAACATTTTATTCAGTTGCTGCTCTCTTATTTGCTGCTGTAACAAAACAATTTCCCTCACGGGGTTAATATTGTATTTCTATTCAATTCTATTAAGGGGTCTTTTATGAGCCTCTAACCTTAAGTGCAGCACGTAACTGCTGTAGAAGACCTTTAAAGGTTCTGTATGTAACGTTTTACTATTTATTATAACCTTTTGTTTCTTTTGTGTGACAAATTGTAACATAAATTTAAAAAACGGAGAACTTCCCCTGCTTTCTGGTTTGCCTATAACATATAACTGAATATGCGCAGTAGTGTTTTCTCCGCCTGTGTGTTCCTGCTGGACTTACAGTGTGATGACGTCAAAGATTTTAAATCACTTTTCACAGCTTGAGGAAAATATTACAAAAATAAATCCACCATGGATCAAAAATGCATAATAGAAAGAGCCATGATTGACTTAGCGTGCAGCTCGAGGAGGGCAAACGTAAACAAACAAATGTTGAGTTATGAATCGGACTGGAGTCCAGACAGACCGGCAGCTGCATTCATTGAACGAGAGCGAATGAACCGCTTTCTCAAGCTGGGATATATTCTGCTCGCCCAGGAAGAAGGACAAATGGATGCAGTCAAATCATATTTCTGTAACATCTTTTGGGCTTACGTGACCAACCCACATACAAGCACAGGTTCATTAGTTAAAACGTAATATACATCGCTTAGCAAAAGTTTTACGGTAAATTCTCCAGACACAAACTGAGAGCGTTACGAGCGACGGACTGTGGACTGCAGTATCAGACTCAGAGAGAGGTGCCACTAATCACAAAGATTTTCTAAAAGTCACATCAGAAACCTTTAAGACCTTTATTCTTTTACTTGCATGGTGCACATTCCTTAACCCTTTGAAACCTGAGCAAATTGGCTTGATGTCTTTCAAAAACATGAAGAATTGGAAGAAAAAAAGGTCAGTCACAAAAAAATACCCGAAATTTAGCAAAAAAATAATAATAAAAAGGTTAAAAAACAACAAAAAACCACATATTAGAAATAAATAAATAAAGCAATCAATAGTTATTATAATAATAATTATAAATATACTTTTCTGAACATTTTTCCAATTTTTTAGTATTATCTAATCATTTCTCTCCTCGCTCTTTCTCTCTAAACAAATGTTGTGGTCATTTTCTTTTCCCTAATTTCTTGCAATTTTGTTGCACATTACCTTTTTAACTATGTTTTCAAAAAAAAAATCCATCACATTTGCTCAGGTTTCAGAGGTTTAAATGCACGTGAAAGGCTTGTTATCCATACAGAAAACCTGGGGTACTGTTATTCCTGCAGCGGAATAGTTTTTGGGTCTCTTTCCTCATGAAGCTGCCATTTATAGTCTGCTATGTGCACTGTAATTAGCAGAGGCAAAAGAGAGCAAACACAGTGCTTAGAGGAGGGGAGGTGGGGGGCCAAATGGGGCCTAACAGGAAAAGTTTTGCCCAGGGACACATAACAGGTTAATCCAAGCGTGGGAGTGAGGAGTCAGGGGATGAGTACCTGAACATCACTTGATTCACTATAATGTCAGGTCTAATGGGCCTTTTAGTGGGACTTGAGACTCGGGGCTCGACAGACCGGAGTGCGTCTGGCACACTCGAGGCACATGGCTGCAGGATTTGTGGAGAGAAAACTGAGCCTTTCATCACAAGTGGTTTTCTGAGAGGCTTTGCAGAGGTGTCTGACAGGTGCAACGTCTATCCCCAAAAGAGCAAACATTCGCTCTCAGATTACTGAATAACGGATACATGAAGTAATTAACTCTGGTTGCGCAACTGAAGGACCAAAGAAAGGGATTTTCTGCTCTCGAGTGTTGTGACTGAGTGTATTAAAGAGCAAACCGCAGAGCTGGAGAAAGACTGAGACTGACACATGTATGTGTCTTTGTACCTGTATGTATGTGTGTGTGTGTGTGTGTGTGTGTGTGTGTGTGTCTGACAGTGTTTGTGTAATGTTTGCTTGTATCCATAAACGTGTGTGAGTCTGCACACCCTTGCTCCAAGGCTCTGGTCAGACGGTGCATAGCTGTGGTGGGACGCAGGCTGAGCGCCTCTAGACTACAGTGAGTCAACAACGTCTGCTCTCACTGAGAGGAGACATGATAGGTCTTGTCTCGTTTGGTCCCTGAATGGTGTGGTGGGACACCCAAAGCTTGTGTGTATGTATGTGTGTGTGTGTGTGTGTGTCATGCTTGATTTTAACTCAAATTTGGTATTTACCCAGATGTAGAATATATGACAGCAGCATGCGTCAGTGTCTGCGCTTACGCACGTAATATTGTTCTTGACAACACGCTTCTCAAATAAAATTAAAGAAAAGAATGAATTCGGTTAAAAGCTTTGAGGGCAGAGCCAGTTTTAGCATTTTTTTTTTTTTTGAGCCTTGGATGATATTTTCCTTCGGGATCATCATCTCCATCACCTCTAACTGGAAACTTTCTTTGTGGAATTGGCTCTGTGTGCATATTAGTCTCGCACAGCTATACACTAAAGGGTAAAACTAATGCGTATCCTTCTAATGATTTAGCATTGACGTCAGCAAGAGGCTGATTATTATAAGAGCGTTACATCTGAAGGAGCACGGGCTAAGATATTCTGAGTTTATGTCATTAGTGGTTCAAGCTCCAAAACTGCTGGATTATACATTCCCTGTGATGCAACTTCACCCTCCTGTCTGATAAATGCCTCATTCTTCTTACAAACACACACCAAGTTTGTAACACAGGCTTTGTGTTTTTTTTTTTGTAGTTTTTTAACTCAAGCTGGAATTTAAAAAAGAGAGAGAGAGAGGGAAAGACAGAAAGAAGACAATATACATCCAACTATCCCGTATCCCTGAAGAAAACATCAAAAGTTAATTTGTGCCATGAGCCAGCCCTGTCCATGAGTACAGTTAAATGCTCAATTCGTACATATTCTATAGACTCCTATATTAATTCAGAGTCACAGTTCGGGGTTGGCCCCTGTCCCAGGACAACCATACTCACCGTCACACCAAAGGAAAAGGCTTCAGTTTGCCAAACCTAACATGTTTTCAGATGAACAGAGAAATGCAGCACTCAGGAGAGATGTATGAGAACATGGGAAGAACAGCAGAACATTCGTGGTTCAGTAGCGGCATCATCTGAGGTTTATTACTCTGCGTGGGTTTGCATGTTCTTCATGTGTTAAAGAATGACATATTCTGATGCAAAGTCATCCAAAAAGATATAGTCCACCTTGTTTTCTTGTTAAACTGCTTTTGGTTTTGACCAAGCTGCAAAGTCCAGGGCTGAAAAATGAAGCCAACGCAAAAGTGGCAAAAACTGCAGTTCCTCAAACGGGCTGGCTCCACTCCAGTCATTCGCCATAGAGACCGTGATCCATGTCGAAATGGCCAAATTTACAGCAGATATAAACAGCCTGTCTTGTGCCAGTCTGGCACAAAAATTGGCATAGTTCTTTATACAGGTACATGTGAGTATGCATGTGTTTATGGTTCTTGTTGTCGCTTCATCTGCTGACTAAATGTATCCTCTGGCCTGAATTTATTAGGCATCTGTAATTATATCTTATGAATTGAAAGTTATGTAACCAATTAATTTTTCATATGAACTTACATCTATACCAGTTAACATTATTATTATTATTAATGGTGGTAATACTAGTAGTAGTAACAGTAGTAGTGTTTATTGTATTAAACACTACTACTGTTGTTTACTGTATTTTTTGAACTTCCAGTTTTTCCTTTTCTATACTGATCTTATTTTATGTCATATAACTTCTTGAAATGCAAAAAAAAGTCTATATAGATGATTTCAAAATGCATGGTAACTGTGCAGGGGTGAATTTTTATGTAACTCATCCATATTAAGGCTTAAAAATATGCATATTTAAGGGCGGGGTCGCTTGTGTGACGGGCTGTCTGCGAGGAGTCGCTGCAACTTATGAGTCAGATCTACCCCTCACTCATTTAGTTTCAGTTTAATTTGCACATACATATGTACAGAAAAGACAGAATAAGAAAATTAAGCAGTTTAAACACTGAGCAGGAGAGGTTGGAAACCACAAATGGCCTATGATACTTTTCCTATTAAATAACTATCAACATTCATAAAAAGAAAAAGATACAAATGAAAAATGCATGATTGATCAAAATTACAAGACTAAGCAGTAAATAAAAAATGACAAAAATTGTACAAAAGACAAAAACTTTGTGTTTACAAAGTGAAATGCATTACAATGAATAAATGAAGTGCTATGAGTCTTCGTAAATGAGAGTCCTTTTCAGAGATTTTTTAAATAACAATCATTCAGAAGTTGATTGTAGCAATGGAAATAGGTTGTTCTTAACAGATTAAGAGAATATTGATTTAGGAAAGTCTGACAATATGGAAGAAAAAAATTGATAGAAAGTGACCTTTTCTAAAGAGATGAGCAGAGGGGTCACATCTTTTAGTGAAGCCTAACAGTTTAAAAAGTTATTTTTTAATGAAAAATCTTATTCGGACATGTGGCAGCCCAAGCAGTACGACAACAGCTGAAAATAAAACTCAGGGCTTAAAACGGTAGTCTTTTAGAGGTGGTTTTATATAGTCTATGGTTTTGACCCTCTTTGTTGGAAGGTCAAAATGCAAGATCGGCAACAGGAAAGTGCCCTTAGATGGTCTGTACAGTTTTATTTACGATCTTGGCGGAGCGTTGTTGATGCTCACCAATATTGGTTAGGCTGCCCCTGACAATATAAATTCTTTAACTGCACGGTATTTCCTTTGAAAACAACAGTTATTCCACCCAAAATTGTTACAAAACTAGGTTGAGAAAGACATTAAAGTTATGCAACATTGTTTAAAAAAGCCAACTATTTTATGGTTTGTTGGTATCCCTCTGGAAAAGGCGAGATGTCTCATAAAATAGTACCAAAAAAGAGATTCATTTTCTGATTTAAATTCACCAAGTCTCCTAAAAACCACCACGTAACCTTTTTTATAGATGGCTATACACGATTAAAACCAGAGAAGAGTGATTTCTCTTCCATTATTGAATTGTTTACACTCTAAAATCTATCTTGTGCACCATGCAGCCCTAGTTAAATCACACTCTGAACCGCCTGTTTTCATGGACACTGGAGAGTGTATTTAGCTTCGTCTGGTACAAGTTAAATGGCCCTTGTCTGTCTGGCACTTTTCCTTCAGTTATACTTCTGTGTTTTTTTTTTACACAAAAGGGATGGGAGATAATGTTTAAATCTGTTTCTTATTGTGGAGGAATTGAAAACTCGTGCGTGTTCAGGCAGTCCTCATCGAGACACTTAGAGATTTCTGAATGAATGAGTCGGATAATAACTGCTATTTCAGATAGGAAGCCACCAGAGAAAACACACTGATGGCCCACCGACACGAGGAAGCATGTAAACAAGCTTGGGAAAATGAGTCAAAAGTACAGCCTCGTCAAAAGAAATTGGATTTACCTCAACGGCAAGCTCAGACATATCAGCTAGTTTACACAAAGAAGGTGTGTTCAGTATGAGAATTTACCAAGAAATGTTATGTGGAGACATTTCATTTTATAATAAGAGTTGTTGTTGATATCTGGATCATTCCTGTTTACGCAGCAACATTTGGGATTCAAAACATCTGGAAAAAATGAATTTTTCTTTTTGTTTTTTGCACTTTATAGGAATAGTGACATGTTTAAATGTCAGAAAAACCTATCAGTCAATCTAAAGCACTCACATAAAAATCCTGTGTGGATTGTCTAATTTTGGTCTATAGAGAGCTGCAGGACTGAGTCCTGCCATTTTCACACTCCCTGTTCTCCCATCTGCATGTCACTGTTTTTTTTAAAAGTTTTTTTTTTTGGTCAAATGACTGAAATAAGGTCTGGTTAACACTAACATAAGAGATTTTCATGTTTTGTTCCACGACATTAAATGCATCAGTAAATACTCCACTCGTGCATTTTGAGGCCTTTATGCCTTTCAGCACCTGGATCGACATCAGTTTTCTTGTGCTGCTTCCAGATACCTTTCACTAACATTTAAACCTTTGAAACCTGAGGAATCTCATTTTATTTGTTTTTAAATGGAAAAAAGGGACAATTTGGCAAGGAATGTCCTGCAAACTACAAACAGTCAAAAAAATGGGGGGAAATGGCCTGAAAACTATATTGTCTTAATTATATATTTAAAGTTATGTTACATAAAAAAATACTTTTATTTCTTAGTTTTTGCTTCTTGCTGTTTTTTTTCAGGCCATTTCTTGTTACGTTGCTGGTCACCTTCTGCCCATGTTTTTGTAAAAATTTAAGCCAATATGTTCATCTATCAAAGTGTTAAAATAGATGGTTGCTAAATGAGATTACAGAACATCATTTACAGCCTTATAGTGGTGGCAACTTTTAAGTAATGTGACCCTAGTGTAGTTCATTTATGGCCTAACGTTAGCTTTTTACTTCTGAAGATTGCATTTAGGCTTTAAAATCATAAAAGTTGCACTCATTTGTGATGAATATCTTGCTGAACAAAACGTGTAAATACAATAAATGTTTGTTTGTTTTTGTTTTTGTTAAATCTGCCAAACTTTTGTCAGAATTTTGCTGAACAGAGTGAAACTTTAGGAATGTAACAGACAAACATCACAAAACATTGGGGGAAAAAAACAAAAACAGCATGAGTGAAAGTTTATGCTCACCCCAGTTTGCTGCCTTGAGTTCCTGCTGAAAAGAAAAGTCACTTCCTGAAAATTGTTACAATGGAATTGTAGTCTTTTTCTTTTTTTTACACAGTTTTCATAATGTGCATTAATCTGTGTTTATGTGATAAATAAGGCCTTAATCTTAATTTTAAATTAAGAAAATTTTATTTGTTATAAATATATTTGTACAGAAAATATGAGGAAGTTATTTATTGGGACAGGAAATGTTGCAGCATAAAGGGAATAACTCATATGTCATAAATAGTATCGAAGGATAGAGGCATCACCATTTTCACATTTACAAAGAATTTCAAACACAGCGGCAGACAAATTTAGGCAAACAATCCCTTTTAAGGGTGTGATGGTAATCCAAGCAGCCCTTCATTTATGCAAACCTATCATTTAACCAGTATTTCCTGTTAGCCGCAGGATGTGGCTCTCTTTGCTGTCCTATATGGCTTTCCGGAAGTCATGTTTGTACTCCCTGATTTAAAGAGTGCAAACTGCAGGTTTCCAGTGCATGAGTACATACTGTACAAATGGCCTTGTAACAGGAAGTTGAGTGACGAGTACTACTGTTGAATTATGGGTACGCCGTGTGGGCTGTGTATGGTGCTGCACTGTATGGTTCTCATTTTCCCACCATTTTTATGACTGAATCTAAATGGAGGAAATGTGAGCGAATAAAATTAATGCATGGAAAGAAATGACAGGATTTTCCGTACCATGTTAAAAAGTTGAGTTGGTTTTTTGGCTCGGAGTTAAAAAAATACACGTAGAGTTTATGCTTGAGCAAGTTCAAGCATAAAGATTTAAACAATGAGGGGAGAGCGGGGTCGGTTAGGACATTACTGTATCGACACAAACAAACTTCCATTACTCATAGCCCACTTGAACAGTAATAAAAAATGATTTGATCCCTGAACAGACACAGGTATCTGCTAATAATGTATCAAGTTTTATTAGAGACTAACCCAAATGCAAAGGGCACAATTTTCTAAAATGCTTTACCAAATTTTGATTCCATGTTATGGAGAATCACTTCAGAACAGAGCATTGTTTAGTTTAAAAACAAAAAATAAGAGACGTTGTGACATTAAATAGTTGATTTCTCACTGGCTTAAAAGGCTTTATTCCAACTGTCCCCTTGTCCCAACCAACCCCACTCTCCCCTATGATATTTCAGGGTCATTTTGCCACTTAGGTGCTGTTGGGACGCTGACTAGCGAGCACATGTTAATTTACTTTGTTGCTGTTATTGTGAAACAGCCGTGACTCAAATGAGTACTAAACAGATGGCAGCAATCCAAAGACATAAAATAAGAAGCGAAACAGACCAGGATTAAGGCTGTGGCTGAATTCTGTCAGAACACAGATATACGATATTATCACAACAGCAGCCAGCGGTGCAAAAGCCTACTGGTCATCGTTTCACCACATTGTGCTCATCCCATTTGTTTTCCACCGTGAAAAACATAATGTTTTCATAGCGTGCAGGGAGTGGACGATTCCCCAATAAATGCCACAACCACGATCTTTGCCGCCCCCTCAGTTCTTCTCCGTGATATTTTTAGAGGGTCCACAATCCACAAGTGAAGAGGCGAGGAATTGTTTTTGTTGATGCTCGTCTTACCACTTCAGTGTGGTGACTCGTGATGAGCTGGTGCCTCCGTACGTCACAAGAGGCCAGAGTGAGTGGGAGTCAGGCTCCAAGCTCTATTAAGGGGGAGCCAGTCACCCAGGTTATTGGGCAACTAGTGCCGGGGGACCGTCCCATGGATTTCCACTCACTGCTATTTCAGGGTAGCAGGTCTGTTTTCAGTTTAGGGAGAAGCCACAATATCCTATTAAGCATTGTTAAAGTAATTGGGCAGTGTTTACTGAGAGGGCTGGTTAAAATTCAGCTCTTTTTTTTTTTTTTTTACGTCATATTTAACCCTGAAGTTGACTTTGTGACATAAGGCCTCATCTGCAATTCACACCTGGACTTCTATCTGTCTGACACTGGGATGGTCAGCCTCTATCAGCTACTGTTGGTTTGTAACCAATGAGGCGGATTATGAGACAACGGGCCCCTGAGAACAGATATGAAAAACAGCCCCATCACCTCTCCTACACAGGAGTCACACACACAAAGTTTGTTAGTTTCGGCTCTTTTTTTGTTGCTTTTCCATCTTTCTTTAGTCATTATGAATAATTTTGTCTCTATGGTAATTTTGTGTCTTTTTGGGTTATTTTGTGTCTTTCTGTAGTTGTTTTGCCTAATTTTTGTAGCTTTGTGTTTCTTTGCATCTCTCTGTGGTCTTTTTGTGGTAATTTTGAGTCTCTTTCTGGTCGGTAATTTAAGTGACATACATCAATCTGTCCGTCTCGTTCCTGTGAATACAATATCTCAAGAACACCTTGAGGGAATTTCTTTATATTTTGCACAAACATCCACTTGGACTCAACAATGAACTAATTTTTGATAGATTTTGGTGATCAGAGGTCAAGGTCAATGTGACCTTGCATTCATCACATTCTCAAGAACCCCTTGAGATAATATCCTCAAATTTAGCAAAACAAAAAAAACTTGGACTCAAGAATGTACTGATAACAATTTGGTTGTCGAATGTCAAAGATCAAGGTCACTGTGACCTCACAAAACATGTTTTATGCTATAATCAAGAATTTTATGTGCGTATGAGGATTTTCTATACAAAAGGTCACAGGTCAGCTTCAGTGTCACATCATGATGCTCTGAATATATATTTTTCTGGCCATTACTCAGTGTCATAACTCATGAGACGTCAGGTCAGAAACTGAATTGGTGACACTTACTGCAGATACACCGGTCCAAAGAATTAATGGCCATGCTTCATACTGATGTTTTTCTCAAGATTCATTTTCTCTCGTCTTTGTTTCCTCAGACACCGAGAACTACAACAAAAATGAAAGACAAAAAAGTTTGAAAAACACATTTTTCCACTCACTCTCAGTCTAGTGTTTTTCATTAAGCAGTCCAATTAGCACAACAGAAATGTGGTGAAATAAAAAGAAACAACCAAAAATGCACCACCAAAGTCCAAGAAAGGCATATTAACAACATAATACATAAATAAAGGCATAATTACCATGTGCTCCTTTAGGGACACATGTAGAATATCATTACTCTGGAGTTGTGCATTCATCGCCTGGGGTTGTATGTGACTAATTTGCAGTGCAATACAAGACAAAATTCAACATTTCTGCACCACTTTTTGTTTTGAGGAATAATGAAAAATGCTTGAACCAGTATCTGTTTCTTGTCGAGCCAGATTTTTTGGTAGGGTCGTCTAAGGTACGCGGACATCCTCTCCTCTGAGGGCTTTTGTTTATGTGGCCCAAGGACTCTGCTCAGTCTCATCAGTCCACATCAATTTAACAAATATAGGTTCATTACAAAGGCCCTGTTAAGACTTTTTTTTTTTTTTAAATCTTCTCGAGGCATTTGAATGTGTGTATTAACGTGTGAGTGTCCACTGTTTACTGGACCAATCAGCCTGATAATTTGTGTGCACATGCATGACTATATGATTAAGGACCTTTCATGATTGCAGTTTTTACACCGTCCCTGACTGTTGACTCCTCACTCTTCTTAATCTAAAAGTAGCACATTTTCTGAAAATCAGCTCAGTTAAAGACCAAATTCCTTTCCATTTTTTGCCTTTTTGCCTTAATCGTGGCTGAAAAACTGACAACCATAGAAAAGTTTGGACTCAGTATGAGAGCCAATCTTGCCTACAGCTGCAAAAGTCCAGCCATACTGTGGCTTCCTGGCTCACATCCAGTGTCTCCTACTTTGTTTAGAAGCTGTCTAAACCGGGTTGTGTGACTGTGGCTGGGTCAGCTGTGAGACACAGTCAGACCCAACCAAAACTCACCACTGGCTGACACATAAAGCACGGCTACCCAGCGTTGTGCCTGTGGCTTGAATTTAGTCCAAGCAGTAACATCTGGGGGCTAAAGAATGAAGACAGCATGCAAGTGCCATAAACTGTAATTCCCCTAATGGCCACTTGAGGCTGGCTCCAAAAGGGAGTCAAACCCCACAGACCCTCATGTTAAAATGCTCAACTTTACAGCAGAAATAAACATGTTACAGGCTGGTGCAAAACCAGTTTTTGCCTCTAAAGCTAATTTCATCATTTATAACTGCATGAGAGTGAATTTATTTATATAATCCATCCAATTAAATTTTATCAAGGCTTAAAATTACACTAATTTCAGGATGAGGCTTCTTCACTGACAGGCTGTCTGCATAGCGTCACCACAGTTCACCAAAAAAACAAAATGGCAACTCTCAAAATGCCATTTCAAAGCATGAAAATGGTAATCCACAAACTAATGGGTGACATCATGGTAGCTATGTCCATTTATACAGTCTATGACTAAGTCCTAAAAAAAAGCCATCAGAATTATTCTAAGTGTATTTCATGTTAGGAATAATTGATGCACACATGTAGCTGGATGCTGTAAGAGGAAATAGATACAATCTTTAGAGCTGCAAAAATTGAATGAACTCAACACTGATTTTTTATAGTTGAACTTAGAAAAATGCATGACACATTATGATGTACTTAAAATGGCTGATGTTTTGCAAAATAGATCCCAAATACAGCTAAAAATCAGCTATTGCTGGTAGCTGGTTTAAGCCGGTCTAACATGGTCCTAGATGGTCCTGAATCAGTTTTTGCTGGTCTTTGATGGTTTAGCTGGGTGGATATATATGTTGTTGTGTCTGTCAAGCTGCGCACAACTATCTTTATACCTATCCCATGACAGTAGACTTAACTGATCGATGCCCTTTGCTTTTCATTCCTCCCCCTCATGACACTGTTATTTCTCCATACTCAAGGACATTGATTTGGTTTCAATTTAACAGGAACTTGGATGGATAAACCAGCGAGAGTCACCATCACAAGCTGGTATGACCAGCTAAACCATCAAAAATGATGCAAAAAACATACTCTAAGCTGGCCAAACAAGCTGGTCAACCAGTTTAACCATCCTAAGATGGGTCTGTCAGTCACAGAATCTGTGGTGAAACTCAAGAGGAAGTGGAAAACACAAACTATTTTGGGGAAGCACACACAGTTTCAGCGATGACTGTTTCTTTGCGTTTCCGTTTCTTTGCAGTGATAATGTCATAGGTCACTGCTCATGTAACCAAGCAGCTAACGCAGTTCATCCTTTTCATTATTTAAAAGTTGTTTGTTTATTGAGAGGAAGCACATGCACTTTCCAATTGGTGTGTCATGTTTAAACATACAAGTATATACAAGCAAGCACAATAAATGCAGAAAATAACTGACACTGACATGTTTATTTACACTGTTTGTCTGAGAGCTCCAAACCAAACCTGTGCCACTTCTGCCTCTCCTCTGGCTCGCTGTCACCCCGCGTGGTTTTCCTCCGAAGGGTAATCACAGCACCGTCTCATTCAGACACCTTCTGGTTCTTGGGCAGTTGAGAAAATGATGGCAAGCCATCTGCTGTCTGGAGAGAAAAAGAGCATCTTTACTGTGTCTGAGGTTTGGAGATGTCGGGTAGAGATTAGAGTCACCAAAGAAAACAAAAAAACAGCAACTAGGGCCCAGCAACTACGATACTAATTCTAATGTTGTGTAAGGCGAGTTATTATAATTTCTGCAGGGACTATGTTCGTGAAGGCCTGATTCTGAGCTTTTTGATGAGTTTGGTCCTGTGGCATTTAAATAGGAGTTCAGCATTTTGGGAAATGTGCCATTTGCTCTATTGCCAAGAGTTAGATGAGAAGATCAGTTAGGAAGTCGTTCTTCCGACTTCAGTTGTGTTCATGTGCTTTGTGGTCATAACGTGGGAACAGCATGGAAGCATGGGTTGCATTTTAATGCTAATAGCATTTAAATAAAGAGGTTGATGGCTGTTTCCTGTTTATTTTTATATATTATTTTATCTTTTATATATTTTTATATTTAATCTAGGTCACTCAACTTAGGAATTAGTCAACATTAATAACATATTACACTCCACATTTGACAAAATTTCATTTTCGTTTCTTACCACTGACCAAACATTGACTTTAGGTCGCATGTTTATGCATTTATGACGTCAAGTCGGCAACATGTGTTTTAAAAAAATGTTGTTATAAATGTAAGTATACTGACCTGGCATGGTTTATAGTTAAAATTCTTCTTGCTTGCTACAGCTAATAGATGCATTTACTAAAATGTGCAACTACTAAAAGTAAATGATATCTACTAGGAATAAAATAACAAAATTTCTGTTGCCATTTCTGCTGCCCTGAAACATCATGCGAACATCAGAAGTCTGCAGCTCGGTTATCATCAAAATTTCCCACTCATGATTACAACTTTGGAGGGCCATTCATCTGCTTGTAGCTCTTAAATAGGAGCATGTGAAGGCAGCATTAACATACAGTTCACCACCATTACCACCGGAAAACACCAGTTCCGATTCATCACCGGAAGTCAAACTATTTCACACAAGCTATCACAGGGGCTAGGAATAAGGTGGATCCAGTATGTCAGTAATCAAACTGTGAGTATCTGGACTTCTTATGAATGACTCCTCAGCAGGTGCCAAGGCAGTAAGGTGATAAATACTTGTAGGCTCATATCACTCACAGAGGCATGTGAGACGGATCTGGAGTCTACACACGGAGGAAACGGGTCTGACACACACGATAATACACATACAGTGCACACACAGTATCTTCGTCATCATATCAAGCACACGGCACAGCAATCCCACTGCCCGACAGGAAGCATGCCAGAGTCAAAGGTCAGTTTCGACTGCAGAGCGAAGCAGCGAGGAACGATTGAGATGGCACTTTGGGTAAAAGCGGGAGGGAGAGAAGCGGAAGTCGGGGCCCAGTTATAATTGCATGCGTAGGCTGACACATCTGAATTTACAGGCTGCGCTGGAGCTGTGCCACTCATCTACGGCTGCTTATTTAAGGGCGAGGAGAGAAAAAAAATACAGCAGATTTTTTGTTCGCTTGTTTCTTAATCTGTTTTTAAGCCCCTCCCTTTGCTTTGCTGTTGCTAAATTTGTCTCCCCCTTGCTCAAACGTAAGAAGCCAAAATGACACCATTATTTTGACTAGACTGTTTTTCCTCCCAGGGAGAGAGGCCAGAGGAAGTGTAGGTGACCTAGACTGGTAAACCACCGCTTCACCACCAGTTGGCTGGGTCACAGCCACCCCCGCAGCCACCCTCTGCATCCAAAGGCTGCCAGGTCCACATTACTACTACTACACGCCATGACCACAAGTGGCCCTGCTCCACTGCCAGCCTATCATCGGGTCCATGCTGGGAGCTTTCTCTCTCCCCATTGGTATAAACAGTCTGCCGTCTGGCCATCGGCTGTCACAGAGCTCATTTTGGTCGTATTTGCAGGCCAAATGTGTTGTTTGTGTATGTTAACCCGTCTTGGGCCTGAACCAGCAGTTTGCACGGCTCTTGCTCTTCACTGAATATGCAAAACTTTCTGCAAATGGGTTGTTTTTGTGCTACTTTCTCTCCATGAATTGCAACACCCCTGAACCTCGGGCTGCAGTCTGGGACCGATCAGCTGAGCAGTCTTGGCTCAGTTTCTGCAAAAGAAGTTTATTCTGGAAGCAACAGGGGGGATATTAACTATCTCTCCTCCATATATATAATGAAACAACGGGGGAGACCAGAGTGCACAGGGCCCCTTTTCGAGGAAAGTTCTCACACACCTAAAAATGTCCTCCTGCAGCCAAACACCAGATGTTGTCATCTGTCTACTGTTGATTAGAAAACACAAACACACTCAGCCACAAAGTTTCAAGCATGTCAGCTGCATGAGTTAAAGGTCCAGTGTGTAGGATTTAGAGGTGTATATATAGGGGGAGGTGGAATATAATAAGTATGTCTCCTTTAGTGTACAATAATCTGAAAATAACAATTGTTTTGGTTTCGTTACCTTAGAATGAGCCTTCTATATCTACAAAGCTGGTCCTTGTTTCTGGATATCGCCATGTTCACTGCTATATTTCTACAGTAGCCCAGAACGGACAAACCAAACACTGGCTCTAGATGTTGGCTATCATAAGGCGAGTGTCCATCAATCCTCAAATTGCACAAATTGAAATTGCAAATATAAAATACACCTAATGGATGTCAATTTAGGAAAGAATATATATATATATATATTATATATATTTGATATTATATATTTGAAATCGTGGACTATCACCTCCCAGAAATCCTTAATACATGGCCACTACCACATATGAGGGGCTTGCCTTTCCATTATCACTCGTATAACACACTTATGTCGCCTTTGATTGGCAATAATGACAAGGGGAAAAACAGGTGAGCAAATGTTAGCCGGTTGTGGCTGAGCGGTCTGTTTCCCACATGCCAAATAGCGTTTGTTTGCATTTATTTGGAGAGGAAGAGACTGTGGATAATCCAGCTCCCAGTAAAAACCTCCTGGACAATCAACGCTGAGGGAATTCTAACCAAGAACCTGCCACTGGTTAAAATCAGCAATCCCTTACCACTGGACGCCACTAATCTTCCCTAAATCTGATACATTTAACCTTTAAAACAGAGAGGGAGGACATGCTAGGTCTCTTTCTCTCTGTGTTTGGACCTTGGTTGTTATTTGGGACAAAAAGGTGTGCTGTAAACACTGTAGCCTGTGCTACAGTCACACACATATACACAGTCCACCCCACTGGTTGTGGTACACTGCCTGAGGTGTTTCGGACCATTTCTTGGTGGTAGCAACACTCAACTCATGCTGAGGGACTGAGACATAACACAACAGTCCATAAAACCATGGATGTATTTTTTAGCTCCATCTGTTTGACAGCTACATTCCTTTGTTATGCTAAATCACATTCTCTTAATCCTCTATTTGTTAATGTTAAAGCCAACAGGGTAAACTTTGAGGACAGCAAACTGTAATTTCGAACTTTCTGACCTCCTGACCACACCTCATAACAAAGCACACCTGGCATTAGTCGAAAATATTTATTTCTGACCATGTTTTTAACCACAATTACAGTAAGCGTTTTCTGTCCTAATGTCAAAAAAGAACACATTTAAATCCAACTTCTCAATACATAATTTCACAAATGAATCCACATGTTACATAATTCTCTTCATTTTGCACCAGGAGTTTGCTGAAGTGCTGAATAAAAAACACTCGCCAGCCTGGAGGAGAAACATAAAGTGATGACTCATTTTTAAAAGAATAATAATCTCTCATATTTGCACATGGCGAGACACAGGACCTGGTGGTGGTCTGCCTCTCTGCCGAACTTTCCATGTTTCTTCTCTGCGGCGGATGATGTCCGCGGTGGTGTTAGTCCCAGTAGAGACAGTGTCATAGTTTCCCTGAGCAGCTGCCGTGCTGAAGTTTTCCCCCGTGTCTTGACCAGAATGACCATCATCACGCCATTCGATGATGCTTTTCAGCTTTAGGGACACACTCACACTTGTTTTTGTGCTAAAAAGGAGCACAAACATGTGGATTTTGTTGTTTTTGTTTTTTATTATGCAAATATGTCACTGTAAATCCCCGCATTTCAATATGTAAGACTTGCAATCATGCCCTTAACACCACTGGTAATCAGCTACCCTCACACTAAAACCTTCTTTGATTCAACATGACACTTTGCGACAAAGTTGCTTGATGATTTCAGATTTTCCACTGACTGTGCAAGTTTCAGTCCAATGCGATGACTTATTAACCAAATAAATTCTCTTTTCTTCCCATATCAGCAAGTTTTTTTCGCAATACTTGGTAGTGCATGTGATGCTTTGTGCCACTGAAGAGGCCCTGCATTTTCCATTGAATGTCTGGACTGAAAAACATAATTTAGTGACTCACAGAGTCATAAACTAGTGTCTACTTGCAAAGGGGTTTCCACATATACATGCTAATATGTTAAGCTTTGCACTAGGCTGGTGATACATACTAATAGTTGTCACTCTGCAGTGACTAAAGCAGCTGATATCCTGGATTTGTGAAGGTTTTAAAGTCTTGACATTTGTCTGAGTGTTGCTGGTCTCAGTTTTTAAAAGGTATGTATGTGCACAAACAGACACTGTGTGGTGAGACGGCTGGTTTGGGATGTGGGGAAAGAGGGGAGGGAGAAAAGGAGGTAAGGGGCAGCGAGTGAAAGTGGGAGGAGTGCGTCTGGGTGTGGGACTGTCATCCCATTGAGGGGAGTAGCTGTGGTGTTTTGATTGAAATCCAGCAGATGTGGGAGAGGAGAGAGGGGTGTGTATGAGAGAGAGAGAGAGAGAGAGAAAGAGGGAGAAAGAGGGAGAGAGAGAGAGAGAGAGAGAGAGAGAGAGAGATTTCCACCCACCCAACAAGGAGACACACTCATAAACAGCAGGCAGACGGGAGTGAGAGTCAGAAAGACACAGGATCTTAGGCAGTGCAAACAGCCAGCGAGACAGAGTTTCATTGAGAGAAGATGTTTTATTAAAGGGGAGGAAAAGTCAGACACTCAAACACACACACAGCAATAAACACAGAGCGTGCCACCCAGACAGTCAGGCAGGAACAAGCTAAAACCCAAGATTTACACCCATTAGCTAGAGAGGAAAACTCTAATAAGGACACACTTACTGAAATCTTTCTCCCCACGTCACAAACACTCACACACACACTGGTGCTGAGTGTGTGCCGCCACAGCGTGAGAAGCAGGGCCGATCGACCCCAACAAGTGGAGCATCCGGGAGGAAGGAGCAAGCAAGTGGATGGATGCCTTTTGCAGACTCAGCGGCCTGGACCCTCTGTGGGTGAGTTTGTGATAGATTCACCGACCCTGAACTATTGATTGTGTGTGTGTGTGTGTGTGTTTGTGTGTTTGCCAAGAACAGATAACGTGAAACCACATCCAATTAGGTTATAAAGAGTTTGATATTTTGGCTGAATTTTTACAGTCACAAATTCCATGCTCATTTGGTATAAGCCGATATAAATTAATACATGTGAAAGTTTGTGTTTGTTTGCCTGAGCCTGTATTATGATCATAAACTGTTGTTTTAATTTAAATGCATGACACAATGATATTTGCTTTCTTACTCATAATCTATGTATTTCTCAGTATTGATGATTAATGCAATTAGCAACATTAGCATGCTGTTCTTGTGTCTTTGGCCAACTATTAACTATGCTGCTCATTGTCATTAGACAGGTTTTTACTGTCCATTAATAAATGACACAATAAAAAAATAACAGCCTGTGTTGTAGAAGAAGAAAACGGGGGGTGGTTTTACCTAAAAAGTTAGCTGGCAGCAGTACCACAGGAAAATCCCCATAGCTCACACTGACCTTCTCAGTTTGCAGCCTACATGTACATTTCGAAATCTAATCCAAAGCAAGTCTGTAAACGGTGAATTTACCTTTGATGCTTGCCAGAGTCGGTTTACCGTCACTCCGCTCTGTGATTCAGCACAATGAGATGCTGTGAGGTGGAGATGGCGTCACACAGAGTGCGCTGCTGTTGTTGGCTTTTTATTCTTGTATGTAAGCAAACCTCCACATTCTGAGTCCCGGCTCGAAGTGGCTGCAATCCAGCTGGAACGGCTAGAATTTATTCAATGCACTCGCTCCCAGCTTGCCTCTTTATCCCCTTCTCCTCTTTCTCACTCTGAGTTTCTGTTTCTCATTATCTATGATAGGCGAAAGGCTGCGTTTGGTCATGTTAGTGAGTGAGTGAGTGAGTGAGTGAGTGAGCGAGTGAGTGAGCGAGTGAGTGAGTGAGCGAGTGTTTCTGTCTGTCAGCAACTAATCTCACCAACTACTGGGCCGATCAGCCTCATATTTTATGGTCACATGTATGACTGTATTCTTGAGGATCTTTCGTGGTAGTGGTGATTCAGAACTGTTGAAAAACCGATTTAATCGAGTGTTCTGTGTCATCATTGACTGCTGACTAATCATTCCTCTTAACTGGCCTGTTGTCTCACGTTTTATGGAAATCAGCTCAGATAAAAACAAGAGGCCTAATCATCTGTTGCAGGAAACATTTAGGCCTTTGTCGTGGCTAAAAAATGTAAATCTATAGAAAAGTTTGTTCTCAAATTGAACTGGTGAGTGTGTGAGCGTAAATGTGTGTTTCCATCTGTCTGCAGTTGATCTTGCGAACTACTAGACCAATCAGCCTCAGATCTGCAGATTTATGCAGATATGCTATAATCCACTTAAGGAAGCAAGATACAAGATGAGCTTCTTCGCCATCTTTACTGTAAGCGAGCCAGCAGGGACTATTCCCAGTTTTTTTCCCGTCAGCTGCACAGCAACATACCACAGCATTTCGGAAGTGGAGTGTTTTGCCTGCCCGATTTGGGGATTTCTGATTTGGTGTTTTTTTTCTTGACATTTATGCCTCTTGCCTAATTAGGTATGTAAGTAGGCAGTTGAATTGTTTCTTTTTTTTTGTCTGTTTTAGTTGTGTTTATTGTTGTTATTTGTTGGCAAAATTAATATCGTTCAAAGTCCAGTTATGAGTGAGATGAACTAAAGATTTCTGGCTTTATTTCAGTCATAAAAAATTCACTCAATCTTCATATATACACCAATCTATATTTCATAAACAGTGCCTGTTCGCAGGACAACTTAATCTGTTCTGTGCAACGTGCCATGGATCCATTTCAAATAGATGACGTGTTTTTATTAGCTTCTGAAACGTGCTGCTGCATATCTGCAAAAAATTAGGCTACAATAGTGGACGGGATCAGCTCCCCTGAGAGAGATCTGCGCTCTACGAAGTGCACTCTTCTAGTTTTGGCTCCGTCTCTGTTTTCTTCTCAAAAGCTCGAAACAATGGCCATCAAACTTTGCTGAGAAAGCGAAAGTGAACTGGCCGTCTTGTGCAGCTCCCTTTGCAACAAAAGTTCAAAGTACAGATGTTCTTGATCACGTGGCATCCATCACAAAGCAGGGAGGATGTTTGAACAGATGTTTTTGTCTGATGTTGGCTGTAAAGTACTTTCGGTTATTAAATGTAGTAATCGACCTTTTGCATACTTTTTGAACAGTGTCATTGCTCACTATTTGGTCACAGCCTTGTGCTAATGATGGAGATTTATATGGCTTTAATACTGAACTGAGCATGCAACAATGCAGCTGAGCAGAAGAAGTTGGATCCAGAAATACCTATACAAGGTTTTAGAGTGAAATCAAGCCATTGTGCAACTGTAAAACCAGGCCAAATCTCAGTGAAACTGTCAGGAAAGTGATACGTGCCTGCTAAAATTACAGTAGTTTATACACGGCACAAACTCACATTAGGTGCATAATACTGTTTTGCTTACAAGCCAATGCCGTTATTATAGTCATTATTACTCTTTTCATTTCTCTATCAAATCTAGAGGATGTAAAATAGGGCATTCAGCAGATTTGCAGCACAGTAGAAGCCTGCTCTACTTTCACATCACTGTGTCTGTCAGGTAAAAATAGACACCTTGCGGTGCCCGAGCTGTTGGCATCTCCTAGTTTACTGCAACCACTTCAGCCAGGGGTGAGAAACAGGATAAGTGCTGAGCAAAATGCACAAGAAAGTGCTTGGAGAGGGTTTGACATGTTGGATTTCTTACATAAAAGTGCTCTGTTGATCCGCCTGCCCCTGACCGCAGGAGTCAGAAGGGTCTGCGAAAGTAGCCTCCCACTCACTCCCTCCCATGGGATTTATCACTTAAACGGATTTTGGTACATCAGTACTCACAGAGAACAGCAGCATACCGAATGTGCAAAATGATGTGTTCATTATGTAACCTAAAACCATGGGTGGATTATGAGACAACGGGGCCCTGGGCACAGATATGCAAAAGGCCCCACCACCTCTCCTACATTAGAGCATGACATACTGAATTTGTTGCCTTTTGAGATTTTTATATGTACTTTTGGTAGCGCTGTGTCTTGTTGTAGTCTTTTTTGTCTTGTTGAGGTAATTTTGTTGGGATTTTTTTTGTCATTTTGTGTCTCTTTGTAGTTAATTTGTGTTTCTTTGTCATTTTGCACTTCTTGGGGTCATTATCTCTTTTTTTGGTAGCTTTGTGTCTCTGTAGTCTTTTTTTTAGTCTATTTGAGATCATTTCTTTTGTCATTTTGTTTGTCTTTTTGTAGTAATTTTATGTCTATGGGATCATTTTATGTTTTTTGAGGGGTTTTTTTAGGTAACTTTTTTGGGGTTTTGTCATTTTGTGTCTCTTTGTAGCTGTGATGTGTCTCTTTCATATTTTTGTGTGTGTGTGTGTTTCAAGGCTCATGACATTTTGCAGGTGAAGGCCATGGTGGCCCTGACACTGTGCCCAGTAGGCCCGTTCAGTAGTCCAACAGTAAGCGCTGCGATACACACATACCTTCAATATTCAATAACCAGAGAACTTTTATTTTAGCAAAACTAAAGACACTTCAACCATAAATTGGGACCCAAAAAAAACGACCTATGTTATAGAAATGCATGTGGGATTTTTTTTCTGTACAGGCAAAGTTGTGTGCCATATCTGTTTTGAATAGGCAGCCTACAGTCAGATGATTCATGACTGTGGCTACAGAGGTGGGAAACAGAAGCAACTGATGGTAAACTTGCATTAATCACTACTCCCGCTGAGAAACTCCGCCCCCTCTGCAAAGCACAACTACTCACCTGACGTGGTTCACCAGCAGGACAGCGTTACATAATGACCCTGCAGCTGCCGCCAGTTTTGGCCTCTCTGCTTCACTCCGGCAGGGCCAGACTACTTCACCATACCAGCAGCTTTAAACCACTTCCTGTGGTGACTCCACAGGGCAGCCTCGTTAACACAGCCAGACACCCTGCCCCTCATTAGGCCAGTGAAGTGATAAACAAGAGAAGCAAGAAAACAACAAGCCACTTAGCCCCTGGCGTTCTTTTTTTCTTTAAACAACAGACAACCTCTGCTGCTTCTGCTGCTGTTACATAATCCCAAACTTTTGGCAGCGTTTGCCAAACACACCTCGTCTGCGTGGACTTTTATTGTTTATAGGCTTCATTATTAGTATAATCCTTGACCTCATATTTTAATGTGTCGACAGCTTACATTGTCCCGCTCAAATTCAGGAAACAATCCAAAGATGTGGTCAAAAAAAAAAAACATCCCAAAACTGACTCAGTTTTTTCAGTAAAAGAAGGCCTCTTCCAACTCGCACTTAGTCAGGATTGGGCACAGACTCATTTTCTGTTGACCTGCTGTGGTTTCACCCTCCACTGTCTCCATGGATGAAACGCCGGACCAGCACCAAGTCTGAATTCTCTGGATCTGGCTCTCACTTGCTCTGTCTGTCAGATGATGGATATAATCTCACAGTTTGACTCTTGGGCATATTCTCTTGATCTAAACGTCTGACTTTCTCTCTGTTCTAGGACTGGAACCGAACGTGGTATACAGCCAACCCGGACCTGACCCAGTGTTTCCAGAACACAGTACTGGTGTGGGTTCCCTGTATCTATCTGTGGTTGCTGGCCCCTTTCTACTGCCTTTACCTCTACTGCCATGACCGCGGACGCATTCAAATGTCCTGCCTCTGCACCGCCAAGATGGTGAGACCTCACACAGACTTTGATCCAGTCGTCAGTTGACTGACATCGTTTACAAAAGCAGCATTTCAATAGAAATATTCTTGCAAATGTGACTGTAACGTTTTTCTCCTGCCCTGCTCAGGTGTTGGGTTTCCTGCTGGCCTCCTTTGGCTTCGTTGAGTTTTTTTACATCCTGCTGGAGAGGAGTCAGGAGATCCAGCAGCACATGGTCTTCCTACTCAGCCCCATCATTCGCAGCATGACTGTGGTAAATACTGTGGCTCTTTTCCAATTATATTCTAGTGTTTACCAACATGTTTATGTTTGTCCAAAAAGGGAACTATGCGTCTTAAGTAATCTCAATTGTATGACTTTTTGGAGCTGTAAAATCCAAAGGCCGACATCTAATTTACTTGCAACCCTGCATCAAGGGTGTATAAGCAACATCCAAAGTGATACATCTACGTCAGTTTAACCAAGAAAGGCTATTGTTTTAAGTCATTTTGGAGAAGTGAAATGAGCAGTCATTGAGTCACATGAATCGAATCACAATTTTGATGACTTTAGATTCCACTTGACAGAATAAAAAGACTTATAACTCAACTTTAACAGCAAAAACTTAACATAACTTGGACTGCAGTCTTTTAACTTGAAAATACTTGACACCTTCCACCAAGTCCAAAGATGTTTTGTTCTTTTTAAGTGTGGCTTGAATAAATTCAGTTCCCTTCATTTCACGAGTCTAACTAACATTAATGTAATTCCCCAGCAAGTCGACCTTTAATTCTCCAGATCCACTTTGTTTGAACAAATCCAACAGCATCCAGTCGACATATCCTCCAACAGCGGTTCAAACAAGCTTGTTTTAACAAATAATAAAAATAAAGACGCATTCATGATTTTTGTAAATTTAACATGATCACTCTGTTGTTAGCATTACATTTGGTAAAGAGTGCATTATGAATTGTTTTGGACTTTAAACTCAAAGTTTAGGACTTTGGACTTGAGTGCAAAGACACATTTGTTACTTGCAAAACAATGACATGTTCCCACCTCTGCCTAAAACACTGTAGAATGTGTGAGTATAGTGCATGTACTGTGTGGGGCATAACAGAAAAGACAAAAGTGCATTTTATACATGCCACTGAAATCTAATTGTGTGTGAATTGTTAAACCTATAGATGGTGTGAAACTGATTACAGGTCCTTAAATAATTCAAATAGCTGTTTTAAAGCAATTCAACAAGACTCTACTTATGGAATGTGCCCTGTTGTTTATCCCTGATCAAGTTTTAAGAGGTAATGAAATGAGAAGGTGCAAGAGCAATACACAACAAATGCCAAAAGAGTTGTATAATTTTGCATTAACTTTGCACAGTCCCAGTGCGTCCCTGGTGTGTGAATGGAAAATGTTTGAACTACTAGGTTAGGCAACTGATTTGCAGCACAAATCGCACATTTGACATCCCTCCCATGTTGCTCTGGGTAACAGAGAAGTTTTGGGAATATTTCAGCCTATGTCCTGCTGGCTCACAAGTCGACGTGCAGGCAAATGAAAGAATATATAGTCTATGTACAGCGTGTTGGCCAGACACTGAGGTGCAAAGATGCATAACCAGGGTTAGATTTATAGTGTTGCAGGCAATGCAAACATTACAGTACCCTGTAAACGCCGCCAGTATTTGACCACCACTCATCAGGGTGCAGAGTACATGTGTAGTGACATCAGCTACTATTTGATGTGGGATCGGTGAATGTTCGTACGTGCAATATATTGAAAAACGTGAGTGGTAGGTGCTGCGCAACAGAGACCATGTGTTGTGAAGAAAAGAATGTTTATAAATCTAAAATATCTCAGATGTTTTTAGAGGTTTATTCTTTTCCAAAGTATACTATTTGTGGGTTTCAGTGCCCATAGTGTCATAGTATTTAGTACGTCAGAAAGAGATTTAGTAGGTCCCTATGGTATGTCAAATGCAGTATGCCAAAAAAAACAGGATGTCCTACTGTGTCAGGTCACATTTGCATTATGCAAGTCAGCATGCTTTTTGGGCTATTCCTCATACAATCCTCTGTGCAGTGGAAGATTCGTCACATTGACTGAGATGCAGTCAGATGACAGCTCACGGACAGATGACAGAAGCTTAAATGACGTACGATGGTGCATTCATGTGACCAGTCAAATAGATAGCAATGATAGAAAAATGAATTGTTTACGCAACCAAACTAATCCTAAAGATAACCAACAATAAAAGGACATAACTATGAAAATAACAATGACAGAGAAATGCATCTGTAATTTCCCAGAGGAATTTAAAATTTTGCAATACAGACTGCGACAAATAAATGACCAAAAGGTTTAAGGTTCAAGGCCAGTGTTATGACAAAGCAGTATGTCCCAATTGTGTGCATATTTCATGTAACACTGCGTACTTTGTAAGGTCACAGCAGGACGCACTGATAGTAAAAAGAAAAGGTATGCGATTTGGAACGCAGAGTATGTTGTTTTCGGGACATAACTGCCATTAGTCAGGCCGATTAGTCACAACCTGTTAGGATTGACTCATGAACTCTTCGTGGACGGTCAGTACTTGTCCATTCAAATTTACTGAATGTTCGTGCATGCAACTAGGATGTTTGGTGGTGGCAGTTCGTTCAATAGTCATGTGCTTTAAGTCAACGTCATGAGAATCTCTTCCAGCATTTTGTTGTTTTTTTTTTAAAACACAAAACCACCAAATACAAAGCTGATGATATACAATTGTAGTCTATGTTTGACCTAATTACATAGAAAGGTCTGGTCTTTATATAGGCCACAGGTGCGATGTTGGACTGAAACACCAGCTCCCTCTTTGAGCTCCATTGTTCTGAGTAAGACTGTATTTAAGGTGCGACGTGTTCAATTGCAATGCAGAAAGGAAGAAAAGATAAAGAATAAAAAATTTTTACCTTTGAATAAAGACAAGCCAAAGCAACTTTGTTTGTAAAATAGGCTTGCAGTCATTACTTGGTGGTGTAGGCAGTGTAAAAAAGACACATTTTCAGCCTCAAATCCAGGTTCACTGAGTTCCTCATGTTTGAGGAGAAACAACTCAAATGTTTAGATCCAAATCAGTGTGAGACCTGTGTAGATTATTGCAGTCTAGAGGAGATCTTTAATCTTTTACAAATGTTGTTTGTCTCGCTCCAAACATCCTGAATCAAACTATAATGCCTCCTCCCCCCTACCTGGATCAGGATGGCATGTAGGGTGGGCTACTGCACATTATTTACAGAAGATAAGGGCTGGTATGCAATCATAGAAATGTTTTCGGTGGCCTGTGTTGATGGAAACAACCCCGAATGTTTCTCAGAACATCAATCCCACTCATTTTCTGCAGATTTCAAATGATACTTAACCGACGAGTAGGAGCAAACAGAAGAGGGGCGCAGTGGCTGCCAACATGGGTGGCACGGGAAATTTAAAAATGCTGTTTATGCTGAGCAGGAGTGATGTAAGAATTACAATGCAGTGCCAGGATGCTGAGTCCGCACAGGAAGAGCTGCTGTAGCCCAGAAAGCCTCTAAAGCTGACGCACAGAACCGTATACTTTTACACACAAAGCTTCCTCTCTCTGCAGCCGTATACAGGTCCTGCACAGTCTCTCCGAGTCAGACAGCCTTCCCCACCTGTGGTCTCTGCAGACTCTTGAGTAAATAGCAGCACGTGTTTGAGTAAAAATACACTGAGACGGCTCTTGTGTTGAGGGATGTATTTTTTTAAAAAAGGTTGTTTATTTTGAGGATATCATTTGTCGGACCAGTGGGAAAGACAGCAAACATCTAGATTCATACATCATATAAGAGCTTACATCACATTAAAAGCCTGTTAGCGATCTTTAAATGTACTTGCCAGACCTATATTAAAAGATATAATTTCCTTGAGGTTGATTGTAGCTGCCCACTACCACCCGTTTGTGTGCAGGCCTGGAACACTGCGCTCCTGTTGCCGCGACCAACATATTTTGTTGCCCTTCAACTTTAAGTTAATGTATGGGAACAGTATTCAGCCCATGAACGAATCGTGGTCGCTATTGATGAAAAGTACACACATGACACTGACTATAATCAGGAATACCATGACGTAAAAGTTGTATTCCTTCCCCAGCACTGCATTTCCCAAGTAATTACAAGGTAGGGTTTTGATTTGGGGCTCAGTGATGGTCTTAGTTCCACCCACTGACTTCTTCTGATGGTTGATGGTTTGCAGCATTATGGCAAGTCAGACCGGAAGGCTTGAAATAGGAGGGTCGTTACCCTCAGATGCTGACCCAAGGTCAGCTATATGATTTCCTCACTTACGGTGGAGTTTGGAGGGGGATGCTGCAGCCGCAACCTCAAAAACTTAGGACGTAAAGTACCAGCAGTCGAGGACATAAAGTTCTTACCGTGAGCTTCCTGCTGCTGACGGAGACACTGTGGGGCTGACTGATGTCGCAGATGTGCAGTCACATCGAAGACTTGACTTCAGAACTAGAGGGAGAAAAAACGTGCAGCATTAGGACATCTATATTTAGATTGTAAAAACTGTATTTTAGCAAAAGTCTTGTTAACTGAATAGAATAATACTTAAAACTGCAGTAATCAATATTTTTAAAGGTTTTCTTTGCAGGACTGTCAGCAAAAGTAAATGTAAAAGCTAACATGAGATTCACTCTGATTTCCCCATTTCAACTCGGTATAGCGTTTTTCAGCATGAGGTCTCTTTGGATGCCTGCTGTGTACAGTCTGACACCTGATCACTACCTTTTTGTTATACAGCCACAACCTCAAACGAGCGGGGGTACATAAATCTCCCAAACACAGACAATAAGAAGAAACAAGCACAGGCCAAAATACCCTATTAAAGATCTCTACTGGGCCATAAGTGATGATTGAGAAGGTTTACTTCTGTATGATTCCATACATTGTTGTTTAAAGAAAAATTTCCATAATATATCTTTAACATGAGAATCCCCAATGGGTAAAATTTACTCGTGGCTGTTTTTGATTATGTGCACCTCAGTTTCAATAAAATATTTAAGTTCTCGAGTCAATGACTTTTCATAAAAGTGTGCTATGTAGCAACACATATTGTTAAAAATTGTCACGATAAGGCCAAATTTAGGAAAAGGGCTACTTATGCCCATAGGCGCCAGCAGGTAAAAGAGCTGCAGCATAAGACAAATGCTAACCTTCTCAATCAAAGTACGTTTCTTCCTTTATTTTATTTATTTTTTTACCATGTTGTCATTTTTTGAGTAACATAAAGGAGATACAGCTTTGGCATTTCTATATACAACTCCATGCTGCAGAATGATAAATAAATGAACTTTTAACATACATTTATTTATCATTCTACAACTTCTTGTACATTGAAACTGACTAGTTCTTATAACGAGTAAATAATACCAATTAGCTGTTTTAGCTATACAGACGCCACTGGCTGTCCCAGTGTTAAATCAAGCGTGGACTAAATGACTATGCGTAATGTAACAGGCTCATTGTGACGAACCCACAGAGAATTATCCACCGGCTCTGCAGCTCCCCTCTACTCTACAGGACTTTTTTAGCATCTTTTAGTTCATTATGTAGGTTTTATGGCATCCCTTAAGCTCATTCCCAGACACGAAAAGAAACGTAAGAAAAAATGTGTGTATATATATATATATATATATATATATATATAGGTATGTACTGAACGCTACATGACCCTCACCAGACAGCACACAGACAAGGTTAGCAACAAGGTGGTGAAACAACGGAGCATTGAGTAGCTTAAGAGACATATATGTCCTTCAAGAGTAAGTGGAGACCAAATTAGAGCTGAAAAGAGAGTGAACATTGGACTTATATTCGTATGGTGGACACAGACACGACTCTGAATGAATGCTAATGTCACTTCATAATGGTTGGATGAGCAAATAAGCAACTTGTTACCATGTTTGCAATGAAAACTAAGTCAAAGTAAGTCAATATTTTGTCTACAGCTTGTTGCATCAAATGGCCAAAAATCAATTAATACAGCTTATGTTGAAAATTAGTCAACTATGGAAGCAAAACTCTACTAAAGTTACAACTAAGTAGCGTATTCAGGATGTTTTCATCCCTGAAGCACATCAAATACTTGGATATTCACGTGCTTTGAGTTGGGATGTTGTTTGCATCCCGTCTATAGGTGCCCTTTTGGCACCAGCATCCAGTCAGGTGGGCTGGAGACTCTAAATTCCCCATAGGTATGACTGTACGAGACTGTCTGTTTTCATCCTTCAGTAAGCTAGCAAGTATCGAGTGTTTAGGGAAAATGAATGAACCAAAGAATAAATAATCAGTGTGTTACCACAGAAAGTAAATGAAAACCCTGTACATTGCTCATACCCACCAGAGCACGTAAAGATGTTCACCCTCTTGACCACCACACAGAAATCTCTACACGTCTCCCCATAAAATGTATAAGATTGTTGATGTGAAAATCTTATATAATTACCAGGTCACTATGGTTTATAACAGGACAGTACTGCGGCTCATCCCAAAGTAACCAATGTGGTTGTCATTATGAAACCTGAACCCGCTTTCTTCCCACTTGGTGATGAGCTGGCATGACAAAGTGACGTCTCACTTGGCCAACCACTCAGAGAGGGACCAATTATAGTGGTTTGACTCCTCTGAGGACAGACAGACAGTTGTGTCCAGACATCGAATCAGGCTTTTTTTTAAAAACAAAACAAAAAAAAACATCACAGTATATTGTGTTCTTTTAAAAGAACGTATAGAATAACATTAAACACTGTGTGCAGGGCGTGTGGCATACCATAGATGTGTCATTTTTTTATAGTCGAAAGTCAGCCACATCACATCTGCGCCTGCGGCCAGGGAAACCCCAGGAACCCGAGTTCTTTCTCAAAACCGCTGCCGGCTGCATTAGATCAGACTAAATCTGATTATACCCACTATGCTCTGTTAAACGTTGGCAGTGACATTTAATACAGGAGAGATATGGCTTTACTTTAAAAAGAAAAGAAGAAAATTTCACCATGAAAAAGAAAAGAGTTTGAATTTAGACGTAATAGTAATTATAACAGAAAAGCTCATTGGTATGTAAATAAGATTTGAGTTTCAAAAAGTCAATTCATACTTGAAAAGTACATTTTCTTGCCCTTGCTGTGTCTTTGTTGAGTCGCTCCAGGCTCTTCTTAAACGCTGCATCACGGATTTGAGTGCTTTCTGGCTCGGGGGATGAAGTAGTTTCCTCTCCTGTGCTGTAAGAGACACACACGTGAATTCTTGAATTAGCCAGAGTGTTTTTTTTTTTGTCTCTCCTTAGATCTTGGCCTTATGCATCATCCAGTTGGAAAGAATAAGAGGCTGTCGTTCCTCTGTGTTCCTCTTCCTGTTCTGGGTCTTGGCTGTCGTCTGTTCCCTGGTGCCTCTCAGAGCGAAGATCCAGCTGGCCATGGATGAGGTATGTCTTTTCTCCAGTCGCACTCAGTTCAGGGTCCTGATGACCATTTTATAATTCACAATAAAAATAAACTGAATCATGCTGGGAATACGTTTGTATTTGGAGTGTAAATAAGGTACCAGAGTGCATAAAAAAAGCATTAAAATCAAGCTTGTTTATCCAAAAACAAACTCTAGCTCAGCAGAGGACCTGACTAAGCCCTGAATGTTCTTAAAATCCTAAAAAATACTCCTACGCACACCTGAACTGCACAGGGCTACAATTAATTTATTAAAGGAGCAGTGTGTAGGATTTAGTGCCATCTAGTGGAAAGGATTGCAGATTGCAACCAGGTAAAACTTCTCCAATGTGCCAAGTGTGAACTCCCGGTTAAAATTCCCTCAGTAATTATTGTTTTTTACTGGGAGCCAAGAGGTCGTTTCTCCTCCAAAACAAACAAGCCTGGTCATTTAAACCAGTAAAAACACAGAATAAAGCAGTCTCATGTTACAAATGCATGTTCTCCGGAGGTGTTCGGCTGTACTTAAGATTTAGACATTGAGGAGGTTTTTACCAGGAGCCATATTATTTGCAGAAGTCTCTTTCTCTCCGAAGCAAATGGATCTATTGATTTAAACTAGTCAAAACACAGGATAAAACTGCTTCACGTAAAAAAAAATTAGTGTTTTTCTTATGCTGTTTTTTTCTGAAGGGCTATTAACTAGAGCCACTGCTTGGTTTGTCCTTTCTGGGCTTCTGTAGAAACATGGCAGTGAAACATGTTGATCTCCGCTCTCTATGTAGACATTTATCTCATTCTAAGGTAACGAAAACATGACAGTTCTTATTCTCAGGTGATTATACACGAAAGAAAAATACTTACATTAGAGTCCATTTCTGCCATTATATTCTCCTAAATCTTATACACAAGACCTTTAAATGGCCCTTGGTTTCCTGTCACTTTGCAAAAGTGGCCTTGTGCAAAGCAAGCTGAGAATCTCTACTTTAGTCCAATAATTAATATAGAATATCAACACTATATTATACCATTTAGTAAAATATCATCACGGTGTCTTACTGTATGTATTAGCTTTACTATATGTATATTTCAAGCACCCAAAAACTATTTATATTAGAATTTATAATTATATAATATAATATATAATTATTATATTAGAAATAAGGAATAATTTAGAGGCAAAGTGAATGTGTTTGTCAGGTTTGAACCTGATGAACTCACAGTGTCAAAACTGTATGAAGGGACATCTAATCAGGTCTCCTCCTACAAAAAGTCTAGACACAAGACTCCAGCAGCACAGCTTGAGATATGCCCCGTGTCAGCAAAGAGTTTCTGTTTCATCCCCATATTTCAACCAAGGTAACCCAAAGTTAACCAAGTGCTGGAGGATGACACTGCCAATTCTGGTCAAGCCCATGTGTGTTTAAGTTTTCCCTTTTCTTCCTGCGTCTCGTGTCAGACACTGCAATCATTGTTGTATGGGGTAAGTTTCTATTTAAGCGCGCGAAGCCGTGGGGCAGTCGCATTTGCATTTCTATAAAAAACACACAAACACACACACATCCATATTTCTGTTTTATCGTCCTCAGTGTGACATTCCCACACTGCTTGGGGGAGAGTAATGATGGCCCTGGGATAAATGCTGGTGAGACATGGCAGCCCAGGGTCAGACCAGAGGAACGTCAGCGCTGTGTTTATGGGCCTACACTGCCGTAAACACAGCCAGATGGAAATCTATGCATCCGCACATAATGCGAGGCCTTTTAGAATTTAGACGCAGATGTTTTCATTTCATTTAACCACACGCGTGCACACAGGATACACACATGACCACCCATATATTTCTCCACCAGATTGTATATCTACATCTTGATTAACTAAATTTGCATCCATATTAGTTTTCTTAATCAATTTTCTTAAGATCTTCCATTGTCTTTTGGTCATGTGAGAGAACACTACTAAATTAAATTGAAATTAAATTGTGTGCTGTGCCAGATTTGCAGAAGATACACTCAAAAGTTGCACTGAAGATAACAAAGTGCCGCAGGGACAACATTTTTTTGTCAGCCAACCAAGAAGTAAGCATTGCCCAAAAATTGCTTTTTTACTTGGATTTTGGATTGTTGCAGAAAATAATCTCTGATGCAAACAAAAGTTTATGATTCTTGATGTTTTCATTAACAAGATAGCCTAAATTTCCCCACTTTTATGTTTTTAAGCATAAATCCAATTACAAGGGGAAAAAAACTAACATTAGGCTATCAACAAACCACAGCGAGTCTATAAGGCTGTGTTTGACCTGATGATGCTCTGTAGTCCCATTTAGCCATTTTTTAGCAAACGCCTTTTTTACAAAACAGAAAAGCTTCAAAATTCCCTAGTGGGGTTTTTACTGACGTATTGTATGCTGTAGAACAAATCATAAAAATCTTAGCCTATATCAGGAATCTGTTCCATACAAAAACCCATTAACGTTGAGACAGGGGAACCATAAGTGCAAAAATGCTAATTCATTTCTGGGTTTTGGAAGTAATTCCTGCACCCCTCTGTAAAAACAACTACTAAAACAACAAAGTTCATAAGATGGAGCAAAGGCTTTTCACTTCACTCCCAGAGACTGACAGCTAGCTACGTATACTGACTCTTTCAAAGTGGCAGCACTGACCCCAAATGCTCCACGATTACTATTCCATGTATGAAGAAGTGCGCCAAGAGTTGAAGCCAATTTCTGTAGTGGCCAAACAGTGGAACTGCATCTCCTAGGTCCATCACGTGATGCAGTTGGGCCCAAAAAGACCCTTTTCCATTGACTTACATGGGGAGAGAGTCGTCTGTTAATCAGTGGATACATTTTTTTGAGTATTACAACCACCATAAAATGATTCGCTTCCCTTATAAGACTGTTAGGAAACATCTGATAACATTTGGAAAATCTCTATGAGCCGCAAGATTAAACCATTTTATCCCCATTCAAGTTAGCAGAGCACTAAACTGGAGGTAGACGGCTCAGCCAACAGAGTCACTATTGTGCCTGCTCTAAAGGCCTAATGATGCAGAAGCAACGATGACTGTAATTTTAAACCGTGGAAGAAGAGCATATATGGCTTCATGCACACATTAGCATTTTCAAAACCAGCTAATCTAATTAGTTTGATTTAGCACAAAGGCCAGAAACAGGGAAACAGGTAGCCTTCATAGCACCTCTAAAACTCACTAAATAATATTATATATCTTGTTCGTTTAATCCGACCAAAGAATATACAAAAATAAAGGGTGTAAATAAAACCTGTGGTTTTTTACATGGGTTTATACTTTTATTTTTTGGCCAGAGGCATAAATACGTCAATAAGCTATGTTTTCTTGTATGAAATAAACAAACAAGATATAATGTGTTGGTTAATTAGTGACCCAGAGCTGCTGGTAGGAAGATTGTTACCTTTGGACAGATCCAGGCTAGATGTTTCCCCGTTTCCAGTCTCTGTGCTAAGCTAAGCCAACCAGCTGCTGGCTCTAGCACATTTGACAGGTGTTTTTCCACGTGTTAATGTTACACTTTGAATATTTTACTACAACCTAGTTACTGAAACTTGTAATATTGCAGGACAATACCTTTTTTGTCTGAGAAAAGCAGTCTATTTTTATCTAAGAACAACAGTGTAGCAGCACAGCTCAGCAGTTTTTCTTGGTCTGCTGTGTCGCCTCACATTTACATATTGCACTGACACATTTTCTAAATATTTATATAGAAAGTGTATAATTCACATTGCAGTGTTGATGGCTCGAGTTGATTGAGTTCATGTTTGCGGACCCTTAGCCATTCTTAGTCGCTTGACCTACATTTTCACCACCCACTCTCCGACCATCCTGACCCTGTTTTTCACTGTGTGGTTGGATCCATTTGGCCCTTTCGTATCTACTTTCTGGGCACAGCACCACACTTTTCAGAGAAAGTCGTTTTACTGTTTACCGTGGCTCTGACTTTCATGCATACCCGTTCTGTTACACAATACACTGGCTGTGGCAGGGGCCTTGACCCAGTAGTAAACAATGGCTCTTCCAAACCCACAATTTCTGTATGTTAAGAATAACACGTAAGTCCTACATTTCACAAAAGTCGTCCAGTGGTTAATATCACAGCTGCTGCCTTGACTGAATGCAAGAGTGCTGGTTTGTAAAACCACAATCTCCCTATTTACAGATACGGGCTGTTAGCGTGACTGAGAGGCAGTTTTAACTATCGCTTCATTTATATAAAGAACACCATTAAAGACTTCTGGTTTTCACTCCGATTTAGCCTACAGGTCTTAAAATACTCTTTATGGTGTCTGTGATGTTGGTATATAAACCATATCCGCTGCTATACAATGTGTAGGCATGGGAAAACTAATGAATTTCCATGTTGTTGTAAAACTGCACACAAAGCCACAGCGGAGATAAATGACGCTGTATATCACAGGATGTTATGTGATTTGTAAAAATGTTGTTGAAAGAGATGAAACAACCAAAACACAGTTTGATCATGTTGAAAACCTTGTGTCCTTATTTAAAAACAATGTTATTTTTCTGTGGGATTCACTCGGCCACAAAGCCAATTAATTGCGTGGCTGGTTTAAAATAAAAGCCCGACTTGCGAAACGTGTCTGGAATAGCTTAAACAAATAAACTCTGGCTAAGAGACTGGTGCTTTTCAGCAGCCTTAACCCTTTGAGACCTGAGCAAATTTTTGATTTCTTTCAAAAACATTGGAAGAAGACAATAAGCAACTGATCCTGAAATTAGCAATAAATCAGTAAAAAGTCAAAAAATTATCTGTAAATCAGCACAGAAAAAGAAATTAAAATTTTTTTTTTATATATATTTCTGGTAATTTGCAGGACATCTCTTGCCAAGTTGCTTATTGTCTTTTTCCCCATGTTTTTAAAAGAAATCAATAATCACTTTGCTCAGAGTTCAAAGATTAAAATACCTCTGAAAGGCGTCTGAATACAGCACAAGAAAAGTGATGTCACTCCAGGCTTCAGAGTTCTGTGCTCTCTTTTTCCACAGGGCATTGCCTCCGATATCGTGCGATACATCGCCTTCTTCTCCTACTTCACAATCCAACTGGCCCAGCTCATCCTGTGCTGTTTTGCGGACCAGCCTCCAGAGGGAAAAACCGTCTTGGAAAAGGTAGGCAGAGGAGAATGTATCCCACTTCCGTCAAAAAAAAAACACCCAGGAAAGAAAACGCCTGAGCAGCTATCTTGTGGTTTTCAACTTTTGCTGTCAAGACATTTCTCCCCTTTTGGAGGAAATGATGTGATTCACCTCCCTCGCTCCTTCCACTCTCACTCCATCGCTTCCTATGAGGGGAGTGTGAATGTGTGTTTGTCGTTGTTCTCCTGCATACCGTCAGTGCGACTCATCAGTGTTGGATAACATCACAACCGCTGCTTAAGAGTCCGTGGCCGCACAGCAGCGCAGGCATTACTTAATACAGATCTTACTCAAACATGACGAAACTTTGTCGAGCTCAAACTGACTCAGAAGAGCTGACAGGTGAATGAAAATGAGCTTCCAATCAATCAAACAGACGTGTGACGTCATATTTACCCAGCGATAAACAATCAAAATAGCTGGAAAAGTCCCTAAGAAACTCTTGGCCGGCAGTGAGGAGGCTGAGGGTGCAGAAGCCGCAGTCTGGCGTGGTGGACACACCCATTGGTCGTTCCTTGGTGTGTCCTCCTTGTCTTCCTCCACCTCCTCCTCTCCCGCTCTGGCTAGAGTTACTCACAGGAAAAGAGGAAGTGAGGGGACTAAGAGTTAGAGCGCCGGTAATGAAGAGAGCAAACACCCTGGTGAGGGGGTGTCAGGGTGGAGAGATGCCATAAAGCGTGCGTGAGAGGACAAACCTCTCTGTGCGTCTGCGTGTGTGCTGCACTTGTCGGGCAGCTTGTGATGACACATTTCCGCTCTGTCTGACCTCAAAACGTCACCATGAGCTAACACTGAACTCTATTTATTCTGTCCTGTGGGAGTTCACGGCCTCTGCTCCCCACAATGGACCACCTGACTGTACACACATTAGCATCATTAAACACACTCCTTTAAGTGCGCCATTCAACCGACTGTCGAGCTGCGTGTGTCCCCGAAATCCTTTAAGTGGTGAGAGATTTACTGCGAAAACAACAGTGAGTCTGGTCTCTAATCTGTTGCAGAATCCCTGCCCAGTGAAAGATGCCTCTTTCCTGTCAAAGATCCTCTTCTGGTGGTTCACTGGGTAAGATGGTTCTTCAAAACCCCTTAATTTTTTAGCTTCGGCTGACTCACTCCAGCAACAGTTTGTACTTGTTTACAATAATATGTGTGTTTTGTTGACGATTACGTCAATGAATCATCTCCTCGCTCCCTCCTCAGGCTTGTTGTGAAAGGATATCGCACACCGCTGGCAGCAGAGGACCTGTGGACACTGAGGGAGGAAGACAGGTCACGGAAGATCATCTCTGAGCTGGAGGAGGACTGGGTGGACGAATGTGCCAAACTTCAAAAGTGAGAACGCCTGATAATTGATGTTTTGCAGTTTATAGGGGAACCCCAGGGGTTTAGTGAACTTGTTGGGAGACTCTCACGTGTAGTGCTATTTAAAAGTCTAAATTGTTTTGGTACGAGTTGCTGAGTGTTGGAGATATCGGCCGTAGAGATGTCTGTCTTCTCTCCAATATAATGGAACTAGATGGCACTCGGCTTGTGGCTCTCAAAGCGCCAGGAAAACAGATCTGAAAGAAATCAACAGCAATGTCTCTCTCCAGAAATCATGATCCAGTTACTCAAGATAATCCACAGATCTTGATATGATCAGTTACATGTAGGAACTATATTCTTTCTACCAAACTACACCCACCAACCATATCACAGTGTAGACAGAAATGTGCATGTACTGCTTACTTCCACCACTGAGCTAGCTAATGTTACAGCTCAGCTGAGAAAGACACCATTAATGTTTACATCTCGAGCTGTCACAAGCCTCTTGTCAATGAGTTGAGTCACGGTTCCCCCTGTGTTGTGATACGGTTGGCAGGAGTACTTCCATAGAAAGAAAATAGTTCCTACATGAAGCTGTTAACAACGAGGTCTGCGGATTATCATAACAGGATCATGAAGATTTTCTAAAATGTATTTAAGGGCGCTTTGAGCACCACAAGCCGAGTGCCATCTAGTTTCATTATATTAGAAAGAAGGCAGACATGTCTATGACCAGCATTCACTCTGCAACTCACAGTAAAATAATCTAGACTGATAAATAGTGGAAAGGTAAGGTAAGAGGGAAAATATGTATTTTTGATTCTGGGGTGAACTGTTTTTTTAAACAAGACTAAGAGTCTCACAGTGCTAACATGTTTAGTTTAGCCTATTATCATAAAATTTGCTAATAAGCACAAAACACGATGTACAGCTCAGGCTGATGGGATTGTTGATAGTTTTGCAGCTATTTCATCACAAACCTGATTTCCAAAAATCACTACATTTCTCATAATGTAACCAATAGCCAAGATAATCCTGATGAAAATATAATCTTAGTCACATATCCTGAGTTATTTAAATCTCTCCATCTAGAGTCACAGAAGACACTAAAAGAAGGACACATCATGTTTTCAATATGTAGTGCTCTTCGTGGAAAGCAAATTGACTTATTTAGATCAAATCTGCTGTTTTAACTGAGCCCTGTGATTGACGGCCTTATCTTCTCTTTATCAGCTTTTAGTTGTACCATGAACAAACACGCAGCACAGGACTAAACCTCACAGAGAAAAGACACGTGCAGGATATGCACGTTTTCGTTTTCCTCCGGCTCATAGGGCTTGCTACTTTGACTCTGGCGTGTGATTCACCATATAGTGTCCTGCTATTGTCACAGCTTGACAGCCAAAGAATCAGCCCCATTTTACTGCAGTGTGGTCAAACGTCGGTTGAATTAATGACCCGAGCAGAGCATGACTTAGCCATGATTGCGGTAAATCGAAATTCGGGACATCTCATCACCAGAGGCATTTGGGGCCAAAAATAGCTCCAAAAGAGTCCCTTGAGGACAGTACCATAATGTGAAGAAAAGAGCCCTGTGCCATAGCTTGTTAACATGATCCAGCGCTTTGAAGATCCCTCGTTAAGTCCAATAATTATGTCAGTGAATAATACTTTTTACTGCTGGCGAATTCTTGAGTCCATCAGTGACAGTCTGAAGATCAACAGGGATTATTTTTTCACAATCTGTTTTACATTAAAGACTTAAAAGGCGCCAGCATCATGTTGGGGCATCTCTGACACAGATGTGTTGTCTGTAACTGCGTGCACTCTCTCCCTCTGGCAGGCAGGAGAAGGCCTTAGCGTCGGGCGTGGCGCTGGGGAGCAGATTGCCAGACCAAGCTCAACTCCTCAGGAAGCTGCAGAAGGAGCAGAGCTCCGGCTTCTTCCTGCTCAGGACGCTGGCACGCAAGTTCGGCCCATACTTTCTGACCGGTACCCTGTGTATAATATTCCACGATGCCTTCATGTTCGCCATCCCACAGGTGCTCAGGTAAGACTTACAGGAAGAGTGCACCAAAAACCTAAATCTGCTCTCACCATGAGCGCAATCTGGCAATAAATAGCTGTGGTGTAATTTGTCAGTGTTTGGAGATATTAACTGTACCTCGACCCAGCACCATGAAGCGCAGCGGTGTTTGGTTTGCGGTGCAGACAGCGGCCAAAATAACAAAATAATCCACAAAAAATCTTGTGTATAGTTTGTTTTGCATCAAGATAGAAATCTTGCAGTTGTGCTTTGATAAAAAAAAAGTTCTCAATAAAACCGCTCATAAGAAAGTTGCAATCACAAGTGACTTTATTTGGAAAGAGATGTTGTTGTTGAGTTTTTCAAATATAACTTTTTCAGTGCTCGGAGTCCCACAAACCAAATGGCATTGAATGCACTGTATTAAGAAAAGCTGCAGCCAATATTTCCAAACCTCAGCTTAGACTGAAATTACCTGGATGAACTGCAGTCCAGGCCAAAGTAAAAATAGGTTTTATTGTGGTTTTGGGGGGATGAACTCTCCAATTCCGCTAAGAGATTTAAGTGAAAGAGATTAGATTTTCCTGGTATGATCATTTAGAGAAACATGGGTTTAGCAAATAAAGGCAAAATAAAAACACTTAAGATATATGTTACTGTGTCAACAACTCCTCGGTTATTACCTCAAATATCACCTTCATTGTCTTGTTTCAATGATTTGTGACTCAGACAACTAAACAACAACAGAAGCTGGCAACAGTGAAAACAGGTCATGGCCGACCCGCCACCCGCCACACAGTCCCACTAGCCAGACTGGAATGTTGTTGTTGATGCACAGCTCAGAATCAGTGGAAGTGTTAATTACGGTCATGGAGCTGTGAGCAGGAAAAGTAGACGAGACCACAGAACCTCTGTGCTCCAGTAAGGAGGACAGGCGGAGAGCGAGAGGAGGCTCTAAATGGCAGAAATGCTGTCGGGCCACAATAAGGGAGCCGCTGGCCAAGTGTGAGGGCAGCCCGGCCACAAGCTGAGCACTGTTGTGCAACCCGAACTACTTTGTGCGGACCAGCCAGCCAGCCGCCGCAGCAGCGCTCATGGCCACTGGTTTAGGGAGCACAATGAAAGTCCCATAATACCACACTGAATGAAAAACACAGTAAAAAAAAAGCATGTTGACAGGGTAAAAAGCTGTTCATTCATTGCTTTCCAGGGAAATTCATACATAGAAATAGGGTTTTCATACAGTATGGTCATGACCTGTAGGTCCAGTGTGTAGGAATTATGGGGATATATTGGCAGAAATGGAACAAAATACAATAAGTACGTTTTCTCAAGTGTATTATCGTCTGTGTAAGAAGAAGAAGAAAATAAGAATCATTGTGTCTTCATTACCTCAGAATGCGTCGTTTATATCTATACGTCAGTCTCACCCACAGTGATGTTGCACCGCCATGTTTCTGCAGTAGCCACGAACAGACAAACCAAACACAGTGGTTCCAGATAGTAGGGGTGGGAATCACCAGAGGTTCCACAATATGATATTATCACAATATTTAAGTCACAATACAATGGTACTGCAATATTAAATGTGCTGCGATATAGTGAGTATTGCGACAGTGTATTGCAATCAGTCTGTTCATCCACTTAAATCATTTTTTTGCAGAAAATTGTATCAATTATTTTCTAATTCTAGTAGGCTACCAAGAGTTTTATAGTGTTTTGTAATATTAATAATTTATGTGATAAAAAATTAATACTTGGCGTCTATGTATCGATTCGATATTGCCTCGCAAAAGTATCAAAATGGTGGGACGGCCTCTAACTTCCTCTAACTTTTTGACCCGCATCCCTTTGTTGCATGTCACCCCCTGAACACAGAAGGAATTCTAACCCGGAGAAGTTTCAGCTACTTGCAATTTGCAATCCTCACCACGAGATGCCATGCCTTTACATAAGTGCACTAAAAATTGTGTGTCAACTGCTGAACATGCAGATTAATCTTCTAACTCTCTTCCTGCGCAGTCTTCTTCTGGATTTCATGAGAGACGAAGATGCTCCGCTGTGGAAAGGCTACTTCTACGCCACTTTAATGTTCCTGCTGTCCTGTCTCCAGTCCCTCTTCAACCATCAGTACATGTACACTTGCTTCACAGTGGGAATGAGGGTCAAGACCGCTGTTATGGGCTTGGTTTACAGGAAGGTAGGTAAATACACGGACATGTAGCCACTGACCTCTACATAATTTAAGTTTTAAATAGCGAAAACAAAAGCGGTCTCTCTTTTCAGACAGGAAAAACAGCATATGATGAAGAGCTTTTACCTAAGATGAATGATCATCTGAAATCTTTACGAGGGATTAAATTTATATCGGACAACTGAGGACTAAAATGTGTTTGTCTCTTTTGTTGTCCAGTCTTTGGTGATAAACAGTGCTGCCAGGAGGACTTGCACTGTGGGCGAGATTGTGAATCTGGTTTCGGCAGACACTCAGAAGCTCATGGACTTTGTGGTGTACTTCAACGCTGTCTGGCTGGCTCCTATCGAAATTGCTCTGTGTCTCTTCTTCCTCTGGCAGGTATGTCGAAGAGTTTTCACAATGGCGCTCATTTGTGCATTTTAACTGAAATGCCGTTGACACAATTTCATTCTTTGTTTTCATGCAGCACCTCGGCCCATCGGCTCTGGCGGGAATCGCCACTGTCATTCTCATTTTTCCACTCAACGGATTCATAGCGAAGAAAAGAAGCAAGCTGCAGGTAAAGAGCAGTTACTGGAATCCTTCACACTTTTCGCTCCAGTAGCCCTGACATCTGGCATGTTAGGTCAGGGATGCCACAGCTGGTTTAGATAGTGGCTGAAGAGCCGCGTGGGTGTTTGGCCTGGATGGTACATTCTCTCTTGTCCTTTTGATGTCTGCCCCATATAACGTGTTTGAAAAACAATGAAAGGAAAGGGTGGGCAGTAGGAGGACATCATTTTTCATTTCTTTGGAAAAACAACAGACGGTTCTGTAAATTTGGATGCCAATTTAATCGAACTTAGTCTTGAACGCAGTGACCGCATTCCTGGCCCCTTTGTTGTTTCCGTGTTGTAAAAATCACCAAAATGTAACAAGCAATAAATTCTTGCCGAATTAAACAAGCTCTATGATGTTCAGGAAAACTACAGCTGTAATGAGGGCAGACAAACCCATGTTCACAAATGCATGTATTTGCTTTGGTCTGGTAATTGTCTTTCCACTGTGCCACAGTTTTTGGTTTTTTTTTTTAAAGTAAAACTACATTGTCGGTCAACAGGAGATTCAAATGAAGTTCATGGACGGACGCATCAGACTGATGAATGAGATCCTGAATGGAATAAAGATCTTAAAGTTTTACGCCTGGGAAAAGGCCTTCCTGGAGCAGGTTTTGGGCCACAGAGAAAAGGAGCTCAAAGCCTTGAAGAAGTCTCAAATCCTTTATTCCATCTCCATCGCATCCTTCAACTCATCATCTTTCTTGGTAAGAGCCCCAAACTGAAACAGCTGCTAATAAGAAGGCTACTTACAGACCTCAAACTCACTGTGTTTCATGGGCTTAGCTTTGTACAAGGTCAATTAACATCATAATAGAAAAAAAAATAATTAAAGAGCTGTGCTGCTAGCGTGGCAAAAACAATGAAACAAAGCAAGAAAATGATATATTTGCGACCTGTTAAAGTTTCATATGTTCAGGAGCGCTTTCTGCTGAGTGCCTCAGACAGGGCGGGGAAGTCAAAGACTTCTGCGAGACAGACTGATGCATTGCTGTTGATTTTACTCTTTCTTGGGATATATTGACAATTATAGAAATTTAAAATAATACCAGCCTTATCCTTTGAACTGTGATTCTGAAGATTATCCATCTCACAAGTTTTTGCCTGTACAGGTAACATTAAGCATCTTTTTTTCTCCCAAGATTGCCTTTGCCATGTTTGGTGTCTACGTGACACTCGACGACAGGAACGTCCTGGATGCACAGAAAGTTTTTGTCTCAATGGCGCTGATCAACATCCTGAAGACCCCACTCAGCCAACTTCCATTCGCTATAAGCACTACTATGCAGGTAGGTGACATTTTAATATAAACTTGTGATGTTTGGAGATGTTTTGTCTATCTGTGGTGCCTGATGGGGTACTTCCATGGTCCCACATTAGGTGATATATTTAAAGGTCCAGGTTCATTAGTTTAAAAACGCCAGAAAATAAGAATTGTTGTGTTTTTGTCACCTTAGACTAGCCATTCACACCTATATATGAAGTATGTGCTTGTCAATCAAGTCCGTCATGTTTCTACAGACAAACAGAACAGACAAACCAAACACTAGTTCTAGATAGGTCCACTCCCATTTTCACATCAGCCACCACGGTTCTCCTACACATTTGGCAAACGGCAAAAGTCTCCGTTGGTTGCAGTCTACAACCTCACCACTAGATGCCATGTGCAGAGAAATTAAATGAAAAATATTTTGCATAAAATACACCTAGCCTTGTATGCATTGCCTTGTACCAATAAAATACTACTTTCCTCTTCTTGGCATTTTTAAGATTGTTGAAAGCTTAATTTATGACATTTTAATACCAATTAAGGCCTTTTTTCATTAATGAATTAATTGCTTTTTAAGACATTATAAGGAAAAACAGGGACCCTGAAATACTGAAACTAATAAAAACTAAACTAAAACTTAAAGACTTTATTCAGTAAAAACTCAAGTGAAACTGGGAAACCAACTCTGGAAAGTAACTGAAACGAAACTGAATGAAAAATTAAAAACGAAAAATAACGAGAAAATACAGAACTATAATAACTCTGCCATATGGTGGATGTAGGTCTAACCGCTGACTCTGTTGCAGGCCATGGTTTCACTGAGACGTCTGGGAAAGTACCTGTGCTCAGAGGAGCTCAAAGTGGACAATGTCTCAAAGGCTCCATTGAGTTCTGGTAAGAACCCCACCCATGTTCAAACTTTGACATGAAATGAACAAGCTACCATCCTGCGCCTGTTTAATTTAACCAATTTTCACAATTTGTTCCCCATATTGCCTGAAATCACAGGCTGCCATAATCAATATGAGCAGCCCACAAGATTTTGTTGTTTATATCTGTGGAGCACCACAGTCTTGTATGGATCATGTGCACTGTCACTTCCTGGGTCCCAGGCTGACTGGTAGACAGCGTAATTATAGGATGTTCCCATTTAGTGGTTGAACATAAATCACAGCATGAATTCAGACATATGAATCATGGAGAAATTTTTAAAAAATACTGCAGTCCTCCTCTGTCTGTACTCTGTCAACACTTCCTAAGAGAGCTTGTGAAAAAGCAACAGCTCTGTAATTTGTATGATTAAGCAAATTCACTTGTAATTACGCCCAGGCTGCACTCTGACGAGTAACTTCAAGGGGGAATTTTGTTTTGAAAGTTTGTTTGTGGCTCAGGTTGGAAGAACATGTCCTGTATTCAGTGTTTTATGCCTTTTTTCTTGTTTAGATGGAGAAGATGTGGTGATAGAAAACGGCACTTTCAGCTGGTCTGCAGAGGGCCCGCCATGTCTCAAAAGGTATGAGTTGTTTAAAAAAAAGAGAATAAAACAAATGACTAAATCTACAGTAAAAACAAAGAGAGACTTACAGTAGAATGACTTTCTTTGTTGACAGGATCAGTATCCGTGTGCCACGAGGTTCCCTGGTTGCTGTGGTCGGACATGTGGGTAGTGGAAAGTCCTCTTTGTTGTCCGCTATGCTCGGTGAAACAGAGAAAAGAAGCGGCCGAGTCACTGTTAAGGTACTGAGATCATGCTCCACGTGCAAGCTCTATTCCTAGTTGTGGGTTTTAATTTAATAAATATTGACAGTCTTTCTTTTAACATCTGTCTCCACAGGGCTCTGTGGCGTATGTGCCTCAGCAGGCCTGGATCCAGAACGCCACAGTTCAAGACAACATCATATTTGGCCGTGAGAAGCTCAAAACATGGTACCACCGAGTGCTGGACGCCTGTGCGCTGCTGCCCGATCTGGACATCCTACCTGCGGGAGATGCTACAGAAATCGGAGAGAAGGTACATGTAGCAACGGAGAAATGGGAATTAAATTAATCCTTTGAAACCTCAATAAGTTGGTCAAATTGTTTTCACAAACATGGAAGGACGGCAAAAACCAACTTAAGAATAATTGACACAAAAAATGACAAGAATTTTTTTTAAAGGGACAAGGAAAAAAATTTAAGGAAAATTACCCAAAAATCTGCAAAAAAAATGGAAAAAAAGTAAAAACAAAAAACCCCAGAATGACCTGAAAAAAGTGATTAAAATTCTATACATTTTCTATAACATCATTTAAAATGTTATTATGATAATTACAATACAGTTGTAGTTTCCCTAGATTTTTTGTTTTTTCCCTAGCTTTTTAATTATTTTTTTATATTTTTAAAAATCTACTACTTTCTTGCAATTTGTGCAACATTCTTATCAAGTGCTCGTTGCCTTTTTCCCATGTTTTTGAAAGAATCGAACAAATATGCTCCAGATTCAAAGGTTTAGAGACTTGTAAAAGGCATCTGAAAGCAGCACAAGAAAAGTGATGTCACTCCAGGTTTCAAAGGGTTAATCTGTGAGAATCTGTAATCAAATTCTGTAAGTTTTATCTAAACTTTTGAGTAATTGTGTCCATGCAGGGATTGAACCTCTCAGGTGGGCAGAAGCAGAGGGTGAGCCTGGCCAGGGCTGTCTACAGAAAGGCTGATGTTTATCTCATGGATGATCCTCTGTCTGCTGTTGATGCACACGTAGGACAACACATCTTTGACAAAGTCATTGGACCAAAAGGAGTCCTCAGAGACAAGGTAATGTATTTAACAAAACCAATTCAGTAGCAAAATGTCAAAACATGGTTTTACAATACCTACACCGAGCACGTGGCCAGCGCCATTGTTGTCATAATGTGGAAACCACCACTTTGCTGACACTTTAGTTTTCACGAAAGCCTCAATTCAGTGTTGGATTGTGCTTACATGCTATTTTTCTGACTTTTGTGGCTTGCTTTACAGACCCGCATCCTAGTGACCCATGGGATGAGCTTCCTGCCACAAGCTGACCTCATCCTCGTCCTGGGAGACGGAGAAATCACAGAGAGCGGCTCTTACCAGGAGCTCCTTAGCCGCCATGGCGCCTTCGCCGAGTTCATTCACACTTTCGCCAGCACAGAGCGAAAAGAGAGCGCCATTCAAAGAGGTGAGAAACACTGCAACATATCCTCATACAAGGGTTTGTATGATATCTAACATCCTACGAATGGCATTAATGGATGTGTTACTGAACAGGCCTACTGGACACAGGCCCAAAATGTAGGGAAGCCCCTTGCCTTTCACTTTCAAAATGTCACTCAAGCAAAAAAAGACTCAAAAGCACCACAAAAAGACACAAAAGGCTACTTAGAGATGCCAAGGAACCGCAAAGAGACAAGATAACAACAAAAACTGGAAAAGCAGGCAAAGAGAGACACGAAATGACACAAATAACCAAAACTGATCTAAAATTACCTCAAAGTCTGTGTGTCTTGCTCTTGTGTAGAAGAGGAGTTTGGGCCTTTTGCATATCTGTGCCCAGGAGGCCATTGTCTCATAATCTGCTACGATGGGGTTGTCACGTTATGTATTTCATGTTAAGTTACGTAGGTTGGGTAAGTTAGGCAAGTTAAGCTTTGCAGTTTGAGTTAGGAAAGGAAACATGGTGAAGACAAATGTTAAAATAACTTAAATTCACTTGTTTTCACACGGGACACAAACACCAGTCTTCTGGGGGAAAGTCCTGTATTGTTTAACTCCCATTACCACATTGGTCATGTGACTACAGCTTTCCTGATTACATTACATTACATTACACAGTGCATGAGGACAGCTTGACTTCAAGCAAGCACTCATCACAATTAAAAACTGTCTTTTTCTCGTAGCTGGTTCAAGGAGGTCCAATGCTCGTCTCAGCATGGTTGATTTCATGCCATTCTCCAGAGACTTGTCACAGGAGCAGCTCATTGGGTATGTAAACAAACCTTTAAATTGTCATAAAGATGTTTGGCATCCCAAGCATCTTTACGAAACTGACCTCTGACCTCCTCCAGGGGTGACACCACGAATACCAACCTGCAGAACATGGAGCCTGTATCTGAAACCGACCAGGAACAGGTACCTGAGGACTTGGGCAAGCTAACTGAGGCTGACAAGGCTCGTACAGGAAGGGTAAGTCTGAAACATGGCTTTTGAGCTTGCCAAATTGGGCATCAGTAGCCCAAAATCAGTTTTTGCAGCTTTGCAAGAACATAAAACATAAAATTGTTGATATAAAGGCAAACCAGCGGAGAATGACTGGTACATTTTTTTTTGTTGTTCTACAACAGGTGAGGTTGTCGATGTACAAGAAGTACTTCAAGACCATCGGCTTGGCCATCATCATTCCCATCGTATTCCTGTACGCTTTTCAGCAAGGCGCCTCACTGGCCTACAACTATTGGCTCAGCATGTGGGCTGACGACCCCGTTGTTAACGGCACCCAGATCGATGCAGACCTCAAACTGACTGTGTTCGGGGCACTGGGCTTTGTACAAGGTCAGTTTATTAAGCTCATGGCTCAAACTCTACAAATAAACAGTTGACAGTGTTTTTGTTAAAGAGGAGTGTGTAAGATTTAGTGGGGGATTTCATGGCATCTAGTGGTGAGGACTGTAAAGTGAAACCAGCTGAAACTTCTCCCATTTAGACTTCCTTCAGTGTTCATTGGTCAGGAGCTTTTTACTGGGAGCCACATTATTCGCAGAGATCTATTCCTCTCAAAAAAAAAATAAACCAGGTGATAAAAAATGGTTAAAACAACCTTTAAAGTTCACCGGATTTCATCAAACATCTTTCACTCCTCCTCAGGTATCGCCATCTTCGGTACAACTGTCGCCATCTCCATCTGCGGCATCATTGCCTCCCGCCACTTGCACATGGACCTGCTCATCAACGTGCTGCGCTCTCCCATGTCTTTCTTCGAGTGCACGCCCAGCGGCAACCTGCTCAACCGCTTCGCCAAAGAAATTGACGCCATTGACTGCATGGTTCCAGATGGCTTGAAGATGATGTTGAGCTATGTCTTCAAACTCATGGAGGTCTGCATCATTGTGCTGATGGCGACGCCCTTCGCAGCCGTGATCCTCCTGCCTCTCGCTTTCCTTTACGCCTTCGTCCAGGTACATTTTCCCACCAACATTTCAGCTCACCACGAATGACTTTGATCTTTATTTTTCTTTGGCATTTGTATGTCTGGGTTCCATTTCAGAGTGTTATTGGAAAGCTCCGCGCTCCAAAACCAACCCTGCTGATTTTGCCATTCACTTGTGTTTTGTTCCCCCACGTGCTGACATAGATGTAACACACATTCACTATGAATTATGGGAAAGCCCTCAGCGCTCCCTCTTGGTTTCACTCATTAAAGCCGGCGTTTTTCTTTTCCACTGTGGGCTACAGAGCTTCTACGTTGCCACATCCTGTCAGCTGCGGAGGCTGGAAGCTGTGAGCCGCTCGCCCATCTACACCCACTTCAACGAGACGGTGCAGGGCGCCAGCGTCATACGGGCCTTTGGCGAGCAATCCAGGTTCATTCAGCAGGCTAATGAGAGGGTCGACTTCAATCAGACATCCTACTTCCCCCGATTTGTGGCTACCCGGTGAGATGATGTGCTATGATTATGATGTGCTTTCATTTCATTTATACATTTTTTTGCTCGGTTGCAGTTCAAGAAGGATGGCAGTGATTCATAGCACCAGTATTTGCTGCGATTGCTTTATGTTACATGGTTACACAAAATGACTTCTGGCTTTCGTAATGGGGACACATTTTGGTTCTTGCCTTCCCACAGCTAAATCCATTTTTTATCCGCAGGTGGCTGGCAGTCAATCTGGAGTTTATTGGTAATGGTGTGGTTCTCGCTGCTGCCATTCTCTCTGTGTGGGGAAAAGGAACCCTGAGCCCAGGCATAGTTGGTTTGGCTGTGTCACACTCCCTTCAGGTAAGAGACCACAAACACACATTCTCACACAGTAGCTCTGAGTGACCTCGCCAGCAGGTCAGCATAAACACTTTTACAACAATAAACACAAACACAACTGTCACACACCACAAAGGAGCAAATACAACATCCAGTTAAAATGCAATACAAAAAAAATTGTCATAATCAGGGTTATTATGGTCATGGAAACCCAAATTATTAATGGAATTTCACCATCACATTTTCTATGCCTGGAAAAGTCATCAAATTTATTGAAAATCACTGTAAGTTTTGCAAAAGTCATTGAATTTTGTTGTGTGTAATGAAATTGTTACAGTAATCTCCCATGAATACCCTGCAACATAGCAGCTAATTTATTTTCAGTCACTATAGATAAATGTACACCAATATGCGTTAAAGGGGGACTTTTTGTTTACCATTGCGTAATATTCCCCTCTCGTCCCGTCTCTCCCTTCATGTATGCCAGCTAGCTGAAATTGTGATTATATGGAGTTTTAATCTGGTATGTTTGAAAAGCGTCCGGCAAGTAGGTCAAGGAAGAAAAAAATGTCATTACAGGTCTTTACAAAGTCATGGAAAAGTTTTTAAATTTTGTACATGAACTTGTGTGGGAACCCCGTATATGAAAACCAACCAATCCTTAAGTCTGTGGACATACAAAAATGGCCATGTAGCTGCAGAATAGAGTATAAAGTGTACGTGATTTTCACAGCCAGTAATAAAACATAAAGCACAACAGCATACAGTGTCCAACTTCTCCAGACACTGGTCAGGTGCACTCATTAAGAGAAGATCAATGTAGTTAAATAAAGGGGAAAAACTGCCTAAATTGAGTGTTTCCTTGCTGTTCTGGAGATGATCCAATACCCGACTTATTAACATCAAAGAATTTCACACACCACGCAGCACTGCGGGACTTCCCTCCAGTCGCAGGCTGCATGTGGCAATTAGAGGTTAAACTGGAAAAAGTGGAATATAAATACACTGCTCTGCTCCATCAGCAAATGCATTTTTAGTCAGGATAGAAAGTGATTTAAACCTCTACAACATCTACACTATTCAAAAAACATCTTAAAAGTACTCTAACGATTTAAAGATTCATAAAACTTTGTGGCTTTGTGTGTAATGCATCTCAACTTGTATTTACGAATACCAATATGTAAACTTTATTGTCCACAATGTTAAAATTTGCCTTTGGTTTCACCAAAACACATGCCATAAAGATGCACATAAAAATGAGCCTTCACCATAGCACATCCCATAAAAAACACACATACAACAACATACTGTATGGGCTACTTAAAAGCAGAAATACAAAGCACAATAAGAAGTCTTGGTAAATTCATAAAAAATAAAATTAACAACATACAAGTTAGTGATATACACAATATATAAGTGGTGACCTACTGTGCAAAGAGTGGTAGTAAAGTATTAGGATTAGCACCCTGTATCACAGTCCTACTTGGAGATCTAAGTTTCATTTATTACCTTAATTTATTTATAATTTACTTTGTTTACATTTCTATTAATTTTGTATTATTGCTTTGTCTTGAAATGATTAATTATGAAATAAAGTATAATTATTGTTAATTAATAGGGGATGTATCTTCATAAGCCACCTTTGGCTTCTAAGCTCTCCTGCACAATGTTCAACCTTTTTAAAATCATTGCAGTCTTTTTTTACATGTATACATGTATGTGCAAATAAACTAAAATAATCCTCATTGTGTTGGACATTGCAGGTGACTGGCATCCTGAGTTGGATCGTGAGATCCTGGACTGATGTGGAAAACAACATTGTTTCTGTGGAGCGAGTCAATGAGTATGCCGAAACCGCTAAAGAGGTCAGTGTTCCCATCCCGCTCGTGCAAACATATCACTGCTCAGGACACCTAATCCAACACCAAACAACAAGAGGGCATCTTTGTTTTGTACTCACATTTTCTTATTGTCTCATTCAGGCGAGTTGGAGTATAGAGGGAAGCTCTCTGCCCCAGGCTTGGCCCCAGAGAGGTACCATCGAGTTCCAGGACTACGGGCTGCAGTACCGTAAAGGTCTTGAGTTGGCTCTGAAGGGCATTACCTTGAATATTCATGAAAGAGAGAGGGTGAGTCATCTTGTATGAAAAATACTCTTTACAAGGATTACTTACATTGAACTGAAATAGAGTCACACATAAATTCTAAATAAAAACATCTTTTCTAGGTTGGAATTGTGGGTCGGACAGGAGCAGGGAAGTCCTCCCTTGCCTTGGGAATCTTCAGGATCTTAGAGGCAGCAAAAGGAAAGATCTTTATCGACGGAGTCGACATCGCCGACATCGGACTCCATGATTTAAGATCACGCATTACTATCATCCCTCAGGTGGGACGAAAGTAATATTATAAACTGAGCCCTGTCTTTCATTGTTTAAACTGTTTATAATAGCTGCAATCGATAATTAAAGTGAAATAAGCCAGTCTTCACTGTAATAATCCTGATACCAGTGATGACTAACATCTGCTTTGTTCTCTCCCAGGACCCTGTGCTGTTCTCAGGCTCCCTCCGCATGAATCTCGACCCCTTCGACACGTACACCGATGAGGAGGTGTGGAGGTCACTGGAGCTCGCTCACCTCAAAACCTTTATCTCCAACCTACCCGACAAACTCAACCATGAATGCTCAGAGGGTGGAGAAAACCTCAGGTAAACAGATATACAACACACAAACCACTGTCTATTGTTTGCTTAGTTGGTCACCGATATGTTATCATGGGGATGTCTGAATGTGACGTGCAACTCTGTCCCTCTCTTTTGTCTGTGCAGTCTTGGTCAGAGGCAGTTAGTTTGCCTGGCCCGGGCCCTGCTGAGGAAAACCAAGATCCTTGTTTTGGACGAGGCAACAGCTGCTGTGGACCTGGAGACAGACACGCTCATCCAGTCAACAATCCGCACACAGTTTGAAGACTGCACCGTCCTGACTGTTGCTCACCGCCTCAACACTATTATGGACTACACAAGGTAAACTGCAATCCACTGCGTGATTGATATTTTGGCATTTTAGTGGAGTGAAGCTGAAAGCCTTTTTATTTTTTTTAATGATGATCAGCCAAAACAAAAACACTGGGAATCTGTAATGCATAGCTGTTATTATTTTTTTAAATTTTAGAGAAAAAACAATGCATACAAATTCAAGTATTTTAAGTTATTTTCAGCTTTTTTATCAAACAACTACCTACAGTTAACCGATGCAAAAACTGACAGCTATATTGCACTCGTAAACATTTTTTTTTAAACTTTTGTTTAATCAGACAAAAATGAACATAGGCCAAATTCTTTTTGTGCATGTCATTTTCGTACGTACAATAAAATAGAAAACAATATTATGCTAAAGAGTAAAAACTACTGCCCCACTCATTAAAAGAAAAGTTAAATTTACATGGATTATACACCATGCATACAGACAAAAAGGCATGAAGATACTCCAAAACTGTTATGAACTGTAGCAAGAACAGTTAGTGGCAAGGACTTTTGTTCACCTTTGCTTAAATCAGTTCTTGCTGTGCCTTCTGTTCACACGACAATGGCATTTTGGGGGCCTGAAAAAAACAAATTTTTGAAACTGGGAGTGCAATCTTTTGAAAATGCAACCCGTTCTGTCACCAGCAAGTGCAGATCCTGTGAGAACAGTGACGTCAGGGCCGCAATTTATGCGTGGCGTTCTTCTATGTTGTGTAATTACAAAGTTACACAACCAACTACTGGTGTGGCATGCATACTACAGCGTTTTAGGTTGTTTTTGCAGATCCAGGTACGCGAGGATCATTCTCACAATGTTACATGAATGCAGATTTTTTTTCATTCTTTTCATTTTTAGTAGTGTCATTCTTTATAAAAGTGGCCTAAAAATGTAGTTTTTTTGCACAGATACAAACTTAGAGCACGTGTACATGGGTAACCTGCCTAGAAAGACCTTGGGCATTAAAACACACCAGTGCTGCATCCTAGTGAAGATAAATATGTGTTGTATCAGATGTAATGAAAACAGTGGATTTAAAACTCCTCTTTCTCATTTTTTGCTGCTTTACAGAGTGATCGTCATGGACAGAGGTCTCATTTCTGAGATGGACTCTCCAGCCAACCTCATCGCACAGCGTGGACAGTTTTACCGAATGTGCCGGGAAGCTGGGCTGGTCTAAACCTTCACTGGGGCTTCGAACTTCAGAGCTACAGATGCGGCATCTTATTTGTGTCGCTTTCCAGCACACAATAAATTGGACCATTTCAAGCTTTGTGGCAGCTCAGAATGCCTCTCTATGCGGGCGTTGTCCATGAATCTCAAGAGCAGCTGCTGACGCTGCCTCTATTTGTTGGTTTTTGAAACACACAGACATGCTGTCCTAAAGACATTGTAAACCTCAGATGATGAACATTCAAAAGAAAGCTACAGCGGATTGTATAGAGTCTCAACGTTATAAATATTGTACATAGAGTAGCTGAGTCAGTTTATTCCATGAAAGGATTAAGCCAGGAGCTACAGGCTAAGAGTACCACAAATCTTACGGATTTTCATTCTCTTTTTTGAATGGGAGCTATCTTATTTTTGTAGTTTTTATAAGTGTTATAAAGCACATGACATATTTTTGATGTTGTCTCAGGCTTAACGTTGATGTTTACTCACTTTTTTATAGCCTTGTATACCAAGAAAGAGGCAATTTTGTAACTGTAAACTGATATAAGTCTATTTTGTCTTCTTGTCCCAGAAACTGGGGCAGGAAATACTCTTGACACACTAACCTTCAAAAGGTTTACCCTGGCGCATGCTGGGGAAGTGAGGTTTTCACTGCCTCCAAAATCTGAGCAGCCAATTTGGAGTTTTTATATGTCACGGAGAAAGAGGAAAACATTGTAGTGAGCCAACACATTAGCAATCGTCCAACTATGTTGTGGCTGTTGTTTATTTCTGTCAAAGTAAACACATAAAAAAGTCAATAGAGACCTCGCTGGTCAGATTTAACCTGACGCCGGTAGTGAAAACCACCATGAATGAAGAGAATGCCTCTTCAAAACAATGATGATAAATCTCAGTGTGATTGTGTCTCTGCCTCCACCACACAACTCAGGCCAAATGCAGAGAAGAATAAAAAAAAATCATTATTGTTGTTATGGTGCTGACATGACAGACTGTAAATAGTCCACGTTAACCTTTCCTCTCGATTCAAAGAAAGAACCCTATGAACTTTTCAAAGAGAAGAGGCATTTACTGTTTTTGTCTTACTGGTTTAGACAATACATTGTAAGAGAGACCCTATAGTTTATTTATGTCATATGACAAAATGTATTAAGTGTCCTTAAGATTCTGAGGATTGTATTATATTTATACTTTTTATAACAAGCTTGTTCACTTTTTCACATGTTAATGTACTGTCTTGTTCCATACATCATGCTGAATAATAAAATCTATTTGAAATGACAGTGTGGTTATGCTTGAATCCATAACTTTGTAAATACGTATGAGGGCAGGGTGCCCAGTAGCTCACCTGGTACAGGAGGCACCACTTGTGCTGAGGCTGTGTCCTTGTCACAGCAGCCATAGGTTCAATTCCAACCTGCTGCATGTCTCTCCATCTCCCACTTCCACACGTAAACTGTCCTATCAAAGAAAAGCAAAAAGCCATAAAAAAATCTTTAAAAAAGACTATGAGTGCAACTTTGATAAAAAAAAATACTTTCAGTCAGTTCTTTGAAAAACACATTTGAATAAAAACAGAGTTTTATCTGAAATATGTGTTGAACACAGACCAAGGCAAGTCCACCCTCCACGCCAATAGTGTGAGGTCAGTTCTACGTCCATTGTAATTTAAAATGTATATAAACAACGTATCTGAGAGTGGTGCTTAGGTTTGCTGCCGTATATATGCCAATCATTTATACATCTGCCATAACACCTAACAAGCTCACTAAATCCTAACATGCTGTATCACAACTTGAGTCCTCTTACTTGAAGGGTAACTTCAGTATTTTTCAACCTGGACCCCATTATTCCATGTTTTTGTGTCTAAGTGACTAATGGGAACAATGTTTTTGTGAAACTGGTCCAGAAATGAGCGAGAGGGCTGTAGCTGGCAGCCGCAGAACAGGCTGTAATGGAAAGTTAATGGACAATTCTGCAAATTATATTCTCTAAAAATGCTTGTTTTTGCCACTGACAAGCTCAGGTTGTTATTATAAGTGTCAAATGACATGAAAGGATCCCAACAGAGATAGAGCTTTCTTTTAAAGAGTGAGATCTTTTTTATTTGACCAGAAACTTGCTATCTCCATACCTACCATACTACATTTAAATAAACAGTAATTTTGTCATTGTAAAATACACTTTCACACACACATTCAAAGTCACTTAGGTGCTGCACTATATATTTAAATGGAGTCTGGTGGAGTCTGGTGGGTTTGCAGATAGTGATTTCGTGACTGATTAGGCTCCATGTTGAAACATAATTAAGTTAACCTTTGATGCTTAATGTTAAAAAAAAGACTGCTTGGATCTGTTTTTCTATACAGAAACAAAATGTAAATCTTAAAAAAGTAATGCATTTTACACTGACCTGGTATCTAGTGTGTAGTATTAACTTTAGAGGACAAAGAATGTACTAAAAAAATCAATACAAGAATGAATAAATTATATATATACACAGAAATAAACAAAAAAACAGATAAATGTATAAGTAAATGGATGAACTTTTATAATTAAACAGGACATACATAAATATCTACATTGTTGTACAACTACATTATTTCTGTATTTATTACTAGACTTATATATTGTATATTCACTTATGTAATTATTCCTGCGTTTATTTAAGCAATTATTTATTTATTTTTGTATTAATTAATGTTTAGGCCTACATGATAAACATTTTGGAACATGCATGCTGTAAGGTGTGTACAGTTTGGATGTATTGTTTTAGAAGTTAGTTGTAGTTATACATCTCCTTCACTAGAGAGCAGAAGTCCATTGTATGAACAGCAGCCAACAGTCGTTTGTTTACACTTTGTTGCAATGGCGACCATCACTGAACTCAAGTGTGGTAGGTAGTCACTTTTATTCATGATTTTGCACACTTATTTTAATATTTAATCAAATTGGAATAGATAAACGACAGATCGTTTTACTGCGCACATTATACACATTCATGGACACACTTGTTTGCTTAATTAACGTTAGTTTAGCCATAACAACTTGATGACCTCGTGTGTACGTGTCTTCATTCAAAATTTTACCAATTTACATAGCAAAGAGGTACCAGTTATCAGAAAAATGGCGCCTCGAAGTAACTCAAGGCTGTCTGTAATGCTAAAATCTGTATTTTAATTCGGCATTCATAAATACAACCTAGATACCACACCAGTGTATGTTTGAATGGATTTAAAACTGCTCGCCAGCTTTACAATAGTGAGGAGAAGCTAGCTAGCTAGGTTAGCTACGTTGGCTAATGTTTCGTTACTATGCATGCTTGTTGTAAAGTAAATTAATAAAAGCAACACCATTTAAATGATTAAGTGTATTCCGATATAAGGCCATGTTCGTAATGCTTCTTGTACGATATTAAGTCACATTTGAACAGACCTGTCGTCGTCAAAAAGTAAGGGAACGTTAAATTCGCAAATTTATGAATGGAGTTTGGCAAATATTAGAAAAGACCGCCCATTTGGGTAAGTGTTGACGGTAAATTAGCGGAATATATTTACATACCTCAACACAAAGCAGGCTCCCAGTCACGTAGTCGACGGTTAGGTCCACAAATTTGGCTCTGGACTTGTTTTTAATCCAATAAAACCTGAATATTTCAGCCGTGAGGGAAACGCTGGAGTCCCGTGGTGTGCTGGGCCAGCTGAAGGCTCGTATCCGGGCGGAGGTGTTCAGCGCCCTGGATGACCAGCGGGAACCTCGGCCGCCGCTTTCCCACGAAAACCTGCTCATTAACGAGCTCATCCGGGAGTACCTGGAGTTCAACAAGTACAGGTACACCGCGTCAGTGCTGACGGCAGGTGAGAAAGACAGGATACAGGTTTCACAACACATCTATAGATGTTTTCACAGTAAACATCTGTACCTGTCATAGTAGGAAAAGCTCAGATTGATGACACTAAAGATGGTTCAGTTCCATTAACTGTCCCAGTAAGCTATACCAGTGAACCAGCACCAACAATATCAGGGCTGACACTAAACGGAATGTAGCTATTATAAACGTTAAATACACCTGTGCTTTTCTTACTATGACATAAGAAAATATCCCGAAACAGGCCTCTTGTTTTCACAGGGTTGTCTGAAGGTCCCTAAAGTCTTAATATGTCTTAAATCCAATTTTAAAAATATTAGGCCTAAGCCCTTTAAAAAGCTGAGCTAATTGGTTTGATTTGTTTCAAAAACATGACAAGAAAGCCATGCACAACTTAATAAGACATGGCCCAAAAATTAGCCAGAATACAGAAGTTTGAACACACTCTCATTAAATAAATGAGAGTGTGCATCTAAACTATTGACTGGTGCTGTACATATATATATATATATATATATATATATAAATATATATATATATATATACACACACACAAACACACACACACACACACACAGATAGATAGATATAGATATATAAGTATAAATTATAATATTAATGATATGACATAGCTTTCTGGAAATGTTCTCTCTTTTTTTGATAATTTTCTAATAAACTCCCCTCCCCCCTTTTTAATCTAATTTTCGGATCATTTTCATCATCTACTGTCTGTGGATGAGTACCTCATATGACTGCACTTCGTAGACGCCCTGTTTCACAGACAAGGGGGGGAAAGTACCACAAAATTGTGATGCACCCCATTAGCTGTCTATGTAGTGTCACGTAAATGTTTGTGGTGGCACCTTTTACTAAGGCATCACTTGGTATGTGTCGAAAATATTATGCATTTTGTGGATTGTGCTCTTCCAAAGTGTACTGGACTGATTACTTTATGGTCACTGAGCAAAAACAAGGTTTTTTAAAAAAAAAAAACTGAATGGTTTTATACAACAAACAAATTTCTATTCCTGCCACTGTTTTTGAAACTTAACAGTGACCATTGTAGAGCAAAGTTCAACCCTAAACTCAGCTGTGTTTGTTTTCTCAGAGTCCGGCCAACCTGAAGTTCCCTTGGACAGACAGTTCCTGGCAAGTGAGCTGAAAGTCACAGAGGATATGAGCTCCAAGTCTGTGTAAGCGCAGCAACAAAGTGTTCAAAGATTTACTGAACTTCCTGGAGATATGGTCAGTTACGGGATAATAATTTCATAAGCTCTGCGAATCATCACCATCTTCATAGTTCTGTCTTGAAGAGATTTTTAAATAATTTCAGCATGTCCTCACCTCGGCTTCGGAAAATCACAATGATTCATTTGTGTTGTGAAATTCTAATCCTGGAGGGAGGATTTGTTTTAACACACGTAACTCAGCAGATGCATTGTTGCCAGATTTGAGTGTGGTCTTGGTCTTGGTTTCTCGTTTATCATTATATGCCATCAGGGAAAAGTGAAAAACACACACTTAGAATAACTACTGATGAGTCATTTGAACTGAGTATGCACTCATGTAGATTATTTTATCTCACTCTGTCATTCGCCATAAATGAAAAAATAATCATTTCCTCATGTTTTTTACCTTACAGACCTCTCCTCTATGGTTTGGTGAGCCACTTTGTGAACAGTGGTGATAACAGTGGAAAGGTGTTTCTGCGAGGTTCCTCTCTGCCTGCTACCAGCAACACAGTCCCTGGACCAGATGCCTAAAAGTTGACACACATGCACACACTCTTATGGGAGGAATTAAGTCACAAAATCGTCTTGTCCATAGTTTTTCACTGTGTTTTTACCGGAGTATAACAACCATTACGGTACAGAATATTTGAATTCTGCAGGTAAAAATGCACAAATCCATTATATTTCTTTATCGTTGCCAATGATCCCAGATGGCCTTTTTTGGTTAACATTTAAATTTACCAGTAGTTTTCTTGATTTGCCTGAATTAATCCGTGTTGCCGTTCTCTCAATAATTCAAAGTTGAGATAATGTTCCTTGATGTTTTATGTATTTATAATAACAAATGTTTGATACATTTATATTGTCTATTAGTTGTTGTAAAATAAAAATTTTATATTTATTCACTTCATTGATTCAAAAATATTTGCTGAAGTGCTAGTTTTTTGGCGACCACATGGTGGCGGCGTCACCAAAGACAAGGCTGAGGACTGCCACTGACAGGAGGTTGAACAGTGATACTTAGTTTTAACCTGTTGTTGCCTCAGAGACACTATCTGTTCAGTTTTAACATGCAGCATTGTGCATAAAACCAGGGTGCTCTAATGCCATATCTAAAATGATCTTACTACTTTAATTATGTCAGATCAAGAATATAAGCATAGAGACTTAACTTTTTTTTTTTACTTTCGTAAACTGACAGGGTAACTTTGGTATTTTCCCACCTGGACCCAATTTTCCTATGTTATTGTGTCTAAATGAATAATGGGAAACACAATTTTTTAAATTGGTCCAATGTTGAGCAACAGGGCTTCAGCTGGCAGCTGTGGAATCAACAGCTGCATAATCCCTGTGGGCAATTAAGCACCGTCAGTGTACGTCCAGTAAGAGTGCTGGTTTTTCCCTCGACAGGCTCAGATTGTTATTCTGTTTCTGAAGACAGAGAGAACCCCCACAAAGGTAGATCTTTTCAGCAGAAACAGCATAGAAATCACTATTTGCAAACGTACCAGAACCCATTTAAATACAACTTAATTGTGTGTGAATAGAGCCAGCATATTTTAAAAGCTAATTGGGTAAATTAAGGGTTAATTTTAACCAAACCAGATTTGGTGATTGTTGGAACAGCGGAGAGACGAACCAAGACAGCTTTAATGAATTTTATTTTGTTTCTGTCAACTTTATGACAATAAAATTACATTTTATTTATATGGAGTCTAGAGGGTTTCCTGATAGCGATTTCAGGGATGTTTTCTGGTTAAAAAGGATAAAAATAAAAATAACTATTTATACTGTATAACACATTTAAAAACAGTGTTTACAAAGTGCTTGACAAAAAGAGCAAAGCAGAGGCAAGAAATCCCAGAGATTATAACAATAAAAGCCAAACAATAATGTCAAACAAAGGCCAGACGAGAATTAAGGTAACATTAAAATAAAGAGATTAAAGGTAGAAATGTGTTAGTAAAATACAATAGCAAAATAAAGGCAGAAAACAGAAAATATCCTTAATAATAATATAAGCAGGGTCAGGACAGAATAAAAAGATAAGTTCAAAGAAGCTCGTAAGGGATCAACATTTCTGTTATGTAGCTAGAGGCCAGACCCAGATGACCCATCTTGCTCTTTAACAAAAACAGTAATATTACTGGGATGTTTTCAGACACTTTGAGTTCTGATTTAAGTGACAAACACAAGAACTTTTAGTGGACATAAATTGTTGGTGCTCAGCTGCCTGCAGAAACACTGTAGCCTGTTTCTGGTCTCTCAATTTCAAATTTCAAAAATTGTTCTTCCAATTAGTTACTTAAACACAAAAACATGGGAAAATAGGGTCCAGCTTTTTTACCAAAGTTGCCCTTAAGTGTATTACTAGTGATCAGAATTGTTTTTGCAAGTACGAGTTCTTTTGAGCTTTAACAAGTTCATCACAGTTTGCTAAATAACCTGAAAGGTTTCTAAATAATTCATATTCCATTTCCTGTGATTGTCTTAACATACTCATTGTGTTGGCCTGTGCAGCCAAACCCACTCATGTGGCCCCCGCCCCAACGCTACTTGAGCGTTGTTGTCTTAAACAGTCCAATACCTCGTGCTTATTCAGATGTTTTATCTTGCTCTCTCATAGCTGGTAATCCACATGTTTATCGTGAGCTGCATGAGACATCCTCCAGATATTTTTATGTATCTGCTCTCCTGCTGGTTTAACTCTTTTGCTGTGATGTTTGCAGCTTAGGAGTCCTTATAACCACCATACTAGCTATTTCTAATACTAGGATTATATTAACTGTGCAAGGAAGAATGATGGTTTTACTCATAAGATACATCAACAATAATGCATTTACAAAAAAGAAACAAGCCATACAAAGAAAAACTGTCACATGTACCCTTTGCTGGACGGACAAACATCTGCTGCAACAAGCTGATGCTTTTTGCATCTCACTTCCTCTCTCACCATTTAAGGGAACTTGACATTCTTATCTCACACGACTTAAAGCCCCGAGTTTCTGGAACTGATTATCCACTTTGCCGGCCATTTATTTCTCAGGGTGATAACTTATACTGGGCGCAGAGTTGAACATAATACACGTCTACATTTTTGGGGGGCTTTAGAAGTTTACTTATCCTGTCTCCTCTACCATATCTGCATCTCTGATTCTTGATTGTAGAGTCTTTGATAGATGAGATCATAGCTCTCAAATTAGCTCATTGAAAGAATGAGGCTGTAATGTGCAGCACACAGTGTGTTTTGCTGAGTGCCAGTGCCTCTGATGGAGCGGGTAGCCGTAGAAAGAAAATGTAATGATATATCATCAGTTTACAAGATGATTCTACAAGATTTAATGTACACATAACTTTAAACAGCATCGCTTGTTGATCCCATTAGAAGCTATAATGTGTTGCTGAAAATACAGCATCATGTGGGACTTTTCGAGTCTGATTTTACTCTCTCAGAGAAAACACTACTTGCCCTTAAAGGCTGTGGCCCTGAGGCGCCTAGTTTATTGGCACCAGATATGAGCGTTCTCCTGAAAATGGCTATATAAGCGGAGGAAGTTGAACAATGGCACATGATTGTTCGATTGGCAGGGTGCCTGATAAAAGGTAGCGTTTCTCCTCCACTGTATAAATTAGTTGTGTGTGAGAGAGACAGCTGTATAAATAGTATTGAATGCAGTGGTCCTTTGACTGCAGCAGAGTGAACTGATGTTTGCCCCTGGGCTCAAATTAGAAAGCAATTGCATTCCAAGAGGGTCAAACATATCCATAAACATATTTTCTCTCCAATAGATGGCCTTCTATGGACATGGATTTGGAGAAAAACATTAAACATACAATATGTAAGAGATCTTTCCATCGCAGTTCATGTTTTTTGAATGTATATTTATTCTACCACATAGTGTTGAGGGAGAGTCCACATGTACACGACATCAACTGCTGTGTGATGTGAATCATGCCTACACTGACTAGCAAGCATTTTTTAATATGACAGATAAGATTTTATTTAGATATATTAAGTGTAATTCTTGATTTACTGACTACTGTATATTTAACCATCCTTCACTCTGACTTTTTATCCTTGCACACTCCCATTGCCTCCCCTCCTTTTTGTCTCTGTCGACTTTTCATACGTTTACTCATTGCTCAGAGGAATCACTTGGAGATTATTCTCCATCTCAGACAGCCGGGAGAGGACAATGTCCATGTCAAAGTTTAGGGCAGACTCGTTTAAGCAGATAATGCCAGCATATTTCCACTTAGCACAGTCGCCATTTCTACAAACCAAAACTACTTTACATTTGTACATTTCATATGTATTTTATCAGAGTTTCTAATGTGGTGTTATATATGAGCTGACCTGGGACGTGGAGGGGATGGTGGAAAATATGGTGAGACACCTGCTATGCTGCAGACCACTGTTCAGTATCACCAAACAACAAAACTTTTTTGCAACCCGTTGCTGATTTGCCAGCAGGGAAAGTGCCACAAATAGCACTTGTTGGTTTTTACCTAGACATCCCTGCTTGGTTGATGACATGAAAAATGGTTGTTTTTTACTGGAAAAAGCTTTTCTTTTTTTTTTTTTATGATGACATCACTGCGTTTTCTGCCAGGACGGCGCAATGAAAAAACTTTTTTTTTCTTCTTTTTTTTTAAACTTAGACATTACTGTGTTTCCTGCTGGGATAGTGGCACAAAATGCTGTTGTTTTTGAACAAGATATTGCTGTGTTTCCTGCCAGGATATTTGCATGAAAAGTTGTTGTTTTTGTTGACAGAGAAATTGCATTCATTTCCAGTGGGGATCCTGCCTCCCCAAAATGGGTATTTCAAGCCAAAACATGTCCTTTTCCCAACCACAACAGATTGACTGTTATGCCTAAACCTAACCATATATTAACTACATCGTTGCTGAAACATAAACTGCTTCATTATAATCTACAAATGTAACATATTCATCGTTTGAAGAACCATACAATACCTACATTTTTTTCTGGCAATTTGGTTGTTTCACTTGAACCTTTTGGGTTTTTTAGATTCCTGTCCTCCCTTATATCTCTCTTTGCATGGTACATCATATTAAAGAGAAATATTGATATGACCTTATCTCAGCAGCAGCCATTAAGTAATGACCCTGTGAGATATCTGTGGAGATTAGAGATCAAAGTAGAGGCATAGAGTTATTGCATATAGGAAAAATCATCTGACAGTTTATCTGTATTTAATAAGATTAAAAACAGAAATCTCAAACTGCATCTTTCATACATAAAATCTACACTGTGGAGTCTTCCTCTTAGACTGAAAGCACCTTAATTCCTCGGTGCACTAGCCTATATATTGACAGGGCCGTAAAACTTGCGTGTGTCACTGCTAACTTGTAAAGAAACAACTTTGTTTGTTGGAACAATGCTGTTGCTGCTGGACCATATTTAGTCACTGGGGCTCGGGGTGCTTGCCTGTGCTCGACTTTGAAAGTAACACAGAAAGCTGCCGAGATTCCATACAGACCCCACTGTCCTTATATGGCACACACTGCAACCTCTCTGCTCAGTGTATCTGCTGCTTTGTCTCCCTCTCCTCCTCCTCCTCCTCCTCCTCCTCCTCGTCTCGTTCTTCATCCCTCCCTCTGCCTTGTCTCTCACCCTGTCTCTCCGTGAGTTTTTCAGCCCTTGTTTCTCCTCCGTTAACGCCACCCCGCCTCCTTGATGTTGGCCAGAGGGAGCCCAGAGGTCCTCCATGTTGCTTCTTTGGTCTGTCACCAGGTTTCTCACACACACACTGCCGTGAGTCTCTGGCACAAAACAGGCCCTGGCTATCAAGCAGCAGCTTGATTTATTGAAGCAAATAGATTGGTGTCCTTATATAGGAAGTTCCATTGGAAGGAAGCTGGAAACAGGAGGATGCAGCAGGAGAGGGATGGAGAGGGGGAGGGCTGTTTGTGATAGTGGAATGCGACGTGCGTAACGATAGGGGACGTGTGGGATGTACACACACTTACACACATTCATCTTGTTATTCTGAGTTATGTTTCGGGGGGAATCTCTCTGGAGCGGTTACAGTAAAGGGGATTCCTGTGCTGAGGACAGCTTGCCTTATGAGGAGTGGGAGCAGATTGCATAATCTATAGAGAGTGGAACAGACACTAGATTTTAGTTGTTGTGTCTTCACCATATTAAAGTGATTCCTGTATTTAAAATAAATTTACCCAATATTCACGAGATTTAGTATCCTGAGAACAGCAAAATGCGCTGAAACAGAAAACAAATATGTCACACAGTGTCTGATGAGGTTTACAAAACTTAACAATAAAAATTAACAACCTCATCTGTGCGGAAAGAAAGTGCTCATTAGGCCTTTTTCACAGATGTTATTTTTTGTATTTTTTGTATTGTTTTGTAAGATATATAAATATATATATATATTATGCCTTTAATGTATAAGAAAGACTTTGCATGAAAGTGGGAGAGAGAGATAAGGCGACATGTACCAAAGGGTCAAGGCCGGAATCAAACTTGCGTCACAAACTCTGTACATGGGGTGCCTGCTCTAGCCACTGAGCCACCGGACACCCTCTCCTCAGATATTATTGTAGTGGCATTCCTTCTGCGTGTCAAAAAAGTCACCGTGGAGCTGTAGGCACAGTAACTTAAGTCTGACACGAGCGACAGAAGAAGCAAACTAGTTTCAAACCTTTACTGAAAAAAAAGTTTAAATAACATTCAGTCACACCATAGAAAAACAAGTTGTTCCCATGCTTCATGCAGCTCTGTGATCAACTATACTGCACATGACGTCAAGATTAAAGGGAGGGTCCTGACAAAATCCAACATGCATGCATTTTTATATTTTTATCTTTTTACATTTTTATATATGTTCTATAGTGTCTGAAAAAGAATTTTTATGATTGATAAATTAATTCATATTCTCATATTGTGGCTCTTACAGTTATTTTGAGAGGTCACAATAGTAAACGCAGAGGTGTAAATAACATTAACAATGACTTGCTGGCTCTTTGTTACACTGTCATGACTTTGTGGGACACTTGAATAGATATGAGCTATTGCTACTCTTTTTAATGACACATGTAGGCCTATTTCTCCCATTAGGAAAGTGATATTATTAAAATTAGCAGTCCTATATTCAAAATATTACCTGTGTTACAAAAGTCTTATCAGCAAAATGTACTTGAAGTGCAAAGAAATATCCATAAAAGAGGTATTTCACTGTGGGAAAGATGGACTTTGCGTGGGCTGTCTATGCAGTTGTAAGATTTAAGATCAAGATTACTTGATTTGTCCCTGGGGAAATTTGTCTTGGACATAAAGTTCTACTACATAAAAATCCATACATAGTGTAGAAACAGACATAACTTGCATAGCACAGAAAAGTGCAGACATAAAGTGCATTTGAATACATGTTCTATTAATTGGTAATCATAAACTACTAAGGCATTTGCATCTAGGCTGCATTTTTTTCATGCCATTGCATCTATAAATACCTGTCATTTATGACAGCATTGCGAGTCATCTTAATCTGAAGATTACTAACTATAGCTAGCTGCTGACAGATGTAAGTAGTAGAGCAGAGTTGGCCTATAAAGTAGCATAAACTGGAAGATAAAAATCCAAATAGGTTATCCACAAAAACTGTGTCAAATATAGAGCATATAAATTGCTCAATATAATTGTATTAATTTTTTAAAATTTTATCAACATTTTAATTGGCAGGACACTCTGACATGTACACAAACACACATCGGTCCATACACCCTCAGTACATTTTTTTTTCATTCATTTTATGTTTTCTACTATTTCATAGGCATTCTAAATTTACTTTATTGATCCTATGTGTACTTGTTCTTAGGATTATTTAATTGATTTTGTAATCCATTCTGAGGTGAGACTCTCTTATTTGCGGGTTTTCTGTATCTCACCTGCACAATCTGCTTCTGTTTTATTGTTGTTCTGCTGTTTTGTCTTTACTGTGCTAAATAAATAAATAAATAAACAAATAAATAAATAAATGTTTTCTCCATTTCCTCATTCACATCACCCCGTGTCCCTTTAAAACTGCCGGTGTCCTCAGTGCGCATGTCCTCTGCCTCCTGTCCCGCTCCTCGCGGATGCTGCCTGCAGCTGGACGATGATGCAGTAGGAGGTCCGGCTCGTGCGGCTCCACCCTCGCGCAGCCACGCGCAGTTTAAATGGTAAGCCTCCGAATTAGACGGGGGTCATTTGGACTGTTCCTTTGTGGAGTACCTCGTCAACGCCGGCCGCTCCAGACCCTAACTCTCCAAACCCAAAAAACTCCCCGCAACAGAATTTCTTCATACTATGTGAGTATAAGCTTTTCTGTGGAGTCGTTTTAAGAGTGATGCTGCACTGCACTTGTCTTCAGCTTGCATCCCTCTCACACTTGTTAATTTTAACTGCGTTTGAAGAAGAGGAAATTGTGGTGGTGTTTGCATGCAACATTGAACATAATGCAAGAAATTAATTTAATATTCCTATTTAAGCCATTATTTTTAGGAAAATATCAGTTTTAGCTTTACATTTCTAGACAGTTTGTCTTTCTTTGCAATTTGTATCACTTTTTAAAGTTCCTTTTTGGGTGCAGTCAGGTGATAAAGTAGCTACATTATTGAGTTTATATGTACTCTTTATTTATACAGAACTACATTTGTGTATTTAATCAAGTATACTAGAGAGTGAATTGGCTGTGAGCACTATATAAATCATGCTGCATTTACTGCACTATGCCGCAGAACATAGTAAGGAAATAAGAGGAAGTTAGGTCTGAATATCTCAGTTAACAAATGGGCTCAATTCTAACCATGGAGTTTCCTGTTTTCCAAATATGGTTGTATAAAGCTGTCTGCCTGTCAAACTATTGAAACTGTTGTGGCTGAAGATGAAGAAACTATAGCGAGAACTGATATTGTTCACACGTTTCCAATGAAACCTATCAGTGATGGTTTTGAAGGGGTAAACTGTCTTCTTGTTTATTTTAACTGTTAAATTTCTTCATAATTATGTACAAGAATGACAAGTTCAGTGAGATCCATATTCACTAGCCTTTGTCAGTCACCATATGAAATGGACATTAAACAGCAGCATTACTCTCATTTACACTGACAAGGACTTCTAGCATTGATCACCAGAAAATGATAAACTGGTTCTGGCCACAGTGTGACAAAATGCCAAGACGAAGACTGTTTGTGCTGTAAACTATGACTCATCAATTTTAACAGAGAAGGAAGTAACTTGTTGACGGTTTATTTGGTTGGCATTTTTGTATTTAAATGACACAGCTCTGCAGTCGCTGACATATGCCTGAGGACTTTTTTCTGTTTTCATGCTGTAATCCTATAATCATCATGCGAAAGCATTATAGAGAAGATGATACAGGAAGAATGTTTGTGGAAACAGCAGAGAGGAAATGAGTAAAATCATTCACAGGCCCTGCAGTTTGACCTATTTCACCCGCAACTAGACATAGGTCAGTCAGTCTCCTGGGTGACATTTCCATTTGTTTGTTATCATTTCAAATAAGGGTTATGAAATAAAATCATTGTTATGGGACACGTCATTGATTTGAAAGTATTCTTTCTTCTGATTGTGATTGATTTAGTCATCTTGACGTGCTTTGAGTTTGGTATAACACACTAGTTATAATGGAGTATCGACAATTAATCCCGTTGCGATAAATAATGTTAGCTTTGTACGTTTCAGCAAACCCCTGACACGTTATATTTTAATGTCATTATGTAATGGATACATCCAGAATGTGATGTGGTTAACGTGTGACAAGGTTTAGGCACAAATAGACGCTTTGTTATGGTGAGGAAAATATTTTGTTTTGGCTTAAAATGCAAAGTTCTGGGGGCACAATCCCAGCTCGAGAAGCAGCGACGTTTTGGTTAAAAACTATCCGCTTTCTGTAACACTAATGAAATATGTTTTTTATGTAATAAAAAACAACAACTATTCATGCCACTATCCTAACTAAAAATGCAGCAATTTCTTGGTAAAAAAAACAACCACTTTTCATGCCACTAAACCAACAGGAAATGCAGCGATGTCTCAATAAAAAACAGTGCTTTTCGTGCTACCATCTTGGCAGGAAATGCAGCGATGTTTCTGTAAAAACAACCCCTTTAATGCCACTTTCTCGGGAGGAAAAGCAGTGATTTGCAATGCTTTTCATGGTACTACCCCCACTGGAAAATAGCAACACATAACTGCAAAACGACTACTTTTGGTGCCTAGAAAGCCGCTGGAACTACAACAATAACTTGTTAAATCAAAACCAGTTTGTTATTTGTTGTCTGTAGTGGTCTGCAGATTGGCAGGTGTCTCACCAAGAGCTCGCACCATTCACCATCCACTCCACCTCACCATGAAAAAGTTCAGCTCATATCAGTTTAGAGACATTGATGTGATGCTATGAAACATGCAAACATAACATGTTAATGGATTTAATGTACAATGCCAAACATTTTCCTCTGGCAGCTGCGTAGTTTAGTCTAATGGCTAATGATGCATGTGCTGACAAACAGAGCTTTGTGCTGGCAATGAGCTCTTGTCATCCTTTACATTTCCAGTCAGACTGTATCAGCCTGTCAACCCCACTTCAGACTGCTGTCTGCAAGATACACTGGCTGAGTACAAAGCTGTGTTGACACAACAGAAAAAAAGAAAAGAGGGGGCTTCACAAAGGTATTACAGCGGTGAGAAAAGTTAAAGGGGTTGAGGAGGAGGGCGTTGATTGGCTGCACATGCATGAGCACGGGGTGAGCGTCAGGAAAAGTCTGTTTACTTTTATCCGCAGGAATATCTGAGCATCAAAGCATCAGCTGCTGCCTTCCTCGTTTCCTCAGAGCTCTGCTCAGCTCACTGGACTTATCCGGCTGCTCTGCAGCTTTTCACAAATAGGAAGTGTCTCCAGTTCATATTTATGCAATATCTTTGAGCAGTTTCTGGGTGGTTTGGTTTGGTTGGTCCCTGGGGTTCATTTATGGGCTTTCTCAGGAGGTTCAGTGGCTTTTTTTACATAGTTCCCACTCAATTAAAGTGTGTGCCAGTCTCAGTGTCAAGAGGGATGAAGAGGGAGCGAAGTAACAGACTGTGAACATGAGTGACTCATCGTCTATAATCCAGGAACCACGAAGTTTTCTACTCAGTAGTTCAGAGGCTAATCCAACTCAACATATCATATTGTTGTTTAACCCTTTGAAAGCTGAAAAATCGGCTTGATTTCTCTAAAAAACATGATCAGAAGTCAATAAGCAACAAAAGAAAATGACCCAAAATTAGAAAAAAAAAACCCTATAAAAAGTACAAGATAATGACCTAAAAAGACAAAAAGTTTACTAACAAACAAGTAAATAACTTTAAAAGTGCTTAAAAGATTATAATGCTATTGTAACATCATTTTAAATACGCAATTATAATCATTATAAATATAGTTTTTCCCTAGCTTTTTTCCTTTTACCCCTAGACATCTTTCCCCAGCTTTATTCAAATAATTTTCTAAATCTATTCTTTTTTTTTTTTTTTGCAATTTGTGGGACATTTCTTAACGAGTGGCTCATTGCCTGTTTTTCCCATATTTTTGAAAGAAATTACACCAGTTTGCTCAGGGTTCAAAGGGTTAAATACTTATGAAAGGTGTCTGAATAAAAACTGATGTCGCTGTAGGTTTCAAAGGGTTAAATGTAAACTCAAGCTGTATTTTTTACCTATATTTTAATAGAGTGTGGTTCAATTCCTGCACATGTGCATTTTGCAGTACCTCCCACTGCATGCACTCCCAGACACAGCTGACTCCCAAACACTTGTTCATAACGTAGCCACTGCATTTAAAAACTAATGTGGCCCGTAAGAAGCATGATTGTTAAAGCCCCGGGCCCCCCTCAGGCTCTCCGCCTCGCTGTTATCATTTTGAAGTAAACGACGAGGCCAGCAAGAGACATACTATTCCCTATATGGGCTTTGTTTGGGAGTTCACTTGCCTTGCTGTTTAGGTCCGCAGAAAAAGAGTCCTGCTCCAGAGAAGGGGCCCATATATGGTCATCACAGCACGAGACTGAAGCCTCTGAGCAGAGAGACAGGGAGAGAGAGAGAGATGGAGGAGGAAAGACACAGAAAACATGGATGTTGTCAATTAAGCACTGACTTAATAATTGAGTTAACGTCAGTGTGCATTAACGATTTGGGAGTGTATCAGATAAAGCTGCTGACAACATGTCCTTTTCTCTGTTACTGAGTTAATTAAAATTTCCCAGCCTCAATCGTTCTATCTAAATTAGGGAGGGGGATTGTTTGTGCGTCTCCCTTGTGGCTTATGTGAGAGTGTGGGGTCGAGAGGGGGTGGAGGTCTGTGAGAATGAGCGCTCTCTGGAACTCCCCAGTCAATGAAACATGTTAACCCTTTGAGTAACAATCACAGGAGGAAGGTAACTTCACTGGCAAGTTTCTTATACTGAGAGGCTGATTGTTTACTGCAATGTTTTAGTTAAATCTGTGCACAAACTGTTGTCTTTTTATGCCAAAAAAGAAAAACAGAATACCTGTTGCAGGGTTTTTATTCATCCAGGATGTCTGTTATGAAATTTGACTTGCGAAAGTTCCTTTAAAATTATTGATGCATCACTGCAATAAGAGCAGTGGTGAGCAAAGTACACAACTCTATTACTAGAGTTAAAGTATAGATACTCCTTGTCAAATATGATCACAATACAAGTGAGAGTTGCTGTGTCAAAATATTACTTTAGTTAAAGTAATGGAGTACTTGCTTTTATATACTTAATTATGCAAAGTCATTTTTTTCTTTTTACTCTCAACACAAAAATGTCTATTGCCACAATACATTTACAAAATCTAATGACTGTAAAACAACCCACTGAATGCACTTGTGGCACCTGTACAGTTAAAAGCTTGTTAAGAGCAGTTATCGTTTGTCAGTCCATTTCAACATAACTGCTAGTTCAAAACAAAGGTCATCCTGCGGCCAATGCCTTGTCTGGCGACTTTTGGAACTGCTGTAGATGCAGCTTCTTTGAAAAATAATCTAAAATATCATAATAAATAAATAATCAACATACCTTAACAACCCAGTTATACACCTTATAACTGTTCACCAGCAGCTTGGCGCCAGCTGCTTGGCACGAAATACAACAAATAATTGTATGAATTCACAAACACAAATAACTCTCAGACAATGTTTAATTTTGGGCTAATATCCACTCAATTTTTAAGTCCAAGAGTGAGCTTCTGTTGCAAGTGCAAACAATTTGTTGTAGATTTATGGATGTTTGAATTTTTGAAAAGAAAAAAAAAAGAAAATGCACTGATTCAAAGCAAACGTAACACGTAACAACAGCCTTCATAGAAATGTAGTTGAGTCAAAAGTACAATATCTATCTTTTATATGTAGTGGAGGCAAAGTTTCTAAAAAAAGTAATACTCAGATAACATACAGATAGGCAAAAACTGTAAAGCACCAACAAAATACTTTTTTAAGTACAGGATTTTAGTAAATGTACTTTGTTGCTGTCCACCACTAAATGAGAACGTCCTGTAAAATGCAGTTGAAGCTTCATTTCTTGCCCCCTTATCCTTTTTAATTTCCTGCTTCCTCTCTTTGTTCCCTCTTGCCTCTGTTTTTTCCGATGTTCCTTCCTTCCTTCCTTCCTTCCTTCCACACTCACTTTCCACCTCCCTTCCGTCTTCGCTTCCTTAATTGTTTACTCCTTTTCTCCAACAGTTGGCCCTCCACCTCAACCCAAGATGTCTAAGAAGGCCCCAAGCGATGACGAGAAGTTCCTCTTCGTTGACAAAGACTTCCTGAACAGCCCAATGGCTCAGGCCGACTGGGCAGCCAAGAAGCTGGTGTGGATCCCGTCGGAGAAGCATGGCTTCGAGGCGGCCAGTATCAAGGAGGAGCACGGTGACGAGGTGCTGGTGGAGCTTGCCGACAACGGCAAGAAGGTGACGGTCAACAAGGATGACATCCAGAAGATGAACCCGCCCAAGTTCAGCAAGGTGGAGGACATGGCCGAGCTCACCTGCCTGAACGAAGCCTCCGTGTTGCACAATATCCGGGAGAGGTACTTCTCCGGCCTTATTTACGTAAGTATGCAGTAAAAATATGGAAATGCTTGCACAGGCATTCACTCACACCCTAACAATGTGTAACTACACACAGATTTCTTGACTTTATTGATTCTCTCACCCCTAGTCCTTGTTTGAACCTGATCTTCGAATCTTGATTCCAACACAAAGATAAATGCTTGTGCAAATACTGGCACCAAATAAGCCTACTAAAAACCTTGAGGAGCAGCCAAATTCTCTCATACTGGTGGATTTTTAGTGTTTCAGTTTTTATCCTCGCTGTCTTTCCTTGACTCGTTTAAGCCTTCCCAATCATACAAATACAAAACACAAACATGTACTTATCTTCCTGGTCTTTTCTCTCAGACATACTCTGGCCTGTTCTGCGTGGTGGTGAACCCCTATAAAATGCTGCCCATTTACTCAGAGAAGATCATTGACATGTACAAAGGGAAGAAACGACATGAAGTGCCCCCTCATATCTACTCCATCGCTGATAATGCCTACAGGAACATGATGCAAGGTAGGATGTTTCCACTATCACTTTGTCATATCTACCTCACTGTTTTTAGAAGAAAATGCAATTTTTGGTCCTTTCTTTGTGGAGTTTTCTTATTACCTTAGTGTTAAGGTTTTCCCCTTATTGCATAAACATGCAAATTACATAAACTGATAACACAAAAAGATTGCCTAGAATGGTATGTTTAGTATTTATTAGCTCTGTGATGGCCTGGTAACCTGTCTGGTTTTAATGAATGATGCTGAGGCAGTATCAAGCAACACAAGAGTCGAGGCTAATCCCATTCCAAATATTTATCCCTACCCCTCATTTTCGAGTGCCACCTTGCCCATTGGAACAGAGTTTCAAAGGGCAGTGGTGGAAGGCTTCCTTTAAAAACTGGAACAACCCTTCAAGACCCCGATATGTCATTAGTATGATGCCGTTTACGTAAACAGACATGTAGACGACTATTGCTGAACATTGCAAATTATTCTGCAGTGATTTCTCTTGCTTAGGCTACAGGCAGCATTTTGTGACATTTCTGACTCTCGCAATTCATTAACAACTTAGTTTTCATGCTGTCAATCAAACAATCAAATAATCAAATAAAAAATAACTCTCCTTTATTACCATGGCAGTAGCAATGCTGTTTTGGCTAAAATTAGCAACTCATGGTCTTACCCTGCTAGTCTGCACTGATATTACAAGAGCGGTAACAACTGTGGCAACTTCTCTGCTGGACTTCAGTGAAATTTTGAGCATCATGTGCCATTAAAGGGGGAATGTGACATGGAAATATGTCCAAATGCAGGACTCTCATGCACAAATCAGCAGTAAAAATGTAACAGTGGCTAGCTGCTTAGTTAGACATCAGCATACTATTAGCCATCTTTTGTTACGCTTTTTATAAAAATAGGACCATAATACATTGAAATGACATTAAACTAAGATAATATGATGGTTCTCCTAATTTTAAATACACTCGGTTTGGAGTGTGCCTCTGAAAAACCTCTGTTTGGAGGGCCACGTAGCCCAGTTAACCCTATCCCTAGATGTAAACTTGCAAAACAAGCGGGTATAGGCTAAGAGCTACAGGGCAAAGGGTGTATTGAGATTGAGCATTACTCTCTCAAATGAATAAATGATGGATCAAACTGCAGCATGACCGAGCAACATAAGAGTTGGTATAACTCCCTGTCAGCTCACACACATAACTAAGAAAACTGTAAGCCTGTGCAGTGGCAAGCTGCTATGTTTTAGAGTGATTTCTGTCAAACTGAAGTGTGTGCAGGAGGCTTTATAGTGCGTAGTACGGGTGAGTTGTGGTATCAGCTGTCAAAAGTCTTACTTCTGTCTGAGTGATGTCAGCTGGCAGCTTTTAGCTCCATCATGTTGACAAAATGGTTGATAAAAACCACAAACAGCCTAACGCTGTCAAATGCAGAACTGTGTTTATCATGAAAGTCCAGAAATCGACCTTGTAGCTCCACCTGTCTGCTGTCATTTCATTACAAATTGAGTTGGTTACACAGTGTGAAAAAAATAATCAGATCTAAAAGAGTATTTTATGGCCTATTTGAGAGTCAGTGTCTTGTAGAGGTGACGATTGTGGCCTTGGCAGAGTCATGCTTACAGTAAATGGCTCTTGGATAAGTCTGCTATGGTGCGATTTTAGAGCAGCTGGTTTCCCAGAGAATCGGTTTCTGGTGCTTCCAGGGGGTCGTGCCCACTGGACTTCATTTTGACGTGAGGATGTTCTCTCAGAGGGGTTGACATCTGGATTGAGAGATGGGTGGAGGGCAATAAAACATTTCCTGTTTCAGCAGCCTTCCCTTCCTCATTCAAACATTTTAACTGTATTTTTTTCCCTTTTTTTGGTCCATGTGAAAACCACAGATTCTTTTGGGGAGGGTGAGAAAGAAGAGTTTAAAGGTCCCATTAAATAGGTTTGAGATTGCACTTACTCTCTGCTTTGGTTTGATGGGTTTGCAATGAAACAGGATGTTTGGACAGGACTTAGACTAAAGTTAGGAAGTAATTGTTTAGAGAGCTCTGAAGAAAGTGGGATTATCCGAAATCTTCTCAAACCATATTATTCTATCTCCCTGGCGGATATAACTGCTCATCTATTTAGGTGACTGATTCAGGATGTTATGGAGGATTGACCCAAGAAAAGCATATACTCACTTTTTCAGTATGTCAATACATTACCAATTCCTCGTCATATTAATGTACATTTCCAATTTGAGAAAATTACATTATTATGAATTCAACACTGATTATTGATCTAATACATTGGAATGTATTGTTGCACTGAAATTACGCATTTAAGCTGCGACACTCACAAGCTAAGGAAGTACTTACAGATATTGTATGAAAAAAAAAACTTTTAAGCTTCAAGTTCTATTTCTTAGGTTGACGTTTTTGGGGTACCAGTTTACTCCAAAATCAGAAATACATATTTTTCCTCTTACCTGTAGTGCTGTTTTAATCTGTTTAATTGTTTTGGTATGAATTACCAGTGCAAAATAAAAATACAAAATAAAATTTTAAAAACTGACAAAAAGAGAATAAATAAATAAATTTTAAAAAAGGGGGAAAAATCAATATCAATAATAATTCACAGACCTTTTTGTGAGCAGTTTCCAGCAGGAACAATTTTTTTTCCATGGAAACTACAACTATCCTGGGAACTATTCTGAGTAATGGGTCACAATTTATGGAAAGGCACATTGCTGTTGAGTTTTACCAAAAGTATTTTGTTGGCGCTTTGAGCACCAAAAGCTCACTGCCATCTAGTTCCATTATACTGGAGAGAAGGCAGACATCCCTGCTGATATCTCCAACACTTTGCAACTCACACCAGAACAATGTAGATTGATAAATAGCACTACAGGTGAGAGGAAAAATATGTCATTTTAATTTCAGGGTGAGCTGTCCTTTTAAAGTAATTGATACCTTAATTAATGCTGAAATGATATCTGAGTCTACATGAAACATTCATCGCCACAGTCCAGCACCTGGCATAAAGGTGGTTGCAACAACATTCCTTTTGGCCTCAAAGAAACAGCAACACTTGCTCCTAAAATAAAAACTCAATTTTAACTAAAGTTTTTTCACCAGTTGCTGAATGTGAGGATATTTGTAATGAAATACAGACTTACGAAAAGTGGTGATAGATAATGGTTCAGTGGCTTTGATTTTGCATTTGAAAACATCATGAGTTTGTTCTGTCAGCATTCAAAACAAGATGAAATCACACATTTCTACAGTATTTAAAGCAGGTTGAAGCTGACAAAGAGCCTGGTTTGGTGTAGACACAGAAGATTATATCACAGTATCATCGGCATAAAAGTGACAGTGTGCTTAAGGCTGTCTCTTATTTAAAGAATACAACTGTCAGTGATTTGTGTACATTTAAATTCCATCAGGTCGGTACACAGGAATTTTTTTATTTACCAGTTCAGCTGTGGTGTGTAAATACAGTGTGACAAGTAAACAAGAAGGGGCAGGATTGATTGGTGTTTGTATGGGTGTTTGGATTACACTTCTTTAGCTTATCCATGCAGGAGCACCCATACAGCTGCAACTCAGAGACCCTTTTCAGATTATGGGAAAATCACAGGCTTGTTGTTTCACCCAGAACACTGTGCACATGAGTGTGCTTAATTTGCTGCATTTATTTCAGACTAAACAAATCAGACGGTTGCTTTAGCTCATGATATATGAAATAACAATTTATGTGTAAGATCCTGGACCACCCATTCAGTTATCACATTTAAAATATGGCCTTAAGCTGCAATTTACCACAAGTAAGACAAAGTAGGCGGCAAAATTGATGACTGCATTGTCAGTAATGAATCCAAAAATGAAGATAAAGCCAAATTGTTAAAGGGAGATAATTAACACTTGAAAGTGCAGCATATAATTCTGGAGAAAGAGAGATGATTATTGTCTCATTCCCAGGTTGTCAAATATCGATGACCTTGGGTTGATAGTTGGATCAAACCACCAACCCAAAGTACTGGTATGTGAAGACCTGGGATTGTCAACAATCAACTATCTTTTTCCAGAATTATATACTGCACCTTTAACACAAATCATCACATAAAAGTGAATCTTTAAATATGGCTCTAAAGATGTAACTTTAAAATATACCAGAGATATGGCACAGTGACCTTTTTAAACAAGCTGTTTCAAAGTCTCAATACCTGACTTGAAAACCTCTTGGTTTTTATCCAGACATAACCTAGATGTGGTTAGTCAATCTTAATCGCCAAAATCAGTGTTGGCATTGAATGTTTCTGCGAACCATGGATACATTACATTTGCATTTTATTATGTGTGGTTCGGTGTGCGATTACAAAAACGGCTTGGTTATGCCTTAGAAAAGATAATGTTTTGGCTTAAAATACCCGCATTTTGTGGGATATTGTGATCATTGGGTTTTCATGTTTGGAACCCTAAATTTTAATCCCAAACTGTTTTTAACAGAAAATCTTGCTTCGAGTCTTGACGCTTTACGAAGAATTATGTATATTCAAGAACTGTCCTAACATACAGCAAGCAAGTGAACTCGACGGAGGGAACTTAAAAAAGGTGTCTAGATGTAAAACGAGCGACAGCAACATTCAGGTAGCCTATTGAGCCCTCAGCTAGTCTAAACAACAGCTTGCTGTTGCTCCGAAAACAGGTTGGAAGTGCGCAAGCTTTGAAAAACTAGAGCCATCACTCAGCCTGTTCACTGATACATGGAAAAGATCACAACATATTTATTGGGAAACACTGAAACAAAAGCAATAACGCTTACTTACTCGCTCGTTCGCATCGCGTCCAGTTAGGAAAAGCTGTCAGGCTTCAGGATGATTTTAGTGTAAATACTTTCAATAAGCCTTTGCACACAAAAGTCCTCAGATATCAAAGTCTTACATCTACAAAGCTAACCCTTCTGAGCCTGTATTGTATAACACTGTGGCTGGCAGGGAGTTGTTATTGTTGATGTATTAGTGGGATTTCCCATGAAGTAATGATGCAGGATGTCTGCACTGAGTGCTATAGTATGAACAGCTCACATGTTAGAGTGGAAGTGGTGCATAACTACAGCAAAGCAAGATAACTAGCTGAAGCTTGGAGACATTCTTCCGGCAGTCTTGGCTGAGTTCCCATTCCTCTGAAATCGTGCCTCAGTCTTTGATGTCCGGGAGATAAAAATGTGAAATTCCCGCAGGGACTTTGCTGTCCCCTTAAAGGTTTCACTGCAGCAGATGACAGATGTGTACCTCTGTGCCTTCTGGTGTATTTACAAGACAGGTGCAAAGCTACTGACACATGTAATCAGATTTCTCTAAATAAATTAGTGTCACTAAAACATTCTTAATATTTTTTTTTAAATGTCCCTTCTCTCAGAGTGTGTGGCGCAAGACTAAATGTTGTTTTTGGACTCTTTACAAAAGCTCACGACTCCGGCCACCTCTCTCGCTCCCTTTCTCTCTCTATGTGCCTTAATTAGGAAATGCAGAGAGGGAACAGGCTGCATTTTGTGTGTGTACGTAAGGAATGGAGTGGCAGCCAAAGTCCAAACGAAGAAATAGCATCTGTGCAAGCTTACAGTGCAGGGCAGGCTGCACACTGTAACACAAAGTCATAAATCACAGTTTAAAAGTGATGACACTACACGTTAATGGAGCTTGTCACTGTATGAAGATGAAGAATTGTTGTGTCTTTTTCCCCTACATTTGCTTACTTTTGCAGTTAAGCTCTCAGGTGTCGTTAAGTTAGAGGTTTCATGTGGACAGCTGACAGCAAACTTATCTTTTCCCTCAGCAGTACTCCCTGTCCTCCCCCAGGAGTGGTTTGTATTTGAGGATACTGTTACAAAATAGCCTTACATGGACTCACTGTATTCTCCCAGGAGTATTTTTGGAGACAGTATAATGACTCATTGCTCAGCACATTCAGAGTTGATTTTTAATGCTTAAAAGTCAAAGTATTTGTGGGAGTTACATGTTTCTTTAGGCACAGGGGAGCAGCCTCCTCGAAGTCTTGAACCAAGTCCCAGCTGGGGTCTTAAGTTAAACTCTAGATTGATCTTTATTCCTGGAGAAAGGCTTGTTGTTTCACATGTGGTATGTACAGTAGTGTCCTGAGCTATTGTGCATGACTGTACACATGTCCTCCAGCCAAACGTAGGGCAGGAGGAAAATGAAGTCTGCATGCTTGTTATTCATAACAAAAAATGACATATTTGGACTTTGGGTTTTTGCAGATTCCTTTGGTTGACCACATGATGCCTTAATAAGTAATCTGGGCACCAACTGTGTGTTTGTGAATGACTTGCCCTAAAATTTGTCTAACACTGTGAACTTTCTTTGTGTCTACAGATCGTGAGGACCAGTCCATTCTCTGCACGTAAGTAAACATTTGTCACCTCCACACTCACCTGTCATCTTTCCGTAACCCTTCTGAACCTCAGCAAATACAATTTTTAATTATTTTTGTCCCCTGGACATTTTTCCTAAGGTTTTTAAAAATTTAAATTAAAATTGTAATTTTAAATCTACTAATTTCTTGCAAGTTGTAGAACCTTTATTGACAAGTTGCTCATTGCCTCATTATTATCCATGTTTCTGAGCGATACCCTGTATGCTTTTCCATATTTGGTGTCATATAATGTTACAATGAAGGACGATCATATTGAACATGGCATACTGAAGTTCATCTTGAAGTTTAAAGTAATGAGGTAAACATCTGTAAAAGTAGTCCCTGTGTTCAAAAATCCCAGGTCTTACCAAGGTGAATACTCTGTTTCCAACATTTTTTTTTCAATCTAACCACAGTATGATGTCAGTGTGTCGTGTTTCTTTATATGATCATTTCAAGTGTTTACATCACATACTGTAGCCTGCACTGCTTAGTGACGCCACATGCTAAGGTAACAGAAACATGAAAACTTGGTTGCCAGTGTTGTTCATTTTTTTGTAGAAACTGAATAGTCATTCGTAAGCTTCAATGATGGTGCAGACACCCAGTGTCGCCAACGTTTTTCCACTGAAAAGTATCAAGCACGAGCTCCAAAAGTCACTAAAAGTCACCAGATGACATCATACCCTTGATTTCTGTATTGATGACATCATCATGCAATCATGGAAGCACTTAAACTTCGCTGAATCAGATTCAATGGAAAAATCCTCATCAAAACATTTGAATAGTGTGAGTTATGGCGCTTATACTAAAGTGCACCACATTCAATCAATCCAGAGTGCAAGAGCATCGAAGTGTCCATAGAAACTCACTACAACTCCCACTGCGTTTTTTCCTCTCCTCCTGACTGTTTTTTGCCAATATCGCAAGAGAAAACAGACGGACGAGCCTGCGCCTTAACTGCGATTACTCTGAGCAGCATGCATGGGGATGAATTACAGTACAATATATTATTTCTATCCAACAAGTCACTTATTTTGTCACTTTGTAGAAACAAAGTCACTAAGATGGACTGAAAAGTCGCTAAACCTGAACAATATTGTCACCAAACTGGCAACACTGAAGACACAAGGACACTGAAGGCGCAAAAACGCGGACCAATCAGAGCTAACTGGGGGTTTTTTTAGGAGGGGGTCATAAGGAACAAGATCTAAAACGGAGCATTTGAGACAAGGGGGTGAATACAGGTGTTCCCATGAGGGGGAAAGGTGTTTTTAAACATTAAAGCATGTCAACATGTTATAGTAAAACATGTATGAACCTGAAAATGAGCATTATACGTCCCTTTTGACTTTTTCTGTAGATATCACATCGGTGCTAGAAGAAAGGCTGTGTGTATCTGCGTGTGTATGTCTGGAGGAACAGTTACATAATGACTGTGTAAACACAGAGTTAAACAAAGAAGATACCTCTCTGCTCTTTCAGCATCCAGCCTCAACCTGCATGAAATTGATTACAATTCTGATATTTTCGGAAGATGCTGCTGGCCAGTTGCAGAAAATGTTATTTTGTTGGATAATGCTGCAGTGAACTGTGTTGTATTTTAATTAAGTCAAACTGGTTGAGTGTTAGTGCGTCCGCAGTGCTCCCAGAGGGACACGGTCTCGCTCGTCTCTCAGGAAGCATGGCCTATGTGCTGATGGGAGAACCAGATTAGCTCTCCAAATGTTTGCGCTCCATTTTCTTTGTTTATTTTCTTCCAAACTAATTAATGAGAACTTTGACATTCGTCGGGCATCTAGGGACAAACAACGTTCTTTTGTCTGTCATTAACGGTTTAACCTTTGGACTAACCTGAACTTGACGTTACTTTATAGACGTTAATCAACCATTAATATGTTTTTTCCTTCCACATTTTAGTGGCCTAATAGGCTTTGCATTTTGTATAATATTATACGTTTACGTTGAAGCTGAAGTGAGTCCAGGTTCATGAATCACATTCTGTGTATTTCATTTTTTTTCAGTAACTATTTAAAGGTTGCTCCCTACTTTCCATTCTCACATACTGTAAATCTTACTGGCTTGTTCTATGTTTATTACTGTCCTCTAAAAATGTACTGCATGTAAACGTCATCAGATGTATAACTATAGAGTAAAAAGGCTCAAACACTTAATCAAACAAGTCTAGACAGTACACCCTAAATGGACCTACAGTGTGATGTGTTCTTTGAGTCCATTCCAGCCATTTAAATTGACTGACTGGTATTAAGGAGCTGATACAGTTTATGGGCAATCCATCCCAAAATAAAATATACACATTTTTTGTCCTGTAGTGCTGTTTAGCAATCTAGATTGTTTTGATGTTAGTTGTTGAGTGTTGGAGATATTGGCTGCAGAGATGTCGCCTTCTCTTCAATATAATGGAACTAGATGGCACTCGGCTTGCAGTGGTCAAAAAAAAAAAAAAGAAAGAAAACGGAAAACAACAGCAATGCCTCTTTCTACATGACCCAGTTACTTAAGATGATCCACAGACCTTGTTGTCAGCAGTTTCATCTTGAAAATATTTTATTTTCACTGAGCTACACCCGCCAACCGTATCACTGAGCCAACCAAGGAGGACGTCATCAAAATTTTACGTCTCGCGCTGTCATGAGTCAGCCTCTCAATTATGAGACGCACAGTGATCCAGTTGGCGGGTGTAATTTGGGAAATAGTTACTTCATGAAACTGCTCACAATAAGTTCAATGGGTTATACATTTCTGGAAAGAGACATTGCTATTTAGTTTTTCAAATTTTTTTTTTTGTTTGTTTGTTTTGTTTTTTTGCCGAGTGCCATCTAGACCCTTTATATAGGATAGAAGCAGATATCTCTACAGCTGGACAACAGGATGGTCACTCTCTGTCATAATCAGAGTGTGCACCTACTAAAACACACAGTCTATGTTCACCCAAGCCTTTAATTTAATAATGATTCCTAAGATAGCTGATGAGTTTACTGCACTTTTGGTTTTGAAAATTAAAGAGTACATTGTAGCCATAAATGACTGCTTACACATGAAATGCAACAGCATTCAACAGCAGGTCTCCAGCTTATAGCTAAAACACAGAAGCTGGCAAACTTGCATGAAACGTAAAACTATTATCACAATCATAACCTAGCAATGCAATGGAAGCCTAACCATCCAGAAGGACTGTATGCATCATTTGCAACAACGTAAGTTACAGACACTCAGAAAATACCTGACATTAGTGCAAGAAAATCTTCAGAACAACTTCTGAGCAAAAAGAAGCACATTTGCTGGTCAGCATCAACTGGTCCCAGTAAAGGAAATGAAAGGAAGGGCTCTTTCGCCCTCAAGGACTCTTTCTCTAAATTTTCAGATGCCAGGATGCTGCAAATTCTTTGATGTCATCAAACCATTTCCTGAACTATCAAGCTTCCTTTATCCGAGGGAAACTTATAGCGATAGTTGAAATAAGTTTTAAGTGATAAACTGGAGGAGATACAGGATGACATACAAACTCTGCCTTCTCAGTGGAAAATTAGTCTGGTCCAAACAGTCCTTTAAGAGTTCAGTCTGAGCTACAGCTGGTCTCAGCCTCCACAAGCCTCTGGAGCCATATATGGGAGAAACGTTTCTGGCCTGATACATGGAATGTCATGTATGACATTCTCCTCCTACGTGTGTATACATGTGCATTTAATTGTACTGCATGTTCTTTGACAGTATTGTTTTAACAGCAATCCATCACTTAGGTCTTTCATCTTTATAGCGTGAAGTTCACTAGTAAAGTGTGGAGGTATTTGCTGATGTGTTGTCATGGGAGACTTGTGTTAGAATTTTTTAGGATTTCCTGATAACTTGTCTTTTGAGGATGACATGTTTTTGTATAGATGCACAATCTGACATTTTTTCAGATTCCATGAGCTTTTACAGGGATTTGTGTATTCTGGTAGTCCTAGTAGTCATTATATTCCTCAGATTCCTCCTTGGTAGCAAGAATTTGCCATGGGAAATAGCTGGGAGCCTGCTAAATCCATTCTCGAGATGTTGACATTTCATCTCAGCAGGGTCATCAGTTTCCTTGGTCAGATAGTCATTGCGTGTGTGTGAAAGACTGGACTGATAGAATGGACGTAGTGGCCAAAAAGTGGCAGGATGTTCCTGGTGAGTGCAGATTCATAGCCTTCTCTGATCCTGCTGAGGGCCTCAAATCCATCACATGTACCATTGAAGAGATCTCCTTAAAGGGTATGTTGTGTATTTTTCAACAGTGACCTTGTCCCATGTTTTTGTGTCTAAGTGACTAATGGGTACAACAATTTTTGAAACTGGTCCAGTTTTGCGCAAGACTGTGAAACAGGCTGTAATGTAACCACTGGGGGCATACTCACACTGTCATTTTACGTCCATTAAAAGAGTTTGTTTTTGCCACTGACAGGCTCAGATTTTTATTCTCAGACCTTTTTGACAAAGAGTAAAATCATTTTTGTTGAGCCAGAAACAGACCCAAAATTGCCATCACCAAACCCACCAGACTCCATATAAATAAAGTAATTTTACCACATGTAGAGTCAGTGTATTCTTACGTCTAACTGTTGTAAGATAGTTTTTTTAAGATAGTGATTTTTTTTTGTTTCTGTCCACTTTGAATAAAGTATGGATGACTATCATAAAATCACTTTTAATTTAAATGGGGGGCTGTTTCTGGTTAAACATAAAGGATCTTGCTCTTTGACAAAATGGTCTGTCGCTGTTGGAATCCTCATAACATTGTCAGACACTTAAAATAACAATCTGAACTTGTCAGTGAAAAAAAAAATCACTTTTTATGGACATAAATTGACGTGCAAACATGCCCGAATTGTTACATTGCAATGTTTTGTGGCTGCCAGCTGCATGACTCTCACTCAATACTGGACCAGTTTCAAAAACTGTTGTTCCCATTAGTCACTTTGACACAAGCCATGGGGAAATAAGCGCCATGTTGAAAAATACTGCCATGAAGCTCTCTAGACTATGAGGATTTCCTCTCTGGTGTTTGTGATGTGTTGTTTTCAACTTAATGTAAACCCTAAGGATGAAGTATTACCTCCTCAGATTCAATCAGAAGGTTTTTTTTACATTTGTTTTAAGCAGAGAAGTCATAAGTATATAGCTATGTTCAATATTTTACACAAGGAAAATCTACAATCTCCCCAAATTATAACAAAACATCTGAATATTAGCAATATTAGGCCTCTGGTGAAATATAATCCACTCAATCCTTTCAAAAAGTCCTATAATCATTAGAGAAGCCTGTACTGATGGTACGCAGGGTGAGCAGGAAGAGACAGTTTGACAGAAAATTTGGAGGAAAAACTCCCATCAGAGTTTACTCTCACTAAGAGCTGCTGACAGTAGGAGCCTGGGTGTCATATGTCCTTACCAAACGTGAACAGGACAGAGTAATTAGATTCCTCTCAGAGTTGCCAAGCCCTAACACAGGGCGCATCCCGTGCCTTTTATGGACCCGAGTCTGAGGATGTGTCTGCTGGCTGGTGGCTCTGGTATCATTCAACTTTGTCTTTCTAAGTATGCAGGATCATTTTCTGGAAAGAATGTGTTCTTGCTTCTGTTTGAAAAGGTTTGAGTTATAAAATGTTGTTTAAAAGGTAGTGCATTTTTTATTTGTAAGATTCTGACTTTTAGAGAGTGTTTATCATAAAACTACTAATAATTTTGTAAATGTTACAAGAGGGTTTTTTTTAGCTATGTATACATACTGATTTTATTGCCGTTAAGTGTCAGGCCATGTGTTCTGTGCTGCCATTTATTTCAGGGAATAAATGAACATTTTGTGAGAAACACTTATTTGCTCTGGCGGAGAGTCAGGCTTCATTCACACTAATAGGTTTAGTTTTAAAACACATTTATACATAGTATCTAGTTTGGTCTGGGCATTATAGATATTATATTGATATTCTAATATGAGACTAGATATCATGTTAAATTTTGGATGCCATAAAAGCGTTGTCTTCTCCTGATTTTAAAGGCTGCATTAGATAGATGATATTTAGTTCAATCTTTATTTTCAAACATGCCAAATAAAATAGGCGAAATGTAAGCAATACCAGAATGCCCTTTGTACATACTGAGTAAACAAACGCAAGTGCTTCATGTCTCCAAAGGAATAGGAGGAAGTGAATACTTATCAAATCCTACCCCCTTTTTCCAGTTTTATATTTTAAAAAAATCACCCTACACAACCTTATCTAATCAAACAAGAATTAAGACAAAAACAAGAACAAATCACTCTGTAACCAACAGTACAGTTTACCTACTGAGAGATTACCACCTTAGACTGTAGTCTATGGCCGGCATTCATAATGTTTAACTTTAATACTGGATTATCCCATAATAAGAGATAAAATGCACTGTCCCTAACTGGATCACAAAGGGGACATGATTTGTCCTGTATTTTCATGCTCTAATGCATTTCTTATGTTTTCACAAGATTAAAATAACATAAGAAATAACAATATATTGGGTTTTTTTAAGAGTTTTGAGAGTGGAGAGGTATTAAATCAATTGGTGGAAGAGATGACACCTGGATTTACAAGTCTGTCACTTAACGTTTGCACATAATATCCCTGTCTGTCCCTAGAAAGCTATGCATTTAAAAAAAAAATCTTTTTTAGTTCCTTGTTCTTCCTGTCTGACTACATTCTCTGCTACATTAAAACGATTCAGCAGCAGACCTTAAAGTATGAGAAAAGCAGCATGAAGACAGGAAAGGCTTTAGCCTAATGGTTAAGGTGCACACCACCTTTGTTGCATGTCCTCCCTCTCCCTCGTAGCATTTCTGCTCACACTGTTTGCTATCAAATTAGGGCAGAAATGAAAAATCTTCTTAAAACAACATCCAGGTTTGCTGTTTTAACCTTCAATTCATTATTTTCCTTTAAAGCTCTAAAATAAGTAGAGAGGCTTAATTTTAAAATTAAAAAAACATCCCTCTAAACAGGAATGGATTATGAGAGGGAAGGTTGGTGAAAGGCTCTGGGGATCAGCGTGTAGTGGGCAGACTGAACAATAACATTATGCTTTGAGTCACACGTTGGTGCGGTTATCTCTGCTGCACATGATTTCCATTCAATTAAACGGGGTTATTGAACTGTGAACAGAGTCGCTGTCAGGGCTACTTATCGTCTTGTACTCTCTCACTATCTCCGCTTTGCATCTTTTAATCCCCTTCTTGCTTTTCCCCTTCTGTAGCGGAGAGTCTGGAGCTGGGAAGACGGAGAACACCAAGAAGGTCATCCAGTATCTGGCTGTCGTGGCGTCCTCACACAAAGGCAAGAAGGACAGCAGTGTTGTAAGTATCAGTGTGAAGAGATCATGTTGATTTAAAAGTCAGGATCTGTCAGCCAGTTCCCTCACTCTTCAACATATGCAGGAAACTGCCCGCTTTAATCTTTAATATCGCCATTTCCTCCAAATAGCAACAATCAGGATCACAGTTTGCCTACGTGAGTAAAGGGGAATGCCTGGAGTGTGTTTTTGTGTGTGTAGTGTTTGTGTGTGTTAGAAAAGTGCATGAAGAAAGTGTCACTGAGTTACCTCCAAAAAATAATCATTTTCTTACACCAAGGGTCCCGAATCCTCTTGTTCTTGAGTTAGACAATGTTTAATCTAACATTTCTGTATCTTACCCAACAAGAGCTGATTTAGACTGCATGACCTTCATCGTAGTACTGACTCGCAGACTGTTCAGTGAAGGACGTGTAGTGTTTTCGTACTCCTGAACTGGTTTATCGTGTTGTGTCATCCATCCTCTTATTAAGTACACCCTTTCACTGCCAGCAGAGGTGAGGTTTGAGCCTCCCTGGCAGTGACAGGGTCTCTCACAGATCAACGAGCACAGTGTGAGCATGCCCGTGTCCTGTTCTTATCAACCGAACACCGACTTCCCCCCTCCTCCCCTCCCTTCCCTCCCCTCCACATCCTCCCACCTGCCAGGGTGTCTTGTCCTGTAGCCTTTACTGAACCTGTACACAATGTGAAGCTCCCGCAGACACCCACGTCATGAGACACCCTGACCAAGCTACCATGAGCTCAGTCACCCTCTCTGAGCCTGGATAAAAGAAAGTCTTTCTGAACAGCACTTCAGTCAGGATGAGTAATGACAGGCTCCTAACAACACATTGATGGTTTGTGGTGTCGCTCTGGTGTCGGTAACAGACGGATTAACCTGTGGGTCAAAGTAATGTCATTATTGACCCCACACACCCTCAAGGTCTTCACTCATAGAGGAAACACTGTACAGCATACCAGAAGTGGCCTTAAGTCATGTGACTTGGACTTGCTTCACAAATTATAATCTTATTATTAGTATTATTGTTATTCATTTATTTACTGCAAATTTTCAGGTAATTTTCTCGTAACTCGTTACTTGTAAATTCTTCCCATGTTTTTCTTCAAAGATATCAAGACAATTTTTCAGGTTTCAAAGGGTTAAATGCCTTTACGTAGCCTTTTGACATGAAAATACTTGATGTAATGAAAAGTATGTTATTTAAAAGGTGTGTGCCATGAATCAATTCATTTCTCTTCATTTCCCGAATCAGCAAAGATTAATGGCATTCAAACTCGTCACTTAATTCTTTAAATCCACTTTGTGCGAACCAGTCCGACAACGTCCAATGAAGTTGCAAGAGAAAACCATGTAGAACTAAAGTAACGTTACAGAGCACCAGGAGGAAAAAATAATACTGAGGATCATTTCGTTTGGTCAACAAAAAATCAGAGTTCAGTGTGACAAACATGGGTTGACAAAATTACTGACAAAGACACAACTTCCATCTCCTTTCAACATTTAAAATTCTACAAAGAACGGTGAGACAAGGCTAATGTTAACATAGGGAGCGAATCAATGCTAAATTAATGTTATCTTAACAGAGATTTGTAATGTGTTTAGGACTCAAAACTCAAAGTTTAGGATTTGGGACATGACCCTGGACTTAGACTTCATACTTGTGTCAAACAAACAACAGCTGCGTTCGAAACTCGCTCACTCTCTCACTATGTAGTGTGTATTACACAGTGAACTATATAGGTAACCAAACAAGATTTCGGACACTACGCTGGAATTTTCTTCTTCCAGAAATATACGACCGCATTGCACTGTGGTATACGGGACTAAAATGTAGGGTACATCGTATGTACACTCAAATTTACTGTGCATTGTGGGTATTTTATAGTGCACTATATAGTGGATGAAATTAACCACTGGGAATACGAATAAATGGCGAACACACTATACAGTGCAGTATTTCTGTGATAGGGAATGGTTTCAAACACAACTAATGTCTTAGTCCCACCTCTGCAGTAGACTGTCCTCAGTCAGTCTTTTAGGCTCCCAGGGTCTTTGCCTGAACTGAAATATCTTTGAGTTTATCTCTTTTCTCTGCTCTCACTTTTTCTCTTTCTCAGGCATTATTTTGACTCAGCCAGCTGCTCATTAGCTGTCTGCTTAAGCGTGTTATTTCAACAGTATCTTAAGAACGATCACTTTCTTGCCGTTTTGCTGTGCTCTATTTCTCTTCTTTTCTCTCCTTTCTTCCCACCAGTGACTTAAATGAACAAGATCCTCCTCTCTGCTCTGCCAACACTGAACTGCTCCTCTTCAGCTGGTCTGTACCTGTCCTGTTTTTCCTTTAAAAAAAAAAACTGAATTTCATATAAAGTGAACTTTTTTTGTCTAGTTACGTTTTTTAATGTACAATCCTGAGTGAGAACTCAAAATAAAGTTTGGTAAAGTTTGCAAATGTCTGAAAATGTCCACCACAAAGTGAAGACACAGCAGGTGAAAACATAGTTTTTTCCTCGTACTGATCAACAGATTTTGGGCTCTTTTGCTTCCATAAAATGCCGTCTTACATTTAAATAAATAAATACACATGTATTTATTTGTTTATTTGAGTTTGGATTTGTGCATTAATTTGGTTTTGTTTATTTGTTTACATAAAATATACAAAAAAAGTACAAAATAGTACATGAGTTGAAAGCCCAGTGCATCTCACTGTCAATACCACATGACAAGGGCCCTGACAAACCGCAGGTATATGATGGCCTGGGCTATTAATATGTCATCAATTTGAAACAATAATTTTGAACTTAGTTTTATCTAATATTCAGATTTCTGTCATGGTAATGTATGCAAATTAACACATATTTAATTAGATAATGCCTCATTTGTGTATTTAAACATAAAAATCAGAAAACTTGTAATACAAAAATACTTCTTGAACATAAGTAATCAATGAGGGACATTTTCTGCTGATATCTATAAGTAAAAATGTATGCGATTCAGCTTTAGTGTCTCCCTTTAATCTTCATCATCATAATCTTCATCATCTCACCGTTGGCATTTTTTTAATCACAATATTGACACAAGTCATGCCCTTCTACTCTTCGTGGCTTCAACTCGTTTACAGCATAGCTGACGGGAGTGTTTTTAAGCGAAGAGTATTTAAGGTAGAGATCTACAGCACCTGACCTCGACGCTAGACCGCCACAGACCCCTTTGATCAGGTGGATTAGCTCAATGCAGAGTGACGGGGTGTCTGCCTCAGTTACTGACCATCCCCCAGCTCTGCCCACCAGGCCGCAGGCTCTGCTCTGCAGTCACGCTGGAGGCAAATCGCATCTCCAGAGGACTGTTTGTGAATCATTTTAATGTGCCGTCACATCGAATGCAAAGACTTTGGCAGGATTCATCAAAGGTTTTCGTGGCATTACATTTTTCGGATGCTTCGTCTGACCCAATATAACCTCTCTGTGATTCCACATCAGCAGCTTCATTTTATTTAATACTCTCAACCAAAACTGATGGTCTTAAGTCATGCGTCAACGTCAAAGAAGACCAGAAAGGAATTATATTGTCTCATTGCCAGTTATAGATTTACCTGTTAGGACATTCATTGATCACTAGGGGTTGATTTGGTTATTTTTCAGCCAATTAAGTCCTTCATCTTGTCATTGGCACAGCAGTGATAATATTGTGATAACCTTCCCAAACCCATCCCCACCCTGAACCACTTCATCCCCACCGATCACCACCTGCTGAAATCCCACCTCCAGCAGTCAACCAGTGTTCAATAGTGATGTGTCTGTATGCTGCTGTTGTCACCAGGGGGAGCTGGAGAAGCAGCTCCTGCAGGCTAATCCCATCCTGGAGGCCTTTGGAAATGCCAAGACCATCAAAAACGACAACTCCTCCCGATTTGTGAGTTTTCTGTTTAATTCTGATGTGATTTTAAGGGCATGTTTTGTTAATCAAAGCATCTCATCCTGTAACATCCTCTTTCCTTGTCTCTCTCACAGGGTAAATTCATCCGCATCAACTTTGATGTGACCGGCTACATCGTTGGAGCCAACATTGAGACTTGTATCCTGTCTGTGTGGGTTTTTCTTACTCAGGGAAAACAACTTTTTTATGGGCAAAAAGGCACATTTGTTAGGGAACACATAAACAGCTGGATAGAAACCAGAGGCTATGCAACCTCTGTAATGACAAGTCATGTACTAAATACTTTCCAAATATGCATTTTCGCAGTGTGGTGTGGAGTACCAAACACACTACTACACTGTACATTACTTTGAAGTGTTTCAAATCCTGCAGATTTAGTGGAAATTTGTGTTTATGAAGTACTGAGCACACCACTGGATATTAAGACTTGGATTACAAGTTTTTATATAGTTTGCTGTAGTTAAACACAGAAACCTGTTTACTTCAATTCATGAATTTTTGCCTTTCTTGGATTCTCTGTTCATGGTGGAGGCATGCAAGAAAAACAATTCTTTTTTAATTACAGGATAAGTAATAATATACAAATGATGTAATGTACTTGATATACCAATGGTCATTTTATGGGTATAGTATTCCTTTAAAGAGGAAGGATATATCTTATTTATTATCAGTTCAATATCACTTCTAACCCAAGATGTGATTTTTTGTTTGTTTTTTGTCTCATAACATTCATTTCAGTTTTAGTTGTTAAAAGTTTGCTTTACTGTTATTTAAAAGTGATTATCTCTTTGCACTCAACCTGAGGCCCTGTGCCTACGACCAAATCACTGCCATGATGATATAAAGTCCAACAGCATTATTAACTCTGCTGACACAAATAGTTCCCGGAAGTGACAGCTGTTACCTAGCAACACACAACTTTGTCCACTAAAGTAGCTGGCTACATTGCGTTAATTTGGTCTACGTGTTAGTAACCTGTACAATTATCTGTGTGTTTACAGCGAAATAAGTTGTGTGTCTCTCTCGAGTTACCGAGGCGAGTAGGAAGAATCCTTACCGACTCAGAGCCGTAGTCTCCGCCGCCTCCCGCACTCGCACTGACGTCCACCTCAAGCTGCCTCATCCCGCTGAGGAAAATTTTGGCTCCCGTCACCAGTGAAAGGAAAGGTCAGAGTCCCCGCCGGGTTTCAAAGGCTCCTCGTCTCCGCGCCACATCTTCGTAAACGTAATCGCGCACAGTCTCGAAGCACCGCACGGTGTTAGCTAGCTAGCTACACCGAGGCAGCTAAGCTAAAAACAGCAGCGCGGCTAACGGCTCCACACGCCCACAGAAAAGCTCTCACCTCACACCGCCGCACCGAGCGTCCTGGGTTCACCTAACTGGATAACTATTAAAACAATAAACGGGACGGAAGACGGTGTAACAGCTCCAACAACAACTGTCGCCCTTTTATTTTCTTAAACCAAAACGTCCACACATGCCTTTGCGTACCGTTAATGTAGGCTAACTAACTGTTTGGCACAGCCGTTAAGCGGAGTGATACATGAAGAGTTAAAAGTCTCAGTGATGTATATCAGCTGATCAGCACTCGACCAATCAAATTGCTTGGGTGGAACTAACTTGTGTGAACTACTTAAATATCTAAGGCCCTCATATGTGTTTTTATGTAATTAATTCAAAGCCAAGTTATGTAAGTCACTTGAAAAAGTGCCCTTGAAATTCATGTGACACCTGCGGATTTTTATAATATTATTATTTTATTTTATTTACATACTGGAAATCAAAGTATTGAGATAAACTGTAGGGAAGTTGCTTTGTGGAGACAGTTGGGCTTTTTTGAGCTTTATTTTTAGACAGAAAAAAGAAAAGAGGAAAAAGAATAACAGAAACAGAATGAGCAAATACTAAGGTGTGTCTGTGCATATGTGATTGTGTTTCCATTTGTGTCTCTCTAATGTGTATATGTTTGGACACCTGTAGGTTATTATTCTCCATTTATTTATTTTTTGTTTAAAAAAATCTTATTCATATAATAGAAGTCAAGAAAGGGAAGCATATTAGATATAAAGTTGCACTGTAGACAGATCTTATATGGGGGCTGATAATAGGTTTATTTGCATGATCCATCCTCGGCAGTGCACGTATGTATTCTTTAACAGCTGAAACTGTCAGATCTGCTGGAGAAGTCTCGCTGTATCAGACAGGCAAAGACAGAAAGAGCTTTTCACATCTTCTACTACATGATCGCCGGGGCCAAGGACAAACTGCGAGGTGAGATTTCTTGTTTTTCATCATTTCAGTAATATTACATCCTGCTTTACAGTTACTGCAGTCATTCACAAGCTGTTTAATACCATGTGTGCGTTATATTTTCAGAGGAGCTTCTCCTGGAGCCCTTCAGTAATTACCGCTTCCTGAGTGCGGGTCATGTTCAGATCCCTGGCCAGCAGGACGACGAGATGTATGAAGAGACCATGGAGGCCATGAAGATCATGGGCTTCACCGACGAGGAGAGAGTCGGTATGAGTGATCACTCTGATCCGCTTTGCGAGAGTAGGATACACTGCCTGGAGGTGCCTCTGCTGTTTGTCTTTGGTGCTAGCTGTCTTGTCACTGTGTTTCAGATATCCTGAAGGTTTGCTCCACCGTCATGCAGCTGGGAAACATTGAGTTCAAGAAAGAGAGGAACCAGGAGCAGGCCACCATGCCAGACAACACCGGTTAGACACCACAATCTCTCACTATTAGGAACTTGTTGCCATGTAGTTTACCCCTTAAACCTTAAGCGACATCACTTTTCTTGTGCTGTGTTGAGATGCCCTTCACAAGGTATTTAAGCACTGAAACCCGAACAAATTGGTTTGATTTTTTTCAAAAACACAAGAACAGGGATATGAGCAACTGTCCCACAAATTTCAGGAAATAAGTCAAAAGTGACAAGATTTTTTTTAAAGAGAAAAAAATTAAAATTCTAGGAAAAAAATCCAGAAACTACATGTATAATTATTATAACCATATATTTAAAATAATGTTGCAGATTTTTTTCTAATTTTTTAAGGATTTTTTGGATCTACTCATATTTTTTGAAAGAAGTCAAACCAATATGCTCAGCAATATAAGATCACTAACTTATTTTTTATTAAAAGCAGTACATGTAAACCATACAAAGCATTCTTGTGTTTGGTGCACCAACTTGTTTCTCTGTAGCGGCGCAGAAGGTGTGTCACCTGCAGGGCATCAATGTGACAGACTTCACCCGCGCCATCCTCACCCCTCGAATCAAAGTGGGCAGAGAGGTGGTGCAGAAGGCACAGACCAAAGAGCAGGTACTGCAGGGAGTGCACTTGCATAAGAACAATAAAACCAAGACTGTTTTTAAAGAACGTTTTCCAGACCTAGATATTTTATGTCTTGTGTATTTGTTAGGCCGACTTTGCTGTTGAAGCCCTGGCTAAAGCTGTGTTTGAGCGCCTCTTCCGCTGGATCCTGAACCGAGTCAACAAGGCCCTGGACAAGACCAAACGCCAGGGAGCCTCCTTCCTGGGAATCCTCGACATTGCTGGCTTTGAGATCTTTGAGGCACGTTGACCACAGATGAGTCAGAAACCACTTAACTGACATGCAGCTTACAAGACGCACAACATGTTTATGGGTGATTTGTATTCTTAGTTTTGTATTTCGGTTTCTGCAGGACAACTCCTTCGAGCAGCTGTGCATCAACTACACCAACGAGAAGCTGCAGCAGCTCTTCAACCACACCATGTTCATCCTGGAGCAGGAGGAGTACCAGAGGGAGGGCATCGAGTGGAACTTCATCGACTTCGGACTCGACCTGCAGCCTTGCATTGAGCTCATCGAGAGGCCGGTGAGTTGACAATAAGGGCATTTAAATCCACTTCACATGGAAAGTATATTCTCCTGCTTACGCAGATATTTTTTGATTCAGTATGATAATCTGAATTTTGTTTAGATTTAGTAATCACTGTATATTCTCTGCAGAACAACCCTCCGGGCATCTTGGCCCTGCTGGATGAGGAGTGCTGGTTCCCCAAAGCCACAGATGTCTCCTTCGTAGAGAAACTCTTGAGCACACAAGGGAACCATGTGAAATTCGCCAAAACTAAACAGCTCAAAGACAAGACAGAGTTTTCTATCCTTCATTATGCAGGAAAGGTGAGTAAGAGTCTAAGTGGATAACATGATAAAAGCATGATATGATGTCCCCTACAGAGGGCGGAAAATCCAGATTGAATAAAATGTGATTAAGGATGATTTGTGATTTTTAAATGTTTCAGTGAAGCTTAAATAACGTTTTGTTTGCAGGTGGACTATAACGCCACTGCCTGGCTCACAAAGAACATGGACCCTCTAAATGATAACGTCACAGCGCTGCTCAACAACTCCTCCAGCCAGTTTGTGCAAGATCTCTGGAAAGATGGTGAGGTGTATGGCTTTGCTGGTTTTAACTAAACATAGATTCAGTGTTGTAGTACTTGAGACCGGTCTTGGTCACGAGATCAGTCTTGTTACTCGTCACCTCAGAATTAACTGCATTTTTACTCTGTCTTGTCGCGGTCGCAGACAAAAAGAACTTTAGGATTTTATTTTGGAGATTTGTAGGCCATAAAAGCAGCCATATCACTAAGTTGCCTGCGCACTGACCGATTCATTTGCAAACATTGTACATCCATGAACATCATGATTGGACGTAAAACTTTCAGATGCAACCAATAACTTGACATATTTTAAATTTTAAATTTCCACAATTCTGACTTTGACTTTAATAAATCAGCAGTTCAGACAAACACATCACTCATTTTCATGAGGATTCATATTACAGTAGAAACAAGCTCATTTTAAGTTTAGTGAACACACTGTTATGTGAAACTAACACAACGATGTGTCGTCTGATTCAGCGGACAGAGTGGTGGGTCTCGACACGATAGCCAAGATGACGGACAGCTCCATGCCGAGCGCCTCAAAGACCAAGAAGGGAATGTTCCGCACGGTGGGACAACTCTACAAAGAGTCTCTGGCCAAACTTATGACCACGCTGCACAACACCCAGCCCAACTTCGTCAGATGTATCATCCCCAACCACGAGAAGAGGGTACAGAGAAGCACAATGTCATTAACACTGCAACATATGGCAAACACGCCGTCTGTTTTTCACAATGAGGAAACTGTTGCTATCTGTGATATAATAACTTGTTTGTACAGTCAGATTGTTTAAGAGCAGGGAAGCTGTCACATGTCTAAGTGTTTTGGCCTCTGTGGTGGTGATCTGTAGACGCTCTGGCTCCCTGTAACCCTGAAGGATAACCAGCTAGGATATGGATGCATGTTCTTAAAGAAATGAAAGAAAATCCGATATTATCTTGTGCTGCCTTCTGGCACAGTTAAACTGATATTTGCATTTCTTTCTCGGTATATATCACTGAAGCCATAACATTAATTGTATCACATAAAAACAAATATCCACATAATGCAGTAACCATTCAGTATGGACCATAAACCATAAAGTAAACCAGTAAGATAAAATAGTAATAATAATAATAATAATAATAACTTGTATTTATAGAACGCTTTTCAAGAAACTCATACAGAAGTTAAAAAAGATCATAAAATAGAATACATTAAAATACATAGTGAAATAAACTTAACATTACAATTCATATGGCATTAATTAGACATTAAAAGCAGTTTTGAACGGGTGGGTTATGATAAGTGATTTTGAACTGAAGTCAGACTGAAATCCCATTCTCCTCAGGCCGGGAAGCTGGATGCGGCCCTGGTCTTGGAGCAGCTGAGGTGTAACGGTGTGCTGGAGGGGATCAGGATCTGCCGACAAGGATTTCCCAACAGAATCGTCTTCCAGGAGTTCCGCCAGCGGTGAGGGGGAATCTGTAGAGACCCATTTTTAAAGTTTTTCTTGAGTTTAAAATCTTTCTGTAAATGTTTCTCGCCTTAACATCTCTCTTTTCCATCCGATAGTTATGAGATCCTGGCTGCTAACGCTATCCCCAAAGGCTTCATGGATGGCAAACAAGCCTGCTGCCTCATGGTAAAAATGTGTTCAAAATTCCCCTCCGCTGAAATTTACATTAGTTCAGAAGTTTGTGTGAACCCTCCTTTTTCTCTCTGGTCTCCTGTCTGTGTAGATCAAGCACCTGGACTTGGATCCCAACCTGTACAGGATCGGACAGAGTAAGATCTTCTTCCGTACGGGAGTGCTGGCCCAGCTGGAGGAGGAGAGAGACCTGAAGATCACTGTGGTCATCATCGCTTTCCAGGCCCGGGCTAGAGGCTTCCTGGCCAGAAAGTATGAATACTCAAGGCTCCCCTCACATACTTCACTTTCTAATAAACTATGCTTCCCAAATGTAATATATCTAATAATATATAATCTTTCAGAAAGTATTTTGGTTCGTATTTTACAGCAGAGGAAGACTTTTATCACTTTTAAAAAACTGTTTTTATCACTTTAAATCAGAAAACTTTTGCTTTATATAATACAAGATACATTGGTTTTAGTGTTGTGTTTTTTATTCATCCTTTTTATTTTATTTTTGTATCTTTCCTACTCTAACTACTCGGGGTAGAATCACCAGAGGTCCCACAATACAATATTATCACAATACTAATTGCAATTTAAAATGTTTTGCAATATGCTATGTATTGTGATAACATATATTGAGATCTTTTTAAATGGTAAATTAAAGGAAATCTTTGTCAACATCCATTTTTATCTAATAAGATAAAGTTTTGATCTTACATTTTTATAACCAACTGTGTTTATCATCCATATTGGTACCCATTTTATACATTGGATCACACCTTACTTGCTCCTTACTGTTATAGAGTTTAATATTTTGCACCCACTGTTGTCTTATTTTAGTCATTTTTTGCACCAACATTGTATATGAAGGGAAACATAAACTCTTATCTTATCTTAAAGGGCATTTGCCAAGTTGCAGCAGCAGCTCACAGCCATGAAAGTGATCCAGAGGAACTGTGCTGCCTACCTCAAACTAAGGAACTGGCAGTGGTGGAGACTCTTCACAAAGGTCCGCTAATCATGCTGCATAGTAGTGCAACAAAATAACAGCGCAACTCTGTATATGACTTTTTTCTAATATTTCAGTGAAGTAGCAGAATGATTCTATTATATACTTGTAAATCACAAGCATATCCTTTAATTGCCCTAAACCTATTTTAAAAATGTGATGATGTCCATCCTCCTGGACTGCAGGTCAAGCCCCTGCTGCAAGTGACCCGACAGGAGGAGGAGATGAGTCTGAAGGAGGAAGAGCTGAACAGAGCCAAAGAAGTTGCTACAAAGTTTGAATCTGAGCTGAAGGAGATCTCATTGAAACACACATCGGTAAAGGACGAAATCTACAACCTTAAAAACTGTGCTGAAGTATTTAATGTCACTTTTCAGTGTTTCATTTAATACATGAGTGAAAAGAAGTCAGTAAGAATGAGATCCTGTTTAAGGAATCTGCTGGCAGTGAAGCTCAGCCTGATACGATGTGGTCTGTCTGCTTCAGGTTTTGGAGGAGAGGAATGCGTTGCAGGAGCAGCTTCAGGCTGAGACAGAGCTGTATGCTGAGGCTGAGGAGATGAGAGTTCGTCTGGCGGCTAAGAAACAGGAGCTGGAGGAGATCCTCCATGAGATGGAGGCAAGACTGGATGAAGAGGAGGAAAGAGCTCAAGCGCTGCTAGTGGATAAGAAGAAGATGCAGCAGCAGATGCAGGTCGGTCTGCACATCTGTTTCTTGTTACTGGAGCTTCATACTCAGTTATGTTTGCTCTGAAACTGAAAAATTCTTCTTGTAGGAATTGGAGGAACATTTGGAGGAGGAAGAAGACGCTCGTCAAAAGTTGCAGCTGGAGAAGGTAACCTGTGAGGGGAAGGTCAAAAAGCTGGAGGACGACATCCTGGTGATGGAGGACCAGAACAACAAGCTGCTGAAGGTGAGTGTTTGAAAACAGAATTTATCAGAGACCATAAGATCAATCAGTCACTTAATAAGAGAGCAGCTGACCTATCGCTCAGACAAACAATGAGCGCACTGCCTAAACTAACGATGGCGGCTGTCAGTGTCAAAGACACATCTTTCTTTTTCGTCAGACCTTCGCCCTCTTCTTCTTACTTGTGGTTGTGATGTGCAGTTTTGACTAGTTACACAAATGGCGGCACTAAGGCACTGCGACCGCAACATACTTGTGGTTTTGCAGCACATTTTGATTAATTGATTAATTGATTACCTACTTGGTGTTTTGTAGGAGAGGAAGCTGATGGAGGAGAGAATCGCAGACTTCAGTTCCAACCTGGCAGAGGAAGAGGAGAAATCAAAGAACCTCACCAAGCTCAAAAACAAGCATGAGTCCATGATCTCGGAGCTAGAGGGTAATAATCTGCTATGAATTGTCATGCATTAATACCCGCAAAACCATTTTGCCAAAATAAAACATTTATGCTCATTGTTAACTCTCTGCTGTACTTACAGTGCGTTTGAAAAAGGAAGAGAAGAGTCGACAGGAGCTCGATAAGGCTAAGCGTAAGTTGGAAGCCGAGTCAAACGACATGCAGGAGCAGATAGCCGACCTGCAGGCGCAGATTGCTGACCTCAAAGCCCAGCTTGCAAAGAAGGAGGAGGAGCTACAGAACGCCTTGGCCAGGTAAAGTCCTGAGAAGTGATAAAAAATAGCAGACATTTACAGATTAAATCTACAAAACACAGCATTTTAGCACTTAATCTGACTGAGCCCGAGTTGCATCAAATCAAATGGACTTAAAACCTGTGCAATTTTATTGTTACAATGTGCAATTTAATAATAATAATATTTATTTGTATAGCACCTTTCATACGTAAAATGCAGCCCGAAGTGCTTTACATGCGAGAGGGCTAAAATTTAAAACCTAACACTGTAATAAAATAAATAGAATAAAATCATTAACAGAAGGCCAGAGGTGAAACACAAATTAAAGACAGAGAAACATTAAACAACAAAAGCCAAAACCGTTTTAAGAAAAAACAACCATAATATGCAATAAAAATAAATAGAAGGTGGAATTAGTTGGCCATATTATCATTTCCATGTGCCATGGGTGTAAAAATGTTTAGTTTTGCGACTTGTTTGTATTATTTATATTGTTCTTCTTGCTTTATTTGTCTTATACATACCTTTCTTTGATATCACTTCACTGCTGTAAAAGTGAAAATTTCCCCTAATTAAGGATTATCTTACCTTATCTTATCTTATCAATTTTTAACTTCTTGGATATAAACAAATGTCCTCCTCGATTCCCTCCTCTTCCTCTTCAGGTTAGAAGACGAGACAGCTCAGAAGAACAACGCGCTGAAGAAGATCAGAGAGCTGGAGGGACACATCTCCGACCTGCAGGAGGACCTCGACTCGGAGCGAGCGGCCAGGAACAAAGCAGAGAAGATCAAACGAGACCTCGGGGAGGAGCTGGAGGCCCTCAAGTCTGAGCTGGAGGACACGCTGGACACCACAGCCACACAGCAGGAACTAAGGTTGGACATAAAACACTGAAAATTACAAATACAAAACTGTTACACATTAAAACGTATATGGACACAATTCATGTTAGAGAAAAATGATACTGAATAGATGATCGAGGCTGCAAAGACAGAGGTGAAATGTCAAACATCCGCATGCTCCATCCGTCTGTTCTGCAGGGCCAAACGTGAGCAGGAGGTGACCCTGCTGAAAAGAGCCATGGACGACGAGAACCGCACGCACGAGGCCCAGGTTCAGGAGATGAGACAGAAGCACACCCAGGCTGTGGAGGAGCTCACAGAGCAGCTGGAGCAGTCCAAACGAGTACGCCTCCATCATTTCATACACTTATAAAAATAAATATATGAGCTGTTTGAAAGAAAAAAGGATTCTGAAATTGGATTACATCATGTAATCCAGTTTTGGTTTTTATCTCATTTGGAACTTCAGTATATGTCGATTAAAAGTTTTTAGTAGCAATGGGATATCTTTCCTGATCTTAGCAGAGGGATGGATGAACAAATATAATGAAACTTAAACCGGTCAAATATTACACTTAATGTTACACTTTGGGTTACCCAACTGTGCACCCGACCCGTTTTTCTATGTATAAACCTTAACTTAATTTGGTAAGAGAGACCTAAGTACATAAATAAGTTTAAATAGCTAGAAGGCTACATTGGGATCTGGATTTGATATTCAGGGTCATTCAGTTTTGACAGGATGATTTTCTGTGATGAATTCTGAAGGACGGAGACATCAGTTGAAGCTTCAATCAGGAACATTTAATACTCGAGTACTTTAGTATTCGGGTTGATACAGAAACGAAAGAAACATGCAAGCAGCCGTTTGACACAGAACAGAGAAAAGACAGTGGTATTTCTACACTTATGACGCAGGTGATTAGTATCAGTTACTAAGATGTCAGGTACTAGAGTTCTTTTGAGGAATGAGGCATGTATTTGTGTTGCTAAATTTGCTGGCACTGGTCCTCTCAGGTATCTGTGGTCAAACATAACTTGCAGACTTTACCATAGATAGGTGTGTTTACTTGAGGTAACACAGAGCTCTACACCACTTATGGAGGATAATAAAAATATAATAACTTGTTTGTAAAAATACATACTAACAAATTTAATGTTGCTTAAAAAAACAGCACAAAAATAAGATGGATTAGCTTATCCTGAATAGCAAAACATGAGATTTCCAAATACGGATCATTCTGATCCAGGCAAAATTATTTAAGCTACTGGTGTTATTTAGCTTTATTTTAGTTGATACTAAATCTTGTATTTTCTTTCTCCTGCTTAGGTAAAGTCTAACCTGGAGAAGGCTAAACAAGCTCTGGAGAAGGAGACATCAGAGCTGACCATGGAGGTGCGCTCACTCACCCAGGCAAAACAGGACGGAGAGCACAAGAGGAAGAAGTTGGAAGGTCAGGTGACAGACCTGCAGTCACGCTTCAACGACAGCGAGAAGCAGAAGGCCGAGCTGGGAGAGCGCTGCTCCAAGATCACGGTAAAAGCTCTCAGTAGTTACATCAGTGCTGTAGATTTTTTGTGTGCATTTTTAAAAGCTACTAACTGAAACTCTAAAATAAATCCCCGAAACTTCTTTGTTGTTATACAGGTGGAATTGGAGAGTGTTACAAACCTACTGAATGAAGCAGAAGGCAAGAACATCAAACTGAGCAAAGATGTCAGCAGCCTCACCTCTCAGCTCCAAGACTCACAGGTGCCTGAATCTTTAGAACTGAAACAGTGTGTTATCATCCCAACACAGTTTACATTTTACCTTTACTGTTAGCTGACAATAGGTCAGAATTAAAGCGTTGACCTCTGACCTACAGGAGCTGCTGGCTGAGGAGACACGTCAGAAACTGCAGTTGTCCACAAAGCTGCGGCAAGCTGAGGACGACAAGAACAGCCTGCAGGAGCAGCTCGAAGAGGAGATGGAGGCCAAGAGGAACGTGGAGCGACACGTCTCCACACTCAACATCCAGGTCAGAGCTCACACTAGGGGTCGCTAATTTACAAGTTTATCTATAGATTGGAGGTGAAATCATCAAGAAAATATTGTGGGAAAGAATAAGTAAGACATCAGAGACAGATTTTAGTTACGTCTTACAGTAGATACAGTCTGTATTTTTGGGAATGCCCACAAAACATCACATCCTTTCACTCTGAGGGGTTAAAAAAGTATTCACCACCATGCTGAAGAATTACTCTCTGCACAGCAAATAAACCTAAAATCCAGAGTTAAAGGGTGTTTTTCAATCTGGACCCTAATATATCCTGTATTTGTGTCTAGTTGACAAATTGGAACAACATTTTGTAAAAACTGGTCCAGTGACCAGAAGCCAGGCTGCAGTATAAACACTCAGGGCATGTTTTTCCTGAAAAGACCACTTTTTAAATAAACATAGTGTAAACCCCTGACTAAGTGATATATTTTATGGATATTTCACATTATGTTCAATGAGTAACAATAATAGCGCAGAAAAACTGATAAATTGTACAATTAATCTAAATAGTAACCCCAATAACGGGGGGAAGTTTGGGAATGAAGCAAGAAGGACATTGGTAAATGAACAAAACAAACAAAACTGATTAATTACCTTTATAATTAGTGCCCTTAACAAAGTCGTCTTCCATCCACAGTTATCAGATGCGAAGAAGAAGCTCGACGAGATGACGGGAAACATCGAGCTGCTGGAAGAAGGTAAGAAACGTCTGCAGAGAGATTTGGAGGCAGCGAACACCCAGTTCGAGGAGAAGGCCTCTGCGTATGATAAGTTGGAGAAGACCAAAAACCGTCTGCAGCAGGAGCTGGAGGACACGCTGATGGACCTGGACAACCAGAGACAAAATGTGTCCAACCTGGAGAAGAAGCAGAAGAAGTTCGACCAGGTCGGCTAAGTCAGAAAAGTGATAACACAACCTGTCGCACTGCGAGTTACACCCTAAAACTTGGTTTTCTGTCCTCCCTGGTGTCCAGATGCTGGCTGAGGAGAAGAGCATCTCCAGTAAATACGCAGATGAGAGAGACCGAGCTGAGGCTGAGGCCAGAGAGAAGGAGACCAAGGCTCTGTCCCTGGCGAGAGCTCTGGAGGAGGCGCAGGACTCCAGAGAGGAGCTGGAGAGAGCCAACAAGGCCCTGAGGATGGAGATGGAAGATCTGATCAGCTCCAAGGACGACGTGGGAAAAAATGTTAGTGCTGAAACAACAACTGTCACACATTAGACCATCCTGACTGGACTGACCAGTATATTTTTAGGCTGAAAGTCTGTGGTTTGACTGGTCTAATTTCTTTATGCTAATTAAATACAGTTTTGTTTTTTTAATACTTTCTTGTTATCCATATAACATTTCTTTTTCAGTCAGTTATACATGTTTCTTTGGCCAAGAAGGACATAAATGAGTCTCAAATACAAACTCTTTCTGTTTACCTTTAACAATGCATGTCATGCTGTGTAAATGTTGTAGTTAATTTTGTATTGATGGCAGGTCCACGAGCTGGAGAAGTCCAAGCGAGGCCTGGAGGCTCAGGTGGAAGAGATGAAGACCCAGCTGGAGGAGCTAGAGGACGAGCTGCAGGCGGCTGAGGACGCCAAGCTGCGCCTGGAGGTCAACATGCAGGCGCTGAAGGCCCAGTTTGAGAGGGACCTCCAGGGACGAGACGAGATGGGAGAAGAGAAGAAGAGACAGCTTGTCAAGCAGGTAAACAGATAAAATATGTTGTCCCCGAAATGCAAATGTGTGATCTCATCCAATATCAGAGAATGTCACATCAATATAACCGATGATGTATACCGACTGCAGGTCCGTGAGCTGGAGACAGAGTTGGAGGACGAACGTAAGCAGAGAGCCATGGCGACAGCAGCCAAGAAGAAGTTAGAGACGGACATGAAAGATCTGGAGGGACAGATCGAGACGGCCAGTAAGGGACGGGATGAGGCCATCAAACAGCTTCGCAAGCTCCAGGTGAGACTGAAGTGACGGATGGAAATGCAGCAGTAAAAACTGCAGTTTTATTTTAGATTTTATTGTATCTGATTTTAAGTGATGCACACATTTGCTTTTATAAATTACTTTTTTGACCCTTTGAAACCCGAGCAAACTGGTTTTATTTCTTTCAAAAGTGTTGAGAAAAAGGCAATGACCAACTTCGCAACAAATGTCCCACAAATTGCATGACAAAAGTAAAAGGTGACAAAGAAAATGTCCTGAAAATAATCTGAAATTGTGTTTTTAAAAGAGTATAGAATTATTAGAAAATATCAAAAAACTGGGGGAAAATGTCCAAAAAAACTATATTTAAAGTCATTCCAATTATGTCACAGAAAAAATTATACTATTTTTTTCTGTACCTTTTATGTCATTTTGTTGTTTGTATTTTTGTGGGTTTTTTTTAAACTTGTCTTTTTTTGGTAAATGTTTTGTAACTTTTTACAAATTTTTTGCTATTTTTTGGGCCGTGTGTTAAGAAGATGGTTCATGCTTTTTCCTCATTTTTTTGAAAGAAACTAATTAGCTCAGGTTTCAAAGGATTAAGCGTGTGATTATTTTGTACCTTCACATGCATGATGGAGGCTCTTACATTAGTTCAGATCTTTTGAAGTGGGGTTGTATGGAGTACTCATCCATAATCAGTGCATTATCCACAGTAGATCATCATCATCATGCACTCTGACGCTCTCCTTTATCGCTGTCTGTGTCTCGGTTTGTCTTCCTCCCACCAGGCACAGATGAAGGACTTCCAGCGGGAGTTGGAAGACGCCCACGCTGCCAGAGAGGAGGTGCTGACTACTGCAAAGGAGAGTGAGAAGAAGGCCAAGAGCCTGGAGGCCGAGCTCATGCAGCTACAGGAGGTAACACATTTGACTCCCAACAGGGCAGCAAACTGTTAGAGAACAGAGGAATAAAATAAAGGATGTATGTCTAACATGTTTGTAGGATCTGGCTGCAGCTGAGAGGGCACGGAAGCAGGCGGAGGCTGAAAGAGACGAGCTGTCTGATGAGCTGGCCAGTAACTCCTCTGGAAAGTGGGTGGAGATTTAATTTCTCCAGTGTTTTGTCTTTAATGACACAGACAAATGATTGCTACGTTTTTTTCTGCGTGCTCTTTTTGTGTGCAGGTCTGCCTTGGCAGATGAGAAACGTCGTCTGGAAGCTAAGATCGGCCAGCTGGAGGAGGAGCTGGAAGAGGAGCAGAGCAACATGGAGATCCTCAACGACAGGCTGAGGAAGAGCACGCAGCAGGTGACCTGACAGCGGCAGCTACTTCAATTATAGAAGGGCTCAACACTGCAGTGGACTCATCCCCTTTTGTCCCTCCACAGGTGGACCAGCTCAACAACGAGCTGCAGACGGAGCGCACCACCTCCCAGAAGAACGAGAGCGCTCGGCAGCAGATGGAGCGCCAGAACAAGGAGCTGAAGGCCAAGCTGCAGGAGATGGAGAACCAGGTCAAGTCCAAGTTCAAGTCCTCCATTTCTGCCTTGGAGGCTAAAGTGGCACAGCTGGAGGAGCAGCTGGAGCAGGAGAACAGGTCAGGGTCAAAGATTTTTTTTTTTTTTTTTTACATGGTTTTATATCATTACACTGATGACATTTAACCACATCTAAACATTATATGATAGTAATGACTGTAGGCATGATTGTGTCCTAAACACACATGAACCTTGACATGATTCACGTTAAAGCTGGTGCAGGTAGACATCAGGTGAAGAAATGTCCGAATGTTATTATACACCCTCTTCTTGCAGATCTCCCCTCTCTGTTGTAAGCACCTCCCACCAGGCGATCACTGCCATATGAAAAGTTTCATACTGTAATCTGGTGTTTCATCGGGTGTATTTTTGGACTTGAAAACACACATTTATATCAGTTGTACTAGTATTCCTCTCTGACCTCTTGTGTCCTCTCTCAGGGAGAAGCAGGCATCTGCGAAGAGCATACGCCAGAAGGACAAGAAGCTGAAGGACCTGTTGTTGCAGGTCGAAGACGAAAGGAAACAGGGAGAACAGTACAAAGACCAGGTACACTCACTCAATGCAGCCACGCTCAAACACAAGTCCGTACCTATTTGTGAGTAGATGAAATCTGGAATCAGGGATGGCTAGTACTAAATTTGACATATTTCCTTTGTTTGCTCACCAGGCAGAAAAATCGAACACCCGCATGAAGCAGCTGAAGAGGCAGCTAGAGGAGTTGGAGGAGGAGTCTCAGCGTGCTACAGCCGCCCGCAGGAAGCTGCAGCGGGAGCTGGACGAAGCCACCGAGGCCAACGACGCCATGAGCCGCGAGGTCAACTCTCTGAAGAGCAAACTCAGGTGGGACAAAGAGTCAGTCTGTCTTCTTGGCTAGGAAGAGTGTTTTTAATCCATTTCATCTTTTGTCTTGTTATTTTTTTTATTTCTATGTGTGCTGTTGAGCTGTTAAAAGAGGACGTTTGCTGGGGCCACTGTGGCGGTGCTCTGTTTTCTATCAAACAGTCTCATTTGACAGCTAAACAGTACACTAACATAATATTTGAGAAAAAGACAGTAACATAATCTTGATTCATATTTGATCAGCGCTGGCTAACTTGACCGCAGTTCACGAGCAGTGATTGACAGCTGTGTTAGAGACTCCCCAGCTTTGATCGGTTGTTTTTGTTGTGCATTAATGCAATTAAAAGTCAGGAGGCAGAGGAACATGTTTTGGGTTTTTTTTAGGTTATCTGTCTCGTGTAATACTGTGTAAATATAGTGACGGTTTAAGACTGTATATAAAGATGGACAACATGACGATTCCTCCTAAGTGTAGCTTTTCAGTCTCATTCGCCCCCTGGTGTCTGACTGCAGTATAGGTCATAAAGCCTGTCCCTCCATGTTAGTGAATGGGACATAGGCCAAACTAAAAAACTCAAAGTACACGCCAAATAATTTTTTTTTCACCCTTATGTTTGTTCAAGTGATTGTGTTATGGTTAGTTCGGTTTTAATAAGTTATTTAATTATACAAATAGGGGGGTTTTCGCCATGATTGACAGCTGTGCCAGCTAATCCGTGGGCTCATGTTCAGCGGCGCAGCTCGCAATTGGTCGGATTGGTGTTTTGGCAGAAACTTCCGCGTCACGGATATCGCTACTGCGCAGACTCCAACTCCGAATGACTTCACCAGCGCAAGATGTACAGTGCCTGTATCCCGGACATTTGGGCTGCCGCATTCTCCATCTTTATACACAGTTTCTCGTATAAGAAAATATGACAAAAAGTTAGTTTTAGAAGTTTCAAACTGCTGCTTTAACCACATTGTGATTATAATATATTATATTATTATATATATCTTCAGAGGGTTGTAAACTTGAATTCAAAGCTTGTGTAGAATTTGGTAAAGCACCCTCACTGAACACAAGCAAAACAATGGTGTCCATCTCTATTCCAGAGGCAACCCTGAACCCAAGGAGTAACACAGCAGGTACCTCTGCGCCTAAAAGTTACCCCATCACCATTTCTTATTAACTACCATAACTTTTCATTCCCCAGTGCACACTCTTAATGCTGTCATTCTTTTCATTGAGCCTTACTGAGAGAAATATGGCTCATCAGCTACCTTAGAAAACCTAAAATATCTCCATTACACCAATTCCTTACTGGTGGCCATACTTTTCTCAGTGCTTGGTTTAATTGCCATAAACCGAACTCATTTTCCTTCGCAAATGAGTTACAAAGATAACCAGCGTGCTTCACCTGTAATCAAAGCACAACCTGTATTTCATCAACACCCGAGTGGATTTCAAACAATCTTGACCGCTCAAAACTGTCCTATAAGCACTCCTCTCACTGTGTGGATATGTTTTTGTGTTCGTATCTGTCTCGTGTCTGTCTCTGTGGTGTTTTAGGCGCGGAAACGAGCCTTCCTTCAGCGCACCCCGACGTATGGGCGGAGGCCGAAGGGTGGTGGAGGACGCCTCGGAGGAGGAGGCCGACTCCCAAGGCGACTTCAACGGAACCAAGCCTGCGGAGTAAAGGACGTCCAATAACGAGATTTAACTTAATAACTTCAAAGCCTTATATGCTATCTAGTTCTTCCATATCACCCCGAAATATGTATTTTCTCAAACTTCCAATAGTGTACCGATCTGTCTTCTTGTTTCAGAGCACTTTTTCTTGACACGCAATAATCAGGAGGACTTGATATCAACAAGAGGAGTTGTTTTGGTGACTCTGATGATGTGTGATTTGCTGTTTCTTTTTTATTTTTTTTTAAATTTACACTGTTTTGTACTGCACTGAAGACTGATACCTTCTTATGCAAGGTTTCACACACAATCATAGGTGCCTCTAATTACCACGCTAACCTGCCAGCAAAGCCTCGGTGCTCCACGATAAGTCACCTTAAAGCAGAGACATCGTGTAAATCTGTGGATCTGTAAGTGTCGTCCTGTTGCCTGTGACTGCTGTTAGTGTTTCAGAGCAGCACTGAAGTGGATCAACAGATTGGATATTTTCTATGCTAGTCTGAATCTAGTCAGTGCTGCCGTTTGTACCCCAACAAACAAATATTTAGCTGTTGGACATTTTCTAAAGTCACCGTTTTATAGCATTTGCACCTTTCTTGTGCCCAGTTATGTTTAGATTGCTTTTACTTAATAAAGTCATAAGGTTTAGGGTAAACTATAAAGTCACGAGCCAGAGATTTCAGCATTGGGCATCATAATTTTCTATTTTTTTGTATTCTTCCTGATTTACTGTACATGTTCAAAAACATCACCCTAAACCAATGCATTCTCATTTCATCATGTTATATGTAACCAATCGATGTTTACATGACACCAATCGTATCTTATTACTGTTGAACCACCTGCACAAGAAATAAAGATCTTTAAAAAAAAAGAAGATTTTTTTTTCTCCTTTTAATGTTTCCGTCTTGGTCAGTAACGTCATCAGGAGGACATTATTCTCATTTGTTCAGTTCAATAGAAAAACAGCTGCAAACCAACAGGATCAGAGTTGGGTACATTACCTCAGGCACATTACAGTTTAAAGTCCAAATACAGAAGCAGTTGCAGAGATGCTGTATACAAACAGCCGGTACACAGTGGTTGTGGATTACAATTGCAGTTAGCTCAAGGGAGTTCAAACAGCAAAGAGGAGCAGGAAATCCAGTTCTCATTTGTTTTAACCACAAATTAACTCTACACACTGCCGTATACAGTGATGGCCATGATATTTAGATATGAACTGTAATATTTGCTAAAAGGGACAGTTTGGATTTTTTATCTAAGAATCTCATACAACCCCACCTCAAAAAAAATCCAAACTGTCGCTTTAACGAGCTGCTGGAGGGCAGTCATGAGAGATAAACCAGAAACATTTAAGGGAAAATGCACAAATGTCACATTAAATCTGTTAACCACCCTATTTCCCCATTCACAATATCTCTCACTAAAAGGCAGGAAAAAACAATATAGCTCTATATATAGCTACACAAATATACTATGAACTGTGCTTATCTTTGACCTGTTAAAATCTATTATTGCTTTGTATCTTTCCTCCTTCGCCCACCATATATAACTCTCGGTGGCAGACAGGAGGTCTCACACCTTTCAGGGAATTATTACTGTACATTCAGTAGTTAACATGTGCCGCTCTAACCCAAACAGTCAACTTGAATCAGTATAAAAGTTACTGATGACAATAGATCGTAAATCTGGGGAATCGCAAAGGCAGAAATCCTAATCCTATACTTCACATTCATAAGCCTCGCACGCTAGAAAATAATGAGTCCGCATAAAGAATTTTGTGCGATGGCAGGAACGAGGTGAAAGAAAGAGCCTAGGTCAAACTGAAAACCACGTGAGACTAAACCAGCCTGAGGGGAAGTGACATTATCTCATTCCTTCGTCGCCTGGCAGCATGAGGAATAGATGACCCACTTCATTTATATGAGCGATCACAGCAAAGCAAGGCCTACAAACTGAGGAGGTAATAACACTGATGAAGGCAGCGACGGCTAAAATGCTAACACCAGTTTTCTGGCAGCGACTCATTCATTCTTAAACTGAAGTGACGTATAGAGTCTCCTCTAGTACATAAACATTGGGAGCTCAGCTTGAAAAAAATATTTTAACATATATCTTTTCACCCGACAACATCAAGCTCCGCTACAACCAACACGTTCACTCCTAACTCGTCAAATACGGCAGCTTGGTCAGTGGCCCTTTGCTTCAGACTGTGACGCTCTGGGTTTCCCTCCAGCACCAGTTTTTAACTTATTGAACTCAATTTCTACTTATTACATGTGACAATGTCTTTCAAAATAATTTCCATCTGACAGGAAATCTGGTTTTGCCACCACAGTACTTTAGATTTAAGCCAGTGGTTCTCAACCAGAGGTTCTGGAAACTCCAGGGCTCCTTGAAGGATTTCCAGGAGGTTATTTTCACTATTTAATTAACAAAATACATAGGAGTCATAAGAGTGAATATTCTGGTTGTATGTTTCCCGTCCACCATGGTTATGTAACCAACTGTGGTTGACAACCAGAACTCTGGTATTAATCATATTAAAACCACAATCTTGAAGCAACATCTCATCAAATGAGGGTCCCTGTGTCAATTTAGGGGTTCCTGACATTAAAAAAAGTAGAAAATCACTGGTTTATGTGCCAAACTACTTAGATTTTATGCCGTGTTCACACCGGGCACATGAACATTTCACAAGGCGAGTTTACATAAAAAATCAATGCAAAGACCCAAACAGACGCAAATTCACACCAGGTAGCACTATGGACATGACGCAAAGAAAACGTAAACACGAATTTTGTGTCTTCATGCAAGTTGAATTTTTCAACTTGAGCGAGAACTTGGTGTGAGGCAGCGTTGCAATAGCCTATCAGCTGAGACTCTCCTGACTCTACCGAGACCCAGAAGTGACGGATAAAAAATGTTGCTGTCTGTCAACACAGGGAGCTACACGGTACTGTACAGAGACAGAACAAATGAGGACCTGAAGGACTCAGAGGTCAGCGAGCGAAGCTGTAAAATTACACGGTAAGGTCTGAAAATACACCATTATCTTGTGTTCGAAATATCTGTGGAGTTTCTTTTAGCAAAATGCTCTGAGTAATAATTTTTGTCTTTTATTGTAACACCGGAGGGCGTGTAATATGCTGCTGTGACAGTCTGATAAATAATAAAGAGCGTTAGCGTCTTGGTTAACTCTGCTTCCGGGCACAGAGCTCCGTGTTTACTTCGAACTTTCTGTTGTATTTCACTGCAAACAAAGTTATCCGTTTACTAATCATTACAGCCATTAGCTAAACATTATAGCCGTTAGATTACCACTACAGCTGTTAGCACAAGCACAACCACAGCTGCTGACAGCGAATTTTTGCGAGTTGAAAATTGCTCCAAAAATACTCCAGCAACTGTCAACATGCAAGTAACGCGAGGTGAAATTTTTTATCGCGTCCGGTGTGAACACAACATTACAAAAATTATCATGGTTTGGATTTACAAATCTCAGTATGTCATTTGACAAAAGCCAGTAACTTTGTTACAAGCTAGAAACAACTCAAGTCCATTTTTGGTTTTACATGGGGAAAAAAACCTGATTTTCTGGGCGATTTTCTATTACGCTTCATTCACATGGAATCAGGGAGATGGTAGGCGGCCAACTAGATATCATTTTAGTGGACAGTCAGGACGGTAAAATAAGGTAATGCCGGCAGAGAGTACTGGCAACAATAATGGTAAACTGCATTGCCTTCAAAGTTAAAACATTTTAACTTTTCGCAGTCCTCCTCTGCAGAAGAGCCTGTTATTACATAAAATATTTCATTTTAAATATTTTATTCCATTCTTTGTAAACAATACGGCATCATTATCTCAAAGTATTATCATGCATGTTTCGTTTTACTGTCCTACCATTTTGTATGACTGTGTCTTTTTCCTGTGCCGTCCAGAGGGCGTTTTCCATCTGCCTGAATCCATGTGAATGAGCTGATTGGATTACACTGGGGTTAGTTGAAGGCCCTGTGCGTCTCATACGGATGCTGTGAGGTGCCGTGTGACGGACCATTGACCAGGCTGCTGTATCTGACACCACGGGAATGAGACCAGCTTGTCTCTACTGAAATTAATTAATGTCGGTGTTGTTCAGTGCTACATCATCCAAGTCTATCGTTTAAAGAATACACAACAAAAACAGACTTTGTTATTGAAATTAACCATTAAGCTTTACCATGGTTTAATATCAGATTCAAAGAGAAAAAAAACCCTAATCCATTACTTTTATCTTTGATCAGTGTTTCAATCATCAAAGCTTTGGTTTGGATTTGGTCACAAACAACTTTTTCTAAATGTCCCTCGAAGTTTTTGGTCCCTCAGTAATTTCGGTCACATCCAGTGGCTGTTATTAAACCACTGACTCTTAATCAGGTCCCTCTTCTATCATGAATGAACAAGTTCAGCCACCAGCCTACATTAGTTTTCTAGGAGCAGTAACATTTCAACAGCCCTGTTGAGCTTGATCCACACTGAAAAGCATATCAGTAGACACAGAGGGATCATTTCTCCCGATGCTACGCACCACAGTGTCAAAGATACAGTAGATGATATGATCTCGATTTTACACAAGCTGTAGTGCTGCTTGCTATCATAGATATGGTGTGATACTAGCCTGAGGCAGCAGGAGTCCATGCGCTGATTATGTGGAGCATGGAGTGAGGAGAGTGGCTCTCTTGTTCAAAATAGTTCAGCAGGGCACGTGGCGACACGGAAGACAGTTCAAAGTCCCATTGCTGTAGTTTATTAAGGATGGAGAGGGGACGGGTAGGAGGTCAGGAGAAATGTGGATTACAGCCCTTTTTCTCAAAGCAGAATCTTGACCCCTCCCTGTGGAGACTGGGGCCCCTGGGAGATACCTCTCGGAGGAGCTGGTCCGAACTCTAACCGTTTCACTAAACTGCAAGACAACATGATCACAAAGTTAAGTCATAAGAAAACCTCATAACACTTCAAAACACGTATTACTTCCAATATTTGTTGGCTCTGCAGACATATAACGAATAATTTAAATTAGTGCTGGGCAATATTGCAATATTTAAAGGCTATATCACAATACACAACATATATTTCTCAATATTTTTAAATGTCCTCTAAACTAATGTTAACTAGTAAAATACAAAATTGTTGAATGAACTGCAGTTACAATCATGTTAAATAAAGTAGCTTCTGTCATTTAACAAAGCTGGATACACTACTTTTATAATAACGTTTAATAAAGTATGGTTATAAGGAAGTTACGTACTCTAAAAATGAAATTTAAAAAAGAACAGAATAAAATAGAGCACAATAAAATATATACAACATTATTCACACAGCGGACGAGCTATGTTTTTTTGTTGTCGTTTTCCCTCACCTGTCGTACTGAGGAGGGGGGCTCATGCTGCTTGCTTGGACCTCCGAGCCTCCTTCTAAACCAGAAGGACTACCAGAGGCAGCTGGAAGTGCTGGTCTGCTGATAGACGTGTCGTACACAAAGTCTCGACAAGACGCCAACTTTGACTCCAGATTCTGGCGGGGGTATTAAAAAAACAGTCAGTCCTTGTGGTTATTCTGAAAAGCATCTATGCACTGACAGTGGAATAATGTTAAAATCTCTTACCCCAACTTTTCTCAGCAGCTCCCCGACAATGTTGAGTGCAGATATTCTCGCAGACGTAGTGAGGGGAGTCCCCGTTAGACCATCGCCTACAACCAAACAGAAATTAGCAGGTAAACGCATAATGTTAAAAAGCAGTTGGTAATTCACTGTAGGTATAAAAACGGTCAAAGTTTTTCCATTTACCTCGTCGGATATTGGAAGCAGGGGGCGTGGCGTACGAGCTGATAGGTTTGGCGGGTGTGGCGGGGATGGACGGGTTACCAGCTGAGGGGCAGGTCAGATCTGCCCGATCTGTGTCTTTGCCCAGACTGCTGGACGGCCGTCTTTCCTTCTGACGTACAGCCAGCTCCTGACGAAGGTCTGACACAAAAAGAACAAAAGAATACACAATTATACTGTGAGTAGGCGTTTTGTAAATGACAAAGAATCCAGTAATGGAGTCATGCCACGAGTCATTTCCATGACATAAAATGACACAGATTTGAAAGTACCTTAATAATATATGTATGAAACCATGCCAGCTGTCTGGTTATCATGTACACACTTTTAAAAAAACAATTGCTCTGAACTAAAAATGATTAATTTCATTAGTTGTTAACTACCGCATTAATCGCCAACTAATTTGACAATCAACTGATCATTTAAGGAAATTTTATATTTATTAGAAAAAAGAAAAAAGGTCAAAATTCTCTGACTCCAGCTTCTTAAATGTGGATATTTTTTGGTTTCTTGACTAATCTCTCAGCAGTGAAAAAAAACAAAAAAAAAATTGGGTTATCTGGAGCTTTGGGAAACACTGATTTAAAATGTTTACCATTTTCTGACATTTTATAAACCAAACAACTAATGAATCAAGAAAATAAGCGACAGATTAATCAACAATAAATAGTTGCAGCCCTAATTTCAACCAAACAATAACTAAAGACCGAGCACAAAGCAAACCACAAAGTGTACAGCCAACTTCCAAATGACTGCTGACATGCACAATCTGCACAAAACCACCACTCCAAAGTCTTTCATTCTAATCCAAAAAAACTTGATGGAAAAGCAAATCACAGATTTTCACAATTTGATTCTCCTCAAATGCTCCAAACGCAGTTTAGTTAAGAATTCGTCGAATACAAAATTGCCACTTTCATTTTCTTTTCTTCACCCTGGCACCGCCAGCCTTTCAACTCGTGCTCTCATTGTGGAAGAAAAAAGTAAAAGCAGACTGTAGGCTCTCGCTCCTGACTGCCTCTGCCATCAGTCAACATGCTCAGTCATTTGATGAGTATTAACTGAGCTGCAGAAAAAAGTTCTAGCAGCGCACACATCCAAAAGCAGTAAAGATTAGGTGCATGACGGAATGAGCCAATAAATAAATAAATATATAAATAAAGCACACAGATAGAGCCCCCAAAATCCATCTAATAAGGACTTATATATATATATTAGTATTCAGCTACACATTACAGGCAAAAGAGAGAGAATAGACAGGAATAATTAAACAAAGAATTGGGAGAAAGTATCCTGGTATCAACATTTGCTGAGTTAGGCATGTTTGTAGAAAAATCAGCAGTTCTTGCAAACTTGAGAAGCTACAGTGAGTGTGTGTGTGACTGTTAGTGAGTGTGTGTGTGCACCTCTGGCTTCATCCTTCAGCCTCTGCACAGACTCAAGCAGGTTCTCTTTCTCATCCAGCTCACTTTCCAGAAAGGCATTCCTCTCAATGACATGGTTCATCCGCTGTTCAAAGTCCTCCAGAGACATGATGGTAGCCCTGGCACGAGAAAAAAAGCATGCGCCAAAACAAGTTTATCATGGATTTATTGTGCACGTCGGCCCTGTGTGCTACAGTTTGACTTTGTGTGTTTGTGTACTAATTTGATGATGACTCCCATTTGTGAGATAATGACAAAGGAGCTTGTAGACACTGACCTTTTGGTCCTCTCCAGGTCATCATTGGACTGCTCTAGCTCTCTGATGTATTTCTGCAGGTGATCTCTCACTGCTTTGGTTTGTGCAAGTTCTTCCTCCATGCCTGAGATGTGTCTAAAAGCATCAGAGTGCTGAGTCTCGAATTTCTCCTGCAAACAGCAACAGACATCATATTAAGTGACAGTGACAATGCCGGCTTTGCAGCGTCATGGCAGATTAATCAATGCAGCTGTCACCATATTTTAATGAAAGGATCTGTGTATTTTTTTTAAGATGTTATGTTCTTTCTCCTCCTTGTTCACAATCATCTTGCAATTAGGGGTTTTTAGCACAATCCTGCATTCACTTCCTCCATAAACGTTCTCTTCCCCATGGACCACTGAACAAAAATAGCAGTCAGCTGCCTTATAGCTAGGCAGCAATTTACTAAGTGACGGTGGCTATGTTATGCTGAATTTGGGTTGGCCAGAGGCTGTCTGTGGTGTGGGTGTGTCTCTGTTTCTCTGTCTTTGCCACTCGTCATTAACTGGAGCACCAGAGGTTGTGCAGCTCTGAAGGGACCGAGGCCTATTTATGATCAAGGTGCTCTACCTTTATGTTTTCCAGTTCCATGCGGAGTCGGTTGTTGTCTAAAAGCAGGTCTTTGTTTCGAACCTCGCACTGCTTCAGCTCGGTCTCCAGTTCTGCTTCATAGTCTCGGCTCATCTGCTGAAACTCCTGCAGCTCCTCCTGAGCCACATCAGCCCTGATGACAAAGCAGTGTTTACTGATAAATATAAGTTCACAGTGTGGCGATGTTCCTGCAGCTTAGGGCACGTTAGATTGAAGACTTTTTTAAAAGCCACTCGGAATAAAGTTTATTTAGGTTTTATATTGTCCAAATGTTGATTGCAATACAAAACATGACCTTTCTTGGCCAGTGAAAAAGTTAGTTTATCTATACAACCAGAGTGGATCACACTGAAGACAATGAACACATATTACTGTAAAAGGTACCTATTTCATTAACCAACATTAGAGGGAAATATCTGGCATTTCTGGTTGGTTTTCTTGACAATTTTATGTTTCACACTGCAAAATATTTACATCATTTGCACATGGAAGATAACTGCACTTAAGAAATGCATTCATATGTATAAAGTTGATTGTTTATTTCAGATTCTCTGGGTGTTTGCTGCCTGTTGGTGTTACCTTAGCTGATGTGCCTCTGCCTGCTCCTTCCAGAAGCTTAGCTCCTCTTCGAGAGATGTAAACTTGTGTGTTGTTGGCTCTACCATGTCTGCTGCTCAGTGTCAGGAGGGTGGGGACGTGAGATCTAACTGTGAAGTAAAACACGGTCATATTTCAGGCTCTAATAATGTTTTTATCTGTAATGGGAGCCATTCAAACAACAAAACTGCAACGATTAGCAAATGCTAGCAAGGTTAGCCACCGTTAGTGTGCAGCGCTATGTATTATGAAAGGCTGGGAAAACTAAAAACTACAAATACTCGTCATTGCAAGTATCCCTGTCGATTACGATAGGTAAATAAGCGATCTGATCTCATTAGCTACTTTTAAGAGTCAACAGCTGTGTTGAAAAGTAGCTAAGCTTTTCAGCTAAGCTAATGTAGCTGAGTTAGCTAAGCGACTTAAAGCTAGCCAGAGTGTGTTAGATCCAAACACGGTAAAAATCAGAAACTACAGCAGACTCACCCGCATATAAGAGAGCGATTAAAACATGCTAAAGCTGAGGGGAAGGTATTTAAAGATAAGACTAAACCTCCGGACTTGTGCAACAACACAAACGTATTGTGACTAATCTCTCATTACGTTAACGCTCACCAACCAAATATAAACGAAGCTTCAGTTCTCGGACGCCATTGGACAATATGGATGACGTAGTGAACGTATCATCCAATCATATTATTGAACCGGTTTGTAGCCGCGGGAGGCGGAGCTCTGACGTCACGGCGGCCCCATCGCCTCCTGTTGACCTGATGCCACAATAACAACAAAGTCATGAGGTGTAGTCCTCAAATTTGTGTTAGATTTTAGTTTTTGCAAATTTTAGGGGTTTTTTTTCAATTACGTATGAAGAGCACATTTAACCCTTTTTTGTTAACATAACATCAAGTAACATCGTTACTCCATCACTCATCACTTATATGCAGTATGATTACAACATGACAGCTCTTTTTTGCACCATTTCCACCTTAGGCTATACCTGTTTTATCACGTTCATCATAAACATTTGAATAATATATGTACGTATTTGTATTATGTTATATTTATACTGTAACATGCCATGCAATTTCCTACCGTGTAGTATTTTTTCCACTTACTGTGGAATTTTTACAGGTTATATTTCTAGATTTTAACAGTATATATATACGACACACCATTTGTGTATTTCAGTTGCGCAACTATCAATCATAACATACAGTATCTGTATAAGTAAAAGGTGTATTTAGTGTATATAGATTTTATATTGTTTTTTTATACATTATTTAATTGGTATTTTTGTAATAGTTTCTATCTTCTTTTGTCACTCAAATCACTTTTTTTTCTTTTTGCATTTTTCTCTATTTCTGACTCTTGAATTACTCTAGTGTGTAAAATTGGGACTTTTAAAGTCTTATTTTCTTAATTGTTTATATTGTATTAATTGGGAATGCACTGTATTTGCACCTTACGGCTAGCTTTGTATTTTGCACCTTTCTGTTGCCTACTTTTTCTAATTGTTTAGATTTACTCTTCACTCTTTGTGTCTGCACACTTTCAACTTTGTATTGCAATTACTGCACAGATAGGACTTTAAGTTCTATCATCTTATCTCATCTCATCTCATCTTAATATGAACACGTAATAATGCTACATATACAACACTACCACAAAGTAAAGCCTAAATGCACCATAGACTCGGATCAATACACAAACAATGACTTTTTATGTATCATATTTATTAAAAGGGCAGTTCTTTGCATTTAATTGCATTGTACAGACGTTTCTAATTTTCTGGTCACAAGTTTTTCAGAAATCAGTGTATTTGATAAGGAGTTACATGGAATTTGATCACACTGACTTGTCTGCACTGGGCACATAAAGATATAACTGACAACTACATGATTTAATTGTGTAAAGTCTTTACCTCCGACAACAATTGACATTGACGCTTTAAGAATATTCATTCATTGTCCATGTCAAATGCAGAGCCGCCATCAGTTTGAAAAAAACACGGTCTTGTTCTACATTCAACATATACAGTATACCTCCTGCTGTTAACAGCACATGAACGCAAAAGTAATAACATGCTTTTCAGTCCAGACAAAGTTGCTACTGTGGTTCTTATCCAGCATTTATGTGGTGTTGAAATAATTGCAAAAATGAGTTTTGGGAAATTTTGGTTTTAACATGCTGAGTTGAAGTCATATTACACAGAAAAATGGTGGATGAAAGTGAATGTTTGGCAGAAGCTTTTTGTTAATTCACATGTTGCTTATTATTTTTTGTTCATATATAATTTGTAATATGGTATTAGCTTGTAAATGTTAGTTGTTGTCCATGCAGAGTGACCTATAGTTAAAAAAGCACAAATACACTTAAGTTAGAAAAAAAACTTCCCACCTCGAGACATTGGACAATCCATGGAGCACTTGAATGCAGCATTATAACACCTAACAATTCATATTTATATGGATGGATAAGCTTTCATTAATCGCTAATACACTCTTATTATCATACTGCCTCAAATATAAATACATCTAAAACCTTCATTCAGTCACTTTTCTCATTCTAACATAAAAGGCAGGAAGCAGGCTTTTACAGCTAAAAAATTAATGTACAGATCTCCATCCAAGAAACATGGCTTATATTGTAAATTATGATTGGAAGGCATTTAGGGTCCTGAGAAAAGTAGCACGTATCGTAGAAAAAAATAGAAACATAAGAATTTCATTTCAGAAAAAAAGTATTTGAAGTTCTCACAATTAAGACATCAGAAAGGTGAAATGTCTGTTGGCCAAACTGCAGACTGTAAATCACTTAATGTTTTTGATACTGTTGGAGGTCAACACACAACCAGAAATCCAGATAAAAGGAAGTGCACAGATTTATTTCACAGTCCTTCTTTTCCATCACAGCACGTCTTATCCTCTCCAGGTCAATCACTCAGGATACAAGGCAGAAGTTTCCGTTTCTTCTTTGTTCTTGCGTGAACACGTCTGTTTACTGTCCAACGCGTCAGTCTTCACCTGACCCAGAGTTCGCAGCAGGCACATGGTGTCAAACCCCTCATCACCCGCCTCTTGCAGCAACTCCAGCACCTGGAAATAGACAAGTTAATTCATATATTAACATATTCAGGGTTCCCACACATTTTCATGGATAAAATTTCACAACTTTTTTAATGGCTTTTTAGACCCACTGTAACTTTTTTCTTGCCCCATTTGCCTGGTGTTTTTCAAACATATCAGATTGAAACTTTTTTTCCACTTTTCTTTTCTTTTTTGCTTATGTTCATGTTATTTCCTGGTACTTTTTACTAATTTGTAGCAATTTTGGGGGTAAATTCTTATAATAAGCTACTCATTGCCTTCTTCTAATATCTGAAAGAAATCAATCCAGTTCGCTCAAGTTTGAAAGGGTTAAAAATGCAATGACTTATCCCAAATTTTCAATGGTTTTTAATCTTTTAAAAACTGCATTGATATTGATTCTTGTGCTACATTCACAGGTGTTTTGAGCGCTGAGTATACCAGTTCGATTTCTTTCCAAAACATGGAAAAAGGCAATGAGCAACTTGGCAAGAAATTCCCACAACTGCAATAATTTAGTCGTTTAAAATCTCTAAAGTTACAACATTTTAAGAAAACTATATCAGTGAATGTAATTATGTATTTAAAATGATGTTACAGAATTATTTCCTTTTAAGCACTTTTTTTTCTAGTAATTTACTTGCTTGTTATTGTTTTTTGTAAACTGTCCTCTTTTTTGTGCTAATGTTCAGGTAATTTTGTAGTATTTTTTTACTAATTTGCTGCAAATTTTTGGGTCATTTTTTCTTATAAGTTACTTCTTGATGTCCTCATATTTTTGAAAGAATTCTATCTGTCCAGTTTGCTCAGATTTCAAAGGGCTTAAAATTCAATGACTTTTGTAAAACCTTAAATTATAGTTACTTTTTCCATGACTTTTTCAGACCTGGAAAACATGATTGTGAAATTCCATGACTTTCCCCGGTTTTTTATGATCGTGGGAACCCTGCTTATTTTAACATCAGTATTGGACATGCAGACTCTGTGCTGGGACTCACCTGCAGACACTTAAATGACTTGAGCTCGCTCAGATTCTCCTGCAGGAACAACAGGTAGATACTGAGGTCGTTGTAGAAAGGCGTGACCACACCCAGAGCACCAAAGCCCGGCAGCAGCTCATAAGGCCGGAGGAAGCTGGAGCTCTGGCGAGCAGGTCCGAGAGCGGCGTACACCACCAGGGGAGTGATAAGCACATAAACAACCAAATTTATGTAGCTGAGCAGCCTGAAGACGCCCACTGCCACCAGCTTACACTGCACAGCAGACGGCACCGTGCTGTCGTTCCTCAGCAGCCCCGTCTGCAGGTCACAGGGAAACTCGTCAGTGAAAGAGGCCAGGCGGATGTAGTAGCCCAGGTAGACGCAGGCCAGCAGGAGGATCAGCAGAGTCAGGCCCCGACATGTCAGGTACTTGACCACGAGACGGTGAGAAAAGCGCTTGGTCTTCAGATATTGCTCCACTAAAGGGTATTTGAAGCAACTTTCAGTCAGATCCAAAGCACTTCTGCAGAAAAAAAGATGTTTAACATGAAAAGATCTGTGTTTAAAAATCCAAATGACAAACTTGAAAATTATCCAAAATACAGTGACTTACCGAATACAGGATTATCTGAAGGAAATATATGTTTTTCTTACTTAATAATGACCAAAACATCCCCCTATGCTTATTTACAGCTGTTTTACCATAAACTAAGTCTTATTTGTTGACAAAGACAGATGAATGTTTCATGAAATTTAATATGACTGTAATTTACTGGCCTTAACTGATATAACAGTAAATTATATAATATAAATTATTTTATATAACAGAAATTTTTGTAGGAAAACTGGGCGTTCCTGGTGAAAACTGGTGTAGCACAAGTGTTGAATTATGTTTTTTATGTATACGTAGTTACCATAAAGCTTCTCCCTTATCAATATTTTTGTATAAACAATGGGTAAAATGAAATGTAATGTGAAAAGTGTGACTTGACTCTGGGATTGCCTTCACTACTACAGAGCGTATTAGCATATTTCAGCTCAATATTGCCATTTTATGGCTCATAGCAGGTGATATACTGTTTTTCCACAATTTTAAATGTAAGTGACTAATGGAGACAATAATGTTTGAAAGCTGTCAAGTATTGATTGGCTGCAATGGCAAACTAGTCTGCTGTTTACCGCTAATGGGCAGTTGTACATCATCAATTTGCATCCATTAAAAGTGCTTTTTTGCCACTGACAGTTGTGTCTGACAACAGAGATAGACCTTTTTGTCAAAGAGTATGATCCTTTTTGTCCTGAAATCGCCATCGCCAAACCCACCAGACTCCATATAAATAAACTATGATTTTATCCTTGGAAAACACACTTCATTTAGAGTCAGCAGAAACAAAATTAAACACACTTACAACCTCCTGGTTCGTCTGTCCACCGCTACAACAATCACCAACTCTGGTTTTGTTGAAATGAACCCTTAATCCTCCCAATTAGATTTGGAAATATGCTGGCTCTATACAAACTAACATTACTGTTTATTCAAACGGATTCTGGTGGGTTTGGCGATGGTGATTTTAGGGCTGTTTCTGGTAAACAAAAAGGACCATAGCTAAAACAACTTCATAAGGTGTCAATGTTATGCTTATAGCTTGTTTAGCTTCTAGAAAATTAGTTAATTAATTTAAACTATATTCTTCATTTTTTCCCCAGCAGATAATGGTCAAAAGATGGCCTATAACACTTTTCAAACACGTGATCTGCAATATGTTCTCTCTGATCTGTAAACCAACACGTTCAACATAATAACACATTCTCAGGAAACTTTAAATTAAAGATAATGTTTAAAACAAACAAGTTATTGTCAAATCTCCTGCTGAAACACACACACAGTAGAGAGTATTAATAAGGTGTTTACTTGTTCGCGTCCTCGGTTGTGTCTTTGCTCTCTATGGATGCTAGATTCTTGGCCAGTTTGATGCCACGATTGTAAAAGCGGTCGAGCTCCTCCATTATGAAGCTCAGGTCGGAGGAGAGATGCGGAGCTGCGGTGAAACGCCAGAACAGAGCCGGGATGTACATGAGGACGGCCAGTAAGAGCAGGATGTATGGGAAGAACTGAAGGAAAGCGAGATAACAGAGGAGGGAGAGAAAATGTATTTAAGACAAAAAGAAGACTAAAGTCCAACTCTGATTTCTGCACTTAATTTGTATAACTAACCCTAGAAAGCTTGCAGTTATCTTTTTTAAACTGTTAAAATTTTACACGATTTTGGATGCCTTAATATAGAATATTTGTAGCCATATGCTTTGAATGTCTGTCATCAGATTTTTATATCATCGCCCTAAAAAAGAAAAAAAAATCCTTGAAAAAAATCCAGTATTTGAATAAAGTGAACTTTCTGTAATTAATGCACATAAATTTAAGGTGCTGTTAGATTGCTTCCCTGTTAATACAGATGCAAACAATGTTTAGACCATGGTGAAAATGTTTTTTTACAGGCTATATAAGCCAAAAAATTATGGATTAATATAGAATATTTCCTTGGATAAAGCCGTGTTGTGAACTGTGGAAATGATTACATCTGTCATTGTTTCAATAAATTTTGACTTTTGGACTTCAGAACATTCTGGATTAATTGGAAATGTTTGGATCATATGAAACAATCCCGCACAGCCGCCGCCATAGTCTACAAACAGTAAAATACTAATAATAGTGTAGCCTAATCTTTATCCGCGACTGTGCAGCTGCAGCAATCAAATGGTGATTCAGAATTTTAATGTAACGTCATGAATGAAGCCTCTAACTATCTGGCAGAGCCCTGTCCTAACACCACACAGTGAGCACAGGTGATTTTTACTGGCAGTGCATGTTTGGGGACGTCTGTACCTTGTGCAGCCATAGTGGTGAGCTGTCCGCTTGTTGCTGTACTGCTGCCCAACAAAACGAGTCCACATATGCAGCCTGCCTCCAGGAAAAATTTGTAGGAGCAAAGCAGCTGATCTGGGTACCTGGAGAGGAGAGAGAAGAATTAGTCAGAGCTGATGAGCATTTTGATGATTCGGCACAGAGACACAATTGTCCGCCCGCCCTCCTCTGCACTCATGCCCTAATTTGTTGATTGTTCTCAGCATACTTTGTGTCAATAACTGTGCTTTCTCTGGTGAGTGGGAAGTTCAGTCAGGCATACTATTCACAAACGACCCAGATAGTCACCAGACAGTGACATTTTGGCAGCGCGGGTGCGTCATATTAATATTACAGAATGAAGCTTTTAACAAACTGAGCATTTCTCACTGCAGAATGATCATTTTAAATCAATGACATATGTTCCACTGAGTACCACTTAAATCAATTTTAGAACCAGTCAGTGCTGTACCAGTTACATAAAGCTAGTCAACTTCTAATTAACTTTTTAAGTTTTTACATATGCAACATAGATTTTCAGCCTTCTTTACACGCAGTGGTGGAGGAAGTATTCTTTTCTCATGTAAAAGTACTGATACAACTCTGTTAAAATACTCTATTACAATTTAAAGTGCTGCATTGCAAATGTTACCACAGTGACAATCAAGAAAACTGACCTGAAATATTAAACGTTGGAACCATTAAATATTTTTGCATGAAAACTTAGACAAATATTTAAAATTTAATTTTCTTTCAATAATTGTTTCAGCCGTGTGCATTTGTGTTTTTTTCATATGCTTTGTGTGAAAAAAACTTAATTTGTAAAGTAACAAAAGATATCAAATATTTTTCATGGAGTAAAGGGTACAACGATTCCCTCTGAGATGTGTTGGAGCAGAAGTATAAAATTAAAATACTCAAGTAAAGTACAAGTGCCTCAAATTTATACTTAAGCATAGTACTTGAGTAAATGTACTTAGTTACATTCCAACACTGCATAAACAACCAGCTGTATATTGCAGTACAGGCCTGTACGTGCCCCTTCAGAGTATGTGGGCTTATTTATAGTGTTTCCATTTTAAGAAGGCAACAAAACAACTGGCCAACAACACTCAGAGCAGAGTTTTCCAGCTGCTGTGACTTCATTGCTCACTGGGACAGAACAGAGACATCGTTAATGTTATTAGTAACACCTGTGCTTTTCCTACTATGACAGTCTGCTGGGAAAAAGGTTCATTGGTTGTAGATTCTGTTGTACTCAGTGGTGTTTCTAATATTCAGTTCACTTTTACTGGTAAAATTGAGGTGCATATTATACCAAAAACACCTGTCAGAAGAAGAGAAATATTTTTAGGCAGAAAAAAATATTACAGTAGCATGAATTCTACACTCAGAGACATTTTTTTGGTCTATTTTTATCAGGTTTACATATTTATGACACATACAATTTCCATCTAATGGGGTCAAATAATTGTAACATGAACAAAATAAAAACATTTATGTGATTATATCAAATAACACTGAGATGAATGACAAGTTATGTAACTATAGCTCGTAGAATTTACCTAATTTACTTGATTTATTTACTGCAAATCAATTCTATGAATTTAAAATATTTTTTGAAATGTATAGAATTTATTACCAGTAACTAAATCAACTTCATTCCAATTGAGTACAATTCATTAAAAAGTAATAAACTTTAGTAATATTAGGTACATTTTATCAGCTATAGTTTCATAGTTGTTCATCTTAGATTTAGTGTAAAATTTATAAAAAAGTAATAAAATAAACTTTATTAAAGCATATCAGACACATTTTATGAGCTATAGTTGCATACATTTTCAGAGTTGTTCATCTTAGTTTTAGCTGATTCAATTTAATAAATAGTACTTTTTTGGCTTATGTTATAATTATTTGACTTCATTTGATGTAAATGTAATTAAAAAAATACAAAATAGACTAAAAAACTGTCACTTTCAAACTGTCACGTCTTACTGGGACACTAGAACAGAGCCATCGTTAATATTATTATTAACACCTGTGCCTTTCCTATTATGTCAAATCAAATGTGCTGCTAAAATCTCTAGTTTGAATCGTGCTGCAAAGTCTACAATCTCTCTGCAGCTCCTGCTTTGTGATTGCTATAGATTTATTAAGTAAAATCCATTTGGGGTTTCTGCCACAATATGCATTCAGTGTTACATGAGCTGTCCATAATAATTGTGTCAAGTCATAGCAGCAAAACTAAACTCCTCTAAGGGCTTGCAATGTAATGGATCCTTTCTGAGTGTCTGGGGCGGTGCTTACAGATAATGACAACAGCAGACTGTAGCATTATGATCTAAGAAGATTACATAGATTTAAACTGCTGGTGGGGCTTTATATTTGTTTTTACAGTGATCAGCTTGAGATTATCTTGCTTTTTGCAGTAACTCATATTGCACCACATTATAAGTTTCCATCATCATCACAATCAGCAGCAGTGACAGCAGTATCTGGGCGTGGTATAAACAGAAGGGTGGAGACCAAAACCACACCTTCTCCACTAGTATTCACACCTCTTTTTCTATGCATTTACAGAATAAAAATCCTATACATGAATAAATATCACACTGCTTCATCAATCACTGCCTGTAACTGATGTTAATTGAAACAAATGTGCTCCAGCAGCTACAGTGTTGCAGATGGATTGAGACAAAGAAGCGCAGCAGGCTCCACATAGACTGGACTCACATTGTGTATTATTCTACCTGATCAAATGACAGGATTACAGCCTCGGATCAGTGTTGCTGCTGACAGGATGGTCACAAATAATCGATTACTTACCGACTGAAACCTCCTGAGCAAAAGCGAGGGAGATGAGAAACAAAGGCAGCCCCACCGCTAGAAATGTGACTATCTTGTCCACGGCCAGCTCCAGACGCAGCCCTTTGTACTTGGCCTCCGTGGAGGGGTCCTTCAACAAAAAGTCGGAAAAAACGTACTCGGTGGCTACGTGGGCTATCGCCATGGCGGACAGAAAACAAAAAGCCGGTGTTGTCCAATTAACGGAAGACTATTTCCAATTGGACAAAAGCGAACTGAGGTGTAAATAAGGTCTGTTAATTTAAATTCAATTTTTCTCGCAGTGAAAAAAACACGAATGATGTAATAAAATACTCATCCGTTATTGTTTATCCATCTCCACTCAGTACTGGGTCTGATGGGTGAACCTGTCCCGTTACTGGGAGCCAGACTAACAGGCAACAGGGGGAAACAAGTCGCCTTTTAGCCGCTAGAGGGCGCTACTGAGCCGCACAGTGCACCTGCCAGGCAACATGGGCTATTTTAGATTATATATATATAGTGGATATAACAGCCTTTAATTTTAAGCGACTAGTTAGTAAGGGAAGTAGTCATTAATCAATAAAAATAGTACTTTTAAGTATGCAGAATAGCTTTCTTTACAGTAGGTATTAGTATTAGTATAAGTAGTGGTGGTAGTGGTATTAGTATTAGTAGTGGTGGTGGTGGTAGTGGTAGCAGTAGAAAGTATATATATATATATATATATATATATATTTATATATACACGTGTGTGTGTGTGTGTGTGTGTGTGTGTGTGTTTGTTTGTATATATATTTTTTGATTTGTATTTTTTACTCACGTAGTCCTTGTGCACCTGTGCTCCGACCAAACCTAACCACTATAAATATAAATATAAATTAAATTATTTAATTATATCTATATAAAAAAAATTATATAATTAAATTTATGTTTATAGATACAAACGTCACAATAACATTTTGCGACATATGTGCGGGCTTTCCGGTAAAGATAGGTTACAAAAAGGGTTCAGCGAGTTTCCAGGGAGACGGGGGGGAACGGTCCTTTGAGGAAGATGTGAAAGACGAGACGTATCTCAGGTAACTAACGAAATATTTAGGAAATTTGTCGCCATTAACTTATAATAATATATATGTATTACCTGACAATGCCCGGTAACATGATGGCAGCTGTTTCTATGTGTGTGTATAAGCTAACAGACGGTGCTTGTTGTTAGCTTCAGATTTACGTTAGCTCGAGGGAACATTTAAGGTTAAATTAGCCCGTTTCGGGTTGCTAGCCGGCTAACTTGTTTTAAGTAGCTGATGTAAGTCTAACAACGGTCAAAAAACGCAGGGAAATGACTTGAGCTAACGTTAGCTTGTTGCTAATTTAACGTCGCTTTGGTAAAACGTAGCTGTGGCGCTAGTTAGCTTCACAAAAACAGTCCAAACTGAGTACAGGTTATATTCACAGACATGTCCCCTTTGTGGATTTAACTGTCGGTACGAAGCTGTGTTGAGTCAAACACACGTTTACGACCAGACCTGTTGTGTCTCACATGAAACAATAAGGACACAGACGTTTTAATGTGATAATTTAACGCACCGGGTCATTAACAGGTGATGTAACCGCAAGCAACTAACTTCGTGCATACTTTTAACTTTCGTTTCCTTTTAACAGGAAAGCATGAGAGAGAAGAGAGATGAAAGTATGGTGAAAGACCTCTCTGGGTTGTATGATGGAAGGACTGGGAAAGGAGAGATCCATATGCAGCTCTAAACCCTTCCCATGGCTAAGTCACCCCAAAACAGAGGCCTCAACCCTGCTATGGAAACTCAAAGACTGCTTCCCCACCAATGAGACAGCTTCCCCTCATCACACAGATAAAGAAGTAAGTATTCATCAGGATACAGTCAAGGTATCTCAGGTACACAGATATTTAGAGTCAAAGGAATTTTAATCAATTAGCATTGTCAGCTCTTGATTAAAAGGACAATGATAAAGACATATTATCAGAGATCCGATTCTGGGCAAAAATCCTATCAAATGTATCTCATAATGAACATATTCATAAATTATGTTAGCATACGTTGCAACTTTCTTGCAACATTTGTAACTTAAACAGTGATAAAGCATTAAAAAATATTCATCCATTTGTATCAGATGACCCTGTTTCTGACTATAAGTTACAAAATGCAATGTAAAGGGAAAATTGTGAGCCTGTGTGACTTTATTTTATTTGGGAGCTATAAAATGATTGTAAGCTGAACATAGGAAGTCTTATAAAGATGGTGCTTTCTGCATTTATCACATGCATGATGACATGGTTAAATGACGTGCAGGTGGCATATGAGGCCCCAGATGTGACTATAAAATCTCTATCAGCTGATAAACAAACTGCGGCAAGTTGGGGTGGTTAATGTAATAGTAAACTCTAAACCAACTTATTGACAGCTTTTTGTGGTTGGCACAGATTTACAGTACCCTTTCCTGTTTAGATTTAGCTATGTTAAGCCATACTGGTCAGTGCAATTATCTCCAGCTTTGAGGGTGCTGTTAACGCCATCACACATCCATGTAGACTTTTTAAATGTAATGTTGTATTCCTTTTGCATGAATATTTATTCAAAACATTGTTACTTAATGCTGGAGTCTGTAATTTTAAACAAACAAAATTGTCATATTTGTAGAAGCACATGAGGCAGATGATTGTTATGCTTCTAACAGCATTTGCTCCGATCCACCACAACTCAAAGTAAACAACAAATCAAAGTCAAGGAGTCTCTTAACGCAGTTGTCATTCATGTCAGTCAGTGCTCGTGAATTGCGGTCTAATGGTCAATCATGGCAGCAGTGATAATATAATGATAATAATAATATAATAATAATATAAATCAAGATTCTGTCACTGCCAGGAATGCACAACATTGGATTTTTTTCCAATATTTGATATGCCAATATAAAACAGCTAATTTGGCCGATTACTGATAATGTATCCACTTTTTTCTTCCCGCCTAATTTTAATGATCATCAAGTCTTCTCTGTAGTGGAATTAACATCATATTATGCATGATCTTATCGTGATGGCCCACCAGCAGATGGAGACATGCAATGCAATGCTTTTCAATGTATGTAATAATAATTTAATATTAATTCCTTGCCTCAAATGTTTTCTGAAACATCTCTTCGTGTACTGATAAGCTGTACAGTTAGTTTTGCTGCAGCTGGTGGGCAGTGCTGAGTTTTTGGCTTGACTGTTTCCACCATGGTTGCTGGGCCACAAACTTTCTTATTTTAAAGCTAAACAGCACACCAAAATAAGTTTCTGGAAACTTTTGAAGAGAGAAATAGGCAACACAGTAACAAAAATCTTGATTCATACTTAAACTGCACTGCTGAGTTTGACAGATTGACAACTGTTTACAAGCAGTGATTGACATTATTGACAGCTGTGTTAAAGACTCCTTGGCTCTAATGGTCAATTTCATGCAGGTGCAGTAAGGCCACTAGAAGTGCTTCAAATCAGTAGAGTAGGCAGAGGAATATCGATTTTTTTTCCACAGATGAGATTATCTGTTTGATATACTGCTGTGTGGATGCAGTGACAGCTTCAGCAAATATGACAAATACAAGTTACCAAATACAGTTTTAATGTAAGTTTTCTACGTTGACTCCTATTCAGCACTGAGACACCAGTTAATGCCTCAATCAGGAAACATTTATTATGAGCGCTTGGGTCAGAACAACAGCATGGATTGAAATGTGTGACAGAGCGCTAACCTAAAGCAATGGTCTATACATGCTTCTCCCTGTTTACACATGTGGGAGATATCAATTGCCAATACGTCAAAGTAAAACCACAGGCATGCTTGTAGGAAATGTTGTTGGACACTGTATAGCACCTTCCTGTTGTAGGATACAAGACGTGGGGGACTTTTGGGGGCCTTCGTGTCCTTTTATAATTGTTACTATGTGTCAAACATAACTTGCCAGAACAACGACTTTACTATGAGTAGGTCCGAGCTTACATAAGATAGATACAGTGGTGTAAAATAATTATAAAAGATGCATAATTATAAAAAAGTCATACTATCAGGGTCTTTTTATGTTCCAGAGCAATTACATGGACAGCAGAAAGGCCGTGCTGGAGCTGAAAGATGTCCCTCCTCCTCCCCTGCACTGTACTTCCTCTTCCCAGTCATCCCAGCCCTTCTCTCTGGCCCCTCTCCCTATGCCTCCTCCCTGCTTGCCTCCTCCTCCTCCTCCTCATCTCACACAAGACTCCCTCCAACAACAGCCCCCGCTACAGCAGCAGCAAGAGGGGGCTAGCCCCAAAGTAAGCATTTACACACACTGTGACTACTGCAGCACAGATGGCTATGGGTTATTGGGTGGTGGAAGTGTTGTTGGCAGCAGTAGTAGCGTCGCTGGTGTTGTGTCGCTCTACATGGCCCCAGGCTCTCTGGGAGCACCTATCAGCAGCAGCAGTATTAGCAGGTCCGGCCCTTGCTCTGTAGCCTCATCTGTTCATCAGTATAAACATCACACAAGCTGTGGGAGTGGGGGTGAAGTTTTCGATCCTTTGCCCACTCTTGGTTACAAATCTCAGCTGTCCTCCTCTGTCGCTACCTCTCAGCCTGTTTCATCACACCCCTACCTCTCCTGCTGCTCAGGGCTTCTCCAAACCTTCCCAGCTGCACCTCTGTCATGTAGTCAACCCAGCTTGTTCCCCTCCTCTGCACCTCTGGCTCCCTCGCTCCCCTGTGTTTCCTCTCTTCCCGCTCCTTTGCATGGCTCTTGCCTGGCCTCTTCTGGCTACTACACCTGTGGTGTGGACTGCTGCCCGTCAGCCAGAAGATCCCAGAGAAGCACACTCGGTGATCACCCAACCACCACCACCATCACTACTACAACCACCTCCGCACACTTCTGCTCTAATCCTATGCACCTAAATGTAAAACGCACGGTTTGTGTGAAGGGGGTGCACTACTGCCAGGAGTGCCTGTTGAAGGTTGGTGGAGTTTATTTCAATCACTGTGGCTTTTCTTTTGTGTTTGTGTGCCATGGAGATGACTGTAGGTAACTTTATTCTATTTGCATGAATGACAGGGTTCCCACATTCATGGAAGACCTGGAAAAGTCATGGAATTTCACACCGACTTTTTCCAGGTCTGGAAAAGTAATGAAACTATCAAAAAACTTCATTGAATGTTATGGGGAAAAAAAATAAGAAAACATGCCATGGACAGAATTTGAAGGAAGGAAATGAGTGGATTTTTTTTTTTTTTTACCTTTTTCTCTCTTACTTTAATTTTTATTTATCTATTTTTTAAGAAAACGGGTTTATAAGGCATGTTTTTCTGTTAAAAAAAATTTCATAGTATTTTCATAGTAAAAAAAAATTGTAAAACTGTCAAAGTTTGAGCTTGTTTTCTTTTTGATTTTAAGAAAAAATGTTTGAAAGTCATGTTATGGCAATTTTTTTAAAATTCTTTTTTAAAAGAATATTTAATTTAATTTAGTAATCTTACTATGTTAAGATTTTATATAAAATATATTTGAACAGAGTTTGGATCTTATATGTTTGGAAAAAGTGGGGCAAGAAAAAGTTTTAGGTCCTTAAAAAGAAGTCAGGGAAAGTTTTGAAATTTGTCCATGATGGTGTGTGGGAACCCTAAAATGATCTCAGTCATGTGATATGGTTTTGTAATTCAGTCATCAAAATCATTTGGTAAAGTACTGCTTTCTGTTCATGCTCTTTTGTTTTTTGCTGACAGTTGTAATGATTTGCACCTATTTTCAGCCTGTGAACGGTCTGCCGTCAGAGACAGACAAGGTGTGGCCCAATGTTCCTCTATCCGCGACTGCTCCCATCTCTATCCCCATTTGTAATGGCTGTGGCACCTCGTCTGATGGCATGATGCTCATGCCATCGGCCAGCCTCGGCAAGACTGGCCAGAAATATGGTTAGTGGACTCAAAGATACAACTTTTAATTCCTGCCTATACAGTGTTTCATTGGAATTTCATGTCAGATTGGTCTTGACGATAATGATTGGACATTTTGAAATAGCAAGCTTTTTTGAGTCATGTAGTTATGGAATTTTTTTCCATCCAAATCGACTGCAACAACAATAAAGTAACTTTTAATTCAAGCTGCTTTAAAGCTGTGAATGTGCGTGTAGAATAATTGTTTTGCCAATTGTCCCATAGGTTCTCCAGAGAACGGAGGCCCTGAGAATATCCCCCCGGTGGGCGTCTTCTGGGACATTGAGAACTGCAGTGTGCCCAGTGGACGCTCTGCTGCAGCTGTGGTCCAGCGGATCCGCAGCCATTTCTTTCAGGGTCACCGTGAGGCAGAATTCATTTGCGTCTGTGATATTAGCAAGGAGAACAAAGCTGTCATCCAAGAACTCAACAACTGCCAGGTACCAAAAAATCTCTACTAGTTTCATGGTTATGCTGTTACACATTAGCCATTTACACCCTGAATTAATGTTGCTGACCTACAGATGATATGAGTGTTGGTCCTGAAATGAAAGTAAATTTACCATCATCTTTGGGCTTAAGGCCCGACATCAGGCCTGACATCAAACAACTAGTGCAATGAAGACCGACAGTTGAATCATCTTTCTTTGTCTGTTTGCACAAAAACACACCCCAAAGATGACAGCCAAATGCCAGTTAGCATGTGCGTTCTGCACCTGTGTCATACATGTCATACATTAACCTCCATAAAATGACACGAACAAGCTGAGTAACTCCCCAAAAAGATTGCCAAAGAAAATTCCACAACATTGGAAAACATCTGAAATGTTGTACATTTTGCTTCATCAGGTTACTGTTGCACATATCAACGCCACGGCCAAGAACGCTGCAGACGACAAGCTTCGCCAAAGCCTGCGACGCTTTGCTGAGACTCACACTGCACCTGCAACTGTTGTACTCGTATCCTGTGAGTTCGTCTTAGATTCACTAAAATCAGGTGCAGCCTTGATGGTACAAGGGATTTTGTGATAAAACATGTTATCTTTTTATTTTTAATAGCGGATGTGAATTTTGCAAGTGAGCTGAGTGACCTCCGTCATCGTCATGGTTTCCAGGTTATCCTGGTCCATGGCAGCCATGCATCCTCAGCCCTACTGCAGCACGCCAACCGCCACGTGGCCTTCCAGGAGATCACAGCTGATCTGCCTCCACGTATGCTTGTCAAAGCACAGGTAGGTCTCACAAATGCTTCATTAGGACCTAAAAAAGACTTTTTTGATTCGGTCTTTATTACATGAGGTAAGTAGGTGGTGGCAAAAGTGACCAAGGAGACATTTGATATTAGTTTGGAATTACCCAGAGGGCAGAGAGGCAGTTGGTTGTGAATTTGATCATCTTCACAATAATTTATTGACACAATTCTTCCTAATTTGCATACTCTCAGCCATTCTTCAAACTGTTTTCAACTAAAAGGAAGACTACTGATTTTATCTTTTAAAGTGTAAATTATACAAACCAGACAGGCACGCTGTCTCTTCCTCCCCTCCCTCAGCCCAGTTTCAACCTCCTCTATGTGCACAACCTTCCTGTCAACTGTGACAAGAGCCTGCGGAACGCTGTGAAGCTCAGGCTCCGCCGCCTGTCAGACAACTGCGGCGGCAAGGTGCTGGGCATGTCCCAGGGCACAGCAGTCCTCCGATTTGGCAACCCCGAAGCAGCTGCACGTGCTCGCAAGCGCATGGAAAATGAGGATGTGTTTGGCCACCGAATCAGCCTTTCCTTCTCCCCACGGCCCAGAGACGATGCAAGTCCTGAGCCTGAGCTTCAGTCTCAGCCCCATCACTTCCCTCAGACTCTGCCCCAGGCCTATCACAGCCAGGATTCAGTGTTTGGCCCTCCGCCATCCATATCCTCCTTTTCCTTTCTGCCCCTGGAGAAACCCAGGTCACCCAGGAGGCCGCGGCGGGCAACCCGCCCGTGCTACGCCTCTGGCCCAGTGCCTGAAAGGCCCTACAGCCCCAGGAGGGGGTGCAGTGGGCCTCCCGGTGGTGCTCCAGCCAAGCCCCATCAGGTCAGCAGACTCGTCAGTGCCTGCTTCCCCTTAACCTCCACTGCCCTCTATCTTTGTCTGGGCCGCTATGTAAATCCCCTCCCCAGTGTCCCTCTAACTGCTGCTTTGACTAACCACTTACAGCTGCTCGCTAAGCTTCATGTGTCTGCCTGTGCTAGCATGTATGCGTTGTGGTTAGTGCTTCATGTATTCGCTATTGTCCTGCATGTTCATTGTCAGTAATCATACTAGTGCATGAATTAGCCTATAGCTTTTGTGCCTTTTTCTGACCGCGTTCGTTTAGTATATCAGTGCTGATATACTGCTTCATGTGAGTAGCCACTTTCTGTGTTTTGTCCAAAGTCTGCTTCATGCCTCTATTAATTCGGTTTTGGCCCATGCAGCTTTCCAATCTGACAAAACTGACCTCTGGTGGCTGGAATGACTGGCTTGGCCTTTTCTTCTTGATTCTAACCAAACAGACCAGTGTGAAAAGCTAGAGAAAAGTGGGATGAGCATTTAAAGTATTGTCTGTATTTGGGCAGTACAGAAAAATTCCAGTTTGGAGTTTGTCCAATGTTAGTCTCATTCAGACAACAATTCAAGGAAAAAAACAAACGAAATGCTGAGAATATTTAAGTAACCCAAAGATTGGTGTCAAAATGACTAATATCGCAGTAAACACAATACTGTAGTTACATTTCATCTTAGGTGTGGTTCATGATTTTACAAAATATCTATAAGTAAAGCTCACTCTCAGCGATATCATTAGCTGTGTCTGATGGGTCGAAAGTACTAAATGTCATAAATATGCCACTTATAAATCTGTCTCAAAAAAACTAAGATATAAAAAATAAACTAATATGTACCTGGTGTTGACTACTGCTCTATTTTCTAGTCAGGCAGGTGATTAAAAATGCTCACCCCTAGTTAAACTTCTGATCCTCCGTTAATGCTATTGAACTCCACACACAAACGCTTCAGCAGTATCCACCCAGTCAGCATCAACAGTACTGACATCTGCTGCCTCTGTCTGATCCAGGAGCTGGGCAGTTTAGATGGCAAACCCAGAATGGGCTTCCAGCACCTGGAGAAAGGACGAGCTGCTTCATCTTCCCCCCACAGTAATGGAGAGACCGGAGCCCTGGAGCAGCTGTCAAAGCCCGGCCTCACTGGAGAATCTGTGTACAGAAGGAGGTACATGTTGGGGAAACTGTACTGTTACCATCTAAAGTACTACTGAATATCAATTCAGATTAAACCAGTCATTGCCAAATTTCAGTAACTGGCTGGGTTCAACTTCAGACTGGAGGCAATGTGACCTGAAGCTGGGTTTTGGTATCTGATTTATTTTCTTTTCTGTATTATTTTAACAACAGTTTGATATCACTACTGCACGAGCAGACACACATCACACATACACACAAACACGAGCAGAGACAGAAGCTTAGCTTTATGCCCATCAGCCAAAACATTAAAACCACTGAGAGATTAAGTGAATATTATTGCCCACCTCGTTACAATGCTGAGAAACCTTTGGTCCTGGCATTCATGTGGATGCCACCTGACTCACTCCACCCACCCAAAAACCCAGGCAGACCAAGCGCCCCCTCTCATGTCAACAGTACTCCCTGATGGCAGTGGCCCCTTGGCAGGACAACAAACCATAAAAACATTTGATCGATGTGTTACTTGTTTTTTCATTCCATATGAAGAATGCAAAAAGAGGAGGGGCTCTAGGAACTACACGTTGCCCTTACACATGTACATGTGTCTTTTGTCATCTTTCCGTGTAGGAGAGAGGGCTCCTATCCTCGCAGTGTGACTGAATCCCCTCTAGAACAAGGAGACAGGAACACAGGGGAGTTCCAGATTAGTACACCATCAGCCTTCAGCAAGTTGAACCTGCACAGGAGCTTCAGTCCTCTCCTTCTGTCCCAGGGCTCCTGGTCATCCAGGTGACATTTTGGATATAAATCCAGCAAATTTGATCTAGTCAGAGCATTGATTTTTACTGAGGTGCCATACTGCATAATACAAATTCTCTAAACCCTCATTAAATGTGATGTTAGTTATTATTTCAAGGTTGTCTGCCCTCTTCTCTAACAAAAGGAGTGGGTCCCCCTGCCTGTCCAGCCGGTCCTCGCCGCTCCTGGCTGCCCCTCGTAGCCCGTGTCTCGAAGGTCCCCCTGAGCCTTTCTCAGATGGCGCAGAGGTCCAGGTGGCCAATCTGGACTACAGAATGTCCCGCAAGGATCTACAGCAAACACTGCATGACACCTTCTCCCGTTACGGACGGGTAAGGTGTAATGCAGTCCTCTTAACGTCTGAGTCCAAAATAACAAAATATGTTTAGACGGGACGCTTTCAGACGTTCTGCTTGAAATGAGATTCACACGTGTCTCAAAACATCTCCTTGTGGTGTAACTTGTTTTGTCTAGGTGAAAGCTGTGGAGCTGAGCCCCCACACTGACTATCAGCTGAAGGCCACAGTCCAGATGTTGTTCCTGCAGCAGGCCATTAGTGCCGTCAGTGGCCTGCACCGTTACAAGATCGGAGGCAAGCGCATTCAGGTGTCTCTGGTCACCGGTGGCAGCAACAAATCCCTCGCTATGCTCAGGTACAGTCAAAGGGAGTTGAGTGGGGCATATTTCCTCAACTATTCTGTTTTAGATTGTGAAGGTAAAAATCAGCCTCTTTATTATACAGCACCGAGATCATCACCATTCTCCAGGATGCACCTGCCAATTGCCTCCCTCTCTTCAAGTTCACTGAGATCTATGAGAAAAAGTAAGTAGCTTTATCCTCAACTCATTGTTTTCAAACATGAACTTCTTACTGGTTGTAACAGACATCACATCACCCTAATCCTGGCTTCTCTCAGTTGGCTCCCTGTTCATTTTAGAATTGATTTTAAGATTTCATTGATCACTTTTAAAGCTCATCTTGGTCTGGCCCTAGCTACATGACAGAATTGGTGACCCCTTATGAGCCACTTTGCAGCCTTAGGTCCTTGGGTGGGACCCTTTTGGCCTTGCCAAAGTCTAGACTTAAACTTAAGATGACTGTGCCTTTGCCATCAGGCCCGCTCGGCTTTGGAACAACGTTCCCGAGGAGATAAGGCTCGCAGAATCAGAGACTTCTTTAAAATCACTACTGAAAACCCATTTTCAAAGGCTTGCTATTATGTGACGTTGTCTTTTAATGTATTTATTTATAAATATATTTAACTTTTTAATTTAGGTTTTATTTCTATTCTTTTATTTTATTTATGGTTTTATTGCTTCTGTTGTTGTTTTTGGTCTATTTCTTTGTATCATATTATATTGACATTAATGGACAGCTAACTAAAGGTGTTAAGTAAATAGTTATTATTATCAATATTATTAACAACATTAATGACATATTTTCGATTATAGCAATTTCAAAATAAGATTTGTATTTCAGTAGTTTGCGCTGCCAAACTTTATGCTCTTCCTTTGTCTCTCCAGATATTCCCGTAAGCTCGTGGTTGGGGATCTGTACAGGCTACCAGAGGTGGTGGCAGTGCGAGATCAGGGAGGTTCGAGGCTTGTGTGCCTTCTTCCTAGCAGCCAAATCCGTCAGAGTCCACTGGGATCTTCCCAGTCCCAGGAGGGCTCCTCCTCTGCCAGCGGCAGCCCTGTGGTGTTTGAGGAGCTGGAGTACCACGAACCTGTCTGCAGAGAACACTACGCACAGCAGGATTTCAGGTCATTATACATGCACATTGTATATATTACATTCTGATTAAATGCTTATTTCACGAAAGTAATAAAAGATAGGTAAAGTTAATAAGGTAAATAAGATAATAAAACGCACGTGAATGATACTTCGTTACCAAGTTGATGCTAAAATTCAGACCCTATACCGCCAAGTTTTTACATGGTGGTATAGGGTTTTCTCTAGTACCGCATGTACTGTAGATAGCGGGGATGCAGTGCTTCCATAGGCCTGCAGGTTTTCTAGTCTGCCAAAGGAAGGACACCTAGCAGTATGGAAGAACAGCAGCAACAACACGGGGAAGATGGTGACAAGTGCAGCTGCAACAACAGCTTGACCTCATTTCAAAGAAGCATTTTTTTCCTGACGCTTACACATTTTTTAATGCTGAGCATAGGAAGGGGTTCATATTTACGCTATGCTACAAATGTCAGCGGTGTGACGAGGCACTGAGCGTCTATTTTGCAGTGAGAATTGCACTATTGGCATGTTTTTGTTGTCACCAAGGGTTGAAAAATGTTCAACTTTAAAGTAAAATGCGCTTTTCACTGTCAGTTTTTACCCAGTTGGAAGAGGGTCAGAACAAATAGGCCAGCACAAAGACCAACCATCACATCAAAGTTCCTTAGTGTGCAGTGGTTTGTTTTTTCTTTTTTTTTCTCCACTTAAAATGATCCTGCCACCAACCAGCACCTGATGATTACACTGGCTGTGCAGGAGTTTTGTTCACTGGGTTAGGGTTAAGTTTAATACTATGGCCATTTGTTCTCTTTTCAAGAGCATCTTGACCCGTCATGTAGCGCTCTCTGACTTGCTCTGAAGGATTGAATCACCAACCTTAATTCTCACAATCACTGTTCTCTGAGCAGTAAAATTTAAGCTGACTGTCCACTGTGTCCATTACTGATTTTGTGTCTTATCTTTTTTTCTTTTTAGTGAGGTTGACTTTGACCCTGACTCCTATAAAATCCCTTTTGTTGTGATGTCTCTGAGCACCTTAGCCTCTGAGGTCCACAGTCTGCTGCAGTCACACGAGGGAACTCTTCCATTACTTAGGTGACAACCAGCTCTTTATTTCATGTATAAACTTTTTCAAAAATCGAATGAAGCATGTTTTCCCGCATTATGAAATCCATAATGTACTGCACTTTCCATTTTAGTTTTCCAGACTGCTATGCAGCAAAGTTCAGCCCTCTGCAGCTAGGCAATGAGACACTGGAGGGTGGTGTCCCCCTGGAGCACCTCATTACCTGTGTCCCCAGCATCACAATAGTCACAGCTCAGAACGGCTTCAAAGTCATCAAGTGGATCCACAACAAACCACCAGCTCCAAACTCCGGTAGGAATATTCAGAATTTCTATTTTGTTGGAGGTTGTTTTAGCATCCTTCAGCACCGTGCCTACATGTGCATCTTTACCAGCCAGATATACGTGTTTCAGACATTTAATTAAAATAAATTTCATGCAGAGCCCTGGATTCAGCGCTGCAAGAGTCCAGTCGGCAACCCACAGCTCATACAGTTCAGCCGAGAGATTATTGACCTGTTGAAGAGTCAGCCATCTTGCATCATGCCCATGAGCAAGTTCATACCTTCGTACCATCATCACTTCGCCAAGCAGTGCCGCGTCTCAGATTACGGCTACTCCAAGCTGCTGGAGCTTTTGGAGGCCGTGCCACATGTCCTACAGGTACTGAGGATTCTGAGGATCTTAAACTCTGCATTCTACAAATAGTATAGTCTCTATTTTAATTATGTTCTTACCTGCAGATCTTGGGTATGGGCACCAAGCGATTACTGACCCTGACACATCGTGCTCAAGTAAAGCGCTTCACCCAGGATCTGCTCAAACTGCTTAAATTTCAAGCAAGCAAACAAGTGGTGATCAAGGACTTCATGCAGGCGTACCACTGGTCAGTCAACACTGACATTAGAGCTGCACATGCCCCTACGTTGCCCCTTTCCCCTCATCAGCAGTTGGAGAAAAGTGTCAAATATGAGTATGGATCATCAGTGTTGTTTGTTTTAAATGTATTTTTCTACCTTGTGTGTCAGGTGCTTCTCCAGAGACTGGAGGGTAATCGACTACGGGATTTGTGACCTGATGGACCTGCTGACAGAGATCCCCGATACCACTATTACTATTACACATCAGGACACGGACACAGTCATCTCTGTTCCAAAGAGAGGTCTGTTTAAAAGTTATTAACCCTCTTTACCCTAAAAAAACTGGGGATATATATATATATATATATATATATATATATATATATATATATATATATATATATATATATTTTTTTTTTAAATGGTGAAAAAGGCAACAAGCATTGGGCAAGAAATGTTCCACAAACTGCAAGGCATAGGTAAAGATGACAAGAAAAACACCTGAACATTATTTAAAGACGACGAAGGAAAAATGTTCACAAAACAATGTTTATAATTATTTTAATTATATATTTAAAAGTATTATACAGAAAAAACAAACATCTTTTAGGTAATTTTCTGGTGCGTTTTTGTTTTTTCCTTTTCTAATTTTTTGCTTCTTTTCACGTAATTTTCTCACAACTCTTTTTGTCCATGTTTTGTTATGTTGCTCGTTGCCTTTTCCCAATAATTTTGATAGAAATCAACCAGTACTAACAATACTATTTGCATTGTCCGCCTCACACAATCGTGCAATTATTGAATTTATATATAATACATCAAAGTTTAAGAAAAGGCTGACAATTCCTGCAGTAGTAGTAATTTTACCAGTTAAAGATGTTTATTTCTTCATTAATAAGCTTTCCCTGTATCTGTCTAATTTGCCTACAGAGCGTACGGTTGAGGAGATTGAGCGCACTAAGCAGTTTGGGAAGGAGGTGGTGGACCTTCTCCGTCACCAGCCTCACTGCCGGATGGCCTTCAGTAAGTTCATCCCCACTTATCACCATCACTTCGGCCGGCAGTGCAAGCTCAGCTACTATGGCTTCACCAAACTCATGGAGCTCTTCGAGGCAATCCCCAACATACTGATGGTGAGTCAGGATCACCTCCAACCCTCAACTATGTTTTTTTTTCTTTGCACACACATAAAACTTCATAAACTCCAGATAGTGAAAAATAAGAAGAGTAGAGATCAAGAAGTCAGTCTTACAAAGAAAAACAATCAATAAAAAAAGGAGAAAATTTAGACAAAAAATGCTAGCATAATTCAGAAAAAACAAAGCACAACAAAAAGCACACTGTGCAGAAAAACAAATTAATCAGTGGACAGCAAAAACAAATAAATATTCATTTCCATCATCCTAAATAAAACATCCTAAAATATGAGTGTAGCAGATGTTGCACTGAGGAATTTGCTTCGATTTACCACATTTAGCATTGATTGTACATCCACATAAAAGGTGGAACATTTCTAGCTATGAGGAATCTGTATATTTCTGTTGTGTATTGATCGCCCCTCCATGTTGTGCGTCTTAAGAAAAATGATGGCAATGACCAGGATATTTTTCAAGGCAGGGACAGTTGTAAAGTACGATCCATATATTTCCACTTGCTTCTTTGAACTTGCTTATTACAACTGACCTGTGAATATGTGATCATCATTATCAGGCAACTCTCACAGATTCAGCTCCTCCTGCTGTCATTTAGTCAGATTATCTTGTGGTTCAGATCAGGCACTTTCTCATGTCAGGTGCTCAGTTTGAATTGAGCAGTTGAACCCACCTTTAATCAAGCATAAATGTCTCTTCCTCCGTCTCTGCCCAAACACTAATTTATCAGCTGTATGCCTCCTTTTTCAGGTGTTGGAGTGTGGCGAGGAGAAAGTGCTGACTCTGACAGAAGTGGAGCGTATCAAGGCTCTGGCGGCTCAGCTGGTAAAGCTGCTTCGGTCTCAGAAAAACTCCAGCCTTCCTGTCAGCCAGCTGCTCACTGAGTACAGCAAGACCTTCGGTTATGGTCTACGCCTGCAGGACTACGACGCCAGCTCCCTGCCGGCTCTGCTGGCCAAACTCTGCCATGTGGTCAAGGTAGAAAACAAAACCTCAAGGATTAAACATTTTTTAGATCATTTCAATTTGTTTGCTCCTTTCCACTGCTTGTAATTGCATGCAGCATTAATTACCAGTAAAATGCAGATAAATAAGTGGCCGCTGTCTTTCCATTTTTAAGGTGGTGGACGGCTCTGGGGCTCGTGAAGTGCAGTTAATCAACAGGAAGTCTTTGCGCTCGCTGACCTCCCAGCTCCTGGCTCTGCTCATGTCCCAAGAGAAGGAGCAAGTCACCAGAGGCCTCAAGGTGGACGAGCTGAGCCAGCATTATTTGACTGCCCATGGGGCGCTGCTCAACCCATGTGAGTATGGGTTCCTGTCCCTCAGCGAGTTACTCAAGAGCCTGCCCTACCTTGTGGAGGTGAGTGAAAAACTTAACTTTATTAAAACCTCAAGCTTTCAGCATTTTCTTCTCCTACTGTCACGTAGTTTACCTGTGCTCCCACACGATCTGACCATGTTTAATCTTTCACAGTTGTACTATGAAGAAAGTGATGACAGCAGCAAAGCTGCCAGTGGTGGTGAGGAGTGGGTGAGGCTGACCAGGCTCTACCAATTTGCCCGTAACATACGCGCCCTGCTGCACACCTACCACTACAACCAGATCTTCCTGACGGAGTTTCAGGGGGCTTATAACAAATTTACAGGCTGCAGCCTCGAACCACGTTCCTATGGATACACCAGCACTGACGAGCTGCTCAGCGCCATCCCGCAGGTAGGGTTAAATTTCATTAGATACTTTCACTGTGAATCGTCCAGAACTCGACACATCATTTTGTCTATAGATAAGTTAGAAGCGTCAGATTTGCTAGTCTTAGTTAAATATCTCACTTTTCAGGACTTATCATTATTTCAGGCCATTTGTTTTTGCCCTGAGTAACAGATATTTTTAATGAAATAATGCATTGTCTGCATTTTGTGATGTGTCCTCATCAGGTGGTCTGGATCAAAGGGCATGGTCACAAGAGGATTATCGTTTTGAAGAACGATATGAAAGGTAAAGGTGATGGTAATAAGCTCATTTGAAGTCAGGCTTATCATCAGTTGTGATCATTGGTATATACGCCTATTGTGAATAATTTCAGAGGTGATCTGTAGATGCTCCCTCTGAGTACTAGTAATTTACTGAGATGGTGCCTTCAACAGAATATGGAAGCTGAAAACGTGTGTGTGTGTGTGTGTGTGTGTGTGTGTGTGTGTGTGTGTGTGTGTGTGTTTTGTTTAGCAAGGGCAAGTCCTTCAATCCCCAGCAGCCCGCAACCAGGAGAGAACACAGAGAGCCCGAGAGATAGCCCGATCAGCACCGCAACCTCTGGAACCCAGAGTCCAGGTAACATCGGTCACACAAATGGTATTTGTATAGACTAGAGTTGTATAACTGGTCATTTTTGAACCAACACTGGTACCTGGAATTCAGTATTGTTACACAGCAGTACCTGTCCTCTGTAATTTATTTTCTCTTCAATAACAAAATGTAAATTTTGAAAAAGCTGCAGGGCTGACGGAGTAGACTAAAAGGCAGTTGTGCTCCTCTGTTCTGTTCAAACCACACACAGTCATCTGTCTCTAAGCGGGTTTCATTACAGATTTGTACAGAACTTAGGTGATATTTTCAGAATGTCGATAAAACACTATTGCGAGATGACTGCGTTTCCATCGAGTGATGTTATGCAACTTCTCTCACGATAGCTTTCCAAGAAGTATGAAGATGGATGTTAAAACATCAGCAGGTTTATTTTATTGCAGCCACCGTGTTAACCGTCATTATTTCCAATCGCAGGCGACATAGGCATGGTCTGTGATAATGGAGAGGGAAGCCCCTTATACAAGGGAGCGGCCACATATATTCTAGGATGTGATAGGATTTGAGTTTGCAGTGGAATTGTGGATTCAGAGTTTTCGGATGATTCACTCAGCTTTTGAGGAGTCATGTGATGCAATAACACCTCTTGTAGCGCCTGCTGTATCATGCCTGAGGGAACCAGTTCCCACCGACACATTCAACGCCATAGCATCATGTGGAAAAAGTGTTTTTTGCAGTTTTGTTGAATTCGGCTTTTTGGAAACACCTAATATACCGCCTCAAATGAGCGTGAAAACTTTTTTCTGATTCAGCCGCCTGACTGAAGTTGAACACAGCGACTCTGCAGAGCTCAGTGACTGTCTTCAAGGCATCAGGATGTTTTACGACACCTTCACCTCTTGTCTAAACCAGCCTTTTTCACTTAAATGCACTCTTAGTTGCCAAAATTAGTACTAGCAGTGCTGAGTTTGCAACCCAAGTATAGACTTGTCAGAAATTTTTCATTTATTGTATTTAGTGACTTTTTCTTCAAATATAGTGAATTAATTAAAAATATAAAAACTGATTACCAGAGATTATGAAATAATTGAAAGAAAGTAATGTTTGACTTTTCATCATGGTTTTAAGAGAACTCTGCTCAGTCAGTCTTTCGTAAAAATAAATCTAAGTTGAAATAAAATCCTCCTTTACCTGCCAGGTGTCGATGCAGCGGCAGAGTCAGAGCTGCTGTGTCTGACATCACCAGTAGACCTACTATGTGGTCCTGTACCATCCTGCCTACCTTCACCTCAGCTCCATCCTGACCCCGTTCTCCAGGACCTGATTCATTTTGAGAAAACTCCACCAACAGGTACGTTTTTAATGTTCCACGTTTGATATATTTTATTTAAACCCGTTAAGTTAATCAGTCATTGTTGTGGTAATACTGAAAGTCTATTGGAATTAAAAGCATTCAATTACTGTTCAGTTTGTAAGATGGCAGGTTTGTCATTTTTACTTTAAAAAACCGGTTCTCAACATTTCAAACATAAAATGACTTGATACAAATACAGTATGGAGTTCGGTTTTCTTATTTGGCCCATAATCCCCAACTAATGTTCTGCCAAAATTATGTCTGCCTTCAGCCAGCCAGCATGTGTATTTGAACACTGATCCAGATGCTTATTTATTTCCACATTTCAGACTTCAAAATTTTATCAAACAAAGGAAAAAAAATGGGGAATTATGTGGCCTCAGCACAGATATGTGCTGTGATTTCTTTCTGATTTTCGAAGATGTCAGAGAAAGAAAACATTTTTAACTGTCTTACGGGAACAATTAAGCCCCAAATCAAGAACATATTTTTCCTCTTAACTGTAGTGATCTTTGTCAGTCTAGATCATTTAGTGTGAGCTGTCAGATGAGAGATATCGGCCGTAGAGATTTCTGCCTTCTCTCCAATACAGTGGAACTAGCTGGCACTCGGCTTGTGGTGCTCAAAGCGCCAAAAAATATATCTGAAAAACAGCAATGTCTCGTACCAGAAATCATGACCCGGTCACGTAAGGTAATCCACAGACCTTGTTGTGAGCGGTTTCATGTAGGAACTATTTTCTGTGCAGTGATTTGTTTGGTCGGTGTGGTTCAGTCAAAAGAAAATAATTTGTACATAAAACTGCTCACAACAAGGTCTGTGGTTTAGTGTCCAGGTCATGATTAATGGAGGGAGACGTTGCTGTTGTTGAGTTTTAGAGATTTATTTTTTTAGCTTTAAACACCACGAGCTAAGTGCCGTCTAGTGCAGTTATCTTTGTGAGAAAGCACTTTTCTACAGCTGATGTCCCCCAACTCTCGGCAACTTGCACCAAAACAATCTGGATAGATAAATATCACTACAGCTAATTGATTTTTGGAGGAAATGTCCCTGTGAGTGAAGCAAGGGAGAACAAAATTATATTTTAATGAGAACATCACACTTTTATTTGCACCTTTCCTGCCGTTCATCAGGTGTAAGCTCAGTCTCTGTTTGTGTGATTTCAGTGAGCGATGAACCAGAGGAGACCGCTTCAGCTGACGGCTCATCTGTTCCACCTGGCAGCACAGACGACGCCGCGGCCTCCAAACCTCCACCGCACCCCGATGTGAAGACGCCCACGTCAATGGACAGCCCCAGCAGAAGAGCCTCACGCAGCAGAATCAAGTTAGCCGCCAACTTCTCATTCACTGCAGGCCTTTGATCCTTTTCACACACACACACACACACACACACACACACACACACACACAAAGCAATACTAACTCGCATTTAGTGTAACTCTAAATACCAGAGTTGACCGGCTACATTGAACACATCACACAGACACGATCCTAGAGGAGCACTAGTGTCGTCCCCTCCACACCTTGAACACGCTCTTATCACTCATCAGCCAACTTCGTTCCCTTCGTTTACTGATTTCACAATCGGTGTGTTCTTCCGATGATGTTTACCAAGCTGTGATTTTCTTCTTGCAGATTTTCTGCAATTCTTTAAATTCTGCAACGTGCGTTTGATTTCACCTCGAGGGAAGTTAGATTATCTTTGCATGCACATCTTCAGTTCAGAGCCACGTTGTGTCAAAGACGCTCGTTGGCGTACAGTTATTGAAAACTGAGTTAGTTGCCACTGTATACGGATCATCAGATAACGGGAGAAACGTTAGGGCTGAGTAACTATGTTTTCTGTTAGTCCAAGAAATGTAGGTACTCACATTCTCAGATTATAGAATTAACAAACTGAAGGTTTATAGAGTTGTTTTGTTAAAATTGAGAAACCTCCATGTGTACCTCCTTGCTGTATCCCCAAAGACAGAGCATTTAATTTACGATATAAACTCCTTTCATATTTTAGGAGATTTTGCTTTGTAGGTAATGATAGACATGTCAACCAACTGGCCGCTGAGCACCTGCCTTCTTTCAGTCTTCTCTTGGTTAAAGGATTTCTAACGAGGCAGCTTCTCATCTTTAGTCTCTGTTAAGTAGCCTCAGGACAGTGTTTTCAGTTCCTTCTTATATTATGCAGAGTATTTAGTAGTCTGTGCAAGTATTTGGCCCGAATGTTTGGTGGCAATTCAACAACGAGTGTAAAAAAATGAGTGCTCTCGCTTTTATTAACAGAAGCTAACCGTTTTTGAGAAGTTAAATCGCGGTCTGCAAAGTTTCGGTATCACGATGAGCACTATTTACAGGAATTTTTTATTCTTGTCGTACTTTGACTTGATTTATTGGAAGGATTTTGGCTTGTCTCACACAGGGACTCTACTGAAGGCCTGAGAGGAGAAAGGTGGCTCTGAAATACTCTGGCCTGATGTGTGCTCAGGCAGGAGAAACCGAGATCTACTTTGATTGTTCGGCTTTAGCCAGCAGCCGCTGTGTTTGTGTTCTTTTAGCTGTGTTTTGTCTGCATGTGGTTTACACTGGAGTAGGTGGTGTGAAATATGCATGGTGTGCATAAATGAGTTTATGCATGGTGTAAACCGAGGAGGAACAGATGACGGTAAGACATTCTTTAAGATCAGTCTTTTGTTTGCACCGCGTTTTAGGGATCTTGTATTCGGCGTCACCCTCGCAGCTGCTACATATACGCTCAAGGTTTTTTGAGTTAACCTTGTTGCTGGTGAGCGCTGCGTTCGCGGTGACGTCCGCTGCCTGAGTTGAGGAGTCGAGGGGAGCAGTGAGCACTCCTGAGTTTTTGATTTTTAAGATGATGGGCTGTGAGTCTTTAGGGGGGAGAGATGGGTCGGGAGGTTTTTGGTGGAGCACCTCGTGGGCTCTGGGCAGCCTCCTGAACAGAGGACCCTCTGCGGCTCTCTGGAATCTGCCGGGCTTTTACAATGGCTTGTATTTGCCACGGCGCCAATGGAATCGCCATCGTATCTCCCCCCCTTCCCTCACATCTTACAGAGGAGTTTTTACTTGCCGACGTGTGTTGTTTTCCTGTCTCTAGTGTTTACAAGACTGCTGGCTGCTGAATTGCCACCAAATACTGTCGGCTGCCTTGAATTTTAGCGCATCGTTGAAATCTAAAGGTTGTTTGTGTTCAGAGAAAACGTTCAAAGAATGGGTAAGAGCCCATTTCATCAGTTTTTGTCCAGTTTCAGTGTTTGCCTCTTTAGCCAGCGTTTGCCAGAAATTTTCTTTTGTCAGGCTTGATTCCACCTGCCAACTCGCCTGATTGTCTGTAATGCCGATTAAAATGTTTTTAATCAGGGTTTTTGTGGTTCTGACTGTCTGGAAACCTCTTTGATAAAAGAATGAGCAGCTAAGTAAATTATTTAAAGTTGGTAATGGTAGAAAGGGGCTGAAAATGCCTGCAATAAATTTCTAGATTAAACTTGGCAGAAAGAATATATTTTTGTGATTTTGAGCAAACCCTAGCTCTCCTCCGTATCCCTTTCCCACCATATTAGCTCTGGTTCTTGAGCCGGTTCTCTTCAGGAAACTTGGAAGTTTAGTGTCATCTAGTGAAGCATTTCAGTCAGTTTTGAGTGGAACCATTGTAATCAAGGATGTGTCATCGTTGGAGAGCGTTGCACAATGCACAACAGAAGTTGTAGCAAAATTGTGGATTACATTGATTACCTATAATTCTGTTAGTATAGATATTTGCCTTCACCCCAAAAACAAGCATAAACCAACTATTAACAAAACCGCTGTTCGCTTGTTTTTGTCTGACCATTTCTCATTGACTTCTCCATCATCCGTTTCCAGTTTGTAGAAAATGACGCGCCGATATTGATATGATGATATTGTCACAGTTGGCTCTTCAGGTCATGGAAAACCTGCTATTTTTTGGTTCCAACTGCGAACCAACTTTCGGTTCTGAACCAATTATTATGGTCAAAATACTCTGAACTCTTCATAATTAGGTGCAGGAACCAGAACGTAACCGGATCCGGGTTGGTGGAAAAGGGATATCAGAGTACTGCAGTGGCAGCTAACTGTAATGAGTAAATGTAACTTCTCTATTAAGCTTTCTCTCTTTGTTTTGGTTACATCATTGAGAAGCTATCGTGCCTGTCAAAATATGCACTTTTGCATAGTTTTGGTTCATGAAATGTGAAATGAGGCAGTGGACTGGGAGGGGTGGAAGCATGTTTTTGTGTCTTTGCCTCTGTTTCTGTTTGACTGTATCTGATATTGTTTTGCTCATTTAGTTTTCATGTTGCAACAGTTCTACACTTCAAGACAGTATCTTCTTTAATCGTCAGTGTCCTTAAATCTCCTGCCTTGTGATTGTGTTTACCGGGTCAACAACTGTCTCACTAATGTGTCCTCTCTAACATACACCTCCCTCTGTCACCGTGTTTTACTGCCTCACTGCACCAGAAGTCACTCAGACACTCTGAAGTGTTTGAAAGGACCAAAAAAAGATTTCAGTTAATAAATTTCACAAGCATCAATTCTGACTCGTCTCAATGTTGTTATTGCCTCCGCGCCAGCAATTGCCATGGCCGGAGGCATTCATTTTCGGGTTTTCTGTACGTGAAACTTTCACTTGAACTGAGCAGTTAAGGTCAAGGTCACTGTGTCCTCGTCTGTCTCATTGTTGTGAACGTTTTTTTCCAAGAACAGCGCGAGGGGTCGGGAGGTTTTTTGTCGTCATATTTGGCACAAATGTTCACTCGGACTCAAAGATAATCTGAATAGAGTTTGGCCGTCAAAAGTCAAAGTCACTGTGATCTTTCATCCATGTCATACTTGTAAATACACTTTGATTGGAAGAGCGGGCGCCCCATGAGCAGAGGCTGTGTCCGCACTGCAGCGGCCGTGGGTTCGATTCCAGCCTCGGGCCTTTGCTCCATGTCATCTGCTTTCTCTCCCCCTTTCACACTAATATCTGCCCTATCAAATAAAGACAAAAGCCCAAAAATAACCTTTTAAAATAAATTAAAAAAATAAATAAATAAATTATGTTTTTTAAAAAAAGAACACCTTTAGGGGATGTCTTAAAATTTGGCACAAATGTCCACTTCGACTCAACAATGAACTGGTAAGAATTTGGTGGTCAAAGGTCGCTTTGACCTCACAAAACCTGTTTTTGGTCATAACTCTAGAATCATACACAACCTATGATAACACAAATGTCAAATAAAAACTTCACTGTGACATCTTAATGTTCTTATCTCGGGTGTCCACTTTGACTCTGTGCTGATTGTAGAGATCTGCTGTGTTGCCGGGGGGGGAGCGCACTGAGGCATGAAATCCAGAGGCGGCATAATTGTAGTTGTTTGAGAGAGGAATCACAGGACTCAATAAAGTCACCCAGAGACTTCCTGAAAGATGCTCTTTATTTAAACATGTATGTACAGGTAGTTTCAGCTTATTTTTCTGCATATTTGTTCAATATTTAACATAAGGACCTTCATAAATTCACTACTACTACAGAACGCTAAGTTATCAGAGGGAGGGTAAAGTGACAGAGAGCAACACTTTGCTTGACAGGAGTCACTAATGTCCTAAATACACTCAAACATACACCGTCTATTTGTAGGCATTTACAAGAGAGTTGCATTCATTTTCCTGTTGTGTTTATCATAAAAACGCAAGACTAAATTCAGAGGATGCAAGTTGTTTGTCAGCAATATCTGTAATAACTATGAATGATGTCATACTACCACAGTCAGTAATTCCCGGTGGCTGATGCTGATGATGTTAGTATGGCCAGTGAGGAGGTGAGTCTGGGGAATGAGCAAGCATAGTGGATGGTTGGTTACCAAATGGTTGGTAAAGTACCAGTATGTAGGATTTGGGGGCAGATATTGGCAGAAATGGAAAATAATTATGTTTTCATCAGCGTATAATCACCTGAAAATAAGAATTGTGTCTTTGTTACCTTCTGCTGAGCCGTTTATATCTACATACAAAGGGAACTGTTGACTTCCAGTAACTTGAGTGGGAGTAAAATAATTCAATTGTGTGGTTTGAAAATGTTATCAGACCCAAATTTTTGGGTGCACTCAAATTGATGGTGGCTGATATACAGTAGAGCGCTTGCACAGTTTGTTTGTTGTCTTCTGTTATGGCCTTTTTTTGTTCTATGATAGTGCGCCACCTACTGAACCTCTGCAACTGCAGAGCAGGTTTCACTGTGCGTGTGTTGTACCCCAGCGACGTGGCGTCATTTTTGGCTCTTTTGAACCTTTTTTGGGTCTGCCAGGGTTCCCACGGATCCTTAAATACTCTTGAAAGGCATTCATTTAATTAATCCCATTAATAAAGGCCTAAATTGGTATTAAAATATCTTAAATAAACCTTTCAAAAGTCTTGAACATGCCAAAACATCAGAAGGATTTCTGACTTTTTTTACATGGTATCCTGCAATCTCAATATAAATAAATATATATATATATATATATATATATATATATTTTTTTTTTAATAATTTTCCAAATTTAACATCAGGCAGATCAGGATAGAGGAGCCAATAATGCTCATACACATATTTACTACATCCAGTTAGATAAAAATTAACTAACTTTTTTAAGATACTTAAAAAAACAGATACTTAAATATGTTTATTTTTTCCTAGTACTCCAAAAAGTTTTACATTTTTTTAAGCTTTAGGAGAAGTAGACCATCTAAATTTTAAACTTGACTAAAAAAAGTTTTATGTTGAAGTAAACATTTGAACAAAATTGTCCCTAATAAGTAATTGATGTCAGTTATGTTTTTTTTCCCTTCGGTTTAGGTTCTCATGAAATTGGTCTTCAGTTTTATCTTGAGTAGCAATAAAAAGTCTTTAAAAGCCTTAAATCTAACTCGCTTTAGGCTGTAGGGACCCTGGTTTGCCATGTTAGTTTCTACAGTATGCCAGAACGAGTTTTCATGTTGGCTACTGTTTTTCGTACACGCTTGGGCAAAAGTTTCAGCTGGTTGCAATCTGCAGCCTCACCACCAGATGCCACCAAATCCTTCACACTGGATCTTTAAATCCAGGAGATATCACAGAATCAGAGAGTTTCACTGCTGTTCAAGCCAGCGCATGAAGTCACAAATATTGCTCAGCTCCAGTACAAAAGCATCCCAGACTGCCGCTCGTCTCTAACATTTTATACCAGTCACCCTATGGTTTAATGAGCCGCATGTGTCCAGTGATAAAAAGTGTTGTGGGTCTCCTGAACGTAAAAGAGATTCACTGGTTGATGTTAAAGGGCTGATGTAGAAGAATGAATACCCGCTGCCAAAGATGATGGGGCGATAACTGACGTTTTATTCCTGTCAGACAGAGAACCCAAAAATTTACTCTTCACTTTCTAAACATTGTGCTTGTAGTTCTGTAAATGCCTCCACTGTTTTCAATCATATGATTATAGATTATCATCTTAAAGGAATGTTACATAATGGGCGTATTTTTCAGAGTTTTTTTCCAATTTACTCTACAGTTCCCTTTACTTCATATACATATTTTACAGTTTCTCTAGATAACTGATCAGAAATCGGCTCCCAAACGCTCGGCTGAAAACTTTTTGCTGAAAATTAATGTTAAAATGTGATTCCTGACCATTTTTAAGGGGAAAACACGGCTAACTGTGGTTCTCTGCGTCACAGGAAGTGATGTATGGCGTGTCATGTGATGTAAGTGAGTCGTTTCGGACACGGGGTCATAAAGAGGTCTGTGTCAGTTACATGACGGCACACTGGGTGGCTCCGCAGCAATCCTTGATGATGGCCACCCCTGACTTGGTGATGGACGGTTTGTTGGGAGGCGGCTCCAGGATTTGTCTCTTGGGCTTTGGAGGATCTTGTCGTGCAGCGAGAGAGAAAAAGAGAATCGTGACACTGTGGAAGTGATCAATACTCTCTCTTATTTTTCTTCTTCAGATGTGGTTACTCACTTTGTGTGGCTTTGAGCTTCTTCTCCAGAGGCATCAGCTTCAGTCTGAGGAACTCGGCCATCTCCTTGTCCTCCTCTCGCTCCCTGAGTTAAAGATACATTCACACAGGCAGCTGTTTAATACAATGCAGTCATGTTTTAAGTCCGTGAAGAGCTTTATGTACCCGGGTTTATGCAGTTTATGCCTCTTATTAGGCCTTTTTCACCAAAGACATTTTAACATGTCACAGAAGGAAAAGTAAACGTGTAAATAATAAAATGAAGTGTGGCTGAATTCTACTACTTTAGTTTAGAGCTGCACGATATGCAACAAATATCCAATTGCTATTATTTCAACAGACATTGCGTTTGCAGTTTGAGTCAAGTTTTTAGTGGGAATCGTAATTTTTGCATTTAATTTTCACTGAATTTTCACAGACATTCAAGGTTGCATTGACTGAGGAGTCAATCAAATGTGACTTTTCAGCTGCCAAATTGATGTCTTCCTTTCAGTAAAATTAACATGCAAACTGGAGATTTTATGGCTAGTACCTGGAGAAATTGGAATATTTGAAATATTGTAACAGCAGTCTGTGGATATCTTTGAATGTAATAATGTGTTTGGGCTTAATATTTTACGGGATTTCGATTTACTGGACTATTGTGATTGTATCTTAAAATAGTCTGCATGAATCACATTGCAATTATTATAGCTTTCTTATGATAGGTTGTATGTTTAAACCACTTAAACACAGCAGTTTTTTTTTTTACATATTTATCTAATAAACCATACAGCGGCCCAAGAGCTGGCTTAGCCTCGTTCAAACTTCCAGTGAAAGAATAACTCTGTGTGAAGTGATTAGAATAACCCATAAAAAAAGCATATCTAACAGTCTAACTTTTAAAATGAACTTTTGCAGTTGCTCAGAAATACTTCATCATTTGCTCATCCAGTGTTTTCAAACCAGTCTGTGATTCTACATCATTATCACGCCTATCTGAAAGTTGTCTCTGTGTCACACTCTGTGGGTTATCTGTGGGAGCAGAGCAGGAGGAGGGAGTAGAAAATGATAATGCGGAGCCATGGTCATCAGTCAGCCTCCTACACACACACACACACACACACACACACACACACACACACACACACACACACACACACACACACACACACACACACACACACACACACACACACACACACACACACACACACACACACACACAGAGCAGGCAGTAGTGCGATGATGAAGTGACCCCGTCCTCCGCCTTCAGTCACGCTCACATTACTCTAATGAGTCTCCTTCCCGCTGCTTCTCAAAGCGTCCTCTGTCTATCAAATGAAGCCACAAACTGTGGATGCAGTTCAACCCAACACAGTCTGAGTAAACAAGTCAGCGCCTGCAGATCCCGGATATTAACTGCACCTGTATGTGGGAGCGCTCCGTACCTTAATCTCTCCACCTCGGCATCGTCGACCAGGAAATCCCTCTTCTGCACCAGTTTATGGATCTTAAGGATCAGCTCTTCTTCCCGCTGCCTGTGCTTCTTGTTCTTTTCTTTCTCTGGGGGAAAATGAAAAATGAAAGTCACAGATGAATAAATACTAAACGGATGAGTAGAGGGAGGAGCAGACTGGATTGAAAACATGATACTCTGCTAATTCCTCGTATTAAATATAAATGCAGGTTTTGTACATTTAGTTACTTGCAACCTTGGATGGATTACTGAATGAGCATACTGGGTACAGGCCCAGGGGCCCTAAGTGTCAGGGGTCCCCCTGACCTTCGTCAATAAAAGGTCACTCAAATTAAGACGAAACGGCCAGGAAGAAACAAAAAAAGACCAGAAAGAAATGCAAAGGAACCGCAAAGAGACACAAAATAACTACAAATGCCAGCAAAACAACCAAAAAAAGTACAAATTAACCTCAAAACGATGCTATGTGACCACAAAGAGACACAATACGGTCAAAAACGACACAAAAATACCTCTACACAAAATAACCTAGAGAAGACCCAAAGTAACTGGGAGACACGAAACAATCAAAAAGAGACACAAAATGACACAAACCGATCTTGAAGAAACACAAAATGACTACAAAGAGACACTAAATTACCTCAAAGAGACACAAAATGATCACAAAGACACACAATATGACAAAAAAAGACACAAAATTACCTCAGAGACACATAAAGCAACTACAAAAACAGGTCAAAACATTTCAGACACAAAATGACCAAAAACACACAAAACTATATACATAAATATGTAAATGAATACAAATAATAACTACAAGGAGACACAAAACGAGACACAAAATGACCAAAAATAGACAGAGCTATTTAAAAAAAACACAAAATGACTACAAAGAGATACATAACAACCACAAAGAGACACAAAATGACACAAGATTACTTCAAAGTGACACTAAATTACCTCAAGGAGACACCAAAAAACACAAGGAGACACAAAATGACTACAAAGAGACAAAATGATCAAAAATAGACAGAGCTATTTAAAAAAAACACACAAAATGACTACAAAGAGATACATAACCATGAAGAGACACAAAGAGACACAAGATTACTTCAAAGTGACACTAAATTACCTCAAGGAGACACCAAAAAAACACAAGGAGACACAAAATGACTACAAAGAAACACACAATCACCAAAAACTGTCTTGCTCCCACATAGGAGCGTTGCTGGGGCAGTTGGTCTCATAATCCGCCCATGCATACAACAGACCCGATTAAACTGACCTTACAGCAAAGTCAGCTGGCTCTGAACACTGACGCACATCGCAGACAGACCCTTAAATTCTCCGCTCATGTTTAATTTATAGCAAATAAAGCTCCGACTTAATTATGTAAATGCTAAAGAGCTCTGTTTTTGTTTTTTTTGTTTCATTAGGTGAAGGAATTTGCATTGAGAGATCTATGAGCGCTTTTAGCTTTGTCTCACTTTCCTAACCTTCACACTCCAACGCACAGAAAAAGACACATAAACAAAGTACACACACACACACACACACACACACACACACACACACACACACACACACACACACACATGCGCAGACAGATGCAGAGGCAGGTTGTCTGAATCTGCTGGTATCTAGGCAAAGTGGGGAAAATGGGAAGAAACGACTGCACACATCAGCTCTTTCTGTTGTCTGGAAACAAAGTGGAGCGGTGCGGCTACAGTGTGTATCCCCCCGAGGGCAGAACGATCGGAGGGGCTACGATGTATAAATCTGAGTGTCAGAGGAGCCGGAGAGGACGCACGGTCTGTTTGTCATGTGACTCTCGTTGTGCCGGAGTGATTGTAATAGTTTTCCAGTACCCCCAGCAACTGCATACATTGAGGCCCCAGTGGCTCATGGGAATGTCCGTGAGGGGCAGTTTTGTGTGCAGTTTGTGTGGGCGGTAATCCCAAATGCATAGGGGTGGACAAAATAACAGGAACGCTTCACAGTGTGATGCAATCCAGTGAAAGCTGCAGCCACCATCGAGGGTAATAAGGCCACGACCTCCAGATTCTGTTTCTGCGAATTTGGGAACAAATGATGGATAATTTCTTGGCAGATTCCAGTCATTTTTAATATACATTTAAAAAATAAAAATAAATAAAAGTTTTCGTATTTCGTGAGCATAATTTAATTTCTGACACTTCTGACACTGACAAATCTAATTGAACCAGCAAATTTCCTTCTCCTCCACCGAAACCTGCCAGCTGTGTCACCGCACAGAAAGAAGCATGCATCTTTTTTACTTTTTTAAACTTGATTTGATTATTTTTCATTCAGAAAAAAAGGTGCAGATTACAGGCGACGCCTCCGACTCTGAGCTCCCCTCCCTCTTCTTACTTTCACTCCTTTGGAAAGTACATATACATTGATACGTGCACATTAAATCAGCAAACAGACGAAAACAGTGATATCAAAATAGTCTTTGCATGATAAAACAAAAAAACAACTGTGCAAGACGCGAGTTGGTCAAAACTTATATTTATAGTTTATACTTCCTACTGCTCCTTCTTGAACATGAAAGATGCAGTTTCTTGTAGCTAATTTGAATCTATTTATTGAGTATAGGTTATAATCTATTTTTGTTATTGCCATTTTTATCTTTTTTCTGTGTTCTACATGTTCAAGATGAATATCTATCTTAATGTAAATGTGAATCTTTATTAATGTTGTAGAGTTATTATTATGGTCGTTAATGGACACTGTAATTCTGTTACATACAGCGCTGTATGTAAACATTAATGGCGTACTCTTCGACTGTAGTATGTTAAAAAGAAAGTAGTTCCTATATAAAACTTGTTATTTTGAGTAATTGGGTCATGATTTCTGGAAGGAGATAATGCTGTTTAGTTTTTTTTCTTTTCTATACAAGTCTGTGGGTTTTTTAATGGGTTTTCGGTAAAATGCCTTAAATAAGGTCTGTGTCCGCTTCAAAACACACAAAAGTGTTGTTCATCTGTGAAGATCATCATGCTGAACAAAATGTGTAAGTGAAAATCCCATTCAAAAATCCCAGTTTTTGACAAGCGAACCAGTGTGATGCTTACTTCCTGGTTCGCCTACAAAAATACATCATCCCGTCACCACTCTATTGTCACGACAAAGAGGGAATTTGTCTAAAAAAAAATAAAATTGTAATGTTCAACTCTGTTTCTCATTTCTGACATTAATGAAGTGCTTTTGAGGAGATTTAAAAATGTCAAGATATATATTGTGTATCAAGATATAGCCTAAAAATATTGCATCATAATTTTTAGCTCATATCGCGCAGCCCTAATCTGCATTTTTTATGACCCTAGTTGTAGCGCTGAATCAAATCAACACATCAGAAATCACCACAGATGTAAAGTAATGCCTGTCTAATTCGAAAGGTTTTGAATTTTGTTACATTATCTGGTGTTTCTGTTATTTTGTCCTCTCTGTGTACATTGAATCGTGCAATGTACAGAATCTAGTGGCTAAAAATAGCCCCCTGACTGACACGTCACAGGTTCATTTGCCTAAACAGCTGATGGACATACATGTGCTCTGACACTTTGTGTCCTTGAACGCGACACCAGCCCCTCCTGCCCACACATGCTGTTGCCAGGCTCCCTGCATGCAGAGCTTCATGTATGTTTCAAAGCGTGATGACGTCAGTCAGTCACATCGGCTGCATTCAGACACAACTGTGGGGTTAAAACAATATTTTATTCTTTTACTCTACAGATGCCACACACACACCACAAAACCTCCAGGGAGTAAAAATGAGCGTTCACTGAAATTACTTTGGATGTGTTGCCTGGAAAACCTCCCTGAGCTCATTTTGCCATCACACTGATGATGCATGTGTGTTTGTGTGTATGATTATCTCTCCCTCATAAATCCACCACGTCCCCGAGACTTACGATCAATCCTGCGTAGTTTAGCGTAACGGCTCTTCCTATAAATCACCGTGACGCCTGCTGAGGATACGGGACTCTTACGAGCTGCAAACAGAAGCACTTTCTGCCCAAAGCTCTATTTTTGGTCGAGTCCAAACAGGGAGCGTGGACAGTTTTGCACACAGAGGATCAATTCTGAGAGGTTTCTTTTCTGAAATGCTTACAGATGGTTTTCTTCAGGAGAAAGGTGTGTGTGTGTGTGTGTGTGTGTGTGTGTGTGTGTGTGTGTGTGTGTGTGTGTGTGTGTGTGTGTGTGTGTGTGTGTGTGTGTGTGTGTGTGTGTTTAAACTGTACCTGGTACTGCAACAATCTGTCTCAGCTCCTGCTTTAAACTCATGATGTCTTTGCAGAGCTGAATGTCATCCATCCTGAAAGAAAAAAAGGACAGAAATCAGTGAATCACTGGCCTCCATCAGAATAAAGACAACAGATGTTATTAGTTGCTTCCACTTCCACTTTAGATGATTTTATCTGATAGGAATGATGTTGGACAGAGGCGTGTTGTGAAGTGAATCATGGAGGGAAAACGGACATAGCTGCAAAATCTGTGCGAAGGATCTACAGAGTGAAACATGTGAGGCATGTCTTGATCAAGAGAAAAATTTGGACAAATTCCAGAAGCAGAGAAATACATATTTTAACTAGAATGTCTCAATAAGGGCTCGGGAAAAATATTATTTTATTGTTATCTATCAACCCTGTCATTTCCAGGCTTTCACACAAACCGACTGTTCGACCTCTCACACATCAGTAGCTCTGTTCCTTATGAACAAAACAAGACTTCACAAGTTGGTTGTGACCCCTCCTCTTATGTTTCCATGGTGATCAAAGTAACGTGCATATTAGAGGTTGTTTGCGTCCCATTTTCCTTAAAACTGTCGTTGGTTTGCTTGGCTCCAGACCTTGGAATCCACCCACTCCAATGGGTTGACTGGTTCTGGTCTGGCATTGTGACATTAAAAACAGTTTCTCGATTAAAACAAAAAACAAATGAACGACGTGGGGGGACTCCAATGTGAACCAACATTCTGTTACTGCATTTCGTATTTCCCACCTGTAATGTTTTCAGAAACATATTTTAGTGCACTGTTTAACTTTAAAATGAGAAACAGTCAGTGGGCGAGGGGCTTGGTTCATCACCATCTGAACACAAATTTTCTCATTTTACAGCTAAACGGTGCACTAAAATATGTTTCTGAAAACATTTGAAGGGAGAAATAGGCGATGCAGTGACAGCTGCGTTAGAGACGGCAAAAGAGTCGGCAGAGGAATATGATATTTTTTTAGAGATTATAGCAGTCATTTAGTACTGTGTGAATAGTGACAGTTTCAGCAGATATGAAAAAAGTTATTTTTATAAGAGTTGCCAAATATAGCTTTAAGGACAGAACGTCTCTTCTGGACTCCTTCAAAAGTGACATGAAGAGAAAAACATTGAAAAAAAGGATGCAAAGAATACAAAACATATGTACAAATAATGCCTTTTTTCATTTTTCTGTGGAACTTATTGAAGTGCTAGTGTTTCCTTTTTCAGTGCAATTTTTTTTTTGATTTTTGATGCCAAAACACACTGCCAGCTCCAGCTAGTAAAATGCAACCAATGCAATGGTAACGTTTAGTAACGTTTTCAGTGGCACATTTTCTTTAAGTTCCCAGAACGTTCTTCTTAGAGTTCTCTTCTCTTTTCTTTTTTTTTGTTAACATATCACATTACATTTTCCTAAAAAATGGTCTGTAATCTCAGACCTCAATAACATGTTCTGAATGTTGCTTTGAAAATGTTTTTTCTTTGTTTTTCGTGTAACATTTTGGGAACATTTTCAAAACATCCCCAGAATGGTGCAGTTATAACATTACATCTCAGTCAGCATTAAACCTTATGGGGACATTATTTGAAAAGATAAACATCCCTAAAATGTTCTTTAAACATTAGATTAAAATGTTTTCTTCAAAACATTATTGCAGCTTGTAGGTAACATTAGCCAATGTTGTGGGAACGTCCCCTGTTAGCTGGGAGTGCTGTAGCTCCATAACACATGGCATGTTTAATAAATCTGCTTAATAAATCACTGAAATGATTATTAAGCTATTTCGTTGACTGAATAATTGATTAGTCAACAAATCATGTCAGCTTTAATCCCAGCTGCTGTACAGTAAAATCCAGTCATTAAGACGTCCCAGCCTCAGGCCCTGATATGTCACACATCAGTGGAGTGTGTGCGGATGGAAAACATGTAACATAAATCAATCCTGGAGCCCCCTGCAGCCCTGAAGTCTCACCCTCAGGGCCTCAACATTTCCCCCTCTTCCTCCCTAAATCCCCGCCTCTCTCACTCTCCGTCTGCAGAGCTGTGACAGCTACCACAGGTTTAATTCTGTCTGTGATAGATCAGGCCGATGACTCATCCGCAGCCTCCCCCTCCTCCTCCTTCTGCTCCCTGTTGCTCCGCTTCACACCTCCCTCCTCTTCCTCTCTCCCCTTTGACCCCTCCCTTCAGCTCATGTCTCCTCCTCTCGCTCTGTTTTTCTCCCTCTTTCTGCCTCGTGTTTCACTCTCTCTCTGCTGTCTGTGGATTCCAGCAGCTTCTGCACTCTGATGCTCCATCTGCTACCGTGTGCATGTGTGCATGTGTGTGTGTTTATGAGGCGTCTTGAGCCACACGAAGCCTGACAACAGAGACGTAAGCAATAAGCACTGTGGCGGCCTAATGAAGCCTTTCAAGTGGGCGTGTGAATTAACATTATCAACTGAGTGAGCTCTGTGAGATGTGTATCGACACCTCAACCATCGCGCCGCACATGTTAGAGGACTAATGACCCGCAAAAAACACTGCTCTGTCACAGTGCAGAGACAACGAGATGCAGTGGCAACACATAAAAATAAACAGAGGCGCATATTGCACTAATTCACTTTTATAAAGGTGCAACATTAGAGACACGTCATAATAATGTCATGCAGTTTTTCCTGGTTCATTTGAAGCGGGTTTTTAAAAAGAAAAAAAAATCTCTGCTTCATGTTATATCAAAAACAAGATATGGTGGCAAAACAAGAACTCTTTTCAGCTCAACAACAAAATTGCATTTTTTGATTTATCATATTTAGTCACAGTGTGTATCAATATGTTGCAATAGAGTGAAAGTTAGAGAAATTAAATTGAGAAACTGTGCAGGGATGTCTAATCCTGAAAATTAAATAACCAGGGAAAAAAATGTCATCTCATTTGATTGATGCAAAAACCATCCTGATCAATGATTTACAAGATTGTCTATGATGCTTGTATACAACTAAAGATACTTAATCAAAATTAAATATGAAATATACATTATTAATACATTAATATGATCTCATGGTCGTACCCTGCATGGACTGTGATTCTGTATAAAAGCTGCAGTAATTAGTTGAATTAGTTGCTCAACATAAAAGAAACAAGCTGTAAATGATTAATTGTCATTTTTTCAAGCAAAAATCCCTAATATTAATGGTTTCAGTTGCTTATGTTGGAATTTGCTGCTGTGACTTTTTTCATGCCTGATTAAACTGAATATTATCTGCCTTTTTTACAATGCACATCATTTAAAAGGGAGAGTTCAGATTTTGTGAAGTGGGGTTGTACGGGATTTTTATCCAAAGTCGGTATATAACAAATAAACAGCCCACAGACTGAAGAAGCAGGCTGGAGTCTGACAGGCACAAAGCAATACTGTTGTGGAGGGGGGCAGCAGGAAAACATATTTTGGCCTCTAAAAAATCAATACAATTTGAAGTGTATGCCATATTTAGTGTATATATACCACTTTACTTTTCTGTCAGACAGCCGGCTCCGACTGGCAACCCATTAACGGCTCCAGTTTTCCATCCATGCTCTCCTTAAAGCCACCAGACTCCACTGACAAAACAGCAGCCCCTCAAAGACTGTCAGTGCAAGGCGGGAATATCGCGCTGTTAAGCCGCCTCGTCATTCTGTATGAAAGGTTAAATTGCAGAAAAGGGGGACAGAGTTGTCTCGCCTTTAAACCAGCAGTGGCAGTAGTGACAGCAGGGACCCCACACGGACCTTGATGCAGTCATCAAGGTCCGTGTGGGACAGCCGGCAGGTGGGGACTACGGGCGGCACGGGTGTGATGTTTTGATGGCCTCTTGTTTCCGTTATGCCGTCATACTATTTAAAATCACACACTAGAGTAACATCATGACGTCGTTGTGTGCAAGATTGCAAAGGAATCATAAAGAAGGGACTTCAGAGCAGCCCTCTAATGCCATCTCTGTGTAAAAATTTGGTTAAAAAGTTACAAAAGATTATGTGGAAATAAGTAAGATAAAAAGTCAAATCAAACAAAAAAATGACCCAAAAAAGGTATAAAAACGGAAAAAATACTTTTTTTTCCTGTAACATAATTATATAAAAAAATTATTTTAATTATAAATATTGTTTTCTGGACATTTTTCCTTTTTTTTTGATAATTTTATAAAATCATCCCCTCATTTAAAAAAAAAGTTTTAGGCAAATTTTTGTTTGTTTTTATGTAAACTTTTACTATGGATAAATGGATGTTTGTTTTTGTCACCATTTGCTAATTTCTTGAAATTTGTATGACATTTCTTGCCATGTTGGTCATTGCCTTTCACCCATGTTTTTGAGCCCAACTCAGGGTTCAGATAGCTTGTGACAGGCATTTGAACGCAGCACAAGAAAACTGATGTCAGTCCAGGGTTAAAGGTCAAAGGGTTAATGACAGGACCTTGAGACACCAGATTGTTACTTTTCAAAATGCACCTCTTCAGTACTTTCTCAGTATTTGATCAGTTTATCAGCATCCATATTGTGATGCCTCACAGAGAGCGCAGACACAACACTCCCTGATAAATGCAGCGAGCGTTTAGACAGAGGGGAAATACAGGAGGTCATCCCAAACACTGATCCATCATACTAAAAGCTGATGTTGATGAAGAACCACTGAGTTCATCATGGTGACTCATCCAGCTGTTATCGGCATGTCGGTCTTTCTGCATAATCAATGGACAAATGCTGCCTCCCTCAGAATCGAACAGACTTAAAACAGACTTGTGTCACAAGGAGAGAACACTTGAGTGTTTTTGCAGTGTGTCTTGAGAGGGCAGACACAGAAAACCTCATCATCCACTCAAGGACAGCCGTAGGAGTTGCTTTTACTTTGTATTGATTCAGTCTTTGTCAGACTCTGTTACATTCTCTGTTACAGAAGCACAAGAAAATTGACAGTTCAGCAACTCACATGAAGCGCAGCTCGGACTCTCGGCGTACCAGGACTTCTCGCAGGCGCTGGATGCGAGCCATTTCCACCTCGATCTCCTCTGGAGCCATGGTGCTCTCCGCCATGGACACATCTGAATGACCTGACAGAGGGAGGGACGGAGGGGATGAAAACATAGGAGACTTTAAAGGCAGGGGAGGACAGGAGAAATAAACGTCTTATCATCCTGGTAGTGATGCTGTTTTTCTCCATAAAGACAGCTCTGCTTTAGACACAGGGACGGGCAATGCGGAGAAAATCATATATTACAATATTTTTGACCAAATACCTCGAAATAGATATTGCGACAATATTGTAGAGTTGACTATTGGTGCATTTCTTTCTTTTTTTTTTAAATTTGGTTACAAAAATACAGTTACAAAAACTTTACTTCAAGTCTGTTCTGGTGATAGGTCACAATAAAATCAAGAACTTAAAGGTAATAAATAAAAGTAATAGCCAGAGGACTAGTTAGCAGGTAAACAAGCGGAAGTACACAAGGATAGATTCATTTTAAAAAGTATATTAATAAAATAAACAAAAAATAAGAAGAAAAAAGAAAAAAAGGAGAGTGAAAGCATCATGGTTGAAGTCCATTTCTATTAGATTCCTAATAAAGACAGCCGTCTCTATTATGTGAAAGAATATTTTAAATTGAAAAGAGTTTTAAATTCAGAGAATAAGTTAGTTAAATAAAATAACATAGGAAAAGTGAAAAAAACATTTTTTAAATTGATTATAGGTGCATTTCAACCCGTTTTTGTCCGACATCTTCAATTCCTCCGACACTCATGTCTCTGACGCATCCTTCACTGTCTGTATGTGACACCGCTGTCTCACATTAGATTTGAGTCATCAAATGTGTGATGGTTACGCTTAAGCAACAAAATTACTTCGCTAGATTTACAGAAAAACACCAAGTTTTGTTTTGAAGTGGCATAACTTTACACGAGTGACATTTGACAGACGGAGCCAGTTTTTTGGTTCCATACGAGACACAAACGCTTCTCTCCTGCGTTGAAATGTATGTTTGTTTTACCCATTCACCTCCTCTCACTTCCACCCAACGAGGAGTTTCTTGTTCCTTTTCAGGGCTGTCCTGCATATGAGCTTCATAGTTTTGTCGATATTTACCAGTGAATATTTGAAGTTTAACGGGACCTGGGTGAGGCAGGAGGAGTAGTTATCGATCATATTCATAAACACTAATCAGCACCTGCACCTGAGCTGACTTTAGTCAGACTTACCTGGAAGTGAGAACGAGCTTTCGCAAAAATATTAACGTTTTTGGCAGCCTAAATAATCATCAGTAATGTTATTATAATGACTCAGTGGGTAAAGGGAAATAAAAGAACAAGTAGAACTGTGTTAAATTCAGAAAATTACATCACTTTACTGTAATGCAGCCTTTAAAAACACAGAAGACAACACTCATGGTATTACAAAATCTAGTTTGATATCTCAATTTACATCCCAGTATGGCCTAAATCTGTTATTACGCACTTTTCTTCACCTTGGACAGTGCTTCAGAGTTTGAAGCTTATTTTCTGGAAAAAAAACCCTCCCAAATTACAGTTAAATTAAATGTTAATCATAACTGTGTTTTCCTTCATTTTCATGTGACGAATGCACCCACGAGTTCGTCCTAATTTCTGTTTTTCAGTCCTTAAAAAACTTTCTCACAGTGTCAGCGTCTTGGCAGACACATTTCTCACCTCGTCTCACTGTGACGTGTCATCGCACATCAGCCAAAAACATGATATTTGGAGAGAAAGCAGCATGTGTGATCGAGAGCCGTGATTTGCGTCTTAAAGTCACAGCAGCATCTCGGGCACAAATCACTGCTGTCAATCACTGACGATGTGAAAATATGTGTGACGTGAGGAAAAGCAGGATTTAAGTGTGTGATACAGGCATTTCGAGATCACTCTCTGAGAAGCAGATGGTTTTTAAGGAAGATGAAAAACCTTCATACTGACATGGATCAATGAGCAGCTGTGGCCTCTCGCTGATTGGGTTATTCCTCCCTGAACTGGACCAGTGACCTCACACTCTCCAACACTTACAAGACCGACCAAACACTTATTGCACTGATCAATGCATTGACCGCTGCAAATGCTGCTGCTCCTGCAACAAACCTCACCGGCACCTTAAAACATACATGAGCAACAGTATCGATCTCGATTTATTGATACAAAGAGTAGAACTGAGGGTGTTTGTTGTGTATTTGTCGTGGTTTCCTCCTCTTTAGCATCGGGGTCATCAAGCCACCCTCCAACCAATATCCCCATCTGTTTCTATTGCAAATAATTAACCCTTTGAAACCTGAGCAAATGATTGACTGATTGATTGCTTTTGGAAACATTGGAAGAGGGAACAAACAACTTAACAAGACATGGCCCAAAAATTAGCTCAAAAAAAAGAAAGATCTGACAATAAATAAAATAGAAAGTCAAAAACAAACAAGAAAATTACCCATACATATTCATTTATTTTTTCTGTAACATAATTTTTTTTAAATATAATTATAAATATATTTTTCTGAACATTGTTCCTTTTTTGGGTCATTTTCTAGTAATAACCCCTCTATTTTAAAATGATATGATTTGGTCACATTTTATTAATTTCTCGCAATTTGTGGGACATTTCTTGCCAAGTTGGTTATTGTTTGTTCTTTGCTTTTTTTGTTACTGTTTTAGCCTGTTGCATCTGCTGTTTTGCATATCAAGTTAAATAACAAAAAATCTTCATGATATGAAACAAAATATTGACAGCTTATTTGCATATTTATAATAGTAGCCTACTGCAAGTTTTCCTTTTTTTTTAAAACATGAAATGTTATTGTATACAATAAAATAATGATCTATGATTTTCTGTCATGGAGTATATCACTTCACTGTTACAAGAGAAGAAAGCAGACTCACTGCTAAGTTGCAGTGTCTTATTTTGATTGGCAGACTTTGTTCATTTTTTGTCTCAATTATTGTCATTATGATTAGTTAAATGAACAGGCCAACACAGACAGTGTCTTCGTCTATGCTGATAAACAGCACAACATTAAAGGGCCTTTTAACTCCTCATGTATCACTTCGCTTTACAGCTGTTTTAAACAGTTAATTAGGGTACGGAAGCGGATTAGGGCCATTTATGATGGAGAAAATAATTTTGGGCAAATTGAGATTTAAGTCGTAATGACAAGAATAAAGTTGAAATTTCGAGAATATAGTTGAAATTTCGAGAAAAAAGTCGAAATTTCAAGAAAAAGTCAAAATTTCGATAATAAAGGCGAAATACAATTTGGAGATTAAAGTCGAAATTTCGACAAAAAAAAGTCGAAATGTCGAGAATAAAGTCGTAATATAATTTCGAGATTAAAGACGAAATTTCGAGAATAAAGTCGAAAGGAGAGCAGAGAGCCGCGCCGACCTCTGTGAACTCACCCGGCGAGGGCTGCTCGTGGCCGGGTGATGAACTTCCAACGTTTTTCCCTCCTCCTCACCACCACCAGGGCTGAAGGGCCTGCCACCAGGCCAGGCCGGGGTCAGGCTTACCCTGACCCCGGCCTGGCCTCAGGGACTCCTGCCTCGATCCCAGGCCACCCTAGGGGTCTCATCTCACCCCCAGAGCCAGCCGTGGCTACCTTAAGAGAGTCAAAGTTACTCCCGCACTTTACCCGCGACTGCATTGAGGGACCCTTGCCCGCCCTGTGTACCCCCCCAGCCGGGCCAGGTCACCCCGGGCCGGGCCTCCGGGACCCCCGCCTCAATCCCACCACGCCCTGGGTGTCTCACCTTCCACCACTCTGTGGTGGCTGGTGGTAGTTTAGAGAAAAAAGTCGAAAGTCGGCTCCCTAGGATGAATTTCCATCCTAGGGAGCCGACTTTCGACTTTTTTCTCGAAATTTTGACTTTAATTTCGAAATTATATTACAACTTTATTCTCGACATTTCGACTTTTTTCTCTAAATTTTGACTTTTTTTCTCAAAATCTCAACTTTATTCTCGTCATTTCGATTTTAATCTAGATTTGCCCAAAATTATTGTCTCCATCATAAATGGCCCTAATCCGCTTCCGTAATTAGACCTACGTTAGAGGTCGGGATGCTTCCGCTCTTTTCAGGCAGGACTCATCCTGCATGTGTGGGAGTTTTGGTTAAAGAAAGTAAAAGGTAGCTGCTGTTGGAGCTGTCACACCGTCTTCCGTCCCGTTTATTGTTTTATTAGTTATCCAGTTAGGCGGCAGGACGCTCGGTTACACGGTTACTGCGGTGTTTTTCTGTGTGGAGCCGTTAGCCGCGCTGTTGTTTTTAGCTTAGCTGCCTCAGTATAGCTAGCTAGTTAGCTAGCTAGCTTCGCGGTGCTTTAAGACTGTAAGACTGTGCGCAACTACGTTTACAAAAATGTGGTGCGGAGACGAGGACTCTTTTAAACCCGACACGGATGTTTGGCGGACTCTCGCCCGGCAGGGACTCTTAAGTCGACCTGGAGGCGGCGGAGACTGCAGCTCTGAGCCGGTAAGTATTCCTCCTACTCGCCTCGTTAATCAACGGAGACACGCAACTTATTTAATCGGAAATACACAGATAATTGTTCAGGATACTACGAAGCCGCCCATAACATGTAGCCCCAATTAACACAAAATAACACCCTAGTTAGCAGGAAAACGTTTTGTGTTGCTCGGTAACAGCTGTCACTTCCAGCGGATACGGAACTATTTGCGTCGGCGGAGCCAAAAGAAATAATTAGATTAACAAACAAATCACAATCTGTTATCGCCTGTTATTTTTAATTGATAAATGCTGCTTGTTGAATTGTTGTATAAAAACAATATCACACTGGAGGTCGTGCTGTAGGACTGCATATCATCATGGCTGTTATTATCTACCACCGAATCACAGCACGACCTCCAGTGTGATATTAAACATTTGTTATCTGTTATCTTTTATTTTTCTTCAGTCGTGTTTAGTGTTAAGTTTTATTTTGTTACTCGCATCTGTTGTTTCAGATCACTTCCTGTTCTTGTGTTTTCCCACCACTTTTGCCCCGCCCTGATTAGGTTCACCTGTACCTCAGTAGTCTCTACAATCAACTCACCTGTTCTCACTTTCCAGTCATTGTCTCCCTTCTTATACCTGTCCAGTTTCTTTGTTCTTTGGCATTTCATATTTAGTTATGATTTGGAGTTGTGTCGCAGACTTTCACCTGCCTGATTTTGGATCTGTAGCTTTTTGAAATGAATCTTTTAATTCATCCAGCCACTTCTTTTGTTGTGTGCATTTGGGTCCAAGCCTGCTGCTTACACTCAGACAATGACACTGTTGGCTGGTTAGACACTGCAATAATCAATGTCTCCCTGTTTATGAGAATTTGCTTCGGCAGCAGAAGTGAATGTTTTATTTGTCCTGTGAACAAGAGGCTTATATTTGCCAGTGTTAATTTTGCTTATGTGTTACCATATCCTACACTATAACAAACTGCTGTGAAAATGTGGCAAAATTCTTACAGTAATGTACAGGTTTTTGAAAAAAATGCAGTAAACCACTGTAAATCTTTATGTTTTTTGGTGCCATTATTAAACTATAAATCTGTTGTAACTGTAATAAATTTAACGGTAGTGTGATATTGAAGCAATTTACAGTATTGACACTGTAAAATGACAGTAGAATATTTATATGAACATTTACTACAGTGAAATTTCCTGTAAAAATGCAGCCAATTCTAACAGTAATTTTTTTTTAACAATTCTTCCAAAAAAACAGCAAAACACCATAAATCTTGATGCTTTTTTGAGCCAATATTACACTGTTAACCTCACATTATACTGTACAATACCTTAAGAAATTCACCAGTTGTATACTGTTGAAGTTATTTAGGATAGTGACTCTTTAAAATAACAGTACGATGGTGGCGACTACAGCTGCCAGTATTTTACCGTAATTTTTACGGGAAAATTTGTTACAGTGTATGTCCTCTGTAGCTTTGAAATAAGCTTTGTCAAGTTTGAGAAAATAACTCTGACGATGTCATATAGTGACTTCATCGTGATTAACACACTTCGAACTTTAAGCAGAGAACCATGTTAGAATCGGGGGGGCGAAAGTGTGAAAGACTGTGTTCAAATGGGGGTCATATTTACAAAAAGAGTCCAAAATAACGCCACCCTCTTGTGGTATTCACAAGTGGAAATTTCTGAGAGTTCACAACTTTTTGTACACAACTTTCCATGTCGTAAATACAAGTATACAAGTTTGATTTAACCAGCCAGGGAGAGAGAGAGAGTCTAATTAAAGATAAATTGAATAATAGTAAATTTAAGATTTTGGTTTGCAGCCCATACCAGAGGCTGAATTAGGATATCTCAGCCTCTGCTGCTTAAATTTTGACCTGTTTTTTTTTAAGGTTCCTATTATGGAGATGTAACCCACGACTACTGGAAAAGTATTATGCAATACTACAGTACAAAAATATACCACCACTCAAGTGTCAAACTTCACCCGGTATCTCTGCAGGCTTGATTTATTGACAGTTATCTTTCGCTTTGAAAGATGAAAAACAGGAATATTTCACAGAGATAGCAAATGCACTGCAGTGAGACTGGATGCTGAACATGCAGTTGACACTGATACTTGATGTCAGTGTCCTGTAAAATCCTTTTTCCCCCATTATTGATTTATATGCTTTTGCTGTTCTTGTTTACTCAGTTAGCCTAAATGTTTGGTCCATAATATGTCAGAAAATAAGGAAAAATGACATTTTTTCCCAGAGTACAAGGGTCCTGTCTTTAAATGTTGTTTCATTTCACCAACTGTACAAAACCCAAAAATATTAAGTTTATAATCAACAAAGGCTCAAAAAAGGCAGATATTTACATTTCAGAGGCTGGAACCAGAGATTATTTTTTAGCCATTTTTGCATCTTTTGTTATTATCATTATTATTCATGAGTCCATGGACGTCTGTGTAGATATTAATCCTCCTAAAGTGATCTCCTCCTAACACGACTTCACTGTAAGAAGAATAAATCCCCAGTTCACAAGCTAAATAAATACAAACCCAAATAAACAAACTATTTGCATCTTTAATCCAGGGCTGTCAAATGTGACGCATGACATTCATCCACGGTGTGTCATAACAACATCAGAGGCTTGGATCAGCTCGTCGTCGTCCTGCAGCAATATGAACTGCAGTCTGCGTTTGTGATACTTTTCATGAGGACGGAGCTGACTCACCACAGCAGACAGAAGTCTGCACAGGAGGGCCCGGTTTGTTTGTGCCTCGCTGATGTTGAATCATCACCCGACGTGTCTGCTGACAAAAGACTCTGACGCTAAAATCAAACTTTGTATCATAAATCTGCAGCGGGATACAAAACCCAGCACGAGATGAAGTTGTTTCTCTCTTTATCTCCCCCTTTTTTCTGCATCTTGTTTTTCTTTGCACGCTCCCGCCATGTGTAAACCATCAATACGACCAAGCTGCATTAAGTCCAGAGTGGTGGCAAAGTGCCAGCTCAATAATGTCTTAACAGGTCCATCTCATTTGAACAAGCCGCTCACACATACTCAGCATAAAAGACATCACAAGGTACAAGCAGCTTCAAAGCTTCCTAATTAAAAGCAGCTTGTCCACCAGGGACAGCTGAGGTTATCTCTAAAGTTTCGGCCAACAGGAGCAGCTCGTCTCCTCATGTGAACCTCACACACATCATTAATCAGCTCCGTTTCATTAAAACAAACTGGATCATCAGCGTACATCAGGATTATGGTTTAATGAGGAATAAAGAGCCTGGATCGTGGCGGTGCAGCGGCCACATGGGGTTCAACCACAGGGAGAAGTCAGCATCAGTGTGACATCAAACGCAGACGTCACTGACACATCCTGCAGTCTCACTGTACACACTGCTGCCTCTGGACCCACTCCTCGAAACACAGAAGCACGAAACAGAAAACGCATAAAAGAGGAGAGAAGCCTGGGGAGGAGGTGCGCTCTGCTTTACCTCTGTCTTGTTTTCCGACTGTATTTGTGTTTAGACAGAGAGAGCGAGAGAGAGCAGTGGCTGGTTCTGTGTCTAAAAATATCCACTGCATTTTTTTTCTTCTTCTCTGACTTCATCTGGAAGTTTCTTCACACCCTTCTCTACTGTGATTTGTTATCGTCAGTGGAACCAACCAGGAGGGACGTTATCACTTCTTTGCTTATGCTGTCAGCACATGCGTCATCCATCATCGCCCGTCATCACTGGGGATTTGATAACATGAAAAAATAATAGAAACAGCTCTGCAGCCGATAATGTTTATTTTTGTCAGAACTGTGTATGTTCAGCTTCATGGTCACTTTTTAGGCTGTTTATTTATAGCGGACTAAACAGGTCGATTGACAGAAAATCAATTTGCAACTATTGTCATGCATCAAGCAAAATGCAAAACATCTGATTCCAGCTTCTCTCAAATAGCAATTTGCTTCTTTTCTCAGGTTTATATCAGTGTAAACTGAATATCTTTTTGTTTGTGGGTTGAAAAAACTAGCTACCAATTTAAAGACATCACATTAAGCTTTGTCATATTGTAACTGGTATTTTTGAAAATACTATTTCCGATGTTTTAAAGACCATATGATGACTCAGTTAACGCAGAAAATAATGATTTAATATCATCCCTGAATGGAAAAATACAATAAAATATGAAAGAAAATAAAATGGAGGCAGGACAAAATAAACTGTGTTGCTTTATAGTCTTTTTTAGGCTGTAGTCTGTGGTGATGTAATATTGCATCAGCATAAATTATTATGATTGTGCAGAAACTTATTTTAGTGCTCAGCCCCTGTATAATTTAATCCTGTGAAAACTGAGCAAATTGGTTTGATTTCTTTAAAAAACATGCAAGCAAATAAAGAAGTTATGACCCCAAATTAGCAAAAATAAATACATTTTAAAAAAGTAAAACTAAATAAAATAGTAATAATAATAATAATAATAATGTAATTAAAATCAAAAGCTGTGGTCATTTCCTTGTTGTCTTTTCCCTAAGTTCTTGCAATTTGTGGGATCCTTCTGGCTGCTTTGTTTATTGCCTTTTCTCCCATGTTTTCAAAATAAATCCAAATTTTTCTTTGGTTTTTAGGGGTTTAAATGCATGTGAAGGTGTCTGAACGCAGCACAAGAAAACTGATGGTGATCCAGGTTTCAAAGGGTTAAAATCCCTAAAAGTGAAGAATATATTTCATGGAATTTTGAAATTCTTTCTCTCAATTTGCCACAAATATTCCTCTAAATGTGAAATCCAGATAGGCTGTATTGATCGGAGCAGAGGGTCAGGGTATTGACTGCTGTCGCTTCTTTCTGCATTAGACTGAATCAGATGTGCACAAGTTTCAAAATGCGCCGGGCTCACTGTGTCTGTGATGTTCCCATTTTGGCACAAATTCATTCACAAACAGCGCAATACCCACAGTGTGCATGCAGGGGAATTAATAGGCCCTTTCGCACCGAGGCAGCGCTATTGATAGCTACGTCCCAAACCTTTGTGAGTCACATATTAACCATTTCAGCGCTGCTGCTGACTGTGTTTCCACAGAGTGACACACACGCTGAAAATCCGAGCGGTGGACTTAATATTTACGTGCACCAGGCGGTCAAATAGCACCATATTTAACACATGACGCTCACCTTTGTCCGTTGTCCATGCCGTCTCCGACACGGCGCCGTAGCTCCTCAGCGCGCGCTCGGTGTCCGAAATAGATTTCTTCAGTTCCATGTCGCTGGAGTGCCCGCGCGCCAAAACCAGGATGAGTCTCTCAGCTAAATCTACCGGCTCCTGTTTGTGTGTGTGCGCGTCCTGCCAAATAACTCACCCGGTGACAAGGCTCCAGCGACCCGAGACGTTGAGCATCTTTATTCAAGCTTTCAAGTCCCTGTGTGGATGGAGGAGAGGATGCAGGGCGCATGCGCAGTGCAAGGCAGGGATGTGAAGGCTTGGGAGACACCCACTGGCAACCAGATAACGTTAAAAATAAAACAATAGACATACAGTAACACTGAAGGATTTGTCCTCGGCTTGCTCAGGTATTTGTTTTTAGTATGCCAGATCTCTGTTTGCATTCCAGGTACACTGTTAAAACTGTCTAGTTGATTTTACTTTTTTCTTTTAAACCCTAGGTAACGGATTGCCTTTGAAAATGTGAGTATATTTTAACAGTGGTGGAAGTAGTATGCAGTGCCTTTAATGAAGTAAAAATACTAATACCACACTGTGAAGATACTCTGTTGCCTAAAAGTCCTGCATAAAAAAATATCACTTAGGTAGAAGTAAGTATAATCCCAAAAATGAACTTTAAGTAGAAGTACCCAATGCAGAAGAATAAGAAAAAAACACACAATACTCCCCAAATCAAATTTATGATAAATAAGTAATAAAAAGTAAGATAAATAAGTAAGTAAATATAGGAAAGCTTAAATGTATTTCACAAATAGCTGGCAATTAATTTTCTGTCAGTTAAAGAATTGATTGAATCAACTAATAACTTCAGATATACTTATTTATAGGGTAATTTAATTATTAAATTAAAAAATGAATCAATTTATCAACTCTTCCTATGTTTTTAAGCAAAAATCAGAATTTGTAAATTGGCGAATAACTTAAGCTGTCACAGAAATGTAGTGAAGTGAAAGTACAATATGTTGCTCTGGAGTAAAAGTATAAAAAGTTGCATAAAAAAACCTCAAGTAAAGTACAATGCCTCAAATTTGTACTTAAGTACAATACTTGAGTAAATGTACTTAGTTACATTCTACCTCTGAATATAAACATTCTTCTTAATTTTACTTCATATCTAATCGTTATGTTTGTTTAACGTGTTTTTATATTTACTTAATTTTGTGTAACTTTACATTTTACATCTAATTGTTGACTTTACTTAATATTTAGCTTCATTTACTTAATTTTGTGAAGTTGTTGCAACTTAAAAATTACTAGTCTAATTAAATTGATCAATGGTGATTTCACGTGTCATTTTTAAGTTGCAACAACTTCACAAAATTAAGTAAATGAAGCTAAATATTAAGTAAAGTCAAAAATTAGATGTAAAATGTAAAGTTACATTTACTTTCCTTTTTCAAGGCAATCTGTTTCCAAGATTATTTTAAGTCAAATCAACTTGTCAGATTTTACAGTGTATTTATTAATAATTAAAGGATTTGAAAGCTACAGGAGGTAATAGCTCCTTAAGCGTTTTGTCTCTGAAGTGGACTTCTTGGCAGGCTGAAATAACTACCAAATGATGAGTGGCAGATGTTTCCACATAAGGGGGTCTGGCTGCATACGGCAAAATAAGATCTGTTTGAGCAGCCTGTTCCAAATTTAGAAACTGCTTTATTAATAGGTGCCTAAAGCTTCATTTTTGAAGTCTTAGAAGCAAAGAGGGATAAAAAAGAGCAGGCTGCAGAAAAAGAGCCACGTAGCAGGCAGGTTTTTCAAAGTACAAGTTGTGCTCAATATATTCCCACAGGAGATGGAGACAGAGCTGCAGTTGCGTCTAAACTATGACTAATACAGAGGATTTTTTTTGTCCGAACACAAACACACCCAGCAAGCACCTCTGTGAGCATAACGTCAGACGCACATGTTGATATTTCAGATCAAATGTGAGCACAAGAAGAAAAGTTTTACAATATGAATTTCAAGCGTGTAACCCTCGATCAATTACAAGTGATTTTTTTTGTGGCGCTAACGGTAAACACACAGAGAATCAATGTGATGTTTTCAATTTATTCAACAAAATTTCTCTACCACAGTCAGTGCAACATCTGAGCAAACTGTGATCAAATCAAAAACAGACAGAAATATCAGACTGTGCTAAAGTAGAGTACAAATCTTCGAATGAGTTTAAGAAATACTTCACCAACAAATAATCATTTATAATTTAGTTACTCATGTTGAATTCTTGATGAAGACTTAATTTTCTCTGCAAGCCTCCACAGTGAACAGAGCATCCAAAAACTGCAAAAGTTCTAAATGAACTGAAGTAACTGGGGTCTACAGTTAGCAAAACCATATCAAAACATCCATCTACAAACTCTCACACAACTTGTGCAGTATAATTCATGTCTCATTTATCCAGTCGTATGCTTAATACTTCCCAAACACAGTCACAGTCAACAATATAATATAAACGCCCTGTGATTGTTTGTAGACGTATTTTAAATCATAATGTTTTAGCAAAAAAAATGTTTGTGCTTGGGAATACTGAGTGTACGACTCGATAAATGAGACTTGGATTATTACGTCTGAATTTTTTATTATGTTTGCACTATTCATCCCATTTGCACAATAATCATTCACTACGTTATAGAAATAATCACTCATGTCCCATTTATACTTGAAGTTGTATTACTTATATTTAGTACATACCTATTTTTTATACCTTTTCTGTTCTTTTGTTTGTGCACTTGTATTTTTACACCGGGGGTTCTGGGCAAGAGGGCATTTCAATCCTGTCCATGGCAGAATTGACAATAAAGCTGCCGTAAACTTGCACTGCTTGAGTTGTACAAGACTTTGTAAACAGATGTTTTGCTATAGTTTAACTGTTGTTAAATGTGAACAATTACGACTGTAAGTTAAATTTCATTAAGAAGTTTTTGAATTCTCTGTTCAACAAACGTTTTTCATAAATTCAAGCCAGCATGGAGTGAGTATTAAAACAGAAATAACAAACAGTCTTTTTGCAGGTGAAGTATTCCTTTAATGACTTAATAAACAGAAACAAACACTCTAACAACTGATACGTTATTACACTTTAGGATGCAATTTAAATGATGTCTGATAAAAGGGATCAAACAGCTGTAGCGATTACATTGTTTTTCTTGCCCCCAATTCAAACACTGTCATATTATTAAAATTATTTGGTTTTAATCCAGTTCTGTGAGACAGATCACATAATGCAATCATGCAGTGTCTCTTGCACATTCTTCTTCAAAATGCAGTCAAACTCAACTTTAGGACCAATCACATTAGCAAAACAAAAAAAAAACATCTCTCTGTGACACCAGAATTTCAGTAATGCTTGGAAACAAAAGTGAATTTAATTCTGTTTTTCATTGTTAATTATCTGAAAGAAGTTTACCTTAAACGTGTTTTAAATTCTAGTATTAACACTCAGCTCTTGCACTGAGCTATATATAAAAATTACCTCTATAGAAAACTTCTAACGTCAAGAATCACTGCAGGCAAGGAAACTTTTAAAGTAACATTTTCACTGAGGTAAAGTTAAAAACGTTAGAATAGCAAATGATTAAATAAACTAGGAAATGGTGCAAAGAGACAACAGAAATCACTGCACAGTATCACACTAACATAAAGTACGACAACAGGCAGCATTTCCACGTTCAAGTATATTTGAGACAACCTTCCTCAGTCATTAATAGACTCAAATTAATCATCAGTAGTATCTCATTGCCACAAAGGAGCAATGGTTGAAAATGTGGTAATCAAAAATGTGTTTTAGATATGTTTTAGTGTTGTTGTGCTGTTTGACTGTTTTCTTGGTTCATTATGGCCACTTGTGCATAAAGTACCTACCTATAAATTAATAACAAACTGATATATTATATGATAAACAAAGATTAGTGGTACCATTGAACATATGCATTTAGCACTTTTTGTACCAGAATGTAAACTGGAAAGCGGATAGATCAGGCACTCTGTTGCAGTCACAGATGACAGTCTAAACACCTGCTAAAAAACCAGAGATATTTAAAGGTTGAGTGTGTAGGATTTAGGGGCATCTACTGGCAGAAATGGAATATAAAATGAAACTAAGAGTCATGTTTTTGTTACTAAGGGCTCATATAAAGTAATTTTATGTCCAAATACAGATTTCAAACATGGTAAACGTCTTTGCCCTCATACTGCCATGTGTCCTGTATGCTGGCATAGACACAGCCAATAGGTGACACTAGAGGGCATCGTTAAGAGTTTAAAACAAAAATAAATGAGGCGAGGGAGGTGGACTTTAATAGAGGCATTGTTGTGGACGGCGGTGATCTGTGAGGCCGTTAAATACATTGCGACATGTGGACGGAGAATTCATTCAAATATTAGAGATTTATTCTATTCCAAATCTTTTTCTTCATTGTCCTTTATGGTCTTATCTAGCTTGAACTACGCTACACTCCCCCCATAATCTCAGGTGATGCTGCTCCTCTTTGTCCGTATCTGTAAGTTTCCAGAAAACTTGCACAAGTGCGGACAAAATGAACAGAGACAAACAGAAGGTTCCACATTAAGCATAAATAAACCCTAAGCCTAAGACGTTTTAACCACATATGGAGCAGGTCCTGTTCCATGGAGCCTACCATGTTGTTTCTACAGTAGCCCAGAAAGGACAAACTGAACACTGGCTCATGATAGGAACATTTGCGTTTTTGTGTCAGCCACCGTAGCTCTACTCGCTTGGCACATGGGTGAAGTTTCAGTTGATACAGTCTGAAACCTCAAAGCTAGATGCCACTAAATCCAACACACTGGGCCATTACATTTTAAAAATTAGCCCAATTTTATCAAATTAAAAGTCTAAGGTTATAAGTTAGCTGCCGCTCCACTTTGTGGAAATAATTCCAGGTTATAGATGTAAAGCAGAGGAATGTGGAGCATCAACCATCATCACAGCTTCCTTCCCAAACGCTAAAGTCCTCATAAATTATCCCAGTATCATTACACACAGTCCATTAAATAAGGGGAACATGACAACACAAGGCTGAATTTCTGAAAAACAAAACCTAATGACAAATATAGCACGGTGATGGTTCATTGTGGGGTGGAGAAGTACGCCTGAATCACATTTTCTCACTGAGGTGATATGCATATTGATAAAGTTACTGTATATACATTCCATTTGCTGTTTCTCAAAGCACCTTAGAGTTTCGTGACGCCGCACATTTACAGTTCAACCCCAGTGAGACTTTGAACTCTGGCAGTGATAGTGCAACATCAACCACTGAACCAGCTGTGACCTGTTCAGACTGCTGCTTTTTCTGCATGTTTCTCTTTTTTCTCTCCCCTCCACAACAACCACTGACTCTACACACTTCACTTGGGTTTAGATGCTACTGTTGCTTCTTTGGCAACATCTGTCTTGTCCTTGGAGTCTACTTTCTCCTTTGTGGCTTCTGCCTCTTCCTCTTTTGGAGGGAACATCCACGCCAGAGCGGCGCCGGCCGTGCCGTCACCGCTCTGACGTGAGAAGCAAAGGAAGGTGGCCCAGACGAAGGCACAGCAGCCGGTGAAGGTGGTCCGCACGTACAGAGGCACCAAGGCAAAGTTCACAAACTGAGGGTGACAGACAGTTCACTTATATAATTCAAGTGGCATATTACATTCTTTGCATGTCAATCAATAACTCAGATTTATTAGTTTCTAAAAACAATTCCTATGCAAATGCTGTTGTGAGATGACATACCAAAAACTTTAAATTTAAACTGCAGGATTTAAACCCAATCACTAGAATAAATGCTGATATTCTGCAAACCACAGATGCATTACACTTGCTCGTCATTATGTAGCGGATATCCTTAAACTTTGCGTTTCAACAAGGCTGTGGTAAACTTGTGGTTAGGGTTTAGGCACAGAAACCTCTTGGTTATGGATAGGAAAACATCACGTTTTGGCTCATAAAAACCCAATTTGGGGGGAACAATCCTAGCTGGAAAAGCAGCAATGCCTTTGTAAAAACAACTTTTTGTCCACATCTCTCGGCAGGAAACGCGGTGACGTCTCAACGTCTTTTTATGGCACTATTCCTGCTGGAAAAACAGTGACAGGGTTGCTACAAAAACAGCATCTTTTTGTGATTAAAAGCTGCAGGAAAGACAGCAGTGGCTCTCAAACACAACCGTGTGTGCTGTTTGTTGGTCTCAAACTGTGATCTGCAGCTTGGCAGGCATCTTGCCTACAGGACACACTGTCCAACAAACCTAGCCTAATGTGTCACCCGATGTCAGCTCATAGACTACATCACTTTAGAAACATCGACATGATACATGTGAAACACATAAATGGAACATATTTGTGTGATAACAGAAATGTATGACGAGACCATCTTCTAGTTCAGTTAAGATCTTCTGATTAGCAGTAAAGTTAAAACAAATTATAAATAGAAATAACATACAATCCCAGCAGTGACACAACAACCATGAGGATAAAAGACTAAAAAGAATAAGATTTTCCTGTTGAAGTCACTGTTCACTTTAAAACAAGACTCAAATTGAGTGCATTAATTGCACAAGGAACAAAGGGAAATTTAAGTTGTTGCCTTTAACCCTGAGGAACCTGTATCTCCACCCAGAAGGGAGAAGAGTAAATTCTTCTAGGAGTGGGTGATCAAGGCTGATCAAGATTGACGGCGCTTTGTGCAAAACTTGTCTGTCACGAATAGCTGCCAAGGAAAGCTGCTGTATGCCAATTAATTCACTGGCTACTTTGACAATGTTGGACAGACATTTTTGTTCTGCTCAGTGAGTTCCCATACCAAGAAATGATAAGGAAAGTTAAAATGGACTCAATAAAGGATTTATAAAATAAAACCATCAGAGTCTTGTCCACATGAAAAGTATTCAGTCTGCCAGAACGTAAAGTCTTTGCAGGCCCTTTTTGCAGATTGCAGACATGTTGAAGTCATGAGTCAGATTTTTGTTGATAACTGTTCCTAAGTTCTTGTAGCACTCCGCTGTCTCAACAAGTGTGCCCTGAATAATAGTTGGGGAGGTTGAGTGGGAGGTTTTCCTGAAGTTGATGGCCATGTCTTTAGTTTTCTGGCCATTTGGCCAACTTCAATAAGTGGTCGCCGCACCACTCTACAAAGTCACTCAGGACTGGCACATGATTGACCTCTCCATCCTGGAGCAGATCAAGACAGTATCGTCTGCAAACTTCAGAAGAAGCCTGTCATTGAAGCTGCATTTGTATAAAGAATATACAATACGGGAGAAAAAACACACCCCTGCGGTGAGCCTGTGGATGACGGCCGCTTCTGGGAAAAAGCACCATTGGCCCTGACTACCTGGGGCCTACAAGTTAAGAAATCCAACACCCATTTCAGCTTAGCATGTGTGTTTGTACCCTCAAGATGCTTATTCAAATAATTAAGCAGGGAAGCATTATCTACCCCGCTGTTCGCCTGGTATGCGAATTGCATTGGATCAAGCTGGCTCTGAACCTTATCAGTAAGAATTTGTTTGACCAGCCGCTCAAAAGTTTTCTTTACCAATGAAGTCAAAGCCACAGGCCTCAGGTCATTAAGCTACTTTGGAAATTTGTTTTTGGCAGCTGGTACAATGATAGATTCCCTCCACAGTGTTGGAACTTACTCCTGGGTAAGTGATGAGTTAAAAAGATCAGAAAAATGCCACATAATTGGTCTGCACAAACTTTAAAAAATTTGCCAGTGATCCTATCTGGCCCAGGGCTCTTCCTAATGCTGCATTTATAGAGCATAGATCTTACAGAAAGGGCACAAATGTAGGCTGGAGGGTGGCAGAACAGTCACTCAATGAGTCAAACAGACCACTGTGCACATCTGTGAAATCATATTCATCATTAAACCGCAAATAAAAGTCATTCAGTGCATTTGTAAGTCCAGAGTCCTGGCAACTTGCAGCAACTGAGCTGAGTATTTAGCCCTTACTTTGTTTGATTTGTTTTAAAATGATACTTGGAATACATCTAATAATTCAAAGGTTGCTCAGCAGGTTTTTCTTTCAACATTTTTGACATCTTCACATATAACAGGCACTGAATAATAACAGAAGTGTGGAAGAAAGTAAAGATTTTAATGTGGAAGATCTAAACTTGCAGGTCCACAACTGAGACAGACATCAGGTTTATCACGAGGCTGTAACTGAAATGTGATTGAAAGCTCAGAATAATAAGCAGGTTTAGATTTCCTTCACTGGATATTGTTCCCGAGGGTCAGGAATAACAGCTGTGCATGAAAGACGTGATTATTTACCTGCATAAATGGCCAGAACATTAGCCCCGTCTGAAAATGAGAAACAAACAGAAAACACATCATTTGTAGACTCAAAAAAATAAAAAAAACAGACACAACTGACAAAGGTGAAATCTACTGTGAAAAAGAAGAAAAAACCTTCATTGGCAGTGCTCTTTAATACACAAATAATACACAAAAAATGCTTGCAGTCTTTGAAAAACATTGAGCTTTAGTTGTGAATACTTGGATACAGAGTGCAACGTTTTCTCATCTGTTTTGACTCAGGGCAAAAGTTAACTGTCACAACATGACACAGCTCGCACGACATTTCAGACACGGGACAGCAGGACGGCCGCGCTGTGACAGCCGGCTGCTCCCACTCACCCGATACGTGTTCAGGAATTTTTCTCGCCAGTCTTCAAAGATGTCCTCTTTGCCCTCCAAGAAGCTGACACCTGGGTGAAAATTAAGACAGACATCATTTTATTCTGCGACCGTCAGCTGGAAAATGATCTGACTGATGGAGGGCTGATAGACAGTGTAAGCCGACTACAAACACAGTGTATGTAGCAGGAAAAATAATTATGATAACAATACGTCACATCGTGTGTCCTCAAACTGTTACTGATACAATGGTACAAACAATGCAACACATTCTCTTGCAAAACGATATCAGTCTAATGACAGCTTGTACGTTGTTTTGATTAAGCATTAGGGAAGATCGCATTATAATTTCCTTTAATATAGTTTACTTTTTTTTGGCATCTATAAGATTTTAGTTACCATATGCTTAGTTTGCTTGGTCATTCATAGGCTTGTCACCATAATTTTGATACCAACTTATCAAGAGCCAGCAAAGATGATTGAGGTCATGTCCATATATTGCAAGATGTTGCTCTTGATATATGCGTGTTTGTTTATATGAAAATATCCCCAACATTTTAGCCAATATGATGCTGCAATAAACAGCAGAGTTTTCCTGACTTGGACATTGTGCCTGGATGTTTTTTGGGGATTTTTTTCCCACAGTGCCTTTGTCAAATGAATGGGAGTAAAAACTATGCTGAGACACAAATTTAATTTATCGCAAATAATAAATAATAAATAATTTTAAAAAATGACGTGCAATAAAGAGCAATGGCACAGGACAAAGTATTAAACACTCTATTTTTTTTGGCCCATTCTTCCACACAGACAGTCTTTTAACCTGTAAGATTTTGCATCTTATGAATCTTAAGGAAGAAATTTCACTTTAAAAACTTCAGCAGTCAGTGCCCTCAACTTTTTTGCAACGTGTTTCTGGCATCAACATCAGAGTAATAGCTTTCTTTAAAATAAAAAAATAAAAAATGTGCTGTATTTAATTGAACATAGGTCAAAAGGATTTACAAATAATTGCATTATGTTTTTCTTCACGTTTTACACAGGGTCCCAACTTTTTTGGAATCAGGGTTGTACTTATGTTATAGAACTGAGATTTTAAAGAAAGCATTCACTAGTATTAACTTAACAGTATTAGTTAAATTCAGTTTTTTTATGTATAAAGCACTTTGTGTTACAGTCTGTTTGTATGAAATGTCCTATAAAAATAAAGTCTGATTGACTGACTAATAATAATGACAATAACTTTACTTATAAAGCATCTTTAAATTCAGAGTTTACAGAGTGCTTTGACAAACAAAGCAAAGCAGAAATAGGATACATAAATGGTGATACAATAACGGAAAGCCAAACCCTCCTACTGACCACAAGCGAGACGAAACAAGGGAAAAGTTCAAATTAAAATGAAGAATGTAAAATGTCAATATAAAATAATACAAAGAAATAGACCAAAAACAACAACAACAGAAGCAAATAGAATAAATAAAACATAACTTAAAAATGTAAAATAAATAAAAAGAAGTAATATTGTAAGTTGTTATAAATAACGAACTGTAATTCTAATAATTTAAGCTGAAGATGTTGGAAGCTTCATATCCTCAAACTTCACTACACTCTTGTTTTTGAAACCTAGATCAACATCAGCTTTCTTGTGCCACATTCAGATATCTTTCACAAGTACTTAAAACTTTGACATCTAAACAAATAAGTTTGATTTCTATAGAAAACATGTGAATACAGGTAATGAGCAACTTGGTAAGAAATGTCCCACAAATTGTAAGAAATTAGTTATAGGGGATATCCTGAAATTTTGCTTTGAAAGGGGTGGGAATATGTCGAGAAAACTATATTCATGATTTTTTTTAAATTTTAAAAAAAATGGGACAGGTGGGAAAAACGTTTTTTATTAGGTCATTTTCTTGTTGTTTTTTCTTACTTCTCTTTATTCCTTTTCTTTTTTAAAATGTTATTTTCTGGTAATTTTTTAAAAATTTTTTATGATTTTTTTTGCCATTTCTTCAGTCCATCATTGCCTTCTTCCCATGTTTTTGAAAGTTTGCTCAGGTATCAAAGAGTTAAGACAAATATGAAAACATAAGATTATCTGCTTGGATCATCTGTTCAGTGGTGACTTTCATGTGACCTCTGCTCGTCCAGCTTTGTCTCACAGGACAATCAACAACCGCTGATCGTTACACGACATGAGAAGACACCTGCAGGATTTGGGTTAGGTTACAAATTGACTGATATGCGAGCTGTTTCGAAGTTAACCATTAACTTGCCGGCAGCTCAGCGTGTGTCATGTGCCTGTCCTGTCCCCTCTGTCCCCTGTGTCCCCCCTGCTGTCCACTGACCTGTGTAGAAGACGCTGGTCGCCAGCGGTGCGGCCGTGGTCTGGTCCAGCAGCAGCTTCCTCACCACCATCCGGGCGGAGTTCCCGGGAAACCTCCGCTCCAAAAACCGCATCCAGAAGAAATTAAAGTTACCATGGAAACTGAAAGCGACCACAGCGACGTTGCGCGTGTGTCTCCAGTCCATTTCCTCCCTGCGCGAGAACCACTGGTGGACGAAGTCCCCTCCGGCGAAAAGACAACCGTACAGAGTAACGTTGGTGACCCACGGAAACCGGCGGACATGTTTTATAAACGCCTGTCGCATTATTTTACACTCACAGTCGCCAAGTTAAATGAAATATGATGTTAACAAAAAAATAATATTGCACGTTAGCTTAATGTGAGTTAGCAAAATGTGTCAAATAACACCGGCGTCATCTCTGTCTGAATGTCTCCGCGGCATCTCAAACACTCAACACCTCCGTCCGTTTCTCGATGGAAAACGCTCAGAAGGATTATCGACAACAATCTACGTACTAGTGTTATTTTTTATCACAATTAACGTCAAAAAGTAATATTATCTCAGATACTAGCGTCTCGAGCACCATCGGACACCGGCACGGGACTGCCAGTCTGCCACCGGCCGGGTCTGCTCTTTCTGCGTAAAATCACTACGCCCCTTTTTACGTAAAAAATCACACTGGGCTGCAGGGCGGAGCGACACAGCCGGGACATCAGGGAGTACCTGAAATTATGAGAATAAAGTGTTTGTTTGGATTTCATTTCTGAAAATACTGATGAAAGTTTTGTCTTGCTTTGGAGGAATGCATTGTTTGGTCTCCTGGAAATTAACATACCCTTCATACAGGATTAATCTTATTATTATATTCTTCCTCTTATTATTATTATTATTATTGTATGGTTTGGTATTGTGAAGCACTCCTTTTATTATTATTATTATTATTATATGTCCAGGATATGGAAGCATTGGTATAGTAGTCTCCTCTGTGGTCATTGACTTTTTTAATTGTTTTTTAAGTGATGTACATATTGTATTGGGGATTTTTTTTTTCTTTTTTTTTTTTTTCTTAATGATCTTATTGCATTGTGAATATGTTGTGTATGGTACTTCTATGTGTCTTTTATATCTTTTGTATGTATTGTCTTGCTCTTATCTGGACCATTGAGTCTGTAATAAAGTTTATTATTATTATTATTATTATTATTATTATTATTATTATTATTGTGGCCACATTACATATCCATAAATTTATACACTCTCAAAAGCAAAAAACTATTAAATCTGCATTGTAAAATGCTCAGTAAACAGTGTATTTATATAGAACTTTGTTAATTTCTGAAATGAAATTATCTTTGTTTTCCTCTGTTGGTGCTTCTCTCTTTTATAATCTCCATTTACACTAATCACAGACTGATTGCATGCAAGGGCTGTTCACCAACATGTGACTCAGTGGAGGTCAAGGGAACCTCAGTGAAATAAATCCTGGTTTGATTGATGATATCCTCAGTGGAAGCTATCAAAGTCTGAATTTAGAGGGAGGGTTATTTTTTAGTTCAACATCCCCTCACTGTCTGCAAAATTGATATGTGCCACCAAAACAGGACTTTTGTGGTATTACCAATATTGATATTTGACAGTTAAGAATAAATAAAATATTTCTTGATAAGGATCATGTAAATTGGTTTTCAATATATATTAACAAAATTAACCCCTTGAAAACTGAGCAAATTGGCTTGTTTTTTCTTTCAAAAACATGGTAAAAAAAAAAAAAAAAGTAAACTACCTCAAAATAAGCAACAAAAACGGGAAAAGAACCTAAAGAAAATGCTAAAAATTGAATACATTTTTTTCTTTGTTCTGTTACATAATTTTAAATATGTAATTAAGAGGATTATAGTTTTCTGGACATTTTCCACTTGTGTTTGATAATATCTTATAATCCCTTCACCAACTTTCAGATCATTTCCTTGTCATCTTTTACTTTTGTAGTATGTGGGACGTTTCTTGTCAAGTTGTACATTATGTTTTTTCCCATGTTTTTGGGAGAAATCCAACTAGTTTTCTCGAGTTTCAGAAGTTTAAATGCAAAGGAAAACTGATATAGAGCCAGGTGTTAAAGGGTTAACTTTACAGTCAAACTGAAAACTGCAGGTGTGCTGCAAGTCTCAACTCTTTTAAGTCAAAGCTCAAAAGTTTTTCTTTGCCTGTTATTTTTTGTTATTTTATCTGTCTTATAATTCTTTTAGCTTGTTTTTGTTTTCTGTTCGACAGCCATTTAATTCAGTTTTTAATTGCATTTAAATGCTCTTTTATGATGTTTTTCTGTAGCACTATGTCATTTGATGTTTTATGTAAAGCACTGAATTGCCTTGTTGCTAAAATGTGCTTTATAAATAGACGTACCTGGCTTTTGGAAATGATTTACGGTGTCTGTAACTCAGCAGGAACGGCTGCCCAACAGGTGACAGGCAGGGATCGGGGACTGACTGCATGGACAAAGTGGAGAGGTGAGGAAATTACAGATTGAAGCAATAACGTGCACCAGGTCTTCGTGCTGGTAGGTGACAAATCAAACCAACGTTAAGAGTCTTATAGTCAGTCCAGCATGCCAACCCAGTTTCAGGATGAAACAATCCCTTAACAAGACATTGCCTCGTTTATGTACGGGGTAGGTCAGTACATTGATCACTTTTAATCACTTTTTGTTGTAAAAAATATTTGTGTTATGACCACACATTTCCTAAAAGGGGACATTCAAAAAATTATGAAAAAAACTTTTGTGTTTTGACTCTGAACCCAAAACAAACGACCATTTCAAACTGGATTAGACCATTTACATTTATTAAGCAACAGATACAGTATGTTCACAAGTTGCACTAAATGCTTTAAGCACCTTGCAAACTTCTGAATAACGCAACTGATGAAAAGGCCTTATACAATAAGATGGTGTTTTCATTTTAACAATTAAAAAAGAAGAAGACAAAACTAATTAAATCATATTTTGTTGCGTTTGACAAGAATCCATATTATCCTTTGCAAATGACTATACACATTTACACATGCAGTTTCCTAAAACATTCATCGCCAAGTTTACAGCTGTATGAAGTATATGATGAAATATCATATTCCATTCTCATCAGGAAGGTGCATTTGTAGAGAAAAATAAACTTTGCTCATCTCTTCAACAATACAGAGTGTAGCAATTCTCTTCACTGCTTTAAACAAAGTGCCAAAAAAAAATATTCACTGTGGTTGCAACAGTTCCACCGCAATTATTACTAAACAGTAAGTCAGGCTTTACATTTAAAGATTGTACATGTGGTTTTACTTTTTTTTAACCATACATTTCCAAAGCATACCTAAGCTAAATTTTAGATTGATTAAATACCTTCCAGAAAAGTTTTTAGTCTTAAAACTTGCTTGAGATAATACATGAACTAACAAAAATATAAAGGCAATTAAAATGAATTTAAATTTTACAAGTCCACTGACAGTATAAACTGAATACTGGATGCATGCAAGATGGAAATAAATACAAAAAAAATGTATGCTTTGGAAAACATAAAACAGTTTTTGGGCTTAGAAAACATACACATTTTAAGTATTGTCTTTTGACTGGACATAATGTTAAACATTTCCCTCAATAATCAGAAAGCCAAGCATAGTAGGACATTAACCTTAACTGCGACACAGCAGGCGGTGTAAAGTGCGGATTTTACATCACCTCACAAGAGTGGACAAACTAACTGTTTCAGGCATAAACAGAATCACTTGTACTTCCTCTGCTCTCACTACTGGACCAGCCAGATGAGTCAGGACAGCCATTCAGCATACATAAAGTATGGTCCAAGCTCCCTTGTTAAGACACGATGAACAAAAAGCAGACAGTGGGTGGATGGGTCACAGTGTATCCATTGAGCTGAGAGGCAAAGAACAGTCAGGCTCCACGTGAAGGTCCAGTGAGAGAAAGGAGGAGGACTCTATGACTAGACAACCCTCTCCCAGTCCCCCGTCTCAGTGCGGTGGTAGAGCTGTGGCTGACCCCCGGGGAACAGGCTGTCAGAGTCGGGGTGCTCTAAGAGGAACTGGATGGTGGTCTTTATGTGCTGGACAAAGTGTGGCGGCTCAGCCATTGGAGACGTGGACAGGTACTGGGCATAAGAGACAAAAAACAGAGGCCATACTCACAAAGCGTCCTTTTAAAATGAGTTGTTACTAATGAGGAAATTCTAAGAAAATTCCCCTTTACATTTAAAGCTAAATCCTGGTTTAAGATTATTTTTGGGGCATTTTCCCTTTATTTATAGGACAGCTTGAGAGAGACAGGAAAGGTGGGACAGAGAAGGGGGAATGATGAGCAGCAAAGGGCCATAAGCCGAACTCGGACTCGGGCCGCTGCCGAAGCCTGAGGCATATGGAGCGCACGCTCTACCCAGAGAGCTGGAGGTCGTCCCAGGACAAGTTATTTACACAGCATTTTAGCACTTAGAGCTGGGGACGCTAGTTTCATTTTGTCTTAATTGGGCAAAAATCCCTTAATTATGTTTCAGCATACAGTAATTCACGTGGTCTGAGAGAAAACTAGACTTCTGCACCTCCTCTTGGTTCTGGTTTTGGGCTTTCAGGTCATTTCAGAGAGAGGGCGTTCCTATTGTCTGTTCTACAAATGCACGTCCCAGTGAAAGCTTAAGTCAACAGCAGAGAGTCCTGCAGAGAAAGTTGTTATTCCAGCACTGGCAACAACGGCTACATTACAAAGCAACCTGAAAAAGGAAGACAGACTCCTCAAGAAGACGGTCTGATGATTAACAAAATGACAGCTGTGTCAATATTAGAGTTTCAGAGATTGAGAGAAAATGTCGCTGATAATTTGGCCTTCTGCAAAGGCTAGTTCACGTTTATGTAGCTAACATAAGCTGACATTAGTGCCTCGCATCAATGTGTCGATGAAGAAAGGATGAGGTCGCTCAATCTCATAGGACTAACTACTTTCACGTTCCCTTACCTTTAAAATTGTGTCATCATTTTGTGACAACCAGAAGGCAATATCCAGATTTGGAGACCATTTGCAAGGGCCGATTTTAACAAGCCCTCGACTCGAGTCATATATGTCAGCCATCTGCAAGGGAAAAAAAACATTTTATTATTAAGCGCTGCATTACGAATGTGCCTTTTTAGTTTCACTAAATAAAACAATAACACCATTATTAATGTGAGGAGAAAACAGCATTCTTTATTTATTTGATTATCATAATCTCACAAAAAAAAACCAAACCACGTCTGAGTTTTTGGCATGAAATAGAGACTTAAAATTATGTTATGTGCTATTTAGAGAAAAAGAGTCCAGTTTTCACACATAAGAGACATTTTATATCTTACAGTACCTACCTGTCCCCCAGTGAAGGTCCTTGCTGATCGCAGCTCCTCTGCAGGTCCTTTATGAGTGAACGACGAAGGAAACACGTCCCCCGTTTTAACATTTACACCTGTGCACAAACAGACACAATATATAAGAGGTCGCACTGCGTAAAAGCATTGCTCTCACTCTGTAGCACATTTATAACTTACCTATTCCATAAACTACAGGCCTGTGAGTTCCATCAACAACAGTGTCATTCATTTCTACAAAAACAGAGAATAAAACGGACTAACTGGATGAATTACTGACAGGTAGAATATTTAAACAACAGTCAAACAGGTATTAAAGTTACCTGTGATGCAACATGTTTCCAGATGAATATCCTCTTTCTGTTTCTGGAACGCTGCTGTAAAATAAAAAGACCAAGTGTTACAAAGCTCAAATGCTGCCAGTATAATATTACAGTGAGACACACAGTGATTTGAAAGACTATACCCAGAATGTTAAGGCTGAGTTTGTGGGATGTTTTTGACTCATCATTAAATCCTCCAGCGAGATGGAGCTCAAGTCTGCATTATGGAAAGCAAATAAAAGTTAAAAAAAAAGAACATTCGGATACGATATGCACATATTATTAGTGTTTACTCGTGTGTTTCGTACCTGCCCTCCTTACTGACGGTACTCAGTGATGTCACAGCTTTCACAAGCAGCGGGACTTCTGACCAGGTGCTCGAACCATCGCAGTGAGCGAGGCAAACCGCTCCACTTCCTGAGAAATAATAACAGACATTTAAAAAGTCATTTCTGGTAAGATAAGGCTCACTGTATGAATCTAATGAGGAAACATTACCGGTGTGTCGCAGCACAACCAAATGGCAGGTGGTGGCATCTTCAGATCCAATTACTGAAACACTGTCTGTGATAAGCAAGATAAAAAGCATCTATTATTATTATGATCCAGAACTGTTCTGACTGACTGGGAATAAGACGCTAACAAATACTACAGTACTTCATACCTAACAGCCCCCAGTGCTCCTTATCCAGAAAACATGTGTGAACTAACAACATTTAAGAGCACTAAAGCTTTTTTATTGGTGACTGTTGAATACCAGCACAAATAGCTGAGGCCTCTTCACCTGAATATTAAGGGACTCCTCAAACCAAAGGGCAATATTTGTCTAGTTTCTCCAAGGATTAGGTCTATGGAATATGTATAGACTTCACAATAATATGTGAGTAAGTGGAGCAAAGAGAAAAGCTGATATTCAGAGCATCATCAGGCTTAACTCACTGTCTGCTGGTGTCGTTGCAGCAAACTCTCTTTGTTGGACATACAAGAGGCACTTTGGGTCGACATCAACAGGTGGCTTGGAGTGAAATGTTCGTGCATTTTCCTGTGACACAACAGCACAAATGTGTTACTTTTTAATGTTATTTTAGGGCAAAAAAAACTTAGCAAATAATACAGTATGTCACACTTCTTTAGTAGATATAAGGGGGGAGAGAGAGAGAGAGAGTGTGTGTGTGTGTGTGTGTGTGTGTGAGAGAGAGAGAGAAAGAGAGCGAGAAGAAATGTCTTTCAAACCCATTTGCAGGTTTGGGGATTTCAATGGTATTTAACCTGTTAAACCTGGGCAAATTGGATTTATTTCTTTAAAAAACATGGGGTGAAGGAAAGGAGCCACAAAATAAGAGATTCGTGGAAAATTACAAGAAAGTAACCTGAAATAAAAAAAGAATACAAATAATAATAATAATAATAATAAATCTTAAATAGTTAAAGTATATAATTATGATAATTAGCGATAAAAGCTGTTTCTTTTTTCCCTAGACATTTCCCCCTAGCTTTAAAAAAAAATCTTCTAAATGCACTATTTTTTTGTAAGGAAAAAGGAACATTTTTTACCAAGTGGCTAATTGCCATCCCCCCCATGTTTTTAAAAGAAACTGCATCAATTTAATTGGGGTTCAAAGTTTGAAGTAGTTGTGAAAGGGGGTCTGAAAGAAGCACAAAAAAGTGGCGTCACTCCAGGTTTTAAAGGGTAAAATAAATACAAAATTATGACTATTTAAATGGCCCTTGCCTAAGCCAAATCAATATTTCCCTCCCCAGTGCTTCAATAAATAAATAAATAAATAAATAAGCCACATTTTTCAGCAGTAAAATTGACCTCAAATGCAGCCGTTTAAAGTTGTATGCCACTCCACTAAGCCAAAATAAAAACCATAAGTCCCTCCCAATGCTTAAACAATTATTTGAATTGCCTCCCCCGTTTTGCACCGCCACCTCCCCTCTTATAAATAAACAACAGTCCCTGACAATTATGATTTGACTTAGTTCTGCCATCACGTTATACCTAAATCCCGTTCACGACGGTAATTACTGATTACCGTTTCACTTTGACGTTAACAACCAGTCTGTCATAAAGTGATTATGTACAGTTAAGTAATGTTAACTGCTCACAGTTTCTCAGCGAGCTAAATTTAGCCTCACTTTCGGGAAACAAACCTGTAAATGTGGATATTTGTCGAACAGTTCCGCTGTCGAGCTTATGCGGTCAAGTCCTCTATTTTGAATCAGCAACGGCATTTCTTTACGCGACGCTCACGCTAATATTACCTGGCTATCATACTATTTTAAAGACGACAACTTTATATTTTCATGCCATAATATCTCATATTTTAAGCGCTCAGAGCGACAGTCCATCGCATTGTTATTATTAGATGTGTCCGTCGGGTTGAACTTCCTGGAAAGCTGTCGTCTTCTTCTACGGTTTCAATGAGAAAACGGGGCTCGCGCTTTCTGACACACCGCCACCAACCGTTAAAAATCACAAATGCGTGCGCGAGTCATATTCACCATTATTGCGTAGCGAACGTTTGTACGTAGTGTTCTTTCTATCCATATTAGGATACGTAGAATTACTAGCTGAAGTTACGTCGCTAAAGAGGGCAGGGAGGGAGACAGCCGTTGAGCTACGTGACGCACACGACAATTGTTCACCAAATTTTTTATTTAAGCGTGCCTATCGTCTAATTTCACATACTTTTGCAATCGTAACTTGTGCATAATTTGTAGTTTATAGTGGTCAACGGCGGAAACAAACCGGAGTTACACGTTTAAAGCTAAGCTAGTTTACTTTTCTCGACAACATGAGAGGCGGTTCTTCCTATGGAGACAGGGACAGGGACCGTGGACGAGACAGGTAAGTTTGTAGTTCATATTCAGAAACAATAAACACACATTATCACAATATTACCTGTATAAATGTCTAAATATCACCGGCAGGAGATTTAACCCAAAGCCATGGCTGTTTCATTGGTCTTTGTAAGTGCAACACGAAGGCAGAAAGCTCGGACTTCCTCAAGGCCTCCCTCTGAAAACAGTGTAGCTGCACTGTAAACACTGCTCCGAGCCGAGGTCACATTGTTGCCAAAGACCGTAAACTGGAGCACAAATGTTTACTGGACACTAAAATTAGTTTAGTTCGTATAGAGTGAAAATTTCGCACTAAATTTTATGGCTCCAGACATGATAGTTTTTCACTTGATATGGTAATGTTACCTGAATAGGTCAAAGGGTATGCAGGGTTCCCACAGATCCTTAAAAGTTTTAACAGGGTATTACAATTATTAAATTGAAAATTAGGTCTTAAATTATGTCAAAATCAACGTTTCAAAAGTCTTAAAATGTAACGACATAGAAAGTGGGATATTCAAACAACTTTTTTCCCCTGACATTTCATTGTAAAATCTCAAAGTAATCTGTAATATCCATTTTTAAAATAATTAACCGAATTCCTTCAGCATTAAGGTCATGCCGATCAGGACAACACTTGAAGTAGATAAACTTACTTTTTAATTTTACCAAAAGGGTCATGCTTTATGTTACAAAAAACGGTAAAATTGTCCCTAGCCCGAAGTAATTAATGTTGGCTCATGGTTGTTTTTTTTCCCTTCAGTTCTGGTTATCATTAAATTGTTCTCAACTTCATTCTGATTGAAATTTTAAAAAAGGTGTTAAAAAGTCTTAAATCTAACTTGCCTGTAGCTGCAGGAACCCTGGGTATGTGTTCAGCTTGTAAATTAGGTTTAGTACATTTAAGAAGGTACAGTGCAAATAAATGAAAACATGAGGTAAATAAAGGCAGAATAAGTCAGGAGGCTATTTTTCATGGGTAGTTCCTTGGCCAAGGTGTTACAAAAAAAAAAGGGAAACCAGGTGGAGCCATGGCCACCGTGATACAATTGCTGGCTCTCTTTTGAAAAAATAATTGGAGGCGGACATTGCTATCTAAAAAATATTTTACTGATAAATTGTTTCACACAAAACAAGGCAATCTATGCAGTAGAAATATGCAAATACTTTTGAAATTGGGGTTACATGACCAGAGGAAAAAAAAAACACAATCATGGCATTAACTTTTGCTCAAAAGGTACAAAACCTACAACTACCAGGATGCATGGGACCAATAAACACTCTTGCTGGTAGGTGACGTAATGTGACCTCGTCCGTTCAACTCAAAAGTGGTGGGCTAGATCTCGTATTACAGGGCTGTTAAAACAGGGCCACAGGCCACCCCTAACAAAAATTTCTGGGGTGCCACTGAATACATGTCTTCAAATAAATATAGCACAATTACTCTGTGTGAGTAAAGCAGTCCACATACAGAAACTTTGCCTGAGCCCCCCTTGTGGACTAAGTGATATACAAAATTGCCAATCTGGGCTTTATGAGAATGATCATTTTGCAAATAGAGTGAAGACTGGGTGTACGGATTCAGCCTTAATATGTTGGTCACAGACATACCCAAAAGACACATGATCTCTTTGTAGTGAAGTGTTGACACATCAACTATTGATGGCCAGTCACTGGGTAAAAGGGCACTGTCTTCACAACACTTAGTAAGCCCATATTGGTGAGCTTACTAAGTGTTGTAAGGACAGTCCACTTTTCATTAACGAAAGTAGACTAAGGAGCTGGTTATTGTGAGTCAGCACAATGCCTGTCATGATTTTCCACTTGTTTTTATGAATGAACCCCCTGTTGAAGCAGTAGAGGAGTTCAAATATTTAGGAACCTTTTTCACATGTGAAGTTTTACAGCAAAGACAGTACATTTTTTAATAAAAGCAACTCAGCCAGGGTCCCTGCTGTCCCTTAAAGAGTCTTATAAGGCATTGGATTAATCAATCTAAAAACTAGGCCTTAATTGGTCTTAGAATGTCTTAAATACATTTTTCATAAGTCTTAAAAGTGCAAAGTCACAAAAGGTACGATTTAATGAGTATTTTTCTGACATTGCATTGTTAAATCTCCAAATAATAGGTAACTTTAAAAGAAAATAAAAATCACAGAATACGACTAGCATCGCTGTCACCCAAAAGTCATGTTTAATATTTTGGCAAAAATTCTCCCTAACACTAAGTTATTAGTGTCAAACTTGTCCAATTAAATTGTTAGGAAAAGGTAGAAACAGCTGGGATGCATATAAAAAAATGCAGGTAAAATTAAAAGCTGTACAAATTTTGGCTCATGCTGATCCTTTTCAATGAATTTAAAAGATGTCAGAAATATAGAGTACATTTTTACGGGTGATGCTATGGCTTGTCTTGTTGATAACTCTTACTGTCTCTCTCAGGCCACGGTTTGGAGCCATGAGCAGTCGCAGTGGACCCTCACCAATGAAGTTTGGGAATCCAGGTGAGCGTCTCCGCAAGAAGAGGTGGAACCTGGATGAGCTGCCGAAATTTGAGAAGAACTTCTACACCGAACATCCTGAAGTCCAACACATGAGTCAGGTAAATTTAAAAAGTCTCTCTTTTTCACACACCCGCAGACATTATGTGAATTATGAAGCTTACTGGAAAATGTGAGAGCATGACAAAATGTTGAGCAGTGTAGGTTTCCCTCATTTTTGTGTTGTTGTGTCAAAGTTTCTGACAAAACTGATGCACAAAATAATAAGCAATACCAAATGTAAACCCCTGAGTAATAAAGTATAGTCATGCCTCATGATCTTCATAGTGATTTCAGCAGAGGAATGTATTACAGTAAGTTATACCAGGGTTCTCGTGGATCCTTTAAAAGTCTCAAAAGGCACTGAATTCATAAATCTAAAAATAAGCCTTTAATTGGTAGTTGAGTGTGTTAAATCAGTCTTTCAAGTCTTAAAAATGCAAAGACAATGGAAGCAGGATGTTACAAATTGTTTTGTTTTTTTTGTCTGGTGTTGCATTGTAAAATTACAAAATAATTGGTAACATTTATTTATTTATTTTAAAAATTACAGAATTCCTCTTGTTAAACTCTTCATGATGAATTAAAGCAGTGGAATAATCCCACATACAGAGCAAGGTACAGGAAATCAGTGATAAAAATCACGTATAAATGCCACATATTTCCCGATTCTACCCAGATCTGACTTTTTCACTGGACCAAAAATGCAATATTTTATGTTACAATAAAGGTTTGGTCAAAATTCTTCTTAACTCTGTAAAAAAGGTTGGTTCTTTTATTTTGAATGGTATTAAAAAGTATTAAATTTGTCATAAACTGTATGAACCGTTTATACACTATGTCAGTGTAGAGACAAAATTGTCCTTTACCTTATATATTCAAATTAATCACCTTATATAAACTTTTGATTTGACCTGAAGTTAACTCATATGAACTTGTGCTAATCATCTGACCAGCTACTGTCCTTGGAAGTTTCATTTCTGTGTGAGGAAACTTGCTGTTGCTGGGAAAAGGAGACAGACGTTCCTTGTTCTAGTACACTTTATCTCAGTGGAGGAAACCTCCCTGATTTTCCTAACACTGTGTTTGCATTTTATATGTTTTCTTCTTCTTTTTTCTCTGTTATATCCAGTATGAAATGGAGGAATTTCGCAGAAAGAAGGAAATCACCGTCAGAGGCTCCGGCTGTCCAAAGGCGGTGACCGCTTTTCACCAGGCGCAATTTCCTCGTTAGTAAATCATACATTACACAAACTGTAATACCTGCTCAAACTATCACTGGCATGTACAATAAATAATCCAGCAGTCACTCCAGCATTTAGGGACTTTAAATATTTTAGCTTTGAAACCCTTTGCACAATACTTAGACCAGTTGCAGTATTAGTATTAGTGTATGTCTACAAGAAGAAAATTAAAAAAACCCAAAGTCCAGCAGTGTAAGTCTCTTGTTAAGTGTCGCCCTCCTTCCTTCTGGCAGAGTATGTGATGGATGTGCTGATGCAGCAGAACTTCAAGGAGCCAACAGCAATACAGTCTCAGGGCTTCCCTGTGGCCCTGAGCGGCAGGGACTTGGTGGGGATTGCCCAGACTGGCTCCGGAAAGACACTGGCTGTAAGTCTGCATGGTCATCCTGCATGATCATGACACTTCATTGTAGTGACGGGTGGACCGATTCTTTTCACATCTTTCCTGTGTGTTGGTAGATGTAAATGAATTGAACCTTTTGAGTTATGGTGTCAGTTTCTCCGTGGAACATCGTTTTAATACATGCGCATCCAACAACTAGAAATGGCTTCCCCACAGAACTTCTCTACAATGCATTATCATTCATCAAGTTTACATTAATACAGATAAATATTCATTTTACTGCATATATTTAGCATCCCGCTTGTATGTAGACAAGTTATGTAAGTTCACTGTGACATTACAGAAATATCACTGACCAATAATCTGTCATTTTTTGAGTGGAAAGCAACAGACATCCCAGTTACCTATGCAGTCTTGTGCTACATTCATGTGGTGTGGAAATAACCAGAGAAATTAGCCTTTATTGTAGTGGCTAAATCATTAAAAAAGCCAACATGTTTCAACCACTAAACTAAATACAACATTAAAACAAGAATGAATGCACATGAGGAAGAGCAGTACAACTGCAAAAGGGCAGTGTTTGAATCTGGAGTTTATATAATGATGCATTAGTAGGATTTAATTGACTTTTGTGGGTTTCTTTGTTTGTTTCCTGCAGTATCTTCTTCCTGCTATTGTACACATCAACCACCAGCCCTATCTGGAGAGGGGAGATGGCCCAATAGTGAGTCCAAATTTAATATGTGTCATTATTTCACATCGGAGTGTTTTATCTACTTAAGTGTGGGCATGCAGTTAGTCTGTAAAACACATCCTAATTCCTCTTCGTCCTCCATTCATAGTGTCTGGTGCTCGCCCCAACCAGAGAGCTGGCTCAGCAGGTTCAACAGGTCGCATATGACTATGGCAAGTCTTCCCGGATCAAAAGCACCTGTGTTTATGGTGGAGCACCCAAAGGACCACAGATTCGAGACCTCGAGAGAGGTGGGTATGGTTGTAGATGCAATGGACTAATTATAAATAGGTTGAAATTTTTAAAAAAAAAAAAGAAAGAAAAGAAAAACCTGCTAAACATACAGTGTTTACGTCACTTTATTTTACTTACTAGTGCATTTTGTACTTTAATGAAGTTGACTTTGAAAAATTAACTCCAAATTGTTAGGGTAGCACAGTGTTGTTGATAAAACTAAACAACATATTTGATATATGAAAAACACAACTATATCCTGGTATGCAAATATGCCACACACATACACACATGCATGTACACACACACACACCTCTTTTTCATGCAATGTCCACAGCAGCTGCTGCTATTTTAGCCCACACTGTTTTTCCCTGGGAATTGTGACCATAGAGACAGTACAGACAGTAACAGAAAGTATTGTACATGAACATATCAACAATCAAATCATGAAACGTTCTGTTTAATGTTCTGCCTGATCATCGAAAGCCCAGTTCAGACCAAACATTCACAACGAGACAAGTTAAAACTTGGAACTACTTGTAATGCATCAGTGTGTAACGTTTTGAAAATGTACCAGTTTACACTAACGTGACGAGATGGTGTATCGTCTCCATAGCATACATGTCAACAGCTGTGTGGATGTAAATGAGATGTTCTTGGGTTCGGCGGGGACAGAGTCCTATTGTTACAGAAATCCACAGCAAGCCAACACTTCAACTGCTGACAGTTTTGTAGTTTTTGTAACTGGCTTGACAGTGGACTTTGCTACAAGCCGATTGGCTGTTGAAACAGGTGATGATTTTAAATCCAATCACTGGTGACTTGACAAGCTGAGTTGCAGCTGACACCATCAACTGGTTTGGCTTGAGCTTATGCTGCCTTCACATGTTCCTAGGAAATATTGTATTTACCGTATTTACAAGCTCCGAGCACATAAACGTCCCCAAGTAGTAATTACAAGTGGGAAATTGGGAAATTTCAATGATACCCAAGTTGCCAATTTGTGATGTTTCATTTATTTTATATTTTGTTATTTTGTTCAGAGTAGCTAGCTGAGAAAACAGGAACATAAGGCTAGCTAGCTAAGCAAATATTAGCTAATTATAATGTTGTTTATGCTTATAAACGGATAAAAATTCAACTACATACCTGATTCTCATTCAACTTTTCCCTGCAACGCTCTTAAACGTTTTTCTCTCGTCAACAAACTTTTCCTTTCATTGGTCTAAACTTGGCTTGATGATGTGTCTATCTCTGCCCTTTTTTTTAACCTGATGATTTTGTACAACTCAAGGTGTTGAGATCTGTATTGCCACACCTGGTCGCCTCATTGACTTCTTGGAGAGTGGGAAAACTAACCTGCGACGCTGCACCTACCTAGTGCTGGATGAGGCTGACCGCATGCTCGACATGGGCTTTGAGCCACAGATTCGCAAGATAGTGGAACAAATCAGGGTAGGAATAAGGCTCACTTACTGCTGATTTTAAAATGATCAACTCAACTTATTAATGTAGAAGTATTTTTCAGTTAAATCAGTTGCATGTTTTCTCTCTCTGTCTCGCAGCCAGACAGACAGACTCTGATGTGGAGTGCAACCTGGCCAAAGGAGGTTCGGCAGCTTGCAGAGGACTTCCTGAGGGACCATGTTCAGATCAATGTTGGTGCTCTGGAGCTCAGTGCCAACCACAACATCCTGCAGATTGTCGATGTCTGCATGGAGACGGAAAAGGACCAGAAGTAAGTGAGAAAATGTCTGACTTATGCCATTATTATTTTATGAACTGCTTTAACAGAACATGAGCTCATCCTTAGCTTAGCACCACTGATGTGCCATGATCGTCTCTCCCTGTCTGCAGACTCTTTCAGCTGATGGAAGAGATAATGGCTGAAAAAGAGAACAAAACCATCATCTTTGTGGAGACTAAGAAGCGCTGTGATGATCTTACCAAGAGGATGCGGCGGGACGGGTGAGAAATTGCTGTCAGTTACAACACAACATGATGACAGCAGCTCTAGGATGCATTATTCAAAGATTTGTCAGACAGAAGCTACTCAGCCTCACTAATCACTTCACTAATCTTCCCACTTTGTTATGGTTTTGTTTTCTAGGTGGCCAGCCATGTGTATCCATGGAGACAAGAGCCAGCCAGAAAGAGACTGGGTACTTGCAGGTAAGATCACCACAATACCACTTCCCTCCAGCTCTTGGTTGCACATCATTTTCTCACATAAATGGATGTTCATCTATCATACCAGGCAGACTTGACAACCTTGAGACCTCAAAAAAAGAAGGATTTTTAAAAGCAAAGCCAAAATTTGATTTTCATTGACTTGGTCTCCTTTATTCAGGTGACTTTAAAATAATTAAAGTAACAAAATGATAAGTACATCAGCATTCTCAAAATAAATGATTGACGTTTTAGTTTTAATTCTCAGGAAAGAATTTAAAATAATTGTGTGAATCTCTGGCGTTAATTAATATTCATCAGTATTCATTTATTTATTTTATCACATCGTGCAACGGAAAAATCAAACGGACAAATTTTACAAAATGTATGACCTCTTCCCTAAAAACCTTCGGTAAGAAACAGGAGTTGTTCTTTCATGGACATCCAAAATTTGCGTTGAGATATTCGTCAGGCATTTTCAGATCATTCATTGTTTGATCCAGCACCTGTAAAAGTCCTTTGGATGTGCGTGTCCTCCACCTTGCTTGGTCTCCATTTCTGTCCATCTTTCACTCATTGAGGACCAGGTGTGAGCAGCTGTCTTCTGCATCAGGTGCATGTCACAACAGCTACATTTGGTGTAGCTGTTTTGTTGTCCAGTTGGAAACACTAAACCTTTCCAGTCATAGGGTTATACATGCTGTACATTATCAGCAGCAGGTTGTGATAACAAAGAAGACAAATAATCTGGAGGAAGATGGAAGAATTTTGAGCCCGGTAAGAAATCGTTAGAGGGTTGACAAGTATGCCTGTAGAGCGAGTGGACAATAGGGAATAGTGAAAACAGTTCTTTTCAAAGATTGCTGATCAGTAGGTGTACGTAGTTTTAAATTTACTCATTTTCTGTTGCTTGAATTGAGTGGGATTAGAGATAACTGGTGTCTGATTCCTGCAAATATTTTGTTAAATCTTACAGAATTTCGGAGTGGTAAAGCTCCTATACTGATCGCTACCGATGTGGCCTCTCGTGGTCTGGGTATGTCTGCTCACACAAACACACATTTAATGCTGCATCATGTCTCATGTAATTGTCTCTTCTATCATTCTATCAGCATTTTCCTGTGAATTATATTTTAACTGTAAATATTAGGTTAAATATTAAGTGTAGAGTAAAATAAGTATCACTCATCACAGTTAATTGATGTGTGCGCTGTATTTGCAACTTTTACTTTGACCGATAGGTAAGTATACTTAAGTTGAATCCAGTTGTATCTCGCAAAGTCTGGCAATGAAATAGTGTAAAAATATATTGCATTTCTACTGTAATAAGTGTTCAGTTTTTTGCCCTTGACTTTTTTCAGGTTGATATTATGACAGTTTGATCCTTTTTTTTTTTAATAATAGGGAGCACACTAGGAATTTTGCATAATATATAAAGTATGTAGTATTATTTTTAAATAGTCCATTTTTTTGGTGATGTAAAATTAAATATCTAACTATCACAACCTGGTAGTATAATAAACTGTTAAGTCGAGTATGGAGGCTGCAGGCCTTCTGCTCTGCTGGGTTTACAGTCTGTTTCTTGTTACTGCAGTTAAAAAGCTTCCTTCAACCGGGGCTCTTTGGCACGCACACTCCTGAAAGGAGGGCTGTGTGGAGCAGATGCTCCTGCACACCTTTTCATATCTCTCCTTTGTTGAATAATTAAATGAAGATGCTTCTCATATAACCCGTTTATACACAAATAAGATGCACCGATCAGCCACAACATTCAAACCACTGTTCAATAAGTACAGTGCATAACATTGATTATCTAGTTACAGTGCAAGGTTCTGTTGGGGAACTTTTTGTCCTGGCATTTGTGTGGGTACCTTTTGAAACACAGCACACATAAGAACACTGTTGCACTCTAAGTCCATCCCAAGCTCCCTGTGCACAGCACAGCTGCGAACAGCATCCACACGTGTAATAGAAATGTTCAATACGTGGAACTGCGTCAATTTTTTTGTACGTCTGATGTGATTTTCCATCATTTATAGTATAGTGTTCTTTGATTAAATGTTGTACAACTTCATTAAGGACTCTGCTCATAGAGAGGTCTGTAGACAATAAAACAAAATAATATTAATGATAATAATGAAAAAGGGACAAAGCAAAAAATAAAATATAAAAAAAAAAAAAACATTCCACAGTGATCAGGCATTTACACAGACAGGAACGCGAGTGATTCCTAATTCCAGATTTAAACCTCACTGAGCTCAGTTTAGGATTGGCTGGAGCCAAAGTAACGCTGTTTTCAGATTTTACCACCCTACACATATACCTGTAAATCAGATTTCTTATTACGGCAGTACAAGTTTGGCAAACATTTAGCTTGCACTACAACTCTGAGAGGCTTTCAACAGCAGCCTCATACTGTCATTATAGGCCACAATCACAGAAAGCAGGAAAATTTCTGATTTCTTTTTCTGACAATAACGTGAAATCAAATCAAATGCTCATGCCACACCACAAAAACTGCTCATGAAAGGCCCGTGTAACAAGACCAAGATCTCAAGGCGTTAACCTGGCCTCGAATTTGACCATATTTCCAGTCGGATAGAGCATCATTTGGATGTGTCGATGAGAGTCTGATCCATGGAGGCCCCAAATCACAATCCACACGACTCAAAGCATCCACCACCAACGCCCTGTTGCCAGACACCACAGGACACCGACTTGGGCCTGTGGGACACCAGCACGTCTCACAGATACTCAGGCAGGTTGGGATCTGGGAATTTTTGGTCCAGGTCGAAGCCTTGAGCTGCCTGTCACATTACTGAGCAGTTTTTCTGGCGTGACATGGTGCATAGTCCTGCTGAGGGGGCTGTTACCCTGAGAAGTGGGTGTAGTCTGCAGGGTAGGTGGTGCATGTCAGGAGGCATCCACATGAATGCCAGGACCCAAGGTTTCCCAGCAGAACATTGCACTGTAACAAGATGATTGATATTATCTGCATCGCCTTTCAGTAGTTTTAGTGTTGTGCCTGATCGGTGTACATTAGATATTGAATTTTGTGTTTCATTTATATAATTCTGCAAACTGATACATGTAATTTTTTGCAGATGCATTTGAGTAGGAAAGTAGCAGCTGAATTATCTGCGGCCCACCAACAGAAAGGCTATAATCTAATTTGTTGGCAGGATAAATGTGAGAAGGGGGGATAAGTGAAGTGTCTTTAACTTGCCAAAATCCGTATGACCGTATCCTTGTTCTTTTTTCCCCCTCTTCTCCTCTCAGGGTTTGGCAGCACACGGCAGCTGTAACAGTCTGCGCTGCTGTCACTGCCCCCTCAGTCACGTAAAAGTAGAAGCTCGGCTAGTTTTAGACGGATTTAAGCCCTTTTATTCCTGTTGGGTAACTAAGATTCCACTGCCCAGTAGTGTCAGTCTTAAATCCAACGAGCCTTCCTTGGGAGCAGCCTGAGGTTCCTGTTTGTCTGCCCATCGCTCCGTCCCAAAAAGCAGACAGACAGGGGAGAGAGAGTTAGACGGGCTCGTCTGGATCCAGTCCTGGCCGGGGTCTGAGGAGGGCCCTGCAATTCAGCGAGAGAGCAACAGAACTAGACGTTGTGTGTGTGTTTAACGGTTCTGCTCCCGTCTGACGTTGCTGGTGTGTGCAGAAGGTGAGGGATGAATCCTGTCTCCCTCCCCCTCAGCCCCTCACTATAAACCAGGACTGATCAGGGGGGACTGGCTACCTTTGTAAAAACATCCTGAAGGGGGTAAGTACCTCACCACCCCTTTCTCTTAACTCCTCCATGAGCTCACCACACATCCAGGTATTTCCATCGTGCTCATATTTTAGTGCAGATTATAGCTCCCGGCACATCTTCATTCAGTAGCTCACGGTTGGTGAAATGGTTTCCCTCTGTCATGATGGAGGGAACAAAGTCAACGTATTGATCAGCAGTGCTGTCAGAGCCCCTCATCTTCTGTAATAAGAAACAGACTCTTTGTCTTCACGCATTTTGACCAGTAATCACATTGGTGTGAAGATCATGAAGCCTAAACGCAGTTTCTGTACAGCCCGATGTCAAAAACCTGAAGTTCAGTTTTATCTGTGATGAATATAAATCAGTCGTAATGGTGTGAAATGAATCTTTGGATGCATGGATTTTTGCACGTGTCTGAAAGAGCAGGTAAGTTACTCTATTTGTTTAGATTCTTTATAAACAATATATCTTTGTTAGTAGACAAAAAAATGTACTTAGTCATATATATCAGTTTTTTTAAATATCAGTTTTTAAAGTGGAATTACAATGATCGGTTCTTTGTCCAGAGGTGTTTCCCTCCTGTGAGATTATTATCTCTTTGCTTTCCTCCACGCTGTAAAATCATTCGCTCTTTATCCAAAAGATGTGGAGGATGTCAAGTTCGTCATCAACTACGACTATCCCAGCTGCTCTGAGGATTACGTGCACCGTATTGGACGTACGGCTCGCAGCACCAACAAAGGCACTGCCTACACCTTCTTCACCCCAGGGAACTTGCGGCAGGCCCGTGACCTTGTCCGGGTCTTGGCGGAGGCCCGGCAGGCCATCAACCCTAAACTGCTTCAGATGGTGGAGTCGGGGCGCGGTGGAGGAGGCGGTAAGAAAGACCATCACAGATCTTCAACCTAAAGCTTTAGTTGGTAACTTTTATTAAAAAAAAACAAAAAAAAGGTGTTTTTATTTTTGTTGTGCTTTACTGTCAGTTCATCCGCACAGTAACACATGACACAGATAATTATTTTATGAATACATTTTTTCAGAAATGACAAATGATTTTTGTTTTTGTTTTGGTTCAATTGTTAACATGGTGGTTGTTTCACAAACTTGATCATTTTATAGCTACACATTATTTTACATACATATAACACTAAAATATGTTTCTGAAAACATTTGAGGTGAGAAATAGGCAACGCAGTAACAGAAACTTGATTCATATTTGATGAACACTGCCTAATTTGACATTTTAAATGCAGTTCACAAGCTGTGATCGACGTAATTGACAGCTTGTGTTAGGCTCCACGACTGTGATTGGCTGTTTTTGTTGAGCCACGTCCTATCCTTGCAAATACCATCAGTAACATTTTGAGGAAGAGGAGGATTATGATTTTTTTTCCAGATTATCTGTCTCATGCACTATAAAAATGTTCTAACAGATTAAGCAAATATTAAAAAAAACTTGCATATAGGGTGCTAGCCTGTCCTGTAGGGGTCACTGTCATGTCATTGGTGTGTCAAAATAGGTAGGAATCATTCATGCAGGTGTGTTGTGAGAGGGCGGAGCACCAACAGTTTATTGACCCCAACGCCGGATCATGTCATGCTGATTGCAATCATAAAAAAAGGTCTTCTTTGTATGTTTGGTGAGTTCTTGTGTGTTTCATTGAAGACCACAATGATGAGAAATAAACTGCATCAAAGACAAGAAGAAGCAGTGGGACTCTTTGGTTTGACCAGACGAACAGCAGACAGCAGACAGGCGAGCGTGTCAGTTAGCAGCCTGTCTAGGCAGCCCCTCAGTGGCTTTAAGTTAGTCTTAGCCGCTATTCTTATTTTTAGAAAAGTTAACAACTACAGGCTAAATGAATTTTGTAAAAAAGAAAAGATGTGATATAATAATACTGACATTACATGTGATATTTGTTACAGGTGGCAGAATGCGTTACCGTGGCAGCAGCTCCAGTAACCCAAACCTCATGTACCAGGGAGAGTGTGAACGTCGCATGCACGGCGGCAGTAGCAGAGACAGCCGCGGCAGCTTCAACCGTGACAGCCGCAACAACCGTGATGGAGACCGCTCTTCTTCCTCCTCCTCCTCCTCCTACAGGGACAGAAGCCGGGATCAGAGGAACAGCTACAGCTCGGGCTCAGATCAGTACCAGAGTTACAGCGGCAGTGGCGGCTACAACTCCCGCAGCGGAGTTCAGTCTGTAGGAGGTCAGGATCAGACTAACCAGCAGCCGGCTCAGTTTGTCCAGCATCCTCCAGTGCAGCATCCTCCTCCTGTTCCTCCTCCTGCGTCAGGGGGGCTGCAGCCTCTGATGGCCCAACAGTTTGCTCCACCACAGCCGCCGCTCATGGGCTTCATGGGGCAGCCACCTTTCCCTTTTACTTCTCCACCGCCACCTCCTCCGGGCCCGCCACCTCCCCGGAAGTAGAATAATGAGCAAGAGTGAGTCTACGCTACTTAGTGTTTTCACAGCGCAACTTTGTTTGCACTCCCCATCTCTTGTCATTGTCAAGAGGGGAGGTTTGAAAAAGCATATATCTAAGGAGGTAAGGGCTTATATTTTTATATTTGTTTTGTACTTTTAAATAAAACCTAAACCTTTAGAACTTTTACCCTTCACTTTTTCAGCCTAGATTGTCACTCTCCACAGCCTCACGCAGCTGCTCTCAACCATGTACCATGCATGGAGGAACATGTGCTTTCATTTAATCACACACTGAAGCAGTGGATTTCACCAGTTTGTTGTGCCTCTCTAGTTAAAGGGTATACTCTGCAGGATATTCTCTAAAAAATCAATATATAGACCACAGACTTTATTTAAAGATACTTTATATACAGTTTATATACAGTCTATAGTATAGACTCATTCAAAAGTAATCCCTCTCAGTCATTCTGTTGGGGAACAGAAGGTGTATGGCGCTGTATCTGAAGAGACTACCTGTGTCTTCTTATTTTCTTCTTATTTTGCTTTGGGATATTCCTGGGCAAGTTGTGCAGGTGAGGTCGGAACTTTATATAAAGCAGAGTTGTTTCGATACCTGTATCAGAAATACCTCCAATACTTCCTTAAAATGCTGGATCAGCTAGAGCGAATATCCATACACTGATCTGAGTTGACTTAATTTGTTAATAAGCTTTTTTGATAATTATTTTGTTTCTTGTGGTTTTTTTCATGCAGTGGTATTGGATTAGTGCTTGTGGACACAGCACCAAAAAAATGCAAATATACCAAATCAGGGGTTGACTTTTTAACTTTCGCTGGTGATGCTGAAAAAGAACAGCAGTCAACAACTACATTTAAGTAACAAATACCTTTAAACAGTTTTGTTCATCAGGATTTGGATTTCATTAGGATTTGATTAAAATGAAATGAGGCCTCAGTGATACATGGTTGAAAGCGCTTATTTTTTGGGAAAATGATGTCACATTCCAAAGTCTTGTCTCACTCCAGCTTTTTTTGAGCTCAAAAACTTTGACTTATTTTGTTTGAGGTTCTGACTAGCAAAATATTTCAAGTGTTGAATTTATTTTTGGTTCCTGTTATCCTAAACATTGAAAAAAGGCATTCATATTTTAAATATGCTATCATAGTTTTGAAACTATGCAACCACTGTATTTTAGTGCCATGGGCTGTCACATTAGGTCTAGATACATTTGGTTTTTCCTATCTTGTTGCAAGCAAAAACTGATGTTTTATTTACTTCTGTCTAACTAACGTATTGTTTTAATAAACATTTCAGGTAATGCAGACTTATTTTCATGTGGGCTGCTGACTTAACTGCAATTTGTTTCCTCTTTTATTCATTGTGTTCTTTATTTAATAAATGATTCAAAGCATTTTTTTCCTACTTTGTAAATTATTTATGAAATTATTTATTCATCCGGTGAATTGCCCATACAAATGACTTTATTTGCCTTACATTTCTTGCACAGTCTCAATTTGTACTCAGAAGTATGTACATGTGTGTTGCTTTTATTGGTAAATATACATCATGGCATGAAGCTTTTATTTACATCAGGAGCACAAATGGAAAACACTGTTTCCCTCCCTCATAAATACACACATAAGTAGAGGCCTTGTAACAACACTTACATTTGCTGTAGTTTGTGTTGTGTTGGATCCAGTTTAGTTGATGGACACATTTTGGGTAAGTAACATGTTTTTTTGCCATTTTTCTTCTTGCTTGTCCAACTTAATGTGGGTGGTCAGATTCATTTGAAAGTAGGACAGGAATGACAGCTTTGCATGCATAGTGCTTGATCATGTTCAATACTTTAGCAGTGAACTGCAGACTGGAGTATAGCAGTTGTATTTGTAATAGGTTTTGTGATTAAGGGAGCTTGGCATTAACTTGCTAATTTGGAGTGTGCCCCTAAATGCACCAAAACACGAGTCCCCTTTTCTCAGTTTTTCTGGGAGCAGCGTGATAGCTGGTGCGTGAACTCCATCCATGCAAAGATCAAACACCACAGCTGACCCTCTCAGGTAAAGCTGGGGTAAGCAGTTTCATTTTGGTGTCATTGGGCAAAACTCCCACAATAAACTTTGAGCATTTTGTGATTCAAGTGGACTGAGAGAAAACTTGGCTACTGCAGCTCCTCTTGGCTCAGTTTTCAGGCTTCAGAAATCTTGGCTGATAGGAGACTTTGGCTAATCACAGCTCATTTCTGAGATACAGTGTTACTAATAGTTACATCTTCTGCTAACTGGAGCGACAGACATCACAGCTGCGTTAGTCTTGAAGACAGCGGTGTCTTCAGGAGTAACGTTAGCTGGATCCTTAAATAACAGTGTGTCCTTTGCTTCAGTTGTTGCTGCTACAGACCACGTCGCCGGGAGGATAGCGGGCAGTAGCTCTTGAGATGGATCCCCAGTCAGCAGGCGCAGCAACTACAATCAAACCCCAGCGACAAGGGACTGGACAGCCTCGCCTACCCGCTGGATCAGCTAACTTTCTGTTGCTGCAGTTACACAGGTTAGACTCACGGGAGGAAGGGTTATTTTCAAATTCTGCTGTTTTTGTGCCTTTTCTATATTTCTGCCTGCCTCAGGTTTAATGCTTTAAAGCTACAATCTCTGTCATCATCATTCCCTCAGACCAGACTAATTTGAACATCTGCACATAAATGCTACTCCAGTCAAAGATTGTGCCACAGTGTCATCCTAAAGAGGAAGATAATGTGGAGAAGATGCGGGCTGCAATAAACTTGTAGTTCCTGTGGCAATGACAAAAAGCACATTTTCAAATTTGTAGACAAGATAAACCTGAATCTTGACAATGTCAAACCTGTTACAGCCCCCTCAATGCATAGTTCATAATATATCATGCAGGGAGCAGAAATGGCGATTTTTGTTATACAATCTGCTCAAGCCATAAACGGACCGAAAGGTGGTAAAAGAGGCTACTTCTTTGTCTCATTATTGCTTTCTTCCTTCCAGTCCAACAAAAGCAAGTTATATTACTGTATCAGTAAATAAGGAAAATCTCTATGGAAATGAAATTTATAGTATTCTAAAACAACAAGAATGATTAATGGCACTGTGGGATAATGTCAGTCTGGCTCCCTTAAGAAACTTGATTCCAGTAAGTGTTATACTAAATATTATTCAGTGAGTACTTCTTAAATGGGAATGCTGGTATTTTTCAACCTGGAGCCTATTTTCCATGGTTTTGTGCCGAAATGACTTGTGGGAACAACAAAATTGGTCCAGTATTGAGAGAGAGAGAGGGTTGCAGCTGGCAGCAGAGAAACAGGCTACAATGTAACCACTCTGAAGGTGCATCCTGTCATTTTACAGCCATTAAAAGTGCTTGTTTTTGCAACAGATAGGCTCAGATTATTACGAGTGTTTTACAGCATTATGAAAAGGATTTAACAGAGAAATCTAACACTTTTGCTTGTGTTTTTCTTATTGTGATCCAGAAGAAGTCTTGTTCTGAGGTCTCATAAGAGGTGACTTTCTATAACAAAAAACCAAAAAATGCTGATGCACAGTGTTGGAGAGAGAAGTATCGGTAATAGTTTGTTGTGCTTAATACAGAAACTGTGGCTTAGTGTTATCTAGAAGATATTTAATATCATGGATATTTAGCTGATTTCGACAATGTGAAAAAGTCTACGAAATCCGGACACAAAAGAGACTAGATTAAGCGAAAGGTAACAAAAAACATTGTATTTCTCTTTCTCCCTCTCTGTAATGTCCTTAGAATCACAGTCTGAGCCTGTCAGTGGCAAAAACACTCCAAGTAGACATACATTGACAATGTAACCACTGCCCCAAGTGGTTACACTGTAGCCTGTTTTGCCGCTCCTGGCTGCAGCACTCTGTCAATACTTGACCAATTTCAAAATTTGTTCTTGGGCAACCCATGCACAGAGGCTACATCCTCGTCATACTGGTCACAGGTTCGAGTCCAGCTTCAGCCCTCTGCTACATTGTCGTCTCTCTCGCCCTTTCACACTTAAGCTGTCCTATCAAATAGAGGCTAAAAGCCAAAAGCAAAGTTGTTCCCATGGGTCACTTAAACAGAACAACATGAGGAAGTAGGGTCATAGTTTAAAAAAAAAATACCAGTGTTCCCCTTTAAATGTATCCTTCATCTCATTATAAACTGAAGCTCCACCTCTGTCCCTACACACATTTGGAGTTTCACATGTATTACAGAATCTTATCTCTCAGGTAGAATCAGTCTGCCTCCAGTCACATTTTATTTTAGTCTTCATAACCCCAAGTGCTCCAATCAACTCAATGGCCATGAATATTAGGATGATTCTGTAACATCATTTGACGTGTCATTTGTTTCACAAAGTCGTCGTTTCTGACAAGGACATGACCATATGAAAAACAAAAACAAAGATCAAACCAGTCATCTGTATACATATATGTACAAAGCAAATGAAAATCATACGTTTCATCTCAGGCACATGTGGTAGGATCAGACTGGATGTCAGTAATGTCAACTCAGGACCTAATATGTCCGTCTTTGGGTCGATCGACAGTTGAAAGGCAGCAAATGAGAAAGGACGATGTGTTGTGATGTGGAATGGCTGCACGTGCAAAATTAAAAGTGCAAGAAAGTTCATGTGTTAAATAACTAAAAATCCTGAGTGAAACATGATGTAAAAAAAGTGTAGAAAAGACAAAGAAAAGTGCAGAAATCAAAAGCTAAATTTCAGTATTTTAACAGGCAGAGATTTCGTGCCCTTCCTTCATAGTCCTTTGTCACAGAAGACATTTTTGACGTGACGCAGTAAAAGTTAATAAACTAATGAAATCAATGATGGTTTAATCTTGTAACTTCTCTGCTTTTCCTCCTATGACATGTCCGCTGTGGAAAAGGCCTATTATCACAGCTTACACATGCGCTACCCATGCATGACACATTAAAACCAAGACGATACTTAAAAACGATGCACCAGTTTATAATGTAAGCCAGGGGAAACGCCTGAGGTTTCTCCTGATACTTTTCCAGTTATTACTGCATTTCAGATCAACTCCACACAATCTCAACTCCACCACTTCAATGATTTCAAAGAATTATCAGTTAAATTTAGTTTTGTTTGCAACTCAGGTGGTTTGCGAATAAACTGAGCAGTAGTAGTGCTGAAACTGATAAATCGAGTCATCGTTTGATAGGAAATTCAATAATGATAATTACATATCAGGTAGAAATACCAATTATTCCATATTATAGGTTGAATACACTGGATGTTTTGGCCTTTTGTCATACTGTAAACGTCACTTTAAGCGTGTAACAGACTTAAAGTTGAACTAAAAAAAAAACATTATTAATGGAATAAAACAAAGTAATGATTTGTTGCAACCCTACTCTGAATCCTCAGAATAAAAACTTGACACAGAAACTGTGACAATACTCTTTTGCTCATGCTGTCCAAAGTCAGGAATGCATTGCCGTTTTTGTAAAAAACAGAAGCTGTTACATGTAATTCACATGACATGAGACATCAGAGAGAACTGTTAAATGCCATGTTACAGGGACACTTTACCCCAAATTCAAAAACACATTTTTCCTCTTGCCTGTAATGCTATTTATCAATCTAGATTGTTTCAATGTGAGTTGCTGAGAAGTCTGTCCTCTCTCCAGTATAAAGAAACAAAATGGCACTTGGCTTGTGGTTCTCAACGTGTCATAACAACATTTATTTTTAAAACTCAACAGCAGTGTCTCTTTCCCGAAATCATGACCCTATTACTCGAGATTATCCACAGACCTTACTGTAAGCATGTAGGAACTATTTTCTCTGTACTGAACCACACCTGCCAACTGTATCACTGTGCAGAAGGAAGCGTGTACAGCTCAGTTAAGTAGGGCTACCTTAAAGTTTGAGCATTTCATCAGCACCAGTCTCTCTTCCACGGATAGATGTACGCTTCCTTTTGCAGAGTGATTCTGTTAGTGGCTGTATTATATTAAAGAGAAGGCAGACATCTTTACAGCTGATATCTCTAACACTCGGCAACTCACACCAAAACAACTAGACTGATAAATAGCACTACAGGTAAGAGGAAAAATGTTTGATTTTGCAGTGAACTGTCCCATTAATCAGACAAATGCACACATTCAGTTTTTAAAAGGCTCAACTTGTTTCCCCCAAAAGTCACAGCATTGAATCAATGTTTCTGACAGTTTGCTTTATAGTTTGCATCGGAAAGATTGTTGGAAGAAAACGAAGCTACGAAACACAGGAAGGTGGAGATGATCGAATAAGGACAGAAAGGCTGCGAAGGAAGGCACAAGGTCGAAGCTGGTTCCCACAGCTGGTCTCATGTCAGTTTGTTTTACCAAACCAGAGTTTGAAACTACGAGCGTAAAGAGGCCATCTCGCCACAGGCCAGCGATGAGGGACAACTTCAACCTAAATCTAAAGGAAGCAGCAGATCAGATCAGATGACGGGAGGTTGGTCATTTTCACTGAAGGTTCCCCCAGGTGTTTGGAGGCGGGAACTGGTCCACGTCACCAGATTCATCGTGAGATTCGTCCCCCAGGTTGAAAGTCAGCTTGTACCGCAAACGTACCTTTTCCTGAAACACAAAAGGAAAGAATATCCGTCCAGTGTTAACATCACCAGAAATTATGTAACAAATCTCATTGCTGCATGAAGGTGAATGTTTTCTTGTAAACAAACAAAAAACAAACATGGTTTACGATCTGTGTTTGTTACCAGAATGCACTGTATGTATCATGAGGTCTAACAAACGTGTTGATGAATGCATCGCCTTACTTAAAAACATTTGCAAACATGATTTTTTGAAGGATGTGGAATACGTTGCCCACTTGCTTATGCACACATTTGTGCGTCCACGTCCAAAACGCAAGCTAAACTGGGATTCACTTGTGTATAAATGTTCCACAGAGTACCTTTAATTTGTAAGATTTCTTCACATAAAATACATTGTATACTATAGAGCCATTTGCAAACATGACCAGTATACCAATGCTGACGTGTCCATTTCATTTTGCCTGGGAGTTCGCATTAGCGCAAAAAAAATCAACATGGGACTTATCACAGCTGCAGTTTCAAATATGTACCCAAAAATTGTAATCTGACCCTCAGATTTTATAATTAAAGTAAAATCCTGGCATTTATACATTTTCTGTAAAAGCCTTCATACATTTCTGTGAGTGACATTTAGGGAAATGTGAGGACAAAATACCAGCTGATGCATCAAACGATGGCACTGAACTGAGACCGAATCTGCAACTTGACCTCCCTAATTTTCTTTCTGTGTCTCAGAGTACCTTGTGTGGGTTCGCCAACAGCAGGATCTGTGTGATGGCAGCTGGAGGCAGGATGGGATTGAAGGCTGGGAGCTCAGTGCTGGACGGAGGCTGCAGCTTTACTCTCATCACCTGGTCCAGGTAGACACGTGCACACAAAAAACACGTAAACAAGTGATGCGCACAAGTACTATTTCAGACTGAATGTGAAGACTTTTCTCATGATTCCAACACAGATCGCCTTAAGCTGAGGAGGGAAATCCTACCTTTGGTACAGCTGCCTGAAAGCGGATGTTGGTGACAGGAATGGGGGCCGAGGACAGCATGGAGATGATCACCACCAGCACATCAGGCCGCGATGGAGGACAGTCTCGGGCAAAGGTGAACAAAACCCGGAGACTGTGTTTGTCGAATACAGTCACTGGTAATAAGCTGCCTGAAATATATTCACAGAAACATTAGGGACCAGAGAAATGGAGAAAACTGCACCTGTGATTGATCTTGTTATTGCTCATGCTTACTAGGTTTGATTGCCTCCAGAGGCACGGTAACGTCAGCTAGAGAGATGTTGTCGTAAGGTTCGGTGGCAGCTGAAGAGCCTTTTTCAGCAGCTGCCAGGGTGAGATTGGAGAGGGGGACAGTGTCGGGCTGCTCTGATTGGATGGACAGGCTGGACGTGGACCCTGGAGCAGCGACGGGACCAGAGGACGTGGTGGTTGCGTTAGGAGTGGGTCGAGAGTTGGTGCTGGACATCGTCTGCAGGTCTCGTAAGGTGACTCTGGACTGAGGCTGGAGCTTATCCCTGCGTGTTGAAGAAGGTAAAACACAAGTTACACAAAAGAACAAATATGACTCAAGTTACAGCGAGAGGAGTAGAGGAGAAATGACATGCAGGTCCAGGTAAAAAAAGATTTATACAAATTAGAATCTCGCTTGAGTTACTGTTTGTTTAGATTTTACTGAATATTTGAAGGCGAACTGTGACATTTGTGTTGACACATAGAACTATAACACTTATTTTGTTACAATTTTATGTCCTTGAAATTAATAATAAAATATTTTGAATATTTTGTAATATTATCAAATATATCATTATTGCAAAAACATACCAAAAGATTGTTAAATTACTTCATGGCCATATCACCCGCCAACTTGCATGTTAAACATATTGCAAAAAACTGTGATACTGCACTTTAAATGAAACCATCATTCTTGTTTTATAGGTTCCTTTTGTGTTCAGTTCAATGTTCAATTTGTTAAATATACTAAAGTTGGAAATAATGTCTTGTTTACAAGAAATTGGGTGTATTTTAGCAGTGAACTGAAAGCACAAGTAAGGCAAACTGAGTACATTTTAACATCTGTTTGGTTTATTATGAAGTGATATTGGTATTGTAGTATTTAACAACATTACTGCATATTGCATATGTTCTTCATATCATTGAGCTCTAGTATACCAGTCTGTTGAACTTACCATTTGACCTGCTGGCTCTCTGGAGGTAGAGACTGCTGTAACAGAGTCTTCCCCAACAAGTCCAGCTCCTCCATGGGTTTAGGGGCAGCGGTGGGGCCCCCTGCTGGCGGAGCCTGTGGTGTTTGGACCACAGCTGGTAGTAACACTGCGGCAGGGATCGGCGTAGCAGATAAGTCTGTGCTATCAGAGGACTGACAGAACAGAGAGGGGAGAAGATGTAAAATAGTTTGAAAATAAATACAGCATAAATGTTTTTGTGAATAGGACATTTTAAATCCTTCTGTCAGCTTTTGTATATTCTGATCCGTTTTTGTTTGTAGAAGAGTTTTTGTTTTGTTCAGATTTTAAATTCAACATATAACGGCTTTAATGTGAGCAGTACAGTATTATCTTACAGCTCATACCTGGAAAGTGTTCTGAGAGTCGAAGTTTTCCGTTACATTCAGACCTAAGAAGTCAGAAACAAGGAAGGTTAATTCAGTTTTTGTGGTTAAGACACATTAAGGAATGAAGAGTATTCATAGTATGCTGATGTCTCTGAAGCTGACTAGTCATCATAACACTGTTATTGCTGATTTGTACCTGACAGTCCCACATTTTCCATGCTTCATGTCTGCCGTCTGATGTCATAAACAGCCTGAAATTCACTTTCTAGATCTCCTCTAATATGAGTGCAGACTGTCGGGGTAGCAGCAGGGGTTACTAACATTAGCCTACAGAGCACCACTAGCTGCCTGGTAATAAAGCAGTGTTATTTTTCAAATGATGACTTATTCGACAGATTGATAGCGTGAAACTTAAGTTGTAAAAAATCGTGAGCATCCATGCTTTTCCATCTCCATCACATAAATGGAAATGTCATCGTGATAATAACATTATTGCCATAATCAGGTCTGCTTACATAAACGCAGCCAACGACTACAGATGACACATCAGGGTCTTAATGGTTGTTCTGTTTCACAGGGGAACATTTAAACTTAAACTCAAATAAGAAATGGGATTGTTCCAAAGGTCATTGTCTAAGCGTGGGCTGCGTTGCTGCATGTGCAGATGCCATCCTGTTTTGGTGACTGTAATGCTGCTGAGAAACTCTTCCAAACAAACCCTGAACACAGTTTAAAGTGAAATACGACTCACTGCTACTGTCAGAGTTTGTAACAGATGTTTGACTTCATCAAAAACAGCTGTGAGTGTGTGTAGCTTTGTTGTGGTCGGGCCAGATGTGGTTTGCTTCTGAAGATGCTGTTTCAGACAGCAGCAGGGCCACACACCAGCCGATGGAAATCAGATTTACCTCCGCTGGACGGGCATCGCTGACTCGTTCTTTTTGGCTTGTTAAAAAGTTAAGCTTAGTAATCTACCTTTGTGTTTACAAGCCAGATGAGTGTTTTGTGCTTACCCAGTGACATGAGCTCATCATCCAAGAGGCTGATGCCCATGTTCTGAGTCAGGGTCTGCAGGCTGGAGGGCTCGGGGTGTGACGGTGCTGAGTTGGCTGTTGCGTTAAGTCCCATCAGGTCTACAAGTGCTGAGCTACTGCTGCCTGATTCGGACAAAGATATGTGATCTTACCGTCTGCAGAGATGTTTGGAGAATTTGTTAAATTACTCATGCTTTGTAAAAAGTGCATGCCAGATCACACACGTGCACCTACCTGTTTGTGAGGGCGCAGTTATACCGTCCTTTGACACATCCTCTCCCTTCACCAGCTGTCTGTACTGGTTGATGACTTGTGTCAGGCTGTCATTGGCCTGTAAGATATCCGCTGTACGCAGAACAAGGTTCATCAGCGTCACAAATGTGGTATGTACACTTTGTAATTATAATATAATAAATGACAGGGTTTCCACAGATCCTTAAAAAGTCTTAAAAGGCATTGAAGTTATATATTTTTTAAACAGGCCTTAATTGTTATGACATTGACATAATTTTCAAGTGTTTAGTTCTGTTGTTGCATTGTAAAATCTGAAAATAATTGGTAACATCTGTTTTTGTTTTGTTAAATAATTTAATAAATTCCTTTTCTTAAACTCATCATGATAAAATCCAGACAGTGGACAAAAAAAACAAGAAAACCTGCCAGAAATGCCAGATATTATCCACTCTCGTTGGTAAACCAAAACATATATTGTTTTCCATGTGTTCCACTTTAATATTTATTTAATGTAGATAATCTCACTTTTCTCTGGACAGAAAAGTCAAGATGGTTTTAAACATAATTACGAGTGGCATTAAAAAAAGTCTTAAAGTCTTAAATCCGCCTTGCCTTAATTTGCAGGGACCCTGAATAAAATGTATTTATAAAGCACTTTTTGAAACAAAGTTACAAACTGCTTAACAAGGTTGGTGCCTGATTTAAAACAATACAGGATTTACGCAAATAAATCAGGCAACTTCAAGAAAAAAATCAAAGAAACAACAACCTTAACAATATCATAAATACCAACATTGAAGCAGATAAGTGCCCAAAAAATCATATAAAATCAGTTTAGAAAATCAGGGGATAAGAATAAAACAAAAATGACAAGAATACCTAATGACAGTATAAGATAATTAAAATAATAATAAAATAAGAAATGTTTAAAATGAACAGTGTGCTAAACTGAATAAAAGGCTTATATAATAATATAATAAACCTGATTCCATGGAAACAAAGGGACTTAAATGATATGACATAATGTTAAAGCGGCGACCTCACCTAAGGCTTCGTCACTGTCCTCTGTATCACTTGCTAATCGGAACAGTGTTGGCCTCATCTTTTCACAGCGCTGGTAAAGATCCTGCGCACAGACACACGTTAGAAACACTGAAACCACACCTGCAGTGGGCGGTACGTGCGAGCAGAATTACGAGTCTGTATCTGCAGCTGCTTTTAATGTGCTGAGCTGTGCGAACCTTAATGAGCTCCTGGTTGCTCTGGGAGCAGCTGTCCCTGCTGTAGCCCTCCAGCAGCTGGCTCAGCAGGCTGACACTCTCCTTCACCTCCTGGATGGCGTTTAATCGCTTTGATACTTTCTCCACGCGCTTCTGGTCCTGGAAAAGAGAGACACGATCTCACAGTGCCGGGGATAAAAAAGGAAAAACTCTATATTGAAAAGTGCATCAGTTTTGCTTTTCTTAACTGTATTTGTTTATCCAGATGGTTGTGAGACATAACGGTAGTGAAGGCTGTGTGACCGTTTAAGACTGTTCATTATCACACTGACTATCAGAGTGTGAAAAAGGTTAAGTGGGTTTTACATTTTAAAACTTTACAAGACAACAAAACTATTTGATGAGTTATTATTTTCCTTTACTATTAACATGGGCGGATTATGAGAGAATGGGCCCCTGGGCCAAAATAAGACCCCACCACCGCTCCTTCATAGGAGCGGGACACACCGACGTGGTGATTTTGTCGTTTTTGCATCTGTTTGAAGTTGTTTTGTGTCTATTTTAGGTAATTTTTGTCCTTTTTTTAGTCATTTTATGTCTCTTTGAGGCAACTGTGTGTCTTTTCAGGCTGATTTTTGTAGTTGTTTTGCATGTCTTTGAGGTCATTTCGTGTCTATTTGTAGTAGTTTTGTGTCTCTTTGATGTCTTTTTTTGTCTCTTTGAGGTCATTTTGGGTCTAGTTTTTTGTCTCTTTGAGGCTGGTTTGTGTCTGTAGTCATGTTGTGACTCTTTAAGGAAATAGTGTGTCTTTTTGGCTGTTTTGTGTCTCTGAGGTCATTCTGTGGCCGTCTGTCGTCGTTTTGTGTCGCTTTATGATTGTTTTGCCCCTTTCTGTAGCTATTTTGTTTTGTTGCAGTTCCTTTGCACCTATTTGTTGTCATTTTGCGCCTCTTTTTGGTCAGTTCATGTCTATTTGGGTTGGTAGGCCAGTTCAGTAATCCATTCAAGACTATTACTGGGGTACCATGAGATGGCTAATGACTGGCATTTCTTAAATGAAATCCTCGATGATTCACTGGATTTTCATATCTGTTGTCACTGCTGGAGGAAACTGAGTACATGACTTGCAATAATGCAACAATAATGTGAAGTGTTGTTTTTCCAGGTTTTAAAGGATGCGTTACGGTTAAGTGATGTCATTTTCTTAACTTCCCAGACTGTTCTGGCTGTTCTAGTATTTACCTTTACCCACTTAATCATTATATCCACGTTACTGATGACTATCTATCAAAAATCTCATTGTGTAAATATTTTGAGCATCAATAATCAACCCCACAATATTGAAGCAACATCAATATTGAGGTATTTGGTAAAAATATTGTGATACTTGGGACTACTTTTTCAGGTGCGTTAGTGTCAGCACGTTGCATAATCAGGCATGCTTTTGTACAAATTGTGGAAAAACAGACACGTGTGCATGTAACCACGACCACAAACTGTGCAGCACACACATTCAGTAAACAAAACCGATGACTCACCTCCTGGACCATTTCCTTAATGAGCTTGTTTGCAGCTCTCAGATCTTCTGGGTGCGTGCTGTTCAATAAGCGAGACAGCATCTACAAAAACAGGATAGGACAGGAGAGGGAGAGGAAAGAAAAGAGGAAGAGAACTCTGTAAACTGCTGGTCCCTTGATGATTTTCTCACCAGTTTCACTTCTAAAAGGATTTGATGGGTACAGGATATTTTTAGAAACAGAGACTTTTCCTTTTGAACATCTATTCAAAGTGATTGGCGCCTCTTCATCACCGTCCGTACCTTAGATTTCTCCTCATCCTCAAAGATGATATTTTTGGCTCTGGGTGGAGGGGGTGGGAGGGGCTTGTCATCGGGAAGCACAGGATCCAGCTTGACAATGCCTGGAAGAGAGCAAGGACACATATTAGCCTCACATGTCTGTGAGGTCATCTAGGCCACCTCTGACTCAAAATCTGTGACACACAGTATTTGATGCCGGCGCTATAACATTGTTTTTGACACTTCTTTTAGATAAACGCAAGCACATAATGATAAGAAACCTACAGATATCGTTCACACACAACCAACACGAGTGTTGATAATACTGCTCCATCTTTGGTGGGGAGTGCTGATTTTAGATCACTCTAAATTCAACTAAGCATGACTCAGGACTGCAGTCTCATGATTGTGGCTCATCACCACAAAAAGCAGAACTAATACTGACTTGTAAAAAAAACACTATTTGCTAATACAATTAAATACTGGGAACCAAAAAGCGCATTATCAGTGAAATATGGGAACTTAGAAACACATGTACGGTACATGTTTGAACTAAAACGGCGTGCATGTAAGCATGAAGAGAAAGAGAAACTTCAAGCTAAAGAAACTTGTCGAGCTTGTCCTTTATCTTTATGGTGTGTCATGTTTTCGGAGCGCTCACCCTGTTTTTTCAGCATCTGATAGGCGTCTGCTATCTTGGTCTCGTCAGGCAGCCTCACCGTCCAGCTGTACATTATTTCTAGCACCTTCTTCTTGACTGGCTCTGGAGCCCGCGCACCCAAATACTGCAGAAAAGAGGGAATTAATGCAATTGTTAAAGAAATTACAACAACTAGATAAATAGACCGTGACAGCCGCTCCACTGAAGTGTCCTTAACAATCCCCTCAAGGTTTTCTATTGGTTGTTAAAAGGAGCTCTCACTGGTTACTCAAAATAATCATCATGGACAGGGGTCGTTACCTTGGGTGACACCACTTTGATGAGCTCATTTAGAAAGCGAAACTTTCCCACTTCACTGTGAAATCGTTTCCCACAGTTCTTCATGCACGTCTCCAGAACCTGGGAACAGTTTAAGGTTTTACCTTCGTACAGACAAGCCGTCACAAAAAAAAGCCTTTGCTATAAAAACAATGACAAGTGGCTTCTAATGTGGCGTTCTGCAGATGTTTACGCTCGTTAGCTCACCATAAGTGCTTGCATAGCCTCCCACTCCTGAGGAGACTGGATCTTGTGGGCCAGAAGTCTGGTTGCAAGCTGGGGACTGATAAATAAAAAAACAAATTAAACTTAAACTGAACTGAGTAATGTAAGGCAACAGTTTGAAATATGCAACAAAATGCACATGCACAATTATTTGGCAACGTGAAGCATGACACCGCTGAAGTTACAAGAAACCATGAGAATAGTCAGATGTCTCATGTGTGATGAAATATGACATAGCAAATGAGATGATGGGATGCAAAAGCTCTGAAACTGCGTTAAAGCAAACAGTCAGAGTTAAGAGAAACTGGCTGATTTCCCTCTGCATTTATTTTGTATATTGTGATTAAAGGTACAGTGTGCAGGATTTAGGGGGATCTTTTGGCAAAAACTGAATCTAATATAATAACTGTGTTTTCTTTGGTGTATCATTAACTGAATAAGAGAATTGTTGTGTTTTTGTTACGTTGTATCTACACAGGATGCTGGTCCTTGTCTATGGAGAAGGTTATGTTGCCCCGCCACGATTCTCCAGTAGCCCTGAACAGACAAGCAAACACTGGATCCAGATGGAGCCATTCACGTTTTCACACCGACGACGTAGTTGGCAGCCCCCCGCCCCCACGACAAGCAGAAAAATATAACTGTTTTTAACCTGAAACTGCGTTTTATGGTGTTTTTACCTCTTCTTAATCACCGGGTCTGTTTGTTTTGGACAGGAGGAGAACCCTGCAAATAACCTCCTGAACATCTGGATCAGAAATAAGGTGAGCACAATTAAGTTATTAGAGAGAATAGGTCAGCACACATTGGCAGGTGCTGGGACAGTTGCCCATTTTTAACATGCCAAACATCCCACAAACACTGATTTTAAACTTGAAACTACTTTATTCTGCGTCTTTACGTGTTTTAATCACCTGGCCTCTTTTTTTTATCTCTGCGGATTATTCGGCTCCCGTTAAAAACCTCAACAATGAACACTAAATAAATTTTACACTGGAGAAGTTTCAGGTGACTGCGATCTGCAGTCCACGCTGCTAAGACGCCACTTAATCACCCTAAATCTTACACACTGGACATTTAACCCTCTGAAACCTGAGCAAATTGGCTCGATTTCTTTTAAAAACATGGGGAGAAAGCAATGAGAAATGAAAGAGGAAATTACACAAAAATTAGCATGAAATTCGTGAAAAAATACAAGAAAATTACCTGAAAATTAGTTGCAAGAAAGACAGAAAAAGTAAAACAAACAAGACTTAGAAAGGGTGCTTAAAATAAAATAATTCTGTAACATGATTTTAAATATATAATTATGATAATTATATACCCCCCCCCCCGTTTTTCCCCACAACTTTGCTCCAGGTCCCAGGGTTTTATTATTTGCAAAAGGTGTCTGAAGGCAGCACAAGAAAAGTGATGTCGCTCCAGGTTAAGAGAAGGTTTAGGAGAGCAGCTACTCTAAAATGATGTGATATCATTATCATCATTTCATTAGTTTATTAATAATGGACCAAACACATAATCAACATTTCTGTAAATGTGCCAGTGTTAGCCATCTGGCTCATTTTCAACTGAACTCCTTTGACGAGATGATTTGAAACCTGTAAAATGATAAAAATCACATAACAGCAGCAGCAGGAAACCATAAAAGACAGAACACAAACCGTACGAAGCTACAAGAAAACAGCAGAACAACAGAACAAAACAATAACACAGCAACATATAGTATTTTATCACAAAATAGCCATGCACATGAAGCACCAACACACAACTAAGCATAACATACAGATATGCAGCATATGTCATCATCATCATCATCATCATCATCATCTCACCCTTCTGGTTCATCATTGAGCTGATCACAAAACCCCTTAATATTGTCCCAGTCAGTCTCCTTATTCAAAGGATTGGTGGCCTTGTCTGATGAAAAGGAAACACATTAGACTACATTTTGCATCTGCTCAAACTTCAAAACTACTGCTCGCATAAAATTCAGCAAAAACATAAAACATGAGCCTCCTGACATTCTTAATTTTGGATTGTTTTGTATAAATGTGTGTTAAACTTTCACACTGAGGTTTTTCAGCTGCAAAGTTCAGAGTAAATCTGACTGACGCCTGTAATCCCTGCAGCCTCTGGTTGTTTGGTTAATGTAATCTTGTACTTCTGTGGTTTCGGAGCTGGTGATGTTGCTCGTGTTTTTTGTTTTTCAGGTCACATCAGGAGCACTGAGTCGTTATGGTTCCTGGTTTTGTCTTCGTTCAGGCTGGCTTGTCAAACGGTCAGCAGCTAACCAGCTATGATTTTGTTAGCATTCAGCTGGATAGTGGTGGATTTTTTAATTTTTTTTATTTAAATACCATGTTTACGTAGCAGCATCAACCACAAACTGTCAACATAGTTCAAAATACGAGATCATCACAGCAAAAATGACACATTATCCGACCGAGTTTCCTCATCGTGAACTGCACTTTTTGATTTTATGACATTCGCTCTCTTGACTCAAAAAAATCTTTATTTTGGGAGAGTAATATGGCCGACAGCGGCGAATTTAGACTGACTACATATCTGAGTATCCCTGAAGAGCGGCCCGACTATGACTTTGCGTTAAAAAGTTGATCGGATAGTGTACAATATATTGACTTACTGATGCGAGACTGCAGGCTGGCCTCATCCGGAGGCGCCGCCGCCATCTTTCAGGAATTCTAAACAAGCGGCAACTCTCGCGTGATTTTGTAACATATCGCGCGAGTAGACGTTGGAGCAGCAGCTCCACAGCGCCCCCGTTTAGCCGCAACAATGTGACAGCGAGCACGACGCTGAAGTTAGCTTCCGATTCGTAGCTTCCAATTCAGAGTTTTGGGAAACATCATTTGCGATGCTTAACGACAGATTCACGTTTTCTGCACCTCCTGCTGTGTTGGAAGCATCTAGGACGTTTTTAGTAAAGTCTCAACGTTGAAGTCGAAACCTTTATTCTACTTGTGAAAATGAATAAAAAGAAGAAGATTTCACTCTGCTTTTCAAAGGTAGACCACGTTAGACCAGGTTCAGGTCAAAAATCAGTACAGGTCAAACCTGGACTAAATTAACCCAGATTGATGAAAAAAATAGTTTTAGACTTGTAAAACCTTCAATTTGTGAAAATGCAAAAAAGGTTATATTTCACTGTGTTTTTCATTAAAAAAATACAGTGATATTTCCTTTCTTTTTTTGGGCATTTTCACAAGTAGAATTTGGGTATCACAAGTCTGAAATTGTGTTTTAAATAATCTTTGGATTCTCTGGGGTAATCTAGTCCAGGTTTGACCCATATAAGTGTGGTGGCTTTCAAGAGAGGCCTGGTCCAATGTGGTCCAGATTAAAAAAAACAGTGAAATCTACTTTTTTATGTTTTCACAATAGAGTTAACATGTGACAAATCTGACACTGTGTTTTAAATAATTTTTAGCTTCTCTGCGTTAATGTAGTCCAACTTTGACCTAAGTACTGTGAATTTTGATCTAGACCTGGTCCAATGTGGTCAACGTGTGTAAAAAAAGTTAAATGTTTTTGTGTTTTCACAAATGGAATAATGGTTTAAAATGTGAAAGTGGGTTTCAGACAGCGTTGAGGCTTTACTTAAAATGTCTGACGTGCTTTTGCAACAGTAAGAGGTGCAAAAATTATTTTAATGTGATGTCATCTTTTTTATTTTAATATGCCTATTTTAATTTGTCTGTTTTAATTAATCTATTATAGTTTGTATTTTATTTTATCTTTTAACTTTGTCTGACACGCTTAACGGAAAAGATCACTGAGATGCGAAAAAATAAGTTTAACTTTTTATTAACGAAAAAGAATAATCAGCTCATGATACCATGCACGAACTCATAATCAAAGTAATCACAGTGATCAAAGAAAATAGCGGTCAACAAAAAATATGGCGACCCCGCTCACCCTCTCTCTTTGTCTCTGGCCACACAGGTGAGCAGGTGCCTATATTAACGTGACATCCTCGCCCATATACATTTGACCTACTTCCCTCATCAACATGATCACAAAAAAACCCTAAATAATATCATAAACAATAACAAACACCAATATTTAAATTTAAACCATCCTACACCTACAAAAATAGCTCTAAATACATTTATGGCTCCTACACTCTGCAACAAACCCCTCTCGCTTCTGCTTTGCCTTGTTTGTCAAAGCACTTTGTAAACTCTGTTTTTAAAGGTGGCATATAAATAAAGTTATTATTATTATTATTATCAGTATATTAGTAGTATTAGTATTAAAAAGCTGAGGATCTGTCGCTAAGCAATGCAATGTACTTTTCCCTTAACTTTCCCCTTAACTGCTGAATCAGTGGCTACATTTTTATGTCTATGTAAGTTCAAACTCAACCTGTTGCTGAAGCGCTTCTTAAATACCTACCTACCTACGTCTGTACCTACCAAGGATGTATTATAGTGAAATCTGCACTTAAATATGTGAGTAAAGTACCTACTCCTACACCGTGGAGGCAGCATTACACTTTACAGCGTGCTGTCTGTCGGAACGTCATTAGAAGAAGACGAAGAATCAGAAGCAACGAATGTGAAGCGAACTTCAGCCCGGTACGTTGAGAGGGGTGGCAGACTGCCAACGCTTCGATCAGTGCCGTCGGGATGTCTTGGCAGCGGACGCCGGCTCCTGGCTGGTCTGATCAGCACTGAACTGTCCGGGGTGTGTACGGCGTGTTTTTTATGTTGTTGTCGCAAACAGGGCGTCGCGAGTAGCACGAGACGTAACAGACTTTTTCATCCAGCCGTTGCAGTGACTGCACCAACATACCAAACCCGTACTGTGGTCCACCTCAAGGAGGAAACTGTCACCTCTGCGCCGACTGAAACTGCATCATCGTCTGAAACGAGCAGAGACAATCCACAAAACACCAGAGAGGAGCTGCAAACTGTGGGAACAAGAGCTAGCAGCAGGCTAACGTGCGTTAGCTGAGGACGCTACGTCAAGAAGTTTGTTGTCAAGCTACCGTTAACAACTCGAGATATCAGAGGTGTTTTCACCACGCGTTTCTGGTCAAAGTACTACTTTAGATGTGGTCGTTGATATCCGAGTGACCCGGGACAGGAGACAGTGGGGGTATGATGCATTTTGTAGTAACAAAAGTTAGGTAACATCAAGCTAGCTCGCGAGCCATGCTAGTTTTTGTGACTCAGTGGCCGTTGATGAATGTATCGTTTCACATCGGGTGTTGTCTGTCTGTCTCACCGAAACGCTGCTGATGACTCGTTTGTGACCAGAGAAGACACTTTTCGTCTTGTCTCCTGTCACGTCTGGGACAAAGCCACTGGACTTTATTTGACAAGAGTACCGTAATTTGGATTTCTGTGGCAGTATCATCATGGGGTCCCTGAAGGCTCTCCAGGAGTGGTGTCGGATTCAGTGTGAAAATTACAACGACGTGGAAGTAAAGGACATGTCAACGTCCTTTCGGGACGGTTTGGCGTTTTGTGCCATAATACATCGTTACAGACCAGAACTGATGTAAGTACCCCAAAGTCTGCATTGATACTAACTTGCTTACAGTTTTAAATGAAGAAAACAGTTTACTGTGGTTCACGTTAGCGGTCCACCAATCACAGCAGCTGGCTTCATCATTTTTTATCAATTGTTATTCACACGTCTTTGTGTATTTTTGATTTGTTTTTCTTTTACTGGATTTGATTCGCTTTTATGGACAGTTGGCAGCTTTGTTTTTTCCTCACAGCTCCCACCTGGTGTGAAATGTGCTATATAAACAGAGTTTTGCCTGCCTGCTTCAGTGAAAGGTGGACACATGTTTTGAGGAGTGACATGCTATATTGTGTTTGCTTTGAAATTGTTTTCAAGTGCTGTAATAATGAATCCAATCAGGGTGGAAATACAAAACAAACTCAGTAGTCTGGCTGAACTCATCTGTTCACTAGACTAATCTGTGAATAGTTGTATTACTTTTTTATTTACAGTCAAAAACACTGCCTCAGAATGAATATCTTATTACTAGTAGTTATATTACTTTTGCTTAACACATGTAAAAATATTCCATTTATGTTACATTATTGTTAACAATATATTGTTTACCCTTTAAAACCTGTTCACCTGTCACCCTTTCTTGTGCTTAACCTTTGAAAACATGAGGAAATTGGTTTGATATGGGGGGAAAGGCATTTACCAACTTGGCAAGAAATGCCAGGAATCTATCTGTATAATCGTTTTAATTATATATTTAAATTATGTTACAGAAAAAAATGTATATATTTTTTCAATTTTATGCACTTTTTGGGTCATTTCATTTATTTTTTTGGCTTTCAAGTAATTTTCTTGTAATTTTTTACTAAGTTCTCACTAATTTTTGGGCCCTTTGCCTTCTCCCTGTATTTTTCAAAGAAATCAAACCAATTTGCTCAGGTTTTAAAGGGTTACTCATGTTCTTGCTGTGTTATCACAGCCAAAAACACTATTAATAATCATGCACTTTTTGGAGTGAGAGGCCAGTGTGCTGTAGTTAACTCAGACTGACAAGTCGTGCCCTGTCTGTAACAACACACCCCGCCTCTCTGCATTTCACACCCACACACACATTTCCGAGGCAGACACAAAACACAACCGGAGTATCAGTGTGACTTAAGTGACTTAGTATAGGGATGAGGAAATTCATTGTTTTGGTAGAGACCAAAAACAGAAAATCTCGTGTTCACTCATGAACTTACAGCTGATAAGTGAGTTTGGCCAGCCTTTGCATAAATGCACCAAAAGGTTTCTGTGGTTTTTGGTGCTGATCAGCCTTTCTGTACATACATTTCCCATCATGTGTTTGTCACAATCGTGTTTCTACATCTTGTGTATGACGACAGGTGAATCATGTGACAGTACAAATAAACAGAAACTCTGACCTTTTGACTCACAGAAGGGATTTCCTGATCAAGTTTTTTTCCCCAAACCAAATCGTTTGATATTGACTTTCTGCCAGTACAGAGTCCTGATCTGATACTTGTATTTACCTGGATAATACAGCTGCACAATGTACACTTCAAGTACTTTAAAGTTATAACAATCAATCCATTATATATTTTTTACAGTTTGACAGCAATGCAGTGCAAAAAAATAAATATCTGCATCAAAAAAGTTCCTAAGGGTTTTATTTTATTTTTTTACAAAAATGACAAAGTAAACAAACAAAGAATATTTTTATATGACTCGCATGTCCACTGTCCACAGAATTTGTGTTTCAACAAAATAGCAAACAAACTAAACTTCATCTTCAGAAATTGCTCTCAAATCCACTCAATGCAGCATTGTAGTAAAACTACAGAGTGCTGTAAATGAGTAATAATCCTAGCTTAACGTGAAAATATAAACATAACAAATAAAAAACAATTTCACTTGTTACAGCATTATTACATAACAACAAAAAAATTAAATTCTACTGCAAAAGTTGATGCAGCTTAAGTTGAGCATGAAAAAATGATTTTACTTATTGGAGCAGCAACATGATAATAAAATCTGAATATCTGCTGCAAACTCTGCTCTTAGTTCACAACACCCATGTGACGGTGGATGTAAACAAAGAATCGGGTGGGGCTCGTGTACAAAACAACTGATCCTGACAGAGTATAAAATGCATTGAGAGGGCCCGATATGGATCCTTCCGATCCAATCGGGACACCCCAAACTCACACTGGACGTGCATCTCTGTGAACAAGCACCGCTCCCGTGTCGCATAATGTGGCTCTGTGTGGCTCGGTGGGAAGTGCACGGTGTTGACAGAATCAGATTAGTGTTTTGACTCCTTCGGAAAGAAGTCAGTGATCCTTGCTGTTGAAGGAGTATTGTGTAAAAGCGGCCAGTAAATGACATGTTGTGTCCCGTCTTTGTCCCAAAGGGAAAATGTGGTGTGATGGAATGATTTGAGACAATAAGCATGTTGCTCATGCTGCTAACCTCTCAGGTGGTCTGCGCTTTTGTGAGCAAATTGGACCATGCCTGGATGGCACTAGAGTAAACGCTCACTGGACCAGTCACTGAGGGACAAGTCAGTGAAGTGGAATATATGCACACTGGAAAGTAAGAGAGTGGACAAATCCTTAACACCCAGCTTTTAAGTTCTGCCTCTTCGATTTGTGTCTCAGCGTGCCTCCAATGTTCAGTCCTCTGTGTAGCTGCAGCGGCCCAACTGAACTTGCTCTGATCCAGACAGACAGTCCGTCAGGCTAATCTGCGTCTGAGACCTCCGCCTGTCAAACTGGATTTAGCTCTAATGCCGGGCCAGGCCATTGTAGCGCTGGCCTGCTCTCTGCGGCCAATGTATTCTCATCAGAGTACATCACACTGATGCAGAGTCGGGGCATTATTACAGCAAATGGCCTATCTCAATTTCACATGAGACCGACTGTCACTCAGCCCGCTGCAGAGGGAGCGGACACGACCGTGAGAAATCACACGTGGCCTAGTTAGAAACTAAGTGCATGTTACAGTGAGGTCAAACGTGCACACTGCGAAATTCAGATGTGTTCCTCTATGCAGCAGCGGTAACACTTGTCACATGCAGCACAGGGTGTCTGAAGGTGCTTAAAAAGTCAGCAAATCTCCTAAATTCAATTTTATAAATATTAGGCCTTGAAAGTCATTAAATAGTCTTTTTTATGACTTAGAGTTTATTGAATTTCAAGTTTTTCAACAACACAAAACCACTTAAAAAAACCCAAATAACAAACTCCCTGAACAACATCAGACAGAAAAACAGTATAAAATAATACGGACAGAAAGATGAAATAAAAGCAAATAGACAATAGTAATCTAAACGAAAAACTAAGGAAAGGGAAAATAATAGTATTAACATGACATGGTAACCAAATTTGTCAGATTTACGCTGTACTATTGTAAAATGTCTTCTTATTGTCCATGAAAGATGAATGTCAAAATAGTGTCCATATCAGTGTTCCCTTCTGCTGAGCTAAAACCGTCCACCCTGCATTCAGGACAGTCCCAGCAGGAGCTGTACGCATGAAATGTCTCTGTGTTTACAATTACTCATAACATTTAGTAACACACACACAAATATAAATACACCTGTGTGTTTTAGAAGCGTGGTACTTGGAGACATCACTCCCCCTATGCTCAGAAAAGTGTATTCACTGGATATTAAATAGTCTTACATTTAAATTTATGAGTTCTTAATTGCCTCAAACAGTATATTTAATCACATTTATCTATATTTTCATTTCTTTTTGTCAAAATGAGTCAAGCTCTTCTACGTAAAAGTCCACATTTCTGACAATAAAAATCTGAAAAACCTACCACCAAGTAGATATAAAAATCCTTTATTTTTACTTTATATTTGCACTTTTCTTGTACACTCTAATAAACATATTCCTACATAAAACCTACCTCTGCATGGGACACATATATACTACTTACCTGCAATGCTGGAATAGAAAAATTAATAGTTAAATATTTGTAAAAATTATCTTGAAAGGCCTTATTAAGCATTCAGTTTAAGTGTCTGATACCTGTAGGCACACATCATCTACTTAGTGTTTGGTTTTTCTGTCATCTGTGTTGAAATTTCTTCCAATAATGCTCTTGTTTCTCACCTACACTTTCTAAAATGATTTATATTATGATTATTATAAGCTTAATTTTTGGTCGTTACCACTTCACCAAATCCTGCACTTACATGCTTTAGCACAAGTGCCGACTTAACCAGATTTAGCAGATATACTGGATCACCCAGGTTTTGATTTTGTCGATTTTAACCACCTGACACACACACACACACACACACACACACACCACCTCTCAGCAGTCCTCTTTCCAAAAATAAACCTTTGAGCGAGACTCTAAGTCACACTGGATCAAGTTCGCGATTCAGATCACACACTGCTCTTCATCATCCACGCCGGAGTCGGCTGGCACTGTCTGTTAGTGTCAAACAATTTGGGCAATGTTTTAAAAGTCGCTGCGCTTCCTTCTGGCTTTAGATCTGACACAGTAGACCTGTGCTGACATGATCTTGATTTTCGAGCTGCTGCTCGGTGCGTGTGTGTGACCATGGGAACTAGATTAGAGAGAACAGAGGTCACTTTGTGTGGCTCCAACACGGAGCTCATTCATACGTTTTTTTCGGTCTTGAGAGTTCCACATGGTCGCCACAAGCTCCCACCAGGGTGAAGGTGGGGTTTTTTTTCTGCCGCACTGTTGTCCTTCTGCTACACACTTATGTCAGCATACATTTGCTTATGCACACACCCGCACGTTCATCCCAGAACACCTCAGATACTTGCTTTAAAAAAAAACTTTTCATTTTGTGTATCTTACTCATTACATAGCTCATGTGTTGATGACATTTCTTTTTCAAATGAAAAATTACGTGAATAGATGTTTCACTTAGTGGTACATCAGAATAACAAACAATCTATATATATTGATAAATAAAGGTAGATAATGACAGTAGTTACAGTTTTAAATCTTGAGAGTTATCGTAATTGTGAAATCGTAGAAAAATACCTCTGATCCCATTTCATATATTTTCTCTTTACCATAAACCTCCCTGTACAGCAACAGAGGGCTAAAAATAAAAAACTAAGTAAATAAAAATGACAAAATACAATATAAGGAGTAACATATGCTAATACATAAATGTATTTATATGTGTGTGTACATTTAAGACTTACACACACACACACACACACGTACACATGAAAAGGAAAACAATGCAAATTAAAAAAAATATATATTTAAAGTGCAAATACAAAGAGTAACTGAGAAAAACAAGAGAGAGAGAGAAAATAGCTCCTATGCATTATTCTTTTCCACATTTGCTTATGCACACAACCGCACGTTCATCCCAGAACACCTCAGACATTTTCCAGTTTTACTGCAGGATGTTTACTGGTGTGGGCCTGGCTTTGGTTCCTCGCTGCAGGCGTTTTAAAGCAGGACCTTGTAATTATCAGCCCATCACTACTGTTTGTTGCAGGAGATCTTTCCCTTTGTACCGGCACTTTTTCACATCAGGGTCCAATTGTCAGCCTCAGTAGTTGGAAAACTTCACTGCACACCATTCCTGCCTGTCATGCTGTCAAGCCAATAATAGCTTTTTGATGGTCCATAACATAAATGGAAATAGGTCAGCACGCTAAATACAGTACCGTCCTATATCAGCACGACATGGTCGTCTACAAGAGTCCCGATGAGAAAACAGATTTTATTTATGCGTTGCAGCTGTTTCAGGCTTCATAACTGCACTCTGATTCTGCACACTTGGATCAAATGTTCTGAATTGTAACATTTTTTTCTGTCTTGTTATTCCAGAGACTTTGGCTCGCTGTCTAAGGAGAATGTCTACGAGAACAACCGACTGGTGAGTCCAGTTTTCAGCTGTGTGTTTTGAGGTTTAACACTCGTATGATCTCATGTTGCATGATGCTTTATTTTGTGAGATGGTTTGGATCATTTCTTGTAAATTGCTTCTCAAAACCCATTTTTATAGACTTTTTTTAATAGACTCGCTGTCATGTGATGTTGTCCTTTTATTTATTTATTATTTTACTTATTTTATTCATGTTTTAATTGTTTTATTATGCTTTTGTTGGTTTAGGTGTTTTTATTAGTATTATATATATTAGTATATTGGCAATTTGTGTCCTGAATTTCGCGTTATTTGTCCTCTTGTTTTGATTCCTAACTCTACCCTAGTTTTGTCTCACTTGTGTTCAGTAAAGCTCGGTATACTCTGTGTAATTTTGGGCTGTCTCAGACGAAAGACAAACCATCGTGAAAGAAACGTGGCGATGTCTTTGGTCGTGGCTCTAAAGCGGTGGTCCTACATCGCACAGTGAGAGAGGTTCAAGGATGGCCGTGGTCATGGTTGTGCGATCAAGGACAGCCTGGGATAAAATTATGACAGTGTCAGAAATTTGGTATGACCATCACACTGTGTGACTGCTGTTACTATCTACGTCTACTAACCAACCAACAGAAATGCAGCATGAAATGATGCACTCATCAGTGCAACACTGCTAAATGGTAGTAGTCCACGTTGGCCTATTTTCCTCAGTCACGACTGCGTCCCCGTTCTTCTCCCTCTTCAGACTTTTCCAACATAAACTCCACTATAGCGAGGGCTCAATTTGCTTGTTAACATTTCGTTTTCACCATTATAGCGGCGTAGATGGATAACTCACGCCGATGACGTTTTGTTTTTGCGGATTGACGTCGATGGATGTAGGTCATAGCCTGCGATTCAGCAGGTGATGTCATCGTACAGTCTGCATACATCAAACTTGATGTCATACCCAAGTTTATTAAGATCCCTGTTGCAGAGTGTAGCTGCACTAAACTTATAAGACTGCAGAAACCTCAGTGTCTGCAGCAGGCTGTAAGGCTGTTTGGCTCTCTGTTGTTGTTGATGTTGTGTTGCCTCTCATGTGTGCTTTTGTGTTGCTTGTCAACCACTTAGTAAACTCTTTTTTTAATGGTGCTATATAAATAATGTCATTTACATTAGTATAATTACTCATGTGGCTTTGTTGCATTTATCACTGCGCGTGCTTCATTCAGCCATCAAATAATGAAGCCTTACGATTGCACGCAGTCATGGTGGGTGTAACTTCAGTGTGTTTGAGTGTCCATGTGGAGAGCAGGGTTACTTAGTCCTGATGGAAAAGAGCAAGAGGAAGCCAGAACATTCGGTGCCATAAAAAGTTCTCGACATAAGCCTTTGGAGAGACCATGTGAAGAGGATTTTAAGTGCAGAAGTGCTGAATTTGCAGCCTCTAAATCAGCGGATAGAGACCAGTGAATAACTTTTAAAATCACATTTCCCCTTGTTGGGTTTTTCCACATCGTCTGTAAGCCGACAGAACATTTAGGGATGAAATGGGTGTCTCCACATTTCCAGTCTGAGCTCAGCTTTGGCAGCGCCTTGCTGCTGTTTACATATTTTTTTATCCAACAGCTTTCAGGGAAAGTGAGGCGCTTGGTGGTAGCACCAGGAACAAATTCAGTGTGCTGACTGTCATTATAGATAAATCAAGTTATTCACTGTGTCTGAGGCCTGAGAGAGTAATCTGTGACTTTAAATGTGAAAAGTCGGATTTTACTATGAAGCAGCCAGATGTGAGCTGCTTAAAATCGTTCCTTAAACGGTCGTAGTATTACTCTTTTCATACAGGACGTATATACAGGGGTCGACTTCACAAGTGACCCATGTTTGACCCCTGATCATGTTTGACTTTTGTCACAGTTAATCTCTGTTTTCAGCAGTAATGTGTGTAAAACTACAGCCGCAGACGGGAATCTCTGAACGCTAACTGTAGAATCACACTGAAATACACACTGTGGGAAACAAATGAAGTTACTGTGAATTTCAGTATCACTTCCCTCCTCTTGCTGCCAATCTGTCACTCATCCATCTTTGTGCTCTCACTCGCTTTCATTTTTTATTCTAAATATATTCTTTTTTTTGGAAGATGAATCAGTTGTTGTTTGAACCTCGTTCGTATTAAACTGGGTGATGCGTTGAATTTATTTGCTTTTTTTGCATGATAATAATAAACTTTATTTTTGTTGCACCTTTCAAAACACAGTTACAAAGTGCGCCTTAACAACAGAACACTTAAAAAAAACATCAAAAGAGTGAAACTGTCTCATAGCCAAAACCTTAGCACAATACAACACAGAAAGACAAATTCTCAAAATAAAATGTCATAAAACAGATAAAAAGGCGGCTATAGAGGCGCTGCAACCTTCAAGTATAAATTTGGACCTTGGAACAAAAAAGAAAAACACATCTGAGGATCTCCGGGGGGCACTGAAAGGGAGAGAGCGCAATAAGAGATCCGATTAAAAACTCGGATGGAGGCCTCTCAGGGCTTTGAAAGTAATCAAAAATATTTCATAATCAATTCTAAATGCAGCAGTTAACAGGAACAAAAATATCTACATCGTGAAAATCAAGTTTTTGCAACATGCACATAATGGAAACATTAAAAACGTGTCTCCAAAGATCGCTGTCCTTACCTGCTGCATAGCTAATACAGTAATACAGAATGATTTAACTAAAGGAAAATAAAACATAGATAAAAACATACATCACATTAAAACTGAACCAAAAAGTCGTAAAACAGCCAAAACAAACAAAACTGAATAGACGTCATAAATCAACAAAAATAGAGAAAAAAGGGAATAGATAACATATGTAAAAAAAAAAAAAAAAGTACAATAATAATACACAATTAAACTGTATTGGAAAGCTTGGTTGTCTATAACACTGAACTGCAGGAGCCACACGCCGACAGCACCAGCTCACAATGAGGCGCTCTCCTCCAAAAGGAATCATTTAGGGTGCTGTGATAAGATCGATATATTTTCTCCATTTAGTGCGGCGCAGGTCGAGCCACTTTACCATCCCGTATGTCACCTCTTCATAGGCCACCACTACTTTTAACTGGGTAAACCACAGACTGGGATAACCCTGTTTTCAGATGTGCATGATGACCACAGCCCTGCAGGTGTTGCACATCTTTTATTTTTCTGTCTTTGAATAAATCAAGTCGTAAGTGCTCGAACAGTAAAAGAGAGTCTCAACCTCAGTAGAAACATCTATTTACCAAAGGATCAGCTCTGCATTAATTTGAGGTCTGGAGGAGGTTCAGGAGGGCAGGTCAGGTGACGCAGACCTGTGCTGCTGGTTTGGCGATCTTCACTGTGTCCCTCTGAAGGGCAAATGACTCACAGGATCATCCTGATTTTGACTAATTGCAAAGAGCCAGATATTCCAGTTTATAGTCAAACATGAAGGTTGTTTTGAACTAACAGCGCTCATTTGGACTGTAAATCATATTATATGCATCGCACTCAAAATAGCTTCATGTAAGATTGACTTTATTTTTTACTTTGGCCGCTACTTTTCATTTTTCTCTGAAAGAATTCATGCAGTGAATCAGTAAACTTGTAATTTCCAGAGTATTCACTCATTTTCAAGACATTTGCAGGAAATAATAATAATAATAATAACTTTATATATAGCACCTCTAAAAACAGCTGTTTACAAAGTGCTTTGACAGACAAAGAAAAGGCAGAGAACAATAAAATAAACACCAGCAAACATGCCAAACAGAGAAAAGGCTGAAAGAGTCAAACTAAGAGAAAGAAAAAATGTGTGTAGAAAAGATTACAGTAATAACAGGAATAAAAGCAGTAGGGCTGGCAGTTAAAGAACTGAACTGATCAATTTAAGATAATTAGAGAATAAAAGCAATAGAAGACAAAAAAAGAAGTAGAGTAAGAAGACAACATCACATCAGAGGGGATAAAACAAAGATAAGTAGATAAAAACAGATAAATAACAAATAAATGAACAAGTAAATATTTAAAACATTTAAAGATAAATGAATTTAAAAACAAAATCAAGAGCAGGACCATCAGAAAGCTAGAGAATGGATAAAAAGAGTGTGAGCAAAAAATAAATGAACAGATTAAGAGAGATTAAAGATGGATAAGTAAATAGTGATAAGATCACATAAAAATAAGTGATTTAAAAGATGTCACTGATTCTGCCGGCTTCATCTCCTCAGGCAGATCGTTCCAAAAGAGAACAAAGGCAGTTTGAAAAAAGAATAGTAAATGCTTTAAGCTTTAAATCTGGTATTATTTGGGTATTACACAGTGCCGTCCAATGCATTTTGGCTCATTCAGGTGTAGTTTCACCTTGCCCTTGTGTAGCATTTGTTGGCGGGATTATTTCGGTGTTGTGTGACTGCCAGCGACTGTATCCCTGTTGTTATGTAACCTCGCCCCCCTCTCATTTCTTTAGTGGAATTTTTCATCAGTCTGATGGTTATCCTCTAAGAACTAAACACTACGTTATCATCAGATGACGCTTGTTTTGGCAACAGAGTTAGATTATTCAGGGCATCAGGTATGTGCTGATGGTCAGCTGTGAGCTTTTTTTTTTGCTTACATGCAACAAAGACATTGTTCTGTTACTGAGCGTTAAATAGAGACACATAACTAGTTTTCTGTGAAAACCCAGATTAAGAGTTTAGTTTGAGTGAAACATTTTCATGGTATGCAGACATAAAACAAACAAACAAAAAACACACACTCTCTCAGCCACCGTTAGCCATGCAGACAGTTTTAGCTTTTATTTGCAGAGGTTTGAGATATCAGATTTTTCCTGCCACTGCAGTGCAGTAAGGTAAATTGAATTTTGTTTGTGCTGCTCGAAGCATTTAAAAGTAAGATCTGAAACCAGGGGCCGACCGATATTGGTTTGCAGGGCGGATACTGATTTTAGTAATTAATGAGACTCATGACCGATGTTTGGAAACGATATGCATTTACTATAAAAATGAAAATCTTTCTGTCAGAATGTAGAATTTTGAATATAACAAACACCAACACAAAACTTTGTTTAAATGCCTTTAGCAAATGTTTAATCAAAGCATTCAGCATCATACACAGCAAGTTCATGGCAACTTTTAAAAAGAAAAAAAAATCAAGTGAAAATTTAAATAAAAAATGAATAAACAAAAATAGCTTCCTGAGGTTTTATTGAATAAAAGTTCCTCCCATTCTGACACTTACTTTGAACTTTTTAATTAATACATTTCATCTGCGATGATTAAAACAAAATATCGATAAAGATAATTTGAAAAACACCAAATATCAGCCACAAGAATTGGCAAGGCCGAGTGTCATTCATACCAGCACCATTTAAAATGCAATTTGGTTATTTTAAAGTTGTGAAACAATATTTCAAATGGCTGTTACAAAATATGCAATAAATTATAAATTGTGCCCAATTTTGACTGTTTTCTGGGTGTTTTTTTTTTGTTTACTTTCAGACTAGTTGACAGAAGGGAAACCATTCGTTAGGAACAGCCCTAGTTTCCATTGCAGCTACTTTTGCTGTTGAAATAGTCCCAAACTGAGGATAATCAGACCAAAGTGCAACAGTCAGTTGAAAAATTCATAATATTAAAGTAGTAATCCAGGTCTGTTGAGCTGTCCTTCGTCTAGTTAGTTGATGTGTTTTAAGTGAACAGATGACAGCTGGAATAATCAGATCACAGTGTTTGGTTACAGTAATTACTATTGTTCTTTAATTATTATTTATTGTATTCATGCATGTAAACACACTGCTTGCTGTCTCTCAACTATTTACTAATCCGTCTCCCTCTTTTCCTCCTTTTCTTCATCTTTGCTTCTTCGCAGGCGTTTGAAGTGGCAGAGACACAGCTGGGGATTCCTGCCCTGTTGGACCCAGAAGACATGGTGTCCATGAAAGTGCCTGACCGGCTCAGCGTCATCACTTACGTCTCTCAGTACTACAACTTCTTCAACAACAAATCTCAAGGTGAGTACAGTAAATTCAGTCCGATTCACCCAAGCAGTGAAAAACTAAAAAAAAAAAAAAACCCAAAAAACTGTAATGGGTGGGAAAAAATGGTAGAAACCTCAGGAAGAGTGGGTGAGGAGCGATCCATCTTCCAGGATGGACTGTTGTGCAATAGATGTTGTAAATAACAATTAATTTTATGCCACTGATATAATAATAATAATGAACTTGTGATGAAGTTTAGCAAAGCTCTGCAGCTTTAATCTGGCTGCTGCGCCGTAGTCGGCTCCCAGGGACGGTAATCCTTGAAGCCGGGCGGTTTGCTGGTGGATTAACAAAGTGGAAGATGAAGTTGTTGGAAAGTAAAACTCCAAAGAATTCACAATTTGGCTCGTTGCCAGGGATTGGCAAGCTAACAACTATCAGCACTGTGTGTCCGTCATTCCAAAAGTGCCGCTGCAGGCTAAGCTTGGCAGTGTCGTCTTTGAAGTGTAGGCTCGGGTGGAGAGAAAAAAAAAGAGAGAATAACTCCACCCGAAGTCTTGGAATGGTTGAGAAACCCCAACTGTTTCTGGGCTCCGGCATTAGCTTCGGCATTAATCAACAGGGAATAATCGGAGATTTGGTTGGTGTGAGTCGGGGGAGGTGGGGGATGACAGACACCGTCAGAAGGTGAGGGAGACATTGTGCGCTTCAGGGCTTCATTGTTGATTAAGAGAGAGACCGTGCGCCATGGAGCTCCAGTGTAACCTGAGAGCGAGTCAGGTGTGCCTCCGAATGCTTGACAGCTGTGTGACACTGCAAAGTTTGTAAAGTTAAAAAAAACTCCGACAGTTATCAGTACAACAATCTGTGTCCAGGTAAGTGTCCTCATTTTATGGAAGATATTGAGACTCACCTGCTCTGTGCTACAGCTGCAGGATAGAGCTCTACTCGTGACACCAACACAGAAATGGATGGACTCAGTCAATAAACCTGTAAATAACTTTTGAGTTAAAGGATCATCTCTGTCACTGTGTGTTTGACAGGCACAGCAACAGCATCACAAACACTAAAATTACGTTTGTCCTCTGAAAAAAAAACAGAATACAATAAACAAATAGCCGAATATTTGGGTCCAGTCCGGCTAAAATGTTGGTGACATTCCTATATAAACGCACATTTTGCCCGAACAAAATGTGCAATAACAAGGTTAGCAAAATGATCGAGGTCATGTCCGTATATTGTGTGATAAGTCGATAATGTCATTATCATGACAGGCCTAGTCTGCACATCTTGAGACAGAAGAACTTGTTTAACTTAAGGTTGTTACAACAATTTATTTACATCATTACCTGTTTACCTCCTTTTCTGCAGCAAACCCGCCTTGCATGAAAAGGCTGAGCTCCGCCGGTCATAATGAGCCAGCCCAGAAAAGGCCCCCGACCCCTTTAGAAGAAAAAGTGGTTGAGTCTGAGGTAAGACTTGGCACCAGGAGAGACGAGTAGGAATTACCCTTTGCATTTCTTGATTATCTTTTTTTTTTTAAACTCTAGGCCACACATAATACGTAAAAACTGCATCACTAAACTACATTATTTCAGCATGACACTTTACTGCATGTTAACAAGATGTATGCTGTAGGTATTGTATTGTTTATGGTGTCCCTTTAACTCCTGGATAATCACACTGAAACCGCACACATTTTCTGGTTGTATATTGGTGTGTATCTGCAGCCTTGGATTATCTAAGTGTAATTCTGCATGTGCTATTTTTGGGGGTATTAAATCACCAGATCTGTACAATACAAATCCCATCCTGCCATTGCAGTACAGCAGTGTACATTGTCCACGTTAGTATTTTATAAGTACTACTTGCTCGTGTGGGCTTTGTGTTGCACAGCAGGGGAAAAGCTAAGCAACAGAGGTGGAGTAAGTCTATAAAGATAGCCTCTGTATCCTGTCTCTCTTTTCTTTCGCATGCCTTCAACTTCTTTCCTCCGTCGCTATACTCCCATGTACTGGCAACCTCCCTCTCAACTTCCACCCCCTCCCCCGCCTCCCCCCTTCTTCAGATGGAAATCCATTCCACTCCCTCCTCTTCCTGCTCTTCTTCCTCCTCACATCTGATCCCCCCTCCACTCTCTGGTCCTGAGCCTAGGCAGTAGGATGGGGGTGGGGGTGGGCTAGGAGGTGAAAGCAAAACAGTTAGGTCAGTCTTTTTTAACCATCTCTTGTACAAAAATTACTAACTGTAATTTTGTCCTAACACTGTGTGCCAAGTTTTGGAATGCGCTGCTGCTAACCCCCTTTTTTACTTAACACAAAAAACTAATTCAAAAATGCCTAAAAACAAAATATATATCCTAAATAACAATCATATCCAAAATATGTGACTCCCAGAGCCACTAACCCAAGCTGTTTGGATTTTTTTTTTTTACTAATAAAACTTTTATTATATTGATGTAAAAACTTCATATAAATCAAATGCTTTAAACTGAAAAAATAAATGCAGTAATGAACCACATGAACAATAGTAGTAGATGTAGATGTAACTAGCTCAACAAAATGAACAATCCACATCCTCAAATCCTGACTCCGTGTTTGATCTCCCCCCCCCCCCCCCCCTTTATCTCCCTCTTCCCCCCTTCCCCTGACGTCTCCCTCCTGTCCCCTCCCTGCAAATACAACGTCCCGGTCACTTGCACTAGCCGAGCCGGCCCGCGCAGACAGGTGTAGAAGCAATCAAGCGCAGCATGCTCAGCAGCACCTGCGCTGCCTGCCAGAGACACGTCCACCTGGTGCAGAGGTTTCTGGTGGACGGCAAGCTCTACCATCGCAACTGTTTCAGGTGAACACTGCAGACACGGTCACTGTCTTCCTGTGTGTTATACAGACTGTTAGCCAACAACACAATGAAAAAAGGTACTGTTTTGAGTTTCTGAAAGTGATAATCCTTAAGATTTTTATCCTGGTTGATTTGGTAACATCTGGTGGTAACAGCAAGCAAAATTTAATACTGCAGGTGTATCTATTGACAGAGAAGCTGGATACACTAACTTACAATGCTTGAACAAAGAAGTCAGACTATAACTGGCCATTTTCTATCATGCCATGAGCTTACCATGTTGTGCTCGTTCAACGGTGTAAATGTAAACCAGCAGCAGTAAGAAATGTTCATTTTTTATAGATTGTTTCCATGGGATGCATGGAAAGGACTTTGTTGTTCTACTTAGACTTCTGGTCCAGTCATTACTGCACAAAAACAGCATATAAAACACTGATCTTGAGTCTTCCTGAACTAAGCACATTATGGGAAATGGCGAAATTAGTTTAAGGACCTTGCTGCTAAATGGTAGGTCAATGGAAGTTTGTTCCCTTTGACAAGGTACAAACACGATGTCAGAAATTGAAGGATTCCTGCGAGAAACTCCAGGGTCTTTAGCACTCATATCATTACTGGTAAGTTTTGCAATTTTTTTGAGAATTGAAATGACAAGACAGACACACACATACAGATACCCCTGCCTTCCTCTGATGAGTGGCTAGAGCAAGCGAACAGTGTGGGCTAGCGATGCTTGACTTAAGCAAGCTTACATACGAGAAATGAGATGAGCGCCACACACCCTGGAGTTTCCTGACGGCTTCCAGATTTTTCGTTTGACCGCTGCAATCCTTGCTTTGCACTAGTTCGTTTCTTTAGGGAAGCGTTAGACTTTAATTTCTGACATCAAATTTGTACCATGCTGAAGGAAACAATCTACCAATGTGCAGGAAGTTCCTAAAACTAATTCCACCATTTCCCACAGTGGATATTTGACTTCAGGAGGACTACAGTTCTACAGTGGATTTAATTTCATGAAAATCTTAAGAATTATAACCTAAGGAGCAGAAATAAATTAACTGTTTCATTGTGTGTATATCAAACAAAGACAGATTACCTTGTGTATTATTTTTGACAGACTCCCTAATTTTTTTAGTCTTTTTGTATATTTATAAACAACAATCCTTTATTCTCACTTTCATTCTTGTCTCAGGTGCACAGAGTGTCACAGTACTTTGCTTCCTGGATCTTACAAATTAGGAAGCGACTCTGGGGCCTTGGTCTGTACACATCACCTCGCAAGGCACGCTTCAGCCAATCAGAACGGCCGGCCAGATCTTAGTAAGAAACCAGCGGTCGGTCTGTCTGCCAGGATTGGTCGCAGCACAATTCCTCACACCCCGCCCTCTGAGAGGGACCAGGCAAAGACTTCTTCTCCAGTAAACCAAACAAATGATACTGAGATGCCCGCCAATGACTCTGCCACAGTCGCTGCCGTTGCAGCAGATATAGCAGAATCTTTAGAAAAAACAAAAGAGATGGACGACAGTGGAGCGACGGAGGAGACGCCACATTCTTCTCCACCAAACCCTTTTGATGAAAGTGATGAAGAGGAGGAAGAGGTTGAGAAAGAGGAAGATGCTAAGACACCAGCTATTGTAACGACCAACGGTGACCTCCCTTCTACACCTGTCAGTCATCCTGAAGGTGTCAGTAGGCCTGTACCGGCACCGCGCCGAGTCTCTGAACCCACCCCTCCTCCTCGACCTGCCCCTCGGATCCGGTTACCCCGTACAGCAGATGCCCTTACAGGTGTGTGCTCAGTGCAGAATATAAATGATCACAGATAAACATTAAAACAGGATGTGCTGATTTTTATTCTCACATTTTTCTTGAAATCACAGGCGAACACCTGAAGCCTCCGACTCCTCCCAAACCTCGAGAAAGGTCACAGTCTCCTGGAAGGTAGCTGAATGTTTGTTGAATGCCTCTTTTTTGTCTGCTGCCACCATTTCATCAGCCTTAATCATGTCATCATAGTCCGTCTCAGTTCTGAATTACATCTCTTACATCATGTGGTTGTTTGCCCCTCCGTGCCTCCGTTTGGCTGTATTTTGTTGTCTTCCCTCTGTGACCCCTTCATCCCTGTCTGTGTATCTCACTGTCCAGCCTGTCCAGTGGCTCCCATAAACCCAAAGATCCACCTTGGCTCGCCCTGGTCCAATCAGAACCCAAGAAGAAGAAAGCCCCTCCCCCTCCCCCTGCCGGACTGGCAACCCCTCCCAACACAGGCTCTCTGTCCTCTCTCAAAGGGGAGGGCTCCAGACCCAGCACGCCCCCGCCGCCCTCCAACCCATTCGAGGATGATGACGATGAAAATGAGGAGGTAGCGGAGGTAGAAGAGGGCAGCGAAGGAAGTGCGATTCCACCCACAGTTGTGGCTAGTCACCCATGGTACAGCATCACTCAGGCGACTGAGGCGAAGACAGGTGCAGACACTCCTCCAAGTGGAGGAAGCTCGTCCCGCTCCGCCAGCCCTGGGAGCGCCAAGAGCAAGAAACGTCCAGCACCTCGTGCTCCACAGCCGCCTGCAGGTCACAAAGGTCAGTTTGATTAACATCGCATTTTACTGACATCGAACCCTTTGTTATTTGGGTTGAGTTGGACTATGAAGATTACATCCAGTTGCTGCTGATGGCATCATAAATTTCCTGCAGTGAATTTTTTGAATTTGCATCAGAGTCTTGTGTCTTTATGGCTCCCTACAAGGTCGGCCCATCCAGTGCAACAGTTTGATGCGGGATGTTAGGGGTTAACCATGTCTCTGTGAAGATGTGTGCAGAGCAGTCTCTGATCTGTTGCTGAGTGAGCCAAAATCACATCTTATCTACTGTATTCTCCTGTGACCGGACATTAGCCAGAAGAAGGCTTGGTAGAGGAACAGCTCTCGGTCCAAGTCGTTTCAGCCTCGCCCTGATGCCAGCTTTCCTCCCTCTCTTTCGTGTTTTGGTTTAGTTTCTCCCCTCTGGTCGCTGGCCGCTCAGCGTATGCTGTTGATGGCGATCCTCTTGCCAGCTGCTGCATTCAGTCCAAACCCCACACAGCTTTTTCCGATGTTGATAAGTGCTTCTTTATTGTAGAAAAGTCGTGCTTCAGCAGAAGTGGCAATGGAGTCGAAAAATTGTAAGCTTTAGCAAAAAAGGATTTTAGGAGCTACGAGCTGCTGCATCTACATGCACTGCCATCGTCATAGTAAAACTAAACTTTATTTAAACTGTGGCTTTATTGTCACATGTACATTGTACAGCGAAATTGTCCTCTTCAAGTAACCCATCCTTAATGGAGCAGTGAGCAGCTGCGTGCAGAGCTTGGTGATTCATATAATAATTCCTTAATATATTATTAGACTATCAGAGCCACTAGTCTGTGCTGTCCGCAATTTGCTGCCGAGCCTCAGCAACGTTAAAGAAATCAAATATCAGCAGTTATTCTCTCAAGAAAACAAAAAACTGAGCCAAAATAGCAGCATTTTGTATTTGAAGCAGACAAAAGAAATGTCATAACCGGTCGTAAACTTCAGTTTAGTTCAGCTCAGTTCGGTTTATTGTCATTCAAAACATGTTAAAAACATGAAGGAACAAAATTTGTTTCCCAGGTCCAGCAGCATACAGAATAAATAATTTTATACATAGCAGCAGTGAAGCAAAGTGCAGAGTTCAGACTGTAGGTGTAGAGTTCATGGATCTCACAGCCTCTGGGAAGAAGCTGCATTTTAGCTTTGTTTTCTTACTTTGAGGTTGCGCAGCCTTCCGCGTGAGGGGAGGGGCGTGAACATTTTGTGTGCCGCGTGGGTGGGGTCCTTCATGATACATGAAGCTCTGCTTCTGCACCTGCTGACATTAATGTCCTCCAAGGAAGGGAGGCTGCTGCTGATGATTGTTTGAGCGGATTTAACCACTCGCTGCAGCGCCTTCCTGTCGGCTACAGAGCAGTTCCCATGCCAGACAGTGATAAAACTTCTGTCAAACGCTGTGTTTCTATTTATCCTCTTGTTCACTTTGAAAGTCAAACTGTTGTAGAAGAGCTTGTTGATGAAGATGAAATGAGAAAGTATCAATACAAAACCTACTTCTTATATTTTTATTTTTTTTAGACTAAATAAGGTGGTAGCTGTCTGGAGGGAAATCGCCAGGGAGCTAAAAGTTTGTGGTACATGTCATCGTCAATAACGCCTGCTGGCTGTTGTCAATGTTGTATGCCATTTTGAGTAAATATCACAAAATAATGCGTTTTCTTCTTTCATTATACAGATGTTGGTGTTGAAATGAAACTATTGAGTTAACTAAGGATTTTTAAACCTGATTTCAGTTTATTGGATCAATTCAGCTTATTCCATGTAGATTCAAACATCCTCAAATTTAAAATGTCAGTTGGCTCTGCAGCACAGTTGAGCTGGAACAATGAGTTTGGAGTACAAAGGAGGGAGACAGAGAGAGTGGGATGTTGTAAACAGATGTTCATTGTTTTTGTTCTTTTCCCCATCCCCTCTCTACTCCAATCTGTCTCAACTACTTTATTTCATTTCTGCTCTTTTTTGCTCTTTGGTTTTTACTAAAACCCTTTTTTCCCTCTTCAGTTTTCTCTCACTCTCAGCCCTCCTCTTGCTCTCCCTCTCCAGCTCTCAGCACAGAGAGTCTGTCGTCTGGCTCAGACCACAGCTCCTCCCATCCCCCCTTGAGTGGCAGTGCCAGCAGCGACCAGGAACACGCCTTCACCAAAAGTGTCTCGGAGCCTTCCATCTGTTCGCCGTGCGACTCTACGTCGTCTCCTTCCTCCTCCTCGACCGAGCGTCTGCCTCACTCTTCCCTAAGCCCCTGCCCTTCTCCCATGCCATCGAATGCCAGCTCAGCTCCAGCTACCCCGCAGACGAGTCGCAGCGCTGCTCCGCCACGACCCCCGACGGCCCCCAGCCCGCTGGCCTCAGGAGCCACCCAATCACACAATAAGGTAACAGGTCAATCTCTAAATAAAGCAGTAGAAAGCAATAAACTTGGTGCAACCTCTAGCTCACCTGGTGGTGTGCACTTTCGCGTGTCTTTTGCCCAAGGTTTGATTCCCACCTGCTGCATTTCAATACCCCCCTCTCTTCCACGTTCATGTCTATCTACCTGTCCTGTCATTTAAAGCAAAAATGCAAAAATAATCTTGAAAATAAAGAAAGCAATAAAATTTGCACATTATATTGCAGCCATATGTTTTCTTATTTTAGCGGATCTGTAAGGAGAACCCGTTCAACAGGAAAGCTTCTCCCTCACCTGCTAAATCCAAATCCAAACCACCAAAAGGCCCTCGTCCTGCCAGACCCCCGGCCCCCGGCCACGGCTTCCCTCTTATCAAACGCAAGGTAGAGAATATATACTGCATGCTTTGCACAGAAAAAAATATAGAACGGATGAAGAAATATTCAAATGATGCATCTTGTTAAAATATCTGTCCAGGTGCAATCAGACCAGTACATCCCAGTAGAGGACATCCACGGGGAGATGGGTCAGCTGGAGAAGCAGCTGGATGAACTGGAGCAGAGGGGAGTGGAGCTGGAGAAGAAGCTGAGGGACAACCCTAACGGTAACACATCACACCTGTTAAATGTTGATAATCTGAAACTGTTCCCACATACAGTGCATAAAAGTTAGGCTCTCAATTAAAAATGCGACTAAAAGATCTGATCTGGCTTAAAAAGCTCACACAGCTATTATGCAGGATTACAAAGACGCTAATGATCAAATAGAAAAATCGCAGGAGGCAAGATCAGGGTTCCCGCGGATCCTTAAAAAGTCTTCTAAGGCATTTAAATTCATAATCTAAAAATAAGACCTTGATGGATGTTAAAATGAAAAAAAAAATGTTTGATTAATATAATTGGTGACATTATTATTATTATTATTATTATTATTATTATTGTTTTTTTTTAAATATATAAAACGTACCAAATTCCTTTTCTATTAATGTCAACAAAAAGTCATATTTAATGTAACGATAGATATGAGGGCAACGTTATCCCTAATAAAAGTAACTGATTGAGGTACATATTTTCTTTTTCTTCAGTTTTTTGTAAACTTGGTCTTAAATTACAAAAAAAAAGTCATAAATCTTGCATGCTTTAAACTTTAGGAACCCTGGGCAAGAAATACAACAAATATGTCTGCGTTCTTCATGTGTGTTTTCAGATGAGGACGAGGAGCGGCTGTTGGTGGACTGGTTCACTCTGATTCATGAGAAACACCTTTTAGTACGACGCGAAGCTGAGCTGGTTTACACGTAGGTATCAGACTGCAGCGAGGACCAAATGTTAGGATCATAAGCCTGAAATGCCGGTCTGTCAAAGTTTCTTCTTCGCATCGTTATGAGGTAAAAGATGGTAAAAGGTTTCAGGAATACTTAAAGGGAAGAGGAGATTCCTGAAGTTGTATTCAGCAAGAGCTGTATTCATTGTTTCAGTGATTCTTTATACAACAATCAGTGATTTTAGCCAGGAAGTACATGACAAGAAGGAAATTAAGTACTCAAGTCATCGGTGATAGATAGATAAATAGATACATAGATACATGGATAGATATGTAGATAGGTAGGTACATAGGTAGATAGATAGTTAAAAAGAGCAGTGCACTATGTGAACAGTAAAATGAATGTGATATATTTATCTACAAGTTGAGATGCATTATAAAAAAATCACATTCATATACTTTTTCGTGCCATTTTGCAACATCATAACTCGGGAACAGAAGGTGAGGCAAGTTTATTTACACAACACATTTCAGCAACTAGGACTTTTAAATGCTATTCATTTTTGACAGGACACTGAATCAGACACTGATCTTGGGTGTCCACCCTAAAGCTGTGGTGATTGTATAGATCCTCTGTGCTGCTTGTTTGAAAATGTGTGTGAAGGTTTCATGTTTTGCCTAAAAAAAAAGCTTAATGCCTTAACTTCAGTCTTCATTTCATAAATCAGAGTCAGAAATACTTTTTTGACCCCCAGGGGATAATTATGGTTCGTAACATTTGCTCTGATGCCAGCATAGAGAATTATAGCAAGCAGAAATAAGTACCAACACCAGTGTGTAAAAATATTAAATAAAAAACAGAAATACAGTAAGAGTAAACAATTGGCATAGTTTATAAATATTTCGATATTTAAAATAAAGTATGTAAATATGACCCGACCCCGGATAAGCGGAAGAAAATGGATGGATGGATGGATGGATATGTAAATATGCTCAGTATGTAAGTGTGAAAGCATTAATGTAAAATGCAGAAATAGACAATCAGCACTAATCTGTGAAAATTTTACTTATAATAGGATAATGTGCTGAGTGTGTAAAGTGTGTAAAATATAAAAACTATAAAAGGGTGCCTTATGCTACAATGCTATGTATTAGTATGTAAGTTCAAAGATATAAAAACATAAATAGGTGTGCAAAGCTATAATGTCAATAGAGGTTGTAAATTTGGTTTTATTCATGTTCATTATATTTTCATATAAAGACTTCACAGAAAGAAGTATAGCAGTAAATAGATAACCTGTATGTAACGAACTGTCTAAATGTTGCCTCCTGCAGAGCAAAGCAGCAGAACCTGGAGGAGAGGCAAGCAGATGTGGAGTACGAGCTGAGGTGTCTTCTCAACAAACCAGGTGTGTTTGGCTTTTCCATGTTTGGAGAACTTCTGTAAGAATGCATGTTTTCCTGCATGTTTGTGTTTAATGCTCATGCCGTCATTTTTACTGCCGCCCTGACTTTACGTGTATAAATGCACAGGGATTAAGCTCTCAGTCATTCCTCTGTAAAAAATGTATCTAAGCAAAGACTGCTTACTTGAAATTATTCACTGGAATCGACATGTCAATATAATGATGACTTCCATTTTGCCCCCCAAAAATACACTCAAAACCGTAATACTGGTTGGTGGACGCATACAATTGTGAAGCAGTAAATTCTGTTTTTTATTGACATGAAATTAATTCTTTCGGTTTAACTGTCATACACTGTTTGGGCACACAGTCTGCCTTTCTGCTGATCATCTTCCGAGACAGGATGTTTGATGAAATAATATGTGCATATGTGTTTATACATAGTGATGCTCTAAAGTTGCACAAGTGTTATTTTTTTTAAAAAAAAAAAAAGTTCGAACACCTGCAAAGTGGAAGTGCCCTATGTGAATTTGCATTGCATACTGATATAATTGAAACAACCTAAATTAAAGAATTCATTGACGTCCTCCCTCAGAGAAAGACTGGACAGAGGAGGACAAGAGTCGGGAGCAGGAGCTAATGGCTGAGCTGGTTACCATCATCGAACAGCGCAACCAAATTGTCAACAACATGGATCAGGACAGGCAGAGGTAATCAATGACTGGCAGTTAAAGCTTTTGGTATTTCTCAACCTGGGCCATGTTTTCCCATGTTTTGTGTATAAGTGACTAATGGGAATAACATTTTTTTTTGTTATTGGTTCAGTATTAAGTGGTGAAACAGACGGCAAACACACAGACCTCCATAAGCACATCCGCCATAAGATCCCCATTAGCACATCCACGCAAGAGATTGCGGCACATAACTAGAAATCATGTCATCTCACCAGCGAAAATTGGTCTTCTTCATGTTTTATTTCCCATGAAGTAACAAATGGATTCCAGGACAACGGTATAAAGTGTGTAAAGTTTTAAAAGTCAATAGAGGCTCTATATAATACTCTAATTTTCAAACTTTGCAAATAATAGATAGATATATCTTAAATGGAGAAGTTAGTTACTTTGGATCTTAAAAATGTGTAATTATCTTGGATTTTAAAATAAAGTCAATATAAAGTTACTTAAATCTTCACCAGTTACATTGTTTACAATACTTTGATCAAATAAAATTATAAATATTTTTCTTATATACAATGTGAATAGGCTATGCCTAACTGGAAAACCCTGACTGTATATATTAAAAGACAGAAAGAAAAAAAAAACACTTTAAACAAACAAAACGGTTTATTCAAATGACAATAGGATTCAGGTTTATACACCCATGATGCTAACATCTTTGTATTCTTCTTTGTATATGACGCTTACTTGCCAACGGCAGCACCTTGTTTTCGTTGAACAACAATTCCAACAACAACAATAATAAAGAAAAAAAATTAACAAAACTCAAAAAAACTTGCTCGGAATACTCTTAAAATTTACTCACTTATAACACTCTATCTCCCGCTACTGTCTCCACTCCAACTTCTGCTGCATAGATCACGTTGTTTCCTTTCAACTGCGACTCTTCTGCATGCTCATGCGGAAATGCCTCTTGCACATGTAGACCTAGTATGTCATTAAAAGTCATAGTGTATGTCATGAAAAACTTACAAAATAACATATCATGAAATTGTTAATCAAAAAAGTCAAATCATAATGTGTCATAAAAATGTGGTGAAAAAAGTAAGACTTAAGTGTCATAAAAACTTGATAAAACGTCATAGTAAGTCATAAAAAAGTCAAAGTATATTTTGTCATGAAAAGTCAGTTTAGTGTGTCATAAAAAGTGATTGTAAAGTATGCCATCCATAAAATCATAGCGAAAGTGGAAAAAAAGACCAAAAACGTCATAATTTAGCATGTCGAAAAAATCGCAAAAAATGCCATAGTATAATATTTCAAAAAATGTCTAATTTAGACCAAAAAAGCCTGATAACAACATATGATAACTTGTAGAGACGCGTCATAGTATACAGAGTGGGGAAAAAAAAGGCCAAAAACTGTATAATTTAGCATGTTGAAAAAATCGCAAAAATTACTTATGTCGAAAAATGGCAAATTTTGACATATCCAAAAAATGCTTGAAAACAACCTATCATTGGATTTGAAGTGGAAAAAAAGACCAAAAACATTAACAAATAACATGCCGACAAAATGGTGAAAAACGTCAAGTTTTGACATGCTAAAAAGACAGATAATAGTGACATATTGTAACTTTTTGAGACATGTCATAGTACACAAAGTGGTAAAAAAAAGGCAAAAAATGTAGTAATTAAGCATGTCCAAAAATTGCCAAAAACACAATACGAAAGTATGTCGAAAAATGTTGAATTTTGATGTATTCAAAGAATACCTGAAGACAAAATATTATAACTTGCAGAGGCGCATCATAGTATAAAAAGAAGTCAAATTTTGACATGTCTTAAAAACGGCTTGAAATGACATATTATAACTTGTAGAAATGCATTTTAGTGTGGAAAGTGGAAATACAAGCCAAGAAATGCCAAAAATGTCGTAGTTTAGGATGTCAAAAAAATGGCCAAACATGCCATAGGACCACAAAACAGCATTAAATACCGCAAAGAAACTTTATTACATAGAATGTTTAAAAAATGGCCAAAACCACCATTAAATAGCATGTTGAAAAAATGACCCAAAAAGCAAGGCTATAGTATGGCAAAAATGTCAAAAAATGACATGTCCCAAAAACATCTAAAAACTGATTAAAACTGCGTTATATAACGTGACGAAACGTGCCATATCATACAAAGTTGCAAAAATAGTTAAAAACACCATCATTTGGAATGTCGAAAAAATGACCATAAAAGCAAGGCTATAGTATGGCAATAATGTCAAAAAATGACATGTCCCAAAAACATCTAAGAACTGATTAAAACTGTGTTAAATTGAGTGCCGAAACACGCCGTAATATAGAAAGTTGCAAAAACGGTTAAAACCACCATAATTTGGCATGTCGAAAAAATGACCGAAAAAGCAAGGCTATAGTATTGCAAAAATGTAAAAAATGACATGTCCCAAAAACAGCTGAAAATAGTTTTAAACCACATTAAATTGAGTGTCGAAACACGCCGTAGCATAAAAAAGGTGCAACAACGGCCAAAAACACCATAATCTTGCACGTCGAAAAAATGAACAAAAAAGCAAGGCTATAGTATGGCAAAAATGTCAAAAAATGACATGTCGCAAAAACAGCTGAAAATAGCTTTAAATCTCATTAAATAGCGTACCGAAATGCGCCATAGCAAATACAGTTGCAAAAACAGCCAAAAACACCATAATTTTGCATGTCGAAAAAATGACCCAAAAAGCAAGGCTATAGTATGGCAAAAATGTCAAAGAAATGACATGTCCCAAAAACATCTAAAAACTGCCAAAATGTGCCATATCATAGAAAGTTGCAAAAACGGTTAAAAACACCATAATTTGGCATGTCGAAAAATGACCCAAAAGGCACGAGTTCGACTTACTGCCGGCAATGTGGACCAAGCTCTTGCACCGGTCATACAGGGAACGGACAGCCCGTATCAGGGAGTCCGAAACCCCATATTCCCGGAGAACCCCCCACAGGACTCCCCGAGGGACACGGTGGAATGCCTTCTCCAAGTCCACAAAGCACATGTGGACTGGTTGGGCAAACTCCCAAGCACCCTCAAGGATCCTGCCAAGGGTCCAGAGCTGGTCCACAGTTCCACGACCGGGGCGAAAACCGCATTGCTCCTCCTGAATCCGGGGTTCGACTATCCGGCGGACCCTCCTCTCTAGTACCCCCGAATAGACCTTACCGGGGAGGCTGAGGAGTGTGATCCCCCTGTAGTTGGAACACACCCTCCGGTCCCCCTTCTTGAAAAGAGGGACCACCACCCCAGTCTGCCAGTCCAAGGGCACTGCCCCCGATGTCCACGCAATGTTGCAGAGTCGTGTCAGCCACGACAGCCTCGTCCACCCCCGGGGCCCTGCCACCGAGGAGCTTTTTGACCACCTCGGTAACCTCAGCCCCAGAGATAGAGGAGCCCACCCCCGGGTCCCCAGGCCCTGCTTCCCCAACGGAAGGCGTGTCGGTGGGATTGAGGAGGTCTTCGAAGTATTCCTTCCACCGATCCACAACGTCCCGAGTCGAGGGCAGCAGCGCCCCGTCGCCACCATACACAGTGTTGACGGAGTACTGTTTCCCCCTCCTGAGACGCCGGATGGTGGTCCAGAACCTCTTCGAAGCCGTCCAGAAGTCGTTTTCCATGGCCTCGCCGAACTCCTCCCATGCCTGGGTTTTCGCCTCGGCGACCGCCGCAGCCGCACTCCACTTGGCCTGTCGGTACCTGTCTGCTGCCTCCGGAGTCCCACAGGCCAAGAAGGCCCGATAGGACTCCTTCTTCAGCTTGACGGCACCCCTTACCGCCGGTGTCCACCAGCGGGTTCGGGTGTTGCCGCCCCGACAGGCACCAACCACCTTACGGCCACAGCACCGGTCGGCCGCCTCAGCAATGGAGGCACGGAACACGGCCCACTCAGACTCAATGTCCCCAGCCTCCCCCGGGACATGGTCGAAGCTCTTCTGGAGGTGGGAGTTGAAGCTCCTTCTGACGGGAGACTCTGCCAGACGTTCCCAGCAGACCCTCACTATGCGTTTGGGTCTGCCAGGTCTGACCGGCGTCCTCCCCCACCATCGGAGCCAACTCACCACTAGGTGGTGATCGGTTGACAGCTCCGCCCCTCTCTTCACCTGAGTGTCCAAGACATACGGCCGCAAGTCGATCATTGAACTGCGGCCTAGGGTGTCCTGATGCCAAGTGCGCATATGGACACCCTTATGCTTGAACATGGTGTTCGTTATGGACAATCTGTGGCGAGCACAGAAGTCCAATAACAAAACACCACTCAGGTTCAGATCGGGGGGGCCATTCCTCCCGATCACGCCCCTCCAGGTCTCACTGTCGTTGCCAACGTGAGCGTTGAAGTCCCCCAGCAGAACGAGGGAGTCCCCAGAAGGAGCACTCTCCAGCACCCCCTCTAAGGACTCCAAAAAGGGTGGATACTCTGAACTGCTGTTTGGACCATAGGCACAAACAACAGTCAGGATCCGTCCCCCAACCCGAAGGCGGAGGGAGGCTACCCTCTCATTAAATAGCTTACCGAAATGTGCCATAGCAAATACAGTTGCAAAAACGGCCAAAAACACCATAATTTTGCATGTCGAAAAAATGACCCAAAAGGCAAGGCTATAGTATGGCAAAAATGTGAAAAAATGACATGTCCCAAAAACATCTAAAAACTGATTAAAACTGTGTTAAATGGCGTGCCGAAACGTGCCATATCATAGAAAGTTGCAAAAATAGTTAAAAACACCATAATTTGGTATGTCGAAAAAATGACCAAAAAAGCAAGGCTATAGTATGGCAAAAATGTCAAAAAATGACATGTCCCAAAAACAGCTGAAAATAGCTTTAAATCTCATTAAATAGCGCGCCGAGACACGCCATAGCATAGAAAGTTGCAAAAACGTCCAAAAACACTATAATTTGGCCTGTTGAAAAAAAATGAACAAAAAAGCAAGGCTATAGTATGGAAAAAATGTCAAAAAATGACATGTCCCAAAAACATCTAAAAACTGATTAAAACTGTGTTAAATGGCATGACGAAACGTGCCATATCATAGAAAGTTGCAAAAACGGTTAAAAACACCATAATTTGGCATGTCGAAAAAATGACCCAAAAGGCAAGGCTATAGTATGGCAAAAATGTCAAAAAAGACATGTCCCAAAAACAGTTGAAAATAGTTTTAAACCACATTAAATCAAGGTACAAAAGCTACCGTAGCATAGAAAATTGCAAAAACGGTTAAAAACACCATGATTTGGCATGTCGAAAAAATGACCAAAAAAGCAAGGCTATAGTATGGCAAAAATGTGAAAAAAATGACATCTCCCAAAAACATCTAAAAACTCTTTAAAACTGTGTTAAATGGTGTGCCGAAACATGCCATAGCATAGAAAATTGCAAAAACAGTTAAAAACACCATAATTTGGCATGTCGAAAAAATGACCCAAAAAGCAGGGCTATAGTATGGCAAAAATGTCAAAAAATGACATGTCCCAAAAACAGCTGAAAATAGCTTTAAATCTCATTAAATAGCATGCCGAGACACGCCATAGCATAGAAAGTTGCAAAAATGGGCAAAAACACCATAATTTGGCCTGTCGAAAAAATGAACAAAAAAGCAAGGCTATAGTATGGCAAAAATGTCAAAAAATGACATGTTCCAAAAACATCTAAAAACTGATTAAAACTGTGTTAAATAGCGTGCTGAAACGCCCCATAGCATAGAAAGTAGCAAAAACGGTTAAAAACACCATGATTTGGCATGTCAAAAAAAAAGACCCAAAAAGCAAGGCTATAGTATGGCAAAAATGTCAAAAAATGACATGTTCCAAAAACATCTAATAACTGATTAAAACTGTGTTAAATAGCGTGCTGAAACGCCCCATAGCATAGAAAGTTGCAAAAACAGCCAAAAACACCATAATTTGGCATGTCAAAAAAAATGACCCAAAAAGCAAGGCTATAGTATGGCAAAAATGTCAAAAAAGACATGTCCCAAAAACAGTTGAAAATAGTTTTAAACCACATTAAATCGCGTGCCAAAACGTGCCATAACATAGAAAGTTGCAAAAACGACCAAAAACACAATAATAATGCATGTCGAAAAAATGACCAAAAAAGCAAGGCTATAGTATGGCAAAAATGTCAAAAAATGACATGTCCCAAAAACATCTAAAAACTGATTAAAACTGTGTTAAATAGCGTGCTGAAACGCCCCATAGCATAGAAAGTTGCAAAAACGGTTAAAAACACCATAATTTGGCATGTCGAAAAAAATTACCCAAAAAGCAAGGCTATAGTATGGCAAAAATGTCAAAAAAGACATGTCCCAAAAACAGTTGAAAATAGTTTTAAACCACATTAAATTGCGTGCCTAAACGCGCCTTAGCATAGAAAGTTGCAAAAACGACCAAAAAACACCATAATAATGCATGTCGAAAAAATGGCCTAAAAAGCAAGGCTATAGTATGGCAAAAATGTCAAAAATGACATGTCCCAAAAACATCTAAAAACTGATTAAAACTGTGTTAAATAGCGTGCCGGAACGCGCCATAGCATAGAAAGTTGCAAAAACAGCCAAAAACACCATAATTTGGCATGTCGAAAAAAATGACAAATAAAGCAAGGCTATAGTATGGCAAAAATGTCAAAAAATGACATCCCAAAAACAGTTGAAAATAGTTTTAAACCACATTAAATTGAGTGCCGAAACACGCCGTAGCATAGAAAGTTGCAAAAACGACCAAAAACACAATAATAATGCATGTCGAAAAAATGACCAAAAAAGCAAGGCTATAGTTTGGCAAAAATGTCAAAAAATGACATGTCCCAAAAACATCTAAAAACTGATTAAAACTGTGTTAAATAGCGTGCTGAAACGCCCCATAGCATAGAAAGTTGCAAAAACGGTTAAAAACACCATAATTTGGCATGTCGAAAAAAATGACCCAAAAAGCAAGGCTATAGTATGGCAAAAATGTCAAAAAAGACATGTCCCAAAAACAGTTGAAAATAGTTTTAAACCACATTAAATTGCGTGCCTAAACGCATATAGCATAGAAAATTGCAAAAACGGCCAAAAACACCATAATAATGCATGTCGAAAAAATGACCAAAAAAGCAAGGCTGTAGTATGGCAAAAATGTCAAAAATGACATGTCCCAAAAACATCTAAAAAGGGATTAAAACTCTGTTAAATAGCGTGCCAAAACGCGCCGTAGCATAGAAAGTTGCAAAAACGACCAAAAAACACCATAATAATGCATGTCGAAAAAATGGCCTAAAAAGCAAGGCTATAGTATGGCAAAAATGTCAAAAATGACATGTCCCAAAAACATCTAAAAACTGATTAAAACTGTGTTAAATAGCGTGCCGGAACGCGCCATAGCATAGAAAGTTGCAAAAACAGCCAAAAACACCATAATTTGGCATGTCGAAAAAAATGACAAATAAAGCAAGGCTATAGTATGGCAAAAATGTCAAAAAATGACATCCCAAAAACAGTTGAAAATAGTTTTAAACCACATTAAATTGAGTGCCGAAACACGCCGTAGCATAGAAAGTTGCAAAAACGACCAAAAACACAATAATAATGCATGTCGAAAAAATGACCAAAAAAGCAAGGCTATAGTATGGCAAAAATGTCAAAAAATGACATGTTCCAAAAACATCTAATAACTGATTAAAACTGTGTTAAATAGCGTGCTGAAACGCCCCATAGCATAGAAAGTTGCAAAAACGGTTAAAAACACCATAATTTGGCATGTCGAAAAAAATGACCCAAAAAGCAAGGCTATAGTATGGCAAAAATGTCAAAAAAGACATGTCCCAAAAACAGTTGAAAATAGTTTTAAACCACATTAAATTGCGTGCCTAAACGCGCCTTAGCATAGAAAATTGCAAAAACGGCCAAAAACACCATAATAATGCATGTCGAAAAAATGACCAAAAAAGCAAGGCTGTAGTATGGCAAAAATGTCAAAAATGACATGTCCCAAAAACATCTAAAAAGGGATTAAAACTCTGTTAAATAGCGTGCCAAAACGCGCCGTAGCATAGAAAGTTGCAAAAACGACCAAAAAACACCATAATAATGCATGTCGAAAAAATGGCCTAAAAAGCAAGGCTATAGTATGGCAAAAATGTCAAAAATGACATGTCCCAAAAACATCTAAAAACTGATTAAAACTGTGTTAAATAGCGTGCCGGAACGCGCCATAGCATAGAAAGTTGCAAAAACAGCCAAAAACACCATAATTTGGCATGTCGAAAAAAATGACAAATAAAGCAAGGCTATAGTATGGCAAAAATGTCAAAAAATGACATCCCAAAAACAGTTGAAAATAGTTTTAAACCACATTAAATTGAGTGCCGAAACACGCCGTAGCATAGAAAGTTGCAAAAACGACCAAAAACACAATAATAATGCATGTCGAAAAAATGACCAAAAAAGCAAGGCTATAGTATGGCAAAAATGTCAAAAAATGACATGTTCCAAAAACATCTAATAACTGATTAAAACTGTGTTAAATAGCGTGCTGAAACGCCCCATAGCATAGAAAGTTGCAAAAACGGTTAAAAACACCATAATTTGGCATGTCGAAAAAAATGACCCAAAAAGCAAGGCTATAGTATGGCAAAAATGTCAAAAAAGACATGTCCCAAAAACAGTTGAAAATAGTTTTAAACCACATTAAATCGCGTGCCAAAACGCGCCGTAGCATAGAAAATTGCAAAAACGGCCAAAAACACCATAATAATGCATGTCGAAAAAATGAACAAAAAAGCAAGGCTATAGTATGGCAAAAATGTCAAAAAATGACATGTTCCAAAAACATCTAAAAACTGATTAAAACTGTGTTAAATAGCGTGCCGGAACGCGCCATAGCATAGAAAGTTGCAAAAACAGCCAAAAACACCATAATTTGGCATGTCAAAAAAAATGACAAATAAAGCAAGGCTATAGTATGGCAAAAATGTCAAAAAATGACGTCCCAAAAACAGTTGAAAATAGTTTTCAACCACATTAAATTGAGTGCCGAAACACGCCGTAGCATAGAAAGTTGCAAAAACGGCCAAAAACACCATAATTTGGCATGTCGAAAAAATGACCCAAAAAGCAAGGCTATAGTATGGCAAAAATGTCAAAAAATGACATGTCCCAAAAACAGTTGAAAATAGTTTTAAACCACATTAAATAGCGTGCCAAAACGTGCCATAACATAGAAAGTTGCAAAAACGACCAAAAACACAATAATAATGCATGTCGAAAAAATGACCAAAAAAGCAAGGCTATAGTATGGCAAAAATGTCAAAAAATGACATGTCCCAAAAACATCTAAAAACTGATTAAAACTGTGTTAAATAGCGTGCTGAAACGCCCCATAGCATAGAAAGTTGCAAAAACAGCCAAAAACACCATAATTTGGCATGTCAAAAAAAATGACCCAAAAAGCAAGGCTATAGTATGGCAAAAATGTCAAAAAATGACATGTTCCAAAAACATCTAATAACTGATTAAAACTGTGTCAAATAGCGTGCTGAAACGCCCCATAGCATAGAAAGTTGCAAAAACAGCCAAAAACACCATAATTTGGCATGTCAAAAAAAATGACCCAAAAAGCAAGGCTATAGTATGGCAAAAATGTCAAAAAATGACATGTTCCAAAAACATCTAATAACTGATTAAAACTGTGTTAAATAGCGTGCTGGAACGCCCCATAGCATAGAAAGTTGCAAAAACAGCCAAAAACACCATAATTTGGTATGTCAAAAAAAATGACCCAAAAAGCAAGGCTATAGTATGGCAAAAATGTCAAAAAATGACGTCCCAAAAACAGTTGAAAATAGTTTTAAACCACATTAAATTGAGTGCCGAAACACGCCGTAGCATAGAAAGTTGCAAAAACGGCCAAAAACACCATAATTTGGCATGTCGAAAAAATGACCCAAAAAGCAAGGCTATAGTATGGCAAAAATGTCAAAAAATGACATGTCCCAAAAACAGTTGAAAATAGTTTTAAACCACATTAAATCGCGTGCCAAAACGTGCCATAACATAGAAAGTTGCAAAAACGACCAAAAACACAATAATAATGCATGTCGAAAAAATGACCAAAAAAGCAAGGCTATAGTATGGCAAAAATGTCAAAAAATGACATGTCCCAAAAACATCTAAAAACTGATTAAAACTGTGTTAAATAGCGTGCTGAAACGCCCCATAGCATAGAAAGTTGCAAAAACGGTTAAAAACACCATAATTTGGCATGTCGAAAAAAATGACCCAAAAAGCAAGGCTATAGTATGGCAAAAATGTCAAAAAAGACATGTCCCAAAAACAGTTGAAAATAGTTTTAAACCACATTAAATCGCGTGCCTAAACGCACCTTAGCATATAAAATTGCAAAAACGGCCAAAAACACCATAATAATGCATGTCGAAAAAATGACCCAAAAAGCAAGGCTATAGTATGGCAAAAATGTCAAAAAATGACGTCCCAAAAACAGTTGAAAATAGTTTTAAACCACATTAAATTGAGTGCCGAAACACGCCGTAGCATAGAAAGTTGCAAAAACGGCCAAAAACACCATAATTTGGCATGTCGAAAAAATGACCCAAAAAGCAAGGCTATAGTATGGCAAAAATGTCAAAAAATGACATGTCCCAAAAACAGTTGAAAATAGTTTTAAACCACATTAAATCGCGTGCCAAAACGTGCCATAACATAGAAAGTTGCAAAAACGACCAAAAACACAATAATAATGCATGTCGAAAAAATGACCAAAAAAGCAAGGCTATAGTATGGCAAAAATGTCAAAAAATGACATGTCCCAAAAACATCTAAAAACTGATTAAAACTGTGTTAAATAGCGTGCTGAAACGCCCCATAGCATAGAAAGTTGCAAAAACGGTTAAAAACACCATAATTTGGCATGTCGAAAAAAATGACCCAAAAAGCAAGGCTATAGTATGGCAAAAATGTCAAAAAAGACATGTCCCAAAAACAGTTGAAAATAGTTTTAAACCACATTAAATCGCGTGCCTAAACGCACCTTAGCATATAAAATTGCAAAAACGGCCAAAAACACCATAATAATGCATGTCGAAAAAATGACCCAAAAAGCAAGGCTATAGTATGGCAAAAATGTCAAAAATGACATGTCCCAAAAACATCTAAAAAGGGATTAAAACTCTGTTAAATAGCGTGCCAAAACGCGCCGTAGCATAGAAAATTGCAAAAACGGCCAAAAACACCATAATAATGCATGTCGAAAAAATTACCTAAAAAGCAAGGCTATAGTATGGCAAAAATGTCAAAAAATGACATGTTCCAAAAACATCTAATAACTGATTAAAACTGTGTTAAATAGCGTGCTGAAACGCCCCATAGCATAGAAAGTTGCAAAAACAGCCAAAAACACCATAATTTGGCATGTCAAAAAAAATGACCCAAAAAGCAAGGCTATAGTATGGCAAAAATGTCAAAAATGACATGTTCCAAAAACATCTAATAACTGATTAAAACTGTGTTAAATAGCGTGCTGAAACGCCCCATAGCATAGAAAGTTGCAAAAACAGCCAAAAACACCATAATTTGGTATGTCAAAAAAAATGACCCAAAAAGCAAGGCTATAGTATGGCAAAAATGTCAAAAAAGCTATGTCCCAAAAACAGTTGAAAATAGTTTTAAACCACGTTAAATAGCGTGCCTAAACGCGCTGTTGCATAGAAAGTTGCAAAAACGACCAAAAACACCATAATAATGCATGTCGAAAAAATGACCAAAAAAGCAAGGCTATAGTATGGCAAAAATGTCAAAAAATGACATGTCCCAAAAGCATCTAAAAACTGATTAAAACTGTGTTAAATAGCGTGCTGAAACGCCCCATAGCATAGAAAGTTGCAAAAACAGCCAAAAACACCATAATTTGGCATGTCAAAAAAAATGACCCAAAAAGCAAGGCTATAGTATGGCAAAAATGTCAAAAATGACATGTCCCAAAAACAGTTGAAAATAGTTTTAAACCACATTAAATCGTGTGCCAAAACGCGCCATAGCATAGAAAGTTGCAAAAACGACCAAAAAACACCATAATAATGCATGTCGAAAAAATGACCCAAAAAGCAAGGCTATAGTATGGCAAAAATGTCAAAAATGACATGTCCCAAAAACATCTAAAAACTGATTAAAACTCTGTTAAATAGCGTGCCAAAACGCGGCGTAGCATAGAAAATTGCAAAAACGGCCAAAAACACCATAATAATGCATGTCGAAAAAATGACCAAAAAAGCAAGGCTATAGTATGGCAAAAATGTCAAAAAATGACATGTTCCAAAAACATCTAATAACTGATTAAAACTGTGTTAAATAGCGTGCTGAAACGCCCCATAGCATAGAAAATTGCAAAAACAGCCAAAAACACCATAATTTGGCATGTCAAAAAAAATGACCCAAAAAGCAAGGCTATAGTATGGCAAAAATGTCAAAAAATGACATGTCCCAAAAACATCTAAAAACTGATTAAAACTGTGTTAAATAGCGTGCTGAAACGCCCCATAGCATAGAAAATTGCAAAAACAGCCAAAAACACCATAATTTGGCATGTCAAAAAAAATGACCCAAAAAGCAAGGCTATAGTATGGCAAAAATGTCAAAAAAGCTATGTCTCAAAAACAGTTGAAAATAGTTTTAAACCACATTAAATAGCGTGCCTAAACGCGCTGTTGCATAGAAAGTTGCAAAAACGACCAAAAACACCATAATAATGCATGTCGAAAAAATGACCAAAAAAGCAAGGCTATAGTATGGCAAAAATGTCAAAAATGACATGTCCCAAAAACATCTAAAAACTGATTAAAACTCTGTTAAATAGCGTGCCAAAACGCGCCGTAGCATAGAAAGTTGCAAAAACAGTTAAAAACACCATAATTTGGCATGTCGAAAAAAATGACCCAAAAAGCAAGGCTATAGTATGGCAAAAATGTCAAAAAATGACATGTTCCAAAAACATCTAATAACTGATTAAAACTGTGTTAAATAGCGTGCTGAAACGCCCCATAGCATAGAAAGTTGCAAAAACAGCCAAAAACACCATAATTTGGCATGTCAAAAAAAATGACCCAAAAAGCAAGGCTATAGTATGGCAAAAATGTCAAAAAATGACATGTTCCAAAAACATCTAATAACTGATTAAAACTGTGTTAAATAGCGTGCTGAAACGCCCCATAGCATAGAAAATTGCAAAAACAGCCAAAAACACCATAATTTGGCATGTCAAAAAAAATGACCCAAAAAGCAAGGCTATAGTATGGCAAAAATGTCAAAAAAGCTATGTCTCAAAAACAGTTGAAAATAGTTTTAAACCACATTAAATAGCGTGCCTAAACGCGCTGTTGCATAGAAAGTTCCAAAAACGACCAAAAACACCATAATAATGCATGTCGAAAAAATGACCAAAAAAGCAAGGCTATAGTATGGCAAAAATGTCAAAAAATGACATGTCCCAAAAACATCTAAAAACTGATTAAAACTGTGTTAAATAGCATGCTGAAACGCCCCATAGCATAGAAAGTTGCAAAAACGGTTAAAAACACCATAATTTGGCATGTCGAAAAAAATGACCCAAAAAGCAAGGCTATAGTATGGCAAAAATGTCAAAAAAGACATGTCCCAAAAACAGTTGAAAATAGTTTTAAACCACAACAAATCGCATGCCAAAACACGCCGTAGCATAGAAAATTGCAAAAACGGTTAAAAACACCATGATTTGGCATGTCGAAAAAATGACCAAAAAAGCAAGGCTATAGTATGGCAAAAATGTCAAAAATGACATGTCCCAAAAACATCTAAAAACTGATTAAAACTCTGTTAAATAGCGTGCCAAAACGTGCCGTAGCATAGAAAGTTGCAAAAACAGTTAAAAACACCATAATTTGGCATGTCGAAAAAAATGACCCAAAAAGCAAGGCTATAGTATGGCAAAAATGTCAAAAAATGACATGTTCCAAAAACATCTAATAACTGATTAAAACTGTGTTAAATAGCGTGCTGAAACGCCCCATAGCATAGAAAGTTGCAAAAACAGCCAAAAACACCATAATTTGGCATGTCAAAAAAAATGACCAAAAAAGCAAGGCTATAGTATGGCAAAAATGTCAAAAAATGACATGTCCCAAAAACATCTAAAAACTGATTAAAACTGTGTTAAATAGCGTGCTGAAACGCCCCATAGCATAGAAAGTTGCAAAAACGGTTAAAAACACCATAATTTGGCATGTCAAAAAAAATGACCCAAAAAGCAAGGCTATAGTATGGCAAAAATGTCAAAAAAGACATGTCTCAAAAACAGTTGAAAATAGTTTTAAACCACATTAAATAGCGTGCCTAAACGCGCCGTTGCATAGAAAGTTGCAAAAACGACCAAAAACACCATAATAATGCATGTCGAAAAAATGACCAAAAAACCAAGGCTATAGTATGGCAAAAATGTCAAAAAATGACATGTTCCAAAAACATCTAAAAACTGATTAAAACTGTGTTAAATAGCGTGCCAGAACGCCCCATAGCATAGAAAGTTGCAAAAACGGTTAAAAACACCATGATTTGGCATGTCGAAAAAAATGACCCAAAAAGCAAGGCTATAGTATGGCAAAAATGTCAAAAATGACATGTCCCAAAAACAGTTGAAAATAGTTTTAAACCACATTAAATTACGTGCCAAAACGTGTGGTAGCACACAAAGTTGCAAAAACAACCAAAAACACCATAATTTTGCAAGTTGAAAAAATGACCTGAAAAGCAAGGCTATAGTATGGCAAAAATGTCAAAAAATGACATGTCCCAAAAACATGTAAAAACTGATTAAAACTGTGTTAAATGGCATGCTGAAACGCGCCATATCATAGAAAGTTGCAAAAATAATTAAAAACACCATAATTTGGTATGTCGAAAAAATGACCAAAAAAGCAAGGCTATAGTATGGCAAAAATGTCAAAAAATGACATGTCCCAAAAACAGCTGAAAAAAGCTTTAAATCTCATTAAATAGCGTGCTGAGACACGCCATAGCATAGAAAGTTGCAAAAACGGCCAAAAACACCATAATTTGGCATGTCGAAAAAATGACCCAAAAAGCAAGGCTATAGTATGGCAAAAATGTCAAAAAAGACTTGTCGCAAAAACAGCTGAAAATAGTTCTAAACCACATTAAATTGCGTGCCAAAACACGTGGTAGCATACGAAGTTGCAAAAACGGTTAAAAACACCATAATTCGGCATGTCGAAAAAATGACCAAAAAAAGCAAGGCTATAGTATGGCAAAAATGTCAAAAAATGACATGTCCCAAAAACAGCTGAAAAAAGCTTTAAATCTCATTAAATAGCGTGCTGAGACACGCCATAGCATAGAAAGTTGCAAAAACGGCCAAAAACACCATAATTTGGCATGTCGAAAAAATGACCCAAAAAGCAAGGCTATAGTATGGCAAAAATGTCAAAAAATGACATGTCCCAAAAACATCTAAAAACTGATTAAAACTGTGTTAAATGGCGTGCTGAAACGCACCATATCATAGAAAGTTGCAAAAACGTCCAAAAACACCATAATTTTGCATGTCGAAAAAATGACCCAAAAAGCAAGGCTATAGTATGGCAAAAATGTGAAAAAATGACATGTTCCAAAAACATCTAAAAACTGATTAAAACAGTGGTAAATAGCGTGCCAGAACGTGCCATATCATAGAAAGTTGCAAAAACAGTTAAAAACACCATAATTTGGCATGTTGAAAAAATGACCCAAAAAGCAAGGCTATAGTATGGCAAAAATGTAAAAAAATGACATGTCCCAAAAACAGCTGAAAATAGTTCTAAACCACATTAAATCACGTGCCAAAATGTGCCGTAGCATAGAAAGTTGCAACAACAGTTAAAAACACCATAATTTGGCCTGTTGAAAAAAAATGAACAAAAAAGCAAGGCTATAGTATGGCAAAAATGTCAACAAATGACATGTCCCAAAAACAGCTGAAAATAGCTTTAAACTACATTAAATAGCGTGCCGAAACGCGCCATAGCATAGAAAGTTGCAAAAATGACCAAAAACACCATAATTTGGCATGTCGAAAAAATGACCCAAAAAGCAAGGCTATAGTATGGCAAAAATGTCAAAAAATGACATGTCCCAAAAACAGTTGAAAATAGCTTTAAACCACATTAAATAGCGTGCCGAAATCGTATAGAATACTGAAACGCTAAGAATTTTGGCTGTGGTGGAGTTTTCTTATGCAATCCCCTTGTTGAGAGAATAAAAAATACTCAGAATACAACCAAGTTTCAAGTTTAAATATTTATTAAAGATGATAAATCAAACAGAGAAATGCCATTCAGCTTAGTAGGGACAAGGTTCACACACCAAGGGCCAGCTCCGAAGTGCGAAAACCTCCAGCGTAGAGCAGGCTCTTCTGTTCATTGACCAAGCATACAACGGTGGTGGGTGATCATGTAGGCATCGATCTGTTTCATCCAAAGTAAACGACATTGTCCCCCTCTGCCCACAGCTGCATGGACATATGTGAATGTAGACAGTTGGGTAGCATGTTGTTAAAACTGTAGAAAAGTACCTAACTGTTGAATACAGCTTTAAAATAAGGACAAACTCCTAATAAGACAATTTCCATTACATTAACATGTAGAAAAGACATCTCAAAACAACGTATTATACCTTGTCGAGATACGTCATAGCATAACATGTTCAAAACATAGCCCAAAACATCATAAAATAGCATGTCAAACAAAAGGTAAAAAAACAACTAGTATAGTATGTGGAAAAACATTAAATTTTGAAATGCCCAAAAAACAGATAAAAACAACATCGCTTGTCAAGACGTGTCATATTATACAAAATGGGAAAAAAAGGCCAATAATGTCATATTTAAGCATGTCCAAAAAATGCCTGACAACAACATATAACTTTTAGAGTATACAGAGTGGCATAATTGGCAAAAATGCCATAATTAAACATGTTAAACATGTTGAAAAAAACCCAAAACTGCATAATTCAGGCATAATAATATGGCATGTCGAAAAAAGGACCCAAAAAGCAAGGCTATAGTATGGCAAAAATTTCAAAAAATTACATGTCCCAAAAAACATCTAAAAACAGATTAAAACTGAGGTAAATAGCGTGCCGAAACGTGCCATATCATAGACAGTTGCAAAAACGGTTAAAAACACCATAATTTGGCATGTCGAAAAAAATGACCAATAAAGCAAGGCTATAGTATGGCAAAAATGTCAAAAAAGACATGTCCCAAAAACAGTTGAAAATAGTTTTAAACCACATTAAATCGCATGCCAAAACACGCCATAGCATAGAAAGTTGCAAAAACGACCAAAAACACCATAATAACGCATGTTGAAAAAATGACCCAAAAAGCAAGGCTATAGTATGGCAAAAATGTCAAAAATGACATGTCCCAAAAACATCTAAAAACTGATTAAAACTGTGTTAAATAGCGTGCTGAAACGCCCCATAGCATAGAAAGTTGCAAAAACAGTTAAAAACACCATAATTTGGCATGTCGAAAAAATGACCCAAAAAGCAAGGCTATAGTATGGCAAAAATGTCAAAAAAGACATGTCCCAAAAACAGTTGAAAATAGTTTTAAACCACATTAAATTGCGTGCCAAAACGCGCCATAGCATAGAAAGTTGCAAAAACGACCAAAAACACCATAATTTGGCATGTCGAAAAAATGACCCAAAAAGCAAGGCTATAGTATGGTAAGAAAATGTCAAAAATGACATGTCCCAAAAACATCTAAAAACTGATTAAAACTCTGTTAAATAGCGTGTCGAAACGTGCCATATCATAAAAAGTTGCAAAAACAGTTAAAAACACCATAATAATGCATGTCGAAAAAATGACCAATAAAGCAAGGCTATAGTATGGCAAAAATGTCAAAAAATGACATGTCCCAAAAACAGTTGAAAATAGTTTTAAACCACATTAAATTGAGTGCCGAAACACGCCGTAGCATAGAAAGTTGCAAAAACGGCCAAAAACACCATAATTTGGCATGTCAAAAAAATGACCCAAAAAGCAAGGCTATAGTATGGCAAAAATGTCAAAAATGACATGTCCCAAAAACATCTAAAAACTGATTAAAACTCTGTTAAATAGCGTGCCGAAACGTGCCATATCATAAAAAGTTGCAAAAACGGTTAAAAACACCATAATTTGGCATTTCGAAAAATGACCAAAAAAGCAAGGCTATAGTATGGCAAAAATGTCAAAAATGACATCTCCCAAAAACATCTAAAAACTGATTAAAACTGTGTTAAATAGCGTGCTGAAACGCCCCATAGCATAGAAAGTTGCAAAAACGATTAAAAACACCATAATTTGGCATGTCGAAAAAAATGACCCAAAAAGCAAGGCTATAGTATGGCAAAAATGTCAAAAAAGACATGTCCCAAAAACAGTTGAAAATAGTTTTAAACCACATTAAATCGCGTGCCAAAACGCGCCGTAGCATAGAAAATTGCAAAAACGGCCAAAAACACCATAATAATGCATGTCGAAAAAATGACCAATAAAGCAAGGCTATAGTATGGCAAAAATGTCAAAAATGACATGTCCCAAAAACATCTAAAAACTGATTAAAACTCTGTTAAATAGCGTGCCGAAACGCGCTGTAGCATAGAAAGTTGCAAAAACGACCAAAAACACCACAATAATGCATGTCGAAAAAATGACCAAAAAAGCAAGGCTATAGTATGGCAAAAATGTCAAAAAAAGACATGTCCCAAAAACAGTTGAAAATAGTTTTAAACCACATTAAATCGTGTGCCAAAACGCGCCATAGCATAGAAAGTTGCAAAAACAACCAAAAACACCATAATAATGCATGTCGAAAAAATGACCTAAAAAGCAAGGCTATAGTATGGCAAAAATGTCAAAAAATGACATGTTCCAAAAACATCTAAAAACTGATTAAAACTGTGTTAAATAGCGTGCTGAAACGCCCCATAGCATAGAAAGTTGCAAAAACGGTTAAAAACACCATAATTTGGCATGTCGAAAAAAATGACCCAAAAAGCAAGGCTATAGTATGGCAAAAATGTCAAAAAATGACATGTCCCAAAAACAGCTGAAAATGGTTTTAAATCTCATTAAATACCATGCCGAAACGCGCCATAGCATAGAAAGTTGCAACAACGGCCAAAAACACCATAATAATGCATGTCGAAAAAATGACCTAAAAAGCAAGGCTATAGTATGGCAAAAATGTCAAAAAATGACATGTTCCAAAAACATCTAAAAACTGATTAAAACTGTGTTAAATAGCGTGCTGAAACGCCCCATAGCATAGAAAGTTGCAAAAACGGTTAAAAACACCATAATTTGGCATGTCGAAAAAAATGACCCAAAAAGCAAGGCTATAGTATGGCAAAAATGTCAAAAAATGACATGTCCCAAAAACAGCTGAAAATGGTTTTAAATCTCATTAAATACCATGCCGAAACGCGCCATAGCATAGAAAGTTGCAACAACGGCCAAAAACACCATAATCTTGCATGTCGAAAAAATGACCCAAAAAGCAAGGCTATAGTATGGCAAAAATGTCAAAAAATGACATGTCGCAAAAACATCTAAAAACTGATTAAAACAGTGGTAAATAGCGTGCCGAAACGTGCCATATCATAGAAAGTTGCAAAAACGGTTAAAAACACCATAATTTGGCATGTCGAAAAAATGACCCAAAAAGCAAGGCTATAGTATGGCAAAAGTGTCAAAAAATGACATGTCCCAAAAACAGTTGAAAATAGTTTTAAACCACATTAAATCGTGTGCCAAAACGCGCCATAACATAGAAAGTTGCAAACGACCAAAAAACACCATAATAATGCATGTCGAAAAAATGACCTAAAAAGCAAGGCTATAGTATGGCAAAAATGTCAAAAAAGACATGTCCCAAAAACAGTTGAAAATAGTTTTAAACCACATTAAATTGCGTGCCAAAACGCGCCATAGCATAGAAAGTTGCAAAAACGACCAAAAACACCATAATTTGGCATGTCGAAAAAATGACCCAAAAAGCAAGGCTATAGTATAGTAAGAAAATGTCAAAAATGACATGTCCCAAAAACATCTAAAAACTGATTAAAACTCTGTTAAATAAGCGTGTAAAGCGTGCCATATCATAAAAAGTTGCAAAAACGGTTAAAAACACCATAATAATGCATGTCGAAAAAATGACCAATAAAGCAAGGCTATAGTATGGCAAAAATGTCAAAAAATGACATGTCCCAAAAACAGCTGAAAATGGTTTTAAATCTCATTAAATACCATGCCGAAACGCGCCATAGCATAGAAAGTTGCAACAACAGCCAAAAACACCATAATCTTGCATGTCGAAAAAATGACCCAAAAAGCAAGGCTATAGTATGGCAAAAATGTCAAAAAAGACATGTCCCAAAAACAGTTGAAAATAGTTTTAAACCACATTAAATCGTGTGCCAAAACGCGCCATAGCATAGAAAGTTGCAAAAACAACCAAAAACACCATAATAATGCATGTCGAAAAAATGACCTAAAAAGCAAGGCTATAGTATGGCAAAAATGTCAAAAATGACATGTCCCAAAAACATCTAAAAACTGATTAAAACTCTGTTAAATAGCGTGCCGAAACGTGCCATATCATAAAAAGTTGCAAAAACGGTTAAAAACACCATAATTTGGCATTTCGAAAAATGACCAAAAAAGCAAGGCTATAGTATGGCAAAAATGTCAAAAATGACATGTCCCAAAAACATCTAAAAACTGATTAAAACTCTGTTAAATAGCGTGCCGAAACGCGCTGTAGCATAGAAAGTTGCAAAAACGACCAAAAACACCACAATAATGCATGTCGAAAAAATGACCAAAAAAGCAAGGCTATAGTATGGCAAAAATGTCAAAAAATGACATGTTCCAAAAACAGCTGAAAATGGTTTTAAATCTCATTAAATACCATGCCGAAACGCGCCATAGCATAGAAAGTTGCAACAACGGCCAAAAACACCATAATCTTGCATGTTGAAAAAATGACCCAAAAAGCAAGGCTATAGTATGGCAAAAATGTCAAAAAATGACATGTCGCAAAAACATCTAAAAACTGATTAAAACAGTGGTAAATAGCGTGCCGAAACGTGCCATATCATAGAAAGTTGCAAAAACGGTTAAAAACACCATAATTTGGCATGTCGAAAAAATGACCCAAAAAGCAAGGCTATAGTATGGCAAAAGTGTCAAAAAATGACATGTCCCAAAAACAGTTGAAAATAGTTTTAAACCACATTAAATCGTGTGCCAAAACGCGCCATAACATAGAAAGTTGCAAACGACCAAAAAACACCATAATAATGCATGTCGAAAAAATGACCTAAAAAGCAAGGCTATAGTATGGCAAAAATGTCAAAAATGACATGTCCCAAAAACATCTAAAAACTGATTAAAACTGTGTTAAATAGCGTGCTGAAACGCCCCATAGCATAGAAAGTTGCAAAAACAGTTAAAAACACCATAATTTGGCATGTCGAAAAAATGACCAAAAAAGCAAGGCTATAGTATGGCAAAAATGTCAAAAAAGACATGTCCCAAAAACAGTTGAAAATAGTTTTAAACCACATTAAATTGCGTGCCAAAACGCGCCATAGCATAGAAAGTTGCAAAAACGACCAAAAACACCATAATTTGGCATGTCGAAAAAATGACCCAAAAAGCAAGGCTATAGTATAGTAAGAAAATGTCAAAAATGACATGTCCCAAAAACATCTAAAAACTGATTAAAACTCTGTTAAATAGCGTGTCGAAACGTGCCATATCATAAAAAGTTGCAAAAACGGTTAAAAACACCATAATAATGCATGTCGAAAAAATGACCAATAAAGCAAGGCTATAGTATGGCAAAAATGTCAAAAAATGACATGTCCCAAAAACAGCTGAAAATGGTTTTAAATCTCATTAAATACCATGCCGAAACGCGCCATAGCATAGAAAGTTGCAACAACAGCCAAAAACACCATAATCTTGCATGTCGAAAAAATGACCCAAAAAGCAAGGCTATAGTATGGCAAAAATGTCAAAAAAGACATGTCCCAAAAACAGTTGAAAATAGTTTTAAACCACATTAAATCGTGTGCCAAAACGCGCCATAGCATAGAAAGTTGCAAAAACAACCAAAAACACCATAATAATGCATGTCGAAAAAATGACCTAAAAAGCAAGGCTATAGTATGGCAAAAATGTCAAAAATGACATGTCCCAAAAACATCTAAAAACTGATTAAAACTCTGTTAAATAAGCGTGCAAAGCGTGCCATATCAAAAAAAGTTGCAAAAACGGTTAAAAACACCATAATTTGGCATTTCGAAAAATGACCAAAAAAGCAAGGCTATAGTATGGCAAAAATGTCAAAAATGACATGTCCCAAAAACATCTAAAAACTGATTAAAACTCTGTTAAATAGCGTGCCGAAACGCGCTGTAGAATAGAAAGTTGCAAAAACGACCAAAAACACCACAATAATGCATGTCGAAAAAATGACCAAAAAAGCAAGGCTATAGTATGGCAAAAATGTCAAAAAATGACATGTTCCAAAAACAGCTGAAAATGGTTTTAAATCTCATTAAATACCATGCCGAAACGCGCCATAGCATAGAAAGTTGCAACAACGGCCAAAAACACCATAATCTTGCATGTTGAAAAAATGACCCAAAAAGCAAGGCTATAGTATGGCAAAAATGTCAAAAAATGACATGTCGCAAAAACATCTAAAAACTGATTAAAACAGTGGTAAATAGCGTGCCGAAACGTGCCATATCATAGAAAGTTGCAAAAACGGTTAAAAACACCATAATTTGGCATGTCGAAAAAATGACCCAAAAGGCAAGGCTATAGTATGGCAAAAGTGTCAAAAAATGACATGTCCCAAAAACAGTTGAAAATAGTTTTAAACCACATTAAATCGTGTGCCAAAACGCGCCATAACATAGAAAGTTGCAAACGACCAAAAAACACCATAATAATGCATGTCGAAAAAATGACCTAAAAAGCAAGGCTATAGTATGGCAAAAATGTCAAAAATGACATGTCCCAAAAACATCTAAAAACTGATTAAAACTCTGTTAAATAGCGTGCCGAAACGCGCTGTAGCATAGAAAGTTGCAAAAACGACCAAAAACACCACAATAATGCATGTCGAAAAAATGACCAAAAAAGCAAGGCTATAGTATGGCAAAAATGTCAAAAAATGACATGTTCCAAAAACATCTAAAAACTGATTAAAACTGTGTTAATTAGCGTGCCGGAACGCGCCATAGCATAGAAAGTTGCAAAAATGGTTAAAAACACCATAATTTGGCATGTCGAAAAAAATGACCCAAAAAGCAAGGCTATGGCAAAAATGTCAAAAAAGACATGTCCCAAAAACAGTTGAAAATAGTTTTAAACCACATTAAATCGTGTGCCAAAACGCGCCATAGCATAGAAAGTTGCAAAAACAACCAAAAACACCATAATAATGCATGTCGAAAAAATGACCCAAAAAGCAAGGCTATAGTATGGCAAAAATGTCAAAAATGACATGTCCCAAAAACATCTAAAAACTGATTAAAACTCTGTTAAATAGCGTGCCGAAACGCGCCGTAGCATAGAAAATTGCAAAAACGGTTAAAAACACCATAATAATGCATGTCGAAAAAATGACCAAAAAAGCAAGGCTATAGTATGGCAAAAATGTCAAAAAAGACATGTCCCAAAAACAGTTGAAAATAGTTTTAAACCACATTAAATTGAGTGCCAAAACGCGCCATAGCATAGAAAATTGCAAAAACAGCCAAAAACACCATAATTTTGCATGTCGAAAAAAATGACCAAAGAAGCAAGGCTATAGTATGACAAAAATGTCAAAAAATGACATGTCCCAAAAACAGCTGAAAATAGCTTTAAACCACTTTAAATAGTATAACAAGAAATGCCATAGTATAGACAGTTGCAAAAATGGATAAAAACACTATAATCTTGCATGTCGAGAAAATGACCCAAAAAGCAAGGCTATAGTATGGCAAAAATGTCCCAAAAACAGCTGAAAATAACATCTTATTTGGTTTTGGTAATGTCAGACATTTAGCGGGCGTAAATCGATGATGCTAATTTGCAGTCATGAATTACGCTGTCGCCTGTTCTGCTGTCGCCTGTTGCCATGGCTTCACTCAATACTGGAGCAATTCCAAAAATTGTTGTTCCCATTCGTAACTCAGACATAAAAACACTTGGGAACTTTAACTGTGATATAACAGTTTATACTCATAGTATCTAACATTCAAACGTTTTGTTTCAGGGAAGAAGAAGAGGATAAACTCATGGAAGCCATGCTTAAGAAAAAAGGTAAATTCTTCACTCACTTTGTTATCTTTTCTGATTTTTTCTCTATTTTAACGTCCTTTTCTGTCTTAATTTTCATCCTCATTAGACTTCCACAAGGAAGCGGCGGACATTGACCAGCAGAAGAAAAAAGGAGCAAAGTTCAAACCCATTAAGGTGCTCAAGCGGCTAAGCCATAAAGGAGAACCGGGGAAGAGCCACAGCCCGCGCAAGGAGAAATCACCATAGCAACGATCCGTTCCCCTCTAAGAGGATACGAGACGATTTTAACAAGACTAAGGAAAATATGAAAGATTTAAGAAAAGAAGATGAGGTCTCCTTCAGCTGTTTCGTTAATGACTCAGAATCGACTCCCCGCTCACATTTTACTTGATGCTTTTCCAAAAAGTCTCTGCGGTGACTATTTTCAGTTGCCTTCGTGTGTTTTAAAGAAACGATATAAAACCGTTTTTAAGAGCCGACGTGTGTGCGAGCTCTGACCTCTGAAGCTAGTCGAGTGTAGAGTAGGTTTCTTAATTTCTGCACTGATTTGTCCCGTGTTGCTTCCCTTTCTTTTATCACGGCACAGCAACGGTGTGACCGATGAGTTTTAGCGAAATCAGTCGGAATTAAGTCGATCCCGATATCTGAGTTTTTAATCTGTTTTTGACGTACGCTCGATGGATATCCGTATCTTTTGATTCCAAAGTTAAGCAGCTGGATATCTGAAGAGTTTTCGTGTCGTGTCTGGTTTGAGCCTGCGGTACGTTTTTTTAAGATGAGCTCCGCTTTAATTCTCGCAACATCTACCCCTGAAATGCTTTATCGACAACGGATATCTTAGCTCTCCTAGCTGCTACGTTATGACTGTTCATTGTTTCCTTTGCTTTTTAGTTTCCTCACTCCTTCCTCTCTGCGGCGGCGTCATTTTTGTAAATGCATTTCATAAAAGATGCAGATGAACATAGTGTTAACGGATTTGTTTGGGAGACTCAAAATCAGATTAATTTAGAAAATGTGAGGTCTGGAGGAGAGCATTATAGACTGTCAGTATGAAAGGTCATACATGCAATAATTAAAACTTAGAAAAAGCAGATAAACAGTATTTTAACAACTGTAGCGAATACCAGCTTATAGCAGTTTTAACATTTGGGGAAAACCTAAATATGCAATCATTAATTTAGATTTTACTACGCCTCTGTGTATGTTTCCATGTTTTGCCTTAAAAGTGGATAGAAAAAACGTGTTAATATTGTTTGTACGAGTGCCATTTATTTAATTTCATACGTGGATGAGTGTCAATTGTTGGAGCTAACGTAAATGTCGGTATGTTTACTCACGCTCTTCCTGTTCTGTCAGTTAGACTGTCTGTTTGTCCTCCATTTAAAATGGTAATCTGTCGTGTCTGTGTCTCCGCTCTGTGCCTGTCTTCCTGCGTGGCTGAAACCAAGGGCTTCTGTAGCAGGATTAAACAAAATACTGACACTGGAAGGCAGAGAAATAAAATAACTTAATACAAGCAGTTCATGTTTCTTGTCAAGTTTATACATTTATTATCTGAGTTTGAATTTTGTTGTTTACACCTGATCTCCAAGTGCTCAGTCAGAGACAGGAAGTCTCTGTCCTGTCTCTTTCATGTCCATCCTTTCATGTGCAGTCGCTCCGTTCCTCTCAGGTGTCACTGAATCCGTCTCAGGACTTCGGGTCTTCTGCAGCAGCTGCAGCTCTCGGATCCTCTGTTCACAGAGACGAGACAAAGATCAGGCTTTTGCTTTTGTGCCTCACGGACTCGTGAGGAAACACAATCTTAAAATCGGTGCAGTGATGTCTGAAACGTTATGTAAAGAATACAGAGACAGACCCTTTTGTCAAGAGTTTTTTATGTAATACATTTTTGATGACATTAGGTATTCTGATTTTTTTTATGACATACAATTCTGTCACTTTTTGAGAGATACTATACAATGGCTGTGTGATACTATGAAACCATAGTATAACTATACTATAACTAACTATACTATTGACTACTGACATTTTTAACGCGTCTTTATGACACACAACACTGACACTACTGAGTAATGTTTGTCACATTTAAACTTAGATACCATCTAATGGATTTTTTAAGATAGAATGTATTTTTCTTTTTCTTAACAACATACTTTACGCTATGATGTTTTTAACAATTTTTGGACTATACTGTGACATTTTTCATTATTTTTGGACAACATATTATAATACAACCTTTTTGATGAATTTTCTCAATATACTAGAACGTTGTTAATGATTTGGGGACGACAGACTATATTGTGACCTTTTTTATAATTTTTCGACATTTTCCACGATTTTTGGACCACATACAATACTGTGACATTCATGATTTTTGGACAACATAGTCGACTATGACGTTTTTCATTTTGTTTGGATGACAAACTTTACTACAACGTTTTTCATAATTTGGGGAAGACATACTATGCTATGACGTTTTTCAAGAGTTTTGGATGACTTACTGTACTATGATGTTTTTCACGATTTTTTTCGACGTTTTCCATGATTTTTGGGCGATATTCTTCACTATGATGTTTTTCAGAAGTTCTGGACATCTTTCATGATTGGTGGACTTTTGTTATGATTTTTGGACGACATGCTATACCATGTTTTTTCATTATTTTTGTCATACATACTCTACTCGTTTTTCGAAATTTTCTGATGTTTTCCATGATTTTTGGACGACATACAATTCTATGACGTTTTTCATGATTTTTTGGGGAAATAATATACTATATAATAAGACACTCATCATAGTGTTTAAAAGAACATCTCACTAAACATACACACAAAAACAATGAAGTTAAAACCCCTGTGTTACCAAAAGATTTTTCAAAACTCAGGACATCAAAATATACTCATTCAGGCCAACATGAGAGCCTTCTGTTGTTTACCTGGGATATCTCAGTGTTGATGACAGCGATGAAGTTTGACTCCTGGCCCAGAGACGCCATATCTGCCAGAAACTGTCTTCTCTCCTCTATTTCATCCAGAACTACAAACGAAAGACGTTAATATTAGACTATTTATAGAAGCACTGGAAATATTTAGTCACGAAAGTAGCACAGAGCAGAATTTGCTTTGGGCTGAAAGAGACCGTGAAAGTGCTGGAAACATCTTTTCATAGGTTTTGCTCTCTTAGACAAAACCAATGAATTCAAATGTTTCCGTTCAGGTTGTAATGGAAACATTTCCCCTCTGTAACAACAGTTGGTGTAACTCTAGTACATCATCTGTCTGTGGACCGTCAGCCTCACCTTCCTGATAGCGGTCTTTTTCCTCTGACACTTCTGGGTTCTGACATGCAGGAACGTTTTTGGAGGATGCAGCAGCGGGTTCTTCTTTTCCCGTTGCCAATATACTCTGAAGCCTCCTCTTGTCTTTCTCCAAGTCTCCTGAGGTAAAACGAAAACAAATGAAAAGAAAGGTTCTGAGGATGCAGAAGGTAAAACAAAAATGGCTACTCATATTTACTGACTGTTTGCAATATAGGCCTGTATGGAAATCGAAAACCAGTTCCAGTTCAGAACAGGATCCAAACTGGAATCTGAATCGTGCGCCTCAGAGCTTATCATTTTCTTTCACTGATGCTGGTATACTTTGCTTAAAGTTACACGTTGCAAAACACTGACGCCAAACTCGTGCTTATGCTGCTGAAAACTTGCAACAGGGAGGTCCAAACTGTGGCATCGTTTCACCAAAAAAAATAACAATGCCGCTGGTAAATTCTATAAAATGATCGATAAGGCCTTTAAAACCTATGCAAGTTAGCTTGATTTCTTTGAGAAACAAAAGAAGGCGGCATTGAGCAACTTAAAAAGAAGTTACTCAAAAATTAGCAAGAAATTAGTTAGTAGAACAAAAAAATAACTGAAAATTTTTCAAAAAATTTAAGATGAAAAAAAAAAGAAATCCTGAAAAGGTCTTTAAAAAATATAATTCTTTAAAAATAATAAGAAATGTATGATTATTATCATTATAAATATATTTTTTCCTAATCTGTTTCTACACTCTGTTCTGACGGAGAAAATAAAGGCGTTATGTTGATGCTAAAACCTGTTAAGACGTACTTTTTTTCCCCACACAGAATCAGCCAAGAAAACTGAAAAAGAAATGGACCAATAACCAGCAGGGCCAGGCAAAATAAAAAGATCATTTTATGAGACAATATATCATTTTAGATAATGGATATTGTTATACTGCGATATGGAATAAATGCTTTTGTTTTTTCTTAAATTTTAAAGGGTGCATTACTGTAAACTCAACTTTGTGGACAGTTCTACTTGTTTTAATACTTGCCTTTACCCGTTTGGTCTTTATATCTACACAATTAATGATTATTGATAAAATGGAATTTGGTTAATATTTTTTTAAAGTACCAACAGTCATTCCAACAATATTGTCATAACAAAGAGGTTATTTGGTAAAAAAATAAATAAAATAAATACATTTATGTTCAATTCTGTCTCCCACTTCCAGCATTAATGAAGTACTTCTGAGGAGATGTATGGCCTAAAAATATCGCAGTATAATTTTCGGCCCACATCACCCTGCCTTAATAAGCAGACTTGATAAGGACGCTGATATCGATAAAGTCTTATCAGTTCTCATCCCTGTAGGCCTGTCAAAGCACTTCAGTGCAGACCTAATGACGGTTTTTCAGCTTCAAGAACGTACTTATTGGACCAGGAATGAACTTCTCTCTGACGTAGCTGTTCCCAGCGCGACAAGACTCAGCGGAGCGTCTCTGAGTCCTGCCTGGCAGGCATCTCTGGTAAGATTTAGGCTGAGAGGGAGAAGCTGAGGATGTTGGGTCAGAGGTCGAGGGTAAAGCGGCTCTGTCTGCGGGAGAGAAGTGGAGAAAGAGCTTTTGATGTTGCTAAATGTGTCACAACAAAAAAATTGGAGGGTCCCTATTTTTATCTTTGAGTCACAATATGATAATCTGGATTTTTTTTTTGTAATTCTATTTTAACTGATTTATGTGAACGGACAAAAACAAAATACACAACCAAATTAACATGAAGACATATAACAATAAATAAATAAATAAATTTAAAAAAAAATAAAATAAAAAGAAGCGGGTAGAAAATAATAAAATCAGGCCAGAAAATAAGTAAAGGGCAAATAAAAAAAACATTCTGTAGACAAGGACACTAGATCAAAACATACACATGTGGACAATGGGTGGCTACTGGTTACACTACAGTGTGTTTGTGGTACTTGCTGACACAAAGTCGGGCCTGATACTTGAAACATACACTATCCTATACACTGTCCAGCTTTCTATGAAGGTATCCTTCTGGGTTCCGAAATTAAGTAACTCTCCATTACATAAATACTGTATATTACATCAATCCATACGTCAGCACTGGGCATTTCTTATTTCAGCCACTTCTTGGTTAGCGATTTCTTTCTCTCAGCAGTTATTTATCCTTTTTTTCTCAATGAGTTTCTTGAAGCTAACCAGATACATCAGGTCAAAGTTGGAAGTAATTTTGATTGAAAAAACAATTTAGCATGAATTTTAGTCCAAAAAGGAACATAATTCTTAACATCATATGCTGAGTTTTGCAAACGTCTCTACCTTATGTCTTTGTATTATGATACAATAGTATCACACAACCTTCACCTTAGGCCATAACCTCTCATCCAGAGATCTTAAACTTACTCTTGAGGCCTTTGTTGAGCTGTTTTCTCTGCTGGCTGGTGAGTCGTGCTTCCTGCATCATTACTGGACACCAGGAGAGAAAAAATGATTAAAATTTCAAAACACAAGCCTACACACACTTGTATGTACCCAGACATGCACACACCGTCAACCCCTATATGTCATAGTATAGCATGTCGTCCAAAATAGCTCAAAAAAGGAATTGTATAATGTACTGATGATCAAAAACATCATAAAAAAAGTCATAGTCCAAAACAGCAAAAAAATAGTATGTTATGTCATTTAAAATATAAAAAATCATAGTATAGTGTCATTCAAAAAAATATTCTAAAAAAAAGAAATTGTATAGTATTTAATTCAATTAAAAAAATCAAACAAGTTAATATATCATTTAAAAAAAATCACATAAAACTCATAGTATAGTATGTCTTTCAAAAAAGATATAAAAACATCATAGTAGAGTATGTTGATCAAAGAAACTATTTTAAAAAATCAAGTTTAGTATGCTGTTAAAATAAAGACGAGACAAGCACACATCGCCAACTTCTAAATGTGTTTCGTGATCACACCAAACTATCCACGCTAGAGTATAAAGTGCATCATCATCGTCTCACTTCTCAGCATGTCCTGGGTCTCCTTGCTGTGCTGGATGGGTCTCGGGTTGTTCCACAGTCCTCCTCTGACGTCTCTGCTCTGTGAGGAGGCGTCCATCTGCAACGTCAAAGACACACAAAGACACAACATCAGCCATCTCTGTTGCAGCTCCGATTTCATTAGTGCACTTGAACAAATCTCTATCAGGGATGCAGGCTGTGGTGATGATGTCATCACGGTTAAACACTGAGGGGGGAGATGGGTCAGCTACTCAGGTCATGTGACTTCACGCCAACATTCAAAAATATAACCATCATTGGTATCAAAATCCAAAATGTAATCCTACATGATCAAAGTTTAAATGGCCATGACGTATGTTGTGGTTTTTTCATGTTTATTATATTTTGAGGAGAATTTTGTTTTAGAAAAAATGTTTTAAGGATGATTTTATATGTCCTTGTTGAAAAAAAATTATTTGAATGATCACAACTTTGATAATTAGATATCCTGGAGGATACATTGCCCAGATGAGGGTATAACACCAGCAATAATTATTCACAGATATGCTTATGTTTTTTTCTACAGCTAATCAATAATATAAGGTGTGAAACACTGATTGGTATTTATTTTTTATTCTTTTTGTTTTTCTACCTGATGGCTGCTCACTTCACCAGACAGATTCCTCACTCCAATAGCCAAAACTATCAATGACATGATGGTGATGGTGTAGGAGCAGATGGTGAAAATGATCAAATAAAAACTGGAATTAAATGTTTTGTTTTCGCATTTAAAAGGTCCTTGTTTATTCAAAGTCTAGATTTATGCCAAGTGTTCAAACCACACTGTATGTAAATACCCACTGTTATGGGTTTTTTCACTTTTTTAAAACGTATCATGCATAACATAAAAGATCATAGTAAATTAACTTGACAAAATATTTAAGTTAGTATTTGAACTATTGAATAAAGAGGAAAGTGTTGAATTTACACACTAAATGAGCAATGTATCTTGGCAGAGATGCCACTTTCTACCTCAAAACACTTCAGAGGTAAAGTTTGTATTTTTTTACTTAATTCAAAGAGGAAAAAATAAATATCAAGTAACCAAATAAATGAAGAGTAAGCCGTGTAAACACCCGATGATTGTTGCTAACGGTGGCTAACAATAACAGTGGTACGTCATAAGAAAAGAAAAAGAGGCTAAGTTGGTGACTCTACATGAAATAAATATGAAATGAAAGGATATCAGCTAATAAAAACTACAAAAACTTACACCAACACGTCTTTTCTTACCGCAGGTCCTTAGTAAACACGTTAGCTGGCGGCTAATTTCAGCTGTTAGATAGCAGCAGTGTGTTGCTATAGCAACCGAGTGGCAACAAGCACTTCCGTTCAAGAGCAGAAAAATGATAGGCCTTTTTAAAAAAAAAAAAAATCTCAATGTTACACTGACATAAACACTTAAATACACACACTTAAACACATAATAATTGTGAAGTTCGTTTATTTTTCTTTAATTTTTTTAATGTAGAATTCTTCTGAACCCAGAGGCGCGTGGACAGCATCAGACCACTAGATGGAGACAAAGAGATCGTTTTGTTAGTGTTGACACTTTCCATCAGTTAATATTGATCATGTGAAATTAAAGTATAAATAAATAAATAAATAAATAAATAAATAAAGACTTCTTTCAATTTAATTTAATTAATACTACCGTAATGTTTTCCTTTACTTACAGCACAATGCTCATTATAAATTCATATCACATGGCTTACCCAAAAGGGACTACCAAATTAATAGATATTAATTTTCTGTGTAAAGAAAACTGACCCAGGTCCCTCATATTAAAGTTGGAGGTTTTGCAGGCATAACCTAACAATCTCAGTTATTTCATGTTTTTCAAGTATTTTAGGGTACATCTTTGTTTGGTATTTCTAAACGTTTAAATTATATAGTAACGTATAACTAAACATATCACTTGTGTTGTCCTCTTTTGTTTATGACCTCCTGTTTCAGTATTCTGCTGCTTTGTGTCCTCAGTATCCAGACTGATCGAGGAAGCAGCGTTTAGTTTTTATGCACCACATTTCTGTAGCAAACTCCAAGTTCTTTTAAATCAAGACTGAAGACATTTCTCTTTCCCTTTAATTAAACTGAATACTCACTCATTTCTTCCACTGCACTACAACTTTTTCCATTTTATACCTATCAGTATTTTTTCGCTCATTTTCAATTCTCTGGCCCTTTAAAAAAAGTTTTATTTGCATTCAGATGTCTTTTGTGTTTCTTTTGCACTTTGAATTGCCTTGTTGCTGAAATTCGGTATATAAAAAAAACTTGCCTAGTTTGTCTGTTTCATAACATCATACTCGCACGAATTCAGAAAGTGTCTCTAAGGGTTTGGAAATAAACTCTCGCAAACAAACAAACTATTGATGAACTCATGTAAAGTGTGAAGAGGCTGCCAGCACAGTGTTCAGTCACTCTGAGGGAGAGAGAGTCTTTATCAGCGGTGGGCTCGTCATCAGCGATCAGCAGCAGCCAGGAGGTCTTTATCTGTGAGACGACAGCAGACTGCCTCTGCCCCACGTCTGCAGATAAACAGCAGCTCGAAAATAATCACCTTTCACACACAGGTCTTCTCAGAAGTCAGAGCTACATGTCCTCACACCGACCTGCACATGTGTGTGTGGAGTGTGTTAAAACTATTAGACGTTTTAGCTAAAAAAGGGGGATGAAGTTTAAATTTCAGACTTAAAAACTAAATAACGAGCTGTATAACTTGTTGGTGTGTTTGTTTATGAGCTAAACTAACCTGTTCAATGGTTTACTATTATTTACTTATATTTTATTAAATGTCTGTAATAAAAGATCGTACACAGTTCTACTCAGATCTCTTTGTAATGGAACATTATAAATAATAAAACATGTTATTATTCGTGGTTCACACACCATATTTAAATGAAATGTGCACACACTTCACTGCACATGCACCAACACACTCTATCTCGTAAAGCACGCTCTGCCACAGAGCACAGAGGCCAGACATCTGATAGCAAAGTTAACTTGTGAATGAAAAATAACACAGAGAGCTGTGAGCTACTCTGCAGTCGAGGGCTAAATTTGCAGCATTTTTTTAAACTTCTAGTACATATTTAAGTGGCATGAATAATAGTTCAATTTAATTTCATTTGTTAAGATGACTTCTTTTATTTTTTGTAGTTTTTATTGTGATAAATCGTTGCAGTATCCTGATACGTTTTTTTATTCTTCCATCTTCAGTTGGACTTAAGCTATTCATTTCCTGTTTAATCGTCAAGGAATTACAAAAAAAGTCACCCTGATTACATTTATTTTACATAAAAATGGGCGAAACACGTCCTCCTTGATTTGTCTCAGAAAAAGTTGTTAGGTTTAGTTTAGGTCCGAGAGTCTGAGGGAAAACCGTACAGGATGAAGCTGAATTTGGGAAACTTTTTTTATGGGACTGTAACTGAACTGCTGATTGTTTTGTGTTTATTCTCTGCAGAAAATATGTTAAACTGATGACATTAGAAACAAAGCAATCTTATTTATAATTTATTCAATATAAAACACAATTATTGTTTGAATCATCATTATTATGTGATTTTCTATTACGACATTACAGCTACGGCTGAGAAAATACTTTCCTAAATGACTTTTTCTTTATTTGGGATATAACTGGCTAAAGCTCGACTTTGAGACAGTAAAAGAAAAATGACAAAAATAATATCTCAGATATGAGAGATGGCTGTCTTGATGAGAAATTAAATGGAAACTGACTTGGAACTTGATGTTTTCTTTTTATTTCTTCTTCTTGTTTATTTATTTCCCTAAAGCACTTGATTTTGTCTTGATGTGTATTTACCAAAACAGCTGGGAAACAGAGTATTTGTTATTGTTTTTTTAAAAACCTGTGGTTGACCATTTAAAAAAAAGGAAAAAAAAAGAAAAGATGATTGTGGCTTTAATCTTAGCATTACCATCACATCTATTTAACCCTTTGAAACCTGAGCAAATTGGTTTGATTTATTTCAAAAACACGGGGAGAAGGCAACGAGCAACTTAACAACACATGGCCTAAAAATTAACAAAAAAAATGAGTAAAAACAAAGTTACAAGAAAAATATCTAAGAAAAAAATCAATAAAAAAGAGTAAAGAACACATACAAACAAGAAAATGGTCTTTAAAAAAATGCTGAAAATTAAAAAAAAAATTGTGACATGATTGATAATATACTTTTAATAGAAAAATATAATAATAATATATATAGCTTTCTGGAGGTTTTTCCCTATTTTTTTTTTATTATTTTCTAATAACGCTCTCTTCTTTGTAAAAAATAAAATTTTAAGTATTTTTTGTCACTTTTTATAAATTTCTTACAATTTGTGAGATATTCCTTACCATTGCCTTTTCCTCGTGTTTTCAAAAGAAATCTAACCAATTTATTCAGGTTTCACAGAGTTAATTATTGTTCTGGATATGAGAATGAAGAAGAGTCCTAAAGAACAGGAATACGGTGAGTTGTGGTTTGATAGTTTCTTAGTGATTGTAAATGAACAATTTAAGAAATTAAAAAAAAAAAAAAAGCAGCGGCCAGCAAAGTAACTCACGTTTACGCTCCACCTCCTAACGGTCCAAAGCTACATGAAAACTAGAGATTTGAAGTTGGACCTGCAGCTGACAGAGATAGACAAGAGAGAGGAGCGAGAGATAGCAGGGGAGGAATGGAGAAAAGGAGGCAGCTTTAACAACCCGTCTCTGCGGCCCGTTAGCACTGAGCGGACTGTAACTGGGATGAGTGGCCTGGTGAGCTGGGGTTTGACTTTCTGTTAGCTGGGCTGAAGACGGTCATGTAAAGAATAAAAAGCAAAAAGAAAAAAAAAAAAATTGACTTTTGTCACTACCACTGACATTTGGCTTCATATCAAAGTGCTTGATGGCTGTTACACAGGCTGTGCTCCCTTCCTTCAGCTCCTTCTCCAGCCTCAATCAATCCAGCGTCAATATGAAAGTAAGTATAAAGTTTACTTGTGATTTATACACAGGAACAGATTTTTTATTTTAAGTCTTTATCATTGTGCTCATTATTTGTACATTACACTGATAAATTCTGATTTATTTACTGACAAACGTGTCAGTCAGCACTATAATGCTGAACTTGGATTTCGTCTTGTTTAACTGGAGACAACTGTGGAGGTTAATTGCACTAATTGCAAGTTGCTTCAGACAAATCATCTGCTAATGTTACGTAAAAAAGTGCAATGTGACTAATAATCGGAAAAAGGTCTGAGGAGGTGAAATGTTAGCGTCGTGTAGGCTGATTCAGTTCATATTTTTAAGGACAGGTTGACATTTTATTAAATAGTGTTTTCATGATACTGGAATTTCTAACTTCGATAAATACCTTGAAAATACTGATATTTAACTCCATTTTTAAATCTAAGGGAAAATATTTATTTAAGGGTATAACTTTTTGAAATTTTTATGAAAATAAACATAAATATAACAAGACTAAAACATGACAAGCTCTTTTATTTTCTTGGTTTGTGGCAGAGAATCAGGGTAAGATTTAAGACTTTTTAAGACTTTTTTTTACACCACCTGAAATGGAACTGAAAAAAAAAATGAACTGACATCAATAACTTTGGATTTGATGACTTTTTTTGGTCAAGCTGAATAATTTGATGTCATTAGATGAGTTAGATGTCAAATGCTGAAATCTTTCAAACTTTCTAGTGAGCAACACGAGGCAAACAATGACAAAAAGTAATCATATATGTATACATTTCTTAAAAGAAGCATTTTTCATCTGATGGGATGCTGTAAATGTATAGAGGTGTTGTTTGCACCTCTATCCTGTTTGCATGGCATTAAAGTCGGTATCTTTAAAAAATTGAGATTTTTAGATGCAACATCAGAAAAAAAAATCCTAATATCCTACCTACAGTGTCTAAGCATTTTTAAGATATTTGAAAGATTAATTTAAGACATTTTATACCAATTAAAGCCTTATTTATAGATTTATGAATTGAAGACATTTTAAGACTTTTTTAGGATTTGTGAGAACTCTGGAGAACAGCTAAAAGACTAGTAAACTAACAATAAAAGAGTGAGAAAGCCCGGCTGGTAGTGCTTTATCGATGCTGCAGAAAGTGACTATTGGAACCGTTTTAAATATTCAGAATTGATGAGTAGCAATAAATCAATATTTTTGACAACACTAGTTTCAAGTCTACCTGACGTGCCGATATGTGCAGTGAAAGAGTTTTGGGTGACTGTGCTGTCCATCCTGGCTGCAATCTTTCTCCTTTCTTTTGTGTTTATACTGTAAATGATGGGGACAAATTAAGTTTTTATGAAAATTCCCACCGACAGCGTTTCCCTGCTGCAGTGGAGCAACTGTGACACAAGGCTGAAATTTTGTACTAAAAAGAAAATTTGTAAGATAAACAGGTGATGATTGAGTCATTAACAAAGTCTGCTAAAGCCTCGAATCAGCTTCAGATGATCTCTGAAATATGTTTTAACCCAAATGGACTGTAGATTTTGGGATCTCTTAATAAACAGTATAGATTAGACTCATCTCATAGAAATGCATGAAATGGACATGAGCTCTCCTATTGCATTACATGAGGGTTGGCATGAAATGTGTTAAAAGTGCATACTGACAGGGACTGATATTTTGTCGTGGTGGACACACAAATTAAAGAGTGAGAGAGTTTGCGTGGGACAGGTGGAAGGGGTGGCAGGTAGACCAAACAAACTTCTAATCAAGAGACAGCCTTTTGTGTCCTGTTTGAAAAGTCAAAGTATTTATGTGACTTTATGAACTTTAGAAACTTCGCAAAGTTTGTAAATTATGTCAATTAAGTCTTGAACGTAGTTATTTTAAACAAAATCATGATTGTTTTCCAAATCTTAAAGTGTTTTTCTTTTCCTAAACCTAATCAAACTGCAAACTGCATCATTTCATAACCATTAATAGCATGTTTCTTACAAACAGTCCAAGTTTCAGACTTTGCACTGGCATTATTTTTGTGTTGCCAACACCTAATTTTAATGCATTTTGTGCCCACCACCAAGTACTGCATTGTTCAGGGGTCGTGTTCATTTCACGTATTTCTCAGAGGCTGTATTGAATGGACGTAAGGAATAATTTCAGCAACCAGTAATGCTTTCAGTGTACATGTGGACTATGTTGACACTGTCGTTGGTTAACAGTTCATCAGTTAACTGCAGGAAATATTTTTGATCATGTCGATGATCAGCTGGGTCTGGTAGGAGCTGCATAGCTAACACTGGCTGTAAACGCCAAATGACCGACACTGCAAGCGAACACCGGAGGTTCGGCGGTGATAATGTTTCCAAATGTTAACGCGGCTGTCCGGCTCTCTGACTGCAAAGCCAACAAAAGATCAAATAAAAGTCGAAATATTTATATTGCAAAAGATAAAAATTTCACCTCTAAATGCAAAGTGCTTTGAAATGAAGCAATAAGGCTCACTGCCGCCATGGACCGCCGGACTAAAGGAAACTGCTGGTTTTGGCTAATGCGTGTTGGCCTACCAAAAGCAAAATTCACCAAAGCTGACATCCCTACTTTGACTATTGTTTTAAGACAGACTTTAAAACAATCGTGAAATATCATTAAATGCAAAAGCAAAGTGCAGGATCTTGTTTTTCCAGGATGTTTTCCTCTGTGATCATTACTTTTCAACTCTTTTAACACCATGTAGGTGTGGAAGTCTGAGGACGACTCTCTCCCTCTGGACTCTCTCAGCAACAAACTGTCACCAAACAGCTCCGAGCAGCTGCAGGTCTCTCAGCAAATGGCAGAGGAGCTCCTGGATGATGACAGCAGAGGATCCTGGGACATTGACTTCCTGCTGTCTGACTGGAGCAGCCCATCGCCCGACCTCAACCCCTCTCTGGACAACAACGATCAACAGCTCCCACAGTTAGACCCAAGCACGGCTTACCAAGAGGCGGCCACGTTTAAGGATCGAGCAGGACAGGAGCACCTGCAGGTGAACGCTGGCTGCCTCATGGCCGAGCTCCTGGCGCCGGCTGAAACCACAACGTCAGTCCAGCCAGAGCTGTACCACCATGGTTATAATGACGAACAAGCAAGTCGGACTTCATTTCCCAGTCTACCTCATGTAGATCAGTTCGGCTTCCATCAAGGAGGCAGTGTGGAGAGGCACAACAGAGGCAACCTCACCAAAGTCTCACCATGGGACTTTAACCATTACTATCCCCAGCAGCACCCCTCCATGGTGGCCTTCACCGACAGCAGGTTCATACCAACTCAAGCTGTGACCCCTGACCCTCGACACTACAGCTACGTGCCACACTTCAACCACAACGCCAACTTGTACTCTGACTACACTCACAGCCAGGCCACCGGTCATCTGACCCTCCACCAGCAGCCCCTGCTGGTCGGACCACAGCTGCCCCCTGGTGGGGTGGAGGGGAAGCGCGGTCGGAGGGCGACGGGGAAAAAGAGGCCCGCCATCCATAGCTGTGAATACCCGGGCTGCAGCAAGACCTACACCAAGAGTTCACACCTCAAGGCTCACCTCCGCACACACACAGGTAAACGCCTCGGACTCCACCACAGAAACAAAGTCTGTCACAGCTAGTCTCAATTAGGGCCGCACGATACGAGCAAAACATGATAATGATGAATATTGCAATATTACTTATGATAAACAGATATTAAAAGGTAACTTTGGTGTTTTTTTAAACCTCAAACCTATTTTTCCATGTTTTAATGTCAAAGTGATGAATACAAACAATTACCTTGTTTTTTTAAATATTCCAGTATAAAGCGAGATCACTGCAGCCGGCAGCTGGGAAATGCAATTCCAGCCAAAACATGAGCACTGTAGATTTTAGTCCACTAGATGTGCTTGTTTTTGTCACTGATATGCTCAAAACTGTGAGTGTCTGAGAACATTATGGAAAGGATCCCTACTGAGAAACACACCAAACATAGTTAAAAAAACCCCACTAATTTAAGTACAAAGCCAGCATATTTTTACATCTAACTGGGGGAGTTGGTGGTTGTTGGAACAGGGGACAGAAGAGCTCAGATGGCTTTTGTGAGGTTTTATTTTAGCTTCTTCAACTCTGAATGAAGTGTGTTTTAAGATGACAAAATTACTGTTAAGTTAAATGTAGTTTGGTGTGTTGATAATATCAATTTTGGGACAGTTTCTGCTTAAACAAAAACGATTTTGCTGCTTAACAGAGAGGTCTATCTCTGTAGGGATCCTTTCCATAATGTGGTCACACACTTAGAATAATAATATGTAATATATTATATGTAATATTATATGTAAAAAAACAACACTGCAGCCCTTTGCACCTTTATGGCTGCCTGACTTCTCTCAATACTGGACCAATTTTTAAAAAAATGTTCTTCTGATCAATCACTAAGACACAAAAAATTGGAAATAGGGTCCAGGTTGAAATATGCCAAGTCACCCTTTACAATTCTACAATTCTACAATTTCATTTAGCAGACGCTTTTATCCAAAGCGACGTACAAAGTGTACTCTGATCTGCCTTTCTACTGCTTTCTGTTTCCTGCTACAATACTACAAATTGCTTGTTGAATTAAAAAAAATATTACTTTCAGCATTCTTCTATTGCACAAATTGGACAAATGAAATGAACACAAAAGGTACCAATAAATCAACTAGTTGACATCACGATGATAATCTAAAAAAAAGCAATATATTGTGCAGCTCTTTAGTCTCAATATATGATTTATTGTATTTGCCGGTAATTTACCATCTGTGTTATTGTTTACTTTTCAGGGGAAAAGCCTTACCACTGTTCATGGGAGGGCTGCAGCTGGAAATTTGCACGCTCGGACGAGCTGACGCGTCACTTCCGCAAGCACACGGGCCAGAAACCGTACGAGTGTCTGCTATGTCAAAGGGCCTTCTCCCGCTCTGACCACCTGGCTCTGCACATGAAGAGACACAACTGATGCTCAAACACACAAACCACCTCCACTTAAACAAAATTAAAAGGTAAAAAACTTAGGATGATTTGGATTTTCTTTAAAATTTGAATTAACTATTTGTGACCCAAATCTGTACACTGAATGAACAGGTGAATGTGGGACTCAGTGAGCTCAGATATTAACTGAACATTTTCTTGTTATTAATTTGAAATCTGAACTTATCTGATTAAAAATAGATGCCCACATGGAGACTAATGCCATGACAGCTGACAACACAATCAGTAGTAGCATGGCATCACAAATTATTGTGTACATAATGCTTCAAGGAGTTATATGATTTTTTTAATGTCTATTTGATATTTTTCAAAAGACAGATGAGATAAATCTAATTCAGAAGCTTTCGACACGAAGTTCTCTTTTTTTCCAAAGAAATGTGTGATATCCACTGCTTAAAATGTGACCATCAGGTCATAAATGCTTAATCAACAGCATTTTAAAGAGTACTCAACTGATGGAAAGTTTAAAAAGATATGGCAGAACCACAGACTGTAAAAAAAGAAGTGGACGCAGCCAACCTGATGTCCCCTTTTGGTATGTGGACTCCCATGCAGAAGCCTCGAGTTTGGCGTTTTGATGGTCGCCACCTTGTTTTTTGGACCCAGAAGTAACCATATTCAGATGTGCCAACCAAAGACTGTATATAAAGATGGACGACGGGTCCCTGCTTACCCCTGCAACGCTTAAGTGAAATCTTTTGCATGTGGCCACATCCGTCTTGCGCTGGTGACATCATTGGGAGTCTGCGCTGTTGCGATCTCGCAAGCAGTCTCACTGAATGTGAATGCAAGGATTGGCTGACACAGCTGTCAATCATGGCAGAAAATCTCCTTTTTTTGAACTGAATAATTCATTATAACTGAACTTATACAACCAATCACTTGAACAAACATGAGGGTGATGAGAACTACCTTCAGCAACAGAAACCATCTTTGGGAAAGATGTATTTGGTGTGTACTTTGAGTTTTTAGTTTGGCCTATGTCCCATTCACTAACATGGAGGGGCGGGTTTTATGACCTATACTGCAGTCAGACAGCAGGGGGTGATCCAGATTGAAAAGCTACACTTTTGGGGAGATGTCGTGTTGTCCATCTTTATATACAGTTAATGGTGACGACTTGGAAAACATGGAACATCATGCTGTATTGAAGGAGACTTGCAACTAGTGATTGAGATCTAAAACTGAGGTCAAAAATCAAGTGAGAAGTAGGGTCATTTTTTTAGGGACCTGTATTTGTGAACAGTGGAGTCGCCCCCTGCTGGCCAAAAGACATAATGCAGGTTTCAGGCACTTGCACATTGGCTTCACTTCTCAGACCTGGAGACTACGTCCGCTTCTTTTATACAGTCTGTGAGGAAAACCAGAGATATCGTGGCACCTACATTACCCATAATGCAATTTGGCCACTGACAGTTCTGTTAGAGTTTCTGGTGTTTTTCTAATAGCAGCTAATGTAGCGTTGAGCCTCAGCCTCTAGCCTCAAATACAAGTGAGGAGAGAGGTCTGGTTAGCTCACTCTTTCTTCCTCCAAATCCTCAGATTCTTTTCATTTTCAAATTTGTAGTCCATCAGACACCAATGGACTCTCCAAGACTTAGCTGAAACAGGGGCACCCGCACATCTCCAGGGATGTATGTGGCCCTTTAATGTGGAAGTCTAGGTTTCAGCTTAGATGACATGAATTCAAACTGACCACTAGGTCATCATTAAGACATAACCTTGATGACTCAGACTTTCACAGTGAGGTGGTGGGACGTGTCTAACCCTAACCCTAACACACACACACACACACACACACACACACACACACACACACACACACACACACACACACACACACACACACACACACACACACACACACACAGAGGACCAGTACAAATGCACTCTCAGAATGTAAAGTTAGCACGCTTTCAGCAATAAGGGCAACTTAGATGACCTATCACTGGAAAAACTGTTGGCAACGTACAATTCTGCAAACCATGGATAGCTTGCATTTCCACAATATTATGTAGCAAATACACTGACACTTTATGTATTAACAACGCTTTGGTTAATGGGTGATTAGGTGATTTGGTTATGGTAAGAAAAGATAATGTGCTTAAATCCCAGTTTGTGGCACACAATCACAGCTAGAAAAGCAGTGAAGTCTCTGTAAAAAAACAAACACTGTTTGTGCCTTAAAAAAGCCGCTGCAAAACAGTGACGGGTCACTACAAAACATCCAACATCTGTGCCTAAAAAGCCACTGAAAATAGCAATGATTCGTTGCATCACAACTGGTTTTGTTGTCTGTTGGTCTGCACTTTGACAGTTGACTCATCTAAGTCTCACCTAGCGTCACGACATCTACCATCCCCTCCACCTTTCAGTGACAAAGTCAGCTCGTATACTGCATCACTTCAGAAACATTCATCCATATGAAACTTGCAAATGTAACATTTGTGGTTTGCAGAAAGTTACAATGCCAACATTTGCTACTGGTGACTGAGCTGTAGACCTACACTGTGCACACTGTGGGAATGTCGACAGCAAACGTTAACACTAACAGAAGACCTATCAAAAAATGTGTGTAATACGGGTTATAATACAATACACAGTGGCATATCTTGTAGGATCTCATGGTCATGATTGCTTAAAAAAGATGCTCAGCTGTAGATGGTCTGAAATTTTTGTCAGATTTCCGTTATAACTTTAGTTATTTGTGATATTGAGTGTAAATAAACAGGGTTTTGCATTTTTGTCTGAAAACTTTATGTTTGTCTTTTTGGGGATTTTTAATTTAAGAAAAAACATATATATGCTTTTGTCTCTTGCGTCAAGCTGAAATTTAAACTGTAAATAGTCAGCATTATTCTGAGTTGTTAGATAATCTAAAAATGCAAGCAACATATTTATTAACATAATCTTTTATATCAACAGAAGATACTATATTATTGTACAGTGTTTTTTATTCAAAAAAGGGTGCTTTGTGTCTTTTAATTATTGTTTTCAGTGTCATCATTCTAATAAAGAGCTCTAATGCTGTAAAACTGTCTCCGAGTGTGACATGATTAAATCAGACGGCTGATCTTAATAATTACACCATTACACTAACCATGATTTTTCTGACTCAACATTTTAAGTGCTTTACTCAAAGATAAATCTGTCTTGCATAAAGCAATTCATTAATTCTCAGATGCAGTGTCAGCCTTTGTCCTTTGGGTGGCAGCCCTCTGTTATAACATCAGCCCTCCTGCCTGCAGGCTTGTATCAGCAGGCTGCTGGCAGTTGTGTCTGCAGTGTTTCTAATCTGGGTGAGGTTAGAATCTGTTTATGTAACTCGGTACTCACTGAATCATCCTGATTATGTCAGATGATGGAGATCGTCATCACATTACGGAGCTCCCTCTCTCTCTAGCTCTCTCGCTGATGAACACTTGCACTGACATGCACACACCCTCAGGAAAGACAAACACTGAAAAGCAAACACACAGTGTTAGAGAAGCTATTTTAAAAGCATAACTTTGCAAGCTACCAACTTCACACAGGAAGAGCTGAACTACAGCAAAGTAACCCAGGGGAGGAATGTAGTTTGGTTCACTAAAGCTGCTTAATAAAGGTTTAAACTACTTTGTAAGCAAAGAAGATAAAAAATACATGTGGTATGAAGTTTTTACAAAATATAACACAAAAAAAATCTAATCAATTGAGTTTATTGCAAAAAATATCCAGTTATTCACAGTTCAAAGTTCTGCAAAATCTCATAAAGTCCTTTTTTTCCAACCATAGATTTTTTCTATGTCCCTTTCAAGCTATGGGCAGAGTTGTTTGTAGTTTCACTAGTTAGCTACACAAAAAATGTCAAAAGAAGTAATTTGACTGCATGGATCACTATGCAAATGTGTATGTAGTTGAACTATCAGCAAGCTATTCAAAATATAATTAAGCTGTATGTAATTAAGCACTATGAATGTAGAAATGAATTTGCATGAACTTGTAAACAAAGTTGGAATAAAAAAAGGTTTTTTAAACTGTAATAGCTTTATTAACAGAGTTGTTTCAGTTGAACAAAACATGTCAGGTGAAACATTGCAGCATGTCACGTGTTTTGGTATAGCACCAATAAAATACAACAAAATCCCAAAAATGTAATGCATTTCATTGCATTTTAAGTTGACATTTTGCTGACAACATTACCATTACTTCAAGGTGAATAAAATAGAGGGCAGTTTGTTTGTAGTTTGAAGTATTTGTCACAAATTTTACACATTGCATTCATTCCTCATCATGAGGACTCAGCCTGTAAAATCAGTTGTATAATGTCTTCTGTGACTCTGGGAGGAGCTTTCTGTGGTCGGAAGTTAAGTCTCCTAACTCTATGGAAGTGCACTGAATTTTTGGAGTAGCCCTTTACAACCCAATCCAAAAAAATGGCATTCTACATTTCTGCAAACTAGAGATAAATTTGATTAATTAATTAAATATCATGCAGATTTGTTGGAACTTATTTTTTTCTGCAGCTCTGTGTTTGAGGTGTGGAAAGATTTGGGTACACTTCGTAATGGTTCGGAAAAGATCATGTTACCTTATTTTCACAATTGCAGTCCCACATGGAAATGCAGGGATGTTTCTGCAAAAAAAACAACTGCTTTTCACGGCACAATCCGTGGTGGAAAAACAGCAACTTGTCATACCTATTTAAGGCAAAAAAGCCCACCCCCCAAACAGCTGCTGCAAAAGCATCAAATACTTGCTAAAGTCAGCTGGTTTAGGTGTTTGTTGGTCTCAGTGGTTTGCAGTGATCTCATCTCCTCTGGGTGACACAGTGCACCATCTACCATCCCCTCTACCTCCCAATGACAAAGTCAGCTCATATACTACATCCCCTCTGAAACAATATGATACAGATAAAACGTACAAATATAACATACTTGTGGTACAACATTTTTTGTGGTGACTGGTCTGCCCTTTGAGAATCTTTTAACAGGTTTTACAGCAATATCTTTTTAAGGATTGTAACAGGTTTAATGGTTTAATAGGATTTATCTATCTATTCCTACTTGGCCCAAAGGCAGACAAGTATAAGCACTGATTTGGAGGTGCAGCGATTAATCTTGGAACACGTCTCCTCTTTGGTGCACTGTCAGGGCTATGATTGGCCTCTTAAATCCCATCATCCAAGATGGCACGAAATCAGACAAGAAGGGAAGCAAGCTTGCACTGCACACGCACATCACCATCACATTAGTGCCCAGCTCCCTGCCAAATATACACGCATGAGGTAATGCTGATAATTATAGTGCAGCAGATATACTCCCTGGCCATTAATAATCTGTTATCCACTGAGACTGCACTCACATAACAAGACATTACACTTCATAAATCCACAACCCCTCACTGACAGGTTAGAGATAGTTATGAGGCTCCGTTTGCAGTGCGAGTTTATTTTAGTGGAGCATTTGTGGGTAAATGATTTGGGATTTAAAGTTGATGCGAGGACAGAGAGGCAGGAGAACTGACCTGGTGTGCCCCGAAAATAAACAATGAAACTCTTAAACACATTCTGCTTCCACTTTCTAGTTCCTCCTTCCTTGTTAACATTATGTAATACTTCCAGAGAATGTAATATGCAGGCATTATGCATTCATGGCAACACTCAACCGTCAACTATTTGCAAAACAAGCACTGAAGCATGAACAAGACGTTAAATATTAAGCTATGAAATGTTTTTGTTTCCCTTTTATCTGAGCGGCTAACTGGGTCAAAGGTGAAAACTGTCATTATGATGTTTTTGACCAGTTCAAGGGTTACAATCTGAATGCCATAAACAATTCCAACAATGCAATGTGTACTTATGCACTGGGTTTATTTCAGCACATGACAACTGCTTTGTAGATTTGTATGCTTCATTGTTTGTAAATCCTCACCGCAAGATGGAAAATTGTTCATATAAACAACTCAAAACAACATTACTTCATCATTTTCCACGAGAGAGATCACCATATTTTCTTTCTCCCTGCAACCCACATATTCAGTTGGGAGAACCATGTTTCATCAACATGGAAAAACAAAACAATAACTTGAACGTTAAGCAGCTGAAAGAGGGTTTTTGGGGTAAAGATGAGTAACTCAAGGAATACTTTAGACCCAAAATGAGCCTGTGTGTATCAGTTACTCTCCCCCTGTTACGTTGAATCTGGAAAGAAGACTTTGTTTTTCTTTTATGCCTTAATGGTAACCGAAGAATCCAAAAACCAAGAAAATTCTTGATGTTTAAAAGTCAAGAGAATGCATTTAACAATATCAAAACTATATAATCATAATCATTTTAAGTAGCCTCCATATTCAAGAGCTTGCAATAAAGTGATAAAGAGTACTCGAGTACTTAAAAAAATAAATTTAAAGTAAACATATAAATCATCTGACAACAGAAAACAAGTGCAATTTGAACTTCATTTATTTAATATCCAAGCTTCAATTAGCCTATGAAACAAAAAATTAAAAGTAAACATAAGAAAAATTGAAAAAACTCAAAACTGTGTCAACTGGATAAATGGGGTTTTTATGAGAGTTTGTTAACTCATGTTTTGATATACTTTTGCTGCCATTAAACACAGTCTGCTTTGATTGCAATTCATCAAGAATTTTCTGCTTTTTTTGATTCTCTGTTCACCGTGGAGACGTGCCAGAAAGACAAAGCTTTCTTCACCAATTCAAAGCAACACTGAGCTAATATACAAATGATCATTTGGGGGCTGAAATACTCCTTTAAAGTCCCTTTCTCTGTACAGAGAAATACAGATGAGTATGACTTTTCTGTGCACAGTGCAGAGAGTATACGGTCATGTCTGAGGAACAGATTTATAAGGATTTATTGTCATCTAGCAGTGAGGGCTGCAGATTGCAACATGCTGAAACTTCTCCTGGTCAGAATTCCTTCTGAGTTCATTATTTTAGGGTTTTACCAGGAGCAGAACTAAACGCAGAGGTCTTTCCCTCTCCAAAACAAACAAACGCCGGTGGTTAAAACCAAGAAAAACAGTAGTAGAGCAGTTTCACATAAAAAAGTGTTTTTATGACACTCTTGTTGCAGAGGGGCTGCTAACTATAGTGGCCAAATCGAAAACCCAACTCTATCTAAAGCCAGTGTTTGGTTTGTCCTGTCTGAGCTACTGTAGAAACATGACATGGTCATCTCCATAGATGAGGTCCTGCCCCCTATGCAGATATAAACGGCTCATTCTAAGTTAATAAAAACACAACAATTCTTATTTTCAGGTAATTTTACACTAAAGAAAACATGCATATTGTATATGTTCAACATCTGCCATATATCCCCCTAAATCCTACACACTGAACCTTTAAAAAAGTGATTTGCATAACTGCATACAAACCAAATTATATTAAGACTCAATATTTAAACACCTACAGCGATCATGGACATAAAAATGCTAAAAACAGTTTCAGCTAACTGAACATAGTCTATTCAGTGCAAACACTGTCATTCAACTTCCCACAAACATAGTATTGTTTATCCTCCAGCAGGCGCAGACACACTGTAACATCCTTTGTGTATGTGTGTGTGTGTGTGTGTGTGTGTGTGTGTGTGTGTGTGTGTGAACACAGCAGAACAACACTGTCACTGAGAAGAAGTGGGGGCATCTTTGTCACAGCAGAGCAACTTCAGTTCACCAAACAAACTTCAGCGCGCACACACAGCCACAGGGAAACCCACACTCAGACAGTCACTGTACAATATATCGTAGCGTTAATATTTCAGGAGCTCTGCCTCTCAAGTGAGCATCTGTAAATGGATTTCCCCTGCATTATTAAACCCTGCTACTTCAGGACTGCACTGATTCTAGCTGTCAATCTGAGATTTCTATTCACAGTATGGATCCATCCAGTATGAGCTGACTTTATGATTAGGAGATGGCGGGGCTTGGCACCTACAGGGCGAAACATCTGCCAAGCTGCAGGCCACTGTTTTGAGACCAGCAAGCAATGAGATTGCATTTTTTAGCAGGTCATTGTTCTACTTTCCAGCTGCTTTTTGGCCACCAGCATATCTGTTTCCAGCAGATACAGTGCCACAAAAGGCAGTTTTTTTTAACAAGACAACGCTGTGTCTCTAGCCGGGACTGCGCCACCAAAACCATGTTTTTTAAGCCAAAGCATGATCTTTTCTTAGCCATAACCAGGTGTTTTTTGTGCCTTAACCTAACCACACATTAAACACAGCGTTGTTGAAACTTGAAGTGTAAACAAGTCTGCTACAGTCAAGTCAAGTCATTTTTTTTTTTTTAAAGAAGAAATTTCGAATTAGTTTTTGTGCAGGGTATAATGATACAGAGCCGCATCTCATCCATATGTGTCCATATGTTTTACAAATTTTGCAGGTATTGATACTTCAGAAGGAAAGTTAACCTTTTGTCTTACCCTCACTCTCACTCAATCTCTCACTCTTGTAAAAAAAAAAGAATATTTGAAGCTCAATCCTGTAAAATAGCTTTTCAAAAAATAATAAATATAGCGACTTCTGATCAACCCAAATCAATTTCAGGTTTAAAATAACAACTTTCGGTCAGACACCACCCATTTTCTGTTTAATTCTCACCGACTTCCAGTTTAAAACTCCATTCATTTGGATCCGGATATAGTTAACGGTATACTCACTCATCCCTAGTATCCGCCACATACAAATAAGTACAAATATGGCTGGGTGTTATGGCTTTAAAGTAATATCATGATATTTTTAGGCTACATCACTACACACAATATATCTCAATATTTTGAAATCTCCTCTAAACTATGGTAAACTACTAAAATATAAAAATTAGTAAATAAACTACAGTTAAAAATAAAGTAGCTACTGCAATAAAATAAAATTACATAAACTTCTGTTACTATAAAGTTCAATAAAACACTGACGGCCCTTCATGCAGCAGGAGAGGTAAGAATATCCAAATAACTCGTCCAGCAGAACAAACGTCGGTTCTCGCTCTGAGGTCAGTCTTGCCTCAGCTAATTTAACACATTTCACTATAAATGTGTGTGGATTTATTGACCGCACTGTTTGTTTGCGATTACATAACCTCACAAAATGGGAATCTTGGCCTGATGTCCAAAAGCAGGATGAGGATTAGAGTGGTGAAAGCTGCTGCAGTGCCGAGACTGTCAAGAGGGACTGCGAGTCCAAGTGGAACGAGGGATGTAAAAAGTAGAGAGAGAGACAGAGGGAGGGCGGGGGAGAGAGCCGATTCTCCTGATTTGAACTTGGGCACGCACACAAAGTCAAACAAGGCCAGTGTCTGCTCTACGCTCAGGCAGTCAAATACTTTCTGCCTTTGTTTTGCAATGAAGCTTCACATAGGCATGAAGGATTATGTGAATTAAAATGTTGCGGTACTGCGTTTCTCATCGTAACCAACTGAGTGCATCCTTGAACTCGTAACAAACATTTTAAATTAATTTTCCCAGCATTGTACATTTCAGCAAACCACAATATGTTGCATTTGTACATTTCACACATTCTATCAACATTTCTAAGGTGACGCAATATATGAGCTGACTAACGCTGGGTTCAAATGTGGTCGTGTTTACTGTGTTCACGAGAAGACTCCATATGAATGCCCAGCTCTCTGCATGTCCAAGTGGACATTTTCTGAGAGCTCAGAGTTCACGACATCGTGTACGCGACTTCCCATATCATTAACACAAGCTTACTAGTTCCATTTGAACGTTGCTTTTGTCAGTGGGACGTGGAGGGGACGGTGGATAGCGTGTTACCTAGGTGAGGTGCCTGCCAGGCTGCAGACCACTGTTAAAAACCAACAAACAACAAAACTAGCTGTTTTTTAACAAGTAATCACTGTGTTTCCAGCAGCCCTTTAGCTACTAAATGTGAGTGTTTTTTAGTGACTCATTGAGTCATCAAGTCTGTCCAATTGTGTCCAGAGGCATTTTGATCTAAAGCTGTTGATAAAACCCCTCGAAAATCAAAAATGAATTCAGAGGTTCCAGTCTGACAGTTTAACAGATACTGCAACGCCTTTAACAGTGAGGATTCATTCACTGTGAGCGAGCAACAAACAAACAGCTATCCAGTTCATATTTCACTAATATTTCCAAGTTGCACTGGTGTTCTGTGGTTGTTAAATGTGAAAAACACAAACACAAATACAAACACACACCTCAACTGCTCACACTGCCACTACTACCACTCATTAAGTTAGACTGTTACTGTTAAACATGATGATTGATTCACCGTATGCTGGAAACAAACTAACAGCTCTCCAGTTCGTATATTAATAGTACTTGCAAGTCACAGTGGTGTCACATGGTTGAAAAATGCGACTAAATATTTACGGTCTGGAGCTCTGCAAAAGTCCTGCTTTGTGTCTGTGTGTCTGTGAGAGGCTGAGAGCTGTTGAAGAGAGAGAGAGAGAGAGAAACAAAATGCTAGTGGCTTAAAAAAAAAGTAACAATTTATCCTCGATGTTCACCATGTAGCACGTGGAACAGGCTGTGACACCTATATTATATACGATATACTGCCTACCACTCGGCCACTATGTTTCAACTATTGGATGGATTGTCATTAAATTTCATTCAGACTTTCATGATTGGCAGAAAATAAGTTTTCATTTGCCCCTAGCATCACTAGTAAATTCTCGTGTATTCACACATTTTTTAGTGAAATGTCTCAACCAGAGTTGGATTGATTCAGATTCAATTTAGTGACGTTATAGACATTCACGTTCTTGATGACTTGTACAAACTTTGGCAATCTAACTTTTCATCTCGTGCCACCATAAGGACAACATTTTAATTTGTTCAGCGTTTTGGTTTCTCATCAACTTCAGTTCTACTTTGTTTAACATGCAAATATGAAAATCATTCCAAAACTTCCTGAACGGAGATTGTGAATGTGGTAAACATTATACCTGCAAACCTTCAACATGTTTGTATTGTTACAGTACTGTGAGCATGTTGGTGTGTTTGTAAACTTGCAGTCATGTTTGGGAACCTTTGAGAAGCGCATCCTGGAAAAATGTTTCTAAAGTCAAATCTTGTATCAAGACAATGAGATTTCATTGTGGCCAAAGTTGATTTTCTGCAGAAACAGATGAAATAATCTCAGCCATGAAGTAAGATGGATATTTTTTGCAGTGTAGCCCCATGCCCCATGCAGCTGCTAACATTTCTGGGAAAATACTTTCCGAAAAGAGGTAACCTTGAAAACAGTCGGCAGGAACTTAAGTCAAAATGTTTCTTTTAATCTAATTTGTTGGCAGTACATTCAGCTAAACCTCAGGACAGCAGTACAGTTTTCTCTCTACTAAATTTCACCCCAAACAGTCTCAGAGTCTGTGTACACCACTGTGTGTTATAGACCTGCACCAATATGCTCAAACTGAACTGTGAAGGTCGCAGAAGCAGGTCAATAGTGACACTGTTGTTACTAACAGGTCCTGTGTAAATCCAAGAGTGAGAAGTTATCAGTTGCCTTGTTTTGGAGAAGCTGGTGAGGTTGACACAGAGACAGAGAGTCCTGTGTGAAGCACTGCCATGTGCAGTGAGGAAGTATCAGTGACCAGCAGATCGCTCATGGAACAATGTTCCTTTTTTCTGTGCGACCTCACCTCAACTGAACTTCCAGCGCTGCACAGTCCTCATACGCTCTCTCTCTATATTACGTAACAATTTTCTTTTCCATTTACACTATCAACTGGCATTCAAGTGACTCACTGTGCAGCACTTTATATCCATCATCTACAAAACAGGATTATAAAATTTAGATATTAACTCACCGGTGCAGTAAAACAGTGCTGAGCATCTTTTGTTGTTCAACAGCGAAGCCAACAGTCTCTGAAAACAGAGAACATACACCGATTAAGTGACGTAACACATACTCACATGTCTATTTTGACATATGTGTCTGATAATCTAATGTTGTGACTGAAATAAAAGAATAATTCTATATGTGTTTGTAGAGAAACAATCCTTGAACTCCTTGTTGCTGGTGCTCACTTGTGAAGAGCAAATGAGGACACCCCGAGCCACCATGACTGCCGGCAACACAGACCTTTATAAACTGGATGACGGAATAACAGAAGGAGAAAACAAAAACCCTTTTAGTACACGAGGTGTTGACTGGAGGAGATATTATCTTTACGGTGTTGAAACTGCAAGAGATCCTTTTTTTCTGCTCAAAACTTCAACAACTTCAGTAAAAAAACTGAATCAAAACATTAAAACTTCAATGACCACCAAACTCCCAGTCAATAGCTGAAAAGCCCATCTGACTCTGTTTACGGATAACACTGTTAGAGAATTTAGTATCAAATTACAAAACTGAGTCAAACATATTGAATAATTTAATGTGATCACTTCAAAAACCTTAAGTTTTCTGTAGTTCCATCATCAGGTGAAAATTTTGATTTTTCCAGGGGACTGTTCTTTACTTATCATAGAAGGGGGTGGCTATAGTGTTACTTCATTTTTTTTGTTTTTTTTCTTGAACTTCCCTGAGTGACCTGAGGAAAATCCACGACCTTCCCTCTACCATAAATTGTTTTTAGATATTCCCTTTTAATATTATTAATATCTTATTATTTTTATTATTAATATGATCTTGTCATGCATGCTAATTAGTTAGGGCAAACTGTTTATGTTTGGCAACAGTTTTAATAAGACATGAAAAAGAAAGTGATTTTGTTGAAATATCAATATTTTTAGCTCAGACTTGATTATGTTTTTTTTATAATGGAGGTGTTTGTCCCACATAATGTGTTCAAGGACCATCAGAAATGTGAAAATTCACAATAATGTCATTTAATTACAGTTTGTGGCTGTGATAAATTGTGTAATTTTGGTGATTTAAAACAAAAATCAAAAATCAGTAGTAAAATGAATATAATCATTTCAAGTAGACTGCCCCTCTCTAAAGCCAATTTATGAAGTCCCTTCTCAGTGCTTAAAAAAATATTTGACATGCTTCCCCTGTTTTGCACCACCCCCTCCTGTCACATGAATAACAAGCAGTTCCTAAGTTACCTTGAACTCGTTGTTATGAGCGCTCACCTGTTAAGGGTAACTGAGTGTAACTCAAGCCACTGTGACTGCTGTCCACACAGGCCCTTAGAAACTGGATGAGAGAATAACAGAAGAAGATAAAATGAAACCTGGTCAAAACATGAGGTGTTAAATGGACGAGAAATGATCTTTGTCGTATTGAAATTGCGAGAAATATATTTTTATACTGCTTGCAATTCACTCAGTAAAAATAAATAAATAAATAAAACATTAATGACAACAAAACTTCCAGTTCTACTTTTTTCACTTTTTTTTGTTGTATTATTTTTTTTCCTGTGTATATGTATAATTGCCTAACTCCTGGGTGTACATGCACACAAATACATATATTTATCTATTTGTATTTTGTAATGTTTATTTATTTATGTATTTTCTCGTCACCCTCTGATGCTGTACAGAAAGGCTGAAATTCGGATAGACAAAACAATGATGAAACTATGAAACATAGCAGGCAGAATTTAAAATATGAAATAGGGTCAAAACTATTTTTCTACAATTTCAAAATTATGATAACATACTGTAAAAATGTAAACCACCTGAACTGCTGAATTGCACCTTTGTAGTGTTAATTATGTGATTGCTCATTTGACTGGAGCTCTATGTGGATTTTTTTCATTATTCATCTCTGCAGCAGAGACAGTCATTTTAAATTGTTTTCGATTAATGTTTAATTTTTTAGATTACTTTTTGACTGCTTACAGATAACTGTGTAAAGGAGACACTGGTCACTAACCTAATGCTGCTTTTCTGATCAGTGCTCTTCCCACTACAGACTGTCTCTTTTTTATTTATCATGTATACCAGTCGCAAACTCACATTTATACATACAAGAAGTTTGATATATTGATATTAAAAATGGACAGCAGATTTAATTTCGTTAACGGAGGAGCCGACGATTCACAGTGATTTGACGCAGTTGCCAAATTTATTTTGGACCAACAATTTTTTGAGAGGAAGAAAGATATGCAATGGCCCAAACGTTGTTACAGTATGATATGTATGGACACATTAAACTAATAGAGAGTTAGTAGACATGATTGACTGATTTTACCACACAAACGTAATGCGGTCCAATAATTTGTCCAATCCTTCTGTTATTGATTAAATAACTCACCTGCTAACTTAATCCATTCCCATCCGCCTTTGCTGAGTTTTGTGTTTAGTGCTAATTAACATAATGTTGACATGTCGTTAGCATGTTAACGTTAGCATTTCGCGCAAACAACTAACGTGCTGAGCCTCACCGCAGCTAGCATGACTGTAAACTCAGTAAAACCATCAACAGGTCATGGTATAAAGTGCATGGCAAGGGCCAAATAGGATGTGTTTGCTTCCTTAATTAGATAAATACTTTGCGATTTTAAACCCGCGTTTTAACCTAACCTAATGTTAGCTAGTATGTTTAAATGAACAGCTAACTTACCTGCGCAGGTCTTTCTGCTTCATCTTTAAGCTCAAATCCCACACTTAAGATAAAGATCTTTATGAAACGTTACGGTAAAATAACCGATCGAATATAATCCAAGCTTATGTTGCCGTTTTGCCCATTTTGGCCTAAATGTTCTCAACAACCGTTTCGAGGTCGTCTGAATTGTTTGGTCCTAACCGCCCGTCGCCATTTTGTTTCCTATAGCAAGGGCGCCGCAAGATTGTATCACTTTTCTACGGAGCACGGCCAAGCACTCATTACGTCACCCGCGCTCGGCATTCTGGTAGTTGTAGGCGTTCTACCTCTTGAGCAAAGGCAAATGCCACAGCATTTTTTTTTTGTTTTTCTGTGGTCATATTGTGAGCATTAATTTCAAAAGAATGTGTTGTCTTTCTACTGCATTTAGAGACAGGAAAAAATACCAAAAAAAAGTATTTCCGGCAGTAATACAGCCTACTTCCTTAATTATAGATGTGTGACTTAAAACCTTTTTTTGTGGTCAATGGCTAAATTGCTTTCTGCTGCCAGTGAATGACAGCTACATCTGTATACTCATGCATGCTTGCATGTTTCTGTGTGTGTATGTGTACTTGTATCTTATTCGTCTTACTCACTTCGTCATGATACAATGATCTGTTTATGGTACTCAGTTTAGATTAAATTTTGTTTTAACTGGCTTGAACCCAGCAGCAGGTTGTCTGAGTTGAAATTCAAGTAGTGGTCGCTTAAGGCCAACTACAGTATCCCTTTATTGTAGAGACAGTGATTGGCTAATAGTAATAATAATAATAATAACTTTATTTACATGGCGCCAAGAGTTGTTCGATTTTTAATACACGTTGGCTTTTACATCTTTTGACTGACAACAACGTGTCTGTAGAAAAGTCATTAAATAAGCTATAAAACAACCTGTCAGGCTTTGTTTGCTTTAAGGTTAGTTGCGGTTTATTCTTCGTGTCTCCGCCTAATATAACACATCCACGGGCTCTGGTGGTTTGACTCAGCTGGCTTCCCGTTGGGAGGAGGCGGAGGAGGAGGAGGGGTCACCCGGGGTGATGATCCGACCCCGGCTGAACCGGTGATCGGAGGGAGGACCGGCAGCAGAGATGCGGAGCTTTTGAGGAGCAGAAACATCCAGGCGACCTGTGCAGCTCCACATGTCTCACTGAGGAGATTTTCATCCACGTTTTCAGCAGCTATTTGAAATGTAAGTAACATCTGCTTTTATGTTTCCTGAGATTTAACACGGATATAATTATCACGAGAGTTCATTTGTTGTCAAGTTTATGAATTATTTGTTTACATTATCACCTCATACCCGATGAAATAGCAATGGTATTGATAACAGATGTAGACTACATTTGTGTAAACAAAAAACGATTTAGGGCTCATCTATTTCAGATATAATGAAAATACTAAAAGTAAACACCTGTGGTCCTTGCAATATTCCTTATTCATCACAACAATAATTTCTATGTATGAACTGTTTACAGTACCTTGACTGCTAAAATAACTTCATTAAAATGTAAATTAGTTTTTGTATCCATACTAACCCCTTGAAACCTGAGCAAATTGGCTTGATTTCTTTTTTTGAAAACATGGAAAGGTGGCAAATAGGAACAAATGAAGAAATTACCCCCAAAAAAGCAAGAAATTAGTCAAAAGGCTTAAATACTTGGAAAAGGCATCTGAAAGCAATACAAGGAATGAGATATCACTCCAAGTTCCAAAGGGTTAATGTAATGTTATGTCAATCAATCAATCAGATTTTATTTGTTTAGCACTTTTCATACAAGCAAAACTGTAGCACAAGTATATCAATATTAATATTAATATTAAATAAATAAAATACCCTTAATAGTAGATTAAAGGTTAATGAAAGGATAACTGCACAAAGTATGATCTTAGATAAGCATGTTAAAAATAATAAAAATATATATCATCCAGTAAAACAGTAAAACAGACTAAAATGTATAAATTAATAGTCAATAATAAATAGGTAAAGCAGTTAAATGCCAAACTAAAAAGGTAGGTCTTAAAGTTTGCTTTTAAAAATGCCTTAAAGTATTTATTTAAAATGTAGGTAATTATTTGTATTATTGTTAAGTCTTTTCCTGTGGTTAAAAACATAACATTAGTCTGGCAGTAGTATAATGCTGATTTATTGTTTTCCAGCCTTGTAAACAAACGTTCGCCTCATCACTTGTGTTTGTGTTTTTTCACCACTAGCTGGTGCCATTACAGCACACTTCACCCCGAGCCACCGACGCTCCTCACACACTTCACAGCTCCCTCAAGTGTCAAATCAGTGTTTGAACATGACGGGTCAGACTGAGGACAGCATCACCCAGGACATGTCAGTGGACGGACTGGAGTCCAGGCCTCCGGGACGGGCTGCGTCCTTCACTGATGACACCGTCTCCATCCTGACCTCCACAAGCCAGCTGGCCCAAACCCTCCTCAGTCACACCTTTGCCCTCAAACACACAGCCAGGCTCTCCAACGCTGAAGCGAAGGCTGGCAGCAGCTGTGATGAAGACAGTGGGGCCAGTGCACGCCGCAAACGAGAGTTCATCCCCGATGAGAAGAAAGATGACGGCTACTGGGACAAGAGGAAGAAAAACAACGAGGCAGCCAAGCGGTCCAGAGAGAAGCGGCGAGCCAATGACATGGTGCTGGAGAGGCGACTCCTGGGCCTGCTGGAGGAGAACGCCCGCCTGCGGGCCGAGCTTTTGGCACTGAAGTTTCGCTTCGGCCTGGTCAAGGACCCATCTGATGTCTCCATCCTCCTTCCGTCCCCAATACCCAATACAACGCATCTCTATAAGCCTCACACTGATGGATCCTCGTATCCAATCACGCCACCCAACACCCACCACCCCCACCCTCCACAGCAGGGTGCCATGTATGGACCCAGAGGAGCGGCACCTTTAAGTCACAGTGTGTCCGAGGAGTCCGGCGTCTCCACCTCATGTAGCTCAGATGTGAGCAGCCCGGTGTTTTTTGATGACACTCTGAGTGATCGTTCACCGAGGGAGCTGATGGAGGAGCAGCAGGGCTACGACTCCCACATCTGTCCCCTGGAGGTCAACCAGAGTCAGTACGTAAACAGGCGAGACTCACCGGAGGGTTTGAGGAGCCTCCCGCACAAGCTCCGCTTCAAAGGAGGGGAGACGTCTCCACCCTCTGACAGCAGACTCAGTGGACCACCTGTCGCCACAGTGTGGCCGAACATCCAGGTGAGGAATCAGCAGCAGGCGGGATGGGACGGTCACGCAGAGAGACAGGCTCCCTGGTACGGGGAGGAGGCCTGTGGTGGACTCGAGCAGCAGAATCAGGGTCCGTCCTCTGGACTTCATAACTCCTCCTCTCTGCAGAACTCGGGGGACAGCAAGCATCCAGCAGAGGACAACAGTATCAGGTCTCAGATCAGCTGTTTGTCTCAGGAAGTGGCTCAGCTCAGGAGGCTCTTCTCTGAGCAGCTGTTCCCAAAGATCTCTCAAAGCCAGAGCACATGGACGAAAAGTTAACCCTTTGAAACTAGGATCAGCATCACTTTTCATGTGCTGAATTCAGATGTCTTTCATACTTATTTAACCCTCTGAACCCTGAGCAAAGTGGTTTGATCTCTTTCAGAAACAAACTAGGCAAGGAATGTCCTGCAATTTCAAGAAATGAGTAGATTTTACAAAATTACTTCAGAAAAAAACTATGAAAAATGTCCAGAGAACAATGTTTCTAATTATCATAATTATATATCTCTATATATATACATATTAAGAATTATTAAGTGTAATTGTATGCAGGTTTTTCGGATAAGTTCCATTGTTTTGTTTTTTTTAAACGAAAAAACTTGGCTCTTTATTGTTCTAATTTTCAGGATTTTTTGTTATTTAATTTTTTAAAAACTTTTTACTAATGTCTTGCAAATAATAAGTTGTTTTTATTGCTTTCTCCCCATGTTTTTAACAGAAATCAAGCCAATTTGCCCATATTTAAAAGGATTAATGGACAGATTTCACATTATATCTTTACAGACTGCTGACTTCCAAAGGACAGCACAGCTGCAGTGTTAACAGCTGCCTCTGAACATTATCAACAATCCTGTTTCACCTGTTTGTTCTGTGGTGATGCTCAAACCACTGCCAGAAAATACCATCGCATTTAACTTTTAAAATAATGCTTAACCCTTTAACACCTGGAGCGACATCAGTTTTCTTGTGCTGTGTTGAGACGCCTTTCACAAGCACTTAAACCTCTGATCCCTGAGAAAACTGGTTTGATTTTTCTCCAAAACATGAGGAAAAAACACAATGAGCAACTTGGCAAGAAATGGCCCGCAAATTGAAAAAAATCTGTAAAAGGTGACCAAAAAAAAGGAGCTAAAATTATCATTAGATATATAACCCAAAAAAAGGAAAAAAATCCAAAAACTGTTTATGGCCTATTTGCAGATTATTTTACTGTAATTTTTAAAAATGTATTGTTCTTCCAGTGTTTTGGATCTAGCCAAATTGCCCAGGTTTCAAAGGTTAATTAAAAGTGATTTTTATGTGAGTGTCGTGTGATTTGATCATGTTGATTGATTTTCTGAAATTAAAAGGATGCTGTACATTTCTAAACAGGTCCGTCAGAAACACTGAACAGGTCAGATACAACACAAAGCACATGGTTATAATTTGTAATGCTTTAAACTCCTCACGTTCACTCAGATGAGGACATTTTTGTTTTATTTGGGACTACATACTATATAGTGTGTTGGTTTTTCAATGCAAATACTGTTTGTCAATATTATGTGCTGACCCAAAGAAGAAAAATGACATTTTAAGCCTTTTTTTGAATTTGTTTTTGTGATCTTGGAATCATTAACTGTAAATTTATCTTATGACAGCAAATACACACAACTGTATAGTTCTTTGTTATTTTGAAACAGGTGGCTGATATTGTTTTCCCCTGAGGCTGTGTGGAGGGTCCCGATCAAACAAATGAAACTTGCCAAAAAAAGCTAAAAAAGTTCTGTCGAGTATAAAATGACCAACAATTGGCACTGCTTTTGCATGATGTGGCCCATAGAGCGGGTGCATTAGAGGCTTGTCTGTGCTGGCTACTTTCTGTTTAGTGCTCTTTAAGAGGAATAAAGTCATTCAGTCATCTAAACTTTACAATTGTCATCAGACCGAATGGATCCAATTTTTTCCCCGTTATAGGGTTTTTTTGGGGGAGTTTTTCCTCTGTCTGTGTGAGGGTCTAAGGAAAGAGGGATGTCGAATGCTGTAAAGCCCTCTGAGGCAAACTGTGATTTGTGATAATGGGCTTTTTGAATAAAATTGACTTGACTTGAGGATAAAACAAATTATTTGGGGGTAGTGACACTCAGGAAAATGTATCCACTGATTTACAGTCATCTCTGTCACAATAAGTCTGTTAGAAAGGTATTTATGGAAACTACCACAGATCCTATTTTAAGTACTATATAAATCTGTGTTTGGGAAGATTTTTGTCAGCGCAATAATGATGCAAACATGCAAGCTGAAGTCACAAAACTTTACAGGTGTGTGTTTGAGATCAAAATGAGTGTGATGATGGGTGTGGTGTGAGCAAGGACCCTGAAGTAAGGTGGTAGGAAGTAGTGAAGGACCCATTTGTATAATTGAAGTGACCTGCATATTGAAGAATATATTTTATATAAGCAACTGGTGACTCTTGTATGAGGTTTTTGAATGCATTTTGTTTCACTGTAATAGCAGAGAATACAATAAAAATGTGAATGGATGTCACGTTGTGTGAGATCGGGGCACCATCTTTGAGGTACGTGCTCTGTTTTTTGTTTTTTTTTTTACCAAAATGTTTGCGCTCGGTCCAAAAATAACATCATTTACAATACACACATGTGAGTGGAGGTACTGTACTGAGGTCTGTAATCCACCCTTAAGTCACATGGATCTATGTTGTTCGTTCTTTTGTCCAAACATATAACAAAACTGGGTCCCTCACAACATGGGGCCCCCCTCTGAAACATTTAGGAAGGCATTACGTGAATTTTAATTTCTCTGCACACTGTCTCTGAGATTATGACTATAATATCTCTGTGCGACAGTTGAAGTAATGAACTCCTTGTTCATGAACTAGAGACTGTTTTGTTTTTGCCACACATATTTTAAGAGATACACCCATAAAGATGGATTATGCAAGAGAGTTTTAAGCTTGTCCTTAACAGCTTTTCGCATTACATCACAGGCCAGGAGAGACTGAGGTAAGAAAAAAAAAGAAAAGCTAACCCAGCTGGGGCAGAGAGAGCTCTGGTAGGTGTGGTAGGATTGGAGAGGTGCACTGCGCAAGAGTATAAACATGTCACAAATTTTTAGCTGATACTTGCATTTACAGTACGGCCTTTTCTTCCTTTAATAAATGTTTCAAAAGTGTTGAAACCACCCTGGTGTCAGTCCCCTTTTACTGAACTAAGGTCGGTGAGCTGAAGCGGGGCAGAGGGGTGTCGGACAGTGCCAGGGACAGGGGAGTGGTGTACGGATGCAGGGGAGAGAAGTGAGACTCTGCATGAGTCATCTATCACGTCAGCAGTATGAAAGCTATTTTTAGCATTGAAGCAGCTGCGGTGGAGACTGATTGGCCCATATGGAAGTGAAGGATACAGGTTCAGAATACATAATCGCCTGGAAAGAGTACAAATCTGCAGATAGACATCAAATGAGAAGAGCTGCTGTAAAATACATTAAAATGTTGGTGGTGGTGGTGGTGGTGGGGGCAGAGAGCTGCAATACATACACTGAATTATTAATTTTAGCCTGAAAATATGATTAACTTGACTGCATGCCATTATTCTTTATTATAGTAACACATTATTGTTTATTTCCATTTTAAGTGTTTTGTCATTTTTTATCAACACCAGGTGGCGCCAAGTACCTGTATCAGCATGGATCACTGGTTCTCATTCATTCATTCATTCATTCATTCATTCATTCATTCATTCATTCATTCATTCATTCATTCACTCAGTGTTACTACAGAGGTTGTCCCCTCGATTGAAGAGCCACATGCTGCACAACAAGATCAAGCAAAGATGTCATTTTGTTTCCAGAAAGTTTAACATTGCTGGCTCTAGAAAAGAGTACGGCCAAAACTGCAAAGCAATTCCTACTCCTTTATATGATACAAAACAGTATGCAATTTTCTCTGACTACACTTTGCCCTCTCTAAAAGCTGGTGATTACAAACAAAATCAAGTCCTTAAAGAAAAAAAGGAGTGTGGGAGAGAATACATCATGGTTCAAGTCCAATTCCAAATATTTTAAATCAAAGGAATATTTTAAATCAAAATCAAAGCCCCACTTTGATCAATTAGGTCCCAAATGAAGAGGAATGAAATGACTTAAATAAAGTAACATCAGAAAAGTGCTGCTGCTGCTGCTGCTGCTGCTGCTGCTGCAAAAAGCGTATTTACTCGTGATTTGTAGTGAGTCTAACTTAAAAACATTTTATAGAATGATTAGTATGGTTTTTCAAGAAAAAAAACACATCAACTTGTGCTCTGTATGGGATCATATAAAAGTCCTTTTTAGGAAAGGGTCATCAAAAGTTCATTTTACCTTTCATGTCCTACAGTATCTACAGTTACCCTGTGAATGATTTTATTCACAAGAGATTTAGATTTGAAGTAGACCCTTGCATCTTTTGTTGCTTACCAGATGAAACCATTGACCTTTTTTTTTTTTTTTAAATTTATTTGTAAAATTATTTTGATCTGATATTCACAACTGACTGTCACTAAAAATGGATAATATACTGTCATTTAGTTGTGTAGATATAATTTATTTTATGGACAGCCTAGAGGCAAACATTTCAGACACTGTTAATCTTGTGATTATTTTGGGGGAGATATCAGATTCATATGTGTAAATGGAAAGAATGTACTCCGTCTTTCACTACATTCATAAATAATTTCACCTACTTCTTCAAATCCCTGAAACATATAGAAAGAATTAATTGTAAAGCTAAAAAATGCATACATGCTTATTGAGGTTTTTGCTCTTTTAATGTCTGCCATCTTGCTTTTTTGTGCTCCTTATTTGTTTCTCCTTTTTTGCCCTTTTGTTTAAATCTCTTTTCTCCTTTGAATTTCCTATATATATATATGTTTTGTTTTGTTTTTTATCTGACTGCACTCGAGCATCATTTCCACCATTACTGCTAATCTCTACCCTTGTTCTGTGCATTTTCTTGTATTTAATAATTTTTTTTTTTAAATTATGTATTTTTGTGTTGGAAGTACAGCACTCCCCACTTCAAATGGCCAGTCTTAATTCTGAAAAAGCACAATGCAAGAACGAGGCTGGAGCTTGAAAATAACATTTACATGACCTCTGCAAATTAATTTTAGCGCTGTAATGTCAGTTAAACAGCTGCAGAGACTCCTCCTCTAAGCTCTGGCCCTGACGACAACAACACGAGGTACACATGAGATCTTTTGTCTGTAATCAATCTTCATACGGCCCAGTCTGCAAACCCCCATGCCACGAGCCATATAGGAAGGAGCGAGAGCCTTCTGGTTGCTAGGCAGGCACAACCACCACACCACAGTTGCCAAGGGAATGCCTGCATGCAGAGGCAGCCGAAGAGATGGAGGTTGGGGGTTGGTGGTTATGAGAGAGGACTGGTGGGGGGAGGAGCTAGACAAGTTCAAGGCCACCATTTCTCCAATATGGTCTAATGGTGGTCTGTGTGTTTGTGTGTGTGTGTGTGTGTGTGTGTGTGTGTGTGTGTGTGTGTGTGTGTGTGTGTGTGTGTGTTTGTGTGTGTGTGTGTGTGTGTGTGTGTGTGTGTGTGTGTGTGCAGTGAATGGGTGCACGTGTGTAGTTTAAGACAAAGCAGGGGGAAGGGACGTGAGTGAGAAAGTGGGTTGGAAGTGGATGTGTGTCTGATACCAAACAGGGCTGACGTAACTGCTTCATGGACTATAGTGGTGGTGAGGACAATGGGCTTTGTGGGATAAAAGAAAAGCTCATAAGCAGATAATACATGTCCATTACCAGGAAAAATAAACAAAATCACCAAAGATGGCGAAACTAAAAAAAAAATGTCATGTGATGTCATCCTTTATTCATTATATTTGGTTTTTATGTGTTTTATTGCTTTTGTTGTTTTTGGTCTTTACTTCTGCTGACATTTTGCATCCTGCATCCTGCATTTTTTTGTTTGGCTTCTGATGAAATATCTTATTATTACGATTATCATTATTATATTATATATTATTATAATTATATGATTCATATTTATCACAGCTAAAAACGTTTTGGTTTTTTTTGTTATGCTTAATTTTACTAGCCATGGACAGCGATTGTGATTTCAGTGTCAAATTTTAGCTTAAAGTGTTTTTCACTGTTTATCTTTAAAAAAAAAAAAAAAAATCTAAACAACTCGGTAACACTAGAGTGAGTGAATGAATGAATTTTCGTGTTTAGTCGTTTACATGACTCAGCCCTCATGGGATTATTCAGACACATAAACCAAAAACCAAAAATTCTGCTTTGTTAACCCACCATCATCCAACAGCACAGTACATCCGAATCAGGCAAAAATGACACAAACTTCACAAAACCAACACTTTGAAAGGTATATCCGACAACAACATAAAAATAAAATACAGACCCAAAACACAGCTCAGAGTACAAGACACATTTGATAGATTCAAACAAGCCTGAATCTACATCTCTGAGCCAAACTGTACCGAACACTATTTGATCCAAGTCACAGATCAACAGACCAAAGTCCATCAAAACAGAGTCAAAGGAATCCACCATATGTTACTTTTCTCCTCCAATCCCAAGCCCCAAAACAATACTCAGATACTGCAACAACCTGATCAAAAGGTATTCAATTAAAGCTCTCAAATCCAAATCAGGAATCAGAACCTTATGCAAGTTTAGTTTAGTTTATTGTCCCATATATGTGAATAAAAAAATGATCATAAAAATTTACAGTTTGTGCAGGAGAGGTTAGAAGCTAAAAATTGTAGCTTCTAAATGTACAAAATTGATAGAAATGTATAAAATTGTTAATTGTTTTTTTAATCAATAGAAATGTAAGAAAACTTATAGAAATGTACCCTACAAAATTGATAGAAATGTATAAAATTGATAGGTATATACAAAATCCATACAAATTTACAAAATTGATAGAAATGTACAAAACTGATATTAAGTCTTGCAACTGACTGAAATATAAAGACTAAATGTATATTTTCAAAAATATAGAGCTGTACAAAATTGATAGAAATTAATAAATTCAATACAAATGTAATTTCGCAAATATTTGTACAAAATCGATAAAAATGTACAAAATTGATTGAAATGTGCAAAATTGAGGGAAATGAACAAATTACAAATAATGTAACATATACAAGTTTCCTTGAGTTACAAAGGAATCAATGGCGTGTAATAAATCTTTGCAAATGAAATTATTTTTTAGGTTGTTTTATGAACAACGATAATGTAAATGTTGATTGATGGAAGTAGGTTGTTCCAAAGAGACAGAATAAAATATACTGCAATGAGAGTTAGAACGCAGTATTTACCATTTATATTTTCAATTATTGTAAAGGTTTACTGCAGGCCTTAACAAAATGAAAAACTTAATTAATACTAAAAAAATAAGCAAATGTTTTTAGAGTAATAACTTACTTATGACCTTACTGTGTAAACAAAGGGTTAAACTCTGCTGTCTCCCTCTGCAAACACAACTTGTTGAACATGTTCTGATCTGAACAGATAGATAGATAGATTTGGTCTGAAGCTATCAGGATGCATTTCTCCCTGAAATGCACGTTATGTAAAACAGAATGAACAAAATAGGAAAGGGACCGGGACTATGAAAAGCAAAAATATTTCTTTATTATGTAACTAATATTCAACATGCTTTATAATCCATGTAACTGTGTAGTAAGTGGGTTGCTGAGGACGTGTGCTGTTACAGCACACACTCAGCATGTCGCTATGTTCCCATGACCTACATCCTGCCCCTCTGCAGACTGCGATGACAGCGGGCTGACACATATTCTTACTTTTCCCACTTATGAATGAACAGTTAGAAGCATAGCCTGATAACTCATTTACATTCATACCATAGCCCTACAAATGTTATGTAAATTAGCCAGAAGTTCAAAATTGTGCTGTTAAAGGGGATTTTTTTCAAGCTGACCTCCATTTCCCCATATTATTGTGTCAGGTGACTCATAGGAACAACCTTATTTAAAAATTTGTCCAGTATTTAGAGAAACAGCCTACAATGTAACCTTTTTTAATCATTTTTTAAATTTACATCAATTTAAAAGTGCTTGTTTTTACCGCTGACAGGTTCAGATTGTTACTTTGACTGCTGTTCAGCATTACAGACAGGAGGCTACAGAATAATGAAATGTTTTGCATACCTTTCACTTGTTTCATCCCGTTTTTTTGTTCAAGACTCACTAATGAGAAATCTGATTCTGAAATCTCTACACTTTCTGTGCTCCATGACAACAAACTATTACCTCTTCTCTCCAGTTCTCACTAACATTGTCACCCTTTCTTTTCTGCAACAAATCATCGCATTTCAGAACACGACTTGTCATTATCAAGACACAGAACAGATTGAGTAAAAAGCACTGAAAAGTGTTTAATTTCTCTTTAGGGTCAAATGTTAGAAGCTACCCTATAATAATGTAATAAGTAATCTATTTTAATTTTGTAATTACCATAATATAACTTAATACATTAGAATAATTTTCTGCTACATGAATAAAACTGAAAAAATAAAGCTGAAAATTTGGTAATGCCAACAGAAGGAATTCCTGCAGCATTTTATCATGTAATTCTTTTTCAATTAGTGCAACTGACTACAATTACATTTATTTTTTAATTTAATCACATATAATTAATGACTCTTGTTGCAATAAACTCATAATATCAATTTGAGCCTGTCAGGAAAAACAAACACTGTGGATATAAATTGACAGGATGCCCTGAGTGATTACATTGTATCCTGTTTTGCGGCTGCAGCATTCACTCTCAGCACTGACCAGTTTTAAAGTTGTTGTTCCCATGAGTCACCTAGATACAAAAACATGGAAAATAGTGTTCATGTTAAGAAAAAAAAAGTGCCCTTTTAATATGAGACACCACAGGTGAAAAAATAGCATTTTCATGCTCCGGTCAATTTTGAGATTTTGGGTTATTTTGCCTCTAGAACATGTCATGTAACTGGAAAGAAAATGTTTAAAATAGACATTTAGTTGTTTTGTTTGTTTGTCTGTTTGTTGGTTTTGTTTTGGGTTTTTTTCAGTTCAACTTTTGGGTTTTGGGTCATTTAATCGTGCATCATTTTAAAGAAAACTTGTTATACAATAATAATAACAATAATAATAATAATAATAATAACAATAATTGTCTTAACGTAAGACATTAACTAGGGACATTTCTTGGTAATATCTATTAATTAAATTTTTACCCCTTTCCTGTGCAGTCTCACTTTTTTTTGTGTAGTGGACCCAGAAATCTCCACTTCAGTAATACTTACATAAACAAAATTTCTCAGTTATATTGTTCTGAAAATGTATGCAAAAAAAAAACATGCATATTTATTAGATAATGCCTCTTTTGCATATCTAAACACAAACAGAAAAAATAATTGCCTTAATGTAAGGGGAACTTTCATTGTGATATGTGTTTAAAAACAATTACTCTAATCACCTGGGTGTCTCTTTACTGAACTTTATGCAAAAATCATTAGAATTCAACTATAATTTTAAACGCAAAGTGTTTTCCATAGCGGGCAGCATTTAAACAAATGTACAGTTCAGACGTAATATTAGCCTGTCTTAAAGTATTCTTCACACTATCCTTTAAGTTTTGAATTCAAGTCCAAAGTTGTAGTAGCAAGCAGGTGTGAAAGTATTCAGAATTAATATTTTTTTCATCTTTGCATCATTAACCAGGAGAAAATACATAAAAATATGTTAATCAGAGGACACACAGTGACTGTACGCAGATGAAGGACATGCTGTTACATGCTATTATTGGACCTCTCAGCAGAACATGGTGTCTGTGCTAAACGCACTGATGTTATAGACTTAACCACCCCCGTGAAAGAGACGCATGATGGAGGTATAGATGGAGAAGAGATGGGACTTATATCAGAGAGAGAGAGAGAGAAAGAGAGAGAGAAAGAGGATCTCGCGCGGAGAGATAGAGGACAAAAACGTGACTAGGCAGCCGAAGAGCTGTTACGCAACTGCTGACCTACTAACACATATTTCTAGAAAGGGAGCCGGAGAAACTGGAGCAAAGTGTCCGGCAGCACTCAGCACACACAGAGCCCGAGCCAAGAGACGGAGACAACATCCACCCGACCCACTGACTCAAACACAACCGAGAAGGAGAAGGAGAAGAAAACTTTTGGGGTTATTTAAGGGAGGTTTCTTCCAAAGGCGTAAGGAAAGGAGGAAACGGGAGCGAGACAGCTTTTGTGTCGGGGAAGCCTGAATCTGTTTTTCCCTCCAGGACATGGGAAGGTATGTTATGACTGACTGGAATGCTGGTTTTCCTTTGTGGCTATTTGTATTAATATGTTTGCACGGTGCGGTTTAATATTAAGGTGTTTGAGCGGACAGTTGAGGACATGATGCTTATGGCCGGTTATTGTTCACATGGCGACTCTGTTCTCTGCCGGCACATCCGCGCGTCCGTGACTTTGAGACGGCCGCTTTTGTCACATTAAAACGCCGCACTCGCGAGGTTATAAATGTTACTTTGTGCCCCGCTTGTGTCGCGTTTTTCGCTTTGTTTTCCACCTTCAACATACGATATGGCTGGAAAACCTGGTAGGTCGTTCCCCACGTTATGTGCTCAATGTCAAGGCGAGGTTATTCCCCTCATGGTGGTGTTTTCCAGGGAAGGGGGGCAGCTGCTGTGCTGGTCTGTGTTGTCTGGTTAATGCAGACACAGGGTACTATATTAGCTCCTGCACGTGGCATGCTGCTGTTTGTATGTCGTTCATATGTAGGTCACTAGATCACTTTAGTTGCGTGGATGTTAATTCGTCTTTTTGGCTGCAGATGATGCAAACATTGGACTGGATTAAAATTATGCTTCCTCTTTTTCTGAGGACGTAAATGTGCCAATGCCACATTTTTAATAAAGGTAGCTTAGTCGGAAATGTCAGAGTGGAGCTGGTAGAATATTTAAATAAACAAAAATGTTTTTAAAATGGGGGAAAAAAACACGTAATGCAACAGTGATCTACCAAAAAGGTGTTTTTTTCATGCATCTGTTTTGTATTTTCTCCTAAATGTGCACAGCATTCGCTTCTGTTTCTATTTTCACGCATTTATAGATGTTCAAGTTCAAAGGAGAAAAAAAAACTTAGAAAATGAATGTTTTTTCAGTGAGTCACTGGGTGATTTTTGTGCTCATGAGGTGTGTTAAGTAAAGCACAGAGCTCTGCTTTGAGGGAGTTGGAGGGTATGACATAACCAGCACGCAGCAGGGAGAAGCAATAAACAGCAGCTCTCTCAGGGACAGAAAGGTCTGTAATTGATTCACACCCTGCTTATTCTTCCTATTATTCAACATTAAATCTTTATTTCTAAAGATATTTTAGAGAACGCTTTCATGGGTGACGTTACAGTCTGTGAGTTATTTTTAACTTCATCACATAAAGAGAAAACACGGCAAAGAAAAAAAGCAGAAATGAAGTTGAGCCAGATAATCTTCTTCTTTTTTTGGTGCAAAACTGCTGTGCCAAGCTTCTGGTGAGGTCTTTGCGTGAGGTTGTTGTGAAATAACAATAACAAGTGAACAACCAGGATGTGATGCAATGCATGGAAACCCCTGCCTGGCGATGGCAGGCACTGTTCTGGTGAGCTCTTAGTCCGCCTGCTGCCAGCTGGTCTGGTTTCAGAGCCGTCTGCATTGCTCCATCCCAGCCAGCCGCCTCTGAATATAGGTCAGACCTGTATCTGGGTGAGGAGACACATGCAGGGCAAAGCATGGACTACTTTGACCACTGTTGGAATATGAGACCATGGATTCATACAGACTTTAGTAACTACAGCTACGTGTCCCAGTTTCCTCCAACATGTTATTTTCGAAAGACTTTAAAAGATATAGGTCACATGTTATAAAGTGACCAAGAAAGTTTCAAAATACTAAAAAAAACACTATCATGCAAATGTTTGATTTCCTAATAAGGTTACTCTTATTAATGTGGAAACATATATTTGTTTCCTCTCAAACATTGGCATTCATCTGTGAAATCTAATCTACAAGTAGAAGTGCTTTTGGGCACAAATTACCCAGAGGAAGTGTTTAAATGGCACTCAGCTAAAAGGTCTCACTACCTGACCTGGAGTGTCTGGATTCCTGTCTCTGAGTTTTGTTTCTTGACACAAAGCTGTGTTGCAAAATGGAGGCTCCTAGCTGAGGGGCCCCTCTATGTGTGTGGTGTTGGATCACTTAAAAGATGGAGGAGGGGAAAAGGATGCCATGCGTTTTACTCACACTTGCCTCAGAGGAGGTCAGAGGTGAAGCATTCCTCACAAGCGGCAAGTGCCTGGGAACTTTAGACCCGTGTTTTCCATATACGAAAAACAAACTGCTTACAGTAGCTGCAGTAAATCATTGCCTTTCTTTTAAAAAAACAGGAACAAGCCTCTGCAGAAAGAGCCAGTTACACTACATATCCATATATACAGTACCCTCTAGCTTATGTTTTCTATTCAAAGCACAGCATGTACAGACGGTGAAAGGGGAGATTGCAGGGCATTCACAGCCAGTAACCTGTAGCTTCTGCCGCGATGTAATATGCATGTGTTACACAAGCTCTGCTCCGCAACAAGAGAAATTCAGAGCACGTACGTTACGAGCAACAACAGCAGCCCCTCCCCATGCAGTCCTGAGAGAGAGCCTGTTATGTGTGAATTTCGGCTGCAGAGATGGGTGTGTGCTCTGACGTCAATGCCATCTCCCTATCTCTATCTCACTATATTTTTTTTCATCTGCTACTGATTCACATTGTTCTGCGCTGCATGGAGCGACCAGGAATTAATGTTGTGTGAAAATCACTGGGGCTTTCATAATCAGATTTATTCCGTGCAGATGACGTATTCAGGGCCTTTCATTGCTCCCGCTGCAGATTCTGTAAAATTCCTCTTATTTCCACCAACTGAATTTCCCCGTCACCCCATCGCTGTGCTGCTGCCTCCCTCCCTCACCTCTTTCTGTTGCTCTATTTTTAGAGTGCACTCTAATACTCTCTTTCCCTCTCCTGGCCTCCCTCCCTTGCAGTCCTACTGACCTATTTTATGGCGCACCGTCAAACACAGGAGTGTTTACTGCTTAGCGTCGTTTCTAGGTCAGTGGGACAGCGCAGACGTATGCGTGCTTCCTTCCCGCCCGCCTTTGTTTCGCGCCTCCCCTCCCCTGCAAGTCTTTATGAAAATTATTCAGGGGTTGGGGAGAGAGGGAGGGGCTGACCCCACATTTTTCCACATCTGTTGGTGGTTTCGTTCAAATCCCTTTCTGCTTTACTAGATCTTTGGGACACTGAGGCAAACAAGAGACGGTTAAATCCTTGTTTTGGCACCGAGGGGAAAATTACAAGAATAGCCTGCAGCGTATCCAGCGCTCCAGTTACAGTATAACAAGCACGGGTAAATAAATGGTTAATTAATCAGAGCAGCAGTCAAGCTGTTTCAAGGTCTCAGAGTGGGTTCAATGTGAGATTATGTAACAGGGTCAGTGGCTGTGGAGGAAGCTGCAGTCTGGAGAAGAAGACGCACGTTAGATTAAATAGTTATGTTGCATTGAGTGAGAGGTGAGGTGGTGGTGGTTTGTGATTGGGGAACAATGAGCCGCAGCGCAATGAAAGAGGGTCGATGCGAGTCAGTTTTGTTCAGCTCTGGAGCACTTTTGTTCGAGTCTCTTTGGGATGTGAGTGTGTTTTTTTGCCCTCTTGCCATCACAGTTGAATTAATGGGTAAAGTCTGAGGAGTTTCTTTGTTCAGGTTTGCTTTCTGCGCCACGTCTGGTTTTATACACCACATCACAGAGGGAACGTGCTGTTTCTGCAACAACTCTCCACAAATCCTCTCATTACCCAAGTTCACCTTTGCATGCAAGAGTTTCTAAGTTTTAACTCTCAAAGTAAAACAACAGCTGCAACAAAATCTGCAGTAACACACATTCAAAGTTAAATATAAATCAACAGGCTACCAATTTTGCCTCAGTGGCTTTTAAGGTAATGAGTGATAGAGGACAAAAACATGACTAGTTATTGGGATTTTAAACCTTTTTTGTGATATGCTGAATAGTGGGTAACAAATTTCGCAATATATTGTATTTTTTTAAAGGACAACTTTGTCTCATGTATCTAATAAGATGAAGATTTCGGTTTGTTCATTTCACTTCAGTCATTTTTACTGCAGCAATGATGGACTGAAAAAAAAGTTTTTTCTTTATTTTAATAAACTTCCCAAGATTTTCATTTGTAATACTTATAATTTATAAGATAAAAATAGTTCCTTGGCATCTCTGTGTTAATAAAATAAAGCCACATAAAATACCGTGATGCTACACTGGATCTATTTTTCCACACCCCTAGTATCTATTATGCAACAGCACAACATAAGTACACACCATTACCTCTGTGCCAGTGTTTTATTTGCATACTTGTACTTCTTGTTTGATTGAAATATTTAAGACGTGGGAGTCCGTACAAAGGTTGCTTGGCAGTTACGAAATGACAGCAATGAGACTTGTGGTTCACCAAACTGTAATTCTGCTCCACTTATTTCCAATACTTGAAATTGGGTGCCCGAAAAGAATAGTAAAAACAGGAGAGATTAATAAAAGCAAGCGATTATAAAAGTTCATATTTGTGCTGAGTTTAATTCCTGTGTTACAAAGTCTACACCAGAGGAGTCATTGTTACCCAGAGGCCCACTGACCTACATTACTACATTCCCTGTGTGTGTGTGTGTGTGTGTGTGTGTGTGTGTGTGTGTGTGTGTGTGTGTGTGTGTGTGTGTGTCATAAAAAGATGTTTTCGTGTTTGTAATGGACTCCGGGGATCAGTGTAGCGATGTGTTATTAATTACCGCATATCAATTGCTGTGCAACGGCACAGCAAAATGAATCCGACCTAAAACAAGAGCAGATCTTGTCATTTTGTAACCCTGTTCTTCCTTCAAACATCCGTTCGTACTGCATTGTTTTTTTAGACGCGAGAAATTTTGGGTGGGCAAGGCTTCCTGTTGAGCTCTGATGTTGACAGCGCATGAGGAGCTCGGGGTGTTGTGTAATTTCAGACAGTGTGACGGCTACTAGAGAAACTGAGATAGTGCTGCTGTGTCGGAGAACTCCTCCCCCCGGCACATACAGCTGTGCCTGTTTACTCCTCAGTGACTTTAAATTTGCATGATACACTCTAGAAAATAAAGCAGAAACCACAATTGCACAATATCATAATTAAAGTGAGAGTAATATATCTTAGAGTGGGATGATACATCATGTCCCCATCCATTCCCCGCCTCACTCATCCCTTTATCTGTCTGTCTCTGCAGAGCTGGCAGCAGGTCAGCCTGCCTCAGTCCTGTTATGTGACTATGAGACCATGACAGCGCCCTATATTACACAAGAGCTCTGCAGCAGCAGCACATACAGTCTGTTCAATCCCAGGCACAGCCCGGCATACTGATGTGTGTGTGCTGCTACTCAGACTCTGCACCCCCCTTCTTCCTCCCTCCTTTTTTGTGAAGTCAAGGAAACAAAGACAAGAAAGGCAAACATTGTGTAACTTTGGGGATTATGTCACACATTTTTGGCACAGGATGAATTGTGATAAGCAGACGTTGCATTCAAGTGACTCATATAAAAAAACTTTGTACTAAAGTTCAGAAGTCTAACTTAACCTGAGGTAAATGTAAAAACATGTTACCATCAGGGTTTCCACAGTCATTGGAAACCTGGAAAAGTCATGGAATTTCACATTCACATTTTCATGGAAATGTGTTGTGTGTAATAAATGGAATTACTTAAATGTAATGTAAAAGTAAACTAATGATTCATTTTTAAAGACAACAATCCCTCCAAACTTGTAGGTTCATTTTTTTTTTTTAAGATATCTTTTCTTTCTTCTTCTCTTTTTCTTTTTTTTTTCTTTTTACTTTTTAGCGATCTTCATAGAATTTTTTTTTTCTTTTTGGCATTTTTAACTGAATTATTATTACTTTTTTAAAATTGAAACATTTCAAGAAAAATCTTAAAATGTTTTTAAATGCAATTTATTTTCTTCTTTATTTTTTGCTTGATTTTTATAGAAAACTTAACATTTTTAGGCATTTTTTTTCCTTTTTTAATACTTGACAATTTTTATAGAAGCTAACATTTATTTATTTATTTTTCTTACATTTTTGAAAGGCACGTTTTCTTTAAAAATTGCCAAAATGACACCACTTATGACAGCCTAAAAATTTAAAAACAGAAACTATTATTCAATTTTCAAACTTCAGACGGTCCTTTAACACCTCATTGGGAACACGGAAATTATGTTTACAATAGAGGTTGAATCTTGAATGTTTGAAAAACGCCAAGCAAAGAAAAAGAGATTAGGATCCTTGAAAAGTCATGGAAAATGTTTGAAATTTTGTCCATAAAATGTGTGTGAACCCTTTACAATAAACTGCAGTGGTTGTAAAGTTAATCTAACACTCTCCCTCTCTACCCTTCCCTCTCTGTCTCCATAACGCAGTTAGTGGTCAGCAAACAGCAGCACTGAAGCCGATCCTCAGGGAGCCCTGAAGTACGCGGACTGACCTACATCTTCTGTAAAACACTGAGAGAAGCAGGGCATCGGCCTGACAGGCATCACAGCTCTGCTGAAGATTGAGAAAGACGTCGATAAACTCAAAATCACCTTCAACAAGACTCCAGAGGCCGCTCTGATCTGTTTGCCAAGACAGCTGAAAGAGTCTTTGCTCAAAATACAAAGTTGCTTCTTTTTTTGGGTTCCTTGTTCAGAACACGAGTTCAATGTCTGAGGTTTTTGTAGCGAGTCATCTCTTTTTAATATTCTTGGCTAATTTAGACACTTGAACGTTTTGATCTTGAAGAATAAGCAACAAAAATCAATGAGGCAATCCCTTCAAGGAGCACAAATACCTCATCAAGAAGTTTTTGCAGATCCTGCAACTTAAGTCAAACTCTGTCGAAACAAAGCAGAAGAATCATATTGTTTTGCATTTTTTCCCTTCCCCCCTTCGCCCTTTGCTAGAGTTACACTCTGGCCCCCAGCCGGGAAAAAATGGAAAGTCTGAGTATACACATCCCACCCACCAGCAACAAAAACGCCATGGAGGTAGACAATTTTTCCTCCTACAATGGCAGCCTCCCATCCCCGACTCCTGAGTCTGGAGCGCGGCTCAGCCGCCAGTCGAAAGGCTCCAAGCCTAACGCGAGCTGCCGTCGCAAGCGAGAGTTCATTTCTGATGAGAAAAAAGATGCTTCATATTGGGAAAAGCGGAGGAAGAACAACGAAGCAGCCAAACGCTCAAGGGAAAAGCGACGCCTCAATGACATGGTTCTAGAAAACCGGGTCATGGCGCTGAATGAGGAGAACGTTCGTCTGAAAACGGAGCTCCTTCAGCTCAAGTTGCGCTTCGGCCTCATCAGCACAGCCTCCTACATGGAGAAGAGTCAGCAGATCTCCAACAGCGCTGCTGGTGGCAGCAGTGGGAGTACCAACGGCACCCCAAATAGTAACGCCTACCTCTCAAGCAGCGGCTACTCCAGCGCGTCCCAGGTGATGCTGAATTCTGACTCATCTGAAACTGAACAGTCGAGCCGTGGCGAGCGCCACAGCACACTCCACCAGTACTCGCCCCGCGGCTCCGTCTCTGACATGTCTGATGGCTCCTCCAGAGACAGCCCCGAACCGATTGGCTACAACATAAAGACGGAGCCTTCAAGTATGGAGATGGCCAGACTGGAAGGCAATGGGATGCCCAATGGGGCTTATCATGGCAACCACACTGCTCTGGTTTCTCCTCACCAGCAGAGCGCCCAATTGACCGAGAGCACCATGGACTACCAGCACCACCAACAGCAGCAGCAGTGCCACATGGAGGCCACCAGCCCAGCCCCTCAGGCCACCTCCGCACAGAGGAGCGTTATCTTGTACCGCTCCAGTAGCGGCTGTTACCCGATGGAGACCCAGAGGCCGGAGGACCAGCAGACCCACCAGAACAGACCGCTGCAGTCCTCCAAGTTCTCCGACTGCTCAGTGACCGTCACAGAGGTCGCTGAGAAACTAGAGCGGACAAAGACCATGGACTCACCGCAGTATGAATATACTAACGGTCAAGTAGAGTCGACAGAGGAGCTGCAGCAAAAGTACAATCTCAATGCCCAACAGCAGCACGAGAACCATCACTACAGCTACCAGAGTCAGGAGAGAAGTCTCCAGCACGCAGAAACCCACCAGAACCCCTTCGCCCCTGATCTGATCCGCAACACTGAGGAGGCCAAGTCCTCCTTCCCACAGCACAACGGCTACCTCAGCACACTGGATGAAGAGCCCCCGGTGCTCACCTATGAGGGAGGCCCCCGAGCCGACGGTTTCTACCAGGAGAACTCCTCCACTAAAGACACCTCATCCAGTGACGGGGACCCTCGTAGCTCTGACAAGGAGGGCTCCACAGACGATGAGTCACCCTCCTCGTCCTCCTCAGACATCAGCAGCTACCACCAGAAGGCGGTGGGAATTGCCGGTTTGCACGGCGAGTCCCAAGCCGAGGTCAAAGGCACCGCACTGCCCCACAAGCTCCGCCTCAAGTACAGAGCGCTGTCCAACGGGGCAGCAGGAGCGCAAATGGAGGGAACAGTCAATGCCTCCATGTCACCGTCTCCCACTTTGCCTCAGCACCCTTACTTAGCTCTACCCAGCAACCCTAACGGCACCCAGGCCAACGGGGAGAGTAAAGAGGCGGACAATGAGACTCAGTATGCGGAGCAGGTGAATCTGCAGAACGAGAGGGCGGAGGCTAAGAAGGAGGGAGGGAAAAAGGGATCCAGCGGCAGCAGAGTTGGGCGCAATAAGAGGCGAGAATAAGGACAAATAAAAACATTTTCGCCTCTTTGTCCTCTTAAGCAGAGAAATTATGACTCACATCTTCACCTTACTAGACGGAGAAGAAGCCGGTGATCTGAGTTGCAGTTGTGATTTCACCAAGTTTCACTGTGTCACCTGTTCCTCTCCCCTTCGCCCTCTCCTACCTCCCACCTCCAATCAAAACAATACATCACTTAATGAGGGAGGGGACAGAATAAAACTCTCCAGAGCTGGAGTCTGGGATATTTCCCTCGTGGAAATTCAACCATTATTCAACTATTCATCATTGTAAACTGCCTTGGTGGCTGGCCAGCGTTTATTGTGGCATTATGGGAACATTCCTTTAACCAAAGAATACACATCCTTCCTTTAGCGTCTCCTTTTCCGGCAAAGAGTTACATTCATCCTCCCTCTGAACACACCTGGACCGTTTGATCCTCCGCCCTCTTACCATCTGCACACACAAGCAGCACTTAGATTGTATATTACTGTGATATATAAATTTGCATATATGGAATATATATTTTAAGAAGAAAAATGTGGCAAAAACAACAAAAAATAGAAGCAGTGGGATGCAGAAGTCGTAGACTTCAAAAGTGATCGGTTTGTTCTTGTTGAGACACCTTGTACAGTCCCTCTTTGTCTAGAAAATGCCTCAAAGATTTTCTGTTAACTACAAGTATGAGCCACAACTAGTAAAAAAAAAAATAAAAAAAATAAAAAAATGGAAGGGAAAGGAAAGGTACACTTTTTTCAGGCTTATGAATCAGATCGGGGGCCGCATTCAGGTGATCTGAGCTCTTTGACGCTCAAATTAGGGCTGCACGATTAAAAGTTAAAGAATCGCGATCTCGATTCAAGCATATCTCATTTCTGAAGGACAGCGATTCTGCCATAATTGCTTCGAAGAGCTGCATATTCAGAATGAGTGTTCATAATTTTTCCCTGCTGCGGTTTGCACGAATGCACTTCAAGGCTGTTAAACTCCTCCTAATCCTTAAATTCGCCTCAAGCTATCTGTGCGGTCAGGCTGGCTTTGTCGTCGCAAAGAGTGTCCAATCTTTGGTTGTGGTTCTGCTGGAGGCCGACACAAGCTGAGCCTGCAGCTTTTCAAATGTGCACCAAACACTACTGTACCAGAGATATTATTATACTTAGAAAGACTTTGGCTCTACTCATCTCACACAGTCTAACTACTATAGGCATAGATTTCAGGGGGAACAAAGAGGACATGTCCCCCTTCAATGTGCATTTGCCCCCCCCCCCCAGTAAAAGCATGAAAGTAGCAAAGGACTTAAAAAAAAAAAAGATATTTACACTACAAATTCATGCTGGAAATGCACAAAAAAGTCACCAGGATCCAAGACATTAAGTGTTTGTCACTCAAAATTTGGCTGAAGTTTCATACGTCCTCCACCAATGTTATGACAAAACCTACGTTTGCTTGGACAACCTCAGTTACCTAGTCATAGTAGTCAATAGTCACTCAATATTGTTAACAAAGTCAGATGGAGCCAGAGTTGCCGTCTAATCTTGATCATCACCACGTTTTATCAAACATAATAATCTGTCAGGGTATGCTGACAATAATATTTTGATTTGTGTTGCCTTAATGTGGGCTGTCAAAACATGATATCAGATTGCTTTTTGTGTAATCAGAGAATGAACAATTTTATTGCCAACTATCCACTGGAAGACATTTTTTGTTTTGCCATCTTTAGTGCAACTTTAGAACTGCACTTACTTGGTAGCAAGTGTTATCCAACTTACTTTTGTCAAAAAATATCAATTTATTGGTACATATCAATTCTGAATATTTGAGATGGTTTGTATACTGCAGTACTGATGCAGCTGCACAAGCTGTGATCTCTGGTTTTCTCCTGTTGTTTATGTTTACTGCAGTCATTCTGCTGTTTTCCCTGCTACCAACTCAGAAAAGAAAGATCACTGTTATGCCATAGCCTTGCTATATTTGTCTTTTAATTAAAAAATAATAATTTTATGCCCTCAATGTCCATTTTTCCCCAGTGGAATCAAAAATAGCATTGAATAAAGGTATTTATCAGAAGGTCTTATATCAAAGTTAGGAATTCTGGTATTGTGAAAACACTAATCTAATTTACGTTTAGTATGAAGTAATCTGTCCTCTCAACTTTACTGCTCTGATCCTATTTCCTACAACTCCCAGAAACCATTTGTACTATTTTGGGTTGATGGGATGTAGATGGATAGAAAGAAATGTGTAGCAATTTTTTATTATTTTTTAAAAATACGTCCACCATGTGGTTATTTTAATAAATGTATAAATATAAGTCCATATGCTTTCTTTTTTATTATTATTATTTTTTTTACACTTTTACAGACAAGAAATGCAACACTGCAAATAGCAATAATTTGGATGCAGGAGAAATTTTCCGTGAAAGAATCGCGATCGCAATTCTTGCAAAAACAAAAACGTGATCATTTTATCGATAATCGTGCAGCCCCGACTCAAAGCAGTCAAAACAGTCGAGGCCAGTTATCCGCATATCAGTCAAGGCTATGCAGTCACACGTTGCTGTTTGCAAAACCTGACAAGCACAAGGCAAACCTCGCCTGCCAGCCGTTCAACGAGAAATCAATACATCTTCATTTCCAGACAAATGCTGTCTGTCTAATAAATGAAATGGCTCTCCAGTCGCAAACCAGCAAAGCTGCTCTCTCTCTTCATAAGGTGCCTCTTTATTGTGTTGTCCCTCGTCCCCACTTTGGCCAATGTCTTAACGAGCCCACTCACCTCCGCACTGAGTTGTTTTAGCGACGGTAGCTGCAGTAGATCATACAGTCTGTACGAGTTTAACTGTTTCACTTCCTGGTGCCTGCCTCTGGCCACTATGTATAAATGTAAAGTTGTCTCTTTATCTCTTGTATACTGCTGTCATTATTTTATTATTATTTTATTAATATTGTTATTTTCTATTATATTCAGTTATTATTTTGGCGATTATTATGTGTCATCCTGTTGTGTCATTTTGCTCTTTGCTCTTCCTGGTTGTGGTGTGTATTTACCCATGCTGCCCTTTTCCCCAGTTACCATTTGTACTCTGTGTTACCGTATAACCTTTGTTGTTTGCCGAAAGGCTTTCCAGAAAATGAAAAAGAAAAAAAAAACTGAATAAGGCTTGTCCAGAAGTGATTATGTATTGCTATACTTCATGTGGATATGCAAAATGGTTACAAAAACACTCATTTTTTTTGATTGTGAAAGATTCAAAATGGAGAAAAAAAAATAAAAGGTTGTTGAATTTATGCACGTGGCTTTTAAACTTTTTGTGTGCTGCTCTGATGAAATGCATGGTCAAAGTTGCACGCACACACACACACAGACATACTAGACCAGACTAGACTTCTTCTAGCAAAACACCAACTTCACAGCTCACAGACAGCAACGACCCAGTCTGCCAGTACAGCTCAGTGCGAGCCACCACAGCCAGAAAAACTTCACTGGTTCACCGCGTCATCACTTCATGCCGCCTACTGGCAGACACTCACCGAAATAAAACAAATCGGAACAACGCTCAGACTGTGTGGTGCAGGAGGGAACCTGCTTGCTAAACTTAACCTCAGTCTGAATATTCATATAATACATTCATACTGACAGTCACAAAATACACATGACTGCAACAAAAACCACAAAGTACACGTCAGATTCAACAAACAGGCTCAGAAGGGTTTATTCAGTGGATAAAATATTAAATATATCTCATGGAAACTGTCAAGGTTGAGCAGCTAGCACAAATAAAAATGGTCTGAATTAATAAAATGTGACAGAAATAGTCCAACATTTACGGTTAAACTGCAGAAATAATCATCCCATAATTTAACATAGGATTTTTTATTCAGAAGATCATTAAAGCGTCACTAATCAATACTTAAAACTAACAATAGATGATTATATTTCCCTCAGGAGTTTGTAGAGATCATAACTATTACCTTTCATGTTATTATTTAATACCTTTTATATCTAAAAGTTGGGGCTCTGGTTTTTGTTTATGAGTGACCTCACCTCTCCACAGTGCTGTGTTGGCACTAGATAAAGCAAACATTTTTATTCTGCAATAGCTTCTTTGAACATGACGTCAGGCGCTGGTGTGCTGTCCAGATGGAGGATAGGCAACTAAAGGCAACAACTACCAGCACTGTACAACGCTTGTTATTGATGCTCCAATTTATCTATTTGGGGGGAAAAGGAGGCCAATTTAAATCTTGAAAATCTTCCACTACCGCTCTCGGGACTGTCAAGCTCCTTATGTTACCTTATTACCAGCAGAGTGTCAAACTGATACCGTCCACTCACGTTATAAACAAAAGGTGCATTTCAAACTGACGCTGACCGTGCAAACTGCTGCAAAAGGTGCCTTTTTGCGTCAGAAACCCACACCGAGATCACTGACTTAGCAGCAATATTTGATGAGTTTTACATGAGAATGGGCAGATGGGGAACAAATGTACATTTTCTAAATACTGAGTTGGAAGTGTCCCATGTGTCTACATCTATGGATGCCTTACTGCATGATCCAAATCTTCCTTAAAATTTGCTATTTTCAGCATGTAGGTTGTTAGCTCAGAGGTTGTTGCTGTATTGAATAAAGCAAAGGGCATTTTAAAAACAGTAATAGTAACAGATAGCAGGGGAAGAACACTGACCTAATTTGTCAGCCAGTGGCAGGTTTATAGCCACAGTCTACATCCGGTGAGTCAATCAACTTTTACCAGCAAATCCCCATCAGCTATGATGAAATGCCAATAAAGTATTGAATCTTGAAACAGAGCTAAAAGCAAAGCGAGTGTTTGAAATTTGTCCAGCAGCCAGAAACACATCTTGAATCGATTGCTACAAAAGCTGCTGAATGTGTAAATAGGCAACTGTTTGCTAACACCATTTCAACAACTTTATAAGGTGGTGATAGGTCAGTGTTGCATTTACAGTGTGGTCTGGAGCCTCGACAACAAGCCAAAAAAACAAAACAAAAAACATGATACAAATACCTTAATTAATCGTTTAAAATCCGAGCAAATTAGTTTGACTTCTTTTGAAATCATGGGTAGAAAATAACAAGCAACTTAACAAGGCATGGCCCAAAATTAGCAGGAAATTAGAAAAAAAAAAAAAAAAGAAAAGAAAAGAAAAAAGAAAATTACCTGAAAATAAGCACAAAATAAATAAATAAAAAAAGAAAGACACAAAGAAGAAAATTAGCCCCAATAATCCTGAAAAATAAATAAATGTATACACTTTTCTGCAACGTAATTTTAAACGGTATATGGTTGAATAATTATACATGTACTTTTCTTGACATTTCTACCCAGAATTTTAAAATTTTTCTCTCTTTTTTTAAACTTATTTTAAGGTCATTTTTTGGTCACTTTTTCCTAATTTCTTGCAATTTGAAGGACATTTCTTGCCAAGTTGCTCAGTACCTTTTTCCTCAAAAAATCAAACCAATTTCCTTTGGTTTCAGGAGTTTAATAGCTTGCACAATTAAACTGATGTCAATCCAGGTTTCAGGGGGTTAATAAAAGGCATGAAAAAAACAGGAGATTTTTTAATTTAGATTTGGAAGTGCTGAGGTCAGGGTTTATTCGAGATCATTAGGAAGTTGCCTAAACCAGCCTCAGGAGCAAACTGGCTCCTTTTACAGTAAGTTACTGCCTTTAAAACCACATGCTAAGCAGTTTTACATCTACTTCCACATTAGCAAAGTTACATAATAGCTTTCTGTCTCAGCTGTAGTCCAGAAATGAGAAAATACTTTAACAGATGTTCTTCAGTCGGACAAAAGAAGACAGAAGAATCACAGAACGTATCAGAGCGCAACACCCATAAACATGTTACACAACAGTCTTGGGAGAAAACTGCGTCAGACCATGAGCACTGAGTGTGGCAGCTCACCGCCATCTGACCCTGACGTTAATGGACCAATAGCTGATGGGAACAACAAGTTGGCATGCAGAGTGTGCGAGTGGCAACAGTTACATAAAAGTCATAACAGGCAGGACAGCCTATCAGATACAGAGGTGTTGCAATTTCAAGAAAACACACAGATTTCTAGGGAACGACAGGACGGCATGCTCTTATATGGCAATGTCAACAAAAATGAGAAGAACGTAAAAAGCACCTGGACATGTTTTAATATCAGAGGTTTTTTTTTTTATTATTTTTAAATTTTTTAATGTTGTGCAACAAATTAAATGCATCCACAGTTCTTCTTCCACAGATTGATCAAACAGGGACGCACATGTGGGGAAGCAGCTGACCACAGAGAGAAATATGAAACTCGCGCCCTCCATGCCACCCAGCAGCCAGCTCCAACAAGGTGACATTCCTGAGAAAACCGCAGTGCTTTGTAGAGCTCGCCTTCCCTCATTCTCCCTCCTACACCTCCCCCTTTCCTCCCCCTTTCCTCCCCCCTCCTCTCTTGTTCTCTCTCACACTCATCCCCTTTTTTCCAACCCATCTTTGAGCTGTAAAAGCTGCTTTGTATTGTGCGGAGGCTTGTGAAAACGGGCCAGGAGAGTAAAAGTAGGTCAGTGAGAAGGGATGGGAGAGGATGGAGGAGAGGGGGGGTGAGGAGAGAGAGAGAGGGAGAGAGAAAGGGAGAGGGAGGGAGAGAGGGGTTATTCAGAGTGAAAGGCTGAGGGAGGCAGGGAGGCTTACGTCACATGCCTCTGCCGTGTAAACTTGAACAAACTACTCAGAAATAAGCTCTCTCTTGTTGCTGCCTGAGGGAGCAGGTCAGTAGCGCACGCACACACACACACACACGCACACGCACACGCACACGCACACGCGCGCGCGCACACACACACACACACACACACGCACACACACACGCACACGCGCACACACACACGCACCTGGGTTACAGCAATTTATCAGTTTGCATCAAGCTGACATTTATAGAAAAAAATCACACACAGACTGATTAGTGCCTCGGAGCTAATGGGATCTGCTGGTGAACTTTATGACATTTTCTCATCTTTATTATAATTATTACTATTTTCAAGGTTTTATGGTGACCTGTTATGAAAGCCTGAAGATTATTTAGTTCATTAATTTACTGGGACTTGAAATGTGTAGCTTTGAGGGAAATATAACCACTTTTATACGTCACTCTGTAGAGTCATGACCAGGGGCGGATTATGGGACAACGGGCCCCTGGGCACAGACATGTGAAAGGCCCCACCACCTCTCCTACATATGAATTTTGCTTTTCAATTTTGTTTCCATGTGGATGTTTTTATGTCTTTTTTAGTCATCTTGTTTCTATTTGGTCATTATTGTGTCTTTTTGTAGTTGTCCTGTGTCTTTTTCTGGTTGTTTGCCCCGTCTTGTAGCTTTATTATGTCTCTTGTAGTAATATTGTGTCTCTTTGACATTATTTTGTTGCTTTTTGTATTTGTTTTGTGTCTTTTTTTGGTTGGTTTGTCTCTCTTTGACTCTTTGAGGTAATTTTGTGTCTCTTTGATGTAATTTTGTGTTTCCTTTTTAGTTGTTCTGTATCTCTTTGAGGTATTTTTGTGTCTCCTCTTGGTTGTTTTGATCCTTTTGTAGCTATTTTATTTCTGTTTGCAGTTGTTTTGTGTCTCTTTGTAGTTATTTTGTTTTTCCTTGTAGTTGTGTTGTCCCCTTCAGTCATCTTGTTGTGGTTAATTTGTGATTCCTTGTAGTCATTTTGTGAGGTTTTGATATTGTGTTGCCCCTTTTTGTAGTTATTTTGTGTTTCCATAGTTGTTGTGCATCTCGTTGTGGTCTCTTTATGCCTCCTTCTGGGCTGCATGAGTTAATTTGAGTGATGTTTGGCAGGTGAGCACCAATGGGACCCATGAGTAGGCCCCTTCAGTAATCCATCCACGCTCATTACATCACCGGCAGACAGCTTTTACTTGAGATAAAAACTATGATCATTTTGGTTTGGCCACATTTTTGTCTCAGCGTTTGCCCACGCACACGAGTTTATATTCACCTGTCTCTGCAGTGTACAACCCTGGATTTTTAACTTCTTACTGGTGTGAGGAAGTCCATGAAAGCTGGTAAATCACAGCGAGAAGTGAGTGTGTATTTGTGTGTATGTGTGTGAGAGAAGGGGGTGTTGGCCCTGCGCTGCCTGCGGTGATCAACAACCCTGGCTGGTTATGTAACTGGGATGCTGCAGTATGTAGGTCAGCAGCACAGGGAGAGGCAGCGCTGGGGTAAGGAGGATGAAGCCGAGGAGTGTGTGTGTTGGTATGTGTGTGTGCATGTTCACACTTCTGTATTTCAGCATTGAGTCATTATAGCTGAATACACACACACACACACACACACACACACACACACACACACACACACACACACACACACACACACACAGGATGTACAGGTTATATCATACCGAGCACACATCAAAAACCATCCTGCTGCAGAGAGCTCTGCAGAAAGAGGCTCATATTCACAGGCAGAGAGGGAAAAATCACGAGAAACTCGACGCATTGTGCAACAAAGTCGAACTGACCCAGCTTTAAACATTAACTTAGTGTGTGTATAGCAGATGTTTGCTTTACACAATCCGATCCTCGTAGAAATAATTCACAAGGTTTTTCTCTGATGCAATTAAAAATGTGAAAGGATAAAAATGAATGACATAGGAAAAATAAGAACTAGTCTGTATTTTTTAGGAATCTTCCGAATGGAGACCTGTTGTGCTGTGTTGAAAGAAATCGGATAAAGCAGTCAGATAATGCTATTTCTGATGGAATTATACAAATTATATTATTACATTACCAAAAATTATAAATAAATGTTAGCAATTATAAATATTATTATACAAATATTATGCAAAGATTTTAGATTTTAGAATTCAGTCAATCAGTTATCAAAGTAATACCTACAAAATGATCATTTGTGTATCAGTTAGTCATCTTTTTTTATTTGCAAATTTGGGAAGAAATCTTTGGTTCTCTGTCATGCCACCACAATTAACAGAGAATCAAAAAAGGGGAACGTTTTTAACGAAACACAGCCGCATTCAACAACAGCAAAACTATATAAAAACATTTGTTTACTCATCTCTATAAACAGATATTTGAACATGTAAGCAAAGTCTGAGGCAACAGAGCTGGACTTTGGGAACGGCAGCTTCTCGATTTGTGTGAATAAATATTTGGTGTTTGTAGGTCACCTTTTATGGCTCTCTATTTGTGATTTCAAGTTTACAGGTTCTGTTGTTTTTGTTTTTTTTTAAAAATGTTTTTCTCTTAATGTTTTTCCCTAATGTTTTTGCACTGCATGTTTAGTTTAACTGTTAACCCTTTGAAACCTCAACATCACTTTTCCTGTGCTGCTTTCTAACACCTTTTAAAAGTATTTAAATCTTTGAACCCTGAGCAAATTGAGCAAAATTGTGTGACTTTTTTGAGAAACATGGTTAAAAAGACAAGCAAATTGGCAAGAAATTGTCCCCAAACTGCAAAAAAAATGTATATTTAGAAAAATGTTTTTTAAAAGCTAGGAGAAATTGTCTAGGAAATAAAGAAAAAGCTAGGTTAAAACTATATTTATAATTACCATAATTAAATATTCAAAATTATATTACAGAATTATTGTATTTTTAAGCACTTTTTCCAGGTCTATTCCTCGCTTGTTTGTTTTTGCATTTTCTTTAACTTATTTTTTTGTTTTTATTTATTTATTTATTTATTTCTTTATTACTAATTTCTTGCCTATGTTTGGGTAACTTCTTCTTTCACTGCTTATTTCCTTCTTCCTGTTTTTGAAAGAGATCAGGTTTCAGAGGGTTAGTACTCTATATTTCTTTTAAAGTCTGGTAACAGCTGGCCATATGACAGTTCCAGAAGTATTTTTTAGAAGTATTTTTTATTTCAGCACCATAAATGGGGCTCAGATTGGGAACACGCCTGCAGGAAGCCTGAGAGAGAAAACAGAGCGAGGCAGAAAAACGACTCCTCTGTTGAACATGCTTGGTTGGCTGCGGTTCAGGAGAGAGTTATGTTGCCTGCCATGACCCATTCAATCCCCGCTGCCTCTGTCTACACAGCACTGTAAAATAGGTCAGTGCGTGCTCGTGTGTGTGCACTGCTACAGATGTGTGTACAACAATTATTTGCGGACTGCCAACTTAAGTGACTTCAGTAGGACAGGCAAACACACACAGACACGCACTTTACCGATGCATTTACATCACAGCGTCAAAAATAGGCCACAAGAAAGTTGTGCACTTTAGAAATGAAAGTAGGCCAATAGGAATAACCGCATGTGTGTGTGCGCACGCGTGTGTGTGTGCAGAGAGATGAATCAGCTCTATGTTATGCAATGCTAAACCGCCCTTGGGTCCCATTACCATATCTTATGCCCTTGTGCTACAGGAAGTAGCCTGCTGGCGTGTGTTTGTTCAAATGGAGGGTACAGAGAGTGATAACCTTTTTATATCTGGCATTAACGATCCGTCATCTGTCCGTTGAATTTGTTTTTCTGCTGAACCTTCACTTGATTTTTAACTGTCTCTGTGACGATATTTGATCACTGCTCTTTCTTTTATAATCAAGGCACCTTGGCAAGATACCATTTGGGGAAGGTTTTGTGAACTCATCTGAGTCCTCTTGATTATAAAAACTGTTCATATATTCTTTATCAGGTGTTTTTGGATTTAAATATTTATTTGCTTAATCAACTAAAAAGTAACATTTTAAAAACAAAAAATAAGCTCATCCTTTCTGACTGTTTATTTCCAGTCTAAACTATGGCAAAGGAAGTGGTGCGAAGGTTACTTCATTTTTTAAAAGTGTAAGATTTAGGGCAGGGCTCGGCAACCTTTAATATCAAAAGAGACATTTTCAGCAAATAAAAAATTAAATCTGTCTACAAGGTTTTTTTTTAGTTTTTTTTTTGAACAGAGCTTTTTGTATGTGTTTTGGCCTTTCGTCCACACAACAACTGTGTTTTAGGTCACTGAAAATGAACCTTTGTAAAACTCCCTGCAGGTTGAAGATGTTCAGAAACTCAGGGGCCGTTAACACGGCAACAGTTGTTGCATGAAACATTAAACTTTTGTTGCAGTTTGACCTTTTGTTCATACGACAGCGGCGTTGTGGGGGCCTAAAAAAGCAATCCTCTATGATGTGTCATTACAAAGTTACACCATCAACTACTGGCCTGGCATGCAAGCTACAGTGTTTTCGGTTGTTTTTGCAGATCCTCATCCCCAAAATGTTATCATATGAATGCAGATTTTTTTTTTAAATGCAAAGGAAAGACTTTTCTGTTTTAGTAGTTTAGTAGTAGTAGTAGTAGTGTTTTAAACGAGTGTATATTTTGTGCAATGGCAGTCATGACCCAAACAGTGCATGTTCTCACCATGATAACTGGATTTCTTTGCATGTTTACAGTTAAATGTACAGTTACTCTCCCACTATATTTAGGACCAGAGGTGTCACAAAGCACTATGGAGGAAACTGTTCCAGGAAGCCTCTGATAATAGCTTCCTATCCGAATGATTAATATCTTTTCCTTCATGTGGCTTTAGGGTTACAGTAATGCTGCCAGTTGTGTTTTGCATCTTTATCTAGATGGGGTTTTTTTTTTTTACAACAGTTCTAATGTGAATGTAATATTTTTGTTTATGTGGATGATGTGGTATTCTTTTAAAAGCTATCTAACTGTCTAATCTTTTCTTGTTAAAGTAAAAAATCTATGCAATGTGTGAATTTGCAAACATAAATTAGTGTGAGAGTCATCTCACCTGTAAACCTCATAAAAGCAGTAAGCGTGCTAGTTTCCAAGAAACTGAGCTTTTAAAGGTTTCACATTTACACGCGCAGAGAGCAGCTTCATGCTGTCTCATCCTGAATACTGATTCAGTCCAGACACAAAAGTTTCCCACGTAGCTGTTGGAGAGCTCTGACTCAGGTGTTATGAATGCGTCTGTCCTACCTCCGCTCAAAATGATTCATATCTGTGAGCTGTATGTGTACAATACAAATATTTGACTGACTTCAGAGGAACGCTGTTAGCCTCTGAATACATTAACCCAAGTGCACAGTTTCAAATCCAAACTGCCACGTTGTTCCATAAATATTTTAACTGGAACATCACCAGAGATCAATAAAGTTAATTAAACACAGAGAAAATCGAGACTACCTGCCTTTATACTCTGGTGACACTTTACAGCAAAGCAATGAGGGTTTTGTTTCCAATAAAAACTTTTTACATTATTAACAAAGCATTTATGTACGCTGTAAAGTTTATAATTAAAATAACCTTGCAGATGGCAGCCAGGATGTGTGGACATGGATTTTGTTGTTGTATTAAATGCTAATTTAGCTGCTTTTGTGCTGTTTTACTCCTACCTCTCTATCTATACAGAAGGGACACCCACACACATTAAGTTTGCTTTTAAATATTTGCATGTTTTTCAGTTTGAAATATGTGATAAAGCTACAGGTGGGACCTCCCAAACAATGGAGGCTTTGCAAACCACAGTTACGTTGCTTTTGTAGCTTATCATATAGGTTGAAACATGAATCTTACACTTCAGCAACACTGCTTAGGTTTAGGTGCAAAAAACTCTTGGTTATGGTTCGGAAAAGATCATGTTTTGGCTTAAAATACCCAGTTTTTGTGGCACAATTCCAGCAGGACACTTAGAGATGTCTTGCTAAAAAACAGCTGCTTTTTGTGGCACTATCTCAGCAAGAAAAAACACACAGGGTTGCTATAAAATGGCTATGGTTGGGAACTAAAAGCCCCTGAAAAAACGAATACATTTTACAAAAAAACATGTTTGAGGCTAAAAAGTTGCTGGAAATACAGTAACTAGTCACGAAAGCACAACCACTTTTTTTCTTTGGTCTTAACAGTAGTCTGCAGCTTAGCAGGTGTCTCACCTAGGTGTCTTTTGTTTGCGACAGAGCTTATTTTCTACAGTAATCCAAAATCCATTGGTAAAAACTTACAGGCTCTTTAACAAGGCAACCAGGGCAACGCTAATTTGCGGATCAGCTTACAAAATAAAGGTCAACCCTGCAGCCCTCCCTCTATATGAGGCTGTCAAAGTCTGGGTTTTATGGTGGCAGACAGGTGCAGACATGCTGCAACTTAAGTAAAAACCTGCAAATAGTCTAAATGGAAGCAAATTACGAAAACATCTTCATTAAGACATATGCGCAGCATTTGGAGAAAATGCATGATGCAAATATCACAACATGACACAAAAAAAAGCTGCGAAACCACAGCACAACACATTAGAAAAACTACAGTACACCACAACATGCGTGTGTCCAGAGGACACTTCATAGTGATGAACACATCTGGACGCTCTTGTTTTGGCTGCGGTTTATGACGTCTGCTGTCAGTGATGTTGGAAAATGAGCTAAAATGTCATACGGCAGCCGACGAAGGCAAATACCTTCCTCTGACGTAAACTTACTTCCTCTTTGTTCAGGGATTTAATATTTTAGCTCATTTTCCAACACCACCGATGGATACCTGACTTCAGCAACATAAGTCACAAACTTCAGCCAAAGAGCGTCTGAAGTGTGTTTCCTCTGTAAACACCTCCGACGTCTCATAGCTTTTGCCGCTTGTTTTCCTAATGTGTTGTCGTAATTGCAGCACATTGTCCAAAACCTGTGCATATGTCCACATGAAGATGTTTTCTTAATTTGCTCCTGTTTTGTCTTAATTGCATGTTTGTTTTTTTTAAGTTGCAGTGTGTTTGCCACTGTCAGCCACCGTAGAGTTTTCCAAATCAGCAGGGTATATTTAAAAGTTTTGCTCTTTTTATTTGCCATTTTTTCCCTCTGCTGCTCTGCTCAACAAGAAAACTCTGATTGGTAAACACAAAGAGGGGATTTTGGCTGGAAAGGCTTGTGACTTTAAGAAGATACCCACTTGATTTGTTTAAAGCAGAGTGGTGCAGCCTCATAGTAACTTCAGATATATGTTAGGACTGTGCATTTTGTCCCCCATCATTTACACTGAAATTATTTCAGGACTTGATCTCCTTAGGGCCAGTATAAGACAGATCTACACATCTTTAAACCCACATATTTATACGATGCTTTCCTGCAGATACAGTATACACAGCTGGTACTGTGCTGTTTCATCAGGTTTAATGCACAGTCTGCATTTTCTGTGTAAGCCAACATGACTGGAGCTCCAGCAGCAGCCTGACAGACAAACAACATGTTGAAGCGGTGCGGAGTGAGGTAACCTGCAGTCCTTCGTGGTGATTATTAAGTGGATTAACCCCTTTAGATTAGTCTCAGCCATTTCTCCCATCTGTCTACTGTTACGCTACAGATCTGCTACTGTACAACCACCTCAGGACACACACACACACACACACACACACACACACACACAGAAACGCTCATACACAAAACAAAAGTAGCATTAGAAATATGTGCACATGACCATGTGAGCAAATCTTCCCCCACTGACCTACTGAACTGTATATCTGTGTGTGACCTGTGAGTTACAAAACAAACACACACACACACACACACACACACACACACACACACACACACACACACACACGCTTGCTCACATGCTTACATAGATATGCTCACACAGTGGCCTTTGCCTCACATGCAAGAAAACACGCACACATGCACTAATCTCTGATTAGTCGTTGGTTATTATTTTCCAGCCGAGTGAACAGGAGACATGCAACTTGTGTTGCACGTCATGCATGTCCCTCTGCACAGACAGATTGAGACTCTTTGTGGACATTTTGTCTCTTTGTAGTTGTTTTACTTTCTTATGGTTGATTTTCCATCAAGAAATGTTTGTCCAAAGATGTACAAATCAAACAATATATGACATTCTGGGGCTATATTTTATAATAATTGGTGTCCGAGTTCCTCTGTGTGAAGCCTGTTTGGCATTAAACCCCGTAAAGTTTTATTTGATCTTTTTGTTGCATGTCTTTGTGGGGGGTTTTCATCTCTGTAGACGTTTTGCATCTCCTTGTAGTGGTTTGATTGACTTTCCGACAACAAATATGTATGTGTGTTTGTTTTTTTCATATTGATAAAAATTGATTAAGCTTATTCTGAAGAAGGCCTGACCGAGTTACAGAGGACACAGAGGACAAGAGTGCACACATTCCTTATGATTTCTTATCTCCTGATCAGCAGCAAAAAATTAAGATTAAATCTAATTTAAGAAATAAAAATCACATAATTACATACAAACTTGTACCCTAACCTCAAGATATCACATGTTTCATCCTCCCACAAATTTGGTTTTTGACAGTATTTAGAGGAGGTACAAAAAAGTTTGTAATTAAGCAGCATATAATTGTTTTGTCTCTCTCTGTAAACGTTTCGTGTCTCTTTAAAATCATTCTGCATCTCTGTGTAGAATTTTAGTGTTTCTTTGTAGTCATTTTGTGTCTCTTTGTAGTTGTTTTGAATCTATTTTTAGACATTTTGCATCTCTTGTTTTATATCCGTTTTGTACCTTTATAATTGTTTTGTGTTTTTATAGACATTTGAATTTCTTTGTAGTCGTTTTGGGTCTTTTTTTGTTATTTTGTGTCTTTGTAGATGTTTCGCACCTCTTTGTAGATGTTTTTTGTGTCTCTTTAGAAGTTTTGCATGTCTTTGTAGACATTTTTTCTGTCTTTGTAGAAACTGATGAAGTTTATTTTGAAGTTTATTCAGAAGAATGTTTCAGTCTCTACACAAATTTGGCTACAAAAAGTACAAATCAAACAAAATATTACATTTTAGGCAGCTATTTTATTATAATTGGTTTTCAAGTTCTTATATGTACGGCCTGTTTGGCATTAACCAGCAAAAATCAGCACATTGTGCATCATGATTTGTATGACAAGTGCACATATAAACTCTGATCCTGCAAGCATTTCACTAATATGTGGAACTGCAGCAACATGCTCAATTCAACTTTCTGGTCAGGAATCACTCAAAATTTGGTACACCGCATCCTTCTACCCAGCCATAATCTCTCCAGGCAGATAAAAAAAATAGGCATGGTTATCTATTGCAATGTGCTGAGAACTGCAACCACATGTAAATGAAAAACCTCTGTACATTTTCTGTTGAAATAACAAATTTAGTAGATTAGGCAGCACTGATACAGCTTTGTGATTTTTTTGTGCCTTCTAGTGTTAACTGTGTAGCACAATATTCAGACGTTTAAGTGTTTCTCATCAGTCATCAAAACCTTTTAATTACTAGTTGTTTTTTTTTGACAGTGAACTGGGGATGCTGCAGTTCATGGTCGGCGTCCGGGGTGAGCCGCTCACCAAACTATGTTTATATGGAACGTCTCATATAATTTTGACCCCATACAAACTATTATTTGCATCACAGTCTGAGCTGCTACTACACCAAACTACTGAGGATTTTATTTTTTGCTGCTCCAAAAAGAACAAACGCTCCATGAAAAAACAAATCATGTAAAACTAATTTCAGCAGCTCTGAGTGAATCTCCTGTGAGTCAACCCGTGGCTGAACTGAGACTCATTTATATTCGGCTCTCACATGATACCAGTTAACTGAATGTTACTCAGCCTATTGATTTCAGTCAAGTCAGTCTATAAGTTCATGCCAGGAAAGTGGCCTGATCTGGCCCCGTATACACACTGGATGTCATTAATACTCAATTAGCCGCCAGGCCTCGGGGCAGGGAAGGACAAAAAGAAACCACAAATGTGGAGACTCGGCTCTGCCCTCAGGAGAAACACATGCATGCTTTAATGCAATAACAGCGGTCAGATGCGGGTGAGAGAAGCATGTGACGTAAATGTCACTGTGACATCCTGCACAGGTGGGGACGGTCAAAACTAATACAGGTAATCACACACATATGAATGATGGGTTTGGTTGCCATCTGATATAGATAAATAGCCCCATGAAAGGCAAAGAAGTTCTGTTTTAAAATGTATTTTTACTCTCTGGCTTTTAACTCACTAAGTGTTGCCTTTCTGTATTATGGTCCTTTTGTCTTTTAAAGTGGTCTCTGTGTTTCTTCTGCACTGTTAAAATGATCTCTCTGTGTTTTCAGTGTGGTTTTTGTTATATATATATAAATAAATATATATGTATGTATATAGTATGTAATTGGTATTCTCCGTGTAGAACATCTGTGGAGCTTCTGAGCATGCTCTTTTTTTGAGTTGCCTGAAAGTGTGCTACAGTTTGGCCAAAAATCTTGGTGCAAATTTGGAGTTGATATAATTTAGGAACAAAGAAAAGCAAACAATAATCAAAATATTCATATCAACAGCCAAAAGTGACTGAAATGACAAAATTCTGAGTCATAAACTGGCCAGGAATACAAACCACTACTCAACACCATATACTGCAAATACATGTATAAACGGGCTAGATAAGAAGTAGTACTGCTACTGCAGATAAAATGGAGAGAGTAAAAGAAAGGATAAGCAGAAGAGAGGAAATGAAAGAGTGTATATTTTGCCTCTGAACCAGCTATACACGTACATACACACACACACGCACACACACGCACACACACGCACACACACACACACACACACACACACACACACACACACACACACACACACACACGGCCCACTTGCACTGAACTCTTAGAAATCTGACCCCTTGAATGTGTTAATGAGTGTGTGTGTTGAAAATATGGAAATTAGAGGCCCGACAACAAGCGGCAGAACTGGCCAGACAGGTCACAACCTCCCACCACCACACACACATCTGTCACCGTGACCTCCGACCTCCCACATTGTTAAATGTTTCATCAGGGCGCAGCGGCTGGAGAACGACCCCATTGGGGTCCTCACTCCTCTCCTCGCTCCCTTTCATTAACGTCTCTGCAGATCTTTAGTCACGACAAGTCGTGTTTGTTCTTTTGTTTGATTTGCAGCATCGTTTCCGCGCAGAGATTTTATCTGAACTCATTTCACAGCGACATAAATGTAGGTCACTTCTGAAAATAGCGGATGTTTGACTGAAGGAGAAACCAGTTGTTTCACTTTGAGCAGGATGAGCGAACACGAAACATTCACAGCATTTGTGTTTGGCTCCACCTGGTGGTCGGCTATGACCAAAATGTGAGATCGAGAGATTCAGCTGTCACTATTGTCAGTCCCTCAGTCACCTACAAAGCCAGAGCTCATAACAAGTTTACAAAATTATAAACTGAAGCCAAAAGTATGTTGCTATCAGCAGCCCAAATATCAATCTTTACCATTTGTTCTGGACTTAAGAAATTCCTAAATCATAAGCAATAGAATAAATTAGGGCTGCACAATTAATCAAATATTAAATAATAAATATTCTGTGCATTCTGTGATGGCATGTTTATTTTTAGTTAACTAAAACTATTTTTAGTAAGTTTTAGTTTTTAGCCTATATTTTGGGCAGAATTTTAATTATATTTTGCTTTCAGGAGATGCACTGAACTCAGGTCAAGAAGAACCTTATTTTAAGTCTTACATGATGCAAATATTTGTTAGCTTGCAGGAATGTAGCACATTTTAAAGAAAAAATGCTCTGTTGATTTAAGTACAAATTTATTCATATTTTGCTTCTAGTAGATGCACTTTGAAAAAGGACCAGTCTTGTTATGATGCTAAAGTTTGTACATCAGCAGGACTGTGGCACAACATGGAAGTGTAAAGTTATGTTTATTTAAATGTGAAAGTGCAATTAAAATACTTAAATTTCTATCAAATAATCAATGAATAATCCTAATCCCTAAAATCAATGAATGAATCATGATAAATAATCGTGATCCAAATATTAATCAAAAATAATGATGATTATCAATTTAGCCATAATTGTGCAGCCCTACAATAAATAAAAACAATTGTAGCAACATGATAAATAGTAAATTAGCTTTATTAATGGACATTTAATACTAATTTAACAGCAAGTGTTTAGATTAAGCTTTAAAAATAAAGAATCTGTTGAGATAAAATATGAGAGAAAAGACATACAGTGACGAACATTAGGAAGAAGAAAAAGAACAAAAAAAAGCCTCCTATTAATATAAACAGACAGACGGACAGAGTTAAAGTCCTCCTTCATATTTTCTATTGCAGCTGCCAGACCTTTGTTACCAACCTCTCACCTGACTCAAAACAAACCACAGCAGCATTAAAGCTGCACCCACAGATGCAAAATCCACCCCAAAACATAGGAGAAACCTCACCAGTATGTTATTATTTTTATTATTTAATTTTAAACAGGGATGTAAACTAAAATTTTACCTTCAAACCAGATTGAACATTTGCAGAAAGCTGCCTTAAGAGTTTTGGGGAGGATTTCACATCACTGAGGCGATCTTATAAATGTCAAAATAAAAACACATACTGAGACACTTCATTTTCACATACACGAACCGTTCTTCAGATTAATCTCATAGCACTCACTACACGTGGCCTGCGGTGCTTTTATCACCCTGGATTACAGACTGCAGCGACTCACAGCCTCAGCTGAGTCACAGCCCTTATATCCCTTATATTCAGAGAAGATAACAGAAATATTTCTGTGTCAGGTATCCAACTCCTCTTCAAAAATAAACGTCGCAGTGCGGGCAAGACCACTGGGTTTGTGCACACAATGTTCACATACAATGTCTCCTTTGTTTAATTATAGCGACCATAAAGAGTCAGTTTCCTTCATACAAAATGAATCCAAACCTAAGTTGTTCTTATGAGAAAGCAAAGCAATTATCAGAATACTTCACCCACAGAATGACGAGCTGAATATCTCACCGCGTGTTACGTTAAAATTTGTAAAGGAAACTTTTCTTTTTTATGCTTCCGGAGTTAATGGAGAATCCAGAAAAAGGCGAACATTCCTGATGAATTTAATAACATTTAATCAAAATGTTTTTTCATAAACTCTTACAAAACTTGTACAGTATAATCCGAGTCTCATTTATCAAACATGCATTTTCGCTCAGACGTGGTATAAAATACTTAGAGTAGTGAGAATGTTTTAAATTGTAGTGTTTTACTGAAAATGCACGTGTTTGTGAAGTACTGAGCATAAGACTGGATAAATGTGACTTGGTTTTTACTGTGTGAGCTGGTGAGAGTTTGTAAACGGACGTTTTGATACAGTTTTGCTGTTGCTAAATGCAGCCCCACTTTCAATTTATGAAGGTTTGCCTTTTTTGGATATTCAATTCACCATGGAGACATTTGAGGAATATGTTTTCTTCACAAATTCAAGGTCAAAAGTGGTTAGTACCTGTTGTTAGAGTCGCAACGCCATGAGATTTTTATGTTGTAACAGCTGTCAGAGAATATATCACAGGTTCACAGTATTACAGAATTATTATTATTATCTATTACAATGACCCTAAATGAATGAAAAGATTTTTTGTTGAACAAACATTATATAATTGAAAGTCTAACCATTGTTTTTAATTAAAGTATTTTGAAAATAGCTCAAATAAAGGCGACATTCTTCGCCTAGCTACGTTTCTTTCAATATAGTAGACTAGTAAATGTACACAGTATAATAACATCTTTATGCCACCTGAAACCTTAACTGTTACACAGATGGTCACGTTGTGGGTGAAGTATTTCTGTAAGTACACTTACGACTGAAAAACAGATGTAGAATTGAAGACTGCCGAGAGACATTAAAACAATCAAAACAGAGACAAACACATTTTCCTCATGCCACTTTTGCTCTAAAAGCTGAATACTGAAATGCATTAAATAATTTAAGTTGATAAAATTACATTAAGTTACATTAAAACATTTAAATCCTCAACTAGAAGATGAAACAATACTTATAAATGGACAAATTTCAATGTTGGGAGTCCAAACGGGGTTTCAAACACCGCTGATTCAACAAGGAGTCTCGTTGTTCTTCCAAAGTGCTTAATCATCATCTAACAGTGAGCATCAAGACTTAGTCACTCTGTTTGCGTAGTTAGAGTCAGTTACTCATCGAGCCACATGGGCTGCAGGAAAGTCCCACGTCTGTTGTACAAGTCCGAGACAATAAACTGCAGCCAAGTCCTCCGGCCTGATCCTGCTGCCACGTTTTCTCCAGTAAAATCACGACACATGACCGCTTCCCTGGACCAGATGATGAAGCACCGTTCATTTTAAAATCCACGCTGCCACGAGCATTTGTCCACATTAACATAAGTGTCTATATCTCAGAAAAAAGGTCCCAAAAATGTGAATTGTGGTTCATTAATCCAAAGATGTTGATGTTTAAGAATCCTAATTTCTGTCTCAGTTTCTTCTCCGTGGACATTTGTCTCTTCTTGCTTCACTCTTTAAACAGAATAATTCTCAGTGTTGCTCCCAGTGGAGACTACGTCCTCATGAGAGCTCCTTATTTTCAGTCACAGCTCAGTATCTCCAGAGTCTCTACATCAGTGTGACTCATGTCTGCTGCACAGTGACAATCTCATGGCGATGAGATGATACAAACAGCCACAGATGTGCTGTTGTGCCTTTGTCTGCAGATGAGCAGCTGCTTTGTCTTCTAAATGTCCTTTAACAGTCAGTCGGGATAGATGCTTTTCACTTAGCGTGGCAGCTCTTGGGTTGAGCTCCAGGAGAAGAAGAGGAGCCCAGATGTCTCCCGTGGCTCCTCCAGCGCTGACGCAGCACAAAGTCATAGTTGGCGGAGGTGCACATGGCATAAAATACGTTGGCTTTGTCGGGGATCTGGAGCTCTGAGGCAGAGAGAGGAATGATGATGAAGTGCTGCAATTCATTTTCTATCAGCCTGCTGTATCTGCTCGTATTTCAGTGAGCGATCGCCGATGTTTGTCAGAATGAAACGGAGAGTCACTTTCAGGGATGATGGCTTTTTAAATCTATTTAGAAAGACTGAAAGCTTCATGGAAGTAAATGAAAACACGAAAAGAGTTACACCCCTCCATGTACAGCAGCATTATAGTTTATTAACGGCAGTGGCAGTGTAGGAACTGATTTTCGCTTCCTCTACACTGGATTTTCCAACATTTACCGTTTGTGTACAGAGACCGCAACTTTTTGTGCTGCTGGATCGCTGAATGACAGATTATTTGGGCCTTAAAACGCTATTTTTGGCCCATACCTGTTTTCACAAGGATGACACAAAATGCACAGACCCATCTGCAGGCAGCTTTGTCTGTGTGGCTGCTGTGGAACAAAGCTGGCGCTCCCATTTTTACCAGCAGACATCAGTGGGTGCAGCGAAACAGTGGGAGAGGTGCCAAAGCTGGAAGTGACGTTACCTGAGAGAAATCGGTAACAGTGAACGGTAATGTGTCTCCCAGCTCATTTGAGATTTCATTTGTTCGCAGGTTGTGCTAAAACAGCGCACAGCTACAAGTTGTCAGGAACATCTGGCTATTGTGATGTGCGGTTCTGCATAACGTGCATCAATCTGTGGTAAGGACGTGTAACTGTGAAGCATTTTAGGGACTTCACATGATAACAAAATGCTTTGAAAACGTTTTCAAACCTGCAGCGAGTTAAAGCCTGCGAATACACGCACCATGAGAACAAAACAGTGAGCCCTGAATGACAGTCGCCTCTTTCACTTCGTTATTATTAAATTGTTGTAATTTATCAGATTAAGAAAAAAAACAAACTTAAAACAACATGATATCAGCATCACGAATCAACCACTGACAAAAATCACATCAGCTGACCACTGTACCTGATTAAATATTGCTGTACGTTTAGTTCAAGGTTGATTTTTCTCTTTAGCATAAAAGAAAACAGACGTCTGACTCCTGCATATTAGGCTTAAAGTTCTGGTAAGTTTTTGGTTCGATGCTGCTCGACTGGCAGCTTTGTAGTTCATCAGCTTTAAACGTTACGTCACGGTGGTTTTGCTTGCGTCTCGTCTTTGATCACATGTTACTGATGTTGTTTTACTGATTTTGACGATTTAAAACAGAAAAGAAAATGAAGCCTTTGAGCTCACCCTGTTTAAAATAACATTAGACTGCCTTGCAGGAGAAGATATTCACCTTTTCCGTTGTTGAGCATCTGGCAGAGGTTGAAATATTGGCAGCTGACGTCCTCCATGTTGTGTTTCTCCAGAGCCCTCTGAATCACCTGAGGCGTGTGGTCCTGACTGGTCAGCTGGAGATCAAACACACGCCAGATGTCAAAATACAACCGAAACTTACTCCGAATACATACACAGATGTGACGATCACCTACATTTGAAAGCCTGTCATTTTATTTATAACATAGTTTTGTAGGTGTTTCCGCTTTTAATAGAGTGGCCTTATGACATAAAGTAAAATTGTTTTTAATGATCTACTATTTGTTTAAATAATTAATTAACATACTTGTGAACTGGCTCTGGTTACATGCATTTACAATCAGAAGTTATTTTAGATTTTTATTACATTTATTGATATTTTTTTTCTTCAAACACATTTGAAATGACTAAGTTGCAGCCTAAACTGATAATTTTGTCGTCAGAAAAGGTTAATTTAGTCTCTGCTAAAACTTATTAAGCTGATTCTTTACTCATCCACAGACTAGTTAGGTTTTTTATTATTATGTTTGGACTGCCGTCTTTCGGTGTTTGTTCATAAGTCTTGGTGTGATAAAAGCATCGCCACTTATTTGCAAATGTCACCCAAAATTTCTAATCTTTAAGATTTCTGATCATGCCTTCGTGCTATTTTTAAATCTTTTTCACTGGAACAGGTCAGCTGTGTTTCCTCGTAATGAGGCTGACACAACTGATGAAGCAACACTATCTACTTCCTCTTCTGCTTTCTTTTTGTTTGTTTTTTGAATTTCCTTTCTAAAGAAAGTGTTGGGACAACTTCAAACAAGCTGGCTGACCTCAGATACACCAGTTTACGCAACCGTTGTTCCTACCAGTATGCTCTTATAGACGTTTCCGTTGCTGACAGACTCCACGCTGACCCTGATGATACACGAGTCAGCGACCTGTTTGTTGTAGACGGGCAGCAGGGCCTGAGGAGAGCAGCTGGACGATGTCGGCTCTGGGCTCAGAACCAGAGAAGAAGAGCTCAGGTCTGGATGTGAGGAGGAGCTGGACAGACTGGGAGAGGAGGAGGACATGGAGCTGGAGGAGAAATCCTCTGTGACATTGTGCAGAGAGCCTGAGAGAGACTGAAAGACAAACAATTTTCCCAGTTTTTTAAACAAACTAAGTAGAAAATCCCTGTTTTGTGTTTTTAAACCATGTCCCTGCTGACGTCCACACGCGCTGACAGTAAAAACAGGAGGTGCTCACCTTGAGTTTGAGTCTGAGGGGGGAGGGCTGAGGGGCAGAGAGCTCCTCCATGTCCGAACTACTGGAGCCAGAAGATGACACACTTATCTGGTCGGCGTGGGTTTTTCTGAGAGAGCTGTCACTGACTGTTCGCAACCTGCAAACATAAACACAGTTTAGTCGTATATTTTTCCCAAAATAGCAACAATACTAATATATAGTATGATATATTAAATCAACATTAAATATTAAAATATTTTTCTTTATTTTATTTCATATCTTTATTTAATTGTTTTTATTTGCATTTTTTATTTATGTATTTAGAAAAATATATTTATTTAGAGATGGTATCACTATTACCATGCCTTTATTTTATTATTATATTCATTTTATTTCTCTTTTTATATGTATTTATTTTTACTTAAATTTTTTATTACTATTCCTATCTCTCTATTTAAATGTCATTATCTTTATTATTTTATTTTTATTTTTTCATTTTTTTTTATCTTTATTGGTCCTCTTTATCATCTTGTAAAGAGGTGTTTTTTTTTCTGTATTTATCCATTAATTTTTACTTTTAAAAAATGTATCACTATTACCATCTCTCTATTTAAATTTAATTGTTATCTTTATTACTTTTATTGATCATATATTTTTTTTAATTAATCAATTTTAATGTAGATTTTTGTATCATTATATTGTCATTATATGATATTTTATTATTGCCTTTATCGGACCTCTATATCTTCATGCACAGAGGTATTTATTTATGCATATTTACTCGTAAAGAAATGGGCATTTAAACTAAGACACTGAGCATGCCCTGAAATTTTCAATAAATAACACAGTTGCAGGAGACAATTTCACAACAGGGCAGCTGTGGTTATATTTTACAGGAAAGAGGGGGTTTTCCAGACTTACGAGGAAAGTTTCTTAGTGAGCAGACGGCTGCTCCACGTGTTGGGGGAGCTTGGACACGGGTCAACTGGAGGCTCGAGCTCACGAGACAGCTCATAGCTTCAGGAGACAAAAAGAGAAATGAAGAAATGATGAAAACTTTTCCAATCCACCTGAGTGTCGTTATTTTGCATTACAGTGGTGTTAGCGTGTTGGTGTTTATCTCACCTCTCCTGGTCTGTGAGCAGTGTGTGCGCCTGCAGCCAGGCGGTCATATGAGGGTTTACTGGGAGGTTATAGTGGGAGCACGAAGCCTGAAGCTGCCGAATCTGAGAGAGAATCTCAAACTCCTGCAAGGGAAAGAAAAAAAACAGAGCACAGATGAGATTATAGAAAGAAAGAATATGGCAGGAAATTTAAACATACTTCAGCTCTTGAAATTGAGAGCAGCTGTAGTGATTCATGTGAGAAACCACAAGGAGGCGCCACCTACCCGTCTGCGCTTCTCAAAGTTGATGAGTCCACCCTGTGAGAAAAGAAAAAAACAAACAGTGTCACAGATATGATCATAAAAAGCACCATAAAACAGAGCAAACTCAAACAGCAGGTGGGTTTGACGTACGCTCACCTCCACAGTGTCAGCCAGCGCTGTATCCAGCATGGTGAGGACCGTCAGGTAGGTGCCGAGGTACGGCACGACGCCACTGCTGAAGCTCTGAAGACACGAGTCAAGCAACATTTTTACATTTTGGCAATCACTGTAGCAAAATATTTAAACTCCTAAAAGTGGCTCAAATACAAAATTAGCTCAAAGTGAAAAAGGAGCAAGGTGAACCCAAGAGGACAAAATTTTGAGCTCAGTAAATGTCATGTCAATCAAAAATAAATAATTTGCTGTAACTGAAGAGGAAACATAAGCAGACAACTGAAAAAACAATCACTATTTTAACAAAGTAGATTTCATTACTTTTATTTATTTTTCATTATTTATTAGATTATATTGTATCTCTATTACCATATCTATTATTTTATATCATTATCTTTATTTATTTATTTATTTTTAATCAACTTTTTTATTAATCAATTTATTTCATTTTTATTTATATTTTTTCTCTTAATTTTTAATCTTTTTTTAACTGTCTCTATGCTTTATTTCATTATTTGTATTTTTAATTAATCAGTTTTTACTTTTTTTGTATCACTTACCATTTCTCTATTTTATTTCATTATTTCTATTCATTTACTTTTAATTGATCCGTTTTAACTTTGATTATTAGTAAAGCTGTTACCATCTTGCAGGTTTATTTGATTATTTTTATATATTTATTTTTTATTAATTTTTACTCAGACTTCTTGTAACACTTTAACATCTCTATACTGTTTCATCAGCTATTTCATCCCTATTTTTTAATTAAATCTTTTTCATATCCCTATTACCATCTATTTTATTTATTTATTTATTTTTATTCTATTTTTATTAATTTATTGAAAACTGACTATTGACTGTCTGTGTATTTGTATAAAGCTAAAACATATCTACATTTTTTTTCTACTCTAAATACAACAAATCCAAAGTCCTCCGGGTCAGACATGTCTTACATACAGGTTTGATGTATGGGGGGTATAAAACATTTTACACACAGCCCCACCCGGACTAAGTAAACTGCCAAACTGTGAGAAACTGCGCACACGTCAGTGTTTACACCACTAACTTATGTAAGTTGATGGCCAACAGTCATGTCAGTTGTAAGTGTGGAAACCGAATTAACGGATTGAAGAAGAAGAGGGAACTGAAAATTTGGTGCCTCCTTTAGTAAATTATATCAACTTGAAAACATGTGACTTTTAGGGAAGTAGAATTGATGATCCATTATTTTTAGGTGGCTGGCAGTAAATGTGAAATCAAGGTTATTTCCAAACAAAATGACAACTATTTTCTTACCATGATTTTGGACACTGGGCCGGGGGTGGCACTGCCGTCTGGAGGAGTCCCCTCCTGCAGAAAAAAGAAAAAAACACTCTTTTAACAAAGACATTTGCTATGATTCAGGGTGTTAATATGAGTCTGTGAGATGCCAACAGAGCCAAATGGTTATATAATTGTTCTCTTCATGGTTGAACGTCTGTTGACAGGCTGTTGTTGGGTGTGGGAGGGTGTCTCTGCAGTTAGCTAGAGCTCGACTAACCACTTTTATTTGTACTGGCGGCTAACAATGACCTTTTCATTATGCTATAGAAACTGGGCTGCTGATAACATCACTAAATACACACCGATACCGATAGTTTTTGACGGGAACAAAGGACACAGAGTGGCAGGTGAACACTCACTTTACTAATTAACCAACGATTAGAGGCCATTTACCGACATTACATTGTGTAATTGCAATTGCAATTGTAATTACAGGTTCATATAAAATACTTTTCATATTACACTAAGGCTGCAACAATTACTGTAATTATTTTTTTATTCTGTACACAATTAATTGATGAATTTCAAACTCAATTAAATGTCAGAAAATAGTGAAAAATGTTCAGGGTGACATCTTCAAATTAGAGGTCAATTAATTTATTAATGTGGCAAATTAATCATTGTCAATGGGATAAGGAAATTTCACAAACTATTGTCATATCTTACACTTTGACCTAGTGTTTTTTTATGTTTTATGAATCATTGAGTATTAGTACATATTTTCAGCATATTGAAAATACAGAATCACTCCACTCTAAAGTTTAATAATAATAAATTTAATTTGTATAGCTCTTTTAAAGGTACTCAAAGACACTTTACAAATTAAAAAAAGACTTTGTTTGAAATTACAATTGGAGTTTTTACCAGTTACAAAATTCTGATTACAAATATCTTCTTTTGTCTTTTACATTTTTACATTGATATGAAACAGAGAAAAGCAGAAACTTTTCAAAGAGAGCATCACTGATGGTTTTTCATTGATTCAAAAAACAAACAAAAAAAAGATCAACTGATTATCAAAATAGTTGCCAATTGACTTTTTGCTGATTAACTGACTGAATATAAAGATTAAAAATAGTTCAGCTAATTTAAATAACAGTACGTATTGTTTTAACCATGCAGAGCTCAAAGAGTCACGTAAAAAGAAAAGGTCGTATGACAGACGTTACACAAGCAACCGGTTTATTTTCTTACTGAGCTGCATTCAACAGTTTGTCTCTGACCGACCTCAGTCAGGTGAAAAGCTCTCCGCCCATCAAGAGCTGACACACTTTTCACAATGACTATAAGGATTTATTCCTCATCAGTGTCCCTTCTCTCCTGTGTGTGTTTATGTTACAGAAATATAATCATTAAAATAGGACGCTGAACTGTTATCACGGTCATTTCTCAGGTGCAAAGAAAAGGATGATTGTTGCTGGTTGTTACAGTGACAAAATACATTGGTGGTGCAGTAAAGTGTGTCACGTTCACTAGTTTCATAACTTTGTTTTGGCTTCTCATTCTTGCACCGATTTATCTTATAAAACAATAAAAAATACAACTGTTTTTCTCTTTCAATGAATAAATACTAATGTTCACTCATAGAAAAACACACATCATTCAACTTAATAGAAACAAAATAAAACTCACCAAAACTGACTTACTTAAGATTGTAATTAATTTGGTTTGTAAGTCCACTGTCCCAACAATCAGCAACTCTAGTCTGACTGAATAAACCCAATGACATAAATATGAAAATACGCTCATCTGCATGCCGTTTCTGTCAGCTGAGCAGCGGCTACAGTGCACGTTCAACAAACATCAAATCATAAAAAGAGTAATAACAGTTATGGTAATATTTTAAACGTAACGGATTGCTCATTTGAAAACGTACTACTCGGTCTCTTCATTACTGCAGAACCTCACCTCACCAAATTTACCGAACATTGTTTTGTTTATATGGAAGTTTACATGCAAGTTTACCTGCTACAACAGCTGAAAGAGCACAAAAACGCAAAAAGGCTCTCGCTAAGACGAAGAGAAAATGTGACGATGATGACTGTATTATACATTTCTGATTTTTATTTAGTCAAGGAATTTTGTTTGTTTGATTTTTGGTCTGAATGTGTTATGGTGCGTATGGAAGCACTGCTGCATAAGTAGATGTGGGTTTTTTTTAATGATGATGATTATTATTAATACTGTCACTATTATTATTATTGTTTATTTATTATTATTACTATTGTTGTTGCTGTTGTTGTTAGTTCTTTTAACTTTCCCCTTTTACCATGTGAGATTTTTTTATGTGGGATGGGGTTTGTAAATATTTATTCTATTTATTCAAAATGAACAAAAAAACCAATAAACAGAATTTGGGGAAAAAAAAAAACCCTCTCCATTTTGCTATATTGATTTAAACGGAAATGTTCGTTCATTCATTCTATGGATTTTATAATACAGACACGTGAAGTTACCTCCACCAGGATCTCTCTGCTGGTCAGCACACAGTTCTCATCGGGGAAAGTCTCACACAGGTGGTCAAAGGCGGCCATGTTTTCCCTGAAAACAAAAACCATCTGTTAAAGCAGATAAAGTCAATATTCACCTTCAACAACACTGCAGGCTCAAAAAGGGACTCAGGAAAAAAATGTTTTTCTATCATTACTCACTCTCCGTCAGCCTTCACCTGCTTCACACAGCAATCAAACACATTACAAAATGAAATTTAAGGACTTTCAAGTCCTTTTTCATTTTCAAGGACTTCATTCAAAGCAGCTAATTAATTTTTAAATATAATTTATCTTAAAGATAAATAAATGACAGATAGATGAGTAGCCAATGTTTTCAGTGAAGGTCACTTATCACACTCTCATATCTATTACAGTTTTCTGACCTGCTGACGGCGGCCCAGGTCTTCTTCAGACGATACACGGCGTTGGACTGCAGCGCGGACAGGATGGCCCTCAGAGAGGAGAAGTTCTTCATCTGTCTGCACTCCTGCACACGCAGAAAATACCAGAAAATGCTATTCTGTTGTGACCTTTTAAGAAAAGTAATGTTCACTTAATTCAATTAATGACATAAGGTGGGTTTCCATTACAGATCTGTGCAAAATTTAAGCGATATTTCAGAAATGTTGATAAAACAAAACGTTTTCCATTGAACGATGTTCTACCACTTCTCCTTTCACGATAACATCCCAGTAACCATGGCGATGGATGTTCAAAGCATTAGCAGGTTTATTTCTATTGCAGCCACCGCACTAACCGACATTATTTCCAATCGAAGGCAACACTGGCGTGTTACGTGAGCGATAATAGAAAAGCAAGCCACATACGAGGGATTTCTGGGGGGTGATAGTTCACGATTTTACAGAGAAATTGTCGATTCAAAACTTCCGGATGATTTGCTAAACTTTTGAAGAGTTATGCGACGCTGTAACACCTCTTGAAGCGCCTGCTGCATCACACCCGATGGAGCCAGTTCCTAACGACAAGCTCAAAGCCATAGCATCATGTGACCTATAAAAGCCAAAAAAGTGCTTCCATCGCAGTTTCGTGAAAAATGGCTTTTTCCATTGCCTAAAATACGACCTCATGCGAGTGGAAAACTTTTATGCGATATATATTTATATTCACAATTTCATTTTGCACAATTTGAAGGTTAAAGGAAACCCGCCTATAGATGTCGTTTTGACCCTGACCTGAGCGATCGCGATCCACCTCTCGATGATGCGTGCCCTGTGGGCGGGGCTGGTGTGAAAGCAGCGCGGTGAGTTCGGGGCCGTGGAGGGGTACAGGAAGGTAGAGGAGGAGCTGGGTGATGAGATGGGAGAGGAAGTGGAAGGGCTGGGTGAGGACGGGCAGAGGAGGGAGGTGATGACACGGTTGGTGACGGCGTTGAACTGGGAGATGGTGGCGCGGACGGAAGGCGCCAGGTGTCGGTTCTCCTTCTTGTCACGCTGGGACCAGACGCAGCCGAGGCAGTGGAAGGGCACGACCTTTACAAACAGCTCCTGAGGGACACAGAGGGGGACACAGAGGGGGACACAGAGGGGGACACAGAGGGGGACGCAGAGGGGGACGCAGAGGGGGATGCAGAGGGGACACAGAGGGGGACACAGAGGGGGACACAGAGGGGGACACAGAGGGGGACGCAGTGTGAACGAGTGATCCACATTAACACAGATATGAGAGATATTTGTTGATGTAACCTACAGCGTCCAATCGGGTCAGCTGCTCCGCCACTTCTCTCACAGGGAAGTCCATGAAGTCGCGTTTGTCTTCCTCCTTAGAGGACGTCTCTCCTCCGTCCTCCTGCTCTCTGTTCTCCTGCTGCGATGATTCATTGGCGTGCTGTGACGCAGGCTGGCTGCAATCTGTCAAACACAACAAATCATAAATGACAACGAAACAGGATACACACAGAAGTTTATGTAATCTGCAGTTCAACGGGGACAAAATCTACAATCACAGTTCACTGACTTCACGGTGAATACTTTGTTTTGCTAAATTATTTATCTCACATTCTGTCAAGACCTGACTTTTAGTTTGGCTTTTTATTGAACTTTATTTATCTATTGACTAGTTATTTAAATATTTTAGTCTGTTTTAGTTTTACTACTTCCTATAGTACATTTTATTTTATCATATTTAATATTTTAATATTTATTTGTCATTTTACTTTGTCCCGTTATCCCTCCATTTACCTTTTTTTCCCCATTTATTTTTCAATTTATTTTTTAACTTTCTATTTGTAGCTTTTGTCTTACCTGTGGTGTTTCCTCACTTATGGTAGCGTTTCTTCAGTTTCTGGCTTTAATGAATACTATTTGTGTGCATGTTGAAAATAAAAAGTACTATACCATTATGGTCTGATGGACTGATTGTTATAATCCATCATCTGTACAGTCCAGTTAATAATAGCAATAAAAATAACTAATTCTGTATCTGAGAATAATCTCGTATTACGTTGTACCTTGTTCCTGGAGCCTCTTGAGGAGCGTCTCGGCGGTGTGAGCCAAGCGTCTGAAGCAAAGGCGATGCCGTAAGTGGACGCACAGCAGCCGGAGGGCCTGGTACTGAGGGGGGTCGTGGAAGTCTTCACTGTATTCCTCCAGCCACAGCCGGATCACCGGGGGTAAGGTACTGACGGGATGATGGGGAAAATTAAGTACTGGATAAAGACACAATCTTTTACTTATTTGTGGACTCATGGAACAATGCAGTTTTACTCCATCACACCCAATTATCCAAACTCAATCTGGACTGATGACAAATCCAAACCAATCTTTGCTAACGGAGGAGTGACCACACTCACCTGCGCGGGCAGATGGTTTTATCCAGGTTGGCCATTGAGTCATCTCTGAGGGGAGAAAGGTAAACACAATTATTTATTAGGTGAAAACTTCAGAGGTAATCAGAAGGAGTCTGTCTGTATTTGAGACTTATTTATGTCCTTTATGGCCAACGAATAATGTATCACTGATGGAAAAGGAAATGCTTTAAAGATAACATTGAAGTATCGATCCTGGCTTTTATTTTATTTATTTATCTAATTTTATCTCATTCTATTCCATTACTTTGATGTTTGTTATATTACTTGACCATTTATTTACCTTATTTATTGTTATTAATAATAATAATAATTAATGAATTATTTATGTATTTCAGTTAATTTATAATATGATGTTATTATAATTATTATTGTTCATTTTATTTTCTTTGTCTTTGTCGGCAATTTGTGACTGTATGAGTCATGTTTTGGTATATGCTTGAAATCTCAATAAAATTGTTTAAAAAAAGCTGAGAACTTGACGATCATGACTTGAGGGGAGAACATGGTGACAGTAAACATCCTGTCAACAACAGAAGTCCCGCGCCAGATCCGCTATAACTGTCCATCCTGTGGAAATGTCTAGCAACGCTCTGAGTGTCTGCAGAGACACTGTGTCCTCACAGAGAGACGAGCGTAAACAGACTGATGTCATCCTCAGGGAACATTTATGTCATCATAAAAAATATAAAAGCTGTTGAACTGAAGCATACTGACACTGGTGAATTTTACAGATACAAATGTTCAAAAGAACAATTTGGCCAGTTGTTGATACCATATCATTTTGGTGGTGTTGTTCGTAAAAAAATAAAAAGTTTTAATGTAACCTCATGTGAAAAACATCTTTTATAAAAAAAACTGCTTCAAAAGCCTTTTTACTATATACATTATCATTCCCTCTCTATTTTATGTAGCTTCGAAAACATCAAATTTCTCCTTCAATTCAGCTATATTTACTCAAGTTTCTTGCTTAAAACCATAATTTACTAGGTAACATTTGAACACGTTATGAGAACATTATAATTGACCTTTGCCGAATACTCATTTTACTGAAAAGAGCTTGACAACATAACGTAACTCAAAAGAAATAGGGTGTATCCCCTGACATGTTGATAGTGAGTTTACAGTGTGTTTTCCTCCTGAAGGTATCCTGGGAACAACTCTGTTCGTCTCACATGTTTCTGTTGTCCCCGTGAACTTTAAGGACACTGTTATACCCCTTTCCCATCAAATTAGCGTGTACACACGGGTTTTTCAAACACGGGTAAACCCGCTAAATACAGGCGAAAGACTGCACTGCCAGGAACATAAACTGCAGCACACAAGTCTGCTGTTCTGTCAGCTTTTGTGTGTATGTGTGTTTTGTTAGTGTGTCCGTGCGATGTCATGGACAGGCTGGAGAGCAGATGAAGGTAGACAGCAGCAGGTGCAGAAGTCTTTAAAAAACGTTCTAGTGGTTTCTTTTTTTTTTCTTATTCAGTCCCTTTTTTCAAACTTGGTGCAGATGTATTTAGATCGGTGTTTAAGTGCTGCTTAGGAGGAGATGGATGGTAATTAGTGTTGACACATCATTGCATCTCGCCAGTTAAGGAACTGAAATTACAGCGTTCACACGGGTTTTGTGTTCCCATCAATGCTGATCGGAGCTGGAGGTGTGAATGCTGATCACACGCAGTCTAATCGCATTAAAAGCCGAATGTTAGTGGATGTTATGGTTTTTTTGTGCAGTGGGAATGAGGCTTTAGTCTCCAGCCCTGCATTTTAGCCTGCCCAAAATATATTTGACACAACAGAAAAACGTTGGCCATTGCTGATAAGCCAATGGCAGTCAACAAAGCGAACATCCGCCGATATCAATGCGTAGGTAATAAATCGGTGCATCCATAACTGACATGCTGACGCATTTGCAGAAATTCTGATCAAAAAACAAGAAATAAATTGTTACTTATGCATCACCTATCTAGTTACAGAGTATGCAGTTTGCAATTTAACAACAGCAACAAAATGTTACATCCTGTTCAGAATCCTTTAAGGCAAAAGAGGGAAAAAACACATCCCAGGCTGACCTCAGAATAAAGCTCACAGGAAACCTGTTGCCACCAGCACCACAGATATGAGGGCGACTGTTTGACAAATAATACATCAACTGAACAGCTCTAATGACCACAGTTTCACACAGGCAGCCATGTGCAGTACATTCAACAGAAGTGAGGACACGAGAGAGACAAATACCTGGAAGGTTGCAGAAAAAAAGACTTCTTTAGGAAATCTCCACTTACTCCTCTGTTGTTGTGGAACATTGAAAACCAAAGAAGCTTTCTGTGTCTAACCCTTAAGTTTATTATTTACATTCCTCACTCTGGCAAATTAAATGAGTGTTTCAGGTCACAGAGCTTCAGGCAGGTGCATAAGCACCTCCGCTGGGTGTGCAGGGTGGAGTCAGGATCACACTGGAATGAAACAAAACTCCTGACTGCTTTGTTTCATTTATGATAATAAGAAGTCAACAGAGCTTTGCCTCTTGAATAGCTGAGGAGACGCACCAAAGATTTGAAATAGCTGTCATGTTTGGAAATCTGAGGTGTGCATCTGGCATGTTGTAAAACCTGGCTACGCTCCATCGTATTTGCATACAGTGACAATCTTTCTAAAAGTAACATACGCTGGAAATTGATGCCAATTGGCTATGAAGAAATTATAAAAACCCTTAAATCTCTTTGTGGCTTCTGCACGTTGATGTGAACGGGAACAAGAATTAAACTGTCTACTTTGTCGGTGATGTCTCATGTTTTGGGAGAAAATACAATATATGCAGCGAAAAGTAAGACCAGAGATTTCTTTGCTTGGATCAACGACACGGTGGAACTGTTAAGACGGCGGAGAACAGAATGGGAGTCTTTAAAATGTGGTGTCACATTAGAGCGTTACTGGCAAGGACCGTTATCCGTCGCCAATGGGAGCCGTGGCGATGGGAAAGGAGTACCCCACGTAAGAAGGATGGTCAAGGTGCGAGAGCCTAGCTGCCATCACTGATAAGACCCAATCAGGAAGCAAACGTGGCTAATTGTTTCATTGCTTTCAAAAGTCTCCATGTCCACACTGAGAGCCCTGACACACCAAGCGGACAGTCAGCTGTCGTTGAGTATCCGTCGCCAGAAACAGTAAAAATACACCAACACATATGGGCCTGCAACTTCCTCAGGATGGAATTAGGATTGGGCGGAAAAAGGTGCAAGCAGATACGTGTTGGTGATTTTCAATGTTTCTAGCCCTATGAATTAAAGGTCTTTTATGCTTTTAAACCATCTTGAGTGCCTGGACCTCGATCTTTTATACCACTGTCCACTGTTTTTGTTTTTTGGTTACAAGCTCCTCCTTTTTTTGAAGTATTCCTTTCCATGAGTACCAGTAGTTTGAGGGACACCAGAAACACTCCTGCTGTCTCTCAAAATAAATATGTCAAAACAGCTGTCTAAAAACTTCATGTTGAAAACAACCTACCTACTAAAAATTAGGCGTAAAAAATAAGTTAAAAACAAGAAATAAAACTACAGGAGCAGAAAACATGTCAACATACTCAAGTTTCCAGTTTCCTGTCTTCAAGCTAAACTAATGGCTCCAGCTTCATAATAACCTCCAATTCATATTTATGTGATCAAATTTACAAAGACATATTGTTAATGTTCTTCATATATATGTTGTTTTTCATCTGAGAGTCTTAACAATAAAGATTTTAGACTAGTACTTTAGTTTTAAGCATAGCAGCTGAAGGTGCATTTAATCCTATGATGTAAATGTGCGGTGGGTTACTGTAATCAAATTTACATTTATTTTTAGATAAGACTGACATGATGTCCACTAAAAAGGACGTGAGAAAATAATATGTGTGATTTGTTTCTTACCCCTCATTACTTAAATTATATTTAAAAAATGTAAATAATGAATGCATTTTTTACCAGGTATCAGGGGGTTAAATGAACTGGCGAGACAGTAATCTTCTAATCTCTCTGAAAAAAGCAAATACGTGTATTTCCAATTTATTTTTGAAAAAACAGCATCTCCGTGACGATAAATCTTTGGTGCTGAACTGATCCCTCTCTGAGTTGAACAATGGGCTCATACGTGGGCTCACAGATCAGCTGACTGAGCCCTCATGATTTTTGTTAACGTGTGTCTCACGTCAACAAAAGTCTCCCTCAGCGTCTCACCTCTGAAACAGCAGCTCGATGAGGGTGCTGGTGGAGGTGAACGCCCTGTAGGTGGAGAGGAAGACGCGGAGGTAGTCGGGCTCCTGGTGCTCGGCGTCCAGCAGGTGGGTGACCAGACGCTCCAGGGTGGCGGCCTTCAGCCTGCGCACCTTCACCGTGTGGTACTGCACGAAGCTGAAGGCGGTGGGGAGCTCGGAAGTGTCCGAGCTCGGCAGGACGGGCTCCCGGCGCAGAGTGATGCCAAACACAGCCCCGTCCTCCTCCTCCTCCCCCCACTCCTGCACCGGGTCCTGCAGGACAGAAAGCAAGGTCATCAAGATCTGGCAGATAATGCTCCTTATTTCATGATAATGCAGATTAAACAGGCACTAAAATCTTGACACATACAGCAAAACAGACACAATAATTATCTGAAATTAGAGAGAAATGTACGACACAACAAGAAACCTTTACAGAGTTTTTCCTAATCCCAAACACTCGCTGCTCAACTGAAATACTGTGACAAAAAACTCATGACAAATGGTTTAGGCCTTCAGACCGAGTCAGTTCGTTAAAAAGGCCAAACTCAACGTCGATTAACCTCATTCTCGAGATTCTGCTTGTGACCCAGCCTTGAACGCTGACGCAGACAGACACCTGGTGACTGTAGCCATCACCGGGTAATGAAGCATTCACTGACACTACTGTTTACGTCCACAAACGCCGGGACACTGAAGTGACCCATGACACAGTTTGACACCATTTTTTTCTTAATTTATTGGATTTAAAATAAAATGCATGCCCTGAAAACATTAAATAACAAAAAACAATATATTCCAAGTTATATTTACAACTTTATGAGACTTTTAAATGTCTCTAAAATTATATTTATGACTAATTTTACAGTATCGACTATAAGTTTAATTAAATTATAATTTAATTAATTATTTTAAAAACAGATGTTACCAATTGTTTGGAGGTTTTACACTGCAATGCCAGAAAAAAAGCACTTAGTAAAATCCTACTCTCCATATTGAGACTTTTGAAATTTGATATACAACACTGTAACACCAATTAGGACCTTATTTTTAGATTCATGAATTCAGTGTCTTTAAAGACTTTTTAAGGATCTGCAGAAAACTTGTTTCTACCTGTACAGACTGACAGCAGGTAAACATTTACCTTCAATCTACAACACATGTTTCAAAACCACATAGAGATGATAAAAAGTGCCAAAAGAAACCACGAGGTCTTTCTTTGACCTGGACGGGTTTTGAGTGGAACAAGTGAATCACTGACTCTTAACTGTAGGTGATATGACAACAATACTATCACAACAATTATTGAAGCATTAGCGTGTTATTTGATAAAATACATCTGGAGTCACATGATTTTATGTTGATTTTACTTTACAAAATTGTATAACTACACTACAAAAAATATCCAGAATATTCCCAAATATTAAATATCTCAGTGATGGGCCTCAATACATTTATTTAGATTTTACAAAGTAGATGTATTAGTTATCTTTATATTATACTGCATCTTTTTGAAGTTTAAGGTTGAGTTAAAAAAGTCTCACAGCCTCAGAAATGAGGTTTCTGAGGCTGCTCTGTAGTCTGGTGGTACCTCTCAAATCATCTTTCAGTTCTGCAAAACAATAACCAATATAAATAAATAAAAATAATTATTTAAAAATAACAACAACAATCGATATGTGAGAAAACGGAGGAAAAAAAGAACAAAAAAAATGAAACACAGATATTAAAAGGTAGACATACAGATATTGGATGAATACAGTATTATTTATCTGGTATTTAACATTTTAAGGCATAATCTTCCCATCTGTCAGTCTTTCTATAGAAGAGGCCACTTTTCATGGTTTTATAACCCAGTCCTGATAATAAGGGCAGCTCTCTCTTTTCCATCCCTTCAATAAAACGCCTTCCAATGTAATGTAGGTGTAAGTTGCAATGTAAGTGTGTGGTACGTTTACGGATGTGTTCGCTTTTGTTATTTTGATGTATGGAAATGTGACATGATTGTTGTTGAAAACCAGTTTCCCCACAGGAACAAATACAGTATCTATATATCTAAAGTCTGTAGGTCACCATTATGGCAGTCTGCATCAGTTCTGCATTTCCATAATCTTTCACCGCTAAAGGGTCAAGAACAAATAAGAATTGCTGGAAATCTCATTAATACAATAGTGGATTTGTGGACCCAGTCCAGGATTTTGATTTGAACAAGTCTTTTATATCTAGCTTGTTACAAAAAGCTTAAATATTTCTTCTTGATAGTTCAATGCTGCTGGAAGTGTGATAACCTGGCAGACGTTGATGCGTGTAAACTTTTACACGTGACAGCAGAACAAACACCTCCAGATGAGACTGTGTCACGTTTACAGTGATGATAAACAATTTAAATTATGGCCCAGCACCAAGAGTGTTATTTCCACTGTCACACCCCAGTGGAGGACAGTATGTGCAGTGTCAGTGAAAATACACGAGAACCAAAACTGACAAAAATAGCCCAGAGGTTGTTGAGGAAATGAAGCCAAGCTGCTGAATCTGACCCTCACAGATACCTGCAAGTCTCCCCATCTTCAACAACCACTCACTGCTCAGGAATGGGACCATGGCTGCAGGAAAACAGTGTGTCCATGCAGGCTACTCATGATGCTAAGTGGCACATACTTGTGTAACAATAGAGGCAGACCATGCTGAGAACACCACATGACAGAAACTGAGACAAAGAGACACTGGTCTACATGAGTGAAACCATCAAATATCAATATTTGTCCTGGTAAACAATGCAACCAGAGAATGATTAGCAGCTGACACGTGTTAAAAGCAAATAAAAACATGTGTTAACCACTTGAAACTTGAGGCGCAAATTGGCTTGATTTCTTTTAACAACATGGGAAGAGGGCAATAAGCAACAAAAGAAAAAATGAGAAATTAGCAAAAAAGCAAACAAAAATACAATGAAATTACCAAAAAATTGCAAAACATAAATAAATAAAATTAATAATAATAAAATAATACAATTTAAAAAAGTATACATTGAGCAGCTTTGCAAAAAATTAGTAAAAAAAAGTGAAATAAATAAATAATAGGAAATGACTTCAAACAATGCTTGAATAACAGTTCTGTCACATCATTTTCAATGTATAATTATGATATAAAATGTAGTTTTCTGGACATTTTATCCTGGATTGTTTAAAAAAAAAAAAAAAACTTTTCTAAAAAATTCTACAAATTTCTTGCAAATTGCTCATTGCCTTTTCCTCCATGTTTTCTTTAAAGATAAAACTATTTTGCTTAGGGTTCAAAGGTGTAAATACTTTTGAAAGGCGTCGGATAGCAGCACAAAAAACTGATGTCGAATCAGGTTTCTTAAAAAATAAAAAGTTTGACAACTTAAATTATTCAAACTCCAAAGAACCGAGCACATTTTATTTCACCTACCATCGATAAGTGCCATTTTCCCATGTTTGTGTTGCTCTCAGAGAGAAGAAATCCCAAATTTAACTCCTTCAGCTGAAGCTCGAGCGGAAATTAAGGAATAAACTGCGTCGTCCGACATTTGACTTCAGTCTGAATTTCCATTTTTGAAAATTAACAGAACAAAACACGATAAAGCAAAGAGCTGAACTGAGTGCAGACACGTTGAGGAGCAGTTTCACTGAGTCTGCGGACCAGTCTGACAGCCGGAGGAGGAGGGCACGAGGGCCGTATTTCAGTGGGCGGGGCAAACGACACAGGTGTGGGCGGGGCTATGTGTAATGACCAATGAGCACAAGGGTAATAAAAGGCATCAGTTATTATCGTGAAGATTTTAAAAATGAGGCCACCACTGACAAAAAAATGATTGCTACAAGCAGAGGGCTACCAAACAACTGAGCAAATTAGGAAAAAGTTAGTGGGCTACCTGAAAGCCTAAGCCTACTATTATCATTACTTCATTTACCATATTATTTAAAATTAAGTAAATATATATTTCATTTAAGGGTTTTCAAACATATTCAGTGTCTTTTGAATGCATTGTTATGCAGATATCACATTGGAAAAATGCTCAAAGTCCAAAAGGTCATTTATTTGAATGGGGCTTACTGTAAAATTTAAAGCTGATGTTGACAACTTTTATAAAAAATAACTTACATTTTCTTAACCCTTTGAGCAAATTTTGGTTTCATTACTCTGGGAAAAAAGGCAAATGCTAACTTGGCGTGAAATGTACCAACAATTGCAAGAAATTAGTAAAAGGTGACAAGAAAATTACTCTAAAATTGTTCAAAAAAGAGGGAAGGATTATTGAAAAAATATCCCTCCCAAAAAGGGAAAAATGTCCAGAAAACTATATTTATAATTATATTATTTTCACATTCAAATTGTTACAAATTAATATACAATAAATACACATATATATTTTAGCACTTTTGTCATTTTCTTGTTTGTTTCTCTTTTTTTAAAACTTATTTTCAGATAATTTTCTTGTAACTTTTTTTCTCATTTCTTTGCAAATTTTTGGGCTGTTTCTTGTTAAGTTCTTCCCTTGCTTTCGAAAGAAGTCAAAACAATTTGTTCAGCTTTCAAAGGGTTAAACTGTTACGATATTTACACAGCAAAGTCTCTCATTTTACAGTTAAACATTAAAAATAGTTTCTGAAGACATTTCAGGCAAGAAATGCGCAATGCAATTACAGAATTTGATTCATATTTAATCAGCACTGCATGTTTTAACAGTTTGACTCTAGTTCACAAGCAGTGACTGACATGATTGACAGCTGCGTTAGAGTCTCTTTGGCTCTGATTGGTTGTTTCTGGTGCGCTGCGGCAACAGGAAGAGGAGGAGAAACATGTCTTTCTTTGGTTGAATTTATGTGGGGACATCAGGTGACAAAAATTAAAAGTCAGGACTTCTAATGCCAACATCAATTTGATAAAGAATACTTATGATAGATGATGCTGATATTTTGTTGGTTTTAACTTGTGTTGTAAAAAACACCAAAATCCATCGTCAACCAAATGTCTCATGCTAACATCATCTTGATGTAGGATAATTAGATTTAGTCATATTATATAGAGAATTAACTCAACATCTGCAAAAATTTAAACTGTTAACTGTTAACATCTAGTTAAACTCTTAAAATATTGTCAACCACATTTTTGTTCTAACCAAAATTGAATTTTTAAAAAATGTAATTTAATTTGATGAGTAGAAGATACACAACTGGCCTCATGCCAGACAGCATATACAAACAAATTTTCTCTTATTTTTGCTCGTATCGAGGATTCGCTCAATTTCACGAATGCAGAGGTTCTTCTTTCAGCCCTTGTTGGTATCATGTCTCCAGTCTTGGCCATATGTCTCTGCACACGGCACAAAACCTGCCCTTACGTAGTGTTTAGGGGGTGTTACTGATGAAATAGGTGACTTATGATCAAGTGGGATTTAGCATTGAGCACACCTGCGTAAGAGCAGATTTGGGTGTTAAAGAGCATTTAGTGCATCTGGAGTTGACTTCTATTATATTTTCTGGTAAGAGAAAATAGAAGAGAAATTTAAGAGACTGTCGCTGCATGAGGCCCAATGCATTAATGAGGTCTTACAGTATCTGCATGGTGCAGTAATATTCATGTGTAATGTGTGTAATATGTAAACAAGTGTTGCAAAAAAAAAAAAAAACACTGAATCCAAGACATCAAATGTTTATATATTCCAGTTTTGGGTTCACCTAATGTACGTGATGGATTTCATCATTGTAGACAAAGTGTCTGACAATACTGTGACATCTGGTGGCCACAGAGTAAACATTAAAAAGATGAACTTTCAAGTATTCCTCAAGCGCTCTGTCTGGATGAAGAACAGGCTCATCAGCTTCAAACTTGCCTCACATTCATCAAGAAATCATCTCAGTCTCTGCTTCTAAAGAATCCAGTTGACTTTTATACATTATTATTATTCTGTGCAGTGTTAGATACTCACACTGCTCTTCACAGAACAATGCACTTTTTAAAATCAAGCTTTAAAAAATATTATTCATTAAAATGATTTTCTACTTTCATTAACTTTTTTTTTAACCAACATGAGTCCTAATCATAAATATAAAATATGAATTAATTTTTAGTTTGAAATGCCTTTTTTGTCACGATGCCACTATGTTTTTAGATGAAAAATATATATATATTATTTTCAATATACTTTATGCAAATTAGGTTTTCTTTAAATGATCACAGCATGAAATATGTCAATGATTTGCAGCAACATGATTGTGACAGGGCACCTAGTGGAAACATAGTTGCCAAATATGGTAAAAAAAAAGACATCATCAGGTGGAAAATGGTGAAATATACAAATTCTGAGGCAAAAGCCCAGAATGACACCCAGAAATAATATTATGCATGTTTTTATGCTTTGATGGTGAGATGAAAAATTGCAGTTTGAATGGGTTTAAATGGTGCATTTTATTTTGCACTTAACAGTATGAACTAAATAATTTTGTTAACACTGTGTATTTTAGACTCTGAGCTGAAAATTGTATGCCATTTTACTGGAAGTGATGCACGATGCAGAAGGAAATGATCTGCCAATGAGAGGCTTGTTTGAGGCTGACGTCACCATGCCGGGAACAGGACATCTCAGTGTCTCTGTTTCTAAAGAATCCAGTCAGGACAGTTTTTCTCAACAGCCTCTGAAGTCCCTGCCCACGGTGTCAGAGGCGTGGTGGTGACATACCACATGAAACAGGTGTGTTATGTTCCTATAAAGTAACTCTGACTTCAAGGCAGCACGAAATGCTGAAATGCAAAATGAAAGAGCTGCCAGTGCTGAAAACTCTGCATTTAATTACACCCAAACACAAACTGACTTGCAGCAACACATTGCGGTAAAACCAAGCTAAGCAGATGGGACATCTTTAATCAGGCTGTCCATCGCTTTTTCAGCTCAAATAATAATGAGCTTGTTGTTTCTCTAATGAGTCTCTCTCTGAACTGAAAATCTACCATCATTCCTCCACACTTGCCCCCCCGCCTCTCTGCAGAGGCAACAAAAGAGCAGAGAAAGTCCTCAATTAGACCTCATTAGACACATGAATGGGTGATGAGGTGACAGGCGATCAACAAGCAGAAGCATGCATGCAAGATAACGCCGTAACATGCTGGTTTAAGTCATGCATTTAAAGATCTCACATGATTAAAATGCTTATTTTAGCTGGGAATACACAGCACACCCACAGGAAGAAGATAAACTTCCTGGAGAGTCTGCTTGTAGTTTGGTGTCACTAAACATCTGCTGGTGTTGATGACGTCCTGAGGGAAAAAATGTTGCGCTGAATGGGAACAACAGCAAAAGTTCCCAGAGAGATACCTGACGTGAACTATAACTAAATATATGACGGCTCTTCCGTCACAGGTGTGTGTGTGTGTGTGTGACTCACCGGCAGGCCAATTACCCCAAATAATTCACTAAGAAATGACTTACATTTCAATGGAGGCTACATACAATAATAATCTAATCTAGGAGGGAGTTAATCAAAATGAAGATTTAAATCTGAGCTGTTATTCATTTAAATCACACCACTATTAAACCAACACGTTGATGGGAGATTTGACGGCAGCATACTAGAATGCCGACACACACCCGGCCTCGTTACACGCACATCATTTGTAACAACGCTGGAGCGATTTCTCAATAAATCACACCCATCCCTTCGACGCGTTATTATGGATCCCACTGTTATGCTAGTACTCGTCATACTGACACAGTGAGGTCAGATGCGGTTAGAATTAGGGCAAAGAGGTCGTGGTCAGGGCTGGTACCACTTGCCAATGTCAGATATTTATTAAGATTAAAGTGGTAAATTTATGAGAAATAAACTCACTGCCTCAAACTGAAGTCAGGTGACGTAGTATTTAGGCTGAAACAGTATGAGATTTTCACAAAAAAAATGTTGTTATTATCAGTCAGAACGACTAAAGGAATCAAAATACAAGGGTTAGTTTTGGTTGAACAAATGTTGTATGACTGTACTTAAAGAAGTGAAAGTTTTTTTTTCATTTAAGTATGATTAAAAACATCTCCGTTTTGAAAAACCTTAATAAAGGTGAGAGTTTCTGGCCAGTTGCATTTTTTTCCAATATCATAAATAAGAAAAATGTACACGGTATAATAACTGTAAGCTTTCACATCATGGTGTACCTTAAAACCAGTATATCACTGCAACCCTATGTGGTATAAAAAGCAACAAAGTTCATAGAAAAAGTGACATTGTGGATGAATGGGTCAGTAAACTGTGTTCGATTTCCATGTGAGCCCACACCAACTTATTATTTTCTTTTTTTACGATGTATAAAGCTGCTGATTGCACACCGTGTTGATAAACTTTAGCAGAAAAGCTGAATATTTCGTGATAATGTCACACTAGGATGCCCATGAATATACACCAGGGTGCAAACAGCCACCACACTGGCTCTTTATCCAACACTGGCGGGAGTTTTAAAAAAAGTGAGGTTTGACGAGCAGCTCCAACAGGAAACTGCAGCACCTCTCGACTGCAAAAGATCATAACAGAAGAATCCCACACTGACAATCACAGAAACATTGTGTGGTGTTGTCCTGTCTCACCTCGCACTGTCCATCAGTGTCCAACGACTGGAAGCCCGTCAGCCACACGCCGGGCTCCGTGTCCGTGTGCACGTCCACGCAGTGACTCGGCCTGAGCCAGAGCAGCTTCTTCATCCTGCCCACTCTGCTGCGGAGGCCGCGGGACTCCCCTCCATCAGCGCCTCCGCACACAGGAATAATAATCCTCATCTCCCGCTCTGTGTCACGCTACGGGCCCACACACACCTCGTCAGATCTCTCCCACACCTGCTGCTTCATCTGCGCCAAGGAGGAAAGCGTGGACACATTAGGCAATCCCCTCTGTAACGTTTTATTGAAATTTGATGTTTCTGTACAACCATTAAAGATGGTCAGCTGGAAAACTTAGCAGATGACACTTTTACACTTTCTGCTCCTAAACATTTCAGTTTCATTACACAAAGATCAGTCCCACAAAACTCGGTAAGTGGTCGTTGAACTTGGCCACAAAATTATTAGATTTACACTGCTGGAACAGAAATAGGATTAAGGTTTCAGTCGAATTCAATACATTACACTGTAAAAAAGAAATTATTTGTATTAACTTTTTTTATTTAAATTTTTTAAATTTATTTTTTTAATTTAAACTTAAAAGAAGTTAGTGTTTGAGAAAACAAGTCAAATCACTGCAAAATTACCTAATATAGTCTCTTTAAATTCAGTCAACTTAACAATATTTTTAGGTAGCCTGCACACTAGCTTTTTTAAGTTAGTGCAGGAGCTGCACGTTACAAAAACATACATAATCTTAATTTATTCAATTTCCTGTGTAACAAAAAGGGCACATTAAAGCTCTGAACCAAGCATGTAGGTTTCTTTTTAATACCGGGGGGAAACGTATAAAACCAGGGTTGCAGAATCCTCTGCTAGAAAACTTTGAGCTGATAAATTTTATCCACCAACTTGTGCCTTTTCTGCATATTGTCCTCCGCTAATTTCATGTTTTGATTGTGGGACAGATGCACGTTCTAAATACTGAAGAGGACGTGTCCCCTGTGTCCCCCCCAGACATCTACAACTACACTCTAAACCAAAAGAGAGACCAGTGGACCAAAGTTGGCCCCCATAAGGTTTGATTTGGCCTGCCAGAGGTTTCTATCAACAAAAATTATGTCATTAATGTTTAAAAAATATCACATACATAACTGTATATGCTGCCGTATTTCTGTATAGTAAAATTGCTCCTTAAATATGTAGAACCCCTAATTATTAATTGTTGTCATAATCCTCGCTGTGCCGGCAGAGTGACACTTTGCAAAGAAAGTCAGTTTGGCATGAGTGAGTAACGAGCATTTCACATCACATTAATGCAACACAACACAACAGGCTACAACACAACTGATGTTTGCTTTTGGCTCATTGGTACATGATCTAAGCTGCGGTTGTTTTTTACAAACTACATAAATGAGAGATCATTTTTGTTTGTTTTTTTCTGAATATTTTTTGGCATATATACTATATTATTTCAGAATTAGTCATTTTCAGTGACTGTCTCAATTGCAAAAATGTACAATATACACTACTGACATGAAGCCCTCGACATTTTTTAGTCAATTTCTATTGCTAAAATCAAAGCAAAACTCATTTTGAGTAGCTCCTTTGTCATTTGTAGTTTGTTTTTAAGAGGGAAAAAACTGATTAAAGTCATAGTTTGGTGTGGAATAAAAGGAGATTTTATTTTTAGGCAATATCGCCCCGCCTCACTGTAACACTCATTTTCCTGCTATTGCTGTTTTTGAAATTAATATTTTAGTATTTTGTCATATCATCAAGAATATCATTATCCCAAAAATACCCTAAAATATTGTGTCTTGTGTCAAATATTATTTTAGGGCCATATTGCCCAGCCCCAGATGACTGACAAAGTGCTCTAGCCTACATAGTGTACATTATATTAACTTCATTTGTGTGATTGTTAATGCAGCCTTAAATGGCTTCAAAAAAGCAACATTACGAGAATAATCAATGAAAATATGAAGTCTGTAATGGCATACAGAATATAACTTTCTCATCAACACCCAAAACCATAAAACAACCCCATTAAATTATTCTCTAATAAGGTACAAAATACAAATATTCACAAACAATCATAGCTATTGAGGACAATCTTTCCTCTACAGCATCCCCAATAAAAAAATTTTAAAAGATATTTAATTAATTTAAACTATCCGAAAATTATAAATAGTTACTTAACCATAATGTTGGTCCCTCTGATTTGCGATGAAGTCCATGTTCAGAGCAGTTTGTCCGGCCACAGTGATCATGCAGAGACGGTGTGAAAGTTGGATGAAAGAGACTCTGGCATTTATCACTGAGGACTGATTGTTCTTTGTGTTGGTGGGTGGATGATGCTCCGGGCGCGTGTTTGTGTGCGCGTGTGAGTGAGTGAGTGTCGGATTGGCCTCTTTCCTGGTTGGCAGTGATATATAACTTCATTTTGATTTAATTTCACATCCCATCATTCCAGCTCACCGGCCTCCTCGTTAGGTTAAAGCACAGTCTGTGTCCTCATTTTCACCCCCACAGACGCCGACGCTCACATGTTTGATTTGAAGTGCAAAGAAATGCAGATTCACCCACATTTTTATCTTTTTTCAGGGTAAAATGGAGCTCATTTAAACTCGACGTGCTGATAATAGTCAAAAGTTGAATGTTTCTTACCTGTGGGTTGGTGACAGCACACCGTTCAGACAGGGTGCACCTATAAAAACGTGACAAATCCTGCATTTAAGGCCTCCACAGAGTGCTGATACATGTTGGATCGGGGCCTGCTGGCAGGAGGTTTTGAGGAAACCCGCTCACGCTGCTGGCAGCGATTCAAATTCTGCAGCAGGAGGCTCAGGCCCGCCTCCTCTTCTGATTGGCCCAGCAGCTAAAAAAGGAAAAATACCAATAAAATCACTTTCAACAGCTAAATATTGATATATTGATGAATTGTGGATGTATTTGGCCTGCATAGCATACTTTAATATGGAAGCACATACTGATCAGAACTAAAATTAAAAATAACAACAACAAAAAAGAGAAAATTAAAATGCATTAACAGAAATGCTTTTTTATTTTTCAGAACATGGGCGCATTGACTCATAGATAAAATAAAATAATATACTATAATAATAAAATATAATTATATAATAACATAATATGATATAACAAAAATAATATTCAATCATCCAATTGCATTTCACCTTCAAGAATTCTAATTAAAATGAAAAAGGACATTTGTTTTTTCATTTAAAAAAAAAAAAGCCCCAGTAAGTTATCATAACTCAAATGATAAAGCAAATTTTAAAATGAAAATGCATTTACAGTAAGGCTTTTAAATTTTCCTGCAGCAAAGTTCTTTTGGACCCCCGGGGGTCCCAAAAAAAGGGGGAATAGTTTTATAGCAATAATTATTAATTTTATATTTGATTCACAAGACATGAGCCTTATGTAAGAGTCATAACAGTGATTGCTCTGGTCATGGGTTTCAGTTTCTCCACGATTATCTGCTGTAGTTGACAACTATGGGAATTTGCTTTTAATCATATTTAACTAAAATCTTTTCAGATGGAAGTCCATGAAGCGAAAAATAATCAAATGACTGTCTGTGATCTGCTGCGTATAAATGTAAGGTCTGTGTCACAAAAAGGTTGAGGTCTAAATTATAATTATTCAGATAAATATTTCTCTAATCTTTGATTTTCTTGTGAAATACAGGCATCTGCCTGATTGCACCAATTGTGTGTCAGTCAATGACAGTTGCCGTGGTAACCATGTTCAAGATGTCAGCTGGACAGTTAAAGAGAGAGAAATCATTATCTGGCATGTAGTAATGTTGTTCTGCCAATAACTCGAAGAAGAAGACGATCCACATAACAGCCAAGAGCTGGCTTCATCATCGTCAAAGCATCTGAGCAAAGAGGCGCCACCATTTCTGAGATGCTGAACATAGCAGAGATAGTTAGGTGTTGAGGCGTTGCACGAATATAAGGCAAGAAAGCTTTCACATGCAGCTCACATTTAGTGGGGCAGAGCTTGTCGTCTCTAATATCAAGGTGATTCGCCCATTACTGTAAAAAAAAGCTGGATTTGTCACAGGTGTTGGTTTTCAGTGACCTGCGTCATGTTTGTAAAATAAAACCATCACATTCACTCACAGTAAAAAGGTTTCGCTCAGCAGGACAATAACAGAGAAAACCTTCAGGCACAAGTTACATATAGACTGTTTCACACTCAGCAACGTAAACCTTTTGTTTTTATTGTTTTTTTGCGAGACAGCAGGAATCTGCATTGTGAAAAAGAGGCGGAGAAACGAGTGTTGGTGCAACATTGACACCTGAGAGCGAACATCACTGTTGTCATAACACACCCACTCACACAACAAGTAACCAGGTTCAAAGCTACAAACACAGATATTAACAAACTTCATCTGAGAGATGTTAACTCATCTTACAACATGTCTGAACATGTATTTTTATATGTATTTTCAACCAACAATTAACTTTAAATCTGAGGCCCCCTTTTACACCTTGCATTGAAATGCATCCCATATCTAGATTGTATCTAAAATTATTAAACCTGATTACATTTATATCTGCTGTTATTATTTGTCTCTGGTGTACACGTTTTGACATCAAAATTTTAATACGAAATAAACATTATCTGTTTATCTATCTATCTAGGTTGCACATGATAACATTGTCTACATTTTCATTTTCAGAGCCAATATTGGCGATATTAATATTATTATTTTGTTAAAAATAAAACACATATATACTGTATATATTTTTAAAATCTTTCCCTTCCCAAAGTGTTATTTGTTACATCCATTAAAGGCAGCCAGGAAGATTAAGAGGGCAACAGTGACGGCCACACGGATGAAACAGGCCCACCTGATTGTAAAGACAGTGATCGATGGGAAGAAATAATATTAGCATCAGATAGAGAGACCAAGTAGCTTCAGCGACAGGTGAGCGAGAGCTACTGCTGCCTTACATATTTTCACCCACGTAGATTTTGTATGTGGACTGAAAACATAATTACACTTGTGTTCAACATGGTCACAGTGCCACCCTGAACAGAACACCTCTGGAGGTGGTTTGGCCGATCAGATCAGAATCTGTGTATTTTGGATGCTTTTACGCTTGTGTTGTCATGTGATCACCCAAAACGTATTTTAAAGCAAAGTGTAAACAGGGTCTAAGGTAATAATATTAATAATTATGCATGTGGAAAACAGACATGGTAAAGCTGCCATGATCATTATAGGTTCTTTTGCCCTCCATTTACAGTCAGCTCATTTTACACCAAAATTAGTTTTTGGTTGACTGATTGATTGTTTTTGAGTCTTGAGACAGTGGCGTTGGTTCAGAACTTGCCCTTCTTCTTCCAGAGCTTCTTCTTTGACTTGGAGTCGATGATCAGCTGAGACTGACGCTTCAGAGCCTCACGAGAGATGATGTCAGCCTCGTCCTCTTCGCTGTCTTCCTCTGACACACAAACAGTGACAGTTTAAACTGTGTACTTCTATTAGTGTGTGTACGTGTGTGTGTGTGTGTGTGTGTGTGTGTGTGTGTGTGTGTGTGTGTGTGTGTGTGTGTGTGTGCGCGCCCCATCTCACCTTCATTGAAGAGGTCCGGTCTCTGGTCCTCAGGCAGTTTGACACGAGTGTTGTAAGCTGGCAGTTTCCCCTCAATCCGGACATAGAACTGCTCAGAGGAACAAAATGAAAAAAGACAATGACTCCTACCAGAAAAACATATTTTCTATTTTAGATGAGAATTTCTATATTCAATACTGATACCCAAAAAATCCTCCATTTCCATTATTTTCATGTAATCTGACTATACGTGTAGGTATTTTACACAAATCTTAAACAACTGATGATTAAGATTCTAGTATAAGATTCTTTTTCAATGTTGACTGGACACTTCACCTGAAAATCAAAAATACACATTTTCCTCTTACCTGCAGTATTTTTTTAATCAATCTAGATAGTATTGATTTGAGTTGCCGAGTGTTGGAGATATTGCCAGTACAAATGTCTGCCTTCTCTCCAATATAACAGAACTAGAGGGCACTCTGAAAAACTCAACAGCAATGTCTCTTTTCAGAGACCCTGACCTGGTTACCTAAAATTATAATCCATAGATCTCCTGTGAGCAGTTTCATGTAGAAACTATTTTCTTTGTATAGAACTACACCCCAAAACCAAATGTGTAAACAGGCTCTAAGACTCTTTGCACAGACAAGTGGTTTGAGCTTGTGACGGCACGAGATATAAACACTAATGGCGTCCGCCTCGGCTGAGCTGTAACGTTAATTAACTCAGTGTGAGCTAACAGTACATGCATGCTTTCTTCTGCACAGTGATACAGCTGATGGTTGTACTAGTTTGCTAAAAAGAAAATAGTTCCTACATTAAACTGCTCATGACAAAGTGTGTGGATTATCTTAAATAAACTGGTCAGGTTTCTGTAAAGAAACATTGCTGCTGAGTTTTTCAAATGTATATTTTTGGTGCTTTGAGCACAACAAGTGGAGTGCTGTCTAGTTTCATTATATTGCAAAGAAGGAATTCATCTCTAAGGTCGGTATCTCCAACACTTGACAACTCGCATTAAAACTAGACAGAAAAATAGCGCTAAAGATTGGAGGAAAAATATGTTTTTTTTATTTTGGGGTGAACTGTCCCTTTAATTTTAATGCACAGGCTATTGATTTGAAGCCTTATAATATAAACAATTATTTAAAATCTCCTAATCATAAGGAAATAAAATTAGCATTGGGCCACATAAGAAACAAAAACTTTATGAGAGCCAGTTTTAAGTCATAGAAGTGATTTTTGAAATGGATCTATAGAGTCTATAATACAAACCACTACTCTTTGTTTTATCATTTTTTATGATTATACACGGTCATTCCCATGGGCCTGGAGGTGTTCAGCTATTGTGATAAGCGTTAACACCGAGCAGGTCGATGGTCGATGTCTGTGTCCTCATCACGTACCAAGTACCAGTCGAGCAAACAAGGCAGCACTGATTTTGAAATTATCAGCTAGATTTACGTCAGCTGCACAGATTATCCCGTCTAAAAATGGATCTGAGTGTAAAATATTCAATGTCATTAGCAAATGGCCCACAGACTGTTACATGTTTCCTCTGGTACCCTGTGTTCTCAAACAGAGACGGTGCTGCAGAGCGTGAGTAATCAAGAACAAACACTTCAGGGGGCTCTAATGGCTGCCTTTCCGTCCAGATAAACTACGCAAGCACAGCAGCATGCATGCATTCATGCTCAGCCATGCGGTGTGCATTTGTCGCACATGCAATGCACACTTTAACAAGGGCGCCAACGTGGTCACTGCCAAACCTGCATTCATCATTAAAGGTCAAGCTGATGCACAGCCTGTACAGAGGGGACCAGGAGTCTATGTTTAACCCTTTGAAACTTGAGAAAATTGGCTTGATTTAATTCAAAAGCATAGAAAGAAGACAATGAGCAACAAAAGAAAAAATGACCCCAAAATTAGCGAGAAATTAGTTAAAAAAAAAACCACAATAAAATTACCCAAAATGTGTAAAATAAATGAATAAAATAATAATAATACAAATATAAAAATAAAATTTAAAAATGAATGAATGAATTAATAAATAAATTAGAAAAAGCAAAAAAACCCCAACACACCAAAAAAAAGAAAAGGCCCAGAAAAAGTGCTTTAAAATGGGGCCCCTGGTAGCTCAGTGGATGGGGCAGCGTCCCATATACAGAGGTTGTATCCTCGCTGCAGCGGCCGCAGGTTCGATTCTGGCCTTGGCCCTTTGCTGCAGGTCGCCCCCTTTCACTCTCAAACTGTCCTGTCTATTAAAGGCAATAAAAGCCCCCCCAAAAATCTTAAAAAAGTCCTTTCAAACTATAATAATTTTGGAAGCACTATTTTTAGTGTCTTAAAAATAATTCTCTAAATTTGCTAATTTTTTGCAATATGTGAAACATATATAACCAAAGTGCTCATTGCCTTTTTTTCCATATTTTTGAAAGAAACTGCACCAATTTTCTCAGGGTTCAAAGGTTAACATGCTTGCGAAAGGCATCTGAGAGCACCACAAGGAAAGTGATGTCATTTCATGTTTCAAAGGGTTAAACATAACACAGGAAAAGGTTTAGTAGACTAATGTTCCCAGACTCTGTCCTGTTCGGTTACAGATATATTTTGTTGGTCACATGACATTTGAGAAGAGTCTACAAGGTGTATACACATGCGCCAACATGTGTGTACTTTGTGGTTTTTCTACTTATCTTGTGACTCTCTCACACACCTCTCATTAAAACTGTACATAAAACAAACATAAAAATAACTTTATGAGGACGACGTCTGCAAATGCAAAACAGTTTTCAAGATCCTTTCCATAAGCAGAGCCGGTATTTCAAACCACTGTGATGCTAGATGACTCACCTCGTCTTCCTCCATCTCCTTCATGATAGCAGCCAAATCCCTTCCCCGCAGCTCATCGTGCAGCGACTGCAGCTTCAGCTCACACTGGGTCATCAGCTCCACCACAAACTCATCCGAGTCTGGAGACACTTCAGCCGCCGTGTCCTCACTCTGGAGAAAAATGGAAGAAGTTTGAGAGGAGCAGAATTAAAAGCACAGAGTGGATGTGCTGACACACACTGCATAAAACAAATGAGTGTTTTAAAGCTACGTACAATCATGATGGTTGAAGTCGTATTTACCAGTGTGATGTGTTGGAGTTTGTCTGCGAGGTGCTCCACACCGGCTCGGACAGTACTGAGGGCCTTAATAAGCCACTCCAGATGCTCTTTACCTGCATCACTCCTCCGCTGTAGAGCCTGCAGCTGCTGCTCACACTCCTCCAGCATCTGTTGGTCACTAAATAAACCACAGAGAAAGAATAAGAGGCTCGAACATAAACATCACGCAGCTGCATTAACCACGACTCAGCAAAGTCACCAGACGAAAATGTTGGCACTGGAGCTGCAGAATGACCAAGACCAAAAAACAACAAAATTGGTTGTTTTTTAGTGAGTTATTGCTGTGTTCAAAGGGGCTTTTTAGGCACCAAACTTCAGAGATTTTTAGCCATCCATTGCTGTTTTTCCTCCAGGGAGAGAGCCACTAAAAGGGTTTTTGTTTTATTAAGACATGACTATTTTCTAAACAGAAAATTGCAACAAAAAGTTTTTTTTTTTGTTGTTTTTTTTAACAGTACATTGCCATTTTTCCTGCCGGGATAGTACAATGAAAAACTGTTATGTCTTACTGAGACATTGCTACATTTCCTGCTGGGATAATGCCACAAAAAGCAGTTGTTTTTGAATAGGACATTGCTAAATTTCCTAGTATAGGATAGTACTATATATATAGTACTAGATACTATATATATAGTACTAGAAAATGCAGCTACTCCAACCTTGATTGTAAAACTGAAACTGTGGATTTTAAGCCCAAACATAATCTTTTCCTAACCATAACCAAGTGGTTTTGTGCCTAAAACAAACCACACATTAACCACAGCCTTGTTGAAATGTAAAAAAAAAAAAAAAAAAAAAAAAGTATCTGTTTTAATGTATCTGCTACATTACAAAGTCAAATATAACCGTGATTTGCAGAAATGTACAACAGCAACACTTTCAGGCGATTGGGCTGCAAAGCTTCTGTCTGAGTGTCTCACCTGGACAGTTTAGCCTCTCCAGAGTACTTCACATCCTGGAACTGCAGGTTCAGGAGCTCCTTCTGCTCCTTCAGCTGCTGCAGCACCTTCTCGTTCTCTCCCTTCAGCTCCTCCAGATGTTGGTGTTTCTCCTTCTGTGAGATGAAGCGCTCCACTATCTCCTACACACATGGAAAACAAAATAAGAAAAAAAACATGTGTAAACATGAATTGTACTGTGTATTCATGAATAGATGCCCACACACCGGTGGTAGAGACAAAACTTGTCCTTCTACACCCGTACCTGTATATCTGTGACTCCGGTGGCCTCCTTGATGCGTCTGAAAGCCTCCTCAAAAGTTGAGATGACCTTCTCCTCCTCACCTGCCATCCTGGGGCTGCTGCGCTGGGCCTCACTGCTCAGCTCATCTGTCTGCATCACTGTTCTCTGAGCCTAAAGGTTCAGAGGTTTGAAGAACTCAAAACACAAATTCTTTCCACATTTCTACAGAATGTCCAAAAATCGGACAGTAATGAGCTTTTGGAGTAAGTGTTCAGAAGTGTAGGCCCTCATGTCATGTTTAATTATGTGCACGTGTCCAGTAAGAAAAAGGAAAAGGAAAACAGCATCAAAACAAAACCAAACACTCCAGCAGTATTCATGTGTATCTCACCCTTCTTTCGATTTTTTCAGCCTGAGCCTTGCGATCCTCGACCATTTTTCTGTAGCTTGCTATAATGCGCTCTCTCTCCTTGCGCTCCTTGTAGAGCAGTTCCTCCTGCTGCTGTAAGTCAGCCTGGCAGGCAGAGGAAAAGGAGCAAAGGAGAGAAACATTGTTTTGGAGGAAAAACACAATGTATCTGGCTAATGTACTTGCAAGATGTGTATATGCATCAAAATGAAAAGGACAAACAGTGAAAAGCAGTTGTATCTCAGTGATGGTAACGGTGAGTCAATTGTCCTTTACTAGAAACAAAGATTTCGCAAACTCATAGCAGAGGAGGCTGCAGGTCACCTTGGCAGCTTCTTTGGAGAGCTGAGCGTCGTTGTTCATGACCTGCATGCTGTGAAGCTCCTCTCTGTGCTTCAGGATTTGCTCCTCCAGAGAGTCCAACTGACCCTGAAAAGTCAGACTCTCATCCTGAAGCGTTAACAGAGGAAAAATGAGGGACAAAAAGAGTGACAGTGGCGCTGAGTGTTTTAAAACACTGAAAGGATAAGATGCTAAAAGGACTGTGGGAACGCTGCAACCTGGACCAATGCAGTAATCGTTATTCAGGGTTGTGATCTGAAAATAAAAGCCTGACATCTTGATCAATTAATGCACTTAAGTCGCACTGATTAAACATCATTAACCAAATCTAAAATCTAACTGTAAGGAGAATTAAGTGGCATTGCCTATCTGTGGGAATATGTGAAAAGTAAAGTTGCAAATAATAAAGTTTCTTGGATTAAAAAAAGGAGGTCAAGTTGCGTGCAAACAAAGATAAAGTGAGCCTGGGACAGGAAGTACTGTGCCACTGTGGAAGTCTGTCTCAACGTTTACATATCACAAACACCGAATCCCATATCAAAGTCACAACAAAGAGTCACTGCACAGGCCGTAACCCTGCAGAGCAACCGCGAGCATTTTTCTGTTCATGATACCTAAATGAAAGGTATTAGCAGACTGTGTACTAAACACTGATGATGTAAAAGTACTTCCAATCTCATGAGGGTGTCTGCTCATGGATAATGAATAGTTACCATATTTGTACTTATATAAGTTGCAAAATAATGTCAACAATGTGAAGTCAAGCAAAACAGCACACATGGCGGTGCTTACAATGACTCCACATTATATCCAGCAAGTGAAGATGTTTATAAAACATTATCGAGGCTGAACATCTCTCAGAGGCATCTGACACCAAAATTTAATGCTTTTTAATACTTTTAACTACATTTAAGACTGATTTTTAGACAAATCATTTATTTTATTTCTCAAACATTGTAGGTTAATATGTGCTCCCACGCAGAGGTAGACTTTATGTAGAAATATGGTAATTAGAATGAGTTATGTTCATCTACATTTTGTTGCAAATATTAAATAAAAAGACAGTATGAAGTTCAGTGATAGGTGTGAGGATTTATACAACAAATGTGGACTTTCACGCAAAAAAGAGCTTGACTCATTTTGACAAGACGAACTGCACAGATGGATTCATGAAATTAGATTAAATCTTTGTGTTAATTAAGTCTCCTCTCAAGGTCACATTTAAGACAATTTAATGAATTTTAAGGCTTAATAGTTATAAAATTATTTTTGCAACTTTTGAAAGACCTGCAGATGCTGTCTGCGTATGTTGAACTAACCTGCAGGTGACTTTTGAGTTTCAGGTAGTTGTTCATGATGTTCTCCGCCTCCTTACACTTAAACTGGGTCTTCTCCAGACTGTTCTCCAGCGCCCGCAGTTTCTGCAGACACACAAAACATTATTACTGAGACAGTACTTTTCTGTCATATATTTAATAAGAGTGACAATTAAGAAAAAAGAAAAATAGATTTTTTAAAAAGTTTTTCACATGAGCTTGAGAGATAACCACCATGGCATCTTCCTCTTTTTTCCGCATGCGAGCGTCAGCAGACTGCGCTCCGCTGCCGCCCTCTGGTCTCATTCTCTGGTACTCCAGGTTCAGCTCTTCCAGGCGGCGCTGGAGGGTCTGGGAGGTGTGCTTAAGGGCGTTGAGACGCTTCGTTTTGGACAGCACCTTCTGGTCTAGCGTTGTCAGGGCTGCCTGAGGAAAAAGTATGACAAGAAGAGTCAAAAGAGAGACAGAGATGAAGGCAGTGAGAAGGAAACAGAGAGTTAAATACTTGCACACAGTGTCAAAATAGTCCTACGGTATAATTTTGTTGTCCACTATATTAAGCTTAGATGAATTATCCTACATTAATAGTAAGACTGAAACAACAATGCTGCTATGAACCTCAAAATCTTACAACACTCACCTTCCCCGACATGTTGCGGAAGGCCTCCTTCTCCGAGCCTCTGTTCTGAAAGGCCACTTTTATGATATTATCGTCACCCTGGGAGGAAAAACACAAAAAATAAAATAAGATTTTAATTGCAAAGACAATCGGGTCTGTTTGACTGTTCCTTTAACTAGGATAAGTCAAGAGAATAAAACTATAGGGCTGGGAATGTCTGTCCATCCTCCTGAGACTACAAAAGTTTTTTTGTAAAAAAAAAAAAAAAAAAAAAGATTTATTAATAGATATAACAAGTTCCTTTTTAAATTAAAAATTCAATTAACTTTTAATAAATGTAATGTAAAAGCTATTGTGCATGCTTTTAACTGGTTATATAGTGTGTGTGCTTATGTGTGTGTGAATCTCTATATACCATTTTTTGAATCTGTGTTAAATAGCTAAAACTTCAAAACTCTACTTTACACAAGCATTAATTTTAATCCAAAATGGATTTCAATAATTTCTACTTTTACTGGGGGACAACTACAAAAGTTCATTGCATTCACTTTCTATTTTCCAAAAAAGAGCAATACGAATCATTCACAATGTCGATATCTGGATATCTGGATCACACTAACTCATAATTCTTACAGTCAAAACTAGAAGAATAGTAGAATTTCAAACAGCACAAATAATGTTTTAGGCTAAAAACAACCTACTACCAGAAAATATTCAAAAATTGTTCAGAGGGGGTGGTTACAATTTAAGGGGAAAATTCAATTTCAAAATGTATAGTGTTCATACTGACAAGTTTTAATTAAATAATAATAAAAAATTTCAGTATTGATTTAAATTAATAAGTTAATGAGAAGCAGTGAGATTAAATAAGTTTTTAATTCTTCTCACTCCTTTTCGAATATGTAAACCAAGTCAGCAAGTGTATATTACATCAATCATATGAAATAGTTAAGACTCTCATAGATTAAAAAAAACATCTATATAAAGAGTAGAAACAATATATCTTTATACATGTAATCATTGATCTCCCTTTCTGCCAAAAAAACACATTTTTGCAATTTCCCCACTTTTTGAAAAGACAAAAGATGTGTGTTACATCACTAAAAATGCCAGGATATGCTTTGAACAGACATCAGATCTCAAACTGACTTCATGCATGGTGTTTAAATAAAGGTCTCAGTGTCTCAGGGTGAGACTTACAGCATTAGCTTCAGCCAGTTTCCTGCACAGCCTCTTGTTGTCCTGCCTCAGCTGGCGGATGGACTCTGTGTTTTTCCTGATGGTGGACTGAGAGCTCTCATAGTATGCAGTCCTGTCCCCCTCTGGTGGACACATTTAACAATTACACCAATGGTACAAACATGTTGGCGTCTCATAATTCACAAATAATACATCTAGATGCTACTATTGTATGAAATAATGGGTTTACAGTAATATTAATCATCACATGGTGACATAAACAGCAGCTAGCTGGCTAACTGTAGCAGAGCTAGCGTCTTTTAGCATGAACTGAGAATAAAATTGACACAAACTTACCTAGAAGTTGAATTTTGCGCTGCATCTCCGTTATTTGGTCATGTAGCAGCGGTTTAAACGCGTCCGCACTGAACGGCATGTTTGTTTCGCGTAATTTTACACTCAATTATCGATGAAAAATGCGCCAACACTCAGTGTTAGCTTGACCGGAACGAACTCTCCAGCGTTTCATCGTTGCCTAGCAACCTGTACACTTGCGCACAACAGCAGGGCCGTAATCGACTTTTTGACTTTGGGGGCCGAGTCTCGAGGGGGGTCTGCAGGGGAGAGAAATTTTTGCAAACTTGACAGCTAAAAAGACCATTTTAGAGCATTTTGAAAAAATAAAACTTAGTTCTCAAAGTCTGAATGATTAAGAGTCATTTTAGGGAGCCAGCATATGATTGAGGGCTGCATAGGAAAAGTACACACACTGTGATATTTTACGACATTTTCTATGGCAAAAAAAAAAAAAAAAACCATAACAATTGACAGTGACATGCACTATGTAACACCCATATTACACTCTAGTTTTCCACTTTTTAATATATTTGAAAGAATTAAAGACAATGCAGTGTTTGACATTGATTGTAGCCTACCTACCCACAGCAGTGGAATATTTTGCTGCACTACCTGGACAAACCACGAGCAGATCTGCTCTAGGCCTACATCATAATGCTAGAACCAGTAATTCTGATAATTGCATTTTGTTAAGTTTATGTATAATTAAATTTGCTGGTGATTATTTTGGATGGTGGTGCATGGCTGCCTTTCGTAACATGGCTCAAACGAACCTTTTTGAGCTGCAACAGTGATGAAAAACACAGATTGTACCTTTAGTCTCATTTACAGTGACTGCCATGAAAAATTGTATTCATGTGATAGCAGTGACTAGGGGTGTGTGCTTATGGTTACTAAATATTTATTATAACCACTAAAGGCATAATCTTTCCTTTACAAATATTAAATAGAGTGTTGTTTTACGTTAAATGTTAAAAAAAAACTATCAAGTGCGCCATCCTTATGGACAGCAAATGTGAAATATAAAATTTGGTAACATTTTATGGCTATTACTATATTGACTACCATGTTACCCATGTCAAACCTGAAATGTTTTTTTTTTAAATTTCTGTTATGACTGTGCAGACTACATCTATTTTTGAAAATGTATAACTTGTAGGTACGGTTCTCTTTGAATGACTAGATCAAACATATTTAATGCTGTGATATTATTTATGTAAGCATTACCCAACTAAGATGGATGACGAAGATAAAAACAAACCGTAATCAAAGTGTTATTTTACCAAAGTAAACCTAAAAAACAGTGGCCTTTTTGTTTTTTTGTTCCTTTGAACACTGAAACGGCAACACACTTTTATTAGTTTCTAACAAAATCAAATATAATGTAAAACTTTTACAAACTCAAAATTTGCACATTAATCTTACATTGACAGATTGTTTAAGAATAAAGGCAATAAACAATTTAGTCAGAATTAAGGCTGCAAATCCAAGTTAAACCACTTGGGTTATTTATAATCTCTTAAGGCTTTGATATCACACTAAGCTTTTAATTGCCTGCAGTTTAGCTACTTTGCTTTGGTGAGCTGATTTCATACAGTGCAATAAGCTTAATTAACCTGATAAAGCACAACTTTACACATTTATCAACAGGCTACTTCTGCCAAAAAATTGCAGATGTCACTGAAAGACACTGGACCATTCAAAACTTCCACAAAAATTGTGTAACAGAATATACATATATAGTAACAAAAAAAGACCAAAATATATAATGATAAAGAAAAACATTACTTTGTAAGGCAAACATTTCCTTAAATTAACTACAGTTATCATCTTTAAGTCAAGCTTGCATGTTCCTTCTGATATAAAAACACCCTAATTGGGCAAATATAAAGAGCCGACAGGCTTTATGCTTTGTAAAAAAAAAAAGATACAGACAACATGAAGGAATTTCATTTGGCAGCAAGACACAAACATACTGTACACACATACTGTAACACAGGAAATGGCACTGTAATTCCTCTTTTTGTTCTTATCTCCACTTTAAAATACAACACGCACCCGCACACATGCTCACAACCACAAATACACACACACACACACACACTCGTGACTTAATCTATAGATTTGGCCTGTTGATTGGACTTTTTCAGGAGGTCCAGCAGGTTCTGAGACATGAAGTACGGCCTCTCTGCAGATCCATCGTTGCGCTCCAAATCCTCCACTGTGACACGGACAGAAGCAGGTGAGGAACATTTAAACTGAGGAGTTATTTAACAATTCAAACCAAAATGCTGGGAACCACTGCTCAAAAATCAATGCAGCAGAGGCAGAGATTTCCTGATTTATTTTCTCCCCAACATGCGTCAAGTTGCAAAATAGCAAGACACTCCACATCCCACCATGCATTTCAATCTCTGTAAGTAGATTTAGATCAATTATGGGAAATACCTTACAGAAAACATTATTCAGCTGATTTACAGGCTGTGCACTACTCCCCATGACAAGTGACCTTAACATGTAAACTAAATTGTTGGACTGCCCCTTTAAGACAAAATCAAATTCCTGTCTGCCTTCACTGGACATGAAAACTCACCTGCTTCCAAACTGCAAACCACCTTAAAACTCAAGCGCTTACCCATAACAGAACTACTATGATTAAATACAATCACCTTTAATCAAGATTTACATCCAATAAATATGGAATGTCATCAGTAATTTCATTTGGGAAATCAACTTACATCTTCCACAAGGTGACAAACAAGAAAAAGGGTACAAAAGCATCCAGAGAATTAAGTTGTTAGTTGCGAGCATTCAGAAGGCCATGTCAACATCATGCAGCACTTAGACAGAGAGAGAGACAAAGAGAGGATAAGGACAGAGCGAGAAAGATCAGTAAACAACTGTGGGGGGTCTGCAGAGAGGTCACGATGGCTGCGTCATGGCGACACAATCACAGCACTTACGCCAGTCCGAAATACCAAGGCAAGTAGGTGTCAATACAATACATTGGATCCCATCTTGGATCTCTACAAGACTGAAGCCAAAAAATACATAATAGACGTACACTACTGTGTATATACAAGTTCCATTGGAAAAAAAAAATCCAATATTTATACGGTATATCAAATATGTCTGTAACATTTTGGCGTCAGCTGGTATTATTGTAAACAGTGAAAGAGATTCACCATCGATTGAGATGTGAGTGTTCTGACTGCAGACTGAAGGATATATAAAGATGGACGACAAAACAGCTCCCCAAAAGTGAAGCCAAAACATCTCAGCCTCGCCCCCTGGTGGCTGGCTGCAGTATAGGTCATTAACCCCGCCCCCTCCATGTTAGTGAATGGGACATTGGCCAAACTAAAACATCATCCAATTAATTTTTTCTAAAGATGTTTTTGCCATTTAAGGTAGTTCTTTTCAGGCTGATGTATGCTCAAATGCTCGTTTTTATAAGTTTGGTTTTAATTAGTTATTTTATGCAATAAAAAAGACTGTGACATCATGATTGACAGCTGGGTGTGCCAATCACGTTCTCATCCCAACTTGTCAAATACTGCCGTACTGCCGCTTCGTCAGTGGACCTGCATGTCTAAATATGATGTGCTACGTACCCCCCTGAGTCTGTTTTGAATGTTCTGAGACAGCGTGTCAACGAACGCTTATTACACGCACTGAGTCTTTTCAAAATAACACTTTATTTTATATGTATTTTCTTTAGATCTAAGCAACAAACGCACGTGGTTAGATTTAGAAAAAAAAAACATAATGGCCTTGCCTTAAAATTTAAACAGGGAGGGAACAGCAACTGCCCAGGTGAAGGTCCAGAGTTTGTTTGAGATCCCCCCACCACCGCATAAAAGGACTTTTTTTACTCTTTACATCATGGTAGTTGCTGGTGGCATCACAAACTGCCGCTGCACTCAGTGTATCATACCACTTTGTGTCAGTGTCTGATGCTGACAGAACTGACAAAGCGGCGGTATTTGACGAGTCAGGTTGTTGCCCGCTGCCTCTATAACTGACGCACATGTGAGTATCTTACTACGGCAAAATTGCCTCATTGCGTTCGAATGCGACGCTGACGTCCACTGACAAAGCAGTGGTGCTTAATGAATTTGCTTGTTGCTCACTGTCTAAAACTGAAACCTCAGAGCGCATCATACCACAACGAAAGGTGCCTCAGTCTGTCCTTTTCAGACGCCAATATCCACCGACAAAGTGGTGGTATGTGATGCATTGGGCTTTTGCCCATTGCTTCTAAAACTGACGTGCCCACCGCTCATCATACTGCCACGAAAGGTGCCTCAGTGCGTCAGTGTCTGACACTGACATCCACTGAGAGTGCAGTGGTACTTGACAAGTTGGGTTGTGGCCAGCTGCCTCTAAAATCCACAGGCCTAGTGCATTTCTTGGCACTGCAAAAAGTGCCTCAGTGCATTCGTCACTGACAAAGTGGGGTAATTTGAGTTGTTGCCCACTGCTTCTAAAACTGACGCAACTGATGCATACTATACCGCTGCTAAAGTTGTTTTTGTGCACCATATCCGGACGCTGAACAAATGGACAAAGCAACTGTGCTTGAAGAGTTTTGACCGCTGCCATTAAAACTGACGGGCCCGGTGTGTATCATACTGCCGCAAAAGGAGCTTATTTGCATCTGTGTGTGACACTGACAGCACTGACAAAGCGGCAGTATTTGACATCTCTGGAGTGCGAACTGACTTGCTCATCAATCAGTGTGCTCATGATCAGTGGCACTGCTTGCGATTGGCTGGGCAGGTGTATGAGCGTCTGTATCCTGGATATTTTGGCTTCACTTATGTAAAGAAGGAGGAAGATAAGAGGCGTCGTTCATCTTTGTACATAGTCACTGGCTCCGACTGTAAACACGGTACGTAGTGGTTCTGTAGTGCATTCGTTAACAGGATTAAGACAACAAATATTAGTGACAGTAATCAGGCACAGGTTCAGCACTCACAATGTTCTACAGATCTTCACGATATAAAAACCAACACTGTTCTAAAACCAACACAAGAGAGCATTTTTCCAAGCTACAGATATGCACTGGGCTTTTGACCTGCTTCGACCTTAAAGTGTGGACCGCGACCGTGATGATCCAGCTGGACGTCACGCCGCTCACACAGCAAGGCCATAGGTAATTTTAGCTTGTATGCCGTACATTTAACAGGCCCATATCACACAGATACAGTTCTTCATTCTTTATGCTTTATGAGGTTTACCAAGCTGACATTTATGCCCTTGCATTACTGTTAACATCTACTCCTGTGGTGTAGACGGAGGCTTTTCTTCTAAGGTTTCTTCTTTTTCCTCTTTCTTTTCATCAGTATCCTCTTTTTCAGCTTCCACAGCAGGAGGCGGCACCTCCTCTGTCTTTTCCTCCTTTGTTATCTCCTGCTTTTCTGCCTCTTCTTTCACCTCTTCTTTCTTTTCGGCCTCTTCATCCTGACTGATTTTTTGTTCTTCGATTTTCTCCTCTTTTGGCTCTTCGGCGTCCTCCTTGGCCTGCAGAGGCTTCTCCTCCTCGTTGTCTTGCTTGAGCACTGTCTGTTGCTTCAGTTGGATCTCTCCATCTTCCTGCTGGTGAAGAGGAGTCTCCTCCTCCAGTTTCACCTCGTCCACTTGCTTCGCAGAGTCTGCAGAATCCCCCAGCTCGACACCGTCTCGGTCTTCCTCCGGCCTCTTGGCTTTGGAGAGGATCTCGTGCAGCTCGGGGGACATGAAGTAAGGCCGCTCGGACGAGCCGTCATTTCTCTCCAAATCCTCACCTTTTTTGCACGTGTTTCGTGTTTTGGATTGGGTTAATGGAAAATGAGGGGAAATGGAAGCATGAAATAAAGGGAATGTGTGAAAATAAAGCAAATTAAAGGGGGAAATGAGACAAAGAGAAGAGGATTTAGAAACATGGCAGGAAGAAGAAACCAGCATTTCAGCTTGAGGCAGTTTTATGAGTGCTCGGAGGAAGGAAGAGGAGAGGAATTAATGCAAAGGTACTCACAGAAGCAGAGGAACAGTGTGTCCACACACATGGCGTACACGCTGAAGAAGCCGTGGGCGATGAGGTAGGATCCCACTACCAACGTCTAGGGGAAGAAAATCACATACATCAAGAACTCTGCTGTGTCATCAAAGGATCAAACCACACAAATATAACTGGCTCTCACCAGTATTGGCACCCAGTAGTAGTTCAGAGACGGAGCAGCTTCCTCTACCGCTTTGATTCTCCCAGAGAAGAAGAAGAAAGAGAAGATGCCTGTGCAGAATAAAAAAATGTGAATTAGCGGAGTTCAACCAGTAATCCAGACAGATCTCTCTCCAGTGTGAGAAACGTTTGGTCTAAAAATAAAAGCTTTCTCACCAACTATTCCAACAATAAGGAGCTTCCCAAGAAACAGCAGGAAGTCAGTCACTTTATCTAAAACAGCCACCCTGTGTTTGAATGAGCACAGCAGAGAATGTGAGAATATATCACCTTAAACTGGGCTAAGAGCTTCAACATGAAACAAATATTGCAATCTAATGCTTATAGAGTTGAAAACTTATATTGAAGTGATGAAATCCCACCTGACAATATTCCTCATGAGCAGGAAAAAAGCATCCCGAGCCGAGGGACAGAAACTTTTTCCATAGATGGCAATCTGGAGGGAAAAAAATAAAGTCTACTACTTTAAAACCCGAGAAGACTCAACATCTCTCATGCAGCTGTATCTGGTTACAAGCACTCACCATGATGTAGGCATTCCTGTTAAGGAATTTGATACACTTCTCCAAACACCAGAAGCAGCACTTCATGCAGCTCAGCATGAATTTGGCAAACTTGTTCTGAGCGCCTGATGGATGAGAGAGCAAGAATGTTACAATTAATTTACAACTACATTTATGAAATAACCTGCATTATTCTGATCTTTGTATCTAAACAAGACAAGGATTCAACACTAACCAGTTTAAACCACGCAATCCTTAATCCATACAAACACATTTCTGATAAATATGTGATAATGAGGGAAATATGCAGTCAGGTAATTTAGCAAGTTAGTAGTCTTTTCCTGACCTTTCAACTTGTGATCCAGGTACTCCAGAATGACCCTGATGACCTGGACTATAGACAGGATCAAAGAGCCAAAAGCCAGGGAGCCTGTGTGGTATCTGGACAGGAGGAGCAAACAGAAGCCAACCCTGAGCATAAATCGCTCACACAGGTATTCACAAAAGGATTGCACATGTTTTGCAGCCACTAAACCGGCACAAAGAAGAAAAAATTCTCAAAGCAACTGCAGAGGACAAAATGCATCCATAACCGCACTGCCAAGCAAACAATGTCTCAGTGCTTCTGTGCTGTTTGCATGTATTTATTTTAGGTTATATGCATGCATTTGGGGCAAAAGTAGATTTTTTTATGCAAATAGGCCTGGGTGGAAAAAAGTGCAATTCACAAAGATCAGAGCCCACAGCCACACGCAGTTATTAGTGTTTTTGGATCGTTTGTGTGGGCAAAGTGGCATGATTTTTTCACGTTTTTTCACAAAAACGTGAAAAAATAGCAATTAGTAACTGAACAATGAATGCTGATTGATTCGGGTTCTTTTCTGTAATTTTGGACTGCTGAAGGCCTCTAAGCTTGTGGTCTGAAAATTTTGATTTTCATTTATATATATATATATATGAGTGGATAATTGCAATCAGCTGCTAAACTTTTTGGGATTGTTTATGCTGTCATATCATTAGCACAATATCATTTTCATATCTGATTTTGAGGAGCAGATAGCGGCTGTAAGTGATGCACAAATCATGGAGCTACCACCAGCCAAAATTCATTCTTTGTGAATTAGATGTCAGTGTAAGAGCTCCACCTGTATCAAAATATTACAATTTGCAAAAAAAAATATGCCAATGTTATGATTACCATAAAAGAGATTCATAAATACACCAGTGGTCAGATTGTAGACACTAATTCAATAACGCAGGTTCAGTGTCTCACCGGAGAGCCCGTCCCAGCGAGGAGAAGATGGGGTAGGCGGGTATATCATCGGGCTTCTTGAAGGCCCAGTAGTACGAGGCGAAGGCACCCGACAGAGTGACCTGGCCCAGGGCCGTCACAAAGTTGGCACACCAGAAGAAGAGGAAGACGTTGTAGAACTGGAACAGGATGAGGTATTTGTGGTAGAGGGTCTCCCCACCGTAGAAGGCAAACAGGCATTCTGCATCCGGACACTGAGCTGAAGCGTTGGAGGTGTTGAATGTCTGGAGGAAGAGAGAGGAGGCAGATGGCAGGATTACTGAAGTGATTCCTCAGACAGTAAACCAAAAACTGTGATGCTGTCTGAGTAAACAGTGACATCAGCAAATAGTTCTTCACGAAAAGGTGTCAGAATATTTGTTTGGCTTTGCAGCTGAACCCCACACACACCTTCACTTCGTGTGTCGGTGACATTTAAAAGCGTACCTTGGGGTCGCAGGTCTCTCGTGAGTACTCGCACTCAGTGGTGTTGAACACTTTGTACACCTGCTCGTTAGAGGTGGACAAGAAACTGATCAGAGCCGTCAAGGAGATCATGTCGACAAAGGAAGGATATCTCTAAAAAAGGTCACAATCAAAAGACATCTGCCTTCATGTACAAGTTAATAGTCATGTGTCACAAACAAATATTTACAATGGGAACGTTTTTATACAGAAATTAAATAGTGTAGGGTTTATAACAACAACTGGGAAGATGTAGGAATTACATACAAATTGTACAACCTTAAGAGTAGTAAATGTGATGTATTTAATGCCTAACTCATGGATTAATTAGCTAATTAACACAGATGCTCGTTTATTTTTGCAGCTTTTTGTACGTAATATTTTTTTCTTTTTAAATAGAAAAAATGTAAAATATTCATGTAAAGTGGGAAATGTAAAATCTACAATTAAAAGTAAAAAAAAAAAAAGTAAAACATTTGTGTTTTGGCCATCTTTGATCAGCATCAAATGAAAGGATACACTGCAGTGATGGCCCAGTATGCGATCACCAAAGCCAAGAGGGCAAAGGTCAGCAGTGGGTAGAACAGTGATGACATCACGTGACCAACAGCTCTGAAAAAGAAAGCGTTTAAATATAATGTTTAAATATAATACTCTGGAAAGCTGATGGGAGCTGTGAGAGTGAATCATAACAGTAACAGTGAGCTGAGAGAAGCTTAAATGAGCTGCAAAGGACTGCAGAGTTAGGTGATAATTCTCAGTATGTTTATCACTAATTAATCAGAAGTGTTCTCGTTAACGTTTATAGTGTGAGCAGTAGTGACCAATCACGTTTGAGCTGCGGGTAAACAGAGAGCTAAAGAGGCAAAATGTGCACAAAATTCAGTCTTAGAACTCATTAACTTTCTCGTCTGCTTTCTTTGGTATTAACGAGTCGGCTTCGGTGCTGCCATTGTTGCCACCTGGAAGTATTGAGGAGTTGCCGAATCGAGCTCACAGCTTTATCTCTTTCTGTGTGCCATTTTGCGAATCATTCTCATGAATTACTGCATTAATTGTGTTCTTTTTTTGCTTTTTATTAATTTTATTTTTTAAGTTTATCTATATTCATCTGCAAATATCTGTTTATAGAACATAATGACTCTTTTTATAAATCAGACTAATATGAAAACAATTCTACAAATTCACTCTTATACAGTGAAGTGTCCCCGAAATATTCAATAACTTCACTCTAAGAAAAACTTTTTTTTTTTCGTGCCCAAGGCTGTGAAAATTCAAAGACAAAAACTTGTAAACCTTTTGACAGTTTATGAATTTTGTCGTAATTTTCTTCTAATTTACAACAAAACAAATTGGTATGATTTTGTGATGCGTTGCGGCACTTACACCACTTGAATAATTTATTTGCTACACATGACATTGAGTTTTTTTCAGTTCCTTTTACACCTCACAGGTGTGAGGAAACCGAATGCATGTGTTCAGGCATGCATGTAGCTGGGGGCAGGAGGACAACTAGATGAAGCAATAAAAGGTTAGGATATCAGTACAGACAAGAACTTTATTCTTCCTTCAACCCTGTGAGTTACGCATACTCGTTTAATCCACTGTCATTATAAAAATATTGTTTGGCTTTGAACCATGTGAGCAGAAACTTGTGTATTTGTGCTGTGAAACAGAACGGAGAGACGCGGCACAAAGTGAGACGAAACCAGCTCGGACTGACCTGCTCGATTCTTTGATGAGGGCGATGGCGATCATGATTCTCTTTCTGAGGAAGATGAGCAGCAGGATGATGACGACCTCCACAATAGCCAGGATGATCACTGCAACACAGTGAAGATATCAGATTAACAGGATTCATAAAAACTTCATACAGAAACATATTAAAGAATGAAAGTGCGTCTGTGCGTACTGAAGGCCAGCCAGGTCTGTCTGATCTGCAGGTACACGGAGAAGTCCGTCTGCAGGCCGAGGTCACGGATGGTGACGTCAGAGCCCGGCTCTCCCTTCAGATTTGCAAACTCTATGTAACAGTGGAAAATCCCTGGAAAAAAACAAGTTTAAAAATTTAGAAATTTTCATTTAAAAAAAGTAGACTATTTTATCATCTCCATAGGATGAAGGCTTACCGTATCCGATGACGAGAATGACCAAAACGATCATGACCCAGACCATGATGCCAGCCAAGAATCGCAGAAGGACGATGAAAATCAAGCTGACGAGCATGGCGATCACCAGACCTCTGGAGAGACACATCAAACAGCGGAGCACTCTGAGAATTTGTTTTTCTGCATTTTTGCTTATGGTCGAGATAGCTGCAGACATACCGTGCATTTTCCCTGTTTCAAAATAATCAATCAGCTGAGGTCGGCCTCCAACATTCAGATGCTTTTATGCACCACATGAAAACATTTAGGAAGCATAACTGTGTGTGTGTGTGTGTGTGTGCGACAGCTACAGTAGATCAGCTGAAGGAATCTGGTGTCTAGAAAAACAAACTTAATGTGGAAAAGAGGAAAATTTTGTTTTTTTACTAGCTCTTGTCTTGGTTTTCACTCCTGACGTTCTACGTAACAAAACTCTGTTAGTGTAACAGCTAGACAGCTGACAGACTTACAGCAGGATCCAGTGCCAGGACTGAGTGTAGTCCTCAAAGATTCTCATGGCCACCTGGCGAGCTTCAACAACCACATTGGATTTCCTGTTAAAAAAAGGAAATGAATTAGAAACCAACCACTGTGTCCAAAATAAACAGTTTATACATGTACACAAGTCTGAGTGATGTGTTGCTTTTTCACTGTGCTACGAAAAAAAACGATACCGCACAGACTCACAAGGTGAAAACAATACCAGCCCTGGTATTCGTAGGGTACTACTGTTACTATGTTAAATAATAATGATGGAGTGTAAAAAAAAAAACATAAAACATATGCTGTTTAATGAAGCCATAATTAGTTTGTAAAAAGGCAAAACACTTTGACGATCAAACACGATCAAAATCAGATACAAAATAAACAAAAGGATCTCTTTCTCTTTCCTTTCTGTTTTAAACCATGGTTTATACTTTATTACCATTATTATTGATTTGTCATACTTGTGTATTTTTTGTGCTCTTTTCTTTAAACTGTGAATGGCATGGAGTGAGTGTTTTCTGGGAATTGGTGTTACCATTGAATAGCTGAAAATCAACATGAGAAGACAAAAAATATAAGTGTATGAATTTATTGTCAGCGTCTCCTCCGTAATAAATGTTGTTTATGTTGCCTTTATGTTTAATAAACAAAAACTTAAAAAAAGAAAGAAAGAAAGACAAAATAAAGAACAAACTAAAAACATCTCAAGTTAACAGCTTTAGTAACTAAAACAACTCTATAGCTTCTCATCCTATTAATAAGTTTCAGTGACTTAATTAAGAGTTCATCTGGCTACATAGTTGAAGCTAATATTCATTCCTGCTGTAGCATCACTGTATTTCAGTAGTCAGGCTAAAACATTTTAGTCAGCAAACTCACACTTTTTACTTTACATTTCTGGGCCTCGTAGCCGAGGACTGACAAACTAATTAGTAAAATCAAAATGTTTTAACTGAAAAATAAATCAAACAGTCAAAACTTGAATGCTACTGTGCAAAATAAGTTACCCGATAAAAATTAATGAGACGATTGGAAATTTAGACTTCTAATCTGAAACGTGTTCATTTATTTACATAAAAAAGTAAGTCTGTAATTCATTTGGAAGTGATTCTCCACAAACAAACACTGTTGTTATTGTGACAATGTATTTTTCTTGTCATGGCACGTTGCAAATTAAGATGTCAAAAAAAAAACCTGACTTGACGGCCTCTCCAGTTGCTGTCTGCAGCTGGAATTCAGCACAACAGCCTGCAACATTCATTATCTTGATAAATAACATGCGGGGAGCATTCGCCCAGAGGGAATAACGCTGATAGAAAACATTGACATAAACACCCTCCAGGGTGCACACAAATGGAGCAGAACCAACGCAGGCGTGCTCTGCAGTAAACACACATCAGTGTACGAATGAGATATGAATGAGAGCATAAAGACGTTTAAGCAGCACATCGGTCACTGCAGTCAGATATGATGGGATGCGATGAGCTGGCTATCAGCTGATACAGCACCGTGATATGTGTGTGAGGAGTTTCAAACTTCAACTGGTTCATTAACCCACCAAACCGTGACTATGTTTACATGCACACTAATATTTCACCATTATTTCGCATATGAGAAATTGTGAAATTGATGCCGGTCATGTAAACATTATATTCCGTTTCAAAATTTCGAATTAGGTCTTTTTCTGAATGTAGAATTTTCTGATTGAGACATGTTAGATCTCTGGTGTTATTTGAGATTAAAAAGCATTGTTTCAGAATATTCGTCTCTATTAGGGTTTTGACTGCAGTTTGTGAAACACGGCCTCTTGCCTGTTAACGGTCAGCTCTTTGTGTTTGCAGGACTGGAGTAGAGATGCATGCCAGAAAGAAAAGCTGAAATTTCCGGTTGGAAGAAGAACAAAAAACCTACTTTTTAAAGACTTGGATAGTGACAGGTTTTTGGATATGTGTAAATATCGTAAGGTGGAGTTTTTCAAGAAGGTGTTTGAAGAAATGAAAGAGGGCGGCTGTGTTTGAACGGTCTAACAAGTCCACCACTGGTGCAAAAAAACCAAAAACTCCCAGCACACCCAGCCATTTCACTTCTCCATATTTTGATGTGATTAATAACAATTTAGGGCACATTAGCCGGAGGATGCATGACTGCATGTAAATGGGTCTATTAGCAGAATATTTATTTTCATTAGCCATGTAAAAAGTTCAGCAGGAATACTGTCTTTTTCCGAATAGGGGCAAAAACTGGAATATTTTGTGCATACAGAAGTTGCCAGTGTTTTCACTATGACTTAAAGGTAAGAATTATTTTCATTTTTACTGACAAAATGTCCTCATTTAATTCAAAGAGCAAGAACTGATTTCTTCAAACAGCCTATTTAGACTAAACCAGTAATGCACAACCCAGAGAGACACAACTTACCTGTGACAAAATGGCCAAAATGATCTGTCAATCAACTAATCCATTGAATGAGTAATCAGCACTATTTTTCATCAAAAAACATCAGAGACCATTGCATTCAGGTGACCCTGCTGATTTATCAAGCACATTTTATACATTTCATTTGCATTAATTGATCATTTCAGAACATCTACGGCTTTCAGGGTTGCGATCACGTGAAGTTGTAGCAGGATTGTACCGACATGTAAATCAAACAGCTCTGAAACTGTGCAACACTAAGATTCATGCTCTCATAACACTAACATATGTTGTGTGCTCATGCGTCGCCACACAGTGAAAAAAAGACTCACTTGGACGCCTCCAGCACATCCGTTGCGTTGATACTGACGCCAGGTCCAACATTTAGAGAGGTCTCATTGCCGACCACCACCACCCCGCCTTTCATGGTTCCCAAGGCAGGCAGGCAGCGACGCGTGACTGTGGAGGGAGGAGATCATCCGTTGATACAGTTCAAATTGTCACAGCCGACAGAGCAGCTGGTCGTGTGGGTGAAAATGAAGACAGTTTACGAGGTGAAAGAACAGGCTTCTCACTTACAGGGTTTACTGGGCATCAGCATGCCAGGACACAAGCGTTGCTGCAGGAGCTGAGGGGGACTCTGAATCACGTAAAACACAAATGTTTACTGTTTGAAATATTTTTCACTGTATTACTTTCAGCATGCATAAAATGTGAATAATACAGTTACTTGAATACGTACCAATTTGGCGAAATCCACTCCTTCCTTACAGAACTGTTTGTAGTATTCATGGTCTTCTGGGCCGCCTAATTTGGCTTTCACCAACGTCATGTGCCGGTCAGGACAGCTTTCCACACATAGCTGGACACAACATACAATTGTGTTTATTATTTTTCAACCGGCTTTCGATCCAAACGATGCGGGTAGATGAACCGTCGTAAACAGTCCTCCATCAACCCGCGGCCTGGATATTCCCCCTTCAGCCCCGGCGAGACACCCGAAAATGAAGAAATTTATGACAAGCAGTAGCTCTCTGGCTCCTGGGTTGTTGCTCAAACTACCGACTCTACGTCCATAGTTTCATATTGCTCGCCGCCACCACGGTTAAAGAGCTGATCAAACGGTATAACTAGGCAGAGCTGATCGAATATAAATAAAGATTATGTTGCTTCACTGCCTATTTCTTTCCTACTATGTTTTCGGAGACATATTTTAACGCCCTGTTTAGTTGTAATAGCAAAAGTTTATGAACAAGAAGTGGGCGCCATATGGCTTCGTAAACGGAGGTAGAAAAAATGGAGATGAAACTGTAAAACTAAGAAGTGCTTATCAAATATTTAATTTTAATTTTTTTTTTTTTTACTGTTGAGTTTTGCGTCCTGTTTTTTTTCTTTTTTTCTTTTTCTTACTATTTTCATTCATGTAGCACTAATTTCAAACTAAAGTATTTGTGTTTTTCTACTGCAAAGTAGAGCTGGGTGATATGGGCTGAGAACTATATTGCGATATTTTTAGGCTATATCTTGACACAATATCAATATTTTATATATATTACATATACAGTATTTTCTGACCTGTGTGGTGGGACACTGGAACTCCAGCAGCACCAGAGGACTGGCACATTTCAGGATGTTGAAGTAGAACAGAAAAGGCTTCTTCCTGTTGTGTGAGAACAATATCACAAAACTATTATTTGGCCTGTATCATAAATAAATACCTCTAAGTCCCTAATGAGGTGTATCAGATTACAGCACCACCTATCATTATATGAAATACACAGATGAGTCTGCATGTGCGAGGTTTCCAAAGACACATAAACATCATTTCGTCAGGTGACTCACTCCAGAGGTGTTCCCGCTTGTCCGCAGAACTGGCCCCTGCTGTCTGTGGGATAGATCACTTTCCTGGGGTCACCCTGAGACCAGGCTGCAGGGGGAAGAAATGAAATCGTTCAGAACAAAAGTGGACTTTTAGATGAAATGATGATCTAACTATGAAGCAAAGGAGCTCTAAATGTATGTGTGTGTGTGTGTGTGTGTGTGTGTGTGTGTGTGTGTGTGTGTGTGCGTGTGCATATCCAGAACCATTTATTTGATCTGCTTCACTCTTGGCAAATGTATTACTGAGGACCCAAGGATGTGCAGTATTTTGACATGCTACACATTCAATATAACAGCGATCTGTGAAGCAGCTGCAAGTCTCCGCAGAGAGTCGAACATGTCTCTGTGACTGTATTTAACTGGTGTTTCTGACTGCGAGTAGCTGCAATTTGGGTGTGTTTTTCTTTGCCATACTAACGTACAACTAAGGCTGGACCCAAATATTTGGCTATTTGAGTATTCGTTGGTTGTGTAGCTATTTAGGCATTTGGATATTCTTTTCTTTTTACTTTTTGCAAAGGACAAATGCCATTTCAGTGTTTGTGATGCTGCTGCTGCCTGTCACACACACAGTGACAGGAATGATTATTTTACTCAACCGTTACTAACAGCTTTATAGACTGAATTGAGCCATTTCAGTGTCGGTATAAGCATGTTCACCCAGAGAGGAGCCTTTTCCTGCAGCACATATCTAACATTTAACATCATGAGGACACTTGAACATGCACAATGAAATTTAACAGACTAATTTAGAGCACTGGACACAGATTATTGTACAGATAACTGAGTTTTTTTAAAGTATCAGAACCGCTGACAAGCATTTGGAGGCTTGCCAGGCTCTCTCTCACCTAACAATGAAGCTCTGTGGCACCATACTGTAAACATTAAAATAAATCTATAGCTTTTTGGGTCCAAGTGTGTTGCTCAGAAACATAGGAAGCGTAGTGTTGAGAGTTAAGTTGTTTGGATGAGCGATCTCCGGAAAGCTGCAAGCGGCAATACCACAGGCCAAACACCCGGCACGTTTCCATCAGGTGTGTTTGGAATAGGCACAGCACTAGTATATATAAAATAGGATGTTGCACATACTGCATATCACCAGATTTTCCTATCAGTACTGAATAAACAAAACAATGTTTTCTGGCACATTTGCAATTTTGGATGCATACATTATCTCTTTTCTGGCAATACATTGACAATAAAATAAAACTCCAGACCATTAAAACAGACGGTTTATACTCCAGCAAAGACATGGAAAAGCGTTTGCCTTTGTCTATATACTTAAATATACTCTATGGGAAACTATATAGACATAGCATTGTGTCTCAAATATTTAAACAAGTGCATTAAAAAACCCACACAGCTCATAACTCTTGTCCAGAACTTCCTTGGGTATCTCACCTCCATTATGGAGGTGTCTCACGATCATTCAGTATATTCAGTGATCACCAGAGATATTAAAAATGACAATGCAACAATGTTTTTTTTAAAGTTTTACAAAGTACAATATTTACTTCTAGTAAATGTATCTTGATGATCATTTATATTTTTAATTCTGTATTCACTAATTTTGGATTTATGATGGATTCACTGTATTCAAGAGGCTGGAAACGGCCTTACACACAACACTGATTAGGACAAGAAACATTAATAAACTGCTGTACCAGAGAAAAGCTGAGCGATATTTCTTATTTTGATGGTCAAATATTTAAAAGTACTGTACACAGTAATAAAAACAGGCACTTAAGTGTCAAAATAGAAGAAAATAGGATCAATCTTACCAACGATACCAACAGCAAAGTACCCCAACAAGGCGATGATGAAGAGAATACAGCAGAGGATATCTGTGCAGCCTCTGAGGAGAAACAAAACAAAAGAGTTTTATTGGCGTTTGGTGCTAAAGAAATAAAAGAATTATGATTGGTGACTGAAACAGACGTCTCACCTGTTGTGAATTGGACCTTTGAAGTTTGGGTCAAACTTCCTTGACTCCCCTGGGGACAAAAAGAGACAGCAGGCACATTAATGTCTCGCAATATAACTTGAATTTGAAACTTTTGACTTCAATGTGATGAGACTAAAACACATGAAATGAAAGTAGTTAAGCAGAACTTGTTAGTGGAAACCACTAACCAGTTGTGACTGTCAGCTCTCATGAAGACATAATTAAAAAAATTTCTTAAACACAAATTGCTTGTAAAAAGTTGTTTTCCGCTATTTAATTCATTCACAGTGATCACTGAGACAACAATATTTGATTTTTATGGGTTTATGATACTGATGCTGAAACAAACGCCACAATAGTAATAGGACTATTATAATGTAACATATAACGGTATGGTAAATCCTTATGGCACCCATCCCTTTAGTTATCAGTTAACATGCATGTCTTTGGACTGTGGGAGGAAACTGGAGAAAAGCCACGCTGACACGGAGAGAACATGCAGACTCAAGGTCCGAACCCCACCCCAGAGGCAACAGTGCTAACCACTACACCACTGTGCTGCAAGAATTTTGTAAAATTACCTGAAAAATTGTAAATAAATAAATAAATAAACAAAACAAAAAACAAAAAAACAACAAATAGGAAATGACCTGGAAAAAAGTGCTTACAAATTATAATAATTAAAAAAAATATTGTTTTCCCTTTTTCTTTTTAACCTAAATATTATTTTCCTAACTTTTTTTTTTTAAAAAATATAAATTTCTAAATCCACTACTTCCTTGCAATATGTGGAAAATTTCTTTCCAAGTTGCCTTTTTTCCCCATGTTTCTGAAAGAAATCACACCAATTTGCCCTGTTCACAGGTTTAAATATCTGTGGAACGTGTCTGAGGGCAGCACAATAAAACCATTTATCATCCATTATATTTAAAACAATTTTTAATACAACATAGGTCACCAGTATCCTTTTTTTCTTTGCTTACAGAATTTCTAAAGAAATTGTGCTTTTGCATTTAAAGCTCGACAACCTGCTCAGCTCAGTGAGATCTGTTACTTCCTTTCATTTCTTTAAAACATCTCTTTTCACTTATTTTCAAAACACCTTTCTGCCTTCTGGCTCACACTTTATTATATATTATTTAAAATGATATTGTTTAATGTGTTTTGTCCCTGAGACCAAATGAAGAAACCAAACTAAAATCCAATCATGATGTACGGAGGGTGAGTTAGTTCAATGTGTGTGTGCGTACAGAGAGCACTCTGCGTACCGCTGACACACACGAGTACGTAAGTGTGAGCCGATGTATTGACAAGGACAGGACATTCTCCAGAACAAAAGGATTCTTCTGCCTGACTGCCATGCCTAGCAACCCACAAAATGGCTCCCCGGCGACGGTGAGCTCCCCGTGGACATCACCAGCCGCCATGGAAACACTTCAGACACGGCAGAGGAGAAAACATCAACCAAGCCCACTCTGCCCACAGTGAGATCATCATGAGCTAACTGTGTGAGTCAACGCTCACAAAGAAACTGCGCTCATCGCTCATTTTATAGATTATATCCGCAATTACATTTTTTTCACAAGAAATCAGTAAACATTAACTCCTCGAGCGACACCCTTTCGCAAGAAAACGAGACTTTGAGCTACAATTCTACAATTCTACAATTTCATTTAGCAGACGCTTTTATCCAAAGCGACGTACAACACAAGCAAGAAGCTGTTACACATCCTGTCACGTTACTGTCTGCCGTAGACTTTATGACATTTCACAGGATGAAGCAGCTTTTACATGTTTAAAGGTTACAGACGCAAAGAGGGAGTTCAAGGCGAGCTCTAACTGTCACTGTCTAATGCTTCCATGCAGTATGTCTGGTAACAGACTCACACACACACACACAATATACACACCTTACAAAAACACAACCGGCACCACCAAAAAGGACGTCTCTTGACTTTGTAATCAGGTATAATGTGACTTGATCTATACATCAGCCATCAGGCAGTGCAGCAGTAGCCCGACAACTTATTTAATATCAACTCAGCAACAAATGAACCTTCAGTTCACCATAAATCCCGCCTTACAGTACCTTGTCTTTCGTGTTTTGTCATCCCGTCGTTATTTCTCTCCCAGTTTCTGACATGGACGGTTTTATAGAAATCTCTCCGCGTTCTGTTTGGTTCTATCTTTACGTCTCCTTCCTGTATCAGTCTTTGTCCTCCGACCTCTAACTCTTCACTTCCTTCTTTCAACTGTACTCAAAACTCTGCCTTCCACCTCCTCTTCCCTCTTCGCTCTATGAGGTCCCTCTCTTGGCTCAGGACTTGTCGGGGGAATTGCAGCAAAAACAGTATTGACGGGGGAATCTGGAGAGAAGCAGAAGCAACAAAGACTTGTAGCGCCTGCTGCTGTTGCCAAAATTGACTTAAAATGCTGTTTCACGCGTCTGACTACAGGGACGTGATCTGGAACCAAAGCAATCTTTAACTTCTGAATCAAAACAGTCATTTTAGGCAGAAACTCAATCCATTAAATCAACACAACACAGTGTTCAGTGTTTCCTTGTTGCATCTGTTTTACAGTTTGCAACAGAGCAGCTGCACTCTCACCTCAGAGCGGTCACATGACCCAAATATATCATGCTCATAACACGCCACTTGGCTTTGAAAAAAACAACACAACAGTACAGTTTTCTGTTTAACCCTTTCACCAGAGATTTCAAACAAACTACTGTCCAGTGGGCCAGACCACAAAAACAATTTCATAATGACCCATAAATAACAACCCCTCCACATTTCCCTTTCTTTTAGTGTAAAAAAGTACATTCTGAAGATGTTCATCCATTTACGAAACAGCAGATGAACAGCTTGAGATGCCTCAAGAAAGATAAGTGCGGTTTAAACAATATGTCTGACTCCTTTTTCAACATTAGATGGCATTTTTTCACACATTTCCACTTCTAAGTGTGCAGTAATGCTCACTCACAACTCACTCAATTGCAGTTGTATGGAAACAGTAGTAGACTGACATTTAGAGGGTGGAATACTGCCCATTTCTGGTTTGACTGAGTTACAAAAAGCTCCTTTAAGTTATGCCCTGACTTATAAACAATTTGCAAATCCAAAGTTTTGGCAGGGCCTTAGCACAAGGGTTCCAGTAGTTCTCTTTTCAGATATAAGTCTGATATGGATCCTTTTGTACTGAAGCTGCTGATTGACAATATTTTGCACAATTTTTAATATCTTTAAATATGAGCACTGTATTTTTTTGTGTTTTCTGTAAAGTGTATTCTGGATTCTAAAGCAATTTTAACATGGAGCACTCACTGTTAAACTTTGATGCTGAAATCTTGCACCTCTTAAAGCCCAGACAAACTAAACCAACATCAAAGAACGGGCGGTGATGAAAGCCGACTGTTGTGTCGCCTCATGTCGCCTGTATCTCTGCCAAAAAAGTGCAGTTGAACACACTGAAGAATACAGCTAACATACTGTGTCTGATTGAGAGGAAATGACTCTTGATAGCAGCAGACGGCAGTAGTCTGTATTCATCGCTCAAAAAGGGAATCCAGAGGACAGACAGGAGGGATTCAAGCAAATCAACAACACAACCCAAAGAACAAACTATATTTACCATGTGCCAGCAAACGGTAACACAAACAATAACAAACTGTTTCTATAGTCTTCCCTAATATAAAAAGTTTATTTCGATCTCACGCCCTGTTGACTAAAGCTGAACTGAACAGATTTCACTCACCGATGGGCTCCAACACTGATTCAACATGCTGAGTCATTCAAAAACAAACAAACAAACAAAAAAAAGGTGATAAGGGTTGACAAAGGCTGACGGTGTAGGCCACACTGCAAAAAGTTGGGTGACTGACTCTCACTGACGACATGGTTACCTTGGTGTTTTCAGGGCCTGCATTAATATTAGGTGTGCATATTTGCATACTTATTCACTGGGCCACATTGGACCCTCTAATGGTCCAGTTCTGGCCTGCGGGCCATATGTTTGAAACTCCTGCCTTACACATAAAGATTTATGGCCTTTCTGTTTCTCAGCTTCCTGTTTCTACTTTAGGCTGTATTTTCAGGCTTGTGAGCACATGCCTTCTCTGACAGCTCTCACAGTCAAAATTTAAGAAGAAATACTTAATTAAATACCTCTTAGGGAAATTATTTAATTACACACACAGGACATACTCACACACATGCATTGGAGAGATGCCAGAGTGATCGGGATGCCACATAGTAGGCGCTTCAAGAAGTTGGGAGTAGGGCTGGGAATCAGTACTCAAGGTATCAAGTGGAATAAGCCAGTACCAAGCAGCATCAGAACTTATCTAGTCTTATTTTACCTTTATTTAATTCTTTTTGTACCTGAATCTAGAATAAAATACTATTTGTATGGTTTTGCTCACAGACACTAACTAGTTCGATTTAATGTAATGAGTGATTAGTCCAATGCTGCAGCTTCTACAGCCATACAGTCTGCTGTGTGGAGGAGTTAAGCGAGATGTATTTTATGGAGTTCGCAGTTCGGTATGGCGAGATTCCTCCAAAACATTTGATGATATGGTGCTACAACACCTTTTTCAGGACTGAATGCTTACATTCACAAGATGGGTTTCTAATAAAAGAGAAAGAAAGGTATCAAATGAAGCACTTTATTGGTGTTGGTATCACTTTAAGGGTGTTGGAACTGGTTTTGGTATTGTAATTCTTAAAAAATGCCCAGTCTAAGTTGGGGGTTTATGCGCAAAGGCACCTAAGTAGTGCCCAAGAGGTGAACTGGCACCTCTCCAGCAACCAGTAAACACCCCGTAACATGGTCAAAGCTGGACTTGAACCGCCCACCCTCCTGTTCCAAAGCCCCTTTAGTCCCTTTACGGTCTGAGCTACAGAGTTCACATCACTAACTTCCTAAACAATGGACAAAGATTTCTTGAAAATGTTTCTTGCGTTGTTTAGACAATGATTCAGTTATGATGCATGTGTGTGTCTGACACATGCGAGGCGCCGAGGCGAACTGCACATCAGAGATAAGACCGTCCTACGTGTTCTCTGCTGGCACATGACTGTCGTTTGGTCTGCCCACTTCCGCTGCCATGTGACAGACTGACAACATACCATGGCATGAAACACAACACTAACTGCTGGGCTCATACACGTGCCTGTTACATATACAGCACCATGTCCTTGCCCACACAAACTCAACCTTGTTTGTGTTGAGAAACACACTTTTCTTTACCTGTGCTGGAGCCCAAAAGACACTGTGACTTTGAAGCTCACATCACCATTAAGAGAGTTGGCGTATGTCTCTTTCAGATAAATACTTATTGGCTTTAATGCAGTTAAATGATGAAAGCCACCCTCGTGTTTATACCATGTCTATATGCAAAATATGTATCTGGAGCCAAGAAACAGCTGCAAAAACGGTCTATGGGTAGTTATGTGCCAGACTATTTCATGGCCAGAAGATAAAACCTCCAGAAGTCTCTGTAGCACTTCAGGTTTTATATTGATTAAACAAATCAGATATAGCTTGTCAAATGAAACATGTTCTTTCTTCCTGCCTTGTTTTTTTAGGAATGCTCCTAATAACTAATTCCCCTGAAGAAGCTCAAGATTTGGCTTCTTCGGCTTCTCAGGATCTCTTGTGCACCCAGAAGCACCTCTCTCATTCAGGCTCGCAAGAGATGACATCCAGCAAGTGAGAGCATGTGTGAAGGCCAGTACATATTTCCTGCATTAAGCGTCTACGGACAGCTGCTGACCTGTACTGGTCGAGCAGATGTGCATGCTTATTCAGAAAATATCGTTAACTTTTTAATTCTGGCCAAGATAATCGTACTACAAATTTACGCCAGCACACAAGACTTTAATAAAACAACAATCACTATGTTAACACGCACAGTTAAGTTGAGCTATGATTATAGCTCAATTAGGCATTTATTATGACTACTGTCCTTGACCCAGTATACACGCATCAGGGGAGAAAATATGTCTGACTCCGCCATGGTAGGTGGTCGTATGCCCCCTTTCAGCTAGCTGCTATTGGACCTTCTTCCAGTTGACCTATTACATAACATAACAACCTGTTGCCTATTCTCCTGCTTGTCTGTGACATCACACGGACACACCAACAAAACAACCCACACACACATACACCAGCTGACAGAGAGGCAGACTCGTGTGCTGGAGCGCTGTCTCTACTGGCAGTGGGGATAAAGCCTATCGCCTATATTTAGTGGGTTTACCTGTGTTTGAAAAACCTGTGTGCACACATTAATTTTGGTGGGAAATTGTGTGTGAGTCCAACTTCAAGAAATTCGACCGGTACGATTTTAGTCGTTTACATGTATTTAAACAAGTCCAGTTTTAATCGCAGTAACACAATAATTTGACTTTTTCTCACATCATGTTGAGTTATTTAGTGAGTGTAGTAGTAGTTTTTCTTTGGGTAGAATTAATATCATTTTAAATGGCTTGCAGGTGCTGTTTTGGTCTTACTCTCCCTCGCTGCCATCACTCTGTGTGTACATTTCCTCTTTCTCTTAACTGAAGAGGATAAACATCGAAAGTGATTCTCCATCAGCATTTCATTTGCATGACCATCTGCTAATGTGAGAGACACAGCTCCATTAGAGCAGGAGGAGCAGGCGGCTCTTTGCCTGCTTTGTGCCATAAAACAATCTCTGATTGTGCCGAAAAAGCATTCCAGCACATTTGTTGTGTAGACGCTGCCAAATGTCTTGTAAACAGACTTTGCTTGTAATTGACAAAAAATAATGGGATGGCGGTTTACTAGTGTGAGTAAATGTAGCAACCCTAAGAAGAGATTTTTTAAAAAGGTGTAAATATTGCAGTTGGTTTTTTTTCTCACTCATTAGGGTTCCTCGGATAGTTCATGACAAACTCCAGAGGACCTGATGGTGCAAACCCACAGGACCTGCCAGACAATCTGTCTGCAGTCGGGTCCACGAGGAGTTCAAAACGTCTGCCAAACCTCACCAAAACTTCACTGATGTCAACAGAATTTATTACAATCACAACTGAATGGAAACAAATGTGAATACAAAAGTAGAAGAAAACTGTCTCTGTTTCCACTGACAATATGTGATTTTCTAGTCACGATTGTGCGTGTGTTAAAGGACGTGATGATGTCATGACTGATGGGATTCCCTAATGGGCCCTGAGGGGTTATCAGATGAACCCTCTCCTGGCTACCTTAATGGGTTAGTGGCCAGTGTGGTTGTGCGTGTCTGTGCATGCACACGGTCTGATGCAAGGAGACATTATGAGGACATCTGATCTCCTTTACTCTCACTCCTGACATTTTTATCTTTCTAATTAGAGCCTGTAGTTTAAAAAGCACGTCTGCTGGTTCTTTGATAAAACTCTATGCAGAAGAAACACGCAAATACATGATCAGAGTAAGCAGCAGAAAGAGGACTGTAACATTTGCTTTCGCTTAAAACCTAGAAATCCTAGAGTGCACCGCACCATGAAACGCTCCCACAGATGGGTGACGTAATACGAGTTGCCCGTCCAAAAACAATGGTGGCCTGTTGGCAACAATCTTATATTACAGCAAATCAATGCAATAAGATATGTTTGTAAAAAAACATTTTGGATCAAAGATAGGCGACACAGTAACAGAATCTTAGTTCATATTCTGTCAGCACTGCCTGGTTTTACGGTCTGATCGCAGTTTTTTCAGCTTCCGTTTTTACATTACAGGAAACAGTTAGGCACCTACTTCCCGTTCACACTTTCTCATAATACAGCTTGACACTGAGCTAAATTATGTTTCAGAAGACTTTTAAGTGAGAAATAAGCAATACAATATCATAATATTAGTTATCGGTAAACCTCAATTAATAGCCTGGGGCTATTATTTGCTTAAGCCCCTGAACTCAACAGGGTTATATTTGGGACAGGCGTCTACGGGACGGGCTTTTAATTCCTTTTACATGAAACTGTTGCTCAGCAAAGATAGAAATCCAATAAAACTGTTTATTTAAATCTCTTTTTTGTGTCCCTCTTGTTTACTCTGCACATATTACTGTCTTTTTTGGTGCTCAGTGTTTCAGTAAAATTAACTAAATGATTTAAATGTAATGAGAATCTTACCAGGCGAACAATGTGCGTAACATGTCCATATTGGCAAAAGTTTAAACATTTATATTTGTATACATTATCTAAGCAGCTAACTAATATTGTCTCCAGCAGGTAGCCAACAACCTGCTTTTATACATCCAAAGAACTTCCATAAAAATGAAAACTGCATGGCAACCAGACTAGACTTCTAATTGAGACGGGCCTTTATTTGTCAAAATGTGTTGCCACACTAGAAAAAAGACTGGGAGTTTGATTGGGACAGGGATTGGGACATTTAAAATTTTATGGTAATATATGATCAACAATGCCCACTTTAGTTTGATCAGAATTTGGTCTGAGTTTGAGAGAGAAGGGCGTGTCTCTTTCAATCTGTTTCTTTACTTTTTGTGTCCGTGAAAATACAATTTGTTGTGCAACAGCCAAAGAGCTGGCTCATATCTGCCATATGACGCATTTCACGTCACCTGATGTTGATGAGCAGGGAGATCTGTGTGCTGGCACAATGGAGGTAAGTTAACCACAAGTCATTTACTACACACATACATTATTATCATACAAAGCTGAAAAATCAGCAAAGTATCCTTTTGAGGGTGGTTAATATCTGCCTCACAGAAACTTCTGTATGTACAACTGTACATCTGTATCTCACAGCTGTTGCCGCTTCAAAAACTCCCCTTTGACAGCTGCTAATGAGGCCACTGGCCTGAATTTTCTTAAAAAGGAACAAAGGAAACACGTTAAAGTCTTTTTTGCAGAGCTAAACACTTAAAAACTGACAACTAGCAGCTCAGATCACTGTCTCTCTCTTTCTCTGCTCCTCACAGACACTGCCTGGATCTAACAGCAACAGATTGTCTGATTTTCCAGAACCAACAGCCCAAGTGACAAGTGATCATTGTGAAACATTTAGCAGTAGTGTCTCGGCGTGTGTGTGTGTGTGTATATGCATGCAGTGTGTACGTGGTAATGCATCTGAGTGTTTGCCAGCTTGATATTGACTAAAAGGCCTTTGACTGTGTCTGCTGAGTGGGTAGAGCAGGCAAGGCTGAACAGAGTCCAGGCGGTGCACGCTGCAGCCTGCCTTCCTGCCTGCATGCAGTGTCCTAGACAAAAATGTGGAAATGTAGTAGCAGTAGTCAGCAACCAGGGACCGCTCACAGGTCAAACTCTGATAAAAGCTGCTGTTTAAGAACACCGGTGGGCTGGAATGTGTATTGTGTGCTCACATTGTATGAACCTTTATCTCCAGTTTTAAAGGGCCGTAATATTCGACCTTTTAGTCCTCGTGGGGGAGGAAAGCTGTTGACTTTGTGAAAAGGAAAGCAAAACGGAAATGCTCCACAGTGGGAGCTCCGTGCATGAATTGACTGGAGAGGATGTGCACTAAACATTGTGGGTGTGGGCCGTCAGGAGCATCTTACATTGTGAAAGAAGAGATAACTCAACAGCCAGGGAGCATTAGTGTTGTCTTCCCAATTAAATTCCATGGTGAAGGCTGTGGTTTGCTTTTGGGCTATGGCCACCCTCTCATGTAACAACACTGAGAAGGGGTATTAAAGTAAGAATAACACCGGTTACAAAACTTCATGACTCAACAGTCCATATGAACAACAACCCAGCCCAGAGACAAGGAGACTACACCAGGCTACTGCGGGCTGCTAAGTTGAGAAAATGCATGTGACACACATAATAATCAGCAATGAGTCATGTCTTTGGCTGGTATAGAGGATGGATTTTCCATAATGTGTGCATGGGAAAAAAATGGTGCCAACAAAAGCAATTGACATTTGTGAAGTGTTTGTACATTTGTGCGAAAATCTGTGTGCATCGGTGGATGAAACGGCCATATGTCAATCTACAAAACACCAAATGGTTTTTGAGCCCAGGGGAGAACACAATAAACCTGGCCTGTTTTTCTGTGTTCCTGCAGAACATAATAACCTGGCTGTGAAGCTAATTTAATAAAAGCCCATCAAGACAGGCCTTGTTTGAATGGATGGCAACCTACTTTTCTTCATCAGCCTATGTTATAAGTGAAATTAAGCCATATATCAACAATAAACAAGGTGTGCAGTTTTGGTCTAATAAAAGCTAAACTGGCTGTTAAAATATGGCAAAACAAGAAAACTGCTGCCACATATTTACAGCATGTTGCTTTCTTTCTGGGACAATAAATCTACCTTGTACTTTGTACCTTGTGTGTACTGTCATATAAAAAATAAAAGACTAATTAAATGCCAGTTTTCAAAGAATAAAGACCGGGTGTGGAGGCTGAGGATGACTCCAGATCTGCATGAGACCCATGAGGTCCACACCCATCCATCCCTTGCAGTCATTGTTTCCATTTCTTCGCTCGTTTGGAGTAAAAAATCAAAGAGATCGAGGAGAAAACAGTGACATAAACATGGTCTTACCGTATTTGGGGTCCGGGTTTTTTTCCTCCAGCTCCATTCTCACGCTCTGCTCGGCTCCTCACGGCTGATCAGACGTTAGCCAGGACAGTTACCATGGAAATGTCGACGAAAAAAACATCAATAACAGTGGCCGACAGCTACGGCTACAGAGAGAGAGAGGCAGAGAGACTATCCCAAACCAAACTGAAGCACGGCGCATTCCAGGCTCACTGAGAGGAGAGGCAGCCAATCAGAGAGCAGAGCCTGGTGACTGACAGCTGCCGCAGCCAATCAGAGCGCGCCGGAGCGAGACAAAGGGTTTGCCGTTACTTCAATGGAATGTGAGAGCATAATATGTTTCAAATGGAGGTAATGCGTTTAAAAAAAGACATTGAAATGACCGTTTTCCTTCCCAGGATTACAATTTAATTGGAGACCGTTATTTATTTTTACATTTTTCATATTAATATAATGTGTGTGAGAAAATACACTCAATAAATAAAAGCACAACAATGGGGAAAAACTAAAGTAGGCTAGTACTAAAGCTTACTAAACTGCTAATTAGGAGACTTTGTGCTTAACTTTGGTCTTTTAATTACCACTTTATACTTTGGATTTCTACTAGGTCTATGTATTTGACAACTTTAGTTACAGTTGATCAAGGTTTTTCCACATATAGCAAGGAATTATAAGAGGCCTTTAAATGCCCCCTTTAATACATAAAAAAAAACAAATTTGTAGACATAAATTTGCTATGCTTTTATTTTATTTATTTATTTATTTTTGCTAAAAACTGTCTAATTACATATAGTGTAAACGTTTGCACAACAGGCCTATTGGATTTTTTTTTCTTTCTGATATCCGATTTGCCGGTATATGACAAATTATTTTGCCTATAACCAATACAGATATTGATATGAATAAACATAAAATAAATGAATAAACATCATATTACCCATACTCTTATTGTGATGGACCACCAGCAGATGGAGACATAAAATACAATGCTAAACTATATAATTAATACTCATTCATTGTGCAAATTTAAGAAAAATACTTCGATTTAGGGTTAATGTTTTATACATTTTCACTTTGCCGATAATAAAAAAATATACATTAGTTTGTGAAATAAGCATAAATCAGCATGTTGGCCAGTTCTGATATTTCATTGTAAAACCAAAATCTGGTGGCTAAATAGGACTGCAGAATGTCATCATGCCGAGCACCGCTTGTTGTGGTTAAGTCATGTACTGGTAGTGTAGTTTGTTTTTAACCCACCGCTAGCTTTTTACTTAGGCTTGAAAAATCCTTAAAGTGGTGTTAATTTGTGAAGATTATCTTGCTGAACAAAACATGTAAGTATTATGAAGTTTTGTTTGCCACAGAGTTTATTTTCTGCAACAATCCAAAATCAAACGGAAAAATCCTATTGGTTCTTTGACAACAGAACCAGGGGGGGCACTAACCTCCCCGTTGGCCTACAAAAAATGGTATCCCTGGGGCACTCTCTGCAGACAGCCTGTCGATCAAGTGTCCCTTAATTTTCTATAACATTAGGCCTTGATAAAATGTAAACAGGCGAGTTATATAAAAATTCACTTCCCATACAGCTGAGTCATAAATGCTGAAATTAGTTACAGATTGCAAAACCATTTTTTTTTTTTGGCAGGTTTGGTCCCCCCCAGTGTTGACACCATGGCTACGGCCCTGAGTATATGATCAGCAAATGAGTCATTGTTATAGATTTAACAGTGATAACTTATCCTAAGTATTCAAAATAGGCCCAACCCTGACAAAAGATCACAATTTAATTATATAACATTATTTAAATTCTGCATCCCCAGTAGGTTTCTTTTGTTCCTATATTTTGGCTGATTATGCTTCTGTATACCTAATATAACATTTTAAATGTGGTACTTTTTACTTGTTGTTGCTTTTATGCTGTGATATTATTACATGGACTTGGGGATATGAGTAGGCTTACGTCTTTAACCTCTGGAGCAAACTCTGTGCTACTCTGGGGAAAAAAATATTCTCACACTGTAACTCATAACAGTAAATAATAGATACGCATACAGATAATACCATCTGCAAACACATTTTCATGAAAAATGAAAGTGGTCATAGCAGAGACATGACTAACCTACTACCATCAACACTGCTGTTTTTCAACTCTAATAGACACTACACAAAATCTGTGACGACAAAAGCAAAAACAGACTCCATTACATTCCTTCAAAAATGAAAAATTCCTCTGAAAGACAAAAATTTTAGGAGAGACTATCACATGACAGGTGACTGCTCTGCTCCACCTCTTCCCACAAAACTGCCCTGTGTACCAATAAAGCAGTGAATAATTCAAAGCTATGAAATGTTATCAGGTTTCTCAGGAAATCATCATGAGAGGAATTAGGCATCTTAAATAACGTGTTACAAAACTTCCTATTGACATCTTTCTTGGTAAAGTCACCTGATTTTATGTTAATGATTGTTTTTAACTGGTTAATCTTTTATTCTCTTAAACTGCATAAGCTTTTTCAAATTGTTGTTCATTAGTACTCTTTATATACATATTTATATAATATTCATATAAAAACATTTTCTTTTACACACTTGTGTACATAATAGTTTGCTATGTTTTACCTTCATTAGACCAGCTTTGTTGTCCTTGTTCTGTAAGTACATTGAGAGCAATGCAAAAAGCAATTTAAATTCCTTGGGCATTAAAGTTAGTCTAATTTATCTTTTTATTTATGCATTTCATTAACTTTATTCTGTTTTTGGAGCATCTTAGCTTTATTTCCTTTCATGCTTGATATTTTTTTGCAATTTGTTTATAAACATAAAGTTTATTTTGAAACAGCTACATTGCACATACTTTTTGTCTTATAGTGCTTTTTAAAACTATCTTTCTATTATTCATAGTATTTTTTTTACATTTAACATTCAAGGTCTTGAGCGTGCAGTGCTCTGCCTTATTGTAATTCCTCTTAATATGTTTATTTCATGTTTAATGTACCAAATGTAACAAAACCCAAAGGAAATTCCTTTTACAGAAATCCATCTTGGCAATAGCTCATTTTCTAACTCTGATAATTTTTTATCATTATGATCTCTTAATTTCATTTTTTTTTAACTGTTTGAAAAAATAATAAATCTACCTTTCACCTTGTAAATGTATCATCAACATAAATCAACACTGGCACATCAAGAGAAATAACTCTTGCCCAAACATTAGATCACAGGTATGACTGTTGTTGTGCTTGCCTGTTGTCATTTGCAGTGTCACTTACAAAAGTTGTCCTTCTCACATTTTCGACATGGGTCCTTATTTTACCAGCCAATGAGCTGGGAGGGCGTGGGTCGACACCCTCCGGCCACACGGCAGTCTATATGCGCCATCTTGAGTGTGTAAACGCGTTGCAAATTCAATCCACACGGCTACTAAAACTTAAAACACATCGCTACACTCGGTGCAAGAAGCAGCATCGAGAAAACTTAACCGACAGCCACGCACACTTTATTTAATGTCAATATATTCCCGCTGCTAAAGGCAATCTAAAGTTGGTTGCATAACTAACACGCGTTGCACAACATTAGGTCGCGCATTGCCTGCAGTGTCTTTTGCCTCACCTGATATGGAGGAGACGAGCTCCCATGTTTCACGTTACGTATCCCTCTGACGTCGCAACCGGCGAAATATTACTTAAGCAACTCTTGTAGCGCCCAGAAACGTCGAAAAGTCATCGGATCATCAGATAAATCTATCGGGAGGCAAAAGGTATCGTGCAATTGGATGTTTTGTTTTCCTAAATAAAAGTAATTTGTTGACTATTGCATGGATGAGTTGATTTAGGGTATTTGAACTGACTAAGGGACAACATGCTGTTGTGCTAATGAATGTCAAAAACTATAAACAGAACACACTCTATTTTAATATTTTTTCCTGAGAGCACTTTAAATAGTATGCCAACCCAGTGCCTAATCAATACCCAAACCACTATCTTTTGTCCTGCATGACAATAATCCTTAATCATAACAACTGTGTGGACCTAATAAAAACACTGCTGCTAACTAAAAAAAGAAACAAACTTGCCTGATTTTCACTGGTCTTGCAACTCAACCTACGTTTTTGCATAACATTGTGTCATTAACTGTCAAATGTGCTTTCACTCCATTTATAGTTATTAAATACTATTTTAATAAATATTTCTTCTTTTTTTTCCTCACTTATTAGTACACTCATGGCTCTCAGAGGTGCTGTCACTCGCCTGCTCTCCAACAGCCAAAAATGTGCTGCTGTCACTGTGTGCAGAGCTCAGGGCACAGCTGCTACAGCTGTCAAAGGTACATTTATTTACTCCTTATAGATGTGAGTGGTAACATAAAGTTAAGAGTTGCATTCTTGAGGGAGATAATGTGGGAAACACTCTACATTTTTGTCCAATAAGGAAAAGAACTTACAAAAAATAAACACAGATATAAGTTGTTAAGAATTAGTCGCTTTTATGTTTCTTCCTTTTTAGATGCTGAAGAAGTCAAAAAGCCGGCGAAGGCACGTAAGTGAAGTTGTATTAAGTTAAATCTGGCCTGTCCAGATTCCTTCACACGTTCTGTTGTCACATGTCACAGTGACATAACCGCTACACGTGTGTGTGCATGTTTTGACCCTCAGCCAAGGTGGCGTTTGACTGGCGGGATGCCCTGAATTTGGAGGGTCAGCTGACAGAGGAGGAGATCATGATCCGGGACTCCTTCCGTGACTACTGCCAGGAAAAACTCATGCCCCGCATCCTTATGGCCAACAGAAACGAACGTAAGCGAAGCAAACCTCCATGATCAGAGCACACAGAGGAATTATGTGTGTACGGGACGATGTGGACGAACTTTTGTCAAGCTCTGAGAACATGAACTGAATTTTTTATTGTCGATACATAGTCTTCAATAGGGCGGCTCAAAGTTTAGATGATCCGAGTGCCAACTTAGTGAGACATCGATCGTTGAGGGCTGCAAAGGTTCTGAAGTGCCGATGTTGGCAAATTTCACCGACCAGCCCGCACAAATTCTTCATCCCTGGGTTGCTTACCACGTTTAGCAATTTCATGAGCTAGCACATAACTCAACTGTGTTACACCGCGCCTTTACATACAGCAAGGGAGGGAACTCTGGTTGTTGGAGCACAAAAAAAGTGTCCAGACACTTAAGCGACAACAACATTGAGGGAGCAAAAACCCAGCTTGCAATTTTTGGTTCTAAAAACATTATGAGAATAAATTCTTAAAGTTAGGGTAACATTCTCTATAAATGTCATCAAAGTGTTAAATATGCTTTTCTTTTGTTAACATATCAAATTACATTTTCAGTTCCTGACTGTCAGTTTCTGTTTTCCCAACATGTAGATTTCCACCGTGAGATTGTCTCAGAGATGGGAGATTTGGGGGTCTTAGGCCCAACTATTAAAGGTAAACAGCAGTTTTATCATAATTTTATCCTATATAATAACACAGTAATTAAAGCCTATTTTATAGAACAATATCTCTGTTTTGTTGTATTTCTTACAAATGTGTTTTCTATGTTCGGCTAAGGCTTACTTTAAACTGTTTTATTTCCCTGCAGGGTACGGCTGCGCAGGGACTAGTTACGTTGCATACGGCTTGATTGCCAGAGAGGTGGAGAGAGTGGACAGCGGGTATCGGTCAGTCATGAGTGTCCAGTCGTCACTGGTCATGCACCCTATCAATGCTTACGGCACAGAGGCCCAGAAGGAGAAGTACCTGCCCCGGCTTGGTAAGAGCGACACTTTCCGCATTTGTGTATGATATTTCAAAAATTGCAAAAGGACAGTCATGAGATTGAGTTTTCATGTGTCTCGCAGCTCGTGGAGAAATTCTGGGCTGCTTTGGCTTGACAGAGCCCAACCATGGCAGTGATCCTGCTGGTATGGAGACCAAGGCCAAATACAACCCGTCCAGTGGTACCTTCAGCATCAGTGGAGCCAAGACGTGGTGGGTAGACGGATACCTACATGAACAATTGTTGATTTTGCTGACTGTAGGACTTTGAAAAGACTGGAGATCTTGTAGCATCACTATTTGCAAGACTACAAGTAGATTCCATTTTTGAGATTATTTCCCATCCTGCTCCTGGGAGAAAATAACAATTCCTCACTTGTCCGTAAAAAAACAGAACTCTAGAAACTATTGTCACTATTGTTCACAGCTCCACCAGTTAATGTTTTTCTTGGTGCTTTCTCCTCCCCCTGCCAGGATCACAAACTCTCCCGTTGCAGACATTGCAGTGGTGTGGGCCAAGTGTGAAGATGACAAAGTGCGGGGGTTCATCTTAGAGCGTGGGATGAAGGGTTTTGCCACCCCCAAGATTGAGGGCAAGTTCTCGCTGAGGGCGTCCGCCACTGGCATGATCCTGATGGATGAAGTGGAAGTTCCCCAAGAGAACCTGCTGCCCAACGTCTCCGGTCTGGGTGTAAGTGGCTCCTCTATGAGGCCTTGTCCACACGTTCATGGGTACATTTGAAAAGGTAGCTCTTTCTGTGGGTTTTACTCTTGCAAACTGCTTTTTGTGCCACTGAAAACAGATCTTTTGTATAATTCCATCCAGGGTGAAAACCTTTAGAGTTTTTGGCATCAGAGTGCGTGCCGTTATCTCCTTTGTGAGGCGTCATAAATGACGCGACATCTGTGCAAAGGTGGATGTGACAAAACAGTGCTAGCTCAGTGTTGTTAACAGGACTTTTTACATGTTTTCACATAAATGTACAGTTACTCCTCCACTACACTGACGATCAGAGGCTTCAGAATGTGCTGCAAAGGTCACTACACAGGTAGCCTGCCTGTAATAGCTTTTTAGACTGCTGATTGGCAAACATCTTCTGATGGTTCTTCTGCTGCCTGTTGGTTTGGCATGCTTTTTACTTCAGTTGTGTTAAGCTTTTACAGTTGTGTTTTTGTGGGATGGAAGAGTTTTCAAGAAAAAAACCAGAAAAACACAGTTGTTAAAAAATACCCATCTCCGTGTGGACTAGGTCCAACAAAAAACAAATAATATTACATTACTGCCACTGTGTGCTTATATCTTACATTTCTTCTGCTGTTGACCTTTTCTGCCAGGGTCCCTTTGGCTGTCTGAACAACGCTCGTTATGGTATTGCATGGGGAGCTCTGGGAGCTGCAGAGTTCTGCTTCCACGCTGCGCGACAGTACACTCTGGACAGGTACACGATGTTCTGTCTGCAGTACGCATGTTCCCTGAAGTTAAGGTCAGAGGACCTTGCAGGCATAACAAAATCCAGCTCCGGTGACAAAAGTGTAAAAGTTGCCACTGCTATACTGTATCTATTGAGAGTCTTCCTGTGTTATGCCAGACTCAGCATTTTTAGAGAAGGATTGATTTCATGTCTTTCTGTCCTCCAATCAGGATCCAGTTTGGGGTGCCGCTGGCCAGAAACCAGCTGATGCAGAAGAAAATGGCTGACATGCTGACAGAGATCACCATTGGGCTGCAGTCATGTCTGGCCCTGGGAAGACTTATTGATGAGAAGAAGTAAGTCTCTTTATTTAAATTTCTTTCAAGTTTGTTTTGGCCTTTGTTAGCCGCTTGTCCTCTCTTCTACGTAAAAAAAAGAGAAAGTTTTCCTTTATCGTGTGTGTTCTCATCCTAATAGGGCAGCACCAGAAATGATCTCCATGCTGAAGAGGAACAGCTGTGGCAAGGCTTTGGATATTGCCAGACAAGCCAGAGACATGCTGGGAGGAAACGGCATCGCAGATGAGTACCACATAATCCGTCACGTCATGAACCTGGAGGCCGTCAACACATATGAGGGTAGGCACACACCCGTGGATACATCTAGTCTTCATTTCTAGCAAGATCAAAAGTACCACAAGAATGCATTGGCCCATTTTATACTGCCTGTTCATGGCGTGAATGTTGTGCTGTTATTCCACCTCGCCATTCTGTATAAAAGATACAATCAAATTGGGAAAACAGAACTGTCTCTTCTTCAAGCCGACAGAGTTAGTTTCAGCACCGAATCCACGTCTGTGTATCAGGAACAGACAGCAGGATGGGACAGGTGTGTTGTTTTGATGATGTATTATATATGCAACCCAAGATTAGGAGATATAAAAGCAGCAAGCAGCAGTAAGTTGCTAACTTAAAATAAGAGGAACAACAACCAAAATGTCCTCAAATTGGGATGCCCCTTACCCTCCGATCACAGGAGAAGATCAACCGCCATTTAACAAGGATAGCAAATTATTATTATTATTACTACATAGTGCCATTGTTATTGTTTAGAAAACGCAGACGAGTGCTATATGTCCCACTAAAGGCTGTTGTGTCACAGGTCACGCCTGCCACACCTCTTTTGGCTAAGTAAGATCACACACTGGGATGCAGTATGCCCGCATTGTTTGATACTATGTAAAAAAACACAATGCCAGCGTAATAGAGTCTTTTTTGCATCCCTAGTGCTGAACCCTTTGTGTAAAAAGGGCTATATTGTAGTGGGGAGTATTACAAACCTTAGCTGCCACTATCTACATCCACCACTAGAGGTCAGCTGTGCATGTTTTACAGCCGCATGCTAATTAAGAGGTTAATTCTTCAGAACTCTTAATGCACTTTTAAATTAATCCAAACAAAGCATATGGTTAAACAAATATATGTATACATAAACTACACTGTTTTAATTAACTTCTTTGTGATTTTTCATTGTTGTTTTTAGGAACTCATGACATTCATGCCTTGATCCTGGGCAGAGCCATCACTGGACTGCAGTCTTTCACTGTTGGAAAGTAAAAAGATCTCCACCATCTTTTTGAAATGGACTTGATGTCGATTAGTGCTGAGTTACTTGTCCTCATTGGGCAAATGTAGAAACAAAAAGTGCACTTAATCCACCTCACTTCATGAGATCCGCCTGGTGGGATGAATTACAAATACCTCATTACATTTATAGGTTTTAAACTAGTGATAGAAACCCTCTATTACTCCCTCTTTTTGGTATCTTCGGTGAACATGTAAGATCAACATTAGTATTGGGTCCATTTGTACGGTTATGATGCTTGAATTGTACTTCAGACACTGACTAGGCATGTAAAAGTTGTGGCATTATAAGCTGGTTTATTTTGTGATAATTAATAATATGTAAATAAATGGCTTTGAGTGAGTGGGAAGATATGATTGTAGCTGAGATTTAGTATGTACAGATGATCCCTTAATACAGACCCATTTTAAGTTAAATTCTCTTCTGTTGTCATTTTAAATTGTAATATGTTAAATACTGCAGGTCTTACAGGAATACTATGCAGGGTTTCTCTGCAAAAAAAGCCTCATACAAAAGTAAGCTTCTCAATCATCACTTATGACCCAATACAAGTTTGTGATGCATTTTTCTGCAGAGACTCTGCCCTCTGCCTGGATTTTCTCGTTTTTTTCTTATTTTTTGTGCTCACAACAAACATGTGTTGTTAAACAGTAACTGACAATCCCGCATAATATACCTTTATGAACTGCATATCTGAAGAGCTGCATGTCTTTGCTGACATATTTAAGTTTTGGTGTCAAATGTTAATACCTGAGAGACAAATAATTTGGTTAATTCTGTTCTTTGTAGTCGTACTTTTATTTAATAAGTTAATAGATACTAAAATTGAATGTACATAAAACAAGAATTCAGCTTTTGTTTTTGTGTTCTTTGACTGTAATCGTGATCACCTGAACTACAGTCCTGAAAACAAAGACACTGTCTGGCGTGAATTCATGGAAAAAGTGGACCTCAGCATTTGGACAATGTTAACTATTCTAAATTCTAAATGTTAATAATAAAACAACACTTGAACTAGATAAGAAAATATAGGGACATCAGAATAATAACTATATTATAAGGGTTCTGGTCTCCCACTAATAGCAAGGCCCCCTCTGAGACTTTCCAGAGCCTGACTGGCATCTAAGAGCTCACTGCAGAGTTTACTGCATTGCCCCAGCACCTCTGACAACTCCTGCAGCTTCTCCTGCATCCCATTACTGTTCTCTTCATAGCAAGTGTACATGTGCTCCTTCATCTGCTGACACATCTCTGTCACCTGGGGAATAACAGGTGAGGTAAAAGAAATCAGTCCACCGACCAGGTACGATTATTTGTGGACAGGGACGGTGCAAGACACACAGTGAGCTACAGAGGTACCCCTCAGGTATCCCGCCACAATCAGGACTGTACTCTCAAGCATCAAAGTCAAAAAGGAGTATTTGGTAATAATTTGTATGATGGATGAAATCTCTAAAATAGGACCAGAAGTGTGAAATAAGTTTTGTACCTTCTCCACTGACTTCTCCTGAAAGCTGTCGAACACTTTCTGGTCACTGGTGCGACTGTCGTTAATCCTTTTCACCAGCTCCTGAGCTCTCCTGCTGATGTCATCTATACTTGAGCTACAACAGGAATTGAAATACATGCAAGTCTAACTCTGTAAAACCTGGTTCTACATCAGTTTTCTTGTGCTGCGTTCAGATGCCTCTGACAAGCTATGAAACCTTTTAAAACCTGCAGGTTGGTTTGATTTCTTACAAAAACACGGGGAGAAGGCAATTACCAACTTGGCAAGAAATGTCTGAAAATTTGCAAGTTAGTAAAAGGTAATGAAGAACATGACCTGAACATTAGAATTCAAAAAGAGGGGAGAAATGTTGGAAATGTATCAAAAACTAGGGGAATTTTTTTTTGCTTATTTTCAGGTGATTTGCTTGTAACTTTTTACTAAATTCTGGCTATTTTTTAGGCCACATATTGTGAAGTTGCTGAAAGTATCTCCCACTAGGGATGGGCAATATGGGGAAAATGAAACGTAAAAATATACCTCAATATCAATATTGCAATGATGTTGAAGGGTTGACTGTGTTTTCACAAAATATTTGACATTTTTGATAAATAATCATCAGTGATGAGGATATAATGACTAAGGTGAAGGTATATAACAGAAAAAAAACAGAACTGTCTTGTAAGCTCAGAAAATTACATGCAGCCTTTAAAACCAGGAAAAGAACACAAGATATAAAATCTAATACAATATACTGTATACTCATATCACAATATAAATATTGCCTTAGAGAGCCTTGATCGAACATTAATTATCACTTCAGTAAATGGAGTGGACTGTGTAGGTAATGCTGCGTACCTGGTATGTTGCTCTTTAAACTCATTCACACTGATGCTTGGGGACTTCCCTCTTGATGAGTTGTGGTCTCTGTCTTCTGTCTGTGTTGCCATAACAACAAAAAAAACAACTCTTAAGTCATTACATGATGGCTGACGGTAAACATTTACTGTACAAGAACAATTTCCCAGATCCCAAAAAACAGTCCGCATAAAATTCTTTTAAATCTTGTGAGTACAAAATATTAAGTTGGGGCAAACTTTGTTCTACTTTTCCATTTATTCATCATGACAACATTTTACGGCTGAAACAAAACATAAATAATGCCTCTACAGCAGGGATACTCAAAGGCTAGGGGCCCAGTCACAGCTGCTCCATGTCTCAAGATTTTAGACATCCTAGGACTTGAAGATGTTTCTTGGATTTTAGGAGGTTTTTAGGGTTTCAGGATATTTCAAGGATTTTTGGACATTTCTATGTATTAAAACCTTTTTAGGATTTGGGATGTTTCTAGGATTTTAGGACGTTGCTGGGATATTAGGTCATTTCCAGGATTTCAGGATGTTTCTAGGATTTTAGGCCATTAGGGGCTTAACTAGGACTTCTTATGGACATGTAAGAGATCCTCCACTAGTCCTTTTCTGATGAACAAGCTCTATTTTGATGCCGTTTTATGCACTCTGACATCGTATGTATCGTAAAAGTGCTAAATCAATGCCAAGTGTGAACTTACTTTCTCAATATTGTGAATATGAAAATGGTTGGGGGGACACCCGGCAAACTAAAGGGAGCTCAGATTTGGCCCACAGACCTTAAATTGAGTATCACTGCTCTACAGCTTCTGACTATTGTCCTCACAGTACTTCTTGCTGTACTTTCATTCAAAAAATAACATATTTTGTGACTTATGGTTCCTTAGTGTGACATTATAACAAAATGAACATACCATCGGCGGATCTTCATGAGAGGTGGATGGTAGGTCATCATAGAAAAAGTCCATTTTGGTTTGTTTGTCTCTGCAGGGCTAAATCGGGATTAAATACCTGTTGAAAAAAAAACACAAAAACGTTCGTGAGAAAAATGCGTATACCCTTTTCTGAGTAACTTTTGTACTGCAACTTTAATGTTAGTACAAAGAGCTAGCCTAGCTTCCGCTAACATAGCTAACGGATACCTTTAGCTAACCCGTTTTGGCTGTAAAATGTAACATTACCTTTAGCTTCACACTTTAAAAGCACGGGATGAATATAGCAATGTAGTTATAGTACGTTGTAAATTAGTACTTATAGTGTTACGGGCCGGTAATGGACTGTTTGGTAAGTGTAATGTTTACCTTCATTTAGCTTTCGGCACCGACTAGCCGGTTAGCTCAGGTGCTAACGTGCCGCCTCGCTGGCTAACGTTAGTTTGGCCGTTGGTCCGCTAGTGTGACTGAATAACAGCTTTATCTTCATCTCTCTGTATCTTTCTTCTTTTTATTTCGTTTTTATTTTAATGTTATCATATTTTAATATTGTCACCTTAAAATATTAATGATTTATTTTGGTCATTCATGTTCTATTTATATATGCTGTCATTATTTAACATTACCTGTTTATGTTTGCATAATTACTTTGTCAATTTTAAGAAAAAGCTGAAATGACTTGTCCTATATTTTTAGTTTCTTTTTCTCTTGTCTTTTTTTAAATATTGTTGAAGTCAGAGACTGTATGTAATTTTATAATAGCAACAGTGTGTGGTTAAAATGATTAAAAAAAAATAATGTCCTCACCTGGTTAGCAGTATGTTAGTGGGAATAATAGCCACCTCACTATAAAAATACTCCGTCACGATTAAATAAATAAATAAAAACACCCCACTGTGCTGCCCCATAAAGCACATTTTAAAAGATTTATTTCAGGGACTGTTCGTTATTTATTAGGGCTGAGAGGCTGGTGCATGTTACGTCCCGATCAGGCTCTGGGGATGGGGGGAGTAAAAATAAACAAATAAGCAAGGAAAAAGGAAAATGCACAAGAGGAAATAAAAACTGATTTCTTTGAATAAAAAAGTATTAAAAAGGTTAACAAAAAACTACTTGCTTTAACTCCAGTGCCCTCAGCTCAAGTTGCTTCAGTCTTCAGTCCAACATGCTGCCCAGCTGGCTTTAACCATTTACTTCTTTAGTACTTTTATACTGCGTTCTCCTAATCATCAGATTAAGCACAGGTGTGTTCAAACACCAACTGCACCATGAGGATGTGGGAAGGGTGGCACCTGGAAAAGCACACACACAAAAAGGAACATAGATAATAAGCACATAAATGGACATACCCCCCTATCACCCCAAACAGTGCAAAAAATGTCAGATATTTTTTTAAACACTGTGGAGGGACATGTGCTTTTTAAATTTTATATATTATTTTAGATAAGAGGATACAAATTTAAATTGTCTGTATTTTGTAAAAAAATTACCAGGGATTTTTAAAGGAAACAAATACTAAAAAAACCCCCTAATAAACATAGCCTAAAGGTGTGAAAACAGAAATCTTTGGACATGTGTACTACAAAATGCTTCCATCAGAAAAGAAAAATATAACCAAATCTGAGTTGGTTAATAGTGATATGTTGTCAAAATCACTTTTTTCTATATCTCATTTAAAATTTTACCAAAACTGTTAGATTTGTTAGAAACTTAGAGTGAAAAATCCAGGCTTTTTTCAACTCCAGGATTTCGTCTTTAACTGTTTGCTTTCAAACACCACAGGGTCGGCTTTATAATCTGATAGCTAATTTACAATGGAGGAAGGGTTGTGCTTTTGCACTCAGAAAGGCTGAATAAAAGTATTTGAAGCTGCGGGGAGGGTCAAAATAACAACAACAACAACAACAACAACAACAACAACAACAACAACAACAAAACAAATTGCAGTCACCCCTTTTGTCTAATTAATAAAGAACAGTCCCTTATGTATTTTTAATTCAAAAATAATTTTGTCAGATTAGGTCAGGTAGCTGCAAAGTAAAAGAAAATACAAAAACTGAAGTAAAATTGCATCCATGTAGTTAAAAATAAAGACAGAAAGGATAAAGATAAAGAAAACCTGATTTATCATGTTTTTACAGAGACCAGCGAGAGATTATGTGAACAGTAGTGAGCAGATCACAGCCAAATCCGGAAGTAGGCTGTGATTTAATTTCAATTTCTCCAGTCAGGAAATCTAAAGGATTTTATTTTCTTATATATTTTTATTTTATCTGTTGTTATATTCTTAGTAAAGAGTATTTTTCTTTGTAAATCTGTGTGTGTGTGAGCATTAAAGGGGAGGGCGCTCTTACCCAGATTGTTGTGGATTAAATAATCTGTGAGGGATGGGTCTGGGATGAGAGACTGATTGATCGTTGCTGTGATTGTAAGTGTAATCCCTCCCTCCCTTCCTCTCTCTCTCTCTCTCTCGCTCTGTGTGTGTGTGTGTGTGTGTGTGTGTGTGTGTGTGTGTGTGTGTGTGTGTCACCGCCCACAGTGTGGATTATTTCAGTGTGCAGCCCACAGCAGAGAGGCACAGAGGGTGTCTGAAGTGTCCTGACGGCTGGTGGAGGATGACCTGACGCTAATCATATCGATAATTAGAAGTTAAACATGTTATTGAAATGGCACTGCAAAGATCTGAATGTGTTTAATCAACAAACTGCAAAAACTTGGTCTTAACAGGTGGGTGAATTTATTCTCTGGCCTATTTTCATGTCAGTTAAGTAGCTTCAATACAATTACTTTATTTTTAAATTGTAAACTTTGCCTCTCTGCATTTTAGGGAGTGACACCTCAGCAAGTGGATGAATCAAACTGGGAAAAAAATACTTTGAATATAATGAAATAAGTCATTGGAGGAAGTGGAAGCTCCAACTCCGGGACTATGGACAACTTTAACAACACGGACAAAAGCGGATTTTCTTTGCAGTACTTGGTCCAAAATGTGGAGCCTCTGTACAAAGAGTACACGCCTCCATCCAGGGACATCATCCAGCTGCCTAAATCTGTCCTCTACCTGCTGGTGGCCGCTCTGGTCGTCGTTGCTGTGGCTTACGCCATCGTGGGTCACCTCATCAAAGACCTCATGCTGGATATAACAGGTAGATGTCTCATGTTAGCTGAAATATTATTAATATACCAGATCTCCCCTTTATCTGTAAGTTCAACAGTCTATTCTCATACATCATAGCGACGTCGATACTTTATGACAACAAATAAGCTACAAGTGAAAGCTGCACAATTAATCGAAATATTCTCAGTTTTACAAAAGTGCAATATGTAAACCGCCAATATAAAAGAAGACTTGTGGTGTCACAGTGATGCCCGGGTCTACAGGTCGTATTTCACACACAGTGGGAACAGACTTGTTTGGTACACACCCCAACAAAAATGACATCAACATCATATTTTTGTCTTTTCTATTTAAATGAAATGCAAAAATCATTAAAAATAATGGAAATATTGTTGTTTTTGTACAATATTGTGCAGCTTTAGTAGAAAATGTGTTGATGCAGTTTGGAGTGAGTGATAGCAAAACTGGTTTTAATTCATTTTTTGAACTGTGATGTAGGTGTTAGTTTGATTGGCTCCTCTATTTCTCTAATATTATGAGAGGTGTGTTCACACATTGGGATATCTGTACTGTGAATTTTGACTTAATTAGACAAGTGTAATAATAATAATTTTATTCATTTAGCACATTTTAAAAAACAAAGTAAAGAAAGGATCAAGTTAAAACAAGAGAAAGACAAAAATAATGTAAAATGCAACATACAAAATGTTAATATTAATAGATAAAAATAAGAATGAGACAATATTATATAAATCAATAAAAGCAATACAATGGCAAAAGTAAAATGAATAAATAAATAAATAGATTAAATGAACTAAAAGTAAACCTATAAAGAGGGAGAAGTTATATAAAAGAAGTTGCAGTTAAGCTGATGCACGGCATTCAGTGCAAGACTTTTAAATATATACACACGCCAAATCAAACACTGATTCACTAATTCACCTTTAAAACGAATTGCATGTTTTGTTCAAAATTTGACATGAGCTACTATTTAATACGTAGTGTTTTTGTTATGTAGAATTGTTTTCTTTTTTGTTTTGCACCATTCATGTTGCTCAATATGAACAACTTTTTCAAAAAGTATAAATAAAGGTGAATAAGGTTCTTGTTTGTCTTTAAAACAGATATTTCTGCAAAAAAATGAATGAACTCAAAGTCTTTTCAAACTAATTTCTCTTGGAGATAAAAACATTAGTACTCAGTACTTTGACAAACAGCTATGTGTGGTATCGAACCAAAATATGGAAGGGACATTTTGGAAATAAAATATTATGTAACACAAGTCTCAATCCGCCTGTTTTATTTGTCTGCAGACTGTTTGCTGGGCCCGGTCCACGAGGATCTGAAAAAAGACGGAGAGGTGGAGGGAGTCAGCCCGTCGCACATCCCACCTGCCCTCAGCCACTCCCACCCGAATGCCTTCCACGTGTGGGATCAGGACGACATCATCATCCCCATCCCTCCCTCAAACGAGAGCCCGCTAACCAGTCCTCTGATGGCCGTCATCCCGTACATCCCTTCATTTTTCCCCAACCCGGTCAGCTCCAACAGCCCGTCCTACAATCAGCCGATCCCCAAGGAGAGCAACGCATGAGGCAACATAAAGGATCCAAGACGATTTTCACACGTTATTCCTTTAGCTGAGTGTCCTTAGCTCCATGTTTTCACCTCTGAAACACCCAAACTATTTTATAAAGGAAACAGTTTATCAATTTCTAGGAAGTGTCACAAATCCAGATCTGCATTAAGACTTCTGATGTTTTTCACATCTGACTCATACGCAAGCAGCTATTTGGATTTACTTTTGATCTGAAGATGGAACCAAACAGCTGATTTTCTATTGATCAGAGCCTCGGACACAATAAAAGTGGGACGGCTTTCACTTGTTCACTTTCCCTGTGGATTTGTGCCAAGTTAGCATCATGACTCTTTACCTTCTCCTGCCAGGCTCACCTCTCACATCAGTCCATGCTGTTACGTTTGTTTTCATGTAGGATCTTTGCTTCATTCGACAAACTTCAGAAGGAGCTATAAGGAGTTTGTGACCATGTTCAACATGACATAATCCATTTATAATTATTCATTTATTTAGAAAAAGTTGATTTTTGGCTGTGAACAATCTTTAACTGCAGTGAATTACAGATGCAGCCAAAATCAGATCTTAAAGGGACAGTTACCCCATAATCAAAAATACATATTTTTCCTTCTACTTCGTGTGCTGTTTATCAGTCTAGACTGTTTTGATGTGAGTTGCAAAGTGTTGGAGATATCGGCCGTAGAGACGTCTGTTCTCCAGTATACTATATGGCACTCGGTTTGTCGTGCTCAAATGGCAAAAAAAATTGAAACAAAAAAAGGAATTGAAAAACAAATTTGAAAAAATTAAAGATATAAGATTTTTTTTGAAAAAAATGAAAAACTTAACAGCAATGTCTCTTTCCAAAGACCATGACCTTTTTTTCTCAAGATAATCCACAGAGCTTGTTGTGAGTGAGCAGTTTGATGCAGGAACTATTTTCTTCCTCCGAACTACACCCGCCAACCGTATCACAGCGCAGAAGGAAGTGTGATTTTACTGCTGGCACCACTGAGCTAGCTAACGTTACACCTCAGCTGAGGCGGACGCCATTAACGTTTACATCTCACACCAGCCCAAGCCTCTCGTCCACGAGTAGATGCACTCTTCCTTCTGCACGGTGATATGTTTGGCAGGTGTGGTTCGTCAAAAGAAAATAGTTCCTACATGAAACTGCTTACAACCTGGTCTGTGGATTATTTTGAGTAAAGGAGCCATGGTTTCTGTAGAGAGGCGTCGCTGTTGAGTTTTTCAAATGTATTTTTTTGCGGCTTTGAGCACCACAAGCCGAGTGCCATCTAGTTTGATTATATCGGAGAGAAGGCAGACATCTCAACGGCTGATATCTCCAACACTCGGCAACTGACACGAAAACAGTGTGGGCTGATAAATAGCTCTACAGGTATAAAAAAAAGGTGTATTTTTGATTTTTGGGGGGGCGAACTATCCCTTTCAAATGTATCATAAATATATTTGTACTTTCAGATTATTGTGTTTTATGAACACCTGAAGAGAAATGATAAAGAGAGCAGCGTGCACATTTCAGGAGAGCCAAGCGACTTCTCGTGTCAAATAAATGTGAATACTTGTGTCCACTAAGATAAAGTTTGTCATTACTTGTGTGTCAGTCTTATTCCGGTACTAAATATATCTCTGGCCCTCAGGAGAATCCGCCTATTAACTAATAGGGTGAAGTTAATTCAATTAGTTAAGGTGAGCGCGTTAACGTAACTGTGTGATTCAGTTTAAAGACAGGCACAGTATGTATAGTGTAGATTAGTTAAAATGGAAGCTGCAGGAAAAGAGTGATCATCTGCTCTTTTCTAATTCGGTAAAGTAACAATAACCATAATTAATTTGATTGGTAAGTGTAATATATGATTCACACAAGTCGTGTGTTTAGGATGCAGCTGCAGAAGTCATGCATCTCTCTAGTTTTGCTTGTTGGCAACAAAAAACACACACGCACTGTTACACAACTCTGAAAAAACCCCCACAGATTTCAGGGTTTATTTTGAGCAGGATTTTGGCTGCGATGCAGAAATCCCAGGATATTAAAAGTCCATGAAGGCTGTGACATCACACGAATTTGCGCTGTATCAGCAGTTTCATTCATTTCTCATTTACCCTCTGTTTGCACCCGAAACTAAAAGGAGATTATTCCACCTTTCCTGTGAGTCTCTGAACAAACATCAAATATTAACATTATCTTTTCTATATTTAATTATTTTGGGGATCTGTCAGTGAGTTAATATTGCTCGTTCCATCTGTGAAACCGGCAGTGCTCCTATTCAGTGAGGGATGGAGATTAGGGAGAGAAGATTAGATGAGCAGCTTAGCCTTTAATACAGCGTCCTTTTATTACTTTTGAGCCGTGGAATTAGATAATCGCATAGCAGCAGCAGCAGCCCGGTCCAAGGGGGCGAACTCCTGAAACTTAAATTGTTTTTCGGCCTGTGTGGCAGAGTTCACTGGATCGGGGCTGCACGGTGCAGAGACAGCTAACAATTTGAAGAGGGAGGAGTGTTAAGTGGGACAGCAGAGGGGAACAACAGCACTGTGCTGCAGATAGATGAAAATTATTGTCTCTAACAGGCAAACATGCTAGAATTTAAATGCAACTTTGGCTTTTTCAGTTCTGACCTGAGGAAAGACAGAAGGTTTGCTAATCTTCTTTCCTAAGGCAGGAGATCTCAGTGCTCTGACACTGCAGGAGATGAGCCGGAGATCTTTAAGTGGTGAAAGGGGGTCGGGGCTGAAGGTGGAGCCAATAAAGAAGGTCAGTTTGTGAGCAAATTCACCAGAAGGCTGCAGACCCTCTGTGTCACACTTTGACTGCAGTGTTTCATTTCTACTTTGCAAAATGCCCCGTCAGTTTGAACCCTTTGGAACCCAAGAAAACTGATTTCTTTTAAAAACATGGGAAAAGGCAACGAGTAATCTAAGAAGAAATTACCCAAAAATAAGGAAGAAATTTGAAAAAAAAAGTACAAGAAAATTGGTTAAAAAATGGTTGAACTGGTTTGGTTGTTGGTCTGCGGTTTGGTAGGTATTTGGCAGGTGTGTCACCATGGTAACACATCATCCATTACCCCCTCCTCCTCCCAATGACAAAGTCTTACACATTACGTCACTTTAAAAATGTAGATAATATACATATGAAACATACAAATGCAATGTACATGTGGTTTGCAGAAATGTACAGTGCCAACATTTTCCTCTGGTGAGAAAAATCCTGTAGTGTGTCCGTGTTTGTAAATGATTTTTTTGTGATTTAGGTCAAAGCAAAGCTCGGGACGTACCTGCACATATTTACATCATTGGAATTAAAATAACGAGCAAATTATCACCAGAGAAATGAGAACATCACGTTAATATGGAGTCATTTTAGGGTTAGCAGTTGTCTGGGACATGTGAGTGCAGGATTACTGCGCTGCAGTTTTGGACATTTGGTGGCAGGTTGGTACACATGAATATCTGGCAGGCAGCAACTGAAATTACACCTGTGGCGGAGGGGTTTGGACACCGCGGAAATCTGCTCACAGAGCTAATGTGGTCACAAAAAGTTCACAGATATGCTGAATAGTTGTAACAATATGTAAGCAATGGAGCAATAGCTGCTGAATAATTAATACAGGGTTTCTGCAGGACCTTAAAAAGTCGAATACTGTTTTCTTTATACCTGCACTTACCTGCTGGTAAAATAATAACCATATTCCTACATAAAACCTTCCTCTGCATGGATCCACATATGTACCCTTACACTAACCCGCATCCTTAATAAGAATAAGTCAAGTCATGTCAGGTCAATTTTATTCATAAAGCCAATTATCACAAATCACATTTTGCCTCAGAGGGGTTTACAGAGGGCTCACATCGTCTAAGGAGAAACTCCCCCCAAAAACCCTTTAACGGGGAAAAAATGGTCAAAACCTCAGGAAGAGCGACTGAGGAGCGATCCCTCTTCCAGGATGGACAGACGTGCAATAGATATCGTAAATAACAATTAAATTACAATAATGACAAAAAAGAAAGAGAAAGAGAGAGAATAAGATGATTTGTGTTACAATCTGCCTTAAATTTGGTTAAAAGTGTCTTTAAAAAGTCTTAAAAATCAATAAATTTAAGTGTCTGACAGCTGCAGATAACCTGGTCACAGAGGGTAAACAAAATACTTGATTAAAATACCCAGTTATGTCCTTGCCGCAACGAATCCACTACAATCAGATTATGGCTCCCATTACGTTTCACGCCAATTAACTGGGTAAGTAAGAGTCAGCTCCATCCTGTACCTTGTTCTTTATATTTCTCTGGGTAAGTTTCAACATGCGAGCCTGTTCCTCATTTTTTAGGGCAGCTTGAGCTCTGTAAGGTCTCTTGTGTTACTTTAAAATCTAATATACTGTATATAGACAGCTATTTTCATATTTAAATACACAATAACAAAGAGCAACATTAGCATCTGAATGTGGGCCAATATTCACATTACTCTTTTTTGGTCTCTACAAACTCCTGCGGGAAATATCAGGCTGTTAGTTTGCTAAAAACTCATGTTCACCAGCTGGTTGCTAACTTTGCAGGTAATTTGCAGGTAATGTTTTTTTTTTTGAGTTTTGCAAGCTTTCTGCAGCTGATAATGTGATGAGAGCGGTGAGAGTGAACCAAAAGCTTCGAGTTAAACAATGAGTCAAAACTCACTATTAACTTCAGCCACCTGCAGCATGAATTTGAACTGTTTCTGCTGTAAACCCCAGCAGTGACTGAAAATTCAGATTGTGTCTACTCATCAGTCTGTCTGACATGACGTGCAAACATGAGGCTTTCTTTTGCTCTGCAGCCAGTTTACGTCAGTCAGCGTTAAGTGATCCTTACCTGTCTTTTGCCCTCAGGTGACGCCTTATCCTCGGCCGACTTCTTACTGGCAGCGAGTCAGTTCACAGCTCTCGGTTTGACAATGCATGACACAAGCAGACTGTTAACTCATCCTAGGTGGATCAGGAAAACACACTTTTAGAGTCAGTAACTGTTTAGATGCCAGACTGTGGCAAGGACCAAAAAAACACAAGGAATAGCATTCCCTGACATATGTTAAGACATTATAGCATGTTGTGGGGATTTGTGAACCTATTAACCCACATAGAGTGTTCCTTTACATAAACACATGCATTTCTTTTCTTGATGCAGAGAAAAAAGTCAAGAAACAAACAAATCTTGCTTGCGTAATGCAGAAATCAAAGGCATTAAATCTAAACAATTCAACATGTCAGCAGTAAGGAGGGGGAATAAATAGAAATGCGTCTGTTCTGCTTTGCTCTCAGGTTGGTGATGTCATTGGTTGGCTGAGTTTATCCTGGTTGCAGTCATTGCCAATCTGCTGTCACTCAGCCTAATCCTCTGTTGGCAGACCAGGTGGTTCCCTGCAACGGACAAGTCTTGACCTCTGCTGTCCTTGGGCCGCAGCCAACCATGTGAGTACTTAAACGCTGCACATGGGCTTCAAATATAGCTTAAAACCACAGTTTGACCTATATTTTTTAAGCTCCAGCGTGTTGTATTTTGAAGGATTTATGGGAACAAATGAAATAAAGTATTGTCTTTACTGTATAATCACCTGGAAATAATAATCATTGTGTTTCTGTTACCTTAGATTGAGCTGTTTTATACCTACATAGGGAGTAACTCCTTATCCACAGAGTATGCCATGTTGCATCGCCATGTTACTACAGTAGCCCAGAAGAGACAAACTAAAAAGTGCCCTAGATAGAGTCATTCATGTTTTTGTACTATAGTTTGCAGCCCGTCTGCGACAAAGTGTCGTAAAACTACTATTTTTTCATGTTAAACTGCTTCAGTGCTTCTTGGGTTTTATTTTCTTTTGATTATTTTGAGAATAAGACACCTACCTAATTTGTCTCATGGTTAAAACCTGAACATCTTCATCTTATCAGAGAAAACTTGTGAGCACAGATCAGCTGGGCTAGCAGCTCGTCTCTGATGAGACCAGTTTAGAGAAACACTGAATCGTAATGTCTTGCTTTATTCAATTCCATTAATTCAAGTTTATCATCATTTATCATTCAGAGGGTAATCTGAATTGCAGCAAGTGTATATACATAAAAAACACATAAAAGCAGAAACAATATGACAGAAATGTGAAAGAACAGACATTAATCTGTGCACAGGATGACTTGCACCTGTGCACATTCAAGCTCCACAAGAGCAGATTGATTAGTGTCCACTGTAACTCCATAGGTCCTGTGATAATTTAGAGAGCAATAAATATGACAACGTAGTTTACATTGCCATCAACAGATGATGACAGTCACAGTAAGGCAGCATCTGGACAGGCACTATGAAGGCTGACACTGCAATATAGCATACAAGTACAATATGTACTGTAACTGTCACCCTCACTGTTACTCTGTGCTGTTATCACTTTTTTAATCCTGGGGTCTGTTTGTTTTGGGAGCAGAAGAGACCTCTGTGGATAAATCATCTCCTGGTAAAAAACATCCTGAACAATAAACATTTAACAAGTTCTAGCTGGGAGAAGTTTCAGATGGTTGCAACCTGCACTTACCACTAGATGTCATTAAATCACCCTAATCTTACACACTGGACCTTTAAGGGTTGGGTATATTTGAGACATTTGCAATGTTATAAATAAAGGCAATGGCGATGTGCGCACTGAGAAGTAGATTATAAAATAAAGCTCTTGCGCCTACCATTATGCCTCTCTCAGTCTGCATCAGGGTTTTCCACAATTCACAAGAAAATAAGGCCACAAACGAGGTGGATTTCCCAAAACGCTTCTTGAGTCGAACTTGTCCTGTTTGTTTTTGATCTCTCCCTGCTGCAACACAGCTGAACTAAATGGTCAGCTGATCATTCGAATCAGCTGTGTTGGAGCGGGGAGGACAAGTGGTGCTGGAGGAGAAATGTGAAATGAGAACACACAATGTCAATTAAGTAATTTTGCCAAGTTTTCTTGAGCTGCGACACCCTCCATACGCATTTAAACCTTTAAGCAAATTGTTCTGATTTCTCTCAAAAACATGGAGAAAAGGCAAGGAGCAATATGGCAAGAAATGTCCTGCAAATAGCAAAAATTAAAGAGTGACAAATGAAGAAAATACCAGAAAAATGTGAGAGAATTGTAGAAAATAAATTAAAAAGAATTAGAGAATTATCACTTTAATAATTGTGTTATGCAATATGTAGCCCTTTTATCAAGTAATTTCCTTTAGTTTTTTTGCTAATTTTCAGGAAATTTTCTTCTAAATCTCACTAATTTATGCAAGTTTTGGGGTGATTTCTTGTAAAGTTGCATCCATTGCATTTCTTGAAAGAAATCAGGCCACTTTATTCATGTTTCATTGTGTAATAAAAGCAAACTAAACCATATGTTTGTGCCATAATCCTTATTTGGGAATATTTTAAGTGATGCAATTCTGTGTATTCAACTCAAACTTCCATCTGACAGCTAGTAAAACATTTAAAATAATTAAAATAGTTTTACTGCAAAACCTGAGGCAAGCTTACAATATACAAGTGTTGGGAATTTTATGGCTTAGATGTGCAGAACTGAAACTTCATGACAGATTGTTAAACACAAGTCACCTGACTGACCACAAACAACAAAGCTGTTACTGTTTGTCGGATCATATCTGCAACAGTGGTAGACTGACATATTGCTACTGACCACAAACAGTACATACTCGGACTCCTCATGTCTGGAAACTAGGCCCAAGTCAGTCTGGTTAGCCTAGCATTTAAAGCTCTTAATGGTTTGCAATCATAAACTATTATCAAATTTAGATTAATTTACATTTTAGACAAAAGATTCTGTTATCTGGTTTGAATTGTTTGACACGCAAATTGAATGCTTGTTTTGCCATTAGAAACTAAATCATCCCAAGCCTCATGTTCATTTTCTCTACGAGCTTGCGTGTGCAGATGACAAAGAACTTCATAAACCACTTTTCAAAGAGGTCAGGCTTTAAACTGAGCAGAGGAGCGAATCATTTGATACACGTCTGTGGTGGAAACTGCAGCACAAGTCACAAGACTAACTGAGCTGACGACTCATTCTTTACAAACCACATTTATTCTTTTATCGTACAATAAATTTACATGTAAAACTAGTTGATTCCCTTTAAAAACTGCATGTTGAATTGCTTTGAAATATTAATGCTATTCTTTAAAAACAGATTACTTTGATTTCAAACTACACTGCAGACCAACTGAGTAATCAACAGCTTGATGGTTCTTGTGATGAGCCGGTTCTACTCAAAGGTCCTTTGGGAGAGGACAGTGCGATAGAGAGAAGTGCCTTTAGCCTGGTAGAAAGTCACGATCATCTGGTTCTTTGTGACTTCAGCGTGGACGAAGCCTCCCAGTGTCGACGCTTGGCCCGTGAAGAACTTCACAGAACCTTTGGGATTATGGTTCCAGTGACGGACATCAGGGTCCAGGAAGTTTCCGGCACCGCTCACCACGTAGCCCACATCAGACTCTTCAATGTACTGTATGGAGAGACAAAAAATATTTTAGGCAAAGACATTTATACCACCCGCGACCCTTACGAGGACAGGCGGTTACAGAAAATGGCTGACTGACATTTATACCAAAAAAAGCGTTCACATTTTGCATGAACTGACCTGCAGATTGTGGTCGTGACCGCAGAGGTAAGCCGTGGCCTTGTATTTAATGAGCAGAGGACGAAGCCTCTGCAGGAGACAGTGCGTGGGCCCGTGTTCGGACACCGACCACACCGGGTAATGTCCCGCCAACAGCAGGAAGTCCGCCTTGGACCGAGCCAGTCGATCCTGCAGCCATGTCAGCTGACGGTTGGCATCGACGGCACGCAGCGGGCCTCGGGGCTTCTCATCCAGGAAGTCGTCAGAGTTGCCGCACAGCATTATGGTGTCGAGCATGATGATGGTCAGCGTCTTCCCAGTGTTGGGGATGTGGAAGTTCAGCTCGTAGTAGTAAGAGGGAAACTTCCTAAAGATGGCAATGTAGAGAACTGTGACACTGATATCATTTAACAACTTCTAGATCAATTTAAAATCTCTTGGCTACTTTTTTAAAACGTGGACCCTATTTTTCCATGTTTGTTGTCATTCAATTTTTTTTATTAATATTTTTATTTATTCTTATTTTTTATTATTAATTATTACCATTATCATCATCAATAATACATTTCATTTGCACAAATTGAGTCATGTTCAACTAGTGACCTTGTGAACGTCACCTGATGAGTTATTTACAGCCAATTGGAAATTCTTGTATGGTTAAGACTCTCCATGTCATGAACACAAGTGCTATTTGAAGCTGCATGTGTCCAACCAGTAAGAATGATATATTTTTATTTTGGTCCAATATTGTTAGAGATTGCTGCAGCCAGCAAAATAGGTCACATGAATTCCTTGCAGGCAATTAAGCAACTGCAATATAAATCTATGAATAGGTTTGGTTTTGCCACTGGCAGGCTCAGATTAATCAACATGTCCAACATTTTGGAAAAGATCCCTACAGAGATAGAACTTTTTGGTAAAAGTAAAATCCTTTAACCAGTAACAGCCCTGAAATCACAACCATAAAACCCACCAGAATCCAAAACAAAACAAAACAAAAAAAACCCCGTAATTTTATCATAAAGCACTTCACAAAAAGTCAAAAAATAAAACTCAAAAAGGCATTTTTGTCCATCTCATCAGGGATCCTTTCTGTAAATTACACTTGGAATAATAAGCCCAGCCTATCAGTGTCAAAAAGTACTTTTAGTGGATTATATTGCAGATGGTTTAGCTGACTGCAGCACTCTCGCTCAACACCAGACCAAATTAAAAATGTTGTTCCTATAATTATAAAAACGTGAAAACAGGGTCCAAGTTATTAAAAAAAAAAAAAAAAAAAAATCTAAGTTACCCTTTAAGTTAGCCCTTACCATCTGTTAGATTTGCGGCTGTAGTCGATCTGAGCTTTGACATTTCCTGCATGGTCATGATTGCCAGCAAGCACGTACCAGGGGACTTGGAGAGACTTTGCAGTGTACACAGACTCAAAAGTTTCCTGGTAGGTTCAGAGAAACTAGGATTTTACCTCCAAAATGTGGAGTTTTAGAGAGATTTTGAGATAAAAGCATCATGTCAGAAGATATCAGATATCACTCGACTGACCTGAAAGCGAGGAGAATCTACGCTGTCCACACCTTTGTAGTAGAAGTTATCGCCAAGGGCCAGAACAAAGTCAGCTCCCATCTGCTCTGCTACTTTACTCATTTCCCGAGCCGTAGCCTTCTGCACCGCGGTGATGTAAGGGGGATACGGTACCCCACCCCAGTCTCCTACAGCCAGAAACTTGATGGAGGTTCGGTTTGCTGTAATAAAAAAAACAAAAAACAAAACAACAACAAAAAAAAAATATCTTTGTTTGAAGCATTTTATTGAGAGGGGTTCATTTGCACAAATTGTAAGCAAATATACACAAACATAGAAATTATTGATGAATATAATTAGTGCTTTTACATAACTAGTACAGACACCACTCTTCTTCAGAATTAGGATCTTTAAAAAAGAAAAGAAAAAAGGGAAACAAAACAAAACAAATAAAGGTCACCAGATGGCATCAAATAATTTCACCTGCTATTTCTGATATACATCTTATCCTCTCCAGCTCAAGAGTACTGACGAGATCATCAAGCCACACTTTAACTTTCGGGAAGCTTCTACCCTTCAACAACATTAGTAAGCACTTCTAAGCCGACATGAAAGTTGATGAGTCGTCTTTGAGTCGATGTGAAGTTATCTGACGTCTCAGGAAGATTAAAAATAACAGTTTGTGGCTCAGGCTCAACTCTTGAATCATGAATTTCTGAAATTATATGGAAAAAATTATATGGACTCTCACACTAATATAAAGTTGATTATGATAAAGTCTGTGTGAAGAGGAACTTACTGCTCGTCGCCCTCAGGTCCTCGAAGGCAGTGGGATAGCAGTAGGCCACAGGAATGGCAGCAATTAAGATGGAAGCCAGTGTCAGTGCCATCTTTAAAGACAGAATAAAACAATCAGATCAACAGTTAGCAGCGGAACTAAACTTTGCTGAAATGGAGAACAAGTCACTGGCCATGACCACAAATGAAACTCAACACAAGTGAAGAAACAAACCACAGCTGCAGCTGCAGCGACCATGTGAGCCCACGCTTCCTCACTCCTTCCTGCTTCTCTAAACCTGATCTTTGCTTTTATGCCTAAAGGTGGCATGTGATTGGCTGCAGCCTGAAGCAGACATGTCCCAGCTGCAGCTAAGAGAAGCTAATCAAAGCAGCCGTGTCCATGAGGCTGAGAGGGTCAAAGGTCACAGATTCAAAACAAAGCATTGCACCTCTGCTTCTTTAAATAAGAAACTCTTCTTGCAGAAAAGAAACGCCTTCATCCGCTTTCACCAGAAAGAAAACAAAGCTGTTCAGTGTGCAGAGACAATAATGTCAAAGTCAGAGATAAAATCCACTCACAGCTGATAACTGGACGACCTGATGGGACACTTCGCGTCCTCGCTGCGCTCCTGCTGCCCGCCTTTTATCAGCATTCCCGGAGGACAGGCTGCAGCTCCGGGACACGCAGCAGGAGCGTGATCGTTGCTCACACCCTGACTCAGAGTTGGGACGGCGGGGTCATCTGTGCCACATGTGATCCGCAATGGTTATTATAGCTGGTGTCTGGACAGAAGTGGCTGGAAGTGGACTTTTTCCACTTCAGTCTTAATCACTGTTTTCCTTCTTCATTTTATTCTGTCTCTGAGCTTCCATTTTTATAAGATAATTTGGGAATAAGATGCATCTTTCTGAGTTTATTTCAGTGACTTAATGCTTAACAGAAAGCATAATAAATATTGATTGTATGGCCAAATGTTAAAGTCCCAAAGAATGTTTATTCATATTGTATTTTTTTAATTATTATTTTAGAATGCCTTTTAACATCGGGCAAGGAACTACTGATGAAAATAAGCTCCCCAGCTAACTCTGCATTTATATATGTTTATATGTGAATTAATGCACATTGTCCCTTTTTAAATAAATTATAAATTATGAAAATTACAAATGTGCTAGTTTCTTAGGCAGAAAAGGTCTTATGAAAGATGCCAGGAAGTGGTATGATGGGATATGTCAGACCAACTAATTTTGGAGCTTGAATAATACTGAGGACTAAAAGTCAGGATATCTCAGACTCCTTTACTTCAATTTTGACTATTCTTTATAATTTTTTAAAATGTATTTCCTACTCTTTTATGGAAGAGCAATATTGAGTTAAGTTTGGACTACAGAGTCGGTGCATTCACTTACGTACTTCATCTTAAAAGAGTAAGAAACTTGGCTTCAAAATAAGTCTTTATTTTACAAGAAAGAATAGAGGATTTCATGTGACACAGAAATAAACCTTCAGTTCAAAACTACAAGAAGCTGTTAATGAAAACCACAACATACTGATGCAGATACAGAACACAAGGATAAAAAAACAACACACAACAACCCCAGAAACAAAACACGATGAAACCAGGTATTTTTTACACTCATGTCAACACAGACATGAAAAGAAATGCTGCAGTTAAAAGAAAACAGGTTATCAAAAGATAAGCCTGCAACATCTGTTTTACCAGATGTCCAAGAACTAAAAAGTGAGGTAAAAACACAAAAAAACAAACAAACCCAAAACAACAAAAAATCCAGTTTGAGATATCACAACCACTTTATCTTTTCCAGAACTCCTGTGTGAGCAGCATCATCATCATCATCATCATCATCAGGGACAGTCAGAGTCAGAAGATGGCATAGTGGGTTGAAAGAGGCCGTACACGCTCTGATTGTTAGTAATTCATGTCACTGTATCCCGAATAGGAGTCCTGGTTTTGCCCTCCGAAGCCCTGGTAGCCCTGGTACCCTTGCTGGTTCCCCTGCTGGTTCCCTTGCTGGTATCCCTGCTGGTTCCCCTGTTGGTACCCCTGCTGGTTCCCTTGCTGGTACCCCTGCTGGTACCCCTGCTGGTTCCCCTGCTGGTACCCCTGCTGGTTCCCCTGCTGGTACCCCTGCTGGTTCCCCTGCTGGTTCCCTTGCTGGTTTCCCTGCTGGTTCCCCCAGGATGACTGGTTGTCCCAGCCTGTGGAGCGAGATCAGACCAGTTTACTGTGTATATCTGATGCATTTTCCCTTAGATGCAAGATATTGAAACAAGGCATAAATGCAGCACCTTCATCCATACACTAAGGCCAAATCCTTCTAATCCATCTAATGCACCAAAGAGATGTTTCAAGCACAACCGCTCTTCATCAGACTAGATTTACAATGTGAGACGGGATCTTAAATACGTGTGTGAAGAGTCACGTGAACAACATACATGTCAATGAATACACACAAATATATAAATACAAATTCACACACAAAATACATGTGCAATGATGTGAATAAATATCTGTATTGTACCTGGTTCTTAGTTCAGAACTAAGAATAAACAATCACCAGGCAACTACCAGTCTGCAGTGATATTAGAGGAGCGGTAACACCTGCTGGACTCAATACATTCAGGGAGTCATGCACAAATAACCAATTACTGTTGGCAGGTTTCCTTTACAGATTTGTGCAAAACTTAAGCGATATTTTCAAAATGTCGATAAAACACAATTGCGAGATGACTGCGTTTCCACTGAGTGATGTTCTGTGACTTTAAGAAGCACGGCAATGGATGTTCAAAACATCAGCAGGTTTATTTCTACAGAAGCCAACGCACTAGCTGTCATTATTGTAAATAGATGGTGACGTAGGCGTGTGATGCGAGCCATAATGGAAAGTCAAGCCAATTATACACTCAACTTTTGAATCGTTATGTGATGCAATAAAACCTCTTGTAGCGCCTGCTGCATCATGAGGGAGCCAGTCCCACCGACAAGCGCGTAGCATCATGTGACCAATAAAAGAAAGAAGTGTTTGCATTGTAGTTTTGCAAAATATGGCTTTTTCGAATTGCATGAAATTCCACCTAAAAAACTTTTATGGCGATAAATGGGAGTATTTAATATTTACAATTTCAGTTTGCACAATTTGAGGGTTAATGTCAATGTAACATTAACTAGCTGGCTGGTTAACTTGTTGGCTACCAATCTATCTGCATATGACTATCATTTTTTTGTTCTGCTTGTTATCAAGAAAAAGACCACGATGCATTAAAACGGCCTTAATCTTAGATGTTAAGAGACAGCCATGTAGCCCCAACACTTGAGCCAAAGACACAAGCAGTTTAATTCAGCTGCAGGGTTCAACTTTTTGACTCTGAAATTTTTTATTCACCATAATTATTGTACGTCTGTCCGCCCGTCACTGAGCTGGGGTAAGCCGTGCTGTACATGGAGTAGTCTCCTCCGTGGCCCTCGTTCTGACTTTGGGTCAGCATCTTCTTCTTCTCATCTCCGTACCCGTAGCTGTACGGGCTCTCCTGGTCAGCCGGTGGAGGCATCGACTGGTAGCTTTCAACCTTTGCCGTGTTCGAGTCGGAGCCAGAGACGGGCTGGGAGGCGTAGGCGGCGCTGGCCTCCGGGTAAAAGGTGCCGTAGCCAGAGTCGACGCCTGATCCAGTGGAGCCGGTGTTTTTGGCTGTGGTGTTGGCTCCGTTGTTACCGTACAGTTTATCTGAGATGTAAAATCATTTTTAAACATTTATATTAGGATGTAATTTTTTAGGGATATGGGTGTATTTTGGGGATTAGTGAATACTCACGATAGCCTGCGCCAGTGCCGCTCTCATAACTGTAGTTAGCTTTTAAAATAAAGGAAAAAAAAATTGCAGTTTAACTCACTGAAACCTGGAGCAACATCACTTTTCTTATGTTGCTTTCAGATGCCTTTCACAGGCATTTCAACCTTTGAGCAAATTCGTGCAATTTCTTTCAAATACATGGGGGGAAAAGCAATGAGCGACTTGGTAAGAAATGTTCCACCAACTGCAAGACATTTAGAATTTTTTTTTTAAGCTAGGAAAAAATATCTGGGAAAAAAAAGGAAAAAATGTTAAGAAAAAACAGTATTCATCACAATCAAAATTACATTTTCAAAGTTATGGTACAGAATTATTTGATTTTTTTTGCATTTCTTAAGGTAGTTTCCTTATTTATTTAAATTTATTTTTTGTCTTTTTAAAAACATATTTTAAAAGATAATTTTCTTGTACTTTTTACTTATTTTTTTGCTAGTTTTTGCGTCTTTTCTTTTCCCATGTTTTAGAAAGAAATCAAGCCAATTTGCTCAGGTTTCAAAGGGTCAATTGGTTTCTTTACAGGTGTATTTAAAAGATCTTATGCTTTCTTTGTAAGACTACACTGACACCTAGTGAGTGCTGAATTATTTACTCTTGTTGTAGCTGGGTCCTGAAGAAAACTGTTTGCCTCTCCCCCGGCCTCGACCTCTGTGGGGGCCCCAGCCACGAGTCCCGGAGTCTGAAGGGATGCCGCGGATCGTGCCGAACCCTGGGATGTGCTGTCGAGCAGGAAACAGGAGATTTTACTCAAGAGAGTATGCTGACACTTACTGGTCAGCCGTATTCACCAGATAAACCACAGATCACACCATAAAAAAGATAAATTACCATGTCAGTGTAGGTGACCTTCTTCTTTAAAGGATTTCTGCTGGCGTTTGACACTCCGTTGTCATCCGGAAACAACTTCTCCAGAGCAGCGAGGGCAGCGTAGGCTTTTGCTTCCTTCTTATTAGAGCCTCTCCCTTTGAACTTCTGCCCATCAACCTCCACCTGACAGACAACAAAAAGGTCAAAACATAAAAAATCTATCAAGAATAAGATGATTGTTTTGCTTGTGAGCCTTTGCAAATTATAATGGAGCTGAATTTTGTAACCTTAACTTTCATAAATGTTTCTATTGTTCCTGGTTTCATGCAAGTAAAGAAAGTCTGCCAGCAGCTTGGATAATTCATGCAATGTATGATATAACGTGCTTATGCTAATATTTGTGGGGAAAAGGTGTCTAGAAAAAGACAAGTGTTTAGTTCGTGAAGCTTGTGAGTTACAATGGGAGCTTAATTTTGTACTTTTGTTTGCTATTGTCGCTAATAAGCCATGTTTTGATTTGATTGACAAGGAGACCAAAAAAAGCAATAGTTACAGACGATGAAAAACATAAAGCAAAAGAAAAGGTCAAACTATGACTTGATTTATATATTCAAAAAGGAGTGAGAAGAGGTAAAAATTTATTTAATCCCAATTCATCTCCATAAATCATTAAAATTGAATTAAGCAGCATCCTTGTTAATTTAAACCTACACTCCAACTAACTAAACATATATACATACACCCACATACCTACAATCAAATATCGACATTTCTTTCATTATTATTTACAGAAAAAAAGGGGAAGATAAATTAGAATAAATTTATCTTAAAAAGAACTGGAAAAAACTTGATCAAGCAAATGTATTATTATATAAATTAAAAAAAACTAAATATTAAGTAACCACATAAATCAACAGTAACCTCTGTATACAAATCATGTTTTTATACATTATTCTAAACTGGTTTCTGTCTGGACATTGTTTTAGCTCCACATTAAAACTGCTCCATAGTTAAACTCAGATTGATTTTGTGTGTGTTATTTGAATCAGTTTAACTTCACAGAAACCCCACTGTAGAGCGGCACAAAATTACACAAATACAAATGCTTAAAACATCGTGGGCCACTTGGCTGGCACATCTATAAATCACCATTGAGAACTGTTAAAATCAGATGCTATAACACGTTACAAAAATGTAAAAATCTTTAGTGGACTTTAAAATTTTGGGTTCATGTCAAACCCCCAAAACAAGGGATGAATTAAAAAACACATCAACAGCTTCTGATTATTGTTTTCGTTATGTTTCTTGCGTGCGATACTGCTGACTCACCTCCATGACAAAGCACTTTTCATGGGAGCCGCCCGTCTCTGCAGACAGCTCGTACTTCAGGCTGCGGCGTTTCTCATTCAGCTCCATCACGGGGTTCTTGCCATGTTTGGTCAAGATAGGACCCTGACCGCTCTGTTTGTAACAAACGGACAAACAACGGCTGTTAAACACACGACTACAATTGTTAGAGGAAACGCCAGGTCGGAGAAATTGTCATATTCCCTCAGATCACAGCGAGATCAATCCACCAATATATGATCAAGATGGATCAACTTTATAAAACCTAGAAGACAAGAATTTACAAGAGAAACCTGTACATAATGGAAATATTAACATTTTTCCTGCTTGTTCTGTGATGTATTTATTTTTGTGCGGCATCAGCAGTTAATGCCTGTGAAACACGGATGGCCATTTAGGATTGACGTGATAATTTTCACAAGTGACAAGTAAAAGTGCATTTTTTAAACATTTTTCCTATGTTATCTTTTTTAACAAATTTATACTATCTTTATTTGGGGCCTAATCGATCAAAGTGGAAATTCAATTTTGATTTTAAATTTCCTTTTACTTAATAAATATGGCTGTTGGTTAGGAAACTAATGGAAATGGACTTGAAGCGTGTGTTTCTCTCCCTCCTCTTTTTTTCTTCTTCTTTGTTTATTTTATTAATATATTTTTTCATATATATCTATTATTGTGTTCTTCCACTTGTTTACCTGCTAATTTGTCTTTTGGCTTCTACTTTTATTCACCTTTAAACACTTGGTTTTGTTGTGATTTATCGTCGCCAAAACAAGCTTGAAGTAAAGTTTTTGTCTTTTTTTGTAAATCTTCTGGCGGCCGATAAAATCAGAGCAAAAAAATTAAAAAATCAAACACGACTACAAACTCATCAACCTCTTACATATCGCTTTTTTTCTCTCTAAGGAAAGAAAATGCTGTATTATATCAAGTTTTTAAACAGAGGCGTCTTAATACACCAGAGGGAGGAACTGAGTACGTACGTCTTCTGATGTATTAGAGGTCGTGCTGGCAGCTTTCACTAACTCCTGGTTTCCTTCGCCATCAGCAGCGGACTCTGGTTTGGATTCTGAGCCCGTCGGAAGACCGAGATCCTGCAGGACCTGTGAATCACAAAAGTCAAAACATTAACAACTCTTGCTTCGTTTAAATACCCAGAGTAAGCTTTCAATGATCAGACCACGTGGCAACCCATGTAGAGAGAAAAACAGTCTTGCCTTGGTGGCTACATTCAGCTTGGAAGCTCGTTTTGAGGGCCCCGTTGCCTCGTAGGTTTTCCCATTTACATCAACAGCCATTGTGAAGACCGGCTCGTGTACTGGACCAGTCTGAGCCGTCAGTCGGTACTCCAGACCAGGTCTGTACTGGTTCAGACGCATGACGGCATTCATGCTGAAATCATCCGTGACTACAGAGAAAAGAAACAGTTTGAGAAAACTCAGAAATATGAGCAATCAAATGAATAAATAAGGAGATTAACCCTTTTTTTTTTTTAAATAAGAGGGGATTTGGCAGCATTTCTAATTTCAATGCATGTATTCCCTCAAACTGTCAAGCCTGAAAATTTGTATGCAATTCAGCAAAGATGATTTCATATTAAGTTTCTCTTAGAGTCAAAACGTTCCTGATTCAGGGTTCAGGATCACAGCGACACAGGGGCACCGACTGGTGATTCTGGACCAAACAGTTCTGGGGAGATGAACTGTCCACTGAGGAGCTCTCTGCAGCACTACATATCTCTAGGGGCTCTTTTTTAAAAAAAACACATATATATATATATATATATATATATATATATATATATATATATATATATCGCCACCAGGTATAAGCCATACATATATATATATATGATATTTGCATATAACATCACATGCTATCATATATTGTATTTATTAATTTTATGTCTATCACTATGGTTGAATTCTCTGTTGTTACTATTATTGCTGTGCATCTCTCCCCCTCTCTCATTTTCTTTCCTTTCTGTCATTACTGTAATTTAATTGTTATTAGCAACATCTATTGCACATCTGTCCTTCGTCACTCTTCTTGAGGTTTCAACCATTTTTCCCCCGTTGCAGGTTTTTTTTTTGGGATGTCGTCTGCTGTAAATCCCTCTGAGGGAAACTGTGATTTGTGATAATGGGCTTTTGAAATAAAACTGACTTGACTGCTCAGATAAACTTTATAAATTCAGTGTGTAAGATTTATGGAGATATATTGGCAGAAATTAAATAAATAACATATGTTTTCTTTAGTGTATAATCACCTGAAAATGAGAATCAGTGGGTTTTCCTTACCTTAGAATGAGCGTTTATAACTACATAGGGAGCGGGTCCTCATCCTCACCATGTTGCACCGTCGTGTTTCTACAGTAGCCCAAAACAGACAAACTAAACACTGGCTCTACATAAGGCCATTCATGTTTCCGCATCAGCCACCATAGTTAGCAGCCTTTCCGTAACAAGAGCGTCGAAAAAACCCATTTGTTTCATGTTACGTGAAACTGCTTCATTAAGAGTATTAACCAGTTTAAATCACTGAGTGTGTTTTGGAGAGAAGAACCCTCAGCTGGTAGTTTGGCTCCTGCTGAAGACCTCCCAAACATCCAAATCTTAAATTATCAGAGAAAAATGTGAGTACATATTAGCAGGTGCTGAGCTAGCAGCATCGGAGAAACCCAGATTTTTTATCATGAAACAGCTTGATCAAGTTTTTTTCCAGTTCTTTATATCCGGGTCTACGGAAGAGATCTCTGCAGATAATTCGGCGTACGGTAAAAACGTCAAGAAAACCTGGTTCAGAAAAAAGAAGCTCAGCACACTTTGGCAGTTGCTGAGCTAATGGCACATCTCCGTAACGGCAAGTTGTGTCAGAGAAGCGCTGATTTGTAACGTTAAACTGGTTTATTCAGTGTTTTTACCATTTTCAATCAGCTGGTGCGATTGTTTTGGAGAGAAAGAGATCTCTGCAGATAATTCACCTCCAAAAAATCCCTCCTGAAGGAATCCTAACTGGGTAAAGTTTAAGATGGTTAGAATCTGCAATCCTCACCTTCAGGGCCCCTAAATCTCCCTAAATCTTACACTCTGTTCCTTTAAAACTTGCTTATGTATGTCATTCATTTGAGTTTTTTTTCCCAGTCAGACAGTGGATATGTGCATGTTGTGTAGTTATCCGGTTAATTCTTTGTGAAATGTCCGAGTACAAATTAAATGCTAATCATCTTTAATGTGTTCTTTAGACTGTGTGTGAAAACTGGACGGTTTAAACAAATGTATGCTAAACTGGATACTTTTTAGTGTTGTGGTAAAGTTTACAGTAAAGGACTGATTTGGCCTGGTGCATGCTGTGGTATCCATGGTCACTGAGGTTAGGTCAAGGGTAGCAGTCATCAATTTGAATTTTAGCCGATGATGCTCTGTAGTTTCACTTGCCAAATTCCATATTAATACTATGGCTTGTAGATGGAAAGCAACCTCAAAAGAAGGTCCGCTGATCACGTAGCTTGTCCACAAAGAAAAAAGTCCACCGGAGCTCTCAGTACAAATAGGCGGGAGTTGATTTGAGGGTACTCATTTTCCCCACTGCACCGCAGCAACGGATCTTAAGGTCCCCCCTCATGCCGAATCCCACTTTCACCCGTGTTTAGTGTCTTTTAAATAAGCTCAGCAGAACTGACAATATGTAATGTCACGGCAACCGATTTCACAATATCTGCGGTAAATTTCCCGACGGTTAGTATTACCGTTTTAATTATCACTAAAACCGTGTTAGTTTTTCATGCTTCCAAAAACTCACGGAAAACACCGCTCAGCATCAACCAAAGTTTGCAACAGTTTCCAAGATGCAGTCGCGCAGGTGACGTGGTTTTGTTTCGCTCTTCTGTTGTTTGCAGAGTCGCCGTGCAGTTGGCAAACCCAGTGATGCTACTGATCCCTTGTCCTGATCTACAGTGACACAGACACTCACGCAAGCATTTTAAAGACAGACTAACTTTAATGTTACTGCACATTTTATAGCGTTTTACGTTTACATAAATTATTGAATGTTATTATTCGAATGTTGATGCAAACAAAAAAAAAATACATATAACTAATTGTATTTTTGGGTTTCAATATAAAACTTGGCGGGATGAGTCCAGTGTGTGTATCAGCACATTTTAACAATAACGTGACGATTTTGCTCGCTATAATCCTGATATGACATTTTCATACCATTGCATGTCTAGTCAGGTTCATATTGTGTCATGGAGTTAAATGTAAAGACTTCAATAATATATAATTACAGCTCATTTAACAGTAAAAAGGCTCAGCCTAAACCAGGAACACGGATATTCATTACTAACATGATTTCCTCGGAAAACGCTTCTGGAACTTGAGAAACTTCCTCTGTTTGCTGTTGAGTTGCGGCTCCTCCCCTTCTTTGTCCACCTCTGTGTAAGGTCTCTTAGATGGCAGGTTGTAGTGTCCAGCAGGTGTTATCTGGGCTGTATGAAACAGCAGAAACAAGAATTAAAAAATGAATGTTTTCAGTGAACTACATAAAAAAGGGGAAAGGACATAGATCACTAGGTACCTGTGCCATCTCTGCTGCTGCCTCCTCCTGATTTCCGTGGCTTTGAAGGTTTATAGTCCATCCCCAACACCTTGTGCATCTGTCCAAATGCGCACAGCCTCAAGGCAAACTAAGGAAAATGTAAAAGTTAGGAACTACGTTCAAAAATTCGTGTGTTTTCGGGTGCATGTATGAGCAGTCTCATCTCACCTGAGCACTCTGCGTGATGTCTTCGCGCTGTTGCAGAGTCAGATACGCAGTGGCGTCGACTGGTTCCTTCTCACATGGATCTTTTATTCCAGGGCCGTCTTTGCACAGATACAGTTAAATTAGTGTATTGAAGTTTATGCAAGTGTTTAAACATTTGTGCCGGTTTGACAGCTCAATAAAAGAAAACAAAAGTTTACCATCCAAGAGGATTCCAGATGCAACGCACTCCAAAACTCTGCGCAACGACTCGCCTACTCCCATTGGTCTCTCAGATGTACCAATAGCCTTCTCCACCAGCAGTTCAAGTGGCTACGTAGAAACAAGTAAACAGAGTATAGACCATGCACAAGATCCAAGCTAGAGTCAAGATCATGGTTTTGATCTAAGAGCTAGAGAGGAGCTGCCAAAAATGAGGCTGTAGAATAAAGAAGCCAAAACATCTTGTTCGCCCCCTGGTGGCCGGCCACAGTATAGGTCATAAACCCCGCCCCCTCCATGTTAGCAGATGGAACATTGGCCAAACTGAATACTTGACAAATAATTATAATTTTTTTTTTCCAAAGATGGTGTCTGTCATTTTAGGTAGTTCTTATCAAGTTGATGTATATTCAATTTTTTCTTTCTTTTTTTTTTAATACATTTGGTTTCAATTTGTTATTTGATGCAATAAAATGGGTGTATGATTGACAGCTATGTCTGCCATTCGGTGTCCCCGCAATCACTTCCTGTTCTCTATAGTCAGACAGATGTGTTGGCAGGAACTTTACCATTGCTGTGCAGTCTCTGGCTTCAGATGATGTCACCATCATGATATTTTGGCTTAATTTTTGTACAAATTTTTGGCCTAAGTAGAGACACATTGTCCATCTTTATATACAGTCAATGATTTATACATAAACAGTGTCCTCACCCATCCTGAGAGTGGTGTCCAGGTAGGAACGCGGTTACATAAGTCTCTCATAATCCGGATCACAATGACGGCAGAAGACAGGTTGTTGACTTTGGCCTGGAGACACAAACAAAAGCCAGTTCAGTCAGAGGACGTCATCTCGACCCTACAAGTTAAAAAAAAAAAAAAAAGACCCCAAAAAATAGGCACATACACGTCAGAACAACTGAGCTGATCTCCACATCAACAAAACATGTCACACATTTTTGTCCACATGCCATTTGTTGTGGTCAAACGAAGAAAACTTTTCACGAATCACGACAGTTGATAGAGAGAGCTCAGTCTGACAGAAGACATTTTGGTGAATCAAATTATATGCTGGTGCCAATACCAATGATTTATCCCAATGTGTCATTGGTATGGATCAGCAGATCACTTTTCATGAGTTAGTAGGTAAAACTCTGAAACTCTCCTCTCTTATAAGATTATGGACTATATCAACAACAACTGAGAGCACATTTTCACAGTGTTACTGTCTCGAAATAGATTTTAAAGAGAGACCACTCAAAGAAACACTTCGTACAAATAAGGACGTGAATGCAAACCTGGAACCACTTGGCGTGGCGGAGGGACGCCAAGGCAGTTAGGCATTTCTGCCTGTCCAGAACGTCCGGCGGATCATCGACTGTTTGCGTTTCTATTGACGAGGTAGGGTAAGAAGAAAAGGTACAGTTTGACCAAGGGGGTCGGCTCTGTCTTGCAGCTCAGGGAGTAGCAGCTTTTACCAAACCAGCAGCAGCAGGGAAAGGGGGTCTCAAGTACCTAAAGTTTAAATATTTGGTCCCATAAAGCATAACAGCTCCCAGTCACAGATTCCAGCTAACTTTGCCACAGTGCGTGAAAGTGGAAGTAAAAACATGTCATAAAGACATTGCACAGCATGTTGTTAATATACTGCACTGGGCACACTATGATAAATACCCCCTTTCCTCAGCCCCTTAGCTTGGGTTTGCTGCTTCCCACCCCTCCTGAGACAGTGTCCAGTTGGTCAAAGGTCCAGCGTTCCTAAAAAAACTTGACAGACTAAAAGGTAATCAATTGTAAATCACAAGCATTTAGAAAATCTTCACGACTGCCCCACACTGCAGCAAAACTGATAGAGTGCCTGATCTAATAGTGTCTAAAAGAAACGACCTTAAGAGAGTAAAAACACAAAGGGCCATACCAGCTTTGTGCAAGTTTTAGCTCATTTTCTACACTACAAATACAATTCAACTAATCTTTCCTCCAAAGTTAGGCTTCTGCAAGTGATTTCCATTCTGCGCAACAATGACCGCTGTGTGATAGGACAGATAAAAACTGAAAAACAAACGACCAGAAGCAAAGCATGGCTGCAACAGGGCTGCTTAACAAAAGCCAAAATTGTAAACGTGGTGATATTGAACTGGCACAATTATCTGCACTACGCATCCTTATTCAAAATAGCTGAACTGTCAAGTTACACATTAAAAATTATCCATCAATTAAAAGCCAAATATATCTGGCACTAATGTTGCGCCCCATTAAGAATCTTTTTTTATTAGAATAGACATCGGCTGTTCCAAGATTCGTCAATTTGTTTATTTTTTGCGTGCGTAACCACTAGAGTTTTTGTATCACCTTCTTATATCCTGCTCCATCGATACTCCATCTCTGAAGGCTAGTGATAAACTGCTGTAGCTGGTGGGCCAACTGTTAGCTCCTGCAGCTTTTCTCTCCACTGTTCTGTTCACTTTCTCCTGGTATTATGTTCAACGCTGCACACAATTCAATTCAACAATAAAGTTACTGGATTAACAAAGTTGATGAGGTGAAAAAATAAAGCTGTCCGAGCTAAAGAGACTGTTAAAGGTCAATTAGTAAATAATCTGCTTGGTCGCTAATGGGACAATAAGGTCACACAGTTAATAAAAAAAAATTGTACCATTCATTTTTTTCCCTTAAACGGTCTGCAAACCATTGTTCTTTTGTAGAAAACAGCTCCTGATGAACACCTGACTAGACAGTTTACTTAATAGGGAGCATCTGATTTGATTCACCGGTGTAACTCTTCAAACTGCAAAAGTCTGAATGATTGTGTAATCTTAAATCATGATCACAATTATTATACCATTTTAACTGTGCAGCCCCAGAGTGCAGTATGGTAAATGGACTAAAACTGCACTGAGACTGGTATGGTTCTGTATGTGGGGCTTCAGCACTCCACTTGACCTTTAAATGAACTCACTGAAACTCCCATTTAAATACAACTCATGCTAATGTACACAGAAGCCTTAAAAACACTTCACTAACCAACACATTAATATCTGAACAAACTGCGATTAGATTGTTTCTACATTTTTCCTGTCTGGCTGAATTTTAAAGACAGAGAAACGTCCTCGTTGTCAGTGTTACGTATAGATCAGTTTTGCTGCAGCTGGTGCCAAATGTACATATTCAGCATCAAGAACATGCAATGCGCGCTTTAACTTGTTATTCTTGAAAAGCCTTCACTTTAAACATGAAAACAATTCAGCAAGAATAAACAAAGTTGTTTTTCTTTGACTGTTGCATTTTTATCAACATGTGCAGAATGTACCAGCGACTTATGAGGAAATGCAGTGCTGGCAAACGGCTTTTTTTCCCAATAACGACGACAGGACTCTCGAGCCAGTGAAGAGCCAACATTCATTGGTTGTTCACCGGCATTGGTCTGAGACAGACACTGTACAAGCTCCACTGAGGGCTAATGGGATGAGGATGGACAACGTGTGTGGCGTTTCAGTTGTCGGAGCAGAGTTCAGATGAGTGGAGCGGTACAGTGTCTGCATACAGAGGACACAGATCAGGCCTCTAGGAGCTGATATTGGAGATTGGACACACATACGTACCTTCTGTAACTTCCTCCTCTGCACCTTTTTCTTCTGCAGGTCTACTCTCTGTCAAAGTCCTGACCAGCGGTGACGTCAGGTGGATAGTGAGAGTCAAGGCTGACTCCTTGGTGCTTGCCACAACGAGAGTTGCATCCCCTGGACACTGGCTCACTGTATATGACCCAGCTGAATTTGTCTTTAAAAAAAGAGGAACAAAATGTTAGGAAACCAAGAAATAAAGACAAAACTCTAAAAATGTGAATGTTTTTTGTGGAAAATGGCATAGGTGCTCAGTTCTACCTCCAACTGTTCAGTTAACTTTTCAGCCACTTGATTGAGCAGAGTGATGGTGGGCTTGTTGGAGCAAAGCAGCACCAGCTCCACCTCCTTGTCCCCCTTCAGCAGGAGTCCCTTGGCCACCAGACCGACCCTCATAACTCCACGCAGGACACGGTCTTGTGAATCATTGCTTTTACTGTTAGGAGGAAAACAAAATAAAAACGATTATAAAAATGTTGCTTTATAAAAAAAAAAGGGCAGTTGGTAAATGTAGATATGCTGCTCACCTCCCGGCCTCTGTATCATTTTTGTCATCTTTCAGCTTATCCATCTGGTCAGACACAGTCTTAAGAGCACATTCCACACGGGTGACAATAGTCTGCACCGCCTCCAGCTCCTCTGGTGAAGGATACACTTCAGAGTGTTTGGCCATCACGTGGCGATCATACGGCCCTGTATGCACCTTATTGGCTGCAGTGTCCTTTATTGGGAAATCAGAAAATTAAAGTTTATAGTCTAATCTTATATATTAAGTTTAAAAAATTAAATAAATAAATTACGAGGAGCATTTGTTAAAAGCAGTTCTGGCCTTTCCTATCCAGTTTATTGCAACTTACATGTAGGGCTGTACCGGACTCAGTATTATGGCAGTTGAATCAGATTTGGGTTTTTTTCCCCATATGAAGTTTGAAGGGGCTCAGCAGGACGTCCAGTGTGAAAGCAGCATTCACTTAATATAGTAAACAACCAAACAGCGCTAACAGCGGATTGGAAGTGTGCAACATCATTTACCAATCTAGGTCGACTGAAGGGTGTCCAACTGATGATTCAAATATCTGACTTCCAAAGGACAGCCCTCGCAACATGTATTCCAGTTAAACAGCAATCTCATGCAATAAGTAAAAATACAAGTGGGAAGTATAATATTAATACTTAGGAAGTGTGTGATTTCAAAAAAAAAAAAAAAAACGTGGAAAAATAAACACGCACCATAATGAACTCTCATGCAAGAGGAAGCGCAATATTTTTAAAGTGCAAAAGAAACTGGAAAACATTAGTTGTTCAGTTTTAACGTGCCAGTTTGAAGAAGTGGATTAAATGACTCAGATTAAAAAACAAACAAACTATGAATTATCAAGTCTCTGGGGGATGAGTTAGCAGGTGAAACAAGAACCTTATGACGCCGAGGTTCCTCAACCTCCTCCATGGAGGCGATGTAATCATGATATTGTCTCAGCTCCTCCTCGTAGCACAGGCAGTCATACCAGTAACGCAGCTCCTCGTATCTGGAGGGAGGAAGAATAACAAGATGAGGACATCTCTGAAGCGCCAGTGTTCAAGCCAGGTTTTACAACAATATAGTAACAATACGCAAGGTGCGGATCAATATGTTGTTTCAATGATCCAATGTCATTGATAAAAAGTATAAACAACACTATATATATCACCATCTTTAAGATATACTGTACCTTTTTTTAAAATGGCATGGCTTAGTTGTGTTACTTCCGTCCAAGCGCACCAGCGACTAGAGGTCCGATCGGGCCCCAAAAACATCAGGCCCGACCCTACACGACCCCGCACAGTTTCTGTCTAAGCCTGACCCACAGCAGCAGTTTTCGTCGCAAGCCCAATTAAAAAATTTGCTCTGTATAAATAGACCAATTGTATATCACATTATACATATTATGATCTTTTTTTTTTTTTTAAATCAAAACATGTAATACAAGCTAGTGTTTCTTCACACCACTTCTCCTCTCCGTCCTGCTTTTCTGTCATCTCATGCATGACAGGTTCGGCAAAGCAGGCGGCGCCCCTCGGTGCGTCTACTTCACAAAGCGATGGCGATGCAGCGATGTTGCTCTCCACTGCATGTTATTTACATCTCTTCCATTGCTGGGGAGGGGGAAGCAGAAACTGCCAACCAATTTGTCTTGCAGCCCCCCTTTCTCTTTCTCTCGTTTTCCATCCCTCTCTCGCCTGCTCTTTCTCTCCCCGGTTCTCCAGATGTTCCGTCACATTCCCTCTCTCTCCACCCTTTTCTCCCTCTTTCCTTCTTAATTTAGTCCATTAAAATTCCTGACAATTTAAGCCTGACACAGTTCACAATGGTTTCATTAAAATAATTAAATACATACATGTTAATTTGGCGAGAACCTGACCTGATTGAAGCCTGAGGGAATAGTGAGAAATTATAGCCTGGCCGGTGCAGAATAAAAGCTCTACTAGTGGAGAGAGATGATGATGAGCAGCCATGAGAAAGACAATGAGGCTATTTAAAAATATCATCTCATATTCACTGCAGGTCCCTAAATTAAAAAGTCTTGTTGTGGCAGAGTTTATGATATCAGCAAATATGGTATTGTTGCCCAAAGAATTCATATAAAACTGTATTGTGATACATTTTGTGATTTACACCCCCAGTGGTGACATGAAAATAATCATTTTTATCAAAGTTAGCAGGAGCTTCTAAGGCTTGAGTTACCCACTGAGTTTTATTATAGAATTACACATTTTTAGCTTAAGATTCGGAAGCAAGAAAAAAGTAAGAAAGTACTAAATGGACTAAAAATATTACAAAAATAGAAATAACACAAAATTAAAATGATATAAAACCACACATTTCTCTTGCATAGATTATTAGATGTAAATATTTACTAACCACACAAATATCCTTCAGCTCAACACTGGTTTGTATTTGTTAGAAAAACTGAGGAAAGGACAATAAGTGAAAATGAAAGCAAAAATTCACATCACATTGAATGGCTTTGCTATTAAATTTAACACCAGTGCCAGGGAGATAACGGCAAACAGCCATGAAAAAGACAATGAGGTTAATTACCGATATCATCTCATTTTGATCGTAGGCCCCTCAATTGAATAAAAGTGAGAATGAGAACCATGCAAGTTAGCCTTTTGTATCAAGCAGCAAATGAGTTTTTGCATTAATTTGTCTTTCTTGACATGGCATGTCTTTTGATGCAACTACTGCACATCACAATGTAAATGCTAAAATGATTTAGGGTGCAGCCCTAAGTCCACCCATGTTAGAGCTACATTATGACTCACTGACTTACAAAAAAATACATTTGCAGTTATGTTACATGTAAGGATACACTATATTGGATTTTTTGCAGATATCCAGATACACAACAACTAATTTGGCCCATAATGCATACTCTAATTGTGATGGCCCACCAGCAGATGGAGACATAAAATACAATGCTTTATGGTGTATATATTATTCATTCATTGTGCAAAATAAGAAAAATACTTGAAGTTAGAGTTTATGTTTTGTACATGTTCATTGTGTCAATAATAATATATATTTTTTAAAAATCGGTTTGTGATAGCGAAAGAAATCAGCATGATGGATGTTTCTGATATTTCATTTTACAGTCAATATCTGCTAATATTATTGTGCATCCCTTTTCACACAATGTGAAAGTTTAGCTGCAATAATACTCTTTAACATAATGAAGTAACATCATGTAACAACGCTGTTTTTCTTTGCCTCCATCGCCCATCACTTACAACATGACAGCTACTTTTGCACTATTTCCACCTTAGATTATATATACATATTCAGTTTTTCTATAATCATTGTAAATATTCATATAACATGTGTGCATAGTTTTATATTTATACTGTGTAAGATGCTGTGCAACTTCCTACTGTGCAATATTTCACCACTTCTTGTGCAATAAAGTTCATAAGCTATATTTCTTAATATCTACAGTAAAATACTACACACCATTTGTGTGTATTTCAGTTATCCTCCTGTGCAGCTATCAATCATGTATATACAGTATCTGGATAACTAAAAGGTATATGTAATGTTTATACATTTTATATTATTTGATCTCAATTATATTTTGTAATATTTTATCCTTTTTTGCACTCAAACATTTTGTGCACTTTTCTTTTTGGCTCTTGAGCTGCTGTAAATTTTCCCAGTATGGAATTAATAAAGTAAATAATAACAAATATCCCAAAAGATTCTAGTAACAACTAATTTCGTTATGCAGAACAAAAGTCTAGGACTTTTTCAAAAATGTTCCAAATTTTTACAAATTCCATGTTTCCAGGCCTGGAAAATGAGACAAAAAATTCAATTACTTTCTCCAGTTTTCCATGACTGTGGGAACCCTGGCATGTGCATGTGCATGCTCATGATGTTATTTTGTTACTATTGAGCCTTTACTATCAATGCAGCATACATTTTTATTTAATATTAATGTAAAATAAAGTCCTTTTTGTGGCATATATAATTCAACTGCCTGGCCCTTTATTTTACCCATTCACCACATGCTGTGTGTGCAGTGTTACCTCTCAAAGTCGTGCGGGAGGAGACGGTGTCCCTGTTGTATGAGGCTGTCCCAGTACAGCAGCTCCTCGTACGCCTGATGCTCATCCCAGCGTGATGCAGCTGACGCCATGCTGTCACGACTTCCGGGCCGAAGCTTTCGCCTCTTTGAGCGAGAAAAAATAACATTTGTCAGTGTGTGCACACCTGGAAAGCTAAGCTTCAGTATCAGACAAACGTTTAGACACTGTTTATCACTCAAAAATGCGTCAAAGTGTGTCCAAACGTTTGGTACTGTAGCTGTCAGTGCAAAGGTCAGTTCAGATGTAATGAATGATATCAGCTAACGTTATGGGATACACATCTGTGTTGAGCTAGTGGCTAACAAGCTAACGTTACGCAAAAAAGCTTAACAAATAATGCTTTCATCGCTTAGTTTGCCACAAATTGAAAACATGTGATCTCCTACAGGTGCCCAACGACACTGTTATTTACCCTCCCATCCTATTTTTAACAAAGGTACTGCGACAAGCTGTAACGTTGGCTCTGGCTAGCTAATGTTTATAACCCTAACCGCCCACTTCGTGCTAACGGGTTAGCTCCTGTCGGTCAGCACGCCGCCGCCATTTTTAAATGCTAAACTCAAGTGTCCACTTCAAATGAATCCACTGACTCGAGTCTCAGTGTCGTTTATGTTTTAAGGTCTTACCTTCGACAACGAATAAATAAAAGGATGAAGACGTGTTTGCGGTATCGTTACTGTCGACCACTGGAGGGCCTAAAGATGGCTGCTTTTTCTTCTTCTTTGGTTTTACCGGCGTACCGTAAACAAACGTTAAACGCTGTTGAATGCCGCCACCTACTGTCTGTACTGTACCAGAGATTGTGTTGCCAGGGCAACCGCTTGACTTTATTATACATCCATGGGTCAGCCACTGCGTTAATGAAAGGTATTGTATACATTTTTTGTTTTTTAAATTGCTTTAATAAAACCAAACTTCGTTTTTTGTGGATGTTTTTATATCATGCATTTTGTAATTATTTCAATACTATTTTTATTATATTAAATTGACTTTTTGTTTTTTCTACTATACATTTTACACAGATTTTGTTACTAGATTAAATGCATTTATTTTTTTTAACGTTTATTTTGTTTGTTTATTTTATTAAGTTACTTTTATTTTCAGATTTTTATGATTTAATATTGACAATTTTTTATCATAAATTTTATAACAGATTTTTAAATGGATTCATTTTTATTTGCATCTATTTATTTTTGTTTATTTATTTCTATATGTTTATCGTATGAAGTTACTATTATTTTCAGATTTCTAGAATGACTTTTGCACTTTTTAAAATGCATTTTACAGGGAATTTTTTTGTGGTCTTTATAAATTGATGCATTTCGTTAGCATTTTCTAGGTCTATAATTCTGTAAATTTTTCATGTATTTTATTGTTTGACTGTAAAAGGGTTGACAAACATTCCAACGAGAAATACATTTGGACCCATTTATTACATTAATGTTGTCAGCATCCATACTGGAGTTTTAGTCTATTCTATCTAATGTGTTTAAGATTTTAGACATTTTAGGATATTTCTATGATACAGGACATTAGGAGCTTAGTTAGAACCTCTGGGTGCAAGCGATCGTCCACAAGCACTTTTTTTTTTTTTGAGAAAAAAAGAAGCTCTATTTTGATGCTGTTTAATATGAATATCATATATCATATAATATCAGTATGAATGTTAGGCTAATCATCAGTACACTAGTTTTTGTAGGTGAACAAAATGTAGATGTTTTTTTTGTCAGTTACACTCCAGCACAGTGTTATATGAATTATATGAGTAAACCAACCAGATATTCCTCGTTGTTTTTAACTACTTCCAAATTGCAATTTAAAGAAATGTGCAGACAGGCGTGTGGAATAAGAAGGGACAAATGTTGCATACGCAGACCAAGTGAATGGTTGGACAGAGATGATGCATGGGTGGAAATATAGAAATATGAAGCTAATAATAGTATTTCATTGAAGCATTGTACCTCTTATTAGAGCCAGGCTGCCTGCCTGGATATTTGACCTTTTAAGGAAACGGCTTACTGGAAATGGCATCTGAATCAAAAAGATTCACTCAACAACCTTCTGATTTATGATCATAATATCTGGATGGCCTTTGTGGATAATCCTCTTCGATATGTCATTATTGTCATCTTTGGGAAGTTGCGTCCAGAGTGAATCAGCAGGTAATCCCCGCTGCAGATCACACTGTCCTTGGAGTGAATTCTTAATAATTTACTTGTGCACAACCCACCTGAAGACTTTTACATCAGGGAAAATACTTAAGTAGGCTACAGCGATACAGAATTCAATGTTGTCATTTGAGTCTGAAACTGATGAAAGTCATACTGCCTGCATGCGTTCAATTTAGACTGAAGACACTGTTACAGTACCAGGAAAATTATAGAGGTTTGATTTGATTTGAACTTTATTTATTTCGTAGATGTTAAAAAATAGAATGAAATACAACAAGGATATAATATAGTTATACACAAATGTACAAACATATCCGCAAAGGAGTGGGAGTAAGGAAAAAATTATTAACTCCCACCCCATCTCCATCAGTTATTGAAAAATCAAATGCTTTGCATCCATTTTATACAAACAATTTTTTTTCTATGCAATATTCTATGTGCAACATATTTAAATTGTTATTTAGAAACAGAAAAAAAGTGCAGAAGATAGAGAAAAATATAATAATAATAATAATAATAATAACAATAATAATAATAATAATAATAATAATAATAATAAATAAGTAGTAGTAGTTCAAACCAGTGCAACACCATACCATAATCCCTGTAAACACCTGGTGACTGTCAACCCCCTGTTTTTTTGCCATGTATCTACAAAAAAATCATATCTTTATACATTTTAGAACTGTTTCATGTTTGAGCAAACATTAGACAATTTAGGTCAATATACATGTCTATACAACAGTTTGGTAAAGTTTAACTTAGGTTTAAAATTTATGGAGCTAGAACAGGGACACTGAAAAAGGGAAAGACTGGCACTAAAAAAAGTAATGAAAATAAAATTAGATTTAAAAAGATAAACCACAGGCATTAAAAATATTTTATTTTGATGTATTTTTTGCATTCAGTGAGTTTTTTTAGTGACTTTTTTCTTTTCATGTCACTTATTTCAACGTCATTTTTACAAAATATTATGCTTATGGTTTTTCTGTTCTTTTTTCAGTTTGATAAACTTTCTGTCTTCTGCTATGGCGTGGAGGGGTGACACTCGATAAGAGAGGCAAGGAGAGAACAATTTAGGCTACATATTATCTGCATACTGGAGAGTGTAAGTCTACGGCATGACCACACATCCAGCATATGCTTCATTTTCAGCTGAAGAAAAGGAAAGTCATGTCACATACTGTCATGCCATGCCAGTATGTGGGTCCTGAACATTTCCCGAGACCCAAAAATTAGAAAGAAATTAGTAAAAAGTACAAGAAAATTTGCCGAAAAAAAGTAAAACACATACAAAACAAAAAACAACACTTAACATATATATAATTTTGTAACTTAATTTCAATTATGATAATATTTTTTCCCCTAGCTTTATAAAATTGAAACTGAGAAAAAGAGAGTGAAAAAAAAACTTTAATTGAAAAACTATTCAAATAAAAACATTTCTTGCCTGTGTTTCATTTTTCATTGTAACGTTTTTCCAGTGCTTATGTTTCCTTTTTGCAATGCCATTTTTTGGAAGGACAATTTACTGTCACTGGTCTAGCTCCACAAAATTACCCTCCTTCTTAACACTGGCTATTTGTCAGGAAAATTGGGGAAAAGTAGTCAATATTAATTAAAAAAATAAATGCAAAATTCAGGTCACATTGTGTTGCTTTATTTACATTCAATTTAAAGTTCATTACATATCCTCAGTAAATTGAGGGTACACTTCAAGTATTAACTTATACAATCTTACATAATTTTACATAAAGCACTTTATAAACAAGCATATTTAAACGTAAACATACACAAACTCCACAGTTTTTGAAAATTAGTATTTTCTTCGTGAAATACATTCAGCAGAATATCTAACATCAGGAATACAATCGAAATACTCTGTTTCAATATGTCTCTCCCTCTGGTGTTTATAACAATACAGCTCAGCTCTTCCACATTTATTTAATGAGCAAATCACTGTGCAATTTATGTTTTTAATGTCCAAGGCTGGTGAAAATGAAGTTGAGAAATAAAACTAAATAATCACTCTGTATCACCCATCAGGACTGAGCACTGTGGTCATTTAGTGCAGCCTTCATCTCTGCCCTTTGTTTTTGTGAGAATACAATAATAATAATAACAATAATAATAATAAGGAATGTTCACTTATTGTAAGTAAACAGAAAGTTTATGTGCAAAATCATAGCATTAGCTAGCATCCATTTGTAAAGTCAGATAATAAACTCAGTTGTAAACTTTGATGGAGTATGAAAGAGATATTTTGATTGAATATGCATTTCTGAGGTGGACCAGCCAAGAAATGTCAAACTGTCTAATCTGATCGGCTCCGCAGCCACAAAGTTCCCTCTGCGTGTTTTTACGTGAGTCTCTCCTTCAAAGAGTTCTTCGTAGGTTCAATGACCTTTTGACATCCACAAAGTGTAGTCCCTCTCTCAGCTCAGACCTGGTTGACTTCATTTTTCTCTGAGCTGGGAAAAGACGTGGGCTCCCAGCGGCCCAGTATGTTACCCCTCAGTCCCGCCTGGCACTTAGCGATGAGGTAGATTTTGCGGAGAACGGTGCGGCGCAGCAGGATGTAGACCCAGGGGTCGAGAATCTGGTTCCACGTTGCCAGCCTCACGCCCATCACCATCAGGGTTTTATAGCTGGACAAGTCCTCTCCGATGGATCCTGTGTAGGAACGGATCACCGTCAACAGGCCAAAAATCTGCAGGCATGAAAAGTTAAAATTACTCAAAAATAACAAACTAGTTCCTGAAATGATCTGGTTTATTTTGACACAATAAACTAATGTCCTGGATAAGCACTCTCACTTCTGTACCAATATTGTTGAGTGGCAGCAAAAGTACGTTGATTCTTTTTAAAATCTGTAACAGCAATGTGTCATGCAAGAAAGTTTTAATGTTAGGTAACATTTTTATTTGAATTATCTGAACAATGAAGTGGTCACTGCAAAAACACAGAGCTGCAGTGAGGTAAAAAAGTGCATGTTCATGTATCCTGAAGGTGATCTAATATGAGATGGATCCGTTTTTTTAATTTCTTCCAGAATTGGCCCTACTGACATTAGAGTTGATACTAAGATGAAGACTTTGTGTGTATCCCTTCCTTCTGATTGTTCACTGGATGCATTATTTGTTGAAATTATCAGTATTTGTTTTCATTATTACAGTTTTCCTATTTACTTGCCATTCATTTAAGCAGATTATTATTTATTTGAAGCCCATTTCTGTCCCTTTCTTTTACAATTATTGTTTCTACAAAAAAAGTATAAAGAGTAAATCCAGCTTTTTTTACATAATGCCAGATCAGGCTGTACAACACACAGTCTTATGTTTTGTTTTTTATATAGTGGCAATATTTTTAATCTGCTGCTAATTATGCACTTGTATTAAGCGGCATAATCCTGGGCGATAATCCTTTCCACAGATGCAGTCAGTAAAAATACTTAAAGTCCCTGCACATCCAAACAGGTGTCTTCAATCACACTGGGTTCTGCTGGAAATCACATGCTGTAAATTGTCTTGGCCAAATGCAACAAAACTGATAAGATATAATGTGAAAAATTACCATGAAGTTGGCATAAAAATTTGCCAACTTCATGGTAATTTTTCACATTATTAAGTCACGTTATTAAGTAACACAAATTATTTCTTATTAATAAGATTATTTAGACTATTCAGATGAGAAAAATGATCTTTTAAGTATCCCAATTTATTCTTACTTACACTACTCTTGAATATATATCTTACTCATGATGCATATATTGTACCTACACGCATACTTCTTGTGTGTGTGAGTATATATATGTGTACTCTCCTCAGAAGTAGTAAAATATTTCTGATTCTGATTAGTTTGTTTCATCTTCTTATTTCACTTTTGGTTTTGTTGTCAGTGTGTCTAGTTGTGACTGTATGTGAACTTAAAGTCAGTAAATAAAGTGGGGAAAATCAGTCTTTTTTTAGTCTCACTGTCATAAGGCGAGCTCTGATCAAACCTGTGAAGTGAACTTTTGATGTTATATTGATGAGTTGATGCTGCTTTCTAATGCTGATATTTGCATGTACAGTAAAAGACTTACAGTAAAGTTGGCTTACAGTAATACTTTTTATAGTAGTTTTACTTTTGCAAACCAACTTAAAGGTGACATCAGTCTGACCTTTGACTGTACCTCCTGACACTCACCAGCAGAGGGCTCCAGCAGATACATGAAGTGACCATGATGCCGACCAGCTGCACCACCATCTCTATGTCATGGGACTTGGTTGAGTGATGGTAACCCGGCTGCCTCCTGAGCCGAGCGAGCACCAGCGTCAGTCCGCTGATGGTGTTACACACCAGCGCCACAGCCAGCGAGGTCAGACCCAATCCAGAGAAGAGAATCACGAACGCCACATCCACCTCCTGAGTGTCACTGAGCACTTTGATGAAGCACCAGGTCCCCGGCTCCTGATAGGAGTAAGAGCCCAGCTGAAAGAAGGGCAGCATGGCCACACACAGAGCCACCAGCCAGATGATGGACAGGCAGATCTTTGCACGAGTTTTGGTGACCAAGGATGAGTGTAGCAGCGGCTTAGTGACGCCCAGGCAGCGCTCAGCAGCCATGGCACAGCCCATAAAGAGCGGACACAGGCCGAAGAACACCATGCTGCCACCCAGGAACTGACACATCCTGTCAGAGGAGTTAAAGTCCTCGGGGTGCACACCTCCAGACAGGTAGAGTCTGAGAACCAGGGCACCTGGGATCACGTGGCCGACAAAGTCTGTGACCACCAGTGACGTGGCGAACAGAAGGAATGTGGCTTTGGTGCGGCGGGCCTGACGGGAATGGGCATTGGCGAGGATGAAGAGAGCCACGATGTTGGAGATGATTCCAAGTGTCATGGACAATACGACCACGATGACGCCGCTGGTGGTGGGCTGCACCAAGGTGAGGTTTCCCTGCTGCGACAGGCCTTCAACAGCCAGCCCGGCCTCCACCCTGCCTCCGCTGTTATTAGAGAAACGAGGGAGGAGTGGGGAGGCGGACGAGTTGTAGTGACTCAAGGCTAACATCACCGTGCTCTGAAGGTCATGAGATCGAGAGGCTGCAAGAGAGAGAAGATCAAATTAATATAAAGTATATGAGCTGTGGATTTACACAAGGTTGTAAGTTTTGTTTGGGCGGTCTTCCACTGGAAAAGTTTGACTCTAAGACTTTAGGTATATTATACAAGATTTTCCTTAAAAATTAAAATAGAAGGCAGGTTTCCATTAACCCTCAAATTACGCAAATTTCAATTGCAAATATATAATATGCATCATGGAAACATCAATTTTGAAAGAACTCCCATTTTTCACAAAAAAGTTTTTACACTTGCATGAGGTAGTGTGTCAGGCGGTTCAGAAAACTGCAGTGGAAACACTTTTTTCACTTTTATAGGTCACATGATGTTATGGCTCTGCACTTGTCAGTAAGAACTGGCTGCCTCAGGCATGATGCAGCAGGAGCTACAAGAGGTGTTATTGCATCACATAACTCTTCGAAAGTGAGCAGATTGTCTGGAATTTTTGAATTCACAGTTCCTTTGTGAAATCGTGGACTATCACCTCCCAGGAATTACTCATACATGGCCACTGATATGCATTGCCTTTCCATTATCACTTGCATGACACACCTATGTCGCCTTCGATTGAAAATAACGACCACTAGTATAGTTAAATAAACCTGCTAATGTTTTAAACATCCATTACCAAGAAGCAGTCGCATAATATCACTCAGTGGAAACGCCAGTCATTTGGCAATTGTGTTTTATCTACATTTCTGAAAAATTGCTTAAGTTTTGTGAAAACCTGTAATGGGCACTTGCCTTGTTAATGTTTAGAAATGGATGCCGATGCGTATGTTACATATCACACTTCAGGCTGATAAGGCTGTGTTAAACATCATTCCTGTTACGCCTCTTTTGCTACTGCAATGCCAGCATGCTGTCTAAAATGGCACACTGAAGTGTCATGACGCCATGATATTCAGAAGAAGGGACTCACATGCTATCTCTATAAAAAGGGATAAAGAGACACAGCACCTAATAAAGGCATATATAGAAAGGCGAGATGAGAGTGAATGCAATTTCCCTTTTACTTTTGCTGGTGAGTTTGCTTAAAAACAGTAACAAACAATCCTGCATGGTAAACCTTTACTTTCTGACATTCTGGTGAATTTTTATGCACAAATTTGTACCTTTTCTGCATCAACTTCTGGTCTAAATTACTTTAATATTGTCAAAGTTCTCTGCTACTTTCATGTTTTTAGTAACTGCAACAAATGCTCATGTTCTTAATAATGAGGAGGACATGTCTCCTGCGTCCTCCCTGGAAGCAACACCTATGGATCAACACATTAAAAAACTGTAAACATTAGACATATATCAAGATATCCAGGTGGAAATAAAGAAAAAAATCAGCATAAACAAGTGAAAAAACATAATGAAGGCAAATGTTTCCATATAGGGCACAAGTGTTCACCTAATGGTTTGACTGGTATGAAAATGATGTGAATCATACGCTGTGGCCACAGTCACCATATCTCAACCTGAATGTGCATCTGCAGGAGGTTTCACAGCGACATGTAAGTTAAAGCACCTAATATGGAATTTATTTATATTTTTATGAATGGTGCTAAACGTACTGAGAAAATCTTTAACCCTTTGAAACCTGAAGAAATTGGTTTGATTTATTTTTTAAAAAATTGGAAAAATTTAACAAGACATGGCTTAAAATGAGCAAGAAATTAGTAAAAAGTTACAAGAAAATTAGCTGAAAATAAGCACAAAAGGTAGAAAACAGTAACAAACTAAGAAATAACCCCCAAAAGTGATGAGAATTTAATTTTTTTTTTAAATTACATGATTTTGTTCTGGAGCACAATTTTAAATATTTATTATAATAATTATGAATAACATTTTAAGGGCATTTTCCTTTTTTAAAAAAAAAATAAAAAATTATATAATGTCTCACAATTTGTGGGACATTTTCTGTGAAGTTATTCATTGCCTTTTTTTCCCCACGTTTAAAGAAAAAAAAAAATCAAAACATTTCACTCATGTTTCAATGGGTTAACACGCAGCACTGAAGCTGCTCTGACAGCTAGTGGCAGCCCAACACCAATTAAAGAGTCATGAGTCAGAGTATGTTGTCTTTTAAAATGTGTCACCTATATGTACATTTTCTTCAAAATGAAGATTTGAGGACTTCTACTGAGGACGGCTGAAGATCTAACTAGAACTTCTTCTAAAATCCCTTATGACCCTCATTTCACAGCTGTTCACTTGTGTACAGCATCCAGCATGACACATCAGAACAAAGGTAACAGTCAGAGCTGCAGCGATGCATGTTAGAGAGGAGACTCTGATCAGTCAGGTTTGGTTTGGACGGAGGTCAAACACAGGTCATAAACAGCACAGTACTCCAGCAGCAAACCTACAAAGAACAGCATATTAAACCCACTGCAGCTCAGCATTGTTGTAGGCTATACTCTGACTTTACATATCAGTGACTGATTTCTATCAGAATGAGTCTTTTTTAGCACTAATTATTGATATTTGATTATTCAATCAGTTTTCTGTCTTCATTCTATCTCATTTTATGGAGTCCAGAGTGATATAAAGAAAGTCTTAGCTCATTTCTGCATGTTTGTATGCAAACATCAAAATAAACACATTTAGTTATCCTAAAATAAATGAATAAATAAATAAATGCATGTATTGACCTATACAGTTTGCCACGGATTAGATTGTCAATCGTGGAACAAATGTCATTAGATGGTGGGTTTGAAGAAGCTTGCACGGTTGCGTCGTGCAAGAAACTATGCACAAGGAAAACATTTTATTTGTCAAATATTTTAACATAAATGAAATCCGTCAAATAATACACTATGTCTTAGGCGATTTTTTTCTTAATTAAGTTTATCATTAGCTTTAAAATGAAGAAATGGCTCACCACTACATAGTTCCTTCTCAGTCCAGCTGAACAACCAGAAAATAGTTTAACTCGTCAGATATCCACAAATACTCCACAAACAGCGTCTATGAAAAAAATAGCAACGTCCACAAACGGATGAAAAAATGTCTTCGGAAGTCACGTTTCCCCTTGGTAAAGTCCAATGCATTGAAGTCCGGAGTGTTTCCCATGTCTGGGTGCTTTCATGGTGGTGTGCAGGTTATAAAGGATCCCCACTGACACTCACAAACCGACTCAGGGTTTTATGTGTCTTCAGTGTGTGTGGGCGTCTCTGCTGCTGAGCTGTGCGCCCCCTGACTCAGTCTCATCCTCGCTGCTGCGCTTTCTGTCACTTCTCTCTGTTTACATTAACTGTACGATCAGTAAGTGCCGTTTCAGTGTTGTTACTCACTTAAAGTGTGTCACCTACATTTCTAAGAAATTATCTCAAATTGGCCTGATTTATCTCCAGGCAGCACACTGCGCAAACCAGAGCTACTGTGCAAACGTTGTAGTCTTTTAACAGTGGCGCGTCAAAAGGGGGGCCAAGGGGGGCCATGGTGAAAAAAATTAGACGTTGACATTTCTGTCTTTTAACCCATTTAAACCTGAGTAAACTTGCTTACTTACTTTCAAAAACATTGGAAGACACACATTTGAGGAAGAAATTACCCCCAAATTAGCAAATAATTAGTAAAAAGTATATATATTATATATATTACATATATAAAAAACTTTAAAAATTAGACAAAAAAGAGGAAAGCAAAAAATACCCCCCCAAAAAATAAATAAATAAATAAATAAATAAATAAATAGATAAATAATAATATAGAATAAATAAAGTTCTGCCACATAAAAAAAATAATATATGGCAATTCTGAATCCAGTGTTGTTGTTTTTTAAAATCTAAATCTACTAATCTCTTTCAATTTGCAGAACATTTCTTGGCACATTGCCTTTTTCCCATGTTTTCAAATAAAAAATCATGCCAACTTGCTTAGAGTTCAGAGGGTTAAATACCTGTGAAAGGCATCTGAACACTGCGCAAAAAAAGGAAAGTCAGTCCAAGTGTCGAAGGGTTAATCTGCTTTCATACAGTTACTTACTGCCTCCAGTATTTTCAATAAGGGGAAGGCGACAGAGGGGAAGCTGTTTTCAACACAGTGGTCGGAAGCAGTTGCATGCACACATACAGATTTTGCTCTGTCGTGTTGAATTTACTGTGTGAACTTCTGGCGGTTGCCACCTGGCTTTGGCTGATCAAATAAGATAAGATAGAACTTGATTTATGTTAAGGGAAATTGCTGTGCAGCAGTTGTAGTACAAAGTTAGAGTGCAGATACAAATCATGCAATAGAGTTTTTTTTTAAGTAACTGTAAAAAAAAGGCTCTGTGGCAAACAGATGTTTGTGATACTTGCAAGTTTTGCTCAGCAAGATAATCTTCACAAATGAAAACCACTTTTAGAGTTTTTGAAGCCTAAATGCAATCCCCAGGAGTAAAAAGCTAATTTTAGAGTATTTACTGACAAACTTTATGTCATAAAACAAAACGTGAAAGTCTCTCAGGCTTGTGTTAACCACAGACCTTTTTTTCAGGCTTTTAATCAAAAACCCACTTAAAAAAAAACAATGTCTTTGACACATGCTGAAATGAAACTAATTTCCACATTTTAGGACTCATTGCTGGGGTTCTCTATGGAAACTAGTTGTATGGGTACACTACCCACAAGAAAAGGCTTATTCTTAGTAAATGTTTCTTACTTACAATCAATGTACCCCTTTAAATTAAAGCTATTTGTCTTTTTAAGGAAAAGGGCAATCGGCCTATTTACACAACAAGTTGCCTAACGTGTAGATTAAACGTTAAAACTGGAGCTCAAAACGTTATATCAGTCTACGCACATCAGATAATTAGTAATATTAACTGTAGAAAAAGAAACTAAAGTATATCAATATGCAGTTCCTTAACTTGAGTTTTCACCATTATGTTCTTCAAAATTGTAAACTTATTTCTTGAAAAACAGGTATGGCTTATGATTTTTTTGACCCATCCCAAGATTTTTAGGGGCCCAATCTGGCCAACCCGAAATTCTGAGAGTGCCACTGTCTTTTTCATGTCAGCAAAATGTTTAAATGTGCAGACTTGGAAGTGGAACAGTTCACAGCATTAGGACTGGATTTTCTTTATGAGCAGTTGTAGTCGTTGTTTGGCTTTTTGTTTTCTGGAGCCTGGATCAATGTGAATATTCAATTTCATAGACTACATTCTTTTTTTGCTGTTTGATGCACAAATCTGTGCTCAAAATAACCTCCGAGGTATCAGTTTCCCAGAAAGATCCAGTACATGCTGTCAATGTGCTGTTAGAGGGGTTTTCTATTTCAGTTCTCTGAATAAATGACCTCAGTGTAAAGAGGCAGGTCTGTTATTTAGAGGGAAAAAAGCTCAAAATGATACCGTGGAACTGTGAGGTATTTTGTTTTGCGTTTGTACTTTAAATCCGAATACCTGGATGTTATGCAAACTCATATGGAAAAGTATGGTAAAGTCATATTCGCCCTCATGGAAGCTCCAGATGTTCCTCAAGGACAGTACTGTTAGTCCTAAAGGTTTTTGCAGCTGCATTATGGAAAACATGTCAATTTTTCTTTGGTTTGATTGACAGGAAAACCACGAGGAGCCATAATGTATTTCTGATTCTGCTCCTCTCGCTGCATACTGGGGACAGGTGGTCATGTTTGCTTTTATTTTATGGCGACCTGGCAGCCAGCTGGACGCATTCTTGCACACTTTGTGGTTTGGAAACAGGGTTAAAGCAACATCTGAGAATTGGCTGCTGGTTAGGGGGACAGAGGGCAGAGGTGGGCACTGACATATAAAGTGGTTTATTTATTTATTTTTAAAAGAGAGGCACCTGCAGGAAAGGCTCTACTGGTTGGCCACAGTGTAAAAAGTCTATTAGAGAAACACTCTTCATAAGGGGAGTTGAGGGGAGAGCTCGCCTGTTGAAAGAGGTTTAGAGGGTGAAAATTACAAAACATTTGACAGCAGCAAAAAGTGAGCAGGGATTCACCCAACACCAAATAAAAAGCAATGAGTGATTAACACAAAATGTAGGTTTTTGTTTTGGGGGTCCTCTGCCAGAAAACTTTAACTTTGACTTAAAGGAACATTGTGCAGGATTTGAGTCACCAATTTGGTCTTAAAATTGGTCTGCCGCTTGGCAGGCATCTCGCCTGGGTGACTTGCCATCCACCAACTCCTCCAAGTCAGCTCATATATACTACCAATTTTGAAAAAACTGATATGATGGACTACGTATGAAGGATGCAAATGTAAAATCCCATCTCACAACTTTTGGTTCTAAAAACGCTGAGGATGGTAAAATGCAATTGTTGCGATGTTTTTGTAATTTTTTTCAGGTTTTCTTTAGTTCCCGGAATGTTTTTCTTAAAGGTCAGGGTCACATTCAGTGTCATGGCGAGGAGAAGTGTCTAGGTCACATGGCCTATTGACAGGGGTTCCTCAGGGGTCGGTGCTTGGTCCCCTACTCTTCTCTCTGTACACCACCTCACTCGGTGCAGTGATCCGCTCCCATGGTTTCTCCTACCACTGCTATGCTGATGACACTCAGCTCTTCCTCTCCTTTCCACCTGATGACAGAACGGTCTCAGCTCGGATATCAGCGTGTCTGGCTGATATCTCCACATGGATGAAGGAACGCCACCTTCAGCTAAATCTGTCTAAGACCGAACTCATGGTCTTTCCAGCTTGTCCATCTGTTCAGCCTCGGATCAGTGTCCAACTTGACTCGAGCCTACTTGTGCCCACAAACTCAGCCAGAAACCTGGGTGTCATGATTGATGACCAGCTGACCTTTAAGGTTCATGTGGCCTCAGTTTCTCGGTCTTGTCGTTATGCCCTATACAACATCAGGAAGATCAGACCCTTCCTGACCCAACAGGCCACACAGCTTCTGGTTCAGGCTCTTGTGATCTCACGCATTGACTACTGCAACTCTCTTCTGGCAGGCCTCCCTGCATGCTCACTCAAACCTCTTCAGATGATCCAGAATGCAGCAGCACGTCTGGTCTTCAACCAGCCCAAAAGAGCACATGTCACCCCGCTGCTAATTTCTCTTCACTGGCTTCCAGTGGCAGCCAGAATCAAATTCAAAGCACTTCTCTTGGCTTACAAAACAATCACAAGAACTGCTCCAGCCTACCTGGAATCCCTGATGCAGGTCTACTCTCCTTCTCGCCCACTACGCTCTGCATGCGAAAGACGCCTGGTGATTCCAGCCCAGCACGGCTCTAAATCTCTAGCCAGACTCTTCTTTTCTGTTGTTCCCAAATGGTGGAACAAACTTCCAAACTCTGTGCGTTCTGCTGAGTCCCTTTCTACTTTTAAGAGACAATTGAAAACTCAATTGTCTGTGCGGCACTTCTTCTGCCACTAGACGGCAATACCTGTGACCAATCACACCTGAAGCACTTTTTGCACCTACTAAGGGTTTTTTCCTTAAGTCTAAATTCTTGCTTGTGTTGTACGTCGCTTTGGATAAAAGCGTCTGCTAAATGAAATTGTAGAATTGTAGAATTGTAGACATTCTCTATAAACACCAAAAATATTTCTTTTTTTTGTTAACATATCACATTACATGACAGATTCATAAATAAATGGTCTCCAATCTCAGGCCTTAATAACGCGCTCTTAATGTTGCCTTGAAAAAATTTTTCCTTCCTCGTTGATCTGTCAACTCTCAACATCACCTCAGACTGTTGCAGTTATAACATTACATCTTAGTCAGTATTTAACCTTATAGGCACATTATTTTAAATGAAAAACATCCTTAAAATATTCTTTGAACATTATATTAAAATGTTTTCTTCAAAAACGTGTTGCAACTTGTAGGTAAAGTTAGCCAGTGTTGTGGGAACGTACCCTGCTAGCTGGGATATTTGTCTTTTGCAGTAACATACCTTTACATACATTTACATATATTTTGTCTGGCGACTTGCATCATTGTTGAGATATTTTGCGTGGCTAAACAAAAAAAAAAAAATACAGGAAACTGTTTCCATTGACATTTTTTATAGTAGAAAGACACAACAACAGTCAAAAACAAGAACAGCTGATTGTGAATTTGTACACATTCACATTATTGTTTATTTTTAAGCCCACAGAAGGAATTCAGAAAGAATAAACATAGCATATTGAGTAGTCAGTGCTGAACTACATTGTTTTGTCCTTTGTTGGCTTATCAGCACATCCACATGTTTCAGTGTCTGCTGGACTTGGACTGAAGGGCCAATTATTTATGTCTGATTGTCTTCCTTTTCTGGTGCCCATTTAGACACTAAGTGCAACAATCAAGCTCTTGGCCGACATGTATGTTTTCCCTCCGGCTGTGAAAGGAGACCCTGTTGCCCCCATTTTCTTCATCAGTTGCTCTTACAAATGGTGCCATTTGGCCTGTGCGGTCTGCTGGCTCTTCCAATACTAAGTCTGAGGTTTATTGGTTTGAGGCTCCTTCTACACCCTTTCCCCTTCCACTGACCACATAGTTTAAAAAAAAAAAAAAACCCGGTCTGCATACCTGGTGATCTTCGAAGCACTCTGAGAACGGGGAGCCCTTCACATTGGAAAAGTTCAGATCTCTATCTTTTCGTGAAGTTTGACATGTAATACTGAAGGAAAAGCTTTTCTAGTTGCATGTGCACACAAGTATTCGGTCTTGGCTTCGAAACTCAACTCTCCCCCACCACAACTGTTGAACTGTTCCTCTCATCGCCCATTTTGCCAAAACCTTCTGCAGAGCACATGCCTGTATGTCAGAGAGATTGAGTATTTCTTACCATTTGAGTCGCTTTGAAGCTGACAGGAGTTTGCTTTGCTCTCCAATATTTGAAATATCTCGTCTAGAGAGTAAGGAAATTTAGGCCTATGACAGTAATTTCCACAATTGCAAGGTGCTAGTTTCAATCAAGCAATGGGACATCATGTAAATGTATTCATGTGGTCGTGTGCTGGTGCATTCCTCCCTGACGTTTTAATGAGATGTTGGCCATTATGAGTGGAAAGCCACACGCTATCTGTCTGGGCGTCTCAGAAACTACCGGCCAGAAATGAAACAGTGGAATGTTTGCATGAGATTATTCAGCGTAGAGAAGAGGAGACAAACATGCAGTCAGAGGCAGAAACGAGTTCAGCTTCTTTTCCCTGATGAAACACACTCTCCTCATTGTGCAAATTGTTTAAAAACTGCTGTCTGACTGTCTGGCTGGAACCCAGAGGTCATTTCTAATAATCAGTTACTGTTTTGCCTACTGTGTGTCTCTGCAAAGATCGGAGGGAGAGCGAGCAAAATCAAATCATTGTGAAATCCACAAAGTTGTTATCATGGGCGGATTATGAGACAATGGAGCCCTGGGCACAGATATGCAAAGGGCCCCACCACCTTTCATACACAGGACAGGTGGTTTTCATCTATTTATGCATCTGATTGTTGTTTTGTGTCTCTTTGTGGCTGTTCTGTCTTTCTGTAGACTCTTGCATTTCATTTAGTTCATTCTGTTTCTTTGGGATAATTTTATGTGTTATTAAAGGTAATTTTTAGTGTCTTTAAAGTATTTTTGTTTCTTCAGTGGTCATTTTGTGTTGCTTTGTAGTCATGTTATGTCTCCTTTTGGTTGTTTTAGGTCTCTCTTTAGCCATTTTGTGTCTCTTTGGGGTAATTTTATGTTTTATTAAGAGCAATTTTTAGTCTCTGAGGTAATTCTGTGTCTTTAATAGTCATTTCATGTTGCTTTGTAGTCATTGTATGTCTTCTTTTGGTTGTTTTAGGTCTCTTTGTAGTAATTTTATGTCTTTGTGTCATATTTACGTCATGAGGACCCAGAAGCAGACGGACAAAATGGCTGAGCTCTTTATTACAACAGTGAAATGTGCAGGAGAAAGATGACTGGCTGAGGTGAAGGGTTATCTGTGTTCTTGTGGTATCTTTGGCTGAAGGAGTGAACATGGCAGAGATCACAAAGAGGTCAGAAATACAGCTGGACTGAGCTTGCAACAAACCGTGCTCGACAACAATCTGGGCAGGCAATGATGTAGAGCCGCTCTCTTGTAGGTATACGGCTTTATTCCAGGCAGACGTTTAGATTAATGAGTGCCATCGGGTTTGTAAAGTGAAGGAGTGCAGACTGGGGGGAGATCAGAGGAAAGACAAAACCAAAAACACAGTACTCACACACCAAACACACAAAAGTGACCGGACAAAAAACACAAGAATCACACTCATGTAGACACGCAGGGGTCACGTAGGGCCAGCTGTGACACTTTGGGTAATTGTGTGTATAATTAAGGTCAATTTTATGCTCTTTAAATTAATGTTGTGTCTTTTTGGTTATTTTGTGTGGTTTTGTGGTCATTATATGTCGCCTTTCGGCTGTTTTATGTATCTTTGTAGTTATATTGTTACTCTTTGCGTTTTTTTATCGCTTTGTGGTCATTTTGAGTTTCTGGCAGGTATGTGTTAATTTGTGAGACGTGATAGAGGTCATGGGGGACCTTAACACTTAAGGCCCCTGAGCCTTCTCCAGGTAGACCCATTCATTGATCCATCCATGGTTCTCATGCATTGTGTCCATTGCAAAACTCAAGTTTAAAGCAGCAGAATCTCCTGTTTCTGGGAATAATGTTCAGAAGTACTTGTGTTTACTCTTTTGCAAAAGCTTCAAAATTCATGAGTAAGTTATTTATTGATGTTTTTATGTGGTAGAGCAAAATGTTAAAGCTTTTTAACCTTGTGTTTACCGCTTATTTCAGGCATCTAACCAAAAATCCAATTGACTTAGACGAGGTAACTGGAAGTGCAAAAATTCGAACTCATTTTCCGAGTTTTAGGATTAATTCCTGCAGCACATTTTTGATGAAGACATTTTTTCTTGTTGTTTGCTGTCCAATAGATTTACCAAAAGCCCTTTTTCTTCTTTAGGGCAGCATGTTAATGGTGTCCACTCTACTCTGTCACTGAATCAGGAGTAAACAAGAAATTGATTGTGATATCTATTTCTATTGATTACTACCGGCAACATAATAGCACAAAATACAATCGTATCTTTCATATTTAGTCATGCTCAGATATTATTACAGACATACAGGTAAACGGAGAATGGTTATAAAGTTCATATGGCTCAATATTCACAACTGTTGGACAGATTCCCCACAACAAAGCAGTGTAATTTTTCTTCTGTTATCAGTATTCGGCTGTCAAGTGGCATCAATGGCAAAATTTGTTTCTAAATGACGTCTGAATGACGTCTGCTCTGGAGGTTATAAATCTATCACCATGCTTCGTCTGCTGCATGTCCTTGACAATTTTTAAAGACAGTGACTCATCAAGGGGCTGACAGCGCAGGAAGTGTGTGTTGTGCTTCTCTCAAGTCATATTGAATCTGCTCTTTATCTTTGTTTGTTTTGGTTTGGCTAGTTAAGTAAAACAGGATAGCAAACACAATAACTGAACACAAGGCATCAGCATTATCAGTCTCCAGAGCAGATGACACCAATAAAAAAAAGGCTTTCTGAAATGGAGCAGTGTGTCGCAGGGATGGAGAGGAGCATGGCCAACACGCAACAGCCTGTTTTGTAGAAATTTATGGTCTGTGTCAGGATTTAATTGTTGGGGTTTAGGGAATTGGAGGGAGAAGAACACTTAAGACGACAGAACAAAGTGGGGTCATGAATTGTGCAAAGTAAAAATGAGGAAGAAAAAAAAACACTGCAGTGAGTGTGATGCCAGCTTTTGTGGCTGCCTATTGACACACATCAGTGCTGTTTTAGCACTGACTTGCTTGTAATGCCAAGTGCAGGCACCGACTCCTCTGCTGCTTGGCTTGCTTCAGGCAGTCATTTTCTTTTTTTCCCTTCACTTTTCCTGTCATGAGCCATCTTCTAAAATGTCCTCAAACACCACTTAGTAAAAAAAATTCTGTTCAGTTTGCATAGAAAGCAGCCTTATCCACTAGTTTTCTGGATATTATTATGCTTCATTTCACAACTCTGAAAATAAGTGTCTTTGAAAATTTCTGTCTTTGGAAAAGAAAACATGTTTAATGGCACTCTATGTGCAGAACAGTCGAAATTGTATGGTTTTAGTAAATGTTTTATTTATTTTATTTTTTTTTTACTTGCACACACAGAAAACTGAATAAAATCCAGATAGTAAAAAGAGAGAAATGTATCAGGAGAGTTCAAGAAGCCACCTACCCTCAACTTAAGAAAAAAAACCAAAAACAATGATCACAAAAAGGAGAAAAACATATATTTGTGAAGGATATTCTCAAAGATCACAAGACAAGTGACAAGTGGAAAAAGTTAAAAGATGTGAATTTCTTTTCATAGCTAATCTTAATTCAGCAGCGTGGAAGTCTGCCAGGAAATCCAGCACAGGATCTCAACCGAATGTAATTAAACCAGGACTGATAAATCTATGATTTAAAGCGAACAATAATTTATGACATAGTGCACAATAAAGTTGTGAAAAGTTCTGTGGTGATAAGACGCCGTGTGACATGACGTGACGTGTATATTCGGTGTTTACATGCTACCCGGAGGCTTCCCACACACAGAGAGAGACCTCTGGAGTTAGCAGCAAATCCTTTTGTCTGATTTAAAACTGCTGTGTAAACATGCAGATACCACCAGCTCTTATTGGTCATGCGCAAGTGCACAGATGTGAATGCAGCTCCCTCTAGGAGCTACAGGCTACACCAAGGCTAAAAACACGGCACCACTTTAGTTTTTAAAAACAACTTGGCATGTCGGGGCTTCAGGGCACTTTGGCAAGCAGTATGGAGACATTTTGTCCCTTTATAATATTTTCTTTTTGTGTTTTGTTTTTTAACGTTTGCATTCTGGTCACCATTTGCTTTAATAGCTTGGGAGTGCAATGCCTTTTCTCAGTGAAACTCCGGCAGTCTTTTGTGGACTATAAAACTTCACCTGACTTTCCATCAGCATGACGGCGAGTAGATAATGGCTGAATTTTCATTTTTGGGTGAATTACCCTTTTAAGTTGCACAGATGCCGAGCAAGGTTGTTTTAGAGTACATGAGGATGATGGGATGAGAAGCAGGACTAAGCAGTGGAGGTGCTGAAGGCAGGTCGCATCTGTTCATCCTAAAATGACAGCAGAGAGGAGAATAGTTTTAAACTTCACAGCATCAATATGATTGGCTTAGGGAGATCGTGGGGAAATCTGGTTGGATGAATTCAGAGTGACGCTCGTAGTCAGCTGAGTAGAAGCTGGAGTGCGGCAGAGAGATTTCTGAATGAAATGAGATCATAAAGAGGGTCTTCCCGACTGAACCTTTTGAACTAAGCTTCATTTCTGAGAAGTGACATTTTCTAAACTTCCTTCCTGTTGTCTTTGCAAATAGTAAAACCGTTACATTTCTGTGGCTTTTTTTCTTATAAATCTTTTTTTTCATAATGAAAACCAGCGAACGTTTTCCATATCAGTGTTTAATGGTCTACATCAGACCAGATTCTTCCTACAGCACCTCGGCCAAACTAAACTCACGTTTGGTCGATATCCGAATAAATCTATACGGGGACTCAGGCTGTCTCCAGCTGGGTTGGCTGATGTGCTTGGCTTGTGGTTTAAATTGGATGGTTATTTTTGCCTGGATGTAGAAAGTAAATGCATGAATGGCAATGAGAAACATAAATCCTGAGTTAGAGGACATTTTTGTGCCATAAATATGACTTCCACATTTCCATTCCAGGACCTTTCGTAGAGTTAAATTAATTAATTAATTTCAAAGCAATCAAGCAGATAAAAAAAAACATAAATGTTGCAGGGAGACTCAACATATCTGAGCACAGTGAACAACGCCCACCATTATACTGCATGGGTTGTGCGCTTTGCTTTGCTGATGTGTGCGATAATAAAAACGAAGGGCTCGCCTCTGTGATTAATGAGAGGTCCTGTCAGTGTGAATAAAAGAGGGGCAGTGGTAATTAAAGTGGGTCTGCGGAAGAGAAAGATTTAAGAATGACAGCCTGCTAATCAAGTCAGTGGAGATGCTATTAATAGTAAATGGTGACACAAGCGCCCAACCACTTATCACCCCCCCATACACACACACACACACACACACACACACACACACACACACACAAACAATTACTCCATCACATATTCAGTCAGGCTCAGATATTACCTCTTTATCTTGAGCCACCAGCTTCAAATGTCCCAAAAACAATGCATTAATCTGTTGATACTGATCAAATTAGAGATTTAAGTTTCATTTTATATTATTTCTAATGGCATAATTTAGCCTACATAGCACTGTTAGTTTTTTTCCTACAGAATGCTGTGAGTTTAATTGAATTTAAAAACTGCTTTTTTCTGGAGCTAAATCCAGATGATAACGTGTTTTTTATTGCTTTGGATGCTGTGTATGTTCTGAGAAATACGTTTATTCATTTTCTGGCTGCGAGTCAGATGAGAATGCTACTCATAATTGTGTAGTAAATATTTGCTACATCTAGAGGTTAGCGTAGCGAAGCATAAAGACTGGAAACAGGGAGATTAAAATTATTTTGGAAGTCTCTAGTGCACTTGCTCTATATGGAGGCAGCGTTGATTATCAGGGTAATTCAAAATACAGCAGCTGAATGTTTTTGGCTTCCACTAAGCAACTTTCATTTGAGTGAATGGATAAACCTACAACTGAGCGAGCTTGATTAGCACAGTGTATGTACAGCTGTCACTAACTGGGATAATGTTATGCTATTTTTTTGTGAAAAACAGGCATAAACCAATTAAAACAAAATGTGTGTTTACTGAAAAAAAAGTGAATATCTGACTCCTCTAGAGGGTCTTATAGTACAATCAAATGCCAAATAATTTTTTTTGTGACAACCAAAATGTTACAATAAACTTTCATAAACTGCAAATACACTGAAATAATGTCAGCAGCAGTTATACTGTTGGGCTCTGGGGTTTCACCATTGTTGCATCACAAAACTAATGTTGACTTTAGTGGTCTGGCGTCACACAACACTGGCAGGATACATGAAATCCACAGGGGTGCACATTGTAAATGGTATAAAAGTATAAAAATAGTATAAAATTATATGTACAAGTATAAAAAAAAATTGCAAAATAAAATATATAATGGTGTCTTATGCAAAGTTTTTCCTCTGTTTTGCTCATATGCACAAGGAGGCGGCTTTGCTGACAGTGAAATTATCTATGGACTAGCCACAGAAACACCAGTTTGTCACTGTCTGTCATGTTTTTTTCTTTGGAAGCTGTAATTCTGAAATTTCAACTGGGAAATTCCCACCTCCGACTGAATGAAACGCAGCATTAATAAAACATAAATGGGTGAGAAAGCCTTTAAAACATTCATTCCCATACAGTTTTCATGAATGTTGAAATTAGCCACAACCGTTTTTGTAGTAGGCTGTAAACGGATGGAGGTCTTTGGGGATTGACTCACTTCTGGAGCCAGCCTCAAGTGGACATTTGATGAACTGCAGTTTTTTGGCATTTCTACATTGGCTTAATTTTTCAGCCTTGGCTGAAATTTGGTATTTACACTTCAGTTTTCATGTGCATGACTGTTCATTTGTGAGCTTCAGAGTTGCAGGGAGTTGGATTTTTTTATTGTCAGACAACCTCTTTACCTTTTGTTTTCAGGTTTTACAATACTCTTGGCAAGAAAGTGAATAATCTTAATTCCAAAAATATTGAATTTTTCCCTTAAATGCCAGATTGTTTTTCATAACAATTATTGATCACAGACTGCAGGTTTTCATGTTATATATCAATGGATGGCAAAAATGTACTGCATCAACACAATAATCAGCAAGGACATAAAAGACTATAAACACAAACTGAATCTAGTCTGAAAACATTAGCTGATCCACAGAGCCGTGTGGTAGTGAGCCATGCCAAGAAATGACACAAGGACTATTAGTCTCTGTTTTCTTCTTTTTTTCTTTCTTGTGCCACTGAATCAAGTGAGAAACATTTAATTCCCATCAGCCTTGTAATAAAATGCTGGTTGACATTAAATCACGCACAGATTTTAATCCCTGTCTTTCTAAAAGAAAATTTATGTTCTCACACGTCATATTTTTCATCTGTCTCAACCAAAATGTGGAAAATATGTGACCACTCATACAGAGATCACTTTCCACCATCCTCATTTAATTTGAAGAAATTGTGTGGTCATTTACACCAGACATTTGTCTTAATGTTTCTAAAAATAAATCCGGCTGTTTGTGTGTCTGTTGTGATGCTTTGTGATATTGTGATGGAAATTAAACAGCCGTCAAATAAAGTTTTAGATTAATAACAGTGACATTACAGTGAAATATTCACTGCATCCACTTTTATAGACCTCTTCAGCAATGGTTAAACAGATTTTAATGGCAGGTCACTGTTTATGCATCGATAAAAATGACCAGTTTGGAGACAGACAAAGGGTTATTGATCAGGTAGCAATTAACCTTAGACCACAATTATATGTCACTGCCTCCCCTTTAAAATCACACGCTCTGCAAACGAAAAGATTCACAGTGTTAACAATAATAGGAGCAGTTATAGCTGTGGGTTACTTAGGATTTTTGAAGCCATCTGTCTCCTCGATCCTCCCTCCATTTCAGCTCCATTTAATCATCCGTCTCATGGCCATGATGACATGTCAGTAACGGTACGCTGTGACTTTAGAGCCAAAATCAATTGGATTCATTTTAGTCAAGTATTGTTGTTGTTGCTCTCATAATGCATCATAAATGTCACATGAAGTACTGAACTCAAACACTAACAGTGTCTAAAATGTTCCTTATATTCAATGATAAATAACCCAGGAAGTTGCCGGATTTAGAAACGTTTTGCATAAGAGCCTTGTTTCCAGTTACTCCCCTGCATTTTTCTTCAGTGTGAGCGGTTATGCAGGGATGAGTGTACAATACTATGTGATAGATGAAGTGCAGGCTGCAAACACTGCTGTGTGACGCAGCAGGAGACTGATAACTCACACTCTTAACCCTAAAAACTTGCACTGGGTTCGCCACACCAGACCTGCTCAGCATAGTTCCTCCAGAGGTACAAACTGTACTGTGGTGACACAGAGAAAGTAACGTGCCAGCTCACTGATTTTGGTAATAGCTGATAGTAATCATGCTGTGTTTACCTCCAGTGTACTGTTGTCTGAGGTGCCTGAAACTCTAATAACTCTAATAACTCTTCTTCTGAAAGGAGATCATCCGTGACTGCAGTGACCTTTCTCAGTTGAAATCACTCATCAAAACCCATCTGTTCGAAACTGCCTTTAATGTTTAATTTTTGTGCTGTATTTCTATGCCACGTATCTCATTATGTTTTTATTTGTATTCTTGTATTTTAACTGTATTTAAAGCGTCTTTGATTTCCCTGAAAAGCACTCTGTAAATAAAATGTAGTTTTATTATTATTATTATTATTATTATTATTATTATTATTATTATCATCGGTTGAGTCAAACCAATAAGCAAGATATTTTTTTCTTACTTATAACTTAACAAAAACACCTTTACCACCCTATTTACCATTTATAAGTAGCATGCAGTCATTTAGTGAATTGTTATAACCAATTTATTCTTATTCCCAGGTTGTCAAAAACTGCCGCTCTGGCGAAAGGGCACCCTTTTTGTCTCTCATTCATTCATTCAGTTTATTCTCAGAGTCGATAAAAATATAAATCCAAACATGATGTCAAGCCAAATTAGAAATGTGTGAAATGGGACACACTGTTGTAAATAGGGGCCCAGACATTATGTGATGCACAGCTGAAACACACATAGTTAATGTTATGGTATGTTTAGGTTAAGGCATCAAATCTATGCTACTTATATTTAGGTTTAGAAAAAAGATCAGGTTTTAGGTTAAAATAAGTACATTTGTGTCATAACGATGTCAGTGTAGGATGATCATACATAAATAACAAATTGTTACATTCAAACAAAATTGACTTTTGGTTTCACACAGGACATGAAAAGTGGTTTCCTGTGTGAAAGTGTTGTTTTCTTTGATGTATCTAACCACCCTATGCAACCTTTCTCTCTCTTTAAACTACATCAGTTGCTCTCAGACTGTAAAATCATGGATGTAGCTACCATAACATCAAACAGTGGTGTGTGGACTCCTGTTTTGAAACCTCAAGTTTGGCATAAGTGGTATAAGTAGGGAGACACTAATTGGGGAAGTGAGAACAGGTGAGCAGACCGCAGGACTACTGAGAGACAGGTGAAACTAATCAGGGTGGAGCAGACGATCAGAACTTCAGGGAAAACACAAGAACAGAGAGTAAAACTAAACCCAGAAACACAGTAAAATAAATGATATCATTATATCATGATATCAGCAACAGTGTACCTCTGTGGAGACCCCAGTTTTGCTGAGTATTTGGTTAAACAATATGCAAAATGGAAACACAACACACACAAAAAAAGATCTCACAACTGGATCCCAAAACAGGTTTTAATTAAATTACCACAAACCTGTTTACATACTGTAAACTGAAACTTTCAGGGCACCTGGCGGTCTGGGTCCTCAGGACGATGACTTTTCAGAATAACAGCCGGAGTAAAGCCCCAAATTAAGTCGCCCTGTATCTTCCTGACTCACCTGGTAGTGGTTCAGTTAATCTAAAACTGTCCGAATGTAGGAAATCACAAACTGACTCAACGCCAGGCTGGGCACTTGTACAGAAAGAATTGTGAAATGACCACTTTTCTTGGAAAAGGTTTAAAGTTTTAATGTCATATTTATGATAATGGGTGGTGATACTGTTTCTCCAGTGCTGCTGGCAGCTGTTTGGATCCAGTTTGTTCTCTTTGTTTCAGTCTCTCATTGATGATGAAACATAAACAGCTGGGATGTATGGAAGCCCTGAGGGGCAAGTGTGAATTTTTTTTCTTCTGGTGATCCATTTTTAGTTTCATTTTAAGTTCAAACTTTTTTTCATACGTGAAATAGTGTGAAATATAAATAGAGTCCTTTTTTGCAAGAAAAAAAGATTTTGCAAGATTTTTTTTTTGCAAGAATTTTTTTTCACTCAGTTCCATGCATTTTTTTTTGTTTTACAAAAGCATTTTTTTTCTTCGTGAGTGGAACCCAGTGAAAAAAATGAGGAAAATTAGGCTAATTTTTCGAAGTTTCTTTTCGTAATACTCATTTTGACCACAAGAGGCTGAAGCGCACCACCACCCATTTCCTAATTTGGACCAATAGCATTCATGTTCTTCCAGGGGACTTTTCATTTTTCTCTGCACTCTAAACACAACATGCATCTCTTATGTGTTAGCAGGATATGTAACATGACTGTCATGTCTTTCTTTTGGCCATGAATGTGTCATTCTTGGCACTAATCTGCCGTTAGTGCTGCAGGTGGAATATTGTGTTCTGTCAGCAAGTCAGATCGAGGATTAACATTTTATGGCCTCATACGTAGAAAATTTTTTGAACTTTGAAAACATGTCACCATTAAAAAAAACAATTTTCACTTGTCCTTCAGGGCTTCTGTAGAAACAAGAGTGACAGAAGCACAATCAGTCAGTGCGCTGGCCTCAATTCAGATGAAGCGTCACGAAAGGATCAGAAGCTCATCGCTGAGCCTTTTTTCCACATCATCTCCAGAGTCCCGGCTCAAACTGACGTGATGGCATCTCAGGTTCACAGTCAAAACTGAGACAAAGATAAGCAGGTGTGATGTGAGATTTTAGAAACACAACCAAACTCAATGAATATATTTGTAGAAAACAGCACACTTTTAACAGACTGCTGTAACATCCATCATGTTTGTAGCAAGCAGTCTCACTTACTGGTTAATGCTCCATGCTCTCTGTATTTTATGATAAATTGTATTATTGGAACATATTAAGTCATTTATTTTAACTTTTGTTTGTTGCTGGTGCTCTGATTTCATTGGTCTCATTTACTTCTGATGTTATGTGATAAAATGACATTTTCATTACACACGGTACAATGTGATTAAACTCGTGTCATTGTTGTTTGTTTTATACTCATTTATTGCCTCATGTTTTATTTGTACATTAAATTTGTTTTGTTTATTGTAATGTAGAACTGTTAAAACCAAATATAGAGCCATTTTCTGCTTTTTTTACCTCCAAAAACTGAACATTGTTTGGAAAAAAAGAAATAATAGGTTCTAGTTACAAAGGCACATATGCTTGTTTACCTTATTTAACCCCTGTTTTATTTTCTTTTTCAGTTTGTTTCTACAAGGTAAAAAAAAATGTCTGGAATAGGGATTTTATGAGCTAACAGAAGACACTTTTGCTGATGATAAACAGTGTGGGTAGACGTTTCTATAAAAGGTTTTAAAGTGGGAACATTATGTCATGCAGAGAATTAGGACTGATGAGACATTACAGTAACATTTAACCAAAGGGTCATAAAAACTGTTGACTCTAAATGCCAATATACATCTCATTGTTTTCACACAATCCTCTATAATAGTCGTCTTTATGAAGCATCAAAAACACAAAGACTCATACATCCACACACCTTTTAATTGATCGTTGATGTGGCTCCAAAAACATTTATTCCAGGCCTTCGTCTGTTAGAGACAGAGATGTAAATTTGCTGCAGTGGGTTATGTTCACTTTGGTAAAGTGGTGCCAGTTCTGTGTAGGCGGCCTGAAGCAGCTTCTGCCAAATTATTACAATACCAACTGTAAATGTTTGAGGGCTGGAACATAATGGAAAAAAAATGATAATAATATGTGTGTGCCATCTAATACATCCACACTGGAACGTTCCTTTTTCAAATACCTTTTTTGTTTTGTCTTGTTTTGTTTTTTTGCACAGATATTTCCATCCATGAAAACTGAAATTGTATGTTGTTTTTTTTTAGAAAATATAATAAAATACAATTTATTTCTTTAGCCCAAACATTTTGGTAGTTTAACATCAAAGTTAAAATAAGAATGCTGAGTTTTAATCAACCCAAATTAAGTTTAACTCATGAGTGTGTGTGTGAGTGTTGTGTGTTACATTCAAAGGTAAAACTGATATTGCTGTTTATTTAAAGGGCTCTTCGTAAAATTCAGAGTGTTTAGGTTGTCTGCACACAGTTCTCAACATGGAGGAGGGTAAGCTGAGCAGGCAGCCAGAAGCTAACAATGCTATCTCTATAAACAGCACTAAACAACAGCGACAGTGCTGACAGATCTGATGGTGTTAACCCCTGAGACCCTGAAGTGTGGGCACTATGCTTCAACAACAATTTCATCCCGATATCAGCAGTAACATCAATATTACCACAACAAAGCACAGAGACGACGCTCGGATAAAAACACACACATTAGAGGAATCGTCCTGGTTTGCAGACACAGACGGGTATAATGATATGAAATGAAAATGAAATAATATAAAAATGCATTTTAGCCACTTTAAAAAAGGCCTACCTAAAAAAATCAAATCAATATCTGTCTAAGTGGACGCTATATTTAGGGCACCGCTTTTACCTTTTTCTGTGGCCCTACGTTTCTCATCCGTCATCGGTCAGCTTTTTGGTTTAAAAGTGTCAAAAGTGATCACACTGAAATGAAACTTCACATTGAAAAACACCCTCAGTACACCACTTATGCCATGTTTAGAAGCGAACGGCCCTATTAAAAAGGTCTTTCCTTATCACATGAATCTGCGTTCATGTGATAACATCGTGAAAACGATCCTCGTGTACACGGATACACAAAGATAACTGAAGACGCTGTATTATGCAGCCAGACCAGTAGTTGGCGCTGTAACTTTGTGATGACACACCATTGAAAGACATCATGCACATGCACGAAGTGTGACCGTGACGTCACCGTTCTCATGGGATCTGCACACTGCCAGTTTACACAGTGACAGAAAGGGTTACGTTTTCAAAACATTACACTCTGAAACCCGGTTCAAAAGTTTGCTTTCTCAGGCCCCCAAAACGCTGTTGTTGTGTGAACGAAAGGCTAAATCGCAACAAAAGTTTAATGTTTCATGCAAGAGCCGTTGCCGTGTAAATGACCCCTCAGTAAATCTGTAATACATCAGTGAAGTCGTTTCTCAGAGAGATATTTTAATATTGAAAAGCCACTGGTTGTATTCATGTATGTCTGTGTTAGCACTAAGTTACAGGATGTCGCCTGGCATCTCACACACCAAACCTGAACCACATGTTTGGCACATGATGCAGCTCACCACAACCAGACTCTGAGCCAATACAAGGGTAGTACAAATAACAATTTATGTGGTTAAAAAAGTTGTTTGAACAAAGCTGAATTCTGAGCTGAACTCAGTGTCATAAGAAACAAATTAAGAAACATGTATCCTATATTTTACATACTGTGCCTTTGCCCATACAACAGGATAAATACAGTATTTGAGTGTTTTAAACCCAGAAAGGTCAGCTGGTTACTCAGTGCACAAAGTGGAGATCTGGACTTTAAAACATCTGGAACAAATATAGTTGTAATACTTCTGTGCTCCTACAAGATCTGGGCAACATTTCAAATTTTTCACATTTCACAAATACTGTGAGCAGGTGTCAGTGATAAATACACGTTATAATGTTTAATAGTTCAAATATGTTAAATTTCAAAAGCTGAAAAATGAACTTTGGATTCACAAACACTGATGAAGACAAATGATATATCAGATGTCCACACCTTCTGTCACACTCGGCCTTCATTTTTCTTTCAATGTGCATGTAATCAGAGAGTCGTTACCTTTTAGGATTTCACAGCACCACTCACATTACACACTCCCTTCTTCCATTCATATTAATGCTATAATAATTCAGTGAAAATACAATCTTTAATCTTTTGAAACCTGAATTGACATCAGTTTTCTTGTGCTGCATTCAGATTTGATTTATTTCTTAAAAATGGAAGAAACAAGGCCATGACCTACTTGAAAAGAAATGTCTCACAAATTGCAAGAAATAAGCAAAATGTGACAAGAAAATTACCTAAAAATTAGTTTGAAAAAAGAGGAGGTGGGATTATTAGAAAATGATCTAAAAGTCAGGAAAAATGTCCAGAAAAGTATTTAAATCATTCTAATAATTTCATATTTAAGATTATGTTTCAGGAAAAAAATAGACATATTTAAAATAAATACATCTGATAAATACTTCTTGATTTTATGGTTTGGTTTGGTTTTCACTCTTTTTTAAAAATATTTATTTGCTTGTTGCAAAAAAATTTGAAGATGGTCAGTTATCAGTCGTACGTTTAGATAGATTACAAAGTTAATGTTTTTCGTTACATAATTCTATTTTGCCTAATGATATCCCAGATAATTGGATACCTAATACCTAGTTCATGTTTCCTCCAAACAAATGTAAAAAAACAAAAAAACAAAAAACAATTCAGATTATCGCTGCATCTGAAACCACATTCTGTGCACTACATGCCCAATATGTGTATTGCAGTTCAATGTACTTTGTGTATGTAAAAAGTAAAAGTATATCTAATCTTTTTGGACTTTCTGTGCTTTATGCCGCTTCATGCATAATGTCTAGCGTTTGCAATAGTAGCAAACCTAACAGTTAATGAGCCAAAAGATACTTCCAATGACTTCCAGTCAGATCTGTCCTCGCAAAAAATGGAAAACTTGAGTGCAAAAGAGAAAAAACAAAACACATCTGTTCAGCTGACTCAGATGTTGTAGTCCAAACCAGAAACAGCCAGTGACTCCACCATTATGATAAAAAATACCTTCGTTATCATCTCAGATATTGCATTAGCACCTGTAATGAATCTGGCCATGTTGAAATGTGTTCATGCAGAAGGCCAAATGTTTTTTAGCAAGGAAAATATTTGCAGCAACAAACGTCATGGAAAAAAATGCAGCCTAAATATTTGGTCTCAAACTTTTCTCCATGTGCAGAGGCAATCAGTGTCAGCATTTGACTTCTGGGGGAAAATATGACCCTTATCAAATCCCCACATTAAACATACAATCCTAAAAAAGAAGACAAAATATTGAGTCTATTATTTTTTTGTCAAGGTCTCTCTGGCACGAGCAGATCATGAGACAATAGATGGGTGTCCATTAACCCCTAAAATGCACAAATTGAAATTGCAAAATTAAAATATGCCTAATGGAAACATGCTAGTTTAAAAAAACACCAACTCCCATTTATTGCTCACTTTATCGTTTTGAGTCTTTTTGTTGTTGTTTATGAATCTGTGTAGTTGTTTTGCGTCTTTTCAAAGTTGTTCTGTGTCTCTTTGTGGGGTTATTTGCCTCATTTTGTCATCTTTTGTGTTTCTCTTTGTGTCTCTTTTGAATATATGTGTATTTGTTTACATCTTATTGTAGTCATTTTGTATCTCTTTGTGGTTGTTTTGCCCCTTTTTATAGTTTCTAGTGTGTCTCTTTGTAGGTGTTTACATGTCTTTGTACAAGTGTTGTGTCTCTTTGTGATTGTTTTGTCCCTTTTTTGTAGTCTTGGTTGTCTCTTGTGGCAATTTGGAGTCTGTGTAGTTGTTTACACCTCTTTGTGGTAATTTTGTGTCTCATTTTATATCTCCCTGTGGTTATTGTACCCATTTTTTCTGGCTGTTTTGTGTCTCTTTGCAATTTTTTGCATCTCTTTGTGATCTTTTTGTGACTCTTGATCATCATTCTGAGTCTCTTCCTCGACGTGTTGGGTTAATTTGAGTGACATTTTGCAGATAATAGCCAACGTTGGCCCCCTGCCACTTTGGGGCCCTGATCCTGTGCCCAGTGGGCCTGTTCAGTAATCCACTCATTCCAGGAGTTGCTAAGCACATGATCAGTGTCATGATGACAGCTCAGTTTCAAACAGAATCTTGAAAATATTGAGCGTAATCACATCTAATCCAATTTTTGTAAAAGCACTTAGTGAGTTTTGTTGGTGCGATGTTTAATAGTTCCTGTGCGCCAGCTGTCAGTCTGCAGTTCTCTGTGAAGTTCACGCCAGTCTGAAGTAGGTCAAGCGCTGGTTTATTCTCCTTTTCAACGCAGGTGAGCCAAACCAGTCTGGGTTCCTGTTAAATGAACAATGTGTTGGCATTGGAAAGTCTGCAAAGTGGGAGATTAAATGCTGCAGACTATAGCTGAGGGCTGATTGGAGATCAGTGCGGTAGATGAGGTCACCACGCAGCAGAGTGGTGACGTTTATCATCCAAACGTGCTCAATTCTGCTTTTTAAAAGCAGATTATAACTTAAAGAAATGTCTATGAATATGTTTATGGTTGCTGTTTTGAGGACCAAACCAACCCAAAATGTTATTCCCATGAACTGGAAGTGAGATGTGACATTTAGCAGACATAATCTTGGTGTAATTACATCTGTACACCATTACCACATTTTCCTGCCAGACACGATCTTTTCCCTTTGAACTCAGGTCCATCTTGGTGCTCTGGTGTTCAGCACTGGAAATAGAGTGTGAAAAAAAAATGTATTGGAGAGCAAACTGATCACCCTCCCTGAATCCAGCCAACGAGAAACCATTAGAGCAGGAAATGACCAGAACAGCAAATGTTTGCTATTTTTATTAAAAAATCTGGAAACCAAATGAAGCTAATATTGAGCAATGAATGAACTGACTGTTTGGACTTTCGAGTTGTAAAAGATCAGGACACAGAGCTCCACATTTACTGGTTTCTATTGCAAAAGCCCTGAAAACCCATTAGATATTTATATGACGAGTCTGTCAGATGCAAAATCCCTGCGGCCATATTGTCACTTGTTTCGCCATATGTGACTGTGTTGACGACCTTTGAGGCCTAACTGGAAGTTAAAGATCATAACAGATGTGTCCTCCACTATTACAGTCACCATTATTATGCAGTTAAGTGTTCACGAACGCCCCTCTCCAAACAGTGATTATCTAATCTTGACTTCGAAACTGTCACCGACTGTGGTAGATCTGTCCAGCTTTGCATTTTTCCATATATTGAAAGAGGCGCACATGCAGCTGTAGTAAGAGCAATACTCTGAATTTAAAGAGTTCACAGGGTTGAGGTGAGGAATGAACTGAATGCGTTTATATAAACGTAGTATGTCCAACTAACTACCTGTAGTGGTGACTAAGCAGCAGCCCCAGAGGCTGAAAAAAATGAAGTCAACACGAAAGTACAAAAAACTGCGGTTCCTCTAAAGGCTGCTTGAGGCTGGCTCCAAACCAAAGTTAATCTCCATAGACACCAGCATAAACACTGATCAAATTGTCTTGATTTCTTTCAAAAACATGGGAGGGCGATGTGCAATTTAACAAGAAATGGCATACAAAATAACAAGAAATTAGTACAATGTTACAAGAAAATTACCTGAAAATAAGCATAAATAAATAAATAATTAAGAAAAACAAAGAAAAAGGAAAGAAAAAAGGAAAAAATAAAGAAAGATAAAGTGCTAAAAAATAAATAAATATAGGGCAATTTTTTCTGTAAAATAATTTTAAATATAATTTAGAGAATTATGAATATAGCTTTCTGACACTGAGGGTAGTTCTCATCACCCCGAGTGATCCATTTTATGATAAGTTCGGTTTAAATACGTTATTAAATTATACAAAAAGGGGATTTTCCGCCATGACTGACAGCTGTGACAGCCAGTCGGTGCACTCATACTGACAGATGTTTTGGCGGGAAGTCCCCCACCACCGATATCACTACTGCACTGACTCTGGCTCTCAATGACAAAAACTGTGCAAGATGGCAGCGCACGTATCCCGGATATTTTAGCTTCACTTAAGCATAGCAGGGGTACCTGATGACACCTGATGTGTAGCCTACTGTACCTTTTCATGAGGACTTATTTACGGATCAACCTATTGTGCTTCGGGACGGTTCACAGTGTTCACACTAATCAAACATAACTGGACTTTGGGTTCATGTGTACTCGGATTCAGGCTCAGGTCACTGATGTGAAAGCCCCCTATGATCTGTCTGACCAGGAATTTCCAGTCCTTTGTAATCACGAGAAAATTTACGAGCCTCGGCCGCAGCATTGCAATGTATTTCTCAACTATGGCTGCCTTTACCCTCGACCTCTCCTCCCCACAGGCTTCTGAAATGCTTGAACCCATGAATCATGGATCCCAATGGAGAGAAGGAGAGAAGAAAAGGAGCAGAGAGGTGAAAGCAGCAATGAAAGACAAGAAACTACATGGAGGGTTGATCCAAAGGGTGTGAAGCTGAAGATCTGGAAGTTTCATGGATGTTAGTACACTCAGATGGCTATTTGCATATTGGCTGCACTTTGTATTCTGTCTCTAAACAACCCACATGAGATCTGCAATATCGCAATTTCACATCATGTTTTTGCCGGAATTAGTCTGGGTGGGTCCCCATTTATAAATCATTACACAGTGATATTTTCAGGCTTCACAGGTTGGGAGGTGCAGCATGTCCTGAAGTGGTGATTGTGTTGAATTATTGGAAGTCTCACTGGCAAATTTTGTTTGTGGCGTGGAGCAAAATGCAGAAGACTGCAGGCAACAGGAACTCAAGTAGTCATGCTTTATTTAAGGTTGGAGCTGGGAAAACTCAAACTGATGATTACATAACCAAACCAAGAAGCCAACAAAGACTGAAAAGAAAATCAAGACATAAATCCAAAGTAGTGTGATGAAGGGATGAGGTGCAGGTGGAGAAAAAGGGAAGAGAAGCCCAGGAGAGGGGAATGAGGTGATAAGGCAGAGGAAAGGACAGACGAGGCTGATGCAGGGCAGGTGTGTGGCTGGATAAACGAGGGAAAGGCAGCACAGGAACGCAGGAGGGGGAGAACACAGTGAAAAGAAAACCCAAGTACTAAGAAAACACAGTTTCCTTAATAATAAACCAACCGAGAGAAAACAAAGACAGACTAACTAATAAAGCCACCTTAAATGAGTATTTTGCAGATACTCAGTCCAGTCTTCCCAAAAAGTCTACAAGTCAAAAATCAGATATATTCCCCCTCAAATGAGCATCGTTTTATACACACGATGCAAAGACAGAAAAATGTAGAGGCTAACTTTACCTCTGTCAAAAATCCTACTGGAGATCACATCATCACTAGGATTTCCATTACAAATTTTCACAAAAATTAAGTGATTTTTTTCGAAATGTCGGTAAAACACAATTGCGAGATGACTGCGTTTCCATTAAGTGAGGAAACATGGCGATCGATGTTCAAAACATCAGCAGGTTTATTTATATTGCAGCCACCGCACTAACCGTCATTATTTCCAATTGAAGGCAACATACAAGCCTTAATAGAAAGGCAAGCCCCTTATACGTGGGAGCGGCCACATCTGAGGGATTTCTAGGAAGTGATTGTCCACGATTTCACTGAGAAATTGTGGATTCAAAACTTTCGGATGATCCGCTAAACTTTTGAAGAGTTATGCAACGCTTTAACGCCTCTTGTAGCACCTGCTGCATCATGAGGAAGCCACTTCCCACCGACACTCTTTGTTGTACATCATGTGACCTATAAAAGCAAAAAAAAAGTGTTTCCATTACAGCTCTGAATTTTTTCGAATTACCTAAAATACCACCTCATGTTGGCGTGAAAACTATTTTGCGATAAATGTAAATGATAAATGATAGTTTTTTTTCTAAATTGCTGAGTTTCCATTAGGTTTGGGGGTAAATGGAAACCCATCTACAAATACACAATAACCACAAGTCTGCACCTCAGAGTGTTTAAAAAAAATCTCTGTTTTAATGACCAAGCAGAGCTGACAAGCACTGTTTGAGTCTGGACATGAGACCAAAATGTAGTGGAAGATGCATGTTTTCAAAAACCTCTGTAGGCCGATACGTGTAAAGCTTTACAGCTCAAAAATGGGAATGGGGTGCTTGCACTTTCACCTCGAGGATATGACATAAAAAATGTTTTGACTGACATCCGTGTGTTGTGATCGGAGAGGACACTGGTGTCATCCAGTCATGGAAGGAGTGGCTGGAGTCTGCTGGCTGACTTTCATGAGCGTCTATAAACAGCTCATGAGAGATTTGAAGGGTAGCAGCTAAAGATGCGTCACATGGGGACACAGACGGAGGAGTGTGTGTGACAGCGGTGACACTGATGGAAAATTAGACTGATTTGCCACCTTGTTTGTTTTGTCAGGTCAGGTCTCTCCTTCCTTTCACACAAGTCCAGCCTTGAATCCAGTCCGATTGATCCGTTTCTCGCCAGTCGTAAATTAACTCCACCAGCAGGTCTGCCAATACGGATCTGACGTCACGGAGTAAACAAGATTAATCATGAATAGGTCATTAGTGTCTTTCTGCGACCTCAGGGGGCTTAAAAGAAAACGATTTATCGTGGAGTTGGTGGCAGTGAGCTATCTATGGTATGAATTAGCGAGTCTCTGTATGTTGGTTTCTACTTACATGTGGATTACATGGTTTGTTTGCTCCTGTAAAGGTCAGCATGGGAAAAGAGCTATTAATGGAATAATGCTTAAAATTTGAAGCCTATCTTAAGCTTTAATCTCAGGGTGTTTTCCACTAACATGATTTTTAAGGATCTCCCTCTGAAGGTCAGTGTCCACAGAGAGCAGGAGTGAAACGCGGTGAGACGGATCGAAGAGGAGACTGAGCAATACGTTATGAAACAACATGAGTCAACCGCTGTTCTGAGGCCAAACTTCTTCCCTCAGCGGGACGGAGACGAGGCGCGCAGCCACATTAGTCTGCGCTCGCTGCTGAACGAGGCATCAGTGTAAACACTACAGAAACAAAATTCATACAGCGAGCTTTTAGAGATTTTGGTCGCCCCCCAATATTTTTTTGTTCCATATTTGGAGCTTGTGCTGCCCTGCTGAGCATCACAGCACCATGGAGGCGTCATGTGTTTATGTGACACGATGAGAAGTCACTGAAAGTTATGTGCAAAGTCCAAATGTATACTTTCGCCGCTCTGTGCAGCAAATGATGTGAGATATGTCACACAAGACTGTTATTATTCGGGAAAGTACGCCAATGCATGAGTTTTGCATAAGACGGCTGTTATCTGATGTACTATAAACAGTGCTGAATGTATTTTTAGTGTACGGAAGATGGGATAACTGTGACATTGTGATGATGGTATTTTGAGTTTGTTATATTTGAATTGTAAATAGATTAGGAGTTGTGTCATTGAATATTTATGAGAAACATTCAGCACCAATTAAATTTCAGGCTTGGTCTTAGCCTCAAAATACCATGCACGTGTTGTTCACTGTCTAATATCGTCCGAGTCTTGACTTTCTTGACTAGTTGTGTCCCTCTGCTGACTCTCTGATGAACCATACTGAAGTGTCAATGAGTGAAATAGGCTAAACTATAATGGATTAAATAGTCAAAAACACCCAGCTGTACTGTATTACTTGACAGTGGTTTTATCAGCGTGTAGAGTTATGAGGCGTAAAAGACGCAACAGGCTGAGACTTCGCAGTGCCTAACACAGTCCTGTGGATTTTAATCTACAAAGTATAAATAGCAGGACATCACACTGTATGTCAAAACCAGATATAAATACTCATGAGCAGGCTCGGCCAAGATAGAAAAACACCTAGAGAAACAGATCTGCAGCTTTTCCAGTGTGTAAGATTTAGGGGATGTGATTGACATGAATTAAATATAAAATTCACAATTAAGTTTTTGTCAGTGTATAATCCCCTGAGACTAAGAATCATTGTGTTTTTGTTAGGTTACAATGACCTTTTTATATCCGCGATCATGTTGCACCACCATGTTTACACAATGGCCCAGAACAGAAAAATAAAACGCAGGACCTTTCGAGTTTTACATCAAAGTGAAGGCCACCATAGATTGCATTAACTTCATGCTTGATAAGGGAGGAGTTTTAGTGGTTAGAGACCACTAAATCCTGCATGCTGGTCCTCTATGAATTGCTGTCATAATGTTTGTGACAATAATTATCTCAAGTGTTACATGTTTGACTTTCTGTCACAAAAACCAAATACACGAGGAGGGCAGGGCAATAACGAGGTGACAGCAGGTTGATGAGGAGCAGGTGAGACTAATCAGGGTGGAGCAAGGCAAGAAAACACACAAAGGCAGGCAGTAAACCAGACACAAAGGAGGAGCAAACCTATAAAATAAAACAGGAAACAGACTAAACATGAATGACATAAAATACGGAAAAACACCAACAGAAAACCCTAAAACAAAGTCCTTAAGATAACCGTCTGCAAACAAAAATTTGACCGTGACAGAATGAGGGAAATGTAGCTGTACATGAGCTGTACATTTCTGCAAACTAAGGATGTGTTACATTTCTAAATTTTATACATTACTCCTAAAGTAATGTAGTATTTTCATCCAGGTTTCAATTTGTCAACCACGGTGCTGTTGAAACGTAAATTTTCCACATATTTCCTTCATAATAACGTACAAATGTAACATATTTGTGGTTTGCAGAAATGTACAAGCCAACATTTTTTGGGGGGGTTTAGGTTGCTTCAATACTTCTATTCTTATTGGGTTTTTAAGGTCACGCTACGGCTTTGGCTAAGTAGTCAAGTGAGCTCCAGTTTTGGGAGTGAAATATCCATTTATCACAGCTTACACCTGATAGCTCACTGTTCCCACATTCCAGTAGCCACACTGGTTTGGAGCGTGCTTTTTTTGGCCGAGGTGCTCCTCTGTAATGAGCAGAGCTGCAGTGTCTGCCTCCGTCCTGTCAGAGTATCTCACCAAGTTAAAAATGGTTCATGTAAGGTTATACAGTGTCGGGAGGGGAGGACGGCCTTGTCATTGAAGTATTAGCAGTCGATAGAAATTCATAGACTTTGATGATCTGCTTTGAATTTCGAACCTCTCAGCTCATTCATCTGAAATGTGGTATTCTCTGCGAGCCCATTCATGCTGTATGTGGTCAGAGTGGAGGGGTGCTGTTAGAGGAGGAAAACCATGAATAAATAAGGAGAGCTGGACAGAGCGACTGGAAAATGTCAGGGATTACACCGAAGATATTTATTGTGTCAAAGCTACTGGGACGTGTTGTCAGAGAGGCACAAAGTTCTGGCAACAGATCTGTTAATATGGTCAACTCGGACACGCAGAGCAGTTATTAACAAGAGTGACAACTGAGGGGTTTACTTCATCCACAAGGCAAGTGGACCAGAGTCTCTGTATTTTCTTAAATATACAAAAATGGCATGAAGGCAAAAAGCAGCAACTCCGCAGAATTACCTGAAACCACACATGTATTAAAGTGTTGCTGCCGTCCTATTAGTGCAGGTATCATTTTAAACATTTCGACACCGGCAGAAATAAAAAGCTAACATAAGTAAATAAACAAACCACACTACAGTCGCATGATTTAACGTTGCCACCACCACGAGGCTGATGAAGTTCTGTTTTCTTATTTAGCCACTTGTTAGCAACTTTTTTTAAACCACATAAAAGCTTCAAAATTCACAAATGGGGTATATACTGACATATTTTATGTCCTAGAACAAAACGTGAAGTCTCTTCGGTTTGTTTTAACCACAGACTTAACGACAGGCATCTAAAGAAAATCTCATTCAAAAAACCCATTGGATTTGAGATTAGGAAAGCAGAAAATGGGTTTTAGGCCTCATTCCTGCAGCACTCTGTTTACTGAGCCTTCACTCTGTTAAACAGCCTCATTCTGCATTAAAAAAGCACACCGAAAAGCCAAAGAGCTAACAGAACAATGGCCACATGCCTGAAAGAAGAAAACACAGAATTTGTAAAACAAAACAACTACAAAAAGATGAATCAGATGAATAATTCACATGGTAATAATCTACTCAAAATTCATCCAAATCTCTCCCTTTAAAACAAACTTCCTGTAGTTATTGCATTCACTACTTGAATTAATTGTACAGTTTATTACTTCTGTACTGTTACTGTTATGCATTGACTATATTATAAAATATCCATAAATTATGTCAGTTAGCCAGTGGTCATCAGTTTACTCAATTATGGAAAAGTGTTTTTTTGGCCAAGCACCTATTTCCTTAGAGAGGCAATTTGGAGCTCTGCCACTTCACGTTTCTCGATATTTCATGAATATGGATGTAAATCAAATCTGTCCGTGTGTGTCAGCGCTGTGACGGACTGGCAGTCTGCCCCGGCTCTGGCTCTGTCTTGGGCCTTTAATTTAATACCTCAGAAAGTTTTCTTGCCTTTACACAGCTAAAGTGTCAACAACAACTCTGGCCAGTTTTGTCAGGGAGAAAACATACAGCTGGCCAAATAACACCACTGGCACCTTCATGTGCTGGTACAAAAGTTTGTGTCCTTAACTCAAAGCAGAAAAACAACCGCAGGCTATTTAGGCATGGCAGCAAATTTCAAAGAATTCAGTTTTTTGTATCTTGTTGCTAGTTCTCCTTTCTTGTGTGTGAAATAAGGCAACCAAAGCTTCCTCATGTGCTCTTGAGAAATACAACAACTGCAGTTGCTTACATGGTTTCCTCTTCGATGGAAATGGGTAGTGTGATGGATTTCGTTTGTTAGATTCCTCTCTGCACTTAACAGCTATTGGACTGCAGTCAAGATGAATCAAACGCAGTTGTGGAGAGAAAAAAAAGCTTCATCTGCACTTTTGAGCCAATTCATCTGTGGAACCGATAACCACTCTCTGAAAGAAATATGCATTGATTAAAATGGCCCGGTGATGAAAATGGCCTACTATGGCAACACTAAATACTTGTATAAATAGCATGTGGTGTTGTCAGGAGTATTATGTGACAAGATAATGAAAATTATAGCCCCGTCGTCCTCCTTCTCTTCTTACCTCGTCCACCTATATTCTCACAGAGGGAATTCTGACAAGATTCGAGTTACAGTAAAATATTTGCTCCCACAGAGAGAGTAGACAATCAATACCATCTATTTAAGTCACTCTCTGCCTTCATTTAGCCTCATTTATTTGTGCTCATTTCCCTAAATATTGATGAAAACGGGGATGGTGAATCATTAAGATCTGCAGCTGTGATAGCGCTCTGTGTTTTGACGGTTTTGACACACAACATACCTTGCTAAAAAATCCCAAGTGTCATTACTGTATTTTGTCCTGCTTCAGATACGTCCTCAGACGAATATTGTTTAAAAAAACATTGCTTTTCATCTCCAGTTGGATTTGCTCTCATCTGGCATTCACGAGTGTGATTCATTCTTCAGAGGAAATTAAGGGAGCGTAACACTTCCAGTGTGCTTCCCTGCTGAGTTGGGGTTTTTTTTTCACACCATTGCCATTTAGGACACTGAATTCTTTATATTTGGGCTGATCCCTGAAGTTCAGAGTTCAAAGATGTGATGGGATTTACTGAAATGTTTCAGGACTGATTTTCAGTAAAACTGTGAGGGGAAACTCGTAAGCCTTAATCTTATTACAGAGGAAATTCTCCTTTCAAGTGACAAAAACTAGTATTTTTACACTAACAATAGATCACACGTGGAAGTGAAAGAAGTTGCATCTTTTTTAGCAACAATTCTAAAATCTAGTGAACATGTTAAAGCATTTAGCAGTTAGAGAATCAATATTTCCCTTTAGGAGTTGGTGGAGACCAAAATCAGAGCCGAAGGAAAGTGAATAATCGTTTCTTAAGATAACAAGCATAACTCAAACTGAATCCTAATATTGCTCCATTTCATGTCTGGATATGTAAATAATGATAGGGGTGCGTGGCTCAATATCACTATTTTATGTCCAAAGCCAGTCTGTTCTCATTCCCAGTTTGTCAGATGTTGTCATTTTATCACGGCCCTCAGCATGTGATGTCTGTGTCAAAAGCATAGTTAAGCATCTTTATGAAACGCTCAGGGCTTTCAACAAACCCCAATGTAAACTCATCCATGACAATATTTCACGCTGAGAGCAACTGACGCCAACAGTGAGAAAGTCCACTTAAACCGGCAGAGAGGGGAGGTGGACGAGTCAAACAAAACCAGCCTTTCATTCACAGTCCCTTAAGGAACCAAAAGCCGATGTTAGCTATGTATGGTTGTCGCGCACTGACATACATGACATATTTACATCACGTTATGTTGCATAACAAAAATACTTATTTAATCCAAAATGTGCTCCTTTTCTAAACCTAACCAAGTAGTTTTGTAACCTAAACTTGATTGTGACAGTTTGTGACAACATTAGCCACATGTTACAATGTGTTTCAGCTATGAGATGACAGTTCGTTGGTATTTGATGACCTTGCATGAAAATGGACTGAAAACTAATACCAATATTGATACTGCAAACTTAAGTATCTGCAGATACAGATACAATTCAGATAGTGTCTCTTTCCCTCTCTTAAACAGCTAAGCTGTTACTAATATATTTGTACGCATGCACTTTGCCTGCACGCAGCACTCAACATGGAGCTGGCTGAGCTGGCGGCTGGCAACAAGCAATGGTACTAACAGCGTGAACAGTGTTAACAGTGGCAACAGTGCTGGCAGAGTTAAGAGCTAACAGTGTAAATCTGGGGACAACCTGGGGGTGGCCGTTTTGCTGCCATGATGACGTTGCGTGTTGGGACCATAGAAAGTACATGAGAGCTCCCCAAAAAGTAACTTTTCAGTCTTGATCGCCCCCTGGTGTCTCTCTGCAGTATAAGTCATAAAAGCCCGTCCTCCATGTTAGTAAATGGGACTTAGGGCAAACTAAAAACTCAAAGTACACACCAAACACATTTTTCCCAAAGATGGTTTCTGACACTGAAGGTAGTTCTCATCACCCTGATGTTTGTTCAAGTGTTTTTCTGATCATCTCGGTTTAAAATAATTATTAAACTATACAAAAAGGGGATTTTCCACAATGACTGATAGCTGTGACAGCCAACCCATGCACTCACACTCAATGGAGCTGCTCACCATTGGTCGGACGGGTGTTTTGGCGGGAACTCCCCCAATGTGAAAATCGTGTGCAGACTCCGGCTCCGAATGACTCTACCGCAACATGGTTGTATCTCAGATATTTTAACCTTACTTAAACATAGCGAGCGTATGTGGGGGCATGTTGTTCATCTTTATATACAGTCTATGGCTGCAAAATGAGCACAGTACATAGTGCCGGCTATCGGCTAGCAAGTGGGATACGCACACAAGGACTCGCATAACATGTGAAAACCGTCTACCACACAAAGAGCAGAGAAACTCTGGTTGCAATTAACAAAGGTAGTGGGACTTCATTTTCTGCCCCGGACGCCAATAAGCTTCTCCGCTGTATCTTTACATGCCACATTGCTGTTTGCTGTTATATTAATGCTGAGTGTTGCTTACAGAACCCTAATTTCTAATCAATACTAACAAATTAGTGTGTGATGAATAACTGTCTGTCTAAATTAAATCATCAAGTGAAACAACATCATTAAAAAATAGATTGATGGAACTTTGGATAACCAAAGATGATGTTGTTTGATTGATTTGTTTTTATTTGATTTGAGATGATGTTTTTGTCTTGTCTTTGCTCTCTGGGGTCCCGTATATGTTGTCACAACATTGTTCCCTTCATGTCTTACTAATAAGTTATGGGCATATCTTTGTGTGTGTGTGCGTGTGTGTGTGTGTGTGTGTTCATTTAAAAAAAACACACTGACTGTGATCTTTGATGATGTCACCATTGATGCTGATGTTTGTTTAGCCAGATGCGGGCCTTCATCAACGCATGTTGGTCGTTTACTCTTTGTCTAACTTGCAGACACACATCCACACAAATATAAGAAGTCACTACTAAAGACATGTTGTCCATATGTGAGCTTCACTGTTTGTAATGGGGCGAACTGAGGGCTCAAAGCTGCTGCTGGTTATCATGACGCAGCGTGATGATGGCGGGCTGTTCTGAATCTCTACAGCGGTCATATTTTCATGGTCAAATCCGTCTGGAGGAGGACTAATTATCTGAAATACTGAAACAATCTTTGTCAAACATAATTCTCTTGAAAAATTAAAAGCAAGGCTGAAATAAATAACATCTGTATCTAATTTGTGACTTTGAAATATGAATAATCCATCTGATGAAAAACAGATTGAAACAAAATTAAAATATTGTTTCCTGTCCTAAACTGAATTGTAGATTTATCAGTGAGGTCTCTATTATGCTTGCAGATGCAATATTTCCAAATACACTTAATGTTCATGTTAAGAGGGTCAGAAGTAGAGTTGCAACCCGTCTGTCACACATCTGTCCGATCAGTTGTCTTGTTTGTTCTCCGGCCTTGCACAACTTCAGCTTGTTAACTTCTCGTCTTGCTGAGTTGTGATACACAAATATAAGTTGGCGCTAAGTCATGCATTTGTTGCAATACAATAAACTGGAGCGATTAGTTTGTTAAATAGATTTCAGATGCTGTTTGACTGATGCAGGATCTGTGATGACCTCAACACAGCAGTTATGCAAGGTCATCTGAGCAGTCTCAAGAACAGCAGCACGGCCCCCTGAGAAAAGTTTGTGTCTGCTGTCTAGTGTCAAATGGGTCCGACTGCTGCAAAACTGGCAACCTGAGCAGCTGAGTGAAATTGGTGACATCATTATAACCTCAGTGCCTGACAGCGCAGTAAAATGCTGACTCACACTGTGTGATTGGAGGGACTGATGGCTTTACTCCTTGTGCAGAAATACAAGACAGAAGTTGCATTAATAAAGCAAGATTGCAGTTAGGGCTGCAAGCACTGTATTACATACATCTTTGCTGCAAAAGCCTTTGTGTATCAACTATTTTAGTGTAAATCTTTGGACAATAATGCAGCAAATGTGCAGTACCAAAAGCAGCTATTTAAAAAAGTAAAAAGTCAAAATAAACAACTAAAACCGATTACAAAACAGAAAGAGGAAAGTACAAATGCACAACTAGAGTTGCAGTCTTGGGGAATCTGTCCTCTCTGAGGGATGATTGCGAAGCCACAAGTTGTGTGATAAAACTCCATCCTCTGCCAAGGCCCTAAAACATGTTATAAATCAAACTGGAGATGCTGGAGGATTTTACTTCCAGATACTGAGTCATAGACAAACATTATTCCCTCTTGATCTGCTGCTTTATTCCTGCCCAAATAACAAAACAACAGTTATGAACTTGTACTTTTACCTCCCCTTTAAAGAAAGTAACTAAAAAAATATGCTAAATATGTTCACTTAAATTGGTTGGTTGAGCATTATTGGTTGTTTCTACATATTGCTATTAGTATTGCTGTAATTCATCACTACACTGCAGTCATCTGTCACTGCCTTTCAATCGAACCAAAACAAAGTGAGCCGTGATCAAAGCGCAGGATTAAACACGTTTTAAATGGTGGCGTGATGGATTATAATGTTCCTGACAGCTGTATGCCATAATTACTACTGAGGCACTGTCATGTATGATACGCTGCTCTGCTGGCTATCCACAGTAACTTATGATCAAGTACAGTTTTATATAATAGTGGGAATCACATTTGATTGGATTAATGTATGCAGTGGCCGGCTTTGAAATGTGTCATCAAAAAATTACTAACATTTTACAGGAAGAGGAAAAAAAATGGACTTTTGTTTGAAAGTTGTCAAAATGATTTGACAAGCTTTACCAGCTTTAGATGGTTATGCTGGTTGACCAGCTTGTTTGACCAGCTAAAGGTCTGTTTTTTGCTTAATTTTTTGATGGTTTAGTCATACCAGCTTGTGATGGTCACTCTTGCTGGTTTATCCATTGAAGCGCCTGTAAAACTGATGCCATATCAATGTCCTTGAGTATGGAGAAATAACAGTGTCATGAGGGGGAAGTATGAAAAGCAAAGGACATAAATCAGTTAAGTCAGTTAAAGTCAGTTAAGTAAAGATAAATGTGCACAGCCGGAAGTGCTGGTCACACCACCAGCTGGTGGCCTACCCAGCTAAACCATCAAAGACCAGCCACATCTGGGTTAGGACCACCTAAGACCATCTTCAACCAGCTAAAACCAACTAAAACCAGCTACCAGTACAAGCTGGTTAGCTGGTTTCTCATGTGTGTCTTTAATGTTTCATGTTTAACTCTTTGGGCAAACTGTACACTAAAATAAAAATAATTATCAAATTAAGAATATCGGGGTTTCTAACTAACCTCCAGTGGATGCCATTAATTGATTTTTAGGTCACTTGAGGACACACAGAACCCAGTCTGACGTCACCGTGTGAAGTTTACGTCAGCTCCATGTTATGTTCAAACTCCTTGAAGCTCTGATTTGTGTTTAAAATAAATGTTTGTTTTTCAGCCTACCTGATTAGTAGATGACGTACAGATCTTTTTTTACTTGCCACAGCGGAAAATGCACAGCTGAAACCAATAACATTAATGAGGGCTCTGCTCTGCTGGAGCATGAAATGCAAACACACCTGTGCTGGACGAATCTGAATGACTGCTGTGCCATTCAGCTTCAGTTTTAATCCACATTATAGCTCCTTGTCCTTTTTTCCAGTCATCCATGATATATGTATGCAACCAACGCATGCTGAATTCTGCACTTTGCACATAGACAAGGCACCTTGTACCATGCACTTTATACCATGCAGTGTACATTGCTGCTGTTACTGCATGTTTGTCCTCTGTATGAATTGTTTTGCTTTATTTTGTGTCTTTCTTTATTTTCTTTTTATTGTCTGTTACCTGCAAAGGGACTACGGGTGTAAATTTGCAGTCCTGCTAACATCGGCATATTTACATTTGTATTTTATAGATGTTCTTTGATATGCTATTTCCCTTTTTAAAAATAAATAAATTAGTAAATATTTTTTCCCCATTTCTGGAACATTTTATGGTGAAAATTGGGAGATTTATTATAAAGAATTTTATTTCACTCTGCTAAACAACAATAAAACTAAAATCACATTATATTATGCAAATAAAATATATCAGTTTCATTAATACTGAATATTTTCAGGTTTCCCAGTGACACTTAAGCTTCTTTTATCCCTATAGTTTACATTCATGCCTGCAGTGTTGTCAAGGGCCGGCTGACAAAGATTACTCTGGACTGCAGGAATTGAATGATTGTGCGCGGCTGTGCAGCTTCCAGCTTTAAAACCCACCAACCCCAGTCAGAAAGTTACTGTACCAGATCCTCCAAATCCCACAGCCCTAGAAGACTGATGTGCTCCTAATTTGGGCTCTTACTTCAATGCGTGCTTTGAAATCCTTTGTTTGAGTCCCTCGAGTCTGCGATTAATCCGTCTGGTGTTGATAGCTGTGAGCAACAGCCGGCTCAGACCCTGTCAGGTGGGATCACTGGTTCACTAAGTGCCTGGAGGTTCGGCAGAGCAGTAGACATCAGATTTATCCATCAGTGGCTGGAGGCAGACTGAGACACTGTCCGCGGTCATAAATTACCAAGAATGAGACTCTCGAGATCATTACTGTGACATGAATGCACAGCAGAGATGGAGGAGAGAGAAAAACCGTATACACTGTCTACAGTCAAGACTGAGCAGAAAACAGACTTGGGGTTGTGCTGCATGAAAATTTACAATAGCTCATCCTCTCAGAGGTGTTTTAACTTCACTGCAGAATAGAGGGTCCACTCTGCAGCTCTTCAATACACAAAAATGCACAAAAATGTCCCTCTTTTGAATAAAATATATGTTTTGTGTGCAAGAGTCTCCTGCAGTATTCTTGGACACACATAGTAATGCAGAAATTTGAATTATAATGCATTTTGCAACATATTTATCAGCTTTTGAGGACATGAAAGTATATGAGAGTCTGAGCAGAAAGATGAGGCAGATTATTCTTTATGGTTATGTGCAGCATTTACCAATTTAATCTTTGCACTCCCTCAAGCTGAGGGATTCACACTTCATCTAAGAGCAATAAAGGATGGAGGACCTGCTGCAGAAGCCACACAGATAATAAGATTGATGACACCTTGTCCACATTACGGTGGATATAGACTTGGGAAGTGGAGGAAATCAAATCAAGAGCCACACTATGAAAATTATGGACACAAGGGATGACAGCTTCAAGATATTGTGCTCTCAAGTTAGATATTTACCCACAGAAAAAAAAGGATTTTTAAAGTTACTGCTGGAGAAAATAACAATGTGCCATCTGCAGATTTTTGCTATCAGTTTAATCCTTTCACACCTGGATTGACATCAGTTTACTTCTGCTGCGTTCATGAGGACTTAAACCTCTGAAACCTGAGATATCACATTTTTAACACTCCTTTTTTGTTGGCTTGTTTTTTGTTTGTTTTTACTTTGTGCTTATTTTCAGGTAATTTTCTAATAACTTTTTACTAATTTCTTGATATTTTTTCAGATATCAGGCAAGTCATCAGTAACTAAAAGCTCAACAACAGTAGTTCTTGAAAAGGTGCCCTTTTGGCCTTAAGGTGGCAACCATGAACTGCAACACGTTTGTGCCCGGCTGGAGACCCTGATCTCGTGTCTCTCTACCATAATTTTATGTAATTTCTCCATTTTACACTCTCTAATGAATTAATTAAATTAAATCATTGTTTTTTACTTGTTTGTGCTCCTTTTGTTTCCGCTTGTTGTGTTTTGTACACGCATGACTGGAAGACGGCTGTAAATTAACCATGGGCCAGAACAGGAATTACACTAAAAAAAATACAAATAAAACTACATTTAAGGAAGGAATGGATAAAAAAAGTTGGAGAATGGAGAGATGAAAGACTGCTGGACGTGTTTTAGAAACCGCTAATATGTCTGGTGAATTTGTGGCCACTTGTTAAGTGCAGCTTCTGCATTATCAGTTATTCATTATTTTCCATTTGAAAGACATTTGTAAAAAAAAAACCAAAACAAAACAAAGAAATAAAACCTATTTCATACACTACATGGTTATATACAAGACACAGTTTAATTAACATTGTAAGTGATAAAAAACAAAAGTAAAAAGACCAGAAAAACAGCACATTAAACCTGAAGAAAATGGCAATTCCAGAAACACAGTATCTCTCTGGTCAAGACGGTTGCGGCTCTGCTTTTTAGATAATTACGTCACTGATGACATTTTTTTCCACGAAGTTGGATACAAAATCTGTGTCTTACATTTCTTGTTACAGTGTTTTGTTATTCAAAAATATTCCATTTGAGAAAACAATTGAATCTGCCCAAATTTACAGTAAAACATTAAAAAAATAAACATATAGCAAGACTTCATTCAAAAGCATATAAAAGAGATACAGAATATCACAGTGAAACTGCGACCACACCAGTCTACTCAGTAGGACAAAAGCAAAAAAAAATCATCGACCAGGATCGTTACGATCGGGACATAAAATGTGTTAATGACAAACACTAAATCACATTCAAACACATTTAATATCTGTACAAATGGGAGGAATTATGAACCATACAAGGAAAGCACTAATAAACCATTTTTTTTTTTTTTTACAAAAGCATCCAGTGATCCGTGTTGTGATCTATGGTATCTGGTCGATTTTACCTGAGAGGATCACGTTCTGCTGCTTTCCGTATATATATGGCTCATGGTTGCCCTCTGCAGGATAAAAAGGGGACATCTACTTTTGACAACTTGTTACCTCAAAATAGACATAAAGACTCTGATTCTTGACTGCTGTGACTTTAGAAAACCTTGTTACGTGTGAATTACACAGAAGAATTCGTGGACTAGACCGCTACTGGATGGACGAGTGCTGGAGCTGCCACTGGAGCAGCAGGCGGAGATGCTTTGCCTTTATATCCCAGTGACAGGATGTGTTTCTGCAGGTGTGTGATCCAGCGCTCTTGAACAGACAGAGGTCCATGAAACACTTCTTCACAGAACCTGAACAGCAGCACAGAGACCAGAGCGTGAGCATCACTGCAGGTACAACGTTTCTTATTGTTATTCAACCAAAGAGTCTGACAGAGGCGTGTGTGTGTATTTTGAATCTACTTGTCCCATTATATCTGACTAAATATTTAAACTCCATATCATTTAATGGAAATGTTATAAATCTGCATGTTCTGGGTTATACATTTATACCAAAATAGGTTATATATATTAAGATTCATTGGGAGAAACCAAACAATTCTATGTAGAAATAAGACATCCATATAGCTCCCATATAGCCAAAATGAAATGATTCATTGAATTATGACATTTTCCTGCAGATTGGCAGCTGAATCAAAATCCTTAAATATTTGAATTGTCGCCTATTCTGAATCACCCTTATTGAAAATACAAAGAAACTAACTGTGTCAGAAATGATTTTTAAGGTAATTTATGCTGTCTTAGATGGTGGCGATGTAAACGCTCCTCCTTGGTTTAATTCCAGAAAGCGACACACTGTATGTAATCCCTGTCTCTTTTTCCACTTATTTTCTGTCGTCTGTCTACTGACTTAAATATCTTGTAGGTCAGATCTGACTCTGATTAATATGAAGGACAATTCTTGATTTATTTGTATGCTTTTTTTTTGCTTATTTTTACAATTAAACCCTCTTGGTCTATTACTTTAAACCCTATTATTCACTGAACACAATGAGAATGTGATTCTTTACATAGGGATTCAACAATTTATCATCTGATCAGCAATATTGTCTGATATTCACCTGCCATCAGCCGACTTGCAAGATGACATTTACAGGTGGCAGTGGCTGATGTTTTTCTGTTGTGTAACATTAATTTAGGGCTCGCTGACATCCTTATCTTTACACTTTGCACTTCGATAGACTGACCTGCACTTGAGGGAGTAGACTTTGCCCACCAGTTTGACCAGTGGCGTTAGTGGAGGCTTTGGCAGCATTGCAGGGATGCTTCCTGACCGTGATGGCTGCTGGGAATTGGTGTCCTGGTTCTCTTCGCCTGCAGGCACTGCACGTTTTGGTGGATGAACCCCTGAAACCACAAAAATAGGTATTACAGTAAAATGCAAAAAAAAAAAACCCAACTAAATATTTTTAATTACAGTATATCTGTATCCGGCTATTTCCATCTCTCACCCCTCGGGGAGCGCACACCGGGGTCATGGTGGGCTGCGTTTGTGCGCGTGTGGCCGTGTGATTGTCTGGAGGAGCCGGCAGCTGAGCTCTCTCTGCCCGCCAAATGCTTCAGGCTGCTGCCGTGGACAGAGTCCGAGTCTGTGGACAGAGAGGGCGAAGACGCACCCCTCTGCGACTGTAAATTAGAGTTTGAATTGTTAAATATGCTCTTAGTGTGAATCCAGATGGGAATAATTTAAACATAATTCAGAGCGTAGTCCCACCTTCTTGATGTAAAGGTCTCCCATACGATAGCGCCGGGTTATCGCTGCGACTTTGACCGGGTCCCTCCGGATCAACTCACTGAGGAGTTCGATTGGGGAACTCGCTCCATCTGCCTTCCACTCAATGATTCCCAGCTGTCGGAGATGGGCCCGCGCATGACTGGCCAAGGCCTTTCGGTTTTCAAATTCAAACCCGCAAAGCTCACAGGATGCGTCTGACACAGAGAAGACAAAGAGATTTTGAAACAATAACCAAATTCTAAATGATCAGTAACAGATTATTTATGCATCGACACTTCAGTGAGTTTTGTGATGTTGTAACTGTGTATTATTTAAGGTTTGTGGTACTGTATGTTCCCATGTGCTGAACCTGCTGAACCTGCAGTGATTTGATCTCATCTAACAGAACATTTATGGGATTGCAGTGCATGCAGGTAGAATCAGTTGAAGGGACAGGAGAGTTATACCAAGAGTGCTTGCCTCACTCAAGACGTAGCATGTGTTGCACAAGTATTGCATTGTGGGATGTCTCATGAAGCGAGATTACATGGAATAGAGGCTAATCTTGATGCTCAAAATCTGAGTTTTACAAGATAAAGCTGGTGATATTTTATGTTTTTTCCTACTGACAACAAATCCAGTAAAAAAATACGAAACAAACTAAAGCCTATTTTACGCTGCCTGTCCAAAGCAAGAAAGACGCACAGGTTACGTCTCCACGCAGTTCTGTGTAAAAGGTACAATTGTGTAAAGGAGGGGAACAGCGTTGTCTCGCTTTTGAGCCACCAGTGGAGGTAGTAACAGTGTCAAGTAGATGTCTGTGTAAAAAAGACCGCTAGCAGGACGGGAAGAATGTGACGATTTGACAGTATGTTATATCTGTGACCCACCGCAGTGACATTTAAAAAGCAGTTAAAAAGCAGAGAGACATCTGCAGACAATAAAACAAAATAATGTTACCTATATATATATATATATATATATATATATATATATATATATATATATATATATATATATATATATATAAAACATTCCATAGTGAGTATTTCCGGCACCAGGCGCGTAAGATTGACTCAGTCATGTTCAAACATGTCTCAAAGTACAACAGTGTGGCTCACCAAACAACATCATGGGTCAAACTGTCATGATGAGCACAACTATTGCTCCATGGTGTTTTTTAAGTCTTACCGGGGTGTGAGGCTCCACTCTTCCCAGACGGGGATTTCTCTTTCATGGAGTAGTCCAGAGGGGAGGTGGAGGGGTTGGCAGGTGCTTCCCCAGACTGGAGGCTGTCGAGGGACCTCCTGGAGCCTTGAGGGGTCCACGAGGCTTTGCCTGACGACCCAGTGGACACTTTCTTGCCTTCTTCACCACGCATCATGACCTCTTTGAGGAGATCGATCGGCGATGTTTTGATCGACCAGCTGAGGCCGAGCGCACGCAGATGGGCGCGGGCGTGGCATGACAGGGCTTTACGGGTGTCAAACAACTGGCCGCAGAAATCACAAAGGACTGTTGGCGGCGACTGTTCGTCTGTGGGGGACACTGAGAAATTGAATAAAGAGGATGAATCCACACTTCGATGTACAAACCAGGGTTCACACACATTTTTACCAAAAAAATCCATGACTTTTCCATGACCAAATTTACACATACATTCTCTTAATCTGTTCTTCTAATTACTTTATCATAGATTTTTAAATATATATGTTGAGGGACTAACAGTTTTTATTTTGGCTTAAGGAGAGCAACATCCAATTTAAAACGGCCAGATTTTGCATTTATTTTACTGACAACTGTTAAAGAAAACATGCCATTTTTAAGGAATATTTTCTTTAGAAACATTTTTTTCCCTTCAATTTTTTTTCTTTCACAATTTCTGGCAATTTTTAAAGAAAACATGGCTTCAAAACCTGTGGCCTGTGGGTTTGGACGGCATATTTTCTTTATCTATATATATGTTTTTTTCAAATTTTCTTAAAAACAATTATGAAAAAAGACACTATTAGAGCCAGAAACTGTAGAAACAGAAATTATTGTTGGATTTCCACATTTCTGAAGGTTCTCAAACACATCATGTGTTATTAAACAGGTTTGTGAAAAAAAAACATGACTTTTTACCATTTACAGTGTATATTTAGTTATACCTAAGCAGTTATTAGTGGATCGGCTGAAGACAACTTTTTAGCTGTTTGTGTCCACAGTTGCCCAAAATAAGTACGTGAAGTCTTCTGAGTGCCGGTGATATTTTTCTTGACTGATTTTTGCCTTTTTTTTTTGCACATTTTTATGCTTTTACAGGTATTTTGGAGTTCTGCACACTACTTTTTTTCTGTAATTAGTTTTCCGAAGCTTTTCCAGGCCTGGAAATTGCTACTTGCAGACTCCATTATTTTTTTCAGGTTGTGCATGACTGTACAAACCCTGACAAACCCCGAAAAATAATAAATAAAAAAAAAGAGGGCTATATCACAGCTGCTGACTGTACCTGCAATGAGAGGCTTTGAAGCGACTGGTGATCTCTGCAGGGGAGAGCTGCTGTTTGTGCTGGACTCCTTCAGTTGATCAGACACCTCAAACTCCACAGGCTCTGGCTTTGGCTTCCTGTTAAGGGGGTCCACTGCAAGCCGAAAGCCTTTTTTAGCCTTTGGGGCCTTGTTAACCGGAGACTGAGGGAGCTTTACAGGGCTTGAGGTGAGAGATGTGGAGGGAAACGGGGCTGGAGACTGAGGTGCAGATGAGCTGGTGGTTGTGCTGTTTGTTTTTGGAGGGTGTATGGCTTCAAGCATGCCACTGCTGACCAGTTCCTGGATAGTGTCGATTGAAGAGCTTTTCCCTGTTGGGTCAACCACTCCGATCTGACGCAGGTGAGCGCGTGCGTGGATAGCCAGGGCTTTACGACTGTCAAACTTCTCCCCGCACAGAATACAGATAAAGTCCTCTGTTGGTTTGGGTCGTTTGCTGGGTGGAGACGCAGGTGGAGAGGGCAGCTGGCTGGTACGTTTGACGGAGGATCCAGGGGGAGTGTTTGAGGTGGGCTCCTTCCGCTGATCGCTGCTGATGGGCTTGAGGTCTTCCTCCTCCATGATCTGGTAAAGCATTTCGATAGGGCTCCCCTTGATGTCGCTGTCGGGGATTCCAATCTGGCGCAGATGGGCCCGAGCATGGGTAGAGAGGCCTTTGCGTGTCCCGTACCAGCAGCCACAGAGTTGGCACACGTGGACCTCGTTGCTGGTGTCTGAAATTGCAAAAGTGAAGGAAATGGAGGCGCCAAGACAATGCTGTCATGTTAACAATACAAAAGTATACATGTTACATTGATGTCTACAAGGTGCCAGCAGTCATATGATCACATAAGGTACCTGAGGTTTAAAAGGATAGTTTGAGTTTTTTTAATTGGGGTTATATGGAGTATTTATCCATCGTCTGTGTATAACGTGCAGTAAATGTTTGTTGGCACGCCCCAAGTTTGGAGAAATGAAAGTTTAAACCTTATTTCCACTACCAAACAACCGCTAACACCTGGCTTTTTAATGTCATGGGAATGCGTACAATCAGCATTCACATCTGGGCCAAATAGTCACGGGTATTTATCGCCTCCAGCTCAGATTTGGCATTGATGGAAACACAACACCCCAGTGAACACGCTAATTTGACCTCCTCTACTACCAAGACGCAATGACGTGCCATCACTAATTACTCTCCATCTCCTCCTAAGAAGCGCTAAAACATCTATCTAAATTAGACTGCACTGAGTTTGAAAGAGAAACTGAATAAGCTGCTGGTCTACCGCTGCCTCGATCAGTTAAGTTAGTTTGTATCATGGTGTGACTTTGGTGAATCCGAACTAACACCAAAGTCGCACCATATAACAGATAAAATCACTGATCGAGGCAGCAGTAGACCAACCGCTCCTGTGTTCAGAGATGTTAAATCACTGTTTTTCTCACTGGAGTCTGGCTTTGAAGAGAGCAACATAACTGCTTTAGTTCCCCGTTGGAAATCGCTATTTCATGGTAAAGTAAAACATTAAAAAGTTCTGGATATAGTAGACACTTCAGATTATTGATTTTTTAAATGGCTAAAATATGTTTGGTTGCTGTCCTTGTTCACAGCAGTAGATTGCTTAGCCTCGAAGTCGGCACTCGCGCCTGCTTCTCCAAACTGAGGGCATGCGGACTGACATCCACTGTATGTATCACACTGACTGTGGATGAGTACTTCATACAACCACATTTTCAAAAAACTATCACTTTAAAGTGTTGTCTTTCAACATTTCTTTAAAACTTCCAAGAATTTAGCCTTACCTAAGGTGATGGGAGCGTCGGTTTCCAGTGGCGCCCACAGCGGCTTGGATATGATTTTAAGATCTACAGAAGAGGAGCTGCTGCCTTCACTTGTTCTGGACTCAACCTTCTGAAGACCAGGGGGGGACGAAGGGAGGAGAGGGATCGGCGACTCCTTCGGTCTGACTGGAGATCCCTGATGATCCATCTTTTGTGGAGTTGTCATCACTTTATTCGCTGCTTTAAAGGAGTCACTCCTGTCCTCTGGCGCTGACGGGGTCCTGGACTCCTTCTGGGGTGTCATTTTGAGAGGGGCTGGCCCAGGTACAGAGGAATCTGCGTTGAGGTCAGGAAGAGAGCCTCCTCTCTCCTCCATGAGCTGGTAGAGGAGTTCAATGGGAGCTCCGCTGCTTTCTGACAACGTCACACCGAGCTGCCGTAGATGGAGTCGTGCATGGCTGGAGAGCCCTTTTCGTGTCTCAAAGTACGTCCCACACACCTCACATATGACTGACTGCTGGGCTGCGGTGGGGAAGAGCAGATGGGAGTTTGTCATCACAAACTGAACGAAAGAAAAAGAACAAGCCTGAAACTTGTTTTGTAATGAGCTGATAAATATCGAATCACTTGACAACAGACTTGACGACCTTCACTTATGTCAAGATTTGATAACAATAAGAGTGGCCAAGAAAACTAATATACATCATATACATCAATCCGACTTCTTCTCTCCTGATACACATTCAGATATTTAAACTCAGGTTATCTACTGATATCTTTTCCCCAAATTTAAAATCTGCAGCATATTCATATCACACAGCGAGAACTCATTGGGATCAACTTTTTATGGGGCAATATGAGACTACAGTTTAAAAACTGAAAAGTTGCCCCCCAAAGTCTGAATGAATGTACCTGGTGGTAGAAACACTAAGTTCTGTAATGATATTATTGTAGAAACTGAGTTTTAAGTCTTTTTTTAAGTGTTCATGATCAGTATCAGCCCCAGTACTGATCCAATGCATCTCTATAGATTAAGCTTTGAAAAGAGATTAAAAGTACATGAGGAAAATAAAAATAATCATAAATGTAAAATTACATTCTTCTAGGAGCAGTGTGTAAGATTTCGGTGGGTTTAAGTGGCATCTAGTGGCAAGGATTGCAGATTGCAACCAGCCAAAACTTTGCCTGATTATAATTCCTTTAGAGCTCTTTGATCAGGAGGTTTTTACAAGGGAACGATTTATCCACAGCGGTCTCTTCCTCTCCTAAATAAACCGACCAGGTGATTAAAACCTGTAAAAACACCAAATAAATCAGTTTCACATCAACAGATCTGAACTTTTCCAACTCTCTCACCGCTGAGGAGCTTCTGACTAAGGTGGCTAATGCGAATAACGCCACTGGCCCTATAAAATTAGTGTTTGGTTTGTCCATTTTGGGCCCCTGCAGAAACATGACAAGGACCAGCTGCCTATGTAGATATAAACAGCTCATTTACAGGTAACAAAAACAATAGGATCCTTTTTTTCAGGTGATTATCCACAAAAGAAAACATACTTATCATATTATATTCCATTTTCCCCCTAAATCCTACACACTGGACCCTTAAACTTTGTATGTTTTCAGAAATGGGTCAGGTCCTTGGTTCTGTTTCATTTAAAGTAATCATGAGAAATCATCATCAAATCAAAATGCTACTTGGACCAAACTCTAACCAACTGATCACATTCAGGCTCTAGAAACAATGCAAGATATAGGTTAAAAAATGTATTTATTTGTAGCTCGTGTAAAGCAGCGTCTCCTACCTGGTGAATCCATGGCTGCTGATAATGTTGTGGGTTTCTTTTGTGGGATGAGAAATTTGATGATACGCGGATTCTGTATAAAGGAATGATAGAGGATTGTATAAATGTAACGCATATTAATTAGAATTTAAGCATATCAATTAAGTAATGTATTGTTAAAAAAAATGAAATTATACCATTTCAAATAATGACAAAAATTACAATTCATAATTTTTTTTAGGAACTGTTTTTTATTTCACGGGAGGGACAGGGGTTGCAAATGACATAGGCATGTCAAATATTTTTTTAAAAACTAGGAGCTGGGAAAATGTTTTTTTATTTTGGCTTAGGGGAGGGACATACAACTTTAAATTGTTGTAATTTGTATTTATTTGAAATACCCACCGAATCCCAAATCCTGGTGGCGAGTTTAAAAGGCATGTTGTATTTAATAATTGAAAAAACGAAACCATTTAAAATATAGCCAGAAACTGTAAAAACTGAAATTATTGTTGGATTTTTAAATTTCAAAATGTCCTTGAACACATCAAGTGAGATGAAGGGTTCCCTCTTAAAAATCTCTAAATTAAGGCTCATTTTAAAATTTTCCAAAAACAAAAAAAAAAAACCACCATAAAATTCTGTGCTCTTGCATACATGAAAATGGTGGAAAAAAAACATTTTTTTAAAAAAATTATAGCAAAAAGGCTCAAGAAAAATATCTGTAGGAAGGTAAAGATTATATATATATATATATATATATATATGTGTGTGTATATATATATATGTGTGTATGTATATGAAAAGTAATATACGCAAGCCCTTCCTTCCTCTGATAAATAAAGTACAGTCCCTTAGATGTCATAGCTTCCCAAATGCAAAAAAAAGTGTGTGACTTCTCTGCAACGCACAGACTCAGTCTGTAACAAATAATGTAACCTGTTGCTCTGAAAGACAGCTGTAATTACAATAAAGTGACACAATCGTAACTTCACGATAACTTTCTGTTGATCGTTAAGAAACATATTTATATCCGGAAGTAACATTTAACGTTAATCACTGTTAGAGAAACGTCCTTATTTTACTAACGTTACTGTTTTACCTACTACCAAATTGAATTGTGTTGCTCGCATTTTTGCACCTCTTAATGTCATTAACTGGCTAAATCACCTAATAACATCTGAAAATGTATAAAATCTAACTCTGCTGCGCCCTTTGTTTTGCTCTGGAAGCATGCTACGTTAGCTGCATGCTAACTCAAATATATTATAATTTAAGCGAAACAGCGACTAGCTTCATATCGCTACGCCCTGAGCTGAAAACAAAACTATAATTATCGAATATAAATAAAATGTCAGTTTACCTAAACGCTTGAACACTGTGCCTTAGTTCATCTGTTTCAGAAAGTGACAAGCTTAGCGGAAGTAATGGTCCTCACATTACCGGGGATGTATATTTTCAAAATAAAAGCCCTGACGCGACACCATCGGCGCATCCGGTGACAAAATCTGCGCCCTATTGACAATCAGGTGACTATCTGCAAAAAAAGCAGTTATTACACGAATATTAATGCTTTAATTTTCAATGACTCGTAACTATTGTAGAAATTAAAAGCAACCCATTTCATACATACAAAAACAAAAACACAAAAACTTCTTTTAAACAGGTTTTTATTACATATTAAAAGAGGCACATAATGTTGTTTTGTTATTTTTTAATTTAAGTCCCATCTCTGCTATTTGCTTTCCGTTTCTACAAGTATAAACTGACTAACTGATTCTAATTAAACTCTTGACTAGCCTACAGGCGTCTGTAGCCCTTTGAAACCTGAGCAAATTGGTTTGATGTCATTCAAAAACATAGGGGGAAGGCGACAAGCAACTTAAGAAGAAATGGCCCCAAAATTAACAAAAAAATAAATAAAACATTAGGAGAAAATTACCTGAAAATATGAATTTTTTTTTTTAAAATAAAGAACAAAGACAACCAAGGAAATGACCTTGAAAAAGTGCTGAAAAATGTATATTTATTTAATATATTTAATATTATTTTATTCTTTATATTATATATTTTATTCTATTGTTTTATTTTTTTATTCTGAGCAAAATACTACTACTACTACTACTACTACTACTCCTACTACTACTACTACTACTAATAATAATGATAATAATAATTATTATTATTATTATAAAACAAATTAAAATAAAATGAAAAAGAAATTGTAGCCACACTGGTCTAATAAAAGGGTCTAGGCGTCTAATTAGGGTAAGGCTTATATTTGTAGTTTTAGGGTAAATAAATTATGGAACTGTACATGTGTCCAGGTAAAATAAATTGTACTTTCTGGTTCATGATAGAATTTCTTGACTCCCATGCAATTGAAACAGGCTACCTGAGCCTGAAAATAGACGTATAAAATATGTTTGTGTAATCACAAAGTGACATAAAGGCACACTTTAATCTCACCTTTACTTTGAAATTAGTTGTTTTTTAACTTCCGGAGGCCCCGCTAGCCCCGCCTCTTTCTTGCCCTCAGCGTCACTCCGATATAAACTCCCTCCTTTGAGAGCTCTCCTCCTCCTGCCAGCAGCAGACCTCCGCTCTGACGACTTCTCCTCGGCTTTACGTAAAGACAGGTGAGTCGGAAATAGTTAATTCGCGTGACTCTTCACTTTTACACGCTCAGTTTTTGTCTGAAAAGCTCGGACACGGCGGTAACCGTCGGTGTAGCGCCAAAGAGACGACAAAGAAACCGGTTCACTCCACTGAGCTAACGTTAAGCTAACAGGCAGTGCGGGTCAGTTGTTTCCCTCCTCCTTAAGTGTTTGGGCCTGTTTCTGGCATTTTCTTTGTCCCTGTGCTGCAGTCTCGCAGGAGACACTCGTCAGTGCCCCACTCGTTTTGTTCAATTTGCCACCACCTTATTTTACGAAGCACTTTTTATTGTGAAGCTTTGACCTGCAGCACAGCGCTGAACTTTGACCAAACAGTGTCTGCTAATGGCGTTATCTTTAAATCATCAAAGACGGCAAAACATTGTTAGCTTTTGAGGGGTGTTGAGTCATCACCATAGCTGTCAAATAAATTATGTGCACACCTTGTTTATTGTACCTCCAAACTGTAGCTATTCAAGAAGAATAATCACCTCATGGTAGCTGCGAAGGCCTGAATGGATCAATACTATTAAAATAATAATCCTGCATTTCTTTATGATTCCAAAAACATGATTAAAAATACATGTACACTCCACTTACAACACCTGTGTATGTCCAGTTGTATATATCCATTAAGTATCCTCATTGGTTTGTGCTTGTCATGGTTATGTAAGCCTCCTAATATGCTATTGTTCCCTGCAGGCTGAACATGACTTGCATGTGACCATAAGTCTGGATCAGGAACTTTCTGCTCACTATATATTTTTTATCTCTACTCAGTCATTTGCCACCACCATGTCTGCTGGAAACGCTAAGATTGGCAACCCTGCTCCGGCCTTCACAGCCACAGCTGTAGTGGATGGACAATTCAAAGAAATCAGTCTGTCAGACTACAAAGGTAACTTTTACATTGTCCACACACACCACTGGTAGTAGTGGTATTTGCACATTTGTTACTATCTCTGAGAATTTTGTTATTTGCTTATGCTTGTATTTCTTTTTTAATGTCATATCAATGGTTGTAACAATAGGCCACTTGTAAGGTATACCGTGATATGAAAATTGATGGTTATCATACTGTTGACATCTGGCTATCTGCTGTATTGAGGAAAAAAATGCAACTCGACTCAGAATCTCACCTTTGTTTTAGTTATTTTCACTTTTTTCATTCATTCTCACACAGCAATATTTTCTGCACAACCCTTCTTGTACTCTTGTACTGCTTTCAGATGCATTTTACAAATATTAAAAACATTAAACCCTGAGCTAATAGGTGCGATTTCTTTTTTTAAAAAAAGGGAAAAATGCAGCAAGCAACGTAAGAAATGTGCTACCAATTGAAATTAATATATTTCTGATCAAACTAGGAAAAATATTATAATTGCATATTTAAAATGGTGTTACAGAATTATTAGAACTTTGATTTTTTTCCACATTATTTCTTTCTTTCTTTGTTTTTTTTCAAGCTCATTCCCAGATAATTATCCTGAATGTTTTGCTATTCATGCAGTCTTTTTTTTCATTGCTCCCCTTGTTCTCTCCAGGTTTCAAAGTGTTAAAGTTTCATACTCCTGCAACCCCTGTCATATCCAATATGGGTTAGAAAGAAAAAAGAATAAAAGTTGTTTAATTTTTCTTTCTGTGCTCTTCAGGGAAGTACGTCGTCTTCTTCTTCTACCCTCTGGACTTCACGTTTGTGTGCCCCACTGAGATCATCGCTTTCAGCGACAGGGCGGAGGAGTTCCGCAACATCGGCTGCGAAGTCATCGGCTGCTCCGTAGACTCTCACTTCACTCACCTGGCATGGTGAGAATTCCTGCTAACTGTCAGGAAATTATGGCCTGAGTTGTAGTGTAATCTGTGTGATAATTGCATGTAGTGGCAACAGTGGTCCTGAGCAGTTTGGAAATAATACCGAAGCAAATGGGGTTAACAGAGCTGCTTTAACCAGCTTTCTTTGGTATCACAAAATAACCCCCAATCAAGACCGAGTGCAGAGACCGTTACTTTAGAACTTATCACGACTGTGCAGAGAAGCCGACTGATGGAAGATAAACTGATAAACTGATGGGTGGGTGTTTTTACAGCTGTGCCAAAAACATCTACTATTAACAAAGTAATAAAGTTCCAACTACGGATGTCCTGACCTTAGTTAATGTTTTTTTTCCCATTTCTTCCCAATTTCCTTTTTAATTTCCTAAAGTCTCATTTAAAAGATAACTCTTTCCATTACAAAGATTTCATAAATATCATACCAGTTCTGAAAAGATGGGGCGTCTGGCTGAAGCCATTTCTTTGCAATTGCCTTACACACTCAATATTGCAAATAATTTACAAACATCCTTAGTAGTTCAGCGAGAGAAAGAACAACATGGTGAAAAAAAAAAAACACACATTATTGCTCCTGATTTTTATGCATCACTAATTGATTCTTGTGGCAAAAAAAAAGCAATGCTCTGCTTACAGTTTGCGCTGCTGTAATTTAGGGCTGCAGCTAACACTTATTTTCATGATTATTTTCTCGATTAATCGATAAGTGGTTTGGTCTATAAAATGGTGAAAAATCTTGATTAGTGTTTCCCAAAGTCCAAGATGTCCTCAAATGTCCAATGTCCATAACCCCAAATTATTTAGTGCACTGACATAGAAACCAGAAAATATTCGCAATTAAGAAGCTGGAATCAGCAAATTTGACTTTATTTTTCTCAAGAATATTACCCAACCCATCTGATAATTATTAGTCATTAGTTGACATTTAATTTAATAGTTGACAACTAGCTGATTAATTAATTGATTGTTGCAGCTGATCGCACACCTTTGCATGGTGGCATTGCTAATGGCATGACACGGCTCAACAAGTTATCATTTATTATGTATTCCCTCAGTTAAGAATCTGTATCATCTACAGATTGATTATTGGATCTAGAGTGACTATGTCCAAAACACTTGATAAGTAAAAGGCACTTTTTAGACAATTTCAATCCATAAAAAGCCAGAACTTGAGGCTCAGCATACCTCCCTAACCCACTGATCTCTTGTCATAGAGTTTTTCCAATGTGCAAAATATTCATGCAGGAAGACAAAATGACTATAAATGTTTTTTTATTGGCTATTCATATTTTATTTTCATTCCTCCAGGACCAACACACCAAGGAAGGAGGGAGGTCTGGGTAAAATGAAAATCCCCCTTGTTTCAGACCTCACCAAGTCAATTGCCACAGACTACGGCGTGCTGAAGGAGGACGACGGCGTCTCATTCAGGTCAGACAGACAGCTGGTGTGACTGTTACTAGAATATCTAAAGCATGTTGAGAGACTAAACAATGTAGATTTAACAATTACTGTTATACATTTAAGCATCACATATTTTGTGTGCAGGGAGGGAGCAGTAACATACACATCTACCTTGCCCTCCATGCAAAACCCAGTGTTTGTGCAGCACGGGACACTAGTTAAGAAATGTCTGTAATTTGTGCTTTTACAGGGGTCTGTTTGTGATTGACACTAAGGGCATCTTGAGGCAGATCACCATCAACGACTTGCCAGTGGGTCGCTCTGTTGACGAGACTCTGCGCCTCGTCCAGGCCTTCCAGCACACCGACAAACATGGAGAGGGTGAGTAAAATCAGTGTCAGCACTCTCAGAGTAATGGTCTGGCATTACTTTTTAATTTTTTTTATTTGTATATTTATAACATTAAAACAATTCACACAGATCACAAACCATCGACATGCCACAAAATGAGTAAAAAAATAAAAACAATACAAAAACAACATTGAAATAAGACACAATTACTAACAAAAAGCAAAAACACAGTAATTGTGATCATCAGACTTTCAAAAATGGCCATAATGTTTTTAATTTTCTTTCATAGTCTTTCACTTTTCCCAGTGCTTTGGTGTTTTTGGTCCTCATTTGTCACACATCTGTACAGGAAACTTCAAATCATAAGAAAATATAGGTGTGAGTGATTTTTATTATTTTAATGTCACAGTGAGATTCCCCAGTATAATATGACGTAACCTGAACTTCATGGATCGAGCCTCCACGCAAAGGATGTGATCAGAGATGGGAATATTTCTGGATTTTGTATTTGAAAAATGTGTTTAATATATTATTATAATATTTTGTAGTCAGAAAAATATGGAAGCAAACACGAGACAAATATATATATATATATATATATATATATATATATATATATATATATATATATATATATGTGTGTATATATATATATACACACACACACACACACACACACAATTCATAGCATTCAAACATTTTTGTATCTGAATTTATTTGTCTTGATCACTTTTGCATTTTCAAAATCTGTATATGAATATATATTTTCATTGTTCATAAATTCAGATCCAAAAATTCATCCTTTAGAATAAAAAAAAAAAAAAAGAAATAAACATTTCGTAAGGACTGAACCAAAAGACAATTCAGGAGCAATCAATTATTTACTTGAATGAATATTAAGCTGCAAAACGACTAAAGATTCAACTAAAGTTTCGACGCACACTGCATCTTCATCTGAGTCAAAGACTCTGAAGACGCAGAAGAACCACGGCGGTAGTGTAGCTTCAGATGATAGAGCAAGACCACCGTACGTCAAGCAGCTTCAGCATCAGGTGAGGGAGAGCCCAGGAACCCCGACCCCCAACAGCTTCAGCATCAGGTGAGGGAGAGCTCAGATCAACAGTTTGTAATGTTAAAATATCAAAGAGTTATTTAACACAATAATCTGTTGTCAGTGTTTGAAGTGTTCAGCTAAATTTTGTTGTGCATTTTGAAATGAGTATCCTCACTATGCAGGATGTTAAAATGTGCCATCTCTGGACTGCAGGAAAGGGGCCTCATATGTTTGAGTTACAATACTGCCGATAATTGTAGTTTGTAAATCGTCCATCTAACACAGATGAATAGGCCAAACCAATATCAGTCAGCCTCTATTTCTAACTAAATGCATTATATCGGTGGCCTTTGCATCAGCTCAGAAAAAATGTATCAATAACTGCTCCTCCTGATGACATCAGATAGACAGGCAATGAAGTCAGAGAAAACAGTGTCTGCATTACTTTCTGTTCATGGTTGAAAGCTCCTCAGCCTCAGACATTTGATTTATTACTATGGACCTTTGTCAAGCCACCCCCTTCACCAGTGATACTCAACTTACGGCCCATGGGCCAATTCTGGCCCACAGTAGGTTGCCTGATGGCCCCCAGACCATTTTCTAATTCATAGTGAAAATAAATTGTTTTCACACTGCAAAGTTTTTTGTACTTTTGAATGCAAATAGGGGCGAGAGTGCATTAAAAAGCCAAAAAAAAAAAAAATAGAGCTTGTTTATTTATATATATATATATATATATATATATATATATATATATATATATATATATATATATATATATATATATATATATATATATATATATATATATATAAGCCATGAATGTTCTCAAATCCTTAAAACACTTGTGCATACACCATTTTCTGGGCTACTGTGACTGGCCCCTGGCCTCCTGTCATTTTGCAAAAATGGCCCTCGGGCAAAGCAAGTTGAGTATTCCTGTCCTACGCCCTCTCCCCACCCACTTCCACTACGTTTCCACAGTCATGCTAAGTGTCCACCACATTAAAAGCCGTCCCACACCAACCAGCAGTGATGGAAGTGGGTTATAAAACCCTCTTAACAGCGAGTCTGCACTGATAGCAACTTATTGACCACGTGCAACACTGAGTTGTGTTCATCATGAAGACGCTCTGTAAAAATAAAGTCATGTGCGACTACTCTTATGAATATAAACTGCTCAGACTAAAAGAGACATTAAATATAATCAGATGTTAGCATCGTAAATGCTACAGTGTTGTTAGGATCAAATGCTCCCTTATCTAGTCTCTATAAATCAGGAACTGTTGCAAAAAACATGCAGCTTAAATATCAGTGAAAAACAAGAAGATATTAACAAAAGAAAAGAAATGTCTCCAAAGAATGTCAGGACTAAGTTTTATTTCTATTTATGTTTAATTTATTATCCATTTATCGATTTATTTATTTTAATGACAAACTAAGCCTAGCCTATAAAAGCCCACAAAATTAGGTAAACAGCAGCACATAGCCTACAGATCAATTAAAAGTGATACAAATATTAAATCAATACATATAAAGAACATAAAATAGAACTAAGTTTTAATTTTCTGCAAAGTATTTTCGATAGCTCCTTTTTCCACCGCAGACTGAAGTTTATCCCAAAGCTTACTGCTGTATTTATACCCTGAACTTTGATGGAGGACGCTTTATTTAGCTTTGACAGTGACGCTCTGAGACAGAGTGGGAGTGGGTAGGGTCAAAGTTTAGGAGAGGGGCTATGACTTCACTGGTGCACTGCATAGATTTGTAGTGTCATGGTGCTTTAGGTCTTGTTTCTTTTTTCCTTTTTATGCATGACTTTTCTTAATGTAATTCATATCTAATAGAAATGCTTGGTGCTAAGTATTATTTTAGATAATTTGTACAACTCACCTCACACCTAGCTGGAAAATGATTTTTTTAAAAATGTTATAGCCTGTAGCTATAAACCGACTTAGTGGACTTATTCTGTGGACATAGCCCTGTGTTATTGGTTTACCCTCCGGGGCAATCACATATGTTCTTTGTCCTCTGTTTATGCAAAGTTCAATGGCCGTTACTTAAGCCTTGTAGTAAACTTTGTCACTTCTCCCTCCCTGCAGTGTGCCCTGCTGGCTGGAAACCTGGGAGCGACACCATCGTCCCAGACGTCCAGGGGAGCAAAGCTTACTTCTCCAAGCAGTAAATGTGAAGGTGTTCCAGCTCACTTCCTAACCATAGCACTTGGCCTTCAGATGAGAGGTGTCCCTATGAAGCAGTATCTCATGGCGTCCAATCTAATGTATTAAACCCTGCAAAACTTCAGAACTTGTTAGGTAAATCTTTTGTTGCAAATCTTTATCTTTGTACGTCCAGTGTACAATTGGTGGGGCGACCTCATAGTCTCAAGCACTGAAACTATAGTTGTTTTGTTCCTTTTTCAGAAAAAAATGCTGTCTTTCCTGGCTGTAATTTAATAATTTGCTTTATTAAAACAGTGGGGAAATTGACCACTTGTAAGTTTGTTTTTGTCTGACAAATTTAGGATTGCTTCACAATACATTATGAAAGTCATTCCACTTGTGGCCTCTAGGTGGTGCCACAGGTCTTTCTAAATCTTTTCTTGCTGCCCACCAGTTTGGTGACTTTACATCTTGGAAGTATTACACCAACAGACATTTTTGGGATTAACTTGGTGTATCAGTCCCGGGCTTTGTGCCTGACTGAGGATCAGAACGCGTCACAAGGCCGTGAAGTCTTGGTTAATGTTGGAGTTATTGTGGTGTTTGACTCAGCACAACAACCTGGCATTGCCAAACAGCCCCGTAGCTTATTGGGAAAGATTGGATTGTTGGATATGAGTTAACAGACCTGCATGACTGTCCCGGATACTTCTTGTTGTTTTGGAGAGAATGTTTTTATTTTAAACGATTTTCAGTGTAATTGCAATACTTCTTTTCTTTTGTCTACTGAGAAAGTAATATTGGATTAGGAACTCCAGTCACTGTCTTATTATATGTTATTTTGTATTTGTTATTATTATTATTATTATTATTATTATTATTATTATTATTATTATTATTATTATTATTATATATATTTTATAAAAACTGGGAAAGGGGGAGAGCAGGGTCACTAGAGACAGGGATACAGTTATGACAGTGCATTTTTAGCAAGTTAAAAAGCAACTACGCCTATGCACTAGGCCTTTTTCATGGAAGACATAATGAAATGTTTACAGTAGAAAAAGCACAGGTGTAAATAGTAAACTGTTCCAGATTTCAGGGTCCTTGTACTGTGCATGCTTGCTCGCTGTCACTCACTGGCAGTGGCGTAATCTAACAAATTAATAATATTTAGTTACAGTACTTAAGTGTTTTTAGGGAGTATCTGTACTTTAAGTTTTTTATAATTCTGTCAGATAATTTAAGACATTTATAGAAATCTTATTTATGTAGCAACTTTGAAAGCAGTTGTTCAACTCGGGGAATAATAAAATAAACAACAAGCATGCCAAAAGGAGAGGTCTAGAGCAGTCAAACAAAAAGGCAAGAACAAAATGCATATACTAAAGGTCAATAAGAATAAAGCAAATAAAATTGATAAAACAGGCCCATCTTGAAAGGCAGTTAAAGTACTGGATAAAGTTTTCTGAAATATAATAATAAAAATGCAATAAAAGAGAATAATACAACAATAAGACAACATCACATCATTAAGGATCAAACAAAGATAAGATAAAAGTAAATACATTAAAACATAAAAAGATTGTAAGAACATGATGTCAGATGAATAAAGAACAGATAAAAGCAGTAAAATGAATAGAGGAAGAGATAAAATAATGAATAAATTGAAGTAATATTCTCAGAGGTGACTTAAACTTCTAACAAAGTTATTTTCTGGTAAGATAGCTGTACTTTTATTCAAATGTGTTTTTCAGGTATTTCATCCACCACTGCTGACCTGAACTTTTAAACAGAACGAAAGCCGTCATCAGTGTCATTAGGAACGCCTGTGCTTTTCCTACACTGACAGGCCAAAATATCTGCAGTGACCCTCTGAGTATTTTTCCACATTTTCATCACAGTTTTGAAATCCACAGTGTGTAAGTACATCTTTGGTTATTTTTGATATTTTCCCTTCACCGTACTGTTTTTTTGTTATGTCACATACAAAAAAAAAACAACAAATCATTGGAAAGCTGATTTTCTGGCCTGTTGGTTCCTGCCAGTGTTGGCTGTTTAAATTTTTATTGGTAGCTAGCACAGGAGTCCAAAATGTGTCCGCCCTCCCTGGAATGGCTGGGACAGTAACCCTCGGGCGGCTGGGATAGTATTGTTCATAGTTTTAAGACCCACTGTGACGTCACTGAGTGAATGTTTCTGCATGAACTTCATGTACATTTCAACTCCTTTGCATATTTTTATTGTGTAGAATTTACCTATTTCATGTTTCACCCTCATGTTGTTGCTATTGACTATATTTGGCAAAATTAAACAAATTCAATAGCCTACATAAATCTATAGGTTACATGTGACTTATGGTAATAACGTTGAGCTGACAGGTACGACTAAAATATGGACTCAGAGGACAGCCAAATTCCATATATAATCAGGAATTTATTAAAATATAATCACTTTACAAATATCTGTTTTTCAAACAATTTTTTGGCATTAGTGACATTGTGAATATAGTTTTCAAATTCTTTTTCTTCATTTATTGGAGGAGGGCTGGGGTGTGACTTCTTTTTTTTTTTTTTTAAATATTGACCCTTCCTGAAGCTGCAGATAATACGTTTTTTAGGCAAAATGTAAATTGTCCTTACAGATCTTTTCATCACTCAAGCTGTGTGCACATTGTCAGAATAAGTGCATATTTTATTTAAAGTAAATACAAAATACAACCATATAAAGTTGTACGTCCCTTACCAACGTTAAGATAATAAACTTAAGTACCTCATCAGTACTTAATTTTTTTTTTTGTCTCCCCTGTTTTTCACTATCCCCCTCCCCCCTGATAAATAAAGAACAGTCCTTTCACCCAGAACAAGGTGTCCCAACTGTCTCTGTGAGGCAGATTTTTTAAGAAAACACAAATTGTGCCTTTCACACTTGGGTTGGCTCTAAAAACCTTTATATATTGTAAGCAGACGCCTCCTAATTATTTAGGATTATAATTATTGAAGTAGTAATGGAAGGTTTATTTGTGTTGATACAAAAAATACTCTCTCCTATAATCACTCCTCAGAAACAATATTTCTAACTTTAATTTTTACAGTGTAAATGGTTACTTCTGTGTTATTTGTGGGTCCTGCATATTGTTTGTAACCTCTGCTCCTCGCTATGTCTTTCTGCCAGCTGCTGTTGACACTAATTATTGTAATTTCTAACTTTCTTTCAGTCATCAGACAGAAAGTCTACTCTGCATGTTTGTCTGGAACTTTTTTTTTAACCATTTTTCCTGAGCTGGTGTTCTCACGACTTGTTTTGGGAAATTGAAAGCAGAATGGGGAAACTCCCTTCACTCGAATAAACCACTTATTGACAAACCTCTTCATTTAGACACACACACATACACACACGCACATACATATATATTGCGGTGTGAAGGGGAGCGCTCAGCATTTTTGACGGGCAGTGTAGGAGGGAGTTCCCGGAAACCTTTTCGTTGCGTGACGTTTGCCAGCAAAATTGACCATATATGGAGTGACGTATGTGCGTCAATAGGGAAACAATCCTACGCTGGGACGTCTCCAACGTCAAGCAACTGCCTTCCGAAACTTAACTGACCAGAAGAGTTTGATTATCGAGAATTACCGTAATAAGTACAAAAGCTGACCGTTTTTTTTAAAACTACCAATAAGAAACAACACCACATGTCTTAGTTTCATAATTTCATTTACTTAAATATATACTGTACAAGTAAAAAAAAGCGCATGCTCATCAGGCTCAACCTGACAAACGCAAATAACTTACAGGAATGTGTCACAGATAGCAGTTAAAGTAAAATGTAAACAGGCAAAGCCAAGACGACACTTTTAAAAACTTTTTTTTAAAAATGCCCCAAGTGTTGTAGTCTTTTATGATTTCTGTCGTTTGTCTTTCAGAAACCATACGAGTCCATTTTTCTCATAAATACAATGTACAAAAACATTGTTCATTATATTATCAGTGCAGTTTGTGTCCAGTGTTTTTAAAAGTGCATTGTTTCTTCAGTAAGACTTCACTTTGGGCGCCAACATGAGCTGGCAGCCACTGCTCACATGTGTCATGACTTTCTGTTTGAGTTGGGCCACCTGCTCCCTCAGCACAGAAGCCGTGTTTGACAGTCCGGCGTTGTCTGTTTTCAGCACTTTCACCTTGTCCTCCAGGCGAGAGATGCGCTCCAGTTTGCGCCTCCGACACTTGGAGGCTGCGAGCCGGTTCCTCAGCCGCTTGCGCTCCGCTTTCATCCGGTCCTGGTTCTCCAAATCAATGGGGGACATGGGAGGAGACCCGTCGCTGCTCTGCATGTCAGGGACGGTTTGGGGCTCCTCTTTCAACCCGGCGAACCGCTGCGAGTGGATGCCAGTGCCGGCCAGGGAGTGCTGGAAGTGGTGAGATCCGTGCGCAACGGCCTGGGGATGCTGGTACTGGTGGTGCGGCAGGTAGCTGATGGTGGTGGAGGGGTAGCTGCTGCCAGAGGACAGACTGGGGTTGGTGGTGCAGCTGCTCAAGGTTGTGTACTCGAGCGCTTCTGGCTGCATGGATGAGCCGAAAACTGAGGCTGGAGCCGAGCACACAACTCCGCCGGGGACGCCACAAGCCACGCCACCGATGGACACGTTTGGAGGCGCCATCTGGTTCATCCTGTGCAGGTCGTCCAGTGCTTTAACAAAACCGTCAGCAAAGCCTTCCTGCTCCTCCGTGATCCCGCGGTTGTACAGATACTGGGCAGGTGTCGGTGTGGTGGTGATGACCCCGTTGCTGTTCTGGATAATCAGGCGCTCCAGTTCAGGAGAGGCGAGCTTCAGTGAGTCCGCCGTGCCGGCCGTATAGAAATCACTGTCTGCGCGCAGGTGCTGTGGCTTGAAGTTTGAGTTCCGATATGAATCGGAGAAGTTCAAGTTCATATTCTGCTTTAGGAGCTTGTAGTCTGGCAGGGCTGCGCCTGAATGGCCATAAGCAGAAAGAAACGAGTCGTCATAAAAAGGCTGTTCCATTATTGTGGACATATTTCAAATAAGACAGTCAAATACAAGAGTGCGCTTCAAAGATGCTGTAGCGTCCCAAAATCTCCAGCACAAAGTCCCGCTGTATTATTATAGCCTACTGAAGACCAAAACTATCAAAAACAGAGCAAAACTTCCAAAATAGTGGAACTGTACTGTACCAAGACGTCGATTTGTACCTTTAGAGTTGGATTCAAAGCGGAGTCCAGTGACTAATTCAGATGTTTTGATTCCACTCGTGTGTAGGAGAGTCTTTTCTGCTCTGAGTCTGAGCTCCACTCCTGTTTCCTGTTAAATGACAGGCGGTCCGGAGAGCTCCGCTACTTTTATATCATCCGGCTCCACGAGCGCTCCAACCTGCCTGCTGATTGGTTGTTTCCTCTGTGGTCCCCGCCTCCGGGATGTCAGATGCGCCTGATGACGTTGTTGCCGGGAACAAGGACTGTAAACAAGACGAGGCCTATTCGGCGTGAGGGAAACTCAACCCAGGTAAAACAAAAAAACACTTAAAGTGCGCGTCCACACTCTTTAACATTTATTTTCAAGTCCGTGTCAGTGAGCCTCACAGCTCAAAGCAATCCAAAAAGAAAAAAACACAGTGCGCCTTTTTCAATCCTACTGGGACACTTAAAACACTTCACTTTGACTTTCATTCTGACCAGAGGTTTGGATATATAGTCTGGTGCTGAGTCATGCGATCCAAACTGATATCGGACGGTCCATATTTGGGTATCCTGGCGCACCAGTTCCTCCCCGACAGGAGCGGGAAGCCAATCCCATCCTGGCGCGATTCCAGTTCTCCGGGATGTGGGAGGCGGGGGAGGCTCACTGCTGCCCTCCTTCACCCCGCAGGCAGGGAGAGGATGGGTAGGTGGCGTAAACTCTTGGGCGTGATGTCTTCAAAAATGCATGAAGCATAATGGGTGTCTGGCAGAGGAAGACATGTGCTCGGGGTATTAGACAGAAAAAAAGAACACTTTATAAAGATAATAATGGCTGGAAAGAGATCACATAAAATCATAAAACTAATTAAATGTTCACTAAAAGCTGTGTTTTTGCATCAATGTAGGAATATTTGTATCTTTACAAATGAAAAAGTACCTAAAATTCAATTGCAGCTGACTCCAGACAGTTTTCTCCTCTTCTTCAGTGTTTTGAATGTTTTTATTAAACGCACTGAACATAATACCTTCCTATAGAAATGTAAGGGAGCGTAAACACATGATGGAGCCTTTAAGGTATGTGAGAGTGAAGACATGTTCCCCAAACTGAACACCTGTTTGCTAGAAAGACGTCTTTGTCTTCTTCGTATGGTAATGACCTCTGAATCACTTCCCAGAGGGCCATGTGCCCACGCATGTTCATATCGTCTAGTTCGACTTTCCAACTTTCTGCTACCTACCTATCCTCAGGTCACATGTGTGTTTTTTTCTCATTATGGCAGGAACTTATCCATCTTTTTCTTTTTTCCTCAAATCCAGCACTCTTTCTTGAATGTTTTAATTTTAGGGATGGCTTGATACTCAATTTTGACATCAGTGTTGGTTCAATATATAGCCTATTGTAATAAGTTTTTTTTTTTCTTAAAGAGCGACATAAACTCGCACTGCTCTATATTTAAAGTTTGTATTTTTGGACGGGTTGAAGCGATGTAACTGCAGCCGCAGGTTGCCTTCAGCATTTTCTGTCAGACATCAAAAGATATAACATTACAGAAAGAATGGCGACCAGGCATAAAAGTTTTGTAGTATTTCTACAAAATAAATGAACAAAATTTCCTGTGCAAGCCTGTTAAACTTGCATTTAGTAGCTAATCTCTACAGTCTGTGCAACAAAAAAAGGTAAATCTAAACCCTACCCACATTTGGCATGGGCGTTTATTTTGGACTGTACTTTTTCATTTTTATTTTTTTCTTCTTTTCTTTCTATTTTTTGCAGGTTTTCAAATACTTGATAAGAATTATATGCAAGTTCATGAATATCGACATTGCTCATAATGCCCATTCTCAAGGGCACAGGTTTCTTTTTATGCATGGAACATATATAAAATCGGGGATTTGGGGATCCTCTGCTAGAAAAAATTTGTGCATCAAACACTTATTTTCTAGTATTGTGGTGAGTTTTATGCTTCAATTTCTGCTTTTTCTGCATGATTTATGGTTGTATGTCTTATGGTGTATAATGGAAGTATCACACAATTGCAATGTCAGTGAAAATGCCCAACTTTAACAATATTATCTCCTGTGTTTTTATACAACAGAGTCTTCTGCTGGTCTGCAGGGGTGTGCAAACATGACAAGGGAGACATCAGCAAAGACACGTAGCAGATAATGAGGTAATTACTGTAGCTTTGCACTCACACTGTGTTTATTGTCTGTGCAATTTGCCATTTTACAGCTTATTTTATTTAGAGCTGTAAAAAAATATGACCCTGATATTGTCTGTAGAGATACTCCAGGGGACTCACAAGAGACGGATTTAATAAGAATGGCCAAAGCCAAAGCAGCAGAAGCCAAAACATCCAGAGGTCTAGATAGATAGATATCTTTAATGTCATTGTACAATTACAAAAAAAATAAGTCATGGGTCAAGCTCCAGAAATGCAGGATCCTACATTTCCCATAATGCAATTTAAAAGCATTGTTCTTTTGAATCTCCCTGCATCAAAAATGCCCACTTCTACTAAACCTCAACCTCCCTCGGCATGGCCTGTTGATAAAAATGTGTAACTGTTACACCAATGTGAAGACAACACAATGACATCACTATGACATCGTTTACGTTATTTTCTCAGACTTTATAAGCCACAGAAGAGTCCCCTTTTAATGTGTATGTGATGGCCATGTCTAGTGGTCATACAAATTTAATTTCATTTGATACGGATTTGTTATCTAATGTCTGTAAACAGATTACGTAAAATGCCACAGAAATGTTGCACATATACAGACACAACTCAACACAAACGGTGTAGTATACAATATGCAGTATAAATGTTAATTAAAACACAGGGTTGCTTTATAGGTTAATTATTGACACCGCACTTAACCTAGTAGCAGCAGCATAAAGTTGGGAACTTCTACTGTACATATTCACAGCTGCCAGGTCTTATTCAATTTGTCAACAGGACCTCATAAAAAAAATCTGACCTTTTCTAGTTTAAGGTGCTGCATATACCATCTTTTATCAACATAATGTAGGTAGAAGGTTGAGCCTCTTTCCAGTTCAGTAAAATTAATCTACACGCTAAAAGGGTTAAAAACATTGCCACAGTTGAATAGAGGACTGTCCTCTCTTAGTTCATTTGATGCAGAATTTGAGATGAAACTCGTCTTTTTAAGTTGTGTAAGGGAGTTTCCATCATATATTAAAAAAACAGGATGACCATTTAACCTTTGCTGTCACCCTTGGACCAATACACATTACCAAAAATGATAAATTAAGTGTACCAGTTACACTGTCCCTCCCCAGACCTGCTGTATGTTTTTCAGTAACATCGCAGGCATTAAGCAAGTCTTTTCGCATATCTGAAGCAACATTATCCCGTGCACTTCCTCAGTTTATGGGAGTTAGAGGTCGCAGTTTGGTCATGTGGTGGTTAGTTAAGGGCCGAGCTCCTTCCACAGAAACAGTGGTGTGATGTGTCTCCTGTCAGTGAGAAGAAACATCAGGGGAAGCAGAGAAACAGAAGTAGTTTCAGGGAAACAGTGTGAAGTATCACTCAGTGGTCAGTTCCAGTTTCAGAGTGACCTCATCCACTTCACTAAAGGTCACTATAGTCTCAAAACAGTGCACACACGTGGTTTGATAATGATAGCCATTGCTCCTGATCAGATCATAAAAGGAAGCTGATACTTGTAATTTGATTTTTAGCTTTTCTTTGACAATGTAACTTAAAACTTGATAAAGTGGGGATGATATAAGAGTCTTTTTGTGCTTGCCATTGCTAAATTTGCACACTCTAGAAGCTCTATTATGGAATATTTACATGCAACTCTCCTCTCTGGGACCTTTAATTGGCTCTGAGGCTCTGAACAATTTCTTGCTCCCTTGCGCTTGATTACATGCGGCTATGCACCAGAATTCACAGAAGCACAGTTCAAACACCTCATACATGCAATTCTGTCACTTTCTTTGAGCTCTGGTGTGATTCAGGTTGACAGCAGGACAATAAGTAACAAAAGCCGCTGCGAAAATGTGAAGAAAAAATAACCACGAATGCAACAGAGGAGGGTATAGATGCAATCAGCCACAGGGGTACAGACGGCGCCTGTGGCTGAGCCACATAAAGACACCTTTTCTGTTCTTCATTGGATGTTAGCACATCACTGTGGTACGTGATGACTGCTGGCTGTGCCCGGGAGAGAGGATGAGGGCAGCAGAAGTGAACTGTGGGAGGCAGAAGCCCACAATAGCAGACATTAGAGGAAATCATTTAATTTGTCACTTTGTACTCTACAAGTGCGTCAGTTATAAGAAAGTCTATAATGTCAACAACACAACTATACTTTTTCAGTTATGAATCATGCTTCCTAATTTTTTTCTTTTTATTGAGAATTGAATGATGTGGCAACAGCGAGGTGTCACGCGTTTCACGTCATCTCGTAGATTTGAGCTTAATGTGGGGCTGTTACTTGAACTACAGATTGTATTTCCACATTTTCCTATGCCCACCACCATGGATGCATATAGAAAACTGGATACAGAGTTGGATATGAGGCCCTGTTCATTCCTATGAAAGCAGCTTAGTGGCGCATGAAGCATCGAGTATAAAACCGAACATAAAATTACCTGAGTCTTCTACATCATCGGGTCCATAGATAAAGTGCACTGCAGACTTTCGCGAGCAGGCGTAATACTGTTTCCTGTTTTGTAAAAACCAAGGCTGAAAAAACTGGGATCAAATGGCTAAAATAAGGCAGTGCCGGTCAAACTCAAACCAAGATTCTGCTGCTGTGTTGCCTATTTCTAACCTCAGATGTTTTTGTTAACAGGTTTTAGTTCACATTTAACTGGAATTATGGATCATTTGTTACCAGCCGGCTGCAATATTGTTCTGTTCTTTGGAAAAACAACCAAACTGAAATTGCCTCACCTACCAGCGGGAGGGTTTGTCGGTCCTGTGCGACACAGAGCACTTTGGTAGTTGTATGTTTTCTACCTCTTAAACAAAAGTGAATGTGTTTTTCTTGTTGTCTTTGGTCACATAGCACCAATTTCAAAAGCATTTCTACCTTTTTATTGCATAATGACAAGATCATCTTTCCAGTGATGAGAACTTTAAGTACTAATTCCCTATAAGTCAGTGTGAGATAGAAACAAATATTTCAATCAAAATAGTCAATTGGGGCGGCACGGTGGTGTCGTGGTTAGCACGAGCCTCGCAGCAAGAGGTTCCCTGGTTTGATCCCGGGTCGAAACGGTGTTCGGTCCGGAGTTTGCATGTTCTCCCCACACCTGCGTGGGTTCTCTCCGGGGTCTCCGGCTTCCTCTCCACAGTCCAAAGACATGCAGGTCAGGTTGATCGGTGACTCTAAATTGCCCTTAGGTGTGACTGTGAGCGTGTGTGGTTGTCTGTCTATACGTGTCGGCCCTGCGATAGTCTGCGATCCAGGGTGCGATAGTCTGGCTGTCCAGGGTGTACCCCACATCCGCCCGATGACAGCTGGGATTGGCTCCAGCCCCCCCACGACCCTTGCGAGGACAAGCGGTTACGGACAATGAATGAATGAAAATGGTCAATTGGATTTACAAAATGAATACTTTTTGTAATAGCTAATATTTCCCTCATCTTGCATGAATATTAACTTACTAGGAAAAAAAAACAACTTGTTTGTCCTTCACTCATTTCAAAGACAAAACTTTCTGAAAAACGCCTAAAAGCGGTTGATGTTCATTTGGCCTTCATCAAGACTTTAACTCCCTCCTTTCCTTCTCGCCTCCCACCACAATCTCCGCAGCTTATTCAGGCACTAAAACACTGGCCGGCTCTATTAAATGAACCAGAAATAACGTCTCTCCTGCATCTTTGGCAAGGTCTTCCTCGCTGGAAGCTCGGTGACCTGGAAGCGGCCTGTAGGTGTGGTGAGTCAGGTAGGGGTGCTCGTCAGGGCAAAAAGCAGGCTGTCCCCTCGAGGACAGGACAGCTCACTCCCTCACACAGCATATTAAGTCAGAAGACGGTTAGTCAGTCCTTAAAGAGTGTGTGGGTCACTTAAATTAACGCTAACAAGCAGCCATTGTCAATTTCTCTCTCTCCCCCACTCCTCTCCTCCATGAAACAAACCTCATCTCTGCACCAAAAGCCTTTTTCTTCTTCTTCTTCTTCTTCCCCCCTCGTCGTTATTTGGCAGCCCGTGGGAAATTGAACCGCCTTGTGCGTGTAATCGCTTTAATGAAGGCATGTTTAATCAGCATATTCTTCGTCTGTAGCTCCCAGATAGTGCCAAGGAGCCTTGTAGCGACGAGAGACCTTTAGCACAAGACAGGATGATTGCTGGGGCCAAATGAGTGTGGCAGGAAAAGACAGTCGGACCCAGCTGTCCCCCCGGGCTGACGTAACGCATATGGAGCTGTCCTTCCCACTTCCCCTCCATCTACATGGATGCTTAAACTCCCTGTCACTCTGCCAATCTGTAAAAAAGGCAAACGGCAGGAAGTGGGGGTTTAATTAGGTCTAATCTGATTTTACATGCCCATTTGGTTTATTAATTGAGCTGGCTCATTGTTGCCTTTTTTTTTGTTTGAGAAAGACAAAAATATGCACTTAATTATGAGTGGGGGGATGAAACTGTGAGCATAAAGATGTCAACTATGAGGTGAACTATTTTAAATTATTGTTTTGATATATTTCAGTTGATTGGAAATTGTTTCCTTTGTCTTTTTCCAATCAGTTACATAGCAGCTAGACTTTGAGTCCACAGCAACATTAGCAACTATTGAAATGGTAACTTGGTCCTTTTTCAACCTGGACTCTATTTTGTCTTCGTACCTAAGTGACAGATCTGGGCGAAAATGTCTGAAACTGGTTTTGACAGAACAGGCTGCAGTGTAACCCCTTTGGGCATTTGAGCAACTTCACTGTACATCCACTAAGAGTGCTTGTTTTTTTGTCATTGACAGGCTCAAGGTTGTTATTCTGTCTGACAACATTATGGAGAGGACCCCTGCAGAGGTCGACTTCTTTGTTAAAGAGTAATATCCTTTCTATCTAACCAGAAACAGACTGAAAATCGCTATCATCAAACCCACAGAGGCCCGTTTTAAATATATAGCAATTTTATCATCATAAAACACCCTTTATTCAAAGCTGACACAAATTAAAACTCACAAAAATCATTTTTGTTCATCTTTTCACTGTTCCAAGAATCACCAACTTTGTTGTGGTTAAAATAAACCCTTACAGTAATTCACCCAGTTTCATGTGAAAATCCTGGCTCTATATACACTAAAATTTCTGTTTTTTTATGGAGTCTGGTGTGTTTTCTGATGGCAATTTAGCAGCTGTTCCTGGTTAAATAAAAAGGAAGTTAATCTTTTACAAAAATGTGTCTGTAGAGGGTTTTGCATTTTGTTGTCAGTCACTTAAAATAAAACTCTGAGCCTCTCAGTGGCAAAAACAAGCACTATGCACTGTGCAGCTATAAACCAGTCAAAAGCAAGACAAAAACAAGCACAACATAGAAAATAAGCAAAAATTTAAAAGAGATTTTTATTAAGTATAAACCAGTATAAGTATAAACCATAAAACTGTGATTGTAAGACACTACATAAAGCGCATACTAAAAAGGTAGGCTTTTAATTTACTAGCGTCTCAAGAAATGCACATCTTTTATGACATTGTATCTGTTAAATCTGTTTATGTAGCCGACATATGAGTATAATGCAGTCATCGAAGGAAACTGCTTCCTGATAAAAAAAAGAGAGGAAACCAGCTTTTTATGTCTCTTATGGGAGAAGTGCGTCAAGTTGAGGTGAGCTACAACAACAAAAAAAGGTCTCACACAGGTCAAGGACTGATGTCAGTGATAGTAATAGTTAAGTGACACAAATGAGTAGGAACCAAACACTCCCTTTTCTGCAAATACACCCAAACAGGACACATCATGTGTTTGCTGTTAAACTTAGGCTGATATACTGTAAATGACTAAAAAGCTTGTCACGACACTGTGATGTTGTTGAATGTGGTTTAGCCTTTTTGCATCAGCAGATATCATAAATAAATTACATTTCCCAAACAAGTAGCGCCATCTAGGCCGTTCTGGTTTTGCTTTAGACTTAAAAACTGGATTCAGATTTGTTCTAAATTGGTGATTCAAGGAAGAGAGATAGGATGTACTGCGGATGTTCGATTTTTGTCGCTGGCTGAGAGTTCCTCTTTGTGAGAAAATAGGAGAAGTGAATATGAGGTGGCAGGGGGCCAGGGTGGATAGGGTTTGGGCACACCGCATTTTCATTTCCTCAATAAGTTGCGGTAAAGGGCCAGCTGCGGTGCCAGTGTGGCAATGGCTGCCTTGAGAAGAATCAAGTTAGCAATAATGCTAACGGACGCACAGGATCAGCTGAGAGCTGTCATTAGAGGCTGCACATGCTCTGTGGTGCTTTGTGTTTAATTTAGATGTTAGATAAGATTTTCAAATCATACCACCTCTACCTCGATTGACCTTGTTAAGTTGCATATTACTTAATGCTGTGTCAACTTCATTGTTCACAATAATAGTAATCACATGCAGTGTGTGTGAAAATTTCTTCATAATATTTTGTATCATTAAAAAACATTTGATGTTTTCCTCCTAATGTACTCCGTGTATGAATTTGTGACAAGTTATGTTGTTGCATATCCAGAGTACATTAAACATGTTTTTTTTGTCCCTTTTGATTAATCAATGTTTTCAAGATGAGGCTTTGATGAAGAAGAATCTCAGTTTTTAATAGTCTCAGAAAGGAAAAATCTGAGATTTTTTTCTTATAATACATGACAGAAAATACTTGTTAAAAACATAAAAAAACTGAAAACTATATGATAATGAATTGTGGACTTGGATGTTAAACTGTTTTTCGCCATTTTCGTTTCCAGGATTATGGCTGGATTATGATGCACTGCAGTTGTCATTAACGTAACCTCTACCTTACTATATGAAAACCAATGTCAGAGTGCATAGCATCTCGTTCTTCCCCTGTGTGTGAGCAGGGAATTTCTGAGCTCTTCCAATGTAATGATCACGTGACTAAACAACTAAATGCCACAATCATATATGCACAAAAAAAAGATTGTGGTCAGGATTGTACCTCCCTGCTGAAAAACAGCCTTAAACTGGTTGTTTGACTGGCTTAAGGAATGTTTTCGCATATTTTTTTTATGATTTAGCTGCTCATACAAGCTTGAGGTGGTCACTAGCTATTTTTTCCAGTTTTTTGAAGCTCCTGTAAAACTGAAACCAAATCAGTGTCCTTGAGTACAGAGAAATAATGGTGTCATGAGGAGAAAGTAGGAAAAGCAAAGGGCATTAATCAGTTCAGTCTCTGCTGTCTTGGGATATGCAGGTGGTGTCCCACCCAGCTAAACAACAAAAATCACCAAGAACTGGGTCAGGACCATCTAAAACCAGCTAGAAAAAACTAAAACCAGTTACCAGCATAAGCTGGAATTTGTTATCTGGCCTGTTGGCAGTTGCGGTGGGTGCTTTGTGCTAACGTTGGCGGCTGAACGAGACTCTGGGTCTTCAGCTTCGGCTGTGTGTGCTTTTATGCTGCCTTCATGTGCTCCTCAGAAACTTTGTACTTACAAGTTGCGGAGTTGTGACGTTTGCAAGACATTTCAGGGCAGCAGAAACAGTGGAAAGCTTGTAAACAGTGTCAACAATTGATAGTAAAAAATTGTATATATATTTTGCTCCAAGTAGATGTCACGGACTTTTAGTCGCTGCCATTTTAGTATATGCACCTATTAGCTGTAGCAAGCAAGCAAACCTTAACTATAAAGCATGCCAGGCGAGCATACTAATACTGATAACAGCATTGCAGATCTCCATATCTCAATCATTCAGTCACAATAACTTATAATAAGAATTTTAAACTTGCACTTTAAAGCAGCTAATTTCAGTTGGGATTACCTCTGCAACACCTAAAGCCCTTATTCACTGAGACAACAAGAACATAAAGCATAACTAAGCAAATAATAGCTAATTAAAATGTTATTTAATCTTATAAATTAATTAAAACATCAACTACATACCAGATGCACATTCGATGTTCTTTGTGCAGCTGAAGCACAAAAGAGAGTAAAACATCAGCCATAAAAATCTTTTTACTTGTAGTGTCCACGTTTCTTTCTTTTTTCTGACCAGAGCACTTGAATGTGTGTATGTTGTAATTACGACTGCACAGCTGGGAAGTACGATATGTGAGAGGAGCATGTGAAGAAAGCGTAATCTCTGACAAATTGTTGGCGGCAGAGTTGCATATTGTTAACGTGGGCGGCAGGTTTTGACAAGAAAAGACATTGTAGTGCAATGCTAAACTGGTGGAGGACTCCTTTAGTGTTGGGAGTTTTTTATCATTGGCACTTAAATCAGAGTTGATGGCCATGAAATTATCTCTGTGCAGTCTGACCTTGTGTCTCTCCGTCCTGTTTGGCCTGTCTGCATTCCCTTCTACTAAACTCTCCTCTCCTGTGAAAATCTAAAGGTAGATTAAATATGCACTGACCTGTGAGAAAGAGAGCTCATTCACATGAGGGCAGAGTGTAACATTAATCACAGTAGCTGGTAAATGACTTGGCTTATTTACTCTCGACATGTAAAATGAAAATCTGTGGTTTTGGTTTGAGGTGAGAGCCTCACTACTGCCTACACAATTTCCCAGCATGTAATTTAAATAAGAGATGCTGGCTATGTTTATCTTTTGGTGCAGAGACGATGTCGACAGTGCTAGATCATGTTACTGATACAGGGGGAAAAAAAAAACGTTAAATGGGCATATCTGGTTTCTGTGGTGGGAGTTTTTAACAACACACCAGGAAAACGGATTACCAAGAACTAATCTGTCTCTCACAAATTTATCTCTCACATCAGCCTCATGTATGTATCAGTCACCTATATAACAGTTTGCTGCAATAACTTGTGTGCTAAATCTGTCATCTGTTTGTTTTTATTGCCTGCATGTCTGCTACCAGCAACAGAGAGCACCTCTATTATGAGAAGTGTTTCTCAAAGAGACACTAAGTAGACACTGGGAAAGGACAGTGCGTCTAATCGCGTGGTTACTAGCAACATCAATTGTGCGAGTTTGGCTGAAACTGTGTAGGCGCCTGAAGCGCTGATGATCATCGAGACTCAGCACTTCTACTCTCCACTGCTTCCTGGAAATAAAGCAGAGAGACATGAGCAGAAGTGGATGCCATGATATGGCTTCCCCCTGAAAATACCTATCATGAATGTATTGTCAATGAACTTGTTTATTTATGTTGGTGAGCTGTTTCTGTGTTTCAGTATTTAACCTGGATTGCTCCAAACCACAGATGAGTTCTTACAAATTCAGTTTCCCATCCATTCATACATTCATCCATTCATTAGAACAGTAAGTGCATCACACTGTGGGCCACACAGCGATGTACGTTTTGATAGCAGAGCGATGCCCACGCTGTCCCAGATTACTGGTTTCATTATTCTCAGACAGATTTTATCGCACTTTAAAAACAGTTACTGCAAGGGGGGGGGGGCACCAAATTATTGTGTAATAATTTAAGGTTTAATTTTTTTTAAAAAATGTTTTCTTTTTCTACATATTACTAGAGAAGATAAATCAACCTATTCATGAAGAAACGCATTTAATTTACAGTAAACATTCATTTTAGGTTAATTGCTCAAACGTGAGCTAGGTAACATTAAATCACTGTGTAGCAATAATCCATGATGGTGAGGTTAACTTGTTCACTGACATTTTCTCATTACGAAGTTGTCATATACCGCCATTTTTACAATGATTTTGGCATAAGATCCCAACTCAAAAAGCCACCTTTCGCGGCTGTGTGATACGTGTGGTACATGCATGGTACATTACTAGGCGGCATCAGGTGGAAACGCTGCTGGTAACAACGTAATATAAGGAGCACGACGGTCCCTATAGGTCGGGCAGGAGGGGTGGTGGAAGGATTCACCAACCCCGGACTTTCATATGAGAGTCCGTTGTTTGTTTCACATCAGAATATGACACCTTACGTGCCTGTTTTGCCTAAACCTACCCATTCGTGCTTTTGTTGCATAATTTTGCCTTGTGCTTTTGTTGACATTACTGTGCCGGTTGCCATGTGGTTTTGTTGCGTAAACAATTACTAAGTGATTTTGCAGTGTTATCCCACCATGTGCTTTTGTTTACATCCTGGCGTCGGTATTGGCATCCTGAAACGCCAGCAGCAGATGCAGGAGGATAACTGGAGTTTAATATGTTAACATACAAATCCAGTGACACTAGTAATGAGAACGTGTTGGGCATTTATATACTTCTAAATGTTATTAGTTGATTGACTGTATTATTATTTAATGTGTACAGAAATTCTTGTGAGCCACAATAAATTATTTTGTAACCTTTTGAGCCAAAGGCTGACACCCCGTCCCCCCAAGACCACCGGCCAACACGTCTAACCATAAATACAACTGCTGCTAATTCAGTAGCTACTGGCAAGTGCAAATAAGAGAAGACCTGAAAATATTTAGAGAATTATCTCAAGTGTAACTCAGTTTTATACATTAAATGTAGTAGGGGCTCCGGGACCCATCTCTCTTTGAGCTTAGGGCTCCTTGGCCTCAAAAATGTTGAAGAACCTGCTTTAAAAGCTTAAAATGCCATCAGCTTCCAGACATATGAATGTGTAAAACTGTGTAGTTGTAACAGTCTCTAACACATTGCAATATGTGTGACAATATGAAACACATACAGCACTAACATAATATTAATGTTACAAACAAATTTCCTCCAGTGAGAGGGATCACAGTCATAATACGTGCTCACTTAATCTCCTAATTAGTCATTCAGGACCCTCCAACTTTCATCTGAATTTAGCAGTCAGAAGAGTTTCACCCAACCTCATTATTTGCTGTCTGTTTCACAGCCGTACAGCGACAACACCAGCAAGCAAAGCCCACTTCTATTTTATTTACCAGAAGTGGTTCACCAGCTTGGGTTTTCACGCGCACACACTCACACTTTAACACACACACTCACACTCAAAGACAGACAGGAACTTTCCTGTCAAAGGATAGTTGTTCTCATACTAAGAAAGCTAAGAGTGAGTGCAAAGGCGGTCAAAGGCGACTGCTGTTTATGTCTGTGTGCTTCGAATGCCTCCATTCAAAGTTATAAGTGGATTCCTACGTAGATCATTTGTGCCAGTCGGTGTATCAAGAGAGATGTTTCAGTCCTTGAACGAGCAGATATTGCTGCCTGTCTGCTCCATCATTTACAGTATCTGCTGTTTTCAAGTCCCTTCACTGATGTGTGCGTGTGTGTGCATGCGTGCGGGAGTGAGAGATAATTCAGTGTGAACCTTTTGTGCGGATATGCCATTTATCTGACGGCTCTATGATGTAAAAAGAATTTCCTGATAAATTAGTCACCATCATATTACAGCCTACAGACCTGGCAGTGCCATATGTGTGTGTGTAAAGGTTAGCTACCGGTGGTGGTGTCGGCCTGCTACAGGCGGAGCACTGTGAACACCACGCAATAAAGATAAGGAATTCTCAAATTACACACATTTGCAAAGCCACAACATTGAAAGGCTGTGTCTCGGAAACAACAAACCACAGACATTTTTGTGAACACGAGACTCATTCAAGTCACCTGTAAATTCTCCACTCAGTCCCTCAGTAGAATGACACATGTGCACACTCACACACACACACACACACACACGCATGGAAAATTTTGTCATTGCATGTTTTTTTAGATTCCACAGTGATCAGTCATGCGAGGGGTACAATTGAAACACGCTAAAAGATATTTTATCTTGTTTAGTCGAATGTGGATAATGTATAACTGAGCTGATGATTTGGCTTTTAAATTTTCATTTGTTTTGAACAAGTGTGATGAAATACAGCCTACCGATACTGACGATAACCATGATATTTAAAAATGAATATTGATACATTAATAATACAATATGATAATATTGTGCAAAAAAATCCAACATTCTTGCCTTGTCTCCCTCCCTCAGTGCCATCTGATTGTCTTTTCACTATCCATTAAGTGTAATTGCTCTTTTTTGGAAGCTTTTGTACAGCAATGGTTACAGAAATAATCAGACTTTATTGTCATTATATGTAAACATACAATGACATTATCAACAGCAACTCTGTCTGGTGCAAAAAATAAAGCAGTAGAGCCTCCCTGGACTCGTATTTTGAGTGTAAGTCATTTGCCAGAAAAGAGACAAAACGCACAATAAATAAAGGTAAAGAATAATTTGAATGATAGCATCTTTGTTTTTCAAATTTTCCATAAATATCACAATATTATTATTATTGTGAGCTGTTTTGGCCACGATAATTGTGTACTGAGAATCTGATATCATGCTAGACCTGGTTTTGATATAAAAGTTTGTACTTTTAAGAGAAAAATGCACTTTATTATAGACTTAGCACACTCAGGGGTTTTGCTGCTACAGCATCACTTATAGGCCACTATGACTAGTGGCTAATTTAAAATTACAGAGGAGGTTTGCTGATTTAATGATCTTCTTTACTTTGCTACTGTTACAGTAAGTTTTAACATTTTGCTTTAATGTAGAATTGTCACTCTGTGGCCACAGTGCTTTATAGCTAAATTTACATATACTTGGTTTAAAGCAGCACTGATAACAGCAGAGCCACTCCACTAAAATGATGCTTCAGGCTTGATTTGATTTGTACTGAGTTCCATAAGAGACCCAAAAGATGATATATTTTTAATATTATGCACAAAGGATATCTTGTGGGAACAAATTAATTATCTTGTGCACACAAGATAAAAAAGAACATCACCTTTTTGGGACTTTGGGGGCTCCATAGAATTGAATCGTTCATCATAAATCTTTCATTTGTGTTTCCACTGGTGCGTTCGTTGAATTCAACATTTGCACAACACCAGCAAACGCTGTTAACATGCTCACTTTTTCAGGAGTCGCTCTATTGTAACTGCAACACGGCAGTGTCGAGTAATGAGGAAGAAGTATGCAAATATCCAACAAAACGTTACTTTTGCAGCTATTTGTTTTGACCGCTAGCTGATAAGTTCTGATGCGTTTCACTATTTGACAGACTGGCTTAATATATTCATACTAAAGTAGTACAGAGCAGAGATAAAGAACAAAGCGCAGGCATTGCCTTTTTTTTAGACAACTGCAATTCAAATCTTATGGCAAAGATTTTATGAAAGTATTATACAATTAACATTGAATTTAAGAGGTAATTTGTCAATTCACTCAGGCTTTATTCATTTTTTTTTTAAATTAAGATCAACATATAACATAAGTCACTACTGTTTTCATCACATATTTTTTATGAGTTCCACCCTTCATATTTACCCCCTTTCATTCCCATGAGAGCAAAGGGGAAGGACAAACACAGCAGGGGGAAAACGCAGACTCATTTATAGTCAGAAATTCTACAAAAAAAACCCTCTGCACAAACAACTGGCATCCAGAAGTAGTAAGTACTACATTTTTAGCACGTCTAGTGATGAGATAAAGCCCATCACATGAGTTTTATCACAATGTTTGGTTTCATATCAGCGAGGTGCAGATTATACAGATGCACAGCAGCCAGTTGTGATTAGAGGTAAAGACGTGTCGTCTGTGGTGTTCAGTCAGGTAGTGATACAGACAGGCGTGACTGGGAGAGGTCTAGTGACACTTAAACACTCGTTGTCATGAAACTACTAATATATGAAGACAGAGAGAAAGCTTTTAGTCAGACAACCACAACCAACTCAATTCTGCCCAGCAATGAAACGGTTAAACTGCACTTTTGCTTTTTTTGCCTCCCAGCTGTCTGGTATTACTGGTGGAGTCTGGTGCCCAGAAATGAGGTGCAGGGTGTTATCACACAATCAGATGGGTATAATAGTAACCATCAGGCGATGTGCAAAAAGATCTCTGCCTCCTTTTTTTCCTCATATTTCATCTTTCTGTCCGTTTGTCCTCTTCACTCCCCGTGTACATGCGTGCGTTAAGTGTGCTTCGCTGAGCATGTTGTTCGCCCTCTGGGTGTTTTTTTTTTTTTATAATGTAGACATTCTCGGCACAAGCAGTATATTTACAATTCTGCCCCCGGAGCAGCACTTGACCCTTGTTTACACTGCAGGAGCACAAAGGTGCACACGCAAAGTGCACGCAAATTTTCATGGAGCTGCTTGATCAAACTAAACACACATGCAGACACTGTTGTTCTGCACACACTCGGCTAATTGACCCCTTGATAAGCCCTGCAGTTTACATTGATAACAGCGGCAGATTTACCACTCAGAATAATTAGTTTTATTTTTAGACAGAGGTAGACAAAAAGCAAGCTTTTTATTTAAGTGATGACCGAAATGACGGCTGCAGCTGGCTCACAAATTTTATCACCTGTAGGTAGCTTATTAATGTTTACTCAGTGAAGCGGTTGAAAACTTTAAACATCTTCAGCTAACTTGTTTTGAAATGGGAACTGTGTAAACGTATTTCAGTTTTATTTATATAGTTTATTTAATAGGAACTATGCAAATTAACATAGTACAACTGTTACAAACAAGCTGTAGTAAATGAGGTTTTACATACAGAGATTATAGCTATTGCTAGTTTCCGTCTTCTGTCCCCAGTTAGGCTTTTAGTAAAGAAAAAGATCATATCTTGAAAAAACACCACTCACTCAAGTATTGGAGCTGAATCCTTATCAAGAGAGAAAAAAACACATTCACACACTCGAATCCACGCAAAGTTGTGTGATGTTGTATGATGATTGTCATCGTAAGTAGTGATACTGAGATTGTTGAATCTCAGTTGCTGAGATCGCTACTGGTTATTACTTTGGTTTCCAAAAAAAAAAAAAAAAAAAATAGGGGGGGGCGGGCTGTGCAGCACAAGATTACATAGAATTTCAACCCAATAAACACACAAATATGAAGGTTACATGCACTTACAACACACAGCTGGAATTCACTTGGAAATAATGACGGCAAGTGCGACGACTGCAACAGAAATAAACCTGCTAATGTTTTGAACATCCATCGCCATGCTTTGAATGTTATCCTGAGAGGAGAAGTCGCAGAACATCACTCAATGGAAACGCAGTCATCTCGCAATTGAGTTTTATCGACATTTTTAAAAATTTTGCTTAAGTTTTGGGCAGTTAATTAACAAGGCCATGAATGTGTACCCGTGCAATTAACCCAATCTAATAATTTTAGGGACCTGACGAGAGGCACTGGAGTCCATCAGCACCTGTCCGTCAAACACAGACCCCGCCTCCTAAGGTATGGATCGACTTTTATCCTCTCGTCTTTAGGAAAAAAATTGCTGATATGATGTAGTTTGATAAAGAAAAGCACTTACAGTTTCAAGGTAAAACCTAATGCCAACTTAAATCACTGATCAGTACGTAGATTGATTGATTTATCGACTGAATCAGGATTATTAACTTTAGATTTCATTACACTACATTTATTTGGCCCTTATGTCCAAAGCAACTTACTGTACTTTTTCCTGGCACGTACACACAAAAGGAGCAATTTAGTGTTTTATTTGACCTCTAAACGCAATCTGATTTAAAAAGCCGAACCTGATAAATATTGCCTCAGTTTTGTGCCGATCTTTGAGAATACCCAATCAGTTCTCTCAGCATGCATCCTGTTTTTAATTTACCATCTTCTCTTTTTTTACACTCACTTAAGCGCACATTTGTGCCATCTCAGCCTTTTTATAAAGCGTGATCTTCATTCATCAAACGTGTGGGAGCGGAGCATCTCATATAAATATGATTACCGCTGATTATAGAACTTCAAAAGTGCTGTGAGTGAGACTGTGGTCCACAGTGAGAGTGGCTCTCATTCATAATACACTCAAACAAGGCGAGTTACTAACCTCACATCCTGTGGTGCAGCAGGAAATGCTTGATTTCCTGTAGTGAAGGTGTAGGTGGGGGCTACTGTGTGTTTGGTGAGTGCGTCTCTATATGTGTGTCAAACATTTCATCTACATTTCAAGATCTGTCAACCAGCGTATGCTTCTCAGAAGCATCCACCGAGAACAGCCCTTAATTAAATACAGTACATCACAACATCCTGTTTATTTTCAAGGATAACGGCTTTCTATTGATGATTATGACGTTGCCACAGATGTGTGAGGGTCATTAGCAAGATGGAAATTGCAGACAAGTGTGAAGTTCCCTCTTGTCAGCGCATGTAAAGCAGTAAAGGAAGTGCACCTGATTTTTTCATATCCATCCAGTTTTGTCGTTAGTTTGTTGTCTCTGTCCCTGAATGACGTCAATGAATTTCTAAGCAATTAGATGATCTGAGAATAGATTTGACACAATGACAAAACACATTCAAGCCCTTCCTGCTGTCAGAGGGCCTCTGAGACCTCTCCTGGGCCTTTACTCACACTCCTGTCTCTCCTTTTAAATGCACTTTTACTGGATACAATCTAAAAGCTTCTGTTTGTGACTTTCAAAAAAATCCATTTTACAAGTGATACGTCCTCTGCTCTGTCAGTGCTTTCGGTGTAAGTGCACGACTCCAAAATGCACCTTTCGCGTGCGCCGGACAGAACCGGTTGCGGTGTCATTATATGCCAGCCACCTGGCGCATCTGCCTGATACAACAAAACCAGTTTGAAATGCTGCCAGTAACAACATAATATAAATGGACTGCACTTGTATAGAGCTTTTCTTGTCTTCACACCCCTCAAAGCACATTTACACTACATGTCACATTCACCCATTCACACACTGGTGGCCAAGGCTACCGTACAAGGTGCCACATGCTACTCAGTCACCGTTCATAGGCATTCACTGAGGTTCAGTATCTTGCCCAAGGACACTTCGACATGTTAACTGGAGGAGCTGGGGATCAACCAACCCTCCAATTAGAGGACGTCCCACGCAACCTCTGAGCCACAGCTGTCCCAATATAAGGAGCACGAGAGCGCCTATAAGGCGGGCAAGCGGGAGGCGTGGCGGATGGGTCCCACAAACAATGGACTTTCATGTGGGGTCCAGTGTTCGGTTCCCGGACGTTGGTTGCCTCATGCTGTTGTTGTCTAAACATAACTGCATGCAGTGTAATCCCACCATGTGCATTTGTTGACATCACGGTAGCACCATCACTGAATGCAAATAGCAGACGCAGAAGGACAGAGACTTCGTAATATGTAGACATGGAAGTCCACTGCAACGCACTAACATCTGACGGGTTGTGACAAGAACGTGTTGACCTTCTCTGAGTTAGCAGATGGGACATGCTATAAAAAGGGGATTTGACATCACAATTTGCAGCTGTGTTTGATGATTGGTATGCTCGTGATCAGTGACATTACTTGCAATTGGTCAGACCAATGTGTGGGCGGGAACCTCACACTGCGGAGATCACCACCAGACTCTAGCTCTAAATGACGTCACCAGCACAAGTTGTCAGCGGCCGTGCTTCATTTCTGTATAGTCGGCGTAAGTGGGGACATGTTTTTGAAATACAGTTTGTGATTTTTTAGCTAATGTTAGCTACAGTTGTGCACCGTAGCAGCTGAAAAGAAAAGTTTGCCTCGAGGGCTTTCTGCCAGAAAGGGTTTTTCCTGGTTAAAATTCATATCATCCTTTGCATTTTCCTTAAAAATTCAGCCTTAGTCCTTTGAGTAGAGGTCAGTCCACAAGTTGTTCTAGGCAACCGAGAAAGACGGGAAAGGTCTGGGTTTTTATTTACAATCTGTTGGCCATAAAAAACACATGTAACTCAAGTAAAATGTTACGTACAGGATCAATGTGATAAGACAGTGTGAAGAAAGTAGTCCCTCTGACGCTCAACTGTTGAATATACTAGAATTACCATCCTTGGTTTGCAATTTTGGCCACACCCCTCTCGACTAACAAGCTTTTAACAGCAGTGTCGAACCTCCCCAACACACACACACACACACACACACACACAAACACACAAACACAAACACACAGATGAATCACGCACACATGTTCACACAACTGCCCCCTCTGATCTCTGAAAATACTATACTGTTGTCAAGGAAACAGCCAAAGCCTATCAAGAGGTGTGTGTGTGTGTGTGTGTGTGTGTGTGTGTGTGTGTGTGTGTGTGTGTGTGTGTGTGCGCGCGCCTGCGTGCGTGCATGTGAGTGAGGGAGAGAGAAAAAGCGAGAGTGCATTTGTGCATCTTGGAATAGCTTCAGTGACGCATACATTTGCTCACAAACACCAGCCAGCTAACCGCCCTCTTTCACCTCCCCATTCTGTGTTACACCATACATCCATCTGTCCTCCCAGCTTCTCCTCTTTCTCCTCTTTTCTTCCATTTAATTCTTCTCCCTTTTCCTCTTCTGTTCTCTTCTCTTCTCTTCTCTTCTCTTCTCTTCTCTTCTCATTTACCCCACTTCTCTCCCCCTCTTCTACATGTTTTCTCTTCTTTCTTCTCCTCCCACTCCTCCACTTTTCTCCTATCCTCTCTCCATTCTTCTCTCTCCTCTTTCTCTGTTCTCCTCTTTTTCTTTAATCTCCTCCGCCTCCCCCTCCACCACCACCTCTCTACTTTTCTCCTCTCATCCACTTTTCTCCTCTCCTTTCTCCTCCACTTTTCTCCTCTCCTTTCTCCTCCACTTCTCTTCTTTTCTCTCTTCTTCTCCTACTCCTCCTCCTTCTGCTCCTCCCCCTCCAGCATCACCTCTCTCCACTTTTCTCCTCTCTTCTCTCTCCCCTCTCCTCCACTTTTTCTCTTCTCATCTCTCCTCCTCCTCCACCACCCCTCTCCACTTTTCTCCTCTCCTCCATGTACTCAGAGTTTTGCGGTTCATTCCTCCTCTTCCAGAAAATACGAATCTCCCCTGAGATCAAATACTTCCTCTAACCCAACCGACTGATTCCTGTTATTTCCGATCATCACATTTCATTTCCTTCAAACGGCACCAACACAGGAAACAATCAATCCCGCCGATCTTGAGCTGATTTAATTTTTTAAAAATGTTATTTTTTAAATCAAAATAACACCCAGAAAAGAGGATCACACTGCCACGGCTTGTTAGTTCGTGATATCAGTGTTAGCAACTCTGCTTATGAGCCATGTAAGGTTTATTTTTACAGGCAGTAAAGTCCCACGAGGGAGCGATGACTTCATATTGTCTCTGATTAATCGTTCTACATGAGGCTGGGGGGGTGGGGGGTGAAAACTCAGCCAAAATCCTCCGTCCCCTCAAGGCATCTACAACCTACATTTACACAATGCTCCGGTGGCAAATGTATATATTATTTTTATATCTGGCTGTTGAGTGAAAGGTTGTCCACCTGCCGCTCTACATGTGACACAGATCTCACTAATGTTGACCTTATAATTATCCCAACAAACGAGTAATGATGTCAGTTGCTTGAAATATTGTCTGACACTTGGCGTGTTTTTGGCAGCAGCGCCTCCTAATATAGACTCATGTTGACATGAAGACAATAGCTGCATTTAAATACTAATCCCTAATCCAGCATCAAAGAAGATTTAGCCCTGGTACCCTTCAGTTCTGATAAATATAAACTTTAGCTTCATTTCATTTATCTTCATTTTGTCACTTTTATGGCTCCTGATCGTAATACTTGTTACATGCGATTGATTCAGTTTTAGCCACACGAGGGGGAAAAAAATGCAGATGACAAAAAGAGAGATATCTGACCACACGTGATAACAGATTACAAGGTCACATGTCAACATCTTTCTGTATGAAGGTCAAAAATGTTCCTCTTGTGTGAGTTAAGCTCGTTCAACCCTCACCTCAAATAGAACAGCCCTCAATGTGATCAAGTCACATTTACAGAGGACTGCAACCAATAAAGTTTCCTGCAGTTTGGCATTTTGGCAAGTGTTTGCGTGTATGTGAGAGTTTGTGATGTGTGTGTGCGCATGACTCGCTCTGAGTCACTGCTGTCCCCCTGGGTGCACAGCCAGGGCAGCGAGGATGGGTTTATGTGTGAGTGTGTGTTTGAGAGAGAGTGTCTTTATGGCATGTGTGTGCATATTAACATGCATACATTTGTGTATGTGTGTGTTTATACGTCCCCCTGGTGCTGCCCAAACATGAACAACCTCTTTTGATGACTCGAATCCCTGACTGCATTTAAATCTTTTTTTTATTTGTTTTGAGTCATCCATGTCTTACAAATGCGTTTGTCTTTTTCATTTATTTTTTTTTTAAGAGTATGTGTCTAGCTTTTTTGCTTTTATTTGATAGTACAGGTAGATAGAAAAGTGGAGAGAGAGAGAGAGAGACAGGATGAAACCCAGAATCCCTCCCAACTTGTCAGACGCTGATGCACTCTTTAGTGGCGGTATGAGATGCACCAGACAGTGGCATTTTCGATGCTCGGAGGATCATAGTATAAAGAAGGAAAAAGTCCACATTTTGTGGGCAGAGGGGGAGGTGTACGGGTCAAACGTGCGACGGACTTTCACCCAGGAGCTCGCTGTTTGTGTCCGGCGTATCCTCATAGACCTGTTCGTATGATATCCGATGAATTAGGGCCCCACAAATGACATTACGTCCTTAACATACAGTTACGTAATTAATGTAAAGTTACGGAGGATAAGTTAAGACAAATAAAGTTTCTGTGGTTAGGTTCAGGGAAGAGAAACATACACTGTAAAAAGAAAGTATTTACTTAACTGGAAAAAAGTTAGCTGCCTTGAAATTTTAAGTTGACTGAATTTGAGAATACATGTTGAGGTAAATTTGTAATGATTCAACTTGTCCCCTTAAATTCAGTAAAATTTTAAGGCAGCCAGAACACTAACTTTTTAAATTGAAACCAAAAGTTTCTTTTTTAGATGTGGTCAGGACACACCTTATGACTCAAAGTCACGCACTTCCGAACACCCGTCTCAAGGGGAAAGTCCTGTGTTTGGGGACAGATCCACCACCCCAAAAGCCTCCTTATCGTCCGCTTGGAACCGCTTCCTCTTTTATTCCTGTCAGCACATTGATCACACAATCGCAGCTTTCCAGAACCAATAACTGGTTAACGATTATGTAGGATATACCAGTTTTGGTGCATCACTTTGGTAGGAAAACGTAAACAGTTTATGAGATCAGCCTGTCATGTCATGGGTGGAAGTCGATAAAGTTATTTTGATGACAAAATAGTGTGTTAGTAAGTGCAGCATGCTATGCTAATGACGTATGTCATGTGATCTTACATTATATAAGTAACAAACAAACGTTTTTGGCACCAAAGCATGATGTTTTTAACATCCATGTGCTTTTATTACCTAAACCAAAGGAAGGAAACCTAAAAAAAGTTTTTTTTATCTACATTCTAAGTTTATTTTGAAAAGCATGCATGCATTTTACAAGCAGAAACTGTACATTTCCTGTGAAGGTTTTTTTTTTTAAAAGATGATACAAATAAAACATAAACATAAAAAGACTACCGTCCTTTCAAAGGAGAAATCTGTTAATACTTTTATATGGTCAACAAATCCGACAGGAAGAGCTAAACAACTATTAACTGATCCTACTAACAGCGAAGCCTGATACAGCTTATGTCTCTGTGCCATAGACGTCAATTGTCCAAAAACTATTAAAACCGCACCAGGGAGCCACATTGTTTCACTGTGTGACACATTCCCTCATTAGCATGTTTATTTTGAATTTATCCCACACGCACAACCCTGCTGCCAAAAATACTCCTTGGAGCGGCAAATGTGCATCACTGCTGAAAAAGTTCCTAAATAGGCACTATTTCTGCCTGTTTGATTAACATTTGCCAGAAAACATAGCTGTTTTAAGATATTTCTGAGCCTTTTTTGGCATAAATTGGCTTAAGATTTGGCGGTAATACAAACATTACAGACAAGACTAACCTTCTTTCAAAGGAGAAGTCTGGTAATATTTTTATAATCGTCAACAAATCCCACAAAAAGAGCAAAAATAACAATTAATTGATTATAAGCCTGCTGTAGCTTAATTCTTTGTGCCAAAGATCTTCATTGTTGTCCAAAAACTATTTAAGCAGCATCAGGGAGCCACATTGTTGCACTGTGTGACGCGCTCCTTAATTAGCATGTACGTTCCCTCGCCACGTGCATAGCCCTGCTGCCAAAATTACTCTCTAGAGCAGCAAATTTGTATCACTTTGCTTCTGAAAAGTTCTTAAAGCAACAATATGCAACTTTTAATTGCTTGTTGCATCTCATTTTCAAGTCATCAAACACCGTCGCATTTGGTTGAGCACCAACCAAAAACGTCTGTATTTGACGATTTGGGAATGATACTCAACAACAACTAAAAGCTGCATAATGTTGCTTTAAATATGCACTATCTCCGCCCTTTTTAGTAACATTTGCCAGAAAACACAGTTGTATATATATATTTCTTAGCCTTTTTTGAAAATATACATTTGTGACCTGTTTTTAACCCTTTGAAATCTGAATCAACTTGTGCTGCATTCAGATGCCTTCGCAAGTATTTAAACTTTCAAACCCTGAGTAAAGTGGCTTGTTTTCTTTTAAAAACATAGGAAAATGGCAGTGAGCAACTTGGTGAGAAATGTTCTGAAAAATGCAAGAAATAAGTAAATTTAGAAAATGATTTTTCAAAGCTAGGGGAAAATGTCAAAGAAGCTATATCTACAAATATCTTAATTATATGTTAAAATATTTTATATTATTATTATTATTATTATTATTATTATTATTATATTTATTCTTTAATTTTTAAAAGAAAAAAATAAGTACATTTTTCGAGGTCATTACCTTATTTTGTTTGGTTGGTTTTTTTTCAATTTTAGGTATTTTTCATATACTTTTTACATTTATTTATTTAGTTTTTGCTGATTTTTGGGTCATTTCCTTCTACATTGCTCATTGCCTTCTCCCCATGTTTTTGAAAGAAATCAAGCAAATTTGCTCAACTTTCAAAAAGTTAAAGATGTCTTTAGTAAGAACAAATTGGCTTTGGATGTGTGGACGATACAAACATGATAGACTAAACATATAATCCCAGCCTTACCCTTCAAGGCAATGATCGAATGTAATTTCACCCAGCTCTCAGGTTTAGATGCCTTCAGATTAGACAAGACAAGAGCTAGAAGTTGAAGAAAATAAAGAACGAGAAGATGACTTAACAACAAGAACGAGAGGCCTTAAGCCAGCTGGTCTAAATCATGTTCCATTAATCAGGCCGCCTGTTGAGTGTGAACAGATCCGAACGATCATTGGTCCACCTGAACTTCAGCGTGTGAGTCAGTCTGCCAGCAGGGGAGTTGATAGAGAACAGATATCACGGGCTTCTCCTCAGCGGAGTCAATTAAGCTGTCAGCGTGTGTGTGATTGGAGCGGGACCCGATGGCTGTGACTCAGGACGCTGCCTGTGAATCAAACGGAAAAACAACATCATGTCAGGGTTTCAGTCTGTATTTTGGGGGGCCTCTGTCTGGACCGAGGCAAAAAGATGAAAAGAGAGAGAAAAAGGAGGGCTTATTCCCACAATAATGTTTTGCAATTTTACAGTAAAAACTTTTCCTGGCGCACGATAGAGGTCTATTACAAACACTGTGGTTAACCCTTTGAAACCTGGATCGACCTCACTTCTCTTGTGCTGCATTCAGATCCCCTTCACAAGTCTTTAAACTGTTGGAAGCTGAGCAAACTGGCAAGAAATGTCCCACAAATTGCAAGAAATTAGTAGATTCAGAGAATTATTTTTTAAGAAAGCTGGGGGAAAATGTCTAGAGAACTATATTTATAATTAGAATAATTACATATTTAAAGTCATTTAATAGAAGTATAATTTTTAAGCAGTTTTTCAGCCAACTTTCTTATTTTTTTCTATTTACTGTTTTTTTGTTTGCTGTTGTTTGTGTTGTTTTAGGTAATTTTCTTCTTTTTTTATCACTAATTTCTTGCTAATTTCTGTAATTTCTGCATAAGTTGCTTTTTGTCTTCTTCCCATGCTTATAATAGAAATCCAGCCAATTTACCCAGGTTTCAAAGGGTTAAACATGTGGCTTTTTTGATGGGAGTATACTTTATATGTGATTATGTGTGTCATTTTGTGGTTGCATGTGTGTGTAAAATGTTGAAATGTTCTTCTGGCCACAAAACAGTGAAAAAGATGTTTGGCAAACAGCAATAAGACGTATCCACAACAAGCGGCACCTATACGACCCGCAGCTGAACTGAGTAATGAGAGTGACGATCACTTTCAGGCGAATCAGTGAATGAGTTGTTTTAGTAGCGACTGAACACATAGCAGGAGTTTTCGGGGGGGGGTAAGGAGAGCGACACCACCAACAACATTTGAGGAGGACCCATGGAGGTTAAAAGCTCCACGTGTAGACGTTCAAAGACGTCGTGTCTGAAACTAAAAAGGGCTCGTTTCAAACTGCTCCAGTGACTCACTGCTCCTTCTCCCAGCTTTACGGGAAGTGGAATGTGTTTTTAATTCCTCCGTTTTTTTTGTTCCACCCCTCCTCTCTCTCTCTTCGGCGGAGAGGACGGTCAGACCGTGGGTTCATGTTTGTCTGTCTGTGTGAATGTTGTGGTGTGTCTGTTTGTTCATGCGTGTGTCTCAAGTCTACACTTGAGGGCAGATAGCCCAAATTATTTCTCTGGTGTCTGGAGAGAGTTAGCAAAGGCTCTGAAAATGTGAGTCTGTTCAAAACACCAGTTTAACCACCATCTTTAAATTAAAACAGACAAAAACCTCTTACAGTGATGACGATTACAGTGATTAATCACTGTAACAGAATCATTCATTTACAAATGCTGTTTAAATAATTTGCTTACAGTCATCACGTAGTCTGCTTAATGTGTTTATTTTGGGTCTTTTTATACACGACTGCATATGGGGGAAAAAACTAGTACAGAAAAAAAAGTACAGCAGTTCTTTTTTTTGTTTTGTTTGTTTTGTAAATGGAGTCTGGTGGCTCTGAGAGCACATTTTCAGTTCCCTGTCGAAAAGGGCTGCCTGACAGCAAGATGTAGTGGTGAAAGTTTTCTAAATATAGCACACACTTACTTTTCTAAGCGGCTAAAAACTAATAAATCTACACAGCGTTTGCTCAGTGCCGTTTGATTTTATGCACTTAACGTGCAGGTTTGCTACCTGGAAGTTATTGTGATCAAATATTGTGATTCAGTCTAATCAATAGTCTTACAACAACCTGATAATTTATAAAAAAAAACAATCAAACAAGCATTAACAAAATGCACATTGCAACATGCAACATTTAGTTGAAGTAATTTCCTCTCAAGTCAACCCATGTCACTAACCTTCCGGATAGTTAAAAGTTAAAAGCCTGTAATAATAATAATAATTGATAGGACTTGCATAGTGCTTCTCTAAGTTCTCAAAGATGCTTTATATGAAATGCAAAAAGAAAAAAATACAAATAAAAAATAAAGAATGCAAAATACTGAAAGACACTCACATGAAACAACAAATACAAACAACAGAAAACAAATATGAAATACAGAGGATGTGTTCATGAATGTGAACTGAATCAAAGGTCTAAACATGAGCGTGCAGCGAAGCCGTCATCACATTCCAATGTCTGAAATTTTGGCAAATGAATAAAAACGAATTGACTGAACTTGACCTACTTCCTCTGCAACCGCTACCATATTATTGGCAGTACTTGTAATTTATGGTATGGATTACTGGTCTTTACAAAGCATCTATCATCTCTAATAAGCCTCACTATCAAAAACATCCATATATTTAGTGTCAATCAAATACATCAGCGCTGCATCAAACACTACTCTTCTGAAGCTCAAATTGTTCTGTTTTTCTTCCCTGTAACACACTGTACAGGTGTTGGCGTTATTGTGTCCACCCCCGCCCTGTTCTTGTATTGTTGTTTCAGTAGCTCCATAATAAGAGGAGCTTTTATTATCAGCCTCTAACCATCACCTCTCAGAAGTAAATGCAGAGTCTTGTTCTGTTGCCCCGTGGCTGTTGTCAGTCAAAAGCGTCACCTCCGGCCCAGACCGGCTTCCTTGGAAACTCTTGGCCTATTTCTGTTTGTCTTGACTAGGGTTTTTCCAGCCTGAGGTGGCTATTTTGGTCAGATAAATACAATGTTGTTTTGGGAGCGGGGGTTGAAGAGCGAGGCGCAGATGAGATCACCTCTCAAGGCTCCTGAGCTGCAAAACAAAAGGCAGCAAGACAAGACAAGAACCGCCACGAACGGAGGCGGAAAATAAAGGCTTGGAAATTATTGACATCCCGTCCTGGATTCAGGTTGGCCCCCGAGGCAAGGATTCGAGAGAGAACCTGTCCCCCTGTCTCTCTGAAACATGGGCAGAGAAATATGGAACTTTTTTTTTAAGTCAGCGGAGAAATATTTGTGATCATTAGACATGTTGCTTTGTGCAGCTGAATGAAAGGAAACATGTCTAATAGCTGCAGAGTGTATTTTAAGGTCTTCACTACACACCAGATATGTAGGTTAACCCTTTGAAGCCTGAGAAAATCTGCTTGATTTCTTTAAAAAAAAAAAAACAAGGGAAGAAGGAAATGAGCAGGGAAAGAAAAAATGACTCAAAAACTTGTCATAAATAAAAACCTGAAAATTAGAAGAAAAAAAAAAAAGAAACAAACAGACAACGCAAACAAGACTTGGAAAAAGTGCTTTAAAAAATTATAATAATTCTGTCACATAATTTTAAATATCTAATTATGATAATTATAAACATAATTATTCCGTAGCTTTTTTATTGTTTCTCTTGACATTTTCTGTAGCCCTTTAGCCTTTTAAAAAAATATATTTTTCCTAAATCCATTAATTTCTTGCATAACATTTACGATTATGAAAACTTTATTGTCCACAAATGTAAAAATTTGCTTTCAGTTTCACTATAAAATACCTACGAAAATACCCTACGAACATAAAGACATAAAATAAAAAAGCAGAAAATAGTATAAAAATACGTCTCAGTGACACACATTCGAGCAAATATAACTGACAATAAATACATATTCATGTAGAATTATCATGCCGTGAAAAACCTGCAGCAAAGTCTCAGGAGCACCACCCCGTATGGCAGGTACGAGTCCCCATATTATTTATCACCTTGACAACACATGAGACATGGGACATTTCTTAGTAAGCGGCTCATTGGCTTTTTGCCATGTTTTTGAAAGAAATCAAAACCAGTGTGCTCGGAGTTCAGAGGATAAAATACTTGTGAAAGACGTCTTAAAGCAACACAAGAAAAGTGATGTCGCTCCAGGTTTCAAGGGGTTAATGTTATATGATTAGATTTGTTTGTATGTGGCTGTGAGGCCATGGAAAAATGAAGCTCATAACTTTGGGTTATGAGCTCGCTACAGCAGATTTCATATTTTCATGGTGAGAGTGTGTGTCTTTCTTGCTGCATCACTGTCTGTCTGTGTTTTGACAGACAGACAGTGAGGCAGGATGGGAATGAGTTGTATTGCGGTTATCCTCTGATCAGTGGCTACCAGTGAGTGTGTGGTGGTGTGTGGGTGTGTGTTGCCATGTACACTCATGTCTGTTTGTGTGTGTGAGAAAAGAGAGTTTATTGCCATGCAGTTGTCTGCGGTTCCAGCCAGGTGTGCTGGGAGTCGGACTGGTGTTTAGCTTCACTGCCAAATGCAACACCTGCATGAGCTCTCAGACAACAACATCCCAAATTGTGTGTGTGTGCGTGACTGTGTGTAGTAATGGAGAGTAATTAAGTAGGCTGTACTCAATATTATATGTGTACTTTACTTGAATATTTGCAGTTTTTGTTGCTTTATATTTCTATTCCACTATACATTACAGTGCAGTATTTTACTTTTTTATACACCTGAAAGATATATTGTAGGTACTTGTTACTGCCTCAGGTGAAGAATTTACATGATAGCATTAAATAAACCAATTTATTGTTGTGACGGGTTGAACCAGTGTTCACAAATGAATGAATCACAAAACAGCACAATCACCAGAATTAATTTTGGCATTGTACATTACTGCACACCACAGATACGTTACATTTGTACATTATTTTTTAGTGATGCTAAGTATTAAATGCAAATGTCTCATATTTGCAGAAATGTTTTTCTTGGTGCAGTCACTTCCTGTTACTAAGAAACTGTCAAAAGATTCGCCCCTGTTATAGTTATAACAGACAAGATATTACCTTATAATCTGTGAACTTTAAAGGTGTTGGTGGGCAGTTTGTTTTTTTAGTTTTTTTAAGTAACCTGTTTTCAGTCTTTATGCTAAGCCAAAAGATGCTAAGCTAACCAGGTACTTGTGGTAGTTTCATAATTACTGTACAGACACGAGACGGGTATTAACCTTGTTATCTAAGACATGTCAGGAAACCAAAAAAAAAGTGTATTTCCCAAACTGCCAAACTCTTCTGTTAAGTAAGGGAGAGGCCGAAACTGATCTGAAGTTAAAAAGGCTGCTCCTTTTTTTAATTAAAGGAACAGTTCACCCCAAAATAAAAAAATAAATATTTTTCCTCTTACCTGTTGTGCTAATTATTTGTCTATATTGTTTCAGTGTGAGTTTGTGAGTGTTGAAGATATCGGTTGTAGAGATGTCTGCCTCCTTTTGAATATAATGGAGCTAGATAGCACTCGGCTTGTGGTGCTCACAGTGCCAAAAAAAATATATTCAGAAAACTCACAAACTCTTTCCAGAAATCATGACCTGGTCGCTCAAGATAAATCCACAGATCTTATTGTGAACAGTTTCATGTAGGAACTATTTTCTTTTTACTGAACTACAACTGGCAACTGTATTACTATTAAAGGAATCGTACATTGATTCGCACATGAGAGGCCCTCATGACAGCGCATAAACGTTAATGGCGTCCTTCTCGGCTGTGCTGTAACATTAGTTAGCTCAGCCGTGCTGGTGAGCGCTTCTTGCTGCACGGTGATACAGTTTCCGGTCGTAGTTTGATAGAAAAGAAATAACTTGAAACTGTTTACAAGGTTTGCCGATTATCTTGAGTAACAGGGTCATGGATTCTAGAAAGAGATGTTGCTTTATTAAAATTTTCAAGTGTACTTTTTTGTGTTTTGTGCATTGAGTTCTATTATATTGGAGGCAGACGTCTCTACAGCCGATATCTCCAACTCTCTGCAACTAACACCAAAATAATGCAACAGAAAAATTTAATTTTTTAATTTTGGAGTGTACTGACCCTTTAAAATAATTCATCTGTAGTATTATTTTACCTATTTATTGTGATTATACACAGAGAAAAAAAAAGTAGAGGACCAGCATGAGCGCACATATGTTTCTAAGGTGTGTGTGTGTGTGTGTGTGTGTCCTCATGCATCTGGAGCTCCATAAAGAGTGTGTGTGGGTGGAGGGAGTTATGTGGTAAAAATGAGGTCATCATTGCTGTTGATTTATGTGACACATGCTATTACTTACACTCCTGTGACTTCACCAATGTCTCCACTGACAGCATGAATAATACATGTCCCCACCGAAAGATGACTTCCTCCACTTTCTCCTCGCTCATCTGCTATTTCATAAAGTTTACTTCATCATTACTGACCCATGTCAGCGTGGAGCGTGTGTGTTTGTGAGTTTGTCCCAGTTTTGTTTCCACGTCGCGCTGATTACCTGACATCTTCCATCCAGTTCAACGAGTTCAGCCTTCACATCGGTAGTTTATGAAATTGCGCAACCGGAAGTGGGAAGGAGTGTATGCGTTTGTACGTGCTTATGTGTTTCACTGACAGTGCCACACCTTAGTTCAAGAGACGTGATTGACATGTGGTGATAGATTGTGTAATCGTTGTTTTAACACAGGTGTAAAACTGACTCAGCTCAAAACATCTATCACGTCAGTGGAGTCACAAGACAAGTATTGATACATGCAGTAAAACTCCATCTTGTCTTTTTCAAAGACACGCAGCGATTTGCCTGCAGCGCTGAGAGACACAGCCGTCCACCAGAGAGTAATAGTCATGGATGGGTGGCGGATCACGTCCCGGATGTGCTTTTGACAGCCGAGCTCAGACGTTTCGCCCCCCAAGAAGCTGCAAGGCGAGCCGCAAGACGACAACTTTCAAAGCGAGGTCACCATGGTCAGCACTGAGCGGGCAAGAGCACGGGGGCAAAGCGAAGAAGAGAAGAGGAGAGGGGGTGGAGGAGGTGGGGTGTGGATGGGTGGGGGTGATGGGTGAGGGGACGGAGGCCAGCCGTTACTGTCAGCATCCATCAGGGAGCCCAGGGGTGACATGGGAGCAGGCAAGACAGGAGGAGGAGAAGGAGGAGGTCAGGGTGGGGACTCGGCCCTTAACTAGTCACCGCTCAGCCCTCAAGTACACTTTTTAGCTGTCCCGCACCTCCTCCTCCCTCCTCTCTCCATCTGTTCTCCATGCAGATGTGTAACCCTGCAGCTGTTAGATTTCTTAACATGTTCGTCCTCACAGGACTACTTGACATATTAAACATAACATGGACAGACGGGAGGAGAATGAATGTAAGAAATGAGTGGCGAAACAAAATAAATGCACAATGACGTTTTCACACAGGGCATGCAATCCTCAGATAAAATGTTTGCATTATACATTTCTGCAAACCACAGATTCATTTGCACATTTTTATGCAGTGGATACATGATTGAAATTTCACTTCAGCAATGTTTTGGTTAGCGTGTGTTTACGGTTAGGCATAGAAACCACTTAGTTGTGGTCAGGAAAAGATCATGATTTGGCTTAAAATACACGGTTTAGAGGCGCAGTACCCACTGAAAAAGCAGCAGTGTTTCTGTAAGAATCAACATCTTTCCATGCAGGAAACTCAGTAATGTCTCAACCACTTTTAGTGCCACTAACCCAGCAGATAATCAAACAATGTCTCATTGAAAAATGGCTGATTTTCATGCCACTATTCCAGCAGGAAATGCGGCAATGCCTTGTTGAAAAACAGCATCTTTCTATGCCACTATCTTGGCAGTAAAGCAGCCATGTCTTAGTGAAAACATCAGTTTTTTGTCTCATTATCTCATCAGGAAACACAGTGATGTTTTGGTATAAACAGATGTTTTTTGTGCTGCTTTCATTGCTAGAAAACAGCTACGGGTTGCTACAAAACACTCATGTTTGGTGCCTGAAAAGCTGCTGGAAACAGAAATGTATTGCTAAAACCCAACTGGTTTTGTTGTTGTCTCAAACAGTACTCTGCAGCTTGGCAGGCGTCTCACCCAGGTGACACGCCATGCATCATCCCCTTTACCTTTCAATTACAAAGACGGTCACTTAAAAACATTAATATGATATGTACAAAACATACAACTGTATTTGTGGTTTTGTAGTAATGTACAATGCCAACTCTCTGCTGATGATTGGACTGAAGCACGAGAGGTCACTGAATATTTTGATAACAGCAAAAATAAGACATTTTCTGTTGGTAAATTAAAATAATAGTTTAAAATTTTCATTTACTTTCATGCTGTGACTTTAAAGACATAATACATGCCTTTCCCCTGTCTGTAAAGTAAAAATGCAGCTGGAGCCAGAAGCCTGTTAGCTCGATATTTGACTTTTGGCTAAACTGTTAGTCATTGTTGTTTCCAGACAGCATAGGTTATAAACTCAAGGCTCTAAAATCTCATGAGTCAAGGCATCTTTTAAATCTAACACAGACTTTATTTATATAAGAAGCCTGATTATCAGCTTGAACTCCCATTTTTATTTCACTTCACTTGAATCGTTAAATAAATTAGAGGTGTCTGTGATGATTCAGAGGTCTGGACGTAGTAGACAAAGAAAAGCAGTCAGCAGTTACAGTACTTTAATACTGATCTTAATGTCACAATGAAGTTATCCTCAAAATCCAGCTTGTTCGCAGTGTGGCAGCAGTCTGAAGTCAGCAACACCTCACCCTCAGAAATAATAACATCCTTAGGTTGACTGAGATAATAATCTGCAGTCTCACTCTGGAGACGTCGTCTGCCCAGTTTTCAGATCCCTGAGGCAAAAACATGTTTTGCTGCTGCTGGCCGCTGCTGAGGGCTGCAGCCTAGACATAAACAGTGGTGTGGCCGGGCAGAGTAAGCTGAGAGGCCGGTGCCGCAGGTGGCAGCTGGCAGCGAAACAGACGGCGTCCGACACGTCGACACTGACACTGAGATGTAAACACTGTGAGGCTTTGCAACACAGGGAAAACAGGGAAAACCTTTTGGGGATCTAGTGTTTATTTGAGCGAACTTGGGAACTTTGGGACTGAATCTACAATTAGCACTCTGTTTGTGTGTGTGTGTGTGTGTGTGTGTGTGTGTGTGTGTGTGTGTGTGTGTGTGTGTGTGTGTGTGTGTGTGTGTGTGTGTGTGTGTGTGTGTGTGTGTGTGTGTGTGTGTGTGTGTGTGTGTGTAGGGGGCTTCAAGCCTTTTCACATCAAAGACTCTTCACCTCCACCCCCAGCTTACTCCGCTGCCAAAAAAGATATCTCCACGTTAGACCATGAACCCCGTTTAATTAGATTTAAAATATGATCCTTTGGATCCACATCTGAGAAGAGAAGACAGTTGTTAAATATAACTCGGTTCAGAATTATATAACTGTGACTTAATGCCAGCAGAGTGAGGAGCAAAACCTATGAACTGAATACTCCTTATATGTACACATTGTGCTGATGATGAGTAAAACACACTTTAATCTGGATCCCCGGTATTTAAACCTTTTGGAGGTCCTGAAGCTCACTTTGACAACTACTGCGGATAAATATGATTGTGACTGTGTGGATAAAGACAGTTAATGCTTGTATATTTGCACAGAGACCTGAAATACAGCTGTTTACTCATTTCCAGCCATTATGCTAAGGGCAGCACGGTGGCATCGTGGTTAGCACTGTTTCCTTACAGCAAGAGGGTCCTTGGTTCAAAACCCGGTTGGAGAAGGGTCCGTGGGCGGGGGCTCTTCTGTGTGGAGTTTGCATGTTCTCCCCGAGTCTGTGTGGGCTCCAGGCTCCAGCTTCCTCCCACAGTCCAAAGACATGCAGCTCAGGGTGATTGGTGACTCTAAATCACACCTCAGGTGTGACTGTGAGCGTGTACAGTTGTCTGTCTATATGTAACAGCCCTGCGATAGTCTGGTGACCTGTCCAGGGTGTACCCCACCTTCCACCCGATGACAGCTGGGATAGGCTGATTGTTCATATTTACCATATGACAGCAGTCACTCATCTAATCATCAAGTTTAGCATAACTTCCTTTAGACAAATATGAATAAAACACATTGTAAATATGTTATCTTCAGGGTGCTTTAAACACACAATGATCACTGTAGACACCCACACACATTTAACAAACAAGTCTTTCTTTGCTGCCATACATCTTGATAACGTTACACTTTCAGACAGACAGTTAACAAACAGCTGATTCATTCTTTCATTCTGGCGCAGACAATACTGATAAAGTGGTCTTGTTTAAACAAAGTCAGTACAGACAGCCAAAAAGATACTGTATGTGTTTGTGTGACGTAGAGAGAGAACCAACTTGTAACAGACAGCGCTGATAGACACACACACACACACACACACACACACACACACGACTGAGGAGAACCAGACAGACAGGTCCTTATTCACAGAGAGTACATCTCCGTGAAGCAGGTTGTGTAAGACAGGGAGTGCCCGAAACACACACAGACGAAGACAAAGACAAAAACAAATGTGAAAGTACAAGCTTTGAACTGGTACAGTAAACATTGTGTGGAGTCACTGTGTTTACTCAGTTGAAAGAGTGTACCGTTATTGCCTTATGTTGATGTTGTTAACAGTGTGTGTAAGTGTGTATTTCACTCAACAAACAAACTGATATAAATATCACTCAGTCAGGACCAGTCAAGAAAAAACACTTCTTCAATACAAACACTAGCAATACAGACTCCTGCACTTTAATATTTATTTTGTACCTCCATTTTTTATTTGTAGCTCTACTTTTATTCCATTTGTATTTTTTGTACAGTATATTAATATTTGTACAGTATATTGATCTTTATCTATTATATGTTATTCTTATATATCGTATGTCATTCTATTTAACCTTTAACCTTTATCTTATCTTCTTAGCAGCTTTTAAATTAAGCTTTATTGCAGTTATTGGTATTTGGCCTTATCTTTTCTGGGCCCCCCCTGCCCTTCCACGTGCTTATGTGGAAAGCGTTAAATAGGAACAACACACGTTCCTGCCCTTCCTGTGCATACAAGGAAAGCCTGAGGCAGGGAGAGCAGCAGCAAAATGAGAACAAACCCCCCACATAAGGGCATCTTTTCTTGTCTCAGAGCCAGTGTTTGTCCGTTCTGGGCTACCATAGAAAGATGGATATCTACGTGGATGAGGACCTGCTCCCTATGCAGATATGAATGCCTCGTTCTAAGGTAACAAAAACACGATTCTTATTTTCATGTGATTGTACACTAAAGAAAACATACTTATTATACTTCATTTCTGCCAGTATTTCCCCCTAAACCCCTCACACTGGACCTTTAAAGACTTTGAATGTTTTTGTGTAATCTGGCCAACCAGTGTTTGTCTACAGTGTTTGTGTTTGTCAACGCCTACATCGTCATGGAGAAAACATGTCAAAATCTTTTCTAGTGTATTTACTGAGTGTTGAAATTCTGCTGTATTTCACAAACTGACTTTAAATGTAGCGCGGTTCTATGTTATTCGGCATTTCTGCTTCTTTGAGATATTGACAGAGACAGACAGGAAAAGCAGGGTGGAGAGAGGGGATGACATGCAGCGAAGGGCCCGAGCCAGGCCCGAACTTGAGTAATGTTTCACACTCTACACTGGACGCTGTACTCCCTATCATACATCAGTGTTGCCTTGACGTCACACTCACAAAATGTCACCAGGCCTATTTTAGGGGAAATCCTGTATCACACAATTTTGTTGTATTTCTACAGTTTCCTTCCCATTTATAAAGATAACAATGTACTCTCTCAGTGGTTTCTGATATTATGGTGACATCACGAAAAAGTAAGTGATGATAAACAGTCAGATGATCAGACGTTTCAAACAAATCTCCTCAATAAGTTAAACAAAAGACGAACAGTATAATTATTATCAGAACTACCTGTTTTTATCCACCACAGTTTAAAGTCCAACTTCCTGATTCACCTTTTTCTTTTACTGTAAATTTATACGCACGCACGTGCATGCACACACACACACACATTTATGTGTGTAATAAAAGGTTGTTCAGGTGAAATCACTTTCAGTTTTACACCAAAATAAATTGTTTAGAGACTGTAGTTTATTTATCACAGGGGTGGGGTGGCTGGGACGTGACTTGCATGTAGGAAAATGCATGACCCTCCCTCTAAAATAAATAACCATATATATTTTTTATATTTCGAAGTTGAAAAATCCTTAAGTCAAAAAAAAAATTCACAATTGACATGCAGCCACAGCACAGAATTAATTGATTTATTTTTTTTACAAGAATTGATTGAAAATTCAAATTCAAATGAGATGTGTGGAATGGTTTTGACAAAATATCACTAATTTAAGTTAAGAAACCAAGTTAATAGACATGCCTCCATTGTTGTGCATCATTCCCTTCCTTGTCGTAAATAACGAACAGTCCCTTAGATTATCTTGCTGAACTTTTTGGGTTATTTGCACCTTGTTGGATCATGTAGGCTATCATACCCTTTTGTTATAGTGATGTTGCTGCGTTGCCAGATCTCAGCAGTTAGCTCAATTTTGTAGGTAGGCCCACAATGACATAATAGATAAAAAGAATGGTTAAAACTACAAAAAACAAGGCCTAAATTGTAATAAATAGTTATTTTTTTTTAGTTGTGGGCAGAGTTGGGGACCTGTTGTGACTTAATGTGTCAGACTAGAGTAGTGAGACTTGTTTGACTAACATGGATAAAAGATTTTATTTTGACCTAGTATTCATGACTTGAGTCTTGAATTAGACTTGAGAAAGATAACTCTAAATGATTTTTTAAATTAAATATTTGCATTTTTTCTATGTATTGAAAAGTTAAGTGTTTGAAACGCGATCGGGTGATTTCAAGTGCAATGCGCGCAAACCTGGCAACCCAGCAGGACACGGCAGACCGGCGGAGGCACGTAGCACGGACGGAGCTAACCCTCATCCAAAAATAATAAAATTAGGATAAAACGTCCTTTTGTCGATGGCGGTAGCGAGAAGAAGCTGTCTGCAAGTTCACCATAACATCCCACTAAAACCGTCACGACAAAACCCTCAAAGAAAGGTATGTAAATGTGTCTTTTAGCTAACTTGTTAGCTCAACGGCTGGTTAACCGTTAGCTAGAAAGCTAACTTTTCACCCGAGCAGCTCCATTAGAATAAGAAGACGCCATCTTGGTAACCGGTATCCAGATTTCATTAAGAATCTATGGTTTCTTTTGACATGACTGACATGTTTGATTGTAGTAATGACCTCTTGCTTGACGTTTTTACACTTAATAAGTAGTTAAATAACAGTCAAATATACCTATAAACATTCTGACTTGTTAGAATATGAAGTCATATATCCATAATGTAATTTTGACTAGTAGCAATTCTAAATAAAGGTATCTAGTCTACATTGTATTGCTCAATAGTCAAGTTGTTTATTTTCGATATAAACAATTTGAGCTCTTACTAGAGAGCATGTTAATTTTAGATATTTGTAACTTAATTTCAACTAGGGTTGTGGTATGAGTGTTTCACAGTGTGAAAACCATCTCAGAAAATGTTAAATATTGCAGTGCCACTGTATTACAGAATCATTATCATTACAGTCACCCTTAAACGAATCAAAATATAAAGGCCTTTTTTAGTTAAACATTTTTATTTTTAACTTAAACGTGATGTTTTTTAATTAAAAGTATGTGTAAAAAAATCTCTGTTTTGAAATTTAACTAAAATTAGGGTGAGATTCTCTATCTCGTCGATTTTTTTACATTACCAAAAACAAGCAAATGTAGCCTACGCAGTACTATAACCATCAATTTTTATACCATGGTATACGTTTGATGTCTGAGAAGATGAAGCAGGATTTATAGACACATTTTATTTTACATTTTTCATTTTTAAACTGCATTTAAAAAATGTACCTTGTACCTTGAAAGCAATATACAGCTGCAACTCAATTTTAAACTAGTCAGATTTCACTATTGACCTCTATTTAAACTCAGTCCTAGATATCTATAATTCAGTTTTGATGTGTTACCAATCAAAGTCAACATATCCATGATGTACGTTTGTAATTTTGACTTGAGTTGCAGTTCAAGTTAATGATGATAAAAACTTCGTTTTCCCTAGTCAAAATGTTTATTATTGATATCAACAATTCAATTCTTTCTAGTGAAAATGTAGTTATCTACAATTGCCAGTGCAATGTAGATATAAAATTTCAGTTCTGATTAGTCAAAAATAAATCATTGATATTTCAGTGTGGAATTGCAATTAGTAAAATCTAATTTAAGATTACATCTAGAATTGCAGTTGTAAGCAGTGGAAATTGGGCTATATTCATATGAGTAGCAACTATATTTGAGAGTTTTAACATTCCTATCATAATGAAGTATTGATTTTTAGATATCAAAAAGGCCATTCCAGCAGTCAGAAATGTCATTTTAAATGTCTTCATTGACATACACGCTTATCTGAAATCATAATGGTAATATTGGATTCATATCTAACTTTGTGGTAATTTGCAAGTCCAGTGGTTCTGTTTTATTTATTGATATGACACCCATGCCTGCATATCTGAAATGATTTGTTGATATGTGAGACATATCAGTCAATAACAAAACATTTATTTAATATCTGAAATCGGTAATGACATTTCTACTAGTTACAATCCTTTTTGAATATGTGGACATTTAGTTGTAGATATCTGTAATCATTATTCTTACCAGTGAAAGAGAAATTACTTATCTCTATAATTAAATTAAAGACATCTATGAATCAGCTGTGACTAGTCCAAATATAATGTTTACATTTGTAAATATATCTATAACATGTCAAGTTATTTAACAGACATGTTAAACAAGCAGTTTTTGACATGTTAAAATGTAATTTCTACTCATAAAAAGTAAATGACTAGCAGTTAGCCTAGGGCTGCTCGATTATGGCAAAAATCACAATCATTTTTGTCAGTATTGATATTGATAATACTGCGTGCGGTGCATGTCGATGGGGTTGTCCTTTTCTCCTTTTGTTTTTTCATTATTTGGTTGTAGATCACTTTGTGTTTAAACTTCAGATGATTAAAAAGATTTGAGGCGTTGCCATGTGGTGCAGACACCACCATGTAGAAAATCACACTTTATTCTTTTTTTTGCTCCATGTTGGACGCAACGTAATTTGTTTTGCCTAACTTGCTCACCAAACGCTGTTACTCTTCTCCTATCACCTTTCCTCACGCTGATACAACTTGCCTTACTGGTATTATTGGCTACAGGTGTTGAGCTTGGCTGAGGGAAGGAGGGGCGAAAATGCACATGCATGTGGCATTCAGGGCACAATTACATTGTTTTTGTAATTGTTGGGAGCCGGCATTGCAATTCGATTAGTTGCAGCCCTATTGATAAAATGTTAAAGGGCTTGCTGTAGACTTATAGCAGGGACTCGAACTGGGTCTTGTTTGAGACTTTAAGGTTAAGACTTGCTTGTCACTTGCACATGTTGTAAGATATTCATGGGTACAAGCTGCCTGTTTTAAAATGCTAGCTTCCAGAGCGTCATATGCTGATGCGAGGAAACTGATTGTGATGATGCAGAAATCTTAAGGAAAGTCTGCGAGACTGTAGCTCAGAAAGTGTAGCAGTAGGAGGAAGCTTTCACAACAGATGTTTAGATCCTGGCAGCTAACAGGAATCTGCGGTGCTTTGTCTGCCTCTCATGGCCTCATGATCTGTCAAAACAGAGTCAACATTCGCAGATTTCTTATGGGGCTGATTCCAAGTAACTTGTCTTGTGGGTTTTTTTATTTACTTTTCTTCCGTTTCAGGGACACATGTTCTTTTCCACTGAACCTCTCAAACTGAAAGTTTATTGTGGCAAACACAGACTGTTAGATAAGCGATATGCGCAGGCACACATTAGGATGTGGTAAATACGGCCAGATCATTTATGAGGAGCTGCAGAGTAGACCTCAGTCTTAAATTAGACAGTTTCAGTAAGCCTGCCTGCTCCTGGTTCCAGAGAAACACAAACATCTTTGAAGTCCTCCCCCACACTTGTGTTTTCACACTTAATGACAAAAATATGAACCACATTTCCCCTGAAGCCAGCACAAAGACTAGAATGGGCTGACCTTTGTAAAACCTGACGACCAATAGCCAGTCTAGTCACCACTGGCCAGGCGTTTTCTCTGGTGCATTATGCTGCCTGATAAGCTGATTCTGTTAGCCTTTGATGCTGGTCAAGTGATAATTAGGGGAAATACAGTATTTCTGGGTCACTGAAACTAGTAATGACGCAGACACTCAAACATGCACACTAACTTATGGATCTTTGTAGAGACATAAAAGTGTGATATGACACAGAAGAAATAACAGAATTTGTTATTTTCTTAACACCATAAATGCACTTTTAATGCATTATCAAGCCATGACTTCTGTTCTAATATAATTCTGATTCAACTTAACATACAAAATGTCATAATTATAGTGAAGCTAATTGCGGTGTGTTTTGGTAGTTACTAATTCCTGGTCCGGTGAATGAATGTCTGACAGCGAATGTGCCGGAGTCAGCAGGATGGCATCTTTGACTGTGGCGAGCAGCCAGAGCGTTTAAGCCCGCAGCACCTCTACATATTGTTCTGTCTGCCACGCAACAAAACCAGGGCCTCCACTGCAAAATACAGCCAAGAGCAGCACTGAGCTGCAGACAGACGAGGCAGGTCAGGGGGCTGCTGGTGCACAAGTCGCGCAAACATTTCTTTGCTCATATTCCGTTTTGATTTGTTGGTGTTGGTCGAATAATGACCAGCAACGAGGAGGCCAGACCATTTGATACCATGACAACAGCTGCCCTAGAGGTGAGTTATAGTCCATCCACGCTCTGTAACTTCTCTGAACTTTTTTGTTGTGCATTTTGTTTCATTCTGTTAAAGTGATTTGGTAAAATAACTTTTCAGATGTGTTTGCCACAAAACACTCAGGGGGATGATAGAAGGTCCAGACAGGAACGAGAGGAGAAACTGATCCTGACAGCCTGGCAGAGCATGGTGAGTACACGAGGAAGGAAAATCCTCTAAACCGTATCTACTAAAATGTGATCAGTTTAAATTAAAGAAGCAGTGTGTAAGATTTAGTGGCATCTAACAGTAATATCTGCAGAGTGCAACCAGCTGGAACTTCTTTTTTAATGTTCCGTGTTCAGGAGGTTTTAACAGGGAGCCGAATTATCCGCAGAGGTCTGTTTTTTTCCGAAGCAAACGGACAAGTTTATTCGAACTGGTAAAAACAGTTTAACGTGACAAGTCAGTGTTTGTATGACGCTCTTTGGCTCGTCTGAGACGGGCCACTAGCTCAACACTTATGTGTGCTCACCTTTTTTTCTCGGACAACTTAATAACCAGATCTGCTGATTCAAACCAGTAAAAATACTCAGGAAAGCAGTTTCATGTAAAAAATAAAATAAAATCTACTGTGTTGCTGTTAACTGTAGTGACTGACATTAAAATACAATAGTCCTATATAGAGACAGTGTTTGTTTTGTCCATTCAAACTTGGTGTGGAAACATGGTGGTTCAACATGGTGATTTCTGTAAACAAGGATCCACTCCCTATATAGACTTCAGACTCATTCTGAAGTAACAAAAACACAAAAAATTATACACAAGGAAAAGCTACTTAAGTGCTGTTTATCACAAGCTTTGGTCTTATTTATCCCTGTGCTTACAGTGAAATTTTATTAGGTGTTTGAAAATGTTATTATTTGTTTGCTGATAAAGCACTAAAGCAAGTTTTTAACACTGTGTGGATGTTATGAAATCCAATTTGAAATTGGCAGGATGAGAACTAGTTAGCTAAATAAACAAGGTTGCATAAGGTTTTATTGTGATGTGTTCAAGGTCAGCTCAGTAAAATGACTAGGCATAGGTAAATATCATGATGTGTTCAAATGTAACATCAAGAAAAAAAATAGTTTTAGGAGAGAAACTTGAATAATTCACTTGTTTGGGTGAGAAATTTGTTTTCCCAGTAATTTAAAATTTAATGCTGCTGGTGTATTTAATGTTATAATGAAGGGGCCCTGTCACATCAGTTATGTTTACTGAAAGCTCAGATCGTCAAGGAGTCTTGATAATTATATCAATATCAATAAAATTAACAATCCTCATCCCAAGTTATGACGGTATAAAAGAGCAATAGCAATACCAGTGTTAGTCTATTCATTGTTATTATTATTACTGTAAGTGATACTAGGTGGTCTAAAGGTCTAGATTTTAGTATTGTAGTGTTTCCACTATCAGCTGACATTTATTTTGCCTCTTGCAGTCCTCAGCTCTGCAGCAGCACAGTGTTTGTAAGGACTCCAGACCTCCAGGCCCGGCTCAGTCATTCCTGGCCAAGCAGAGGCAGTCCACCCAGGCCAGGAGGACGCTCTCCCCCCGGCTGCAGCCCAGGTAGGAGCCTCCATCTGCAGGGACAAATGGAGGCGTGCAGCCCACTCATGATGGAAAACAAGATTGTGGAAGAGGGTGTGAATTTCTTTTCTTTTCTTTTTTTTCATTGAGTTAGTGTCTCTGCTCTGTTTGGTTTACTGGTAGCACCCCCTGCTGGTTAAAGTTGGAACTGTAGAGTATTTTGGGATTTGATGCAAAAACTAAGCAGAAAGTGTCATAAATTACAGTCTTTATCTGTTTTATATCGAGATATGTGTTCTTGTCAATAATGACCAAGTTTTCTGCTCCATTCCTCATTGTATAATATTTATACATTTATTTTTGTTGGTAAGATATCATTTCCTTTAGAAACAATGCAAAAACATACTCATTTTGTCATTAATGTAAAGCAGTTGTGTTATTCATTTAATTCGATAGCTGTTTAAATTAAATGCATTAGAAATCATTCTATTTACATGAACATTTTAGTAAACAAAGAAAATAAATTGGGAAAAATAAAACTGCCACCCATTATGTCTCTTCATTTCTGCACTATTTCTTTCCTGGCCAAATGTTGATTAATGCTAAAATACAAGTGCATAATTCGGTAGTAACAGGCAATATATTGATATACAATATACTGTGCATATAGGTGGAAAACCAGAAATATGGTTTTTTTTTCTTTTTTGAGGATTTGGTTTTAGTTTCATTTCTTTTGTTCATGTAGCTTTGACCTTGTTAGCCTAGATTAGCACAAAGACTGAAAGTAGGGGTAAACAATTGTGGCAATTGGGTAAACAAATGTCCTCACGAGTCCAAAGCAGTCTCATCTTGTATTTTTTGTGAACAACAATACTTAAAACATTATGGTTTAGAAGCAGCTGGCCTGATTACTAAGACAAACCTGTCTCATGGTGAAGTTGTTTCACTTTGACCAGTGACTCTTGAATGTACCGGTGAGTAATTTGCTGGTTATTCAGATAAAACATGTAAGGACACTTTTAAAGTTGTTTCCTTCTTTTTTTTTGATGGATATCCCCTGCGTCCAGTCTCTGTGTTAAACTAAGCGAAACATTATTAAACTTATTTTCTCTGCCCCGAAAGTGCAGACATAGAGTATCTATGACTAATTTCACTTGTGAAAACGTGCATTGAATCGAGCATTATGGTTTCATAGACTCAAAAGTTCACGGGAACATCACAAACTGCCGTCCACCTAAGACCCAGTGAGCTCTGATCCCATGCTCACACTGCGAAAACGCTGCGGTTCATCGTAGGAGGGCACAGTGAGGAAGGACATTTTGTGTCCACCAAAGGGAGGTTTGGGGATGGCGGGCGCAGCTCTGTTGTGGTTGATTACCGGCTGGGAGCTGCAGTGCTCCAGACTGGAGTGGGCAGCCGGGTTAAACAGGAAGGCAGAGGGGTGACGGGAGGCGAAAGGAATGGCGGAGGCCGATTGAGTGGACGTCTCTCTTGAGAACTGGGGAGGAGGAGGCAGCAGGGACACGGGAGCTTGGTTCTCCTCCTCGGGACTGTCTGCTTTAACTCTTTCCTCCCTCATCTGCCCCTCTTTGTCACTCTTCCCCTCCAATCCACTCACCTCCTTCTTCTCATTGACGACAGGGTGCCCTCCTCGCCTGTCCTGCTCTGCCCCAAACTGGACCTCCAGCAGAGGCGTTCTGATGCTCTTCTCCTCCCTGAAGCTGCACACTGTGCTCTGAGTTTCCTGCCCCAGCCCTGATGGCAGAGACCCGCCTTTACCTATTTTACCACTTTCATCATCGTCATCATCGCTCGTGCACTGGTCAATGCTGGGGGAGTGGCGCAGCCTCTGGAGCTGTGCTGAGGTGCGGCGAAGAGCCCCTCCCATGAAGCCAGTGGGGGAGGGGGCGGCGTTTAATAGGCGGTTGAAGAGGGCCATGTTGGGGTGACGACTAACCGACTCCTCCAGGTTCTCAGCAATGTCCTCCAGAGGCTGAAAGTGCATCTCCTCTTTAGGGATCCTGTCAAGAGATGTCAAAGTAATTGACCTGTAATTTTCCCCAAAATATCATACTTTACAGTTGTTATGGTGGATGTCTTTACTTCTTAAATCAAGGTCAAATGCTTTCAGTTTCATCAACCAAATTTTCCCACCCAGCTGGGGGGATTCAAACTGAAAGTGTCACAGTCACAAGTTGATCATATAAAGAACAAAAAGGTAAAACCCGGAGACTCACGCCATGTCAAAAGTGGACCCCTGAAAGGAGGGTTTGCGGAGGACAAAGAGAGTGGCAGCAGTGTAGGGGGGTCTTGGGTTGGAGTCGTTCCAGTAACGATCTCTCTCCATCATCGGCAGATCACCGTACATCTCATCCACCGCCATCATGGACACCTACAGAGCAAAACACACACACACACACATACACACACGCACACACACGCACTGATTAAGTATGGACAACAGCGAGCACAGGACCCCTTTCTATCAAAGTGAGACAAAGTGACATATTTTACAGGTATTTCATATTATAATCAACACATAGCAATAACATTGCGGTACAATTTATTAACTGCAGTTAAACTGAATAATGGATGCAATAACTGCTGGAAGTTTGTGTAAAACAAGCAGTTTGGATGCATTTTGAGCAGATTATTTCCTGTAACTCTTGCATCAGATGAGTTTTTCTTTTTTTAAATCCAATTCTCTGAAGGATGTGTTTTCAAATATGCATACTTAATTAGTTTCACTTTTTAACTTATTCAGTGTTTTCTTCTTTGCGATGCTTGAACACTTTCAAGTGCATTCTTTTCTAATTTCAAACAAGGCTGTTTTACAAAGAGTGAAGTCTCTGTAACTATAACTGTGTTCAGATCTTCATTATCCCTGTGTCCTGTGAGTTTTTCTTTCAAGTTTATATTTTGGATAATAATCTAAACATTAGAAACATCAATTTCATTCAGTTTTTTTTACAGGAATGAATGAAGTGCTGATATAAAGGCTAATTGTCCATACATTTTAAAAAAAAAATAAAAAGTTGTCTTACTCCCTTTTAAATCTAGTAGGCCTTGCAATCTCCGTGAAGCTTTAGTGACCTCTAGTGTGGGTCAGGAGGACCCCCAGGTTGGAAACTAGTGGTATACAAATCCTATTATAGTTATATTGCACTTAAATGAAGTATTATAGCCTCTGATTTTTCATGAGGGACTGCAAAATGTCAGCCAAAACATATTGTTGAAGTGAGAAACCTGGAAATTTCTGTCTATCAGCCAGTTGGTCTCAAAGTCGTCATCATCTTCTCCAAAAGGGTTTATCAGCTGCTCCGCAACCTTCAGGACGTAACAGAAAGAGTAACAAGCTGAATACATGAATCATTAATGTTTTTTTTATCTTTGTATTCTGCTCAGGTATCTCTCTCTCCCTGACCTTGAGCCACCCGGCGTAAAAGAAGAACTGCAGCAGGGTGAAGATGGGAATGTAGAGGTCGAGGTCATGACCTGGATAGCCTTGATTGGGGTCCAGGAACTGGCGACCGATCAAACACACCAGGAAGAAACTGTACACTGCCAGAGTCACCACCTGTGGGGAAGATGGAGGTACTTTATCACCTGATTTTTCATCCATGCTTCTATTCATCTGTCCCGCAAAACACACAACATTGAAAATCCCATAATAGTTTTTATGATGTGATAAAAATGTAATGCAAAAAGTCGGCAAAGAATGACTGTAATTTAGCTCATTGCTTATTTGAGTAAAGGATAATTATTTAGGGTTTCTTTATCTTTTAACAGTTGAAGAAAACACATCATAACAGTTCTCAAGCAATAAAAACGTTCCCACTTTTGTCCTGCCAAACACAGGTACAACAGATGACCTTAACGAAAGACAAATTACACTTAGGTTTGCCAGTCAGCACCCGGGTCTTACGTATTTTTATTCTTACCTGTATGGCTTGATTTGATTTATTTAGCACATATTAAACACAACAATATTATACATTTTAAGAAAAGGAGACATGCGGTGGGGTTCCCTACGAAACTATCAGTACATACAATCTCCTAACATTAACTATCATTTAAAAAAATGAATTAATAAAGAAGGGGACAGGCACATAAGTTATTATGAAATTGGTTGTTAGCCATAAAGAGATTATTAAAAAAGGGAGGAAGTGTTTTGTTTAAAGAACCATGCAAAAATTGAGCAACTTGTTCAAGTGTTGGAAGTATTGGCTTTAGAGATGTGTGCCTTCTCTCCAATATAATGGAAATATAATATTGCTCAAAGCACCAAAAAAAAAAAGAAAAAAACTGAATAGCAATGTCTCTCTCCATAAATCATGACCTGGTTACTCAAGACAATCCACAGACCTTGTTGTGAGCAAGTTCATGTAGAAACTATTGTCTTTCTACCCAAAAAAAAATCTGCAGCTAGGTCACATGACAGTTCAGCCGAGGAGGATGATATTAATGTTTATGTCCCATTAATGTCACAAGCACGAGCCTCTTGTCCACGACTGAACGCATGTTTCCTTTTCTTTTATTGTATGAAAACAGCAGTGAGGAAATCATGCTGCATCCTCAGCAGCAGAGCGCTTACCTGAGTGTAGACGAGAGGAACGCTGATCATGTCATAATGAAACAGCATGCTGCACTTCCCTCTGAACGCGTTCAGCTCCTGCACACACACAAAAGCAGCACGGAGACTCACTAAGGTCCCTTTACAGCATTTATCCTAATTCTTCTGTATTAATGTCTGTGTGCATTTACATCACAAACTGAATCTCAGTCAAAACAGAAGGACTGTAGTTCCTCATAATTAGTTGGCCTGTGTAATGGTTTGTGTGTGTGTGTGTGTGTGTGTGTGTAGTGCTGCACCTCCAGCAGTAGTTTGAGTGTGTGATCGTCTTTGATCCTGCCCTCGCAGCGGGCCACAGCTGCCAGGTTGGTGAACCAAACGCAGGGGATCCAGTATTTGTTATAGGGAGAGTGGAGACCCTCGAACTTCTTTCGTTCCTCTCTTGACATGAATCCTGCATAAACAGCAGACCAAAACACCTCCAATTCATTCAACCCCTACGAAAAAACTGCCTCACAGACAGGGAGGAATACGGGATCAATACTCTGTATGCTGTCTGATTTCCAAATCAGTTATTATATAAGTGAGTGAGAACTAATTTCATGAGTCAAGAAAAGACACTTCAGCTCTATCAGTTAGAAAACAGCTTGTTAAAAACATTCTGTTACTGTTGAAATCTTGTTACAAACACATTAAGTCACGGTGTTAAATCAAACTTTGACGCCACTAAAAGTTGTATCACAGTACATTTAGAAAACAGCGAGGTGTCTTGTGATCTTGTAACTGACGTATGATAAACTCTTTTTTCTTTTATCAGCAGTGTATTTCAAGATGTGCCTGTCCTTGTGATTTCTCTGCTCGCTGCTGCAGAGAGCGTACAGGAGAGGAAACAACGCGGACTGATGACGTAAGTGTGTATTAGATCGCATCAATCCATCTACAGCACTTCCTGTCTCTTTATGAGTATGGTGTGAAAAAGTTAATGTGACATATAAAACTTAATGTAAATAATTGCTGAGAGGTGCACCGGCAAAACTAGTGTTTGTATTGTGCATTTGTATCGAGTGCATTTTTCACTATTTATTTGAAGTTCATTTAAAACTTGTTTGTTTAACTGTTTAAGATCATGAGTCACTGCAGTGAGCGCTGTTGGCTAATGATGCCCCCATCCCCACCCGCGTTCTTGTGCCTACTCACCAGCCTCCACCACGTGGTCCATGGTGGGGAAACGTTTGAACACCGCCGTGCTGACAGAGCGGAGGATGAGCAGGGCAGACAGACTGGCATAACGCATCATGGTTCGTCTCAGCAGGCGCCCTCTCTCATCGCTCCCCTGGAGGCCCCCCGACAGGACGCACATGAGCCTGTCAGGGAGCGGGATGCTGGTGTACTGGCTCCACCAGCGGTTCACCACCAGGGTCACATAGAAACCTGCAGACAGCAGAGGAGGAGAGACGCAGGTGATTATTCTACAGACCAGACCTTCTTTTTCTCTTTCTCCAAAATACCAGTGTTGCAATGAACCACAGTCACAATCATTTATATCCATAATTTGTCAGATAATCAATATTGTAATTATTAAAGGTCCAGTGTGAAGGATTTAGGGGCACCTATTGGCATAAATTGTATATAAGATCCATTACGATATTTTCATTAGTTTATAATCACCTGAAAAGAAGAATTGTGTTTTCCTTCCTCAGAATGAGCTGTGTCCATCTACATATGCAGCATGGATTTATAAAGAGAGCTGGATACAGCTGTGGAGGCGGGGCCCATTCGTTTCTATGGAAGTTACGAAATGGCACATGAAGCCAAAAAAGTTCAGCTGCCACATATAAAAATACTCGGATGATCAGCACTGCTTTCACATTTTGTGAAATGTGAAAGCAGTGCAGTTAGAGCAGGAGCTGCAGAGACTTCCACCAGCTGAGCTGAATTCATCTATTTTAGCGCTCCGCTAACTTGTACAGGGATACAGTTATTCAGTTGTGTGGTTCTTCTAGTTTTTACAAATGTTATCGGAGTCATCTCGCAGGGGTTGTGATGCTGAAAAAAAGTCCACTGATTTACAAATGTCTGCTTTGACATGTAAGTCAATGGGAAAAAAGTCTTTTTGGGCTACATGGTATTACCTGACAAATGTCATTATGCTGTTTTACAACTAAAAAATGGACTTCACAGGCTTGCACACTGTCTGGGAGCCTGATATTTAGCAAGTCCTCTTCCTCAGAGTCCGCCATGTTGTTCTACAGTAGCCCAGAACGGACAAATCAAACACTGGCTGTGCTTTTTGTGACTGCCACCATCTTTCTCCTACATGCTTGGCACACAGAAGAAATTTCAGATCTGCAAACTCTCTGCTACATGCCACTAAATCCTGCGCACTAGACCTTTAAATCAGATATATATTACCGTTCTCTTTATTACCTACAATGATTATATTTATATATCCAATGCAACATTGGTCATGCATATGTGTCCCAAAACTATAAATCTATCAAACAGAGGTGTTTCCTTCACATGGAAACTTACCAAAAGTTGTGTTCATTTCTGTCTGCTCACTTCTGTTATTTAGCAAATCATTCCCATCTACAGTCCCAAAATAAGAGACGTCACACTTAAACACATCTGGGACGTACTGTAGCTCAAAGTCTGGCGCTTCTTCTGTTATCCAAAAATTGACAAGAACAAGATTAGTGCTTACCCAGAACAAAGGACATGGGGATGAGACTAGCGTAGTGGTTGCAGTAAATTGCCAGCTTCTCAAAATACCTCTTCTGATCATCATACAGGAAAAATCTAAAAGAGAAACAGCGGCACACAGTGACTGTAAGTCAAAGCACAGATCAAAGTGTCAGCAGTGTTTCCTGACGCCGTCCTCTGTCTTACCTGTAAGTGATGCTGATGGCGGTGTACATGGCAAAGAAAGCCAGGAACTCTTTATACAACACCTTGTAGATGCTGCCTTTCCAGGCCAGAAGCAGTTTGGAGAAGCCACAGAAACGGGCATTTGCAACTCTGGCTGTGTAGGTGACAGTCATTGGTGACAGCCGGATTTTAGGTCCTCAAAAAATGCAATGCAAACAGCCACGTCTGTGAATGCACATGCAGTGGTGACGTAACAAGTTTAGGTGGATCAGAAGACAAAAAGAGATCATACTTATGCTGTTTATCTGAGAAAATCGTTCACCTAAGAATCCAAAAACCAACAACAAAAAAACCTCTGGTGATTTATTTACTTCCCCAAAATAAAATATATTCCCATTAGCTTCAGGGAATACAATTAACCCACTGAAATTTAGGCAAAGTGCTTGATTTCTTTCATTAGGGAGATGAACAACATCAGAAGAAAAGGACCCCAAAATTAGCAAGAAATTACTAAAGTACTAGAAAATTAACTGAAAATTTAAGTAATAAACAAAAACAAACAAAAAGTTATAATAATTCTGTGAAATAATTTTAAATATATAATTATAAGTAGAAATATAGTTTTCTGTACACATTTCCCTAGCTTTAAAAAAAATCTAAATCTACTGTTTTCCTGTAATTTGCATGCTCACTGCCTTTTCCCCATGTTATCCAGGGGAAAAATGAAACCAATTAGCTTAATTAGTCCAGGTTTAGACGCTCGTGAACGGCGTCTGAACGCAGCACGAGAAAGTTACGTCAATACAGGTTTTAAAGGGTCAATTAACTAACTAATAAGTTATTTCTGGTGTATCTTTTTGGTAGAAAAAAATATCTTCTTACCTTTAGTAGTGTTTTTCGTGATGAATGTGCCTCAGCGCATCTCTGTGCGTAATTGGCACCACTGGAGAGGCGCATTCACATTTTCACTTAACCCTGTAGTCCTCTCTGTGCTCGCCAGCGGTGTTTCTTCAAAGAGCTCATAACCCAGATATCCCCTGGCGTAAGCTCGGTTAACTCGCGGCTCGGTCGGCTGCATGGCAGTAATCCTCGGAGCCTCCTCGGTGCGGCCAGTGGTCAGTGCGCCCCGGGGTAAATCCCCAAAACGAGGAGGAGGAGCTCGTTAGCGCGGCCCCCGACCGGGAGAGCGCGGCTCGCTGATGGACCGCAAGCGACAGGCCGCAGCGCCGGGGCACAAGGAGCGCACAGGACCGTACAGTACAGCAGCGCATTATGAAACACGAGCAAGTGAACCATAGTGAACTGTCGTGTTAAGTGATATGTAAACAATCAATTTCAGCGGTTACAGGTTTACAATTATGCTTGTTGAAGTGCAAAAAGTATATTTAAAGCAGTATACCATTGTTTTTTGTTTTTTTTAAAAAATACGTCTTCCTGCTTCCATCTTTTAAAACTTTTTTAATTCCTCAAGAAAAAAGAAATCCCAGTTGGGTGTAATTATCCCACTTGTTCCCTATTCAGTGACTCACCAGGAAATATTTTTTCAAAAGGAAATAATTTATTAAGATTCAACAATAACCTTTAATGACTTGGATATTTAAAGCAGTGACACTAGCTGTGCCTGTAATGTCAGCGAGGCCTAATATTCTTAGTACAGGGTTTATGCAGTCTGCTTGAGGGTCTTGAAGTACTTGAATTGGACACTCAGAAATGTAAGTCCTGGAATATCTTAAAAATCAGACACTTTTTTAACCTGGTCCTTTAAAATGTACTTGAATAAATTGTTCAATAAAATAAATTATTTTGTGAAAAGTATGATATATATTTTTTGAACCAGGAAATAAAAACAGCCTTGGTTACATTGATTTGCTCATGCTAAATGCCAGTCTGTCAGTAAACACCAGTAAATAGTCGGGACCAGGATGTCTTCCTCACATGAAAAGCACTCTCACCAGAGAAGCGTCAGCTGTTAGCACGAGTTTGGAGTTATAACTCAGCAGTTAATCAATAATAATTTGATTTGAGGCCCTGACAGCATACTCGCTCCCTTTATGAATGTGCACTATTATTTTCTTGCAACATATGGTTGTGAAGAAAACAATGTCACCCTTGAAAATTAAAATGAGTGAAAAAGTACTTAAAAATCCTCGAATTAGAGCTGGCCTTTCGGTGCCAACCCTGGAGGTTATATTTAGCTTGTTTTTGTTTTGCTGTGACACATTCTCTTACCATTTTTGTTCTTTTCATTAAAGTCTCTCCTGAACGGAGGTGTTGAAGGTCAGTGCAGGTTTTGTGCTGTCAAAGGAAAAACTGCAGTCTGATTTAAGTCTGTGTGCTTTAAGAAAAACCAGCTGCATTGACCCCTTCAGATCTCTATGACATTTCAAAGGAAATAACTAATCTAGGATGTCTACATTCATGATTACTGTCATCTGACTTCACCCAAATGCTAAAACATATTTGCTTGGGTGTCTGTAAGCCAATCAGTGTTCCACATCATCTAAAGTGAACTTCAGTAAAATCACACTTTTTGTCAACAAGCAAGACCCATGCAAGGTGGAATCTGATAGATTAAGTTCTTATTTTATGTTTGAATTGTTTATAAAGTAAAAATGAGACTTTATATTGTTTATATATGTCAATATATCTTTCATATGAAAGATTTATAACTTTTATTTAGGATTTTTTCCCCAAAAAGGCTGCAGCCTCGTCTTTAGAAGAAAATGTAAGCGTCTCTGTAAACCAAGCATTACATTTGTATGTTTCATATGTAGTATGTGAGTGTTTTTTAACTGACATGGTATTTGATTTGACTTTGTCTTCAGGAGGTCCTGGACTACATGAGTCTGTGTGGAGGAGCAGGTGGACCCTAACGCAGGAGACTGCAGGTAACAGGAACTTACATAAGTCACTTCATATTCAAACAGCAGAAAAAAGCAAAACTATAAAACATAAACATAACATAACATAAAACATTTTTTAGCAGCACATCGTATTGCAGCATTTGAGCCAGGCCACCTAGGTGTCTTTCCTGGAACCATCTGCTTTTCCAGCATTTTTTGTGCCACTAATTGTCGATATTTCAAACCAAAAATACCCTTTTCCCAACTGGAATCCTGTTTTTTTTCTGTTTAACCCGAACCACACTTACACCACAGGTTTGTTGAGAAACCTTATCTTTCAACTTATTTGCCTCAAAATAACATACAAGTGTTTTTCTGGTAATTGGGTTGAAATCTGTCCCTTCAAATGAATATAAAAAAATAACACATAATATATTATTTTAATTAAAGAATGCTAATTATAAATAAGTGCATTTAGAAATCCACCATTACAATATTTAGTTCTTTAAAAATTAGGTTCTGAGCGCATTAAATAAGAAGTGTGCAGATCAAAGAAATGACAAAAGGCTCTTCTGAGGCAAGTTTGTTTTAATTAACACTCGCAACATAATTTAAAGAAAATCTATAGAAAACAGATTATTGACTCAAAAGCATTCAGCGACAGAAAGAAAGGGGATGATTATGCTTCTCCTTGACGGTGTATTAACCTGTCATCTGTATCTTCCTGCTCATCAGGCGAGATAATCAAAGTCCAGTATTTGCTCACTGGGGCAAACGTAAGATATACAACTCGCCATTCATTTGTTCCACATTTGATCAAGCAACATTCAATATATTTTATGAACAATGCGCTAAATAAGGCTACTAATGTATTTCAATAGTGTTCCCATAGAGTTCTCAGTAAACAGGATGGGCAAAAAAAGTTTGACAGTGTTTGATGAGTTGGGTTTTTTTGAGCACTGCATGGGAACCTTGTGCTGGGATTTCAGATGCGACTTCTAGCTTCCAGCTTCTCAAGCATCGACTCTTAACACACATTTTTCTTGTTAATCTCATAAAACTGTTCTGTCTCCAATCATGTACCGGCTGAAGCAAAAACAGTGGCCTAAAATATTAAACAGAGGCCATTAAGACTGTCCAGTTCAAACAAAGACAAAGTCATAAACTTCACTTGAATCAAAATCTCATTGACATTAGCTTACTGCGTGGTAAAGTGAGGCCTAATGATTTGACAGACGATAAAAGACTGACTGCTCTGGTTGTCTTTATTGCAGTAACAAGGATGGTCTTGGCCAAGAACAAAAACTACTAAGACCACAGGCCATTTGTTTTTGTTTCTAAGTATTATTTTTTATTGCCCTGCCATAACGCCCTGAATCTGTAGACATTTTGATGTTTCCAGATGTGTTAGGGATGAATTTGCATGAAGTTTTAGTCAAACTGGAGAAGAGACACAGCCACCAAACCACACAGAATAAACAAGGCATAAACATCAACCGTCTGAAAGCTGTTTTATCCTGGAATACACAGCACCTTTACTGGGATCACTGGTTTTTACATCTGAGGCTGGACACTGCACAGGATGGAGGAGGAGGAGGAGGAGGAGGAGGAGGAGGGGGGGGGGTGTTTCTTGTAGAGAAAAAGTTAAATGCTTTGAGTAGGAATACTACAACTGTCACACAGAGGATATGAAGGAACGAGAAGATGGACTTAGAACGAGGCAGCAGAAATCTGTACCTCTCTAACAATATAGCAGATTATGTGTGTGTGTGTGTGTGTGATTTCATCAGCTCCCCTTCAACAGGGGCGTGTCTTGCTGTCGCAGTGCTCTGCTTTGGATGACGGACTGAGGACTGGGTGGATCGACATGAGGCCGTTGCTGCAGGGTTTGAGGCTGGTTCAGGGGGAGCTCAGAGGAGGTGAGTTCAGATTGTAAAGGTGTGGTCTGTAGGAGGGAGAGGGGACGTCCTGCAGGGGTGGGAGATCACTTATTTGGGGGTTTGTAGGGTTCCAGAAGTTGCTTAGAGAACGTGTTCACCTTGTCGGCACCTCGAACTTCATGGGGCAGCAGTGGTAGCTTGACTATGTGGAAATCTTCGTAAAGGTCCTCCATCTATGGGGAGAAAACTACAATGAGGACGACTCTACTGCTGTATTCACTGTCACAATTTTAAAAAGAAAAGAAAAAACAGACTCGTACCTGGTCTAAATACTTGGACTGAATTTTATGGCGGGCTTCACACATTTTGCACGGCCTCTCTGAGTCAGGGAAAACAAGTTGGTTGACGATGATGTTGTGCGTGTCGATGCGGCACTTGGCTAGCTCCTGGATCAGCCGCTCCGTCTCATAGAGGGAGAGGAACTCGGCGATACACACACAGATGAAGGTGGTTTGTTCCTGATGGATGTGAGGGACAAAAAAGAAGCGTTACTACACATTTACAGAAAGCATTAAATATCGTCGTGGCACACTGTCCCTATTGGCTGTCAGGCTCGGTGGGTTGGGCTTACCTAGGTGTCCAGCCTGTGTTAATTTGAAGGGGGAAGTCAAAGTAATTAAGAGAGACAATTTGGACCAGGTGGGGGAGCGCAAGCTTCAAGTTACTGTCTGCCTGTTTAATGTCAACAAATGTAATGTAATATCAGCTGAGCCCTGGAAACGCTCAACTAGTGTTTAAATTTCATTACCGACAGAATATCTTTGTAAAATCAATATGGAAACAAACAGCACAATGAAGCTGCAATCAGAGTACAAGATGCATTAGAAGAAGGCTGTCTGCATAATGCCTGAAGCAGTCTACTCAGTCTATTATATGAGAAAAGCTGTGACCTTATTTTTTTTCAATGAAAAATCTAAACATTTAACAGCGCACTGACATTTCAAACTGTGTCGTCAATACTCTTGTCATTGTCTCCCTCACCCACTGTAGAGTAGTGGAAGAGGTTCAGAGGTCACAACAGCACACATACGTACACGTGCAACACAGTCACATTGTATGGATGCGCACAGTGAAGAGATGTCTGTATGTCCACAGTGATACACAGCAACGGCCATAACCAAGGAGAAAGTTTTCAGTGTCTCTGCTAAATCCCAAAATACTACATTTATCTGGCAATACTGAAAATGCATAATTTCTTTCACCCAAAAAGTCACTGAGCCTCTGCATGCAGATACAGTAACACAATGAAAAAGCACAGTTTGAAAAGCCAGGATTGCATAAAGCAAAAACTCAAACAGCCACTCTAAAGGGAAAACTTTGTGTCAACAACAGCTACTAACTGCATTCAGCCGAAGTACTTCAGTAACATTGCATTTATTTACTGTAAAATTGTGTTGACATATTAAACTGCAGTTCACTTTTCAACACTTAATGTTGCTGTTATCTCCGTTAGCCGTTATCCGTTAGCTGCAGGTTGCTAACAGCTAACTCTGTCCTGTGAGATGGGGGTGCAGTTAGTGTCGAGCCCTGGCCAGCTGGTGAGACGTACAGTTTGCTGATTTTGTCAAATATTGAACTTACAGGATCTTTGAACTGCTCACTGACTGAGCGGATGACTGGCAGGGTCTCCTCGAGCTTAGAAGCCAGCTGGTCTGCGTTCATGTCGCCCAGACCGAGCATGTTGCACATCTGCAAACAGTGAGAGAGAAATAGAGAAGATATAGATGCATGCTTGGCTATGTTTGGAGTTTTTATTGACATCTAAACTTACAGTCTGTGAGTGAATGGATGTGCTCGTCCCTCCTCACCTGGGAGATGAAAGGGCTGATCTGGTTCTTTATCTGCATGAGGCGGCCCAGACCACGCTCCACGATGGTGGGGAAGTTGAGCAGCCGCAGCGTGTGACCAGTGGGGGCCGTGTCAAAGACCACCACTGAGAAGTTCATTCCTTTGACTAACCTGGTAGACGGGAGTGCTGAGTTAGTAAAACACTGGCTCTGTTTTTTTATTCACTCAGTCATGCGCCACGTCGTCTTACCTCATGACCTCGGCGTAGCTCATGGCCTCGTCAATGCCAGGGAAGGCGCTCATGGCCTCCTGCATCATCTTCTTACCCATACTGAGCATGTTGTCCTCCTCGAAGAACTCATCGGGCAGCTCGGCCACACCCAGGCTCGGGTCGATCTCCTTCACTCACACAAACACAAATAATTAGCACATTACAAACCGAGAGCCTGGCGTAAGTGAAAATGGTTTTGGGGCCTCCAGCAATTTATTTGGTTACACAACGATGGTTTATGCTCAAGATGAGACATAAAACTGAAAATCTCATGACGCTGATGAGATAGTGACCTAAGATGAACTAAATTTAATTTTCCATTAACAGCATAAATAGACCTCTTTGTTCACAAATGCAGCTATGTTTCTTGTCAGACTATTTTCAAGAGACTTTTGAAATGCTTCAAAAAGTTAAACGTGAATTCACATTTTTACGTATTACAGTAGGAAAAGTACAGGTGCAAACATCATCATTTATAATCACTGAATAGTATTTAGCTGCGTCAGTTTCAGGGCTCTGGAATTATGCACACTGCCATGACTTACCATCACGCTTAACCAGATCAGAGCCCTCATTAATACTACTAACGTGAGCGAGTGATTATTATGCAAACTGTAGACGATTTAACTTACTCTTTTGCATACATGTGCCAAAACACTTGGACTTGGATCTGCTTGACTGATTGAAAAATGAAAATCTGCTGTGAAAATTAAGTTAACTGTTAAGAGATTCTGGCTCACTGTTTTTTTGAAAAAAAAAAAAAAAGAAAGAAATTCTCACATCGGAATTGAGCCGAAACAAATGTGAAAAACTGTAAATATCCGAGAGGTGAATGTCCATAAGTGTGCATGTTGGCACACTTACTAATACAATTAAATGGTGCAGAGACACCTATTGATGTTATTTATACCTGTGCTTTTTTCTGCCACGACAAGTCAAAATGCCTGATGTGAGAAATGCCTTTTGAACTTGTGAAAGCAATCTCAGCTCAACTATTTTATGTTAAAATAAAAAAAAAAAAACCAACAGGCACTTTTTTACTTCAAACTCTGCCTGCAGCATCTTCTTGTGCACAGGTGCTCTCGGTCTTCTTTTTGCAGTGCGACTTACCATTGCAAAGAGGTTGTCATAGCCCTTGACCTTAGTAGGCACCTTTGAGAACTTCTGGTCAAAAGCATCAGAGATGTTATGAGCGGGGTCAGTGGAGATGATGAGGACACTCTCCCTGACGGCAGCCAGCTGGACAGCCAAACTGCAGCTAGAAAAATGAGAGTAAGCAAAGGGATCAGTTTCACAGGGCTTCGGTTGCTTAATGTGTGTAATTATCTGAAAACACTACATCAGCTGTCAAAAAAACGGCAAACCAACATTATCAACCAGACAAAACTATCATATTATTTGGGTTTGTGGGCATTACCTAGCACTTACTTCTTAGATGTTGCTTCTTTCTGCATTTGATATCATGTCTTTTAATATTGTGGGCATTACTCAATGGCTTCAACGTTAGCTTAGGGACTGTGCTTTATTTATTAGAGTAGGGAAGTGGCTGGGGTGTTTATTATTATCACTGACATTGTTATTATTATTATTCGATATCATGACCCTCCGTGGAGCAACAAATATTGTTCCTTAAGTCTCCCTGAGTGACTGGGGTAAATGCACGACTCTCTGCCATAAATAACAACATTTCTCAGTTTTTGGTGATGATAAATTAGAGGTGGGAATAACCAGATGGGCTCCACGATACGGTTTTATCATATGCTTTGGTCACGATATGATATTATTGCCATTGGCTGAGCATTGAGACAACATTCATTCATTATGTTTTTTAAAACTGTAAATTATGTCCGTAAATGACAACTTTGTCGACATCTGTTATATTTAATAAGCTAAAGTTTTAAAGTTTAAAGTTTCTCATATCAGTTATTGCAGCAAAATGTATCTAGTGGAATGAAAATGCAGTTCAGTTTATTTTTGTTTAGTGGGCAATCAAATATTTCATTTGTAATGCAATAGTAAGTATTTATATAATTTTAAAAAATCAATATTTGCCATTTGTGTATTAGTATACTATTGATACACAAAATATTGTTACACTAAGCTGTAGCAATATTTTTTCTACACCCCCTATGAAAAATGGTGTCATTTTGGAGATTTTTTAAATAAAGGTTCTGGGATACTGAGGGTATTTAAATGAATACAAATTCAACCATTTACAGGTGAATCTCCCTCCTCTAAGCCAAATCAAAAACACAACTCCCGCTTTAGTGCTTAAAAAATATCTTTAGTGCCGCCACTCTCATAAATAACGAACAGTCCCTAAAAGAGGCAGCAGCATTTGTGCAGACCTGACAGCTAAAGCTAGCTAGCTCGAGTGTAATCATTACCAAAGAGTAGCTAGTTATCCATTGGTTTAATTGGGAGCTAACATAAACACAAAGTTACCCGCTGTAAAAAACGCAAAGCGGGTGTAAACAAGCAGGCTGTCGGTGTGATCCTGCACTGTGACTGTCAAAAGTTTCTAAAAAATAAAAACGTTAACGTGTCAGCTGGCTAACGTTAGCTGGTGACAGTGCTTGACAGCATTCAACAACCCGGCGATTTGACAGCTAGCGTCACGTTAGCCTGAGTGCCTTTAACTGTTACGGTCATGATGTTTCAACTCCATCGTGTCTTGAGCTTGTAAACTATCGCTAATTGGACTCGCGTTGTGGAAAAACAGCTGAATCGTAAATGAAAAATGATCCACGTCAAGATATCGCGGTGGCTAATGTAAGCTAACGTTAGCTGTGTTAGCTCGAGCCGTAGCGTGAGTCATTATGAGGAAGCTAGCGAGCGTTTCCCTCCAGCTTACCTACATGTGGTTTTGCCAACACCACCTTTTCCACCCACAAATATCCACTTCAGAGATTTCTGCTCGATGATGTTCTTCAGTGTCGGTTCTAACGGCTCCACATCAGGCGCATCTTCAAACTCGTCTTCCAATGAAGCTGCCATCTTGTCTGTGTACACTGTAACGGTCAGCTCCGGGGGGATGAACCCACGCTGCTGCCTTCACTGCTGCACGGACAAAGCCACGTTATGTCTGTGCAAGTTGTATAAATATAGAAATATTACATAAATATTTAAAAAAATAAAAAATAAATATATTTCTTCTTCTTCTTCTTCTTCTTCTTCTTCTTCTTCTTCTTCTTCTTCTTCTTCTTCTTCTTCTTCTTCTTCTTCTTCTTCTTCTTCTTCTTCTTCTTCTTATTATTATTATTATTATTATTATTATTATTTAAATAAGTAATTTCATGATTTTCTTTCATGTCAAACACTTTTTACGATTTTTTTATGTTTTGAAAAATTTACTTCTATTACACCAGCTTCCCATGTATTAAACCAAGCGACCCTTTAGCATCCAATTTTCCATCTTTATTTGAGTGTATCCTATTATCATAAAGATAAAAGACAACCATTTCTGTTTCAAAAAAATATTTTTTTATCACACTCTCAGACTGGCCCAAAAGACATGCAAAAGACCTCACCTAGGAATGCATGATAATATCAGCAGATATTGACCAGCATGCTTATTTTTGCCAATACTGTATCGCAAACCGAGATATTTTTTTTTAAATTGACAAGTAAATGTACAAAACATCAACCTTAAGTTGAAGTATGTTTCTATTCTTGCAGAATAAATGCGCAAAGCAATGTATTTTATGTCTCCATCTGCTGGTGGACCGTCACCATAAGAGTTTGCATGATATCAATTTCATTAAACTACTGAAGAGACTTTAAGAGCACTAAAATTAGATGAGGATAAAAATGGATATATCGATATTGGTTATTGGCCAAATGAGTTGTTATATATCGGCATTTCAGATAGCCAACATCGTGCATCCCTAGCCCCACCACATCTCCTATACAGAAGCAAGACATGGACTTTGTGGTGGTGTTTTGTGAGTTTTTTTTGTCTTTGTTGTAATTTTGTTTATTTTTTGGTGATTTTGTCTTTGTGATTGTTTGTCTCCTTTTTGTAGTTATTTTGTTACAGTTCCTTTGCATCTCTTTGTGGTCATCTTGACTGTCTTCGTGGTTGGTATGTTGTTCATTTTGCATTTGAGGTGAAGGGAGACCCCCTAACACTTTGGGCCCTTGGGCTTGTGCCTGGTAGGCTCATTTAGTAACCCATGAGGACAGGATGGATATTCTTTTTGGGTTGACATTTTTTAGTTTCTTTGATTAAAACAGGAATAATTGTTATGTCGCAGTCTATGTAAAGCAAAGGTAATTGTAAAATCGTTGTGAAAAATGCAGTTACTGACACTAGACATGTAGCCGACTTTGGAAGAGGCAAGCTTGTGACCAAAAAATGCACATTTTAAAATCCTGATTGGATGGAGAGCGTAAACAGTACTTTATTGTGATATAGAAGTTTAACTTTGCATTTGCTGTCATAAAGCAACAAACGGGACTTTGGTGTGGCAGCTGTGCCTCACAAGATAAAGCAGGTTGTCCAGTAGGATTTAGATCTGTGGTTCGATCCCTGGCTCCCACAGTACAGTGTCCGCCTGTTGAAGTACTTTGCAGCAAGATAATGAACCTGATACTACCTACTGCTGTAGGTGTGTGAATGTTTAACTGAGAAGCAGATGGTACTTTGTACAGTTTGATCTCCTCGGTCACCAGTGTATGAGCGTGTGTGTAAATGTGTGAATGTGGCATGTAGTGCAAAAGCCCCTTGAGTTGACAACTGGAATGGCGCTGTGCAAATACAAGTACATTTAACAATGAAGTACTGTCGCTGAATAAACTGACAGTTAAATAAGTCAACAATCCATCAGGAGAAAATATTTTTATTCAATTCTGCTTCAAGCCAGTACACAATCTGCTACTGGGTGATTAAAGCAGCTAAGATTAGGAAAATTGGTTAACACAATTTGATTCAGTCAATAAACAAATCAATGACAGAAATACATTTGCATATAAAAACCCTTCTGAGGATGAGGAGAATCATTCATTTACATGAACATGTGCATGCTGTGACCACAGGATAAGGCACTTGTCTCCACAAACACCTTTTCGTCACTTCACCTGTCCCCATCTCAGTGCTGCCATCAGCTTTAATCCTTTTAGACCCATCACTTCCCTCTCCGACTTCCTGACAGTGCCACGCCAGAATCTTAATCTGACTTGTCTGAGCTCGCACACACTCCATCCCATCAGGAAAGGAACAGCTTCGCCCTCCGTCTGATCTTTCACAATCCGTCTGCCGCAGCCAACGTGGCCAGAAAGCAGGACCCAGATCCACCCACCGGTAGCTTAATCCACAAGTGGCAGAGCGCACTAACCAGTCTCTGACTGAACTGGCAACATGTGAGGGCAAAGAAGCAAGGTCCAGATCTGCAGCTTCCTTTACCAGCTTCTGGCGATGGTTCGCTGCAGCATCTCTCAGCTCAGGAGAAGCACTCAGGTTGAACTTCTTCCTGGTGTAGTTGGCTAATTTTACAGGCAAAGGTTGACCATCACCGTGACCCTGAGAGGCTTCAGACGGCTGCTCTATGGACATCCAAAATGGGTCAAAGGAGGATCCCAGAAGACGCAGGAGGCGAGACGGGCGGCAATGTTTGGGTTTAGGCAGGTAGTGGTAGTCCTCAGCGTTTGTCAGCAGGGTGTACGGGCGGACTGGCTGCGAGTAGGACGGTAGACTGGCTCTCAGCTGAAGAAACGGTAAATCCCAGCCTGTGTCCTCCTCGCCTTGAGTCACATTCGGAAGCTGGATCTGGCTTGAAATGTTTGAAGGAAAAGATGCAGATCCACATAGAATGACAGAGAGAGAAATCCAGCAGAGATGGACGCCCCAGTTGAACGGTCTGGGCATGGTTGTAGGTGTGGATGGTACAAGAGAGGAATGAGAAATTGTTCCTTGTTTTCTGTGCACCTGTTCAGTCATTGGCTCTCCTCTGAGTGCTTCAGGGACTCTGTGTACCTACACCAGACGTCCTTGAGCTTGAACAATAACATACTGAAATCAGTGCCTTAAAAGACAAACAAAACATTATTGAGTGCTGCCACATCTTAAATAAGCTCTGATGTTTTGGCTAACTTCAATGCAAACATACAGGACACGTGAGAAATTTGGTTTCATGCATTAATTACCAGAAATACTACATGTGTAACAGACTCCCGTGTGTGATAAATTCAAGTAAATGATCCGTCATCAAAGAGACATTTGTATGAGATCAAAAAGCAGTTCCACAATACATATTCACAGCAAGCATGTTACAGAAAATAGAAGAATCATTTGACCTCGATTCAGTGGATCTGTGTCAGCCACCTCAGACTTCTTGAAAAATAACAACTCTCCCACACAAAGACTTGCTCTTAGATCAGTTATAAAATGAGCCTCAGGGTAAATCCCCCTCATGGCAGCTTAGATAATGACACAGTAGAAACTGTTTAAAAAGAGGACAGATGCAACATGTTTGCAGGACAATTACCCCTTTTTATTCTCCTCTACACAAAATCAGCTGTCTGGGTCAAAGGCACATGATGGCGTTATATCAAATATATTTTTTTTTACTTTGTACTTAACTGTAAACACTTGCTCTAATATATTTTTGTTTACATGAACATTATAAGAATACGTTACATAAATACAGTCGCATAAAGTTATTTATACTTACATAAAGATTACAAACAGCAGGAATTATTGAAGGAATACTGCAGTTATGCAATGAGTTGATTAGGCAGCAGCTCTGTAGTGTCAGGTTGTATTGTGTGTGTGATTTCAGAAAAAAACCTGACTTAAACGGAAACTTCAGTATTTTTGAACCTGGATGCTATAATGTTATGTTTTTGTGTCTTAGTGACAAATGAAGACAGCAATTTTTGACGTTCGTCCAGTATTGAGAGAGAGCGCTGCAGCTTTAGGAGCATATCTGGCTGCAATATAATACCTACAGAGAGGAGAGCGGCTCAGAGACAGTCCTTCAGTGCTGCGTTTAACTTGTGTGGCAGCGACAGTTTGCTGATTTTTCTTGTTAGGTTCTGAATTTTAGCCAATTTACATCCCTACTCTTTATAGATTTTTATTTCTTTGCAAATACTCAAGTAATCTAGAATTTATTGCAAGAACTCGAATATGGAAGTTACTTAAAATAGGACTTTTAATTGATGTTAATTGATTGTGCAAAACTGCCCGTGGCGGTTATTACCAGTTTCAAAAATTGTTGTTTCTATCAGTCACTTAGACACAAAAACATGAAAAAATAGGGTCCAGGTTAAAAAAAAAACCCAACAAAGTCTCCCTTCAACACAGTATGTGTGTGATTGTAGGTAGATTTTAATATGCTGGCGTGTATATGTCGACTTTTACATCCACCCACGTCTCTCGTTTGTCCACAAACTCAAAGTGAAAAAAGTTGGTCATGTGATCTGTCCTGTTGCCGGGTAGATTGTGGCGGCGGTCTGGACGTGGAGGGCGGCACGCTGCGAACTGCCTGGCTGCTTTGGTCTGACGCCTTCGCCCGATCTTCCAGAAACTTATCAAAATCTGAAATGCACAGTTGTAGTTAGAGGTGTGTGTGTGTGTGTGTGTGTGTGTGTGTGTGTGTGTGTGTACGCATGAACACATAAACATACATACGTTAAAGTGGCAGCAATGGATCAGAGTTAAAACATACCTTCACTGGACACTCCCTCGCTAACTGAAGACTGGTCTTGCTGCATTTCCAAACACAAAGAGTAAACATCAGATCATCCGATATCACTTCTAATATTTTCATTTTAAAAGAACACTCCTTATAGAAAGGCATTCGTTCTCTTACCATATCACACGATAACCACTTGTCAACATCATTCTGCTGAGAGTTTTTCGTTGTAGGCATCTGAGAGGAAAATCAGCGTGTTTTAGCTCTATCTGCACAATTAACACTATACCCAGTGCTTTTATTTCAGAGGAACTATTTTGTTCAAATTAATTTCAGTGTCACAGTGGTATACATACCCCTCCTGTGACCTGCAACCTGGTATCCAGAGCTCCAGCAAGGCCCTCTACAGCTCCAGGGTCCTCGTACCTGACACTAGAGACAGGATGTATCATGATGCTGTGATGCAATGTAGATAATCAGTCGCACTTTTCTTAAAACAGAATGGAAAATCGAAAAACTATTTGCTCCTTCTCCAAAGTGTCTAGTCACATTATAAAAGCAGTTTCTCATTCTTTTGTACAAATGCTTTCACGCATCGATGAAATGACTGTGTACATTATTTTCTGCTATTTATCACGTTGATCAAAATCTATTCTACTGCTTCTGTGTTGAACAGTTTCACCTCCCAAAAGGCATTTATTCATTACATAAATCATTATATGCACAACGGCAAACCAGTTTTTTGTCAAGCATATATTCAATACATACTATTAGATTTTTTTTGTAAATGTGTCCTGAATGGCACAGCATTGTCTGTCTTTTACTTCTTGTTGGGAAAAGAGCATTTTGTTTGTGATGCAGTTAAAAAATGTTTTAAAAAGGAATAGAAAATTGCAAATCTGTGTTCCTTTTGTGGCATCATGTACTGTGAGCACAACATTTAATTGTAGATCATTTCATGAGAGGCTTAGTGGCAAAAGTATGGCTTCAGGCTTATAACTCAGATTGTAATTTAACCAAAGTAAAACTCAAACATTTTTAATTCAGTTATAGCCCGCATTAATATTTAAACGTAGTTACAGATTGCAGATATCTGGAAGGTAGATCCAGTTAAGACTTCCACAGGTGATGAGGCACTTTCATCACTCACAGTCACGGCTGCACACAACACATGCAGTGAGAACACCTGTCGCGATGCGGTGCGAGTCTCTCTGTTAGCACCACTCACCTTTTCCTCTGCTCAGCCAGGGAGCTGCCTCTCGTCTGGGCAAACATGTCAAACTCTTCCTCCTCTTCTGCAACACAGACGGTTAACTCATGAACTCACAACTGAATACAAAACAATGTCCTTCAGCTTGGTATCGAAATTCCTGCAGCAATATACCGCTGCTGTCGGGCGCAAACCTTCTGTCTCCAAAATTGCTATTTTTTGGGGGAATTAGAAAAAAATGCTGTTTTTAAAGGATCCAGTGGAGATGGGAGGTTTAGTAACAAGCTTTTTTAAATACATTACTGGTTTAGAAATGGTAAAATCCACTGATAGATGTAGAGGGGGACCAATAGAATTATTTTAGGAAAAAAAATAAAATAGTGAAATGTGGAGATAAGAGGTTTGCGCCCGACAACCACAATATATTTGTGATATAAAAACCATTAATGCTAATACAATACATTTTTCTGTTTTTATACCAAAATGTTATTTGTCATTTATAAAATAGCATGATTATTTGTGAATTCTGAATTTACACCTATAGTAACTTTCACAAACATCATATGCTCCTTTATATTTGATTTCCTCCCGTTTCCTAAGTTGACATAATAGCCATGGTGATGTTATTGTGCTAGTCCCTCCTCATGTGATGCCAGCCACAACATCCTGTTTTCTACCAAAAAACACCAAATTGCAAAAGCATGACTTTGCCGTCAGTCATAAGTTTCAGTCATATGTATGGATTTGGTGCTACAAAAGAATGCATACATGGAGCAAAAGATACACAAAGTTTACTTACTGCGGTTGGCTGATTGTTGCTGATTGGCTTGAGTGCTGACTGCTGGTTGGCTGGTTGTTGTGATGACGGCAGGTTGGTTGAGCGTTGAAGACTCGGGGCTGAGGTCAATGAGGCTCGGGCTCGTGGTAGAGCTCTGAGGGCACAACACAGTGAGTTAGGGCGGTGCCAAATAGTTTAAAGATTCATTTATAATGTTGACATTTGATTCTTAAATCAACTTTCAAATGCTGTGCACCTTTTTTCCAAGTTCTTTCTTTCTGTTTAAATTCAGTTCTTCTGCATAGTTGTAAATAACGATTTTAATATTATTAGCATTTTCCTATTTGTAAAATTAGATTCCAGTGGTGGCTGCAAACCATGGTTTCCAACTTGTATGATCAAAAATATTTTCAATAACTCCAGAGTGTTGAAACGTCCAAAAGTCAAAATTCATTGAAAAAATGATACATTTAATCATTTCAAAAGTTCTCAACATGTTTTTATCTCCTGAAATATTCTGCTTCAATCCATATTTGTTGACGCCGTTAGCCATTTGCTCTCCAGCTTGCTGCACACAAAGGGAGGCATGCACCTAGTATATTCAAACCAGAAATCACATATATTTATTAAAAAGTTAACATGATGAAACAGGACTTACTCACTTCATAATAAATATCACTTTATTGAGTTGTTTACAAGGTTTTTTGAGTGATGATGTCATATGACAGCAGGCTGGCAAAGTTTAGTCCAAAAACCTCAATAGAAGATTTGAGGGTAAAAAATGACACTGGTGCAGCTTTACAGTGGTTTAGATTTCAAGTACATTTTTATAGCAAAAATGAGGAGGAGCAATTCATTTTCTTACCTGTTGAGTATTTGGAATTTGTGCCTTGTTCAGTCTGTCAAACCTAAAACACAGTTAAAGTAGAAAAAGTATGAAATTAGCCATAAAAAAAGATACATACAGCACCCTTAAAACTACATTTCCTAAAGACATAATCCAGTAGCACACCTCTCATAGCGGATGAAGGCGTTGTTGAGGTCATCGTTGACCACTAACAGCTCCTCAATAAAGCCTTCATCCAGCAGCTGGGGGATGAGCTCCACCACTCGAGTCTGCATGCTCTTACACATCGAGTACAGCTGCTGCTTGGACAGAGCACGAGAGAGACATTAATTCATTATCATCACTAATGCCATGGAGTCACAGAAATGCAGCGCAGTTGTACGAGCAACTTCAGCAAATTACACCAAAGAGAAAAAGGGTTATAAAGTGAAGTAAAACAAATTGTAAATCAGTATTTCTCCATGTTCTACAAATACTTTCCATGTAAGATAAATGAACGTAAGACACACATGGCGTGCTTTTAAATCCGATCAACAAAATACAGAGATGTGGAATATGAAGCACGTCTCGCAAAATTTCTCATGCTTTGTAGCAAGTATGATCATAGAAGAATGCAGCACCATTAATACTCTCAATATACGATATGTCATCTCACAAGTAATTCCTAAATAATGTTGAAATGATGAGGCGAATAGGGGGGAGGACTGTGATGCAGTGTAAACAATGCTGTAGAAAATTCACACACACACACACACACACACACACACACACACACACACACACACACACACACACACACACACACACACACCTGTAGCAGTTCTGTGTCATCCTGCTGGCTCTGTCCAGGTATTAACTCATTCAGCATTTCTGACATCACAGTGAGATTTCCCTTCACCAGCGCCAGCTCACTGCGCAGCTTTTGTTCCTGGATGAGAAACAATTTTTACAAAGTCAACAATAATACAACATTTATTCTATAGTATTTTTGTGCTAAGATTAGTGCGACAAATTGCTGTTATACTGTATGGAGGCAAATTTGGCAATAGAAAAAGCCTGTAACTCCTCTAATAAAGTTATCTTTTGTTAGGTGTAATTTGACATCATAGCAGGAAAAGCATGTGGATTAACAGTTGTAAAGGTGAGGTAGGCTCAAATCTGGAAAAAAAACGTACAAAAAAACACAACTTGAGAGCACACCTTCCTCCGACAGCGCTCTCCTCTCTTCCTCTCTCTCCCCTCAGTCTCTTCTTGCCCAACATTACATGTCCAGCATCTTGCGTTATTTGTCCTCTGATTTCAATTTTATCCTAACTCTACCCCAGTATCTTCTCACTTGTGTTTAATAGGACTGAACTGAAGTTATTATTATTATTATTATTATTATGTGCCCTGGAAGGCTCAGTACACACCTGATTTTGAATGCAGTTACTAAATTTAAGTCTATGTTTATGGAGTACCTGTTCTGCAGAGAGGGAGGCTGATCCCTCACTGGACTGGACTGGAGGTGAGGTATTCTGAGTGGGAACACTGGAGGGTGCTTGTGGTTGTGACTGCTGCGTGGGAGCAGAGGCAGGGGTCGTCTCAGAGGTCCCGTTTTCTGGAATACTCTGCTCGATGAACAGAGGTTACAGGTCACAGTCACATTTCTTTACATGCGTTTGACTCAGTGAGGTATTTACACTCTGTAGGCAGTCTCACCCTGTTTGGAGTGTGGATGGGGGACAGAGCATCCAGATCTGTCATGGGGAACTCCAGACCACGTCTCCTCAGGTCATCGTAGACATACACCACCCCCGCTAGAGAGGGATTGCTACGAAACGCATCAGCCCATGACTGTGGATGGGAGGGAGAGCGTATGCTGAAATATAATCAGAATCACTGACTGCAACATAAGTGCTTCATACCGCAGTCTACTGGCCTAATACGAGGAGACAAGGAAACAACAGAAAAGGATTTGTCCTTCACCATTTACAAGCCAGACGTTATCTGATGTTGTTGTTCCTGCTGGTCTCTATGACACAAAACGAAGTAGCACAGGAATGTGTGGAGATATTTAAATCACAAAGAACACTAAAGATAACGTTACTGAACACGTCTGTAGCCATAATATGATCCAACTTTAGTAAACTTTAAAAGCTGCGGGATGTCAACACACCACTGAAATATCTCTCAATTCTGGTGAGGGAAAAAAACACAGAAAGCTAAAAAAGAATTCCAAAAACAGCATAAAGGTCAGTGCAGATTGGAGCTAAAGAGATTGATGAAAAACTGATGTGCGACAGTTTTAATCACCAATTAATTGGTTGCATTTTTAATGTTATAAATTCTTTGGTTTCAGACAAATGTAAATATTTGTTCCTGCTTTGGCAGAATATTGGATACCTTTGGGTTTAGAACTGCTAGTCAGGCAAAACCTAAATGTGTTGGGGACATTTTTTTTTACTATTTTCTGATTTTTATAAACATGGTCAGTGGAATACAAGTAACAGCGTTATGCATTTAAAAAAAGAAATATGAGTAACTGTAGTCTGCTAAAGTTTAACATCAATGATATTCTGAATATAGTTAACGTCTTTAAAAATAGAGTACTTGAAGGGATAACGTTATATGTTTGATTTACTCTAACACCGTGTCTTAACTGAATGTGATGTGAATGAGCGTCACTTTGATTGCATTATTTTCTATAAGAATGTTTTAACTGGCCGTAAGCAGTGCTCCGCTGCCGTTTTGTGCCTGTCGCCTCTGCAATTATTTAAGAACAGTTGATTCATGAAGTTGAAATTAGTTAAATATACAAAAAAATCCTCTTTTCACAACAAAATCCTTTATAAGGTGGCAGCTGGCTGGAGGTAGATCACCAGGGAGCAGAGCGTTTCTGGTAAATGATCATCGCTAATAACAACCTACTTGTTGTTGGCTATATTGTATGTCATTCCAAGTATACATTACAATATAAACCTGTACATATGTGGAAAGATAGCAAGTATTCGTCCGTCTTTTAAGTGGGCCGCAGGTTAGGTGCCGTACAGCTGCCAAATGACAATGGCAGAGCAGATGCACAGCCAGCACACTGCTGTGTGTTTTTTGGCATGGAAACATAATACTAAGACAAGCACGCTGGGCAAGATGATTTTGGAGTATTCCCAAAAGTATTTTAAGGCATGCATCTATTCATCTGTAGTGGAATATGATTTAAAAGTAACCCTCCCAGTACCAAACACCATTAATCAATTATTTAGGAAAATAACCAGCAGATTAAGCGATAAGGGAAATACTCTCCTCAGGGTTCAAGGTTAATTTACTGTCATTGTCATGTAGTTACACAATGAAACACAGCTTCAGTCCCTTTATGCTCGAAAAAAACAACAAAAACAGTAGTGCAGTTTTTAAATTTGCATCGGGAGGGAAGTGAATGCCCTCTGTGGGAGCATCATGTTACCTGTATGAGGCTGAGCACCCTGTCGTGGAGGGCGGTGGGAGGGTTGTATTTAGGCAGAATGGAGCGGACCAAAACTCCTTCAACAAACTCCTGCGACGCCACCAGGATGTGGAAGCGCTGGCCACAGTTCTTCACACAGGCCTCGAGAACCTGCGTGAAAGAGGACAATACAGGAAACAGAGTAAATGGCATTAAATCTATAAAAGTCAAGTTTCTCCAAATGAAAACTTTTTTAGTTTTTGGGGGGCTTTTATGGCCTTTATTTAATCGGACAGCGTGAGGGATGACAGGAAATGGGGGTGGGAGAGAGTGAGGATGACATGCAGCAAAGGGCGGCCGGCTGGACTCGACCCTGGGACTGCTGCCACAAGGACTCATAACCTCCTGGTGTCCCGCAAATTAAAACTTTTACTGACATTTTCTCAGTGCGCACACTAAGACTTCAGTGATGATTTAACCTCCTGTGTAAACAAAGAAACTGACACCATTACATCTAGGCCACCAGCCAACCAGGATAAGGGTCATTCTGGCCTTAAAATTACACTCTCGCACCTTTCAATCCCCAGCTCATAAAACAATGAATCAAACTTTCACATACGATCACGATTACTCACAGTGAGCGCCAACATGACCTCTCTGAAGTTCTTGGTTCCAACAATTCTTTTCTTTATAGCTTTGACTGCATCTTTGGGCCTGAGAGAAAAAAAATGGATATATATGAATGAAAATAAGAGAAAAAGGTTCACAAACAAAATGAAGCATTGCCATTGCATAAGCACACAGTTTATTAGAGGAACAGTGTGTAAGATTTAGGAGTATTTCATGGCATCTAGCAGTGAGGATTACAGACTGCAACCAGCTGAAACTTCTCCAGGTCCTTCAGTGTTTATTGTTCAGGTTTTTACCAGGAGCTGAAATACCCAAAGAGGTCTCTTCCTCTCCAAAACAAACGGATTTAGTGATTTAAGCTGGTAGAAACACTGTCTAACACAGGTTCATGTTAAAAATGTGTGTTTTCTAATGCTGTTCGTTGCAGAGGGCTGCTAGCTGTAGTCCAAAAAACGAATTGCTTCATCTAGAGCCAGTGTTTGGTTTGTCCATCCTGTGCTACTGTAGAAATATGGCAGTGCAACATAGGGACAAATACCCGATCACTATGTAGATATAAACAGCTCATTCTAAGGTCACAAAAACACAACAATTCTCATTTTTAGGTGATTATTCACTGAAGAAAACATATTTTGCTTATATATCCCCCTAAATCTTAAAGGTAGACATTAAAGGTAGTTTTGTTTGAGGCTCACCTCTATAAAGAGAGAAATAAAGTCACTCTGAGGCACAAAATCTAAAAACTTTCATGCATTTAGTGTAAATATCTAAATTCTACAAACACATTACAGTAACATTCCTCATAACATTACAAACTCACTGCATGACAAACTCTGAGACTGGCCTCAAACATAAGTAGGTCATACAGTCACAAGCAGTTGCACTGAAATACAAAATAAACAACAAAACCATACAGGAAGTGACACCGTAAAAGCCATACAAAAATAAAACCTGGAGTCCTACACATGAGACAGTGCACATATTAGACAGCTTAGACAATGTGCACCAGATAGAGACAGTTTGTAGCTTCCTGATGAAACCGTGTTACTTTTGTGACAACTTTACCCCTCGTCTGTCTCGTTGATGATGTCACATATCTCCATGTTAAGTCCCCAGTCCTCCGACTGCAGAGAGCCGCTGGTCGCTCGCTCTGCCAACAGGGAGGGAATCAGGTGAAGCTGCAGTTTTACAGTAATACCAGGAGAATACGTTCTTTCACTGCGTATACTTCTTTGTACCTCATAGCTGCTGTAACATTGTGAATTTCCCCACCGTGGGGCTAATAATGGATTATCTTATCTTATCTTATATCACAACTAGTGCAAGATAATAAAACGTGATGCAGGTCGTATTGAGCCGGTCTTTTGAGCTTTATTTCGGAAATGTATTCCTTGGGATAAAATGTGTGGCATGATCTACATTAATAAAATATTATGTGAAATGATAAAATTGTCATACAATAAATATTATATGTGCCCACTCTTGGATACTTTAATGACTGTGTCTGTCTGTTGCTTGGTGCTGAGCAGACAGTGTGCAGTTGGATTTTAAAACTTCTTTTTTCGCTGAAAACAGCTGTCTGCTGACATCAAAAATGAAGTTATGAAAGCAGTGAACCAAATTGTTAAAGTTGTGGGCCAGAAAACAATAACCTAAAATGCTGTGTAGGGCTGCGGGGAGTTGTGGAGTCTGGTGATAATTCTCTGTGGGTTCATCACTACAAGAGACACAGTCATGTGATCCATTATTTATAGGTTTTAAACAGGCTGTTGTGTCGCATGCATGCATGACCAAGCCTGATGAAATCATCAGGGTTGTTTTTCAGACTCGCTCTGGAGCCACATAAGACATTAACAGTTTTCTTTTCACAGACTGAGTAATACTTTCGACTGGTAAACCATAATCTGCATGTGTAAAATTGGGTTTATAAAATCTGCTTGTTGGGGACTCTTAAAGTCATTTTTGGTCCCTTTGAGATCATTTTGTGGTCATTTTGTGTGTCTGTGAGGTCGTTTTTGTCTCCTGATAGGGATTTTTTTTTGTCTTTTTGTAGTAATTTCATGTCTCTTTGCAGGAGTTTTAAGTCCCTCTGGGGTCATTTTGTGCCTCTTTGAGGTTATTTTATCTCTCTGTAGTCATTTTCTTTTATGCTTTTGGGCCCCTAGCCCTGAATCCAGTAGGCCTGTTCAGTAATTCATGACTGACAGCATAAGCAAACAAACCCAAAACTGTCATCATATAATGATTCTGATTGGTTGGAGGAAATACCTGCAACCGCCCTATAAAGAGGAGCACAGACAAAACAATCAAAAACTGCAATCTCTGATGAGAAGTTAGTAGTATCTGTTTAAATGAGATTTATTTTACTCTAACAAGCTGATTTAGAAAACTGGTTTTCTCTAACGTATTTTCTACCAAACTATTTAGCAATCAAAGCCAGCTCTCTTTGCACTCCACCCCTCACAGGCTCCTCATAAGTCTCTAAATCTCCTTCATTCCTTTCCACCAACCCCACACACTTCTTCAAACCTTTCTCAATCCCTTTTTACTCCCGTCCCTGCTTGCATCCACTCCCTCCCTCCACTTCATGTGACTGTCAGCTGCTTCTGTGCTCATTGGCCTCAGAAGGAGCTGAAGCCGTCTATGACATTTATGTGTGAGAAAGTGAGTGGATGAGATAAGAGGAAGGAAGGCTTGAGATGAGTGTGCAGCAGTTTCTCACTAACGTCATAACTGTCCTGATTACACATCTTTCCTGGCATCTGCAGCTCTGTTATGAATACTTTTGGTTTTCCAGTGGTCTGAGAAAAAGAAGACGCCTGTTGCCTTTTTGAGGAAATCCTGCCGTTTTAAAGGGTTTCGTGACTTGTGGACGAATATCAGTCACAGTTGTGCAAAAGTTGTGAAACTGAAATTTAGACGAAACACATCAGTCATTGAGGAAGTGAGAGGAAACGCAAAGCGCCTCCCTGATTCGCCAAATTAGTTGTCACTTAACTGAAAAAGACCAATCACACGAAAGATAGAGGGAATTTAACCCCGCCCCTTTGCGTCATTGGCTCAGACTTCTTTTCATGTTTCTGTCAAATTTGGAGATTATTAATGAACATTTTAGAGCAGGAAACTAAAATGAAAAGTGTTATTACGTTGTTTTACAGACCTGTGAGTGCGGTTATGGAAATCCCTAAACATGTTATTGACTGCGTTAATTAAACGATGTCAAATTGAATCCGGCTCCTCGCATAAACCCCAATAACGTTACTTTCAACAGCGACTTACCGATCCTCTGACCGACAGGCGTTGAAAACGGGTTTCCTATCAGAAACTCCATCGTCTCCCCGAGTGAAAACATCCTGGAAAATTACAAGCGTCCCCTCCAACTATGTCAAAGACTTTCGGTAACTCCTGAGCTGCAAACGGCGGCGTTTCCTTTAGCTTTCGGTGTCTGCAGCAGCTTCAGAGGCGCACGGGCTCTCCGAGAGGTCACGTGAAAACACACACAGCCAGGAAACAGCAGCAGACATCAACACAGAGCCGGACATCAGACCGGTGCATCACACTTTCTAACAGTGCTGTCTGAAAATTTCCCCGGTCCGTTGACTGGTAAACTCTGAGGGCTTGAGAGACAAAACTGAAAAATATTAGATTTTTTTTTTTTTTTTTAAATGTAGGCCTATAAAGGTAGCTCAGTGCAAATCCGGGACCACAACCATTCAGTGGTGGAAGCATGGGCGTACTACTAGACAGTGGGCCCCTGGGCACAGATTTGCAAAAGGCCCCACCACCTCACCTATACAGGAGCAAGACACACAGACTGTGTTTTTGTTTGTTTGTTTTTTGTCTCTTTGTGGTAATTTTGTGTCTCCTTCTGGAAGGTTTGTCTCTCTGTAATCTTTTGGTTTTCTTGCAGAGGTTTTGTGTCTCTTTGTAGTCATGTTGTGTCTCATTGTGGATGTTTTGTGTCTCTTTGTCATTTTGTGTCTCCTTGTGGAAGGTTTGTCTCTCTGTGGTCATTTTGTCTTCTTGTGGAAGTTTTGTGTCTCATTGTAGTAATTTTGTGTCTCCTTGTTGATGTTTTGTGCCTTTGTGTAGTCATTTTATTCCTCCTTTGAGGTAATTTTGTGTCTCTGTAGTCATTTTGAGTCTCCTTGTGGAAGGTTTGTGTCTCTCTGTAGTCATTTTGTGTCTCTGTAGTCATTTTGAGTCTCCTTGTGGAAGGTTTGTGTCTCTTTGTAGTAATTTTGTGTCACGTGTTCCTCTCAACGTGTTTCCAAATTTAAACTATTCTCCACACTTTTATTTAATCTATTCCTCTTTTAACAGATCAGTTTAAATGCACTTAATCTAGTAAAAGTAGGTTATAATGTTCCCCTCTGAGGTGTGGTAAAGGACAAAATGTTTTAGTATTTAATAACATAAAACTTTTTAAAAATGCTTCAAAAGTGAGTAAGTTTCACCTGTCAGCTGCTGGTTTATGGTGTAACAGCGTTCTCTAGTGAACTTTAGTTTGAACTACAAGCAGATACAAACAAATTAAAACATACATATACATGTTTTTTTTCCTCTAATTTTATGATTTCATTATATTTGTATTTAGCAAAATACAAACAAAACCCTTTAATTTCATTTAATATATTTTTCAAAATACTAACTCCCTTATTTTTTCATATTTTTGAAGTAAATTTGTATTATTTTAACATTTAAATTATTTAAAATTGTATTGTTTATTTATTATTCTCCACACTTAATTGAAAGTGTCCTTTTAATTGTCCTTTCTGAGATGTAGTAAAAGACAAATTATTTCATTATTAATTAATTTGGCATTTTATTTTTCCATTTTGAAATGTTTATTATTGTTTAATTCAGTTCTGTGTTGCCAGGAATGACAGTCTGGAGAGTTATTATTTTTTTAAAATGAATTTTCATTTATTTTATTAATTTATTCTTTATGCTAAATTACTTTTTAAAACTTTTAAAACAATTTATACATCAGAATTTCAAGGCATTCTGCACACCTACTGCATGTAATGTCCTTTTGTATTTATGCATTATAACCACTAGGTGGCAGCATTGAATCTATATGGACCATCTTTGTTACGATCTGTCAGTAGTGTGATTGTCCCATATAGTGACCATGGATAGTGTCGTATAACAAAATATGATGAAATAATTACAAGTTGATATGCAGACCATCTCTTTCTCCGGCAGTTCTCACTGATGCAATCCCGACTGAGGGATTATAATAACGGCCATTGCACTGACTGACTATTACTTTAGTGTTTAAGTTACATTCATAACTCGCAATTCTGATGATGAAAATACCTTAAATACAAAGTATGAATAACCTGAGGAGTTTAGTGTGACATAATACCCCCTCTGAGCCAAAGCTGTGGTACTATGCCCTAAATGGCTCACTAACCTAAGATCAGGTGTTTTTGCCCATCCCGTGAAATAATCAAGAACCATGCCAATGGGCACCTTTTGTTTCTGTCCCATAACCAAAATCCTGTTTCCCTGGGAGCTGATAATGTTGCTAATATCTACAAAGTAGTGTTTAAGTTCAAGTTTGTCAATTATCATTCGATCCATATCTGTAAGAACACATACAGCAAAATAACGTTTCTCTGAACCAGTGCGCAAAATTAAAAATAAAGATAAAAACAGAGACAGTTAAAGGACACTGAGCAGCAGTTAAAAAGACACAAGTGCAATGGATAATAAAGTGCAATACGTATAAAGTGCAGTCAAGTGCCTCATTTAAAAAGTTAAATTGCTTGATAAATACTACTAAAAAAGGGTAAAAAGGGTCGTTTGTGAGAACAAACTACAATTATTGATTTCATGTCTGAGCTCACACAAAAAGCTCTGTCATTCTTTAGATTTAATTCAATCCCCCTGCTTTAAAAATACATGTCCAACAGCCAAACATACAGAGAGATAGGTGTTTTGATTGATCCAGTAACTCAACACATCCTGTGGTAATAAAATCAGCACAGATTGTGAAGATGAATGTCAGTGACCTTTGACCTTTCAGTCCCTCAATTCCTTGCTTCACAGATACCCTCAGGCCTCTGCGTACTGCGTTTACGGCCCTTGTTTTAAAATGACAATGAAACTGCTCATTATTACTGATACATTTTAGATTTATGGATCTTTAAACCCATTCGAGCACAGTTTTGATACTTAACACTCATGATTTCTCTCTTTTTGCAGACACGTGGCTCTTCTCAGGGCGTTAGGGCGCTCAGTTGATGCAAAAGTCAGATTAGAAAGCCCAGAGGGATGCTGGGTCACAGTGTGGCCATCAGCAGGAGAAAACCAGCGTGTTATCTCTTTTCTCCAGGCTGTATGACCCAGCATAAACTTAAAACCCTCACACCATTGTTCACACAATGAGAGGTCTGTATCAGGCCGCTGCGGCCAAACACATTCATGTTTCCTAATTAGCCAGTAACAGTTTTATTGGGGGAAATTGTGGAAAGGAAAAGTTTACTTATTAGTTTGTTAATTCATGTTTGGATAAAAAAGAAACATCTCTTTTTTTCTAGATGTTTCCAGTAGGCTGTGGTTGAGGAGACTATTATGCCTGAGGGAAACTTGTAGAAAACCACACACATAAGCACGTTGTAATCCAAAAGTGCCACACAATAAATGGCATCAACTAAGTACATTAACTCAAGAACTGTACTTAAGTATGAATTTAAGGTTCTACTTTGCCAGTTATTTTATACTTTTACTCCACTACATTTACATCTACTTCACTACATGTATCTGATAGCTTTAGTTACTTTACAAATTAAGATTTTTGCATGATTCACTGAAGATTAAGTGCCAACTATTTTGATAAACAAGTCATTTTCTTCCCCCTTTTATAATTTACAGGTATTTGTTTTTTTTGTTGTTCTTTATGTCAAAAAAACTGAGTTTTTGGGTGATTATATATATATATACACACACACACACATATATACATATACACACACACACATATATATACACACATATATACATATTTTTGTTGTTTTTTTAATAACTAAGGTTTTGGGGTATATATGTGTATATATATATATATATATATATATATATATATATATATATATATATGTATGTGTATATATATATATATATATATATATATATATAGAGAGAGAGAGAGTGTTTTGTGTGTGTTTTTCTGTATTGGGTACTTTTAATTTTAACCCTTATGTTGTCCTTGGGGTCAATCTGACCCCAAATGAAATCTTTTGCCATCAAAATATGTTTTTCATATTTATGTAACCAAGATTTAGTGGCCCTAGCTTCCAAAACGAAGGGAAATTGTGTGGTAATGGGCTGGACTGAAGTAAGACTAAAGGTGTAACACAGAATTGATTGACATTTTATACAATATGCTTTAAATAAGACTCAAAACAGGGCGGGGTCAGGATGACCCCAGAGGACAAAACGTGTGTGGCAATCGGGAGGACATTAGGGGTACTTTAAATATATGCTCCTGTTTATACTTATTTACTTAAGTAACAATGCAGGTCTTTTGCTTGTAACAGAGTATTTTCAAAGTGCGGTATTAGTACTTTCACTTAAGTAAAGGATCTGAATACTTCTTTCACCGCTGAATAGCAGAATAGCATCCATAATTTCAGGAAACTAAGCCTTGGAAATTGCATGCATGTATGTATGAATGCACTTGTGTGTGGATGTGTGTGTGGTTGTAAATTGATCCCTCCTACTCTCGCTGGTTCGTTGTGCAGAGGAGGGGCAAGGAGGAGGAGGAGGGGGAGGAGGAGGAAGAGGAGGAGGAGGGAGGGAGCCGAAGCAGGAAGGAAGGCAGGCAGAGAGGGAAGGGAGGCAGGCTGTGAATGCCAACAAGCCCCGTCGTAATCATACAGCTCCGTAGGTAGGGTTTGATATTGTAAAAAAACGTCTTGCAATGGAGAGCAGCGACGACCACTATTAAACACCTACTATGCGCCAGTGCCGCGTTCACCCTGTGCGCGTGCAGCAGCCTCACCGTCGTCGGCACGTTTGATCCGAAAAACCGTCTTTTTCCGCTGAGTGAAATGTATCGCGACTGCTCGGGATTCACATTCTGACAATGGAGATTGAAAATATCGTGGCCAACACGGTTCTCCTGAAGGCGAGGGAAGGTAAGAACAGCTGAATGTCACACAGAAAAATTCAAATATATGTATTTTTCTTCTCCTCAGCATTGACCGCGGACGAGCCTGAGCTTTCGGCTGTCCTCCTTGGGATTTATGTTTTCTGTGTCTCCCATCCTTTGTCTCCGGGCAAACATATTCCGTTTAAATCAGCTGTTTGTACACCAACAACACAGATTTACCGGGCAGGTTAACATAAGGCCCAGCAGCAGGCTGGAGATGAACAACGCAGGGAGTGTTTGCAGCATCGCGCTTGCATTAGAGGGGCTGTCGAGCAAAATTTTTTCACACAGTGGTTTTGGGGATATTTACAATTTCACGATGACATAACGGATATTTAATGGTATTCGCATTACATAGTGTTGAGTGTGGACCAAAATATAGCTGCGCAATGTGGCTCTGTGCCCGAGAACATCCTCTTCTTACCTGTCATTGTGGGTTTAAAGCCCAATTAGGGATGTAAAGTGAACGTGTGGTATTATTTGACGCAGAAATGTGCCACTGCATTGCCGTTTGGCTGCTGCTGGGAGAAAGAAATGATGTTATAGTGGATGTTTCAGAAGGCCCAGCATGTACCCGCTGTAGCCCCGGGTGTGCACGCTGCTCAGTGGGCCGGTGATCCCGCAGCAGCTCACCTGGAGGTGGAAAAGAGGCATCTGTTTTCCAGGAGATGGCAGAGCAGAGAGGCTACTGTGAGTGGGCGCAGTGTGGGTGTACAACACTGTATCAGCTGCCAGAGGAGGGGAAAAGGTGTTATCACTGCTCAACGATTTCCACTTTTTCTCTCTCTCTCTCTCTCTCTCTCTTCCAATCGGATTTGGACACCAGCATAAGGGTGTATGGCCGCGGAGGATATTGTCCAAGCTGATCCATTTTATTCGCCCACAGTGCGTACATGGCTCGGGGGTCGCGGTTCAGTGTGCGCACGCAGAGGCCTCCTGGTTCACATTATATTCAGTTCAAGACTAAACGCCAACACTGCTGTGAAATGGATTATTCGCAGCAGCAGTGAATCCATTTCATAGCAGCAGCTGCTCCTGACGAGGCACCAGGCTTCCCTTTACCTGCTATTAAATGGTGCTTGACATTGTCACGAGGGGGTCGGATCTACAGGCTCCATACCTGTCAGTGTCCTCAGCCAGAGGCTAAAGGCCCTCAGTGATGATAAACCATGCAGAGTGTAGAAGGAGCCCAGCATGTCTCTGTATGTGGCCCAAGTTCAATATATTTTATTTAGTTCCAATGGTGCTGAAACATTTGGTGATATATCAAAGTCATTGTGATTTTCAGTAATTATTTGACTTGTTTATCAAGTAAAATACCAAACAGCTATTTGCTCTTACGGGCGGATTATGAGTCCCTGAGCCAAGGTATGCAAAAAGACCCCGCCACCTCTCTTACGAAGGAGCAAGACATACTGACTTTGTTTTGCCTCTTTCTTGCATCTCGTAGTCATAATGCATCTTTTTGTGGTTTTGTGTCTCTTCAAGGTCATTTTGGGTCTCTGTTACTCCTATTCCATCAGCATGGAATCATTGCCGTTCTCCTTGGCTAATGTTGAACCGATCGGAGCATTTTGACCAAAAATAACGTGGTTCAGAACCCAAAAAGTTGACTCTCTGGAACAAAATAATGGCATGTTTTTGGTGACGTTAAGTGCAAACCGTGTCAACATCAGTGGGCGTGTCATACTCTACATGTTGGAAAGCGAGGACGGAGAAGTCAAATGAGAAATCTTTGGGACACAAGAGCGAGCGGTGGTCTCATTAATAATTGCTTCATGCTTGTTTTCTGGGATAAAAACAAAAATCTGTAATAATAATGGCACAAAAGTTTGCAGATAATCCATGTAATCTGACACATTGTTGATTACGATGGTGCCACGTTGAACTGGTGGATACATGTGCTGGTTCACGAAATCGCATCAAAGCTCCAAGAATCCTGATCAGAACTGGTTCTAAGAACCAGCGCTAATTTGGTGGAAAAGGGGTATTTAAGGTCATTTTGTTTCTCTATTACTCTTTTTACACCAACATGGAACCAGTTCCATTTCAACTAAAAATAAATTGATTCAGAACCTGAAAAGTTGGTTCTCAGCTGGAAACAAAAAATGTAAGTTTGTTTTTTTTTAACCTGAAGTGTGAACCCTGATGACGGTAGTGGGCTTGTCATACTCTACACGTTGCAAAGAGAAGATGGAGAGGTGTGAAGTGAGAAAGCGTCAGACAAGAAAGAATGTGCAGTGGTTTCAGCAATAGTCGGCCTGTGCTTGTTTCTGGATCAAAACAAATATCTGTGATAAAAGCTTGCCGATTATCAGTGTGATCCACCATGTTGCTACTGCAGTTATTTCTCTTATGCATTTGCAACGCCCTCCATTGATGACACTTTATTGATTAACAGTGGTTCTGCTCAAACCTGGTGGAAAGTGGGCTGGTTTGCTAGATTGCACTAATGTTCCAAAAGTCCTAAACATTACTGGTTCAAGAACCTGAGCTAATTTGGTTGAAAAGGTATATTTGAAGTTATTTTGTGTGTCTATTACCCTGACAGTTGTAGAAATATGTGATAACTGTCTTCAGGTGAAGCAGTTTTCTGTGTATTTTATGATTAACAAAGAAAAAAATCTTTCCGCACACATTGAACTGGTTCTGCTCCATTTCCTACATCGAATATTAAGCTGTGTAGAGCATTTCGACCAAAAATAAATTGATTCAGAACCTGAAAAGTTGAATCCCAGCTGGAAGAAAAAATAGCAGTTTTTTTCTTTACCAGAACGCTGAAGTGTGACGACGTCAGTGGACGCGTCATATTCTACAGGTTCGTTGGAAAACAAGAGCATGCAGTGGTCTCATTAATAGTTAGTTTGTGGTTGTTTGGGGGTTTAGAACAAATATCTGTAATAACAGAAGAAAAGTTTGCAGGTAATCAGTGTAACCCACAATTTTGCTACAACTGTTTACTTCTGTTGGGCAGTGAATATCGCCTTTGTTGATTACGCATCCTTTATCACAATGCTTCCATGCAAAACTGGTGGAAAAGTGGGCTGGTTATATAGCACCGAGGTTCCAAAAAATCCTGAATGGAACCAGAGCTAATTTGGTGGAAAAGGGGTGTTTGTGGCTATTTTGGCCATTTTTGTAGTTGCTTTTCATTCAATGTATTTGTGGTCTTTTAGAGTCTCTTCTTGGTCAGTAAGTGTTAACTTGAGTGACAGTTTGCAGGTGAAGGTCAGGAGGGCTCTTATAATAATAAGAATAAAAAACTTTATTTATATAGCACTTTTCTGAACAAGTTTACAGAGTGCTTTTCAGAAAAGCAACAGATAAAACAAGGCAGCAATAAAACAAAAGTGAAATAAAATGCAAACACAATGATCATATATTAATACTGGAGAATGTTTTTTTTTTTTTAAGTATTAAAAGTAGCATACAATGGATGTGGAGGGATGATAAAATCTGGCATCAGCACCGTATTAAATATTCATAAATGCTTTCCTATAAAAGAGAGTCTTGGCACTTTGGGTCGCGGGGCCTGTGCCTGCTAGGCCCGTTCAGTAATACATCCATGTTTGTTCTCATAACTAGTGACGTAAAATCGACATTCTTATTATTTTAAGAAGATTTATCAGTTAAGAAAACAGTCCTACTTGCAGCCTAAATAAGCATTTTGGATGTAGTTGGTGCAGTGTAGCATGGACTCTCCATTGCCTCATCAAAAATGTTGGGTAAACAGTCAGTGTTGTTGTTTTTTTAATATCTCTCCCTGCTATACCATTCACTGTGTTAATTAGCACTCAGATTAAAACAGCTAATGCCTCCCAATTTATCCCCTTAAGTTGCACAGGAGACTAATTTGATTTTAATTAGGCTTTCCAGAGGTGGGTGTTTGCAGCTGTCAGAGTGTTTCAGTATGTCACCGTTGTCATCACATGCAGTGTCACAAGCTGTGGAGTGAACCCCACCTTCAAACGCACAAATCCAGACAGAAAACCGCTCCTGTGGATCAGAGGTCAGCCGACTTTTATAAAATTCAACAGCGTCTCCGCGCTCACCTTCATGCTACATGGCATCAAGGCCTCCGCGAGCAGCTGAGGGGTGCAGGGAGGCCGTACAAGCTACTGAGTCAGCAAGAGTTTGCCCTGCTGATGTGTCCTTGAGCAAGACATTAAATCAGTGGTTCGGTAACGCTCTGACCTCGCTGTGGAGACAGGAAATTGCAAACAGTTTCCCAGCACAATATTAAGTATTCACAAAGCATAAACAATCTTAGATTTTGTTTGTTTAATGATATGTGGCGTTTTCCATCACAGATTTAATGGGATACTTCGCCGAATTTTAACCAGCTTTGTATCACAACAATGTAGGTAGTGTGTGTAAATGAACTGTGGTGAACTTCCTTCCATCTAACCAGCGCCAGATCTACCTGATCAAATTTTTTGGCTCTAGGGCTGTTCCTGAAATACAGATTGCTCTTTCACATTTTTGTATTCCTGCCATCCCGGAAACAACAAGTATAGAAGCACATCGAGATGAGAGAGAAGCTCATTTTACACAGAGATCGCACTAAAGGACTGACATGGAGGCCTTTATTTATGCCGTTTTTGCTCCAGTGTGTGATTTAAGGCAGCAGGCCGGCATCGCGGAAGCCAAACTCTTCTTCTTCTAGTGTGACATTTATCACGTGTCGGCAGCGCTTTCTAAACAATAACAATCGCACAACATGTCAACAACAATCATTTACCATCTCTGTTTTTTGGCAGTTGATCTTGTCCCCTGTTCAGAGGGTCAGGGACTCCTGGACCTCATTGTTTTTGCAATTTTTGTTTTTTCATTTTAAGTTGCTGTTTTTTTCCCTCTTTGAGATAGCTGATAACTGTTGGCTGTTTTTTATTTACTATTTGTATTAGGTTTTCTCTCAAGAACACAGACATCATAGTGATACACACGTGTCAACCAGGCAAAACTAAATCTACCCATATAAAGCTAAATGCTTTTTAAATCTCCCAGCAGTGGGTCGCACACAACACATTAAAACGACACACCCGTCCCATCTACGGTCCTGTCCTGCCAACTGTGCCTTGTACGCAGAAATCAGTTTGTCGTTGTTACTACTTCTGCCTCCAGCTTAGGCGAGACATCTCTGTTATCCCATTCTGCAGTCGTACCTTTTCTAAAGAATGGCGATGTGGATTAACGGCACGAAACTCCCAACTCGTACGGTCGGTGTAAAAGGAGCAGAGAGAGACAGATGCCCCTCTCTCTTTCTCTCTCTCTCTCACAGACCAAACTCGGATCAAATGTTAATACTAGGCGATGCTATTAAAATATTAACCAAGATTCTGCTCTGTATTGCCTATTTCTCACCAAAAATGTCTTCAGAAACATATTTTAATGCACTACTTAGCCGTAATACAAACATTTGTGAACAGGAAGTGGGCGCTTTACTGTGTTATTGCAAAAACAGCGGCTGAAAAAACAGTAAAACTAAGCCGATAATGTATAAATCAAAACTTCTGTTGCTGTGTTGCCCTTTTTTCCTGTCAAATGTTTCAGAAACATATTTCAACTTATTATTGAATTGTAATTCAAGATTGTTTGTTACCAGTCAGCTGCCATATTGTTTCCTGCGTCAAAACAGCCAGGTTATGTCACCTACCAGCGGGCGCTTTTATTGATCCTTTGCGGTGCAGTGCATTCTGGTAGTTGAAGGTTTTCTGCCTCTTGAGTGACAGAGAAAACCACAGCCATTTGTTTTTTCTTGCCACATGGCACCGGTTTCAAAAGTATATGCATCTTTTTGCATCGGCTGCCAGTGACATACTTATTAAATGCTCGATTAATGACACCCTCCCACATGTCTGTTGGTGCCTATAAGGAACTAACTTTTCCTTTTTAGTCACTTTTACACACCTGTTGATGTGAAACTGGGTGGCCAGAGTGAGAAGTGTTATGACAGGGTGTGTCCAGTCTGCCACAGTTGAGATGATGCGTCAAGGGAAGTGGTTTGTAGAGATGACACTGCTCCCACCACTCCCCACCCCCGCCTCTGTGAAACGTATACATACATCTGGTACTGACTGTGGAAAGGAAATCCAACACATTTTACTGCATTAAGATTTTCGCCGCTCATGCTGCAAGAGGTGACAGCTGCACAGGGCGACAGTCTTGTACAGCCAGAGGAAGTTATTGCGATAGCTCCCCTGAGAATATATTACAAAGTTTTGGAAATGGTGTTTGTGAAAATACAGAGGATAACTTTTAGCAGTGAGGCAGCCCACAGTTTGACAGTCTAAACTGTTTTCACTTTGCTGAGTAGCTCCCATATTAAGTATTTTTCTATAAATTGTAGAATCTGACTGAAACACCGAAGGGCCTGTTTTGCTGGCTAATGTTTTTTTTTTTATCACAGACGTATCAGTGCATATATTGGCTGATGTTCACAGAGAACTTTTGTTAAAGCACTTGATGTAAATTCAGAAACAGTGTTATCATACTTTGTCCCGCAGACTCCACTGTTTACAATACTTTGCAGCACCTGAGTTGGCAGAGCACCCTATCATAGCGGGCAGATGGTGGTGTGAAGTCTGCAGAGAACAATTATGTTTACTCTTCAGCTGTAAAATATCCTGCATCCATTACATTTATTTGTCAGGTCTCTTTAACAACCAAACTAAAGGGTCCTTTGGATCAATACCACATAAAAAGATGATTTATATAAGAGGGGAGGCAGTTGTTGATACTAACTGATGTGTTCTTGTAGCTGAACATACAGATGTATCTCAGTAAGGAAGCTGTGCTGAATGGCCACTGGAAAATTTATAACATACACATTTTACTTTATCAGACCTAAAAAGTTTGTGGATGCTCACCTTAATCTCAATCATGATGCTGTAAATAATTAAAACATGGCAGAAGTTTGACATTTCTTTAGATATCAGCACATAACAGGAATTATTTTGTTGCAGTTTTTCTGTCTGATTGGGCTTGACAGATGACAGCTACGATATTAAAGTCGATACTAAATTTGAGAAAGATTTAAAACATAGAAATGATCTATTTTTAATCTTAACATTTCAGTCTTTTGTACAACATTTCTTCTTTAAAGGATCTACTGAAAGATAATGTCGTAAACTGTCAAAGCGTTAGCGCTCATTATATTGTACACTGCTTTGTTTTCAATTGAAGATGTTTAATTTGGATGTAAGGGCTGCAGCTAGTGATTATTTTCATTATCAATTAATCTGATTATTTTCACAATTAGCTGACTAATCATTTAGCCTGTAAAATGTCTAAAAACTGCTCATTACAATCTCCCATATCTTCACTTTGCTTCTTTTGTCCAACCAACAGTCCAAAACCCAAAGACTCTTTATTTATTATAATAAATGACAAAGAAAAGTTTCCTGACTAATTAATTAATCAACTAATTGTTACAGCTCTGTTGGAAGTACAGACTAAATCAGATCGCTTGGTGACCCTAACATGGAAAGCTGCAAATTTGGGATAAGTTGCCACTGCTTCTACTTCAGTTAGAGTGACTATATTTCCCAGAGTTCCATCTGGGTGTCGATGTTTACTTGTTCAGCTGTGAGCTATAAATTTCGTTGGAGTTATAAATATGTAGAGAGCAGTGGAGGGTGCATGGTTGGAGCAGGACAGAAAGACCTTCTCAAGTTTAGAAAAGTTAGTTGCACCTGATAATCAAAACGCATGCTGGAATTAGGGCAGTGTGTACCACTACAGGAGTTACAATTCAATATACTGTGATGTATTGCAATACTGTAAGCAAAGCGATATGTAGCTTTTTTTTTTTAGCTAATTTTTGGAAAACTGTCAATGCTAATGGTGTGCTCTTTTTCTTCTGCTTGTTGTCCGGCCTTTGCTCTTTGGAGTGGAAGAAATCAGCATAGTGTTTTTGATAATCAATTCTTTGTCACAAAACATAATATCCTGTTACACAAGTGTCTTTATATTTTTTCTTGCACCCATAACTTGGATGACCAAATGCAGTGCATATTGGTCTGATGAGCTTTGTCATTTTAGAACCTTGTTTCTGCTCATAGTTGCTAAAAAGGCAAATTTGAGGTGTTGACGGCTTAAAAAAATACTGTAAGGAAGCTTTTATAAAGCTGCGCTGGTAATGTATTGATGCCACTATATAGGTCCCATATTATGCCCATTCTAAGGTTTTTACTTCTATTTTGGGTCAGGACGTTTACATACTTTAGTGTTCAAAAAACATAATGTCTGCCTGAATATACTCATATTTACGTTCTGTCTGAGATGCTGCATTTTCAGTCTTTATGTGACTTCCCCGTACGCCCTCTCTGTGTCTCTGTGCATCACTGCAGCTGCAGAATGACTGTAATGGCACCGTAGCAGCATTTTCTACCTTTATTAGGGATGCACAATATTGGCTGATGACACATACTGATATTGATATGACCTAATTTTAACTATCACCAAGTCTCTTCTGCTGTGGAATCAGTATCGTACATATTCTTATCATGATGGCCTTTATCATGGAGACATGAACTACACTGCTTATTTATGTCTGTAATATGTATTCATTGTGCAAAATAAGAAAAATACTTCAACTTTGGGTAGATGTTTTGTACATGTTCACTTCAGCCATTAGCCGATTCCGATATTTCATTTTAAAGCCAATATCCGCCAATACCAATGTCATGCTGATATTATCGTGTATATCCTGATGGCTTGTTTAAAGGCAAATGATTGTCATCAGGGGCATTATGAATTTCTCTGTGGATTGAGCGTTTTGACGCAAATCACCCAGAAAACTGGCCATAAATGCTGGATATTTCTCACTTCTGTTGATAAACCAAATGAATACTTTTATGATACTATGATTTGTTCACTGTCTGCCACTGTAGGACACTCTAAAAAAGGTTTTTTCTTTTCAACATTTGTCCTAAAATTGTAAATTGTATAAAATTGTCCTTCAATTTTGGATATTAGAAAATTGGTCTTAAACTTGATTCTGAGTGGCATTAAAAAAGTCTTAAAAAGCCTTAAATCTACCGTTCCTCAGGCTGCAGGGACCCTGTAATACAATGCCACGCATACTTACGTCGTCAAATGTAGTGCGTGAAAGGAGATAAAGGGCATTTCACCCCTCTTACTGGAATCAAATTTCACCAGATCCTTTTTCTGCGTCGTTCCTCTCACTATTCTTACTGTCTTCATGAAAAAGGAGGAATGTGGACAGTCCAGTGCTCACATTCCTCTGACAAACTGTTGAAACTAATCCTGCTTATATAACTTATTTCCACCTTACAGGTTGGAAGCATTGATTTTTTTTTTTTTGTTACTGTAGAACATCAGAGATGGATGAAGGGACACCTCTGCTGCCGGTGTGTCTCACCTCTCTCTGCTCTCTGTCCACCACCCTTCAGACTGTAGGCTCGCAGGTCCTGTCAGACCACTTGTGAGGGTTTTCCTGTGACGTTAGCCAGCGTAGCTTTATTAGTTTTGTGGTCATAGCTGGGCTAACACTTGTTGTCATCACTCTGGGGTGTTTCCTCCAGCTGAGGCTCGTAAAACACATTGCTTTGTGACTGTCCCTTGATGTGGGACTCATTTTACAGTCATTACACCCACAAATGGGCTGTGCGGAGAACGAGACGCAGTGTGTTGCGTACGCAGCTATGCCGCATGGCACTAGCAGCGACACTTAGCTGGGATGTTCATTTGCACAATTTCTTGGCAAGCGGACTGAGCATGAAGAGGCACTTTTTGTGAACATCATAGGGACGTTGTCTGGCTGCCTTGTTAAATGTTAAATGGCCGTTCTTCCTATGAGAACCCAGCTGTCAGCCCGATTTTAACAATGTGTACAGCTAAGTGTATTTACAAGTTCCTCTGGTTCAAATAAAGATTTAGTTTCTCTAAAAAGAGTTTTTAGAGGTCTGGCAGAGTCTCAGTCTAGTAGCAAGTGTATTAAATATCAAAGGTCCTTCGTGCTTTATCAGTTTGCCTTTTTGAAACATTCCTGGAGTCACAGTTTTGCCGTCTGCCCTTGGTTAAATTTGATGTCAGCCCTGCCTTCAAGTGTGACTTGAAAGTGTTGTCTTATCAAAGATAATCTTCAAGGTGTTAATATGTGCTGTGTGTTCCCCACCCAAGGGCTCTGCGCTGGAGAGGCTGCTGTTGTGTGTTCTCGCTCTTTCGGCGTGGCCGTGAAATTAACCAGTGGACCCTTCATGTGAGAGACAGCTGTAGATAACGTATAGATGATTAACCTTTCAGTCTGTCCTCTCACTCACTCCAACGCTGCACGTCTTGCTCAAGTTTTAGTCTCACCATGTTCCCTCGCCGTCCTTCCCTCCCCCTTCTCCCTCAAGACGCTGTGAAAACAAGGGTCAGTTTTCAAGCATGCCTCGGCTCGTTTTAATGGAATATCTCGGAGAGATGGGGCAGAGGAAACGAAAGGTCTTACAAAACACCGCAGCACGCTGCCGGAGCGAGCAGGAGCGCGTGTTTACGTGAAGCGTCCGCTCATGTGAAAAACTGCATGTCCAACCTCTCACACACGAGGCTTTCTGGTGTTTTGTTGTCATGTCCTGGAATTTACCCTGATGTTGTAATGTTCACATTTTTGACCCAGGGAGAGGGAAGTCCGGCCATAAAGAATTAATGAAGGAGAGGAAAACTGTTTATACGGGGGAGGGGAGCGAGAACTCAGAGAGAGAGAGGGGAGGCGAAAAGGGAAGGGGGCACGTGAGAGAGGTGAGGATTAGAGGAGAGCAGTGCTGCCTGATATTCACATGTTTCTCTTTTCCTCTGTCCCCCAGCTGATGTGTGTCTTTCAGTGCGAATATACAGACGGATTACCTTATGCAAACACTGGGCCTTTGCTTTGAATAGGCAACACAGATACTCGCAGCTAATGTTTTCCTTATCAGGGGCTACTCCGGCCAATCACACACTGTATGGGAGAAGGACTGGGAAAGCAACAGGCCATTCATTTATCATGGCCAGGCTCCATTGTGCCCATGTGCGTGTGCATGCTCATATTACAATGGGCCTAAACTATGCATGACCCTCTCTCATTTCCTACCATTTAAGCCATGTTTTTGGGAGAGCGCTGCAGCCGTCCCGATCCGAACCTCCACCTATTTGACTTCGGCAGGGTGGGGGTCAGATCTGACGAGGTGTTTGGGCTGCTACCAAATATTCAGGGCACGATTACATTGGCCAAAAATATCTTGGTAAACAGTGTTATCTGTGTTTTTAAAGGTAGAAAAATGTCGTTGGTGCCAAAATGTAGTAGCAGCATGTTTGGCTTTTTACTTTTCGTTTACTTTTCCTTCGGTTTTATGCTCAGAGGAATTTTTTTAAGTGCACACGACTCTGATTGTTAACCCTTTAAGACCTGGATCGAAATCAGTTTTCCTGTGCTGCGTTCAGACGCCTTTCACAAGCATTTAAACCTCTGACCCCCCCCAATATTGTTTGATTTATTTTGAAAACACTGGGGAAAACTTGGGCAAAAAATGCCCCATAAATTGCAAAAAAAATAGTAAAAGGTGACAAGTAAATGACCTAACAATTAGCTTGGACAGGTTATCAGATATTATCCAAAAAAAGTGAAAATGACCAGAAAACTACATAATAATTCTTATGATTATATATTTAAATGACATTTTCTTGCTTGTTTTTGTTAACTTTTTTTCTTTCTGCATGTTTGTCAGGTAATTTTCTTGAAATTTGGACAAATTTTTTTGCAAATTTTGAGACCATTTCTTGTGGAATTAAAAGGAATTAAACCTTCTTGCACTCATTAAAAGTCACTAAGTGTGTAAATTTGTAGCTGAACTGACCGAAGTGGGTCGTGCTGAGATGTAAATGCTGGCTGCTTGTTGCCGTGGTCGATCTGTCCCTGTCACAGACGAGCTGGATTTTCTGGCCTTGTGGCTGTTATTCTGAGTGTCAGCATGTGACATGTGTTCATCAGATGGGTGAGCGGCATCTCCCATATGGCGATGCAAAATAAAGACGGGTTGTGAAGACAGCAGCGCCGCACGGCTTCACGGTAACATCTGAAAAAGCTGGGAATCACAGCTGAAGAAGTTGCCAGTGATGCTGTTTCCCCTTCCAAGTGTTTTTATTTGATCACATCATTAATTTTCACAGAATCAACATTTATTCTCCGATTATGGATGCAAATAAATGCTTCATGTGTTTGTATATGTGCCATATGATAACACTTGGCTTTTTTTCAGGGAATACTGAGCAGATTTTATTTTTTCATTTCACTGAATAACTAAAGTATAATTTACTGATGCAAGTTTCTGATATTTTCTAGATGTGTTAATTAGTTGTTTGTTATTTAAATATATACACAAATTGAAAGAATGGGAGTGAAGAATGTCTCTCAAAAGTTCTCAGAGCTCATAATGGCTTTTTAAAAATGTTTTATTTTGTCTAGGGAGCAGTCCAAAACTCAGATACTCAGTTTATTATCATACAAGATCATTTTGAGCCAACACTAATGTTGATGTTGGAGATTATGACATATTGGCCAATATATTATTCACATTAACACGTAACATTAAGCTATTTTGCTTATGATACCCAAACACCCATTAACTGTTAACTAACTGGCTAATTTTTAGGGGGAAAAATGTCAAATGACGTGTTACACAAGACGCCTTTCCTTTCAGTCCGGCAGTCTATTGTCTCAGTGAGCTTTTACGCTGAATTGCAAATCGTCATCCGTGTAGAGTTGGTGAAATTGTTAAAATTTTAATGTTTCGATGTAAATGTATTGATTTTTGTATTTTTTGTTGGCTTTGCTGCCAGTGAGCTGACTGGCCGGGTTAACATGCACAGTGGACACTGTCCACTGGTCTCCTCTGGTCCCTGCTGGTTAAATAACGTTCGCCGTCGCTGCTCTGGATGGCACACCATCTGGGTTTGGTGGGAACGAGCTAGTGGCGCCGCTCATTCGGCAGTTGCTGGTTGCAGGACAGCGTTGTGCCAGAAACATGGTGGTTACCCTCCAGTCTCTCCTCAGGTAGCTGCAGTGAGCAGGCAGCTTTATTTTGAGTCATGAAAGCCCTTTCAGATTATTAACTATGTCAGCACCACTAGCTGTACTGACACTGCTAATGGTGCAAACAAAGCTAACAGTGATAACATATTTTTACAATGCGAAAGGCGGTTTGAAGCTCATAACTGAGGATCTTTCTCACATTCACGTTGCTTGCTGTTTAGCTCCAGCAGACCTGGGTGGTGCTCAGTACAGTCAACTAAAGAGAAGCGAAATTAACTCGACCTGTCATGTGTAGACGTGCAGAAATATTCCCTGTGGTTAACTGAATAACGGTAAACACACAACATATTTCACAAGGTGTTTTTTTTTTTAAGATATGCGTAAGAGGAAGATTTTACAGGTAAAATATAAACTTGTGAAACTATGTGATGAAAGCGCTGTTTCTATATCACCACAAACATATTTCTCACTTATGTGTTGCGTCTCTTTCTGACTTATCAGCCTGTTGCTGATAGGATAGGATAGGATGTTGGCGTATTTATCGGTCTTGTTTCACCTGTTTCTCCACATAAATTCACCAGATGGAAAGCTTTTAAATGCTGTTTAAGTGTAGAAACGACCGAGTCATAAACCCATCGGTCACGCAGGAATTTCTTCTTTAAGTTCTGTTTTATTTTTTTAACATTTGGATGAAATAAGTTGTGTGAACTCTATTTGAACTGGCTTTAAAAAAATAAATCTCAACTCTGAATTCGTGAAAGCTGCAGGAACTGAAATGGTGCGGCGGGCGGGTGGAGGGGGGGCTTGCCCTGAGATGATACTTCCACAGTCTACTGTGTGACCTCCAGTCTGGCTCCTTCTCCCACTTGAGATGAAAGAGAGAGGAAAGGGAGGACCGGGAGAGGAGCATATTTGGGATGGTGTTGGACTGCATTTGGCCTTCGCGCGCATTAAGAGCATGTGAAAACAGCGACTGATCAGTGGGGAGGAGAAAGAGCCGAGACAGAATGAATGTAACATTCATTAATGGTCCAGACAGACAGACATACAAACAAAAGCTGCATGACAACACTCTTGTTCGACTCCCTCTCTCTCGGCCTCCCTCTTTGTGTATTTCTCTCTGTTTCCCATACTCCCAAATTACATTGAACCGGTCAGACTTCAAAATGGAGGAAACGCACCAAAATAAACCTCAGACACAAAGTATCAGACACTGCTATTGATGTATCCATTTCTGCTCTGAAAAGTGCTGAAAGTAGGGCAACGCAATGTGGCCTGTAATATTGCAGTGTTTTTGGTTATATCGTGATACGAAATAGCTCGTTATTTTCAGATCTCATCTAAACTACTGTAGACTTATAAAATACTAAACTGCTAAATAAATAACAGTTACAATAAAGTTAACTAAAGTAGCAAATGTACAAAAAAGTACTGTTATTATAAAGTTATAATAAAGTAAATAAAGTAATATTGAAATAAAATAAAATTGTTACTGTTGAGATATAGTTAAATAAAGTAGCTTTCTGTTAATAAAGTTAAACAAAGTACTGTTATAGTAAACTATAAAGTGCTGTAAAGTTAGTTAATAGTATTTTCATCATTAAGTTAAATAAAGTACTGTTATAAAACAATTAAATTAAGTACAGTTATGATAAAGTTAAATAAAGTATTGTTATGGTTAAGTCAAATAAAATACTGATGTAATACATTAGAAACTGTTAGAATTAAGTTAAATAAAGTAGCCTACTGTTATAATAAAGTTAAATAAAGCACTGTAATTGGAAAAAAATAGCAAAGTATCCTTCTGTGAATATAAAGGTAAATAAGGTACTATTGTAATAAAGTTCATAAAAGTACTTTTATAATAAAATTACATAAAGTAACCTACTATTTACATAAAGATAAATAATGTACTGTTACAATAAAGTATATAAAGTATTGTTATGATCAAGTTAAATGAAGTACTTTTATAATAAAGTTAAGGAAAGTACTGTTATATTTAAGTTACATAAAGTAACCTATTCTCAAAATTTAAACTTAGACATTCTTATAATGAAATAAATCAAAGCCAAAACCCCGGTGCTTTTATTCTGAAGCATTTGGCGTTTATCAGACAGGAAGTGATGATGTTTTTACTGTAAACTTGGAGCTTCTGGTCAACAGTTAGATGTTAGGAGTTGGCAGAAAGTTAAAGGATTTATTCACTGTGATGGGAAACAAACAAACAGCTCTCCAGTTCATATATTAATAATATTTGCAAGTCACACTGGTGCTCCATGGTCGCAAAATGTGACTAAATAGTTGCGATGTGGAGCCCTGGAGATCACAAACACACGCTCTGCTGTGGTCTGGATGTGCAGGGGAGTGCATGTGATGGTCATGATCTTGAGGTTTTTTATCCTTTTTGTATCTGTGAGAGCAAGAGGGTCGACAAGTGGAAGTAGGTCTCATGCCAGTGGCTTTAAAAAACGACGGGACAATTTATACTTAATGTTTCCAATACGGTCATTTTAAACATCCGACATGAAAACATGGAGCAAGCCGTGATGCATCGAGTATATTTGATATATCGCCCGACGCTAGCTGCAAGTTAGATCAAAGTGATGAATAGTGATTGCCACGGACACTCAGAAATTCATCATCAGATGATTTGCATCAAAGCCACTTGGCGCTTTGTGTCCCCTCTAAGGAATAAGCGACTGTTGGATTTTATTAAAAAGGGAGAAAAGGTCTTTGGTTACCTGGAGTTGTTTAAAACGAGCTGAGTGTGATGTTGGGTCATCCATTCATCTGCGGCCAGAGCTGTTTATGGCATTTTTTATGGCGTTTTGTTTTTGTTGGAAACTTGACAGCAGAGAGCGACAGGAAACATGGGGAAATAAAGAGAGGGGGGACGATGTGAGGCCACTCGTTTGTACCACGTTACTCGTCTCAGACTGCTGTGCGACCAGGATGACCTCGCCGTCTGTAAATCTTTTAAGGAAAGGAATGTGCATCCTCGCAGTCGAGCGGCATGTCTCCGGATTTGACATCGGCCTTTCTATACATCTTCCAACTTCTGAAAGTCGTCACTGCCGCTCATGCGCAGACCTGTCCTGAGATCCCGCGTGATGACCTCAGCGCTGGCTGTAGCTCGGCCATGAATGAGCGAAACTGCTCTGAAGTCGGTGTTTATGGAGGGCCCCGTTCTCTCCGAGGGGAGAACCAAAGTTAAATAAATACTTGCTCCATCCTGTCTGCATTAAGGGCCTGCACACATGGCTTTGACGTCAGAGTGACATTAAACAGGGTGGGGTGGCCCAGCCAGCTCCGACAGCCACGCGCACTCGTACACGCACACTTACACACACACTCACACACACACGCTCTTCCATAGCTTGCAATTAAAATCACCGTCTTTCTTTTCTTTTCAGGATCTTTGTTTTTTTTTTTATCATTTTCCTCAATGACTTTCCGTCTCTTTTCTTTGATCCGAGCGCAAGTTCAGGTGACATTTCTCACCCTTGAGTCTGTTGTACAGTTTACAAGCGTTCACTTTCAACCTTTTATTGGCACAACAACCTTTAACTCCTAACAACAAGCAGCTTCTCACGGGGAAGAGGTTATTCTTTGACAATTTGTTACTTTTTGTTTAGACGGTTTGACTGTATTCATCAATCATCCTGTGTTTTTGGCTCAAGTGTGTGCGAGAATTTCTCCTGCAAAATAACCAGCCAGGTGCAACTGGCTATCATCAGACAGAGAGTGTAATCCAACATTGAACACCAACATTAATCTCTGCTGCGCTTCCCTTTCAAAATGTTGTTTCCTGTTTTTCTGCAACAAAGAGGGTTCGTTTATGTGCGTGTGCTTATACGTCTACATCTGTTAGTGTGTTTGTGTGAATGCCCTGCAGCCTCACAACTGGTCTGTCAGCATGCCTGTCATCGGGTACAACCTGACACCAACGGGATCTTATAAGATCTGTTAACAAAAAAATCAACAAGTAGCTGCTCATAACGCTCCTGTCTCGCTATAGAGACAGAGCTGACGCGTCACACTCTGCAAACCACAACCACTGGAGGGGTAAAGAGTCTGCACCACAGCACAGTATAAAATTTAAAAATACCTGTAGCTAGCTAAAAACATTAGATTTCAGCATGTCAAAAGATTATTTTAGCACTAGAAAAGAAATGTTATACAGACAAAGTCATTAATTTTGGTCTGCCTCTGTGTCCTCTTCTCCTTTTATTGATTATCCTGCAGAAATAATTAATGGCCAGAAGTCAAATACTTTGATATTTATAACTATTTAATCGTATCAGCGGGCAAGATCATCATCTAAACCTACAAAGATCAAATCCAGGCCCAGGAAGATTCAACTTCTGCAGTTTCGCAGGACTCAATAGCAACTCTAACTTATCTAATAATAATTAAGGCAAACAGCCTCAGCTTTCTGAAAAAGTAGCTATATCTCAAATGTGATATCCACTTTTATCTGGAGATTGCAACCATTGCCGTATAAGTTGCATATTACTAGGACCTACTTCAGTGGAGGCATTGTTGAATCTATGAGTTGTGTTCTAGCAGTCTGTCAGAATAAAAGCACAATTACTTGTCCCAATTATGTATTTTTGCCCCTGATCCCGATCAGAGTAATTTATTATTGTGTATCTGCTGATACTGAGTCCCCATTCAATACTTTGATTTTACTAGATAATACAGCTGCGTAGTGCACACTTTAAGGGGCCAATCCCAACCAGTCGCATTGCACAGGGCGCAACCACTCCAAAAACGTCTTGGAAGTGCATCTGGAAAAATAGCTGTGAGCGCCTACGGACCGGGGCTGTGTATACTGCGTGTGCGTGGCCAAAAGTGATATTGATGAGTGATGCAATTCCACACTTTGAGCTGAAAAAACTTAATACATCACATCGCATGGTTTTGCTGGCAATGCTTTTCTAGCGACACGTCTCAGTGTGATCAGCCCTTAAGAATGTTTCTTCAAAGTTAGTAAAAAGTATCTGCATCCAAGCTGTGCCTTGATGTTTTTTTTAGCTTATTATTATTCATTTATTTTCTAAAATAATGTATAAAATGACAAACTTCCTTTTTTTGTTGGCCTTTTCTGTGTCTCAAGGGAATGTCTCTGGCCCTTTAAGAGTCCAGTGTTTGTTGCTGCTGTGCAGCCTGTGTCTCAGTGACCTGAATGATCCGTTTCTGTTGACTGTTTATTTTCATCATTTGTACATCTTTTGGGTGGATTATACTTCAGTAATGAATAAGGCATTTTGGTTTTGTGCTTGTGAAGCTCGTGCACTTGCAGTGGTGAATGGAGGGTGAGGTTGTAGTAAACATAGCACAGCTGTCCATTTCTCCTCAGAGCAGGGCGGAGAAACACCACAAAAAGCAAATTGCAAGTTTTTATTGTGTTTGTTTTATTTATATGTGTAGCTGCGACAGAGAGAGTAACATTTTATTTTAGCGGTGACACCATAGTGTTTAACAGCAAATCACAGTGCTCGATGCACAAAGAAGACAAAGAGTTGATTGGTTTTGTAGTTTTAAAGAAAAGATGTTACAAAGAACAGCTATGTAGAGCAGCGGTGATAAAGGCTGCACTCCGTGTTGCTCTGCATGAAATAACGTATTGGATGCTCTAGAAGCTAGATATTCCCGATCAGTTAAAAAAAATGCCTCTATCAGCCCCTGAGCCAACATTTGAGATCAGATCAGGACATCTCTAAAATTTACTGACATATTTATGCCATAGAATAAAACCTGAAAGTCTCTAAATCCTGTGCTAACACAGACCTTATTTTAGGCATCTAACAAGAAACCAATTCAAAAAACCTACAGACTGCTGAAAAAGGGAACTGGAAGCGCAGAAATGCTCAATCGTTTAAGGCCTTCAGGACTTTTTCGGCACCACTCTGTTCAACGTGTGACTTTGATGGCTTGTATTGCTGAAATCAGGCTTGTCAGTATGTTATTGCCCCCTTCTGTTCACTAGGACATGCCTAAAAATTCAGATTGTGTTTTTAAAAAAGTGATTTGTTGTCGTGGAAGCGATATGGGGATGTTTTTGTAGAGGTGAGAGCATGAACATTGTACATGCAGTTTGCCTGTGTGTGTTGGGAAGGTGTTGTTTTGCAGGTGTTTGACCACAGTGACCCCCTGTATGTATTTGTGTTGAAGCTGACACGTGTTACTGCCGGACCAGCTGCTGTCTGGTGAACCTCGGGGCAGAGGATTTCCCTCTCTGTCATCCTCAAACCGTCACAGTCTACGTGGTTAACTCGAGCTCCGGGATAGTTTATTTACTCAGTGTTTTAAAACATGGGATTAAAGCGATGGGAAAAACAGCAAAGTGTGCCCAAAGATATTCAAGGGTTGAAGTCTGCTGACTCTGAAACCAGATGTCTCTGCATTAAGGTTTCTCTGTCCTTAATCTGCTTCACTAACTTATTTCTACCTTATAAAAAAAATTACACTGTTTTTTGATTCTGATCTTCATTTTAAAAAAATTGAAATAAATTAATTTTTAAATTAAATGAAATATTAGCAAAATCGCAATATGGTATTGCAAGTACAGTATCCAAATCAAAGAAGTTCCTTTTTTTTGATGAAGGTAAGATGTTTCATACCATTATAAGCGAAGTACTGTGATTCAAGACATAAAGGAACATGCTTGTTTAGCTAATACTTAAAAATCACATCATCATTTTTTTTCATCAAATATGATATGCAAAAATTAGCATTATCACTAACATTGTATTGCAATCACATAATCTGTCAAAATATATAATATAATTTGTATAATAGTTTTTCCAGCTTTACACTGTATTTAACTGTGAAATAAAGTATTTCTGATTCAGATTCTAAGAATTCAGGCAATTTTTTGCACAGCTGATTTATTCAGGCTAGCACATTTATTAAACTGTAAAACTTTGACCTTAGTTGCTGTGAGGGTCCAACGATGGAGAGATGTCATAAGCTGTAAAGCCCTCTGAGGCAAACTGTGATTTGTGACTTAAAACTAGAAATTCTTATTTTTTTTAAACAGGTGAAAAAAGTCAAATTCCAGGGTTAGGGATAGGCCTAACCTTCATTATCAGAGCCTAAGCTGATGTCTTTAAAGCTAATTTCGCCTGACCAAAGTCAAAAAATTTAAAACACCAAAGTAAGCAAATTCTTATAATGAGAAGTTATTTATTAACCCTAACCAGCATTATGTTTCCTTTGGTTTCCACCCAGAAAAATGCTGAAAACCAGTTTGGATCATAGATGCATGTTGACGCGGCTGTATGAGCTCTCCTCTTGTGTCTTTAAATATCCGATACTTGGTGTAAATCAGCTGGTTTACAAATCAAAGCAGCAACTCATCGGATTACTCTATTGACTTCTTTATCTTCAGTACTCTGTCTGACCTCAAGAAGTAAATACCTCATTTCACCCTGCACACACACACATACACACACACACACACACACACACACACACCCCTGCTGGTGTTGGAATGAGTGTTTCAGTCAAATATATGGAGTGACCCAAATTCTCAGAAGAGTGTTGTTGTGCCTAGAGGTCATTCACCCCGAACACTGGGGTCATTACATCTGCCGAGAAGACTCTCCAGCGCCACTGTGTGTACGAGATCACCGCAAAATGTTAACATTTTGTTTTGCTAATGTTTGCTTCAGGCAAAGAGTCCACTTTGTGTGTGTGTGTGTGTGTGTGTGTGTGTGTGTGTGTGTGTGTGTGTGTGTGTGTGTGTGTGTGACGAGATGTGTGCCTGCCTCATGATCTTTGAAGCTGTCAACATTCTTCACCACATGCTCTGTCATGATGCATAGAGGCGACTGGTGAGATGAGCCAGCTGTCCCTGCCTCTGGTCGCTGCAAGGTCAACATGGTTGTGCATGCACACGCACACGCGTGCGCGCGCCCACACACACACACACACACACACACACACACACGCACACGCACACAGTAGGCCCGGATGTCCTCCTTCTCTTGTGTTTTGAATGCCAACCACTGGATGTGGTTAAAGACTCCAAGTGTAACTTTAAACAGTGATTTGACTGATTCAAATGTCTTTCTGCGTCCCTCAGGTGGAGGAGGGAAGAGGAACGGTCGCAGTAAGAAATGGAAGGAGATGCTAAAACTCCCCCACATCAGTCAGTGTGAGGAGCTCCGCCGCACTATCGGTAAGAAACCTGAAGTGTGTGTGTCTACGTGTTGGTGTGAGGCAGAAAGATAACGTGCCATGCTGTGTCGTTGGGGTGGGTCTGACTGCAGGAGGAAGTTCAGATTGGACTTCCTTCCTGTTTCTACCCGTCTCCACCCGCAGTTACAGGCAGGGGACAGGAAACAGTGAGTGTATAAGTGTGTGTGACTCAGGGAATCCTTTTGCACAGTTGTTTCTTAATCTCAAAGTCTCTCCTTACGTTATATGTGTCTCACTATCTGTCTGCTCACACACCAAATCAAAACGTCTTCACCCCTGCTTCCTTCCTGCTCCCCACATCCAGGGGCAGGATTCTCTCTTTGTGGCCCAGACAAGTGCTCCACTCCTGGGCTACATTATCTCCTCACCCCCCGCACCCACTCTGGTCCTCTGAATGCCACAGCACTATGTGTGTGTGTGTGTGTGTGTGTGTGTGTGTGTGTGTGTGTGTGTGTGTGTGTGTGTGTGTGTGTGTGTGTGTGTGTGTAGGTGCCTGTGTGTGTGTGTGTAATAGTGCGTCACAGCTATCTCTGCCAGAGATTGCAGTGCTACCCTCCCCCACATACTCTCCCTCCCTCTTTTCTGTCTCCATGCCTCCCCCTCCCACTATCTGCATCTCTCCCTCCCTCTTTCCACCACTTCAGAGCAACATAAGAGTGGTAGAACGGGAGAGTTACGGCGAGAGCGAGTGAAAAACTGAAACAGAGAGAGAGAGAGAGGCTTTCACTAACAGTTGGAAAGATCTCTTAAGGACAGGAGAGAGTGAGAGAAACAATGACAAGAAAGAGTGAAAGAGATGTAGCTGAACACACTCTTTACGGCGATATCTCTTCAAATCAGAAATCATCCCTCACAGATCTAATTATCATAAACTTGAACGTATCCGTCATCAGCCGCGATAGATAACCTGCCACATAAATGTCACCTAAAGTGTGAGGAAGCATTGTGCTCGTCATATTTTACATACTTACTGCCATTTGGATCATAACTTTGCAGAGCGTTCTAAAAATGGGCTTTATGCGCCTACGTGTGTGTGTGTGTGTGTGTGTCAGTGCGCACGCTTGTGCACGCTGCAGCTGTTGAGGGTTACATACGTCACTATTACATAGATGCCATTGCGTAATTTCCCTATCACAGCGAGCGCAGGATCAAAATAATCCCTTTTGCCTACTTAAACACACAGACGTGTAGGCATGCACTCACACACACACACACACACACCGGTGTGCAGAGACGCTCACGCATGCCCGCACACAGTGTGGGCACAGTGGATAGGATACAGCAAAGCGACTGATAGCAGTGTCTTTGTTGTGTCTTGATAATGTCAGGCATTTGACCTTAGCCTTGACAAGTGTGCAGTACTTCTAGGAAGCCTAGATTACATTATGTGGGCTGCAGCCACTTTGTCTGCCAGCCTGAGGCCACTCTCCCTCTCTCTCCTCCTCTCCTTCTAGCTCCCCTTCCCTTTTTTTCTCTCTTCTGGTATTTATCCAATGCATACAGTACACCTGCACCTATCGCTTTTGATCTCCCGTAAAACCGTGCACGCCCACACCACATACTTGCACTTGTGCACATTTGGCTGGATGTTCACTGTCTCACTAACTTACTCAGTCTTGGCCTAAATTGGAGTTGTAATTAAGTTGTAATTGCAGCATTCTTCACCGGCTCAGACAGTTACTAGTCCAGACTAGTTTAAGCTTTGCAACTCTCGTGTCATCCTTTTCAGTCCTTTTGTTGTCCTGGCTCATTTTTTTTTTTTTGACATCTTGTTGTCTTGTATGTCCTCAAGGCTCAGACACGCCAAACCGACATCAAAGAACTAGTGTCGACTGTTTTGTCGCCTGCTTCTCAGCCAAAAAGTTGCACTTAGGTACATTGGCGGATAACAAGAGAATGGGCCCCCGGGCTCAGATATGCTAACGGCCCCAACACCTCTCCTACACAGGAGCAAGACACAGAGTTTGGTGGTGATTTTGGCTTTTTTTGTTGTAGTTGTTGTTGTTTTTCATCTCTTTTCAGTCATTTTGAGTGTCTTAGAAGCCATTTTGTGTCTCTTTTCGGTTCCTTTGCATCTCTTTGTGGTCATTTTGAGTCTCTTCCTGGTCAGTTTGTGTCAGTTGAGTGACGTTTTGCAGGTGATGGCCAGGAGACCGCAGACACTTTGGGAACCTGGGTTTTTACTGATATTGATACCATTATCGAGACTAACGATCCGAGTCTTTATGGATACCGCTATCTATATGTTTCTATTATTTGCTGGAAAGTAGTTTTTATCACGTATTATAAGATGATCACACATCGTGAAGACGTTTTATTTACCTTTGCCTAATGTGTTTGGCCGTGGAGGTTTTGTTTCCCTCTTGTAAGAAATTATTCTGCATAAATTGCATTTGGCTTCCTCCTTTTGTTTTGGTAAAATTTAGCCAAACGTTAGACCTCCTCGCACGTTCAGCCGTCCTCACAAGCAACTAACCACCAGATTTCTTCTTCGCTTGGTTTAATACCTGTTGGCTGGCATTTCCACTGCATTAAAAAAACTTTATTGGACAATCGATTTATGTGGACCAGTGACTGGATTTAAATGACGCGGCTCGACTCGAGATGTAATGTTGCATTGTAGGACCCACAGTTCATAGTTGTTTTACCTCAGGACGCAGGACAAGGTTTGCTTAACGCAAAGAGGACATTTTTCATCAGAGGAATGCTGGCATGTATCCTCATATTCAGATGATTTAGACCCTGGAATCAGCTTGGACACAGATATACAAACATGCACACCAACCCAGAGGCAGGCCAAAGAAACTGTTTCTTTTCAGGCCTTTTATGTTCACAGTCTACATTTTGTAACAAATCTTTAGTTTTGCAGGTGAACGATCTGTAAAAATCCATCTAAGAAACTGACAATATAAGGAGAAAGAATGGGCGAACACGTGATTTATTATTGTTTTGACACTTTCAATGTTGTCCAACCCACTAAAGCTGCAAAAACTACAAGCATCTCATGACTTAATAGTTTATATAATTTATTTATTATTTTTTTCTATTTAGTCTGACATAAAATACATCTGCAGTGGTTGTTGCTCTAACAGAAATGTGCCATGTTTTTCAGAAAAATAGACTTGTTTACCGGTAACTTATAAAAACATAGATACTAAAATTGTTCCTGTGTCCCTGGGTGTAGATTGTTGCCAAGTCCCAGTTCTCTGTGTACCGTAAAATGCAAACAGATTATGACAGAAAATAAAACAGTATGTACAGAACTGCTGAGACTACTCCCCTTAAAGTGGCACGTAAAGGTGGTGTGACAGGAGAGACAGGAGACGCTTTACACAATCAGTGTATTTTTGTCACCAGGCTCAGTGTCCCATCCACAGGATTTATAAGTGTTTATCTCTGGACTACAGACGCATTTCTCTATGTATTCATATACACACTTGGTATGTTGGAAACCTGTTGATAAATTGGTAAAACACTAAAATAATTTGAAATTGATATTCAGAAAATAACAATATATGGCATTCATTGCTTGTAAGTGATGCTGCTGTAAGCCTGTAAATAAATGTAGTCAAAATTTGAGTTAGAGTTAAATTATATTAACCTGTATAATAAAAAAATTATCATCACTAAACCATCACTTTTCGTCATTATCTCCACCAGGTGTAAGTCTAGAGGGAATCTCAAATACTTGACAAACCTGTTTTATTGACGGTTTTATGTCATCATTGACTGCTGTTTCCTCATTCTTCTTAACCAGGCGGTAGGGACTGCATGTTTTCTGGAAATCTTGCTTGATAATAATAAGCCTTACTGTCTGTTGCAGGCCACATTTTGGCCTTCGTCATGGCTCAAAACTGTCATACATAGAAAAGTTTGGTCTCATTTTTAACTGGAGCATAAGCAGATAAATTTCTTACCTGTCATGTTATGACTCACTAAACTTTAGCAAAATACAAGATGAATAAATCCACATTTTTCGTTATATTTCCAATCATTTTGTCTGTAAGGGAGCTGGGAGGGACAATTCTGTGAGGTGCAGCTTTGGTCCCGGGGCAGTGTGCTGGACTTTGAAGCCAATTTGACATAGTGGCCGATCAATGTAACTACAACCTACGGGTCCGTCATGTGATGCTACTGGACTTTTTCTAGAGGAGACACATTATTAATAACTCCTGATTCAAATCAGCGGAGGGCTGAACAGCAGGTAGCTGCGCCATCTTGGCTTGCAGCTGTTTGCTGAAGTTTCTACTGCGCTTGCTTTTTTTGGCCAACAAACGCTGGTGATCCCAATTTACACCTGGGAAGTCCAACTTTTTTGGCTTGGTGTGCCACCGAGAAACTTTCATGAAAATGAATGGCCGCTACCTCTGATGATGTATCCAGGTCTCTTTATACATTCATGGTGTGCAGCTTTGTTGTGTGTTTGCTGTCATACCACACTGGGAGCATTACGCCTGTCCCAATTTGAAGCGGATTTGATTGATTTTGTCATATTTCCTTGACTTTTGTGCTTCTGCCATAAGTAAATAAGTAGACTGTAGTTTAACAGTTTCTTTTTTTTCTATTTTAGTTGTGTTTATTGTTATTTCCTACTTTGTTGTGCTGTAGCCTGTAGACAAAGTTAATACACCTACAAGTTTAGTTATGAATGACAGATTAATGATTTGTGGCTGTGTTGTAGTTATTAAAAATACATTAATTGCTATAATTATGTTGTATCTATATCACACATACAGTGCCTGTTAGGATAACACAATCTCAAGTCTCATGTTTTTTGGGACACGTTTGAAAAGTGCTGCAATGCGTCTGCTGGAATTGTCTTGAGTGGTTGTGACCAGCGAGATGCAGCAGTGTGACAGAGATCAGCACTCTTCTGAGTGCACTTTTTCAGTTTAGATTATAGTGGTTGCCACTTAGTGACACATGGATCATTGGCGCCACATACGTTGCTCAATGGGGCAGTTACTTAAAAAAATGGAAATCCTTTCAAGAACATTGCACAACAGTTTCTGTGATTTTGTTGTTACGCAAATTGGAGAACGGCATCTTAAATAGTGACCAGTTGTGCGGCTATTCAGCAGAAAACACTGACACCACCCTGAAACCCTCACAGCAAAACCTGTTCTGGAGCAACACGCTGAAACCTTATCAGGAGGCTCATTGTAAAGTGGAGCTTTGGTGTTTTGATACACACAGAGGGATAAACACCATTCCAATGACAAAATCGAAACTAAAATAAAAGATCTGTAATCTCTAGCTTTTCGGTTGTTGAAGAGTAGACGCTAACGATTCAAACTAAGGGAGCGTTCAATGTTCATTTTCTTCTGAACCGGAGTCGACGTTGTTGAATTTGGTCTGTTTAGGTTCACACTGCCCGTTTGCAAACAAACCAGCTCACAAACAGAAGTCAAGTGTGCTTACAAGAAGCTTCTTTATTGGACAGAGTATTGACAACCTGTCCAGTGATTGTCAGGGTACAGGATTGTGTTGGAAGTCGACACAGGGAGGGTATTCAGGACATTGTTCTCACCTGAGCAGATGAATCAAACTAAGGAGTAAACACTCCAAAGATAAAATAAACTGCTCCAAACATTATTGCTGCACAGATGCCCTAAAATTGCTCTGATTAAGCATGAGTGTGAGGGGCTTTCCCGGCTCCAGCTGCAGCTGAACACAGCTGATAGGGAAACACTAAAGCAAGCCTCCAAAAACTTGGTGATCAAAGATGAAAGGCAACGTCTGACTGCAAGTGCAACGCAATCCAGCTAAAGATCTCTCAGTGAGATTTTTTCTGAAAGAGCTTTTGTTCCTAAGATTTAAAACACAGCGGCCATACAGTGGAAGGGGAAGCAATAAAAAAAATATGATATCTCTAAACTCTACTGTTTGCTCGCCAGAGCGATAACTCGGGTTTTGCGGTCGTATAAGTGGTGAGTTTGAATGAGAAGCTCAGAGCTGCAGAGCGGAGGGAATGCTGTGTAATAAACAGTGCAGCTGGGAGGGCCGCTGAGAAGATTTGATTTACTGCTGGAGGTTGTCCTGTAGCTGTCACCACTCAGAAATGTTCATCCCATGCATCCCTCCTCCTCCTGCTCGATTCACAAGTGCACATGTGTATGTGAATGTGTGTGGCCTATTTTTGTTTGTATGTTTATCTTGTGTATGTGTGTATGTGTGTCCTCAGTGTCAACCAGTGATGGAAAACGTCCTGGGTCTTCTTCCTCATTTGGTGCCAGAGGAAATATGACTCAAATGGACGCCATTAGTCCTAATAGGCTAGGGCCAGCTGCACAGAAGACACACACACACACACACACACACACACACACACACACACACACACACACACACACACACACACAGTAAACACACGTACAGAAAACACAGACATGCAGTGTGTTTTGTTTTTAGCATTTTATAGCATAAGCAAATGTACTAATTAAAGGCCCAGTGTGTGGGATTTAGAGCAGGCGTTTCTAAAGTCTGTGAACGTTTTTTTTTCGATCACATTGCGATGACAGGACTATCATACAGTTTGTACACATGCACTAAGTTGGAACTGTGCAGGCGTGAGTAATGTGTTTTATAATGTGTTTTCATAAGCAGACAATAAACAAGCAAACTAATGGACCTAGCAGCAGATTTTTTCTACAGGTAGCAGACATGTCCACAGCAGAGAAGTGTGAGGTTGACAGTGACAAGCTTTTCACTTGACCAAGAAACAATTATGTTTATTTTATTTGTTTTGTGATTATTTTTTAAAATAATCTTAATAATGTGTAAAGCAGCTAGAGTGCTTTCACATTTTCTAATCTTGCATCCACTCAAAAAGTTTGGATACTCCCAATTTAGGGTGAGGAGGGGGGAGGATATATTGGCAGAAATGGAATATGATATAATAAGTATGTTTTCTTCAATTTATAATGGTGCTGTTTTTATCGCCTTAGATAAAGAGGCGTTTAGAGGCATTTATATCTACATAGAGAGCGAGTCCTTGTCCACCATGTTTCTACAGCAGCCAGAATGAAGAGACCAAACACTGGCTCTAGAAAGGCCCATTCATGTTCTAGTGTCGGCCATTGTAGTTATCAGTCTGCTAGTAGTCTGCAGTGAGCTGAACAGTGTCGGAAAAACACTCATTATTGTTATTATTATTTATATATTTTACGTGATTTTTTTGTGTGTGTTTTTACTGGTTTTAATTACCTGCAAATAATTTAGCTGATGGTAAAAATGTCCTGAACAATGAACACTGAAGGAGTCCTAAATAGGAGTACACGCTTGGCACACAGGAGAAGTTTCAGCTGGTTGCAATCTGCAATTCTCGCCACTAGATGCCACTAATTCCCCCTAAATATTACGCATTAACTGCACCTGTAAGGGGTAGCTTTGTTTGCGGGTGAATTTTACATTTCTTATTTCTCTCTGACCCTAATAGAAGGCTATATGTGCAGTTTGACAGCATGTTTATCAATGACATTAGCCTATTTTAGCCAAGTTAACAGATGTGCATGATGCAATAGGTCCTTTCGAGGGTGTGGAACATATCTATAAAGTCCACTCTATCTCAAATACACATTGTAAAATCATGTACATGTTTATAAAGTTGATAATTTTCCCAGAATTTCATCTTTCAGTCTCTCTGGAAATCTGGAATAGTAATTTCTCAGTTTCTCATACATAGTTTAAGTTACAAGGATATTTTCTATTTTCCTGAGTCATAAAAGTTGAGTCCCTTATCTGTTTTGCAAACATAAAATATTTGTTTTAACCAAGTTTAAGTTGACTAACTCCTGGGATAATATGTTGTTCTATTGTTTATTTTGAGGCGTGAATGGTTAAAAATATACAGTTTTAAAAAAAAAAAAAGAGTAAAGGTAGAAGAATATGTTTTTTTAGTATTTCCTACTCAAGGCCCAATTTAGCGCAAGGTGATGTTAAGCTAGGAAAGAAAGAAATTGCTGGAAAATACTCCACCATTCTGTCTTTACACCAAGATTTTGTTGGTCAGTAGCATAATTGCTTGCTTTTACCTTAAAATAGCAATGTGCCAATAATGCGCCTGACCTCACCTCATGTTAAGACCTACCGGCGCACAGATGGGAGCAAGTACATTTGCTGAGCTGCTCGTAGGGTCCCAACCCCAAGCTTTGGAGCGACTGTTTAGGTGTATTTTTCAGATGTAATGATGTTTCTCCATCTGTCTCCCCCTTTTCTCCTCCCCTCAGAGAGGGACTACACCAGTCTATGTGAGAAGCAGCCCATTGGTCGGCTGTTATTCCGTCAGTACTGTGACACCAGGCCCGAGCTGAAGCGCTGCATCGAGTTTATGGATGCTGTGGTAAGACTTTGAATAACCTTTATACCATCACTCTGCTTGTCCCTTTTCTCCCTCCCGTCTCTTGTTTCTCTGTCTCGACTTGTCTTATCTTCTTTGTCTGTCTTTGATTTCTCCCACGAGACCTGCCTGAATCGGGCCCCACAGAGCAACAAAAAGGAGAGGAAAGTCAGGGCTTGGGTCTTTGCCTGCTCTTGGCAGTAGCGCAGGGTGGTGGGTGGGGTGGGCGTAGGGGGTGATTAGCGTTTCAGACAGGCTGTCAGAGAGCAGACCCCTCCTCTTCCTCCATGCACTCCTCCATGAGGTCAAGCCCACGTCAGAGGCAGGTCCCCTGGGTGAGCAGGCAAACACAGGCCCGAGCTTGTGTCTCGGCCCCTGGAGGTATGCGAGAAAGGAAAACAGGGGGAATCATGCTTATTTAATAAGAACCTACATTAGTCTTTTTAAAGGTAGGTAGACAGGCGCGTGTGTACCTGCGCTGGGAGACACACACACTCACTCAGATTGACAAAAACTGCAAGAAATGAAGCATTTAGTGGTTAACCGTCAGTCCCACTGAGGACGTCATGTCTTGGCTGTGATGCCAAGTCGTTTTACTCTGTCCCATTCCTCTCCGCCGATTTGTTTTTCAAACAAAACACACGACTCATGCAGTCAAAATCCACACCATCTCCCTGCCTACAGCCATATTTGACCAAAAACACAATCTGTGAGGGTGCGATGGGGTGAGAGCCGAGGCCTCGTCCTGGTCGGTGACAGACGTAAGGGGCAAAGCGTGAATGCGGTTGCCAGTTTTGTCGTCTTGACTTGGATGAGATGTTTTGTCACCAGTAACATCTCTCACACTCATTTCTGTTTTCTCCTGATGCAGTGGTGATGATCTTAATCTCTTCCCCTCTCTTGTTCTTCATTAACCCTCTCCATCCCCCTCTCTCTCTTCTTTCCCGTCTCACCCGTCCTCTCTGCCTTCTGGTTCCCGTCTCCCTCTGACCTTATTTGGAGAGAAATTAAAGATGGCTGAATGAGTACGGCTTCCTGTGCTGTTGTGGTTTCTCACACGTCTGTTCTTCTCTGACAGGCCATGTACCAGCTAGCTCCTGACGAGAAGAGGAGGGACTGTGGACTGAATGTTTTAGACACATACTTTAATAATGGGGTATGCTGCACACACACTCACTTAATGACAGAGCTGGTCGATATGGACACAAGATAATAAATCTTCCAGCTGTTCTCATTCAGCTACATGATTTTATTAATTAGAAGAGAAATTCTGAAAAACACTTTACTTTTGATTTTCTCATGATTTATTGCCTTCTGCAAAAATGTCAACATTACATCTACAATTAATACTGACTAAACATGTATTTGCCAGTGATGTATCACGTATGATATACGGTCAACAGTATCAAGTTTGGACTTTATCCAAGGTGTGTGAAGCCAGACTCTGCTGGCACTTCGTATGCTGGAAGCTGTCTCTGCAGCAGTCAGGGCCTTGACACACCAAGTCGACGTTGGGCTGATGGTAAATGTCAGTGCGCGTCTGTCAGCCTAGTTTTTGTGGTGTGTCCCGCACAGTTGGCTTTTTTGCGATTTGGCACGTTGATTCAGTGTCAGTCTCGTTTTTTGCTGTCTGACACTGTTTTCATGGCAACACTGACAGCTGGTGAGCATATGGTGTTTCATGTCAGAGTTCAAGGGTCGGCTAACAGGCATCCGTTCAATATAAGCAAGTTAGTTAAGTGCTAACGGGCGTTCACGTTCTGTCCTGCGGGCACGAGAAATGCGAGAATGCGTTCATTTTGCCCCAAAACAGCACGAAGCCCATGTGTTTGATTTGCACAAGTTGGAGTTGTGAAGAGTGAAAATGTTAAACACCACTATGACACAAAGCGGGATTGGCCTTGAATAGAAATCACATTCGGACCTTTGAATAACACCTTTGTGAACCCTGGTTTACAGCACTCTCACCACCCTAAAAGAACAAGAACAAATAGACAAATGAATCAAATGAAGTTTGTTTTAAATCGGACCAAACAGGTGAGGTGTGACCACACGCCCTGCTAGCCAGGCTGTGCAGGTTCACAAACAAAAAGGGACGAGCCGACTGATGATGTTTTGATCCGTTTTCTCAGCCTCTGCAGCCAAATTGCACCCCATCACCTCTCTTTGTGTCTGCTGCCTCACCCTCTGTCTTCTCTTTGTGACCCTCAAGTCGGCAGCCCATCTGCCAGACGTACCCCAGGATGTGGTCGCTGGGTGTCGAGAGAGGCTGGAGCAGAGTCCATGTAAGGAGCTCTTCAATGACTGCACCAAGTAAGTCTCCGTCCAGCATATAGATTTAGTGTGTGTGTGTTATTCATTCTGATTGAGTCCGGCCATCAAAGTGCAGCAGCACCAATAGAGTCCTGTTCCTTCAGAGAGCGTGTGTGTTTGTGGACTGTGCAGACTATTTCACCATGTCACTAGTGATGATGAGGCAGCTGGCACCTGGAGTGCAGTATTTTACACACACACACACACACACACACACACACACACACAGACTTGCAAACACACACACAGTGGAGGCGAATGAAAAAGAGCAGTGGGCAGAGAGAGCATCCGGATGGCTGGCATGAAAACAACAGCCACCTCAGTGTTCCCCGAACACACACACACACACACACACACACATGCACATACACTCTCTCACACACAAACACAGATTTACAAACACATACGCTCACACACACACACACACACACACACACACTCTTGCAGGTGTTTCTGCTTCCTGCTCTGAGAGCCAGGAGAAGCAAACAGACCGGGGATTATTACCAAGAATTTTCTTCTCATTGCACAGACTCACACACTCACACACTCACACACACGTAACTTTGTATTAGCCCAATAATTTAACTCTGTCTCAGTTTCATTGCCCGGGACATCAGCTCAGTGATACACTGTGTGAAATGTATATCATCATAGGCTGTCAAGTTAACTTTGTTAGCAATAAATGTAATAGTTACACTGTAAAAAGAAAGCAGTTGTTTTTAACTTAAATAAAAGTTGGTGTCCCGACTGCCACAAAATTTTAAGTTGACTGAATTTGAAAAGAAAATCTGAAGCAATTTTGGAATGATTCAAAACAAGAAAAACCTTTACGAGTCCAGTAAACTTGCTCTTAATTCATTTGTACTTACTGACCTCTCTAAACGCCTCTCAGTCAGCCGCAGAATTTATACTAACCTATGTTCTTTTTGTGATTAATATTGAAAGACACGGCCTAAGACCTGCCCCATATACATATATTAATTATTATTTTATAATAATAATTATTTTATTTTGTTATATTTATTGTTGTTATTATTGTTTTAAACATTTATTGGAGGAACTGACAGACTGCATTTCACAGAAAATGTGACAAAAAAAATACATTTATTGACTTTACTAAAGGATTACTGCTGATTTGAGATCAAGTTTATTTGACTGAAAAATTTTATTTGTTTGAAATGATTAAAAAATAAAAACATACCTTAATTTCTAAGGCCGACAGGATACTAACTTTTTTTTTTTGTTAAAACCACTAGTTTCTTTTAACAGTGTACCATTCTATACGTCAGCATATTATCTTTCTTGTTTTGGCTCCCCTCTGATGTGTTTGTATTGATAAATTATTGCAGTAAGAGCAGTTAATGATTGTTGACGTCTAAGCTGAACTGTGTGCTGGTTGGTTTGTTGAAGTTCTGGTGGTTCTTTATAGCTTTTCTTAGTTTGGTTAAAGGGAATTTAGACAATTTATGGAGACTTTTGATGTGAGTTAACTGAGGTTTGTAAGAGGTTCTTAATGCTGGGAACACAATAAATTTTGTTTATTGTCCACCTCTAACTGGGAAACGTAAAAGTGCTTTTCATAGACCAGTTTAAACCAAAATGATGCTTGGTTGGTAAACAATTAAGCAGTGACTTGGCAAAAAAAAAAGACACGTGACTCCGGCTTTCTGCTGTACAACACATTTTGTTTTATAAAACCATGTATAAAAAAACATACATAAATACATCGCATCAATAAATTAGATGTACAGAACAGTGCGGTCCACCCCTCATGTGTCAGTAGGCTTCAATAAAACAGACCATGTTCCCTCTATCTTGGCAAAAGCTGAATTTCTGTGAAGTCACAACTCTGAGCCACACAAGCAGACAGACTCGGGTTGGAAATGCTGCGTCCAGCCTCTGATTCACTTGAGCTTTCCTGGGGAATACCGGAATCTGCTGGAAGGAATTTAGGAGAAGTGATTGGGAAAACACTCAGTTATGTTCTCAGCCTGCTCTCCTGTTCTGGCAAAACTCTCGTGGAGAGATGTTAGATTCATAAAATCAATATTCATGAGGTTCAGAAGCTGGTCACGCTGACTCAAAGGAAGGATTTAATTTTTTTCTCTGGCGTGGATTTATCTACTGGGTATTGTTATACCTTGACTTTTATACTGGTGTCTGAACGATACTTTTTCAGTACCAATTTCACAAAATCCATTTTAACTGAAAAAAGGCAAGGGCCAACAAGGGCCGACTTTATGGGACACACCACAACAAAATAGGATGACAGATGCTCACCGATGACCCGACATCGACTGACAGCAAACTGTTGGTTTTGTCAGTTCCCGTAGGTTTAAAGATTTGATACTGAATGACGAGGCTTTTTCTTGGATACATGATATTATCAAAGCAATTCGGTTTGTGACTTAAAGGTCTGGAAGTTTGGTGCCGAGTCCTTTGTGAGTGTGACATCAATTTGTCAGTCTTGTCTTTGACTTTCAACTGTATCTGTTGCTAAGGCTTTTGGTTTTTGTTTGTTTGGTTTTTTTTTAGAGTTCGGATGGTGAGAAATTGAGCGGTACAGAAACAAAGCAACATCTTAATGCGTTTGTGTGAATGAGCTGAGCGAGGTGGTGGCTTGTGTGCGACTGAAGATAAAAACATCAGTGAGAATGTTTACATGCTCAAAATTGTCCAGTTTCTGTCTTTATTCTGAAAAAGACAATATTTCTACTAAGCTGTTTACATTTCCAATGAAAATGATTATTCCTCTGACACGTTTACACACAGCTCTGCACACTCTGGTTAACGTGCCCTAAAATGTTGTTTATCGTGTCAAAATATGGAGTAGAACAGCTGGAGCTGCTTGTCATTTTGCTTTTTTGCATCAAAATAGTATTTTTTCACGGTTTATTTTTAGCAGCGTAAAAGTCGGTTTTGCAATATATGCACAAATGCAAAAACACGCTGATATCCAAGTTGTTCATAAAGTTTAAAAGCGTGTGTGTTTCTTCATCCAACCAGAAATTTGGGATTTTTTTTTTTGCATGCGTGTCTACCCCACAGCTTTGCAAACTGTTGTCGAGGTGGTTTGTGTACAGTGTATCCATGACAACGCACAGAGCCGATCGTAAACAGACGAGAGGCCTTGTGTCGCAAACTGCAGTGAAAACCCCATTTAAGACGCATATTCTGAATTGGCTGTATTTAATAATACTGGCATCAACATGTCAGAATTGGAAAATGCCAAATTTAGAAAACAGCCTAATTTAGAATATTAAAACGGAGTATGTCGTTTATATGACGAGCATCAAATTCAGAATATTGTCATATTCGGAAGAATGTTGGTGTGGATGTAACCGTAGCCATTGTTTAAAGTGAAGATGAACACACCTGTCCTCTCTCTTTAGCATCTAAGGTCACAGTCTTTTGGCCATGTTTCCTTCCCTTCTGCATGCATCTCCGTTTTTATTCATCGAAAAGCACCGGGAAGGGCAAAGAAAGGGTGCACGGAAGAATAAGCTACAGATTTAAAACACTGAAGTTTCAAACTTTGTGCTGTGGGAAGCATCGACTCCATTAAACTTGTTGACCGGATTGAGCGAGCGAGGAAGTGATTATCTGGCAGAGAGCGCAGTACGAGGGGCTAGAGTTAGAAAGTCCCACAGAGAGTTATGACAGAAGAGCAAAAAGGAGAACTTGGGAAAATTGAGGAGAAATGGAAAGAAAGTGTTAAGGAGAGCGGGGCAAAACAGCACCGTGTACAAACACAGAACAACACAGGCACATGTTTGTGTTGCCGAAAGCCTCGCGGCGGCAGCAGTTCAGATGTTTTTGAATGGGATTCCTGTTCAAGTTCGGTCATCACTCCTTCCACTATCATTATTATTTGTACCCGGTTGTGGAATTCTTATTTTCTTTAATTTTCTTATTCCGATATGTAATCCTGACCCGGGGCTTATTCAGTCTTTTTCTCACAGGGAAAGCCTGTAGGAAAGCATGGTGCTGCACGTGGAAATGTGACTTTGGCAGAGCCACACACCCACTAGCAGAAATGTATTAGCTCACTCATGGATTTTCTTCTGCTGCAGTGGAACATACGGTTATGTCATACCGAGAGTAAAGTGTGGCCCTTCAGTACATGTGCATCTCGGTGTTTTGTGTTTCTCTGGTCTTGACAAAGTTCTGTGTGCTGATGTTTCTCCGCTTTTTCTTTTCTTCTGCCAGTCTCTTCGAGTAACAAAAGCCATATTGTAGCTGTGTTTATTTCTACTCCCAGTGGTGTCTGTCTGAGGCTGGACTCCAAGCCAGGCACTGCTAGGCTCCTGCCTTTCTGGAGCCCCTTTCTTTAAGTGTCTGGGACCGGTTTTGTCTTGTAAGACGGAGTGAGGCCAGTGGACGTGATAAGCGAACATTAATGAGAGTCTGAGCTGAGGAACTTTAGTTATTCAGGCCGTAGTTTGAGATTTAAGACAGAACTTGATGCTGGAATAAAAATGTTTCCTGTCTTTAAGGGTCCAGTGTTCAGGTTTTAGGGGGTTATATGGCAGCAGTGGAATATCATATAATAAGTATGTTTTCTTTACTGTATAATCACCTGAAAAATAGAATGATTGTGTTTTTGTTACCTTAGAATGAGCTGTTTATAACTACATCCACCATCTAACACCATCTGTCTACAGTGGCCCAGAATGGCCAATTCAACACTGGCTCTATAGAGCTATTAGAGTTTTATATTTTTACATTGGCCACCTGAGTTAGCAGCCCCTCCACAATGAGTCAAACAGCATCAGAAAGCGCCAATTTTTAATATGAAGCTGCTTTATTCTGTGTTTTTACCATTTTATATGGTTCTCACGGTCATGAAATGTTTTGTAGACTTGGAAATGGTAATAAAGTTATATACATTATTTTGGCTATTAATTTAAATATGATCTTAAAAAAACAAAACATATCTGTGCCAAAAATGTTCATTGTATTACTAATTAAAATCTGGTGCTGCGCTGCATGACCGAACAATCATTAGAAATGTCCTTAAAACAAAGTTTTGTTTAACAAAAACAAACTTCTCAAAATTATCATCCAAACTAGGGTTGCAGCGACATATTGGTTTCAAGGTACGACTTATTGGCAGTATTGAAAAAACAGCAACTGGCCTTTATTTTGGCTATTGTCTAAAGGGAGTCCTTTTTTACAAATAATTTATTGATTTTTTTAGATTTACAGTCAAACATTTTTCCAACCAAAAATACATGGGTCTGTTTTATTGAAATACTACACTGTAAAATCTGGCAAGTTGATTTAACTTAAAAAGATCTAGAAAACCAATTGCCTTGAAAAATGTAAGAAAATAATAACTATTACTCTTAGGTTATAATCACATCTAATTGTTAAGTGTACTTAAAATTTAGTTACATTTAGTTACATTTACTTAGCAGCAACTTCACAAAATTAAGTAAATACAGCTAAATTCTAACTAAACGTTACAATTAGATATAAAAATAAACAGAAATTAAGATGAATTGTTACATGTACTTAACTTTTTTGGAAAGTAATTGGTAAAAATGTGTGGGAACCCTGGTTTAAATGACTGGATTAATTTGTTTTGGAGAGGAAGAAACCTCTGCAGTCAATTTGGCAATAAACACTGTAGGAATTTTAACCAGGAGTTCACATTTAGCACATGGGAGAAGTTTTAACTGGTTGCAATCTGCAATCCTCTCTGGAAGATGCCACTAAATCCTGCACGCTGCTCCTTTAAGACTCTGTTGAAAGCATGTTATTGTATCGGTCGAGATTACAGGGCAGACCGGCACTGTGCAGGGGATTTTAATGCTTTTTAATTGAGCTTTGATGTACATGCTTTGATTACAAACCAGTGTGAGCACAGGAACAGTAGAAGAAAGACTGATAAATCCAGTAGAAGCTGCACTCTTCCTGGAATCTCATGTACAAAGCTGTTTGGTCCCATGATGACATAATTCAGTTTTCTTTTACACGGCAGAGGGTGCTTCCCTTGTGGAAACTCTCTACTCTCGAGCGTTTTGCCAAGAACAGCCACCCCAGCGCTGTTGGTAACCACAGGCAGCTTTCCTCATCCTCCTTAGTGATGAAGTAATTTTAAAATATGGTCAAGGAAAATATGCCTGCCAAATATGAGCATCTCTTCAGCATTTGGGTGGTAGAGGACGGATATCTGCTGTAACTTTGGTTTTCAGTCATGTGTTGGAGGCTGGCAGGAGAGATATTTTAGCACACTGGTCAGCAGGAGAGAACGTGCTGCTGATGTAACTACTATGGTTCAGGAGGAGTACAGCTCACCTCCGAAACGCTGCACCAAACCTTTCTGTGGTCCTGTAGTGGATGAATATCCACACTGTTGTGGTGGTAATTTTTTATATATTTGAAGTACCCCAATGTAACAATAATATTGATTTCAGGTCTCAAATCTTTTTTTTTTCATTTAGAGAAATATAATCAAGCCATAGGTGTATTATAATAAGTATGTGTGAATGTGAAGGGATTGTTCATTAATACCAACGATTAGACAATTGTTTGGCCAGATTTTTAGGTTCTTAAGAATTAATTTCATTTTTAAGGCTATATTAAATCTAAGGTAACCACAAAAGGGAAATTATGATGGTTTTTATTAACATCATGATACTGTATGCCTCTTTACTAGATGTTTCCATTATAATGAAATTGGCTGAATTACTCGCTTTTATTGTGAAAATACAATGGTATACAATAGGGAGTTGAAATCCCACATGGGACCATATTTCAGAAAAAATGAGACATATAATTGTTTGAAACTCTATAAGTTGTGCCATGAATAGTGTTGGGCTTGTGGCTCAAAAGTAACGGTATTACTTAACCCATTACTGCCAGCCAACAGTTATTCGTTAAATGGTTCTTTGTTATATCTTCCGTTTCATCCCACAAAGTCGGTAATTGTCCTTCCTCCTCAAAATTAAGACTGAATGTCAGTGTAATCTCCGGTAATCGCAGATGAGGTTAGATAGTTTGCAAATGATCTTTATTGAGCCACAAGCTTCTTTCTTTCGTTCTTTATCACTCGTTGCCTGCTGCTCACAAATAAAATCCCAGTTTTGGTTGTTTAGCCAGTGTAGGGCTGCAGCCATCGTCCGCAGCCACAGAGGGCTCATCTTTGGTCGGCTGTATTTCCACGAGCTTTATGTTGTTGTCCTGTTGGTCTCAGTAGGTGTTTGAGGAGGTTTGAGGTTGTTTTTTTCACTGTGGAAAGTGTCTTGGTGTCATTACCTGGAACAATTATGTTCTTTTCATCTTTTATCCCAACAAAATCAAAGTAATGGGAATATTTCTAGCTGCTGAACGAAAGACTTTCCTTCTTCGAAGCTAGACTGAAGCGTGTATCTACTGCTAGCTCACCTTGCACGACTGAGCTCGCTAACATCACAGCTCAGCCAAAGAAGACGCCGGTAATGTTTCCATCTTGCTCAGTCACGAGCACGATCCTCGTCCACGAGAGTGTGTGGTTGTAGTTCGGCAGAAAGACACATTATTGTTGAGTTCTAAAAGATTTTTTTTCCCCCAAAATATATTTATTGTGGGTTTTTTTGTATTATATTATATAGTAAGAATACAACAGTTACACGTACACACTTGCACCATCGTAAATTAGGGTACAAATTACAAATAACTTGTGTATATATATATATATATATATATATATATATATATATATATATATATATATATATATATATATATATATATATATATATATATAAAGAAACACAAAAAACCCACTCTAAAATAGCCCTTCTGTGTTTACAAAAGCTTTTCAAGTGAGTCTTACATTTTCATCTGCCATGATAGTCATTTATGAATTTTTAATTGTTTCTTCTTTTTTTTTAATTTTCTCTTTTTTCACACATTTTTTTCCCAGTTTTTTTTCTGCTTTGAGCACCATAAGCTGAGTGCCATCTAGTTCCATGTTATTGGACAGAAGGCAAACATCTCGAGGGCCGATATCTCCGGCACTTGGCAACTCAAACTGAAACTATCTCGACTGATAAAAAGCACTTCAGGCAAGAGGAAAAATATGTGTTTTGGATTTTTGGGATGAACTGTCCCTTTAAATATGTTATCTATCAATGTCACTGACAGCAAGGACAGTAGATTTGATGCGCTGTAGTCACGAAAAAATTGCTTCTGACCTGAATTATTTCTCGCCACAAGCCTTGAAGTCACTGTGTCGTTCTGTTCAGGTCATGTCTGTTTGGTACAACAGTGTCAAAGAGGACGTGGTGTTTAAGTCAAACAACATCTGTAGTCAAAGCAGTGAAAAAAGACACTAATATGAGAGGCTGGCAGGGTCGTGTCAAAGAGTCATGTTCTAACAACTCTCAGGGGAGTGACGCTTGACGTACGGTCAGGAGACGAAGAGGCCGTGACCTCTCGTGACCCCTTCTCTCCACCAAGAACTTTAACTTTGTGTCCCGGTGGGTCATAGCAGGACTGTTACGTGGGTTTGGGGTGATTTTGTCTGAATGTATGACATAATCGCATAGATTCAGACAGACTCACACCCGCATTCACGTGCGAGGGAAAGTGAGATTACATGTTCCGCTCAGTGAAAACCGGTATCCCCAAAATCCCCCGTTTCCTGCTTGAGTTGAGTGGAATGTCTCCGTTCAAAGGCATTTTTCATTTTTCACGGTGGTGTACCGGCCCTGAGTTTTTTCAGTCTTTCCACTGAGAACGGCTTTGAACCGTCATACAGCCACACACACACACACACACAGATCTACACACACATGCACACGTATGTGATTCAGGGGGTAGTCAGATAAAGAGGATGTGTGTGCTCGTAGTCGTTGTAAAGGTTAAAAGGCGTTCTCTGGGGAACGCAGACCAGATGTCTGTTCATCTGTCTGGAAGATTTGGCAAGAAATTTAACATGTGCTTTTTTTTCTTTTCTTTTTTTTTTTTTTTTTTTTTTTTGCTGTTGACATGTACATTGTTGCATCTTTATTTTATTATTAAATGATCACCAACCCTCTCTCCCTCCCTCTCTACAGAATAGTTCGTGATTATCTGAGTGGAGCTCCATTTTCCTCCTACCAGGAGTCCATGTACTTCTCTCGCTTCCTGCAGTGGAAATGGTTGGAGAGGTGGGTAGTCACTGCAGATTACGCACTTAGAAGCACACATGCAAAGCGCTACTTTTTCTACATAAAAATGACACCTTTGATGTAACAGATAGTTGCATCATCCATTCCCCCTTCGTTTGTTTGTAAGAGCAGCACGTTGTTTCATTGAAACATTCAGCACATACTGACCATATAGTGGAAAAAACTACAGATCATTAAGCAAATTATTAATGAATATCATAAAAATAATGACGATAACCTGGGCTGCACAGCATGTTTTTTTATCGTATCATATCAGCATGTTGCAAAAGACTCTGATGTTGCCCTTTAATGTAGTCAGTTTGTATTACAATGCCTGGCAAAAGTGTTTTTCCTGTTTTGTTGCATCACAACCTGTAATTTAAATGGATTTTATTGGGATTTTTTTGTCATGAACCTACACAAAATGGACAACTTTTTGTGAAATGAAAAAAAAAAAACCTATTTTAAAAAATTCTGTAAATGTTAATGATGTTACTGAGATCCATATCTGAATGTTGGTGACATCAGGAGAAACTCAACTAGATCTCAACATTGAAAGGCTTTCCTAAGATAGTGTCATGCAAATTTATTGCGCAAGAGTTTCCAATCCTGCAGATCTGTCTTTGCAGTGACTTTGTATGTAATCTCATTGCGCAAAACACTTGCTTCATGTTTGGTGTGAACACACCATTAGACTAGTGCTGCTGTTTCACTCTGCATGGTTGAAGGAAAAAAGTGTGACGAGATGGGTGGAGACAATAGTGCCAGTGTCAGCACGTCTGCTGTTTGGCAATATTTTAGATAAGAAGGAGAGACCATGTGGTACAAGCAAATGTGAGTCAAGAACTGAGTTCACTTTAATATGTTTATTTATTGCAATTTATATTGTTGTCGCAGTATTCAACATGCCATGCATATCTCATTTTGTGCAGCCCTGATGATAACCTTATCTTAATAAATAGCAGAATACATGTTCACAATAAAGAGAAGTTAAATATTACCGTATACTGTATGTACTGTATATAGAGACTAGACAATGTTTGCACTAAAACACAAAGGTGGTGCTGCCAATCAGCGTTTCTGTTTGAGTTTGTTAATAATTGATGATGCTTTGCATAATGGCTGGGTAACAGAAGCAGGGTGGAAACAGCAGTCATCAGGGAGGATTAATAATATATTAGAGCATTAGTCTGTCTGCGACATCACATGGTCTGAGAGAATGACAAAACCGATCAGTTATTTTATGCCTCTTTATGCCTCTCTCTCTTTATCATTTCTCTCTTTTCTCTTCTTTTCCTCCCTGCAGGCAACCAGTAACCAAAAATACCTTCAGACATTACAGAGTACTAGGAAAAGGTGGATTTGGCGAGGTGAGTGTCACTGCAATCAGGAAGTAATAAATGACTTGTTAATAAAGTTTCTGTGATGGATACTGAGCCAGTGTTATGGTTCCTTGCATAGCAAGTTTGGGAATGAAAAGTTGCAACAAGAAACCTTTAATAGTTTGTTTATGTCTCCACTCTCTTCATGTTGGGTGGAGAAATGGATGTTGTGACATATTAACTTCCATTAGTTACACTTTTTAAAGTGTGTTTTTTGGGTTTTTTTTATGTGCATGTGTGTGTGATCACGTTTCCTCGCTGCTTCTTTTCCAGGTTTGTGCCTGCCAAGTACGTGCCACCGGTAAGATGTACGCCTGTAAAAAGCTGGAAAAGAAAAGAGTGAAGAAAAGAAAAGGTGAAGCAATGGCACTAAACGAAAAACGCATTTTAGAAAAAGTTAACAGTAGTTTTGTAGTAAGTACTACCTTTTTCTTATTCAACCTTTCAACAGAATTGTACTTGTTTTTGTCTGTGAGTGAGTGTGTGTGTGTGTGAGTGTGTATGTGTGAGTGAATGTGTGTGTGTGTGCAGTATGTGAGAGCGTTGTTTGTTGTGGCTCCAGGATCCTGCAAATGAAATTGAATGGTCTGTTTGCAAAGGCTGTCGATCAGCTGTTAAAGACAGTCGCTGTGACTCCAGCTCTGTTTGTTTAATGACGTCTGCACCAGGTGGACGAGCTCGTGAGTCTCTGAGGAGAGAGACGTGATTGGCTAAAAGTACAAAAGAGGGAAGAAAAGAATGACATGATATTGTGATTGTTGACCAGTTGCAGGTAACTGCATACTGCGAGGATGTAAAGAGTAGATAAGAGAGCTTAAATAGAAACAATCAAAACCAAATGCAAATTTCTTTTTGGTAGCAAACCTGTTATTTTGCCTGTGCAAACATGCCAAATTAGATTTCATTTGGAGCCTACTGTCAGCCTGTTATCACCTGTGAATGTATTCTGGTTTGATTGAAATCTGTTTTGCAGCAATGTGATTTTTGAACTGTTTCTATTTTTGTTCTTGATGCAGTGTTTGAGACTCAGATATACAGAGTGATGGTTAGCTATTTGTTTACATGTGCATAGATTTTGAGAAAAAATAACCCACATTTCTCTGCTCTTACTTTAGTCACACATGTTTTAACTGTATGAGTTTAACTTTGGGCTAAAGCCTAAATACAATCATGGACCCTACACACACTCAGCTGAAACTCAACTGAGGCCATGCTAAGGATGTCCGCTCCATCAGTGTTATTTGCAGTGACCTTCGAAACTGAGTCAAAGTTCATCTAAATTCCTTTAAATGTCCAGACATCCTAACAGGTTGAGTTCAATCAATTAGTAGACACGATTTAGAACAAAACACATCTTTAATCAGCTGAAATGTACATTTCAAAGCAGTAACCCGAGCCTGACTGTTAAAACTCTGGTTGGTAACTTAGTTTTTTGTCATATTTGCTGAAACTGGTTACTATATCTACACAATAGTGCACAAGATGTCCCTTGTTCATGTTCCTTTGTCTGCATGTAGTGATTAAAACGGCATAACCCCAACTGATTCTCTAACGCACTTTTCAATCACTGCAGTCAAACAGTCAAATTAGGCATTCTGTCACTGCATTGCCTTTTTTTCACCTCAAATGTTTGCAGAAACATATTTTAGTGTACTGTTTAGCTGTAAGACCAGGGACACGTTCAATCTCAAATCAGTGTTTTGCTGCGGTTTCCAGAGTGAACAACACGTTTGTATTGAACCGTGTGCAAAGAGCTGTAAATACATTTTCTCTTCTTTTAATGGGTATGTCAGAGGTGTTACCCAATCAGAAGCAACATGTATATAAATACATATATATAGTAGATATTTGCTTATTGTACTTTCCCTTTACAGTTTTCCTTTACATTTTACATTTCCTTTGGAAATTCGCAAGCAGCGGTAGATTCTGGCAAATGACGTTGGAAGCAAAACAGATGAACCTGTTTTTTTTTGTTCATACTATCTGTCTCATATAATACTGTGTGGATATAGTGACAATTTCAGCAAATATGACAAAAAGTATTTTTTTATAAAAGTAACCAACTGTAGCTTTACAACAATACTAAGCAGGTTTTTCCACCAAACAATGCATAGAGTCTCAACAGAATTACAAATATAATCCCTCTTAAACATCATTGACTGGAGGTGTGTGGTGGTATATTTTTCTGCAGAGACACTGACCTCTGCCTGTAGTTTTTTTTTGTCTTCTGCTCTTGGGACATTTACGGGCGTGTACCCACAGAGCGCACAGGTGATGTCGGGGCTTTATAAAAAGGTAGTGACCGGAACCCAGAATGTAAGCAGTACGTATCCAAGAAACATAGCACCCAAAAATGCAAATAAAATAAGGCAAAATGCCAAATCAGAGTGAATCTGGGGTTGGCTATTACCTTCACTTTGGCTAGGGAGTGTGTTTATAAACAGTAACTAAAAGTCCTGCATAGCATACCTTTACGGACGTTTCAGATTTCAAAGACAATTCTTAGGAAGCACCAATCAGATAAAGAATATGAAAAAAACTCGCTTCGTCAAAGCTTGTCTTTACGATCACTACATATGGCTAAAACAGCACAAAATGCAGAAAAAGTCCGGGGGGGCAACACTTTCTAAAAGACACATGTCTCATTGTCTTGTCTCTTGCAGACCAACTGCGTTGAATTTTGTGTAATTTTGTTGTTGTTTTAGCTTCATAATAGAACCAGAAAGCCGTGCAGTGTCCTGCTCCGAGCGTGTGAGCCAGCACAAAAAATAAAAAGAAATCATTACCCTGCCACTGTACCATCATGCCTCAAGCTCTTAATGGTGGCGTAGCTCTTGGCTGATTTTCCTATGGAGGATTTTTATAAATTGAGCCATAGTCATGAGTAAGCGGTGGTTTTTGGCTGGCGCTGTAATGCCAAGCCTGGACGCTTTTTAGGGAGTCACCTAGCTTTTCATTTCTTCCATGCTACACCAAAGCACTGAAGGGCAGAAATTTACAGCTGACAGTCCATTAACATGTAAGACGATACATTATAGGAACAGTTAAAGACCTATGAAATGAGATGGCAGTAACTTCTATGGGTGATAGATTGAATATAAAAGAGTTAGTTTTATTTAATATCTATGATGGCAGTGCATAAAATACGCCTGTAATAAGAAAGGTTGACTTCATTAGCGGATATTTGCTTAAGTGTAATACAAGTAGGAGGAGAAGCAATTTGTCAGCTTACAAATTCTAAAATATCTTCACCTCTTATATGTCTCACTGTGTGTATGATGTGTATGTCTATTTTTTTTATATTCTGCCATCACCACTTCTCGTATATGAAAGTGCCTGAATTTTAATCTGAATTTTAATGCATGTTGACATCGGGAGTCAAACGCAGCTGGAAAACTAGTAGTGTGTGCCTCTCTTTCCATTTCGACCAACTTTACTCACAAAAACCTCTCAGGTGCTCCGGGGGGAAAAGAAAACTTAGTTTTGGCTCAGAGTTTCTATAAAAAAAAAATTATTGTTCCAAAGACAAGAAAATTACAGCCGGCGCTTGTGCAACACTCTTGACACAGGAGTGGCTAAAGGGATGAGCATGTTAATTTCTTGTCTGTGTGTACTTTGCATGTGTGTACTTACTGTAGAACACGGTGTTCCACTGTTTGATTGTACAGAACGCAGTTATTGATCCGTAGTACTGTAAGCCGCACTGGAGGGGAGCAGAGTCTCTCCGTGTTCTCCTTTTAGAGCTCATGGTTGTGTTTGAGTTGTACTACGTTTTGGATTAGTCGGTTTCTGATGCAGCATGAGCTATGTTGCACGTCCTTGTTTTGAGTGAGTCATGGTAGGAGCATGTGTATGGGCATGCACGCACGGGAACACACACACACACACACACACACACACACACACACACACACACACACACACACACACACACACACACACACACAGAATCATGTGCCAATCCCAGGTGACAAGAGCAGCAAGTCTGAGGTTCTGTAACAAGCCCACTCCAGCCTCTCTCTCTCTGTGTGTGTGTGTGTGTGTGTGTGTGTGTGTGTGTGTGTGTGTGTGTGTGTGTGTGTGCGCTTGTTCGTTCGTTCGTTCGTTCGTTCTCTGTGCTGCAGGCAGAACTGATGACTCTTCATGTGCCTCTCTACCTACGAGAGCAGCTCTGTTGCCTAGCAACACTGACCAAACAGCAGTAGCAAGGAGAAGAGTCAAGTGCTCTCTCAAACCCCTCATTTCTCTCTCTCTCTCTCTCTCTCTCTTGCTCGCGCTGTTCTTCTTTACCTCTTTTTGATCACTGCATCATACTATTAGTCAATATATACTGCTGGCTTACTGTATGTTTTATCCAATAACCCATCCACATATTCAGTGTGTGGGTGTGTATATTATGTGTATGTGAGACACAGGGCAGGGTGACCCTGTTCTGAAGTCAGTAACGCTGCTTCGTACTGATGCGATCATCTGAAATGTATTGATGATGGTGCAAATATGAAAAAATTGTTTAAAAAAACTGAAACCCTTTTTTCTCCTACACAAGTCAGGCTTCTTTTTTAATGTTTTCTTCATACATGTTTCCTAAAATATAAAATGAAAACATGTTAACATTTGATCACCAAATAACACATAATTTGATTTTTAATCAGATTTAATGGAGCAGGGTGTAAGATTTAAGGGGATTTAGTTGCATCTAGCGGTGAGCGTTGCAGATTGGTACCAGCTGAAACTTCTCCCGGTTTGAATTCCTTCAGTGTTGAGGTCTCCTCCTCCAAAACAAACAGACACGGTGATTTAAAGCGTTAAAAACACTTAATAAATCAGTTTCACGTTACAAATTAGTGTTTCTGCGACAGTGTTAGTTTGTCGCAGACGGGCCGTTAGCGTAGCACCTGTATCGTAGCACTTATTTTGGTTCGTCCGTTCTCGGCTGCTGTAGAAAGACGGCGGGCAACATGGACGACGATCCATTCCCTATGTAATTGGTAATTTGCAATTCATCCATTTAAAAAAGGGACATTAATCCACATTTAAACAAATTTAAATGCACCCGAGATAGCTTGGGAGCTAACTTTCATCGATAGTCCCTTGCCTGATGCTGAAAGGCATCCTAAAAATAACAGTATGTACAATCGTTAAGATAAACAACATTTAGATAAAGGGGCACACGATATAGGTTAACATGTACAAGTTAAGAATATACAACACTATTTAACAGCATGAGAGGGTAAAATCCAAACAGCAGATGATGCAGGCAAACATGTAGATATAAAGGCTCATTTTAAGGTAGTGAAAACACCAAGATTGTTAATTTCAGGTGATTATACACTAAAGAAAGCATACTTATTATATATTATACTCTGTGTTCTAAATTTATCCTCCTAAATACTACACACTGGACCCTTAAAAGACCATCACAGATTACAACCAACTACCAACTGTAAGCTTCCGAAAATGGTCAAATCATGACACTTTTTTACCGTACAAATACGATAATTATTATACACCTGGAAAAGTTGAGTATTTCTGTGATTTTATTGCACTAGCTTAGATTAGTGGAAATTTTGACTGCACGGTCAAAACATATAGTGCTCCTTTCATTATTTGGAGGCTTTTTGGATCCTTTTATCGTCTTTTTTTAATCTGACTCTGAGCCCAGTGTGAGAACCATTGTTTCGCGGTGCCAAGTTCAATACATTTGTCCATTGCTAATGAATAAACATGATTTTTGGAAGTGTGCACAAGACCGTTTGCTTTGGCTTGTAGTTCATATTTGCGTGTTTGTTTAGGTACAGCATATATACGTGTGTGTGCTGGCCCATAAGAATTTTTCCCATCCCCTCTTGTGGTCAGTCGCTGACTGCGGACTCCGCAGCAGATGGGATTCCTCCCGATGGCAGCAACATCCTGCTTGTACACAACATGCACACACACTGTACCCTGCGTGTCACTGACCCACAGGGGAGAGAGGAAGGGGGAGGCCGGTGGGAATGAGGGGAGAGAAGAGAGATAGATGGTGGGATTAGAGGGGTAGGACATGAGGCAGTGGAGTAAGAAGTGGAAAAGAAGTTTCTGTTTTTCCGTATCTGTGATATATCTCTCGTTTTTCTTTGTGTACATTCCTGACATTCCATCTGGGATAATGGATGATTATTTGTGGCATTAAATAAACTAAAATCAAACAATCATGTTCCTCTAGCCATCCCGTCTCTTACCACTGCTCTTCCCTCTTCCTCCTCCCCCCTCTGTCTCTCTTCATGCCCTCTTCTACACTTGTTCCCTCATCTCCCTCGTTCTCCCAAAATTTGCCTCCCTCTCCAGGTTAGTCTAGCATATGCCTATGAGACCAAGGATGCGCTGTGTCTGGTGTTGACCATAATGAATGGCGGCGACTTAAAGTTCCACATCTACAACATGGGCAACTCGGGCTTCGACGAGCAGAGGGCCATCTTCTACGCTGCTGAGATCTGCTGTGGCCTTGAGGACCTGCACCGTGAGAGGATAGTCTACAGGTCAGTTTTGGGGTAGATGGGTAATCAAGCCAAAAAATAAGAGTTATTCTCATCATAGTATTCCTGTTTAGAAGATGATAAGATTACCGTGGGCGGGTCATGTTTCCTGTCCGAAACCCTGGTGCCATCACATATTAAGACGACAGTAAGCATCGAGGCTTTAGGAAAATTTCCAGTGATATTTTTAAGGATCTCTGTCTCTGAGGACCAGTGTCGTGAGTTTGCAGACCCAGAGCAACATTATATAAGCTTGTTGTTGTACAAAAGACGTTGCCTACAACTGGCTAGATGTTCAGCCTTTAAAGGGACGCTCCACCGATTTCACACGGGACATTCAAAGAAGCACCGCTCAACCAGTTAAAACAGTTGTATGATGTTTTTTGTGGCTCTAAAGGCGACTGTGCGATATGACGAAATGTATCGTCTGCTGAATAAAAAACGTCTATCATTTCACGTCTGTCTGCGTGGCCGAGGGGGCGTCTACACAAAGCGTGGCACCAAAACAAACAAGCGATACTGAATGTGGAGATTCAGCACAAGACACTGACACCGACTCAAAACGCAGAGGAGCTCATACCCAAAAGAGAGGTTTCCTCTGCATTTGAATGTGGTTTGGGTATGAAAAGTCAGACACAACTAAAAATCGGTGAATATAGGAAAATACTTAATGCATCAGGGCATGCTCCACGTGCGTCATATAAAATGACTTTATCGTAAACATCGAGTATTAATTGTCTTGCTGTTCGTGAGACTTCCTTCAGCGTTAAGTTTCTCCCTCTCTCTCATACAGTTTCTTTGCCACTCAAACATACACACACAAAAAGCAGCAGCAAAAACAAAAGCCAGGTCCTTCAAAACAAAAGCACCAAACATGGGTTCTACTTTGATTTATTTAATTAAAACAATACTGTATTTAACGTTACTATAACAGTACTTTATTTGACTTAATACTTTACTCAATTTAACATTATAACAGCATTTTATTCAACGTAATTCTAACAGTTATTCATGTAACTTTATTTGACGGCAGGAGCTACTTTATGTATAACTGTAGTTCATTTAATAATTTTGTATTTTGGTACTTCACAGTAGTTTAGTGTTGAGCGGAGCAGCACGTCTTCAAGTGTCCATCCCGGATCTTGTGGAAAGGTGATGTGAGGATTAAATGAAAGATGCTACTCAATTGCATCATGGGAAGTGTAGGATTGGAGATTTTGAAGCTCGACCCAAAACTCAAAGTCAGAATATCTCGGCCTTCGATTTTGACCATTATCTTTAAAAAAAAAACTCTCACAAGTGCTCAAACTTTATGAAAGTGCATTCGTAAATCGGTGAAATACCCCTTTAGCCCAAAGACAATAGACAAAGCCCAACAATGTAAGAGGTCCAAAACAATCCATAAAAGAAGTACATGTCAGACTATTTATTCCAGCTCTGGCGTTATGAGGAGTGAGAGTGTTTGCAGTAGAGTAAGATTGGGATGAGTGCAAATGGAAAGTCCTGGATGATGAAGTGTCACTGGATTAATGGTGTACTGACTTCACTGAGGTGTCATGCACCTGTCACACTCAGTGGAGCCTCGGAGTAATGCTAACATAAACACTGATGTTCTTAGTGGACACTCGCACCCACATGCACATGGCCCACGCAGTCATATAAACACACAGTGTTCCCTGATCTCTGCGTGTGTTACAGTAAACTTCACAGATGGCACCGTGGTTGAGCTTGGCATTGGTTAGCAGAGCGTCGCAGTTTTTTTAAATTTTATTTTATAGCTATTTTAAAAAATCCACTTTTTTTGTTTTGCGTTTCAAAAGTTAGATAAGATAATAAATAAAGTTAAATGAAGATGTGGTATGTTAATTTAAAAAAATTAATTTTAAATTTGAGATGAGGTCTACGTATGACACTGAATTTAGGAGCCTTAAATCCTCAGTCACTCAGAGAATAGGAATACAGCTCAGTGAACTGTGAGGCATGATTACAAATAGAGCAAATAAAGATATCCGTGCAGATAAGCCATTTATTAATCCACATGAAAGATTGGAGAAGCACACGGGCAATAAAAGACAATGAAATGTCAACAAAATGACAAGTTAATGAAGACTACAAATATTTATCCAGGATTTTATTATTATATCCTCAAATGTAAGTTCTATTTTTATAAAGCACTGTATCAACTCTCTTTTTTTCCCTCTGCAGGGATTTGAAACCTGAAAACATCCTTCTGGATGATCGTGGTATGTTCCTTGTTTTTCTTCTTCTTCTGATATAACCCATATTTCACAGGGTACAAGACACACTAACAGTTTGTTACTAGTCTGCTTTATAATGCGTAAGCAGCAGAACGTCTGCGAGTCTTTCACGGGCTTAAAAGTTCTTCACATCACGCTCTCTCCTCTCCCTCTGAGTCAGACTCCCATATTATCTTTTCTCTGTAACACAGTCTTATCTTGAAATAGAGGAATCTCCTTCGTGTCTCTCTCTCACGCTCGTATTCACAAGAGATCGTTTTAGTGTAACATGACTATTGTAAGGACACTATGCCTTTGACCTTTGCACTTCAATTGATTTTGATATATGTTGCGTACATTTGATTCAAGTATATCCACTCAGTATGATCTCAGTTATTATTTTTGGGTTTTTTTTCAGGGCACATCCGAATTTCAGACCTGGGCCTTGCAGTTCAAATCCCTGAAGGAGAGACGATACGAGGGAGAGTGGGCACTGTTGGATACATGGGTAAGAGTTTGGCTAACTCTGATCTCTACCTCCTCCTTCAGTCCTGCAACTTTTCCCTCATCTTATCTGTACAATATCAGCTCTCAACCCTTCTTATTCTAATAATAATAATAATAATAATAATAATGATTATTATAAAAAAGTAATTCCCACAGCACTTAAAATCTAATATATACACACACATATACATGTACATATACATATGCATACATACACACACACACACACACACACACACACACACACACACACACACACACATATATATATACACACACATCCATCCATGTAGACATTTACACATATGAACTTCAGTTAAGGGACAGCTGACCCCCAAATCAAAGATACATATTTTCCCTAAAAAGTGGGTTGGCTGAGGAGTGCTACTTCATAAATGTAAACAGGTGCTCTTTGGATTCGAGGACATACGTGACCAAAAAAGGATGGCGAGGTTAAATAGCCTTTAATAGACAGAAGTAGCATCTGTGCGGTTCAGCTCAAACTGCCCCGATCAAGACTGAGAGTCGAAACGCCTGGTCGCTAACAACTTCTATTAAAGGCTTTTTAGCTTTTGCCAAGCAGTGTGGCTCATTTTTTTTGTTGTTGTTTATGACTTATTGAGTAAAAAGGACACTGCTTGTGGTGCTCACAGTGCCAAAAACTAATTTTGAGCATGAGCCTCTCATCCATGTGTAGATGCAGCTTCGTGGTGGTTGGCAGGTGTAGTTCTGTATAAAGAAAGTAGTTCCTGCATGAAACTGCTCACAACAAGGTCTGCAGAATATCTTGAGTAACTGAGTAATGTTGATTTTTTTTAACATATTTTTTGGTTCTTTGAGCACCAAAAGTCGAGTGCCATCTAGTGCCATTATTTTGGAGAGAAGGCAGACATCTCTACAGCTGATTTCTCCAACACTCGGCCACTCACACCAAAACAATGTAGACTGATAAATAGCACTACAGCTAAGAGTAAAAATATGTATTTCTTATTTTGGGGTGAACTGTCCCTTTCACCGTCTCCATTCCACTTGATTCAGATTGTAACCCTCGCTCTCAGATTTCCTGTGTTGTCACCTGAACTGACCTCTTTGCTCCCTGCCGCCTTTCTCCTCCCTCAGCTCCCGAGGTGATCCAGAACGAGAGCTACACCTTCAGCCCGGACTGGTGGGGACTGGGCTGCCTGATCTTTGAGATGATTCAGGGCCAGTCGCCCTTCCGCAAGCGCAAGGAGCGTGTCAAGCGGGAGGAGGTGGACAGACGAGTGCGCGAGGACCAGGAGGAGTACTCTGATAAGTTCGCGGAGGAGGCGAAGGACATCTGCAGACAGGTGAGAGAGCGAGGAGACAGAGGTGACAGATGGCTGGGATTAGAAAAAGGGACAAAGGGAGGAGAGCACATTAACAACATTCTTTGAGACTCGTGTGACACGAGGACATGGACGGATGAGGCTGAGGAGACGGTGGAATGAGTGTTCAGGTACACACTGTCAAACCACCTGGTGATGATTTCAGGTCAATATAAGCATAAACTTAAAGCTGATGTCTTCATAAATTACATGAGGAGGTTAAATATCACTGCAATAACAGCCTTTATTAGTGTAATAAGTAGCTGTCTTAATAGGTGAGCACTGTTTATGATCTGCCACTCAATGAGTCGACTCTGCGACACATGAAAAGAGGAAGTTTCACAGTGAGATATTAGAAAAAACATATATTTCCTGTTTCAGGTTCGTTTAAAATAAGAATAATGATTAAAAAAATGTATACATAGTTTTTACCTTGCTGAAAAGTGCAGATTTTTAGAATAAGACATTTTTTACTGGACATGTTTTGCAATTTCACAGAAGAACAAAATGTTCTAATGTTATATAATAATTTTGCTCAAGATCCACCCATCTTTTTTTTAGTATGTCCTCTTGTCCTGTTCAGAGTTGTTAATCCCTACATACCATTATTTTATATCGGCAGATTCCTAGTTATTGCCTCATTTTCTCAGGGTGTCTGTAAGCCCTCAAAAAGTCTTAAATTGTCTTAAAATAGAAATATTAGGCCTTTAAAGTCATTAAACATTCCTAAATTTGATTTTTTTAGGTGTTAATTGCCATTTAATCTAGTTTCATTTATCTATCTTTACATTCCTTTGCATCAAAATGAGTCAACTCTTTTGTGTGAAAGTCACATTTCTGATTTCGTAAATCTTTTAACTACACTGACTCTTATATTTATGTTATACTTACACTTACCTGTTGGCAAAATGTAGACGAACCTAACTCGCTGCTACTTACCTGTATACTTAGCTGAAATGGTTGAATAAGAAAAAGACAATTTGTCCAAAAATCTGTCAAATTATCTTAAAATGGCCTTCAAAACAACATTAAATTTAAGTATCTGATACCTGTAGACATCATTATTCTGTTTTGGTTGTTAGTGTTAATGCCGAAAAATTTAACTATCTCTCCACTGGATGTTTTGTTGAAGAATACACCGTATTTCTGAACACATTTAGTAAAAACCTGGAACAAACTGACAAACTACAATCTTTTAAAGTTAGCAAAGTTGTTGGCAAACAGTTAATTACACATTCAGCATTATTCAGACATGTCTACAGCCGATATCTCCAACACTCGAAAAATCACACAAAGACAATCTGGATTGATAAATAGCACTACAGGAAAGACTAAAGATTTTTGTCTGTGGTGAACTTTCCCTTTAAGGAGATGAGATCTTTATTATAACTGGATATGAAATCTTCCCATCTGTCTTCCCCCTCCTGTGTTTCACAATATCACCGTTTTGCAAGAGGGAGCCAGTGAGCTGCTTTTCCTCTGAGCAGGAGGGGACCGGACGTTTATTTGTGTGACGCGGTGGAACATTCTGACCCGAGGTTCAGCAAAATCAAAGAATCCCCGGGGAGCAGAGGAGGAGAGGAGGGGCAGGGAGAAGAAAGGTTTCAGCAAGAAACGGGAGAAAGATAATAAGGAAAGGGGAGAACAGTCTCTGCCATGAGATGTCTATTACCGCAGCTCAAAATAGACAAGCGATCCAAGTCGTCAGGAGCAAAAAGTGACAGTCTGCTTTGAACTCGGGTGCATGTTGGGCAAGAGTTGCGCAAAAATGAGAAACAATGAGGAACTAGAGTGAAAGTGGTGAGAAAGCGAGAAGCTATTGTGTTGATTGTGAAATCTGCCAGCTTTTGGGTGACAACAGGACCAGTGAAAGTGTCCACTGGTAGCCGAAACACTAAACAGCACTCATCCACTTCATCAGCCTGCCGTACTGTAGGTGGTGTGCTGGTAATATTATCCAGGAGCTCTCGTAGAGACGGCGATGGCGCTCTCTAATTTCTATCCATGATGGTGTTGCATTAACCCCTGAGTGCGTGGATTTGTGTTGGTCTTTATTAGATTACATTGGGTCAGATTCATAAAGGCAAGAGGATTATATGCAAACTACGACCATGTGCATGTTTTGTATATATTGCACGAGAGGGATTAGTCAAACTGTCGAGCCGACATCACAGGAGCCCTCCCTCCCCTTCTGTGGGATTTATGATTAAGAAGCTGGCTTAAAAGGCAGCTTGGTTTGTGTTTTTTGGGAGAAATTTAAAATACATTAAGCTATAATTTATCTTCCAAAGCCACTTTGACAAACACACACATCTTAAGAGAGTTGCAATGTTTAATCATCTCCTTCTCTTCCTCTTCCTCCCGCTGCGTGTCAGCTCCTGGCTAAAGACCCCAAGGAGCGGCTGGGTTGTCAGGGCCGAGGGGCCATCGAGGTGAAGCAGCACCCCATCTTCAGAAACATCAACTTCAAACGGCTGGAGGCCAACATGCTGGACCCCCCCTTCAGCCCCGATGTACGTACAACACACACAATCACACACACACTCGGTGCATACAGGCTCGATTCACAGCTTGCAGCCTGAAACTTCTGCGAGCTGAAAATCAGCATACAGGAAATACCATTGTCACAAGTAAACAAACACTTCCAGTATAAGCTAGTTATCATGCTAGCTAGTGGGGGTGGTGAGAGGCAGGCGTGTGATTTCAGTGTTGTCGTTTGAATTCCCAAACTGACGGAGTGGAAAACTTATAGCAACTTACACGGGGTTCCCCGTCTTATGGTTATCATCACTAATGTGGGAAACTGGGGTTGGCTGGCACACAGCTCCGATCCTTTGAAGGTCACAGAAACAATATGTAACGCACAAAAAATTTGCTTTCTTCACCACTCATCTACTGTGTTGAAACATCTGATAATAACTAACTTTTTTGCAATGGTGGAGGAAGTGTTCAGTTCCTTTATATAAGTACTAAAACCACACTGTATAAATACTCTGTTATAAGTAGAAGTCCGGCATTGAGAATGTTACTCATGTAAAAGTAAGCATAGACAGGAAAGAGGACTAAAAGTATGAAAAATTAAGGTAGCTATTGCAGAAAACACCAAATGTATTAGAAAAGAAAAAAAATAGTTGCCATAGTTTTCTGTCGATCAGCTGAATGGCTAAAAGGCCAGACAACTCTCGTCCCCCATTCTGCAATCGTACCTTTAAAACAGATCGGCATGATGGAATAACGACACGATTCTTCCCACCTTGAACAGGCAGTGTGAAAGGGGCTTATAGAATTTGCCCTGTCATGGGGCTAGTTGCCATGATTTTACAACTTGACTTCAATCACAATTTCCTAATTTTAGAAAACATCTGTGTATATAAAAATATTTATTCATAGCTAATACCTGAAACCTTTCATTCTGTCTCATTTTATTTATTTATTCTCTTTCTTTTATGTTGGGAGGTGAGGGTGGGATGGGGGTATTTGATCTGTTGTGAAGTAAGTTTAGATGACATGTTGACTGTTGTGCAAAAAAACATCAGATATAAATTGTCCAAAAAAAGAGCAGTCTGACATAAATTTTGTCAGAGAAAGGCGGCAGAGAATGAAAAGTGTGCCAACTTGCCCCGGTCTCCCCTACCTCCAGAGTGCTTGTGAACAGCAGAAGGCTGTTGTGATGTTAGGAAACTCTCAAGTGTGAGTATGTGTAACACAGATCACTACCTTCCCTCAATAAATGTGTCAAAAACACTGTTAGCTTTTATTGTTTGCCGCATGCATAGATTTTTGCCTACGAGAACAAAGCTGTTCACACAGAGAGTCGGTACATTTTCAGTGTCATAAATATCCCCGGGTAAGGGAGAGTGACTGACCGGAGAGGTTAAATCAATAGTTGAAAGTAGATAGTGCTATCTGTGTTTCTATTTTGGGCTATTCGGGTCAGTAGAGCCTCGCTGAGGAAAACAGAGCAGCAGAGAGTCCTCAGGCGCGTGACGACTTCCAGCAAAATAATCATCTGACTTCAAGTATTTTAGGATTCTCCCTTTGATCCAGAGCAAATTCACTTTTCACGCTTGTCTCTTTTCTGTCTCTGTCTCAGCCGCGGGCCGTGTACTGTAAAGACGTCCTGGACATCGAGCAGTTCTCCACTGTAAAAGGCGTGAACCTTGACCCCACAGATGACGACTTCTACCACAAGTTTGTCACAGGCAGTGTCTCCATCCCGTGGCAGAACGAGGTACTGCGGGCACAGACTGCTGAGATGATGTCATCGTTCAGTCTCACAGCACATACAAACGCAGTACAGCAGTGTGACATAGAAATACCTGTATTAATGAAGAACACCTGCCTTTTTTCACTACTGTAAAGACTCAGTTAACAGAGATGCTTTTAAATGTAAAAAATGCCAGTGAATGACTCGAGTTCCTGAATATGTATGAGACGAGGTGTGGAGGTGTTCATTTACATCCCAAATGCCTAAACCAGATGGAAACTCAAACAGCCACCTGTAGAGAGCCTCGCGTTATAAATAATCGGCACCCGCCCTGACGCTGACGCACGGACCTTTTTGTTAGCGGGGTTGATAACTCGACCTCTCGTTCTTTGTAGATGATCGAGATGGAGTGCTTCAAAGAAATCAACGTCTACGAGACTGACGGGACGCTGTGCTCAGATCTGGACGTGAACCGGCCTAATCCTCCACCAAAGAGAGGCTTCTTCTACCGCCTGTTCAGAAGAGAGGCAAGTGCTAGTGCTCCGGCAACTGTCCGAGGGGGTGGGGGCTAAGGTACTTCTTCTCTTCCTTCTTTCCTTTTTTCTTTTCCTTCCAGGCCTTGTTCAAACTCAACGTTTAAAAACGTTACCCCCGAACCTCCATGACATTTGAATGTTCAATTTGTTTACAGTTAAATCAGCCCTAGTTGAAGTTGGTTAGGATAAGGCCTCTCTTTTTACTTTTCTTTTCCTTTGCGTCTTCTTTTCTGTATTTGTTGCTGTGCTACTTTGTCTCAGAAGTTCTAACAGAAGGGTTTTTTGGGGGGGTATTGGTATCAAGCTTAGCTTTGCTTTTAAATGTCCTGTGTGTAAAATTTGGGGGCATTTAGTAGGATCCAGCAGTGAGGGCTGCAGATTACAACCAGTTGAAACTCCTCCCAGTTTGATTTCCTTTGTTTTTTTTTGGGAGCCGAATTATTCAAAGAGGTCTCTTAGCTTCCAAAACAAACAGATCGGGTGTTTAAAACGGTTTGAAACACTGAATAAAGCAGTTTCAAGTTAAAAATCAGTGTTTCTCTAATGCTGTTTGGCATGTCGCAGATGGGCTGCTAGCCCAGCACCTGATAATGTGAGCTCACCTTTTTTCTCTGATAACCTAAGATCCAGACGCTCAGGAGGTTCTCAACAGGAGCCAAATATCTGCAGAGGTCTCTGAGCTAGTGGTTAAAACCAGTAAAAAACACAGAATAAAGCAGTTTCACCATTAAAGAAATATGTGTTTTTCTACTGCTTGTTGCAAAGGCACTACTGTCTATTAGTGTCTGTGCTGTGGCTGATGTGAAAATGCAAATGGCCCAATCCAGATCCAGTGATTATATACTAAAGAAAACACAATTATTATATTATAGTCCATTTCTGCCAATTTATCACCCTGAATTTTACACACTTGACCTTTAATATCACATAATGTTTGTCAGTAGTGAAAAAAATATTCTCACATCTTTAATTGGTTGCAGGGGGGCTACTCAGCCAACAGGTTGTCTCCACTAACTTTCAGCTGTCATTTATCGCAGAGACTTTTAATTTTGTTCAGTATTTGGGTTTCAAGGGTGTATACCAATGAAAAAAATGTCCCGCTCACTTCTTAAGACCCGACTTTTATACTTTCAGTTTGATTTTCTTCTTAAAATCACTCTGAATAGAGACATCTTACTGGGAAAATGTAAGACAAGTTAAATAATACGTTTTAAGGAAGCAGTTAGTGCTTTGTGGACATTTCTTGCCCTGAAACATTTAGAGACAAAGCGACAGTTTAATTGTTGAATCTTAACGAATAAGCTGTTGAAATGTTACAGACACTCTATAAAATACCCAAATAAAGCCTTCCAGTTTAAAGTACAGTTTTACAGGAGGCACATTATAATCCCAGTTTGTTAACTGCTACCTTTGCTTCAGCTGCATGTCTTAAGTTATTTTTTAACGTCTGTACGCCAGCCTCGGATGCGGTTGGTGTCAAGGTCGGTGTTTCGGGAGAATGTCACATCATCTCGCACATGTGAGATGGTGAAAGTTGCTAATTTTAGTGACACATCCTCACTTCTGGTTCCTCCCAGGTCTGTTTTAAGAGCGGTTACAGTGACGACGAGATCGAAGAGCCCTCGCGACTTTAAACCACTCCCTCCACCTGCCCCCCTGCCCCCCCCTCGCCGCTGAACTTCACCACAAACTCCAACCGAGCGCAAATCTTAGGAACTCAGTGAATGTTGACCTGTATTTATGAGCTGTATTAAAAGTGTATTATAATTAAAGAAAAAAGTATGAGTTTAAAGATTTTGTACATTTGTACTTGAATTTATGTCTAGATGTATATTTTCACTAAAGGTTGTATTGTACAAAAAGCCATAAAAGTACCACTTGAATGCATACATTACGTTTTTATTTCCTTTTTATTTTCTTTTGGAGTGAGTATGGATAATGTGTATTGGGGAGGGGTTTTTTTTAAGAAGCACAGTACCAGTAGTTTGTTGTTTTTTTTCAATGTAGCATAAAGCCTTTTTTTGTTTTTATATGTGCTGTATGTTTGTCATTGATTTGGTGACGTGTTGTTAGCACATCAGATCCACCCGGTTCCCAAATTAACCCTCTGCACCCCTCGAAGTTCAGGTAGATGTGAACGATATGGGGGAAAATAAATCCAGTCTAACGTTGCTGTGTTGATGCTATGCTGCTTTAGCCTTCCCAAATGTTTCCCAGATCTCCACCTTCCCCTTTAGTTTTAATTTTCGGAGGTGATAATCCTTCCTCCAGCCCAGTCAGGCAGGTCGCTCTGGACTAAACAACGTGTTTTAAACCGTGTTCGAGGTGCCTGTATCGACTCAATTCTAGTACAGATGACATGAAATTATTTCTGACAATTTTTCAATCAGCATGTGCAACAATTAGTATATTTAAAGGAGGCTTTTTTGGTAAAATAAAGCCTGATAATTATTATTCCTGGACCTCTTCAGAAATCTCTCTTGAACTGCGAAAGGCTCAGATCCTTTATTTGCGACGCCAGAGTGAGTTTCCTTCGGGAGCACAGCTGTTAAGTAAATGTCTGTTACATTTTTCACTCAGGCAAAACTGTTTTTTATCTTTACTCCTCTTTCTTTTGTTGTTCCACCTATCTTTCATTAATCCGGTAATTATAAACCTGTTTGATGTGCCGAGCAGAAATCCTTTCCTCTTCACTGTCCTGTTACTAACAATAACCTTTAAGAGCTACTTTAACCCTTTGAAACCTGAGCAGTTTGGTTTGCTTTGTGTCGAAGTCATGGGGAGAAAGGCAATGAGCAACTTAACAGCTCACGTCCCAAAAAAAATAGCAGGAAATTAGTTTTACAGTTATAAGAAAATTTGAATTTTTTTTCAGATGTTAAAATTATATGTATATTTTTTTCTGTAACATAATGTAATTTTTTGATCATTTTCTAATAATTGTCCCCCCTTTTTAGAACTAATGTTATTAGTAACATGTTACAAGAAAATGACCTAAAAAAATAAGCAAACAAACAAACAATAAATGACCCCAACAATGCAGAAAATTAAAAATATATGTTTACATTTTTTTCTTTAAAATAATCTTAAAGTTTTCATTTTTTGACATTTTTTCCCAAGTTTTTTAGTAACAGTCTTATAACCCCCCCCCCTTTTTTTTTTAATAATAAATTTTCAGGTCATTTACTTATTTTCTGAAATTTGTGGGACATTTATTGTCAAGTTGGTCATTACCTTTTCCCCCATGTTTTTGAAAGAAATCAAACACATTTTTAAATCTGAATGCAGCACAAGAAAACTAGATTTTAAAAGTTTAAAGATTTTAGAAGTTAAAAGTACTGAAACAAATTTTGTTGCAAGTAACCGGACAGTCCAAGGGAATTCTCCTCTCTTACCTTTGGACATTGTCCTCCTGCACATCTGTCTACAGCTTTTTTATGATGTGCATAAGCCTCCACGTTCTAGTTTTTTTTAACTAATCCTTTCCCGTGAATATTCTGCTAATTTTCCCCCATATTTCTAGTTTACCTGAAAGCGTAGGACAGGTCAACCGGAGAATGAGCATAGAGACAGATGACGATGGCGCTGTATCAGAGATCTGACCTGCAGCTGACAGGAGCTTCATCTAGATAACAAATTGCCGTTGCATTAAACTAACTTCCATTGATTCAGCTGTCAGCAGCCTCTGTGCTGAGTCAGGATCCAGCCTGCTTTGGCCTCGCAGCACGCCGCCTGATGGTCACATATCCTGCTAGTAGATCCCGCGGCTTTAGCTGTGTTTGTATTAGATTAAAACAACATTTCTTAATCGTAATAGCGGCCGCCTTCGATTATTTAATTAAAATCCTGCATGTTGTTCTATTGCGGGAATGACTTTAGACGGTGTTTGTTAACAGGGAGGAACGTGGGAATAATGTTTTGTGATATCAGGTCTGCAGAGTTTCCATCATCAGTGTACAGGAACACCACAGACGCAAAAATCTGATCAGTTGATTTTACTTTTAAATAATCTATGAAAACCTATTACCTTAAAATAAATGTAGAAATACAACTATTATTCTTTGTTGACGTTAACTTTATATCTAAATGTGAAGTTTACTTAAAGTTTAGTTATATTTACTTAATTTTGTAAAAGTGTGCAATTTAAAATTGGCAATTCTAATCACATTCAAATTCTAACATTTTTTTTTTATTATTTTTAAGCTAATTTTCAGATTATTTCTTTTCTGCTTTGTACCAATTTCTTGCTAATTTTTGGGCCATATCTTTTTTTATTGCTTCTTGCCTTCTTTACATTTTTGTTTTTTTAAGAAATCAAGGCAATTTTCTCAGGTTTCAAAGGGTTAACAAAACAGAACTCACAGATCTCCAAACTTCATCGTTGGTAAAATCCTCTTTGATGATCAAATTAAGTCAGACGAACTTTGTTTACTGAAGTTGCAACACTTAGAAAGAACGAGGTAATCACACTTGTCATTTTCAAGTTGCAACATCTTCACAAATTAGGTAAATACAGTTACAATTTGAGTAAATATAACAATTAGATACAAAGTAAGCATAAATTAAGATTACTAAATATGTTAACTTTAAGTCTTTAATGTGATCAGTTTCCAAGATTATTTTAAGTGAGATAAACTTGTCAGATTTTACAGTGCAGCTGTTGTTTCCCTCCACCAATTATGTACAAATGCATTTTCTGTACATTTCCCAGCATGTTTGGCAGTTGCTGCCGTTTTTTTGCTTTTGAATTTTGCTTTCGAGGCTGTTTACTCCCCACAACCTGTTTTAATGCTGTGAATACCCAATCTGGACGTGTTAGCTTTGTGTGTGTCTGTGTGTGTGTGTGTGTGTGTGTGTGTGTGTGTATGTATGACATTGTATGCAAATGCAGCTTTTGTTCAACCTAATGCATTGAAGTACAAAAATACAATAGATAGGGACTTGGATGTCACTCGTTTGAATTTCAAATCATTCAAGACTGCTTAGATTTAAAATGGTACGCATTTTAATCCCCATCTGGTTGACTAATTTGGAGAGTTGGCTTGTTCTAAAAAAACGTCCCCTGTCGCACATTCCATTATCAAGAATCAGGAATCGAATGCATCTGTTGCTGGCTTGTCGTCACTTGAGTGTCTTTAGGGGGTTTTGGGGTTTTTTTTCTTTCTTTTTTTTTGTTGCTCTCAGGCACATTTTGAAGCTGATTTCTCTTTGCCTATGTAGATTTTAGCCTTTTAGCTCTTTAGCCTCAAAAACCTTGTAAATGATGTATTTCTAACATGTAACTAAGCTCTAACACACGTTCACTCACTCTCACAGGGAAACTGTGTTTGCCACCCATGCCTCTGTCATTGTTTGAACGTTACTCTTATACCATCCATACCGCAGTAAAGAAATTCTCTTTAGTTTCATTGCACTATGGTGTGTTTTGACAATGACTATAGGAAGTGTCTTTAACTTTTTTGCCAATGATACCAAAAGCAACATTAAGTAAATCGAACTTGTCTTGTTAGCGGAAAAATTTTAACGAAGAAAGACTGACAGCCTTTATTGTATGTGCCAATTACAGAGTTCAGTTCTGACATCCCGCCTTTTTTTCGACCTCTTTATCATTCCGTCCATCCTGAGAGAAATTCCTTCACATAGAGGAACTTTAAACAGCTCAACAGTTTTGAATGTCCGCACTAAGTGCATTGTAATGCCTGTTTTAAAAAAAAAAAAATACATATGTTTTATTACTCAAGCATGTATTGGTTTGTAATACTTCAGGTTCCTTGTATATGTAAATGATGACCTTCTAGTGCCAACATATCTCACTGGTATCTGAGGACAACTTTATAAATGGCAAGGTGACCAGCTGAGTTGGCCCCGTTTGAATGCGCAACATGCATTCCTTCTCTCCTGCCTTCCTCTGATGGCGAGTCCGCCCCTAAAAACTGGGATGGCGCTCGCCAGCAACGTTTAGAAGTGAGAGATCCTCAGTTCCTTGATGTCACTTGCGTCTAGTTTTGGGATAACCACCGATAAACGCCTGGAGGTTCACCAGGGTTTCACACACGTCAGATAAGTGATGTTTTCAAGGAAGGGAGGAACGACAAAATGCATTACCGGTGTTCAAACGGGGCCTGGGACTTCTTGATTTTTCTTCTTTTTTTGTATCTGTACAGTCATGTTGTTCAACCACTGCAGTCATTGTTAATTCTTGTACAAGTTGTATCACTGGTTGTTGTACCATATCTGACATTTGTAATTATGAAATAATACACTGCCATTTGTATAAAAATACTTGTGTTGTGACTTATTTGTGTCTTCTTTTGTGAATAAATGGGCATAGACAGAAGAAAAATATGTTAGGAAAAAGAAAATAGTGTCATGCTGATAAGACCAACAAGCTGCAAACTATATTTGCACAGATGGTGCTGGAGGACATTTGCTGCAGATATGACTTTATTATAACTTTTATTACTACTTCCTTTATCTTTGCATAAGAAAATTATTCTCTTTGAGTTATAGATTTCTTGCTGTTGGACATTTGACTTTTTTTCCATCAAACTGCAGTTGTTAACCTTTTACGAGAATAACTTTTTGACATCTTTGTTGAAACTTTTAATATATCCTGACAGGAGCACGAGTCACAGTCTGTGAAAAAGTCATGTTCCTCTTCTTCCTCATAGTGTTTCTAATGGAATTTGCTGGAAACTGACGCACTTGAATGAAAACAACTAATCAGAGCTGAGGAGTCTCAAATGCAGCTGTCAATCACGTCATGTCTTAACTGTACAAAAACTGGTGCAATAATTCAGCTACAGCAATATTGTGCAATTATTCAACTGTGCAATATTATTCAGTATCCTAAAATATTTTTCCAACACTACTGCTGAATATATATTTAACATATGTTGCGCATATTTTATATATTTCTACATATATATTACACTTTTTTTAGTTTTATTTTTTTAAATTATAGCATTAAGCATTGTAGGATAATGCACATATTGTTGTTTTGTTTTCATATTTCCTATTTTAAACTCCTGTTGTCAAGCTGTCAGATTAGGCAGCTATGCTCAAATATGAATCAAGATCCTTTTCAGAGATATATATTAGTGTACTGCTTGAAAAATGTCATGGGGAGGGGTATACACATTTAAATAGTTGTATTTGTCTTTATTTTACCACACATATACACACACACACATACACACACACATATTTTTTTAAAGAAAACATTCCTTTTTAAACAAAGTTTTCTTTACAAATTACACAATTTGTCATAGCCATAAACTGTAAAAACTGAAAAAAATGTTGGATTTTCAAATTTCCAACAGTCTTTGAAGATATTATATGGGACAAATACCTAATAGGTGCATCAGAAAAAACAACAAAATTCTGAGTTTAAAGTGATATTTCATCTCTTAATTCCAAGCATGTCATTTAAATTTTCTGCCAAAAATAACCCTTTTGCTCTAACTAACCAAAATGCATGACAAGAATTCAAAACGGAGGCTTTTTTTCCACTCCAGGATTTCGTCTACAACATTTATAGTTCAAACATCAACGAGTCTGTTTTATAAATTGATCAGCATATTTATGGTGAAGGGAGAGTCACGCATTTCAGTCAGTCAGGGAGTCACACCCCAGCCACCCGCCCTGCTTTGATAAATAAAGACCAGTCCCTAAACTTCAGTATAATAGTCTATGTGAAGGTGACAACTGAATAAATTAGATTTTCATGCACGTGTTTTTATTCCATGATTTGATTCACAGGAATATCTGTTAGCATCCCCACTGTCACACCTCCCACTCATCTCTCTTGCGCACGGATAAAGGCCACAGCTACAGCATGTGTGTTGCTCAAATATGTTATTTCAATCTGGATTACAGCGGTCCCGTGACAGCAACAATAACAACAAAAGGAGAAAAAAACCCTCTAGTCACTCATTGGTTCTTCATCAAGTCACTCAACATAAAGCCGCACTCTGATTGGCTTACTGAGGTCACGCCCCTCCCCTCTCTGCCCAACTGTCACATATGCCACTTCCTGGTGTGGTTTGTCGGGGGAGCGCAGCGCTGCATCAAAGATGGCTCATTATCAACCAACATTTTGTCCATTTAGGAGTAAAATTGTGAAAGAGTAAGAGATATCTCGCACGAAGAGAAGACGGAGAGCCGGTGGTAGTTGTCGCGAGCAGTGTTAGCACGCTCGTCGCACTACGCACCGCTAGCTCTCTCCGTGTCCCCTCAGAGCTAACAGCTAGTTAGCCTACACAGTAAATATTAGCTAGCCCCGCTAACGTTAGCTCGCCCACTGTTGATTTGCTAAAATGGCCACCATGGAGAAATTAATGAAGGCCTTTGAGTCTCTGAAGTCATTCCAGCAGCAGCAGGGACCACCGACCGCCGAAGAGCTCGTCCAGAGGCAGTAAGTTGATTTTTGTCTGACCGCGAAGCTAACCGCTGGACAGGTAGCTTAGCTCGCGAGCTAGCCTCTCAGGTAACGTATTAAACAGCTAGCTCGAAGCCAGTTACGCTATCATGCAAGCCTGACTAAAGGTGTAATTAAAACCTTTCACTTTGTTAATTTAATTTTACTTGTTGCGTGAGATTGCACAAGTGTCTGGCGAGGCTTTATTATTTCAGTAATTTTTTTAGGGTCAGACTGGCTCAATAAAGGCTAATAAAGAGGGCTAATTGATGCCCACGCACCTGCTCAAGAGGTCAGACCAATTAAAAGGTTTAGAGTCTGCTCGTAAGTTGACCCCAGAAGAACATTTTTGTTTAGAGGTTGAATTTCGTGTGTATCATTGTGTAGTTAATTGCACAGGAAGACAGATTTAACTTGTGCCGATGACCTGGTGCATTAATATGGCAGCCTCTTGGACTGACGTCACTCACGCCTGTCCATCGCACCGTCCTCGTGGACAGAGCAAAAGCTGCTGAGGAGACAAGAGGTCAGGGGTCGACAGATTATGAACCATAATCACGGCCAACATTTGGCATTTTGCCTATTATGTGTATCAGCATTTTATTTTGATGACCACTGATAAAATCAATTAAAGAAAAAGTGTGCATATTACACACAACTAACAACAGGAAAGACTGACTGCAATTAAATTAATTAATTTAAAAGTGAAAAGATTCCATCAGCTAATTGTAAGGAACTTTTACTTTGTAAAACCTCAGGGAGCTATTATGCCCTATTTTTAATTTAAATGATCACTGAACTTTATTTAAAAGAAGTTGCAGGAATCTTGCTGTATATGATATTAAAAGTTTCATTGCTAAAATATTTTAATATTTTAGCAATGAAATAATATTTTAGCAATAAATATTTTACATTTTTTTATATTTGTAATTGTTTCTTACAATTGTACTGTTCTTTTGCTGCTTATCCTGTACCTCATAGCTGCTGTAACAATCTAAATTTCCCCACTGTGGGACTACCTTATCTTATCTTAATAATCGGTATTGGCCTTGAAATACCAATATCGGTTGACCCCTACAAGAGTTGCATGTCTTCTTTTTGAAAAATTCCCATAAAGATAAATTATCGATCTGCCAGAGGCATAAAAATCTAAGATGCCAAACGAAGAGGCCTAATGATTTAATCACTGAATTTCTATAGTTAAATCAAATTTTTATCACATCTACAATTAATAATAATAATAATAATAATAATAACTTTATTTATATAGCAACTTTAAAAACAGTGTTTACAAAGTGCTTTGACAATCAAAACAAAGCAGAGGCAAGGAACCCCAGACAATAACAATTAAAAGCCAAACATTAGTTATTTATTATTTTTGATAGAGTTAGATCTTGAAACATAATATCTGGTGAGCCAATAAGGACTTAGCTCAGGGGAAAGCCAAATCTCAGACATCGAGCCTCTGCAGTCAGAGGAAAGCAGCTGTGGTGCCTGGCTCCAAAAACTGCAGCTGCTTTGCTCTCACATGATTATCATTCACTCTGATGCCACGGAAAGTCAGGAGCAAGTCGAACAAAAATCCTAACTGGCATGCACTGTGTTATGATCACAGGTGATCAGTGTAGTTTGGGCCTGGCTCACCTCTAGGGAGTCTAACATCATAACAGCTTGTACTGTTACGTTTGCATGATGGGTGTAGTGTTTGGAAGGTCCGTACAAGGAGGTCATCTTTTTTATCAACTGTGTAGCCATTTCTAGATGTTTTAACATGACATAATGTAAAATAGTAGCTACCCGGATTAAGCTGCACATCAAGTATTACTCTCTTAGCTCTTCATCCTGTGCTTGCTGTTATACACATTATGGCGATTCAATATGTTGGATAAATGGCATTGCTAATGGTGTAAGTGATGGAATATATACATGTCTCCCTGAGCTATTTCAGAAAATGTGCTTTACTCTAACAGTGAAGGGTCTATGCTGTCATTGCTGCTGATCTTTGCTTTATGATTAAATGCAGAATAAACTGGTCTGGAGTTGTGGTCTTGTGAGTTTTCACTTAAGTGGCGTAACATTTTGAAATGGACATATCTCCTGTTTACTCAAGGAGCACTCAGATTTGACTTTTGTTTAAATGTACACTGTGGTTCCTTTTTATGCCCACATGGGGATTTCTTTTGCTTTTTCAGTGATGTATACAAAAATGGGCAGTGTTGCAGTATCTTATGGGGTGGCACTGGGAGTGTGCTATATCATACTGTTCATGATAATACCGTCATAGTTTTTAATATGATAAGAAAACTCATTGCAATGACAGCAGTATTTTGACTTTTTGGCATAATGCAGGTCTGTGTGTGTATGTGTGTGTGTGTGTGTGTGTGTGTGTGTGTGTGTGTGTGTGTGTGTGTGTGTGTGTGCATGTGTGCGCTGCTTGGTCTGATGGTCAGCACTGAGTGACACATGCTAAATGTATATTATTCATAGATTCAAGGATACTTTTATGTATTTGGCTATTGTTTGGTTGTGTAATTTGTGGTTGATGTTTTTCGTTTTACTGTGTATATTTTTATACTGAATCTGAATCTCACTCTGAGTTAGTTGTCTGCAAACTAGCAAAGTAAAAGATAATTTGTCAGAGTTAAATGTTATGTTTATGTTGACGCAGAAAACTATAACACTTATTCTTTTGCAGGTTTTTGGTCCTGAAATTAATAATGTAGTTTTTTATCTGTATTTTATCATCATCATGAATATAGTTATTGCAAAAATGCCGTAAAATATTGTGATATTATTTTGTGCTGAGGTGGCACTGACTTGTATTAGGTATTCTGTGTATTCTGTTTTCAGAAATTAAACTGTAATCCTAAATCCTGTTTGAGATTGAATGTTTAGCGGCAGTTAAATTTCTTAGAGGAAATTTTTTCAGTCTCAACCAAATTGTTATGCTCAAATCTTTCTCTGCCTCTGTCATTCCTTGTCCTTTGCTGCCTCTTCTTTATTGTTCCTTTTTTTTCATAATACCCATCTTTTCTGGCCCACAGGAAAAAGGAACAGGCTACCACAAAAAAGGACAGGGTCACCCACTGCCTGACAATATGTGAAAACATTGTGGCTCAGTCTCTGAGGTAGGCTTTGCTGAATGAACTGAGTGTTGATTATAACAATGACCTAAGCTTAATAGTCACAGTTGGGTTGCATTGAGATTTTAGGACATTTTAACCCCTTTGATTTTTGCTGTTTTTTTGTGTAAACAGTTCAGAATAGTCTTTTTGACATATACAGGCGACGTTGATTGTTTTTGTGCGTAATGACATTTGCCGTCACTTTTCTTCTCTATGGTCCTGGGAGCAGAACGTCTCCAGAGTTTCAGAAACTGCTGGGTATCGCCATGGAGATGTTCCTGCTCTGCAGTGATGACAGCGAATCAGATGTCCGGATGGTAGCCGATGAGTGCCTGAACAAAATCATCAAAGTGAGCAGGACCCTGTGCTACTCTCTTCTCTTTCCAACATTGTCCTTCACTGTGTCTTCAGTTGTTGGACAGAAGTTCATCGTCAGTTTATTTTCAGTTGGTACCCACTAAAGACAAAAAAAATCGGCCTTTATTTGGGTTTGCATGATATGATCACATGTATCACCTCCTCAATAAATTTTAAAAACACTAAAAGATGATTTGTACGTTAAACCATTATTTCTGTTTAACTTTAAATCAGTTTTCGTTGTTGAATCAGCTAAGAGATGATCATTTGTGATTTTTATTTTCAGGCACTAATGGACTCCAACCTGCCTCGACTGCAGCTGGAGCTGTACAAAGAAATTAAAAAGGTGTGAGATTTGTGTCTATGCCATTTTTAGTGCTACAGTTTTATAATTGTGGAAATGAATACCCTTGTTGTGTGTTGATGTAAATGATTTTTGGGGTGTTTCTATAGAACGGTGCCTCTCGGAGTCTGAGGGCAGCTTTGTGGCGGTTTGCTGAGCTCGCTCACCTCATTAGACCACAGAAATGCAGGTATACACACACACACACACACACACACACACACTGCCTGACAATGGCTTTTTACTTTATTCACATGACATGTTTAAATGATGTCATGTCCAACCCAGAGGGGATAATCCCTCTTGAATGACACCAAATGTTGGTGGACATTGTAAACTTAATACCTAAAAATCAGTAGTTTAATTTAAATTTGCTTTGTTGGTTAGTGTTCAAGCATTGAAGCCTCACAATCAGCTATGGTGGGTTGAAGAAAAAAAAATTAAATTCTTCATTTCTGCATTGTTTTTTTGCATTGTTACTCCTCTCTCCGTCTCTGTGTTCCAGACCCTACTTGGTCAACCTGTTGCCATGTCTCAGCCGAATCACCAAGCGACAGGAGGAGACGGTACAGGAGACTCTGGCTTCTGCAATGCCCAAGATCATGGCCGCCTTGGGACACTTCGCCAATGATGGCGAGATCAAGGTATCCACACAGAACAAAAATACTGCAGTATTGGCACTAAATTGTCCTTTTCGAATAAGTCCGCAGCTTCATCGCTTGTCTTTGAGTATTTGCTGTTTCCTCTGTTGATTCTTCTCTTTTTCCACCCATAAAAATAGGCTTCAGTTAGTTTACCTGAAAGTCATAATTAAAGGAATACTTTAATTACATCTGTGTCACCTTGGTGTTGGGACTATGTGCAGTTAAAAGGTGTGAACGCGCTCCATGTGCCACCAGCTACAGGAACTCCCTGCCCACATCCTGAGCAAAAATCAGCAGGATGATACGAAAACATGTAATTTTGGCCTTCAGTGATACTGGACTTTAGCTTGCAGATGGGTTGGAGAGCTCCTGGAGCTGGTGGGACGGAGGTGCCTTTACACTGCCGTAACACAGACCCGGTTGAAAATAAGCAAAGTATCCCCATTAAACTATCCAAAGAGAGGTTTTCTTGCTCAAACATATATATTTACCATCCATAGACATTGCATTTCGAGGGCGTGGTCCTTTCCTGCATAGTCAGAAAAAATAAAATATAGTAACTGGACACCACGACCATAAGGACATATGTGTATCTGTAAACTCTGAGAGGTTGATCTCATAGTAGTCCGACCATTTTCGTCACAGGTGCTCCTAAAGTCATTCGTGGCCAACCTGAAGTCCAGCTCCCCCACCATCAGACGGACAGCAGCCAGCTCAGCCGTCAGCGTGTGCCAACACTCCAGACGCACCAGCTACTTCTACACCTGGCTTCTCAATGTGCTGCTGGGTAAGACACACAAAAGACAACACTCACACACATTCTCTGGACACGACCCTCTTACTGTCCTAGTTTTTACTTAATATTTAAGGTTTTTCAGCTAAAATTTGTATCCTCGTTAAGTATCAAATTGCTTTTGGCTACAGACATTCAAACAGGACAAGTAAACACGCACCCTGAACTTCTATGCTGAGATAAGATAAAACTTAATTTATCCTGAGGGAAATTGCAGCAGTTGCGAAACAAAATGGGATGAGTGTAAATAAAAAGACTGCTTATAGAAAAAGTAACAAAAATAAATAAATAAAGCAATAATGTGCAAATCTGAAATAAACACAATGCATATCCTTTGCTAGGTTTGCTGGTTCCAGTGGATGAGGAGCACCCCAGCCACCTGATTCTGGGGGTGCTGTTAACCCTTCGCTACCTGATGCCTCTGCTGCAGCAGCAAGTCAACACGACCAGCCTCAAAGGAAGCTTCGGAGTCATGAGGAAGGAGGCTGATGTTCAGCCGACACCTGAGCAGCTGCTACAGGTAAAGAGAAGGGAGTGATTGTCTTTGTTTGTATATCAGTTACAGAGTTTTGGCTAAAATTTCATTTTTGTGTGTCTTAAGGTGTACGAGCTGACCTTACACTACACACAACACTGGGATCACAATGTGGTCACGGCGGCTCTGGAGCTGCTGCAGCAGATGTTCAGGACACCTCCGCCAGAGCTCCTGCACATTCTCATCACCGCTGGCAGCATCCAACACGGCACGGTGTTTCGCCAGGACACTGAGAGCCGTGCACGCTCGGGCAGCATCCTCGAGTTCATCGGTAAACACACCAGTCAGTCGGGACTGTCTTCATAAAGCTTTCATACAAATAAAGTGGACTCTACAGTATTTTACATAGTTAAAAGGCACTTGCAGTCTCCTTGCGGTAGCTGTTAATACATTAACCCTTACTGACAGGTAATTAGTCGTCCAAAGTGTGTTGTTGCTCTGCTTTAGTTCCTGCTTCGGTCTGTGTTGGCGGCCTTTTTCTTTGCTTGCTAACTCTTTCCCTGTCGTCTGTAAATAATTGTTCTGTTTCCTATGAGTCGCTCTGAGCTTTTGCTGCTTTTCTCTTCCTCACCTCCTGTTTCTACTTCCTGTTTCCTGCCATTTGCAGCGGGGGGAGGGTCTTCCTGCAGTCCACTCCTTCTCAGGAAACAGAGAGGTGACTAGTCTATTTATCTCCTCTGCTCACCTCTACCCTCTAACCGATGTTTCTGTCAATGTTTGGGCAAATTTACCTCTGACTGAGTCACTTCTGATGGTTGATTGACCTCCAAATTGTGGATACATTGTTAATGATGCACGGTATTAACTTTTTAATGTGTATATCCAAGGATATCTGAGGCAGAGTGTTGTTTGAACACGTTCAGTTAAAAGTAAATTTGCACCACACAGTCTCCCTTTCTGCAGTTAGTGTTAGCGCTGATGTCATGTGAACACTAAACCTGTTGTTTCCAGGTAAAATACTTTCTGGAGAGGAGGATGGGTTGGAGGATGATCCTGAGAGGACAGAGGTCACCACTGGTGCCTTCACAGGTGAGACACAACCACAAGGAAGCAGAATATAAAGTATTATGTAACTGTGGCAATCTTACAGACTGTGCTTACTTTAAAATTAGATGGAAATAGGGTTGCAATGGTGTGAAAATTTTCAAACCAGTTTGATATTAAGCCTAACCAGACTGGTTAACCAAATTTTACCAAGTGTCCCACATGATTCAGCAGTGGAGCATAATGACACCATGTCCCAACAGAAGACGAGTGTCTATCACGTAGCATCGCATAACACTGGAGCTCTCTGTCCACACTGGATCCATTAAATATGCACCTCTGTTGCTTCATGTGAACAAACCACGTAGCTATCAGCTGTGTGCTCATGATCAGACTGGAGAAATAAACACTTAAAAGATGTGTGAGTAGCCCACTTGCTATCTTCCTGCATTTGTAGCGTATGTTTTACATTGTGATATTTATTGGAAATTACTTAGAAGGTTGTCAAAGCAAGTAAAGTTAGCCTAGCTTTCCTAACGATTGTCATTTACCATAGCAGAAACTTTTAGCTTCCCGTCGATCTCCCTCAAGCCAGCTGACGCAATGTTTAGGTTTTTGTTGTGGAAAAAAGTAGGTTTTGTATAAATAACGCCTCATCTGAACTCATGAAGTAGCCAGTCCTTGTTCACTGTGGCGTGTTCAAATTCAGCATCAGATATAAGTAGAAACATTGTCAGCGGTGCACCGCTCTCCCCCTCGCTGAAATTTTATCTCTAATGTTGCCGACATTGGACACGTTGGCTCGGCAATAACACACACAACCTGTATTACATTTTTTGCTTTTTAGAAAGTTTACAAACATGATATTTTATTAACCACACTGTCATTGTGCTTATTATTGAGTTTGAATTGGATTTAGTGCTGTGGTAGGCTCCTTTTAAAGGCCAGAAGGTGTCACAATGACATAAATGCTGATTAAAACTTGTTTAAACTCAAAACTGTAAAATGTCCGACGTCTACGTGCTGAAGCCTCATGCAGCAGTAAAATATAGATTTTGTGTGTGTCTTTCCTGCAGCATCAGTCGTTGGTGCAGAAGGCTCCTCTGCAGCCCAGGTGGACATCATCACAGAGCAGCCGCGCTCCTCCCAGCATACCCTGCAGCCTGGCGACTCTGTGGACCTCAGTGCCTCCTCAGAGCAGGGCGGCGGCGGAGGTGGGACATCTGCCTCAGACACTCCTGAGTCACCCAACGACAATGAGGAGGAAATGCTGAGTCGGAGCTCCAGTGGCGGGGCTAATGCTACTCCAGAGACGGCTGACTACACCACGCCAGAGAACGCTACGCCAGAGGGAGGGCCTTTAGGAGAAGGCGCAACTCTGCTAAGCACTAATGACCGCTCACTTCCACCCAGTGACTCCTCACAGACGACCACGGAGGGACCAGACTCAGCGGTCACACCTTCGGACGTAGCAGAACTGGTCAGTGTGACTGTGTGGGCTTGCGAATGAGATTCAGTTTGGTTGGAGAACACAGAGGTAAAACTCTGTGTACACGTGTGTGAAGCACAGAGGACAGCGAGCTTCCCCAGACACTTAAAGACTTAATCACCATGTAATGATATAATTAACTATGAACCTCATTGTCCCTATTGGCATAGTTATGAATAATGCTACACTTCATAGAGTTGGGAATTGCAGAATGGACAAAATATTAATCCCCTACATTTTTTAAGCATGAAAATCAAGCTCAGTGGTTTTAAGAATTTTAGCCTGTTACCTACAAATTGCATATAATTGACATTACCGTAGATTTAAGAAGTCGTAGTATAATTCTTTCAATAATATCGTGCCTCATAGACAGCCTCTAACTTTAATACACTCTGTACGGTATTAAAAGCAGCTTTTTGTGACAGAAAGGCGCTATACAAAAATTCTGGCTGTCCATGTTGGGTATAATCTGAGATGGAAGTAAGAATTACACACACAAAACTCCCCAAGATAGGATGCAAGACTTGTTATGACCTTTTCCTACATGCCTTATGAGGGGTGTAGATCACAAGTTTCATCACAATATTGTTATTATTATCGAAAATATTAAATTGATGCCACTAACCCATGAAACATGGCTAGAGAACAAGAACAGTCATAGGCTTCATTTACACCGTTTTATTTACTTTTGCATCTAATTTTACCAATACTGGTCTTGTAGAGCCAGGAGGAGTATTTCCTCTATGACAGCCAAGATGGATCAAAGCCTGTCTTTCTGTGCTTGTTGAAGGGTGCAGCTGTATCAGCAGGAGAGCTGCTATTTTTCTGGCCAGAATTAACGTTAGCTTCCCTCCCATCTGCAGCAGAGCGGCTAGCATCCTGTCCACTGTCGTCAGATCGAGGTTGGGTGGTGCTTTAAGAAATGCAGATATTGTAATTTGATTTTCAGATGTTATTGCAGATTACGCAACAAATTTTCATCAGCTTCAGTAATGTTCACTACACCCATGTGTGTGCGGATGGGAAAAGCCCCACCCTAGTTTTGACACAGAGGGAAGTCTGTAAATGACAGCAAAAGGCAGTTGAGACTATGACACTGTGCACATAGTGCACATAAATAATGTTTTCAGAACAGCGCCTCACAGAGATCCCAAAAAAGGCAAATCATTGATTTTCGAAAGAATGATATTTTGCGTTACTTTTGGCATTAAAAAAAAAAAAGTTTGTTTTCAACCAGGTGGGGATTCCCATTGGCCTTGTGGCCTGCCAGTCCTGTACGATTAAAGGCGAAACACTTTTCCCAAGTTTTGGAAAGTGGTTGGCATCTATGTTTGATACATTTATCAAGGAAGTAATGGAGTGCAACGTGCCAACCACTTGTATGGCTATTTTTCACATCTTGTATGGTGTCTGTACAGTATTTTATAATAAAAGTGTGCCTTAGAATTCATACTATAAGACATGATGTGGTATCAAAGACTTGGTTCAGTCAGTTGGGTTTTGCTGCTCCCCTTTAGTGGCATTTTAGTGTGAGTCTGTCCACTCTAACAGTTTTACCTCTATGGTCTCGCCCCTTCCTCTCCTCTACCCTTCTCCCCGCTTCGTCGCAGTCGCGCACTCCATTGCCGCGGGTGATTGAACCGACCCCTCCCTCACCAACTTCCACCGAGGGTCCCGATGCCTCAGACAGCGACTCCTCTGTCTACACTGCTTCCTCTTCGTCTTCTTCTTTCTCTTTCTCCTCCTCTTCCTCCTTCTATGCCACCTCCTCCTCTAGCACTAGTGACAAGGTCAGCCGATTGGACACTTTGAACCGAGTGGGAGGGGTTTGCTTGTCTGGAAACTTTTGGCTTCCTCCGTTCTTTCCCTTTCTTTCGCTTGTTCGTCTCAACCCATGCACAGAATCTGCCCTGCTTATTACTACTTTTCCCCCTCTTGTTGTCATTGACAATATTTTATGCCCCTTCTCCTTCTCCTCCCCCTCCTCCTTCTCCTCCTCCTCCTCGTTTTCAGTGATTTCCTCCCCAAAATCAGATGCTTTTGAAATACTGTTGTGAAAGCAAGCAACCCCGACATCCCATGCTGATGGCTTGCAGTGAAGAGTTTAAAGCAGAAGCATGGAGACCATCTGTTCCCTTAATCGTTCTCCTTCAGATTTGGTTCTCCCTAACTTTTTGAGAGATTGTGACAGGCTTTTGTTCCAGCGGAGGCCAAAGCTGGAAAAATATTTGTTTCAAATTCTTAGATTTAGAGTACTTTAAACATTTTCCCAGTTAGTTCTCTGTAAAAAGTCATGTGTGTACCTCATGTAGTCATTGTCATAAAAATACTCGCCTTCTTGATCTAAAAGTGATTAGTTTAAAGGTTGAATAGTTTGGATCAAAAGCTTGCTCTTCCTCTGGATTGTGGTAGCCACAATTACAGAGTTCTCAAGCCTGTGCTTTTTCCTGTGTGTAGTTGATTTGCTGTAAATTAAGTGACCCGAGCATGATCCAGCAGAGATTTAAAAAGGGAATGTGTGTTTGACTTGCAGTTTTAGTCGTTGTTTGTTCTGCTGTGTCTCTGTCCTCAATCCAGCAAATCTAACTCAATAATGAATGAGTGGAAACTATTTCTGTATCCTTTGCATGCAGTTGCATTTCAGATTTGTTGCATTTAATGTGTGTAATGCAAGTTTAGTTCCTCACCGAAGATGTTTGCTCTATGTGTGTTTGCATAAGGTATTGGATGGCAGTGAGAGTCAGTACTCTGGGATGCAGATCGGGACGTTACAGGATGAAGAAGATGAAGGAGCTGCACCTTCCTCCCAAGAAGAACCCCCAGAGCCCTTCCTGCAGTCAGCACTGGGTATGCTTGTGTTCACAATTTTGCACAGACACACAAACACGTTTTTATATATTGATACGAAGCTTTGATCGTGTTTGTTGTTCCTGTGTGTGTTTGTGTGCAGCTCTGAGCAAGCCTCACCTGTTCGAAGGCCGAGGTCACAACCGGCAGGGTTCAGACAGCAGCGTAGACCGCTTCATACCAAAGGACGAACCTGCTGAACCCGAACCTGACAACAAGGTGAAGACACACCCATGCAAAAACATCCATGCCAGTTCTTCACACTGGAAAGTAAAGAGAGACAAATCATTATGTGTCTGTGTCTAACTTTAACTTCCTGCTTCTTAGCCATCAAGAATAAAGGGTCCAATAGGACATTACACAGACCAGGGGGCGGAGCCGCTGGTGCACTGTGTACGGCTTCTTGCTGCTTCCTTCCTACTGACAGGACAAAAAAATGGTGAGTGTTATCAAAATTGCTAAAAGTCTTCCACAGGTGTGTTTACAAGTATCAATCTGTTTGCCCACAAATAGAATTCTACAAGTCTTAATTGGTATCAGTGTCACAAGCCAAAGTTTTGGGTGGCTCAAGTTGGAGCAGCGTTGTCAATTTTATATAAATTAACACTTTATGTTCATTGATTAGTCTGATCTATGCAAGACATGGCCATGATGAAAACCTTAATAAATAAATATACTTAAGTGCTGCAGATGTTCATTAGCTTAACTGCTTGATTGGCTACTAATTGTATGGAGCAACCTCTACCTGATAGACTGTGTGCCCCATATTGACTGATTCTTTTGCAGTGGCCTCAATTTGATTCCAACTTGTGGCCCTTTGCTGTGTGTCACCACCCTCTCTACCTCCTCTCCTATCACTGTTCAGCTGCACTTTAATAAATGCAAAAAGCCCAAAGTAATCTTTAAAAAAAGGGTTTATATGTAACATTCAGAGCATTAATACAGCAGCAAACCACTATTTTCTATGCCAAGATACAGTGGAGCAGTGGCATCTTGAGCAGAGAACGAAGTCACCTTAACTCTGTGTGTGTGTGTGTGTGTGTGTGTGTGTGTGTGTGTGTGTGTGTGTGTGTGTGTGTGTGTGTGTGTGTGTGTGTGTGTGTGTTGTATTCTGAGCTTCTCTGTGGTTTAAGGTGATAAGCCTGTGCAGCAACTAGTGCACTGGCTAGCTCATTGCTGTTGCTTTGCATTGCGCTCCTAAAAGGTTTGCTGCTGATATCGACAGTGTGGTTTGGAAGAGTAGAGCCCACCATCCAGCTCCCCGTTTGGTTAACACCGTTAGTTCAGTCAACACTGTTGTCATTGTTAAGTGCTGTTTATAGTTAGTTTATAGTTTTTTATAGTTTTGCATAGAGCCCCTTTAATGAATTTTATTGACACTACAATGATACAAAACCTGTTATAAAACATTTGCTATCATAGAACAGTATTTTTAACAGTGAACAAGACCAAGAGACACAACCTTAACGTTGCATTAATTGTTTATCTAGCGTCCTTTTTAAAATTAAAAAATGACATCATTGTGTGTAAATCTTTGCTGTGCTTCGGTTTTCCAGGTCTGACCCCTGACAAGGAGGTGCGAGTGAGCGTGAAGGCTCTGGCGCTCAGCTGTGTTGGGGCAGCAGCAGCGCTGCATCCCGAAGCCTTCTTTAATTCCCTCTATCTGGAGCCGCTGGACGGCATTCCAGTTGAAGGTAAGGGCATAAAAAAATACACACAATCCGATTTAGATCATGCTTGATACCTAAACAGGTCCCTTTTAACAAAAGGCCTATACTGTGGATTTATGGACAAAACTAATATTCCAACAGTCATCACTCAGATAACAGTAAGAAAAGTACAGTTGAAACTATAAAATTGAAGTTACAAAGCATGTTTATTGACAACTGTATTTGTGTGTCTTCAGCACTGTCTTTGACCCTGCTCTCTCCCTCCGTCCCCCCTGCAGAGCAGCAGTATATCAGTGACATCCTGGGCTTCATTGACCATGGAGACCCCCAGATCCGAGGAGCCACTGCCATCCTCTGTGCAGCCATCATACAAGCCGCACTCACCAAAACACGTTACAACATACACACCTGGCTGGCCAGTGTGCAGAGTGCAACAGGTTGGTGTTTGTGCATGTGTGCGTGCGTTTGTTTATCTTGGTGCTGACATGTTGAAAGTCTGGATCGTACTCAGTGCTTCTCTCTCATCTGTCTCTCCTGTTGCTCTCCAGGTAACCCTCTGTCCCTGGTGGACTTGGTGCCTTTGCTCCAGAAAACTCTGAAAGATGAATCCTCCGTCACCTGTAAGATGGCCTGCTCCGCAGTGAGGGTAAGGTGTATCTGTGTGAGTGTGTCAGTAATCTGTGCTCTCCGTGTTTGTTTTGCGTCTGACCTTTTTTCTGTGTGTTTCAGCACTGCATCATGACCGTCTGTAGCAGCACCTTGAGTGAGCTCGGCCTGCAGTTGTTGATTAACCTCCTTGCCCTGAGGGACTCCTCCTATTGGCTTGTTCGCACTGAGCTCCTGGAGACCCTGGCTGAGATGGACTTCCGGTATGATCAGTTTTCATCTTTTTGTATGACTGGAGCTACTCACTGTTAGGGGTGGACCATAATCTCAACATCACGACATTCTACCAATAATCATGTCTGTAACAAACTGTGTCTAATTATTTTTGAATGAAAACACAGCATACATAACTTTTAATGAACTGTGGTTGCCTATAAAAGATTTTCACTCTTCTTTTTTAGGTTAGTTAATTTCTTGGAGAGGAAAACAGAGACTTTGCACAAAGGAGATCATCACTACACTGGGGTAAGTTCTCCGTTCTGCTATTCTTGTAGTTTTGCAAGTGTTTGTTGATGTTTTAGACACAAACACATGTAGGCTGCATACTAAAAGATTTCAACATGAGGTTAGTTCTGCAACTAACAGCTATTTTGATAATCGATTGATCTGTCAATTCTCACTGAAATACCTTCTGTCTGTTTTCTCTCTGACTTGTGACGGGTCAGTGAAGCTGTGCCCTGATAGAGCTGTTTGTTAGCTTTATCAAACATTAGCTTTGAAATGGTTTCACCATGAGCCCAACTAAGAGATGCACGGCTACACTGAATCAAACACTCACTGCAGAGACAAAGGGGACATTGTCATTTCATATAATTCATCACAAGCTACACAAGGTGCAGCACTGGCCGGTTCACTGCCTCCACCTTAGGAAAAGTTGCCACAGTGTGTGCTATGAATCATAACATAGACCCAACAAATCGATAATGAAATTTGTTGCAAACTATTTTTGTAATCTATTTGAATCGATTTAGTTGTTGCAGCCCTACTTGAGTTGCTGAGACTGTGGTCCTGAATTTGTCCAAATTCCTGTCTTTCTAGCGGCTGTGTCTGCAGGACAGAGTCCTTAATGATGTGGTCATCCGTTTGTTGGGAGATGATGACCCCAGAGTACGTCACATAGCAGCCTCTGCTGTCAGCAGGTATACTATCTCTTCTTATATACTGTATTGTCTGCGTCACACAGTATGTATGTACTGTACTGTATTGTGGACCAGTACCCTTAGATTTTTTTTTCCCCAAAGTGTCTTTTTCAAATGTCTCTTCTAATCCTCCACACGTCTCTGTGCCTCTTTCTCTCTCTCTACTAGGCTGGTTTCCAGGTTGTTCTACGACTGTGACCAAGGTCAAGTGGACCCAGTAGTGGCTATTGCCCGGGACCAGAGTTCAGTGTACCTTCAGCTTCTGATGCATGAAACACAACCCCCCTCCCAGTTCACAGTCAGTACAATCACAAGGTATGTGCACACACAGACACACTGTGTCATTTCTCATTGGTTCTCAGTGCCGTCCTATTTCTAAGAAATTATTCTCAAAATCACTGGTCATGTTTTCCTTTTAATGGTACCTACTGTATTGTTGTATTGTTCAGACTATCAGAGCTTTGAAATTAAGTCAAAGTTGTCACAGAAAGTCACAGAACACAATCTCTGAGGAACTCTGCTCTGCCCTTTTCTCTATCTGTCAGGACGTACAGAGGCTACAACTTGTCCAACAATGTGTCTGATGTCACAATCGAGAACAATTTGTCCAGAGTCGTCACCGCTGTCTCCCATGCTTTTACCTCCTCTACCTCCAGAGCCCTGACTGTGAGCTTTCAGACTCGCAAAACCTTACTTTGCCTACTGTATAAAAAGTATCTTGTGTCTTTTTATTTTCATGATGTTTAAATACCATTCCTTTGTCTTGTTTCTCTGCAGTTTGGCTGCTGTGAGGCCCTGTGCCTCCTGGCTGTAAATTTTCCCGTGTGCACTTGGAGTACAGGCTGGCACTGCGGCTACGTTAGCTCCAGTAGCAGCTTTTCTTCCCGTTCTAGTCTCAACCGCAGCAGGGGCAGGACCCTCAGGTTCGTTCACTCTCTCTCTTGTGAATTCATCCTTTACCTGCACGTATAATGCCATCCCAACATCTAGTTTCATGCCAGCTAACACATTCCTCTTTCTCTACACAAACCTGATTATCTTCTGTCGTTGTTTGTTCTGCAGTGTTTCACAGCCCAGCAGTGCTCCAGCCTCTTCAACCACCTCCTCATCTGCACCAGACACTGAGCGGAGGACTCTGACAGTGGGAATGGCCAACATGGTCCTCTCTTTACTCTCCTCCGCCTGGTTTCCACTGGATCTCTCTTCACACCAGGATGCGCTTTTGCTTTCTGGCAATTTACTTGCTGGTGAGTGATGTGCATACTCATCTTTATTTGACTACGCTGTTCATGTAGCATGGAATTATTCTGCATTTGCAATATTACCACCATTCATTCAAACAAAACTTTTAGACAAAGAAATAATATGTTATTGAATAAATAGTCTTTTAATCATGTTTCCAGCTGTGGCTCCTAAATGCATGCGAAACCCCTGGGCTGGAGAGGAAGAAGGCAGCAGTGGCAGCACAAACACTGGTGGAGGCCCGAATAAGATGGAGGAACCGTGGGCAGGGCTGTCAGAGCGCTCCCTTGTGGCCATGGTGGAGCAGCTTTTCTCTCACCTACTGAAGATCCTCAACATCTGTGCCCATGTGCTGGATGACACGCCACCTGGACCCGCAGTTAAGGTGACTGTTTGAAGAGTCTTTGTGTTGTTTGGTGATTATTTGTAGCGCCAGAAATATCAGACTAATTTTGTGCCCGATTAGTATGGGTCAGGCATAAGTGACAGTTTACTGGCATTTATCTGTTTATGGCTACAAGATGCATCCACAGGAAGGCCAATGTGTTCAGTTCTCTTTTGTACTTTGTTCCACACTCTCTGTAGGCCTCCCTCCCCTCCCTGAGCAACACCCCCTCACTCAGTCCCATCCGGAGAAAAGGCAAGGAAAAGGATGGTGCTGAGCCCAGTGTTGCACCAATGAGCCCAAAGAAAAGCAATGAGGTCAACACAGGTAAATGCACATCTGACAATGCACTTGCACAAATACAGTTAAACTCTCTGAGGCGACTGGGAATATGAGAAAACCTTTGATGCTGTGTTCATTTTTATGTATTTGTTTGTTTGTTTGTGAGCAGGCAGGCCAGCAGACAGCACTGGGTCGACAGCCATAAACAAATCTACCACCCTGGGCAACTTCTACCACCTGCCGCCCTACCTCAAGCTCTATGATGTTCTCAAAGCTACACATGCCAACTATAAGGTCAGGACATGCATTTTAACCTACTTCCTATCATAACTGAAGCAAATTTTAGTATTCTAAGTTGTTCTTAACAGTGGTGTTAATGTTGAGTGTTATCTCCTAGGTGACGCTGGACCTCCACAGTAGCCAGGAGAAGTTTGGAAGTTTCCTGCGAGCCACTCTAGATGTTTTGTCTCAGCTCCTGGAGCTGGCCACACTACATGACATCAGCAAGGTAAAGATATGACGTCAGCTCTATTGAAAATGAGACGGTCAGTACGTTTACATGCACACTTTAGTCTGGCTACGGTCATACCTTGATTAGGCCATTTAATTGGACTGCTGTCTTTGTCCCAGTATACATGCACGGGGAAGAATCAGTCCATTGACTAAATTATGTTTGACTCCACTGCGGCAGGTGGAGATATGCCCCCTTTCAGCTAGTTGCAATAATGCAGTCATTGATATAAACCGTATCACAGTCACAACTGTTTATTTACATTAACTTCGGGGTAGAAAACTGCTGCGTCAGATACATGTAATCAAACAGCCCTGAGCAAACTCTGCCTTTTTCGATTGCTTTAAAGCCACCTAAAAAAAGTCTGTATCAGTTTGAGTGTAGCCTGCACTATATTTAGAATATTTTCACTGTTTTACCTTGCTGTACAACAGCCCTCACCAACGGGGATTTAAAGCTGTTATATCAAAAACACCACACTCCATTGAGAAAGATTTTACTATACAGAATGGTGGATCAGGTTGTAACGCTGCCTTCATCAACTGTAGAGGAAGGTAAAGAGGAGCAAATACTCAAATATAGTGTATACACTTTAAGTTATTATTATTATTTTTTTTTTAGGTGGCTAAAATATGTTTTGCAGCAGCCCCGTCCACAGCAGTACTTTGCTTAGCTTCCGTGTTGGTGGGACTGTACTTTCTTTTTCAGATGAGGGGGTGGCTGGAGTGTAACTAGTTTATTAAGTTATTAAGTCCCGATCTGTAAACACCAAGGGAGGCTGTAACGGCGACGAGGAGCATGCACAGAAAACCTAGCCCAGTTACAGTCCGACTGAGGTGTTTACATGACAGAAGAGCTTGACTTCCAATCAAATTATCTGGGTGTGTTAGTCTGATTTCAAGAAATTCAATTTAGTCCGATTTCAGTCAGACTAACATGTTTATGTGCGTTTTAAAAGTACCATTTTAGTCAGACTAATTTAACTTTTTCTAACATCATGCAAACGTACTGATTGTTAAAGTGTCTACTAGTGGGAACAGGAAGGAGGAGGTTAGGGATGGGTGGATTAGATGGAAGTAAATTCAGTCAATTTGTTTCATTCATTCATTTCAGCCAACTGAATAAAATGATGTACTATATTCTCTGTCAGTGTGTTGAGGAAATCTTGGGCTACCTCAAGTCCTGCTTCTCCAGAGAACCAACTATGGCGACTGTTTGTGTACAGCAGGTCAGTAATTTATGTTGTGTATGTCTTCGATTTGTATAAATAATTTCCTGTGTTGTCACATTTACTGTGTGTGGCGGTCTTTATGGTTCCAACACTGAGCAGTGTGCTGCAACCGGTGCGACTCCACACAGAGTGAGGCTGGTTCCTGCCGACAGGGCCTGTAAAGGCATGGGTTTCCCTGTGCGATGGTTCCATACATGTTTACGCACACATATATAGTACACTAGTATACACTAATACACTAGTTGGATGTCATCTTGGACTCCACTTTTGTGAGCAGTAACTGAAGCTCTTTTTCTCTCTGTAGCTGCTGAAGACTCTGTTTGGCACCAACCTGGCTTCTCAGTACGAGGGTATCCTGAGTGGACCAAGCCGTTCCCAGGGCAAGGCTCAGCGTCTAGGCTCATCCAGCCTGCGACCAGGCCTCTACCATTACTGCTTCATGGCACCGTACACTCACTTTACTCAGGCTCTTGCCGATGCCAGTCTCCGTAACATGGTGCAGGCTGAACAAGAGCAGGACACCTCTGGGTGAGTTATAGCAACACACAGATGAGGCACAGGAGCATAAAATGATAAAGAAATGTTACAGAACCTACCTTCTTTTTTTCGTTTACAGATGGTTTGATGTAATGCAAAAAGCTTCAAACCAGCTGAGGTCCAACATTGCAAATGCAACACGCCACAGAGGAGATAAGGTAAATGTATACTGTTTTGCTACTTTTTTCAAGTGAGATTGAGTAGCTGAAATATGTGGAAGATCAAGATTAATGTTTGTCACAAAGAAAGATTTTTGTAGCTCATTTTCTTGAGTGCGGTGCTGTCGTTTTGAAAGCTGTTTACCTTCTTTTGTTTTTCTAGAATGCTATTCATAACCACATTCGTCTGTTTGAACCGCTGGTGATCAAAGCTTTGAAACAGTACACGACCAGCACCTCCGTGGCCCTGCAGAGACAAGTGCTGGACCTGCTCGCCCAGCTTGTGCAGCTCAGAGTCAACTACTGCCTGCTGGATTCAGATCAGGTTAAACAATAACAAAAAACAGACACATAGCATGAGTTTGTTTTCAACTTATGGAATTAAGCTCACTCAGGAAGATATGTTGTGTGTTTTAGGTGTTCATAGGCTTTGTCTTGAAGCAGTTTGAGTACATCGAAGTGGGACAGTTCAGGTGAGTTGTTTTTTTTTGTTTGTTTGTTTTTTTCATTAGTGAGTTGTGAATTAAACTGGATTAGCTCAAATATTTCAGTGCCATCCCGTGAACTAAAGTGACACCTGTTCTCGCACAGAGATTCGGAGGCCATCATTCCCAACATCTTTTTCTTCCTGGTGCTGCTGTCTTATGAGCGTTACCACTCCAAGCAGATTATCAGCATCCCCAAGATCATCCAGCTGTGTGATGGCATCATGGCGAGCGGCAGGAAAGCTGTCACACACGGTGAGAGGAAACACAAGCGATACAGTCATTTCTTCTACTCAAAAACATGCTTATTCCCTAATGTTTGTCTTTAGGAGACACACTAATAGTCAACATCAACAGCATCACAAAAACAGATATAGATGAAGAGTATGACTAATTCAGTTTCACTTTTCTCCTTCCTCCACAGCCATCCCAGCCTTGCAGCCAATAGTCCATGACCTGTTTGTGTTGAGAGGCTCAAACAAAGCAGATGCAGGCAAAGAGCTGGACACACAGAAAGAGGTGGTGGTCTCCATGCTGCTCAGACTTGTGCAGTACCATCAGGTGCGATGATAGATGGATTCACACAGACGCAGCATGCAAACGTCAAAACATTTCAGCCCCTCTTTTCTCTGCCTAATATTTCTTCTTACATGTGTGTTGTAGGTTTTGGAGATGTTCATCCTTGTCCTGCAGCAGTGTCACAAAGAGAACGAGGACAAGTGGAAGAGATTGTCCAGGCAGATTGCTGACGTCATACTCCCCATGATTGCTAAACAGCAGGTAGGAAAAATGCATGTGTATGTGTATGTATGTATGTGTTTGGGATATGTCGCCTCATTCATCTGGAAATTTAAATCAAGATATTTGACAGTAAAGCCCTATCCTGGGTCCCTTGTGCCCCTTCCCCTCATTTTTGAGTGCCCATTTTGTCCTTTCTTACACAGCCCACTCCACACAGTAATGACTACAAATTCACACAATACATTGTGTTTTTTTGTTGCTGATTGTGCAGCTCTAAATGTTAACAAGCAAAACGAGGGGCTCAGTGGTAGGGGCGAGGTTGGGATTGAGTCCAAGAAAAAATGTTGGTGCAAACTGACAGATATTAGCTATTGAGAGTGCTACGTAAGCAGTGACGAACCATTGTATATGTCAAATACACATTTGTATGTTGTGTCCATACAGATGCACCTGGACTCTCCAGAGGCGTTGGGAGTGTTGAACACTCTGTTTGAGACTGTGGCGCCCTCCTCTCTCAGACCTGTAGACATGCTGCTCAAGAGTATGTTCACCACCCCCGCCACCATGGTGAGACATTTTAATAGATAGCTGAACACACACACAAAGACTTTTAACTATCTGATGTACTTTAACACAGCTTTTCTACTTATTAAATGATTGCAAAATAGACATTTTTGACTGAAACCTCCGCTCCTTTAGGCATCAGTAGCTACAGTCCAGCTGTGGGTGTCCGGTATCCTGGCGGTGCTCAGGGTACTCGTCTCCCAGTCCACAGAGGACATTGTTCTGTCACGGGTCCACGAACTCTCCCTCACCCCGCACCTCCTCTCCTGCCACACAATCCGTCGCCTGCATCAGCAGAGCCCGTCCCCGAGTGACCCACCTGCTGCCGAAACTCTTAGTAACCAGGAGCCTAATGGTGAGGCACAGAAAGCCCTTCCCGAGGAAACGTTTGCCAGGTTAGTCAGTGTGTTTACTTTTTTCAGTTTTAGGATTGATAGACGTTTCTACTCGGCCCCTGCCTTTTTGCAGCCATTACTATGCCTCAAGGTGTCCTTTTTTTCAATCCGTCCTCACATTCACTTGATATGCATGCCTGTTCCCTCCTTCCAGGTTCCTGCTGCAGCTGGTAGGAGTGTTGCTGGATGACATTTCCACCAGACAGGTTAAAGTGGACATTACAGAGCAGCAACACACCTTCTACTGCCAGCAGCTGGGCACACTGCTCATGTGTCTCATACATGTCTTCAAAAGTGGTGAGCATATTAAATTTCAATCATCATTTACGTTATAGGTGTGTCTAACACAGGAGATATTAACCTTTACAGTGAAATGTTTTCGATTGCATCAAATTATTTGCATGATATGCACTCTGAAAGGATACCGACAGTTGTTTCTCTCTTTTGCTTTCTTCTTCCTTACAGGAATGTTTCGCAGGATCACAGCTGCAGCTAGCCGTCTACTGAAGGGTGAGGGAGGAGGCGGACAGACTGGCACTGAGGCCGGCCTGTTTTACCCCTTGGAGGGACTGAACAGCATGGTGCAGTGCATGATCACCACCCACCCCTCTCTAGTGCTGCTGTGGTGCCAGGTCCTCCTCATCATCGACTACACCAACTACTCTTGGTGGACCGAGGTGCACCAGACACCCAGGTAAGAACAGTTATTGTGAGTGACTTGTTGACTTCAAAATTCATTTTTGTATACCTTAATCGTACATGTTTATCAGATCACATAAGTTATCCTCAATTGTAAGACGACAAAGAGACAAAAATATAATTTTCTAGTGCAAAAAACATTGTTGAAAATCAATCCCTGTGTGATCTTGAGCACAGCACTATATCTTCTGACAATCTACCCTGTCTCCTCCCTTCTCTCTTTTTTCATTCCCATTTCATTCAGGAGACACAGCCTCTCATGCACCAAGCTGTTGAGCCCTCACTCTTCTGGGGAAGGAGAAGAGGACAAGCCTGAGACTCGGTTAGCCATGGTCAACCGAGAGATCGTACGCAGGGGAGCCCTCATTCTCTTCTGTGACTATGTGGTGAGAGAAATGTTTTAACACTTTTGTTACAAATGGACTCAGATCATAAATATATGATTTGATTACACAAACCTTAGTTCAGATAACATGTTTAAATTTGATTTTTCTCTTTGGAAAAATAGTGTCAGAACCTCCATGACTCTGAGCATCTGACCTGGCTGATTGTCAACCATGTGCGTGACCTCATCAGCCTTTCCCATGAGCCTCCAGTGCAGGATTTCATCAGCGCTGTGCATCGCAACTCAGCTGCCAGCGGTCTCTTCATCCAGGCTATCCAGTCCCGCTGTGACAACCTTAGTACTGTGAGACTACACCCTTTTTCCATCATCTCTCTTTATTAAAGTAATTTTATTAATAAAGCACACTTAAACAATCTTGATAAAATTTTCTTTTTCTTCTTTACTCCAACACCTGCTAAGTCTTAACTACTCTGTCCTCACTCTGTTGAGGTTGCTCAGTACCCATCACAACTGAAAATGTTTTTTTCCTGGTCTATTTTTCTTTGTGCATTTCCTTTCTTATTTAGGCCTCCTGGTGTGATTTTTTTCTGTTTATCATCACTACTGTAGTTTTTAACTTTTCTGTCTTTACGTCCCTCTTCTCCCACTGACCTTCCTCATTACCTTACGTTTTCTTCTTCTTTTGCAGCCTACCATGCTGAAGAAGACTCTTCAGTGTTTGGAAGGCATCCACCTGAGTCAGTCTGGCTCCCTGTTGATGCTGTATGTGGACAAGCTGCTCAGTACACCCTTCAGGGTTCTCGCTCGCATGGTGGACACACTGGCGTGTCGCAGGGTAGAGATGCTGCTGGCTGAGACACTACAGGTACAGCTTGTGTGTGGGTATGCACAAGGGTGTTTTCTTATCACGTGGAAGTTTGCTTGTAAAAGTTATCCGTGTGATAAATTCTATTTTAGTGTCCTGAGGCGATAAGAGTGCCCCACATGTATAAGACTCATGGATTTATGGATAGAAATAGATAAACATATTTCTGACTCACAGGGAAAAGTGTTGATCTTAAAATGTTGGACTTGATTTCTCAGAAGTTGAGCTTGTGTTGTTCTGTCCCGTCGTCCTACAGAACAGTATAGCTCAGCTGCCTGTGGAGGAACTGGACAGGATCCAGGAATACCTCCAGACCAGTGGCCTGGCTCAGAGGTAACACACATCTGTACTGCAGCCAATTTTTGGAATAGTTTGTAGTTTTAGCAATCTGCTGCACATTTTATTCATGATTGTATTTTAAAAGCAAAACAAACGAATAAAATCATAGAACTCAAACACACCAGTTTACAAAGCAAAACATCAAGATGTCAAACTAAACCTAAACAAGCCAAAATACAAGTGAAAACCATGTTCAACTTACGTTTAATTATGTTTAGAGGTGTCAAACTAACATTTTATCATTGTGAGCAGCCACATTTTTTTCTCTCACCTGTGACATCAAGTCTCAGTCCTGTACGCACTTGCATGGCCAACCAGGCGCAAGTTTTTGGCCGTTTTTTTTTTTTTACTTGAGTTCCCTAAATAATGCATTCATTAACCACTGTTAAATACAATACCACTAGTGATTGAGTGTAAGTACATGGATTTGATCTGCAGGGACTGAAGATGTTTATCTGCAAATTTGAAGAAAATAATTGAGTAATATCCTCTCGTCATGCTCTCATCACAGGCATCAGAGGTTCTACTCCCTGCTGGACAGGTTCAGAGCCACTGTTGCGGACACCAGCAGCCCCACACCTCCTGTGACATCACACCCCTTGGACGGGGATCCACCACCGGCCCCTGAGCTCGTCATTGCAGATAAGGTGAGAGATTAGAGAATCAGTGTGTGCCTCTTTATTTCTTGTTTTTACTGTGTGTCTTGATCCTGCAAAGTAAATACATTCAGAACAGGAGGTATAAATATTTTTCTGTATTATTTTAATTTTGTTTTTAGGAGTGGTATGTGGCTCTGGTGAAGTCTCAGTGTTGTCTTCGTGGAGATGTTTCCCTGTTGGAGACAACAGAACTCCTCACCAAACTACCTCCCGCTGACCTCTTCAACACCATGAGCTGCAAGGTGACAAAGACTGCAGCCCACAGATAGAACTTATTCTTAACCATAATTAAAAAAAGGTTTTTTACATCAGAAACTGGCCTTTTTTCCCCCCAGGAGTTCAACCTAAGCCTACTGTGTCCATGCCTAAGTATGGGGATGCAGCGGTTAGCACGGGGTCAGGGGTCACTCTTGTTGGAGACGGCCTTACAGGTGACCCTAGAGCAGCTCGCAGGGGTCACAGGTTCACTTCCTGTCCCGCACCAGCCCTTCCTGCCGCCCGCCCAGCCAGAGCCCTACTGGAAGCAGCTAGCGGATGTGTATGGTGAGAGTGGCAGAGGGAGATTGGTGGATAAAAATGAAGAAGTCAGAGTTCTTTAATTTATTATCCTGTAAGATTGAGTCATTTTTAAGTTTTGTAAGTTTTGACCTCTTGTGCAACTTGAAGTCGACTTGTTCTGTAAAGCATTAAGGTTGCATTGTATGTAACAAGCAGCAAAAACAGTTTGAAATCTAAATCTGAAGAGTAAAATGCAGGAGAAATGCTCTCCACTGCAACCACTTTTTTTTTAAGTATTCCCTGTATTTGTTTCTGCTGTTTTTCAGATGAGCCAGGTTTCTACCCCAGGGTTTTGTCGCTCTGCAGAGCTCTGTCCCAGTACCTGCTGAATGTGAGCCAGCTGCCCTCCTCACTACACATCCCCTCTGACAAAGAACACCTCATCACCACCTTCACTTGCACTGCAGCTGAGGTAAAACATTAAAACAATACTTCACTTGCAAAACATCTATTTGTTTATCAATAGCTGCGTTTACATGCACATTCTTTCTCAATCTGAAAAAAATCATTTTGATTGAAGATTTTAGGTCAGTTGTTCACATGGGATGTCCTCAAATATAATCTGGTGTTTATACATGCACCGATGCATGTAAATGGAGCAGCTGTGTGACATGCGCAAAAATGATGAATATACTGTACTAACAGGGCTGCCAACTCTCACAATGACCATAAGACACACACTATTTACACTTTACACGCACTCTCATGTCCAGAAGTGCATTTTCTGGCAGTGAAATAATGTAACTTGACAGCAAATTTATTTTCTGGAGCTGATGATGTAACATAGCTCTAACATTTGATTATGGATGATAAGATAATCCTTTATTAGTCCCACATTGGGGAAATTCACAATAAAGATTTTTTGGGGGCTTTTTTGGCGTTTATTTGAAATGGACAGAAAGTATATGTGAAAGGGGCAGAGAGAGAGGGGACGACATGCAGAAAAGGGCCGCTGCAGCGAGGACTCAGCCTCTGTGCATAATGTGTTGTTTTACACTTTAATCAAGGATGTTTCATTAGTTTTCCTCCACATTACATCTCTCCCTTCATGTATGTCCTCCAGCTGAAATTATGTTTTAATAAAGTTTCAATTATTGTTTAAAAAACCCAGAGCGAGTAGGGCAAAAAATATATATTATAGGTCCTTGAAAAGTCATGGGAAAGTTTTGAAATTTTGTCCATAAATATGCGTTGGAATTCGGACCCTATAAGTCTCTCTGTCTCCAGGTGGTGGTGTGGCGTCTCCTCCAGGACCAGTTGCCCCTGAGTGTGGACCTGCAGTGGGCTCTGTCCTGTGTGTGTCTGGCCCTGCAGCAGCCCTGCGTCTGGAACAAGCTCTCCATCCAGGAGTACACCACACACACCTGCTCCCTCATTTACTGCCTACGCCTCATCATTGTTGCAGGTGAGGAAGCCGCCAGCATGTTTGTGCATCCTGTGATTTTAGTGTGGTCATGTGTCACGACTGCCATAAGATTTAACATTTCTGTGTGCCTTTTCAATGCCGGTCAAACTTTTTGTCTCTGCCTCCCAGTGGCTGTAAGTCCTGGTGACCAGCTTTTGCATCCAGAGAAGAAAAAGACGAAGGCAGAGAGAGACGCTGAAGGAGACGAAGTGGACTCGCCACATGCTGACCGTAAGCACTTCTGTGTTGTTTTGTGATTTGGTATTTATGGGCTTTGCTTTGTTGCTATGTTGGATGTCTACGAAACATTACATGACTTTAGCCATGATTTTAGAGCTCCCTGACAAAAGCCCCAGATTAGAGGCAAACAGGGGTTGGCTTGGCACTCATAAACCAGTTAGGGCTCAAGGGTTATGTGTAAACTGTTTGAAGAACGGCGCCAGGAGGCTTACAGATGCATCACAGAGGCTTCCCAGATATCTAGAATGCTAAATATCTGGACCTGTCTAGTACTTTATTGGTTAGATACAGCAAATGAGAGCACAAGACACGGCTTGAGACAAAGGCCACGTTTAGATGAGAATGGCCCTACTAATAATGGCAAAGTCTTTTCTTTGCATTTTAAAAAAAAGTCCATGTTCATATAACATGCAAGATCCGCTGCCTTGTGAACAGCCCCAGAGATCAGTGGAGTTGCGGCACTTTCTGTGTACGTTTGAGAGGTTAGATGGAGAACGAGATGGAGAGATAGAGAGAGGGGAGGAGAAGGTGGAAGACTGTTGCACACAATGTTTCTGTTAGTTTTCACCTTAAAATGTACTTGTAAGGCTTTGTCACTTTCATACTTTTAATATTTTCCTATTAAGGCCCCCCCCCAACACAGTTTGTAGTTTGACCTGCACATCATGTCATACATGAATTTGTCATTATATTTGCCATTGTTTATCCCTTAAAGCTTTCACCTGTGTGTTGTAGACATGTGCGAGTGGCAAGCGTGTGAGATCATGGCGGAGCTGGTGGAAGGCCTGCAGAGCATCCTTGCCCTGGGTCACCATAGAAACAGTGCATTCCCAGCTTTCCTCACACCGACTCTACGCAATATTGTCATCAGTCTGTCCCGACTGCCTCTGGTCAACAGCTACACCAGAGTACCTCCACTGGTCAGTGTGTAAAAGATATTTTGCCTTGAGTTTGTAGACATGAATGTATTGTTGTATTAAAAATATCTGTGTGTAGGTTTGGAAATTGGGCTGGTCCCCTCAGCCAGGAGGAGAGTACGGAACAACGCTGCCCGAGATCCCTGTGGATTTCCTGCAGGAGAAGGATGTCTTCAGAGAGTTCCTGTATCGCATCAACACACTAGGTAAAAAAAACATATAAATACAATCATGAAACAGGATTTCCCTTTGTCTCATTCACGTTTATCTCAGTGACATTGCCTCCTTTTGATTACTGAATCATTCCAGATGTGCAGTTTTGATAGAGTAAACTCTTAGGGTTTTTCCATACTTGTGTGCTGACTTGGCTTGACTTAGTTTGAGTCAGCGCGTCAGCCTAGCATGGAAGGGATTTGCATTGTGCTGATCCATGGTTTAAGTCCCCAGTTATTTTGTGCTGAAGGTAAAAAAAAAAAAGTCTGTGGCTGCTTCTGCTTTTACTTTCCCTCCCTACAGTATTGTTCTTGTTGTTATTGAAAAGTAGCTACCAACATCTTCATCGTAAAAGTTATTGTGAAGCAGCAAACAGGTTTGTCAGGGGTTGGCCGATGTTGGTGAGATGTCACTGCTATCCACTTGGAGACAATGGGACACGCTTTTGTAAGAGGGTCCGTCTCTGGCACAACTCATTGTGTTTAAATTGGAAATGGAAATGCATCAATGTAACATGCATGATTTGACTCGGTGCGGCCAAAAGTGCCAGTGGAAAAACCTGATCTGATTTTTATGTCATATTGTGGTCAGTGTGACAGATGCAAATTGTATTTTCTGTCATGTGACCGTTTTGATGCTGTATTTTTAGGCTGGAGCAGCAGGACTCAGTTTGAGGAGACCTGGGCCACACTGCTGGGGGTGCTGGTCACCCAACCCATCACTATGGACCAGGAGGAGGAGACACAGCAGGAGGTACAGACATGAAAGGATATTGCTCACATGCTGAAATGTTCCTCTTGATAGCGAGGTTGATACAACTACAAAGCTCATCGCACATACTGGACCGTAAAAAGAACACACAGTTGCTTACTTTAATGAGTAATATGCATTTACAATGCACTACATGCTCTGTGTTTCAGGACACATTGGAATAAATTGTGGGAAACTGTACTGTGGCTCGCAGTTCTCTCTCTGTCTTTCCCATCTGTGTCAATGTTTATCCTTTTGTCTCTAGGAGGACTTGGAGCGTACCCAGTTGAATGTGTTAGCAGTGCAGGCCATCACCAGCCTGGTGCTGAGTGCCATGACCCTGCCCACTGCTGGCAACCCTGCAGTCAGCTGTCTGGAACAGCAGCCCCGCAACAAGAGCCTCAAAGCCCTGGAAACACGGTAGCTGTGAAGCTGTTTTCTATGAACACTGTAGTAGTGCCCAGAATAAGCAGGCAAAAATATTTAAATTGTGTTTGTGTGTGTGTGTTCACCCAGGTTTGGAAGGAAACTTGCAGTGATCAGAGGCGAGGTGGAGAGAGAGATTCAGGCTCTTGTGTCGAAGAGAGACAATGTGCACACATACCACCCATACCACGCCTGGGATCCAGTACCCTCGCTGTCGGCAGCCTCAGCTGGTAACACTTTCACAAAGCCTCTCACCCAACCCAAAGCTGCTGCACTTCCACCTGCGACACTAATTTCTGGTTTAATTTTGATTCAGCAGGCACGCTGATCAGCCACGAGAAACTGCTGCTTCAGATCAACACAGAGAGAGAGATGGGCAACATGGACTACAAACTGGGACAGGTAAGAAATGCATAAAGGTGGAGAAAAAGAAACTTGAGGAACTGTGAATTTTGGTTTAATCCATGACAAAGCACAGAGCTGACTGTTAAAAGGCAAGAGGCCGTGTGATGCAAACTGCAGTAAAGATCCGAATGAAGCACATGCTGAATGTGCTGCACTGCGTGTCCAATGACTGCTCCAAAAAACTGGATAGTACTGGCATATCCCACATGTCTTAATTGGAAAAAGGCCCTAATTCAGAATATCTAAACAGAATATGCTGTTCACGCAATGTGTATCAAATTCAGAATATAGTCATATCCTGAGAAATATTAGAATATTATTATGTGTATAATTCTGCACAAACATGGATGTAAGCTGCGTTGGTTGAAGGCATACAGCCACAAGGTGATAATTCTAGCTTTCCTCTCTCTCTAGGTCTCCATCCACTCAGTGTGGCTCGGTAACAACATCACCCCACTGAGAGAGGAAGAATGGGGTGAGGATGAAGAAGATGAAGCAGACACTCCAGCTCCCACCTCCCCTCCCATATCTCCTATCAACTCAAGGTCAGTCAAATAAGACATACAGTCACACATTTCTTCAACACATGATGCACTGAAACAAAAATGGGACTGATCACCGTCTGTGTTTTCAGGAAGCATCGTGCAGGTGTGGACATTCATTCATGTTCCCAGTTTCTCCTGGAGCTCTACAGTCAGTGGCTGATCCCTGGTTCCCCGAGTAACAGGAGGACCCCAACCATACTCGTCAGTGAAGTGGTCCGATCGGTGAGCTATGATGCAAACTCCCGGTTATTTTCATTGTTCAGCCAGGCGTCTTTTCATTTATGTCAGTAAAGGATTGCCTCAAACTGTTCAGAGTTTCCAGGTTATACTTGAGAGAACAGTAGACAAAAAATCTAGTTTTCCTCACCCTGGAAATAACATCATAAAAAATAATAATTCCTGGCTGCCTGTGTAATCTGTTGGATCCCCTCAAGCATTTCTTCACGACGTCTGATCTCACCCTCTCCACAATCCCCCCCCCCTCATCATTTTCTGTAGCTGCTGGCGGTGTCGGACCTGTTCACAGAGAGGAACCAGTTTGACATGATGTTCTCCACCCTGATGGAACTGCAGAAACTTCACCCGCCTGAGGACGAGATCCTCAATCAGTACCTGGTGCCTGCCATCTGCAAGGCTGCTGCTGTGCTGGGCATGGTGAGTATGGCTGTGTGTGGTTGAGGCGAACCTTTTGACGCTGGGAAAATGTGTGTATGTCATTGGTTATACAGTAGTGATGTAGAATTAAACTCTCATTTGATATTCCAGGACAAAGCAATAGCGGAGCCAGTATGTCGCCTGTTGGAGACAACCCTGCGCAGCACCCACCTGCCCAGCCGTATGGGTGCTCTGCATGGAGTGCTCTATGTGTTGGAGTGTGACCTGCTGGACGACACAGCCAAACAGCTCATCCCCACCGTCTCTGAGTACCTGCTGTCCAACCTCAGAGCTATCGCTCAGTGAGTATCACAAAATAAGTGTCTCAAAAACAAACACTCAAACACTGACCTCATTTCATCATTTAATGAGCTGAGCTGATGAGCTTTAGGGAGCAAATATAGTGTCAGTGTGTGACCCTCCTGCTCTGCAAGTGGATCTTTGAATCAATTAGTTTCATCCATCTTAAGGCAAGTGGAGATTTCAGTTTGCTCAGACAGATTTCTTTGATCTGAGACTAAAACCTGCAAGTAAACATACAATCCTTGATGGGAACAAGAGTGCAATGCAACATGTGGCCACTAGGTGCTGCCCCTCACATTTCAAACAATAACTCCTGCCCTTTCCATTTTATTTTAGTCTTAATTTTTATGTTTTCTCTCTTTCTGTGCTGCAGCTGCGTGAACCTGCATAACCAGCAGCACGTGTTGGTGATGTGCGCGGTGGCGTTCTACATGATGGAGAACTATCCTCTGGATGTGGGAGCTGAGTTTATGGCTGGAATTATACAGGTAAACAACGTGTGTGTGAAGTTGCATCAACTCTAACGGTTTATCACACAATAACTGTATTGGACAGAAGTAACATTCCAAAAAAGAAAAGTTTCCTTTATTGTCGGTACGTTTCCGTCACAATCAGTCTATTTTTTTAAGAAATACATTTGAATTTTTACTCTTAGAATAAATTGACATTAAATGAGTTAGTTGGTGTACCCTGTTTCGCTTTATCAATGTCTCTCTGATTAGGCCCTGATCAGACTGCGTTTAATCAGCCGGGGGTTGGCTTTTTGTAATTGTTTTCAACGAGAGCATTTTACAGGCCACATTTGTGTTGTTGAGCGTCTCACATCTTTTCACAGTGCCTTATAAGCACCTGGAAATGGAAAAACTTTAACTCAGAGCAAAGAGGCGGCTAATGCCATTGGCGTTTCTTTCTCCTGCCCGATCAAATGAATTGACACGGGGGGGCCTGTGTAGTGGCAATGTTAACAATTGCATGCTCTTTTAAGACAATGTGAGCTTACTTTCTACGTTGTCTAACACAATCTGCACAAACTGTAGCCTCAAGTACTTTCTAGCATTTTGCCAACCGTAAACGGGCCTGACAAATGACAGCAGATTGTTAACCTGTCCCCAATTTATCCTAAAATAAGCCTAGAACTGACCATCATCCAGGCGAGGTTCCTTGACCAGCAGGTGGTGCTCCTTGTGATTTCTCCTTTATCTGAGTGTCTCATGTACTCTCGTGGATGTCTGTTTCCCTGTATCCAGTCCCTGAGCAACTTCTGCATTTCTGTTTTTCATGCAGATTTTACTGCAAGTTAACTTTATAGCGAAATAGCGGTTAAGTTAGGGACAGGTGATCTGGTGGTTGCTGGTGGAAAAATAAAACAAATTTAAAAAGATGCACCAGGCTGCAAAACATGCTCTGTCTGATTGGGGCCTGTCTTACTCTCTTTATCCTCTCTCCTGCCTCTGTCCCTGTCCTGCAGCTGTGCGGTGTAATGGTGTCGGCCAGCGAGGACTCCACTCCCTCCGTCATCTATCACTGCGTGCTGCGTGGTCTGGAGCGCCTGCTGCTGTCAGAGCAGTTGTCACGTGTGGATGGAGAAGCGCTGGTCAAACTCAGCGTGGACCGCGTCAACATGCCGTCGCCACACAGAGCCATGGCCGCCCTGGGCCTCATGCTCACCTGCATGTACACCGGTAAGAAAGGCTCTAACACTGAGCAACAAAGCCAATGTAGCATCCTGCATGCTGGCTAAATCACCAGCATGTACTGTATGACGACTGGTGCTTCCATTACTGCTGTTGTGACTTTATCAATCACCGCAAACTCACCATGGGATTGAGCTAGCTGGCTCACTCACCTGCATGGGCACTCTGTTGACTTTACTGTAGCATTGCAGCTTAAGTATTGTTAAAACTGAAGATCTGCGAGCTTAACTAGTATCAATACTGCATAAGTCTCTGTGAGGATGGTTCCTGTTTTCTTGCCTGTACTCTCATCCTCGACTCCTTCCCTCCTTGTTGTATGTATAGTGAATGTAGTGGTGTCCCTGCTGCATAGTGATCCTCCCACCCCTCTCATACAAATTATTTGCCTTCTCTGTTATAAACAGCTAACAAATATGGATGTAGACAGCAGTAATGCGGTGTAGAGTAGGATATGATCTGATGTTTATTATCACAAGGCGCTCAGCACTTTTGATGAGTGTTGCTGGACAGAAATTATGTTTTTAACAGAACAAAAATTTCTCTCCATACTTAAATGTTGCACACCTGGAGAATTTTGTTAAAACACAGACAGTAGCTGCGTTTATATGCACAATTTTTCTCAGTCTGATTAAAATCAATCTGACCCTTTAGGTCAACTGTTTACATGAGATGCCCTCTAATATGATCTGGTGTTTACAATAGTAATAATAATATAAATAACTAAATAAAAATGTACAATAATAAAATAAAGAGAAAATCAAGGGGAAAAAACACCATCTAAACGGAAAAAGGCAGCTACATTAAGAGAGGTGACCAAGCTCTCTCAAATAGACCATCATCCCCCTTCACTCGTGCCATTAGTCTTAAGATGTTACAAGTTTCACGATGCCACTGCGTTAGTGAGGTTTGTCACTTAGCCACAGCTTTAAAATATATCTCCTAGCATGAAAGATGCAAAGCTCTTGAATTTCTGTCGAGCAAGACTCCTCATAAAACGTTTAAAGCACTCTGCCATAAATCAGTGGGTAGTGTACCGCTCCTCGCTGGATTTGCTTGCTTCATAGCTGAGGGTGACTCTGAGACAAAGAGGAAGTGTTGAAGTGTAGAAATGGGACAATCCTCAGAACATTAGGTGGAAATACAATATGCTGCTGTCCTTAAGTCCATGGAAATGCTAACTCTTTAGTTTTGTGCCTGATTGTGCATGCCACCATTGCATGGAGCTTACAGTACATACTTCGCACACACAACAAATTGCATATTTAATATTTAGAGATGCATGGAACATGCACAGCTTTTATTATATATTTATGAAACACTTAATCTTACACTAATGTTATCACTATATTGGGGAAGCACAGGTAAGTATTGTATTATAAGTATTATTACCATCACAGTGTACAGGGGAAACTCAAAATACTTTATTTTTAGAAGTTTTTATATCAGCCATCTTTATACCCACTCTCTGTCGGCGGGTTTCCATTACAGATTTGCGCAAAACTTGAGCGATATTTTCGAATTGTCGATAAAACACTATGCGAGATGACTACGTTTCCACTGAGTGATGTTATGCAACTTCTCCTCTCGTAGTAACATTTTAAGAAGCATGGCAATGGATGTTTAAAACATTAGCAGGTTTATTTATATTTCAACCACCGCACTAACTGTCATTATTTCCAATCAAAGGCGATGTAGGCATGTTATGTGAGTGATAATGGATTTTGAAGATTATGGATTTTTTGAACTTTTGAAGAGTTATGAGATGCAATAACATCTCTTGTAGTGCCTGCTGAATCATGCCCGAGGGAGCCGGTGCCTACCGGCACATGCAAAGCCAAGGCATCATGTGGCCTATAAAAGTCAAAAAAAGTGTTTCCATTGCAGTTTTGCAAAATTGGGCTTTTTCAAATTACCTGAAATACCACTTCCTGGGTTGTTTTTTTTGTTTTTTTTTAAATTCACGTATTTCCGTTAAGCGTATCACGTATTTGCAGTTTTCATTTGCGCAATTTGAGAGTTAATGGAAACCTGGCTAGTGAAAACTATGTGTAGTCACGATGACAACGAGTGATTTACATTCATTAAATCTCTTTACAGCATAACAAACCTTTTCCAAACCTCCAGCCAGCCCTGTACTGTTGCCTGTGACTGCATTAAACAGAAGTGCTTGCTTCCTGCATGTGATACCTGTATTCTCTGCATACCTCTGATGTACCCTACCTCTAACCCCTACGTCGTCCCCCACTAACTCTAGCAACTCGTAGCATATTCTTGTCCATATGCTGACTGGCTAAATAACATTTCTTTGTTGCCAAGAGCTAGCCAGCAAATCCCCAGAGTAAATCCCGGTTCATGAAAATGCAAACTTTCGGCATCCCTCTCTATATGTGCAGCACAACAAAGCAAGCTGCAGCACATTCAGGTCACAGGAGAGGATAATCTAGTATGTAATGCACCCAGGAAACGTGGCGTCGAAAGTCTCTGCTAATACTTTAAGCACCAGTCTCTTACAGAAAAACCTACTTCTTAAGGCGGTGATTTGACTGAAGGTACCAATTTTCAGTTTGAGGTGAACTAAATTCTGATCTGAATCTTGTGATATCAGTGTCCCCACTCTAACCTCTCCCCCACTGGTTCGACCGGTGCCACCCCCTCCCTCTCGTCCTCTCAGCGGTGCTCGCGTCAGGTTCAGACGTGACAGGGGTTAGAGGTCAGGTTGACTCTGGCTCTGCCGCAGCAGAGGCGTTGGGCGTCACGGCAGGTCATGTCGGTTTCTCCTCAGGCAAGGAGAAAGCCAGCCCTGCCAGCCGCCCCGCCCACTCTGACCCTCAGGCCCCAGACAGCGAGTCGATCATTGTTGCCATGGAGAGAGTCTCAGTGCTCTTCGACAGGTACACACACACATACAGACACACACACACACACATCCTCCACTTTACAAATAATGAACACAGATTCATCAAAGCGGGTTCCCAGGGGTCTGGAGTAGGGTTGCAAATTGTTAGCACTTTTCTCAATCAATTATTGGTAAAATTAACAATCGATTAAACATATTTTAAACAAACAAAAAAAACTTTTCTCCTCAATCAAAGCTCAAACATATTGCATATACTTGGACTGCACTGCATACCCTGTTGATTGATCAATTAAATTTCACATGTTCGATTAAATTCTTACGACCAATAAATGGATCATCAATTAAGTGTTATCATCCCTAGTCTACATCCCTATATATATATATATATATATATAGGCCTTGAAAGTGCATGGATAAGATGAGCATTAAAGAGGTCCTTAAAAGTGCTTGGATTTAGTCTCCTGGGATCTTTGAGTTTTTATAAATCCAGACTGCTGGGCCAAGCTTAAGATAAGATGAGATAAGATAAAATATTCCTTTATTAAATTTGCATTGTTACAGCAGCAAGATGTGTACAAGATAAATAATAAAAACTCAGCAGTTAAAAATATTTACACCAATTGCGCATGATAATAATTGCACATTGTGATAAATTGAACTTTAGTTTTAGTCTATTTTGGTGTTTGTGGTCTACTGGGAGCAGTGCTGGTTGTACCTGATAGACTTTCTTCCAATGTGTCACTCTCCGTGTAGGACAACATACAGCAGTGAATTAAATTTCATGCTTTTTGGTGGTGAGTTCATCAAGAAAATAAAGCATTTCAAATATAAACAGTGCTGATGGGAGGCTAATGTTAATGCTAACCACTTGCAGTGACACACCAGTTTTAGGATATACCGTCATATGAAAGTTGACAACTATCATACCATGTACATTTGCTCATTTACAATAATGAAAAATGCAGAAGGATGGAGAATCTCACTTTCATTTTAGTTAAGTTTAGTTAGCTAACCCTAACCCTCAAAACGGGGGACTCTAAACACACACACTTCCATTTTAAGTCTTAAAATAGCAATAAAACATTTGTTCAACCAAAACGTACCTTTCTGTTTTCATTCCTTTCAGGGCCGTTCTGACTGATAATAGTAGTTATAATTCTGTAATACTGTGATAACGTGAAATGTTTTTTGAGACGGTTATCATACTATGACAATCTCATACTGTTACAACCATAAAACCACTAAGATATAATCGACATGGACCCTCTCAGTGATGGTGAGATTTGTGAAATTGAGAAATGTTTAATATTTATATACAAAAATGTATGACAAAAAATCCAAAGATTAATCAAATATTCTTTTTTTTGAGTGATATGAGTATGTATGTATGTATGGAGTATGTTTTCTTCTCAGTAAACATTTCATATCTTAATATGTTGACTTGTTTTGTAATGAAAACTTCTGATAAAGAAATAAAGGGTGCAATAAGGTCAGACACCAACATTCAGAAGAAAATAAATGCATTTTTGCATCATGGACAGACATTTTACTTTCAGTAAAATCCTTAGATCCTCAATAGGTACAAGTACCAAATCTTACATGCTAATTTGTCATTGATATAGACGGTAATGTTGTGGTTTTTTTCCTGTTTTTGTTTTATGAAGCATTATTCATGGAATAATAGTCAAAAAATTGTTTCAGCACATTTCACGTTTTCCTGCATTTAAAAAAATCAAGATTTCTTTCAGCCCTGATACTGGGTGGTGCCCGACCTTAAATTTCTACTGCCAAATAATTAACGTAAACCATTTAAGTCTGTATTGTGCTGCACTGGGTTAGACTGCAGTATGCGAACAGCTGTCTGTATTATCAGCGCTTAGTTTTGAAATATGTTGTCCTCAACGTGCATGAAAAGTTCTTGAAATGTGTTATTACAAAAGAGCGACAACCCTTTAAAAAAAAATACAACACACACTTGACTCTTAAATCCGCAGCTTTCTTCGTTCACCTTTGACCTCCGCAGATTTGTGGCATCCAGAATAATTTAATGGTGGCAGCTGATCTACGTTTTGACAAACGGTGGCAGCGCTTGTTTTGTTTCCAATCATTATGTGCTCTTTGGGGTTTCCTGTTTGCAGGATCCGGAAAGGTTTGCCCAGCGAGGCTCGGGTGGTTTCCAGGATTCTGCCCCAGTTTCTGGACGACTTCTTCCCGCCGCAGGACGTCATGAACAAGGTCATCGGAGAGTTCCTGTCCAATCAGCAGCCGTACCCACAATTCATGGCCACGGTCGTTTATAAGGTCAGCAGCGGGACATGAGTCATGCAAATGAAAAAAGTCACTCAACATTTGATGCTGAACAATAACAAGATTAAAAACTTAACAACATTTTTCTCCTTGAGGCTCACAAGGGATCTGATCGTATTTCGTTCATTCATTTGTTTTGTCGAATCAAACTCAGTGACCACAGAGAGTTGTGTTTTTTCCTGCTCTCTGGTAGTTTGCCTCTTGTAGGGAGCATAACCAAGAATTTTAATGAAGTTCAGTCTCACTGAAGTTGTTGCTTGGTACCTCTGTTTTTACCGCCTCTGCCAGCTCCTTTTGTTGTCCAATCAAAGTTGTCAAGACAACATCAAGCTGGAGCAAAGACAGTGTTCCAGTTATTGTCCAGGGATCTACAATACGAATAAATGAATAAAATAAACAAACGCAGTATGTGCTTAAACATAAATCTTGTTTTGAGATCTGAGTTTTTGTTTTTTTTAATGTGAAAACACCTCAACACCAAAATCTGCCTGAAATTGATGCTTTTTTTTAGGTAACATTCTCCATCTATTTGCGTGCGTCTGCTTTTCCTCTCTTCCTCTCCTGCTGCTCTGCACCTGTCTCCAGGTTTTCCAGACGCTCCACGCCACAGGTCAGTCCTCTATGGTGCGAGACTGGGTGCTGCTGTCCCTGTCCAACTTCACTCAGAGGACACCAGTGGCCATGGCCATGTGGAGCCTCTCCTGTTTCTTCGTCTCTGCTTCCACCTCCCAGTGGATCTCAGCTCTGTATCCTTACATGAATCTCACGAGCAGGACGGTGACTTGTGTGGTTAGAAAAAGAATGATTAGAAAGGAAATTTAAGTGTCTGTCGCGTCATTTGACCAGTTCAACAGCAAATGGCAGGTGTTGTTTGTTACAGTGGCAACACACACACATCAGTGGGGCTGAACATTTTGTCAAACTGACTAGTTTAAGCTCTACATTTTGCTTTACTGTTACCTTTTAAGTCATCTTTCAACAAATTTCACAAATTTCGCAAATTCAAATTGGGAATTTAATATACACTTAATGGTCAATTTTGAAAAAAATCCTATTTATGACAAAAAAGTTTTTCCACTCACATGAGGTGATTCGAAAAAGCCATATTTCATAAAACTGCAATGGAAACACTTTTTTGGCTTTTACAGGTCACATGATGCTATGGCTTTGTGCTTGTCAGTAGGAACTGGCTCCCTCATGATGCAGCAGGAGCTACAAGAGCTGTTATTGCATCACATGACTCTTCAAAGTTGAGCGAATCATCTGGAAGTTTTGAATCTGAAATTCCTCTATGAAATCGTAAACACTTCCCAAAATTACCTCATACACAGCTGCTCCCACGTATAAGGGGTTTGCCTTTATCGCTCACATAACACGCCTACGTCGCCTTCGTTTGGAAATAACGGCTAGTGCGCGGCTGAAATAGAAATAAAGCTGCTTATGTTTAAATATCGATCGCTCTGCTTCTTGGCATGTTATCACGAGAGAAGTCGCATAACATCGTTCAGCGGAAACGCTCAGAACTGTGTTTTGTCGACAATTAGAAAATATTGCTTAAGTTTTGTGCAAATCTGCCTACTCTCACGTAAATACAGCAATCCTCAATCCTCCTCGCGAGCAAGAAAGAAACCAAGTCAGTGCACGAAAGAGTATTTATGCTTTGTACTTCTACTCCACTGCTTAAGAGGTTGTGACTGCAACTTGGCACAAGTCGGTTGGTTTATACAGAAGTTTACATGAAAGTTAAACCACTACAATATTTGCAGGGACAATGTACACATAAAAATGGCTGTCGCTGTGACCACCCTGCTATGTTCATTTAAATGTCCGTCCTACTCTCATGCTCTGTGTACAAACAGTGCGGTCTGTTGTCCTTAACCTCCTGCCCTCAACCAGACTGCCACACGTGATCAGCCGTATGGGCTCCAGCGAGGTGGTGGACGTCAATCTGTTTTGCCTGGTGGCCATGGATTTCTACCGGCACCAGATTGACGAGGAGTTGGACCGCAGGGCTTTCCAATCCGTCTTTGAGACCGTGGCCTCGCCGGGCAGCCCGTATTACCAGCTGCTGGGCTGCCTGCAGTCCATCCACCAGGACACATCGCTCTGAGGGAGGCGGATGAGACGGACACGAAGGCACAGAGAGAGGCCGGGGGGGAATGAAGCACGGGGAGAAAAGTGGATTAGAGTCAGAAACGTGGTAGGGCGAGAAATTAGATCTTCATGTCCATCTCCCCGTTGTGTTACGGTGGAGGGAAAACCAGAATGTTTCATTAGAAAAATCTACTGTAGCCTCATCCCTCTCCCTCCTTTACACTGATGCGACCACTGAATGATGAATTCAGTGGAGCGAGCGTAAAGAACAAACCAAGGGGAGATCCCAAACCTCGGCAGTTTTAGGGCATGTGTTAGGGACTGTGAAGGACACTGACTGCAGACTGTGGTTCTCTCTATGACCACGTTCTCCCCACAGACCATTCCTCGAGACGAATGACAGCACCTTGAACACCTCCCACCCAGCACCTTGATTAAAAACATATAAAAAAAAAAGTAACATTAATCAAACACAAAATTGGATTTGTTTATTTTCCTGTGAGGACTTGCTTGAGTGTTGTGATGTCAGTCAAGTAAAATAGATAAAAAAATAGAAAATGCAAGTTATTTACTATATTTAAAAGTTTCAATGCATCTATTTTTCAGTGCGTTTTGTTAAAGAGAGCTTAAGGTCTGGTTAGGACACCGACAACGGGCTGACGCAGAAGGGTCAGAAATGCCTGCTCAATGTTGTGAATTAGTATCTTTGAAGATCTTTTTTTATATTTAAGTTACTTGTGGTCGTTCTCTGACACACACGAGACGAACGTTAAATATTTTATGTGTAAGAATGATCACTAATAGCCATAGTTTTGTTTTTTTCCAGTGAGTATGAGAGGAAGGATGGTGTGATTTGTCACTGCGGAAAGAGCAACTTGTTTGCACCCATAACAGCAAGTTGCTAACATTTCTGTATCTGTGCAGTGGCCTGTTTGGATGTTATATTGACTGGACAGAATAAGACAGGGACAAAATGGGAAATATACAAAATACAACTCATATTCTGACATATTTTAACAGTTTAAGGGCCCATATACCAACATGTAAGACGGTGAAAACTGTCAAGCAAGAAAAATACCAAAATTTCAGTGATGTTGTCTTCTCTTTTTTAATCAGTAGCAGGGGGGAAGCATTTCCTCTTATGATTTTTATCATAGTGATTATCTGTCAAGTCCTTTTTTAAAAAACTGCATTCAAGTCTTTTATGCTCCCCCGTGCACCTGAATACGTCCACCTGTCCCATTTCTTGTACTTTTTTTAATTCTCAGGATGTAAGATGTGACTATTGTTGTAATAAGACTGGAAGTCATTTACAGTCATCTTTAAATGGAGTTCGTATCTTGTAAAAAAAAAAAAAAGTAATATGAAAGCCATGGTGCATGATAAAACAAAAACTGTGTAAAGATGAAAGATCTTAAAAATAGACAGTAAGATAATGTGACGTATTTTCTGTCTGTCTTCACGTACACATGATCCGAAAATGAGAAATCAGTGACTCAGCAGACCGCAGAATGCAGAAAGCTCCGAGCTTATAGTATTTTATTGAAGACTTGACCGTGAGTTGCCTGGAAGTGTGCTGGGCGGCGTTACTCTGTACATACACTTGCCTTAGATAAAGACTGAATATATGTATGTCCTGTACACTGAAAGCTTGAAAGCATGCTTAGCATTACTGCTATTTTTCTTGCGTAGTCCTTAATACTGTATTTCCGTGGGTACGGTTGCCATGACTGTTGTGTGGACGAGATGCAACACAATCCAAAGGGAGCCTTGTAAACCTTAGCGACCAACAGCAGCTTCGACAAATCAACAGATGAGGAAGTGTAGCGTAGTGATGCCACGTGACAGCAGGAGGGTTGTTTTTTTTTTTTTTTGTTTGTTTTTTTGAGCTTTAAATATTTTGTCTTGGATAAATATTGGTAAATATTTCATCATTCATTGTTTTGTGCAGAATATTAAATAGCACTTAAAAAAAACTTGAAGTTCCTCTCATGTTGCTGTTAGGTGCTTTCTTGATATGCAATGAGTCCAACAGTACATAAAAGTAAAAACATCACAGTGATTTGTTCGCTAAATATGTTCCCACTTTCCGACCCTCAGAGCGATGTGACTGGCTTCCTTTTGATCCTGTTAAAATAATGCATTCACACAATAAATGACTCTGCAGCTGTCGTTAAAATTCCATTGTGAGGCCTCGCTGAAGTAGATTAATGAACCTGAATGAGTCCTGTTTTACTCCGAAAAAGTCGAAGTCAGTTTGTGTGGTGAGAAAAAAAACAGAGAAAGTCCGAAATCTATTTTTCTGCACTACTGTTAAAGGAAATAATTCAAAAACAGGCTAAAGAAAATATTCTTTTCATCTTGTTTTATCTTCCCCTGGCAGGAGGAGAGCAAAAGACCGACTGGGGCCCCCTGCAGGGGGTAATACGATTACCCAGAAATCTTTTGTGGTTTGGGTTGGTGGGCGTGGAGGTCGTGTACAAAGGTCATGTTCAACTGATTTAACATGCTTCCTTTTAAGACTTTATTTTTCTTCAACTCTGCGAAGAACTCAGAAGATAATAGTGGTTTTGGTCTTATGAAAAAGCTGAGAATTACTGCAGTTACGATTTTTTTTCCTCCACAAATCTCCTTACATGCCGCATAATGTCAACTGTGTTTGCAATGAGCATCTTTAATGGATACCTCTTTTTTTTCTCCCTTTCCAGAAATACAGTTTCCATGATTGTGATTTATACGCGAGTCTGAACAGAAGTACAGACTGCAAATGATGTGATTCCCCCTTTACAGTCTCTTGATTCTGGATTCCTCAACAGGACCATGGAGCCTCCTTCATATTTTCTCTTTATTTTCTTTTGTTTTCTTTTTTTACAATTGCCTGTAAAAAATGAAGAGATTGTGTATTTCAGTTAATTTTAATACTTTAAAGAGATTAATCACTGCATATGGTCTGTTGTAGAAATGAATAAATTATTTAAAGATGTTAAACTTTGTGAGTTTTATGACTTCCTTCAGGAGAGCTGTAAATTCAGCTCAACTACTAAGATAGCAAGTGAGGAAAATCCTAAAATCCTAGAAATTACATGATTTAACATGCTTGTTTAAGGGCTGTGTTTTTTTCATGTGAAACCTGCCATCAGACCCTTACCTTTAACACTGACCTCTGATATGATCTAATTATTGCATTTTGTACAATTTCCTTTTCAGCCCGGCTGTAATTCCCTTTTATGGACTATAAAAACATATGTTGCTCTTGTTTTACAGCACCCATTACGATGGGTGGTTCATGATTAAAAGGTATTAACAGGATTAGCAGACAGCTGCCATATGGTTCATGAAGCACCGGCACAGGTATTAAGCTGTACGTGGCAAATGTTATCTATGGCTGAAACTTAGAAGAGGTTTTTAATGTTACTTGTATGAGGTAAACTAAGCATTTTACATCATTTACAATAAAAACTAAAACAGTGATCATCACATAATGCTGAACAGGTTACAGTTTTGGAAAGAAAATAAACTTATGTCCCAACATAAAGCTAATGAATACATAAACCAACCAACCAACCAACCAACCGGTGTGTGTATGTGCAGCATTAAATCTCTCTGGTTAAGTAAATTTATTTAGTTTAATTCACTAACATGAAAAAATAACTTTCATTTGAACTATTTGATGCTGTTTCTTGCTGCCTTGTGTTGATTCTCACAGCAGAAGGGGTGTAAAAATATACTTTTCAAGACTTTTTTTAAATGCCACTCAGGATTAAATTTAAGACTACTTTTACAAAGACCAAAACTGAAAGAAAAGAAACAAAAAACACATACATTTTACATTGAGTTAAGGGTAATTTTGCCCTTATGTTTGTTATAATGTAAAATATAACATTTTTGGTCCAGTACAAAAGTGAGATGTGGTTAGAATTGGGAAATACTTAGCATTTATTGGTGAGTTTTATTACTGATTTTGTTTCTCACTCTTTATGTGGAATTATTCCACTGCATTATTTTCCATCATGAAGCGTTTAAAAAGAGGGATTTGGTCAATTATAATAAATAAATAAATAAAAAAAACAATTATTTTTAAATTTTACCTTGCATAAAAAAAAATCCAACTTCCCATATCTTTGCAGTTTTAAGGCTTTTGAAAGATTACTTCGAGACATTTCAATACCAATATACCTAACTTTTTCATTATTTTTTTCAAAAGTTACAACTTGTTGAGTGTTTTATCTTGTATTATTTGAAGTGTTTGAAGTCTCCCCCTCTGATCTCCACTCCCCCTCTGCTGCCCCCTCTAAACACACCTCCCTCTCCTCCAGTCCTCCTCCTCTTAAGACTACTTCGCCAGATGGTGCAGCCTTTTCTTTTGTTTACCCATCGTCCCTGAGTTTACCTAACTAACCCTTAGCTACCAAACTATGGAAACTGCCCGAGCAGCATCACCGCCGGACACCGTCAGGTAAGTGCTTTGTTTTCTATCCGCTGCCGAGTGAAACCGCCAACATCTTTGTTAAAAAAAAACAAACCCAAAAAAGCAGACCTGCATCCACCTTTTACTTAGCTGTCCCTGGCTTTACAACTCTGATGGCCAGCTGTTGTCGTTTGCTTTTCCCTCGCTGCGTGATGCTGAAATCGATACGCGCACCCTGATTTCCAATAACACTCCGGAACAAATTAATCGCAGCTTCGTGATGCCGCTCTCGTGCAGCTGACTTTTGACACCTGTGGAAATATGCAAGCGTTGATACTTTTTAGCTGTGATTTCTCAAGCTAACTTTTTTTTTTTTTGGTCAATTTATCCACATAACTGTTCTCAGTGTGACTGACAGCTCTGCAGACCAATGACAGGCTGCAGGAGTGTGTGTACACCGCCGTTGCCGTGGTAACAGACCGACATTCCAAAGAACTGGAAATACGGGGGCGGGACTACACTTTAAGCACGGGTGGGTGCACTTTTGAGCAGCATAACGGCAAGAAACTTTTTTTAAAAAAAATTATTTAAATAACCGTAGTGAATTAACAGAAAACTAACACGAACTTCTGAGTTTTAGGCGAAAGACACAAAGTTGTTAATTTATTTCAAAAGCGAGCGTCGCGACAAGCTAACATGTAGCTTTCCTAGCTTCAGCTGAGTAAACTAACGGCAACGCGTCAGCTAACCTCGGCTAACGGTAACTATTTCCTCAGTTTCTCAGTCAGTGTTTTAGACTGTTTATGAAAAAAATGTCGTTTAACTCGAATAAAACCCGCAGTTCAGGTTGATACTAAGTGATAAAAGTGGTTAAAAGCTGCTCTAAAGTTTCAGTTGTAAGCTGGGTCAGTTTAAATTTACCTGCATGCCTGTCAGGTGTGAAAACATATTTGTCATTGGACAGAGCGGCTCTGACTCCACCTGCACAGGTGTGGCTGTGTTTAGTCCAGTCCTCTTTACTGTAGTATTAACAATATTGCAATTAATGATAGTATCATGCTTTGATATGTCAAATGATTTTATACCTCTTATAACGCCATAGAGATTAGACAGGGAGTATGTTTAATGTGTGAAATAGATGCATCTAATGTTACATAACTGAGTGGCATTTGGAAAAAATGATACCAAAGATTCCAGCAGCTTTTTTAAAAAAGATGAGAACAAATTTTTCAAAAGCATTTGTGATTTTTATTTAAAAAAAAAAAAATCACTATACTATGACTGTCAAAATGGCATTACATTAACTAAAATTATTTAAGGGGGATTTTTGCCTTTAATGAAAGGACAGCTGTAGATTGACAGGAAATGTGGGACAGAGAGGGGGGAAATGACGCGCAGCAAAGGGCCACAGGTTGGAATCAAACCCGCTGCAAAGGCCTCAGCATATGGGGCGCACGCTCTGCCTTTAGATCGCCCCTAAAATGGCATTACGTTTGATGAAGAGTGCATCTGGACTTGTAAAGTGTAAAACTCGGGACTGAAATGCAAAGACTTGAGACTTTCTTGTGACTTGCAAAACAATGACTTGGTCCCATTTCTGAAGGTTCTCATGACTGGCTTTGTTCTGTGCGTTTGTGCTGCAGGTAACTGAGTCCGTGAATTGGGAGAGAGTGACACCAGGATGGGAATGCTACAGTAGCAGCGCTGTGCCAGAACTGAGGATAAAGTTTCACCTCTATGCTGCATTTAGAACCGCTACTCATTTTTTCATAGCAGCTCGACATCAGAGCACTTTGACAAGAATAAAGGCGTTGGATATGCCCTGCGTTCATGCTTGAGCTGAGCCCCGGGATGTATGATGACTAACTGAAACGTTCTGAATCAATGGACAAGAGGACGTTCCCTGCCACAATGTACAGGCAAGGGGATGCATCATCCAAAAGACGCCCTTGTGGTGGAAGCGGGCTGCCTCAGCCTCCGCCACCGTCCACCTCTATCCAGCAGGGGCGTATCCGGGCTGTGGAGGTGGCGAGAGGAAGAACAGGGTACGGCTTTACGCTGTCAGGCCAAAGTCCATGTGTCCTCAGCTGCATCCTGAAAGGGAGCCCCGCAGACTACGTAGGTTTGCGTTCAGGAGACCACATCCTCTCCGTCAATGACATCAATGTCTCCAAGGCGTCGCATGAAGATGTGGTCAAACTGATTGGACGCTGCTCTGGTGTCTTGAAACTGGTCATCGCTGAGGGAGAACGCCACAGGCGGCACCATCACCACCACCAACGCAACTCTGGAAGCCGTCATCATAGCAGCAACACGATGGCAGCGTCTTACCTGGACTCATGCTCTAGTGATGATGAGTTGGATGGTTTCTATGACAACAGTGTAAATAACAACAATAACAGCAGGTCAGGCTGTGGCGCCCGTGGCGGGTGGTACAAACCCAAACTGGACTCTAAGCAGCTGGGAATCAACAGGGCAGAGAAGGTTGTGGCAGAGCTGCAGTCTGGAGGAATTTTTAACATGATCTTTGAGAACTCCAGTCAGTCCTCCAGCAGCTCGGACAAGGACAGACCCGGGGTCAGCTCGTCGTCAAAGCCGTGCCCGCTGTCTGATCCAGATTTCCCTCCGTATCGGAACTCCTCCCGTTCACAGAGCAACCCAAATCTGCTCTCTGAGGAGGAGATGGCTCAAGTTCTCAATGACGACTCAGTCTTCCTGGACGCAGACTTCCGTCATCTCCACCTTCAGCACCTTCAGCACCATGAAGAGCAAGACCTGGATGTAGGAGATGGTGGTGACTTGGGTCTGGAGCCCAGCGAGGGCATCCTCAATGTGGGTATGATCGTTGGCTATCTGGGCTCCATTGAGCTGGCCTCCATCGGGGCGAGCTTAGAGAGCGACAGCCTGCAAGCCATCAGATGCAGCATGAGGCGCCTCCGGGCCGAGCAAAAGATCCATTCACTGGTCCTCATGAAGGTGCGATTGAATGTTTTGTTACATCAGTTTTCTTGTGCTTCATTCAGGCGCCTTTCACAAGTACTTTGAAATGTGTGCAAATTTGGTTTGATTTCCTCCCGAAACATGAGAAAAAAGGCAATCAGCAACTTGGCATGAAATGTCTTGCAAATTGCAAAACAAATAGTGAATGTGGCCTGAAAAATAGCTTCCAAAAACATAGTGAGAAAATGATCAGAAAATTATCAAATAACCAGGAAAAGTATAAACTATATTTATATTTAATATATTTATATATTTAAAATTAGGTTACGGTACACATTTTATTTAATTGTATTTATTATTTTATTTTAGCACTTTTTTTTAGGTCATTTCCTGTTTATTATTTTACTTTTTATTTCTTTTTTCTTCAGATAATTTTCTTGTGAATTACGGTCATGTCTTTTTAAGTGGCTCTTTGCCTTCTTTCCATGTTTTTAAAAGAAATAAAGCCAAGTTGCTGAGGTTTGAAACTGCAGAGAGTTTCAAGTCTCTTAACTTTGTTGAGCTCAAAACCTTAAAAAAGCAGCGATTTGATCATTCTGCATTTACACTTGAAGTGCTGGAAATGGAAATGATTCCTTTATTTCAGCAGTATGAACACAGTGTATCAACATGGAACATCTGTCATGTTGTCGATACGGACATGGGATAACTGTGACTGTCTTATTACTTTCTCTGCAGTCATATTATAACATGTCTTAACTTCATCCTACCAGGTGATGCACGACAGCGTGCGTCTGTGCAGCGACAGAGGTCAGATTTTGGCCACATATCCTGCAGAAAAACTCGCCTTCAGTGCCTGCTGTCCCGATGACCGTCGATTCTTTGGACTGGTCACGATGCAGGCCACTGATGACCACGACGATTGTCACTTCAGCAACGGACGAGATGAAGAGGGCAGTTTGAGGACTTCCTGTCACGTGTTCATCGTGGACCCAGACCTCTGTCACCACCAGGTATGAACAGAGGAGCAGTGATGAGATGCAATCAGGGGCCCCAAATCTCAAGAGATGGCTCAATTTTATTACAAAAATATAAACAGAAAACTTTGGATTGTATTTCAAATATAGCAGTTGTTATAGTGCAATACCAGATCTTTGGTGCACCAAAGCAACACTTTGAAATAAAGTTTGATACCCAGCCTTATTTTCAATTCCTGACTGTTTTACAGAATACCTACATTTACTTGACTGTGAACGTAATAAGACAACATTATTGTTCATTTTATTTGATTAGAAACAACTAGCAACAGCTCAAACTTATTCATGCAATTTTTTCATTAAGAAAAATTGAAATATATTTTAGGAAATGTCTGTCCATTGGCTGACACTGTTGTTTCCTCAGGTCCATTTAGGTGTAGCGAGGAGGTTTGGCTTTGAGTGCACCCCCGACCCGGACACAGGAGGCTGCCTGGAATTCCCTCCCAGTTCTCAGCCTCTCCTCCAGTTTGTCTCTGTCCTCTACCGGGACATGGGGGACAACATTGAGGGGGTCCGTGCCCGGGCCTTCCACGACCCAGACAACGACGCCCAGCAGAATCACAGCACCAGCAGCAACAGTGACAGTGGGATTGGCAACTTTTTACCAGAAGAGAAGAGCAACAGAGTGCTTTTAGTGGACCTCGGAGGTCCTCCTAACCACAACCACATCTCTGGGCCACGCCACTGGGACAGCCCACCTTCATCCCAGCAGGCCTGGAGCCCCACCCTCGGAGCTGCGGCCCCTCACCCACCTCCTCCTCCTCCGCCAGCCCTGAGAAATGGCCACTACCGTCACGATCCACACCTGGCTGACCTCCCGCACCCTCTCCCCTTGGCTCACCCCGATGTCCCTGGCAGGCACTCTCGAGGGGTCCACCCACACCACTACTCACCGGGGAAGCGGGGAGGAGCTGTGGGAGGAGGAGAAAAGAGAGGGGGTGGAGGAGTAGGAGCAGGGGTGGAGCCGCAGCGGTGGCTGCCAGTCCATGTGCTGAGAGACTGGCGTCAGCAGCACCACCACAGCCACCTCCAGGGCCTGAGCAGCGACCAGGAGTCCTACGCCGAATCCACCGACGGATGGTCATCGGCTAACTGCAGCACCCTGCCCCCACCCATGAATAAGATCCCGGCCGACCGCTACAGGGCCCCGCTGGCCCCCGGGGACCACCTGCCACCACCTGGAGGGAGCCAACCTCCTCCTCCTTCACATCCCCACACCCACCGGCTGGCTGCTCACAAAGATGAGTGGGCTAAGAAGCTGTTTGGTGGAGACAGAGAGAGAGCCGGAGCAGAGAGAGGTGAAAGAGAGAAGAAGCGAGGGAATACTAAGGAAGGAGAGAAAAAGGTACGTTTTTGACAAAGCTATTAACCCTTTGAAACCTGGATCGATATCGCTTTTTTTAAACCTTTAAAACTAAGCAAATTGGTTTGTTTGCTTTGGAGTTGGAATGAAATGTCCTGCAAATTGCAAAAAAAATATGTAAAAGGTGACATTAACTAGGGAAAATATCAAGAAAATTTTATTTGTAATTATTATAATTATGTATGTAAAAGTAGGTTGCAGAGAAATACATATTTGTTTTTGTCATTCATATTATTATTATTATTGTTATTTATATATTTTTAAAAATTTATTTTAGCACTTTGTAGGTCATTTCCTGTTTTGTTATTTTTCTGTCTTTTTACTTATTTTAGGTAATATTCTGCTATTTTTTTGTAATTTCGTGCTAATTTTGGACTAATTTCTTGTCAAGTTGATCATTGCCTTCTTTTCTTTCTTCTTTTGAAGAGATGAAATTAGTTTGCTGAGGTTTCAAAGGATTAAGGTTTTTAACTTAGTTATACCTTTAATTTTCATGCTAATCACACTTTTTACACAAAAGTTTCAGCCCAATAGATTATCGGGCTTCCCACAATGCTACATTCAGTAGTGTGTCGTGCTTTGCCAGTTAGTGGGCTTTTGGAAGACTTGTGTCAAAACTGACCGTGAGATGAGAAGCTCGGGCAGCAGGTAGCATCCCCCATCACACACCCCTGCTGTGGAAATTTACTCTGACTAGTGTGTGTCCAAGACTACAGTTTATTGAGGCTATAAATCCATCTGTATTCATCTCACGGCTCTCCATCGCACTCTCACCCTCTGCTCTTCAAGGCCGAGCTTTTAACTCATTCAGCATTCGAGGGAAGCGTCTCTCTCACTCAGATGTTAAACTTTCCAGAGGTTTTGAGAGTTGCGATGAACCTTTTTCACCCCACCAAACATCCCCGGACTGTATTGAATAATGCCAGCACTGCACTTGGCTCTGTCCCCAGACTTAGTACAAGTGGATTGATAAGTTATTTATCCCCTCTGCTCCAGTATCAGATCATGTATTATGCAACAGCCCGGCATCTGCCCTCACCTGAAAACCACCTGTTTCCCACCGTAATGAGACTCAGAAGCAGAGCAGGCTTCAGACTAATTTTAATGAAGTACGTCTTTTTGTGTGGTGTTTGTTTTATATAGCTTTAAGGACCCATATTCTAAAAAGTCAGATTCCCATATGTTACTTAATATAAAGCAGGTAAACGTGCTATGTAATGCTCAGTTCACAGAGAAATACACGCAGCCTGTATTCAGAAATTCTGTTTTTTATGAAACATGCTGAGGATTCACATGAATTTGTCATGTTACAAATAAAGGCTGCTATAAAAAGTAGTTTTAACGTAAAACATAAACTTTCCAGATTGATTTGTTTGTATTTCCTGTTGAAATGTTTTGCAGTGTATGTGAAAAATGGAGCATTTTAGATTGAGGGTGAATACAGATATTCAAGCCGACAGTATGAGAAAAATAATGTTTTTTTTGAAAATTAAAATATGAAATCATGCCATAGTAGAATCCCAAAATACAAGTGTGAACTTAAAAATGAGCATAAAATGGGACCTTTAAAGCATTTACTTGCTTAAATATGAATATTAAAGACATTTAAACCACATAATTTAATTAGTAATGTGCCAATCAGTAAATTAATATTTTCTAACTATTCCAATTAAGATTAATTCATAGTTGAATACACTGGCTGCATTATTTTGTGCAAAGAAATTTCCTTTTGCATTGAGATACAGCACATGTGTGACTGGCTGTTTATTGTTTCTAGACAATAGAGGGGAGGAGATACAGACAGAGTGAAATATATTTCCAGCCTGACTGGATTCTTTCTGCATTTATCTCTCTGCAGCTCGTCTGAATCTTAACAAGTATTTACAGAACAGTTGCATTGTGTTCACGTACCTATCAGGACTGATACGGGGGTTAGACTTTTGTTTCCTTGATGGTGAAGGAGCTTCCCCCGGAGTTAAACTTGTGGTGGACGGGGTCTCAGGGCCCCCCGGGGACAATTAGAGGAAGTGTATACAAGCCCAGGGCCACGGTAGAGACTGACGGTGACAGGAAGGTGGATTTTAACCCCTTTGAACAATGTCCTCTGATTGGAGACACATAACTTCGGAGGCTGTGGCTGTCATGGTAAGCCACGACTACCGGTAGTCAAAATAAAATGCTGACTATACAGTCTCTGCTTTGCTGTGTCGCTGTAGTCTTCTGTATCTAGGGATGGAAATTGATAAGATTTAATTGATACCAGTGCCATAGATTCTGCTTAAAGTAGGCCTAAGAAGGTTTTCAGCATCATTGCAACTTCTTATTATCTCTAACTCCGAGTGCAGTGTGGATGAAATAAAAGAATATTTATACAGTAGCTGTTTTAATAGTTTCCATAGTCAAAGAAAAAATCTGCCAACTCAGCTTGCATTGCGTTAATGTGATTTTAACATAAGATATTTACTCTCTGTAATGGGCGTGCTGCTGGGTTGGCAGAAAGTGGCACTCGTGTGTACATGTACATGGTATTCCTCAAATTTAAGCTCATGTTGTGTAGAAATATGTTTTAGCATATTCCTAGTGTTTCAACCTTTACTTATGATGTTCATTTTACAAACATTATAAGGACTGTTGTTATCTTTCTTGGTGAAATGATGTCGTGCTTTGTATCGTCTCTTCCTCTTTGCTATGACTCCTTCTTGTTGCAAGTTTCCAGCAGCGTAGACGCATGCATGAAGTTGACAACACTGTTTCGCAATGTGCAACTGTTAGAAAAAAATGTTGGCATTGATAAATGGCATTAATAAGCTAGAAGGCATACCATTCCAATTGATTAGACAAGTATAGTACTGGTTGTCAACTGGAACTGGTTTTTGATTCCCATCCCAATCTGTCTCCTGAAAGTATTGCTTTCTTTACAGTGTTTAAGTATTAGAGCTGACTTGTTATCTATTGTGTATAGCAGTCATGATCAAAGTCTGACCCAGAGACCAACTGTGGCCCTCAGACCAGTTTTAAATGGCCCTGGGCTTGTCTTTCAAAATACACTATATGATTAACACAATATTGGTTAATCAAGCAATTTGCATTTATTACCTTCTCACTTAAAGATGAAATATTTGTGCTGGTGCCTTTTTTTCTTCTTTCATGATTTGTTTGATGTGGGAAGCAGCTGTCCCCCAGTATTTTTGCATTAACCAATCTGGCCCCCATCGGACACCCCTGGTGTAGAGGTATCAATATAGTTTGTTATACATAATCCTTAATGTATTTTTAGTCTTTGCCACGCGGTGGCACTGTTTTACTATCTAAACTGCCATAGCCTCCTGCACTCTTATGACTGTCCATGGGAAACAAATAAAGATTTTCATTCAAAAAAAGGCTTCACTTCACATCAATTTTGGAACCCCCTTGGTACCTGAAGGTCATTTGTCAATATAGCACACACTATCTGATCTACTGACATGACTGAAATCTGAAATTTGAGTAAGTTGTTGTGGAATTACTGTCTGATACTAAATAGAGACACAAACTGGCAGTCAAATCCTGACTCACTAATGTGATACAGTGATCGGTTTGATTTTTCCATGTAATTTAGAATCAAAGTGATAATCATTTGATTGTGTCAGCTGTGCCTGTAAGGCTTTGGTACATTTCACCCTGTTATACTGGTGCAGTTATTATCTTCACAGAGACGATGTGTTGTGTTTTTGGTTTTTATGTTGACAGCTGTGTTGTTGTAAACAGGAAGGATGCCTCTTTTCTGTCACATTGATAGTTTGTCTGTGTGTGTGTGTGTGTGTGTGTGTGTGTGTGTGTGTGTGTGTGTGTGTGTGCGGTTCATGCGAGACCGGGGGACATGATCATCTACACAGATAAGAGCTTAGTTTTCCACTAAAATGTAGTCTTTCAAATGTTGCTCAGTGCATGTAAAAGCTCATGTGCAGCCACACCCAAAACAACGACTGAGTCAGATCAACACTTTGTCATCTCCTTTTTCAGACAAATATTCACTCATAAAAAAACAACCTTTTGTTTACTTTCTGCGTCGTTTCCATTACAAGCAAGACTTGTTTTATACTGACCAGGTTAAACAGAGGTCATGTGAGCATGTTAGTGTTCACATATGTAATCGAGTGTTCAGATCTGTGTTATCAGACACACACTCACACACAGACGCAAGGTTGCCTCCGTATCCAGGCAACACCACTGGTCATTTCCTAATGAAACGCTGACAAGACCTGCTCCTAATCAGCCAGTCAGATTCAACATGTGTCACAGCGTGGCCTCTGGAGCCTGCCTGCATGGATTAATTACTAATTAGTCAGCTGGGCTGCGCCTATATACGCTCTCTGCTAAAGTATAAAGAGATTCACAAAATGCCAGTTGTGAGAGGAGGAGAGAAAGAAGCAGAATATTTCTGTTGTTCTCCAAAGAAGAAATGACAACAGTTAAAAGGCTAATTGTGGATTCCTCTTTGGTTTACAGCACTACTCAGTGATATTACATCATTGTCAGATGGCTTTTGACAATAAATCTTGATGACCCAATGACTAATTTTCTCATGTGCTCATTACAGGCAGCAGTTTATGGCATCAAGTAGCAGCTGGACAGTTTTAACTTTATTCCAGTTAATTAGTTTCCACCAAGCTGCAACCTTTGGAACTGAAAAGTAAAGCAAACTTAAGTGCCAAAAACTGCAGTTCCTCTGATGTCCCCTTTAGGTTGGCCCCAAAAGTGAATCAGTCCCCATGAAGCTCAATGTTATAATGCCCTACTTTACAGCACTATTCAGTGTGGTTACATCATTTTCAGATGGCTTCGGACAGTAGATCTTGATGACCCAGCGCCTAATGTTTTTATGTGCACATCATAATGTGACAACCGTTAAGATTAAGTATGCATGGTTTGTGGTAGGGATGTACGATACTATCAACATATCATATTTAAGGGCGGATATTGGCTTTATATTGAAATATCTGTTGTCTGAAGGTATCACAAGGCGATTTTTTTTTAATTTACAAAGTGAACATATACAAAACATCAACCCTGAGTTTTAGTATGTTTCTTATTTTAAACAGTGAATGAATGTTACATACTTTGAAAAGCATTGTAATTCAGGTCTCCATCTGCTGGTGGGCCATCATGATAAGAATATGCATAATATGTTAATTCCACTATAGAAAAGACCTGATGATCACTAAAATTCGGTTGGTAAAAAGTGGATATATCGATATCAGTATCGGTTATCAGCCAATTGAGTTATATTTGTATAAGTATTGTGGTAACATGAGTGTAGATTAAATCACAGACTCACAGGAGGATAGTTTTATTCTCATTTAACAATTTGTCCTTGATTTTTAATAGATAATACATAAAAAAATTCACACATTTTTTTGCAATTGTCACTTGCTCCCACAATGTCATTGCACAAAAACCTGCCTAAAGACACTACAGCATGCATAGCATTTTTTTAGAAAAGCAGCCATGAAGTAAAACTAACAGCTGGACAGTTTTAATTTAATTTCAGTTAGTTGGTTTCCACCAAAATTGTTTTATGATCTCAAATGTTGGTTGTTTATATCAATATTAGTAAGAGGTAGTTCTTGCACGTACACAATAAAGAGTTATATGCATTATGATTTGAGAGCACGACATACATCTTTCTCAGATACAGCAGCAAGAGTCATCCTATCCATCCTGTTCGTGTGTCAGTGTGTGTGTGTGTGTGTCTGTTCTGTGGCTGTGGTTGAGAGGTGAACTATAGTACTAAATGGTACTGCAGGCAAAAATCACAGGACTGTACATGCCTTTGCACAACATGTGGAATTTAACATTTAAGTGAAAAAAAGAAACCTATGCATCTGTAGAAGAGGAACGCTTAAGGCAAAGCTGCAAAAATCTCCATGTGAGCTTCCGTGCAAAACTGTCTACATGGTATGTTGTGTCTTTATTTAACTGACACTTAGACATTCAGTTTTCACACCTGTCAAACCAAAAACACACACACAGACACTAGTCATGCTGTTAATGTATGTGCCATGTGTCAAACAGGGAAGGGATAATGATTTTGGAACATTTAAGTTCAGAAATTCTAATATAATTATCTTTTTTAATATAAAAGCAGTATGGATAATTTGATGATACATCACACTGATGCTAGTTGGTGTTATTCACATCTACTCAAAGATCTTGGCTATTGCTCACAGTCCACCAACAATGTAAACACTTTAATGTGTCCATCCACCATTAAGGAAAATGTAATATTTTAGATAAGTAGCCTGTCACTAAATTATGTATTATCTTCATCTTTACTTTGCATGTTTTAAATAGTTTTATATGACAGGATATTGCCTGCTATTCCTTTTCCTTTTTAAATGAACAAACAAATTTGTTAAAAAAAAAACTTGTCTGTATTACTGGTGAACAAACTATGCAGTGGAGACATTTTCAACCCCAATCATATCCTTGCAATGCTAAAATCTCTGTTTTCTTATCAGCAAATGTGTGTTGCAAATATATCTGCCAATATATCACTCGCTCTGTAATTCTCATATTAATGGGTTGGTTTTCATAGGATTTCTTTGCCAGTTAAAAGTGTCAGAAAGTATTACGTGGGGGGGCGCAGTGGTGGTGGCATTTTACACAACTGAATGCTTGAATGGTTCAAATGAGGCTCTCTATTGGTATCAGTGTTACTGTTAGGGTAGTGGTAATGGTACTGTCAGTTTTTAAATAATACCCAGCCCTTTCGAGGGATGACATGTGATAAAAGTCCTTAGACCAAGACAAAGGTAATAGTCAATTCATGTTCAGCTTCTCATCAGCTTCTCAGACCATCAAGAAGCCCTCTGCATCAATTTGTTGTCATTCTTTCCATTAGAAAGTCAACAAAGCATTGTTTGGCGTTTATTCATACTCATTGACACACAGAAGCTTCCTATTGCAACACGTTTTCATACCTCCCTGTGACATATCAAGAATGCTTTAAGGGAATTTCTTTAAATTTGACACAAAAATTCACTTAGACTCAACAGTTAGCTGATTAGATTTTGGTGGTCATAGGTCAAAGATCAAGGTCCCTGTGATCTCGTCTGTCTCATGCTTTTGAACTTAATGACTCAAGAAGACCTTGAGAGAATTTATTTAAATTTGGCACAAATATTTTAGTGCACTTAAGGATGAACTAATTAGATTTTTGATGGTCAAGGTCACGGTGATCTTGCATGCATCGCATTCTTGTGAAAGCGATATCTCAAGAACACCTCGACGGACGTTTTTGAAATATGACAGAAACATTTACCTAGACTCAGTGATGAGCTGATTAGAACTTGGTGTTCAAAGGTCAAGGCCACTGTGAGCTTGGCTTCATCTCATTTTTGTGAATGCAGTATCTGAAGATGGATTTGATGGATTTTCCTCAAATTTAGCCCAAAGGTCCACGTGGACTTAAGAATGAACTGATAAGAATCTGGCCGAAGATCAAAGGTCACAGTGACCTCATTAAACATGTTTTTGGCAACAACTCAAGAGCCTTGGGGAGCCCATTGAGAAACTGTGCTGACTGTATAGATCTTCTGCTGCTGGGGGGAAGATGTGTGTGAAGCGTCCATGTTTTCACAGACACGGATGTAAACTGTAAATGCAACATGACTGTTGTGCAGAGGCATACAACTGCATGGCGGTATATGTAGTTTGTTGTTGGCTAACTGAGTTGGCCAGCTTCCTTCTCTGAATTTTAGGCTACTGCTGTCCTCACCTACATGTGCTCTATTACATACAGCTTGTGAGCTGAACTTGTGTATCTTCTCCCCTCAGGGTGGTCGGTTCCGTGGTCTGACCATGGGTTTCCCTCCTCTCCCCCAGCGCTCCTCAGCCAGACGCTCTTTTGGACGCTCCAAACGTCTCAGTCTGGCCCGTTCACTGGATGACCTTGAGGTAGGAGCACTTGCATGCTCACACACTAGCGTGCACACATACGCCAACACACGTATAGATAATAATGCCATCTTCCAACAAAGTGTTTAGTGTTACTACAGTGCTCAGGCTCAGTCTGACCATTGTGTTATAGTCACATTTGAGCCACACGTGCACCATCTATCTCTAATAATAGCAGCTCATGTGCACCATACCACCTCACATGTCAAGACATCTTCTCACATCACCGTGGCAACATACACGCAGTCGTGGACAGAGCCAGTTTATAGAAAGAGCTCAACAGATGGTTACAGGCTGGTATTTATGGATCTGGACTGAGACTGCTGCACAGCTTCTATAGCAGGGAATTTGTCGACTCTAAATGAGATCACAATTTGATACATGCAGCCGTACATTTAGGTGTAGAAGTATAACATATTTGGCTAACTGGATGCAATATGGCTACACTGTTGCAAGAATCATGCTCATGCTCTCCTTTTTGCTGCAAGAAATGACCTGATATCCAGTCATTTGAGAGGCATGAGATTTGCAGTAACAATATGCCTATTTAGTACTACTTCACAATATATAAAGAGAGTGTCCAGCAGCTGCTGTTGGATTTCAGCAATAATGCACTGTTATCATGGTTACCACTGTAAATGGCCTTGAGACAAGACCTATGTTTGCACAAGGTTATGCTCATCTTAATTGCGTTTAAGATAATTATGTTTAGAAACGCATTTTCATTTGGCTATTTTTTTCATATTTTAGAAGTGAGTGAACAGTAACATGGCGATACTGCACATTCAAAGTACTGAGTTTTATTCTCTTCATGGCCTGCCTGTTTGTGTGTGTGAAGTTTGGTAAGACCAAAGCAGAGTCCTGCTGTCTGTGAGCACAATTCATAACAGCTCGTTTGGTCTTAAGATAGAGATCAGAAGAAAGTTAAATGTTTCCGGCATTTAGTGGCTACTGAGGCGCCCTGGGAATGGATAAACACATCCCACAGTGTCGCTTCAGTAGTGTTTTTTTTTTTAAATATACATTTTTGGCATTTTTCCTTTATTGGACAGCACAGTACAGAGAGACAGGAAGTATGGGGAGAAAGGGAGCGAGACTGGCGATTTTATGCCGTATAAGCCCGTGGCTGGATTCAAGCTGGCGGTGTTGTGTCTTAAAAGGTCTTATCATGGGGGATGGTAACACACAACTGTTCAACTGTTGACTGACAGTAAGAATTTTGACTCAATACTAGCAGATAAACAGATAAAAATATGTATTAAATAAAATATGCTGGTGCTGGGGGGACATGATGAGACACCTAGTGTGCTGTTGTGGCTGGAGTCATGCACTGCTGCCGAGGTAATGCCATGATGTTGCTCCTGAGAGACAACTACAGCGCCCTTCAACAAGCTAATGAACCAGAGGCAGAAGTGAACACCTACATGAAAGACAATCCCCCTCACTGAATACTAATGTTAATCCTCTTCATTGTTGGATTGAAGGGATGAGCGAGTACACAATTATCTGTATCTGCATTTGTATGTGTTCAACCAACTGAATTATCTGTAGCCGTATCTGCGCTCAGAATGACAAAATTCAAACCCGAAATGGATGAAACCTGAACAGAAGTTTTTATTTTAAGCCTGATATTTATATGGGTTGATCATAAGTTGTTTTTTTTTTTTATTCATTAGAAAACTATTTATAGAACAGCTTCATGATTGAGCTTCAGATCATTTTTGATCATAAGAGTAAGTAACACACCTACAAAAATGAGGATTTGACTTCACACAAGTATGGATTTTAATAGATTTTACTCGTACTTGTACGGATGAAAAGATACTCCTTTTATCTGAATATTTGGCTCAACCCTGCTGGAGAGGCTCAACCCTAATAAGGATCAACAGACTTTCTGTTGCTGCCATACGGAGACCAGTTCAACATCTACCAGCTTAGTATGAGAGGGAACACAGCAGCGGCTAACAGAGAGATGTTAAATGTCCCGTCAAACTCACACCAACACCAAAACGGGCTTGACTTCTAAGGTAACCTTAGCCTTATGATGCTAACAGTTAGCTCTTTCACTGTGTGTACGGGTCAGGCAGACTTCCAACGTCCTGGGCGCGGAGCTTGCAGCAGTAGCGTAAGAGATGCTGGGCAAGAAGTCACTAAGTGAAGCAATATGCTACCCACAGCTCTACAATGAAATAAGATATTACCAGTTAACAATGGTAGGCTATCAGTCAAAAAATAAATTATGATTTTTCATCCTCACCTCAAAACTATTTTAATTACAGACAAATCTGCTGCATATGTTTTTTTTATGAGAACAATCTTTTTAATTAATTAAATTCCACAAAGCGAAATTCAATTTGAAGCTCACTTGTTGCCTCAAATTAACTTTCCTACCCACAAATTACAATTGTTGCTTACTTTCATTAATTAACTGTAATAACTCCCAATTCATAATGGTATTAGAAGAAGGTAACACTGGCTGCTAATGTCCATGTTGCACTGTTTGTCCAAATGTTAGGCACTAACTGGGCAAAAAACTTGGCACTTAACACCATCCTTCCCCATCTTTCATACTATTAGATTCATTTTCTTTCAATCACGTTGCTGATAATTACAAAAAGATTCACCATCAGGTGATGAAATCGGAAGTACCAGGGCATTTTTCCGGACTTTTGAATCGCCCACCATTGTATGTGTTTCATACAGGGGTAAATCTTTCTCTGTGTAGTTGCCAGCCCATCCCATAGCAGCGCTTCTCTCCTCTTTTCTCCTCATCACTCCCCCCAACCCTCAACCCCCCTCTCTATTCTACCTTTTTTTTCCGGTCGTTAGGCCTTTTTCTCTCACTGCTTATGCGGTAATGTCCACAAACAGAGAGGGCTTTGTGTTGTGAGGGGGGGGGTTGGTGTGTGTGTGTGTGTGTGTGTGTGTGTGTGTGTTTGTGTGGTGATGGTGGTGGGGGGTAATGGGGTTCGAAGTGTTAGCCTGCACTTCTAATGAGCTCTGATGAGCAACAAGCTGACATTCCCCTCGTTAGCGAGGCCTCAGCACAAAAGCACAGAGTATATAGACACACACACACACACACACACACACACACACACACACACACACACACACACACACACACACACATACATGAAGAGCCACGCACGGACATGCACAAATTGCAACTCGAAGTCGGTCTCACACCAACACATCAATGCACAGGAGCATAATTGCACTATAATTGCACAAACACACACACATATACATATACACGCACAGATCTCAGACATCTTGTTAGCTGTGTCACTAAAGCTTCCCCAGCAGGTTTCAGACATCATGCTGCAGTGGAAGTGTGTGTGAGCGTGCATGTGTGTGCTCAGTGCTGTATGTATGTGTGTGTGCATGCCAGAGCTTGAGGCTTGCAGCTTGTCTTGTGATGGGTCTGATTGTAGGGCTTAACCATTTCACACACACGCACACACACACACTCAGACACAAATAAACAAACAGACAATGTCTTATGACAGCAGAGAGGGGAAGGAAGTCAGGCTGTCCTTCAGTTATGTGTGTCTGTATTTCAGTTGTCTGATGAACTTCTCAGCTATATGAATGTCCAGTGGTGTGTATGCACTGTTAAAAAAATACCTGCATAACTTTTAAAAGTAGCTTTGAAACCACCAAAATCTATTTTAAACCCCACCATCGACAAGATAAAGAAACATCCTTGGAACAACTTAATTACCATTTTTTCAAGGACACCGACACAATCAACCCTCAAGTGTTCATCAAAGGTTGAAATCTGAAGAGCTAGGTGATTTTGTGTCCCACCTGTGTAAGCTATTTACAAAATAAGACGAACCCATGAAAACAGGCAGAGATACTCATTCACGTGCCAAACAATACACAGGCTGATTGCAAGGCTGATTGCTGTTTCCTCCATGAGCCGCAACATAATGATGAGCAGAGAAAGATGAAATTTCCCTTTCACTGGAGTTCAAACGTTGGTGGGTGAGACAGCTCTAAAGAAGATATTTTACCAGTGAAGGCCGTGCTCTTTATATGTTGTGTCTGGGCATCTAATTTCTATCAGAGTAAGACGGGTTGACTGGAGCTTCTTAATGGCTATACACACATAGGAAGTGCTCTGAGCAGCACACAGTGCTGAGTTGGGTGAAAAATCTCTGCTGAAGTTGAGGTTAATACCTAAACACGATTACATAATTTACACTGAACAATAATGTAAATGCAACACTTTGCTTATTGTTTCAATTTTTCACAGGTTTAAGGTAAAGATCTACATGAAAAGTTTAAGTAATGCGTAAGAAAAGCCTTTATACATTTATTTTAGGATAGGTTTAATATCTTAGTCAGCTATAATCTCATTGGATATGTTTTGAAAGATCATTAGCACCTGCTGTTTAAATTCAGATCATTTTGGCCGCAGCAGAGAAGTGGAAAAGCTTAGTTTCCCAAGGAAGGACTGACATGAATTTTGGCATTAAGAAAAGAAAAAAAAAAGTGATTCCTTTAGTGAACATGTGTAAACAACAGCCATTTTCTGATTTACACAAGAAGATTTTTTTTAAACATGTTTGTTGTAAGTTTACTCCTTAACGTGGTTATAATAACAAACGTATTTTTTGCTACTATGGCCTGCATTTAACAATAATAGCTGTTCAAGTATTTGCAGTCTGTAATTGCCTCCCTATACAGTAGCTTTTAATGTCAGTGGTGGACTCTACATTCCCCACAGGCGATTCCAACTGTGTACCCACAAACATGTGATTTACAGGAAATGATGCAGCGGCTAGATGTGATGTGGAAGACACAAGCCACATTTTAAGTGTTGTGAAATATATTCGGTCATAGGTTCACTGTTTATGTGGTGGACGACATTGTTGAATTTCCTTAGTATTTAGTTGTCTTTATTAAAACTGTGATAAACTGAATTTATTCAGCTTGTGGTTTGTTTGACTGCACTGCAAACAGACGCACATATGTTTATTTACTTGTTAAATTTCTGACAGGGTATCGAATTAGGTGTGCAACCCCCTGTGCTCGATACATGCATCATTTTGAGTGAAGTCTGGCCTTTACTATTAAAACATACTTGAGATTATAACCTGTAACCACAGGTGAAATAAATCAAAACTGAAATAGTTTGAATCATATGTTTTAATCCTTATAATATTAAGAAAACTATAAATTGTTTCTACATAGGACTTCTTAAAATACGTACAAAGTTAAAGATTTTAGCTCATATCCCACCTGTGCCGTTTCTTGTGATTGCAGATGTTTTGTTAATTTTGCTGGGTATAACATTATTCACACATGCTTGGTGTGTGACTTTTCCAAAAGCAAATCAATTAAGAGCGCTAATGTTGGCTTCTTCTCTACTGAGACAAGTCTGTTTCGTGATGAATGGTGGGAATTCTCAACTGATTACACACACTAACAGGCATCATGGCCCCAACCTTAAGACATGCACCTGACTTTGCTTGTTGTTGGGAGAAGTTTGCATTCAAGGATTTTCACCAGAAAGAGCTTTTCTAATTACGGGTAGGAAATGAAATGATGGTTTGGGATATAATGAATAGATTTCTGCCATAAAGGGCTTTTTGACAGAAAGTAATGAGTGCAAATTGTGCATTGTGTTCTGACGCTATAGCAATTTTTTATCTTTGTCAGCATTTTCAGTTTTTGATGATGCATGTACCATTGCAGGGCAAGTTTAGGATTAGTAACCTCCCAGTGAACCTCCATATGGTCTGGCGTCACCACTGGTATTCATATTTTCCCCCAGCTCCCATTATTATTAAATTACAAGCTAAAGCTAATATGAAGCTGTGAGTAGCTCATAGTACTAATTTCCCTCCTCTGCATCCATGAACAGTGTTTCCTTCTGAGCTGCAGTGGAGGCACAATGACTATGTGTACATTTTTTTACTAAAAAGACTGCAACTTGAAAGACACTCACTTGATATGACCAACTGTGACTGTTGTAGCCCCATATTAACTGTGGGTAAACTTTGGAGGCATTGTTCTTGGGAAAATGAAGGCTCATTTTACAGCACAAAGGAAGCGTGTCAACAGTTGCACAACCAAACATAAAGAGGATAGTGCTTTTACTCCCCAGCAATGACGATGCTACACGTCCTGCATCCCTGACGCACTAAACTTTGAAAGGACGCAGCAAACTCATGATCAGTGCTTTCAAGGGTCACACCCCATTATTTACCCTGATGATGCCACATTTACTAGCAAGAACCACACCATCAAGAGGATGAGTCTAACAGTTTTATTAAAGAAGAACATTACTGATGTGCGAGGAGTGGACTAAATGTAGACGATGCATTTGGCTGGATGCTGCTTCAGCAGGGGATCTGGAGTAGCACCCGGGCATGACGAGCCCCCTTAGGACCCTACGTAGAAGAGAGGAAGAGAAGAAGGGGCTGAGAGGGAGAGGTAAACAATATGAGTGAGAAGGAGGAGTGGGTTAGATGGGTTATTATGCAGGAAGTGACACTATTGAGGTGTGGTCCTGCTCCTGAATTCTGCTAGATTGCTTCAATTGTGAATAACAAATCCGTGTTGGAATCATAGAAACAGTGGTGTCGCATTATTTTAAAGTACTTCACGTCACAGAAACACTGAGAGTGAAACTTGTGTTTTAAATGTTATTGTCACGCTGTCGATGATACTGGGTGCTAAATCGAGGGCAGCTGGACTTGCTTTAGTTTCTTGAAGATGTTTCACCTCTCATCCAAAAGGTTCACTTAATTCAGAACTGAAGAATCCTCATGGATGTGAGGTGAAACATCTTAAAGAAACTCAAGCAAGTCCAAGTTGCCTACGATGTAGTATCTAGAATTACCCTGACCTGGATGACTGAGAGTCCTCACCAACATATTGTCGATGATCTGTCATGTTTTTTTTTTCTACACTTTTTACACGCAGTCTATAAGTATAAATCTAGTGCTGGAAAAGGCTCCTGTTCCACGACTGGAATAAGTGAAATGGAGACATGAATGAACTTTGTCTGTTGCTGTCCAGAGCTCTCAGTTACACTATGTGAAAACAGAAGATGAATGTATTTTGAAAGTACTTCAAAATACTTTCCAAAGCTGTGTCAGAGTGACATTCTGGTGAGCCATACTGTGGAAAACATTGTGTTCCTGCAGGTTGACATTGAATGTGGTTGCCTGCTTCTATCTGTATAATGCTCTCTTGGTTATTTATCAGTGCTGAGTGTGAGTGAGGTGGTGCTTCACCCGCTGTCCTCACCCCTGAGCCAAGCGGAGGACAGGCAGTGGGGTTATGTGTGCGTGTGTGTGTGTGGGAGGGGGGTGTAAGGGTGAGTATCTCCACTGTGTGTCAAGGCATGTTGAGGAATGCAGCTACTTCTTAGTTCAGTTATACACAGCCTAATCATGGCGATGGATATCAGTCCTTGCTGTCAACTTAATGATCTCCCTGTTTTCTCTACATATCTGCTCTCAGTGCTGTAGGATAAATCATCGCCAAACGATCAGTGCATTCATTTCTCCATGTTTTGCCTTTTTTGCTCCCCCCTCTCCGCCCATGATGAATGTCAGTTTACTCTGCGTGCTCCAGACATGCACGGGGCATACTAAGCAGATGACAGAAGAGCACTGAGGGCAACACATTCAACTCAGCGCTGATTTTCTGTGTGTGGATGTGTGTGTGCTCCTTAATGGCAAGGGGTCTCCCTCTGCAGCCGTGCCTCCGCATTTGTCTGAGAGTGTGTGTATGCGGGTGTTTCTCAGCCCACAGCAGTGTGGGTGGAATAGAAATTATACGAAGGGTGGGTGGAAAAGCAGAGAAAGAGGAGGGGGAGAGTGGAGAGGCAGGGCAAGGGAGAAGATAGAGAGGGAGGAGGAGGAGGAGGAGGAGGGATGACAGAGAGACAGAGAGAGAGGGAAGGGGAATCTGGCAACAGCGACATTCTGTAGCGGTTTGGACATTTGAAAGGCATTAAGCTTTGCCGCTTCGTCTCTCTGCGCGTGCACAGACACATGAGCACACACACACACACACACATTCAACAGCTGATAACAATGTCTATTGAAGAAAGCTCTCACATGCAGCGCTGAGGATTACTTGTCTCTTCCTTCATGGAGCAGCAAACTTTGAGCGTTGATTCTGATGCGGCTGCTGATCCAGTGAGTAAATGAGCTGTGTGTGCATGTGTGTGGGGATTTCTGTGAATGTGTGTTTTTTCTCTATATATTTGATGCCACAGCCTATATTTGATCCCAGTGATGACTCCCTTGCTTCTCTCACATATAGTATGCAGGCTGTGTAACACAATCGTGACTGTGCCGGGGGAAAGACGATATTACTCGAAGAAATAGTACAAATGGATTTATTTTGTCTGCTTGAATTTAAAACCTAATCAAACTCACTGCAGATTCTCAACCTTTATACATATAAACCTCCTCAAGCTGTTTAATGCCATTGTTCTCTATTTCTGTTATTCTGGTCGAACTGTCAATTCATTTTAATCATCCAGCACATAATTATTTAGGTTAAAATGAATTAAATGCTCTTAAACTTTAGTTGAGAGGCCCTATCTCTGGAATGACAGGTCATGTGACTTATGCAGGCCAATCATCAAGGCTGCGTTGAGTTAAAGGGAAACCTGTTGATTCTTTGGTTCAGTCCACTGAATCACTTCAACTGTAGAATTAGTTTTTTTCTAATTGGTCTCAATTATTTTTAAGCTGTTTGAAAATGTGTTGAAGATGTGTGATCTCCTTTTAAAATATCATTATGTTCATAGTGTATGCAATGAAGTCATGGTATCAAAAATATTGTGTGTGTGTGTGCGTGTGCACGTATACGTATTCAGGTTGGAGTGAGGGGGTTTTGATACTCTGGTGGAAAGCAGAACAGGACAGTATTTCACTAAACATAGCAGTGAGAAAAGAGCAGCCTGTAAGCCCTCTGACCCACACACACACACACACACACACACACACACTCACACACACCACATACACACAAACACGCACACACAGGCAAAAAACCTCAATTACATACCAAAAAAAAAAGAGCACACAATCAGATGCTGCCCTGTGTGTGTCTATTCTCAGTGTGAGTGTGTTCCTCGTGATATCCCCTGGGAGCAGAGTGTCTTAGGGAGGGAAAATCAGATGATGAGACAGAATCAGCGCTGTTCCTGTACATGAAACACCTCAGGAGGCCAGGAGTCACATCAGTCGTTTTTCCTGTTTCAAACAAACACAAGTGTTCCTTTTTATCTTCATCAAGTGCCAGATGGGCACAGTTTACCACGCTAACACAATCACGCAGCGTCATGTGATATTTCAAGACAGGGTGTTAAATTAAGTCGCAGATCAAGTAGTGTGGACAACATAAGAGAAAAGGCTCACCAGTTTGAGGCTTTGGTTTGTCGTAGCTGTCAATCAAATTGTCTTGTCCTTTGAGTAGTCTGTTGGTGAAGGTCTGCTTGTTCCTCTTTCCTGGTTCAAGTCATCATGATTTTCAAGATCCCTTTTTTCCCTTTTGCGTAATTTTGTAGTGTTTGTCACTGTTGCACTAGCAGCTACTGTAAATCACAATTCTTTTTTTTTCCTTTAGATTATTTTGGGGGCTTTTTGCCTTTATTTGATAGGGGGAGAAAGAGGGGATGACATGCAGCAAAGGGCCGAGGCCAGAATTGAACCTGCAGCTGCTGCAGCAAGGACGCAGGCTTTGTGCGTGGGGCATCTGCTCCCCCAACTGAGACTACTGGGCTCATAATGCTTAACAAGGCACCAGCACATGCAAGTCATAATAAAGAGAAACTTTGGTGTTTTTTATCCTGAACCCTATTTCCCCATGTTTTTGTGTCTAAATTACTCATGGAAACAGTTATTTTAGAAACTGGTCCAGTAGTGAGAGAGAGTGCTGCAGCCGGCAGCAGCAAAGCAGGCTACAATGTAACCACTTGGGGTAGGTACGCTCTGTCGATTTACATCCATTAAAAGTGCTTGTTAGTTGTTCTTGTCACTGACAGACTCAGGTTGTTATTCAGACAACATTATGAAAGGACCCCACAGAGAAATAAAAACTTGTTTTCTTACTGTTTACTTGTTCTGGTCTGTTTTGTGACCAAGTCCTCTAAAGAAAACTCATTCTGAAATCTCACAAGAAATGACTTGTTTCACAAAGAAGAAAACGATTGCAGGTAATAATTTGTTGTGTTGGAGCACAGAAAGTGTATCTTTCTGTAAAATATTTTCAATGTCATGGCTGAATATTCAGCTGATTACAACAGTGTGAAAAAGTCTCCTCTTTTACTGACACTTGGACACAAAACTGACTAGAACGAGACAGCACAGAAAAATGTTTAATTTCTCTGTAGGGTTGTTTAAAGAAACATCTGAGCATGTCAGTGTAAAAAACAAGGACTTTTAATGGACATGAATTTTTTGAAACACACCTGCCCCGAGTAGTTATATTGCAGCCTGTTTCAACACTGCCGGCTGCAGCCCTCTCTCTCAATATTGGACCAATTTCAAAAAAATGTTCTTCCCACGGGTCACAAAAACATGGGAAAATAGGGTCCGGAGTTCCCCTTTAAGCTAAATATCAAGTAGCAGTGTGCGTTATATTAAATGGAGATGTTACGGTGAGACAACACAAAGAGGCCAGACAGTTACTGCTGATGTTGCACTTAACACTGCACATCTGTACAAGTGTTTATGTATAATATTGATACAGGTGTAATTTTGTGTGTGTGTGTGTGTTGCCAGCAAGGTCGTCCCCAGTTGGTGGCCTGCCCAGCCTCATTAGCTATTGATGCTAACACACAGTGTGGTTCATTGATAAGACTGATCACCTAACTCATTTATTGATTCAGTGTTTCACACTGAACAGTGCTACTGTAGCAGTAAAAGAAAATGATAAAGAAAATGATCTGAAGAAAGCGGACGCAGTTCTCCTGCTCTGCTCCTTTCAGTGTCTCACCTCTGTCCCGACAGCAGAGGGCAGTGTTGAATTTTGTTGGATTTCTGTGTTAGTGTGCACGGCACAGAAAAAGAGGAACAGAGAGATGATGAACTCTTCTCTGCGGAAAGATTAAGGTTCTTTTTACAGCGATGGTTTGGATGTGAGCAATTACATGCTCCTCATTTTAATCTATTGTTACCCATATGCTGGTTAAACCGTTAAGTTTAAACCACTAAGTAAAACCACCTGGTGATTCCACTTGCATTTTTGTACCTCGTCTCTCTCATATAATAATAGATAGGACTTGTGTAACACTTCCTAAGTACTCAAAGATACTTCACATCAAATGCAAAAAGAAAACTAATACAAACAGAGAATTCAACACTGAGAGACGCTTACATGAAACAGAAGAACAAATACAAAGAAAAGAATACAAAAACAAAATGTGGAGGATATGACAGCTCAGATTTGGGGAGGCAGTTGGAGACAGGTATTTTAGGCTTTTTGGAAAAGGTGGGTTTGGAGTTGATTTTTAAAGGAGTGAAGTGAGTCTGAGTTGTGGTTGTTTGGAGGGAGGGAGTACCAGAGGGTTGGGGCAGCAATGGCAACCCTATGTATGCTGCAAATCTGTGAGCAGGACTTCTTTATGCAATATTAGACTAACAGGATTTATGTATCAGTGTCATGTAGTGCCTGCATTTATCTGGCATTTATTTACCGAAAAGGCCAATAAGAGACAGCCATGTTTATTTGTTTTATCCGTAGATAATTCCTCACTGATTTCCAGTAAAATGCACTATATCACAGTGTAATATTGCTTGTGCAAAACTGCTACTACTAATTAAGTTTGTCAGCTTATTTCAAAGATAGACAACTGGAATCAGCAAAATCAATAACAGAAATAACCAACAGGAACATGATAGCGTAGAGGCTGACAAGTAATACTAAGTGCAGCCTGTTTGACTCACTTAAGGCAATAAACCATCATTTAAATGTGTACTTGTTGGTAGTAACGTGACCAATAATACTTTGTGAGAATACTTACAGGAAATATTTTGGGAGTAACAGTACTTGAGTTTTGTTTTATTTCTGTCAACTTTCACTTTTACTCCACTACATTTCCTAAATAAAATGTATTCTTCTACTCAACATTTCTATGTATTGGAGTGAAACAGTTTACTTTAGTATCTATTATTTCTATGTCCTAAGCATTTTCGTTACTTAGTTACTACAAAATAATAAAGTTTGGTGAATAAGCGGTGCAAACAACAGCTTTTAAAGCCGCAGTTACGTTTTGATTTCCAGTCAGACCCAGTCTGAGAGCCAGGTTAGATGCTACATGCTGGCTATGATATTATACTCGATTTTGAGACCGACTTCTTTATGGAAGCAGAAAATAGCGTCCCACAGCAGAGAGTGTGAACAATGATTCAAGGAGAAGAAGATTTCTGACAGGTAACTGCACAGTGTTTGGTCCACTGCAGTGTCAGCACTGGAGGTCAAAGGTTTTCTGTAAAAAATTTAGGTTGGGAAGAAGTCCTAACTTCTCTTCAGTTGTAAGATACGCCTGTTTTTAGGCGGTATACGTTTAAGGAACCAAAAAACTTAATCATACTCAGAAGTCTGACCACTCCGATTTTTATTACCAGCATTTTCTTGTACTTTTACTTTCAATACGTTGTTACATTTAATGAAACAAAATGACTTTTGATACATAAGTACAGTAAATATCCGACTCTAAGACTTTTACCAAACAAATATTTTAATAGGTGACTGTATGGCTTTCCAGGTACTTCATTCACCATTGCTTGTTGACTAGCTAATATTTCTTGCATATAGCATACATATTTCAGCTATGTAAATATATGTGGTTTGCTTTAAACTGTGGACATTTACCCATGAAGCACAAAATGGACTCAGTATTAACCTTTAACATGTGAACTGCATGCGTGTGAGTTTCTGTGTAGCTCATGTTGTGTTACTGTCATCTGATATCTGCGGAGGAGAATATTTCCCTTTCATGTTGGACTGACAGAGAAAAGACTGTGATCTAATGCACACACAAAGAAAAAAAGGGCTACTTGTCCGCAGACCACAGGAATTAGGCTTAAGTGAGTGAGATATTACACACGTCTTTTCTTCTCTCTTCCTTTTCTCATCAGGATGTGGATTAAACTTTGTCACATCCCTCTTATCCTGTGTAGCACCCGATACGTCTCTCTTCCCCTCCACTTACAGATACACTTTGGACTGAAGGTTACTCACACAGCACTTATGGTTCTTCCTGGTCTGTCAAAGATGTGTGAAAAACCAGTGAGCTGTTTTAAAATTAACCCTTTGAAACCTGGAATGGCGTCCCTTTTCTTGTGCCGTACCACCTTCACAAGTATTTAAACCTTCGGAATCTAAGGGAATTGGTTTGCTGTCTTTTAAAAACACAGGAAAGAAGTCAATGAGCACCTTGGCAAGAAGTCTTCTGCAAATGCAAGAAATTATTCTTTGGAAAACCTTTTTCTTTTTTTAAAGATTATTTTTTGGAGGATTTTTCCCTTTATTGACAGTACTGCAAAGGCCTCGGCATATGGGGTGCACACTCTAGCAGGTGAGCCAGAGGCCGCCCCGGAAAACTATTTTTAAGAAGTGAGAGGATAATGTTCAAAGAAAAAACTATATTTATAATTATCATAATAATATATTTGAAATTATTTTACAGAATTATTTTTATTTTTAAGCACTTTTTGGGGTAATTTCCTAAATGTTACTTTGTTTGTTTTACTTTATTTCTTTTTGGTTTTAATTCTAATTTTCCTGTATTTTTTTTTTTTTTTTTTACAATTTTCTTTTGCTAGTTTTTGTATAATTTACTTGTAAGTTGCTCATTGCCTTGTACCTATGATTTTGAAAGACATTGTTTTTTGATATCAAATGGTAAACACCCAAGGTTTACTGGCTTTTGAAGTGTAGTTAATTTAAGTAGCTGAATAAGGCACACATGATAGTTTAAAAAATGAGGGATCCACTGGGTGGTTCTTGAAGCTCTGGTAATTAGAGCTTTGGCAGCACTTTCAGCCTCAGTTGGTGTGTTTTTTGTGTGTGTATGGTGGTGGTGGGGGGGCTTAGTGCTGGAGCCAGCCTGATGTTGCTATGATACGAGGACGTGGAAGGTTAACATTAACTTTAACAACAATATGGCACTGCGTTTTTGAGCTCTATGGCCTCAAACGGCGCTTGTGGAGCTGAAAAGAGGGCAGTGAAAATGTCCTGTTTCGGGCCAATAGGCGTTAAAGTGGCACTTTTTCATTAGAAATAATGGGAGGAATGCTGCAGTGGACGTAGCTCTGGATGTTTACTGGTTTTAATATATTTTTAGAGGGTGCAGCTGAGCTCTTTGATGTTTCGGATTCTTCAGGGTGGTGCCGCATCCTATAAGCCAAGAGACTCAAAATAAACACAGACAAAATGTTCAGACAAAAGACAGATTTCAATAACTGGACTGTTTTATACGCAGTTGAAAAACATTTAGATTCGCTGCAGCTTTAGAGTCTGGCCGTCGTACAAGTGCAGTTCAGAGAGTAAAGATGAGTGGAAACACAGTTTGTTGTGGTTTGTAAGGAAGATGTGGAAGGAAAAAATGCTTTTTTTTTTTTTTTTGTTTATCTATGAAGTAGAATATTTGTAATTGAACATCAACCAACATCTAAACACACACACTTACTATTGGAGTGCAGCTCAAGGTTAGCTACTATCTGCTGGACTCAGACCAGGTCACGCAGACACACATTTTAACTGGGGATGATTTGTTAAGATAAGAGTAATGGGAAACTCCACTAGTCACTAAGCTAATTCATGCAATGTGAAAGTACTCAAACTAATAATGGGTGACCAGCAAAAAACCAATGGTTTTTCTCTATGACAGTTATTATGGAATCACCATATCGCCAAGAAGAAGTTTTTTTTAGAAAAAATATTATGGTTTGGGTCCAAATGAAATATTTCTTCAAGAAAGGGCTCTCTGGCAGAAAATCCTGAAGGCAAAGTTATGTAATATAATGAAAGTATATTCTGTGCCTGCTTGAGAGGAAAAACCCCTCCATACCAGCAGATGGCGGTCATCTGTAATTGCCATTAAAAAAGGGAAACCGGAAGACTGTCTTAATGCTAGTTAGCCAGTTGGGACATTAACAACACAATCTAGTGTTAAAAGAACAAAACACATTTACTGTTTACAGGAAATGTTTCTGCTTAAGAGCTAAATGGCTAAAGAAAAACTAACTGACCTTATAAAACAAGTTTGTGTCAACCTCACTTCGACTTGACGTATGTCCTTTGTTTACATTTGTCACTGCTGTTTCTTTGCTTTTGTGCGGAGCTGAACGGCCAATCAGAAGCCGCTTTTACAAAGAGATCGCGCTATAGGGCCACAAAGAAGTCAGCCTTTTCTACCGCTGGGCGTGATGGCGGGCCTGATGTTTAACACGAGCGCCCACCTCTAGTGACATATGGTGCAAGTGTCGGCAGCGCTTTCTAATCAATAACAAAGGCATAACATGTCAATCACAGTCATATTTCCTTCTCTGCTATATAGCTGCTGATTTAGTTCTCAGCTCAGAGGGTAAGCAGCTCCCGAATCTCGTTGTTTTCCCAGTTTGCTGACATTTACGACCACTCTTCTTTAAATTTGCCACTATGCTAACAGCTGGTTTTTAAATCTCCTGCAGTGGAACGCACACATAAACACGCTGTCAACACGTCACACCCATGCAGCCCATGGTCACGTTTCTCCGGCTTTATGTTTTACACAGACCTCGTTTTGGGGCTTTTACTACCTCCATTCCTGGCTCAATGGCGAGACCACTCTGTCCCATTTTTCCACGACCGGACATTATATACAGAATGGCAAGTTCGCATAAACGCATGATATTTCAGCCTTTAACAGGCAGAGAAAATGCAGTTTGAGTGATTTCAATCAATTATGGGCTCCGTCGCCACTGCCGTTTCAACATTCTTAATTTGTGAAAAAAAGGCCAGCGAAGGCAACGGTGTTCACCAGTGGCCCAACATTGACTGACAGCCGACCATTGCCTCGGAGTCTTTAGTAGAATCAGTTTAAAGTCAACTTTACTGCACTTAACCTGTTACAATTATTTATATTATTTATGTGCTGTTTTACCTTTCATGGCCAAAAGCAAAAAAAGAAAGGGGTCAGCATCTTCTGTAAAAGACTGTGTTAACTGGGCACACGATATCGTCTCATATCGATTGCAGGCCCCTGAATCGCATGAAATCAAAACGTAATTGTGATATCAGCAACTATCGTAGCATTTTCCAAAGAACTAATGTAATACTTAATCGTGATGAAACTAGTGTTTTACAATCAAAGTGATGATGTGTTTTTCTATCACTGTACAGTACACACCAGTGAGTCATCACTGATGGAGACAGTGGCATCACAAAGGCAGAATATGGAGGGAGAAGGTGTAACAGAAACTCTTTTTTGCCAAAACAGGAAATTAGGGGGAGCTAGGTGTAGGCTCAAGGCCACACGCACAGATTCAATTGCAGCCTTTGTGTGTGTGAGAGTGTGTGAGTGTGCTGAAGTAGGCTGCTCTGTCCTGTGAAGTGCCTTTGTTTGCTCCAGTTGACCTTTTAACAAACCTGCGGAAATTTCATTAATCTTTGTCAAGCGGAGCCAGAGAACAAACTCATTCTCTTCTTCCTCTTTAGTCTTTGTGCCTCTACTTTTAGTCTCCCTCCATTTATTACACATAAAGCAACGAAAACAATTAATTTCTTAAATCACTAGAAAAACATCAGTTGAATTTGATCACACCTAAACCTGCCCAACTGTGATTTGAACAGGGAGGAGCAGGAGGAGGGTGGAGAGTTATGGGCCGTGCTGTGGTGTGATTGGCAGGCTGACCTTTGTTCCCTCCCCTTCTTGATGACTGCTACCCGATGGGGGCGTGTCACTATGGAAACGGAGCCGAGTATGTGTGTGTGTGAGAGAGAATGGAACTTCCTCGTCAGTGTGTCAGCTATAGTGTGTGCGGAGGAGTGTGTGAGAGGTATAAAATGTAAGACAGAAAAAATATGTTAACAGTGAGATACTCACTGCAACTTCAGCAGATAGTTAAGGCTTCTTCTTAGGTGTGTGTATGTGTGAGTGTGTGTGTGACAGATGTGCTGCAGCATGACTCCATCCAAGTCAGCTGTCTGCATGAATTTCCTGCCCTAAATATCACCCGGAGCGGCTCTGTCAGCGTCAGCACACATGTGTGTGAGCGGGACTGTTTTCATGTGTGGTTCAGATATGTAGATTGAGCAGTCAGCTGGTTTCCTCCTGTGAGAGAGGAGAGCAGGATGAGCCTGAGGAAGAGGCTCTCCTTCAAGCGAGTCTGGAACTTCAATACAGTGAGTAGTATGCATGTACACGCTTACTGTACAGCACTTTGGTCTGCCTAGAGAGAGTACACAATTTAATGTACTTTTTTATAGTATAAGAGGCATTTCTTTATTTATGTTTATAAAAGCAAATTTAACTAATGCTTGAATCTAAATATTCAAACATTTTTGGTTTGTAAGCCAAATATGTTTTTTAAATAACAAACTAAAGTGTGGCTATGATGCTGCCAAAATGCTACAAGTGCAAAAACTTCAGCAACACTTTTCCTGACCTTGATTTCACACCACAGTTTGGTTTTTCCCTCTGCACAATTGATGACAAAAATCAGAGAAGCATGGGAAGAGAGAGTAAAAAGGGAAGCGAGAATGACTTCAGTGCAAGTGACAGTGTTGTTCTGCTCACTAAAAGTGAGAAACGGTGACAGATGGAGGAAAGAGAGGAGTGTTACCTACAACAGAGTACACAAGGAGAAAGATGAATCCATTACCTTCAGACACATGGGAGGAAAACACGGGGATGGGAGATGTATGAAAGATAAATGGAGAGGAATGAAGACGAAATAGAGGGAGAGAACAGGGGGTTCAAGGGATAGAAACAATACAAACGTTAAAATGAAAAGTCACGCTGTCTGGTGTTTTAATAAAGAAGGGACGTGGTTGTTGCAGACTGGTGTGTGTGTGTGCGCGCGCAGAGGTAAAGTGAGACAGAAAGACTAACAAGAGAGACGGCTCTAGGCTGTTTCCCCTCCTCTCAAAGCCAGATGTGTTTCTGGTCAGAGGGGGAGATAGAGAGGAAGAGAAACAGAGGTAGAGACGGGGCCACAGATTGAGACAAATGGAGGCAGAGACAGAAAGAGCTTCTTTTTTTCTGGCCCCTGTTAGTCATATGGTTTGTATTTCACCTTGAGGGCTTGTCTTGTGTGTGTAAAAGATAGTGAGAAAAACAGAATGGAAGTAATTTCTTGTGAATTTCAGTGAATTGAGCGTGTGGACTGGCAGCTGAGAGTGTGTTCAGACAGAATGATTTTATCAGATTGCATTGTCTTGCACCCTCTTCTGTCTTTGCGTTAAAGGCAAGGAGCCAAGTAAAACAAACATTTATCACAGGGCTCAGCCTCTGAGTCACATCTCCTGTGTGGCTCTATTGTAGGAAAACAAACATTATCCACATTCCTTCCTTTCATAGAGAGTGGATATTGATTTCTGAATGCATCGCAGGGATTTCAGGGCTTTATTCCCAGAATTCCAGAGAGGGTCTCAGAGGGTTTCACTTTAGGAATAAAAAAAGTTTGAGATGTTTGCGGGGACGCTGAGATGGTGAACATACAGAGTCTATTGACACAAAGTTTGCTGATCGCCGTTTGTTTGTTTATTCTTTCATTTAGACCGTTAGTTTTTTTTATCTGCCTGAAAATCTTCTTTTCTTTTTTTTTTTAGAAACTGATTTGTTTTTATTTATATCTATATTTTTCAAATCAGGGTCGCATTAAAAGCATCATCCCATGCTCACACCTGTAGAGCCTCATCTGATGTTTGGTTCAGTGGAAACTAACCATCCAGTCTTCTCTTGTGTGAAAGCAGTTTGCAACTTTTGTAAAAATATCTATATATTTTTTGTCATATTTGCTGAAACTGTCATTGCTACATTGTTGGGTTTCCATCTAAATGTAGCACAAATTTTATCTGAATTTTCAAAAAATCTGCAAATAAAATGCAAATTTATGTGCTTTCCTATCCACTACTGTCATGTGAATATTAGAAATATTTATGTTTTAGTATTTATTGTTAAGATTTTTTTCCCATGGAAAATTACAGATATGCTTTTATGTTATGTGTGGTTGTGTGTGGTTAGCTGTGAATGAACTGCTGTAACAAATGTAATTTCATGCGAAGGATTAATAGAGAATCTATTTATGTTTACAGCTAGACCAAACACTGATATGTTTTCTGAAAACATGAGGCGAGAAATATGCAATGCAGTCAGAAAATTTTGATTCATATTTGACCATTTTGCCTAGGTTGACCACAGTTCACCAGTAGTGATTGACACGGTTGATAGCTGCATTAGACTTCTCAGCTCTGATTGGTTGTTTTCCAACAGTAGATTCTAGCAAATGAGAAGCGCTTCAGGGAAGAGGATTTTATTCACAGATAATCCGTCTCATGTACTACTGTGTGGATGTATGTATGGACGGTTGCAGCAAATATGACAGTTACTTTCATGAAAATTACAGACTGTAGCTTTAAACTACACTAAAGCTAAGTGGTTTCATGGTTGGCAGCCCTGGCAGAGTGGCTCTGGTCTTCTCAATGGTAGCCACTATTCACCTCATATTCAAAAGTAAACACACAGGCACGCACACAGTGAGACTGTTGGCGCAACAGCTTCCTCCTCGGCTGGATGTGTGTGTGTTTGCATGCAGGCGGCAAATCTGTGCTGTTAAGTCACCTTTTAAGGACAGTGTGTGTATCAGGTGTTCAGTTAAAGGTGTGGTCTCCTGTCAGTGTTTGCAGGTACATGAGTAGTCTCAGAAGATACGCTCAGTGTTCTTCCATATTTCAGTCTCTCCAGCCATACCTTCGCTTAGAAGAGTCTCATTCCTTACCAAAGGTGGCAGTTGCAGCTCCAGTGTTGGAGCCAGGAGTAGGTTCCTGTGGTACAAACAGTGTTGTCTTTGTGTGTGAAAGCGCATATGTTATCCCTGACAGTTTCTGCCACAGATAGACAGTTTTTATTCACCCTGTTAAGTGTCACTGGCTGCTCTGTCTCTCATCCCATAAAACAGAACGTCTTTTTCCAGGAAGCATCGTCCACCTCGACGCACATACGCACACGGGAATTTCGGAAACTTAAGGAGACTTTTATGGCTTCTAAAAGTATTAATATTATGATAACAGTGAGAATGAACAGCTGTAAATTGTGCCCTCTGTTTTGCCATAGTTTAATCCCGACGTCCAGTCTTCATAACAGATGATGTAAGCCACCCCTCTCGCACCAGTCACAGCTAATAAAACATTTGGGACCTGTACGCACAGTGACCAACCACTCCCTGCACACGCACACACACACACACACACACACACACACACACACACACACACACACACACACACACACACACACACACATATAAACCTGACAAGCCAGGCATGTGGCTACAAGGTGGCATTTTATGTACAGGGAGCTGAAAGGGGGAGGATTTTGGCGTACGAACATGTTACAACCCGTAGACAAAATTACTATGTTTTTAAACCACACATAATCCAACAGGTCATTTTAAAGCTGCTGATCAACAGTCGTAATGCAGTACAACACTTCAAACCCTCCTGGCACTCCTATCAGAAGCCATAATGCACTTGGAAGTGGAAACAGGCCTGGGTGTTTGTTTCAGTTTCAGTGTGTGTTTCTAGTAGTGAGTATTGTGAGGACGTGTGATTCCGTTATCTTTTGTTGAAGTGGGTCAGATAGTCATTTTATAACTGTTCAGACCACAGCAATTCTCAGAACACCAAACATATTGTGGTGATGTTCTTGGCAGTAATTCTTTATTTTATTTTTGTAGATTCCATGATCTCATTCTGGATGTGCCAACATCTGCAGACAGAGTGGAGTTCAAACATGAGACCATGGGACCAGTTACAAACAGGGCATTGGATAAGACTTAGATAATGCATTAGACACACTCGGCCCCTCGTCATTAGATATGATTTAGCATGATGTAATATCCAGGGTTTCCCACACATTCATTTATTCGTTTGTTGATGTCTGCAACATCAGCATTTGCTGACATATATAGATTTTTTTAAATTATTTTTGGAACAGCACCTCTTTTTTTTTCTTGTGGGAGAGTTTCTCTGAATCAAGTGACAACTTCCCAGGCCGAAAAATTAACCCAGTGCGGAAGTAATACTGCTGTTGATCAAAGCGGTGACTTGATGGTAGCTATGTCCATTATTTAAACAGTCTCTGCTGAGCACCAGGCACACTGAAAGTGTAACATAACCACTCATTATTTCATATAGAGATGTTTTTAAAACAGCAGCGATGTCATTTTAGTATTTAGTTTTGTTGTTATTTCAGCCATCTTTAGATGAGATTGGCTGCGTTCCCATGGAAACCAAGCACACCACCATCAAGCACTGGGCCTACCCTTTGTAACAGTAGCAACAGAAAGTTTGCTTTCACTTGCCATCCATCTATCTGATCTGATCAGCTCGGATAAATCCCACCATGAGCTGTCTGAAAGGGAGTGTTGAGTGTGATTTGGTAATAGTCATCCCTTAAAGAAAAAACAAATGTATTTCGTTCTTCCAGCTTCTCAAATCTGAGGATTTGCTGTGTTTTTATAGTTGAAAAAATGAATGTCTTGAAGTCATGGACTATTGGTTAGACAGAGCAAACATTTGAAAGTGTCAGGACCAAACTGTTATTCTACTTCATTACAGAAAAGATTGTATTTTTGACTGTGCAGGATTTTCTGTCTCTTAGGTCAATGTCTTCTGTTTTGTGTCTGCCCTAAAAAAATCAATGCAAATTTGGCAAGCTCGTTCACTGAAATGTAATAAAAGAGATTCCTAGCAGTGGTTGTCATGAAACATCTGACTCTATCAGAGACTGTTTGAATGGCAATCATTAACTACAGCTCTGTTTGAATTCACAAAATTCACAACCACACACACATTCTGAGGTTTTGCTTGGAACTGAGTCCTCCACACATGTGGAAACCCTAATCATGGCCATCAATCATGTGCTGCTGTGTCACTTGGTTTTCTGATGATCTTATCAGGGCATTTACTGTATAATATATGGGACATAAAAGCCCCATTAATATCTGTGAATCAGCATCAGCAGAAAACAACCGCAGACAGTACTGTGACATAGCGTGAGATAATGTAGAGCTTTGAAAGCAATAGAGGGTAGAAGTAGCCAGTGGTGGGAGAAGTATTCAGATCCTTTACTTAAGTAAAAGTACCAATACCACACTGTTAAACTAAACTGTTACAAGTAAAAGTCCTGCATTAAAGATGTTACTTTACTAAAAGGTTGTAAGTATAATCAGGAACATGTACTTTAAGTATTAAGAGTAGAAGTATGCAATGCAGAAAACCCAGAAAAAAACACTAAAAACTAAAAATTGTCAAAAAAAGAAAAAACACCTGAAAATTATTTATCAAAATAATTGGCAATTTCGGAAAGCTTTGATTAATTATATAATTCTTTCAGTTGTACTTGTATAGAGTCTTTGGTCATTTATTTTCAACAAAGCGTCATATTTGACAAACTCTTCTCATGTTTTTATAGCAAAAAGTAACTTAAGCTGTCAGATAAATGTGACATGAAAAGAAAATACTCAAGTACAGTACAAGTACCTCAAATTTGTACTTAAGTGCAGTACTTGAATAAATATACTTAGTTACATTTAACCACTTGAAGAAGCACACACTTTTTGAATTACTTTGGGGGGTATATTTGATATAACGAGCCTCTGTTATATTTTCCAGCTTATTTTTTTTCTCAAAGTTTTATTGTTATATACCAGTACACATGAAAATCAGTCAGTACAACAATAGTTTGCACCTTAATCAACCCATGAAGCAATTTAAAAAAGCCAGCAAGCGAACTAGCAAGACACCAAAAAACTGAACATAAACTACAAAAGCAAAAGTAGTAAAAACAGCACCAAAAAAAACCCCAAAACATAAACAAACACAGACAAAGAAACGAACAAAAAAATGTGTCTTACAGATTGTTAACTTGCTATCTTACTGAAGCAAGTAAATAGATGTGCATGAGTCTAACTGCATGCTTTATCAAAGTGAAGTGTGTTAATTTGGTAAATAGTCCACCTGTTGTCTTGAGGACATGGTTGTTAAAAAGCGTAACCATATTGAGTTATACTCATCTACTGAGCCCATATTCAGAGATTTATTTATTTTTTTAAAAAGTTTAGCTATTTTCAGCAGGGCAGCCGTCCAGTCTTGAATGTGTGGATCACTGCTGTCTATCCATTTTCCAGCCTCTCTGTGGATATGGGGCTTTGGGAAAGAACTTTGAGGAGGGAAAGTCTGGAAAACCCCAGTCATTCCCTGCGGGCTGTCAGGAATGACCAGGATCTGCCAGGAGAGGAGGGGCAACACCACTGGAATGATGATGGAAGGGTTGAAGGATGGAGGGTGTGAAAAGGGGATGACTTGAGGGAAGAGTGGAAGGAGAGGGGCAGTAATAGGAGGACAAAGGAAGAAAGTGTGGGATTTCTGGAAAGGAGGAAAAGAACAAACAAAAGTCTGAAATGGGTTAGAGGTGCAGGGAGGAAAAGAGAGGAGAGGGGACTTGGGGCCTCTACTAGGGGCCAAACCGCTTCACCACAAAATACGTCTGGAAATGATCACCCTGGAACTGAATGGGGATTGGGGGTGAACACACACATGCACAAATGCAAAAGAATGCACCCTACATACAAAAGACATCTCAAACAGATGTGGCCCACATGCATATATCGGCATATAACTGCATGACTTAATGCACGAATGAAACACACATCAGAGACAGAATCCACGCTGTTGATATGCGCAGGATGTTAAATGCGTGGGGGTATAATCAGCAAAGGGATCGGGTAACCAGTTTCCACTGGTGAGGTTTCTGCCTCCGTCATTTTCTCTTGTCCTGTGCGAATCTTTGACCACAATCAACTGCCATAAAGTCACATCAAATTTGTTTTCACACGCCACTGCCAACCTCTGCTCTTCCAAGAACAGTCTGAAATAGCTAATCCCAGTGATTAAGCTGGCAGTGCCATCTGGCAAAGACAGCTCGGCTCAAAATGAGGAAATGGCCAAGAGGCACATGAATCAAACCAGCACATATGCCACACCAGGGGGTCAGCTCAGTTAGATTTGATTAGTTTGTAAGTGTACGTTGAATCTGGATAATGAGGGATTTGTGTTTGCAGCAATTTTATTATGGTGCATATTTCTGAAAATTGTCTGGAGAGGGACTTTGTTTTCATGCACTGGGAAAGAAGATGCTGGAAGATGTCAATTTAAGGTCGGCAGAGAGTCATGAAAGCCAAAACATTTTTTGGGGGGTGGGCACATTTATAGCGGGTGGCATGAGTGTCCTTTTTGCAATTTGACATGTATATTCACAGCAGTGTTTCCCACAGAATTAGAGTGTTTGTGGGGTGGAAGCTGACCATGTTCATGTTTTTAAAGATGAGTGTGTCCCTTTGTATCATTCTGTGTCCCCTTTATAAATTCAGAGATCTTGCAGGTATGTTAACGCAGCTCAGGCGGAGCTCTCCATGACTTCTTTTTTTCCTCAGCAGCAGTTTGTGACTTGTGACTGAGGCTTGTGACTTGTGACTTGAGCTGTACCCGACTCAAAATTATGTCAGTCGATTGAGATTTGGCCATTCAATACGAATATTTGACTGAATATTTGAAAATTATTATTGAAAATAACACTAAATTATTCACTCACTTTTACAGAAGCTTCCAAACTGCTGCTGCTTTTCTTGAAAAAGAGCTATATCTGTTTACTGAACTTAATGGTAGAAGGGTTCTGTATGTGACATTAAGAGCATTAATAAAACAGCAAACAACTTCTTTTTTTTTTTTAAAGATATTTTTGGTTGGCATTTGTACCTTTAATTGACAGGACAGGTCAAGTGTGAAAGGGGGAGAGGTTAGCGGGTGGTTAGGTTTACATTCCTTATTGTGATTTTATCTGTCTTATGTGGGTTGTCCTTTCCCATCACCATGGCTTGATGGTCCTGGTACTGCTTTAACATTGGAAACAGAATCAGCAATTCTTGATCGATCTCCTGGGGGATCACGGTTCCAACTCGTCATCAGTCCAAGCAAATAAATCTCTGGTCTTGTTTTTCACCAGCTCTGTAGTATTGTTGTACTGTGTAAAATACAACTACTCTTACGTTATGTTAACTATTTGTAACTTTGCTTTCAACAGCACTCCACGTCATACCATTTTATCACAAATATAATAATATTAATAATACTCGTCAAACTTCAGCCAACTTGCAAAATACATAAAACTGTTTAGTTAAGGGTGACTAACTTGGTTTACTTAAAAACGTTATTATCATTTACAAAGAACAAATCAATTCATTTGTCATTTTTAAGTTGTAACGACTTAACAAAATTAAGTAAATAAAACTAAAATATCAGTAAACTTGACAATTAGATATGAAATACACATCTTTATCAAGGCAGCCAGTTTCCTAGATTTCAAAAGGTCAGCTTGTGAGTTTACAGTGTAACTAAACCGTCTGATGGCTATTTACACCGTTACACTCATGCCCCGTGTACATGAATGGTCATGTGATATGCATTTTCGGGCGTGTTGTTATGGAGGGAGGTTATTTCTGAAACTGTGCTAACGCTTGTGTAAAACCATTTCAAAATGAAAATGTATTTGTGTGGATTTGGCCTTGGTCTGCTTTCCCTCTGTGGGTAAAGGCAGCATGTGGACACAATATTATGATCACTTATGCTAATGCTGCTCAGTGTTCAGTTTAAATATAACATCATAAAATTTAATTTTCTGTTGAGAGCTTGCAGTGAGGTGGAAACATTTCTAACTGATGACCAGGAGATAACCCCATACAAAACCTCAAGTCAGCCAGGAGACTCCCATGAGTCTGTGCTGAGTAATGATGAGATCATGAAATTTCCAAATGCAAATGTTCCATAGAAAAATCCCTCAGAAACAGAAAATATGCCCTCGCAGCTACTGCATAGCCTGCCCTCCATCATGTGAGTAAACATGAAGCCAGTCATTAGCACCATTAGTGGGCAGATTAACAGCATCAAAGCTCCTGACAGATCACCAGCGCGGCTCAGTGTGGATTATTTATCCAGAGAGCTGATGTGACAAACACTTCTGTCTTTTATTGCTGCTCCTCCTTCCTCCCATCTTTCTCTTTTCCCCCTTTCTCTATTTTGTCTACTTTTCTCCTTTTGCTCTCTCTGAGTCACAGAGTGTTCCAGAGTTAGCCACATTACTGATGTCTGTGTCGAATGATCTCATCCCAGCTCAGCATGTCTGGGATAAAAATCACTATTGTATGTCGTGTGTGTGTGTGTGTGTGTGTGTGTGTGTTGTTTTGTGTCTGTGTTAGGGAAAAGGATATGACTCTCACAAAAGTTTGGTTCAAATGTGTCTGTGTAAACATCTGTGTCTGTGGCTGTAAATGAGATCAGATTGGAAACAGGTTTATTATGCTGCGTATGTTAAACTGCTGGTATAATTGGTGATCGTGAGATATGCAAACAAACATCACACTTCTCTGTGACATTGGGGGCAGGTAGGCCTGAAGTTCCCCTCTTCACCTCTCCACACACACACTTACACACACTAAACCCCACCCCTCTGGGGAGGCTTTCTTGCAGAGCAAGCACAGCCAGTTCACAGATGAATCCTCCCACACACAAGACAAAGAGTGTGTGCACTAACCTGACTATGTCATGATGTGAAAGTGTGCATGATAATGAGCCAGGTCCTGTGAGACACACAGTTAGTCCCTGTCTGTGTCTGCATGCGGCTTAAAGTGCGTGTCCAGGCAGCTCATGTCCTGTGGGAGCTTGTGTGAATATGTCTCATCCGTGTGATGAGCGGATCTCCTAATCCATGTCTTTCTGTGTTTCTTTACAGTCCGCTGCAGTCTCCGATGGAGGTGAGTAAACATGTCTTTTCAACATCTGACATTCTCCATATCTGTTTTAATCATCAATGCCCTTTCTCATCATCTCTAATTGGCCTGTCTAATTGGCTTCCTTAATCCCTTAGTTGTTGTGATCAACATTAAGTAGCATTTCATGGGATAAAAAAAAGTTCATTGAGTTGGAGCAGTCATACTGATCTTTAGTGCAGGGTTAGGGTCATGTTCAGTGTTGGCACCTCATTAACTCTGTAGCCTCCTGGGGTCTCTTTACATCTAAAACAACCAACGGGAAAAATGTACCCGCTGTAAGACATTGTATAATAATGACTAAATGAACCTTTCTTCATTTATTTTTTATCTCTCTACAACACAGGGTTGCATACCGAAATGCTAGTTGTACTGCTGTTATCATACTTACAAAATGACAATATGACAGGGGTCCTTCAAATCTGAAAAAAAGCATTGAAATTTTTGATGTAAGAAAATAAGACCTTAAGTGGTATTAAAATGTCTGGAATCAATCTTTGAAAAGTCTAAAAAAATGTGAAGACAAACAAAGGAAGGAGGATTTTCTGAATCTTTTTTTGTCATTGAATTGTAAAATATCAAAAATAATTGGTCAAATCTGTTTTTTAATAGAAATTACCAAAGTCCTCTTGCATCAATGATGGGATGCTTAGAGCAGAGGATCCACTCTCTGCTAACTAACTGTCACCTTACCTTGGATGAGGACGGGAAATGCAAATTCAAAAATCAATTTGTCATTTTACCAGAGTTAGCAGTATGACTGAAATTGGTACAAGGCAATGCACAAGGCTTGGGGTATTGTGTGCCTTTTTCTCAGCAACATAGAAATGAAGAAAGTAGAATCCCACATGCAGAGTGAGAAACACAAAATCGCCAACAAATTTGCCAACAAATACCAGTTTTGTTTTTTTTTTTAAAGTCATGTTTTATTTAACAGTAAACATTTAGGAAAAAACGTCCCTAACCCAAAGTAGCTCATGTCAGTTTGTTAATTATAACATTGTATTTTGAGTGGCATTAAAAAGTCTTAAAAAGTTATAAATCGTGCTTGCCTTAAACTATAGGAACCCTTATATGAGATTAAAATAAGAATAAATGAAAACAGCACAAAAATCTAATTGCCTGATGTACATCCATAAATCTCTTTCTCTTGTCCATAGTGCAGGTTAGTTTATGATTTAGCATTTGTTATTCACAGAAGTAGACAAAATGTGTTACCATAGCAACATAAACTGTTAACCCTAACACCTAGAATAAATAGCACAAGAAAAAGACTGAAATCTCTGTGAGGGTAAAAATTAATCCGCTGTTGCTTTTAGGTATAAATGACCTGATTTTTTTTTTTTTTAAATTCTGGCTTTATCTTGACAATATTAAACAATAGGAGATGCTACTTAACATACTTTAAGGAAAACTCACATACTTGGAGAAGTGAATATTTTATTGAAACAAAGTTATAATGAAAAAACAAACAGCTGCAGGTACATTTTCCTTGTTGGCTGTTGTAGTGTTAATATCTGGCTGCTTTGACTAAATTCACAATAAGTCACAGACAGTCTAGTTTGACCTGCTCAACGTCTGCCCCGCCTTGGTTCTGCTGAGGTTGGCGACCTAAAGATAGTCCCACATTTGTGAACCTTCGCTGCACAACAACAACCTTTTGTGGCACACATGCACTGACAAGTTCATCTAACTTCTAAAAGTGCTGGAAACTTATTTCCTTGAAAAGGGAAAGTAAATATAACTAAATCTTAATTTATGTGTAGTTTATATGTTAATGTTAACTTTACTTGAAATTTAGCTGTATTATCCTGATATGTGAAGTTGTAGCAACTCAAAAATGACCAGTGTAATTAACATGATCTTTCTAAGTGTTTGCAACTTCAGAAAACCTAGTTAGTCATGGTGTCGGTCATAGTGTTGGTCATGATCATGACAAAGAGGATTTTGTAATTTTGCAATTCCTGTTCTCTTTTAACATGTTTAAGAAAATGCAGCCAAGCCCTCAGAATACAGATATACAGCACAGTAGACTTGGTTTACCGGAGTTGCTAAAAGTTAGAAAGATTGATTTAATTAAACTTGTTTTTATTTTTAAGTTGCAACAACCTAACAAAATTAAATAATTATAACTGAATTTTGAGTAAACTTACCAATCAGATAAGTAAACATGAATTAAAATGAATGGTTGTATTTATTTACAATTTTCACGGCAGTCTGTTTCCCAGATCTTATTAAGTAAAATTAACTTCTCAGATGTTACAATGTGGAAAAGACATACAGTGCACAACATGGTGTACTAAATGAGTTTTTATGCATTCACTTCTATTTTATAATGTGTTTGTGAAGCAGCATTGGAAATTTAATGCAATAGTTTAATATCTAAAAGTTAAATACCGAAATGCAAAAGATAACAAAACAAAATATTTATATTATGTTGTTACTGTAGCTTTAATAAGCACGTCAAACCTCTTAGGCATTGTTTTTGTTTGTCGCGTTGTGTCACATTGTACCTGACCTCGTTTGAGGTAACCAGTTGGTGTCATAGGCGTAATTAGCATGCGGCAACAATAACAAAAGTTCTCTGATTTAGGAGACGACTAATGGCGCTTTAACGCCTCACAAATGCACATGAAAGACCATTTATGGCAGATGGGAGATAAAAGGAGGAAGAGGAGGTGAGAAACAAGGCAGGGGTGGTTTAGAATAAATGGCAGCCATGTTTACATTAAGATCCAATGTAGAGGTGTTTATGGCCGCTTGTTCACACCACGTGTCTGTGGAAGAGAGGGTGTGTTAGTGAGTGAAGTGGAAAGCTCGCTCTCTTTGCACATTTATAGACGTGACGGTGAAGCATGATGATACAGCAATAAGGAAAATGTTTGATAGTTTCTCTCAGCTGTTTTAACTATCAGTGTAGGTCACTATCACAAGAAAATGCTTGATATGTAATTCTTTACTAATTGTAAAGTGGGCAACATCTATTCATTGGTTTTATTACGGTGGAAAAAAGCAGTGTATATAAATTATATCGCTGTTTTTTTATGTCTTGCGTTACATCATTCCGTAACAAGGAAACATAAAGGAAAAAGATGCTTGCTTGACGGTTTATCCCTTCTGCATACTTCAAGTTAATGAGTCGAGAAACTCATGAACGCTGTGAAGGTTAAATAATTAATGTTATCTCAGTAGGAAAAGGAATCCTGTACAACAAACCTCACAATTCTGTGGGAAGGTTGCCACTCTTCCTTTTTTTAGCAGCCCTTTACTTGAACAGGAGAACCTGTATCTTTTCTTAAGTACTTGTCTTAAAACCTGGATTTATTTCATTACTGGAATAATATGCAGTTAACATAATCACTAGCAAATGTACTTTGCATCAGTGTGAAGCAAGTGAAATAACTGGAATGATTCGCAGACTTAAAAAGCAGCCACTCATTGTAACAGTCACAGACTGTGGCAGCAGTCTGTAATATTAGTTAAAGTCATTTTCTCACTCTTGTATGGCCGTAGAATTTAAACATTCGTGATGGTGCATAAAGTGACTGTTAAAAACAACCACATTCCACGTGTTGATAATCCTCATATATATCACGCTTGGGTGAGTTTTAAGAAGTAAACAGGCTGGTGCTGTCTTGCTGCCGTCTAAACAAAACGATCTGGGATACTTTCACCTAATATGTCCATGTATAACAGGTGTAGAATCCATGCTCCAAGCGGATGCAATGTACTATATTGCGACACGCTGATGCACGTTTTTCAAATCGACATATTTCCATAGCAATTCCCAGCAATTAGTCTGTAGTTGCAGAACTCCTACAGCAGTTTTGTATTACATCTTGTATTGTGCGTCATTGGGAACCAGTCTCACAAATTTGTTGTATTTTGATCTGTCAGACAAGTCAAGAATAGGTCAACAGCTATTCTACCTTGTTCTTTGCATCTGTCAGTTGTGTGTGTGTGTGTGTGTGTGTGTGTGCAGCTGTATGGGGTCTGCAGGCCTCATTAGTCTCAGTAGTGGCCTTCCTTTAACAAGCTCCTCATCAATACTGCAGTTTATGTGTGCATGTGTGTGTTTGTGTTTTTGTGTGTGTTTGTGTTTTTGTGTGTGTGTGTGTGTGTGTGTGTGTGTGTGTGTGAGAGAGGGAGCGCATGCACACATGTGTGCACATGTATGCGCTCTGGCGTTTTTAGTTCCGTCCTCCCTTGGCTCTGAATTATTCATCATCCAAAGGCCTGTGTGTACTTGTATCACTTGCCTACCTGGAAGCTCATAGAGAGGTGTGTGTGTGTGTGTGTGTGTGTGTGTGTGTGTGTGTGTGTGTGTGTGTGTGTGTGTGTGTGTGTGTGTGTGTGTGTGTGTGTGTGTGTGACCTGACTCTCTGTTCTCTCAGGTTGTCAGCCAGGTTGTTCGCCACCCCCAGTCTCTCTCTCGCCTTCTTCTCTCCCTGTTTTCTCTTTCTTGCTTCTTTCTTGTGATGTTGTCAGCTGTGTGTGTGTGTACATCTTCTTGGACTGCGTGTTCGACCTGATGTGTCTGAATTAGCCAGGGGGCCTTTAGGGTAGAGTATGGATGGAGGGGCTTGGTTACCCCTAAGGATTCGCTACATGCCCCGCTGGCACCACACAGGCTCGTACCAGCTCTACCGAGGTGAGGATACAGCTTCAAATGCTTCTTTTACAGCTAAAGAAAATGTAAAATTTGGGAGCAAAATATCAGACTGATATTGATATTCTCATCAGTTTAGCTTTAGGTTAGTTGCTGAAATTCTTTTAAGGATCACAAGATGCAGATGGTTTGTTAAAAATATGGTTTTGTAACTGCAGGCTGCTGAGTGGGAATCAAATTAGCTTTAAGCAGCTACAAGGAGTTTTTTTTACTGGTTATGAAACACTCTTCACGCTTTTGCTTCTATATGACCTGCAAAAGCAAGCAATACCATTAGTGGGAAGATAGGTTAATTCTATAGTTATTATTAATGCCTGTCCCCAAGTTCGATTCCCGATGAAATCAGACAAAACTATTTATGACACACAGACCGGAAGAGCCTTTATATGTTTGTGTTTTCTTAGGCTAAGTTTGACAGTGAGTAGTACATTAGCGAGTTAAAAGGAAGCAATGGGAGATTTTTCTTTAGAGAACTTTACTTATTGAACTCTAAATTGACCAAAGAACAAAAAGAAAGCTATGAAGGTTAGTGATAAGCAGCGGATGAAAACACGAGGCAACCTTGGTTTGTCATTCAGCAGATGGAAATAATTGAGTCTAATTTGATCTTTAAATCTAGACAGGTATGCATTTGTCCATTTTATTTATGAAGTACATCGTGAGATGTGATTATACATCAACATATGAATTTACGCGTTGACGTTTCGACATTGTTATAATACTGTTATTAATCTTACATAGCCACAAAAAGATGTTACCTCATCACTATGCGTCCTACAATCTGGCGTTTTTATTTTTAAAAAATAGCAAACAAGCACATCTTTCTTTCAATCTCTTTCAAAAAAATGCTTGCCAGATCAAGAGCTTTACAGCATGAGGTGGTGATGATGCTTATGGAGACACTAGCGCTTTTGTCCACAAGGGCTGCAAAAATCATCACAAAATGAGGTAGCTGTAGCTGCTCTAAGGCCCAGACAAACCAAATTGACATCAAAGAACTTGTCGTGATGAAAGCCAACTTTTGTGTAGCCTCACATCGCCTGTGCCTTGTTAAAGATGTTGCACTTGAAAACACTGCAAAGACTACAGCTAATATCACCTTCGTTCTGCGCTTGCATGAGAAGAAATAACTCCGAAACCAGAAGTATAACCGGAGTGATTGAAGACGCTAGTTAGCCAGTTAGCACAGTAACAACACAACCCGATGTAGAAAAAATAAATAATATTTACAGTGCGCTAAAAAAACAATAACACAAATAATTAAAAAATGTTTCTACTAAAGAACTCAATGGCTAACAACACAATCTTTAGTAATTTACTAGGTGATTTTGATCTCACTCTTGATTATATCTATGTCTTTGTTTTTCTCACTGACTAAAAACTAGGGTGAAAGACATTCAATGAAGACCTTGACATTAGCCATGGCCGATCGTCACATTGGTGTGTCAGGGCTCTCTTAACCTGTCAGCTTCAAAGTGTTTTTGCTAGTCTGAGTGGCGTTGTACCTGTTGTACCTTTGCTCTCCTGTTTCTTTTTACCATCATCATTAAAAGATTAAAGTGGCTTTAGAGAGTATACAGAGTTAGGAGTGACTGTAACGCTGACTGTGGACCAAATTCTAAGAATCCTTAAGTACTCACTTTCCCTCTTATTATGTATTTATCTAGTCTGCTATTATGAAGGTTTAACTGGGATCTCGATGTCACTGAGCTCTGCTGAGCTTTTTCACAGCAGTTAAGTGGATGATTTCCTTTTGCATCCTAAGCACAATGTACCCTCTGAAATGTAGACTTCAAAATATACTCACTAATCTTACAATGTGCCACTTAAAAATTGGTTTTAAATCTTTAGCATTTCTCTATAAATTTAAATATTCACGCTTTCAAGTTTCCAGTACCTTTAAAACCCATGCAATGTTTCCATGTACTTCCAGTGATCAAGGTGACAAAACATGTCATCTTTTGTTGTGTATATCAAGTTTTTAAAATTTATTTTCATTACACTTATACTTTCATTTTAGCAAGCATTTTACCTGTTTGGTTCATTTGTTGACTTGTGTAAGACAGCGGAAATCATTATAGACTGTTTCATCAGAATTGTATTACTAGGCAACCACGTGGTTTACTTCCTGTCAGCTGATGTCGTTCACACACACACTGTCAAACATACCAACAGGAGGGAAATACAAAGTTGTCAAGACATGAGACAAACTAAATTTTTGTTTTGAAGATGAGAATTTAGAAATATTTCAGCTCTTATGCATTAATATGAAATGGTACTTGAGACTCTTTTCTTGTTGTTTATGGTCAGATATTACTGTTGTAATGCGCCGTTATAGTGTTGGCCTGTTTCTCTCCAGAGTGCGTGTTATGATGGACTCCAGCCTCTGCGACGCTGAATAGGATCAGTGGTTAACAGAAGGGAAGGATTGATGTTTGCCTCTCATCCGCAGCGATTAAATTACCATAAATGACTGAAGCAGAAATCTTAGCAGCTGTTTACTGCGCAGTTTGAAACTAAATTGAGAGTGAATGAGTTTTTTATTTTTTTATTTTTTGTAAAAAACTTGTCAATGATAACACAACACGGGTGAAAAATGTGCAGAAGTGGAAATCACGCTGGATTATCCAATAATAGCAGTAAAGTTTCTAACTTTGGAATCACACATGACTTACTGGGCAACATAGTGGCCTTTCAGTTTATTAACATGGCATACGTGGTCTCTGGCACCTGACCGGTGATGCCCTCCCTCTGGCTGTTCTTTTATTAAGTTTTATCACAACTGAGCATCCCAGTATCAGTTCATCAGGCCTGAAGCTCCGTTACTCTGGTTATTCTCACTTTATCTTTGTCCCTTTGCTTTGCAAGTCTGTCTGAAAATAAAATCACTGACAAACTGAGGTCTAGTGGTTGGAAAAATAATCCATTTTTGAGACTCTCTTTATAGCGATTAAGCATCCATGCTCAAAACTCCATAATTGAAATGTTAAAATGGTACTTTATGGGAGGCTACAGAGTTTGAGATGTTAGGTAAATAGTTTGGGGAGATGTTCAAGATCAAATCAACCAGGTTGAAGCGCAAGTACGTCAAAGATAACATGTGCAATGGGGCATGTTGTCAACATACTTTCAAAGTAATAAAAAAAAATCATGGAGCTTACAGCTTTTTGGGGTACTTCTATTGCAGAAGTACATTATCTTAATATATTTGTTTATGAAATTTATGTTGAAATTGCATTGTGATTTTGTGTTTTTACACAACTCTCAACCACAAGTTTTTGTTTTGTGTTGTCTATTGATATGCACAAAGTGGAACACACACTTTTGTATTGAACATCTGATTATTTTATATGGGATTTGGCAAGCGTTTGCTGTATTGTGATACACAGTATATTACCTCACATCCCAGGGCTTGTACCATGGCAAAAATAGGAGACAATTAAAATTTAACTTTTCTATAATCAGGAGTCAAAATATCTTATTGAAGAGTGTCTTTGCCAAGTCAGGCACGAGCACAAATCAAACAACTGCAGACAATAAAACAAACATATGGTAACTTAAAACAAAATTAAAAAAAGAACAACTTACAATTATAAGAAATCAAAAAACATATTTCAATCATCCAAAACAATTACAGGCCGATGTATCATCATTCATTTAGAAACCTTTTGAACATGTCCAATGACATCAGCTCCTGAAGATTTGATTTCAAACTGAAGAAGCAGCTTCTCCCAGTCCTTTTCCCACTTTAGTTAGTTTAGTTTTCCCAGTTGGCAAGAATAAGTCTTGGGAGTGAAGACAATTACTTCATGCTGTCTTGTAGGATGGAGATGCGCAGGTAAGAACGTGAAATATACCAAGAATAGCCTAATACAGAGTGCAATGGTGACTATGGGCTTTAAGATTTACATTCAGTCTCAGTTCTTCATGGCAGACAGAATTCAATGTATGTGGACATTTTGAAGATGCATGGATGTATAAAACATGGCAGTCCAGCACAGACCGTAAGCTGACAGCAACAAGCCTTTTGGCCTAAAAGGCTTAAAAGAAAGACAATCATCAGTTAAATGCAAGATAATTAGAATTAAAAACAGACTCAGTCTCAAAGCCTTGAAAGTCGTGATAGATGTGAGGTTCAGTGACTTTGATTTTGCATCAGAAAACAAAGTTTTTTTTTTGTCAGTATTCAAAACAAGTAATACTAAAAGATAAAGCAGCAACAAACCTCAGCAGGGACATGTGTTGGCAGAGGAGGTCTCACTGGACTGCCTGCCACTCTGACCTTATCATTGGCATCGGACACACCACGCCACTAATAGTGCTGCCTTCAGGTGAAGCCCCTGCAGACAGAGAAAAACAAACAGGCAAGCAAGCAGGGAGAAAAATAACAATTCGATTTGAACCATATCACCCAGACAAGACCGGGTAACCCATTAGTTGTGAATGTGCACACACAGTGAAAAATATGGAAATTAAAAATTTAGATGCATCAAAAACATGTTTTTAATTATTGCACTCATAATCAAATCAAGGCACCTAGAGATTCACAGCCCTAATGAAATCACTGCAGCTATGTGATGTTGTGTGTCTCTGTGTGTGTCTCTGTGTGTGTCTCTGTGTGTGTGTGTGTGTGTGTGTGTGTGTGTGTGTGTGTGTGTGTGTGAACAGAACTTAACAGCGTGGAGCTGCAGGGCTGCAGCAGCGACAACAGTCTGAACAGTAATGCCAGCCTGCCCAGCGTTCAAAGCCACCGGCGCCACACTGAGAGGAGAGTGGCCAGCTGGGCTGTCTGCTTCGAGAGACTCCTGCAGGACCCCGTGGGAGTCCGCTACTTCTCGGTACTAAAAACAGCACATGGCTGGTGTTGCCCAGCACATTCACACAACAGATAGCTATTTTCCTTTCAACTATCAAAAGGAATTTAAAGCAACAACTTTTATCAAAAACAAAAAAAGTTCATATTACCGAAACTCACTTTATTCACACAGCAGTAAATGTGACAGATAACCTTTTATTAAATGGTTCTCCTCTGCCTACTCCACGGTAGCATTTCCAAAGACCTTACTGCATCTGAACGACAACAACTTATTAGAGCCGAGGAGTTTCTAACACAGCTGTCAATCATTTGAATTCCTGCTTGCAAACTGCAGTGAAACTGTTAAACTAGGCAGCACTGATCAAATATGAATGAAGATTCTGTTACTGCAGCGCCTGTTTCTCACCTCAGATCTTTTTAGAAAACTATTTTGAGGTAAGAAATAGGCAGCGGTTACAGAATCTTGATCTATATTTAATCAGCATTGCCTAGTTTGACAGGTTGATGGCAGGTCACAGCCAGTAGTTGACATGAATCACAACTGCATTATGGGTTTTTGATTTGATGCTTGAAATAAAGTCTGTGGTTAAAACAAGCTTAAGAGATTTTCAAGTTTTGTTTTATGATGTAAGATTTGACAGTAAATACCCCCCTTGTGATCTTTGAAGCTTTTATGTATCTCAAAAAGGTAACAAGTGGCTTAATGAGACTACAGAATGTCAGCACACCGAGCTGCGCACAACACGGCTTTACAGCCTTGTTGTGGCGACGACGTTAAATTAGGCAACCGTAGTTTGCAAATAATCTAATGTTAGCTTTTTACTTCTTGCGATTGCATTTAGGCTTCAAAAAGCCTAAAAGTGGCAGTTAATGGTGGAGACTGTCTTGCTGAACGAAATGTGCAAGTATCATAAACATTTGTTTGCCGCAGAGCAAATTTTCTGCAATAATCCAAAATCAAATTAAAAAATCACAAAGGCTTTCTGTCGAGGGAACCAGGGTGAAGCTCAGTTCAGCGTCAGCCTACAGAAAAACGTCATCCCAGGGGTACACTATTAGAGCCAGTAGGGGAGCCTGATTTTTTTTCGTAGACTATCTGTCTTATGTACTTCTTCCAGAATATAGTGACAGTTTCAGCAAATATTTCACAAAGTCATAAAAGCTATCAACTGTGTCTTAAAGCAAACTTTATTGTAAAGTAAAAAACTAAATCAGCTTTCCTTCTCTCAGATGGGTTTTCCAGGTCTTCTGACCTTCTCTGTATATTATAATGACTGTATTTAAAAATTGACATTGCGTCTCCACTTCCTCAAACTGTAGAAACATTTTTACGGCTGTTGCCATCTTGTGCTGGTGATGTCCTTTAGAGGCAGAGCCTGTGCAGTAGAGATCTCTGTGGTATCAAGTTCCTGCCAGCCCCCCAGGACGGGCGTCTGGGCTTTGAAGCCAAGTTTGTCACATGATGTGATTGGGCCCAATATGACTTTTTCCCACTAGCTTGCATTGTAAAAGAGATATTTGTAAAGCAGTGACTAAACTCGTGAAATGACTCGTTTTACTTTATTTGCTTTAATTTTTGTGCTGCAGGAGTTCTTAAAGAAAGAGTTCAGTGAGGAGAATATCCTGTTCTGGCAGGCTTGTGAGTTCTTCAGTCATGTCCCTGAGAATGACAAGAAGCAGGTAACAAGAATCTAAGACACTGTTTGATCACACACGTGCTTCCATTTACACTCCCCTTAGCAATAATGAGGAGTGTAAATGATGAGAAAAATGTTATGTGTGTGATATGTTATGTGTCACCTCTCTTCAATCTCTTCTTTCTCTCTGTATTTTCTCTCTGTACCTCGACCTCTCCTCCACCCTCTGTGTCCCCGACTGTCACTCTCTCTGCCTGACCCTCCCACCTTCTTCAGCTTTCTCAGCGTGCCAGGGAGATCTACAACAGCTTCCTGTCCAGTAAAGCGACAACCCCGGTTAACATAGATAGTCAAGCCCAGCTTGCTGACGACATCCTCAACGCCCCGCGACCTGACATGTTCAAGGAGCAGCAGCTGCAGGTAGCACAAACGAAACACAAAAAAGTCAAGATCGTATTCATTGAGATCTTGCAGTGATTAGCAACCACATCTGTTAAACAGGAAGCATCTGGACCAGATGTTGTACTTAGATGACACTGACCTCTGCCCTTGCACGTGAGGGGGAAATGAAAAGACGCTTTCCCCTGAGGAATAAAGTTATTATTACTCCTAAAATTGAATCAAAACAGATCTTGATTGAAGATGTATTACAGCAAACAGCAAAAATGCTGCTATTCATCGTTGCCCCCTTTCAAGCATCATAAATGTGAATGGCTTCTTAGATGTGCATGTGGTGGAGAGGGGGGGTTTTGTGAAAAAGCTCCACACACACACTTTCTCCTCAATCATTTCATTATCTTTTCAAGCAGCGCTTTAACACAAAAATACTAAAATCCAAGTGATTGTCCTCTGGGCAGCACACTAATGCTCCCCAGACAGCAGGCACAGTTTATTGTTATGCCCTCACAGATTTTAGAAAAACAGAAATGGATTTTAAGAAAGAAAAAAATCTTTTGTATGCCGGCAGTCATCCATGAACATAAACAACATTAAGAGGATATTAGGCTTTTACTTTGACCTTCCTGCAGTGTGCTTTCAACATTTGTAAACATGTCATTGATTTCTTTCCCTCTGATACTCTTTAGTTTTCCCATCTTAAAGGGACGCATAACTGATTTTTAACCAGCTTAACAATGTGGGTATTATGTGTAAATGAATTGTGGTAAGCTTCGCTCCATTGTACCCAGATCTCCCTGCTCATTTTCCAGCAAAAATCAGCTACACACTGCATTTTCTTATTTTTGTATCCCTGCTGCCACCTCAAGTACAATGAGTATAGAAGTGATCCAGACAAAGGCAACAGCCCTCTCTTTCTCTGTCTCTCTATCTCAAACTTCGACCAAACTAAGATCAAAGTGTAAAACTTGGCAGCACTGGTCAAATTTACAAATATGTACATATATATATATATATATATATATATATATATATCATACATGTATATCAATGTACAAATATATATTCCCTCATACAGTCACACATTCCCACAGGCAAAGACATTAAAATTAACAATGAAAATAACAATAATAATTATAATGATAATAACAGATAATAAAAAACAAACTACATACGTAGTTAATGAGATTAAAAAAATAAAAGAATTCTCCCCCCTTTTGTGTTTTGCCTCTTTTACCCTCCTTTTTTGGGTGATTCTTTATACCTTCCTTAATTTTCTGTTGCCTACTTCTTACTGTTTTCTGTTTTATGTACGTAGATCTTCAACCTGATGAAGTTTGACAGCTACACGCGGTTCCTCAAGTCTCTCCTGTACCAGGAGTGTATGCTGGCGGAGGTGGAGGGGAGGCCCCTGCCTGACCCTTACCACATCCCGAGCAGCCCCACCTCCAAACACAGCACCACGGGCTCCGACCGCTCCAACCTGTCAACGCCCAAGAAGGTAACAAAGACTCGAGAAACACTTCCACTTGACTGCATTCTGTCACAGTATTAATGTTGACATACACATAAACATTGGAAAACATGCACAGATAAATCTAATATATATACAGTATATAAATCAAATAGGAGAATCACAAAATAGCTTTCTAGATTTTTACAGTCTGAAATGATTCTGGGTCTTGCCCTCTTTAGAAACGATGATGCATTTTGTTGTGTGAAGAAAGGTACAGCATCCTGTCAGTGTGTACCTCTGGTGTGGTTGCATTCATGCCTTTGTGTTTTATAGGAGGACAAAAAGAGCAAGTCAGGCAGATCTTTAAATGAGGACAGTCGAGATGACTCAGGAGACCGGAGGAAAGGCATGTTCTTCTCCTGGTCCCGCAACAGGAGCTTTGGCAAAGGCCCGAAGAAACGAGAGCTGACTGACTTCAACTACAGTCAGTAGTTTTAAATGTGTTGAAAAGTTTACTGCTTTTAAAAATGGATCATGCCTTTTGCTTGTCTTTTCTCTAGACACTACTGATGAGTGCATTATTTTTCAGATTTCTCTGGCAGCAATGGTCGCCGGGAATCCCAGGGCTCGCTGTCTTCAGGAGCCAGTCTGGAGCTGGGGACATCAGGCTCGGGGAGGAACGAGGTCAGGACAGAAACATCAGCAGATAATTCGTTTAGACATTACAGTAATGGACGCAGACATTCATGTCAGCATTTAGCAGCTTTATCTTCACCCTCTTCCTCTCAATGTATCTGTTTTAAAAGTAACTCAAAACAGAAGAATACTGAAATAATGTCAGACTGTTTTAACCCTCCACCCACTGTCTCCTTTACCTCCCTGTCTCTGTTTTCTTCCTTCAGGGTGATGTTTCCCGTGGTGCAGTATCAGTGTCAGCAGAGCGCGGAGGGGGCAGCGCCCCCTTGAGGCAGTGTAACATTAGCTTACCGGACGGCTCATGTTGCTCTGTGCCACTGAGGGCCGGAGTGTCCATCAGGGACCTGCTGCTTGGTCTCTGTGAGAAGCTCTGCATCAACCTGGCAGCTATAGACCTGTTCCTGGTCGGAGGGGAGAAGGTACAACTCAAGCGGATGTGGCCTTTGTTATAGGATTCAAATGAGAAACAAGAACTCACACTAATCCATGTCAAGAAAAATGAATTTAGTCTTGGTTTGTTGTTACTTAAGCAATAAAAACCATTTTATGATCAATATTGTGATATAAACAACAGGTCAAAGGACTCTGTGTATTGTGAAAGATGTCACTTGTAGCAGTGAACTCATTGGATTGTCACTTGACTCTGCAGTTCCTTTCAGATGCTGTCTGCACATATAGGTATACTTTTAAAACCAAATATCCCCCCCTCTGTTTAAATAATTCTGTTCTCACAACCTGCCTTTTACTAAATATCTCCATCCACACTAGAATTAAATGCCTAATGCTCTGCGGCGTTAGCTGCCGTCAGCATTCTCGTCTCAAAGGTTAAAGTGTACAGGCTAATGTTACCTTTTTTAAAAACTCTTACTGGAGATCTCATCACTGGTGGTTTCCCTTTGATATAAGGACAGAGGAACTCGAGTGATGCCGTGGATAGGCAGTACAAAAGTTTCTACTTCCACTCCTCACTGACAGAAATCCCACTCTGTCTTTGATTGATAGATTAGATTAGATAGATAGATAGATAGATAGAATACATAACTAACAACACACAAATGTACAATATACAAGATACAATAGTGCAAACAGGCATGTAGGAGCAATAAGTAATATAAATAATAAAAGAAAAGACATCTTACAAAATAGTAGTAGTAGTAGTAGTTCTCTGATATAGCCATTCTGTGATCGTTGTCTGTATCAGGGCATAAAGGACTGCCCACCATCTGCTGCTTGATCCAAAACTGTTGTTTCTTGCAGACTTTAAACCGCAGACGTTGAGGTGGACCAAATTACATTAGACATAGCAAACGCCTTCATTTATCCGTGAAGAGGTGTAGCCAGCAATGCAAAGTTAAAATGTAAAATGATCATTAGACCGAGTAGTTCTAACAAAATGTAATGAAACTGGTAGTTGGACATTGTTATTGTTGTTTCTGGCACATACTCGTCACACAAAGCATCAATGGACAAACTGAGGAAAATTCATTATTGTTTTCCAAAGGCTCCATTTTGCACAGATGTACTCCTTTGAAGCCAAAAATCTTTGTTTAAGTGACCTAAAACTTTGTTTGCATGTGGACAGAAGGTCTAAACATAGAGGAAAAGATAGTTATAGTAATATAGTTTTTAAAAATACCTGTATGCATGTAGGGTCTCAGTTCTACTGAGCACTTTTTCATCTTCAGCTTGTTGTGTATGTTTTATGACCTGCAACTTACACTGCCCAACATGTTTGATGCACCGAGCAAGAGAATTATTAATGCAGCTTTAACACGTGATGATTACAGCTAGAAAGAAGCATTTCATATCAGTCAGGGATTCAGAGAGCAGCAATTGTCAGGTTCATCTTTTGTTGTTTTATTTTATAGTCAGTGATCAGAGTTTACGGTTGGATAACTCGCTGGACATCTTGCATGATGACTTCTTCCTCTGTCTTTTTCTCTCAGCCACTTGTTTTAGATCAAGACTGTATGACGTTGTGCTCTCGTGACCTCCGGCTAGAAAAACGCACTCTCTTCAGGTATAGTAATATGCAGTAATAACTATATTTAAACCATGTGGGAGTAAAACTGGTCACCTCAATTAGCATTTATATTGCTGCTACAGAAAATGTTTTTTTTTTTCACTGTTGCAGACTCGACTTGGTCCCTATTAACCGTTCAGTGGGCCTAAAAGCAAAGCCCACCAAGCCAGTGACAGAGGTCCTCAGGCCTGTGGTGGCCAAATACGGCCTGCATCTCGCTGACTTGGTGGCACGTATTGTAAGTCCATCCTCATTCTGGCTGCCTGTAGATAAACCGAGGAAAATAGACAGACAGTGTGGGTGATGAGGTCAAACTCATATCACGTGTGTGTGTGTGTGTGTGTGTGTGTGTGTGTGTGTGTGCAGAGTGGGGAATTGGAGCCATTAGATCTAGGCCTCCCTATATCCAACCTGGACGGGCTACGGGTGGTATTAGATATTGCAGAAAACACTCCTGGTAAAGGTAAGGAACACACACACACACACATGCAATATTCAGCCTCTGACAATAGTAAATGTAATCTGATGTTTCGTATTGACAAAATAATGAACTAAAAATAAGTGCATGTTTTTGCTGTTCCAATTATTATCACTTTTGCCTCTGTACATCCTTCATTCAGCAGATAAACAGAAAGTAGCTCCCTCTAAGAGCCTCGTCCCGGCCTCGACAAGCAGAAACCAATCGACAACAGTAAGATCTCCTCCAGCTTTTCATTTCCCATTTTTCCACTCGCTCTGGAATGTTCCATAACCCACCGAATGTCTCCACCTCCTGGTTGATGATGTCACGCTACTAAGTGTCTCTCTCGCTGTCTTCAATCACCCGTGTCTGTTTGCAATGTGTTAAAACTGTGCGCAGGTGTATGATGTTTGTCTCTGGCAGCGGTGTGTGACTTGTTTAAATGTGCACTGTTGCTGTTGTGCCCTGTCACACTCTCAAGGATCCTAATGTTCCATCATTGTGGTCTGCCTGTGGCCGAATGCATTGTCAACTTTTCTGTCCGGTTTGCTGGTTCTCTTTCTTCCATAACAAACCTGGTGTCCAGGCGATAGTAGCCCAGCCTTGTGGGGCGTTGCTTGCTGGGTCTCAGGACCTCAAAGACTCCCTCTTTGCACCGGGAAAGGACTTAGCTGGTGGTGGCGGTAGCACTTATGATCGCTGTGCGGGTTTTCTTGTGTACGCTGGGGCTTTAAAGAGATAGTTCAGGTTTTTTGAAGTTGGGTTGTATGGATTATGTATCCATAAACAGAACATTACATCTGATAGACGTCAGTTGCCATGTGTCCTTTTTGGAGAAACAGGATTGAGTCCGACATTGAAGCTAAGCGATGTACTGCTGTGGATGGACGTATTTTAGTTACCTAAAAAAGACCCACCAATAAAATTGCTTGTAAAATTTGTAAACAATTTGTGAGCTGTATTCAGAATATTTTCAGTGCTTCACCTTAACGTTAGTGATTTCCAACAGGAAAATGAATCGTATTGTCAGGCTTCCCTCAAAGCCAGACTCCAGTGAGAAAAACAGTGATTTAACATCGCTGAACAAAGGAGCTGCTGGTCCTCTGCTGCCTTGATTATTTTGTTTGCATTAATGTTTGACTTTTTAGTTTTAAAGGGAAAGTTCAGATTAACCAAAGTCAAAAAATGACACCAACTAAATAACTAAATGAAGCAGCGGTAGACCAGCAGCTCCTACGTACAGTGAGCCAAGATAACTGTTTTTGTCTATGGAGTCCAGTGACCTTGATGAGAGGATAAATGCTTCCCCATCATAAGGGACTGTCTGACAGAAAGGTAAAGCAGTGAAAATACTCTCATTGTAGAGTACATTTTAAAAAAATTTTTTTTGGTGGGACTTTCTTTAGATGGCTAAAATACGTTACATGCCAGTATGTGTATCCTGTTTTCTTCTCCAAACTGGGGGCTTGCTGACTGACATCTACTGTATGTAATACAGTGACTGTGGATGCGTACCCCATACAACCCCACTTCAGAAGATCTGAACTGTCCCTTTAACCTGATTGATGACCGTCTGTAATGGTCAGTTATTGCTTTCGTGGTTGATTCTAGAAGAAGTTGAAGGGGTTAGAGTTACGAGGGAAGTAGTGTGGCTTTGAGTAGTTGACAGTTGGTCCCTCTGGTGTTGTGGTGTGTGTAACTGTTAGCCTACATGTTGTTGATGCTTAGTACACACGGTATTAAGCATTGTGGTTGAATGGAACATCCCACCTGTCTTTCATCTAGAATTTATGTTTTACTAGAATTATTTTTATTACTTGTCGTTGATAATGAATTACACAAAACCCAACAAATTCATTATCACAGTTATTTTAAACCTTTGAACCGTGGGCAACTTGGCATGCAATGACCAGCATATTACAAGAAATCAGTAGATTTAGAAAAATATTTTTTAAAAAGCTAGGGAAAATTGTCACAAAATCTATATTTAAAAGTATTATAATTATATATTCAAAATTATTTACATAATTAGTATAATTTTTAAACCCTTTTATCAGTTCCTTTGTTTTGTTTGGGATTTTTTTTTTTGTTTCTTTGTTTGTTTGGTTCTTATTTGATTATTTTCTTCTTTTTATTTATTTTTGCTAATTTTTGAGTAATTTCTTTCCCATGTGATTGAAAGATATCAAGCCCAATTTGCCCAAGTCTCTAAGGGTTCCTTTTTTCTCAAAAGCACTCCCATTAAAACTTGTGCCCCCATCAAATTGTTCTCATTGTACAATTCGTCACCCTCCTCACCGTCGGTAGCACTGGTCCCCACATGTTGTCATTACTTGTGCCCACACTTGCGCCATCATGACTCACCAGGGCTCTTACGCCCCGCTCCGCTCTCCTTGTGGCACCCAGGGGGAGGACAGGCCGTCAGGGAAACCCGGCTCAACCCACCCCCATGGGGAAAACGGCAAAGCTGGGCCCGGCCCTGACACAAGCAGCCAGCCGTTACCCAACCACTCTGTCTCTCTCCATAAGGCTCCGGAGAAAAGAAAGCAGAAAAAGATTAATATAGACGAAGCTGAAGGTAAAGACTGAACGACCTCCCTCTCTGTAGCTCTCTGTAGCTTGGTTTCTGTGATCACACTAACCCTTTTTGCCTGTCTGCCTTTGTGCAGAAGCAGCACCAAATGCTTTCGAAGCTAGCTACATGTAGCTTGTGCTCACACTGAATGTAGCTTTGACTTGTCTGATTAATACACACCCTCTGCTGCATGTTCTCTGGATCAATCAGTGTGTTTTACTGCTTTTTAAGATGTTATTTTGGGTAATAATTCATTTCTGTGTGTGTCTGTACACCTTTTGCTGTGTGTGTGTGTGTGTGTGTGTGTGTGTGTGTGTGTGTGTGCCTGCAGAGTTCTTCGACCTCATATCCAAAGCTCAGAGCAACCGAGCAGACGACCAGCGAGGCCTGCTAAACAAAAGCGACCTGCAGCTCCCAGACTTTCTGCGCCTGTCGCCAACCAACCAGGCCGCGCTTCCTCTCTACGACCCCGAGCCCAGTTGCTCCACCCCTTATTCCCGTAACCCCAACAACGGCAGCTTCCCTAGCAGCGGTCGCCGGGGCAATAAGGCAAACAGCAACGACAGGGGAGGAGGAGGTGGCACCCACTTGCTCAACGCGAGCCATCAGTCCCAGAGCTTGGACTCTGCACTGGGAACTGAGAGCGGAGGGGGCAGGAAAGCCAGACCGCCTCCTCCATTTCCTGGCACCATCTCCCCCATACACCCGTCCTCCCAGGGTGCCCAGCGTGGTCTCCTCCAGGACTCTGGCAGGGGAGAATCGGTCCAGATGCTGGAGGAGGACACGCTGTCCGATCTGACTCTTGTGGGAGAGGGGGACATTAACAGCCCCAGCCTCAACTACGTCACTCCCGCAGCCCTACAGTGCAAACCCCGACCCCAACAACCAGCACAGGACGGGCGGCCTAGCTCAGGTACTTCCCCAGTGTGAGCTCTAAAACTTTTGAACTTTCACCTCTTACTTCAACTGACTGTAAGTGGGACTGGAGACCAGATGGAGTCAGTTTGAAGTTCCTTGTTGGTCACTCTTTGCCCAGAATGCATCTAGATTTCCTCTCTTTATTTCATGAATCACTTTCTACTGTCTAATTAAAATAATGTAACATTTATTTCCAGATTCATGTGTAAAAAAAAAAAGTTATCAGAGGGATTTAGCTGTCATCACGTGCAGTAAGAGTGAGTGTTAAAGGAGCTGTATGTGACATTCAGAGCATGTTTTCCAGTCAGTCTGGGGATTGCCTGCACACGGTTCTCAACATGGAGGTGGCTGAACCAGCGGCCAAATTATATTTGCGATGAAAAATGAAACTGTCACTATTCTAGCCCTATAGATCTACAGATAATATGAAAGAACCAGATAAATGGTCAAGATGCCATATTATGTGCCGTCATTTTGTGTTTAATAAATATACCTCTTTAGAATATGTAGGATGATTTAAATCAAAGGTCTTTGTTGCATCATAAAAAGCAGCAGTTTGCTTTTTTGTTTGTTTTGTATTTTCCATTACATCAACATCCACACATTCTTACGCAGCTATTTGGTGTTTTATTGCACAGATAACAATAATGCAAGTACGTAAACAGCCTTAATAATCACAACAAATAACACTGATCTGTACATAAATTGGAAGATTTTAAAGGAATATTAAATGATGACAATCAACAACAGTAATAATACTAATATTGTTAGGCCACTTGTATATGTAAGACTAAAAAAGATACTGTTACAGGGTTTTGAAATTCTTCTTAAATCATGGATTTTGTAAACTTTCGTCAGGTGATACAGCCGTGCAGCACGTTGTAAGTAACAGATGTCGACTCCTTTCATTCACATCTGTCACGGCTGGGATCAAGAAGTGACAAAAGGAAGTGAGTGAAGAAAGCGAGGAGGCACGTTAGCGTGATGAAATGCACCCAGGGACTCACATAAGGTCCGTGTACCACAACAAAATACAGAGAAGCTCAGATTAAAACACGCACTTAGGACGAGGGACTTAATTCTCTGCTCAGGACGCCACCAGATCTTTACATAGGAAATAGCGGTTTGCTGCTATATCAATGCTCTCAATGTCACATACAGCTTCTTTAAGTCAAACTACGGATACGATGAGTTGATATAGTGATGTTCGCACTGTTAACAACCGCCTTGAGATAAATTAGGTTAGTCACATAAAGAGAGGAAAACTGGATGCATTAGTCTTGGGCAGAAATTTCCCCGCGTGGTTTTTATCTGTGTGAACTTTTGAGCGGACTTGCTGTGGATTTTCTTTTTTTAGCTCGACGACGAGCTCGGGATGAATTGGTGATGACCAGTGCCAAACTCCCTCCTCTTTCCCCCTCCTCCTCCTCCAGTGTACAGAGTCTAACAATGCACTTTAGCCAACTACAAACAAGACTTCACACATATTTACACATTTTTTAAAATCATTTCCGCCCTGCTTTTTTTTACTCTAACCTTTCAAAGTGTCCGTTCTGTGCCGCAGGTGTTTAAGCTGCCGTAGATTCAGACAGTTGTTATATCTGCTAACAATCACCAGCTGTTCCAGGCTGCTGCACTTCTAAGTGACCCATATGTTATTTTCTACTTATTACATGCTATTGAGCGCACTGCATGCTGACCCCATAGATACAAACATATGCTGCAGTGCCATGGACACACGCACATTTGCTCAGCTGGTCTTCGTCGACTCGAGCACAGTACGTTCTGTGTTTCCTCTCGCTGTCCTCTCACCTCAGGCATTTCTCGTGTCACTCATGAAAACAGACTGCAGTGAGTGCGCACGCAGTCCAATCTCGCTCTCTGACCAAAATGATCCAGAAACATCTGCACTGACATGAGCAGTTTTTCCATTTTTGTGTTGTTGTTGTTTTTCCTCTTTGCACTACATCACACGGCAGCATCCTTTTTCTTTTTCTTTTCTTTTCCAAGTCTTGCAGTACGACAGTGTTCTGAACCGTCCCTCCCTGCAGGGTTTCAGCTGGAAAAATTGGACTAACAAGTCAAACTGTTTCACTTTCTAAAGGTTTCACTCTTACTTTCTCCTGTACTATATTCTCAAGAAGACATTAATTTATCTCACATCCTTTTTCATTTTTACAATCTTATCAGTTAAAAGTATTAATTTGTATATAGTCAACTTCGTGAAAGCACCGTATTGCTGTAGTCATCGTTGAATTGCAAAGCAGTCATGCTGTGTCTTCAATTGTGTCGCAATAGAAATCAATTCTCTGTTCAGTTGACTGTACTGTCTGTAAATAGATCAAATAAATGTTTTAAAGGTTGAACTCTCTCCGCCGAGCCTCCTGCGAGCGGCCTCCTTTCTTTTCTCAGACTTCAAATAATTTTCTGTTCTCTTTACTTCATCTGTCACGAGTGTGTGCCTCAAATTTGTCCTCAGCTCCTCTGTGTGTGGATGCACTGAGCTGAGATCAGTGTTAAGGATCAGTTCACCTCAAAATCAAAATCACATGCTTTTCCTCTCACCTCTAGTGATATTTGCTGTTTTGTGAGTGTGAGTTGTCGAGTGTTGGAGATATCGGCTGTAGAGACGTCTGCGTTCTCCTCAGTATAATGGAACTAGATGGCACTCGATTGTGGTGCTCAAAAGTTTACATCTTGCAGTGTCACGAGCGCGAGCCTCTCGTTCATGAGTAGATGCACGCTTTCTTTTGCACAGTGATATGGATGGTAGGTGTAGTTTGGTAGAAAGAAAATAGTTCCTACATGAAACTGCTCACAACAAGATCCGTGGATTATCTTAAGTAACCGGGTCATGAATTCTGAAAAGAGATATTGCTGTTGGTTTTATACATATATGTATGTATATATACATATTTATATATTATATTAAAGAGAGAGAAGGCAGACATCTCTACAGCTGATACCTCCAACAGTCGGCAACTCGCACCAAGACAATCTAGATCTATAAACAGCACTGCAACCAAGAGTAAAATCATGTATTTTGGACTTTTGGCTGAATTTAAACTCAAAGTTTGTCAAGTTTAATGTCAAAACTGAGTATCTTCATGAGAATAACCAGTGGTGGAATGAAACTATACTTTAGAAAGTACTCACACTTTTGTTGAGTACACCCATTTTGTGGTAATATTCCTACTTCTGCGTCACTAGATTTTGCTGATAAATATGTACGTTTTACTACATTATGTTCATCTGACAGTTGTAGCTGCAGTTGTTTTATGTTATTGCATGAAAAACACGTTTTATGATTAAATTGCACAACGGTATATACAGTAGTTTAAATCAGCTCCACCATTAATAACAAATGATGAGATATGTATTAAAATGACACTGACCTAAAGTGCCTCTGCTTTAAGGTAAGTTGGTTATGCACTTTTAGTGCTTGTATTTTAGTAAAATGTTCAAATTTTGACTTTTACTTGGAGTATTCTATATTTCTGTATTGCTACATAAGTAAAAAAATCTCAAAACGTCCTCCACCACTGGAACTAACCATCTAATATTGGCATTATCTCAGGTTATCTGACAGAAATGTCTTATTCTGAAACTGACCAACAGCGATCCTAGTTAGAGGATTCTTCAGTAGCAGCCAGGAGATTCAACAGTTAACTTTTTGTTCTGTTTTTGACCTCTGACCTCCTCTCTCCGTCTGCATAACCTCTCTCCTATATATCTTACTTGATATTCCTCTCCTCCTCTCTCCCTTGCCGCTTCTGTGTGTGTGTGTGTGTGTGTGTGTGTGTGTGTGTGTGTGTGTGTGTGTGTGCGTGTGCACACATGTGCGCGCGCAGGACAGGGCTTTTGTTTTGTGGTACAAAGGCTTTTGGGGGAACTGGGCTATTAGCTATGCATGGGTTCTCCTCTGCTCAACGCCTTGTTAGGCAAGCTTTGTCATACCGGGCTCTTTGGTAGCCCACAAACACAACTAGCTTCTGTTTCTTCCTCGTCCTCACACACACACACACACACACACACTCACATGCACAGATAATCATTTTCACGTCACACATATGTGCTCATGCTCACCTACAAACAGAGAAAATCAAGGCCTGTGTGTATCTATTGCATCACACGATGATTTTTATTTAATTTTTTGTAGTTTTCATCAGAATAAGTCTTAAGTGCTGTCAGATGTGTTTGTGTCTCCTCCAGGACTGACATGCGACAGCTACACCAGCTATATTTAATAATTTATATAATTAAGCAAAGCAAAGAAAGAAACAGAAAGAAAGAGAAGAAATGTGTTTGCCTTTTCCACTTTCTGCCCTCTTAATTACACACAAAAAAACCCCAGACAGTTCCTGTTTAAATGTGATGTATGAGTCTGTTTTTTCTTTTAAGTGTTCACCAGAAGGCTATGTCCGGAGCAATGCCGGGAAAATAGATAGGAAAGGACAAAAACAAGTATCTTTATCTTTTAGGACAGTGGATGCTGTCTCCTTTTTAGTGTTATAAATTTTTCAGATGAAGACCACAGAGCAGCTTTATGGAGGCCATTAAATTAATGTGGTCAAATAAAATTATTACTTGATCATCAAGAAAATACTGAGAGTTCTTCAAAGTAAAACAAATCTCTGGGTGTGACTCTTGTTTTCATGCTGCAGGACCCAGTGAGCTTATCTCACTGTTGCTGTAATTGCATGGGAAAACCTCGTCCACAGAAGCTGTTATATGAATACAGTTTTGGCTTGGTGCTTCGATTCACTGGCTCTCGTCTGGACCGTTGCCCGCGTCCACCGGCCAACAAAATAATTGCCTCCTCGGTGTGTTTACACAGTTCAGCTTCTCATCTCAAATGGCTCCATCTGCTGGTGAGAGAAGGAACACAAAACAAAAAAGGTGTTTGATGGAATTAAAGGTAGACTGAGGAAGATGAGTATGAAAGAAACAGTAGGAAAAAATCAGGAAGGAAAAAGAAGAAATAAGAAAAATAAATAAGTTACAGTGATGATAGTGATAATGAAAAAGAAGTTCACTTGAATGAAATAAAATTGACCAAGAGAAAGGACAGAGCTGTTGGACAAAAATCAGTTCATGACTTCGATTAAGGACAATCTTGGCATCGTCAGTTAAGTTAACCCTTAGAAACCTGAATTTATATCACTTTTCTTGTGCTGCTTCAGACACTTTCACAAGTCGTTAAACTTTCAAATCATGTGCAATTTTTTTTTTGCTTTGCTTTGAAAACATGGGGGAATAAGCATGACCAACTTGGCAAGAAATGTCCCACAAATTGCCAATAAATAAAAAAATAAATAAATGAAAGCTAGAGAAAAGAATAGAAAAACATTAACTATAATTATCAGAATTATGTATTTGAAATTATTTTACAGAATTATTCTGAAGCAATTTTTTTCAGGTCATTTCTTTCTTTTGAAAAAACAAACAAACAAACAAACAAAAAAAACCCTTGTGTGCTAATTTCCAGATTTTTTGTACTAATTGCTTTTTTTATTTCGCAAATTTCTTGGTCATTTCTTCTAAAGTTGCTCATTGCTTTCTGCCAACTCTCGAAACAAATCAAGCCAGTTTGCTCACGTCTTAAAGGGTTAAAGGAATTTGAATAAGACGCAATGTAAGTAGACATTGGAAATAATTGATGGTTACCAAATATCATTTCTGCCACTTAAAAGAAGAGTTCCAGTAAAGCTGATGGAGAACCACATGTGGGCGATGCAGGTACATTTTAAGAACGTAACAGAGGTGTGGACATTCACAGGATGAAGGTGTGAAGGTGTGAAGGTGAAGATCTGTTGCGTCTTGACTCAGTAATCCTGCCTGAAAAAGTTTTCTTAGATCATATCAGTCACACATTAAGGGTTTTTGTTCTCAAGTCCGTTCAGTTGTTGAAATTCTGGACACAGTTCGATGGTGTGTGGACATGTCAGGGGGAAACGTGGAGATGAGATGTGCAGCGGCGGAAACTGTGGAAAAGTGTAATCAGTGTGGCAGGAGTCATGTTGCTCTGTGAGCAAAGAGAAAGAAAGTCATGAAGAACAGGTCTGAGAAAAGGATAAATCAAGAGAAAGCAGCTAGGAAAGGAAATATTCAAAACGGATGTAGAAAGCATTGTTTGCGTAAGGACATAGTTAATTTCTTAGCGTCTCTGGCCAAGGTGGTGAACTGTACTGCTGAGGCGGAAAGAAAATCTGAGAACAGAAATAGTTGTTGATGCTGCAAAAAAGTGTTTGGATGCGTTTGGGCTGTTGAGAGAAGCCTTCAGGCTCTCACAGATTAATGAGGCTAGTTTTTATCCTTTTGTTTCAGACTTAGATCAAACAGGAGAATTGAGTCTCATTTTAGATCCAGATCCAAACTGTATTGGATTAAAATAGGCAATCAAAGGTCAAGTGTGTAAGTTTAGTGGCATGTATCAACAGTGTTGAGAAGATTTCAAAAAAATGAGGAAAAATTATCAGAGAACTTATCTCTAATTCTCTTATTATAAATTTAAAATTATGTTACCAAAAAAAAGACATTTTTAGCACCTTCTTGACTTTTTTTTTTAGCTTTACTTTACTTCTCTCCTTTATTTATTAATTTATGTTTTTATTTTTTCTTATATAATTTTCCTGTAACTTTGTACTAATTTCTTGTTATATTTGAGGTCATTTGTTGTAGAGTTGCTCTTCGCCCTCCCATGTTTTTAAAGAAATCAAGCTTGGTAGGTTAACTGTAATTTAACTACTTATTTTTGTTAGTAACTGACTGGTTACAATTACATTTACTTTGTTATTTATTTACAGTAGCTCCCCGACAATTGTGTAGTGGTGAGGTTGCAGATTGTAAACCAGTGGCCAACTCGAAAACGTGAATAATGGCCCTTAAGAAAAATAAAAATAAATAAATATATATATAGTTACGGGCTCCATCAAACCAAATCCACATGTATCCACGGCTGGATAAATATATTATGATTTTATACAGAATTTCTTTTATTTTAAGTAAAATTGGCCATTTCAGATGATGACAAATGTATGTGTTGATATTGCATCATTGTTAGTTAGTTTCATTTTTGATGGTTTTAAAATCAGATAATAGGTCACATTTTAAACATTTCCCATTAATTTGTTATTGCATTTAAGTACATACAATGCACTTCACCAAGTTCCGACTCGGTAAACTTTACTGAAAACATTTGCGCGAATGGCCCTCCCCAGAGTCAGTGAACGGTTTTGACCTTTGTGGGCTACTGTAGAAACAATATGGGAGCCCGACCGCAGACACGAGCTGCTCTGCTCCTGACGCAGAAATAAACGGCTCTTTCTGAGGTAACGAAAACACGACAATCCTCAGTTTCGTGTGGTTTTACTCTTCTGAAAGCACAGTTCTTAAATTATATTTAATTTCTGCCAATATAGCGCCCTGAAATCGCACATTAGACCGTTTCTGATCGCCTAACGTCTAAACGCAGCAGGTAAACACACCTGAGACAGACGGTGTGTTTACCTGCTGCTGTGACACTAACTCCGAAACACAGACGGAAAAAAGAGACTTTTTAACCCTTCTTACAAGTCGTCGTACTCGAAGTTGGTAAGTAGGACGACCTTTGGCTCTGTTTGATATCTGATGTTATGGTCTGTTCATTTGACAGCTCTAGCTTCGAGCTAAATGCTAACATGCTGCGTTAGCACGCGGACAGCTGCTAATAAGCGCTAAATAAGTAACATTAACTAAATTATTTGGCTGCTGTTGATTCCCGAGGGGCACTAAAATATCGGAACCAAATGTCAGGGAAGTTTATCCAACAGTTACCGAAATATTTTAGTCGGGATCAAAGCATGAGGTGGATGGACAGATGAATAAAACTCTGACAGCAGGACATTATGGAGGACGAAAAATGACTTAAATATCAAACGCTGAATACATGTATATCCTAACTAACTAATTAAATGCAAATAAATAATGATAACAACAAGTATAATACATATACAAAATATATGCTGAATTCACAAAAATACTGTAATAAGTAAAAGAAAAAAAGAATAACATTGAAAATAAAATAAAAAATTGAAATAAATATGAAAACGTATATAAATGCATAGATAGATTTAAAGAAAATCGTAACAAGTATACCAGACATCAATAACTGTCTTAAATTTATTTCTGCATTTTTGTCTACCTACATTTATTACTGGTATGTAATTCTGTGTCTCTCAGGTAATCCATTCTGAATTTACATATTTTAGCATTTATTCATTCCTGTATTTATTTATACATTAATGTATGTCTTTATGTATTTTTTTATTCCTGTATTCATCTATACACTTAATTATTTCTGTATATATTTATACATTTACGTATTTCTATATTTATTTATTTTGTAGTTCTTTATAAATGTACTTATTTCTTTATTAATTAATTAATTAATTTAAATTAATTAATTTAATTAATTTAATTGATTTATTCGTAATTCCACATTTAATTGTTTCTCTATTTATTTTTAGTTATCTTTCATATGTATTTATTACTTATTATTATTTATTATTTATAATGTAGTTAGTTATAGTTATTTATACATTTAGTTATTGCTGTATTTATTTATACATCTGCTTATTTCTATATTTTTTATTTATTCCTGTAGTTATTTATTAAAATATTGCTATATATATTTATACATTTAATTATTTCTGTGAATATTTATACATTCACTTATTTATACTTATTTTACGTACTTATTTATTTATTACTATTATTATTCAGATTTTTAATTATTTCTGTATTTATCTATAAATTTATTTCTGTATATATTTATGCATTTACTTATTTCTATATTTATTTATTCCAGTAGTTTATTATACATTTACTTATTTATGTTATTTATTACTGTAGTTATTTATACATTTAATTATTTCTGTATTTAGTTATACCTTTTGTTATTTCTGTATCTATACATTTACTTATTTTTATATTTATGCATCCTGTAGTTATTTATACATTTACTTATTTCTATTATTTAATACTGTAGTTATTTATATCTTTAATTATTTCAATTTATTACTGTAGTCATACATAGACTTATTTCTATATTCATTACTGTATTTATTTTTATATTTAGGTATTTCAATGTTCATTTATTCAAATTTGTATTTCTAAATTCACTCATTTATTTATTTATACTTAAGTCATTTTCCATTCTCCATGGGACATAAGAGAGATTTATATTTTTTAATCTCTATTCCCCAACTTACATTTTTTTATAAGTGTTCATCACAGCTTATTTTGACTTGTTGAAGCAGGAAAATAGCAGATAAAACTTATAACATTATTGATGTCTGAATTTCTATTATTATTAATTTAACCTGTGTTTTTCGTGTTACTGCATGTCAAATCAAGTCTACTGTATGAAAAGTCTGTTGCTTAACCTTGTTTATTCATATCTAATTGAACAATCAATAGCAGATGTAGCAACAGGTTTAAAAAGGTCAAGTCACATAAAATAAAGCTGTGAGCGGAAAATCAGCTGTCATCCAAAAAAAAAATACAGAGAGATACGTCTCTGCTGCCGTCAGCCAGTAGATGGCAGCAGGTTGTATTAAGACGAGGACATGTCTGTTTTCACTCACAGACACACACATTCACACACACATTCATGCTGAGCATCATCTAACCCTCTTTCCCATGATGTCATAGAGCCTGCCCTCTAGCTCTCAGCGTGTGTGTGTGTGTGTGTGTGTGTGTGTGTGTGTTGCTGTATCCATGGTGTTGCAACAGTTGGCTACATGCTGGTCATGGCTGTCAGAGTGTGATATTTCATTGAATTTGACAGAATGTGAATAATTTTCTTAATTTCTCGCTCCCTTCTTCACATACACATAAACATACCGAGGGTTGATATCCTGTAGCTTTAATTTAAAGTCTGTGTGTTGTTTTTTTTCTCACTGCAGCACAGACATTAGCATGCAAACGCATGACATTTTGCTCTTATTTTGTGTTTTCTGTGAGTGTTGGTTGCATGCGGATGTCTTGCAGTGCCGGTGCTTTGTCTTTTCTTCTGTCTCCCCCGTCTGTCCTTTTTGTTGTCTCTTTCATTTTAAAGCAGCCTCTTCCCCCTCAGGTAAAGACAAAAACAGATGGAGAGACCGGGAAAGAGGAGGAGGAGGGTTCAAAATGCCCAGCAGAAGAACAACATCCTCCAACCCCATCCCTCCCTCTTCTTCTCCTCCTCCTCTTCCTCCACCACGGCCTCCTCTCCGCTCACGCCGCAAATCCAAGTCACCTTCATCCCGCTCCAACCACTCGACCCCAAAACGAGCGTTGGATTTGGACCGAATCGGGGCGACCTCAGACACAGAAGACAGCCGGCAAACCCGCAGAGGGTCCCGAGACCTCCGGGGCTCCCAGGGTTCGGAGCTCGACAGAAAGTGGGAGGGTGTGGCCATGGAGCTGCGTTGCCGTGGCAGCAGGATGCGGTCGACGGTGTACCAGACTTCAGACTTGCCCTCCATGGTTAAAGTCAAGAGACAGCTGGATCAGAGTGAGGGCAAAGGGCAGATAGACCGCAGTAAATTGAAGGCAACCTTTGTTTGAGGAGCCTAATTTTTAGCTGCGTCGTGAACTGTCTGGCCTGCTGATGTGGTCTCTGTGACGCTGACCTCACTGACGCAGCCCGCAGCAGCTGAAACATTGTCTGGACTCCAGGTTGAGGCAAAAGGCTCAGTGTCAACAACTGTGCAGCTGCTCCCGCACTGTATCCAGAGGCTGCTATTAGATGGTGACAGGCTGAGATTAATCAAATGCTGTGTCCCAGTTCCTCACTGCATACTCATCCTCAGTATATGCATTGGCGGAAAGCAGCTGTGTGATCACACAAGTACTGTGCTTAAGTGCAATTTTGACTTTACTTGAGTATTTTTGTTCAATGCAACTTTGTACTCCTACTCCATTATATTTCAGAAGGAAAAATTGTACTTTTTAGTTCACTACACTTGCTGTGCGTACCAATGGTCATACTACCATCTAATTAGTATGCCAGAAAAAGATGTAGTGTGTAGTTGTATGTCAAATGTAGTATGCCAAAATTTTAGGATGTTTTACTACATCCGGTCGCATTTTGCAGTATGCAGGCTAGCATGCTTTTTTCCGACTGCTCTGACCCACAATCCTCTGTGCAGCGGAAGATTCGTCACATTGACTCAGAGGCAAACGGATGACAGCTGATTGACATTTTTATAGTTTAAAGGAATAATAGGAATATACATTTTTGAACAACAAAAAAAAAATCCAAGATTACAAACAACAACAAAATTTTAAAATAATGATATACCATTTCATTTGTGGGCTAATTTGACTATTGTTAAAATAAAATGTTATAGTCAACAAAGTATGCAGTTTTAACTTAAAAGTTTACCATTGCAAAGTAACAACAACAGACCTCTCCTGGTTGGCGAGCTGGGGGAATAGCATTTTGTTTGATCCCCATGGTAACGCTTAAATTAGCAAGAGGGTCAAAGTTCAGGCTGCAGTGTTATGAAGAAGTAGTAAGTCCTGATTGTGTGCATACTGCATGCAACAGTACAAAAAGTAAAAGGAGAAGTATGCAAATCCGGATGCACTGTTATTTTCACAACAGTGATTAACAAATTATATCTATGAAATATCATTCATGCTTTGATGAAAATGTCCCGCTTCAGGAATACAACAAAAACAACAGCTATCAAATCTTTAGGAAATATTTTTCTAATCGTGAAGTTGAATTCGCACTCACAGGCTGATAGATGTTGATCAGATTATGTTGTATTGGAAAAATATATTTATATCTTGTCTAATAACTGCAAAAACAGTTAGTTTATAGCTCTAAATATAAAGAGTATTTAGTACAGAACTGGGACACAGCAATGCACCTCCTGTAGCTGTTAAACCTTGTCCATCATGTCTGCTGTGCTCGTGCAGTAACACCAGTAGTTCTTTGGTCCTGTATTTTGACAGAAATCTGTAAATTAAATGGGGGCTCTGGTGATTCAGTGTTGATCTTCCATAAAGTTTAAAGACCAGCAAGCAGTCAAAGTCGAAGCAGCAGAAGCAGAAATATTCTGACTTGCAGTCCTCAGTGTGGGTCGGCCTCGTAATATCCTGCGTTTCCCATAATGTAACTTAACAGTGTCTTTTGTCAGGTGCCGTATAAACACCCACATCTTCTTTTTTTTTTGTTAAGATTATTTTTTTGGCATTTTAGCCTTTTATTAGACAGGACAGATCAACAGTGTGAAAGGGGGCGAGTGAGTGGGGACAACATGCAGCAAAGGGCCTCAAGCAGGAGTTGAACCTGAGGCCGCTGCGGCAAGGACACTGCTTTTTTTCATGGGGCGCCTGCTTTATCCACTCAGCCACCGATGCCCTGACACTCACATCTTTGAAACTTTCAAACTTCAGTTTGCAACAAAGACTTTCTGTGCAGCCTTCAAGTTTAAGGTGAAAGGATTTCTCTGATAGCATCAAGGTTATTTTCTTTTACTTGACCAAACTCCTCCAGAAACGCAGAACAAATGATAAAGCTGTTTTCGCACACTTAGTGATACTTACCACAAGTAAACTTGTCGTTATTTAAAATCTGAAAAGAGCCCTTTCAAAGGGGGAGACAAAATAATGAAAAATTGTAGCAGTATAAAAGTCAGTTCTTTCTTCATAAACTATTTAACATGGCAAGCAGCTGCATTACAATTAAATAGGGCTGGGCAATATGGCCTACAAGTAACATCATGATATTTTTAGGCTACATTGCCATACACAATATTCTAATGTTTTTGAAATCTTCTCTTAACTACTGTAGTGCAAGCACAAGTACCAAACAAAATATACTACTGTTACCATGTTAAAGTACTGTTAAAATAAAGTTAAATAACATAGTTATAATAAGGTTAAATAAGTTACTGTTATAATAAAGTTAAATAAGATACAGTTATAATAAAGTTAAATAATGAATGTTATAATGAAGTTAAAATGCCAACTGTGTACCAGCTGTTTCACTTTGAGTAAAAATGATATATTGCCCACATCTTCTTTACTGTAATAGCCTCTAAAACATAGAAAAGACAACACTTACAATATTACAATATCCAAAATCCATTGTGATATCCACATATCATGATATTGATATAATATCAATATATTGCCCAGCCCTACAATGAAATATGAGCATTTTAAAAAGGGAACCCTAAGACATTGTCAGCTGTCTGCACAAAACAGTGGAGGAATGATTCTTTGTGAGATAAGTTTTCCTGTCACCAGTTAGTTCATTAAATTCACCTGTCAGTGTTCACCTGTCAATAAATGGCCCTGAATTTAGGGAGGCCCTTGGAAGTAAAACACCCAGTCCTGCGGTCAGGAGCAATGTAAGGATGAAAAAACACTGGACTTTGTTGCTGTTAAACAGTGAATCAGTAGAACAAGCAGGAGGATGTGGTCATATCATGTTCACAAAATAAAGTATTTTCTTAACTGGTAACCTTGCATAATGATTTATTCATCGTTGCGGATTTGAATCTAATGTGCTCATTTTGCATGTCTTAATTGGCATTACTCTGGAGCCGCTTTTACAGATTAAACTGGCTTTCCACAGACAGAGCCGAGTCTGCACTGATTAGCATTAAGGCAACTTCAATCCCCGTCTGACACCCGGCTCAGAGCCAGCTCCAGCTAAGTGAAAGGTGCGCGAGTGATGCGGTTTTAATCGAATTAGCTCCATTGTAAACAATAAGCACTTGACGCAGGATGACAACTGTACTAACTTGGCAGGGGCCCGCGGGGGGAGGCTGGTGTCTCTGCCCGCCTCGGTGGTGTGATCACCGGGGAGAGAGCGCAGGCTGCCGCCGGGGCTCAGGCTGTAAAGGCTATTTTGAAAAGTGACCTCCCCTCTCGCGCTCTTTGTGGACTGGGTTAGACACACACACACACACACACACACACACACACACACACACACACACACACACACACACACACACACACACACACACACACACACACACACACACAGCTGCTCGGAACCATGACAGAAGATGACGGATACAGTTGTCGCGGACGGACAAGTCAAGTTTAGAGATGGAAAAAAGGTAAATTTCTCCAGTGTTTCTCTTATTTTTTAACTTTAAAATGTTTGTCCATACTTTAGGACCAGCTAAGGGAATATACTTTGTCATTTATTGATTCTTTACAAACTTCTGCAGTGGAAGACTCGGTGCGTCGTTCTTCGGAAGCCCTCTCCGGTGGCAGGTATGGAAAACTGATTTAAATTTCTCAATCTTGTTCCCACACAAAATGCTCATTTTTACAGCGACGGAAAAGTTAATTCCTCCGTGTCATGCAGCACTAATCTCATCTCCTTTTCTGCAGTTAAACTAAACACAATTTGTCAATTGGTCTCTTGGCTGTGCGCCACAGGAGCGCGCAGATACGCGTCAACACGTGGGCATGTCACGCAATACTCCAGCTCAAATGATCGATTGGATTTATTTAATTGACCAAATTCACCTTTAAAGGATCAGACAACTGAATGATGCCTGTCTCATTCGAATTACGAGTCTGGATATTAAATTGGATATTAAATTAGATCTTAAGGGTTTTTAGTGCCAGTTAGATTTCAAGTTAATTATTTGAAAGCCTTCCAGCGATATACGTAACCTGTGACATTGCCACGGTGTAACAGAGGTTTCTCTCTGCAAGCTTGGCAGAAAATGAAAGCAGTATGTCTCAAAACAGTATTGAGTTTCACTTGAGATGCTGTGAGGACAGACACTGTGCTTCTCTGCATACACAAACATGTGGCTCAAGCTGTAGCCCACTGCTGTGTCCTTGAAGAAAGTGGGTATAATGTATGCTGTGCTGCTCTGCATGTGTGTGTTCATGCGTGTGTATTTGTGTCTTTCCTTTCATCAGCTGTGCCTGTGGATCAGTTCATTGTTTTAGGCTTTGTGATGACAGCTGTGGTGTAAACACAGGCATCACACAGCAGAGATTACAAAAAAAGTGATGCTTTTGTTGTTCTACATTCTGCTATTAAATGCAATATTGACTTTTAAGCCTGTCTGTCTGTAAAGTGTCTCTCTCTGTGTCTCTGCATCAGACTGTCTAACTCTGCTGGTGTATAAGGAGAAGAAGAAAGGGAAGGAAAAGGGCAGCGGCCACAAGGAGAGGCTCAATGTAACGCTGGAGGTACGTAAAGCTGCAGAAGACCAAAGGCTCGCTGCTTCTGATCTCAAGTGCAGCTACATTACAGCTCTTTAGTGTTGTTGCATCACGCACTTCAGGCTTTCCTCTTCTGCCACATGTGCAGGGCGCAGAGCAAATAATGGTAATACCACATGGATGGATCAGGCCATTAGGAATTTTGGGCAGAATTTTCCAAAGTCGGCCTCTTATCTGTACCCATTGGTAGGGGGTGGGTGGGTGTGAAAAAATGTCCTTTAATTAATGATTAGAGAAAACTTAAATCAAACAATACCCAATTCGAGCAATTCCAAGACCGTTTATGGACCCCAGTACAAGGTACAGTACAGATAATCGGCCTGGCCAATTATCGGTGCTGATATTTTGCATTTTGCCAATTGTCTGTATCTGCGTTTATTTTAATGACCGCTGATAAAATTAATTGATTAAAAGTGCAAAGAAAGTGTCAGCATTGGAGGAACTTTTACTGCACAGTACCTCACAGAGCTATTTCTATTTTTTCATTTTTTATTTAAATTTTCACTTGACTTTATAAAAGGAGTTGCTGGGAACTGGCTGTATATGATGTTAAACGTTTCAGTTTTGATCAAACATTTGCTAAAGACATTTAAAAAAGGTTTTGTGTTGGAGTTTGTTATATTCCAAACTATAAAAATAGCAGAAAATCTATTATTTTTATCGTAAATGCATATCAGTTCCAAATATCTGTTATTGTTCTCATTAAGTAATGATCGGTATCGGCCCTGAAAAACCAATATCGGTCAACCCCTACCCAGTGCACACTATTTTCCAGAAAAATGGTAAGGAGCAGTACTGCATTACCAGAGCAGCGGGGTGGCTGGGGCAAAATGTGTTATCCTTCCTGCACCACGAACAACCATATTCCACAGTTTCTGGTAGATAAACTGTATGATTTTGAAAGTTTTTTTTAAAAAAAGAATATGCCTTTAAAATGTTATTTCTGATCCAGATGTTCAGGAAGTTTTTGCAGAGAGTTGAGTTATTAACAAAGGTCTGATCCACACCAAAACAAACAGGCAAGGTGCGCACCCTTGCAAGTCAGACGTCGATTACTCCATGTCGGTTTTTAAGACTTCTGATCTAAATGCATTTCAGTGCATCTACTCGGGAAAACATAGATGCCCACAGGAAACTCATGTTTGTTTGGCCAGACTCTGAACATCATGTACTGAGAACCTGCATGAGCTGCTCCAGCACCAGACACCCCACCCACCACAGAAACCTGTAGGCTACTGCACGCTCACAAAGACGTCTATCAAACACAAATCAGCTGAATGAAAATGCCACTACAAAGTTGTTATGATGTGTTTCACAATACAAACACTATGTAAAAGTAAAAATTGACAAACAGGTAATTCTGCATACCATTCATCGTGTGCGCCCCCACATTGCTGTGATGTCAGTTGGACTGGCTCAATGTTCAGGGGGTTTTTAACAGTTGACAGATTTTCTGCAGAGGGCCCATCCTCTCCAAAACAGACAGACTTGGCGATTAAAACCAGTAAAACACTGAATAAAGCAGTTTTACGATAAAAAAACAATCAGTGTTTTTCCACTGCTCATTCTAAGGTAACAAAAAACTGGGGCACCTGGTGGCTCAGTTGGTTGAGCAGGCGCCCCATGTACAGAGGCTGTGTTCTGGCCGCAGCAGCCACAGGTTCAAGTCCAGCTTTGGCCCTTAGCTGCATGTAATCCATTCTCTCTCCCCCTTTAACACTCTATCTGTCCTATCAAATAAAGGCATTGAAAAGCCCCCCCAAGAATATCTTTAAGGTAATGAAAAATAAAGATTGTTATTTTCAGGTAATTTTTATACTAAAGAAAACATACTTACTATCTTATTTTCAATTTCTGCTAATATTTCTGCCCCCTAAATGCCGCACACTTGACCTGAAAGGTGTATAACAAGTAGACTGTCTGATGGTAGAAGCATTTATCAAAAAACTGCAAAAAACAGCATCATAAAAAATAATCTTAAAAGAAAAACAACAAAAAAACCCATCTTGCTTCAATAACAGTGGAGGTGAAAGAGGAGAAAAGAGGAGTATTCATACCTAAAAAATACACTTGACCTCAATCAGGATACAAGCGACTCTTTTGATTTAGGCTGATGAGACTATTTGTTTGAGATATTAAAAACAATACAGAATAACAGAGCATTAGTTATACAATCTAATATAAATCAGTGTAATTTACTCTCCTCCCCCAGGGGATCTGTGGTGTGGAGCCAGGGCCCGGGTATGACGGCGTATCCTACACGCTCTCCATCCTCTGCCTGGCTCACACGCTAGTCTTGGGCTTCAACAGCCGAGACGCAGTACTGGCCTGGGATGCTCGCATCCGCTACAGCCTGGGAGAAGGTCAGTGGTTTGGCCTGTCACAGTCCTGAGCACTTGTTCAAGGATGTGATGTGCAGATGGTTTAGGCACTGAAGGGGAAAGTTGCTTCACAGAGCTGCACTTGGATAACACACATCAAGAAATTCAGCTAGTTTTACATCAGCTTGGTTTTTGTGTTTGCAATATGCAACTGAGGAAGCAAGGAGCCCAGAGAGTTGCACACATCTGAAGAGCAGATTGTTTTTTGTGTATCAGCAGGATATACAACCCTCTGATAGAGATATTTGTTTCAAAGAGTGTCTGATTCAGTATTAGCATCTAAAATATTGCTTATTCAAGACATAGAATTACATCAGCTTCACCATGACCCAGTTCTTTTTGGCCTTAACATGAAAGCGTAAAGCCTGAATGTGATCTTATGCATATACAGTTAGAGTATTCTCAATTATTTAGAAGTTGGTTTGCTACAATGTATATAACAGTGTTGCTGAATAAAAACACTCCACTGGAGGTCACTTGTCAGAGCTGATCAAAGAAATGACAAGTGGAATTACACAGACAGATAAAATCTGTCCTCCATCACTCTGGTCCTCATCTATCTGCAAAATCTGCTGTCTCACCCTCACATCTTTCTTTTCGGTGGAAAGTGTTCAGCTGAGGGGAAAAAGGAGAGGGGAAAGGTCCACGTGTAAGAAATGCCAAAGGACTCTGAATCCCATTTTTATGGGTGAACTGTGCTAGATGGAGTTGCTCTTACACATTTTATGAGATTTACTCGCTTAAAGGTTCTATATACGACATTCACAGCATTTTTAGCAGTCAACAACTATCTTTTATGTAAAAATAAAGTAAAAATAATGGTGCCCTGAGTAGAAAATGAAGTCACTCTTTCTGTGCGTTGTAATTGGAGCTGCTCTGTTCTTTGTTTTGGTTGCCAGGCTGGCTGCATGTGCATGTTAGTACATGTGAGTCTCTTCCTTTATGTCCCACTGGCTAGCTAATCCCTGCTGCTCTGTGCTCATATGACAATTACTGCTGATAACAGTGACAAGATGACATTGTTTCAGAAGTGTAGCTCCCACCTTCCACTTACCCCAGGATAAAATCTCTCTGCTCTGTCAGCACTGTTGCCATTTTTGGACCGTTTTGGCACCGTTAGCACTGTGACTGGCACTGTTTGCTGCTGTCATTTCGGCTCAGCCGCCTTCATGTTTGCCTGTGGCATCAGAGGTGAGAGCTGTGTGCAGGCAATTGCGAGGTTCTGTCAATTCATGCTGCTTTTTCAAAAAATGTCACAGTAGTTCAAATTAGTTACAAAGAGTCTTTTTAGACCTGCATTTCGGTGATCAGAGCCCAGCAAGCCCCCAGGAAATGCGCCAGGCTCTGATGCCAGTTTTACATCGTGGCTAAAAGTGGAATTACACCGCCCGGGTCGGTCATGTCCATTCATGTCTGGCCCAGAAAGACTTTTCTCCATTGACTTACGTCGGGAAAGAGACGTCTGTAAATCAGTAGATACTTTTTTGTGAGCATCAAAACTCCTGCGAAACAACTTACTTACTATCTAGATTTAAGCCATCCAGTTTGATAACATCTGTAAAGTCTAAAAGAGCCGCAAGATAACATTTTTTAGACCGCCATTCAAACTAGCGAAGCGCTAAACCAGAAGTCACTTATGTCCGCTGGCAGAAGTTATCCACTCGGGCACGCTTGGCTGCTGTAAGTTTCTAGTGAGCATGCCTTATGGGCGAGTAGATCCTCGTATTTTATCATATTTTATACCTGGAGAAAGAGCTCTTTTGCTTCATGCACCAATGAGCAGCTGTCATAGGAATGAGGCCCTGCCTCCGTGCTGTATCCAGACTTGCTATAATACATCCATGAAACTCAAGTGGACTGCTCTGTAGCATGCTTGTTAGTCTGTTAGTGGTTCTGTCAGTACAGCTGAAGATATCGCTGTCAGCAGAATTCAACACGTGTCCGTCCACGGGGTAAAACAATGGATGGTCATGCATCCATCTCAACATAAAATGGTTAAGTTATAGGGCATTAGCACCTTGTCAACAAGACAACCACCATGTCTGGCACTGATGACGAGGTCCATGTTGGGAACGCATCTTGACACGTTTGAGTGGTTTGAGTGATTGGATCACAATGCGTCATTGTTGGTCATTTACATCACCCAAAACGTATAATAATACCAGGTATAAACAGGGCCAGAGTCTTGTTACCTATCAAAAAATGATTACAAACAGGGCTGTGTGTACTGTCAGGATATGGGGAGCATATTTTGACATTCTGTTATACCTTTTTTTTTAGATTTCAAGGATAGCATGTTTTAATAAACCAATATCCCGTACTGAATAATGCACCCACTACAGATTCATTTTAAATTACACCACAGCTCTTTAAATGTGCACTGCAGAACTGCTAAGTAACACATCTCGATTCAATATTTAGAAAACGGAGACAGAAAATTGCCTTCGGTAGGAGGCTCAAACAACACGAAGAAGCATTCACACACACAAGACTCACATAAAATCACAAAAAGTCACACAATGGTTCTGTGGATCAATAAAAACACGTGTACAGAGCTCCATTAAAAAAGCAAAGACTATCACAGTGGTAGCTCTGAACACCTGCCCAGGCTCTGAATGTTGCACCTTTATTATTCTGCTCTGAAATTAGCAATTGAGAAACCCTGCAAGTCAAGGTTCATTTTTAGTGTGTTATTTCATTGTTCCCACCTCCCTCCTCTAGTTAGCCTGTTGAGGCTTCCCTTTCACAATAAGAACTGCAAGAAAAGTAAAAAAAAGTCAACCTTTTGTATGATGATACAATCTTTCACTTGAATCATCCACTAGCTTTCTTATATTTATTTATTTATCTATATACACAAGCATTTATCTGTTGTTAAAACTCTGCCTTTCAGTTATAAGTTTGCACTGGTTTACATAAGAACTATAACTTGGACCCCTGACAAATAACTTTTTACCTTCGTTCCAAACTTTATTGAGAAATGTCCTCTCTGTTATCATGAATTTTAAATAACTCCAGCCTGATTTTTTTTTTGCTGTACTTCACAGCCCGGCTTTGAATGTAATTTACATTTTCTTGGTGCAGCACTAGGCGGTCCTGTCAGTGCTTATACTTATAAACATTTTTTCTGAACAATGAATTTGTCTTCCTCCGCATTTCAAAGTACCACCTGAGGATATTTTGGAGGCTCCATTCCACCCCTTAATCATATTATCCGCTAGCACCGTCATTATTTGAATGTCACGTCATTTTATCTCCTCTTGAAACCCACAAATAGTAGTTTTTCTCATATTAAGGTCTCGTGTCGCAGAACAATTTCCATCCTAATTAAAACATTTGAAACCCAGATTGTAGCTGTGCTTTCTGTCGCTGACAATGCTAAACCATTAACCACGGATGCATGATAATATCGACACGTCATCACATCGAAATCGGCCAACATGCTGAGTTCTGTCGATAAGGCAAACCGTTTTTTTTTTTGTGAGCATGTACAAAACATCAGGTAAAGAATACAGCACCGGTAACAAAACAACATATCTAAAAGTCCTACAAAGATATACAAATATGATACAAGTATTAAGTATTATTATTACATGTATTAAGAATAAATAAAAATACATGTAATAAGAAAGATAAACTGGTTTACAGGCATACACATAAAGAGGTATATTCAGTCAGGGCAACTTTTTTGTTGTTTAAAAAGCAGAGTGATTTGGGGAGAGCTTTAAATTCTAGGAAGAACGACACAAGTACGTTTAACCACAGACATTTGGATGTCAAACATCAGCCCTGTTAGCACGTTGAGCCTCGCAGCACAACGAATAGATAAAGGTTTTTGTGGAGAGTCTCAGGGAAAACATCATTCAACCCTGTCTAAGTAGGATGACTTACATGCTTAGTTTAAAAGAAATCATTATTTGAATAATTATGGCATCTCTATGTAACCAAAGTTTAAGTATTTTTCTTATTTTACACAATGAACAAATATTGCATACACATAAAAGCATTGTATTTCATGGCTCCATCTGCTGGTTAGTATTGATAATATTATGTAAATTCCACTACAGAAGAGACCTGACAGTCTCTAAAAGTAAGTGTGGAAAAAAGTGGATACATCGACATTGGTATCAGTTATAACCCAAATGAGTTGTTATATATTGCCAAAAAAAAATCCAATATTGTGCATCTCTCCCTCAACTCTCTTTACCCAACAAAAGTTGATTTCATGCCTGAAGTTTCTTCACAATGCTGTTGGCAAAACGTTGAAACCCTTTCACCATAATTTATCTTTCTTGCAAATTATGAATACTTTACAACTGCTGTTAACATTTTCTAAAGTATACTGATTTCCTCTCTTCAAGGCAGTAAGTTTTGCATAATTATCCAAGAAAAAAGCTGGCTGAGCCCCTCGGTCTGTTCTGCAGTCGGAAGTGAAGAGAAAAAAACTCATTTTATATGAAAGTGCTTTCTGTATATATTAACTTAGTTTGTATTTATTAATGTTTGTCTTGTAACTAATGGTGTCATTTGGGCACACGTTGTATATACATATATGTATATACAATGTGTGACAGTGTGAAGTGTGTTTGGCTGTTAGAGGCAGAGACAGACCTTGGCACAACGAAAGTGCCATCTGCACAGACTGAGCAGTGACAAATTGCAGCCAGCAGAGCTTAAAGAACTGCTTCATCATCATTACCACTGCCATCAGTCACACTGTACATGTGTGTTCATGTGCTTTATGTGTGTGTAGTCCTTGGGGGTTTGTTTTTATGTTCCACCTCATTTGTTGTGTGATTTATGTGCTTTATGATCAATGATTTGTCAATTACCTTCAAGTCTTAAGACCGAGTATGTAAAAACCACACACGCGCTTATCTTCTGCCTCTTTTTCTCTCCTTCAGTCCACAGGTTCAGTGTCAATGTTGAGCCAGGTACCAAACTGGAAAGCGGCCCCGCCTCCCTCCACCTGTGCAACAACCTATTGGTCCTTACCAGAGGCGTCCCTCCTGTTGTCATTGGTCACTGGAAGTTGTCGGCGTTGCGTCGATATGGCGCTGTGCCAAATGGCTTCGTGTTTGAGGGGGGGACTCGCTGCGGATACTGTAAGTAACTCCTGGTCTCAGAGGATTTTACTGCCATGTGGATTTAGAGTCTGTGGCCCTCAGCCAAAAAGGGCAACACTTAAACACTAATAACTGAATAACAGTTATGAGGAGTGCACAGATTCTCCATAACTGGCTCTGTTTTGGTGTTGGTGTGTATTGTTCTAATTTGTATTTAACTTGCCAAACTAATATGACTTAAGGGACGTTCTTACCAGGGCTACAGTAGAACTTAAAGGTCCAGTGTGTAGGATGTGGGTGCATATATTGGCAAAAGTGGAATATAATATATGTTTTCTTAAGTGTACCTGAAAATTAGTGTTTCCTTTGCCTTAGAGTGAGCCGTTTATATCCACATAGGGAGCTTTGTCCACCTTGCACCACAATGTTTCCACAGTAGCCCAGAATGAAGAAAATAAACTCCAAAAACTGGCTCTAGATGGGTACATTTGCATCTTTGCATGTTCACATTGGCTCCCATAGTCAGCAGGCCTTTGCAACGAGCTAAACAGCATCGGAAAAACACAGACTCTTAATAAGAAACTGCTTAATACAGTGTATTAATCCTCAGGTCTGATTGTTTAGTAGAAGACGAGTCCACTGTGGATAATTTGGCTCCCAGTTAAAACCTCCTGAACATCTTAAGTTATCAGCACACATTGGCAGGTGCTGGGTTTGCAGCTTGTCTCTAACAAGCTGAACAGCTTTGGATAAAAATTAATTGTAAAGTGAAACTGCTTAAATCAATGTTTTCATGGTTTTAAATTATGTAATCCATTTACATCCATTACAGTGTGAGCTCTCAGGTTGTGGCTCGATGGTCGGACCGTACAGTGTGAGCACATTAACCATGAGCTTCGACTCTACATTGTAGACAATTTACTCGTACAGAATGAGTTGGAATTAAAATGTTGAAAAAAGTCATGCTATACTATGTCGCAAAATGCCATAGAACAGGATGTGGAAAAAATGGTTGAAAAAGTCATCGTTCCAAAAGTCAAAAAAAGTCATAGTATAGCATTTTAACATTATAATATAGAATGTGGAAGAAACAGTCCAAAAAGTCAACAATTAAAATGTTAAAAAATGGCTAACTATATTAGGGTTAGGGTTAAGAATTAATCATTGCAAATGTAAAAAAAAGTCATCGTATGGCATTTTTAAGACGTTTTTGGTGTAGAATTTCAAAAGAACAGTCCAAAAAGTCAACATTTAACAAAATTTCTAAAATTGTACAGTGAATGCGCAGCTAAAAAGAAATCGATTGCCAACATTATATGTTGATGTCAGTTCCTCATAATCAAAGAGCCACTTTCTATGTTCTCATTTTACACCGATATCCAAGACATCGTTAGAAGCACTAATGATGAGACATGTTGCATTTTGTATAAGCAGTGTGCCTCATAAAACAAGATACATTGAACAAGATACCCTCGAATTTGGAGAAAGTTCTTAGAAGTTGAGAAAACAGGTCTATTTATTAGCATTCCCCCTGGAGGGTCACAAAATCCATGTGAATGCAGTCGGCCGTAGGAGACTTATGTTCAGCGTGAGAGAGAAAGTGAGTGAGTTTCAAAGTCTAACCAACCAAAAACTCACTGGACCAGTATTGTCCATGTGATATACAACCACTGCAGCACAGTTGTCCAAAATCCATATTTTTTAAGTGGTTCCTGTAGATCAATAAATGCTCCTTTTCATTTCTCTCCAGTGCTCTGAGGTTGATAGATCTGTCATCTAACACTAACAGACTCTCATAAAAACCTGTTATTTATTGCAGATGTTTATACGGTAACTTTATCCGCCTAAAAAATGTCTTTCTATGTGTGAACCCACCACACTATAGCCTGCCCACCAAATAATAGTGTGTGTTTGTGTGGTTGCTAGGGTTTAGGTATCCCCTGAATGTCCAGTTGATGTGGGCATGAATGTGAGGAATGAGAGGCAGTTTTTTGTTTTTGGGTGTGGATGTGTGTGTGTGTGTGTGTGTGTGAGAGAGAGAGAGCGAGAGAGACATGGACAGGAAGATAGTTAGTGTTAAACTGGATAATGTTTAAAGTGTTTATTGTGAGGAAACCTAACAGCCAACAGCTGCTGTGTTCTTGGTTTTATTAACATACCTGAAAATGTTTTTCTAGCTCCCCTGTGTTGCTGTTAAGAGAAAGTTCCTGCATGTGCTTAGGTGACGCCTGTCTTAGTGTGTGTGCGCAATCAGTCTCATGGCTCATACAGGAATAACCATGAGGGCCACGGGCTCTGGTTTCAGTGTTCGAACGGGCAATATCTATAAATACCAGCCCCCTCTGTAGTCGCCACTCAACCAATTACATAGTCCCTGCTGGCTAGACCACCAATGCCAATGTTTTTCTTCAGCTCATCTACATATTGCCCAGCAGCCACCGGGGCAGCAGAGAGAGGCCCTCTTGGCATGGCTGCAGAAACAGAAGTGACAGAAAGACAGAGATGTGAGAGTCAAATCGACAAGTGACATTCCTTGCATGAGTGCAAGGTAAAGCTCAGTGTTGGCTTACATTTTTACATGTTGATTTGTATTTGTTGAGTACATGCAGAACATACCAGCGCTCAGCAGTGATTTTATGAGCTGCAGTTTGGCCTCACCCACTGCAGACTTTCTTTTGGGCATTAACACACCAAGTTGTCGGCTTACAGTTGGGTTAGGGTTTTAAGAAAATATTGATACACTTGAGTGTCACGAAATGTTTTGTGATACTGTATCAATTTTCAAAAACACTCAATTTTTAATTCATAGATTACATGAAAAAAAATTGTGGCAGTAGTTCATCTTGTGTTGGGTTGGGTTGGTATCTAGTGTCTGCAAAAAATGTTGTTGCACATTTCTGAGCCATAGTTGGGGGTCAGCTTGTTTGCATCATGTGCATGCTGCTGTGATGCCATCTGAACGTCCTGCCAATCCCGTTCAAACTTAAAAACTTGATGTGGAAAAAAAACCCCAATAAACTGCTGAATGTTTGTATCGAACTGCTGAATCTGATTCGGCTGACATGATTCTGAGTCGGGTACAGCTCTAATACTGAATCATAACCCCTGTATCAGATTCTTGCATACACAGCCCTAAAGAGTGGTACAGGATTGAATCCATAAACCCGGTAATGAATTAGCATTTTTGCTCTCCGGGTTCACTTGTGTTGAAGTCAGCTTTTTTTTGATGCAATTTAAGTTAGATGCCTGGTAAAGAATCTGTGATTAAAACAAGCTTAAGAGATTTTCACATTTTGCTCTTCATCATAAAATATGTTGGTAAATATCCTGCTCATGAAATTTTAGGTTTTAGGGTGTCTTAAAATAAAGGTTGGTTTCTAACAAGCGGCTGTATCAGACCTCAGAGTGTCATTATACCAAACATGGGTTTGCAGCTTTGTTGTGGTAGTGAAGTTAAGTCATGCAACAGTAGTGTAGTTCATTTTTAACCTAACATTAGTGTTTACTTCTGACCGTTTTATTTATGCTTAAAAAAATTAAAAAGTAGTATTCATTTGTGAAGATTATGTTGTTGAACAAAACAAGTATAAACCTTTGTTAGTCACAGAGCTTATTTTCTGCAGCATTCAGAAATCTAATTCTAAATCTAAATCTAATCTAAAATCTAAAAATTTCGTTGGCTTTTTGACAAGGGAACCATGGCAACGCTAACTTCCTCGTCAGCCTACGAAAAAAGTCCTCCTTGCATCACTCTATTTGTACATTACCTAAAAAGCATTTTAGTATGTTATATGACATCACCCAGATGAAGTCAAGAAGAGTTTTGAGTGTTTCTGTGCACTTATCCATAAGCAAATGCTCTGCAACGTGACTTATTTGCTGTATTAACATGCTGAAATCTGTGTGGGAGTTCTGTTGGAGTATGTGTGCAAATTTAATGCAAATACCATGATAAAATATGGGCACTAATAAATCATGCAAAAACATTAGAATACATAGGAACCGATACACTGTGCAGAGTTTGAACACGAGGAGCTCTTCAAAAACACACAGTGCCTTAGTATGCTTGAAAATTCAAAAACAGTGGAACATATTCGCATCGGGCCATGATCAGTGCAAAAATGTGCAAATGATGCAGGAAAAGCACTGTATAATTTTAGCGAGAAACTGTGAAGTGTTCATTAGGCTGTACTTTTGGAGCACTGTACTTTGATGTAAAATAACTCCTTTAACCTCTCTGCTCCATAATTTCCCTCAGGGCCTTTTTGCTCAAGCAAATCAGTAAGTGGGTCCCTCGGTCATCTAATGCGGCTGTATAAAAATATTTTACCCTTGACTGCCACCATGCACTCTGCTGCAGCTGCACTTTGAAAGTCAGCTGCGTCTTGGACGACATACACCACAGTGACATGACGAGCCTTTTTGCTGCCAGGGACTCACAGACATACATACACACCCTGACAGCCAAGCAGCCAATCCTGTGAGATAGTGGGCAGTCGTGCTTTGGAAAGCCTTTTACTCGGCAGTAATCAGTTGAGCTGGGTCGTCATGGATGTCAGTAGTTGGATGGATGTTTGCCTCTTGGTGCACAGTCACATGCACACGCTGCAGCAGTGTATATCAGTGCTCCAGCTTCCATTCGATGTGATAATGAGGCCAGGGTGCTCTGTAATCGATAATATTTGGAGCAGAGCCGTGTCTTAGCTAGACGGATATTTTCTGGCTTATCAGGTCCACATGTGTTCCTGTTGACCCTGTACCACACTTACACACTCACACACACACACACACACACACACACACACACACACACACACACACACACACACACACAGGGTTTTAGTGCTCCCATGCAGACAGCGTAATAAATGATCCTCCGTAGAGGTTGGACGGCTGTCGAGCCTTGTGATCTAGATAAAGGCAATTTTAAGCTGACATGCTATGTCAGCAATTTTTTCCATGTTCCTCAGAGGGCATAAACACACACACAACCACATCTCAGACTGTCATATGGTAATATTTTGATGCACGTGTTTGGGTATTTGTCTTTAAGGTACTATTTGCTGATTATCAAAAAAATGTGGGTAGTATGTGCCTACATACCATTGGCCGAATACATAAAACTTGGCAGTGCTGAACGAAAAACGACAAATAGTAACAGACATAATAACAGACAAATACAATTATCAAACAAATACAACTATCACACAATACAAAGAGAGAGCACAATCTCTGTTTATCTGTTACTGTGTTGTCTGTTACTTGCCTCATATTTTTTGGCGTTCTGCAATAACTGTAATATGAGATTGTTTCTTGCTGGCTGCCTGCCTTTGTTTCACATGTACGACTTTGCAGGAGCTTTCACGTGGTGCAGTGCATTCTGGTAGTTGTAGGTTTTCTACCTCTTGAGCAAAAGCGTCCTTTTTCTCTGTTTTCTCTGGTCACGTAGCACCGATTTCAAAAGTATGTGCATCTCTCTACAGCAGAGACATCCTAGTTTTATTTAAAGGCCAACTCAACAGCAGTGAAATACTTCTTTGATTGCATCAGATGTTCTAAAGTATTGCACAGCATTTTTGCCTCAGAGTGTAATTTGTTCATATTTATCTAGATCAATGACTATATTAAGATAGCTAACCCAAAACATGGGCGGCTTCCATCTTGCGCTATTGACGTCATTTGGAACCAGAGTTTGCACAACAGTCATTTCCGCGGTACCAAGTTCCTGCTCTCCGACCGATCATGAGCAGCACCATTAATTGCAAGCACATCAAAAACTAATTCAAAACCAAGCGAAACATAGATCAGCTGGATAAGAACTACCTAAAACGACAGACACCAACTTTGGGGAAAATCTTATTTGACGTGTACTTTGTTGTTGTAGTTTGGCCCGTGTCCCATCCACTAACATGGAGGGAGTGCGGTTTACGGCTGCGGCCAGCCACCAGGGGGTGATCGAGGTGTTTTGTGTTCACTTTTAGGGAGCTGTCATGCCGTCCTGTTTTATTTTACAGTCTGTGATCCAGATCAGAAGGTTTTCAGAAGTACAAAGTTAAAGGCAACTTCAACCGCTCCAATGTCACGTGACATTGAGGTGTGAATGATTCTCAAAGGATAAACTGTGCCTGACTTTCCACCTGTCAGTACAAGTGTCGAGGCCTCTGCGATGAGTGGTGAAACTTCTCCAGGATAAAACAGCAGTCCACCTGCCTTAACTCATTGCTCATACAGTGTACTGTATGTCATTAATCGCTGTTAGAAAGTTGTCAGCTTGTGTCGTGGATGAAAGTTTGTCTGTTGTTGACTGACAGAAAAGCTGCTCCTCTCTGTACTCAAAATAATTTAGTGCTGCTGCAGTAAGAAAACCAGAACGGCCTCTTTAAAGATGAGCTGCCATGTAACTGAACTCAGCATATTTGTGAGAAAATAAATAAGAACAAGGTCCAACAAGGCTGCTTTGGTGTTCATAACAGATAAAAAAATACAAATATAACTGCCAAATATGCCCTCAGAGAAAATTACAGAAATTGGAGAAACACATTTTGTTTCATCCCAACAAATCCGAATGAGTTCTATTTAATGCAAGAGTATGTCATGATGACATTGCTCCATAAATGCTGAAAAAATATTCCAAAATTGCCTGTGCAGAGAAAAAACCTCCCGAGGCCTCTGAATATGTGTTTGTTTTTCACACCAGATAAAAAGGACAGGACTAGAAATACTTTCCTCACTTCACTATGCTGTGTCCTAAAATAAATGATCATTCATAGCAAAGAGTAGGATTTATTAAGCTGAGTTATACCTGACAATGCATGTAAACAATTTATACTCACAATCATGCCCAGTAAAGCAGCCGTAATCAATAATTTTTGATTAACAAATGATTAATTGGACAGATGGAAATGAACTTTTAGCCATATCCGGTGCAGTAAATATACTGTGAAAGGCGCCGCCCATAGTGATAAACCCAGAGAAAATGATTTCTGGAGTCTGCAGCTCCCCTCAGCTCTACTGAGCTTTGCAGCATCTTTCAGCTCATTGTTTTGGTTTTCCAGTCTGCAAATTTACTTTGTTTTGGAGCATGCCAACAGCTCTTTGGCATTTTCATCCGCAACTGTTTTGAGTAAGTCAGAGCACACTACCTGCAAATGATGGACAAGGAGGGTTGAAGTAAAAATTATGGTCTCAAAGGACGTCACACCATTGGGGTACAGCAGATATTTCCATCAGGTGTTGGTAGAGACAGACTCTCGGACCTCATACCCTCTTGAAGCAGCTGTAATATAACTGATGGTGCTTAAGATGCTTAGATATTTAGTAAGCCTAAGAAATCTTCAGTATTTTTAAAACCCAAGCCACACTACAGGTTAAATACTACTACTGGACAGTTTAAAATAGATGTTGCAATTTTGCAAAACTGTGGTCCTCCAAGGGTGATTTTTAAACTTTTTTTTTTTTTTATGTCTGAATGTCTGAAGGTGTACAGAAGGGCTTCCACATGGTTTGTGACTTTGTAACTTGTAAACTTGTAACTGTCACCTTATGTGAGATAAAAACCTTTACAAAACTGTAGATTCATATAGGTCATTCTTCTGAATGTAAGGAAGAGTCTGAAAAATCTCTTGTTTAAAATTACATTTAAAGCAAGGACACTTTGCTGACTGGCGTTACTCGAGAGCAACTCGGAAAGAAAAATTGTTTTCAACAATTTTCTGCTCTACGATCTCAGCTGGGTTTTTTATTAGCTGCAAACTCAGTTTCATGAGAACAAAGATGAATTCTTAAAACCCGACCCTTGGGCAAGGGCTCACTTTGTGGCCGTCTTTTCAATATCACAGCGATGTGAGATTTTGATGTTTCATGATTTTTTTTGCTTGCCTTGTGTTTTTGCTGACTCCTACCTCAGTGTGGGCTTCACAAGAGAGTGAATGAAAGATGTTTTACGTAACCTTTGAAAGAAAGGGTCGCTGCTGCCTCAAAGGACAGCCTTGCCTTTACAACAGTCCACTGAACCTCACTAAAAAGTGTTTGGCCTTGCTCTGAAATGTTATTTTACTCTATATTTCACTATTTAATACAATAGTTTTCTTACCTCTGCCATAGGTTATACTGATTACTACTGCCTTATGCTGTTAAATGTGATGATTTAATGTTTTTTCTCCATCATTTTTCTTCTTGAGTCATCCATCACTGAAGTCTCTCATTCACTGATAGCGCTGCCTCTCTCTCTTCTCATCCATCTTCCAGGGGCTGGTGTTTTCTTCTTGTCCTGTTCAGAAGGAGAGCAAATCAGTTTCCTGTTTGACTGTATTGTCAGGGGCATCACCCCCAGTAGGACCCCGCATGGCCTGCGACCTGCCCTGCCAGGTGAACACACACACATGCACACACACATGCACACACGCTGGTATGATTAAAAAAAAACATAATATAAAGCTGCAAACATAAATACGGCCGCAATCTATTCTCATTCTCAGTTCATCAAATACTGAGGCTTTGTCATGTCCCTTAGCGTTAATGATGTGAAAAGTTCACAGCTGGGTTTCAGGCAAGAAAACTACTTGGTTCAGTTAAAAAAAAAGAGATCATGTTAACATAAGTGTTTGTTACATAACAGTAACGTAACGTATAAATATGTCATGTGAGTGACATCAAGTACATAAATTAAAAACCAACACTGACTTGTGGTCTCACATGGGACAAGAACAGGCCCCCACGAAGTGTGCCGGGCATACTTTTGTGGAGGCCAAACACTGGATTTTTTTAAGATCATGCCTTACTATGTTCTGTATTGTACGTTATTTGTTTTTTGTTCTTGCTGTGAATATTTTTAAAAAATCCATTGAACACATTTCTTTAAAAAAACAGAGGCATTATCTCTGTCCCATGATGTCACGTGGCCCTAAATCAGTGGATACATTATTTTGAGCGTCACAATCCCAGTGAAGTGACTCATTTTACAATCAGAATTTAATCGGTTGGGTCTGATGACATTTGGAAAGTCTGGAAAAGTGGCACGATTTAATCATTTCATCTTATTTTAAGTTAGCGGAGAGCTTAACTGGAAGTTGGCAGCTTCGCCGGCGGACGGCTCAAGTGCACCTACTCTCAGGGCCACACAGTGTGGAAGCAGGGCCGATCATCCGGGGCAATTTTATACGAAACAGATTAACTTTTAACAACTTTCCTAGCTCTCTCTACACATTCATGACCACAAACTGCAGGCTCCTGGCGGAAACTCATGTTTTGTTTGACCCATCCATCTACTACTGTCTTGTTCTTTATATTACGTCAGTTGTTGTCGCATCAGGTATTGCTGCAGATAGGTTTACATTGACAATACTAAAGAGCTGCCTTTCAACTGAATTAAATTAAAATTTATTTATATAGCCTGTTATCACAAATCATGGTTTGCCTCAGAAGGCTTTACAGCATACAACATCCCCCTGTCCTTGGACCCTCACAGTGACTAAGGAAAAACTCTTCAGTAAAACCCCTTAAATGGCAAAAAAACAGTAGAAATCTAAGGAGGAGTTACTGAGGAGGGATCCCTCTTCCAGCACAGACAGATGGGTAATAGATGTCATAAATAACAAAAAGTTATAGTTGTATATGAAAAAATGATACATAGGAAAGAGTGAAAGAGAGAGAGGGAGGGAGACAGAGGGGTAGAGATGCAAAGCAACAATATCATCGGCATCAATATCACATGCGGAGGGGCTTGACTAAGCATTGGTATTTGATGACCCGGGGATGAGAATGGGCTGTAATTTCTCACATATGAGGAGGATTGAATAGTAATATTTGTAGTAATTATATTAACAAAAGAGTCCCTCTGAACTAAGACGATCAATCACATTGGTATGTGACTCTATGACTTCCATGATAAAGGTTTACTGCCTGTTTAGTGTGCATGGTTAGCATTTGTGCCAGGCGCCATGCAAACGGAAACACAACATGCTTTAAAGCCCCGGGGGTCACTGTGCGGATTACAGGGGTCATGCCTTTGTGTGTGACTTGTGTGCTATTGTTATGTACTGCTAATTTCACAGGCATTTCTGAGACCACAAATATGTAGACAGAGGGTTTAGTGACATTTGGAAAGAGAAAAAGTTGTACAGGACACATGTCATGTGTACATATGTCTCAGGATCTGCTTTTGGATTTTGAAATATGCACTTTTTGTAAAGATAAAGTCTGGTAATGCCTAAGGTTAAATAGACGGAGAAATTATACCAGCATGGAGGAAAGTCTACAGTAACTCCTTTTGGCCTTTTATTTTTCTAATACTGTAAAAAAAAGGACAAGAAGAAAAGACCTTCGAGTCGCTTTTTCAGACACATGCTACTGCCAATATTAAACTGCACTTCACATTTTTTACACAGTCATTCATTTAAAAGTATAATACTGACTATTTTGACTTGGGCACAGTTTTCTAATCTTTTCCCATCATACTGAGATATTTTAATTTGCCTGTCAATAGGATTCAGTAGAATTATTCATATTTTGCATGCCAGGGAGTTTTCTAGTTGCCATTTTGACCTGCAGAAGGACTTAAGTTTGTCTTCTTCATCACATTAATGGCTCACTTTGTAAGCATAACACTTTGTAAGCATAACATAACATAATTTAACATAACCTAACATAACCTGACCTAACATAACATGACATGACATGACATGACATGACATGACATGACATAACGTGACAATTTTACACTGTCAAGGAGCGTTCTGCTGCCAAAAAATGGAATATAATATTCATAATTGTGTTTTCATTAGTGTGTAATCACCTGAAAATATATATTTTTTTTTGTTAGCTTAGAGTGAGTAGTTTATATCTGCGTAGGAAACAAGCCCTCTTCCATGGAGCTGACCATGTTTCTACAGTAGCCCTTAACGGACAACTAAACACTCTAGAAAAGGGGTCTTTGTGTTTCTAAATAAAAGTAAAAGCCACTGGAGGTCCCCTAGACACTTGCTACTAGACAATGATGGATGCCACAAAGTCCTACTCACTGGACTATTAAGAAGATTTCATAGACTTCATAAAAAAACAGACGAAGGTACCGTGACGTCATCCTGTGGTTTGTGGACACCCATTTTGAAACGTTGAATTTGGCATTTCAGCTGTGGCCATCTTGGGTTTCTTTTTTGAGCCCAAAGTGACCATTTTGGGCGAGAAGGACGAGCTAGCATTAGGACGCACCCTAATGCTAGCTGCTTGGTTAGCACAGTGCGTGAACAGCTATGATTGACTGTAATAGAAAATAGGACTAAAAGTGAAAAACAGGCTTAAAACCAGAAAAACAAAATATACTTGCCCTAAAAACATAACACTGGACTCCTAAGAGGATCTTTTTTTACAACCAAACACTGAACAAGACTTTTTAAGTGACCAAAATTTTACAATTTGCGATCATGATCACTGAAAAATCACACTGAAAACACATTGAAATAACAACAGCTGTACTCTGGTTATGCCATGGTGACATTAAGTAAAAAACATTGTCGCCCTGGTAGCTATTGGTCAATGGTCAACCTGCCAGGCCCATAATTATGCATTACTTTAAGCCGTAACATGTAATCTGGTGGGTTTTATAGAAATTCTCCCCTCAAACAGTAGTCATTAAAGTTGAAATTAGCTAAAAAGACCTGTTGCAGGCTGTAAAAATGTTTATTTCTGCTGTGACGTTTTTCATTTAAACATGGGGATTGACTTGCTTTGGAGCCAGCCCCAAGTGGTCATTAAAGGGACTGCAGTTTTTGGTTCTTCCGCATTGGCTTCATTTTTCAGCTCCAAAAGTTGCTTTTTTTTAATAGATTTTTAATTTGACTTCCAATTAATTATTTTTATATTTTGGTTTTGTTTTTGTAACTCAAGTTGAAGCTCAGAGGAGTGAAAATATAACGTGATGTTGCAGAGTCAGCTTTATTTTGCAGACTGTTGGATTGAAAGAGAGGCAAAAACAAATGTGTGTAGTTGTGTAGGTCGGTGGAGAGCGTAAGTCAGAATCAACAAGGTTGACAGAAAGACACAAAAAGACAGCTTCCAGCTTGAAAATGTCCAAATTTAAACTTCAGCCTCCCTGTAACTTTTATTCTGGTGTGAGCCAACCTGCGTCACCTGCTCTGAGGCCCACTGTAACCCCACGACATTCAGCGCTGTGAAGCAGCTATAATTAGCGCAGACCAGCAACGTTAGCAAATGTTAGCTGACACTTCACATAGCGTAGTGGAGAAACTTGGCAGGTTAGCGTTAGCTGCTGCGCTCCAGGGGCACAGATCCAGGGGTTAGGTTGTTGACACCTATACACACAAACACCCTGACCCAATGCAACGTGCTCGCACTGACACGCACACACACACATACACACACACATATACACACACATAATGTATATATAGCAGGCATTAAGTGTATAATTGGCAGGGTTTTACGCTAAATTGATTTTCCAACAGATTGTTGAGGCGCCTATAACCCCCTTGGAGATGTTAAATTTACAGGCAGTCGGAGACACGCTTGCACACACAGACATCTTAAAGAGGAGGCTAATGCATTCAGTAGCCCTCCTTTTGTGTTATACAAAAGTGTTTTCTGCCCTGGTTTTAAGAGATGTGAATTTCTAAGTCATTTCAGCTCTCTGAAATATGTTTTCAACCTAATGCGATCAAAACAAAGTCAGTGACCTTGAAATACTTCTATACAGGTTTTTATCTACATACATGCTGTGAAAATTGCAGTGCGTTAATTCTTTCCAAAGTTTTTTTTTTGAACTGCGGCCAAAGTAACATTTTAATTTTGAGGACAACAAAGATAATTGATTCTCAAATTGCAGTAAGAACTTCACTTCTGAGCTTTACTGTTAAAGTTTTAGTTGAAGATTGCAGATTGCAACCAGCTGACACTTTTCCTTGTTCAATCAATCAATCAATTTTATCTTTTATATCGTATCTCTTTACCCTTTAATTGTAAATCTGTATGCTCTATTGTGTTTTTATATTTCATTGCTCTGTAAAGCACTTTGAATTGCTCTGTTGTATGAAATGTGCTAAACAAATGAAACACAAAAACACAAACATTCTTACTTTCAGGTGATTTTACACTACAGAAAACACACTATATTCCATTTCCTCCAGTATATATCTCTAAATCCTGCACACTTCCTGCACACTAGACCTTTAATACGAAAAATTTTGCTCTAATTTAAATCACTTTTTTTATATTTCATGATTCAGAAAAGATGGGCATTGTTATTGTGTTTTAATGTCATCAGCTGTGTGCATACACCTGGGTCTTGTTTTCATTATCCTTGCTTACACACTCTTGTCTTTGTGCTCTTTGTGTGTGTGTGTGTGTGTGTGTGTGTGTATGTGTTGTGTAAACGGCAGATCCCAATGCTGATCCAGTGTCAGCAGAGGAACGAATTACCAAGGAGGCGTCAGAGCTGGAGAAGAGACTCAGCATGTTGTCTCAGTGCAGCCTAGCGAGCAGCTCAGGTATGTTGTACTGTTAACTTCACCTTAGGATATATATTCAATATGTAACTCATGATTTCTCTGTAATGCATCAGATGGATAGTATGCATCATCTTTCAGTGGCTGATGATGACGTTTTGCTATAAATCATGAGTCCCTTGTACTTGTCCCTTGTACTACCTTGTACTTTATGCTTCTGTCCACAAAACAGCGTAATTCACTGGTCTATATTTACGAGGTCGTTCTGGGAGAGCTTTTGTTATCATTATGTGAGTGTATGAGTCAGAAATATGAAGTTCAGAGGGTCAGAGGTCCCGTGACTCATTTTTGATGACTGTCTCTAAAGCTCTGAGAGAGTTTGGAAAAAAAAACCTTCATGTTTTCTGCCTTCACCACATAGAAAGGCCTGCAAAAGACTTGAACCGTGGCGAACGAGAACAGCTAATTGAGTGCTGATTTCACAGGGTCATGATAAACTCAGAGCTGAAGCGCCGACACCTCACTCACCTCACCTCCTCCTCAGTTTTTTAACACATTATGCTGTAACTTATTTTGACATACTATACTATGAATTTTTTCAATGTTATTTTTTTCAACGTAGTGTACCTTCACTTTTATTAATAAACAATACTATGACCTTTTTTTTCTTTTTTTTTGGACAATATATTTTGACTTATATCAACATACTATTCCATTCATTTTTTTCTCGACTGTTCAGTGACCTTTTTTAATATACTGTACCTTGATTTTTTGTTTTGACATACTATACATGACTTTTTTCAACATTCAACACTATGACTTCTGACAGAGGATCAGAGGTCACATGATTAATTTTTAAGCTCAGAGTTTGGGGAGAAAAGCCTTCTGTCTTCACTGCATAGACACGCTATAGTATGCCCTTTTTTTTTTTTTTTACATACAAAACAGTTTTAACAGTTTTTTCTATACACTATACTAGGACTTTTTTGCATGCTATAATTTTTTCATGTTATATAATACTATGACTTTTTTTCTGTAATACTATACAATAAGTTTTTCTCGACAAACATTACTGTGACTTTTTTAACATACAATACAATGACTTTTTTATGTTTGTTTTGACACACTATACTGCCTTTTTTTCAACATACAATACTATGTCTTTTTATGAACATTTTTTCCACACATTATACTATGACCTCTTTTTGACCTCCTATATATCTTTTTCAACGTACTTTTCTTTAACAGTTTTTTGACACAATATACTGTGACTTATTTCAGCATACTATACAATGAATTTTTTCAACATACCGTACTTTGACTTTTTTCAATAAACAATACTTAAACCTTTTTGACATATTATACTATGACTTTTTTTTTACAAACTATGAGTGTTTTGACGTACTGTGCTTTTATCAACATTCAACACTATGACTTATGACTGCAGGTCAGAGGTGACTAATTTTTAATGATTATCTCTTAAGCTCAGAGTTTGAGGAGAAAAGCCGTCATGTATTCTTCATACGCTTCCTAGAAAAGCCTGCTAGAGACCTGAACCGTGGCAAATGAATACAGCTAATTGAGAGCTGATTTCACAGGGTCATGATATTTTTTACCCAGAGCTGAAGTACAGACACGATTATTTTTTAATTACCAAATGTCCTTTTTATGCAGCTGTTTAACTTTGTGGTGTGTGCAGGTTAATGAATCACTTCATTAGGCTCTTAATAACTTTCTCACTCTCTCTACAGCTTCCACTTACAGCTGCAGCACATCTGTTGCCGGGGACGACCAAAGCAGCATCTCCAGCTCATCCTCCAGCCAATCAGATGCAAGCTATGGAAGCAGACTTCCATTTTGGGTGGAGCCGTTGGCGAGACCGCACCTCTCCAACGAAACAGCGTCAAGCTCGTCCACGCTGAAGGCTTTGACCAGTTCAGATGACCGGCTTTATGCTGCTGTGATGGGAGGCTCTGGGACTCGTCCTTCCTCCGCCCAGCTCCATCCTCGTGGTCTCCATGACAGCGGGCGACAGAGCTCGTTAGACAGCGGGATCGGGATAGCGACAGGCAGTCAGTCATCCTACTCAGGGAGCTGCTCCTCGTATACAGGGAGTCTGGACACGGCCAGCCAGGGAGGGGAGGGGGAGTTTGGCTCCATGGCCAGCCTACCTGCACCGCCTCCACCTCCTTCTTCACCTCCTACTGTCCCTCCCCCTACTCCTCCTCTGCCTCCTCCTTTTCAGTCCACACCTACCCCAGAGCACAGTTCTGGTACCTCTTCCCCCTTCCCTTGCTCCTCCAGATCGAGCTCTTGTGCATCCCGGAGGCACAGCGAGGAATATCAAATCCCCAACCTGCTCAGACTGTGGTACGACACCCCCAGGAGTCTGCTCCAGACCCTGTCCCTGAGAGAGCCCTCCGTCCAAGAAGGCCCACCTGAGCTGGGCCGGGACAGCAGGAGCAGCGGGGATGCAGGGGGCAGTCAGGGACAATGGTGGAGCAACAGCCCCACGGGAGCAAAAGCTCAGTGTCAGACCACGATGCAGCGCTCTCACTCCTGGGGCAGCGAGAGAGCGCCCTCTGAGGACAGTGAGGGGAGGTCCACACCGAGACCCCTGATGGTGCCTGGAGGCTCGATTTGTGCAGAAACACAGGTACTGACGGCATTACACTCTGTCAAAACATCAATAAACCAGTCAGTCAACCAACCAGCAAAACACACTTTAGAATATCAGGGAGTATCATTAGATAATGTATGTGGAAATTAAAACTCCTCCTAATAAATTAAATCGCATCAATAATAGATGTTTTACACAAGCTCTGTCAGTGGGACCAGAGAAAATATGCTTTTTCAAAACATTTCCATAACCCCAGAGTCTAACACTGCGGAGATTTGGCTAATCACAGTATAATATAGTACAAGCCAAGAAAACAGATTTTCATCATCTTTATAGTGCTCAGCACTTTATTCAGAGAAACTCTCAGACTCAGTGTTCTCCCTGAGAGTTTTGCTTCTGTTTTTACATTTGCATTACGTGAAATCTTAATGAAATGAAACAAAATGTTTCATGCTAATTGCTTCCTCCAGCTCTTGGGTTTACTCCCAAAAATTCTAATTTTTCCTTAATGTTTCCGCTTGCATTTATGAAGCCCTCAGTGGTATTTATTTTTTTCTTGTATTAATAAATGGGATCTTATGCAACTGTACCTAGTGCTAATAAGATTCGATGAGGTGTGGTTTGGATGTAGAAGAAACATGGCGAGTAGTAAGTGAAGTGATATCTCTGAGGTTACCAGTTTGGCACCTGCTGTCACAGATGTTTAGCTGTATTAGCGTGGAGACACCTCAGTGCACCACTGCTGTTAAACTGAAGTGCAGTTAGCTCCAGTATTTCAACGTGAAAGTACTCTAATGCCCGCTGACCTGCAGTTTTCTGTTATTCTGTAAGTAATTTTGATCCTGAAAATTTTACTTTTAAGATGGAGAAAGGAGGCAATGCGTATTTAGATCTGTTTAAGGGACAAGTATTGAATAATAAAGTAAAGATTTAGATCTTTGTCAGGATAAAAACTTAAGAGATCAAAAAGATGAAGATGAACCAGTATGAATGCTGAAAGCAATCTGGAATTTATGCAGAAGTAATAAAAACTAATAAAAGGAAAGGCAGTAATATGGATAAGTGTTGGACATAGTGGCACAACCACCAAACACATCTATTAACTCCATCTCGAGTACAATACTCAAAACCTACATTCAGACTTAAAGCTACAGTTGGTAAGTTTTATAAAAATATTTGCTGAAACTTTCACTACTACACAGAGACAGATTTTCTGAAAATAAAAATGCTTCACTTCCTAAAGGCTAAACAGTACATTAAAGTATTTTTCTGAAAACAATTGAGGTGATAAAATGTTTCACAGGCTATCATGCAGTACTGTGTGGATATAGTGACAGTTTCAGTGAATATGACAAATACTTGTTATTATAAAAGTTACCAACTTAAGCCTTAACCTAACAACCTTACGTGCATTTTAAGTTCTTGGCACCATGTACCCTTTAATTTGTTTTTAAGCACTTGTAAGGTTAAGCTGATTTGTTGAGGCTTGCGATGATCATTTCTTGGTTTAGCCTGAATGACTTTGATTATAACTCAATGGTATTTCTTGAGCCTTAGTTTGGAGAGTTGTTCAGCAAATTGCCCATTAAGGGTCTTTTAGTCAGTCTTGTTGAGAGTTTACTTTTCTAATGGAGTTTTCCTCTGTTTGGCCTTTTGTAATTTTAACTTTTGCCCTTGCAGTGTTACCGAATTTTGCAGTGTTTGTGACTGATGCACCAGCAGTTCAAGCAGCAATTATTTGGCCTCCTCACACACACACGCTGCTACTTCCAATTCAACCTAATGACTCACTTGGGTGGCTGCCTTTGTAATTGGGATTTATAGTGAATGCATTAAAGGCTCGTGGGGAAGTTGAAAGCACTACAGTGCTACAGCAGCAAAAAAGCAGGAAGAAGGATACGTGAACATAAGAGGTTATATATAGAGTAGACCTGCTATTCTGTGATTCAAACTGGGAATTTTAGCATCACAAACCATTAATACCAGACTAAAACCTTTCTTAACCTGCACAGCGGCTCAAACTGTACTATGGTTTATTGAAGGCTGCTATCAATAGACTGAATAAGAGAAAGAGAAGAAGAGAATAAGTAATGTATTTGTGGTTTGCAGCAAAGTATAATTTGCACGTTTTATATGGATCATATTAGTGTGTCTAAATTAACATTGAGTATTTTATCATACTATACCATCACAGTTTTCTTGACACACTATGTTATGACTGTTTCTCGACACACTATACTCTGATTTTTTCCCCGACATACTATACCATGACTTTTTTCAACATCCTCCATTAGTTTTTTTGTGACGTTCCATACTATGAATTTTTTTCAACATGCAAAACTATGATTTTTAATGTTAATGGAACATACTATATACAATGACTTTTTTCGACACACTATATTATGACTTTTTTTTAAATACTTTACCATAACTTTTCTGACACACTATATATATATTTCCGACATACTAAACTATACGTTTTTCAACATACTGTATTAGACTTTATTAGAATTATTCTATTAGACTTTTCGAACATACAATAATGACTTTTTCTAACAGTTTTTTTGACTCAATATACTATGACTTTTTTTGACATACTATACTATGACTTTTTGAACAGTTGTTTTAATATACTGTACATTTACTTTTTTTTAACATACTGTCTTATGATATTTTTTATGCTTCTGCGCCGGATATAACAGAAGATGAAGGCATTACGTTTTTGGGTTGTCTGTTCTAGTCCGTCCTTCCATCCATTTGCATGATGTTTTTTTGACATTATTATAATTAATTTCAATGTTCTACACTCATACTATACAGTTTTTCCAACATACTATACTGACCTTTTTCAACGTATAATAATTTGACTTTTGAACAGTTTTTTTTTTGGATAGACTATATTCTATTAATTTTTTGAGATACTAAACTGTGCTTTTTGTTTGGACATACTATACTATGTGTTTTTTGACGTACTGTGCTATGATCATTTTAACAAAGAGTACTATGACGTTTTAACATTTTTTTTTTGACATACTGTATACATTGAGTTTTTCGACAGACCATACTATTATTTCTTTTCCAGAGACTACACTGTAATTATGTTTGTCAGACTATACTACTGTTTTTTTTTAAAAAACATGATATACTATGACTTTTTGCAGCACACTATACTATTGCTTTTCTTTAACACATTGTACTGACTTCTTTTTGCTTCAAATAAAAAAAAAGAAAAAAGAAATGCCAGTAATCCACAAACCAGTCAGTGTAATCCTGATAGCTACGTCCACTCCTTTTTTTCAGTCGGTGCTACTATTGTGCAATCACAGCAGGCCTCCTCAGTGTCTCCCATGTGGGCATTTCATCCTCCAGTCCAAGTCTTTTTGCATGTCTGTGGTCCAACCACCTCAGGATGTGGAAACATGGTGAGAAGATTCAAACACAAGACTGAAGTGACTGTGAATCAAAGCCAGGTCTCTCTCACTTTGAGGTGACAGTGCCACCCGCTGAGCGACTGAACCACCAATATAGAAAAACAATAACTGTAAAAAGACTAAGGTGTATGTGTACCAATCAAAAACCTGTCTGGAGCCGGTGTTGTTTTCCCTTTGATAGTTTTTGTCTGAAACCTCAAAAGAGACTTCTCCACATTATGTCTAATTAATTTTCTGATGGGTTGTGAAAAGCGCTTCCCCCCTTGTAGCGAGTAAATTATCATCAGAGCAGGAGAGGAAGCAGCATGTCTTGTGATTTCTGACAGCTCGTGTAGGAGTGTGTGGGTGTGTGTGTGTGTTCATTATAGATCATGTTTATACTGGAGAGAGAGCAAAAGGGGACTGAGAAAGTTAATGAGTAGTGATGAAACCTCACCCCTCAGAGAGGAGAATCCTGTTGTAGGAAACAGAAATGAGTTTTCTTTATTCATCGTTCCTCGACTCTGTAGTGTCAGCGGTTCAATGTGGCAAAAAGTACACATCCTTCATGTCGGGTAATGAGACGATCCCCGAGTCTGCAGGTTGTATCATGCGTTGAAATAAACCGTGTGACAGATAATATTCTTGAAGCTCGAGCCTGCTGCACTATAGCTGCTTTGGGCAGGAGGAAAATGATAAATTGGGATACGCTGCCAGTCGCCCTTTTTTTTTTCTCTTGTCTACCACCTCAAAAAATGTCAGCTCTGTCCTCTCGACTCACAATTTTTCTCCTCACGTCCCCACACTTCCTTTTTTCTCCTTATCAGTGCTTGCCTCTTTGTCTGCAGCTTACAGTATCTCCCCTCTCCATGCCTCATTTCTCACCAGTCTGAACATTTGCTGTTTCCCAGTAGCGACGTTGAATGTCCCTGTGAAAAACAATTAACCCCGTCTTGATGATAACCTCTCTTGTCTCTGCAGTGCAGTCATGGTTCAGACAACTACATCACACCAGAGCAGTGGCGGTCAGCGAGGAACAGATGTTTAACTCAGGTAAGATTTTATCTGCCCATTAACTCCTAGCTCATGTATGTTCAAAGAAAGACTATCTTAGCATTTGAAGGAAGAAACACACTCTTCCTTCTTCTTAAAGATAAATTTAATTAATAAGAATAGTTACATTATTCATTGGCCTGGGGTGACCAGTAATTAATTGTGGCTAATGTTAGCAAGGTTTAGCTCAGTGCTGTGCACCTGGCATTTTAAGTACATCTGCTGACTTTGGTAACCTTAGTTTGGTTCTACTTGGACCTTGTTTTTCCCATGTTTCTATGTCTAAGTGACCAATGAAGTCAGCAGTATTTAAAAGAGCAAGACCGCTGCAGCCATTATGAGTGAGTCAATTCACATCCACTAAAAGTGCTTGTTTATGCCTCTGATATTCTCAGATTATTTTTCGTCTGATAATGTCTGATAATAATAGAAAAGGTCCCTACAGAGATCAATCTTTTTGTTAAAGATCCTTTAAGTTTAACCAGAAACAGCCCCAAAATTGCCATTGCCAAATCCACTAGACTCTTACTTGTTTTTAGTTAGACACATTTTATTGTGAGGGGTCAGTTTGTTTTTAGAAATTGTTAGCAATTATACACAAACATAGAAATTATTAATAAATATACAAATGCAGTATGAATGTAATTATCTAATTTACATAACCAGTACAGAAACCACTCTTCTCCAGCATTTTTAAATAATAAAAAAATAAATATATTAATAATAAAATAAAAATAAAATATAGACAGAAGAAAAAAAAAAGTGGCTCGCTTAGTTGATGTGTCATGGATCTGTCATCTCATATGAGAATTTCTGTCTTAGATATGATTTGACTTACAAGTCTAACATCTTCAAATCTAAAACTCAAGTCATCCCCATCTCTATTATATGCTTAATTAAGGATTTTTATCATATTCTGTTCAATAACCCCTTGTCCCCCACAACTTTTGATTGGAGGCTGTGATTTCAACAAAATAAAAATCCCATACAAAACAATTAGTGTTTAGTCACATCTTATACCCCATATTATCTTGCAGGAATTCAATTTCACAAACCTGTTATTCAAGTCTTATGAATTGAATATTTTAAAATCTCTATTTTAAAACTGCAAAAGCCAAAGAAATTCATTTTATATTAAATATGAAATGGAGTATATCGTTCCTTGTGACAATGATTTGGAATTAACACTAATGATTGTGTATTTTGTGATGAAACTGAAACTGCTGATCAGTTATTTTGCACATGGCTTTTGTGAATTTTAATTAGTTTCTGTCGAGTTTAAATGGTGTGTGTATTATGATGACTAAGTTAATGTTTATTTAAATGGAGTCAATAGAGATTTTGAAGATTTCTGGTCAAACAAAAATGACTCTTTAACTTGGAAAAAAGGAGATTTGCAGCAATTCTTTTCATATTGTTGGCAAACCCTTTAAAGAATAATCTGAGCCTATCACTGGCAAAAACCAGCAATTCTAGTGAATGTGAATTGACGGTAAACAAACAATTGAGTGGTTAAAAAATAATAAACTTAGCCTCTATTTGGCACACTTCTTCCTAGCATGTCACAAATGAGTATGACAGCGTCTTTAAAGTGACTCAGGTGAATCTTGGGTAATATACGAAATGGTAATATCTATGTGACGTTATCCTGTAATTACATTTTGTTGCAGCCGTTTAGCAGAAAATAGATAGTATCAAACATGAGAAAAGTATCAGAGATGCTTATTTCTTAGAACTAAAATACTGTAAATTAGCTGCAGAACCTTTGGCCAATTCTACAGTGCCCAAAGATAAAATATGAAATAATGTTTTTGCTATTTTTTCCCCTAGGTTGCCACATCACCATCAGGCTTGGTGCCTTTCGCAGATTCACAAGGTGTGTTTCGGTCTTTGTCAGTAGTACTACCCAAGTTCTCGAATAAAGTCCAATGGAGTCCAGTTTTAAGGTACTGCGACTCACTTGAGTATTTCAGTTTTATGCCAGTTGACTTGAACTCTGCTGCACTTCAGAGGTAAATTGCTAATTTATTTGACAGTTACTACTTTTACATTTAATTTTTGAATGGTTTATAAAATATGATGCATTGCATAAATTGAATCATCCAGTAGCATGGGGTCGTTAAAATGAGCCCCACTTTGACAAGCTGCAAGTTTAAAATACTGCTCACATGTTCGTGCATTACATAATGTTAGATAGCACTGACCATTCTGCCTAACAATGAGTAGTTTTACTTTTGTACTGTGAGTACATTTTGCTTGTACTACTTACAGTAATACTTTAGCTTGATTTTAAAATGAAGAATTTTCTTGTGATTGAGTGCTCTCACGTTGTTACTTTTATATAGGTGAATGACCTGGATATTTTGTTCGCAGATCCTCCTCTTTGTGTGAGAGAGGAGCAGGATGACGTCGGGTATGTTGGTGATAGGTTGGCAGGTCTGAAGAAGTCGGCGCCCTCTCGGCCACCCTCTGCCCCTCCACCTCTACCTGTTGCACTGTTGCGTAGGCCAACATCAGCCTGTGGTAATCAAAAAATCATTACGTTTTCCAGATATAACTCATTTGTCTTTGTGTTTTTCAATCAAAAGTAGCTCACTGTTGATATACTAACATATTTAACACAGCTGGTGCAGGATTGAATGGGCAATCAGTTAAACAGCTATTCTTTGGATTTTTCCTGCAGGCACTTTCCAGTCTGCTCATGAAGCTCCTCCATCCCTGGACACTGGGCTCCACAGTGGCAGCGCTGTTAATTATGTTAATATCCCCATTAGCCCCCTGCCAGCAAGAACCAACAGAGAGCTCCTCTACACGGAGCTGAACCTGCAAGAGCTCGGCTCAGGTCCAGTCTCCAGTCCCTACAGTGCCCACAGAGGTAAGACTTTGAAGCTGAATTATTTATGTCCTTTCTCTGCATATCCCACATATACATAAGGCGGACTGTTGCAAATTTCAGTTACATTTTTTAAATATTTTTTTCCATCCATCCATTTTCTACCGCTTATCCGGGATCGGGTCACGGGGGCAGCAGCGTAAGGACAGAAACACAGACTTTCCTCTCCCTGGCCACTTCGTCCAGCTCTTCCCTGGGGATCCCGAGGTGTTCCCAGGCCTGCTGAGAGACATAGTCTCTCCAGTGTGTCCTGGGTCTTCCCTGGGGTCTCCTACCGGTGGGACGTGCCCCGAACACCTCACCAGGGAGGCGTCCTGGAGGCATCCTTATCAGATGCCCGAGCCACCTCATCTGGCTCTTCTCAACGCGGAGGAGCAGCGGCTTTACTCCGAGCTCCTCCCGGATGACCGAGCTTCTCACCCTGTCTCTAAGGGAGAGTCCAGCCACCCTACAGAGGAAGCTCATTTCGGCCGCTTGTACCCGCGATCTTGTTCTTTCGGTCACTACCTAAAGCTCGTGACCTTAGGTGACAGTAGGAACGAAGATCGACCGGTAAATCGAGAGCTTTGCCTTTCGTCTCAGCTCCCTCTTCACCACGACAGATCGGTGCAGAGTCAGCATTACTGCCGTAGCTGCAACGATCCGCCTGTCGATCTCCCGCTCCATCCTTCCCTCACTCGTGAACCCTGAGGTACTTAATCTCCACCACTTGGGGCAGGATCTCCTCCCCGATCAGGAGAGGGCACTCCACCTTTTTCCGGCTGAGAACCATGGCCTCAGATTTGGAGGTGCTGATTGTCATCCCGGAGAGCTTCACACTTGGCTGCGTACCGCTCCAGTGAGAGCTAATGGTCACAGCCTGAGGAAGCCAACAAAACAAATATTTTTTCAATTTCTTAAATTCTTCTTAAATTAGTTTTTGATTAAGTTCTGGCCCGCCATCTAATTGTTTAGAAAAAATTGGCCCCAAGGCCAAACTTACATGCCCATCCCTTCGCAGGCTATTCTATGCTAATTCGAGGTGTTTTCAGCTATTTTTTCGACATGCCAAATTCTGATGTTTTTGGTTCATTTTGCACCTTTCTATGCTATGGCTTGTTTTGGAAGGCTATTCTTAGTTGATCCCAGGTGTTTTCAGACATTTTTGAGATGTGTGTAATTTGCTGAATTATGATTTTTTGGCTCTTTTTGCAACTATCTATGCTATGGCTTGTTTTGGCAGGCTATTCTGAGCTGATTCAAAGTGTTTTCAGACATTTTTGGGATATGTCCCATTTTAACATTTTTGCCTTACTATAGTCTTGCTTTTTCGGTCATTTTTTCGACATGCCTAATTTCATTGTTTTTGGCTCTTTTTGCAACTTTCTATGCTATGGCTCCTTTTGGCAGGGTATTCTAAACTGATTCCATGTGATTTCAGGAATTTTTGGGACATGTCAAATTTTGACATTTTTGCCTTACTATAGTCTTGCTTTTTTGGTCATTTTTTCGACATGCCAAATTATGGTGTTTTTTGCTCTTTTTGTAACTTTCTATGCTATGGCTTGTTTTGGCAGGTTATTCTAAGCTGATTCAAAGTGCTTTCAGCCATTTTTGGGATATGTCCAATTTTGACATGTTTGCCTTACTATAGCCTTGCTTTTTCGGTCATTTTTTCGACATGCCAAAATATGGTGTTTTCTGCTCTTTTTTTTTTACTTTCTATGCTATGGCATGCCTTTGCAGGTTATTCTAAGCTGATTCCAGGAGTTTCCACCCGTTTTTGAGATATGTCAAATTTTGACATTTTTGCCTTACTATAGTCTTGCTTTTTTGGTCATTTTTTCGACATGCCTAATTTCATTGTTTTTGGCTCTTTTTGTAACTTTCTATGCTATGGCATGCCTTTGCAGGCTATTCTAAGCTGATTCCAGGTGTTTCCACCCGTTTTTGAGACATGTCAAATTTTGACATTTTTGCCTTACTATAACCTTGCTTTTTTGGTCATTTTTTCGACATGCCTAATTTCATTGTTTTTTGGCTCTTTTTGCAACTTTCTATGCTATGGCGTGTCTTTGCAGGGTATTCTAAGCTGATTCCATGTGATTTCAGGAATTTTTGGGACATGTCAAATTTTGACATTTTTGCCTTACTATAGCCTTGCTTTTTTGGTCATTTTTTCGACATGCCCAATTTCATTGTTTTTTGGCTCTTTTTGCAACTTTCTATGCTATGGCGTGTCTTTGCAGGCTATTCTAAGCTGATTCCATGTGATTTCAGGAATTTTTGGGATATGTCCAATTTTGACATTTTTGCTTTACTATAGTCTTGCTTTTTCGGTCATTTTTTCGACATGCCAAATTATGGTGTTTTTTGCTCTTTTTGTAACTTTCTATGCTATGACTTGTTTTGGCAGGTTATTCTAAGCTGATTCAAAGTGTTTTCAGCCATTTTTAGGATATGTCCAATTTTGACATTTTTGCCTTACTATAGCCTTGCTTTTTTGGTCATTTTTTCGACATCCCTAATTTCATTGTTTTTGGCTCTTTTTGTAACTTTCTATGCTATGGCATGCCTTTGCAGGCTATTCTAAGCTGATTCCAGGTGTTTCCACCCGTTTTTGAGATATGTCAAATTTTGACATTTTTGCCTTACTATAGCCTTGCTTTTTCGGTCATTTTTTCGACATGCCTAATTTCATTGTTTTTTGGCTCTTTTTGCAACTTTCTATGCTATGGCGTGTCTTTGCAGGCTATTCTAAGCTGATTCCATGTGATTTCAGGAATTTTTGGGATATGTCCAATTTTGACATTTTTGCCTTACTATAGCCTTGCTTTTTCGGTCATTTTTTCGACATGCCAAATTATGGTGTTTTTTGCTCTTTTTGTAACTTTCTATGCTATGGCTTGTTTTGGCAGGTTATTCTAAGCTGATTCAAAGTGTTTTCAGCCATTTTTAGGATATGTCAAATTTTGACATTTTTGCCTTACTATAGTCTTGCTTTTTTGGTCATTTTTTCGACATCCCTAATTTCATTGTTTTGGGCTCTTTTTGTAACTTTCTATGCTATGGCGTGCCTTTGCAGGCTATTCTAAGCTGATTCAAAGTATTTCCACCCGTTTTTGAGACATGTCCAATTTTGACATTTTTGCCTTACTATAGCCTTGCTTTTTCGGTCATTTTTTCGACATGCCAAATTATGGTGTTTTTGGCTCTTTTTGTAACTTTCTATGCTATGGCGTGTCTTTGCAGGGTATTCTAAGCTGATTCCAGGTGATTTCAGGAATTTTTGGGACATGTCAAATTTTGACATTTTTGCCTTACTATAGTCTTGCTTTTTGGGTCATTTTTTCGACATGCCAAAATATGGTGTTTTCTTCTCTTTTTGTAACTTTCTATGCTATGGCATGCCTTTGCAGGCTATTCTAAGCTGATTCCAGGTGTTTCCACCCGTTTTTGAGACATGTCAAATTTTGACATTTTTGCCTTACTATAGCCTTGCTTTTTCGGTCATTTTTTCGACATGCCTAATTTCATTGTTTTTGGCTCATTTTGTAACTTTCTATGCTATGGCATGCCTTTGCAGGTTATTCTAAGCTGATTCCAGGTGTTTTTAGCCATTTTTGGGATATGTCCCATTTTGACATTTTTTGCCTTACTATAGTCTTGCTTTTTTAGACATTTTTTCGACATGCCTAATTTCATTGTTTTTGGCTCTTTTTGTAACTTTCTATGCTATGGCATGCCTTTGCAGGCTATTCTAAGCTGATTCCAGGTGTTTCCACCCGTTTTTGAGACATGTCAAATTTTGACATTTTTGCCTTACTATAGCCTTGCTTTTTTGGTCATTTTTTCGACATGCCTAATTTCATTGTTTTTTGGCTCTTTTTGCAACTTTCTATGCTATGGCGTGTCTTTGCAGGCTATTCTAAGCTGATTCCATGTGATTTCAGGAATTTTTGGGACATGTCAAATTTTGACATTTTTGCCTTACTATAGTCTTGCTTTTTTGGTTATTTTTTCGACATGCCCAATTTCATTGTTTTTTGGCTCTTTTTGCAACTTTCTATGCTATGGCGTGTCTTTGCAGGGTATTCTAAGCTGATTCCAGGTGTTTCCACCCGTTTTTGAGACATGTCAAATTTTGACATTTTTGCCTTACTATAGCCTTGCTTTTTCGGTCATTTTTTCGACATGCCTAATTTCATTGTTTTTGGCTCATTTTGTAACTTTCTATGCTATGGCATGCCTTTGCAGGTTATTCTAAGCTGATTCCAGGTGTTTTTAGCCATTTTTGGGATATGTCCCATTTTGACATTTTTTGCCTTACTATAGTCTTGCTTTTTTAGTCATTTTTTCGACATGCCTAATTTCATTGTTTTTGGCTCTTTTTGTAACTTTCTATGCTATGGCATGCCTTTGCAGGCTATTCTAAGCTGATTCCAGGTGTTTCCACCCGTTTTTGAGACATGTCAAATTTTGACATTTTTGCCTTACTATAACCTTGCTTTTTTGGTCATTTTTTCGACATGCCTAATTTCATTGTTTTTTGGCTCTTTTTGCAACTTTCTATGCTATGGCGTGTCTTTGCAGGGTATTCTAAGCTGATTCCATGTGATTTCAGGAATTTTTGGGACATGTCAAATTTTGACATTTTTGCCTTACTATAGCCTTGCATTTTTGGTCATTTTTTCGACATGCCCAATTTCATTGTTTTTTGGCTCTTTTTGCAACTTTCTATGCTATGGCATGCCTTTGCAGGTTATTCTAAGCTGATTCCAGGTGTTTTAAGTGTTGTTTGGGCTATGTCAAAGTTTTACATTTTTGCCTTACTATAGTCTTGTATGTTCTGACATTTTTCTACATGCAAAATTATGGTGTATTTGGCTTATTTTGCACCTCTCTATGCTATTCTTAAGGTGCTTGGTGCTGAAGGGGGAAGGAAGGACCCATAGTAAACACACAGACGGGAATTGAACAATCAAAAGAGTTTTAATGACAATAACAATGAAAATGAGGAAGGGAGTGGAGTTTCGGGGATGGGAACCAGGGAGCGTGAGGGCAGAGGAAGCTGGTGAGGCTGGAGGGACCGATGGAAGTGGTGAGGCGAGAAGAAGTGTGAGCAGAGAGCGGGGGTTTTCCAAGGTGGTGAGGGCGGCAAGTGGCTGAGTTAGACGGAGAGGGGCTCGGCAGTGAGGCGCTGGAGCTCGGTGAAGGAAGGCACTGGAAAAAACACAAGTAGGGCAGGAATGAGCACAAAAATCCAAATCCAAAAAAGCACAACACACTGCTCTTGCTGCTCTACCACTAGTGAGGTAGGACACCATCTAGCAAGGTGTTTTCAGCCGTTTTTGAGATATGTCCAATTTTGACATTTTTGCCTTACTATAGTCTTGCTTTCTCGGCCATGTTTTCGACATGCCAAATTCTGATGTTTGTGGCTCTTTTTGAAACTTTCTATGATATGGCTTGTTTTGGCAGGCTACTCTAAGCTGATTCCAGGTGTTTCCACCCATTTTTGAGACGTGTCAAATTTTGACATTTTTGCCTTACTATAGCCTTGCTTTTTTGGTCATTTTTTCGACATGCCTAATTTCATTGTTTTTGGCTCATTTGTAACTTTCTATGCTATGGCATGCCTTTGCAGGCTATTCTAAGCTGATTCCAGGTGTTTTCAGACGTTTCTGAGATATGTCAAATTTTGACATTTTTGCCTTACTATAGCCTTGCTTTTTCGGTCATTTTTTCGTCATGCCTAATTTTATTGGTTTTGGCTAATTTTGCAACTTTCAATGCTGTGGCGTGTCTTTGCAGGCTAATCTAAGCTGATTCCATGTGATTTCAGGAATTTTTGGGCCATGTCAAATTTTGACATTTTTGCCTTACTATAGTCTTGCTTTTCGGTCATTTTTTCGACATGCCAAATTATGGTGTTTTTGGCTCTTTTTGTAACTTTCTATGCTATGGCTTGTTTTGGCAGGTTATTCTAAGCTGATTCAAAGTGTTTTCAGCCATTTTTAGGATATGTCAAATTTTGACATTTTTGCCTTACTATAGCCTTGCTTTTTCAGTCATTTTTTCGACATGCCTAATTTCATTGTTTTTGGCTCATTTTGTAACTTTCTATGCTATGGCATGTCTTTGTAGGATATTCTAAGCTGATTCAAAGTGTTTTCAGCCATTTTTGGGATGTGTCAAATTTTGACATTTTTGCCTTACTATAGTCTTGCTTTTTCTGTCATTTTTTCGACATGCCTAATTTCATAGTTTTTGGCTCTTTTTGTAACTTTCTATGCTATGGCATGCCTTTGTAGGCTATTCTAAGCTGATTCCAGGTGTTTCCACCCGTTTTTGAGATATGTCAAATTTTGACATTTTTGCCTTACTATAGTCTTGCTTTTTGGTCATTTTTTCGACATGCCAAATTTCATGGTGTTTTTGGCTCTTTTGTAACTTTCTATGCTATGGCTTGTTTTGGCAGGTTATTCTAAGCTGATTCAAAGTGTTTTCAGCCATTTTTAGGATATGTCAAATTTTGACATTTTTGCCTTACTATAGTCTTGCTTTTTTGGTCATTTTTTTGACATGCCAAAATATGGTGTTTTCTTCTCTTTTTGTAACTTTCTATGCTATGGCATGCCTTTGCAGGCTATTCTAAGCTGATTCCAGGTGTTTCCACCCGTTTTTGAGACATGTCAAATTTTGACATTTTTGCCTTACTATAGCCTTGCTTTTTTGGTCATTTTTTCGACATGCCTAATTTCATTGTTTTTGGCTCATTTTGTAACTTTCTATGCTATGGCGTGTCTTTGCAGGCTATTCTAAGCTGATTCCAGGTGTTTTCAGATGTTTTTGAGATATGCCAAAGTTTGACATTTTTGCCTTACTATAGTCTTGCTTTTTCAGTCATTTTTTCGACATGCCCAATTTCATTGTTTTTGGCTCTTTTGCAACTTTCTATGCTATGTATGTCTTTGTAGGATATTCTAAGCTGATTCAAAGTGTTTTCAGCCATTTTTGGGATGTGTCAAATTTTGACATTTTTGCCTTACTATAGCCTTGCTTTTTCGGTCATTTTTTCGACATGCCTAATTTCATAGTTTTTGGCTCTTTTTGTAACTTTCTATGCTATGGCGTGTCTTTTCAGGCTATTCTAAGCTGATTCCAGGTGTTTCCACCCATTTTTGAGACATGTCAAATTTTGACATTTTTGCCTTACTATAGCCTTGCTTTTTCGGTCATTTTTCGACATGCCAAATTTCATGGTGTTTTTGCTCTTTTTGTAACTTTCTATGCTATGGCATGCCTTTGCAGGCTATTCTAAGCTGATTCCAGGTGTTTCCACCCGTTTTTGGGACATGTCAAATTTTGACATTTTTGCCTTACTATAGCCTTGCTTTTTCGGTCATTTTTTCGACATGCCTAATTTCATTGTTTTTGGCTCATTTTGTAACTTTCTATGCTATGGTGTGCCTTTGCAGGCTATTCTAAGCTGATTCCAGGTGTTTTCAGACGTTTCTGAGATATGTCAAATTTTGACATTTTTGCCTTACTATAGCCTTGCTTTTTCGGTCATTTTTTCGACATGCCAAATTATGGTGTTTTGGCTCTTTTGTAACGTTCTATGCTATGGCGTGTCTTTGCAGGCTATTCTAAGCTGATTCCAGGTGTTTTCAGATGTTTTTGAGATATGCCAAAGTTTGACATTTTTGCCTTACTATAGTCTTGCTTTTTTGGTCATTTTTTCGACATCCCTAATTTCATTGTTTTTTGCTCATTTTGTAACTTTCTATGCTATGGCGTGTCTTTGCAGGCTATTCTAAGCTGATTCCAGGTGTTTCCACCGCTTTTGAGACATGTCAAATTTTGACATTTTTGCCTTACTATAGCCTTGCTTTTTCGGTCATTTTTTCGTCATGCCTAATTTTATTGTTTTTGGCTAATTTTGCAACTTTCAATGCTGTGGCGTGTCTTTGCAGGTTAATCTAGGCTGATTCCAGGTGTTTTCAGCCATTTTGGGATATGTCAAATTTTGACATTTTGCCTTACTATAGTCTTGCTTTTTCAGTCATTTTTGACATGCCCAATTTCATTGTTTTTGGCTCTTTTGCAACTTTCTATGCTATGGCTTGTCTTTGCAGGCTATTCTAAGCTGATTCAAAGTGTTTTCAGCCATTTTTGGGATATGTCAAATTTTGACATTTTGCCTTACTATAGTCTTGCTTTTTTGGTCATTTTTTCGACATGCCTAATTTCATTGTTTTTGGCTCTTTTGTAACTTTCTATGCTATGGCATGCCTTTGCAGGCTATTCTAAGCTGATTCCAGGTGTTTCCACCGCTTTTGAGACATGTCAAATTTTGACATTTTTGCCTTACTATAGCCTTGCTTTTTCGGTCATTTTTCGACATGCCTAATTTTATTGTTTTTGGCTAATTTTGTAACTTTCTATGCTATGGCGTGTCTTTGCAGGTTATTCTAAGCTGATTCCAGGTGTTTTCAGCCATTTTTGGGATATGTCAAATTTTGACATTTTGCCTTACTATAGCCTTGCTTTTTGGTCATTTTTTCGACATGCCTAATTTCATTGTTTTTGGCTCATTTTGTAACTTTCTATGCTCTGACGTGCCTTTGCAGGCTATTCTAAGCTGATTCCAGGTGTTTTCAGATGTTTTTGAGATATGCCAAAGTTTGACATTTTTGCCTTACTATAGTCTTGCTTTTTTGGTCATTTTTTCGACATGCCCAATTTCATTGTTTTTTGGCTCTTTTTGCAACTTTCTATGCTATGGCTTGTTTTGGCAGGTTATTCTAAGCTGATTCAAAGTGTTTTCAGCCATTTTTAGGATATGTCAAATTTTGACATTTTTGCCTTACTATAGTCTTGCTTTTGGTCATTTTTTCGACATCCCTAATTTCATTGTTTTTGGCTCTTTTTGTAACTTTCTATGCTATGGCATGTCTTTGCAGGCTATTCTAAGCTGATTCCAGGTGTTTCCACCCGCTTTTGAGATATGTCAAATTTTGACATTTTGCCTTTACTATAGCCTTGCTTTTTTGGTCATTTTTTCGACATGCCAAATGATGGTGTTTTTGCTCTTTTTGTAACTTTCTATGCTATGGCATGCCTTTGCAGGCTATTCTAAGCTGATTCCAGGTGTTTTCAGGCGTTTTTGAGATATGTCAAATTTTGACATTTTGCCTTACTATAGCCTTGCTTTTTCAGTCATTTTTTCGACATGCCTAATTTCATTGTTTTTGGCTCATTTTGCAACTTTCTGTGCTATGGTGTGTCTTTGCAGGCTATTCTAAGCTGATTCCAGGTGTTTTCAGACATTTTTGGGATATGTCAAATTTTGACATTTTTGCCTTACTATAGCCTTGCTTTTTCGGTCATTTTTTCGACATGCCAAATTATGGTGTTTTTGGCTCTTTTTGTAACTTTCTATGCTATGGCGTGTCTTTGCAGGGTATTCTAAGCTGATTCCAGGTGTTTTCAGATGTTTTGAGATATGTCAAATTTTGACATTTTTGCCTTACTATAGTCTTGCTTTTTGGTCATTTTGACATGCCTAATTTCATTGTTTTTTGCTATTTTTGTAACTTTCTATGCTATGGCATGTCTTTGCAGGCTATTCTAAGCTGATTCCAGGTGTTTCCACCCGTTTTTGGGACATGTCAAATTTTGACATTTTTGCCTTACTATAGCCTTGCTTTTTCGGTCATTTTTTCGACATGCCTAATTTCATTGTTTTTGGCTAATTTTGTAACTTTCTATGCTATGGCATGCCTTTGCAGGTTATTCTAAGCTGATTCCAGGTGTTTTCAGCCATTTTTGGGATATGTCCCATTTTGACATTTTGCCTTACTATAGTCTTGCTTTTCAGTCATTTTTCACATGCCCAATTTCATTGTTTTTGGCTCTTTTGCAATTTTCTATGCTATGGCGTGTCTTTGCAGGCTATTCTAAGCTGATTCCAAGTGTTTTCAGCCATTTTTGGGATATGTCCAGTTTTGACATTTTTGCCTTACTATAGTCTTGCTTTTTTAGTCATTTTTTCGACATGCCTAATTTCATTGTTTTTGGCTCTTTTTGTAACTTTCTATGCTATGGCATGCCTTGGTAGGCTATTCTAAGCTGATTCCAGGTGTTTCCACCCGCTTTTGAGACGTGTCAAATTTTGACATTTTTGCCTTACTATAGCCTTGCTTTTTGGTCATTTTTTCGACATGGCTAATTTCATTGGTTTTTGGCTAATTTTGCAACTTTCAATGCTGTATGGCATGCCTTTGCAGGTTATTCTAAGCTGATTCCAGGTGTTTTAAGTGTTGTTTGGGCTATGTCAAAGTTTTACATTTTTGCCTTACTATAGTCTTGCTTTTTCAGTCATTTTTTCGACATGCCTAATTTCATTGTTTTTGGCTCATTTTGTAACTTTCTATGCTATGGCATGTCTTTGTAGGATATTCTAAGCTGATTCAAAGTGTTTTCAGCCATTTTTGGGACATGTGAAATTTTGACATTTTTGCCTTACTATAGTCTTGCTTTTTTAGTCATTTTTTCGACATGCCTAATTTCATTGTTTTTGGCTCTTTTTGTAACTTTCTATGCTATGGCATGCCTTTGCAGGCTATTCTAAGCTGATTCCAGGTGTTTCCACCCGTTTTTGAGATATGTCAAATTTTGACATTTTTGCCTTACTATAGCCTTGCTTTTTCGGTCATTTTTTCGACATGCCAAATTATGGTGTTTTTGGCTCTTTTTGTAACTTTCTATGCTATGGCATGCCTTTGCAGGTTATTCTAAGCTGATTCCAGGTGTTTTAAGTGTTGTTTGGGCTATGTCAAAGTTTTACATTTTTGCCTTACTATAGTCTTGCTTTTTCGGTCATTTTTCGACATCCCTAATTTCATTGTTTTTTGGCTCTTTTGTAACTTTCTATGCTATGGCGTGTCTTTGCAGGCTATTCTAAGCTGATTCCAGGTGTTTCCACCGCTTTTTGAGATATGTCAAATTTTGACATTTTTGCCTTTACTATAGCCTTGCTTTTTCGGTCATTTTTCGACATCCCTAATTTCATTGTTTTTGCTCTTTTGTAACTTTCTATGCTATGGCGTGTCTTTGCAGGCTATTCTAAGCTGATTCCAGGTGTTTCCACCCGCTTTTGAGACGTGTCAAATTTTGACATTTTTGCCTTACTATAGCCTTGCTTTTTCGGTAATTTTTTCGACATCCCTAATTTCATTGTTTTTTGCTCTTTTTGTAACTTTCTATGCTATGGCATGCCTTTGTAGGCTATTCTAAGCTGATTCCAGGTGTTTCCACCCGTTTTTGAGATATGTCAAATTTTGACATTTTTGCCTTACTATAGTCTTGCTTTTTCTGTCATTTTTTCGACATGCCAAATTATGGTGTTTTTGGCTCTTTTTGTAACTTTCTATGCTATGGCTTGTTTTGGCAGGTTATTCTAAGCTGATTCAAAGTGTTTTCAGCCATTTTTAGGATATGTCCAATTTTGACATTTTTGCCTTACTATAGTCTTGCTTTTTGGGTCATTTTTTCGACATGCCAAAATATGGTGTTTTCTTCTGTTTTTGTAACTTTCTATGCTATGGCATGCCTTTGCAGGCTATTCTAAGCTGATTCCAGGTGTTTCCACCCGTTTTTGGGACATGTCAAATTTTGACATTTTTGCCTTACTATAGCCTTGCTTTTTCGGTCATTTTTTCGACATGCCTAATTTCATTGTTTTTGGCTCATTTTGTAACTTTCTATGCTATGGCGTGTCTTTGCAGGCTATTCTAAGCTGATTCCAGGTGTTTTCAGATGTTTTTGAGATATGCCAAAGTTTGACATTTTTGCCTTACTATAGTCTTGCTTTTTCAGTCATTTTTTCGACATGCCCAATTTCATTGTTTTTGGCTCTTTTTGCATTTTTTTATGCTATGGCGTGTCTTTGCAGGCTATTTTAAGCTGATTCAAAGTGTTTTCAGCCATTTTTGGGATATGTCCAGTTTTGACATTTTTGCCTTACTATAGTCTTGCTTTTTCGGTCATTTTTTCGACATCCCTAATTTCATTGTTTTTTGCTCTTTTTGTAACTTTCTATGCTATGGCGTGTCTTTGCAGGCTATTCTAAGCTGATTCCAGGTGTTTCCACCCGCTTTTGAGACGTGTCAAATTTTGACATTTTTGCCTTACTATAGCCTTGCTTTTTCGGTCATTTTTTCGACATGCCAAATGATGGTGTTTTTTGCTCTTTTTGTAACTTTCTATGCTATGGCGTGTCTTTGCAGGCTATTCTAAGATGATTCCAGGTGTTTTCAGACGTTTCTGAGATATGTCAAATTTTGACATTTTTGCCTTACTATAGCCTTGCTTTTTCAGTCATTTTTTTTGACATGCCTAATTTCATTGTTTTTGGCTCATTTTGCAACTTTCTGTGCTATGGTGTGTCTTTGCAGGCTATTCTAAGCTGATTCCAGGTGTTTTCAGACATTTTGGGATATGTCAAATTTTGACATTTTTGCCTTACTATAGCCTTGCTTTTTCGGTCATTTTTTCGACATGCCAAATTATGGTGTTTTTGGCTCTTTTTGTAACTTTCTATGCTATGGCGTGTCTTTGCAGGCTATTCTAAGCTGATTCCAGGTGTTTTCAGATGTTTTTGAGATATGCCAAAGTTTGACATTTTTGCCTTACTATAGTCTTGCTTTTTCGGTCATTTTTTCGATATCCCTAATTTCATTGTTTTTTGCTATTTTTGTAACTTTCTATGCTATGGCGTGTCTTTGCAGGCTATTCTAAGCTGATTCCAGGTGTTTCCACCGCTTTTGAGACGTGTCAAATTTTGACATTTTTGCCTTACTATAGCCTTGCTTTTTCGGTCATTTTTTCGACATGGCTTATTTTATTGGTTTTGGCTAATTTTGCAACTTTCAATGCTGTGGCGTGTCTTTGCAGGTTATTCTAAGCTGATTCCAGGTGTTTTCAGCCATTTTTGGGATATGTCCCATTTTGACATTTTTGCCTTACTATAGTCTTGCTTTTTCAGTCATTTTTTCGAAATGCCCAATTTCATTGTTTTTGGCTCTTTTTGCAATTTTTTATGCTATGGCGTGTCTTTGCAGGCTATTTTAAGCTGATTCAAAGTGTTTTCAGCCATTTTTGGGATATGTCCAGTTTTGACATTTTTGCCTTACTATAGTCTTGCTTTTTTAGTCATTTTTTCGACATGCCTAATTTCATTGTTTTTGGCTCTTTTTGTAACTTTCTATGCTATGGCATGCCTTGGTAGGCTATTCTAAGCTGATTCCAGGTGTTTCCACCCGCTTTTGAGACGTGTCAAATTTTGACATTTTTGCCTTACTATAGCCTTGCTTTTTCGGTCATTTTTTCGACATGGCTTATTTTATTGGTTTTGGCTAATTTTGCAACTTTCAATGCTGTGGCGTGTCTTTGCAGGTTATTCTAAGCTGATTCCAGGTGTTTTCAGCCATTTTTGGGATATGTCCCATTTTGACATTTTTGCCTTACTATAGCCTTGCTTTTTCGGTCATTTTTTCGACATGCCTAATTTCATTGTTTTTGGCTCATTTTGTAACTTTCTATGCTATGGCGTGTCTTTGCAGGCTATTCTAAGCTGATTCCAGGTGTTTTCAGATGTTTTTGAGATATGCCAAAGTTTGACATTTTTGCCTTACTATAGTCTTGCTTTTTCAGTCATTTTTTCGACATGCCCAATTTCATTGTTTTTGGCTCTTTTTGCATTTTTTTATGCTATGGCGTGTCTTTGCAGGCTATTTTAAGCTGATTCAAAGTGTTTTCAGCCATTTTTGGGATATGTCCAGTTTTGACATTTTTGCCTTACTATAGTCTTGCTTTTTCGGTCATTTTTTCGACATCCCTAATTTCATTGTTTTTTGCTCTTTTTGTAACTTTCTATGCTATGGCGTGTCTTTGCAGGCTATTCTAAGCTGATTCCAGGTGTTTCCACCCGCTTTTGAGACGTGTCAAATTTTGACATTTTTGCCTTACTATAGCCTTGCTTTTTCGGTCATTTTTTCGACATGCCAAATGATGGTGTTTTTTGCTCTTTTTGTAACTTTCTATGCTATGGCGTGTATTTGCAGGCTATTCTAAGATGATTCCAGGTGTTTTCAGACGTTTCTGAGATATGTCAAATTTTGACATTTTTGCCTTACTATAGCCTTGCTTTTTCAGTCATTTTTTTTGACATGCCTAATTTCATTGTTTTTGGCTCATTTTGCAACTTTCTGTGCTATGGTGTGTCTTTGCAGGCTATTCTAAGCTGATTCCAGGTGTTTTCAGACATTTTTGGGATATGTCAAATTTTGACATTTTTGCCTTACTATAGCCTTGCTTTTTCGGTCATTTTTTCGACATGCCAAATTATGGTGTTTTTGGCTCTTTTTGTAACTTTCTATGCTATGGCGTGTCTTTGCAGGCTATTCTAAGCTGATTCCAGGTGTTTTCAGATGTTTTTGAGATATGCCAAAGTTTGACATTTTTGCCTTACTATAGTCTTGCTTTTTCGGTCATTTTTTCGATATCCCTAATTTCATTGTTTTTTGCTATTTTTGTAACTTTCTATGCTATGGCGTGTCTTTGCAGGCTATTCTAAGCTGATTCCAGGTGTTTCCACCCGCTTTTGAGACGTGTCAAATTTTGACATTTTTGCCTTACTATAGCCTTGCTTTTTCGGTCATTTTTTCGACATGGCTTATTTTATTGGTTTTGGCTAATTTTGCAACTTTCAATGCTGTGGCGTGTCTTTGCAGGTTATTCTAAGCTGATTCCAGGTGTTTTCAGCCATTTTTGGGATATGTCCCATTTTGACATTTTTGCCTTACTATAGTCTTGCTTTTTCAGTCATTTTTTCGAAATGCCCAATTTCATTGTTTTTGGCTCTTTTTGCAATTTTTTATGCTATGGCGTGTCTTTGCAGGCTATTTTAAGCTGATTCAAAGTGTTTTCAGCCATTTTTGGGATATGTCCAGTTTTGACATTTTTGCCTTACTATAGTCTTGCTTTTTTAGTCATTTTTTCGACATGCCTAATTTCATTGTTTTGGCTCTTTTTGTAACTTTCTATGCTATGGCATGCCTTGGTAGGCTATTCTAAGCTGATTCCAGGTGTTTCCACCCGCTTTTGAGACGTGTCAAATTTTGACATTTTTGCCTTACTATAGCCTTGCTTTTTCGGTCATTTTTTCGACATGGCTTATTTTATTGGTTTTGGCTAATTTTGCAACTTTCAATGCTGTGGCGTGTCTTTGCAGGTTATTCTAAGCTGATTCCAGGTGTTTTCAGCCATTTTTGGGATATGTCCCATTTTGACATTTTTGCCTTACTATAGTCTTGCTTTTTCAGTCATTTTTTCGAAATGCCCAATTTCATTGTTTTTGGCTCTTTTTGCAATTTTTTATGCTATGGCGTGTCTTTGCAGGCTATTTTAAGCTGATTCAAAGTGTTTTCAGCCATTTTTGGGATATGTCCAGTTTTGACATTTTTGCCTTACTATAGTCTTGCTTTTTTAGTCATTTTTTCGACATGCCTAATTTCATTGTTTTTGGCTCTTTTTGTAACTTTCTATGCTATGGCATGCCTTGGTAGGCTATTCTAAGCTGATTCCAGGTGTTTCCACCCGTTTTTGAGATATGTCAAATTTTGACATTTTTGCCTTACTATAGCCTTGCTTTTTCGGTCATTTTTTCGACATGCCAAATTATGGTGTTTTTGGCTCTTTTTGTAACTTTCTATGCTATGGCATGCCTTTGCAGGCTATTCTAAGCTGATTCCAGGTGTTTTCAGATGTTTTTGAGATATGCCAAAGTTTGACATTTTTGCCTTACTATAGTCTTGCTTTTTCGGTCATTTTTTCGATATCCCTAATTTCATTGTTTTTTGCTCTTTTTGTAACTTTCTATGCTATGGCGTGTCTTTGCAGGCTATTCTAAGCTGATTCCAGGTGTTTCCACCCGCTTTTGAGACGTGTCAAATTTTGACATTTTTGCTTTACTATAGCCTTGCTTTTTCGGTCATTTTTTCGACATCCCTAATTTCATTGTTTTTTGCTCTTTTTGTAACTTTCTATGCTTTGTCGTGTCTTTGCAGGCTATTCTAAGCTGATTCCAGGTGTTTCCACCGCTTTTGAGACGTGTCAAATTTTGACATTTTTGCCTTACTATAGCCTTGCTTTTTCGGTAATTTTTTCGACATCCCTAATTTCATTGTTTTTTGCTCTTTTTGTAACTTTCTATGCTATGGCGTGTCTTTGCAGGCTATTCTAAGCTGATTCCAGGTGTTTCCACCCGCTTTTGAGACGTGTCAAATTTTGACATTTTTGCCTTACTATAGCCTTGCTTTTTCTGTCATTTTTTAGACATGCCAAATTATGGTGTTTTTGGCTCTTTTTGTAACTTTCTATGCTATGGCTTGTTTTGGCAGGTTATTCTAAGCTGATTCAAAATGTTTTCAGCCATTTTTAGGATATGTCCAATTTTGACATTTTTGCCTTACTATAGCCTTGCTTTTTCGGTCATTTTTTCGACATGCCTAATTTCATTGTTTTTGGCTCATTTTGTAACTTTCTATGCTATGGCGTGTCTTTGCAGGCTATTCTAAGCTGATTCCATGTGATTTCAGGAATTTTTGGGACATGTCAAATTTTGACATTTTTGCCTTACTATAGTCTTGCTTTTTCGGTCATTTTTTCGACATGCCAAATTATGGTGTTTTTGGCTCTTTTTGTAACTTTCTATGCTATGGCTTGTTTTGGCGGGCTACTCTAAGCTGATTCAAAGTGTTTTCAGCCATTTTTAGGATATGTCAAATTTTGACATTTTTGCCTTACTATAACCTTGCTTTTTTGGTCATTTTTTCGACATCCCTAATTTCATTGTTTTGGGCTCTTTTTGTAACTTTCTATGCTATGGCGTGCCTTTGCAGGCTATTCTAAGCTGATTCAAAGTATTTCCACCCGTTTTTGAGACATGTCCAATTTTGACATTTTTGCCTTACTATACCCTTGCTTTTTCAGTCATTTTTTCGACATGCCAAATTATGGTGTTTTTGGCTCTTTTTGTAACTTTCTATGCTATGGCGTGTCTTTGCAGGGTATTCTAAGCTGATTCCAGGTGATTTCAGGAATTTTTGGGACATGTCAAATTTTGACATTTTTGCCTTACTATAGCCTTGCTTTTTTGGTCATTTTTCCGACATGCCTAATTTCATTGTTTTTGGCTCTTTTTGCAACTTTCTATGCTATGGTGTGTCTTTGCAGGCTATTCTAAGCTGATTCCATGTGATTTCAGGAATTTTTGGGCTATGTCCAATTTTGACATTTTTGCCTTACTATAGTCTTGCTTTTTCAGTCATTTTTTCGAAATGCCCAATTTCATTGTTTTTGGCTCTTTTTGCAATTTTTTATGCTATGGCGTGTCTTTGCAGGCTATTTTAAGCTGATTCAAAGTGTTTTCAGCCATTTTTGGGATATGTCCAGTTTTGACATTTTTGCCTTACTATAGTCTTGCTTTTTTAGTCATTTTTTCGACATGCCTAATTTCATTGTTTTTGGCTCTTTTTGTAACTTTCTATGCTATGGCATGCCTTGGTAGGCTATTCTAAGCTGATTCCAGGTGTTTCCAATTGCTTTTTGAGATATGTCAAATTTTGACATTTTTGCCTTACTATAGCCTTGCTTTTTCGGTCATTTTTTCGACATGCCAAATTATGGTGTTTTTGGCTCTTTTTGTAACTTTCTATGCTATGGCATGCCTTTGCAGGCTATTCTAAGCTGATTCCAGGTGTTTTCAGATGTTTTTGAGATATGCCAAAGTTTGACATTTTTGCCTTACTATAGTCTTGCTTTTTCGGTCATTTTTTCGACATCCCTAATTTCATTGTTTTTTGCTCTTTTTGTAACTTTCTATGCTATGGCGTGTCTTTGCAGGCTATTCTAAGCTGATTCCAGGTGTTTCCACCCGCTTTTGAGACGTGTCAAATTTTGACATTTTTGCTTTACTATAGCCTTGCTTTTTCGGTCATTTTTTCGACATCCCTAATTTCATTGTTTTTTGCTCTTTTTGTAACTTTCTATGCTATGGCGTGTCTTTGCAGGCTATTCTAAGCTGATTCCAGGTGTTTCCACCCGCTTTTGAGACGTGTCAAATTTTGACATTTTTGCCTTACTATAGCCTTGCTTTTTCGGTAATTTTTTCGACATCCCTAATTTCATTGTTTTTTGCTCTTTTTGTAACTTTCTATGCTATGGCGTGTCTTTGCAGGCTATTCTAAGCTGATTCCAGGTGTTTCCACCCGCTTTTGAGACGTGTCAAATTTTGACATTTTTGCCTTACTATAGCCTTGCTTTTTCTGTCATTTTTTAGACATGCCAAATTATGGTGTTTTTGGCTCTTTTTGTAACTTTCTATGCTATGGCTTGTTTTGGCAGGTTATTCTAAGCTGATTCAAAATGTTTTCAGCCATTTTTAGGATATGTCCAATTTTGACATTTTTGCCTTACTATAGCCTTGCTTTTTCGGTCATTTTTTCGACATGCCTAATTTCATTGTTTTTTGGCTCTTTTTGCAACTTTCTATGCTATGGCGTGTCTTTGCAGGCTATTCTAAGCTGATTCCATGTGATTTCAGGAATTTTTGGGACATGTCAAATTTTGACATTTTTGCCTTACTATAGTCTTGCTTTTTCGGTCATTTTTTCGACATGCCAAATTATGGTGTTTTTGGCTCTTTTTGTAACTTTCTATGCTATGGCTTGTTTTGGCGGGCTACTCTAAGCTGATTCAAAGTGTTTTCAGCCATTTTTAGGATATGTCAAATTTTGACATTTTTGCCTTACTATAACCTTGCTTTTTTGGTCATTTTTTCGACATCCCTAATTTCATTGTTTTGGGCTCTTTTTGTAACTTTCTATGCTATGGCGTGCCTTTGCAGGCTATTCTAAGCTGATTCAAAGTATTTCCACCCGTTTTTGAGACATGTCCAAATTTTGACATTTTTGCCTTACTATAGCCTTGCTTTTTCAGTCATTTTTTCGACATGCCAAATTATGGTGTTTTTGGCTCTTTTTGTAACTTTCTATGCTATGGCGTGTCTTTGCAGGGTATTCTAAGCTGATTCCAGGTGATTTCAGGAATTTTTGGGACATGTCAAATTTTGACATTTTTGCCTTACTATAGCCTTGCTTTTTTGGTCATTTTTTCGACATGCCTAATTTCATTGTTTTTTGGCTCTTTTTGCAACTTTCTATGCTATGGTGTGTCTTTGCAGGCTATTCTAAGCTGATTCCATGTGATTTCAGGAATTTTTGGGCTATGTCCAATTTTGACATTTTTGCCTTACTATAGTCTTGCTTTTTCGGTCATTTTTTCGACATGCCAAATTATGGTGTTTTTGGCTCTTTTTGTAACTTTCTATGCTATGGCTTGTTTTGGCAGGTTATTCTAAGCTGATTCAAAGTGTTTTCAGCCATTTTTGGATATGTCCCATTTTGACATTTTGCCTTACTATAGTCTTGCTTTTTGGTCATTTATTCGACATGCCTAATTTCATTGTTTTTGGCTCATTTTGTAACTTTCTATGCTATGGCGTGTCTTTGCAGGCTATTCTAAGCTGATTCCAGGTGTTTTCAGATGTTTTTGAGATATGCCAAAGTTTGACATTTTTGCCTTACTATAGTCTTGCTTTTTCAGTCATTTTTTCGAAATGCCCAATTTCATTGTTTTTGGCTCTTTTTGCAATTTTTTATGCTATGGCGTGTCTTTGCAGGCTATTTTAAGCTGATTCAAAGTGTTTTCAGCCATTTTTAGGATATGTCAAATTTTGACATTTTTGCCTTACTATAGCCTTGCTTTTTTGGTCATTTTTTCGACATCCCTAATTTCATTGTTTTGGGCTCTTTTTGTAACTTTCTATGCTATGGCGTGTCTTTGCAGGCTATTCTAAGCTGATTCCAGGTGTTTCCACCCGCTTTTGAGACGTGTCAAATTTTGACATTTTTGCCTTACTATAGCCTTGCTTTTTCGGTCATTTTTTCGACATGCCAAATGATGGTGTTTTTTGCTCTTTTTGTAACTTTCTATGCTGTATGGCGTGTCTTTGCAGGTTATTCTAAGATGATTCCAGGTGTTTTCAGCCATTTCTGAGATATGTCCCATTTTGACATTTTTGCCTTACTATAGTCTTGCTTTTTCAGTCATTTTTTCGAAATGCCCAATTTCATTGTTTTTGGCTCTTTTTGCAATTTTTTATGCTATGGCGTGTCTTTGCAGGCTATTTTAAGCTGATTCAAAGTGTTTTCAGCCATTTTTGGGACATGTCCAGTTTTGACATTTTTGCCTTACTATAGTCTTGCTTTTTTAGTCATTTTTTCGACATGCCTAATTTCATTGTTTTTGGCTCTTTTTGTAACTTTCTATGCTATGGCATGCCTTTGCAGGCTATTCTAAGCTGATTCCAGGTGTTTCCACCCGTTTTTGAGATATGCCAAAGTTTGACATTTTTGCCTTACTATAGCCTTGCTTTTTCGGTCATTTTTTCGACATGCCAAATTATGGTGTTTTTGGCTCTTTTTGTAACTTTCTATGCTATGGCGTGTCTTTGCAGGCTATTCTAAGCTGATTCCAGGTGTTTCCACCCGCTTTTGAGACGTGTCAAATTTTGACATTTTTGCCTTACTATAGCCTTGCTTTTTCGGTCATTTTTTCTACATTCCTATTTTCATTGTTTTTGCTCTTTTGTAACTTTCTATGCTATGGCGTGTCTTTGCAGGCTATTCTAAGCTGATTCCAGGTGTTTCCACCCGCTTTTGAGACGTGTCAAATTTTGACATTTTTGCCTTACTATAGCCTTGCTTTTTTGGTCATTTTTTCGACATGCCAAATGATGGTGTTTTTTGCTCTTTTTGTAACTTTCTATGCTATGGCGTGTCTTTGCAGGCTATTCTAAGATGATTCCAGGTGTTTTCAGACGTTTCTGAGATATGTCAAATTTTGACATTTTTGCCTTACTATAGCCTTGCTTTTTCAGTCATTTTTTTCGACATGCCTAATTTCATTGTTTTTGGCTCGTTTCGCAACTTTCTATGCTATGGCGTGTCTTTGCAGGTTATTCTAAGCTGATTCCAGGTGTTTTCAGCCATTTTTGGGATGTGTCCAGTTTTGACATTTTTGCCTTACTATAGTCTTGCTTTTTTGGTCATTTTTTCGACATGCCTAATTTCATTGTTTTTGGCTCATTTTGTAACTTTCTATGCTCTGACGTGCCTTTGCAGGCTATTCTAAGCTGATTCCAGGTGTTTCCACCCGCTTTTGAGACGTGTCAAATTTTGACATTTTTGCCTTACTATAGCCTTGCTTTTTCTGTCATTTTTTAGACATGCCAAATTATGGTGTTTTTGGCTCTTTTTGTAACTTTCTATGCTATGGCTTGTTTTGGCAGGTTATTCTAAGCTGATTCAAAATGTTTTCAGCCATTTTTAGGATATGTCCAATTTTGACATTTTTGCCTTACTATAGTCTTGCTTTTTCGGTCATTTTTTCGTCATGGCTTATTTTATTGGTTTTGGCTCATTTTGTAACTTTCTATGCTATGGCGTGTCTTTGCAGGCTATTCTAAGCTGATTCCATGTGATTTCAGGAATTTTTGGGACATGTCAAATTTTGACATTTTTGCCTTACTATAGTCTTGCTTTTTCGGTCATTTTTTCGACATGCCAAATTATGGTGTTTTTGGCTCTTTTTGTAACTTTCTATGCTATGGCTTGTTTTGGCGGGCTACTCTAAGCTGATTCAAAGTGTTTTCAGCCATTTTTAGGATATGTCAAATTTTGACATTTTTGCCTTACTATAGCCTTGCTTTTTTGGTCATTTTTTCGACATCCCTAATTTCATTGTTTTGGGCTCTTTTTGTAACTTTCTATGCTATGGCGTGCCTTTGCAGGCTATTCTAAGCTGATTCAAAGTATTTCCACCCGTTTTTGAGACATGTCCAATTTTGACATTTTTGCCTTACTATAGCCTTGCTTTTTCAGTCATTTTTTCGACATGCCAAATTATGGTGTTTTTGGCTCTTTTTGTAACTTTCTATGCTATGGCGTGTCTTTGCAGGGTATTCTAAGCTGATTCCAGGTGATTTCAGGAATTTTTGGGACATGTCAAATTTTGACATTTTTGCCTTACTATAGCCTTGCTTTTTTGGTCATTTTTTCGACATGCCTAATTTCATTGTTTTTTGGCTCTTTTTGCAACTTTCTATGCTATGGTGTGTCTTTGCAGGCTATTCTAAGCTGATTCCATGTGATTTCAGGAATTTTTGGGCTATGTCCAATTTTGACATTTTTGCCTTACTATAGTCTTGCTTTTTCGGTCATTTTTTCGACATGCCAAATTATGGTGTTTTTGGCTCTTTTTGTAACTTTCTATGCTATGGCTTGTTTTGGCAGGTTATTCTAAGCTGATTCAAAGTGTTTTCAGCCATTTTTGGGATATGTCCCATTTTGACATTTTTGCCTTACTATAGTCTTGCTTTTTTGGTCATTTATTCGACATGCCTAATTTCATTGTTTTTGGCTCATTTTGTAACTTTCTATGCTATGGCGTGTCTTTGCAGGCTATTCTAAGCTGATTCCAGGTGTTTTCAGATGTTTTTGAGATATGCCAAAGTTTGACATTTTTGCCTTACTATAGTCTTGCTTTTTCAGTCATTTTTTCGAAATGCCCAATTTCATTGTTTTTGGCTCTTTTTGCAATTTTTTATGCTATGGCGTGTCTTTGCAGGCTATTTTAAGCTGATTCAAAGTGTTTTCAGCCATTTTTAGGATATGTCAAATTTTGACATTTTTGCCTTACTATAGCCTTGCTTTTTTGGTCATTTTTTCGACATCCCTAATTTCATTGTTTTGGGCTCTTTTTGTAACTTTCTATGCTATGGCGTGTCTTTGCAGGCTATTCTAAGCTGATTCCAGGTGTTTCCACCCGCTTTTGAGACGTGTCAAATTTTGACATTTTTGCCTTACTATAGCCTTGCTTTTTCGGTCATTTTTTCGACATGCCAAATGATGGTGTTTTTTGCTCTTTTTGTAACTTTCTATGCTATGGCGTGTCTTTGCAGGCTATTCTAAGATGATTCCAGGTGTTTTCAGACGTTTCTGAGATATGTCAAATTTTGACATTTTTGCCTTACTATAGCCTTGCTTTTTCAGTCATTTTTTTCGACATGCCTAATTTCATTGTTTTTGGCTCGTTTCGCAACTTTCTATGCTATGGCGTGTCTTTGCAGGTTATTCTAAGCTGATTCCAGGTGTTTTCAGCCATTTTTGGGATGTGTCCAGTTTTGACATTTTTGCCTTACTATAGTCTTGCTTTTTTGGTCATTTTTTCGACATGCCTAATTTCATTGTTTTTGGCTCATTTTGTAACTTTCTATGCTCTGACGTGCCTTTGCAGGCTATTCTAAGCTGATTCCAGGTGTTTCCACCCGCTTTTGAGACGTGTCAAATTTTGACATTTTTGCCTTACTATAGCCTTGCTTTTTCTGTCATTTTTTCGACATGCCAAATTATGTGTTTTTGGCTCTTTTTGTAACTTTCTATGCTATGGCTTGTTTTGGCAGGTTATTCTAAGCTGATTCAAAATGTTTTCAGCCATTTTTAGGATATGTCCAATTTTGACATTTTTGCCTTACTATAGTCTTGCTTTTTCGGTCATTTTTTCGTCATGGCTTATTTTATTGGTTTTGGCTAATTTTGCAACTTTCAATGCTGTGGCGTGTCTTTGCAGGTTATTCTCAGCTGATTCCAGGTGTTTTCAGCCATTTTTGGGATATGTCCCATTTTGACATTTTTTCCTTACTATAGTCTTGCTTTTTTGGTCATTTATTCGACATGCCTAATTTCATTGTTTTTGGCTCATTTTGTAACTTTCTATGCTATGGCTCCTTTTGGCAGGTTTTCCAGGTGAATTCAGGAATTTTTGGGATGTGAAATTTTGACATTTTTGCCTTACTATAGTCTTGCTTTTTCGGTCATTTTTTCGACATGCCTAATTTCATTGTTTTTGGCTCATTTTCCAACTTTCTGTGCTATGGCATGCCTTTGCAGGCTATTCTAAGCTGATTCCAGGTGTTTTCAGCAATTTTTGGGATATGTCCCATCCATCCATCCATCCATTTTCTTCCGCTTATCCGGGGTCGGGTCGCGGGGGCAGCAGCCTAAGCAGGGAAACCCAGACTTCCCTCTCCCCGGCCACTTCATCCAGCTCTTCCCGGGGGACCCCGAGGCGTTCCCAGGCCAGCTGAGAGACGTAGTCTCTCCAGCGTGTCCTGGGTCTTCCCCGGGGCCTCCTACCGGTGGGACGTGCCCTGAACACCTCACCAGGGAGGCGTCCTGGAGGCATCCTAATTAGATCCCCGAGCCACCTCATCTGGCTCTTCTCAATGCGGAGGAGCAGCGGCTTTACTCCGAGCTCCTCCCGGATGACCGAGCTTCTCACCCTATCTCTAAGGGAGAGCCCAGCCACCCTACGGAGGAAACTCATTTCGGCCGCTTGTACCCGCGATCTAGTTCTTTCGGTCACTACCCAAAGCTCGTGACCATAGGTGAGGGTAGGAACGAAGATCGACTGGTAAATCGAGAGCTTTGCCTTTCGGCTCAGCTCCCTCTTCACCAAGACAGACCGGTGCAGAGTCTGCATTACTGCAGACGCCGCACCGATCCGCCTGTCGATCTCCCGTTCCATCCTTCCCTCACTCGTGAACAAGACCCCGAGGTACTTAAACTCCTCCACTTGGGGCAGGACTTCATCCCCGATCCGGAGGGGGCACGCCACCCTTTTCCGGCTGAGAACCATGGTCTCGGATTTGGAGGTGCTGATTTTCATTCCAGCCGCTTCACACTCGGCTGCGAACCGATCCAGTGAGAGCTGAAGGTCGCGGCCCGATGAAGCCAACAGGACCACATCATCTGCAAAGAGCAGAGACCTAATCCTGAGGTCACCAAACCGGACCCCCTCAACACCCTGGCTGCGCCTAGAAATTCTGTCCATATAAGTTATGAACAGAATCGGTGACAAAGGGCAGCCCTGGCGGAGTCCAACCCTCACCGGAAACGAGTTTGACTTACTGCCGGCAATGCGGACCAAGCTCCGGCACCGGTCATACAGGGAACGGACAGCCCGTATCAGGGAGTCCGAAACCCCATATTCCCGGAGAACCCCCCACAGGACTCCCCGAGGGACACGGTCGAATGCCTTCTCCAAGTCCACAAAGCACCACAGTCCACAGTTCCACGACCGGGGCGAAAACCGCATTGCTCCTCCTGAATCCGGGGTTCGACTGTCCAGCGGACCCTCCTCTCTAGTACCCCCGAATAGACCTTACCAGGGAGGCTGAGGAGTGTGATCCCCCTGTAGTTGGAACACACCCTCCGGTCCCCCTTCTTGAAAAGAGGGACCACCACCCCAGTCTGCCAGTCCAAGGGCACTGCCCCCGATGTCCACGCAATGTTGCAGAGTCGTGTCAGCCACGACAGCCCCACAACATCCAGGGTCTTGAGGAACTCCGGGCGGACCTTGTCCACCCCCGGGGCCCTGCCACCGAGGAGCTTTTTGACCACCTCGGTAACCTCAGCCCCAGAGATAGAGGAGCCCACCCCCGGGTCCCCAGGCCCTGCTTCCCCAACGGAAGGCGTGTCGGTGGGATTGAGGAGGTCTTCGAAGTATTCCTTCCACCGATCCACAACGTCCCGAGTCGAGGTCAGCAGTGCCCCGTCGCCACCATACACAGTATTGACGGAGCACTGTTTCCCCCTCCTGAGACACCGGATGGTGGTCCAGAACCTCTTCGAAGCCGTCCGGAAGTCGTTTTCCATGGCCTCGCCGAACTCCTCCCATGCCCGGGTTTTCGCCTCGGCGACTGCCGCCGCCGCACTCCGCTTGGCCTGTCGGTACCTGTCTGCTGCCTCCAGAGTCCCACAGGCCAAGAAGGCCCGATAGGACTCCTTCTTCAGCTTGACGGCACCCCTTACCGCCGGTGTCCACCAGCGGGTTCGGGTGTTACCGCCCCGACAGGCACCAACCACCTTACGGCCACAGCACCGGTCGGCCGCCTCAGCAATGGAGGCACGGAACACGGCCCACTCGGACTCAATGTCCCCAGCCTCCCCCGGGACATGGTCGAAGCTCTTCCGGAGGTGGGAGTTGAAGCTCCTTCTGACGGGAGACTCTGCCAGACGTTCCCAGCAGACCCTCACTATGCGTTTGGGTCTGCCAGGTCTGACCGGCGTCCTCCCCCACCATCGGAGCCAACTCACCACCAGATGGTGATCGGTTGACAGCTCCGCCCCTCTCTTCACCCGAGTGTCCAAGACATACGGCCGCAAGTCCAACGATACGACTACAAAGTCAATCATTGAACTGCGGCCTAGGGTGTCCTGATGCCAAGTGCGCATATGGACACCCTTATGCTTGAACATGGTGTTCGTTATGGACAATCTGTGGCGAGCACAGAAGTCCAATAACAAAACACCACTCGGGTTCAGATCGGGGGGGCCATTCCTCCCGATCACGCCCCTCCAGGTCTCACTGTCGTTGCCAACGTGAGCGTTGAAGTCCCCCAGCAGAACGAGGGAGTCCCCAGAAGGAGCACTCTCCAGCACCCCCTCTAAGGACTCCAAAAAGGGTGGATACTCTGAACTGCTGTTTGGACCATAGGCACAAACAACAGTCAGGATCCGTCCCCCAACCCGAAGGCGGAGGGAGGCTACCCTCTCATTCACCGGCGTAAACTCCAACGTGCAGGCACCGAGCCGGGGGGCAATAAGTATTGCCACCCCTGCCCGGCGCCTCTCACCAGTGGCAACTCCAGAGTGGAAGAGAGTCCATCCCCTCTCAAGAAGACTGGTTCCGGAGCCCAAGCCATGCGTCGAGGTGAGGCCGACTATATCTAGTCGGAACTTCTCAACCTCGCGCACCAGCTCAGGCTCCTTCCCCACCAGAGAGGTGACATTCCACGTCCCCAGAGCTAGCTTCTGCAGCCGAGGATCGGACCGCCAAGGTCCCCGCCTTCGGCTGCCGCCCAGCTCACATTGCAAAAATGTCAAAATGGGATATGTCCCATTTTGACATTTTTGCCTTACTATAGTCTTGCTTTTTCGGTCATTTTTTCGACATGTCAAATTTCATTGTTTTTGGCATATAATGTAACTTTCTATGCTATGGCTCCTTATGGCAGGGTATTCTAAGCTGATTCCAGGTGATTTCAGGAATTTTTGGGATCTGTCCAGTTTTGACATTTTTGCCTTACTATAGCCTTGCTGTTTTGGTCATTTTTTCGACATGCCTAATTTCATGGTTTTTTGGCTCTTTTTGCAACTTTCTATGCTATGGCGTGTCTTTGCAGGGTATTCTAAGCTGATTCCAGGTGATTTCAGGAATTTTTGGGACATGTCAAATTTTGACATTTTTGCCTTACTATAGTCTTGCTTTTTCGGTCATTTTTTCGACATGCCAAATTCTGATGTTTTTGGCTAATTTTGCAACTTTCAATGCTGTGGCGTGTCTTTGCAGGCTATTCTCAGCTGATTCCAGGTGTTTCCAGCCCTTTTTGGGATATGTCCAATTTTGACATTTTTTCCTTACTATAGTCTTGCTTTTTTGGTCATTTTTTCAACATGCCTAATTTCATTGTTTTTGGCTCTTTTTGTAACTTTCTATGCTATGGCATGCCTTTGCAGGCTATTCTAAGCTGATTCCAGGTGTTTCCACCCGTTTTTGAGACATGTCAAATTTTGACATTTTTGCCTTACTATAGTCTTGCTTTTTCTGTCATTTTTTCGACATGCCTAATTTCATTGTTTTTGGCTCTTTTTGTAACTTTCTATGCTATGGCATGCCTTTGCAGGCTATTCTAAGCTGATTCCAGGTGTTTCCACCCGTTTTTGAGACATGTCAAATTTTGACATTTTTGCCTTACTATAGTCTTGCTTTTTCTGTCATTTTTTAGACATGCCAAATTCTGATGTTTTTGGATCATTTTGCAACTTTCAATGCTATTGTGTGACTTTGCAGGCTATTCTAAGCTGATTCAAAGTGTTTTCAGCTATTTTTGGGATATGTCCAATTTTGACATTTTTGCCTTGTCTTGCTTTTTCGGTCATTTTTTCGACATGCCTAATTTCATTGTTTTTGGCTCTTTTTGCAACTTACTAAGCGATGGCTTGTACTGGCTGGCTACGCTACGCTGATTCCAGGTGTTTCCACCCGTTTTTGAGATGTATCAAATTTTGACATTTTTGCCTTACTATAGTCTTGCATTTTTGGTCATTTTTTTGACATGCCAAAATATGGTGTTTTTGGCTCTTTTTGTAACTTTTATTACTATGGTGTGTCTTGGCAGGTTATTCTAAGGACATTCTAGGTGTTTTCAGTTCTTTTTGGGACGTGAAATTTTTCAGATTCCAGCCTTTCTATAGTCTTGCACTTTCTGTCATTTTTTTCGACATGCCTAATTTTTTTTGGCTCTTTTTGCAACTGTCTTTGCTATGGTGTGTCTTGGTAGGCTATTCTAAGTTGATTGCAGGTGTTTTCAGACATTTTTGGGACGTCAAATTTTGACATTTTTGCCTTACTATAGACTTGCATTTTTGGTCATTTTTTCAACATGTAAAATTATGGTGTTTTTGTCTCTTTTAGCAATTTTCTATGCTATGGTGTTTCCTGGCAGGCTGTACGACTTTGTTTCTATCTGTGTGTGTTTTCATGGTATATCATTACATATTTGGGTGATTTTTCAACTTAGTATACTTTGACATGTGTCTTCATGTTATTCTATGTCATTTTCAGCCATTTTTTCGACATGTATCATGGCCATACCATACTGTGTGACCATTGTTTTGTCATCAAACATTATGACGTTTTAGGATGTTTTTTCAACTTAGTATAGTTAAATGTGTCACAGTATGGTATTCCATGTCATTTTGTGCATCTCTTCAGAATTATAGTGTAGTATGGCGAATTTGGAAAAACGTCAGAAAATTTGTTGCTTGCCGAGAGACGTGATAATATACTTAGTTGAAACAACAACCAAAAAACGGCATTTTATCGTATTGTTGAGACTGTCATAGTATACTAAGTTTGAACAACACCCAAAAAAGTCATTATATAGCATGTTTAAAAAAAATGGCTGAAAACAACATAGTATAGTATGGCAAAAATTGTCAAATTTTGACATGCCAAAAAAATGGTTGAAAATGACATAGAATAGCATGCCAAGATAGTATACTTAGTTGAAACAACACCTAAAAATGTCATCATATAGCATGTCGAAAAAATGGCCGAAAACAACATAGTATAGTATGGCGAAAATGTCAAATTTTGACATGTTGAGAAAAATGGAAGAATATGACGTGGAATAGCATGCCGAGACACGTCATAGTCTAAGTTTAAACAACAACCAAACACATCATCATATAGCATGTCGAAAAAAATGCGTTAAACGGCATAGTATAGTATGAGCAAAGTTGTCAAATTTTGACATACCGAAAAAAACGTTTGAAAATGACATAGAATAGCATGCCAAGAGATGTCACAGTATACTTAGTTGAAACAACACCCCAAAATGTCATAATATAGCATTTTGAAAAAAATGGCCGAAAATGACATAGTATAGTATGGTGAAAACATCAAATTTTGACATTGAAAAAAATGGCAGAAAATGATGTAGTATAGCATTTTGAGACACGTCATAGTAGACCAAGTTTAAACAACACCCAAAAATGTCATAATATAGCATGTTGAAAAAATAGCGGAAAACAACATAGTATGGTATGGCAAAAAAAAAAAACGGTTGAAAATGACAAAGATTAGCATGCCGAAATAGTATACTTAGCTGAAACAACACTCAAAAACGTCATCATATAGCATGTCGGAAAAAACGGCTGAAAATGACATAGTATAGCATGCAGAGACATGTCATTGTATACTAAGTTTAAACAACACCCAAAAATGTCATAATGTAGCACGTTGAAAAAAGGTGGAAACGACAAAATTTTGACATTTTTAGCAGAAAGTTCGCTCTGTCTAAAAACCTGTTTCTGTTTTGTCTTGTTTTGTTTAAGCCACTCACCAGAATCTAAGAATGATGAAAAGCGAACACCAGAGGATGGGAAAAAAAGGTTAAAACTGCTCAAGGCAGGCTTTAAGGATTAATTTTAAAAAAAAAAGCGTTACGCAAAGATAACAGTTACCTCACTCCTTTTACAGGAGCTACAGACAGTATACCGGCTTCCGCAGTGTCTACGCAAGATAAGGCAAAAAACACACACAGTGATCTGTTGTTCCTCTTTTACCTGGACATGCGTCGCGTCATCACTGTCTCCACTCTTCGTCTCTCCTCATTGGCTGGGCTTGGGCTGGCTTGTCAGAGTTGAAACTTCCTCCTCTCACTTGGGTTGGCGTGTTCGGGTAGAAACTTCCTCCTCCCCCTGGGGAATAGCCACTCCTCTGTGTATGGTTTCCTGTTAACGGTTGCTCAAACGGCTGCTGCTGCTGATTTATGAACATGTTGAACATGCTCATGAATCAGGATGCGGCCCCTTGCATGTTCATCTCCCTCGTGAGAAATGAGCTGCCAGGGTTAGGATCTGGGTGCAAGTTTCCATACCTGGCTGATCTCCCAACATATAGCATGTCGAAGAAATGGCTGAAAACGACATAGTGAAATATGTCAAAAACCATAACATTTTGACTATGGTTTTTAGCTATTTTTGGACGTCATATTTTGAAATTTTTGACATACTATACTATGACAGTTTCAGTTGTTTTTTCGATATGCTATATTATGATGTGTTTGGCTATTTTTCTTGACATACTATACTATGATGTGTCTCGACATTCTGTACTATGCTGTTTTTTGCTGCTTTTGTGACGTCATATTTTGACATCCTATACTACGACGTTTTCAGACGTTTTTTTTCAACATGCCATACTATGACGTTTCTCAACATGCTATACTATGTGGTTTTAGGCAGATTTTTCGTCTTCGTTTTGTCATATTTTGACATTTTCTGTCTTTTTTTTTGGCATGCTATATTATGATGTTTTTGGCTGTTTCTTCCATCATACTACACTATGATGTTCAGAACATCATAAAAAATTCAAAGAATAGTATGTGTTCAAAAAATTTACAGAAAAGTCATAGTATAGCACATGGCCCAAAATAGCATAAAAGGTCATACTTTAATATGTGGTCAAAAAGAGCATAGAAAACTCATATGTCGTTCAAAAATTTTTAAAAAAATCATCAAATCGTTGTAGTTTGTTGTTAGAAAATCCCGAAAATGCCATAGTACAGTGTCTCTTTGAAAAAAATAAAAATTTGTGCTTGAAAGACTAAGACACTTTCATGATTTGTTCCATAACATAAAACACACCAGTAAATGCCCCATTCCTGAATTTTGAAGCTTTTGTGTCGTGAATAAGGGTGGCTGAAAACAAGCTGCTATATGAGACTATAGCACGTTACAAAGCTTTACAGCGTTGTTATGACGGGGATGTTAGGTCATGCGACCATGCTGTGGTTTCTTTATAGCGCTAACGCTAGCTTTTTACTTCTAGAGATTGCATTGACACTATAAATATAAAAGTGGTGTTGTTTTGTGAAGATTATCTTGTTGAACAAAGTAAGTGCCCAAAACCAAAATCCAAAAATCACTTTGTTCTGTTTTTTGAGGCAGTTAGTGTGATGCTGTTTTAGAGCCTTCAGAGTAAAGACATTCTTGCAGCAGTCTTATGACAAACTAAAAAAAAAAACAATTTACGGAATAAATAGGAAGAAACAATGTTTTAATGAAAAACACTTTAATGTAATTTTTAGTGCTAATTTATGTGGTATAATCACACTTTTCAACTGTGAAAATTAAGTTTACAACAGCAATGTGAATTGGCAAACTAAAGAGCACACCTCAGTTATTTTGTGCATTTACAATGAGATTAAATTAATGGTTTAAAGGAATGCTTAGCCTGCTACCCTGAATTCGTGAAGAAAACATTATTTCTCTTACATGCCTCCACAGTGAACAGAAAATCCAAAAAGTCAAATGTGCTTCATGAAATTTAAGTCGCTGGAGACTGCATTTAATAACAGTAAAACTACATCAAAACATGAGATACAAAGTTCAAATGCAAATGCAGGTTCTGCCGTGGAATCGAATTAAAAATTTTGAGCAAAAATACGTTTGGGAAGTACTGAGCATACGACTCGATAGTTGATACTTAGATTATACTGTGGGAGTTGTTGGAAACAGATGTTTTTATATTGTTTCGCTGTTGTTAATTGCGTCTCTGTTTACTTCAACTCATGAATAATCTTTGCCTTTTTTGATTCTTCACAAATTCAAGGTAATCCGGTGAGTAACTGATATAAAAATGGTGATTTAGCGGGTAAAGTATTCCTTTAGACCCATATTCCGACACTACCAATGAACAAAATGTCATAAAAAATAGTGCATGGTTCAGTTGGTACAGGGTCAAAGAAACTAAACAAAGTATCTGAAGGACTCACAGGTCACTGCATGTTTGTCCCGTATGTGATCATTTCAAATTAATAAACACATGGCACAAATGCATCTGTTTTCTTCTCTTTTACTACCAGAGGAGGGCCCCATCAGGTACGCCCACCTCGACATCGCAGCCATGGAAACAGCTCAGAGAGTGGGGGCGGAGCATGCTCAGGGCAGGGAGGACGGACTGACTCAGCTGGAGAGCAGGCGGCGAGGGCCACCAAACTGACTCTGCTACGCCCAACACGGTGACACTTCAAAATGCTTTTTAACGCTATTTCTTTCTACATAAGCTAAAGTGCTTAATAGCAGTTTATCATACCACTCATTGTTGTACTTAAAACACACCCACAGTTGTGCCAGTGTACAGAAATTCCCACAAACAATCCATTCCACTTTTAACAATAAGAAGAAAATAGGAAATGCTTGGGAAGTCTCTTATGCAGCTGCCATCTTGGATGTGTTTTGTGTTCTGTTTAAGTGTTTTTAAGTTCTCATATTCTTGTACTTAAGTTAGAGCTTTTCTACATTTTTCTTGAAGACTTGTTCGTTTTTTGGGCTGCATGGCACTCCTCCGATCTTAGACCTATCTGCCTCTTTAAAGATTCTCTCAGGTGACTGTTGCATTTTAGTAAAAATAGACTTAATTATGAGGGAATAGTGAGGCAAAGTCTCTCCTCTTCCAGTGGACCATGATGGGGACTTATTTTGGGAAAAAAATAGTCAACGGCAAGAGACAAATAATTTCTTAATCCTGTTTGTCAATTTAAAAGATAAAGTTTAGATTTGATGTAAAGGAACATTTGAAAAGATGACATTGTTTCATACTTCCATGCGTCCTTTATGTTGACATAGATAAAAACGAGTCCACAGTAACGCACCTTTTAACCGAAGGCAGCATTGTGGATGGAGAATGCGTTGTACTATATTACTGTTCTGCTCTATTTCACTATTTTTTCATATATCTGCCGTCTCGTACGGTTGAATCTGGCTAGAACTGCACTACACTGCTCTGCTTTGTCTGCATGCGTAAGCTTGCAGAAAACAAGCAAATTTGGACAAAACGAACTCAAGATTACAAACAGAAGGCTGCATTTGTGTCCCTAAACAGACACGTTTTCATATCAGCAACTGCTCCTGCTTGTTCTTTCTCTCCCCAGCTGATAAAACACATCAGGTAAGGACATTTGTGTGGCGTGGCGATACTGCACAATGAGATATGTTGTTAACTGAGCGCTTATGCGCAAAAATAAATACTACTTACACTAATAAATAATACTTTGACAAATGAAAGGCAGATTGTGACTTTCTTAACTTGGGAAATTATCTTTTAAGATGACAAACATGTAATTTTTGGCACACTTCAGAGTAAAAAGATATTGTCTCTTGCCGCTGACTAATGTAAATTTTTTCAGAAATAAGGTCCAGGCTGGGACACTGGAGGGGGGAGAGTTTGCCTCACTATGGCACCAAACACTAATGTTTACCACTGACAGACAGCAGCTGTGCTTCGCAAATTGTAACTTGTCTGGAATTTGTTTTTCGTTACAGCTAGATTTACTTTCTCCACGCTGCGCTGCAGTGGATGTATTTGTTACCGCTCTTAAAAAGAGGTGAGAGATGAAGCCCACCTCATCGCACTGATGCCTTACACTCGACTGTTAGAGCCCCGGCTTGCTCGGCTATCATTCCACATCAGACCTCAAAATCATTCGATTGAAATAAGCGTCTTAGAGTTACATCTCGGATGCAAATTAGATTAATCCGGGCCCATGTGGCCCAAGCAGGACATGACTGAGTAATCAGCCAGCCAGGGACATTATTCATCACAGTAATCAATGTCTCTGCTTCTGGTTGGGATTGATGAATGGGAAAGCACAGTGTGTGTTCCAATTTCTCACCTCCCTCTTGATATCATCAGAACAAATTGTTCAACATTTGGCGCTAATTTATTTTTATGGCGGCGGTTCCCCACCGGTGTGTCTGAGGGAAAACGCGAGGGTGAGTTAGAAAAACTTCACCAAAAATAGCCTGTTAATGTCACTTCAGGGGCTGCTTTCTCTGCAGGATTTGTAAATAGTAACTGCTTTTATTTATGCCAAGACTATAAGAATAACATTTAACTATATTTTTAAAATATTACTGTTTGTATGTTTTTGGCACCTGTATCTTACTGATTAAAGATTGCTGTTACATTTTTAGGTTTCGGGGTTTCAATGCTTCTTCCCTAAATCTGCGGAGCATCCTTCACGTTTATATTGATCAGTGGCAACAATATTTTAAGCAGACTAAGGTATAAGTTACTACACTAGTTCCAGCCAGTCTGATGTAGCATTTATTGATTGCACAACTACTGACAGATGGGTGTGGACAAAATGTCTGGCCAGCAATGTGCCGATATTTCTACAAGATGAAGTACTCATGCAGTGAGTTGGCTTTTCCCCAGGACCTGAACCGTCCCTCAGCAGCTAAACTACATCATCGGTTAAGAGTGACTCAACTGCTGCCGTCTATCCCTCAACACCCACCCCCACAAAATCCGGCTCTCCTGGAGTACAAACATTTTCAGCCAGACAGTTCATCCACACCTGTGTGCCAATAGTTGTACAAATAAATGTAGTACCGATGAGAACGTAAACTATTTATTATTATTTCATCTGTACTGTGACTGATGATCTGATGAGTTTGATAAACTAATAAGTCCACCTGATTAAAAGAAATATCTACAAAGCATTCATTCAGCGATATCTAAAAATATCAACAACTATAACGCTAGAAAAGTAGAAATCGCTGATTTTTTTTACAGTAGTTGACGGGGAATGGGGTAACGTAGCGTACGCTGTGTGTGGTTGTACGGTATTACTTGAGTTCTTTGACCTTCATGATCCAGACGTCTCACAGCTCGTTGTGCTCGAGTCCCTCGCGAGAGATCTTGTTGGCCAGGTCCTGCATGTGTTTCTTCATCTGAGATCAAAGAGTGAAAGACAAATGTCTGTCGATCTGTAACTCAGTTTGTGTGGCGGCTGAGAAGTTTACAGTCAAACACGTTTAATGGATCTTTTTCACAGCAGACGTTTTGACACGTTAAAGTAGTAAAAGCACACGTGAAACTGATGACATTAACCGTGTCTTTGTTCCATTAGGTTTTCAAGTAAGCCATTACAATGAGCCACCATGGACAAGACCCAGGACTCATTTTAAGAGGAGTGCAGCCATCATTTATGTAATTAACCCTTTAAGACCTGAGCAAATTGGCTTGATTTTTTTCAGACAGCAATGAGCAATGAAAGAAGAAGTTATTAAAACTAGTAAGAAATTAGTAAAAGTACAAGAATATTACCTGAAAGTTAATATAAAAAATAAATAAATAAATAAATAATAATAATGCAAAAAGAACAAAAAAGAAAGTTAATGTTAAAAAACAAACCAACAAGGAAATGGGTAAAGTGCTTGCCGTAAAAAATATAATAATTCTGTAAACAAATTTCAAATATATAACTATTAAAATAATAAATATAGTTTTTCCCTAGACAATTTTCCCTTTCTTACATATACATTTTTGAAGTCTACTAATTTCTTGTAATTTGTGGAATTGTTCCTGTCATGGTGCCTTGAAAAATAAAACAATTCAACCATATTTTGGTTTAAATAAAATATGGTTACATTTATTTATTTTATTTTAAATACTTGTAAAAGGTGTAGAAAAGAACCCCCGGAAAAGTGATGTCGCTCTGGGTTTTAAAGGGTTAAACACGCTTGTGCTTTTCCTGTAATGACATGTCAAAACAAGTGCTGTGCAAAAGGTCTACAAACAAAAAACGAAATGTGCAATTTACTAGGTAACATTTTGGTTGTTTTTATGGTAAACTGTCACATTAATCTTCTGCAATGTTCATGTTATAAAGAGAAAAGCCCTCTCAGCTTTATTTTATTCATATTAGATTAGTAATGTCTTTATGCAGATTTTAACATAAACCATAAGTCACATTCCAAACATTATGCAAATCTGATATTTATCCATCCGAATGTACTTTGAATTGCTGATTTCCCAAATAATGACACGTACCACTGCCGATATTGATCATGTTTAAAATTCAAGCTTTGTAAACTAATTATGGACTTCTCGTTGGCTACAACACAAATTATGCAGAAGAATATATCTCTGATAAACCTGCACGCACTATGCTAATTATTTTTAATACATTTGGTTATAGGCTTTTTTCAGATGACTGCAATATGTAGAAATATTGATATTATGTCTAACAGGGTAAACATAACATAAGGTATATTGCAACATATCGTATAAAACTGAGTTGTATATTATTAGGCCCACAATAATGTGTAAGGCGGCATCCATAAGACTCTTGAACTTATAATTCATTATAAGTGGCATCTATAATCTTTTATGACAGCATGGTGTGTGTTAATGAGTGTACTTATAAAGTATAATGAATGCATCATAGATGTGGTGTTCATAGAAACTGTTACCATTCTGGACTTTCTTTCAAACAGCCTTTTGTTGAGTGACTCTGCTCATCTACAACAGAACAATATCAGGTGGTAACCTTTGTCCCATTTCTTTGTAAATGCTGTTCTCAGAGCCATAGCAATGTTTTATTCATTGCTCATTTAGCTACACTATTAGTTTCTACAGCAGGCTGCTATTGAACAGGAGCTTTGTGCAGTTTGATGGCAGAAGTGAGATGTAGAGTAAAGGCCCAGACACACCAAACCGGCATGAAAGAACGAGTGGCGACAAAAGCCGGCAGTTTTTATGGTCTTACACGAACAAAAAGTGGCACTCGAACAAACTACAAAGACCACAGCTAACAGACAACTAGCATGTATATTCTGCGGCTGCATGAAAGGAAATATCTCATATCAGCAGGCAGTGGTAGTCTGGTAGGGAAACTGGAAGACCGCTGAGATGGATTCAAGATGCCACTTAGTTTGCACATTAGCAACACAACCTGATGTTGTGAGAATGAAGGATATTTAGCATGCACTAACAAACAATTACAGAAACAGTTACAAACCGTTTCTGCTTAAAAGTGCAATGGCATCATAGATTTGATATTCTTAGAAAGTGAGTTTATTTTGATCTCACGACTTGGTGACTTCAGTGGTTTGTAGTGAGGCACTGAGCTGAAAATCCAAGTGTTTTCTTTCATCCTCTCGTTCTGCTTTCAAGTTGAGCAGTGTTCACAGAGTCCACGAGATGTGACCATATGAACACCGCCGACTTTGCATTCACAACCTCGTAAGTCGAAATTTTCAGAAAGCTCCGAGTTCACGACTTTGTGTTAGCCCATTTTGTAAACATGAGTTCACGATTCCATTTGAGCACGAAACGCAGGCTCAACACACCGAGTCGGCCGAAAAAGCTGCCGACGAGGGCAGACTAGTGCTGATGGTGCATCTCAAACCGTGTCAGACGTTCACCGATGGCCAAACATTGATGGCCTTCGGTCAGTCTGGTGTGTCAGGGTCCTGGGAGCTAACAGACAAACTTTGAATCTCTCCTTACCTTGTAGCCCATCTCCCTCGTCTTCTCAGCGAGCGTGTTGTACTTCTCCTGGTTCTTCTTGATGTGCTCTTTGTCTCCTAAAGACTCGACGTGTCGCAGCTTCTGGTGAGAGAGCTCCAGCTGCTCCTGGTAATGGCTGTGCTTCTCAACCTTGGTCTCAAAGTGACGCAGCTCCTCCTGAGAGAACAAAGAAAGGAGGGGTGCAAGTTTAGTTCACCCTCAATTACATGCACAGCTGCACAACAAAGCCTATATGCATCTCAAGTAGTGACTCGAGACGAAATGTCACAGAGAAAATTCTAGCTGAATGTTTCCCTGTGACACATTTTGATCTTGAAGCTGGATATCCTTTTTTTTTTTTTAAATGGAAATTTAAATTGAGATGTTCACTGCGATGCTCAGCTCATGGGACAAAGGGTGAAAGGAGCACAACGAAAGATAGGAGAGTGGAATACCTGGGCATTTCAAATGTGTAATGCACAAAATGCGATCAGAATAATGTGCACTTTAGGCTTTATGGCTCAACATACACAAGTACTACTCAGCTACCAAGTACACTACATAAGATAATACACCTTTTACCAAAAGAGCACTTCACCAAAAAGTTTCTAAGAGTTGTTTTCTAAAAGTTAGACTGCAGTACTCTGATAAAACAAAAAGCGTTATCTAGAAACTAATCGGTGAAAGCAAAAGTGTCCAAAACACTGTCACAAGTAATGTAAGAGTTACCTTGAGAGAGTCCAGCTCGTCTTCGCTCAGGTTGGCTCTCTTGGCAGCCTCCCACAGTTCAATCACACGAGGCTCCCGAAACTCTGCAGAGGAGGAACAGACAGAGACAGAAGATAAAGAGATAAACAGTCCATGGAGACAGTTTGGAGCCTCACCAACACTTGCACACTCAAGAGGAGCAGGGCTTTGAAGAGGAGCAGACGCAGCAGATGTTTTCTAAGCGATAATCACAACAAGCCTTGTTGCTCAGTAATTCTGTATAAACACATTAGGGCTGAGTGATGTGGAGAAATCAAATATTCTAAATTTTGACCAAATATCTCAATAGCAACAGTGACTGTGGCTGCTGCTTGCCATCCCCTGCATTTGGCTTGACATTAGTGCGGCATTGCAATAGCCCCAGTTGACTCAGTGCTTTCAGAAAATATTTACACAGTGAAATTATTGATAAATAATACTCCGTAATGTGTCGATAATTACTACGTGGGTACAGCCTTGTAAGTTGAGAAAATTACAGCACTTTACTGTGATGCAACCTTTAAAACAAAGAAAAGACAAACACTTACAATATCTGAAATCAAAGACCGTATCTCATCTCGTATCATAATATATAAAATTAATCTATTGCCGGGCTCGAACACACACAATATTAAAGAGGAGAAAACTGCTTGCATTTACAACTGCTGTCACAGATTTCACTGCATAAATGCTAGAAAGCTGAACGAGTAACAGAGCCAGCCAGAGAAAACAGCAAGGAGGAGATTAAGGCTGTTTTGTGCAAGAGGAAGTAGGAAGTGAAGGGTTGAGTGAGAAAAAACCTGGAGGGGAATTAAAGACCAAGTAAAAGGAGTCAGTCTCAATCAGCAGCAGGTACATCACCTCCATCTAAACTCCTAAACAGACTCCCTCTGCAACCTGCACAACTGAGACCGCACACACACTCTGCACTACACTCGATCAAAGGCAGCAGAATATGAGAGATAAAAGACTGAACTGTAAGAAAATGAAATCAGGAGAGTCATAAATGCGCTCTCCAAGTTAAGCACAAGGACAGGCTGGTTGATGTCAGTGGACGGATGCAGCAATCTGGACTCAAAACTAAAAGCATAACACCGTTAGCACATCAGCGCTCGCCAACTGTGATACGGCAGAGTGTGTTATTATTATTACAAATCCCGGTGATTAAGCTGATGAGATAAACACACAGTGAGACTAAGAAGCACAAAGAGACGAGTTCTGTAGGTTTATGTTTCAGGGCTCCTTCAGCTTAAGACAAGATAGATTTAAGACTTTTTTTACGTCGCTCGTAGTGAAATTTAACACAAATTTTAAAATAATCAAAATTGAAGGCGAAAAAACAGTTTTCGGCAGCTTTTGATGTCACTGGTATATTACAAAAAGAAAAAAAAAGCTGTTATAAATTATTTTGAGATTTTACAATCCAACATGAAACAAAAAAAAGATTCTTCAAATCCTACTTCCCATGTCTGAGCATTTTAAAGATTTTTTAAAAGACTGATTTAAGAAACTGTAATGCCAGTTAATGCCATATGCCAGATGAATAGATTTAATGCTTTTTAAGACTTTTTAAGGATCCGCGGGAGCCCTGTGTGCTTTCTCTCTCTTACCGCTGTCTTCTGTGAAGCCCTCGTGGCTGATCTTTCGGAGGCGCTCAAAGCCCTGGTTGAGGTCTCTCATTTTCTGCTTCAGGTCCGTGTGCTTCTGATGCAGCACATGCTCTTTGGCGTCGCCCTCCAGGGGAGAGATCACATTCTTGTGTATTTCTGTTGAGGTGAACAGACGGAGGGAAAAACGGGGGAGAGGAGGTGACAGGGCAGGTTAGGAGTCGAGTTGGGTGGGCGGTTTAGATGGAGGAGAGCAGAGGAAATGAAAGGGGGATAAAACAAGAAACCGTGAAGAATAATAATAACGCAAGAAAGTGAGAAAGAAGGGAAAGGAGGAAATTAAAGCAATAAAAGAGACAAAGAAAAAACAGCATTTAATAAGGAGAGTTTAGTAGCAGCTATAAAATAACCTGTAAAGCATTATGACATTTCACAGGACTGGTGCTTTCTTCATATATCACATTTATTTTTCCAAAAGAACCTCGCAAAACCTATGATCCTCATCTTTTACCGTTAATAACACACCGTTTTTATGAAACGCCTGGCTGTCATCTACACAAAAGGCAGGAAGTAAAAAACAGACAAAGGCCAACTGGACGGCAGTTGACATTTGGATCAAAAGAAAAAAAAAAGGAGATGAAATGAAGACAGGGGAAGGCAGTTAAAGTGTGCCTGGATGGAGGTGGTGCTGTTGTGGAGATGCACGGAGACTCTCCTCAGGGCAACATGTGATTGGCTCAATATTTAAATGCATCAGACAAGCAGAAAAACACCCCTGGCTCGTTCGCCACAAACATAACGTCGTGAAGCGCTAGCAGCAAAGTTCTGGCACAAAACAGCTGCAAAGTGTCAGTGACGTCCGAACGAGACATGCCTGTCCTCCCTGCTCCGTCTGAAACACAGTGGGGCCTGTCAGCTCGGCTTAAAACTCACAGCTTGATGCGATGTGACAAGCAGTGATAGAGCGTGGAGCGGTGGGTGGCAGCATGTGCGGTCTGATACCTTCCACCTACACACATGACCACAAGACTGAACAAACAGAGAGCACTCCAGACTTTTCAGAAAACTGACCTCAGCAGCAAAAGAAGACCTGCTATCAGCCAAAAGAGGCTTAAAGAGGTGAGAGGGTGTTTATCTTTGCATTATTTTACTTTGGAAACTGCCCTGACAGCTAGAAAATACAAATTTGGACTTTTTTCTCTGCAAAATGTAAATTTTAAACTTATTCTGGTTTGGGAGAAAACCTGAAATCAGAACCATAAGTGTGTCTGCACACAAACACATATAGTGGTGAATAGTAAAGAGGAGGACAGGGCTTAAAGGCTCATACACTTGGCCTCAGAATATACTGATATAACTAAGCGGAGGTGGTTTGACACCTCTGCTCAGCAGCAGAGCAAAGGGAGTGATTCATGCGGCTCACCCTCGGTCCTGCTGACTGTATCCATGAGGATGTTGTACTCGTGGATCTTGTCCTTGTGATGCTGGAACTCCCTCTTCAGATTCAGCAGCTCGTCGCTGGAGAACTTTCCTGAGCTCTTGGCCTGGTGGGGGAACAATCGTCAGGGGGAGTTAGTCTTGAAAGCAGAAAAAGAGGAAGAGACGAGTTTTGTTTGGAAAAGAGTGACAAATAGGATCACTGCTTGGTACTGTACAATTTGTCTACTAGATGTTTGAGGTTTAAGTAGCGTGAAACACAGCGACATTTGAAAATCAATAAACTCAATTGACTGTCAAAACACAAGGAGACCGTGGCACCATTTAACAGAATATACTGAAAATGTTGCATATGACAGATGTCAAATTTTCTCAAAAGTTTATCATCTGAGTTTTACAGCAGAAATAGAAAAGTGTTTTGCTTTAACTTATCATCATAAATTGAATGTTGATTGTACAATGTTGTTGCACTATTGGTGTGTTTAAACAGTTTGGTTCAGTTCAGTATGCATTTTTTTTGCATTTGCATTGTGAAAAGCTTGGAACAGTATTCATTTTTCATCACCCCTCTGCTTGGGGTACATTGCACATAGGTGCAGTACTAAAAGGTGGAGCTAGTAATGCTGCAGCCTGTTTATCGGTCAGTAGAGAATCCACACTGTGCTCAGGGCTGAGCTGTGGCTGTTCATACCATGACAAGTTTTACATACATTTCTGAACTGTAACTACAGAATGAAATGATGTCTCGCAGCCTCTCGCAGCAGCTTTAAAGTGAGAGAAATAATCATTTCATTCACTGGGCCGACTGCTAACTTTTAACGCAGAGTGTCTATTTGTTATGTTACTGAATGCATGAGATGACAACATGAATCCATCAACACACAAGATGAGAAACGCTTGCACACTTCACTCTCTATAATCTGTAAACAATGAACAATGAAATACATCGAGTGCTTCTGGACAGAGCGAGAAGTAACAGCAATCCTGCCAACATGTGACAGTACTGTCAGTGGCGGAAACACTACACAGATCTAGGGTCTAGGTACCTCTTTATAGGTGTTATTTTTGGTTCCAGAGGTACTACACCGAAAGCTGTTGATGGAACTGCAGTTTATGTAATTGCAGCTATGATCTCCCAGGAAAATGAAGGCTCAATTTACGGCACAAAGGAACTGTGTACAACATTGCACAAACAAAACAGGAAGAGGATAGCGTTTTGGGGGTTGAAAAGTGTTCTTTTTCAGCTTTAAAGATTTTTACTGTTTGCAAATGCAACAAGTATAGAGATTTTAATGCTTGCATAAATAGGAATTATACCGAAACATTTCAATCCCACTCCAGCAGATGCAGGGATAACATGCAGTGGTCAAAGATAGCTGATTTTCATTGCTTTTTACACCCCCAAACACAATTGGTATAAGTTTGTGTTTATAAAATGCCCCAATAGAACTTTGACTTGTCAGAATTTTCCAAAATTACACAATTTCAGTCTGAAGTTGTTCAAGGACTAGAGTTGCAGTAAAAATGAATCACTCTTTTTTTCCACATAGGGTAACTTCTGTATTTTTAATCTGAACCCTATTTTCCTGTTTTTGCATACAAGTGACTAATGGAGACAAGTGGTTTTGAAATTGGTTCAGTACTGAGACCTGAGTACCTTGTTTTTCCACTGACACACTCAGATTTTTATTATCACGACATTATAGAAAGGAGCATGCAGAAAAATAAAAATGTATCCACCTTTCACTGGTCTGCTTGTTATTGTGACCAAGTCTTGTTTAAGGAGAAGTCTCGTTCTGAATGTCTCTAGAGATGACTTGTTGCAGATGAAAACACGATAGAGAGTTGAGAGAGGAGTGCTGGGAAGAGTTTGTTGTGCTGGAGTAAAGAAAGCGTAACTTAGTGTTACCTTTAAAATCTGCAAGATTTTAAAATAAGACTCTTTGAGAAAGACTTTGACACAAAACAGAAAGAAACAAGCAAAAGGTACGGAAAAACAAGGGTCCAGTCCTTTCGTTAATGTTTTAAAGCATAGGGATAATATCAATCTGAATCTGTCAGAGACTAACACAAGGATTTTTTGTGCATGGATACGTATAGGGATTATACTGCAGTCTGTTTCTCTCCTGCAGCTACAGCTCTCTCTCTCTCTCAGTGCTGGAAACTATTGTCTCCGTCAGTCACTTAGTTCACATGGCAACGGATCTTGCCTAAAACGTTTAACTTTTGTTGCGGTTTGGCCTTTTGTTCACACATTGGTATTTTAGGGGCCTAAAAACACAAACTTTTGAAACCAGGTTCCAGGGTGTACTCGTCGCCATGTTCACTGGAAATACGCACCGATCCTGTGAGAACGGTGACACCACGGCCGTACTTTGCACATGTGCTGTTCTTCTATGGTACGTCATTAAAAGTTACACTGCCAACGACTGGCCTGACATGCATACTGCAGAGTTTTCGGATGTTTTTGCAGATCCATGTACACAAAGATTGCTCTCAAATGTTATCATATGAACACAGTTTTTGTTTTTTTAAAACTCAAAGGACAGACTTTTCCATTTTTAGTAGGGCTGTTCTTGTCTAAGCGTAGCTGTAGACACAAAAACATGGGAAAACAGGGTCCAGGTTTAAAAAATACTGGGGTTTCCTTTTACATGGCTTTTTACTTACTGTCACAAGTTACCAAAAGGCACACTTTTTAAAATGAATTTTTTTCTAGCCCGTGCAGTTCTTGAGTCAAATGTAAAAGCTGCATTAAAACACTCCTTTGGTGAGAAGAACCTTGCAAACCTGTCACTCAGTTTCCATTTAAAAAGATCAGAGGCACCAAATGCTTTACAATTCATTTTTAGGTGTTAGAGGGTCATGTCTTTATTTTATCTTTAGATTTCCATCCACCACCAGCAAAAGACAGCCATAAAGGTGTCAAAATTTCACTACAAAAATGAGAACATAAAATTGAAGCACCATTTCCAAAACACATTTCAATATTTCTCTTCCCTTCTCCTTCGTCGACACATACACACCTTGTTCCAGAGTTTGTCCAGCCGGGGATCATCAAATATGTCTCCCTCTTTGGTGTCGTGGTCCTTCAGGGAGTTGCTCTCCAGTGGCCGAGTGTCTCTTTTCCCATCCATCCCGTACTTGGCCAGGATCACTATAAATGTAACACATAAGAGGTTTTACTAAAAAGCTTAAAACTGTTGTAATAAGTGTTCCTGACATGAGACTGTAAGGAGTAACAACTAAAGCTGTCAAGAGAGAAAACCGTTTGACACCCAAGAGAATTTAAATTGACTAAGACACTGTGCATTCATCATTTAAGAAATACTCTAAAATATTTCACATCAGAAACCAGCCTGAGGCCCACAACCACTGACAGCAACTCATTAATTCAAAAGTCATCACTCAATTTTAAAAGAACTGCAAAGGGAGAAGTGTCTCTAATGAATCAGCTGCTGAAAATATGCTGAGCAGGACAAGAAACGTGCTTCAGAGTCTGGGAATCTAACAAGAGCTTATCAAAGGAAACTAACTTCAATTGTGTCTTTACACAGAGTGGGAGATATGCATGTGCTTTATTCTGAGCTGCTCTTAACCCGAAAGACCTTTAAAGATGAGAGCAGACAAGAGGAAAAAGCTAATTTACCCTCCCACTTGCTCACTTAACGGATCACCTTACTCAACCCAAACTTGGCAGGAAGCCGGAACAAACATGGAAGACAAATGAAGATCCAAAAAGATTTTAAATACATACAAAAACTGCCAGACTTTTCTTTCCAAGACACTTAAATGATGATGATGCCAAACACTGGGTGTTTTAGTTGTCAATTTGTTTGATATTGCCAGATTAGTGCAAAGAAGAGACAGTTTTGTCCAGAGCTGCACAATTACGGCCAAAAAAATTATCATTATTTGATAAATATTGAGATTCATATTATGCATCACAATTATTCATTTATTTTTGGCACAAAATATTATTCAGAACATTGCTTTTAATTTAAGGACAGGAATTCAATGAGGGGTCACTGGCGACTCTTGACTTTCATGCTTTCTGCATATGATGTTTTTCATTTGTTCTTACATAAAGTCTTCTGCTCTAAATCCAAAATATTTTCAAACAACAGATGATGATCCATTTTGAGGAGGGAGCTCTTCGCTTTCTGCTCCAGATATCTGTTTTTTGGGGGGGTTTTTTGCCTGTCAGCTGTCTATTGTATAATTTCTACAGTGTAGCTGCAACTTTCAAGAAAGTCTTACAGAGGTGGCACTGCAGGGTGCATTTTAGCAGTGGTTCCCAACTGGTCCAGTCACAGGGTTCTGATTTCTCACTGTCATTAGACAAGGTCCTCACATTAGATAAATTAAGATATATTCAATTTTATGTCACAAGATGTTAACAACTCGTTGGCTTAGCACACAAAGAAATAAAACATATAGAGAAGCCCAGTAATGAGTCCTTTAACCCGGGAATCCGATAGCATTTCAGCACCTCCAGTTCCCCTTTCATCTAAAAGTCAATCGGTTTTTAGTGCGTTTTTGATGAGAAGCCTGAAAAGAGGTCTGGTTAACACAAACAGACTTTTACGTGTTGTTCTACAACATGAAATACATCAGTACATACCCCACTTGCAAACTTGAGGCTTTTTTGTGTCTTAAAAAAGGCGGCTGCTAACAAGTAGCTAAATGAGACTACATAACGTCATCAAGCTGAAACTGTGCTGACCAGCCTCGTAGTGGTGGCGACACAACCATAGTGTAGCTTGTTCTAGCTGAGCAATGGCTATTTACTTCTGGCAATTGCATTTAGGTTTCAAAAATCCTGAAAGTGGTGTTCATTTTTAAAGATTACCTTGCTGAACAAAATGTGAAAGTATCATAAATCCAGGTTGTCCTACGGTAAAACGTCATCCCTGGGGCACTCTATTGCAAGAATTAACAGAAATGGCACTTCAAAACAAAAGCCATAGATTCAAAATAAAGTGTGTTTTTTTTACAAACTTGACAAATTCACAAGTCACATGCAGCCCATTGAGAACTGACCCACCAGGTGGGAACCACTACATTATCAAACATCATTTTGCAACTTATTACTGACGGGTAGGCATATCTTTAACACCACAGTAAAATAACATGTTTTTTCTGCAGAACCGGAGAAGACTCGGTCTACTGATAATCAATTTATTATGCGGGCATGTATGGTCACAAAGTTTGTGGGTTCAGGACTGGGCAGGAAAATATAACACTCTGAGGGAGCAGGCAGAAATAGTAATAATATTAGTGGGAGCAGGCTGGGGCAGGATTAGAAAAACAGTCCCATGTAGGGCTGCCCCTTGAAATCAGGGACTTGAATCATCACAAAAAATGTCGTTGCACATTTGAAAACTGTGGGAGTCGTTAACTTGTTTACTAGATTATGCTGTCACACTGAACGTCACGCGGAGCCCATTCAAACTTAACAGAAAGCAAAGCAAATTATTGAATATTTGTAGTGAACTACCAAATCTGATTGATATTTCTGAGTCGGGTACGGGGATAGTCCTCTGCAGGGCTCCGGTGCACACACAGCGTTATGACAGCTCCCAGAAAGTGAAGCCAGAACATTTCAATTGCCCCCCCAAGCAGTTGGCTGTTTGTTGGGGAAGCGTCTAATTTGATACGTAATGACGTGTTCTTTGAGCTGAGCACGCATTTTAAATGTCAATATCGCAAACAATCATGTTAATTGCAATTTTGGCTTCCCACAATTACATTGAGATAAATATTTGAGTGATCGTGCAGCCTTAGTTTTTGTACTCTGCCACTCTTTATTCTGCTCTTGTAAATTGTTACTGCAGACGCTGATTCAGCATCATCTCAACCTGCTGGTAACCCATCAGTGTCACTTATTAACTACCAATACTTCATTAGGAGACAGTCAGCACGTAGGGGGCTAGCTTAAAAATCCTCATAAACCAGATGCGAGAGCTTGCAGACGATCTCGGCAGTACTGTGGGGCTCTTATTCTTCACATTTTACGGGCTCAGCTGACACTCCTGACCAGAGTGCAATGAGTGCAAGCAGTAAAATAAGCTTATGTTCCCCCGAAAACCAATTTACAACTAGAGAGGTGTCAGGAATTGTTTGTAGGCATATCAGACTGACAGTAAAGAGGAAAAGTGATATGAAAAGAAAATAAGGAAAACTAAATTATTTTCAGCTCAATTAAAATGACTACAGAAGAAGGACTTGATTCAGTGGGAAGAGGATTACTCCTTTAAGATTTATGCTCAGCTCCGAAGCAACAGAGAGCGACTCTGCCTGAAGCTGGAAGGTCACTCGTCCACTCGGGAGTGAAGAAGAAGAAAAGGGTCCAGAGCGGGTGGAGCGCTCCCTGAGGTGCTAGAGGGCGGAAAGTGTCCACTGGCTGCTCGTGGCACAATGCTAAACAGATTGGAGAGTATGTTTGGGTCACTGCCAGCAGACACCGAGCTGAAGATCCTTCACACACTGATACACCAGCTCCACACTTCATGAATATCTTAAATTATGTGGCCATCTGAATTTATCGACGCTTGGTGCTGCTGCCGCCTAATTCCTATCATAAAGTTTACATAATGAGCTTTCTGCAAGATCAATAAGTGCGAAGAATGGCAGGATGCTTTAATCCTCTAATGACCTTAAACTCCATAATTAAATGAATAGATGAATATTTATTTGCCAGTGTTTCACATACACACTCATACCTTTGGCAGTATAAATTTATATACCAATGCTGCATATATTGATTTGTGCATGCTTGCAGTATGTAGTATTGATACAACTGCAGTCTTAATTTTAAAAGGAGATTTTGTAAAAGATGTTGGCAACAATCTAACCTTGACAGGGATAAGGAATTATATTTCTTTTTGGTTGATGAAGTGTAAAATAACACATCAATTATTCTACTAAAATAAGAGCAAGGATTATTACATAAACCACGGGTCTTTGCCCTGGCTGACAGATCAGGGGCCTCCTACCACACACAGTATATAGTATAAAGGTGCATTGCACTGGGCTGATGGGCGTTGTCAAGCAAAAGGCCGTATCTGTCTCAGTCTACAGTCTTGATGTGCATCCGCATTTCAGGCAGGTGAGGGAAGAAACTCAACTTTTACTTTCAGAAGTTTTTGGAGAAGGAAAAACCTGTTGGAAGCTGACCACCTTCAAGTAAAAGCTAAAAATGTTTTCTTTTTTTTGTACTGCCTCCTCCACATGGTAATGACAGCAAACTTGATTTTTTAACTTGAATTTTAAATCATTTTAAATAATCTTTGTAATCTTTGCAGCTCTTGTCTGCACTTTTGCTATTTCTTAAAATAATTTCGTAATTACTTAATATTACCTTTTATATATTTTTTCTTTACTCTTTTATTGTAAGTCTTTATTCTCTAATATGTTTAATATTTTATTGTTTTATAAAACACTTTGAATTGCCCTGCTGCATACAATGTGCTATACAAATCAATATGTCTTGCCTGGTCATGTTAATGCATATTTTCAGACATTTTATAATTATTGAAAATAAAAAAAACAAAACATTTTCAAAAAATGATTTACTGTCTAAGAGTAAAATTGATAAATAGCAACACTAAGAGTTTGCGTTTTTGTAACATTCTGTGGGTCAAACAGACAAAAGTTTCTAAAAAATCCTGTGATAATACAATTTTTCAGCATTGAAGCTGCTTAATATTTCATGCCTTTTTGTGACTTGGTGAACACAGAAAGGTTTCTGTTGACATAATTCCTGCCAACATTTCAAGAATAATTATTTTTCAAAATCATAGAGCACAAAGCAACGCTGCCAAGGTCGGTTACTGAATATTAAGAACAGACTGACTCTGCAGTGAATTCAGAACAAAGTGAAGCCATTGTTCAAACTCTCCCAAACATCACCAGCGGAGAAAGCTGTCTTACCATTGAAGTTACGTCGAAGCTGGGCCTCCTTCTCCCCGTTCTCATCCAGTCCTTCCACTTTCATTTTCTTCCACTGCAGCTCATCTTTCTCCTGGATCTTCAGGTCACTGTGCAGCTCAGCCTGTCGCACCGGGGACAGCTGCATCTATCAAAACCAAAATAAAAGACAACGTAACTTTAGTTAAACAGAAGGAGGGAGAAACTTTGGAGAGAGAGGATGAGGCGTGGGGGAAACCAGACAGCAGGGGGAGATTGAAAGTGACACAGCAAACACACCACAACAATAATCATGTTTTTCAAAGTATTGTTAGAGAAACTTTTGGTGGAGCTGTAAACATGCTGCTACGCAGTTTAAAGCCCAAATTTAATCCCCATTTGACCACGATGACAGCTCTAACTGAGCATTAGGGCCGGGCATTAGTACTCAATACTGCAACAATCCAGTGTTGAGTGACATCAAAACTTCTCCAGCCAAACAACACAAACATTTAATCAATTTTATAACTAGATTTGCAAAAAAATGACTATTTGTGTGCTTCTGCTTGCAGCCAATCCCTACAAGCACTCTTCAGTTTACTGTGATGTGTGAGTGGCCCACTGCTGCAGCAGCTACAAACATTCAGCCTGTGATGTGAAGTTGAGCAAAGCGTACTTGCTAAAGTTGGCAACTCAACATGCCAGGATGCGAACAAAACATTCAAAAGTATCGATATTCATAACGTCTTTTATGCTCCTCTGTCTAAATAAATATGCCTTGTCTGTGTAGGTGTTTCTCTCATGTTGGTTTACGGTCGGGAGAGGGGTGGTGGTAGCTGGGTTTAACAGTGTAATCAGCAATCAGTTGTCTGTGTTCATTTGTTGCAGTAAAAATATGTGATAAAAAAGTAAGGCCAGTCGAGTAGGATTTGGCTGTTCAATATGAATATTTGACTTTTTGTTTAATTATCAGAAAAGTTGTGTATAAACGGCTCTGCAGGACGTTCAGTGTGACCGTGGCATTCACGTAAAGTAGTAAACAAGCTAATGGTGCTAACAATAAACCATAAACGTGCAACAACATTTTTGCCAACACCAGATATCAAACAAAAGTTGCTGTGGGCTGTAAATTTACTACTTCTAAGCAGAAGACCCCTCCTCTCTGCTCGTTTGTGGTGCTGCAGCTCTCTGTACCAGAGAGAAGCGTTAAAATCAAGAGTGCTAACTCTGCAGCAAAATGTGGGTACAAAAACATCCTCAGAAGTACACTGCACTGAAAAAACTCCAACTACTCGAACTGAAGGTCTCTGACTGATGGCTCGAATCTCAGACTTTCAAGAGGAAGCCCTAAAATGAAGTACTCTGAGAGTATCTGTATAATTTTAAGGGTAATGGTATTGGTGCTGCTAATGTAATTTTTTTAAGAATACCACTGAGCAGTTATAAAGATGAGGAAACACCACTCTGATGAAGGCCAGATGGCTGAACGTGTTTGGTGAATGAAGTGTGGCATAATGAACAATAGTTGAGCAACTTTGTTGGACTTGCATCGAAGCTGACACTGGTCTGCACCGCACTTAGTGAGTTTGCAAAGTAGGAAATTGATCTGACCGTGTAAACCTACAAAAAGCCGCTCTGATGAATTACTAGAACTTAAGCTAGAATACTTCACTGTGAGGACTGCAGGAGCGACAGGGTGAATAATTGACTTGTTCAAGGGCTGTAAATGTGTTAATGGCGATTACTTAGAAAGAAAGACAAGAAAGAATCACACCCAACCTCCGTGCACACACACTCTCAAAAATATCGATTTATCCTTACACATTGATTCTGAACTTTTTAGAGTGTTTCAATGCCTTTTTCCTGCCAGGTCGATACACTGCCTGGTACCAGCTGCACCTTCTCCCTCTCTCATTAATGTGTACTACAGTCAAGCTGCTGTTCTCTGCTACAAAAGAAAAAAAAAAAGTCATTTTAGACTTTTTCCACATTTTGGTATTCCAATGTAGAAAATGCAAAAGTGTAACATTAATGATGGCTGCCTTCCACTTAGGGGAGACCCTGGTATTATGTATGCTGGCTCACTAAAGCAGTTCTTCCCACAGTGAATGTTTGCTGTGTAAAAGGCCTTTAGACGTTTCAAAATACAATTTCAAACGTACGTATTGTTAAAAAATATATATATGCAATGTCCATTTTTACCCTTAAAGTAAAAAATGGTATTGTATATCAATATTTTTCATTATGTATTGAAGTTAGAAATTCCAGTATTGTGACAACACATACGCGCACACGTACTTTTGCAACTCACGCTCTGAACAGGATGATACAAAGGTCCCTTTGAGGAAACTCTAGGTGTCATCTGATCTGTCACCAAGAAACCCACTTAAAAATCGTGTCAGCAATCTACCCTGTTAATGATTTTCTTCACGTAAGATTTAAATCCACAGTAGACTCTTCATTACACAGAAGATGAAAACACTGACCATCAATTTCCTAAATGTTGACATGCTCTCTTTTTTTGGTCTCATATATATATATATATATATATATATATATATATATATATATATATTTAGCTGGTTGTCACTAAAAACTAAATAAAATTACATCATATAGTTAGAATGGTATAGTTAAATTTGAGGACAACCTGGATGCAAATATTTAAGATACTGTTATCAATTTAACATTTTGGGTAAATATCATATTAATTGAAGCCCTAAAATGAAGTACTCTGAGAGTATCTGTATAATTTTAAGGGTAATGGTATGGTAATGGTAATGGTAAAATGTATTAACATTTTGGGTAAATATCATATTCATTGAAGCCCTAAAATGAAGTACTCTGAGAGTATCTGTATAATTTTAAGGGTAATGGTATTGGTGCTGCTAACAGTATCTTAAATATTTGCATATATAATTTTTTGCACTAATTTCAGGTCTTTCCTTGTTATTTTTTGTTCAATACTTTAATTTTTTGTTGCCAATATTCAGGTAAAACCTTTTATAAATTTGTTGCTAATTTTTGGGTCGTTTCCTGTTAAGTTTGCAATTACCTACCTAGTATGTTTTTGCAAGAAATCAAATCTATCTGCTCAGATTTCACATGGTTAATTAACCATAAAGTGCAGCTTCTTACAACTGAATAATCCGCCTGTGCTGCACCGTTGTTGGGAAAACTGCAGTAAACGTTAGCCAAACTAGGACATTAGCTACCCGGTTCACTGCACTGACCGGCAGCTAACGTTTTTGCGTTGCTGTGGTCTCGCAGTTTGCTACAGCTTCACGTTAACCCAACAGGTAACAGTTGATGCTCACCCTTTTCGCCTTCTCCCACACTTGATTCAGCTTAGCAACCCTGAACTCCACCGTCTGCTCATCACCGCCGCTCGGTTTGGCTTCGTTCATTTCTCGCGAGTATTTCCCCGCCATGACACCGACAGCGAAGCTCAAAGCAACGAATAAACACCGCAGCTTCATTTTAAAACAACTATTTACGACAAACGACTGGAAAAACAACAGCTAGCCAAACAAATTAGCCGCACTAGGCTACAAATGTTTGTGTGACTGCGGCTCACTGGTCATGTGCTCAAAACAGGAGGGCACTTCCGTAAGAAGTGCATTCTGGGATATGTAGTTTTTTTTTTTAATCTCAGCCTTTGTGCTATCAGCAAAGAGGATGAGACCTTTTTGAACTACATTTCCTGGAACGCCACTCCGCGTGGTTACCTGGCAACGAAGGAAAAGAATCTGAGCAAATAGAAAGCCTCCACGCGTTTAAATGACTGGCTGCTGCTCACATCATTTTGTACAATATTATTATGGACTGTCCGTTATAAACAGCAGCTGCTGAAAAGGGTTTCTTTGAGTTTTAGCTCAGAAGTCAGAGTATGTAAAACCAGACACATTAAAAGGGCAAAATCATTTCAAAGATAGACTTAGGACGAGTTCTTTATTTCTGAAAGTGCAGTCGATTACCTGAAATACTGTGTCTCTGACAAAGGAAGTCCACAAAGATAGATATTCTCAAGTTTACTTGTTTTGGTCAAAGTGAAAGTGGAATGATTTAAGGCAATTTATTTTTTAGTATTTTGATTATTAAGTGATTTTGTGTTTGTTTATATAAGTGGTATTCAAAATTGTTTATTAAAATTTGTGATACAATATGTCACTAAGGAAATGTTTCAGTGTTTTAAGATCAACTGTATTGCTGTTTGTTGTTTTTTTTAAATTACAACATGCTTTATTTGCAGGCCTAATACTACTACAACTAATCATCATCATCATCATCATAATTATAACATATTTTTTAATGAATGTGTAGAATATTACTTTTTTTAACTTTACTTTTACATGTATTATTTTATTGCTATTTCTTTTAAATCCTGCACACTGTATCTGATAGATAATAAAAAATAAATGAATTTAAAGTAAATGGTTTCAAAGTCCAAAAGATGTAGAAGATTGTAAAATAAAAAACAACTAAAATATCAGGGTATATATAAAGTAAAGTAAAAAATGAAAAATATATTAAAAAAACTTTCATACACTTATTTTTCAAGATTTAAACTTCAAATTTAAATTTCAAATTTTAGTTTTGCCAATTACAATTACATTATTTTTCAAATTATTGAAAGTTTTGGCTAAAGATATAGCTTGATAATATTTTACATTAGGGTTTTTCTTTAAATTAATTTATTTGACTATTCCCATGCTATTTTTTATACACATAATATACAAACTAGTGCATACATAGGTCTGTTTTTAATGAAGGAGACCTCTGATATTATTGTGTATTCAGATAATATTTATCATTTGCACCATCCATCTACCTTTTGTAAAGATGTCTGAACATTTGTTCAAAAAGTTCTCTGGTGCTGGACCAAAGAGTTAAAGAAGACACACAGATTATAATTGAATGATTGATATTGCTTATTTCATTTTCATATGGGCCGAGCTAATTGAATTTAAAGGGAGACAGTATGAGAGCAAGCGTTTTTTATTATTGATCTGAAGTGGTCTCCTTGACAGAATTGTTAATGCAGCATTCATGCCAATGCACCGCAATAACCGACCTGAATTCAGTTAAACTATATTACACTGGGAGGAAGAGAGCGGGGACAGTGAGACAGACAGACAGTCAGACAGAGAGACATTACTGTACACCCTTGGCTTGACAATATTGTTTTATAACTTTAATGTCGATAAATCTCATTCAACTGAAAGTAAATTGAATTGAAGTGAGACGAAGACAGAACGGATGAATATTGGACTTGTGCCATGCAGCAATTCACATCTACTCAACAAAAGACCCAAACTGTTTCAAAACAGAAATGAGTCACAAAAATGCCTCAATATTTACTTGACAATAAGAATCCGATTACAACTGTTATTAAAAAAGGATTTGACTTTAAATTACAGCAATCGAAAATCAATTTAATTACAAAAAAATGAGTGAATTTTTATTCAGATTCTATGAAGTTTGGAGACACAGTAGACCACATCAATAACCCAGGTGTATTAAATTCTATAAATGTAGGGTTGTGTTATTTTACCTTGCAGTTAAATGCAAACTTTCATTTTGGAAGACTTAACAAGATGAATTTGCCGCTTTATCTCCGTCAACTGGTTATTTTTATGGTCTGAGACAATGTAACTTCAAAATAAACCCTTTAAAACCTGGATCAGCATCACTTTCCTTGTGCTGCTTGAGACGCCTTCCCCAAGTATTTAACCCTTTGAAACCTGTGCAAATTGGTTTGATTTCTTTCAAAGACAATGAGCAACTCAAGAAATTCCAGAACTCAAGAAAGAAAATATCATAATTATACATTTTAAATATTTACCATTAATAATAATATTTTCCCTTTTTGTTTGGATTTTTTATTTTTTACTTTCTTGGTTTTTTTGTTGTTTTTTTTTTAGGTAATTTCTTTGTAGTTTCTAATTTCTGGATCATTTCCCCATAAGTTGCTCATTGCGTTCTTTCCTTTTTTCGAAAGAAATCAAGTCAATTTGCCTGGTTTCAAAGGGTTAATAGACTGACAGATATTGCAGGGCCTAACACACAGATACAGTTTACCTGGTCAAAAATTTGTATTAAGTGACTCTCCTCAGAGACTGAGAGTGTTTGTATATTCTTTCCTGACTGAGATGCATTTGTTCAGAGACATCTAAATTTCCAGGTTTGAGGTGATACAGTGCTCATCAGTTTGGAGAACAAGGGGACCAAATTAAGACGTAGGTGTCCAGCTGCTTCCTGTATTGATGCTTTCTTGGTTGAGGGTCACTGCTTTCGCATATTTGTAACTTCGGGCATGTTCATGGGGCATAAATCAATTCTTATAGAACAATTAACAACAATTATTACTTCTAAAAAGTGCCATCATTTGTCATGATTCTTTTAAATCTCTATGCTGGTTTCCATTAACCCTCAAATTGCACAAATTGAAATTGCGGATATAAATGCACCTAATGGAAACACAATCAATCAATTTCGAAAAAACTCCCATTCATTGCAAAAAAGTTTTACACCCACATTAGGTGGTAAGTCAGGCAATTCCAAAAGCCATATTTTGCAAAAATGCAATGGAAGGACTTTTTTTGGCTGTTTGGCTTCCTCTGGCACGATGCAGCAGGTGCCACAAGAGGTTATATTACATAACATAACTCTTCAAAAGTTGAGTGAATCATCTGGGAGTTTTGAATCCACCATTCCTCTGTGAAATCGTGGATTATCGCCACCTAGAAATCCCTCATATGTGGATGCTCAAACGTAGCAGGGAGTTGCCTTTCCATTATCGTTTGCATAACCAGCCTATGTCGGCTTCAATTGTAAAAAATGCCGGGGTCAATGTGGTGGCTGCAATAGAAATAAACCTGCTAATGTTTTGAACATCTATCGCCATGCTTCTAGGAATGATATCCCGAGAGGAGAAGTTGCAAAACATCACTCAGTGGGAATGCAGTCATCTTACAATTGTGCATTATCAACATTTTGAAAATACTGCTTAAGTTTTTAATGGAAACCTGCCTTCTGATTCCTGTATGTTTTGTTTTTGTTTTGTGTGACATGTTTTTTTCTTTTGGACTAGATATTATATTTCAATGTGATGTTCCTGGTTTAAAAAAAGACTCAAAATTATCACAAGGAGATGTGAATGAACTGCAAAGAGACAAACAATCTAAAACAAGGGCGAAGAAACACAAATGACTCCAAAGAGATGCAAAACCACCACAAGGAGACAAAAAATACCGCACATAAAATTACCACACAAAAAAAGATCCCACTAAGGGATGCAAAACAACTACAAAGACACGTAAAATGATGACAAAAGGGACAAACCGCAAAGACTTGCCTGTGTGTAGTAGAGGTGGTGGGGCCATTTGCATATCTGTGCCCAGGGGCCCACTCTCTCGTAGTTCGCCCATGAACATAAGTCTAACCCTGACTTCCTGAAGGAGAAGCAGCACTTTGATCAGATATCACAAGTGGTGTTCATTTGCATATGTGGAGGCACCATAAACTGCACCACTTACAGTATGAAACTCCCTTGATCATTTTCCAGTTCCTCTTTCCACCTCATCCTTTGTTGTGTTACGTCTCCATTTACTGCACCTCCGCATAACATACGTCTTTTTTTTCTTTAACGAGCCAAACAGTCTATCAGAGACCTGCCATCGCCAGAGCCGCACTTAATGAATGTGTCTGCCTATAAGGGGAGCAGGCTGGCTTGAATTGAAAAGGTTAACAGCGACTTCAAAGGCGCTGATATTTTGTCGGGAAACAATTGAAACTGTCACGTCTGTCTCAGCTGCTGACACACCTGCAGCGTCCCTGCACATGCATGCATTAAAATGCCAGCTGAAGCAGAATGAGTGAACAATTTTAAAATGTGGCTTCATGAAGAATGATTTAAAAAATATTTGCCTCTGTAAGTCTTTTTTCTTTCTTATTATTCAGTTGACATTTTAACCCTGACTCAACCACATATTAACTTAACCAGAAATAACCAAAAGAAATACTTGAAAATAAGCAAAAAAAAAAGAAAAGTGATTACAATAAACTTGACCTCAAGAAAGTGCTAAAAAGCAAATAATTTTTGTCTTTCTTTTTCTGTGATTTAATTTCAAATATATAATTAAGAAACTACAAATATAATTTTCTTCTATTTTTGCCTTGTTTTAAAAAAATAATATCTAATAATCCCTTCCAACTAATTCAGATAATTTCCTTGCTACCTTGTACTATTTTTTTTCCAGTTTTCAGGACATTTCTTGTTAAATTGCTCATTATGTTTTTTCCTGTATTAAAAATAAATCATACCAGTTTTCGCAGTTTTCGGAGGTTTTAATAAAAGCTGTTACGCCACTGTAACAGCATCTGAATGCAGCACAAGAAAACTGCAGGTGTTAAAGGGTTAACTTGAATCACTGATCAACAAACAGATAATTAACTGAATTAACTGCATTCAAACAACACTGACATAAGGCTAAATTATCCTTTGATAGCTATCATGATGAAGTAAAAGCTTTTTTTTATCATAAGATCTAAATGATTTGTCTCTGGAGAACATTGCTGCTTCTCTGTGTTATTACAGATATCCTTACACTGCCCTGGATTCCTTGACATATTTGTACATAAAATCAATATGATTGAACTGTAATACAATATATTACAAAAGGATAGAACAGAAATCAAGAGTTGGGTATTAGTTTGGTTATGATTGAATGTGAGCCTGCAAAAACATGTGTCTGCCAGCGAGAGTCTCTGGAGTGAGAAGTCAAGAAGTAGAGAGAGAGATATTAGGCCAGTGGGAGACTGCAGCACCGCAAACAGCCCACAGTACCATGACTGTTACATAAACTATGTTTGATGACAGCATCATTTTGTCTCCCTTTGGCTTCCATTAGGTGGAAAGAGATAAATCGACTGAGGTGGAGTATGAGAGCAGCGAGACAAAGAACAAAGGCAGAGCCAAAGAAAGCCAGAAAGTGCAAAGGAAAGAAAGCCACAAGGAAAAAGACACAGAGATTGAAGTAGCAGGTGTTTTGTCAGCAGGTTGTGTTGTCCTGTGGGTGTTAGGGAGAGCCGTAATGAAATAAAGGATATATTCAATCACTGACCATGAACAAACAGTCATTAAGACCAAGTGATTGCAATAAACAGGCTTCGATCATCGTGTTACTTGTGCTAATTTAACTGCAGGGAACAACAGGAGCAGACATCACATTAACTTAGACTCTAACTCGGCTTGAATTAGCTCCTCGCAAATAAAACTTTCAGCGTTTCAAAATCTTCTAAGAGCGATATCATTTTTCTTTCAACAGTGCTGGGGATAGCTGCAGCATGTGTTATTCAAACAGCAGTTTGCCTACATTTTGCAGTAGGGCAAAAAGAAAAAGAATGCATATTTAATAACTGCAGATAAACAAACGTTTGCTGATAAAGGAAAAGAAGACAAATTATTTTCCCTTGCCATTTATTTTAATTATATTTTCTCTTTTAATTGTCACCTTGCGCAAACATGATGAGCGCCCCGACGTCTGAACTACAAGAGACACTTGAGTTTAATATTCTGGTTTCATTTATTATTTTATGAAAAATAAATATACTGGGCTGTTTGGCTTGAGTCAGGTCCAGATGGCAGATTCTTGGTGTGTAGAAGGGATGAAAATTACAATAAATACTAAACTAGCAATCAATGGAGCACAGATATTTGCCAGGTGGCCACTCGAGCTGATCGCAGACGCTCGAGAAAATTCTCGTAATTTCAGCAGTCGTGCCACAGCTCGTTTCAGAAGCATCCAGAAGCTAAAAGAAATACATGCCTCGTCAATTTTTGATGGAGCAACAGCACATTGCTAACCGGGAAATCTATGTAAAATATAGATACAATGTAATTATGAATACTGAATGCATTTTTAATTAAACGATTAAACGCCACCAGATATCTTTGACCCATGTCACTCATAATTGGACTTTGAGCTGTATTAACTTTGTCTGTCGCTTTCAGCAAAAATATGTAGGAAATAACAATACACAACTAAATTTGACAAAAAAATAAACCACTAAACTACATGGCCCACTGACTCATTAATGGTACAAGCACAAATGTCAAAGAAAAATGACCAAATCAACAAGATCTACAAATCTACAATATTGGGCAGGAAAAAATGCTCTGCTCTTGAATCGCTCCCGGTGTGGTACGATGCCATCAGGTGGATGGAACGAAACCTTGTCGCAGTTGGGCACGGGCAAATAGTCCCACTGGGCTTCCTTACAGTCAAGATGGTAGTGAAGACAAAAAAAACAGGGACTAATTCATCTTATTATAAATAGTTTTAGTGGTTATAGAGCAAATCTGCAGATACTCCAGTTAAAAATGAGACCAAACTTTTCTTAGGAGGTCAGTTTTTAAACTGCGGCCACAGACAACATGTTGCCTTCAACAGATGCTGAGACCTGTTGGTTTTAGCCGAGATTATTTCTGGAAAACAGGAGGCCGCCACCGATTGGTTAAAAGGGGGAATGACTCAGCAGTGATGGCGTAAAACAATCAATAAAACAGGGTTTTACATCTCTGAATCACTGCAACCACAAGAGATCTTTGAGTGTACAGTCCATAGACTGTATGTAAAGATGGACGACACGTCCCCACTTTCCCTCGCTATGCTTAAGTGAAGCTAAAATATCCCAGATACACTGCTGCCGTCTTGTGCTGGTAAAGTCATTTGGAGCCGGAGTTTGTGCAGTAGCGTTATCCGTGGTCCGTCCAATCTTGAGCAGCTCCACTGAATGTGAGCGCCTGGATTGGCTGTCACAGCTGTCATTTATCTTTGGGAAAAAATCATTTGCCGTGTACTTTGAATTGTAGTTTGGCCCATGTCCCATTCACTAACCTGGTAGGGGCAGGCTTTATGACCTACACTGCAGTCAGACAACAGGGGACGGTTTGAGACAGAAAAGCTAAACTTTGGGGGCGCTGTCATGTTGCCCAACTTTATGTAAAGTCTATGGTACAGTCACAGACAAAATATTAGGCTGATTGGTTCAAGTAAAAGTCCTGCATTCAAATTACTGTTGAGGTAAAAGTATAAAATCTACTTAAACTATCAAAAGTAACACTTCTTTTGAAGAAAGATGGCCTCTATGAGTGACATAAATATATACATTGAATCATCAGATTGTTACTGATGCATACAGTTTGCTCTTGGTTGATGTGAAGCTATATATAGTGGTTTCCTGAGAACCAGGCCACCTTCAAAGGGTCACAAGATGACAAATATGAGGAATCATGGTCTCACAGAAATACGCAGGTGTACCGACTCCTCTGATAAGGATACACTATGGCCCCTGGCACTACAATAAATTAGCTACAGCTGCTTCCCAGAAGGTCTCTGGCCCCTGCTGAGCCGTGCTGATGAAGCAGAGACACGCAGTCCAAAAACATGTCTAATATGATCCCTCCTCAGAGAAGATGAGCCCGGTCCAGTACCTGGGCACCTGGCACATTTGGACAAGATTTGGCTCATAGAACAGAGACTAGCTGCAGCAAAGGTCTCCCATGATGTGTTTTTTTTTCTGTCTTTTTTGTGAAACTTCTGGGATATCTTCTTCATCTTTTTTCAAAGGCCCAGGCTGGCTGCTACAGAGAGACACAGATGAAAGAGGCAGAGAAGAGAAGAATAAATCTGCATCCCACTTGTCAAATAAAATAACATTTTATTCCTGTGGAAACTAAAAATCCCCTACGGTTTCCTATAATTGTAACTAACATAAAGTGCATAACCCTTACCGAACTCAAACCAATTAAGCTAAAAGTGTTGATTCAGTCATTCAGTTGTGGAAAGTAACTACATGCATTTAACCAACTACTTAAAGGAGCAATGTGAAAGATTTAGAGAGATTTAGTGGCCTTTAGCCGTAAGGATTGCAGATTGCAACCAGATGAAACTTCTCCCAGTTAGAATTCCTTAAGTGTTCAGGAGGCTTTTACTGGGAGCCAAATTATTCACAGAGGTCTCTTCCTCTCCACAACAAACGGACCAGGTGATTTAAACTGGAAGAAAGTTGTTTCACTTTACCAATCGCTGTTTTGGCACTGTCAGAGACAGCCATCAGCCCAGCTGCTAATGTGTGCACACCTTTTTTTCTGATAACTGAGGATCCAAATGTTGAGGAGGTTTTTACTGGGAGCCAATTTATATGCAGAGGTCTCTTCCTCACCAAAACAAATCGACCTGATAATTTAAACTGGTAAATACATTAAATAAATTAGTTTCACGTTAAAAATGCTGTTTGTTGTGGAGGGGCTTCTAACTTTGTTGTCCACTGCAAAACAACTGAAAAAGCAAATGGCCTAAAATCTAGAGCCAATGTTGGGTTTGTCCGTTATGGGCTACTGTAGAAACATGGTGGTGCAACATGGCATATATGATATGATATCCATATATGCGTACCAACTCCCTATGTAGATATAAACGACCCACTCTAAGGTAATGAAAACAACATAATTCTTATTTTCAAGTGATTATATACTAAACAATACATACTTTTAATTTATGTAAAAAAAAACAAAAAACTTTTTCCTCTACCATGTTATAAGGTACAACTACAAGTGGCTTTCAAATTAAACTTAACATAAACATGATGAACATAAGCATATGAACTATTTCCCAATCATGGCTCCCAGCCTTTTTGGCTTGTTAACCCTTGCAAAAAAAGAAAAAAATCCTTGAAAAAAAAAAAACAGATTCTAATTTGGACCCCTTGTTACGTTTCAGATGTCTATGAGTTGTTAACAGTTGGACCAAAGAGCCATGTCCCCGTTAAACTTCACAGATGGCTTCACTTAAATAACTTTTTGAGGACCAAGGAGGTAAAATTATCCATTCAGAGAAAAAAAAAAAAGACTAGAGAGAGAAAAAGAACAATTTGTGAAGCGGAACATTTTGTCTTCTCGCCTGCCCCATAAGTCCTCTCACAACTCATTTTTAAAAACATATTGTTTTAGTGTTTTACCCATTACCCCCTGCTTCTGACCCTCTTAGTCTGAATATATCAAATTGCTTGTTAGCTATGTAGTTGCTGTCCGGCTATTTTTTTTTTAATACAGCCGACTTCCTTGCAATGCTACTTGTTTCTTTTGATGCCTATAACTGTTACAAAATGTTTATAAGTAATGCATGAGGACTGATATGTGTTTTGGTGCATGGTTAAAAAATAAAAAGAGGTTTTATCTTTTGTATCCCTGCAGCATTTTTTTCCCTGATGTCCATAGATTACAGGTTTGCTTGTCCTCATTTTAAGCATTTCAAAATGATAAGTTCCTCACATTTTTCAGCCTGTCAGCAGTGGGTACTTTCAACTATTGATGTCTTTAATGCAGTTTCCCTCCTGAAATGTCTGTGAAATTGCCAAAAGGCAATGATTTAGTGGAGGAAGTACATTATATAAAACCAGCATGGCTAATCTCAAGAAATGGAAAAAAATCCTACTGTACATTAGATCTTAGAGATGTGGTTTAAATTTTGTGCCTTGGATGATAATCTACATGTGATTACATGCTATTTACATGCAATATCAAAATCCAGCATGCTACATTAGTTTACTATTATGCATTCATTCTTTTACAATGTGCGACTACAAATAGGATCATAATTATGGTGTGTTATTTCAGCTAGACTGCACAACTACTGACTCTTTAACCTTCACTGTAAATACTGTTCTTTTTAAGTTGGCCACGTTCCCTGTCAGTCTTTCAGCTATAAGATTTTTATTGTACAACTTACTGGCATGGAAAGGCATTACTTTTTAATGGGATATGGATACGGTTGATGTGTCCCTAATTGCATGAGTAATATCATGTGCAGTGCTGCCAGTAATGTGTCCTTCTGCCTCACTCTCCGCTTCACTGGAGTCAAAGACACGTTCACTACGATACTTTCTAAATTTCTCTTCAAGCCATAGCTTTGCATCCCCATCTTTGTATATTACTCATTATTTATATTGTATCATTATTCACACTTAAAACCCAGAAGCCCATCGTCCCATCATGCTGTGCACGCAGGATATACTGCTTCTACTGTAATTATTAATAAAAGACAGCTGCCCCGCCTGCTCACTGAGTTCAGCGTGGCACTGCAGTAAGTTCAGAACAGGGCTCACTGACCGGACTGCAGACCGTGTTGTGCAAAACAATTTTGAAGCCACAGTGCAAACAAAGCACATACAGAGAGACAGGTGATTGATTGAGGAAATTTCTAAGATTAAAATTGGCAATGTCTAATTTATTTACTGTATTTATCTATCTGTGCAAGCATACATCCCTGGCATATGTAATTTAGCTAACATACCCAACAAAGTCTCACAGAAATACATGAAACAGACAAGACCATTTAACAACACATAATGTAGTGTTGGGCATGAAATGTGTTAACATTACATGCTGGCAACATGTCAACAATACCAATGCGAAATATATTATTAATGGTCGTAGTTCGGTTATGAAATGGTTGCAGTTTGGCTAGATTTAGAGAACAAAATATGCTTTGTTAACCCTTTGAAACCTGTGCAAACTGGCTAGATTTCTTCCAAAAACATGGGATGCAGGCAGTGAGTGATGAAAGAAGAAGATACCCCAAAAAATATGCAAGAAATTAATATAAGTACAAGAAAATTACCTGAAAATTTGTTTTTTTTAAAAAAAGCAAAAAATTACAAAAAATAAGAAGAAATTACATTAGAAAAAAATGCAACTTACAACTTTGTAAAATAATTGTTCCAAAGCTTTTCTTTTTATTTCCCCATTTTCCTCATGTTTTTTAAAAATATTTTTATCAATGAATTTCTTGCAATTTGTGGAACATTTCTCACCAAGTTGCTCACTGTCTCTTATTCAACATATAATTTCAGTGAAAGTTTATATATTTTTACTAATTTCACATGGAAGTAGCTCAAATACTTAAGTCAAGGTTGTTATTTTATGCAAAAAGTTTTGTTAGTGTTTAAGTTCAGGTAATTGTAAAAGTTAGGGTTTGGGCAAGAAAAACCTCAGGTAATAAAAAGTTAAACTCCTTTAGTAAAGGTCATGGTAAGGTTTTAGTCAAGGTAAATAGAAAAAACATTTGAAGTGAGATGGATATGGACGGCTACAAAGTCGATCTGACTTCTTGTGCTATTTAAATGTCAAAGTATGGCGTGTTTTCAGCCGTGCCTCCTCCTGTTAATGCTTTTGTGGAGAGGAAATGTATTCAGCTTACTTACTGTCTAACACTGTGCACAGTACACATTACTGGTATTTACTGATATCATGGTAATTTTGTTAAATTTCCAAAACATGAAGTTAAGTTTCTTTCTCTTGTTTCCCATGAAAATGTGTAGAAAATGTGGAATAAAACCAATGACCCTTCAGAGATCCTGAAACAAGTGTCCTATAAATAACATCTGGCAAACACAAGAAAATATATTAAACCCAAAGAGAAAGATTTGAATAGTAAGTCTGTAAAACCTGCAGCTACCCACACAAAAACTGTTATCAAAAAAATCTTCATCCACAAGATAAACACCAAACCCAATTGAAGCGCTGTCAAAAGCATGCCAAACCAACAGGTGGCAATATAGTCGTAATACTAAAGCCAAACAGAGAAGAGAAGAAGAGGAAGGAAACGATGTCGGCCAATCAGAAGCCTGTATATAAAGAATTGAATACAGCGTTGGAGATGGCGCCTTGTGCATTCCTATTAAAGTTGCTCAGTGATGTGTGAAGCTAAAAAAGTTCAAAAGTTCAACTTTTCCCCACTCTGCTCTCTTATTGTTGGATTCATGGAGTAAGTGCACAAGAGACTTTCGCTGGCCGAGTGGCTAACTTTGGTTTAGCTGTCCACTAACTTGAATGTGGGAAAATGATTTAATTGCTCGACTCTTCTAGACTTTCACAATGTTACTGAACCGAATAAATACGGATGGTGAAACAAATCCTTTTGCAGGGGCTGTGACATAAATAAAAAAAACCCCTATCAATCCACTGATTTACAGACGTCTCTTTTTCTATGTAAGTTCATGGGGGAAAGCCTTTTTCTTCCCAATGGCATCATGTGGTTGACCCTAAAGTTATAATTCCACGGTATTATGTCACATTGTCTTAAAAGCTGTGTGCACTTCCTTGAGCCATGATTCTGATGACTGAGTCAGCACTATTTTGGTCACATTCAGCATTGCACAAATATCACCTCACTTGTGTAGCCTTAAAAAAGCGATAAAAAGAGATAACAGCACTCACTCTGACGTCTCTTACCAAAATCTCCATTTTCTCTGTCTGCACATCAATATTTAAAACAGAGTTTCTGAAAATCTTCACGCTGGACATTGTTTTACAAAAGATCCGTTTTCAGTGACTCTATAATGCATTTTGTGTGTTAAAGAAAAGCCGAAACACATAGAAAAAGAAATGTTTTCCAATATACCTGTGTGGACAATGTGTGGGCGAGAATAATTTCCTTTCACTGAGAGAAAAAAAAAAAAATCTCTCAAACAATGGATATGCATACTAAAATTGTTTGCAGATGCCTTCAGCTAAAACAGATCATAATCCTGTATAGGGGGGAAAAAACACCCAAACAAAAGCAAAACACAACTACTCATTCTGTGGTCTCCAAAGAAATCAATAAGTCCACTTCTCCTGCATTACAACAAGAGTTGTAATTATTTTATGTTTAAGTCCTTTTTACCTGTCCATTCCCAATGGTAAAAAACTGCAAATACAATTCCTAATTGCTTTTATGTATATATCTTTTGAGACATACTTTATGGAATTCCTTATTGGTTGTCTTTTCGCTGTGTATGTGTGTGTGTGTGTGTGTGTGTGTGTGTGTGTGTGTGTGTGTGTGTGTGTGTGTGTGTGTGTGTGTGCGTGTGTGTGTGTGTGTGTGTGTGTGTGTGTGGGGGAGAGAGAGTGGTGGTGGATTCAATATTCATTAAATGTTCTCAGTCTGCTGACCTTTTCCTTCCTCCCTCCCTGAGTCCATGCTTCATTTGATTCAATAAGAGACGTTAATTTTCAAAGCAAACCTTACAGATCTTTCCCCCGGAGGTATTGCTTTACGGTGGAGTGGGGAAAGAAAGAAAAAGGGGCGGCTGAACAACCTGTTCCTTGCAGCAGGACCATCTTAAACCTGTCATTTTGAAGGTGGGAGAAGGAAGAATACCTGTAATTTGTGCTCTTATATGATTGACTCTGTGCAGGTGTAGTGACTTATTATTTCAACCCCGCTGAAGAAGGTATTTAGTGTAGTAGGAGGAAAGTTGGGAAAGTTTAAAGAAGAACCTTGAATAAATATAATAATAAAATAGGCGAGGGCTGTGATAAGGTTGTTTGACTGAAACAATCGAAATTACACGGCATTGCGCACAGTATACCATGGTAAAAATTCACCTTTTGGTTCATACCTGGGATAACAAAATAACACAGCAACAACAGCTGCCAGGCTGGTGCACAAATGATTTGCATGCTATGTTGACAGGTGTTTCAGTTCTCTTCCATATATTAATATGAGAGGCTCTCACTCATGCATTAAGCAATTTGTCATGAAATGCATGACTCACAGAAGCATTCAAATGTTAAAATGGTGGGAGACCTTTATGGATGAACTGACAAAGACTATTTTGATAGAATTTAGCAGATGTTAACTTTAGTCCGAGAGTGTATTGTAAGTTTCCGAAGGAGAAAATGAGGTTTTGTGCTGTTTGTGTGTGCACTTTGCTCATTGAGAGCTGAGATGCCCACTGACTTGAGCCAAATATCTTGTCTGCTGCAGAAACAGGGCTGTTTTCAGAGCTGCCACAACAAAGGAAGCACAAACAGACAAACTCAGCGTGACCGTTTCCCCAAAAGAGCATCTTTGTCCACAAAAATCTATTTCTCAAAGGCCAGCCTAGGCCCGGGGCTGACTCCATGGACCCAACAGTGAAAATCTGGTTTCTTTTGTTACCTTGCAGACCCTGCTGCTTGTGTTGACCTGAAACCCGTAAGGACCCAGGCAGGCAGCCAGGACTTATTTCTGTTGATCAGATTGTTCCTGCTGCAGACAGACCGTCATACAGTCTCGCACATTTACCGCACCATCTCTTGTGTTTTATTATTTATTTTTTCCACACAGGTATACATGGGGTGGCTCACATGAAAACTCACATAATCAAATCCAATCCCATACAACAGATGCAACAAATACTTTAAAACCAAAACGAGAACTTCTTAAAGTTAAAATCCTTGAGATTGTCAGTTCCGACTGATTTGACGACACCTGTAGTTACCATGGTAACAGCAAGTGCGGTTTAACACCACAACACTTGTGAAGAACTCTCAAGTTTTCAAAGAGTAAACTTTTGTGTCTTTTTTACAGCGTGGCCAGACAGACTCATTTAAAGCTGGGGTAGGCACAAAAACGGCAAGAGAAAAATGACAAAATTTTAAAATCTACCCATCTCCTGCAGCTCTCCCCTCTTTATCTTAGACCTCCTACCATCATATGACCACTGTCACTGCATATGCACATGCTTCATAAAGTAACCAAGTGTTTAACCATACATTGATTTATTTAATCTTAATTCATTGTAGAGTTGCTTCCAGCACATTTAATGAGCCCCTACTTACCCCTCCATCTCTCTCTGTTCATCAGATTACAAATGAGACAGGAATTAGTTAGCTAGCCACCCTGCAGTCCCCCCGCCTTGCTCACTGCCTCATGGCATGTTGGATGGAGAGCAAACAGCAGCCTGGGATGGCTGTTCGTGGCTGTAGTGGCTCAGATTTGGCCTAACCTGTGTAACAGCAGCAACACAAAGTTTACTGATTCAGATGCGGGATGCTGCGGCTGCTGACTAGGGGTCTGCCATTGGAGCTGCTACTTGTTCCCCTCCTTGTGAAGTGAACTGTAGTGGTGGGCAGTGAGGTTGAGGAAACACTGTGATTCAAGGCTCATGTTAACATTAGCCACATAAACGTGACCTTGAAGCAGCAGCTGCGATCCTTTGGCTCTGGTTAGCAGAAGGCTAAAGTATTGTCAATATTAGCTCTGAAACACTTTGTTGTTATCAACACTGATCTGTTTATTGTTGTTGTATTGTTATATAGTTGCTTTACAGTGCAGGCACCATTAAATCAGCCCGTTCTCATTCTGAGCTCATAAAGCAGCACCATCAGCGCTTTGGTGCAAGAGCCCCATGCCAATAGGCAACTGGTCTGGTCGCAGATTTATTATATGCGGCAAACCCACAGATGTCACCTGCCCGATACGTGCAATGGTGACATCACTTGAGAATGTGGCTGAATGGAACCCGTTGCGTACACATAAAACGTGGCAGGACAGCGTCAGGTTCAAACGCTGCCGTTAATACAGGAAGCGCGAGGGTCCCTATAAGGAAAGCAGGAGTGGTGGATTTATTCCAACAAACCTGGATTTTCATGAAGGAGTCCGGTGTTCGCTTTCCGTCTGAATCATTTTTTTTTCTACACCTTGACATGTGCCTCCTTACCTTAATCCCAACCATTCGTGCCATCATGGGCGTTTGGTGATGTTCCAGCATTGGTTGCAACGTACTGTTGTTGCTTCATCATAACCACGTGCAGCGTCATCCCATCATGAGCATTTGTTGATGTCACACTAGCGGCATCCTGCGATATAAAGAGCAGATGCAGGAGAATACCTAAGATGTTGATATTTCAACGCAGAAGTCCTCTGACAAAGCTGCAATATGTGACAACTTGGTATGGGAATGTGTTGATTAAATCAGGCTTTCATGAAAATGTATATCTGCATTTGAAGAACAGCCAACAGGAATATCCTCTTTCTGAAATGACCCGTGATTGGGCAGAGTGGAAAAAGCATCAGAAAATGAAATCTAATATGATTTTTGAGGCTGTAGATTCTGGTGGGGTGCCTGTCCATGGACAGCCCCTTCACTCTGACATCTCTACTTTAATGCATGTATGTAGGACCTGTTTGTGCATGTGTGTGTATTTCAGGCCTATATGTGTGGGTGTAACTTGTAAAAATAACAACGAGTGAAAAAATTGAATTTCCCCTCGAGGGACTAATACAGTAATATTTTCTGCCTTTCTTTCAATGCTAAGATTTCTGAGCAACACTGCCTTAAGCATTAGCTTCCTCTGTCATTAAAGATGTAACTGTTGTAAATGATCACCACTAAATTCAGAAATTACCACTTTTTTTCCAAACTAAACTCTCAAGTATGCCAGCACAAGGTAATAAAAAACAGATTTCTGCAACCCGATTTTCAATAAAATATTGGCCTTCTGAAATTTACCTGGGTCTTTTTAGAAGGCTTAAATAATTCATAATTATTCGTATAGCCTGGAGGCAACAAGCTGCATAATTACCCAGCAATATCTTCGTTAAGTTGGCTAAATGTTTGCTTTCATAAACTACTGAAACAGTACCACTGGAAAATTACATAAATTAGTCAAAAAAAGCAAAGCCAAGTCTGAATATAATAATGATGGATGAATGCTCTTCTTAAGTCTGCTTCCAAGCGCTTGAGGCACTTGTGAGATGTTTCTGTAATGACATAATCAGCAAACAGGAGACCTGTAGAATATCAAAATACTGATTTAATGTGAAATGTAGTGACAGAAACTTTAATCAGCCATATCCATGGGATTTGAGTCTTTTGTCAGATAAATGATGAGGTTAGAAAAATATACATAAAGCAGAGCCCTCTGGATCACTGTTGTGATCTTCTCCCAGCATGGTGTCACCTGCTCATACAATACCTTTTGCATTATTCTGACAGTAAAAGCCTCAAGTATCATGATAAACAATGGATCTCATGTGCAGAGGCATACAGCTCTAACACATGCCAATGAAAGCAGCTCTGCCGTACACCTGCCCTTGGCATTCAAAAGGACGAGAATAAAGAGTGAAAGCCCACGGGTGCTGGTGAGCAGCGAGGTGCAAGATAAACAAAGAAAGGAAGTGTCTCTCTGGGGAGTCTGTCGCTGAGAACCAAAGACTGTGAGATTCAAGGTGGGCTTTGAATTGTAAAAAATGAAAAGAACGAGCTTCATACGACACACAAAACATACAGCAGCCATAATAAACATGGGATTTCCAGGTATTAAGAGGAAAATATTTCATTCGAAATCAATTGTTTGATAGATGAGGAGGGGGAGGAGATTGTACAGGCACCATTGCCTCTTTCCACATTAATCATAAATTGCTGTTGAGTTGTAATCTCAACATGAATACGATAATGTCTCTGGATAATACACGGAGGCAGAGAGCAAAGGCAAAGTTGAAAGAGACGGAAACAGAGAGCGAAAGAGAGACAAGGAGAGAAAGAGAGAGAGAGTATTGTGTTTGGAAATAACCCAATCCATTCATAAGCCTGAGAGCAGATCTTATTGAAAACCTCATCAAACCATTAAATTCTGAAGTCAAGCCCAAAGTATTTATACACCTGATTCATGTGATCTCTGAGCTTGTGTGCACACTGCCATTTGAAAAAGAAAAAAACCCCAAACACACCTTACAAAAGCTCACGTTATTCAATTTTCCAATTTATTTCTTGAGAATTTAATCTCACCGAACATTAGATGCTATTTCAGTTACCCATCTACCGGCGGAGGTTAATGGAAATTATCATTTAGATGCTTAGGTGAAGAGAGAATTGCAATTTATCAAATGTGTGAGAGTTCTCCTAAAAGTTTGCGGGTGATGCCAAAGAGCAAGCAGACTGCAGCTGCAGTGAGGAGAGGCTTTTATCTTTAATTTATAAGAAGCGGGGCCATCACTGAACATAATGTTTCAAAGAGACAGAGACTGAGAGAGACAAACAAGGGCAAAGGGGAGTAAAGGAAGAGAAAATGAAAACTGCTCAGCAGCGGGTGACCTTGCTGAGAGAGGACAGGGAGACCTGTCATCTGTTGGATAGGGGACTTCCTTCAGGGTGCAGTCAGGTGCCTGTTTTTTTTTTTTTTGTAGCTTTTTGGTTTACAGTTTTTATGGTTTTACAGTTATCATTCTCTTGCATGTATGTCCATCGCCTTAATTTGACTGAAAAGCAATCTTTATAGGGTGTGTGCAATTTCCTCATTTTATCTACACTGCCGATGTGTATATTGTATGTCATGTTGGTTAATGTTTTCTCACGTATTTTGCAGCTGCTCTCAGCATTTTTACCCCAAACATATTTCCATCGAGACACTGAAGTCTGTCTTATCTTATCTTTTTTTCATCAGAATGTTCATAGTTTAAAAAGGCGCTCGCTGAATTTATATATTAAGATTATTTTTCTCATTATGAAGGTTAGCTTAGAGCTCCGCCTGTGAAAACAGTTGTACAATGCCTTTTATGGCTCTGGAAAAGTTTTGTCAAGTCTAAGAAAATGACCCTAATGATGTCATAGTGATGTCATCTGAATTATTTCTAATGGTTATTAGAGACTACAAATGCATACCAGAAAGCCTGCACTAAAAACAGGAGGCAAACTGGTTAAGTTTGAAAAATGTGGAGATTTTCTATGCGGGAAAGAGCTAAGGAAAGATGTTATCAAGTTGCATTTTGGGATTTGTGGTGTCTCTGTGGTGTTGGTATTATATGTTTCTGCAAACTGTGGGTGTGCTAAATTTTCACATTATTATGCAACAGATACCTTAAAACTTCATGTTTCTGTATGTTTCAGAAAAACGCTGTGGCTAACACCCGGTAATAACAGGCACAAAAAAACACTTGGTAATTGTTAGGAAAAGATTCAAATTTGTTTAAAATATCCGGTTTTGGTTGCACAATCACGGCTGAAAAAGTCCTCAATGTCTCAGAAAAAACAACAGCTTTTCCTCGCTGGAAGCACAGCAATATCTTGGTTAAAAAAAACAACTGTCTTTTGTAGCACTATCACAGCAGAAAATTGAGCAGCCTCTGCAGAAAACAACCACTTTTTGTTGAACATATCCTCACAGTCACTAAAAAACACCAACATTTGTTTGCCAAAAAGACGCTGGAATAGCAACGATTACTCGCTTAAGACAACTGGTTTTGCTGTTGGTCTCAAAAAAGTGGTTTGTGGCTTGGCAGGTATCACACCATCCACAACCCCCTCCAACTCCCGATGACAAAGTCACCTTATATATAAATATATAAATAGTCACTTTCGGATTGTTGATAAGATACTTATGAAATGTGAAAAATGTAATACAATGTAAAAATGGTTTAATTTTTTTTCCATTATAAGAGTGGAAAACAGAATCATACAAATCATACAAATGCTGAGCGTGAAATATGTTTTTGCATTTACATATTTACTGTGGTGTTAAAGGGGCAAAACAACAATATTCCACCCACATTCTGTGTCTGTAATCGCTTGCGTTCTTTCTCATTAAATCTTGGTGAGTATACATGCTGAGCATAACTAACAGAGCACTGTGACTCTGTCACCGCTGCTCTGTAATGTAGCCATGTGTTAGCCTTGAAGCTATGAACAGCCTTTTTGCAAAACACATAAAAGCACACAGTTGGGTTTTGCCTTTAACGCATGGGCAAACTGATAGGTTTGACAATAAAAAAAGAAAAAAAAACAGACCCATTTGTTCTCTGTCAGTCTCCCCTGCGATGTCTCAGGAGGTGACTGAATTCACAGTACATCCCCTCAACATTAAAACTGCAGAAAAACACATCATTAGAGATATATGTATATTATATACTACATAAAATGCTATCTGCTGCCTGAGGGATGACAGAAATACCCTGGAGATTCTGTGCCATAGGTTTTTATGATTAATGACTTCTTCTGTAAACATCTGTCAGAGAGCAAAACATTAATGTGTCATCATGTCACAAATGGACATTTATATTTATATCTATGTTTATAACAGTTGGCAGACACTCAACTTTCAATGCTGTTCAGTATTTATGATGTCGGACAAAATCAAATCAACTGAGAACAAATGTCTCGCAGCATTAAAATGATTTCAGTGTGACAATGATTGCAAGAGATATAAAACCAGGACACCAAGTCACAAACAATTCCTGTATATATATATATATATATATATATATATATATTCATGCAAATGACTAGCCTTTGTCTTAATTGTCTGCTGAAAATATGACCATGAAATATCTATTTACTAGTACTTTTGAAGATAAAGGAGAGTCTTTATTGCAACAATTATTGCAAAATGTATAATCACACAAAGCCAAACTTTGGATAAAGAAACTATGAATCATCATCAACAGACAATAATTACACCAGCAGGTTGTAAAATACTGGAGGATGATACAACGAAACAGCAAAAAAAGGTTTAACTTGATTGAAATTAAAAACAATTTGGTTCCAAAGACCATGTTTCTATTGTGTTTTAATTCTTCAAAAGTTAGAATATTTTTAAAAGCCTTAAAACTCATGCAGACCCTGCAATCGTAAAAACAACATATATTTCTTGCTGGATTCCTGTGATAAAAATGCATATTTTAAATTATGTCTTTGGAGTGTTAATTAGCACCCAGCAGGGTTGTCTTTGAAAATATTGTCCAATACAGAGAAGAGAAGAAGCAAAATAGAATTAAAACAGACCCTTATCTCTGAAAAGTATTCATGCACATCTTAAGAAATAAATGACTCCCTTTTAAAAGGATTCCCTTTTAAACTACTGAAATCTGACAAAACCAAATCTGTTTCCATTGTTTCTGATTGTCTGCATACTCTGATCCAGCCTTGCACCGTCATCCAAACATATAGAAAAACCACGTGTGATTTTTGGTGTTGGTCCAACACTTTAATCTGGTCAGAAATATCTCGACTACTGGATGGATTGACATATACAAATATTTGTGGTTCGCTTAATCACACTAACCTTGGTGATCTCCTGACTTTACCTCTAGGACTTCTGCATTTTTGTGAAGTATTTTGCCAACAAGTTTGGCGAAATTGGTTGCTTTGCGAATGCAGACACGAAGGACGAATAAAGTGCTTTATATAAAATAGCACATACCCCACATAACTGCCCCAACAACTACTGCATTTCTGTTTTCACAAGCTAAAAGGAAAGTAGAAAAAAGAGACTTGTTTCTGTTTCCTTGTCATTATTTATGTTTTTTTCTTTAATGTGTTTATTATGTCTCTTATATTTGAATGTTAAATTATTATTTTTATTTTTATTTTATTTTATTTTATTTCTACATTCATTTTATTTTTTTTAATTATTATTATTTATGTAATTACTCCAGCCACAGAGGGGTTTATTTGAAAAAACAAACAAAAACACTCTAGCTAGACTCTCTCTATCAGTTGCACCACTTTTCAGATGCTTAAAGACACATACACACATACACACCACACACACACACACACACACACACACACACACACACACACACAATCACAGTAAGATACACATTACAACTATGTATGCAGCGTATGCACACACAACACTTCACATACACACACACTTACACACACATGCACAGTTCTGCAGAAGAGTGAAACTGAGCCAGCTGAGTCTGCATAACTGTGCCTTTAGGGCCTAAAACTCTTTGAGAAGTTTAACATCAAATAAAAACATCAGCCAATACTTATTTATCTATTTCTTTTGAAGAATGTTTACTCTTTAGAAAGCATCACTTGTGTGATAATGGACAGATGTTTTACTTACAGATTCTATACACATGCAGGGATAGTACAGGTATATTTATTTGCAGTACATTTGCCTATATTGGTCATGTTAATAGTTCTTCCTCAGAAACACAAACATTTAAGTGTATTTTCATGATGCATTACTGTAAGAGGTTTTTGTCTCCCCAGTAAAAGCAACCTTTGGCTCAAAATCTAGACGACGTACAAGCGGGTACATAAACTGTCCTTATGCAGCATAATGCATCATGATGTTCACATTGTGCCCATTTCGTAACGTTTTCATCATGTTTTCTGTTTTGGTCACTACACATTAAATATATAGGAGAGGGCCCACATATTGGCTTTATGACACTTTTGGCACACACCAGTTTCTCTTTCTGGCCTGGATATTTGATGCCAGTAAAGGAGCCCTCAGTGGAGGTTTATTGAGATCTAAAACACCAAAGAACAAGAACCCTTTTCTCACATGTTTGTACACTAAAACAGTCTATGATTGACTAAGAGATGTATTCTCTGCACTGTCACACACAATCTGACTATTATTAATGGACAGAGCGACAGGGAAGAGTAGCAAAAAAAGTGAAGGGCAGAATAAAAGAGAGAGGACACACATTTACCGGCACTGATGTGAGGCGGGGTGTGACGTATGAGGTTATTTCATATTTATATGAATTAGGGCACATTTAAACCTGCCATTTAATGTTCTGCTGATGAATAAGAAAGCCTGCTACTCTGTACAGATGAGAGGATACTCTGTAAAAGGTCAGCGAACAAATCTCTGCATAATCAAAATAAAATGAGCATTTAAGTGACTGAATATTGTGAACAAATTTCCATCTCTAGATCTTTGCTTTCTCTTCTTTTTCTCTTTTAGGATATTTTGAATCAGATGCATTACCTCATGCATTGCTTCATTCTAATGTCCTGCTGTCCTTTTACTTTAATCATGTGTGTACTGTGAATGAAAAAAGCATTTTCCTAAAAGGCCAATGTTATTAAAAGAGACGTCTGTAAAACTGCTGACCAGACATCTCAAACTTCAAATAATGTCAATTATGACTTTTTCTGTTATGAATTTTTCATTTTTTACATTTGTAAAACTTTGCTCAAGTCAAGAATTGTGGTTTAAAAATCTGTGTCACTGGGACATCAGGTAGCTCAGTTGGTAGAGTGTGCTGCCCAATATTCAGAGGCTATGTGTCCCTGTTGTAGTGGCCCTGGGTTTGAGTCCGACTGGCGGCCCTTTGCTGCATGTAATTTTTCATTTTTTTACATCCATGCCTGTCTTCTGACTTAATCATGCATCTCTTGTGAGGGGCAGTTTTTTTAAAAACATTTTCATGTCCAGTTTATAATATATACTGTTCAAAGACAGCGACAATCAGTGTCTCCTCCACACATACTTCTTTACCACTGATTGAGGCTGAAACTAGTCAAAGTTCACAAAAGTTGGACTCCACACTATGTAAAGGGGGAGGTTCGAAACTAAGAAGATGCAAATTTGCTTTGCCACCAAAAACGTATGTGTGATTCGCTGCTTTAGTGGCATTGAACTGAAGTGAACAGGAGGCGTACAATTAGTGTTTACACCACAAAGGACATCTGGTCAAATGCGTCCCAGACCTCGGCAAGTGGTTTGAGTGAAGATCACAATACATCATGGTGGTTGTTTACACTTGTATTTATGTCCTCTTGGGATCGGATCACCCAAAATGCAATCTGAGGTTAACAGGATCATAATGGCTTGCTGCTAAAAGTGATTCACATTCTCTGGCAGAGATCAAACTAAAGCAGATTAAAGCGGCCTGATCTTGAGATCAGACAACAGGAGACGTCATTAACTTCTTATCAGGGCGACATAATCCAGCAGAATCAAATGGCAGCTCACACTGCAAAACAACCATGTCAAATTAGTTTGCCGCCCCAGAGTAATTCATTTAGTGAATTTACCAGGCCACACTTTGATTACACAGTTTAACGGTCACAGGGGGAAATAATTAGAAATTATTAATAATTATGGTGATAAAGGACGGGAGTCCTCACAATACATGTTCAGCTTGGCGTTTTACACAAATTTACTGAGGCTATTCAGAGTTTTTGCCTCCGATTAGCTAAACAATTTGTTAACCAAATAACCAAAGGTCCAGGTTTGTCTCAGAGGTGTGGGGACATAATAAGGAGAATAACCACACATAAATAAATAAATAAACATCGTGAACATGATTTCCCTGCATTGACACACATCTCTGTCCATTTAGCAAATAACACAATTGGTTATTTTCCATGATAATGGTGGTACTTAGAAATGCAAGGAGAGTACTCCTTTTTTGCTGTTACACATTAAATGTCATTGTTCTGAGAGGTAAACCCTGAGAGAAAAAAAGCCCATAAAGGCCCTCGCTGTTATTCCTAAAGCTTAAAGCCATGAGGGCCCTGAAACAACTGAAGGCAACTTCTCTCAGGATTGTGACATTGAGGCAGTAACAGGGCACTGTTTGGAGGGACTTAAACACCACAACAATAGTTAGGATTTAGAAACTGTTGAGTTGTACAAGTACTTAGGCATTTTGATGATGAACTGAGCCTTGATTATAACTCCAGCCTTTTTTTGTTTTAAGAAACCTTACTAAGTTACATGTTGACAGGATGCTGATTACTGTGTTTTATGGATCTTTGATCAAGCTGATGATTACTTTTTCCTTTATTTATCTGTATGCTTCTCTCATTCTGAAACAGAAAAATGCATTAAAGGTAATCAAGGTCTGCAACAGCATCATGGGTACCCAGAAGAAAAGTTTGTCAGTTGTTGAAGAAACTAAAATCCTTCTGACAGCACGGATGACCTGCACTCATAAGAGTTTCAGACTTTGCCTTCTCGTTCCTGCTTCAAATACCAGCTAGCCAAAACCAGCAAACACAAACAGAAACACTCCTTCAGCCGTTTCGCATCTTAACTCAAACAGAAAGCTCTAACATCATTTGATCAAACAACAGCGCTTGGTAAACACTGCTTATGATTAACTTTTCATTGCATGTGTTAATCATTTTTTGATGTTGTAACTGTCTTCTGTGAGTTTGACTGTGTGTTTTTCTTAAATGAAGTTCTGCTTGACTGGACTTTACTGAGTAAATCCACCTGAATCTGTGAAGGTGTTAAATTTTCTGAGGTAAATTATGCCCTTGGAAGTAACCTTTAATCTAAGAAGTTGAGCCTCTTAAAGAGCGCTTGATCGAGTTACAGCTTTGATTCTCTGCCCGAACTCGATGTAATTTCTGAAAATTCCCTCTTTCCCTCGTTTGAATTGGGTTGGGTTTGCACCAATTTCCCAGTGTTTTTTCTTTCTTTAAAAAAAAATTGCAGACCTCATAGTCGATGCAATATCACGAATGAACATATTGCTATCAAGTTTTTAAAACTAATAAAAATGTTGAGATTTAGAATTAGATGACAAAATATTAGAATACGGCGTCATTTGCTTATATATTGTACACAGGAGACACAAAAAACTGGCAGCTCTAGTGCATAGATGGCAAGAGCTGCATCGGACTGGAGGGAAAACGGGAGAAAAAGAGACTGAAAGGTGACATGGTCGACATAGTTGATGAAAGACTCTTGAAATAACGAAAAGAAGTGAAGAAAAAGAAATGGTGCAAGGAAACATGTCAGCCCTTATAGCGTAATTAATGTTTTTATATTATCATTATTTTTAAACTGTAAATTTGGGTTTTTATTCATGCTCCCAAAACATCCGCCGTAGTCGGACTTGGACAGAAACTATCCAGGTTCGTGTACACCAAGTTAAAACTGCAGTCCTACAATATAACGTTATTGGACTTATAAGTGACAGAAAGTCTAAAAATCAATGCACCAGATCCAGAGATATTTTTGCATTCTTGTTCCCTGTCAGAACTTGACGCCTACATTACTCACAATAACAACTCAAGTGCCAGCAGTTAGGTTGGAGATTTGACTGTGTTGTGGTTTCAAGTAGAGATGAGGAGCAGTCTAAAGAGGTCGGGTAAGGTCTTCACTTCATCAGTTTTCACACTATCAATGCAAGAAATTTAGATGCAGCTCCACAGATTTATTCCTTGGCACAGAGTGAGTGGCTTGATATCACCATCCCCTTTGATGATTCCTTGAAAATTCACTTGAGTGAGATGAAGAAGAAGGCTGTGAGTGGGCGGCCTGAGTGTAAAAGCTCAGGGTATAGGGGACCGAGATCATGATTCTCTTTTAATATTCATGTGATGTTAATGACACCCGTTACATTATAATTTTTGTGACTCAGCATCCATATCTTACTGGGTGTCTTTGCCACTTATTAGTATGCTTATTTCTTGTTTTGCATCAGGAAATTGATGCCGCTCAGCATATTGTAGGATTCTGGGCAATGTATGGAAATGAGAATACATATCAGTTTTAATTACAATCCAAGCTTTATATAATAAAGGTGGATACACCATGATTTACATGTTTATTTCCTTTAGCATCATGTATCCTTTTGCATAATATAATCACCATATACAGTGGATCTGGGATTTGACGATTCGTGGCTTTGTGGAGCTTAACGTATGAATCTGGCCCTATGGTTTATGTGCATGCTTGCATATGTGTATCTAGCGGCAACCTCTGAGGCTGAAAAATTAAGCCACACAGAGGTGCCCAGAACTGCTCATCCGCACATGGCTACATGAGGCTGGCTGCAAAAACGAATCAATCTCCATAGACCTCCATGTTACAACGCCCAGCTTAACAGCAGAATAAACACGGTTACAGCCTGGTTCAAAAAACGGTTTTGGTCTTTATGGCAGAGGTGGGAGTAAGTCTCACGTGTGCAAGTCTCGAGTCTTAACTTTCAAGTCACAAGCAAGTCCCAAATGACTGTGGTGAAAATCTAATAAGTCACAAGTCATACTCACAAAGTAATGATAAAGATAAAAAAGCATAAGAGTCTTTTCTCCTTATGCCACTTTTGATCTTTTGAGAGAAATGTTGCGTTTTCACTTGACTATCTGACAGCTTTATTCACTAGCTACTGTACGAATTACGATTTTTCCACACAAAACATATAAAAATGCAGTGGGAACTATAAGTCGATTAATGAACTGACAGAAAATTAATTGGCAGATTTGATAATCAGAAACATTTCACAAATATGTGGATTTGCTTCTTTTGTTTTTAATAATTTTATTATATTCTACTGAATTATTTGAAAATATTGAGGTTTAGACTGTTGGTTGGACAAAACAGATATTGTGAAAATGTCACTTTGGGCTCTGGGTGGATGGGATGCCATTTCTCAATATTTTCTGAAAACAATCAATCAATTAAAATGAGAAAATATTAACAAATGAATGAATCCATAATAGAAATAATCATTAATTGCAGTTCTTACAAAACAAAGTTTAAAATGAGCTGCATCTCAATCAACTACAAATGTAAAATTGCCTTCACATTAATGCATGAGTAATATAATTTAAGATTGAATATAAAATACTATACTACTAATACCACTGAGGTAAAGTTAGGTTTATTTAGCACCTTTTTTTAAACAATGACTGTTGGCAGAGATAAAAAAGAGAGAGATACAAGAGATTTACCAGCCTGAAACAGACACTTTCTTGAGTATCATACCTTTACTATAAATGCATTTTTCTGATTTAAGGTACATACTTTTATTTAAGCATCATTTTCGATGCAGAAATTCTATGAGTAAAAGACAACTTTTATAATGTGGTATTAGTACTTTTAATAGAATAAAGGATACAAATACTTCCTCTCCTGCTCCTAGCCTTGTCTGAATGGTCACAGTGAAACACACTCATGTAACACACTTGGTGCTGTGAGAGAGCCCAGAAGATCATTCTGAACAGTAAATGTCCCAAAACGCAAGCAGAGCAAAAACTGGAGGGTGAAATAACTCACTAAGCTACGGTGGTGTGAGAGAAAGATATCACATGGCGCACAGTTGATCACAGCAAGCGCATATACACACACACAGTCACACACAGTGAACTTGGGAGAGCAGGCGGGGACGGTCTACAGTGTGTATGTACAGCATGGTGTACTCCCACTGGCCATCTGTACCTGCTGTTCTCTTTCTCTGCTCCGTACAGGTAAAAACGCGGCGGCCCACTCTATGCTTGCCAACGCGACATGTTTACCTGGCTGAGCTGTGAAACACTCATGCTCACAAACACGTTTTCAGTGAGCATTTAACTCCTGATCAACAACAAAAGCTGTTTTGTAAATGTGCTTTTTATGGCCTGACTTTTTCCGTCTCCTCTCACGATTTTCACTCCTCTGATTGTGGCCTGTTGAGGCTCAGCTGGTATTGCTTGTGGCAGGTGTCATGTCAGGTAGGCTGTACAGTAAATGACAGCCGCTGTCCTTCAGTGAGACATCATGATGAACCTGACGTCTGTACCTGTCAGGACTAATGCATCACTCAGCAGGCTGTCGCTGGTCTTTCAGTCTGATTTCTTAACATGATAGTAAATTATGTTTTTATGCAACAAAGACAGTCTGTTAAGTCTGAGGTGAGAAAAGGTCATAATGATATTTGCTTGAACAGTTGTTTAAATCTTGGCCCATTAAAAAGCACAAGCAGCAAACACAACAATGACAAACCTTTAACCCTTTAAAACCTGGAGCGACATCACTGTTCTTGTGCTGCTTTTCAGACGCTTTTTGCTAGTCTTTCAACCTTTGAAACCTAAGCAAATTATTGAGATTTCTTTCAAAACACGGGGAAAAGGCAACGAGCAACTTGATAAGAAATGTTCCACAAACTGAAAGAAATTAATAGATATAGAAATGTATTTTAAAAAGTTTGGGGAAAATGTCTCAGGGGAAAAAAGCTAGGGAAAAACTATTTATAATTATCATAATTACATATTTAAAATTATTCTACAGAATGATTATAACTTTAAGGCACAATTTCCAATTAATTTGCTTTTTTTCATAACTTTCCTTTTCTCTGTTTTTTTCTTGCACATTTTTATATAATTTCTTAATTCCTTTGCCTTTCTCTCATGTTTTTGACAGAAATCAAGAAATCATCAATTTGCTCGGGTTTCAAAGGGTTAAAGTTGATATTTCAAGTCAAGTTTCAAATCAAATTTGGTAAATTTTGCCTCAAGGGGCTTTACAGGACAGGACAGACATCCTGTGTCCCTCTCCTGACTGGATTTGCTCTCACCCTGAGTCAGGCCTTTACTGATTCACCAGAACACAATACTTAGTGCATATCGAGTATATCAGGCTTTACTGTTATGGTTTATGATTCAGGACTTTTTTGGGGATCAGAAGATTCGTAAAAACACAATATCATTTTGTGTATCATTAGAACTGTGTGAGGTTTAAATCATTGATTTTTGATTTTTATGATTATGTTTAACTGTAAGAATCATACAACTGTGAGCACAACTGTGTTTGTGATTATACTTGATTTTAGACATAAGAATGATTATATGTCATAAAACTAGTGAGGTAGTAACTATATTTGTACATTCTGTGTATTTTTCTCCCACAACAACATTCGACACCCTCTTTCCTTTGACCTTTGCAGCGAATAAGAAAAGCTCTCCGCCAAAAAAAAAACAACCCTTTAACAAGTTAGCAAAGAGATGCCTATTTACACATCCTGCAGATACAGAGCAACATTCATTTGAAGTTGTGTTTCTGGCCACCTGATGAATTTAAGCCCAGTATTTGCTCTTCATCAACTCCTGAGAGAAATATCTATCTCATTAGCTGCTAAATGCTTCACTGTGTTCAGCAGGTAGCTGATGAATACTGATAAACTCATCTGATACTGATAAATATAACTTCCATAATATGATGGAAATAACCTTGCACGTGTATATTACACTACATGTAACATTCAGCCATTCACACACACATTTTGGCGACCACACAAGGTGCCAGCTGCTACTCAGTTAACCATTCCAACACATTCTCAATCCAAATTCATTAAAACGCTTGGTCAGCTGCTCTGGTTACCCCTTCTGTGTCAGTTTTCGATGGACAGTGTAGCAATTTACTTTTGTTTCATGCATTGTCTCTTTTCAAAATAAACTTCTGTTAAATGTAGAGTTTCTGCTAGCTGCATGCATACATTTTCTTTTCAAAATGAACATCGATAAATACCTTTGCTTTAAGGTTTACTTCCTTTGGTTTATGTAACAAAAGCACATGGTAAGGTTTAAAAAAAACAAAAAACATCATGGTTTGGCTTAAAATAAATACAGATATGTTACAAACATATAGTGTTGCTTCACACACGTCGCTTCACACACGTCGCTTCACACACGTCGCTTCACACACGTCGCTTCACACACGTCACTTCACACACATCGCTTCACACACATCACTTGGCATCAGACATGTCAAACTATGTTGTTATTGAAATAACTTATTCCACTTTTGGTGTTTGAAACAGGACATGAACAGCGTGCTTCCAGTCAAAGTCTTGAGTTAATTTTATCTATCCGCCTCCCCTCCCATCTTCCCTAAGCAGATTTTTTCTCACTCTTTATAAAAATGCCACCACCTGGTGTGTCTCATACTGCCACTAAAGGGGGCCTCTGTGCATCAGCGTCTGACGCTGAGAGCTGCTGACCAAGCGACAGTATTAAAGTTGGCAGGGACACCGAGCCCTCCATTCAAACGCACACACAGTTCACTATCTTGCCTAAGGATATCTCAACATACAGACTCAAGGAGGCAGGGATCAAACCGCCGATCTCACAATCAGTGGACAGCTTGTTCTACCTCCTGAGCCACAGCCACACATATGGAAAATGACAGGTCTACAATACACATTACGGGTGCATGACATTGGATTTTTTGCCGATATCCAATATGCTGACATAAAAACAATTCATTTGGCCGACAGCCGACAGCCAACAGCAATATTGATATGTTCACTTTTTTCCCCACCTAATTTTAGTGATCAACAAGTCTCTTCTGCAGTGAAATTAATATCATATTATGCAAACTCTTATCATGATGGCCCACCAGCACATGGAGACATGAAATACAATGCTTTTTAATCTACGTGATATTCATTCACTGGGCAAAATAATTAAAATACTTCAACTAAGGGCTTATGTTTTGTATATGTTCTGGCAGGTATATATAAATATATATATATACACATATATATATATATATATACATACACACATATATATATATATATACATATATATACACACACACACACACACACACACACACACACACACATATATATATATATATATATATATATATATATATATATATATATATACATATATATATACATATATATATATATATATATATATATATATATACACACAAACACACACATACATATATATATATATATATATATATAAATATATATATATACACATACACATATATGGCAGATTCCGATACTTTGTTTTAAAGCCAATATTTGTTGATACTGATGACGTGCCGATATTCTCGTGCTTCGCTAATATACATGTATCTTGGACTTATCACACATGTACACGTCTCTGTGCATTTCAACAGTGACCAAAGTTTGTCTCTGTGTGTCTGTTTCTCATTTCTCAGCTCTGTGGTAAGATCCTTCTCTCTCCCTGGTCTCCACTGAACTTTATTCATGCTGAGTGCACAGGAAGTATATGCTGAGCCTCTACAGTGAGGCGGTTTGTGTGTGTAAGTGTGCATGTGTGTGTGATGTATGAATGAATTACTGACAGTGAGACCAAGAAGTGTGAAAACAGAAATAACTACAAAATTGGATGAAGTTTTGAGATGCTAGAGAGATAGAGGAATGGATTCTGAATGAAAGAGGAGAATAAGAGGTAAAATAGAGAAAGGAGCAGCTCCCCTCTTTTAACCAAATGTCTCTGCTGTTACCTACTTTCTCATTTAATTCCCCAGACTGTGGATGATGCAAAATTAAATTAACGGTTTTCATTCTCAGCTCATTTACAGCAATCAACCCTGCCTTGTTGTGTCAACACTTAACTGAACCCAAAAGTAATTCATTATGTCTGCAAATTTATGTTTGAGTGTGTGTGTGGGTGTGTGTGTGTGTGTGTTTCACCCATGAGACACGCTGCATTCAAGTCACACTGTTTTATTGCCTTTTGTTCTTTGTCATTTCATGTAACGCCTGTAAAGTCCTTTGTGGGTTTGTGCGTGTGTGAATCTGGAATGACAATTGCGAGTGCAGCATATCAAACAACTCCACTGTGTGTTGCACACTCCCATCCTCACTACTCCCTGACCAAATTATGTGATCATATGCATCAGAGACTTGCAATGAAAGCAACAAAATCACATCACAGGGCTGAATACTGGACTTCAAATAAAGACATTCCTAGAGAGGGGATCCATCAACTCAAACCCAATTTTAGAATTCACCGCATTCATCTTGAAGCTGACTTTTCAGACAGCTGAAGAGTCAAATAATACCAGAAAATGGTGATTTTATGAGAGGAAATGCTTGGTCAGAAAAATGCAATGCGCAAGCATGCCTTCTTCATAGAAAATTCCCGTATCTTTATTTCCTTTAATTACCCTGTCATCCAATTTTCTCAGCGGCCGTGCACTCCATGAGCTTTATATAGTGATGTAAAAAAGAGAAATGGTTTTCAGGCTGTGCTTTTCAACAAAAAAACCAAACTCCATGCTGTAAAATATCATTCTCAAACAGGGTTACTCTGGCAGTTTCTGGAGTGTTACTCTGGCTTTGCCTGCAAAAGGAAGAGGAAGAGGAAGCCGAGAGGGGAATGGAGACGGGAGAGCTTTGATTGAGTGAAAAGGTCAATGTGTGTGACTTTGCTCAGAAAAAGAGGGTCACTGATGGGTTAGTGAGTGTGTGCCATTCAACTGAGACTCACTGAAAAACTCTGACGCATATACTGTAAAAAAAAAAGCCATTTAAACTTTAATAAAAGCAGCAGGAATGCCCCTCGCTTAGGTCTATAAGCTGACAAAATGTATTAAGGTGGACCAGCCAGACCCACAACACACAGTGCATTTTGACACATGCATTACACTCAGCACAGATTGTCTGTTTGCATCTACAAACTACAGTTACCGTGTGCTGTCAAAAACAAAAAGATGTAACTCGTACATGTCATAGACGGTATATAAAGACGGACTACCGGTACCCAGTTAAACTCTACATACATAAGTGAAACTAAAATATCCCAGATACTGCTGCTGCCATCTTACGCTCTTGATGTCATTAGAAGCCAGAGTTTGCACAGTAGCGATATCAATGGTAGGGAAGTTCGTGCCAACACAATGAAGTGTTGAATCTGAGCGCATGGATTGGCTGACGCAGCTGTCAATCATGGCAGAAAATCCCCTCTTTTGTAGAATTAAATTACTCATTAAAGCCGGGGTCTGAAGTTATAATTTGTTCAGATGAATTCAAACACAGTCCACATAGCCTGTCTTAAAGGGCTTTGTGAAAGTCATATTTTGCATTTTACAACTTCAGCAAGCCGTCATATTAACTTATCTAAGATCTTATCAGCTATGGTGCTAAATCCTAAATGCTGCCTTAAACTACCTGTCAAGTTGTTTGCTGTCATGATTATCCATTTAGCATGGTTTGCTAGTTTTCTCCATTTTGCATTGGCGAGGAGAACAACAGCCTTGTTTTACTGATAGGGTAACAGGGCATGAAATGGGTCATAAAGGCAGGTACAAGGCATTTTGTTCCAACACTGCAAGATACTTTGAATTTCAAATAGTGGGTGACAGCCCTGGTAGTCACAGCAGAGGGACGAATGCAGGAGATATGCAGTTATCTCTTGTACCAAACAGTGCTTTTGTATTGTTTGTGGAACAGTTTTTTTGTTGTTGTTGTTTTTTTTTTAAATACTTGCTTTCTTCTGAGAGTCACATTAGAGGATTGAATCCACTCTCTTGTCTGTATGAGAAATACTGTAGGAGGCTACAGCCAGAAAAGATAAGCTTAACTTGGCTTGGTGAAAAGACTGGAAACAGAAAAAAATAACAAGTTGGACTTTGTCCAAAGTAACAAGTGATGCCATCCAGCACCTCTGCTGGACTATTTCTTGGCTGGGTGGCTTCCTGTAGACTTGTCATCACAGTTGCCAGGCCACCACTGGAGACTCCAGAAAGTTAGTGAGCAAGGGCAAGAAAAAGTCATAACCCTTCATAAATCCACTATGGACATTTTTGGGCCGTAGGCACTTTTTTGTAGTTTAAATAAACCCATTTTTGTTGTGGTAGCACCTCCAGAACTCGGAAAGATTGTGGTTCTTAGGACGCTGATTTGAGGGACTTTCTGTGCACCTATTTTAGAGTAGGTAATCCTCAAGCACAAGAGGAACCATAAGTGATGTAAGTGTACGGTGATTGGTCGAATACAGTTGCTTGGGTCCAGACCTTGGAACCTATCCACTCCACTGAGTGTAACAAGTTGACAATTGTGTTTGGTATAATGCAATGAACACAGCCAATGCTGCACCGACAACCATTGATTTAAAAACCCGTTAGCCATATGAACAACAGACAACACAGAACACAAATAACAGTGGAAAAAAACCCAAAAAACACAAACAAATTGATTGACAGTGAAGTGGAAATACAAACCAATTGTGACTCTTCAAAGCTAATGTGACCAGCCGCTGACCAGCTTGCAGCACATTACCTTAGGTTTCCTATTGGCAATGCAAATGCAAACAGTACAAAAATCCTTGTTGGTATGTAGTTCTTGGGTAGCTTCTAAGTGGACTTTTCCACAGGCAAATTTTGCTCGGTCTACATGCAGTTTAAGAATGCAACAGAAATCTAAAGCACATGTAGCTGATGATTGTCATTTCAACAGTTTTTCCTTTTTATGCACTGCTAAATTCAGATAAGAGATGATTTGACTCTGGTGAGGACAATATCCCCAGTAGGTTTCTTGGTGGTATTAACATTTTTGGAGTAGGGCTCGTTGCCCAGGGAACTAAATCAGAACGAAGTTCTTTGACTAAGAACTTCTTGAGAAAGTTAATCAGTTTCTAAGTACTCCCAGTCTAAAAAGAAGTATTTTGGTTGCTCTGGACAAGCATTATTTAAATGCATGACATGTAAATGTGAATGGATTATTAAAAAGAGCTTTGTGAGATTTTTAACATCTGTTGAAGGGGATTTGAATAATTTCTTCACTTACTGTACTGCAAGTTAAATATTTTAGAATATTCATGAATTGCAGCACATGAAAAAATAGAATAAAACACACATACTGTATCTCCCCAGTTGTCTTCACCAGTGCTGTCAATTTCAAGCATGACCTCAGAGAAGCACATCTGTTTTACATCTGCTCTCTTATTATGCCAGCTATTAGAGGAGACAGTAGTCATTTAAATATTAACGTCATGTGATGGCCAGCACCATTTGCAAGAATTCTTTATCTCCCCAAATATCTGGCTCACATAAAAACTGCACACATAATGTATATTACTGTCTCCAACACACAAAAATATGTGTGCATTATTTGCTTTAATCTCTGGACTAGGAATGGACGATAGAGCTTTAAAATAACATTGTGATATTGTTAGGCCATATTGCAATACACAATACATATTTTGATACTTTTTCAATCTCCTCTAATTGACTAAGGACTACTAAAATACAAAATAAGTTAACTGACTATAGTTGCATTAAAATCAAATAAAGTACCTATTGCCATATAATAAGGTTAAATAAAGTATTGTTATATTAAAGTCAAATAAAATACTGTTATATTGAAGTTACATGAAGTATTGTTGTGATGAAGTTAAATGAAGTTTCTAATTAAATAAATCAAAGCTGAACCCATCCCACTTTTATTTTAAAGCACCAAGCTCATCTCAGACCGGGAGCGTTGATGTTTTGCTGTGAACTTGAAGCTTCCAGTCAACAGTTGGATGTTAGCGTTGGCCGAAAGTGCAGCTAACAAGAAAATCTTCAATGGAGGACGTCAACCCCAACTGTTGGAAAAGCAGGTGAAAATATCTGCATTTTTTAGATGCACACAACATGAAACTAGCGAGTTCAAGTCTCGAACAGAACATTACCAGCTCTACTGCTGAAACTGCATCCCCTGACAAGCAGCACAGGACTCACCACAGGAAGACAGGCTTTGATTCAACTCGGCTGTCAGAGAGAAAATACTCCTCCTGGCTCTACAAGACTCAACTTGGAAATAAATAGATAAATTAGGTATAGATGAATACAATACATAGAAAATGAAAGGGGAATTGTTATTTAAGTTTACTTTATTGGTTGGTAATAGGAGCCACAGGGCGGGGGCTCCCAGGACACCATCCTCCTTCAGCCCACCCCTACCCTGGACACACCATTTGTCTTGTTCACCACACCTAATACAGTAGTATGAGTAAGAATTAGATCAGGGAAATCTTGTCTGTGTCTGTGAAAGGACATCCTCATAAGTCTGTGTGTGTTTGCCTTGAATTGCTCCTGTCTAACCTGTGGCTTCGGGACATACAGTTCAATGCAGCGTGTAAGCCTTAAAAAAGCTGACAGAGGTTAGAGAGGGAGATATGTGTCTTGGTTGGATTCTCACCTCAGTAGGAGTTAACATTTACAGTGCAGCTCCTTCAACACACACATCCAATTAGCACTCAGGCAAGTGTCAACTGCTCACATCCTCATGATTTTTTTGAGTGTGTGTGATAACACGGATTCAGAATGTCAAGTGAAGGCCGACTGTTGCCTTCAAAATCCAAGCATCTCAAAAACGAAATATAATAAAGGATGGAAAGGAGTAGAGGAGCTTTATTGGCTGATATCAGACAGAACTGTCGACTTGTTACACCTTGTTTCCATCTTCAATCTGACATTGCATCCACTCTAATAGATTTCCATGGGAGAGAGGAATTTGAGTTTCACAAACCAATCACTAAAGACAAATGTATCCGCCCGTATCTAACATCATTTAAAGTCCTGACTGATGCATAGCCATAACAAGATACTTGTTTTCTTTGGGTTTTAACGGTGGAGCAAGGCTGTTCCATTTTTCATGGCCAATATCATACATAGAGAACTAAGTAAAACAAACTACCATGTTGAGCAATGCTGAGAAGACATTTCGATTTAGAACAGCCTAAACAGCAACATACATCTTGTCTATAGTGGTCACCAATGTTGTTATCACTCACTGGTTCCAGCGCACCACTATACAACACTTGAAAATGGCATTAGCCTCGCCCGTGCAACAGAAGAGAAGCAAATGGATTGCTGTAATCCCACTTCAATGTGTCACAGGAAAAAGAGCGAAGGTGTAATTGATTACATTGATGATGCTGCAATTCATTTCAGTGTAAGGGCACGGTCACACATGAGCAAATGCAGGCGAGTGACTATTGTATGCTAGTCTAACTTTTAATAGTTTAAAGTACACTTAGATAAATAAATGTGAATTAAAACAAAACACTATTAACAAATTCACATAATGAACTAGAGAATGCCATTCTGAGGATGTTGCAGGTGTGAATGCTCAATGTTGAAATGCTGATGCTACTCTGCAATGTTTGCTTTAAATGTTGAATGAAAGTGTAGTAGGAATTGTTGAAAGAGTGTAAATGGGTCTCATAAGTTTGAATATCATTGAAATTTTTAATAATACCCATGAAATATAGACAATTAACTTACTGAGCTGAGCTGAGCCTACAGTACTTTCACAATTGAAACATTTGAATGGGGAAAAATGCCTGAAATACTTTCTTTTGTGGATGTTCATTGGGGTTTCTCCCTCTGCAACAATGACAGCTCTTTGCTTCTGACGATCCTCAAGAGCAGTGGCCATGTTAAACTTTGCCACAGGACTGAAATTCCTAAAAAAATAATGACTGGGGAGTTTGCAGTGTTACTAACCCATGATGTTTTTTTTATATTAACCTCAAGAGGACCCATACAGAAATGTGTGTACCAAATTTCAGTTTGAAAATAAATCTCTAATAGCAATTGAGTTGGGAGCTTTACATTTTGGACTCCTGTTGTATTTTGTCTATAGCGCTCGCCATTGTTGTTGTTACTCCCTATTGGTTCCAGTGCACCTCCTGACAACACCTAACAGCAGCTTGACCACAGCATTAGTCCCGGTGTGACGCTGACTGATTAATCATTGGTCCCCCTGCAGCACTCATTGGCTGTTTTTTGGCTGTGTCATGTCAAGATGCCAGATGAATCAGTCTAGTCAAACTTGTTGAAGTGGGCGGATTTCAAGGTCTGGACCCAGGCAAACAGTTTTCCAAAAAACAATGTCATTAACTACCTGCAAAGAAGACACCACTTAGCTACTCTTTTTTGGTTAGTCATTTAATTTTGTAGACCTACATCATGTAAAGACTCCAGGTGCTTATCTTAATAATTATTCATTATTTCCAATTATTTCCTCCTGTGACCATTAAACAGTTTAATCAAAGTGTGGCCCTGTAAATTCACTGAATTAATTACCCTGGGGTTACATTTGGCGAACTAATTTGACATGGTTTTCCATGTGAGCTGCGATCTGATTACTGATGGATTATTTAGTCTTGATAAGGTGTTAATGTTGTCTCCTGCTGTCTGATCTCAGGAACAAGTGGATTTAATCTGCTTTAGTTTGATCTCTGACGGAGAATCTGAATCACCTCAGGCACCAGGTACAGTACAGTCATTATACAGGGATTTGTCTCATGGATACTTACGCAGATTAAAGTTTGTTATTGGAGTTTAGGAAAGGAAGATCTTATTTAAAGAGCGAACCACTACAAATGCTCTTAGACCCTTGAAGATGAGTAAGTATAGAACAAGCAAAATAAGTAAAACACACTAACAAAAAAAAAAAAAAATGGGTTGAAGGCCAGGCAGGGGGAGGTAAAAGAAAAAGAGTGGACGAAGAGATAAACCATGATGATTTCTTGAGACTGAGAAGAGTTGGATGATTTCCCCTTTTAAATGCCCTTTACCTTTTGTCCCTGGAAGTTTGAGTCAGGGTACTGTGGGTTAAAACGCTGAAGCAAATCGGTTGTGACTGAAAAGGTCTTTGGTTCAGTTCCCTTGAGGAATTAAACCTTAATGCTCCATTAATAAATGTTAAAAGGGTAGCAGAGAGCACTGCTCTATGATTTTGAGTTGAAGTACAGTTTCTGTGGTGGCATTTCATATGTTATGTTCACATAAAGTCTGCTATCACCCCTAAAATGTTCAGGAGTTTAACTCTAATGACCACAGCCATGCTAGCAGCTCTGTGAAGATGTACTTTGAGCTGAATGCTAATGTTGACATACTTACAAGTTCAGAATGACAATGCTGACATTAAACAGGTCAGTGTATCCTTATACAACAATTTGTATGATATCTTACGAATTAGCCCCCTACTGGTAAGATTTAGAAAAGGGATAGTTGTTGGATGTCATCACATTTTTTATTTAACATAAAATTGCATACATAAAGATGCGTAGGTTAAATTTAGGAAACGAAGCATGGTTTGGCGAAGCCATGTTACAGTCTTACCATAAAGCTTCATAGCCTACTTAATGCATCATGATGACTTCACAAATTATCAAAGTTCACATGGTTTCACATTGGAGAAGAACACCAGTCTCGTGGGGGTAAGTCCTGTTTGTTTGATCCATCCACCAGCCGAATTAGCCTCCTTTAACGGAGTTTCACTCTTTTTACCTCTTCCTTCTTTACTTTCATGATTACTTGGTTATATATGAATTCCGGTGCCTTACTTTTTGTAGGTATACGTATGAACAATGCATGAGAACAGTCTAAGTAGGTATAATGTTAATTGTTAATTGATTTAGTTAGTTAGTTAATTTAATTGTTATTTTAACCATTTTGGTTTAGGATGCTAACAAGTTTTGTAATGGGTATTACAAAAAGTACAGCTGATGGCATCAGGGGTGATGTCTTTATATTGCAGGTAGGCCTATTTGGTCATAAATCAAACCACTGGATAGTGGATACTGGATAGTCAAAATTATAGTGTTGACTAATGATGGCACTTTATGAGAAGTGAGGTGATCACCAAAATTATTACTGTTCAGCCTGAGGGGAACATGAACATGTGTACCTATTTTGAGTAGATCACCAAAGTCAGTATGATTAATTTTCTGGGGCCCAAAGTGGTGAACAAATTGACTGACATTGCCATCCCTAGAAAAATTTGTCATTTACTAAAAACCTGAGCTACATGTAAACATTTAATTAGTTGGATGGATTAGTTAGATGCAAATGAAATGTCAATTATATATTTTGTGTATTGTAAGAAGATGCTGCAAAAAAAAGCTGGGTAAAAGAATAGGGAGAAAATACCAAAATGGTAAAATGCTGTGCCGTTGACCGCAGACTTTTCAGTTTGGTTAAATCAAAAGAAGAGCAGCAAGTACCCATTTTAATCTTTCACAGCAAGACAAGTGCAGGTGAAACTAATAGTGTAAATGATGCTGCAATTCATGTCAGTGTTAACACCCTCCAGCAGCTTGGCACTGCACATTTTGGCTCATTGAAATGCATTACTTGGACACATGAATGAAACAGAGACCTTGCTATTGTAATTAGTAACACCTGCGAATCGCCTGTTACAGCATGTCAAATTTCTGCTAAGAAAAAGGCCTGTGTGAATGTTCTATGTGTACTTTTCCTCAGCCCAAATAATAATATATGTGAGATCACTCCCATTCTGGCATCGTTTCATCATCCACCGACCGCTGATAGTTTTCTTTCGAGTATCACAGCTCGCCCCATCATTGCAGCAGGTTTGTTTTGGCACTCTAGAAGGTGTGAAGGGGTTGTATCATGTTGACAATGTGACATCATTAGGTCAAGCAGAATATGCATGGTCAGCACATTGCTGCACAACCTGTAGACAGACATGCAGTGATGAATCTGTGGTGTTTATAATATATGTTGGTTTGTAACAAGGGATATTTAACTTAAAAGATGCATCAAATAGTGATGTGTTGCTCAAGAAGAATTTGTTTTCAGGAGTTAAGAGATCAGTTGTAGATGACACGAGATGTTTGCACTGTTATAAGTACATAACTGTCATGCGCCACTACACAATACCATCCTTCTCCGTTCAAATAGCGCTCGAACATCGTTCAAAACTGTCAGCAGTTTGAAAGAGGGACTAAATAAGTAAGAGATATTAAAAAGAAGTAACCACTATATCATTTTTCACAGGGCTCCATGCTGATTTATGCTGTTTACTGGTGTGTTTTCTGGTGTGTTGGTAATGCTGAATGTGTCACACACACACACACACACACACACACACACACACACACACACACACACGTGTGCACAAAAAGCCTTACTAACTTGTAAACTGGCTATGGTCTACTGGCAATGGGAAAAGATTCTTATGCGCGCTGAGACCTGAGTACTGGAATGACTATAAAAAATCCTTGATCCTTGATTTTTTTGTCTATTTAATGTGAGCTTTTAATGAATTTAAAAGCTCACATTCACCAGATTTGAACGCAACTATCTAAATCATGATTGAATTTTCTGTGGAGAATGTTGCACAATGCATAATGGAAGTAAACAGAAGAAGCAAGCTAGCAGATTGCAAAGATTACCTGCATTTTTTCTGTTATTACAGATATTTGTTTTTATCCAAAAACAAGCGTGATCTAACTGTTAATGACACCACTGCACACACTTTTTATGCTGATGATGTCTCACATAACATCTCTTTTTCTGCCTTCATCATCCTTAAATGAAACGCCCACTGATGTCATTACGATTTGCACTTCAAGGACAACCTGCTATTTTCTGGTTCCAGATGGTAACCAACTTTCTCAGGTTCTGAAACAACCTACTTTGGTCAAAATGTTCAGGACAGTTCAAAATTAGGTTCAGAAACCATTAAGGAACTCGTTCCATGTTGGTGGAAAAGTGGTATGAGTGAATGAGTGAGAATGAGAGGCAGAGGGAGGGACACCGATTGTACTGCTAAGGGGGAGACACAGGAGAGTAGTGTTGTCAAGACCATACTAACAGAGACCAAGACTTGACCAAGACCAGAGTGTGCCGAGACAGAGACAAGACCAATACTACATATATATATAAATAGTCTTGGTGTGCGTATGTGTATATACACAAATTTCCTCGGATTTCTATGAACAAATACGAGTAAACACTCATGTTTAACTAAAATCAATTTAACCGGTAGAAGTTTGATGTTGTCCCAGGTGTCTCACTAAGCGCTGCCTTGCAAAACTTGCAGTGTGCCGAGTGTTTTCTTTTGCTTCTTGTTTTGCATATGAAATCTTACTGAGTAAGTGACTGACAGCCCCATTAAAAGTAAGTTTTGCTAATTCTGTTCTCATCATACAACACATACACTTTATCTTTAGCCCTCCTGCAAAAACAACCCTAACATTCACCTGAAATGTCCACACACCATCATTTGCTTACAGTAAAAATGCTCACAGTGAAAAATAGTCTATCCCAATAACAATTAGTTCCTAAATGAGGTGCTTTCTATCATAAAGGTGCTGGAAATGTCAATTTACAGCCTTGTTTGTATTAATTAAATACAGGAATGCTGCTTTGCACACTAAAACCTGACAGTGAGCAGTAGCTTTGTTTACATTCACAGGATGAATTTAGTTTGACCCCTGTTATTGATTAATCTAATGTCAAGAAAATGAATGCTACAGACATTTGGCTTTGCATACATGAACAAAAGTACTCTGATCTGCAGGAACACATACACACACACACACACACACACACACACACACACACACACACACACACACATACACACACACACACACACACACACACACACACACACACACACACACACACACAGCCGCCCCATCTCGTCCCAGTGGTGGCTTTTTTTCTCATATCTCGCCATCTCTCTTGTTTATGTTCATCACAGTTCCCTTGCGGGCAACTTTCTTGTCTTAATTGCTATTTTCTTATTATTTACACTGATGCTTGTTCTTGCTCTTTGTGTCAAACGGAGGAGGAGAACGCTGCCACATCTGCCTCCCCGTTGTTGACTCGGCGGTTTGCGGTGCTGTTGTCTGATTCTGTTAAGCTGTTTTGTTCAAGTTGAGAGCGCTTTCAGAGAAATGACCCACTGAACCGAGACTCAAACCAAATAGAGTGTTTGTTTTTCTTGTTTGGATGGTTGAGTACTGACATCCTCTCACTAATGATGATAATGCAGTTCTTCAAATATGTTTTCCTGTGTTTATACATTTTGTCATTAAAAAACCATTAGGATTGCAATAGACTAGTGACTGGGATGTTTGTATTGTATGCTGATAGGATGGTTTAATACAGCGGCGTAAGACCCTTGAAAACTACTAAATCAGCTCCTGACAAAACAAACTCTGGTTTAACCCCTGCTGGCAGCGATATGTGAAGCAGCTCCACATAAGCAGTTTATATTTTGTGATGGAAAGGGAAAAGACAAGTAAAAGAAATGTCTATGACAATTCAAATAATGTCGTCAAAATGACAGATAGATAGACAGATAGATAGATAGATAGATAGACAGATAGATAGATAGAAATAGATAGATAGATAGATAGACAGACAGATAGATAGATAGATAGATAGATAGATAGACAGACAGATAGATAGATAGATAGATAGATAGAAATAGATAGATAGACAGATAGCCGTCATTATTTCTAATTGAAGGTGACAATTTGAGTGTTAATCAAAACTCACTGTATGACAATATCATAAACATACACATACCAACATCATCAAAGTCACACATACCAAAAAAACCCCACTAGTAGACCTACGCAGACCCAACAAACACTCATTCACACGTTAAAAAAATTGGAGGAGGGAGCGAGGTAAGACCAGCTTTGCATCCTGTTAGACCAGGAAAAAGTGGCCTGCATACAGGAACACGTTGCTAGTGCATTACTCCTTAAAAAACGTATTGCTTGTGGAACACATGAAAACTTAGCTCTGTTTTTAGTGAAAAGAGGACAGATATTGTCATCCGGTTGGCAACAGATTAAATGAGGAGGCGAGGGGATGCCTCTGGTCACACACAATGTTGTTTGCCTTTGTTATCATTCTGTCTCTGTAGCTGAGTTGATGCTTGGTAAACTAATTCCTAATAGTTTACTGGCAATAGTAACAGTTTTCCTGACAGTTTTTTTTTTTCTGTGCCTCTGTTGCATTACCAAACTGCTGAAGGATAAAACACTTAACTTGGTCAGAATATACCTAAAAAGCCTTCAGACTGATCAAAAGTAAAGCAAAGGTGCCGACTTTTTTAAAGGAACGAAAACAATGCAATGAATTAATGTCCACTTATTGTTTAAAATAGGTCTTACATGAGCTTAAATCCTTGGGATATGAAAAGCATTTATGGATTTTTAATGACATTGTGAAGGTTTAAACTATGGACCATTGTATATGTACACCGTTTTGAACTCAACCAGCATGTTCTGCAACATTACCTTAATTCTTGTGCATATTCAAGGACAGTGTGGGCTTTGCTGCCTTAAAAATAGCTACAAGTTTCCTCAAGTGTGGTCCAAGTCCATGACTCATGCAAACGCACACACAGACACACACACAAACACACGCAGATTCAGGTAATATGGAAATTTGCAAAATTGCCAGTTTGTCATTACACAGCATGACCAAATGTGATCCGACAGACTTTGGAGGCACAGAAGAGATAAAGAGATATGTATGGGATGTTGAATGCAGGAGCATTAAATGTTGAAGTTGTTGCATTTTTGCTCTCACTTTATTTGTGAGTTAACATGGTTGATTTTTCATGATAATTCATGTTGATTCTCTGGAATACTCATGATGTTATCCATTAACATTGGGGTTTGAGATAATGGAGACTGAGCAGGTCAAAGTGGATATGGTGTGTTTGCAAAGTGGGGAGATTTCAAAACTTTCTATCCAACTGCTCTCACCTCATCATTAAGTGTCAGTTTACTCTAAAATAAAAAATGCATGTTTTTTCCTCTTACCTGTAGTGCTATCAATCTAGATTATTTTGATGTGAGTTTCAGCGTGTTGAAGATATGGACCGTGGAGATGTGTGCCTACTCTCAAATATAACACCCGAATCAATCTTGACGGACAAAAGGATTTTTGATTTTGGGTGTACTGTCCCTTTAATTAAGAAAGTCCATATTGTCTATCAGAATCAGCAACTTTGTTTATGCATCAAAACAATAGTTGTATAAGTCAAAACCCTAAAGAAGAGAAAATGTACAAGCAGCTAAAATGTGCTGACATTTGCTAAGAGTTGATGTAACTCTGTAGGAGGAAGAAGAGCTGTGAGGTTGCCCTCTGGAGCGTGACCAAATACTGAGCGATGTGCATGCTGGACTCCCCAGCCAGTAGATTTCATAAACTTTAAGAGGTGTGTAAAAAAGGGATTGCCTAAAATTCCAATGGCTAAAGAAGAGTAAATAACAAACAAGATTTAATTCAGTGTCATAAATCAAGAGTTAATCCCTAAAATATTGCAAATTATAACCACCACCTGATCAGTGCAGTTATGTCTGGTTGGGTTGAGGCGGGAATGTGAAATCTATTGACAACATTTGGTGGCTCAGGGTCCCTGATGGCTCCAGATGGCTCTAAAGCATGGGGAGAAAAGCTTACAAAAAATCGTGATAAAAACAAAAGCATGAGTATTTTGGATTCATAACAAACATCTGTGTCTTCTTTCAAAAATGAGTTTGCCTGTTTGGTAGCGGCAGGCGTAGATTTTGGTGGTATCATTGGAGCTCTGGTGCTTAGATCTGTGTTCATATCTCCAAACCGTGTGCGTGCATGTTTGGAACGTGAAAATAGAGGTGTGAGGAGGACACACACATTTCATCAATTTCACAGTAAACACCAAAAAAAACCGCAGGCGATTTGCTGGTTATGTAGTTTAGAGAATACTGAAGATCCGAGATGAAACTGACAGAAGGGGAGGAGGGGTATGAGAACATAACAACAGGGGGCGTGGCCTCGAAAACTGTCAACAAACAAACACATGAAAGTCAAAACTCAGTGCTGAAAAGTTTTTTGTTCATGAGTTCAACTCTGTCATTAGCAAAAAGAAACACAATAACTGTGTTGTGTTTAACAGTGTGTAAATCATTATGTCATTATCTATCACATATGATAATATTAGGCACGATGTCCTGGCTGTGAGGACAAGAGACATAAATCATTCAACCCAATCGCTAGAGAAAACGACAATGTACATTTTTGAAAATCATGTGTATATTACATTTGTACATTATTAAGTATGAGATGCTTAAAACTTTATGTTTCTTTACATTTCAATAATGCTGTGGTTAATGTGTGGTTATGATTAGGCATAAAAACCACTTTGTTATGGTTAAGAAAAGATCATGTTTGGGCTTACTTGGTTTTCATTGCACAATCACTGCTTTAGAAGTGGCCGTAAAAAAACAGCCGCTTTTCGCGGCACTACCATGTAAGGAAACACAGGGATTTCATGTAAAACAACCACTTTTTTGACATTATACCAGAAGAATAGACATGGATGTGCTGGTAAAAACTAACTGCTTTTCATGACACTAGCCCCTGTGGAAAACCAGTGACAGGTCACCAAAGAAACCCACAAGTTGTTGTTAAAAAGCCATGTTGAGTCAAAAAATAATCTCTTTTTAGAGAAAGTTTAATCTTATCTCATATTTTACAAAAACAAACTGTGCAGTAAAGATCAGGACAGCACTGCAATTATAACTTTTTATTGCCACTAAGTTATAATTGGAGTGCTGTTCTGTTCTTTACTGCATTGATATCCACTCTGAGGATTCAGCACCCAGTCTCAAAAAGTTTAATTGCGATTGAGCACATTGTGTCTTATCTTTACAAAAACAAAGAAGACATTTTTAAAATAAATAAAACCAGGAATTGTAGTCTCAAAAGCTATTTGAACAAAATATTTTAATGGATTCAGAAAGTTAAAAAAAAACACGCATGGGGAGACACGCAATTATTTCCCCAACTGTTGTCTCTAGTCTCTCTCTCACTCTGTGTGTGTGTGTGTGTGTGTGTGTGTGTGTGTGTGTGTGTGTGTGTGTGTGTATCTCACTCACTGACTCAATTTGCAATGCTTATCAAAATGCAAAGATTTGATTGGCTACGCCCAAATGTTCCATCAAAATGCTGTAATTCTGAATAATTTATCGGCTAAATGTCTGGGTCTGAACAGCTGTTTACCAATTAGTGACCCCGGTAGGGATGGAGAGGGGATGACAGATTAACAAGGAGGATGCATTTTTTTGTCATTCTGCTACAAGGGGAATGGCGCCCCCCCTCAAATTGCCTACCAGTAATAACTCTTAGTCAGCAGCTCCATATTTTGCCTTTATTAAAACATAATCTAACTTTGCTTAAAGTTAATTTTGTATTCCAAATTCAACACAAGCTCCTTAAAATCTTGAACCGCAGCCAACTCTGACTTTAATCTGTCCTCCTCTCTGCTCTCTCTGTCCCCACAAACTAACCACAGCCACCCGGTCCATTTGGGTGTTTTAAAGTCTGATTATGGTTATGCAGCATCGTGCATAAAAGTGCAGAGTTTTTATGCTTTTCTGAACCAACTAGTTACGTAAGGCCATACACAGGAGACAAAAATGAACAATAACAGTACAGGCAGAGTGCTTTGTTGACATTTATAGCTGCTGAGCTTGCATTTTACACTCTTGAAGATAATCATTAGGATGCTATCACTGTGTTTCACAGAGTCTCCACAAGTCATTTTTGTAACATTTAGATGTGAAGCACAAATGTTTATGGCAAACCTTCTGTGCCAATCTGTCCTCAGAGTAATTTATCACCAGCTCTGTACCTGCAATGCTTTTTCAAAAGATAGGAAGAAAGCAAAAGCAACCAGTTTGACTAAAAATAGTCTGATCACAGTCAAGTATTCACAAAATGCACAAAAACACACATCCTGTATATCTACACAAAGAGAAAAGTTGATGCTCAGATTGTTCACATTTGCTGTAAATAACATCACTATATAGCACATTTAATGTCAACAAAAACCTGTCGCCAGCTGCTGTCCCTCTGATCTCAGGTGACCTCTTGTACTCTGCCAGTTTAGCTAAAACAGCCCTGGGTGATTATAGTAATTACTGGGGCAGTGGAGGGAAGCCACAGGCTGAAAGCTGGGTCAAATAAGCCTTTGCATGATTGGCAGGTGGAGCCATTATGTCAGATAAACACTACCGAACCTTATCAAACTCTCAACATCTCTTCCCCTGTAAACACGCAGTGACAACAGAAATGTCAGACTGAACTAAATGGTGTGCTGCCTCACTCTAAGTGCTTGTACCATAAATTGGTGCAAGCATTATTATAAAAACAGGATATTGTTTTTATTCATAACTGATAATGAGCAGAATTTTGCAGGTTCAGCTCGGGTTCTTTGCCTTTATCTGATATTATTTCTTCACCTCTTTCCCTCTCCATCTACAGCCATCAATCTTATAAGGATAAACATGCCATTTTATCTTCCTTACCCTGAAAGCAGCACACAGCACTGTGCAAATCTCATCGCTACTTTCAGTCTGATGTAGTTATCCTATTCAAAATGACATCATTGACAACATTTTGCGCCCGTTGGAGCACCCATGGGTGTGTAAATATCAAAATGACGTGTGGTGAGGTGCATTGTTGGCACGTTGCTATTTTGAGGCAGGAAGAAGCGATTTCACTGACTAACAAAAACCTGGTCTGAGGTCAATGGCCCAGGATTTTCGTGCTGTTTAACCTTTTAACACATGGATCGACATAAGTGTTTTTTCAATAGTGTTTAAACTCTGAAATATGAGAAAATTGGTTTAATTTATTCCAAAACACGGGAAAAATCATAATGAGCAACCTGGCAAGAAATGTCCTGCAAACTGCCCAAAAAAATCTCGAGAGGTGATTAGGATTTTATTATAAGATTTAATCAAAAAGGGCGAAAATGTCCCAAAATAATAAATAAATTAAATTCTCTTAATTATATGGAAAAAATGAAAAATACAATTGCAAAAAAGAACCAGCTTACCTAAACATAGTGGAGTGGTCTTTTAAAGCGGTGTAATGCTGTACAGGTGCGCTGGATCACAGCAATAGGTTTTTCTTTTGATTATATATTTAAAATTATGTTACAGAAAAAAAAATGGCACTTTCTCGGTCATTTCCTTGTTTTTTGTTTGTTGATTATTTTGTTTGTGTGGTTTTTTTTCTTTATTTTTTGCATATTATCAGGTAATTTTCTTTTAACTTTTTAGTAATTTCTTGCTATTTTTTGGACTGTTTCTTGTTAAGCTGCTCTGCGCCCTCCCATGTTTTTGAAAGAAATCAAGTCAATTTGCTCAGATTTCAAAGGGTTATAGAGTGCATTATTAAGATAGTAAGATGTGCCTACATAGACAGGTTCGCTACGGGTGTCCACTGCTTGTTACACACACAGATGTGGAAGGGTTGCAGGTGGTAAAATAATACATCATTAATGAGGAAATAGTATTACATTCTCTAAAATGTGAACAGAGCAGAGCTGCAGAGCAGCTGTCTGCTGCTCAGCAGAGGACTCCCCATTAAGAGAGAAGCTGTGCACATTTATTCACGAGGAGCAGTGTAACTGTATTTAATATTTCAGAATATAAAGTTCAGCTTTTTTCTATGTCAAGTACATGTCCACAGTTTTTAGTGTTGCTGCTTAAATCCCCACCATATTTGCTGCAGTGACATTTCTGCTCTTACTGCATCACTCTCAGCAGATGAATAAGAGCAGTGACATTACTGTTCTCAGCAGTGTATCACTTTACTGTTTTACTCTGGATCAATTTTGGATCAATCTGACCACTATGGAAGCGTGTTTTATTCACAAATTCAACAACAAAGCATTCTGAATTAGCTACTTCTTAAGCTAATTGAAAAAACATTTCATGATGTGTTTAGTCTTTAATGTAATCAAGCACTTTTATAAATGATTAGGATCACACAAGCCATTAAAGTACTTGGGTGCCTTCTTGGACATCTGATTAAAAATGTTAGAGATAGTATTTTCTAACAGACCTGCAATGGGTGCAGTGTTAATTTTAACAGCTATTTTAGATTTAGTCTTGAGGACATTTACATGGCAACGGTTCTTGCATGAAATGTCAAACTTTTGTTGTGGTTTGGTCTTTTGTTCACACGCAGCATTTCGGAGGCGGCAAGAGAGGCTGGTGGCTGCTTGCTCTGCTGCAGGAAACCAGCTAACAAACAGAGCTAACTGCTGACAGCCACTGCTGCAACTATGTACCTCCATTAATCAATTCAACAGCACCACTATCCACAGTCACATCCACACGGCTGCTTATTTACTGCTGAACTACAGCTCACAACTGGCACCAACAGCTGACACCAAGTGTTCAGCGTAATATCCTGGTGCAGACTATTTACTGGAGTTTACAGTCAGTCGGTGCTCCGATCTCATACTGTTGTACATACAGAGTTAAAAAATAATTGCGAGCTTGGTGGGCTATTGTTGACAGTTCTGCTCTCCTCTCATTTTGAATGTTCAGTTGTCCACCAGTGACATTTTTGTCACATCCTGTCAACAAAAATGAAACATCGATTTCATCATAGTTCATAATATCAAGATTTTTTAGCTTGTCAATATCTAATTTCCATCATAGAAAAAAGGAAGTTGATGAATAATTTTTGTCATAGTTCTCGTCATCAAAATGAACACTGATTGGGTTCCTTCTTTTTTTGTAAAAAAAACAAACAAACCTTGGTTTGGCTCTTTAATGAGCACAAAAAAAAATTGTTCCAGTAGGGCTGCCCACTTGTCACAGTACAGGCCTCTGATATACTGGGCATGTGTACGATCCAGAGAATATCTTGTGACAGCTCAGCTTTCAATCTTGCTATAAAGTATACACTGCTGTGCCTTTTAACAAGAAAACTATGTTTGTACAGTCGGCCCTCAAGGTTTTCAGTGATTTATGTGCCCCCAACTGAAAATTGTAAATCTTTCAGCAGCTGCTGTTATCTGTATCCTGAAGTAAGAAACAAGCTCTGTTGTTTTGCTGACACTTAAGGGCAGGTGGTTGTCAGAACACCTTGTTAGAAGTTGTTCTACAACACCTCCTCTTTGTAACATGACTCATCTCTGACAGATATCAGTCTTACGTCTGCAGGGGGGCTGCAGTGTTGGTGGGGCATCTCACTCCTGACAGTTTGTGATTGATTGATGAGTCAGACATGCAGTTATAGAGTGAAGTGTTATAAACTTTATAGCAGACTCTGTGGTTGAGCTGAAACCAGTAAGGGCTCTGCAGTTCTGTAGTGTGTGGAGCACAAGGCATCTTTTGATGATCTATTAGAGCAATATAGAAATTATTGTGTATTTTGCATGAATGCACAAATGTTTGACTTTAAGTGTTGACAAACCTCTCAGATTGTTCTCAGAAGTTGGATAACAGACACGTTAAAGACGTTAGAAAATTTAATCGTTTAGATTCTCACCACGCTTCAAAGACGAAGCAGTTACAACAGAGAAAACCAAACAGTGATGCCAAGTGTCAGCAGTGGTGCACCAATCCAGAGAAGATTACTGAAACTGTGCTTTCAGCTTGCCCTCTAGTTACTCTTTAACCTGGCTAGGTATGCCACACGCACATACCTTTGGGAATTTCTACTCATTTCTTTGCAGCTGTGAATACACAGAGCTTGCACAGCCAGAGTGGTCTCTCTTTTCATTAGTGATCTCTTACTTTTCGCAAATTACTCCCATTAGGAAAAACAAAAAAAAAACTGAGTCCAAGAGCTTCAAACTGCAACCAGTCTGGTGCGTACGCAAGTTTAAATATCATATGGTTACATTGATATGAGTGCATCATGTACAGTATTATTGGTGTGCCGCAAGCACTTGATGCCCTATGCACAGCACATGTAGTGTTACACAGTGTGTTATGGGCGTGTAGGCCTACATAGCATCATAGAACTTTTTAAAAAAATAATCTGTTTAGCTGTTATTATGTTCCAAAAATTAAGCAGTCTATAGCTGATTAATTTGAAAGCAAAAAGAAGAGAGAGAGGAGGAGGCTAGTAGGGAGAGATAACAAGAGTTTCTGACTTGCCACTGATGATGAAAGTGCAGGCACGGAGAGACAGAGAGACTGAGTCTAGACCTTTGAATCTGCCTTCTTCATGATTTTGAGTTGACTGCTTCGTCTGGCATCGTGACATGAAACAGCGGGTTCTCAATTAAATTTAAAAAGACCAATGAGCGCAGCAGGGAAACTTAATAAGCCAATCAGCACCACGGGCAGGACTGGCCTTTTCTCACTGCACAAAAAACCTGCTAACACCCGCAAACTTCTGTCTTTTTAATGCAATGAGATTGCGAACGATCGACATTGACACCCAGGTCAAATGTTTCTGCAGTAGACACGGGTTTTCATCACCACCGATTGGCATTGATGGGAACACAACACCCAGCTGAACACAGTAATTTCAGCTCCTAAACCGAGGAGATGCAATGATGCACCATCACTAATTACTGTCCATCTCCTCCTAAGCAGCACTAAAACATTATTCCAAGTTAGTCTGCACCAAGTTTGAACGAGAGACTAAATAAGTCAGAGATATACAGTATAATGAGAAGAAACCACTGAAAAGTTTTCAAAGACCTCTGCTGCTGCTGTCTACTGTTTCTCTTGTTCTCCTGCCTGTCTGTGACATTGCACTGACACATCAACAAACCCCCCCCCCCCGCAGTAACCAACAAGAAGCATTAACAACAATGGTGAGAGCTACAGACAAGATTGCAGCTGTTATCAAGGCTTTTCAGTATTGCCCAAAATTGGGATTTCTTTTACTTTGCTCTGCTCAACTCTTAAAACCCAAGCAAAACAAGTATGTAAGCATGACTTAACTTAAATCGAACCCCCTCCCTCATGGAGATCGGCTAGACTGGATGCAATGTCAAACTGAAGATGGAAACAGAGTGTAGCAAGTTGACAATTCTGTCTCATCACAGGCAAAGAGATCAACCGAGCCACTAAAGAGGTGAAAAAAAGGTGCAACCAGTTTATTCACTGGTGGGACCAACTAGGAAATTTAGTAGCAGCAGTGCTGGCAGTGGAAAAGTTCATCTGGAGCCCTGGGTTACTACCTGCATTCACTCCCATTACATGGCATTTAGTATAACACCCCTGAGGATGTTTGGTATTTGTCAGTGTACATCAGTTTGGAGACTGTCCTCTTGAAAAAGGTGAGGATCAGTTGTTTCAGCAAATGCCCCAAAACGGCATATTGTCAATTAGAAACAAAGGGGGGAGTAGTGTTGATGATGTTGATGTTGATCTTACTACAGAGCAAAAACTCCCACAGAAGGAGGATGTCAGTGTGGATGGATGGGTCACAAAAATGTTGGACTTTAACATGGGAGACTGCCATAACCATAGTGAGGTCAGAGGAGGACTTGTCAATTTGACTTATACCAACAGACATTTTTGACATCACAGTGCACAAATTAAACACATGGGCTGGTGATATTCCATGTTTAGGTCACTGGAAGGTGAATTTTCCAACTACCACTGCAGTACAAATTTGAAGGAATTAGTATTTTGACTGATTGGGTCAATAATATTTGCAGGTGTCTCTGCAGACCAGAGACAGCTACAAAGACCGAGGACATAAGTGTTGTTTTTTTGAATAATTTGGGTTGAGGGGTGTTTGCTTTTTAGACCAGGTGGTCATGCAGGCTCACCAAACCCTCCAGCAATTTATTACAATGCACTTTCATCCTGTTTAAAACAAGACCTTGGTTTCTGCCTGAGGTTTACTACCCAACCAGTCTGCAGAGATTCTTGTTCGGATAGTTTGAAGTTTCCTTCTATATATTCCAATTGACAGGCACACAAAGTTTGAGGTTTATGTGGATCTGATTTAAAGTTTTATGACTTTTTGTAAAAAGCCATGGCCACATTCCCCTTTGGCCACTTGGTGTGAAAAATGTATTAGCTCTCCAATTCCCCGTAACAAGTTTTGTGCAAATGAATTCAACCTTTTAAGATTTCCCATTAAAGGACAAACTAAACCGAGGGAGAGGCAGGGAAAAAATAGGCACTTACCTCATGGCCAACTCTGCCGCTGGAAGTAATAGTGACACTATAACCTGGCTATGCACTAACAGCTAAAATAGAAAAAACTGAGAATTCAGCTGAATGACCCACATTCACTCAGCAAAATTCAATACAATAAAGCCCAGATGATGAAGTGTAGTTTTGTCCAAAATAAATAATTCTTTTCCTTTTTCATTCTTTTTTTGCTTGCTAGATTTGCTCTTAACACTTTAGCATTTCTTACTTGTGCTGTTTTAAAACATTTGAGACAAATACCATCACATTTCCCAGGGCCCAAAGTGACCTCTTCAAATAATTTAAAATGACTGAAATTGATAACTGTGGCAAATTGTTTCAATTCAAAAGCTAAAATTACAACCAGATCACCTACAGAAAGTGTTGACATTGTAGATTTCTTCAAACCACAAATGCAGATCACTGTTTGAGACCAACAAACAACAAAACTGGTTGTGATTCAGAGAGTCATTGGCTTTTTTTTCCAGCGGTCTTTTAGGCACTAAATGTTTTGTAGCCACATTTGTGTGTTTTTACATTAGTTTCTAGGCACAAAAAGCAGCTGTTTTTTATCAAGAAATTGTGGCTTTTCCAGCAGGGAATGTGCCCCTTGTTATCAGGTATTTTATGCCAAAACATTATCTCCCTCTAACCATAACCAAGAGTTTTTTGTGCCTAAACCGAACCACATGTTAACCACAGCTTCATTTAAACACACAAATGTAACATGAAGAAACTTACAATGCCAACGTTTTTTCAGTTGATTGAGTTGGAAATTAGCAGATATTTGTCATATATGCTTAATAAATAACATCTATTGATCAACTAATTCTTTATTCACCACATGGGTTCATCACTGACTAACATTTATTGTTTCAAATATGGTGCTCACACCCCTACAGACACAGTTCCTGGTGTTCTAACCTCCACTCTCTTTCTTTCTTTGTTTCTCAGCGCCCTTCAGCCTTCATCTGTCCTCTCTGACCAGCGTGAACCCTTTGAGCTGCGCTTACTGTGGTAAAATTCTGCTGCGTTAGCGAGGAACACAGATTCAACAAAATGCTTTTTCTGAATCCCCTCCAATCTCATTTGCGCTGAGTATACTGTCAGCCGGCGAGCTCGCACACACAAGCAAAGGCACAGCGAGAAACCCTGTTGACAGGTGATACCTCACAACAGAGGGGGGGGTGTTTTTGCTTGAATGGACAGATCCATCACAGGCTGGAAAGTTAAGAAACTGTCAGAAAGAGGGAGGGCTGAGAATAGACCAAGTTCGGGAAGTTGGCGTTGAGGTAATCAAGGGAGCTTAGCTAGAGTAGGGAGGCAGTTAGAGTTTGGAGCCCAGAATTATTATCGCTCACAACATTAAACAGTACTCGCTCCAGAGCCTGTGATTTGGTGATTCAGTGTAATTACTCTGCATAGCTTTAGTTTTGTGTCTGCTTCCACAGTGTCAGCACAATCTTACATCACCCAAAAGTCTTTTCTGTTAAGTTATTGGCCCATCGCTTATCTGGGTTCACAAAGGCACCACTTCAACTGCAGTGCTATCAGCAGAGTGAACTAATTAAGAGCGAAATCAAAGCATTCATTCAATATGTGCGTGTGTGTGCCTGTGTGTGGTCAGTGAGTCATGACAAATTGATGCTGCCTCTAGTGAGGCTATTTCTTTCTTCTCTTTTCCAAACCCCAGCTACAGTATTCTTAGGTTATTCTGTACGTTTCTTTAGGGTATGGACATTCTCCTGTATCATATTCATTACCTTCACAGATATATTTAGGGAAGGAATGTATTCTCTAAGCATGCATAGTTAAAAGGGAGCGTGTGTTTGAATTAGCTCAATCAATAATGCAGCCGTCATCATGCTGGCAGGCTCCCAGGCACATTGTTTGAGAAACACTGATGTGGGAAGCGCCTCTTGCTGAGACCCAAGAATCAATGAGCTTTGTTACATAGGGGTATTACACAGCCAATTACACATACACTGAACCTACAATATATACTGTTGCTCTGATGTAGAGAGTAGGAGTACAATTGAAGCCCTTGAGTCAGCAAACAGACTGATAGCCAGAATAAATGCAAGGATTGTATGTACGGATATATTACACTTGTTTCTTTATGTTTCAACAGTGCAGTGGTTAACGTGTGGTTAGGGTTTAGGCACAAAGGCCAATTATTTATGGTTAGGAAAAGATAATTTTCGGGCATAAATAACACGGTTTTGGTGGCATATTCCTGGCAGTAAATGCAGCAATGTTTTGGTAAAAAGCAATCACTCTTTGTGGCACTATCCTGGCAGGACACACAGCGATATCTCAATACAAAGCAACCATTCTTTCAGGTACTCACTTGGCTGGGAATGCAGCGATGTTTTGGTAGATAACAATTTCTTTTCATGGTAGTCTCCAAGCAGGAAAGGCAGCAATGTTCTGCTGATCAACAAATGCTTTTTGAGACACTACCCTTGCTGGAAGTGATGGGACGCTATAAAAAAAACCTTAAAAGCCACTTGAAACACAGCAATGACTCGTTAAATCACAGTCAGTTTTGTTTGTTGGCACAGAACAGTGGTCAGCAGTTGTCTTACCTAGGCGACACGCCATCCACCAGTCAGCTGATATACTAGGTCACTTTAGAAACATTATAAGGCTGTGCCTGACTCAGAATCATGCCAGTCAAATAGGATTTGGCTGTTCAATGTGAATATTTGACAATTATTTTTGTTTTCCAAACAAACATTCATAGTTTGAATGGGCTCTGGAGGGATGTTTAGTGTGACAACGGCATTCACGTAGTATAACCTAGACAATCCCAAAGAAGATGGGCCGAAAATACACAAAATTTTTTGCCGACACAAGCTATCAAGCAAAAGCCAGAGACTAAATCACACTGAGTTACTGTAAGCTGTAAATTCACCACTTCTAGGTAGAAGGTCTCTCCTTTCTCCTCTAAACTATGCTCGTGATTTTAAGAAAAACACATCATCCTTCTGTTAGAATTAAAAAAACAATACTGTTTCCATTCAATTTTGCCACAGCATTGCATGTAACTGTTTCTCCCTTGTTTATGATGTCCTGAAGTTATCCCTAGTTGTAGTTGTAATCTCTGCAGTCAAACAATGTCAAAGCTGTTTGTCAAAACCCCCGTCCTCCTCCTTCTCTCTCTGTGTCGACATCACCCCACCACTCAACTGGCCTCAGACTGTCAGGCTGGAGATGTGTAACCCCCAACGGCCTTGAGTTTGTCAGAAATGATGTTTGCTAAAGGATGCTTAAAGCAGCGACATGAAAGAAAGATGATGTTATGTATAAAGATATTTTTAAAACTTAGGTCTATCACCCCTGTCCAGACATATAGAGTGAACTGCATGGAATACTGTTGAGAAAGGTCGTGTTGTGGGGCTCACTTTCAATATTTTCACGATTACAAACGTCAATGTGATTTTGAATAAAGTGTTCTTCTATCTGCAAAAAAACCTGAAAACTACAGTTTCACTTCAGCTCTACGACATGGAACTGCAAAGAAAGGCTTTCAAAGATGCAAGCGACTGTGGATGACAGATACTGGTCAGAATCAAATAAAGCTGTACTCTTGCTGTTTATTTTGAGTATTCATGTTTGCTTCAAAAGTGTCTGCTTTGAATTATTTATGGAAGACACAGGAATATTTCTTCTTTTGTTTGTTTTGGAAGTGAAGTAAAAGTTTTTCTTCACTGCTTATGGGAAATAAAATGTCAAATCCTATCAGGACTCATTTGGATCAAACTCTGAAATCACATTTCAACTTCGATGTAATGCAGCTATAAAAATGGTCTGCATGAGTTTTGCTTAAGGCAAACAAATCCTAAAACAAATTTGATACAAAACATTACCTTTTCACTTAACAACTCTCCTCAGTCCCACTTCAGAATGAGAAAGAGACGTCTACAGAGAGACTAGACATGAATATCGATGTTAGTCATAAACCTCATTTACATTGAATTCTATTGAAAAAATAGCACAAAAATATTAAAATGTTATGTCAGTACTTATCCAGGTATTAACCTCCTCAAGATAGTGCTTTAAAATGTCAAGAAAATCATAACTGTCTGGCCCATCATTACATTGAGCTCTCATGACCCTGGGAAATGATACATATGAAATGAATTGATATAATTTGCAGTATTGCAGCAAGTCGATCCATCAAAACACAATTTACCCACAGCTTCATTTGCAGAAGACAACTCTCTCCATTAGCCCGATTAATGACAGAAATTCACATTACTGTGTTTTAGCCCAGTGGACAGGAAAAAAATGTTTCCACGGCATGTTTCTGCAAACCATACATTTGCACATATGTATCGCATCACCATTTCTACAGTGATGTAGTGTATGAGGTGACTTTGACATCTGACTGTGGAAGGGACGGTGGATGCCGTGTCACCACCGAGCCGCCTGTCAAGCTGCAGACCAACAAACAACAACACCAGCTGTGATTAAGTGACATTGCCCTTTTAGAAGCAGCTTTTTCGGCACCAAACGTGTGTGTATTTTCACGATCCATTGCTGTTTTTTCAGCGGGGAAAGTGCCACAAAAAGGAAAATTGAAAATTGCCATTGCTGTGTTTACAGGTGGGATTGTGCCCCCCAAAACTTGATTATTAAGTCAAAACATGATCATTCCACAACTGTAACTGTTTCTTCGTGCCTAAACCTAACCACATGATAACTACAGCATTGCAGAAATATAAACAAACCTAAAGTTTAACATCCTCTATATAATAATTTAACCAAGTTGTGGTTTAAAGAAACCTACAATTCCAACATTTTTCTGGCAACTGGATTGAAAATGAGCAAATATTTGGTATTTATGCTTAATAAATGACTTTAGCTTTTCTGTTGATCAACTAATTCATTATTTTTTTCAGCCACAAATGACACTCAGTCAATCAAATTCAGCTTATACACCACATCACTATAGAAATGTTGGTATGATATGTATAAAACATGCAAATAAAACATATTTGTGGGTTGCAGAAATATACAATGCCAAAAAAAAACTTGTGATTGGGTTGTGTGTATATTACATTTTGAAGATAAAAAAATACAATATGGAAGGTTGACTTGTATAAAATACGTCTGTCTGCTTACAGTAATCACTAACTGAGTGTCAGGAGACAAAGAGAAGAAAAACAAAACACTTCCTCCCAAACCATTTCAGAATTTACTTCTTAATGAGGGTGCTGCTGATACCTCGCTGCCCCGGCACAGACACATTACCTCAGTGTCTCTGTCTGTCTGTCTCCCTCTCACACACACACACACACACACACACACACACACACACACACACACACACCTGTCACAAGAGGATGACATACCAGCTTTCGTCTCGTGGAGGAGACAGTACGTTTTAGGATGGTCAGAGGTCAGTGTGGAGGAAGAGGAGGAGACTAAGAATGATTTAACGAAGCTCACTCTCTGAATGATAAACAGCCTCCATGAGTCGGCAGAGTGGGAAGTCAAAAGAAAAAACACATTTGACAATTCACAAAAGGTTTATCATAGAAGGATGGTCTGCAGACTCAGGGCCAGATTTATTGAGCCCCTTGCACTTGTGTTCTCCGCCCAAACACAGACATGTTATCTACTGCACTTTGTCATCTGAGGCGCAGTTCAGGAGTGCTCAGTGTACAATATGTTTGCAAAATATATATTGCATTGAAATAAATGACAACACTTATTGCACAGGATATAGGGTAAGTGCTATGTTGACAAACCAATACTTTTACAGTTGTGTACCTATTTATTGTCACACACAGGGACACACAGACACGCTTACACACACACACTTAGACAGTGCCTGTGTATAGCAGTTGTGTCAGCTACAGTAATCAATAGTCTGTAATTGAAGGAGTGTAGGCTGGATTGATGAGATTTTGTAGATAGGACAACAGAAATCACTACTGAGTCAGAGAACAACATTGATCGTCCGCCTGAGCCTCATTCACACGGCATTGAACAGCTGTAGACAGATACCTGTACATCCTCGTTACACGAGGCTCTAAAAACTGTAATGTAAGATACAAAAAGCAATGTATTGGTTGTGTGTAAAAATATTTTGAATTCACATACACGTGTTACTACAGTCTACTGGTTTGTCAATATGGACATCTCAAAGCAAACCATCAAAGCAGCATCTTGTAATGTCATTATGGCAACAGAGGTCAATTATACATAGGTATATATATATATATATATATATATATATATATATATATATATATATATATATATATATATATATATATACTGTATATGCCTAGAGCAGTGGCACCTCAGCATTGCTCAGGATGTGAACTGTCACTTCCCAAGCTACCAATCCATGCTCCATACCTGCCAAGCCAAGTTCGTATGGGCTGAGCTACAGCTGACCCGTGGAATAAGAGCATCACACCAGCAGCGTGACACGGCACTAAGTGTCTAACCTGTGCTGAGTGCTGCCCATTTGGTGTTTTACTTTCTGAGCGCCTACGGTTGAAAAATGTTGGCTAAACGCTGCCCTCGTCACTTTTTACCCAGCTGTTCAATCATAGTGAAGGAGGGGTGGGGCGAATACAAAAATAACCAGCCGTAACAACCACTTTTTGTGCCATAATAGCGGCAGGAAATTTAGCTTTATCTTAGCAAAAACAACCACTTTTCTTTGCACTATCACATCAGGAAATGTGGCGATGTCCCTACAAAAAACAACTTCTTTTCCTGGCTCTACCCCCATGTAGACACAGCAACAGCTCGCTAAAAAACACCTGATTTTGCTGATACTGGTCTTGAATGGTGGTCTGCAGCTTGGCAGCCATCTCGGCTATACCATCCACCTCCCAATGAAAGCTCATATACTATGTCACTTTACAAACTTTGATATATGTATATAAAACATACCAATAGCAGCAAGTACTCTACCTTATGCCGACATTTTCATTTCCACAGATGTTCTGTATTAAAGCAACAAGACACAACTTAAGTGTCTCAGTTCAAATAACACTGCGTCTCCAGAGCTCTCGAGTGCTCCCAGCTGAGCATTTAGTGAGAAGTGCCTGGCGTCTTAAGCTTGAAAAAAACATTTTGGTGGACATTGGGGCTCAGATTGCTTAGGTAAGCCAGGGGGGTCTAAGGGCAATGTCTTTTTTAGTTTGGTTTTTTTTTTTTTTTTTTACATATTTCAATAAAGTATACCACCATTTCTTCTGTAGTACAATACACAATATTCTGTGCAAAAACAAACATCCATGAATAATCCTTTGATCTTAACAAAGGGCTGCTTTGTAGTCCATTGTTAAGTTAACAATATGTAACATAACATCAAAGGACACCATTTATCAAGTCTTGGCAATTTGTTTTAACTACAGGCCAGTTTTGTCAGCACTGTTAATTGGGAGGCCATTGCTTGTGTCCAGGTTCAGCAGAGATACATGGCTATGACTTTAATCCTGTTCCTTCCTTACTAAAACCTTACTGGTCTAAAAGTGAGATGTGGCGTTTTGAAAAAAGTTAGGGTAGTATTTTATTCAAAGACTAGAGGTTTAGGGCAGCACAGCGATGCAGTGGTTCTCACAGCAACAGAAGTTTAAGCCCAGGCTTTGGGCCCTTCAGTTTGGAGTTTGCAAGTTCTCCAACTTCCTCCCAACTTCCTCTCACAGTCCAGAGACACAAAGGTTAAGTTAATTGTTGACTCTAAATTGGTCATATGTTTTGAACGTTAGTGTGAATGGTTGTCCTTCTCTATGTTACAGCCCTGTGACAGCCTGGCAACACGTCCAGGATTTCCCCTGCCTTTGCCCAATGCTAGCTGGGATCGGCTCCATCCTGCAACCGTGTACAAGATAGGCAGCTATGCAAAACTGACACATATACTTATACTTGTACATATTCTCATCCAGAGATGTCGCTTTTTAATGGAGCATGTACAGGCTAAAGAATTAGAAGAATTAATCTTAATACATAAGAAATACATATTAGAGGTTGTGAGCCATAATGTTGCTTGGCTAGTGAGCCTGAGTTTTTAGTTTTGCTTCTGGTAAAAGGTACAATACAACCTCATCATGTTTGTTTTCAAAAAACTTTTGACCTTGTTCTCTAGTGCTTTCTAGTGGATGAATCTATGTCAACTTAAAGGACGCATGGAAGTATGTGGGCTGTAATGGTAAAAACATTTGAAATGAACTGATCTATTTTTGTACGTAAAGGGAATATAAATGAGCCCTTACTTATCATGAAAATACTAGCGGCAACCTCTGAGGCTGAAAAATGAAGCCAGTGCGGAAATGCAGTCCCTAAAATGGCCACTTGAAGCTGGCTTCAAAAGTCAGAGTCCACCACCAGGCTATGTTTTCAGCCTGGTATGAAGCAAAAAAAAAGGTTTTGGTCTCTATAGCTAATTTCAACACTTTCAACAACTATACATGGATCCAAAGTCACACATATTAAAGGGCTGGGCCACTGAATGACAGGCTGTCTGTGAGGCATCACTACGGTCTGATCAATCCCCTCACTCCTCCACAGCTCCACCCTCCCATCCAAATATGGTCACTTCTGACTATAAAAACAAGATGGTGACGGCCAAAATACTTAACTCCAGGCTTCAAAATGGCAGTCCACAAATCAATGGGTGATGTTGTGGGAGCTGAGTCAATAATTTATACAGTCTATAGTATGTAGCTGTACCTGTCAGTTTCACCTACTGCTATTAAGAAAATACATTGATATTGAGTGGAGAAGATTGAAAATTGTTGGCCAATGTCTTGCACAGTCCAGGGACAGAGTCATCTGCCAAGTGGCCAGAGATTGAAAACCTCAAAAATCCTAGCAATCATAGGAAATCTTTCCAGCTGCTATCAAGAGTTTGACAAAGGGATGAATGTGAGTATGTGAGTGAAAAACAGACTGAAGGAACGCCTATCACTAGCTGCACTCACTAATTTAAACACACAAAGGTCAGATCTATGTTTTATTTATGACGTTCTCACTATGACAGAAAAGGATTTCTGTAGGAAGACTATTAAATTAGCTTTGACCTCTCAGAGAGGCATTATAAAGCTAAAACCTTTGTAAAATACCAAAGAGCTGAAACCAATGATTAATGCTATTCTTCTTGAAATGGTCCATGTAGACAGAGCACCAATCACATTGCTTGATTTTAAAATACATTTGCATAAAGCAGTAACAGCAGCATTTTATCATAGTCAGACGGTCACACTGACTAACAGCCAGAGAGCAGCCTGCAGCCACAGACTTTGAACAAAAAACCCTCATTAGCTTCTCCGCTAAAGTCTCCTTCTTATCACAAACAGGAACACACATCTTAACCTGCATCTTCGCTTGTTGAAAGACCAAACAAACATTCAGTGGGGAAAAAATGCCCCGCTAATGTCAGTCTGCAGGCCACATAGCTAATTAGCTGTTCAGCAACAGCACATTTAACAGAATGTCGCCATGTATATGCCCGAGGTCCTCAGTCTTTAATAACACTGCTAACTGTGTCTCCTTGGCAGGAAAGCTACAGCTCTTTCAGGTTAGTTTACTTTATCCCTCATTCCCCTGCCAGTGCTCAGCCTGCCAGCTGCTGTCCATCAAACAGTGACATACTTCTGCAGAAGTTAAGAGAAACAGAGATATTTCTTATATTTCTTCAAATAGCTTTTTTCTTGTTATAATAAAAAGATACAGACATCTGTTGTTTCCATGATACTGTTTCAAATCAATCAATGATATATATATATATATATATATATATATATATATACATATGTAGGATGTTGGAAGCAGGAAGTTCTATGTACTTCCTTTTAATGGCTGGATATTATTGTTTGCATAACACTGTATATACATATATATATATAAATAGATATATATATAATAGCTGGACCATTAAATCTTTTTGCAGCAGAAAGCAAAGGGTTCTGTGTCATCACCCTGTATGCTTGTTATGACGCCATTATGTTATTATGTAAATCTCAAAAATTAATTATTGTATGCAATTAAAATAAATTAAGTGTTTAGAAATATCATATTCATGTTTATACATTAAGAAATCAACACACTGTCAATATCAATATAAATTTGATCAACATGTTTGTGTGCTTATTTTGTAAAATTTCATAAAATTTTGGGTTTTTTTTAAATTTATGATACGTTTTAATACTTTTATTAATTATTTTATGTTTCATTGCATCAGATAACCTTTTAGCATAGCTTGTATAGATTTGAGCATTTTAAGATAGAAATAACACCACAATAAGCAAAAATACCAATGTAGGCACCGGCGGACCATTTCTATTGCAGAGTTCAAACTGCAGCTACTACTTTCTCTGCCTGTAGGAGGTGGCATCTTAACTGCTGCTGCTATTAATTGTCTTACCTATAGATGGCACAGGATTACATGTGCAGATGTTGTCTGATGATTACAGATGATCCCCCGCCTGCAGAAAAGAGAGACATGCGGGTTAGTGAGATACAGTACAAGCCAGATGAGATTGAGCTTTGCATCAAGAAAATAAAAATGTGTTGCCATAGCATCTAAAATAAGCATATACAAAGCTACCTCCTGCTGTGTGAATGTTTTTTATGCACCACTATAGCTTATGCATGCAGGGCTTAGACATGAGTATAAAGTATTTTCCGCTCGAAGGGTTCTGTGAAGCATTAAAAAGATGTAACATTATTTCCGTAAGCACTGCACATTGCCAAAGTGCTAAGCATGCACACACAAGCCGGCCACTGAACTAATCACACACGACTGCACCATCAAATGTGCAACTCATCAGAGCTGGATGTTGCAGGGTGTGTTGCAGAGGTGCTGTCCATGGTACTGAAAAGCAGTGCGGTTTATGACATTTTTTTTTTTTTATAAATGTGGTGTTGCTTTGGGTGAGTGTTGGATATTTCCAAAGTGTATAAGCACATAAACTTCAGTTAACTTATTGTCTTGTGGCCATGCACAAAGGAAATAAGACTTAATGGGTATTTATAAGCCTATCTTCAGAGCATTTGTTTCTGCCTAACTGAATGTATATGTAGGCGTGCACAGCATGTATGTGTGAGAATGAGAATAAGTTGTACATGTGTTTGCTGTGTATATGAGAGAGTCTGCAGGGCTTGGCTATAAAGAGGCTAAGAGAGCAGACTACAGTCTATCTGCTCTGATGAAACAGTAACCAGAGGCACCCGCTCTTTATCTCTCAATCACTCCCTTCATGGAAACAAATCTATTATATTACGTCCATTTTCTCTCTCTCTTACACACACACAAACACACACACAGTGTAATATAATTTCTGGCTGCCTTATTTCCCCTCTACACACAGACTGCCATTAACCCAGGAGAGATGGAGGTTCCCTAGTGTGTGTGCCAGCATGCTGTGTGCATCTGTGTGTGTGAGAGGGAGAGAGATAGAGTGTAAACCCCTGGCATTTTCTCTTTTAGACAGCACCTCAGTATGAATCATGAATCTATCAATAGTGCTCTTGTGTTGATAAAATAAGTGTGTTCATGCAGATATAACTACCATCATCTTCTATGGCTGTGTCTCCCTATTAAGTTAATTTAATAAATTCACTACCTTTCACTCAGCTTGCACGTTGTCAATCAAACACAGAAACCAACAACCCCCCCAGACACTGAGGTAAAAAGGAAAACAAAAAAAACCCCAAATAAAACATTTAAGGCAAAAAACTAATAAAACACCATCTTTGACAAAAAAAAACAAAACAACAACTTCAGACTTTAGGTTACAGTACTACTATGCTTAATGTGTTGCCTTAAAGTGGAAACAGACAGGTTTTTTGCTTTAACTTATTATGAAGTAAATGTTGATTGCACAATATAATGGCAAATATAGAATAATGACAAAGGAAGTGCGTCAAGTATCGGGTGCTATGTGATGAGACGTGTATAGTTGCAGCCACATTTGAAGCCTCCATGACTTACAAACCACCATCAGTGCAAATAAAACCACGGTTAAACAGATATTTGTACCATGCTACAGCCATTGTAATAAATGAACATGACGCCAAATGTAGTAATAATCTACCTTATTCATTACACAGCAACATGGGATTCACGTAATAAGTAACAAGATGTAACCCTAAACTTAACTGTCTGCCTGTCTTTTACTGATCATAGCTAACTAAGTGGCATTCTCTTTAGTGCTTCCACAGCTAACAAAGAGCAATGAGGGCTGATCTTGTAGGTATGGTGGGCCAGTAATGTGGCTGCTGTAGTCGCAGCTGTAATTACTTGCATGCTGTGTTTCGCCTCTCAGCGCATGTGTGCCACTTTCCCCCGGTGGGATAAATTAAGTTGGACGTCACCTGATTGTGCAACCCATTTTTTTTTTTTTAATTTAACTTCTTGAGATTAAAAGTCTCTTTTTCAAGAGTGTCCTAGCCAAAACAGGCAGCAACATAAATTACAGACAGAAAACATGGAACAAAAGTCAAAATTGCAACTCCAAAAGAAGCAATATAAAACAAAAAAAGAACACAAAATGAAATTACTACAAGGAAAGACAAAAAAAAATATGTTACAAGTGAACGATAAAAACAAGAAACTAAAAGACCAGCTAACCTGATATTGGCCTATAGATGATTATGTACAAATTCCTGCAGTAGTGCAACAAAGCAGCTCAAAGAAACTAGAGTAACTTCAATTCCTTTTACAAAAGAGTTCACATATATGAAGCTGCGTACTTAAAGACTCTTTTGCCAAACTCTGTATGTACTCTAGGTATAGACAATAAGAGCATATTCTGTGAATGGAGAGCATGGCCATTTTCAATTTTTGCTGAATTTACACACATAAATATGATGGAAGTAGTTGAAGAATAGCTTTATACATTTATAGCTTTATAATAACTTTATACTTTATACCCCCCCCCCAATCTATGAAGTTTTAAGACAGCCATCCAACCCAAGCATAAGTATCGGCAGTTACTATCAATGTTGTTGCAATCCCTAAAAGTGGAAAATAGTGGACAGTGGAACAACCAAAGTAACTGTGGAAACTGTACCCAGTTAGTTGCTGTGATTTCTTCTCTATCCTACCTCACCTCGCCCCAGAGTTCTTCTCATTTGCCCAAAATGGAAGTATCTGCCACTAGTAACCAGCAAAGATGATGACAAGATGCAAATCTTGCCTTCAAAACATCTATCAAGAAACCTGTGTTGTGTTTATCACTCATCCCTTTGAACCAGTTAGCACATCACAGATTTCTGTGGATATAAGCAAGCTCAACTCTCTTGTCTAACTATGGAAAAAGGGTCTTTTTAGCATGCATATCATCTGTCTAGTAAAATAAATGAGCTGTCATTCTGTCTAATGCTGTCAGTAGATAAAAGACAAGTACGACATTGTGCTTTTCTCTCCCTTGTTCTTGTCTCATGTCAACTCAATATCTTTATGTTTAAAAGCAGAGGCTGCACATCGAGCTGCCAAGTTCTGGATTTACAGTTTGTTTAAATGAAAGTTCTCATCTGGTGCTCAGTATAAAAATTACCAACAAAGTGGAGCCCAACTGTCCCAGAGACAGTTTTATGATGTGTTTATTTTCTTTGTTTAAGTTATAAATTCATTACATTTAATTTAATAGGAGACATTAAAAATGTAATAAATAAGGTGTTACAAGTAGTAAAAGATATGATAAATGCGTCTGGAAGGTACTTTACTGTTATGACTCCAGAGTAATTATATTTTACATGTGGTCCTAGAGGCACACACGATAACTGTTCCTTATTTTGTTTCATATTGTGTTGTTAATGTGCCTTAAGTGAACGTTGGTGGTGTATTTTTGTTTTGTTTCATTTTGTCATGCTAAATGGACTACTTAATGATGGACACTAGATGGAAAATATATGTTTTCAAACCATAATGTCTTTTTTTGTTGTTGTAGTTTTATGAAGGGTAATGAAGGTGTATGAAGGTGTTTGACGGTGAGGAAGCAAAGAAGTGAGCAATAAATCTTCAGAAAACATCACTACGAAATGTGGGCCATTAATTCTTTGGACTGGTGTAGCTACACAAAGACATCAAGAGAGTGCTAAGTTGCTCTCATTCATATACTGTATACATATTGTAAAAGCAGGACAAGACACAAAAGGAAAGACAGGTGAACTGCACAACAGCACACGCACACGAGTGGGAGGGTTTCCTTTCAGACCATGTGGTCTGGCAGAGTTTGCCCTGACAGCCACTGCCAGTCTGTCTCTCTCAGCTCTTTATTGGGTTAGAGCTATCACAGAGGACCAGGTGGCCAACGAGCTGCAGGCAGTCCATTTCTGGGAACACACACACACACACACACACACACACACACACACACACACACACTTGCAAATCCGAATGCATACCCACATCCACACAAAGGGATAAAAACTGTTTGCATACATGCATGCACACAAACACAGTCACCGACTCCAGTGCACTTTTGAATAGTGGGCAATTTGCGGTCAGATCTGGCATCAGTTGCCTTCTGTGCACATCAGAATATATCACAGACACAGAGAGGGATGAAAATGAGGAAGGACCCGCATCAATTTGGCTGAATGACGACAGCCCTGTCAAATGATTTGATTCTCCCTTCTCCCATATAGCTTCGCTTGATTAAACTAATATGTCACCAAGGCAATCTTTTTTCTCTTGTAATCAGAAGCACACTTTCTCTGTCTCTCTGTGTGTCTCACTCACTGGTGTTATTTTGGCTATTTTTCTCCATCTGTCTCAATGTCTCCTTCAAATTTCTATGCCCTGCTCCCTTAAGTCTTTCTTCACCTCTTTATCATGGTAGCTTGTTTTTGTCTCATCTCTTCTCCTCTCCACCCTATGCGTCTCTCTTTATATATTTAACAACCAACAGTTCTAACCAGAGTAATTCAGTTATTTCATTTGTCTAGGACACACCATTCTCCTTGTACCTAATTCTATCTCTCTCTTCCTGCTACTTTTAAAGATGCATCCTTCATTTAGAGACTCCTTTGAAATAGTGACTAGTTTTACATACACACTAAAACCTCTTTCCTACCAGAAAAAATCCAACTATCACCCCTTAACATCTGGCTTTTGTATTTAATGGGAAAGGTTATAATCAGTATTCACTCCTGGGGCAAATGACTATGCAGCAGCCACGGGTATTTATTGACTCCAGCTCTGAATGGCTCAAAACAACACTGATGGAAATATGACATCCAGGTGGACATGCTAATTTCAGCCTGTTTTTGTTGGTGCGCTACCACTGCAACATTTTCACTGACCTCCATGCTATTTTCTACTGTTTCTACTGTTCACCTTTTTCCCCGCCTGTCTGCAGTGTTGAACATGACACACCAGAAAGAAAAAAACAGAGAGCCATACTCATCTACTGGCAAGGTGAAAGGAGTCTATTGCCTATTTTTAAGGTTAAATATTTGTTTTTAATGTGCTAATTTTAGTGGAATTACACTATGACACCACTTTTATTTACAATATGACAGTATTCTGAATTTCATACGGGTCATGTTAACAGCATATTCTAATTGGAAATTTTAAAGATTTTTTTGGCATTTTTGCCTTTATTAGATAGGACAGATCAACAGTGTGTGTGGGGGTGGGACATGCAGCAAAGGGCCCTGAGCTGGACTTGAACCTGTGGCTGCTGTGGCAAGCCCAGTGCCATTATTCATTGGGGTGCCTGCTTTATCAGCTAAGCCACCGGATGCCCCCTCATTGAATATTTTAAATTAAGCCTTTTTTGAGTGTAGCATAAGAAGAGGGATATACTGATATTATTCTGATTTAAAGAGCGTTCTTTAGACATAAAAAGCATTCAGAATATTTGCCCCAACCTGTTTTTTTTACTGCAGTTTGCGACACACCGCCTCTTGCCTGTTTACAGTCAGCTCTGTGATTTGTCACAGATAACAAGCCAATAGTGGAAAACTCTAAAAAAACACTATTATGATGCAAAGACACAAAATGGAACAAGTAGCTCCACCTGTTCCACTTTTCTATACTTTGATGTGATAAAATACCTTGTTAGGAAACATTAATCACAGTATGCACAGCTGGATGTAAGCAGGAATATACTGTAAGTGAAATATTCAGTTTCATAAGTCATGTAAACAACTCAGACCTGGATATTTGTGCAAGTAAACATAGTCATTGAAATACTGCAATCAGGCATACATACATATATTGACATGAATCTTTAAAGTGCAAACATATGTACTGTAGAATACATACTCACACATTACCCTGTAGTCTCACAGCATACTCATGAATGAAAGCATCTGAGGTCACATTATAATTCTTCTTTGAGTCTTTGGTAATTAATTTAGAGGAACTGCGTACAAGGAAAGCAACGACCGGAGCACTATAAATTATTCAAAACAAAACAAGGTAGACATGACTGAGGTGTCTTAATGTTTCATGAGTTGTGAATGCGCCTCCTGAGAGACGTGTTGTACAACGGAGCAGGGGTATCTTGTTTGCTGTTTAACCTTGCTCCTCTCAACTCTGTGCTTCCACTGCTCTTTTATTTCTCTCTGTACTGTATTTCTGTTTGTCAGTGGGAGAACACAAGAGCAGAGGAGTGAGCTAGAAAGGTGAAATACAAATGGAGGAAGGGAAACAAAAGGACAGAAATGCAGGACACAGTGGACGGTATAGGATATACTGTATGAGGGCTGCACTGTTTCTGTGATGAAACATAATTTGCTTCTGGACACACCATGTGACCCAGCCAAAGCTGACCAAATCCCACTTCAACCATTTCACCAGTGCTGCTGGCTCTTCTCCCCCTCTTCCCTTTAATGCCCAATAAGATGAAAGCTTGTCAGACAGCCATCAGGCAGCAAAGCTCCAGAATCCAACCTCTACTGGAGAGCTCCTCGCTCTCGAGCCACCCATTTCCACATTCAATAACCAGCTCCTTGTTCTTGGCAAGCTGTCTAGGGCTTCATCCATGTGATCCTCCCAAAGGACCGTCAGCACCACCACGACAGTTTAGCTCGATGGATTAAGACAAGAGAACAATTCCTGATCGCAGCATGTTGAAGAAATTTCAGTTGCCAGAAAGTCTTTCACGCTCTCTGGCTCTTGTAAATGTGATAGTATTTTTTCAGGGCATGATCCCATCAAAACCTGAGCAGATGGCTTTTAACAATGACCTTCAAGATTTGATCATGCCTCCATCTGTATCATCCCTCCTCAGTGCTGTGGAGCAGCTGCTGAGGATGTGCTCCAGGGCTACAGATTAAGAACGTAGTGGACTCTCAGGCCCCACATATGGAGGGTGAACAAGCAGCAATGTATTCTGTATCATCCTAGTACAGACTTTTCTGTCATCGGTTGGTACTGACTTAAGCCAGATGGTATCCATTAACACCTGGTATTCCCATGTGATCTGTACCTAAATGCATTATCTGGATAATGACATCTGACCAAGGGCATTGGCATTTTCACCAGGCGATGCCATCCCATCCCAACTCATAATAATTTGAAGCTTTGGCAAAAGCCTTTTGCAGATAGTGGGTTTGGAAAGGTCGACTTCAAGCGCATGTATTCATATTTTTTAATGACACATACAGACATTGAAACCAACGCCGAAGTTGGCACAAAGTCAGTGTGACCATCGAAACACCATTTTCACTCTCTTTTTGCTGAAAACCACGTGTGTCATGTGGTAAAAATTGGCAAGACTCTGAATCTCAAGATGTTCCGCAGCTGCGCAGCAGCCAAGCCACACCTGAGCAGCGGCAGTGTGGCTGTTCAAACCTGTTAACATGGTTGCTAAAAAAAAAGACAGTGATGAATACAAGTTGCTCATGCAGGCAGTGTGGCCCAGCGTTACATGACAAAACAAGTCAACACTGACTTTTACTTTCATTTGAACATGAACACATGAACGCCAGTCTCCTGGGTCAAAGTCCTGTGCTTGCTGGATTCATCCACCCAATAGTACTTTCTCGTCCCTTACAGTACTGTTGCTGTGAAGATCTAGTAATGATGTGTATGTTTACATTTGAGTTAGTTGAAAGCCTTGTGTGTCACTCTGCCCTGGTGTCAAAATGGTGGAAAGGACACTGCTCAAGGGGTTTGTTTTAGTGTCCCGATTTTAATCAATCTAATTATAATATTTCATCTGAAATTTTGATTGTGATTTGATTTTGATACACAAATTAATTTGGCGGAGCTGGTATGAAACAAACATGGTCAGGAGAGGTCAAGAGAGGTAATGCTGCTGTATGGGCTCTTGAACGTTATGCTTCCTGCTCCTCCTCCATGGATTGTCCTCATCCTTTTAAAGCATCTTATGATGTATGTGATAGTAATAAAAAATGACAGGACATCAGGGGGAGAGAGATTTCTGTCCAGATTCCAGCTGTGGATGTTACGATTCATCTTGGCATTTTAATCCTCAACCACAGGGCACCCTGGTTAATTAAAGAAGTGATTAACCAGTAGCCGATAGCTACTGCCTGTAGTAACCTCTGAAGGCGGTCTGACATTTTGATTGCAAAGTGCTCTGTACATTTACACCTTGAACTGACAATTTCTCTTATTTAGACAAGATATCCAAATATCACATATTATTAGGAGGTGTAAATTGCTCCCTATGAGAACCTTTGTGCATCTCGTGTGGATGTGATTTCAAGCTAAGTGTAACTGCATCTAAGAAGCATTCAACACAGACTAAAATTTGGTTGCCCAAACCACATTTGGAGGTGGTTTTAGACACATAACAAGCAGATGTTAAAAATGTGTGAATGCATTTCCAAAACACATATTTAAGCATAACTACTCCCAACTATAACTATTTCAGCATGAATAATTACAGAAAGCCACTTACTGTACCGCATCTGTCCCAGCAATAATGGAGCTGAAATAACACCGAAATTAAATGACAGAGATAGCCTTTTATACTCATTACTGCAAATAAAAATGTCTCCAATGATTCAAACAAATACGATCAAACAGAAGGACGCACCAAGCATTTGTAGCATTTATCTGATCCCTGATCACTTCAGCTACTAAATGATATGTGAATGAGAGAGCATAGATCTGTAAAAGCAAAATGAAAGCACATGAAGCCCATAATTTTTTTTTCTTAATCATAGCTTATACATGTGATTAAATTCAAAACTGTGAACTTTAATACTGTTTATGTGCACAAGTTATGTTATTATTATTTGGCCTTATTCTGGTGGCAGCCTCAGATCATTTACCACCATGCTCTGAATTGCAGTGCAGCCAACCCAGATTTACACATAGTTCAGGAAAACCAAGAGGGATTGTACTCAGATTTGTGATCTGGCCAACAGAGATGCATTAATGTGGTGAAGCGTAAAAAAAGTGTCATAAATCTGATCTGGGTTTTATCCAGATGCTTGAAATAAGGCCAATTTCTTTGAGTAACACATTTCAGACATTTCAGTGGTCCTGTATTGGAATAATTGTTGATTTTTGTATTCACATAGTTTAGTTTTTAGTTTTTAGCACATAGTTTTTTAATCATTTAACTGGACTTTGGCCCTGTGCAGCTGCACTGTCAACTACATGATGTATAAGCAAAGTAATCTGAGAGGTTCTTGAACCGAGAGTGGTATTTGATCACAAACTGGAGAAGCAGAGACATGCAGGTTGGATGGAGGTGGCTGCTTGCCAGCTAACTGGCATTCTCCATTTGTCTGTGCCTACATAAAAGTGTGCCGCTTTCTTAACTCGCCTTTTTTCTTCTCCTTCCCCTGTGCTCTCTTCCTTCCCACAGGACGTGGGACATGAGGTCAGTTGACCAGATAGTGTATTGATTTATTGTCAGAATAGCAGCACACCCACACGCCAACCAGCAGCAGGGGAGAGTACACAACTCTCCTTTCTTCCCTGGCTGACACTGCTACTGCCAATCTAATTTAAAGACTGGTCAGAGCTCACAGTAAATGTGTGGTCAGGCTTTCTTTTGCGCAATAACAGAATAAATTGTGGTGGAAGGTATCATTTAGGCAGGTGACAGAGAAGAGCAGGAGGAGACGAGCATGTTTTCCAGCCTTACTGTTCCAGTATGGCAAAGCATAAATTACCAAGGAATAAAATCAGTAATGTAACAATCTGTTTTTGTCAAATATTTGCGATAAAAACATTGACCTCTGTATGTGAGGGAAGATGCAGTGATTCTTGTATCACCTGATAAAGGACTAAGATAGAGGGAGTGCAGAGTACGAGCTGCTGGGGACAAACACCCTTGAAACGATTTTATCAGATTGTTGTAACATTGACATGACTCGAGCTGCAAGCTTAGGAAGAATATAGAAACTGCAAATACAAATGTACTCAGTCTGCAGTGGACCGCAGTATTGCCAAAATGTGTAATTACTTCAGAAAGAAAGCCATGAGGAAAAAGGGGAGGATGGAAAAAGAAAAAGAGAGAGATGGGCTGATTGATAAATGCCATGAGGAAAGAAAAGAGAGATAAAGAAATGTTAGGGCGATGAGGAAGTTGTAAACAGAGGGATAAAGACATGGATAAGAGCTGGCAAATAAAAGATTTTACAGAACAGACGTCCTGTAAAGCTCACTGAGAGCTTCAATGTCATGTCTATTTTATGGACATGCAACACAGAACCAGAACAACACGCTGGTTCTTTTTGAGTGACAACAGATGCATCTAAAAAATGACACACACACGCACGCACACACACACACACACACACACACACACACACACACACACACACACACAGACACAGGGTCTGTTCATTAATATAGGTAAACTGATGCCACCTCCCACTGTTCCCTTTACCCACTGTGGTCTGGCGTAGCTATTGATCAATTATCCTGAGACAGGAGGCTGTACTCAGACATTGAAATGAATCCCTCCAACAGTTTATCCGGCGAAGACACCGATTACTGGGTCATCAGTGCCATTTACCAATAAACAAGAGGTTGACTAATGGGGATAGGCATTTTGTTAAACTTTCATATTTGACTGCTCAAATTGAATTCTTATTAGACCATTTACATACAAATGTAATGTTAGAACTAGGGCTTAAAAACAGTTATTTTTCAAATTGAGAACAATCGCAAAATTTCTATGGTTAATCATGATTAATCACATTTTCAATTTCATTATTTTGCATTTCAAAATGACATAGTCCATATTGACAAGGCCAAGCAATTCTTTTCAGAGCGTCTTGATTAGGAATCAAATGACAGCAAAAGCCTGAATGGGACGAGCAAAAAATGGGCTTTTCTGGAAAGGCGAGACGTGAGGGTATCAACAGAACCCACTTTCATTCAGATGTCTGGAGGTCAGAGCTCAAGGGACCCCTGTGAAATGGCCATGCTGTTTATCAATCACCACAATTTAGCCTAACTTTGGAGCATTTTTCTGCCCCCTTACTGAGAAGCTAACATTACACACTAGCACTGGATTCATCAGGTGTTCTAGTTTCATATGATACCAGTATCATCACTCTACCTTTAAAACTCAGCCCAGTACAACCTCTTAAAGACGGGAATGTTGGCGGCAATTAACACCATTAGAAAAACACATTTATCACATTGCCGTTAACCCCCACCGTTGACAACCCTAGTTAGAACACAAAATTAGTCATTGAACAATGGAAAACAAATGCAATTTGAAATTTATTTAAATTTATTCAACAACCAGGCTTCAATTACCGTACTGAATCATAAATTCAGAGTTAACATAAGAAACATCAGCAAACAATATGTTGCTGCCTTTACATACGTTAGATGCAGCACTGAAGGACCTTCTCTGAGCCGTTCTTCTCCCAGTTAGTTCAACATATGCCCCATAGACTGTATTATAAAGATGGGCAAAATTATAGCTTCCCAAAAGTGAAGCCAACATATCTTGGTTGTCTCCTGATGGCTGCAGTATAGGTCATAAACCAAACTCATAGTATAGGTCATAAACCAAATGGGACAAACTCAGAGTGCATACCTAATTCATTTTTCCCTAACATGGTTTTGTCATTTTTTTTAGATAGTTCTTATCAAACTCATGATTTTTCAAGTGTTGTTTTTACGTTCAAGTGTTCGTCTTGCTCACGACTGGTCAGACAGTAGCTCATTACCCACTCCCTGTGTTTTGGAAAGAAATAAAACCAATCAACTCAGGTTTCAAAGAGTTACCGGTCCAAACAAACTCACACAGACACCACAACTGCTAAACTCTGTCCTGTTGATAACCATTAGATAACATTAGCTGTGTGATGCCAACAGTTAGCCCTGTCACTCTGTGTGTGTAGGAAGACTTTCAGCTTTTACCAACTGTTCCCGGGAGCAGAGCTCACACTCATACACTTTGTATTTCTAATGTACTACACAAATACACATTTTAGCAAAACTGCTTATCTCTGTAAGTATGCTGTGTAAGAGTGTTTACATAACTGTATATTTGATTCTGTTAGATCAAACACAGCAGCAAAATATATGCAGAGGCTGAGAATACCATACAGCTGACAATGCAGTGTTTAAATCCCTTGTGCGTGGTGACATTTTGTTTGTGTGGAGTTTTTTCTTTATTGACATCAAAGTGACAGCAGAACGCCCAGCCAAAGGATTAAGCGGCCACCCCAGTCTCACAGTCTCATGACTCTGATGCCCGCGGGCGTTAAAGATGAGCTCACTAAATCAAAAGCATGCTCTGAAAATGGGCAAAGTACGGCTCCTTTGCCAGAGGAAACACTCATTCCAATCCATTATACATGCTCTGCCTTATCTTCCTGAGGGTTTGCAACGTACTGTAGATGCTGTTAGTTAAGAGCAGTCTCCAGCTGATTCCCCTTGGTGAGTGTTAACCTTGAGGCAGTCCCCTTGACGGCCATATCTGCATTCATCGCACACTGTCCCTTTCTACTGCATGCCATCTCATGCCAAAAACTGTTCTCATGTCTCACCAGTCAGCATATCATCTTTCACACAATTAGTATTCAAATGGGCAGTTAAACTCAACGTAGGCTACTATAAGCTGGTGTGTGCATGTGTGTGTTGCAGTTTGCCATAATAATGACCTGTGAGGAAGAGAAAGGTCATTAAAATGCTGCAGGCATACAATTACATGTCTTTCTTTCTCCCTCTCTCCCATGACCAAAAATGCTTTAACAGACACACACACACACACACACACACACACACACACACACACACACACACACACACTTTAAGATTTCATCTTTCAGCTCTGGATGGTGGAATGAAAATCTGTAGAGGATAACCAAATTTAATGATATCAGACCGCGAAAGGATAAAGTCAATGTGGACGTCCTCAACTTTTAACAATAAAGCTTCTAACAATGTGTTCTTATGGCTTTCACATTACACAACTATGTCACAGGGCTTTCTCACACACTGAGGCAAAGAAATGGATCTATATGGTCTTTGCATATAGGGTCACTTTAAAGGAGGCGTATTTAGACTAAGAAAGGAGTCAAGGTTGCAGCGCTTGACAAGAGTTGAGCACTGTTAAAGTTAGTTGGAGTAAGAGTTCAAGGGTGTAAGGTTAATGAAAAATGTTCATGATTATGTCCCTGATATTTTCTTAATGTCACATTATTGCATATTATTTACTACAAGTCAGCTTTGAGGAGTTGAATTTTATACATACAGACATGCGCAATGCAGAAACACACACACGCACAGCCTGTGCAATAATGAAGGCTATTTTTCTGCAGTCTAAATGCAATTACTCATTGAAAGTGCAGACAAGCAACAATTCAACTCAGCCTTTCAATTCAGTTTAGATTGAATGCATTCATTGTTCGCCCGCACAGAAATAGCTCAGGGTGACATTCCAAGCTGACTCACTCCAACTAATAAAATAAGTGAAATAAAATCAGGTACCTACACAATGACTGCTTTCGAATTTATTGAAAAGAAGCATCACAAGGAAAAGAAAACTAATTTTAAAAACTAATAAGACATTATTTTGAGATACTAAGTTATTTTTTTGAGAACACTTCTTGTTATAATGACAAAAAGATCTTTGTTTTACATCACACTGGTGGGAATGAGCTTCCATACGGATGTGATTCAAAGCTGCTGTAGTCAGAAATTTACATCAACAGTGGATCAAATGAACATGTGTCATATCACAAACACAAACAAAATTATGACCCACTTCTGCACATCTCTATGTGGTGTTTACAGTAATGTCATGTTTTGATATTACGCCCCATAACTTAACTGCACTCTCACTGCTTTCATCAGCATCAGGCAGCTGTTTGCAGCTAATAAACAAGTAAAAAACTCACAAAAGTATGCTACTGGATCATCACCAAATGGCAGACGGACAAAGTTAGCACCTATAGTGCTAGTGAAGCAGATTTTGCAACTTAACAGTCAGATATTTCCCTCAGGAGTTGGGAGAGAGCAAAGCAGAGGTAGAAGAAGAGTAAATATTGGACGCACATTTGTCAGGTGGGAACAATAATTACAAATAAATGCTCTTGTTGCTGGATGTGTAAATAAGACAATAAATGTGAGTTGGCTTCATGAATTAAGGAGCATTCCCATGAATGAAATGTACAGCGGTGGACAGATGGCTGGAAAAGCAGGAATAAATGATTTTTCAGTCTAATTGCTTAAAAGTATATAACACACTATAACTGAGGGTAATAACAGGAAAACCTTGAAGAATGGTGCAGCAAAAGAAAGAGGAAAATTCATGTTTAAGTTGAAAGGTTTCTTTTAAAACATCTGTCACGCTCAGCTCAGAAAAAAAAACCATGAGTCACTCGATCAGCTACCAGGGACGAGTGCATTATTCCAAAATGCTAAACGTTGTAAGGAAAATCATGTACATGTACAATCTTTTGACAAAATGTTGGACACTGTCACAACAATCTTGTACACAGTTTGGGGGGTCCCGGTTTAAGATTTGGGATTGTGCAGCATTGTACATATCTAATTTTTACTACACTAAATGTATATTTTGCACATATTTGTGAGTATTGGAGGGTAGAAGGGGGGCAAACTGGTTTTAGGATGTGGGAATGACTGTGCCTTGATAATTTTGTAGCTGCAATTTTGCACAAATTTGTGATTTATCATGATTTGGTGGGGTGGGATATGGGGATGATAATATTTGTAAAATTTTATGAACTGGTGTTTTGTACTTTATTTAATCAAATTCTGTCATTAATTTATTTATTCCACCTACCTGCCCAGGGACTATGGGCAGGAAACAGCAATTTTGCTCAAACCTGGTACAACGCATCTCTTCTTGTTTTATTTTAAGTTAATGTTTCGTTGTGCACTGTCCCTGTCTAAATAAAAATTACATTGCATTTAAAGTCTTTATTTCAGTTATTTAACCGTGAGTAAAACTCATTTTGTCACTTTGATTTATTGCTCAGAAAACAATTATGTTTTTTTTCTCTCAAAATCTTCCTTTTATTTAGAGAGATATGGAATAATGGACATTGTGCGCAGCAGTCACTCACTTGACAATTAACACCTGCACAGTTTTTCCTGTGTGCTCATACAATAACTCTCAAGTCCTGAAAAAATGCTCTGTTCTAAAATTATAGCTGCTCTTTATTGAATCAAATCAGACTAAAGACAATTAAAGAGAATGTAGCAAGTGAAATCATTTTTGACAGAAATATTGTTTATTTTATGGGTGTATTTGTTTTGAAATTCTACGTTTGAAGTATGATTTAAAGACTAGTCCTATTTTTAAAAGGATAAAACAATTCGGCTTCTGCCTCTGTAACATGGCTTTGATTATGAAAGCTGCAGAAAATTAAACTTCATATTAAAAGTCAAATTTGGCTTCATGTTATATCTTCAAAAAGTAGAGTAGGTTGGTGTGAAATGGCGGTCACATAAAAAACTTTTACAATAGAAGTTTAATTAAATTTTTATTTTGCCCTTGGAAGTTAATAAAAATCCTATATATACAGCATATGAAGAAAGTGCCATTGAATGTCCGTTATCTTATTTTCAAATGTGCTCTGGTGTCAGTCAAAGAATGAGGCTGTTGATCTTAACTCCATTTTACACTTCATAGCTTTTTCCCTCATAACCCATATGAGTATGACAAAGAATCAGAATAATATTATTCTTTTGCAGTGGGGATGAAGGCCGTTATTATAATCAGTCTCTATTTGAAAACGTGTGGGCAGTTCTGCCTCCTCTAGACTCTAAGCAGCGTCAGTGCAGCAGCAATAAACAGAAAGCGGAGAAAGAACTGTGACAAGCATGCAGAAAAATAACTGGATAATGTTGAAGTGCACCTCATCCGAGTATACACAATGGTCCATCACGAAATGTATCTTGTTCCAGAGGAAACAGGAAGGTCAACAGTTATTTAATGTGACTTATGTTTGAACTGAAATGTCTTTTAAGGTGCCTCTTATAATAATAATAATAACAGCAATATTATACTAAACAGCATGTTGAAATCACAATGTAGATCCAAGCAGAGCAGAAAAGAGTCAACAATGTAACCTTGCAAACCAGGGGCGGACAAAGCACGTCAAATATTGCACTCAAGAAAAAAGAACTGCTATTTTAAAGAAATTGCACTTAAGTAAAAATAAAGCACTTGTGTAAAAATGTACTTGAGTAAAAGTAAAAAAAAGTACGTTAATTAAAATGTCTTCGGGGTACATGTTACTTATTGCATTAAATGCCAACCTACGTACATGATAGTGGAACAGCGTCAGCAGCATGACCCAATAATTTAAATCAACAGGAAATCTTTTGTACTATTTCTAGTTAATGCTGAGGATCTACTGTGAGCATTTTAGCATGTTAGGTGATCTAGCACATGAAATATGGGGGATTCAATGTATGTTTTGAAATGTACAAAAATGTGTAGACTATTATGTTTGATGTATGTTTTTAAATGCGTTACCCAGGACGATTAGTTGTGCTTTAGGGCATAGCTGATAGAAATAATAACAAATAAACAAATAAACATGACCCAGTGTCTATATAAGGTAAATTTTTATTTCTATTTTTATTCTCTTCGATTTCTAGTCATCGCTGAGGATCTACTTGAAGCATTTTAGCATGTTAGCCTAACTTAGCATGCGCAAGATCATAGTTTTGTTTTATTTGGGTCACTGAGCTCGCCAGGTGGAAAATTTAATTAATGATTATCTAGTTTTTTTTAACTATGCCGAGGTACAAACATACTAGCCATAACTCACAGGAATGTGAACCTTAATTTGATTTCATTGTTGTGCATTTGTACTACTCAATAATTACTAACCCCGGCCAGATGCGACCACCATTTAATGTCCTTCCCACCCCCCAACATTCAGACGGTGACCATAAACATTTACTACAAATATCTCCTGTAGAGTTTCGGCTGAGGGCTGTTTCGCCTCTCTGACAGACACACCTGCAGCTGCTGATTGATCTCCCTTATTTTGTTCCATATTCACACAGTTAATCACGCCTCATTCAAGACTTTTGTTTGTAACAATGTGACTTCAAATGTAGTGAAATACTTGCGCTAAAAAGTAGGCTCCTTAAATAAAAAATAAATTACCAATTTTTGATAATACTCAAAAAATTACAAATACACAAGGGACGACTTTGTGTACAGTAACCAGAGTACCATTTGTTGTTTCCACCCCTGTGGTCATCTTGTAATTTCCAGCAATATGCTGAATCATTTCACTATAATACATCCATGTTATTACCCCTGACAGAACAGGTGGACAAACCCCAGAGGAGCAGAGGAGGCTGCGAGTTAAAACAGCTGTTGATGAAATGTGACACAGGCACATCCTGTTAATTAAAAAGAAATCAAAACACATTTGGACTCCTCATCTCTTTATTGTTTTTAAACGTTTCTGAAGAGACATCATTGAACTCACAACTACGGATAGCCCTTACCTAAGAGCCTTTGTGTATGTTTTTCTTATGACTATAACGACTCAGAAAACACAAACACGGGTGCATTCATTATAAATTCTCATTTTGGAGGATTGGATGTTGCTAAATCAAATCATAACAGTCAGAACTATGGCTCCAAAACAAATTCAAGGCCATGTCTTTATTACCATAATCAAACACTTCAAAAAACTAATTCAGGAGGCGTCGGTGTGGAGTGTGTTTGTCGATGTGCCTGGTACTTGTCGGTAAACATTTGGGTTTGATTACAAGCTCATAATGTTACCAACTCCAGTCTACTCTGCTACCCTGACTTCGAAATCCAGCTTGGAAACCTGACAAATTGCTTTGGGAGGCTAATATTTATTTATGCATTCTTAAGAAACCTGATTCTCATCGTTAATATCTGACTCGAGGGTGTAACACCCAGAGCGGGTGATCTACTCGCTGTACACGTCAAATATCTTGAACTAAGTAACTTTATAAATATTGATTTTATCTGAAGCCATGTCACAGGGATTGCTCTTGGAAAGTCTGTCTGTTGGTCTATCGGTAGATCGGTAGTTTGTTGTTTGTTCGAGACTAAAATATCTCAACATGTATAGGTTGCTACGCCATATTATAAAAACACTCATGGTCCCAAGGGAATGAATTCTACAATTCTACGTCACCAGAATGCTGATACTTTTCGGATATCAGTGAAAAGTCTTGATTACAATTTGATGGATTGCCATGAAATTTGTTCCAGAAATCGATGTTTCCCAGATGATAAATCTAATTAATAAATCTTATTTTTTTTAGTGGTCCCCTAATTTTTGCAAAGTCCCAAAAAATAATGTTTAAAAAAAGAAAGAGAATTATCTGAGTCAAAAGAGAACTTTCTGGGAGTCAGTCGTACAACCAGGCAGGCTAAAAACATTAACATCCTAAAGAATCTGCTTCAAGGTCTTTCATTTTAGATTTAAGGACATTTAATGACACCAGCTCCTTGAGTTTTAAGCCATTCTGCAACAAATTCCAGGCTGACGGTGTAGAATACCCAAAAGCCCTTTTTCCCGAATTTCTGCCTGGGTACTTTTGCTGCTCTAGGCAAAACAACAACTATGCTCCCCTGTATTTGCAATGAACTGTGCCTGCAGAAACACACAAAGGCCAATATGCAATACACATAAAGCAAAACGCAGTAACAAACGCCTGGCTTACAGATAACGTGAATGGTCAATGCAACAATACAACTTCATAATGACTGCAGTTACATGGACATGAATAACCCGTTTATCAACCATATCCTGGTTATGGTCATATTTGGGATACGGTGTTACATAATCACAGAGAAATTAAGTTATTCACCTTCTGGTCTTCTGGATTATTATTATTTGTTTCCCCTTATTTAAGTTTTTATGTATTTAGACATTTTGCCGTTTGCATTCCTTTGTATCTATTTTGGATGTGTATGGGTATGCGTGTGCATGAATACATGTATGAGTATGTAGACATATGTTTATATATACAGATATTTATTCATTTATTTATGTTTGTGGAATTATTGCTTTAAAAGCTGCAGATCTGTATTACTTTTGTGGTTTATTACATTTGTGGGCTTTTATTACACTGGCGAGTGTCAAGGCCTTTCATAGAATTGCAGTTTTTGGCACTTCGATACTCGCTCTTTCAACCAGCTGCTTTCAACATCAAGTTTTGCTGCAGACGCTGAGGGATGTAACAAAGCGTCTGTATCTGACACCCTGAAAAATTAGAATGGAGTTGTTGTTTTTTTACAGTACTGCCTCTGTTTACTTGTTTGTCAATTATTTCCTTTAACGCCCAAACATGCCAAGAGCACATATCACAGATTCTTTAATATCAACAAGTTTAAGTTCCCTCTCCCACGTAGGGCACTATTAATAATTGCAGAATGAGCTGTTCATAAAGAACGACCTGTTGTTATTCAAGTGGGCGTACAAATATTCACAGCGGCAATCTACTGAAATTATCTGTGTCCAGGAGAAGATGCATTATAAAGGTTTGAGGTTGAAGTTTGACATCAGATCAGGTCAGAGCAGAGAGCTTTATGTATCCAGGGAATTGAATTGAACACATTGAACTTATGAACTTGCATATCAGCATACAGCCATGGCCTCTCTGCTCGTGTATGAGTGCAAATTACAGTGTGAACGTGGACACACTGAATATGTTCCATTTGTTTATAGATTCATCATCATCCATCAATCATCATCTCTTTTCATTGCTTTCATTTGATCTATTGATATGTTGAGCTAAACAAATTAAAGACTGAGAAAACCAATTTACCAAGTTAACAAAAGCAGTGCAGCCCTATGTATGTAAACACAAACTGTTCTGTAATGTTAAAGCATTTTAAAGCAAGTTAAAGCATTTAGTTATAGCATTTCATCCTTTTTTGCCATTTCTCCTTATTTTTATAGCGAGAGAAGCCAGTAAGGAAAGAAGAGTTAACACGCAGGAAAGACTTTGGGCTGGATTCCCAACCAGGTGACACTTTTTAATTATTGTGATTTTGAAATTTGAAGTGGGTCAGACTTTACCAGAAAAATTTAAGCATTGCGATGCCCTGAATCAAATTCTAGATGAAACTGGTGAATTATTTGCATATGTTGTCTGGTCACTGTCAATCACTGTCAATCTGATCATGTCACACCCACACAGCCCTAATGAAGCAGATAAACAGAGTTTTTGAGTGTTAAATGCTTCATAAATAATTCATAACGATATTTTTTCCCCCAGTTTGCTGCTTATTTAGCAATGACTAAATGTTAAAGAAAAATCACTTTTGTTTTCAGGGACTTCAAAATTCAGAGCCAAAACTTCAGAGTATTTTATTAAAAAAAGAAAGAAAAGATAAAGTGTCTGTTGGGTGTTTGGAGCAGAATGACACACAATGTCTCCTGCTTTTGTTCTACAAGTCTCTGAATCTCTACTAAAGGCATGAACTCCTCCTCCTTGGTGTTTTGATGATGCACAAAAGTCCAAAATCTCTCATAAGCATTCAACTGAGTGACTGGTGATAGCATTTTAACAAAAACTACAAAAAAGTTCTTCAACATTATTTAAAGAGAAATGCCAGATACTCTTAAGGCGATCCCCTCTAGATTAGTTTGCATCATATACTGTATTTGCCCTATGGGTAACTTAAGAGCTACAACCATTCTGCATGCCCACAGACATGGAGACTTTGTCTCTGTACTGTAGGTCACCATTTGTGGTGCAGGTTCGCGAGTAGCCAGTATTTCTTTGGCCATAATGGCATCAGGAAAAAAAAGGTACATCTATTACCTGCTATTAAGGTAATTCAGTTTGTGATTTACAAAATCCAGTTCACAGTTAAAGACTAGCTCGCTTAACACTAAAATGAACTGAAAGAAAGTAAAGTTTAAGGTGAAATAATAACAAAAACAAACACATCTTAATTACTCTTGTCTTTAGTTATGCTTTTGTGTAAGATTTTAATGTGAGTCTGACTTCAAGAACTGTGTACGTTCATCATTTTATCACAGGTTCATTCTGACAGGTGCATCATATTGTATTTACTTGGCATTAACTTTGGCAAAAACATCACATACACATCCAAGTCTACATGTTACGCTCTTTGTATCCTTCTGTGTTTGCTATTTACATTTCGAGATGTTGCGACTGTGACGTCAACACAAACACATGGTGGGATTTATGCTGAACAGAATTAGGTTTAGGCAACAAAAATACATGGCAACCAATGCTGGGACCTAAAAAAAACAAACAAACAAACAACAAAAAAAAAACACAGGCAGCAAACACTGGACTTGAAACTCAGAGGTTTTCTGGAGTCCAAAATTCATGTAAACACGTGTTAAAATTAAGAACAATACATTTAGACACAGTCAAACAGCAGAAGGGACCTGATTTCTGTGGAGCTGTACCCATCGATCAGCTCCTTTTTGCTCGATTAAACACAAGCCTCTCGGTGGAAGGTGCGCAGTCATTGGCCACTATCAGAGCAAAGGTCTGCTATTAACAATAGTTTTTAAATTGTCCTATTGGTGGCGATAACTAAAAGAAAAATGTTGTCATTGTGGATTGCTGTGACACATACATTAAATTAATCACAGTTTATCACAGCAGTCATTTTCCTGAACTACAGAATCAGTGGGTTATCTTTTCTTGAGTGCTTCACTCAAAACTTATGACTTATTTTATCACTGGAGTAATATGCAGTTTAGATAATCACAACAAAGGTATTTTTTTGCATTATTGTAGGGCAAGGGAAATAACTGAAACGATTTACAGACTCTAGCAGCAGCCTCATAGTGTTACAGCGGTCTGTAGTGTCAGTTTAAGCTGTTTTCTCACTTCTAACAGCCATTAAAGTAAATGGAAAACATAAAACGACCGGATAAAAACATCAGGTACACGCAGGTTGTAACAATAGCGGCAGTGCATAAAGTTTTAAATGACTACAATTAACAGAAACAGGTTCCACGTGTTGATAGTCCTTCTATATCATGCCGGGATGAGGCCAAAAAGTGAACAGGAAGGCGCTGTGTGCTGCCATCTTTACAAAATGCTGCAGGATACTTTCACTTCTGGTGTCCGTGCAGAGCAGCAGTACTCCTGTGATGAATAATTTCAGCAGCTTAAGCAGTTTTTGGAAATATATAAGGGAGCTTCATGGACTTTTTGAAACAAAATATTGATATAGACCAATAAAAGCAAAGACAAGGGTAAGTTTGCGCAATAGGAAATAAGAATTTAAAGTGTTGTAGCCCATGTAATCTTCAAGATTTCTGTACATTGTAACTGTTGTAAAAGCATCCGTTTTTCACCTCTACTTTATTTTTTTTGTTTGGTTCAGTTTTTGGTTTGCCTTTTCATTTTATGGTAGACCATATTTGCTGCCAAGACTATTTTATGTGTATGTGATATCTTTTATAATTGAAAACCCCAACAAAGATATTGTTAAAAAAAATGTCAGCGGCATCCATGGGCTGCAGCTCACTTTATTGTAATGCACTGATGCACGTTTTGCACATTGATGCAATTCTGCAATCGATGACATCTATTATGTCAATGAATCACCCCAGCCCTGCAGCACCCACTTATTTCGAAAGATCAGTCACAAATGGGCAAACACCAACACTCACGTTATCAGTCACTCTGACCAATGGTGTAACTTTGTCACTCACTCAGCCATTCACTCACGGACTTTTGTGTTTGTTGGGCTGGCCTCGCTTTTGCTGTCCAGCCAAAAATTATAACCATCTGCAATATGTGCACATGTCAGTTATTAAAAACATTAGCTGCTCTGTCTGTCTATCTATCGGGAGTGTTTCACTCCTATTACAGGCTCCACACTGCCTCTGATTCAGCACCCTGGACAGCGCCCGAGGCTCTGCTTGCTCCACAATAACAGGCACCACCATGGAAAAGTTGCCTTGAGAAAAGGGCTGTCAGACAGTTCACACACAGACCCAAGATACTTAACCCTGCCAGTATCCATCTATCTTCCCCGTCCTTCACTCCATTACTTTATCCTCATCACGTAAATAGCAGTGGGATAAGCTTTTCAATCCATTCCTCTTTCTTCCTTTATGCCTCTCAGTCATTTCTGCCTAAATTCCCTGCTCAAATCTCAACATAACTTGATTTGCCGGTCCACCTACAGAACTCAAGAGGACCCTCTTTCTCTGTCTCTCTATTCCACTGTCCTTCTCCCACCACTCTATTTCCTGTAAGTACCACGGTCTAATACTGGTTGACAGATGATCCCTCTGTCTATGTACTATCGCTTCTCTGTGTTGGAGCTAATACTCTTGGTGTCTCTCTCTTACAGGGATCACCTTTCACTTAAACTATGACTCCCCCTATTCCTGTCAGACCCTCCACCTCTTTCTCCCTCACTTTCCATCCTTTGGCCTTCCCCTATCAAATGCTCTGGTGGTCTATGCCCGTTGATAATACCTGAAGGATAAAGAACTGAAATATGCCAAACCCGACCCTCTTTGCTTTGCTCCTTTCCTCGCATTAAGTCCTGTCATCTCTCATCCTGGCATATCACCCGCTCCGGTGGTCCATACTGTAGGACCACAGAGGGAGAGATGCTGTTATGCTGCAACCTGCTGAGGTGTATATCTGTGTGTGTGTGTGAGCTACTCAGGTGAGCTCAGGCCATAAATTAACAAATCAGGATGCAGACGGAGTGGGGAAGCAGCTCATTCTGTGTTTCTGCTAGAGCATGGTTAACTCTGTGATTTATGGGTGTGTGTGCATGTTGTGTGTCTGATGGGGATGGAGTGGACAGGGACTGCCATGCATGTGTGTTTGCTGTGATAGACTGTGCAGTGGCTTGGTGTTTGCTTAAGTACAGAGATGGTTGATGGACTACTCTGTGATTGACAGGGACAGCGAGGCGGAGGGTGGGAGTCTGATGGTGGTATTATAAACACACGGGGCCCTAACCAGTTCTCGGTCTCACCCACTTCATTTACTTCATCACTGAGAAAACAACCTCTTCCCATCCCTTTTAAAAAAATTTCATTTCATCTTGCTTTTTCAGCCTTCACCTTTGCTCTCTTTTTCTGATGAGTAGCCTGAACTTTGGTTGAATAAAAAACAGCCATATATCAACGACACAAATAGAGTCCTGCTCTCACATATTTACTATATTTCTACAAATGAAGCCAGCAAACAATTTTCTGAAAAGTAGTCTGACCTAATATAGAAAGTAAAATACGACTTGGAGGAATTGAGGTTGGAAGCCAGTAACAAAGAGGGTGGGAAAGCAAAATAAAGAGATGTCTGTGGCTATGAGTGTTTCTACTTTAATCGTGTAAAGAAGAGAGAGAGGCCTGCGAGACAAGAATGAACCAGGACAGAATGAGATGGAGAGATAGAGAGATGTGGGTGGATGTTGGAGAAAAGACAATAGTAACTACATTAGAAGCCCCGCAGCCCTAGGCACTGGCAATATTGCATTTCCTGCTGAGAAAAAAACAACATGAAAACAGGCCCACAAAGGAGAGGGAATTCACAGCTCCGCCGATTCGGAGCTGCTTTTCACCGTTAACTCATCAAGTCAAACATGCAGCCAAGCACGCGCCCACGAGTATGCAGCCACATGGCTACACGTGCAGAAAGAGACAGACCAACACTCATGCTGTTTACAGAAACTAAATCTGCAAATCCCATATTTTTAAGGATTCCTTTTAAAGCTGTAAACAAAGAAAACTGAGAGATGTCAGCCATGCTAACAGGTCTGTGAAGCTGCACTGCTCATTTAAATTAAAACCAGTTGTAAGATGGATACAAGCTGACATGCAACAATTGGTGCTGATCATCAGACATCATGGTGAAGTACGTGTACGAGCGTGGTGTCAAGTTAACATAACACTGTAACTGTGTACCCTAATTATCTGGACTGGACATCATTATTACGCATTAATGTCCAGTGTGTAGCATTTGGGGGCAGCTATCTGCAGAAATGGAATATAATATTCATAATTATGTTTTCATTAGTTTGGAATCATCAAGAATCTTTGTGTTTTGTTACCTTAGAATGAGCCATTAATACAGTCTACATAAGGCACGGGTCCTCTTCTGATAGGGCCATTCACATTTTCATGTCCACCAGCGTGGTTCTCCTAAGCTGCGTTTCAATCAAAAGCTTTCTGTATAGTACCTTCGGAACCAAACGTAACACCTACGAACATGTGCCTAGATCCATGTGGCATTTCCAAAGTCAGTACTCTTACATGTGGGCCGGGCGGTAATCATTCACTGCTCCATCCACTTGCTGTATTTCCTTGTTCACCGGTGATGTAAAGTGAAGTCTGCACCCAGTTTATGGTCCACAGAACAAGGCTGCATGGCAACATTTTCCAGAGAAAAAAAGAGCAGGCTGGCGTGAGAGTCTCTCTCAATGGGATATTAGAAAAAGTTTGTGCATTGACTCATTGGCAATTGCATTGGCAACAGCAGGGTTTAGTGCTGCATCGGAACAACACTCTTTAAGTGATGATTGAAGTATATGCTGCTCACATAATCTGATCACAATTAATATAATTTTTAACCCATTAAAAATTCACTCATTACTAAAAGTGTATGTCATCCAAGAGAGACAATAAGAAGAGCTGGAGCGGTCAAAGTTTTCATATTGAAAGTTTGGTTTTTTTCTACAAGTAAACGTTCCACCTTAAAAGTTGCAAGCAGTTGGTCCAGTGAATTAAAAATTTTTTCTCAGTCTACAGCTGCTGCTAAAAGCTGCAAAAAACCCTTTCATTTCATAGTTATAGTTTATTAAAGTACGAAAAACTTGTCAGGGTGTGAACAGTGGTGGTTAAACCAACCACAGCTCAGCCAGGAGCACAAGAGTGCTGATTCTCTACTTATCAATCAATGGACTGCAACATTTCTAGCTCCACTTTTAGTGCCAGATTTGTGTGCTCAGTACCCAAAGCGTGAGAGTGAAAAAAATGGGGACGGTTCCAAAGGTACTAAAGGTACCTAAAAAAAGCATAACAAACTGAACTGCACTGAACAGACCTGCTGGTGGAAATGCATCAATACACTTTTGGCACATGAGAGTTACCAGGTTTCAATCTGCATTCACCCCTAAATGCCATTAATTCCCACACACTAGACCTTTAAAATGTATGTTCACATTTTTCTAAGCAAAGAGGAACAAAATCCAGTCTTTGCATGATGTAGGGATATGTCTTTGTGTCTCCTCTGGGCAGTGCTTACAGGTGCAGCAAGGAGACAAGAGGAAAAGGGAAACTGGTATAAAAAAAAAACATGATAAATTTGACCTGAATTTGTCAAACTCAGATTTTTGAAGCCCTGTGCATGCTTCAGCTGAGCTTAAACATATAGTTGTACGCCAAACAAAGACCATGTCCAGTGGGGATCCTCGACTCTGTGGGGCTCCAAGCAAGAAAGGCCATCAAGCACACACACACCCACACCTAATATAATGGATATGCATTCAATATGCATTCTATGTGCACAACACAAGGGTCAACTGCATTAAAGAGCGGGTAGAGTAACCGATGCTACACGAGATGTCACTTCTGAGGGATGGATGGCTCATTTCCCAAACTAAAAATGTTTACTCATTTCCTCCTTCTTTGCATCTCTTTCTTGCATCATTTATTGCATGTTATTCCTACGGTCTAAGAAATTCCAAAAATATCAATAAAATTAAACAACCTGCCCAGATCCAAAGAAGAGAGTAAGGGACTACTTCACAGACAATCAGTTTTACATTCATTCTCTGTGGAGCAGCTCTAGAATTCATACTTGATGCCATTACAAGTTTGAGGCTTATTTCTCTAGTTTCTGGCTTTGACAGAAAATAGCTCATGTTCACAAATATTCAACTTTCCTTGGCCATGGAAGAAACATATTGGAATTCTTAATTTATGTGGTGTTACCCTTTAAATTAGGAGGGACAAAGAAGCAATTGAGACAAATGAGGGGACATTTGGGGAAATTTACATGTAGGACAACTGGATACAGTCACAGCGACACAATCTCAAGAACTCATCCGCTAGTTCATACATTGCAGAACATCAGTCATTACTCCACTCTTACTGTCTTAAGCTGTCATGTATAATTAATATAAAACTGCAAAGGCTTTGAGTTAAAGTCTATATACACATTTGTATGCACGTGTCACAGTGGGTGGGCTGAGAAAGGCTGTCTATATAATTAATATGACCTTTAACTACTGATTGCATCCGTCTGTTTGCATGAGCTGTCTTTGGCCACTGGGAGCAACTGCTTTCATCCATCACAATTTATACGCTTTTGTGTTCAGTAGCACAAGTCACAATGCATGTAAGTGCACATCTGCACTTTTTCTTCTTTTCTCATCACTTCTTCTTTAGGAATTCATGAGGAAAGTAACTGCAAGTGACCCATATCATGTTGAGACTTACTTGGCTCTACGAGCAGCCCACATGCTATCTTGCTCTTCCTGCTATAGATGTGGAGCTATGGGTATAATAATTCATTTGTTACTGCAGAGAGGCTTGTGTAACTTATACATTGTGTGATACAGGCACGACCAGATATACAACTGGCTGCATGTTCACAGCTGTAGTTAATTTTATCTGAGTGGATTTGTTGGAAAGATTAAGGAGATTTGCATTTTCAGACAGCAGAAAACACAAAGGAATATCTGACAGCTGGTTCTTCTGAAGCCCTGCGTTCCAAAAACATGCTGATTTATATACAACAATACTGCACTTTATTCCATGCTTAATGATGCTCTTTGTGAAATATTTGAGAAATATAAGGATACAGTGACTCACACTGATTATAGGACAGTTTCCAGGAACAAGGTATTATTAGTCATAATGGCTACTGTCAGAGGGGATAAAAACACATGAATCATAAGTTAAGACCTGCCCCACAAATAAAAAGCTAGAACAGAAGCAGTAATTAACTTTTTAGCTTCTCGCAGCACGCGAGACCATTGTATATTTGAGGGGGTTGTTGATCAATGCCAGTGACTCAATAAATACTTGGCAAGGTGCTGCAAGTTCTGGCTTTCAAACCTCAACATGTGCTCTGTGTTGGCAAAAAACTGCCATCCCGCTGTAATTTCAGGACACTCCAGTTCCCTCCCACTCACATTTTTGCAAAACAGTTCCAAAAATGCACATAACAGAGATGTGTTATTACTATGACACTGTAGCAGTTATTGCTGGGGGATTGGATTAAGCAGCCATAGAAGCAGACCATCGGCTTCATCAGTAACCCAACAGGGCACGGCTGGACGAACAGTTCAGGCAACACTTTGATAAATGAAGTATGGAGTCCTGCATGCTTCTCACATCCTCCGTCACCATTGCTAAAGCCGAACCTTCCTTGTGAAGACTGCAAAGTATGAGCATGAACAGAGGAAGGCTTCAGTAAAAAGGCTCTGGCCTGCAAGTGCCACATGCAAAGCTGAAAGGTGAGGAGTTCTCCCACAAAGGAGAGCAGTAAACGTTGTGTGATGTTATTTATTGTCTAAAGGCTGAAACACTTCTTCGGGCTGCACGTAGGCGAACATGCACGGGGGCTGTTAAAAGACGTACGTGTGGCTGTTATTTTTTTATACTTGTATGTACAACTTTTACAAAGCTTTTTTCTTCACTGCTTTTAACCCGCCTCCCGGCCAGAGTGGGATCAGTTTGTCAGAAAAGAAGTTCGCTGCGTCTCTAATTGTGATATAAGTCGATACAAGTTTACATTTCAATTTTTTACTAAAAGAAACCATTAAAAATAATGATGCAGAATGGTGCAGAACATACGTGCTGGTTGGCTGATGGCTGTAGTCTTTGCAGTGTGTTCATGTGCAACTTTTTGCACGTGACGTGACGTAACACAACAATATGCTTTCATGGTCTGTAGTTCTTTGATGTCGTTGTTGTTTTTTTTAATTTTTGATGTTTGATGCACGTTGATCTCTTCAGACACTCATCTGTATTGTGAAAACCTGACTTTTCTGTTTGTGTCAGTTATTTGCTACTGCAAGCGGTGCCAGAAATCTGCCACACTTGCAATTCCCTTTTTGCAAAGACAGTTTGATAAATGATAAATGTGCTGAATTCCTTATTCCCCTTTAAACATATTTCAGATGAGAGGTTTATTGACAGGTTCTAGGAAGATGTGCTGCAGAGGTTAAGTCCGGTCCCTCCATTTGTAAAAGGAATTGATAAAAGAGCAGTGGTAGCAGAGGACCGAACCGGGACAGAAGGGGAGGAGAGAGAAGCCCATTTGGCCAATCAATACCTCCCAAGTGCTACTTCATAATCTTTTCCACTCCACACATTTACATTGATCACCCACAAACACCGAGGAGTAATACGCCCATGAGGGCCTGCTGGTGCGCACACAAACACACACACACAAGCGCGCAAGGGTTTTTAAATGCAAATGATTCCAAGAAGAGTAGCACATTTATTGTTATTTTACACAGCATGCTTCACCTGTGAGGTTGGATAACATCTACTGCTCATGGGGTGCAGGAGTGCACAACAGCAACGATGCAGTGCTCTATTCCAATGAGGAGCTATCCATCTGGTTTCACACTGCTGAGGGATGTGTGGGAACAACACTGCAACAGAGGTGTTAATGTTCCATGTCACTCTCGGAGCTTCTCCATGGGAGCCAGGAATGAGAAGCACAGACTGACAGTACTCCATGTTCAACAACAGAGCCGTCAGTTTTGCCAGCTGAAACACAGTCAATTCCAGATCGCCTCTCAGGGGAGTATGCTGTCTAGTGTGTGGAATTTATTTATTATGCTTAAGGGAAAAGAAATGAAAGGAAATTAGTTTATTTCATTGCTTGGTGCATGTTACTTACAAAATGCACAGTAGACGACCTTAAGGTGCATTATGTAAGATTTGTACATCATTTTGATTTAAAACAAAAAATAATGAACTAACTTTGTCAACAGAGTGTGAAGAGGTCACACCTTTGACGTTATGTTCAAGATGTCTATGTATTGTATTGCAGAGATATCTACCTCTTCTAATAATACATCCTAGCCTGAGAGGCGATAGTGAGTCACTGTAGCCTCTAGTGTGCCGCAGGAGACGATGAGGAAGTTGAGCCAGCTGGAGCATAGAGTCACTGGATACAGTGAAGAAGTTACGGTCTCAGTGAGATAGTTTTTACAAAACACAGCGATGACAGAAGCTCCAGAAAAATATCCTATGTTTAAATGAATAGTGCAAAATAGAACTTTTAAAAAGATCTTTTAAAAAAGAGCTATTGCTCATCCACCTTCTGACATGTACCGGAGCCTGCCTTTGCTGCTGTTAGTAAGTGGTGTACTCTCTGCAGGTCCACCTCCCAAACCCTGGGTGGCCATGGGGTTACTAGGCTATTGTGTTAAGTTTCTGTGAAGTGCAGAAAAGTTTGATATTCAATGAATACACCTAATAACACACATAAAAGATAGCCATAAAGGGTACCCCAGTGATGAGTCCTAACACTTGGAAATGAATTAGTATTTTAGCACCTCCAGTTCTCTCATCTCAAAGTCAATGAGTTTTCAACTTAAGAGACTTTTACATTTTGTTTTACAGCATCAAATGTGTCAGTAAATACCCCAGGTTTGAGCTTTGAAACTTTTATGTGTCTTCAAAACAGCAGCTGCTAACAAGTGGCTAAATAAGGCTACACAATGTAATCACTCAAACCGCGTCGAGCACGGCTTTACAGTCTTGTTGTGCTGGCGACGTTAAATTATGCAACTGTAGTGTAGTTTGTTATAATAGCCTAATGGTAGCTTTTTACTTCTGGCAATTACATTTAGACTCCAAAAATCCTAAAAGTGGTGTTCATTTGTAAAGATTATCTTGCTGAACAAAACGTTAAAGTATCCTAAACATGTGCTTACCAGAATTATTTTTTTTTGCCATAATCCAAAATCCAATGGAAAAATCCCATAGGCTCTCTGACGAGGGAACCAAGGCAACACTAACTTCTGCCTCTGCCTACAGAAGACTCCCATCCCTAGGGCACACTATAAAGTCACCAAAACATTTCCAGCACACAAATATATTAATTATAAAGATCAGACAGATGCATAAATAATGTGAGGATGAAAAAGCCACCGCATTAAACATGAAACTACAAGACAAAGAATTTAATAGGGGAAGAAAGTTCAAGAACATAAAACAAAGTGAATGTCAGAATTTGATGTCAGATGTAAAGAGCAAGGACTTCTCTGCTGCAACAACATTCAGCAGTCACTCAGGGAGAATAAGATACCGATTTTCCATCCAACAATAGACTGAGCAGACTCAACAGATCATTATGCAACACCGCTCCAAGACATGTTGTGATTTGAAGGATGGGTGTGTGCACCTCTTGCTCTCTCTCTACTGGATCCACACTTTTTTTTCTCTTACTGTTGCTATTATTACTGGTCCCTGAACCTGCATGTAATAAGCCAGCTGGATACAAGTCCAGACAGGCTCCCCAGGGTTCGCTGAAAGTCATTGAGGAAAGACTCAAGTGGAAGTAAACAAGGCAGAGTGAAGGACAGTGCAAACAAACATAGATAAGTCAAAAATCTTTCAAAACAACTCCAGGAATGCAGTACACATCACAGAATACCTGTGTGGAGACATGTTAGATTATTAGCTTTTTTTTTTTAGCCGCGCTAATAATCCACCAGACTGAAATATCTTACCAGCAATAGGATGGACTGCCATGAGTTTTTTTAACAGACATAAGTGATCCCCAGAGGATGATTCCTAATAACTTATTCCTATGTCTTTTCCACTAACTCTACCACAAAGTTCACATAGTTTAAAGTAAAATGTCTCGACAACTATTGGATGGATTGCCATGAAATGTGTGCTCACATTCATGCCCCCCTCAGGATAAGATGTCAGATCTAGAAGGATTTCCATTAACCCTCAAATTGCGCAAATATAAAATAAGCCGATAAGAACAGGCGCCCTCGGGCATGATGCAGCAGGCACTACAAGGATGTTACTGCATCGCATAACTCTTCAAAAGTTGAGCGGATCATCCGGAAGATTTGAATCCACAAATTCTGGACTATCATCTCCCACAAATCCCTCGTACTTGGCCACTCCCGTGTATAAGGGGCTTGCCTTTCCATTATTGCTCACATAACACTACTGTGTCGCCTTCATTGGAAATAATGACGACTAGTGGGATGGCTTCAATAGAAATAAACCTGCTAATGTTTTGAACACATAGTCACAACAATGTAATTATGAAAACAATTTAATAATATGCATATGCAGTTGTCAGTCCAGTTGGCTGGCCCACTCCTCAATATGGATATTCAGTGTAAAAGGTGATTACCGTGTATAGTGACAGTTTGTTGTGGTCTGCAAAGTTCCAAATTATTAGCAACGAAAAACAGTGCAGAAAAGTGCATACGTTGCCTTGTAAAAGAAACCTATGATGGTAAAATCTAGATATCTTACTTCATCTCCCAAATGTAATTAGGTTTAGTTGTACATTCATACTAAAAAACCCATTTAAATGCACAGATGCATTAAACTGCACGGCACAGGTTCTGTTTGTTTGTCTGTTGCCATTAGCAATGTATTTTCTATTTCACTCTGAGCTGAGGGCCAAAAGGCAATAATGCTTTCAGAACTGGAAACAAACTATAATTTTCCAACCCGCCTGCTGTGGAAACAACTCTCTGATGGCCACTATCCACACAGACAGGACACAGAGAGGATTAACTCTCTCACTCTCTCTCACACACATACACAAAATCACTTCTCACAATGCTTCCTCAGCGCTGACTAAGACTAAAAGAGATAGAAAGGCAATTGTTAAATGACTTAAAAAAAAATCGCATGAATGTGGTCAGACACTAAGATTTACAGAGACATGAGACAGCCTGGAGGTTACACAGAAGTGGCTATCTGGGGCAGGACCAAAAATAAGTTTAATAAATAATAATAAGTAACATTTTGCTTTGTAGTATTCTTCTCATTGTGGGGATTTATTTCATTTTTTGACAATTCAGATATATTCCATTAATGTGATGTTTAGATTGCAAAGTACCATACAATCATTCGTGAATAAATTATTTGTACATATATTTGTGGTTCTTTGAATATGGTGATATTGAAAGGTTGATTGTTGATTTTCCTGATTTATTGATGTTATTTTTTCTATTTGGAGGCATGCTGACATTCTTTAACACCTGCGGTTAAGAATAAATCAGTGTTATTATTTTGAAATGTGTTTGTCTTAGCACCTAGCTTGATCTGTAGACATATAACATTTCTCTATGATTTTATGTCCTCTTACTAGCAGTTTTATCACTGTGGGGTGTGCCACAGACTAGTCACTGACGCTGTAATTTTGATGAAACAACATAAAACTGAGCAGTTTTAGATCTGTCTGCCAAACACACTGCATAGTTCTGAAACACACAGATCATATAGGCTCACACACACAAAGATGTGCACACCAGCTGTGTTGGTGATGCTGGACCTGGGCGAGCCGGGAACGATGAGTCTGGGATTTTAGAAGCCGATAACTGGGGATGAACAGACCAGAGGCACAAACACACCCTAACACGAGCAGCATAACAATGACCTCTGCACATACAGCCTGATGTGTGTGTGTGTGTGTGTGTGTGTCTGTGTGTGTGTGTGTGTTTGATGGGGCTGGCTTCAGTGTGTGACTGTGAATGAATGAGAGAAAGAAAAAGAGAGAGGAGGGTGTCATGAAAGTGAAAACGAGAAAGAGAGAAGAATTGAGGAAGCCATGAAAACATTCCACAGTGGAGGGAGCTCAGAGAGCTCACAGAGTTTATAAGGCAGCAGATGGACCATTACTACACCATTAAGGATCAAAGAAGCAATAACTATCCCCACACCTAAAATATGGGTGTGTGTGTGTGTTGTTTTTGCTGTTAGCATTTAAAGTGTGTGTTTTTTTCTTTTTCTATTGCCATCATCTTCAACCAAGCGTGGTCTTAAAAACTTACAGCTTTCACTATCACGGTATTCACACATTATTTTAATTCATCTGTTTTCATTTCATTCATCTACTTTAGTTTATATTTTATTTAATCTTTTAATTTATTCTTTTATTATGCGTAGATTGTATTTAATTCTATAACTTGTACTATTATTTCTGTGTTTACTGCTAATATTCTTTCTAATATTCTATTATTCTAATAAGATATTTAAAGGGAGGTTTCGACCACTAATAGTACAAAGGTGATGGAATTCATGTCCAGCTGATAGTTTCATGCAATTCCTCTGTCAAACAGTTGCTGTTAGTGAAGCAGTAATTTTTGATGTATTAAAGCAATGTCAACAGAATGGGGAAAAAGGAAAACCTGCAATTTTTCTGACTTTTGAGCGCCTACGTAGATGACAGCAGCTGTGATTTAACTGGATGTGATGCTAATAAGCTAAACAAGTCAGGTGGGAGGTCTTTGACATACAGATCACAGCTGTCAGTCATCTGCAACCTCCATACAAAAACCATCTGTTCAGGGTTCATACAGACAGGGGCAAGTCAAACATACAAGGACTTTAAAGTACTTTTTCAAGCATTAATATTTATTTTCAAAGATGAAATTGTTTTCTCCATAACCATCTGTTACAGAGGATTGTACAAATTCATAAGTGGAGCATACATATGCAAACAGGGCTTACAGTTAACTTATCGTATCTGACTGATTATTATTAGTCAGGCATGTGATTAGCAAACCACATCTATTATGCAACTATTTGAGCACTCAAAGTGTTTGTGAATCCTTATAATTTATGCACACAATTTCATTTTTTTTTTCTACAACTACAAATAATTTCTTTGCATTTACAAACCTACCCAGGTCCACTGTAGACTCCTACTTTAAAAAATTGAAAAATTACTTAATTTCAGCCTACATTCTTAATAAATCTGCAACATGTTTGTCTGAAGGTTAAAAATTGGACTTTCAGCTCTGTCAGAGAAAAATCAGATGAGTTCAGATTGTTTACAACACAGCTACACTCAAAGACAACCGAGCCTCCTACCTGCCTGTCAAACAACATCAAACCATAACCTCCTTGAGACAGCTCCAATCTGAATGGAGTCCCCTTGGGATCAATAGATGTAAAGTCTGGAGGCTGGTGGCGGCTCGCTCTGTTGCGGTTCAACAACTAACAAGCAGAGCTAGCTGCTAACAGCAACTTGTGCCACTAACAAACTCCACAAATCCTTTCAACAACTCCACCATCATGTTGACACACATGGCTGCTTATTTACAGCTGAAGTACAGCTTAAATCTCCGCTAATGGCTCTGCTGTAGTGTGAGTGTTACACAGGCTAGTGAAACATCATGGCACCAACTGTTTATTGGTGTTTACCAACCAGCTGCTACTGTTCATTATTGGAAATTATGTGCAAGCAAATGTCAAGCATCATTCAGTTCCTCTGAATTTTCTAAGGTACTTTTTGAAGGACCGAGTAAAAAAACAAGTTTGATTTCAGTACTCAAAGTTCAGTGCCAAAATTCAAGAACCTCAAGCACCTTGTGCTAACCCTGTCTGTTATTTGATAGAATCACATGTGATTCAAGTGATTACAGACTTGAAATCATAAACATAAAAACAGCCACCTAATAACTTAATCACAGAATTTAGACCATCTTGAAATTCTGTTTTAATACATTTGGCTGATTCATATCCAGCAATGCGATCACACTTTTTCCAATTCTCTCTCTCTCTCTCTCTCTCTCTCTCTCACACACACACACACACACACACACACACACACACACACACAAACACATGTTTATCAAGCTCAAATAGGAAAACACTGTCATTGTAAATAATGCTACATGGTTTATAAAAGCTGTTATATAGTCACAGTAAGATAAATACCATTAGGAAAAGGCAAATAACCTTCCAAATTATGGCTTTACATCTGGCCCACTGGCAGTTATAGGCTATATAGGCTGCATAATGCATGTAATTAGAGAAATAGAAAAAGAGGAGAGAGAGAGCCTATGGTTCTTCTCTCTCACAGTGAAGCTTGTAAGCCCTTTGTTAAACGTTGATATATTTGATCAGTTATAGCTCATTTATATTTATAATTTATAGATATCAATTTTAACCCATTGTAGTGCTGAAAGGGTGCAGGGGCCAGATGGAAAAACAATGTGTAATGAAATTTTCTGTATTTGTTTTCATAATGATTTAGATAACTTATTTGTTTTTTGTATTCAGGCATTTAATTAAAAACTTTCACAAGTTTCACACACAAACATTCGAAATGGGTTGTACTTCCTGTTTTAATGTTTTGTAGTGACATCATGACATCAGCTGACAGGAAGTAAACATGTCCCAAGCTGTTGCTTAGCAACACCCCCCCCACCTTCAGAATGTGTTGTCATAAAACAAATGCTGATGATGATAATGATGATGTCATATGACATCACACAGAAAGGAACCTTCTTTAATCCCTTTAATCTTTCAAAATTCTAGAGGGCTGCTTATCTTATCTTGTCTTGGCTGATATTAACACACTTACTTTCAACCATCCAGACGAGTGTTGTGTCCAATCGAGGAAAGAGACGATCATCAGCGAATAACTCTACAGACAGCTTAAGTCTCTGTTCTTCTACACACAATACTAGTCTAGTACAGCCAGTGCCATGGATAGAAGGAACAACCAGGGAAACAGGGGGAGAAGATCAGATGCTGGTCCTCAGGGCTATCAGGTACCTGCACCCAGCTACCGCCAACTCCAGAGTGCTCTGTCACTCGCTTGCGAGCAGATTGACGGTTTGAACAAAGAGATGCGCAGCCTGACGGACTTCAAAAAAGAAGCCACAAAAGAACAGATCAGGCTCAGAGAGGTCAATGCTCAACTCGCTAAGACCATTTCAAGGAATGAGATAGAAATCTCATATCTTAAAAGTAGTCTTAAATTCCAGATCCGGCAGAAAATTTTAAATGAGACCAGTGAGAAACGTGTGGAGGATCTGCAGGCTGAGCGCGAGAAAAAGCTAAAAATGGACCTGGTTGCGGAAAGACAGAGCTGGGAGAAAAAGGTACAACTGATGAAGAATGAGAAAAGGGAACTGGAGGAGAAGTTGGAGAATGAGAAAAGGGAACTAGACGAGAAGTTGAAGAATGAGAAAAAGGAACTGGAGAAGAAGTTGGAGAAACAACAGAAGAGGATGGACCAGATGTGCGAAGAAATTCAGCAGAAGGACAATGCGATTTCTCGTCTAACCACAGACAAAGACACTCTCTCCCAAAGGCTGACAATGACCTCAAGTCAGCTGTCCAACAACAGAGCCGAACTCCTCCAGAGGGAGAGGAACTTTAACGCTCTGGAGGAGAGGCTCAAAAATGACCTGGCTGTTAAACAACAGACTTGGGAGACTGAGAAAAACCAGATGACGAGTACCTTACAGTGGATGGAGGTTGAAAAAAAGGAACTGGAAGACAAGTTTGCAGCAGACCTGGCCAACAAACAACAGAGCTTGGAGGTGCTGCAAACTAAGTACGAGGATAAGTGCCACCAGATGGAGGAACAGGTCTCCCAGAAGGAAAAAGTGATCCTTCAGCTCTCCAAAGAAAAGAAGGATTTCACTCTGATGGAAGACGCTAGAAACCATCTGGAGAGCAAAATAGCTTCTCTCCTCCGCAACAACGAACAACAGAAGGCGGAGCACAATGAACTGGAGGAAGAGTATAAAAATCTGGCAGAGGAACACCAGGGCTTAGAGACCCAAGCCAAACTGATGGAGAATGAGATATTGGAGCTGGAGGACCTCTGTCTACACATGAAGAAGAAGAGGAGACGTTTCATCTTTTTCAAGAGGCCGATGGGGGATAGAGAGACAGAGCTCCAAAAAATGAAAGCCAAGATGTATAAGAAGCAGATGAAAAAGAGAAAGGAGGAGGAGAAATTGGAGAACAATGAGGAGGAGGAAATGGGGACAGAAAAGGGTTTTTTACGCCATCGAATGCACAAGAATAACACTTGTGACAGTGACGATGACGTGGAAGAGGCTCCTTGTTGTTCAGCCCAGGTTGAACAACAAAAGCCCCCTTTCCTCTCCACCCCCAACCCTTCACCCCGTCCTCCATCTACCTCCAGCCCCTTCTCATTCTGATGTCGTCATATACGGCCGCTTTGCCTGCTTACGGCACTCAATCCTGATGCCAAGAGCCACTTCTCGTGTCTGCATTAAACATTTCTGGATGGCAGCTTAGAATGCGGCCAGACAGAACCGGTCGCTGTGGTATTGTTCAGGTGCCTCCTTCCCCATCTCCATTCCTGCTCTGTTGCCTAATATTTACCATCTGTGGCAGCACGTGCGTTTGTTGACGTCCCAGGGTTGGTTGCCATGTGTTTTTGTTGCCTTAACATAACCAAGTGCAGCGTTACACCATCATGTGCTTGTGTTGACATCATGGCATCCCTGAGCGTAAACAGCAGAAGGATACCTCGAGCATAATATGTAGACATGGAAGTCTCCTGCAAAGCGGCAATATGTGACGACTTGGGATGAGAACGTGTTCCTACCTTAGCCCCTCTTATCCACCTTCCTCCATCTACCTCCTCACCCTTTCTCCCTCAGCCTCACCCTCCCCCCATGCCACCCTTTACATTCCCTGACAAATTAAGGGCAGCACAGTGGCTCAGTGATTAGCAGTGCAGCCTCACAGAGACACCGTCACCTGTCTAACTGTGTGGAGTTTGTATATTCTCCCTGTGTCTGCGTGGGTTTTCTCCTGGTGCTCAGGTTTCCTCCCACAGTCCCAAAAATATGCACTTTAGGCTAATTGGAAACTCTATATTGTCCACATACAATCATATTCCTGGGAGGGTTTACTCCTGGTGATCAGGTTCCCTCCCATTCAATTAGATTTCTTGTACGTTTATTCTCCTGGTGATCAGGTTTTCTCCCATACAATTAAATTTCTCTGTACGGGTATTCTCCTGGTGATCAGGTTTTCTCCCATACAATTAAATTTCTCTGTACGGGTATTATCCTGGTGATCAGGTCCACCCCAATAAAAAAAAAAAAAAAAAAATTTCAAATAAACAATCAAATATATGTTAAGTGTTTCCATCTCTCTGGATAAAAATATGGAGTATGAATACAATTCTACGTCAAAGTGGTGGCTAAAAAGTTGAAAAGCTGGTATTAGGTTTTGGTTTAAACAACACGAAAGCTGATCAATAAAACGATTTTTGGTGTTGGAAAAAAAAAACAAGGGCTGGTTGTGTATTAACCAATAATTTTATGCAGGAAAAATCATGTGACCCTTATCACCGATGGGTTTAGGATTATTTTTAATATTAGCATTATTTTGGAGGTCAGAGACAACTGCTACACTGTTTTAATATCATGGAAGACTAACAGTGTTCATTGATCATTAAGAAATGAAAACAGCATTGCACCAGATTGGGCAAGACGCTAATTTCTGTCTTTAATCCTACAATAATCAGATACAGCTACAATACTGAACACAAGAAATGCAGATGCCCCACACAACAAAGGGCAGTAAACACACACTAAGCAGCACAACACACAACATCCTATTCACAATAACCACAGCTTTTAAATGACCACTTGTGCAAACAATATGCACTGCGCAATGCAAAAGTTGGCACGGAACACACAACAACCACAATTAAATAGACCAATGCAGATTTCCTGCACTATCAAATGTAACTACAAATTGCATAATTATAAATACGGTATGAAATACACATGAACTAGATTTAAGTTACCAGTGTGGATACCTTACATTATATAAAACAGTGGGTGCACATTGCACAAAACAAATTAAAATATGAAATATCAATAAATCCTTTTTAAATTGATGAAGTGCAGATGCCTTACACAATAATAATCGTAAGTACACACTGCACTGCAATGCAAGATACACAATAAACTACACTACAAGATGTTAACGTCAGCAGCGCATGTACCCACAAGAGTAACATCTATACCCTAAGTTTACCTCTAACGCCGATCTAAGATCACAATGACTTTGACCTTTGACCACCAAATACATATTGTTTCATTTATGAGTGCAAGTAAATCTTTTTGCTACATTTGACACAATTCCCTCAAGATTTTACTGAGATGATACGTTAACATGAGTGGGACGGATGGACAGACAACCAGAAAACATAATGCCTCTGACTCCAGCTGAAGCCAGCGCAGATATGTAATAAAAATGAGTGCACTCTTTTTATGTGTGTGTGTGAGTGTATGAGTGTGTGCATGTGATCAAGTATAGCTGTGCATGTGTGTTTTGTTTATATTCCTCATTTCATTATGTGAAAGTGTAATTCAATTAGCCATGCCATGCTCATCTCCAGCATGGACAGCAGCAGCCTGAAACCGCAGTTCAACTCCATCAGGAAGTCAACAGTAAGTGTGTGCGCATTTTTCATCGTGAGGAGGGATCACCTTGAGGTTACAAGCGTTTTTTACATTCTGGTAAAGTTCAAAAAGAAACATTACAATTAGATCAGCATATTTGCATGAATGCAAAAAGCCAAACAGCCCTGATCCTTTCACATTTGGTCTCATGAATTCTGACTTCCAACAACAGCTCTGTCCACCCACAGATCCATTTACACGTCACATGATTAGACCCAGGATATCACAGACAAAACTCACTTATGAAAGTCATTGTGTTCTGATGGTGCAGGAGGGAACAGTACAGTAGCCAAATTCAGTGGTCAAAACACAACCCCTTCTAGTCATTCCCAAGTTACTTTGTAAAGTACTGCAATTTAGCTTTGTAGTCTTCCCTTCCCTTTGAGAGGAATGTTTTTGTAAAGCGTGTTTACCTTTATCACAAAACGGTGCAGGCCAGCTGGGTCCGGTCCATGTGAGGCTTCTGAGCCTTGGACACTGCTTTGGCAAGGACCTCCTTTCATTGCTCAGGATCAAAGATGTGAACCTGGTAAATTGCACAAATTGCAAGCAAAATGAGAGCTTTTTGAGTGTCACCATCCATACAAAAATAGGAAAAAAATGCATCACAAAACAAAAACAATGGGAATAGGAAGTAAATCCAAACTGGTTATGTGAATGTTTTAGTTATTAACAACAACTCTAATTTCCCTTAAAGAAATCCAGGCAGTACCACTTTTTTTTTTAAATATTTGGACTTATATGGTATTTTAAAGGTGCTTTAAACCATTTTTGTCCACTAGGGGGCAGAAAAACATAAACACAAGTTGACAAACACCATCACTTTGCTGGATTTTCTTACTGCCATACAATACCTTGAAAAATATTGATATTTTATGCTTTTTTTTCGGAACAACTGACATTGAGGGTATACAATATAAAATTGTAATTAAAAGATACATAAAACAAGGTCACAACACAATGGCAACTATTCTTTTCTTGGCTAGTAGTCGAGAACAGCAGAATGACTGTTGTAAACATGAACTATAATTAAATAAATATAATAATGTCCAATGTCCCCAAAGGGGGGTTGACAATCACCAGTTGTTTACAGGGGTTACTGTTTTTTTATTTGGTTACTTAATATTTTTTATTCATAATCTTTTTGGTTTATCTTCCTCTTCTTTTTATTTTCTTTCTGTAAATATTAACGAAAAAATTTGATTCTAAGTTGATATTTGATTTTAGGTATGGGGGTGTATGCATTTATGTTTAGTTATAATTACAATATAGGCTTAAAATAATAAGGAAGCAGTTAATTAGAATTTAATGACCAACAGAGGAAGGAGTGGGATCAAATGAGTTTGTACTTGTTCTCAATCCTTTTGGAATATGTCAACCAAGTCATCATGTGTTTGACAACTTCTTTTGCTGAATGTTTTCATTGTCTGAAAATATTACTTTTTTTGTCTTCTTTTGTCATCTGCTTGTTTGTAAAATAATTCCTCTCAAATCAAATAATTAACTTTTTTCATTTGTGAAAATAACATTCTGCTTATGGGACTGCATGTTCATGAGCCTGTAAAATTGTGACACAAAACGCCGCAAAGTTCAAGTGAAAAACAAAACAACTCTGCAGCAAAAGTCCCTATTCAACGGGACCGACGAGACATGTGATGACAAGACAGCGCTTTGAATGAGTGAGTGGAGGCAGGGCTATAGGGAAACAAGAGCAGCGAGTGTTTCAAGTTGTTGCGGAGAAGAAAGATAATAAAAAATAGTATAATGTAGTTGCTAGTATAGGTGCTGCAGAAAATAGGCTTTGAAACCAAACTGTTTGGTCCCGGACGGGTTGTAAACAGTTGTTTTATCGAAGCTTTGGCTGGAAATGGCTTCGTTTGGGTACTGCGCCCGGTTAGATTTAGTGAAATCAAAACATAAGCTAGGAGAGGCTCAGATTGATTTACTTTTTCTATCAAAAACATTGATACATGCAGCTTTAAATCCTTGAAACCTAGACCAACATCACTTTTCTCTTGCAGCATATCCAGATGCCTGTCACAACTATTTAAACATTTGAAGAAAACTCAATTAATTTCTCTTAAAACCATGGGGATAAGGACAATAAGCAAGTAAGAAATGTCCTAAAAATTGCAACAAAAAAAAATTACATTTGTAAAAATATTTTTTAAAGAAGCTAGGGAGAACTAGATTTCTAATCAACAAAGATTTATTTAAAATTATTTTACAAAATTATCTTATTTTAAAACATTTTTCAAGTTATTTCCGTGGTATTGATTGATTGATTGATTGTTACGTTCCAGTTTGCTTTTTGCTTTTTTTGTCTTTTCAGCAGAGCTACCTTTATTATGCTTTTTAGTGATTTCTTGCAATTTTTTGGGTCATTTACTATTTAAGGGGAACTGCACTCATTGCCTTCTTCCCAAATTTATGAAAGAAGTCGTGCCAATTTACCCAGGTCTCATAGGGTTAACGGGGTTTTAGGATATTTTACTGTGAGCTTGCAAGATTTTCAAACAAAGGCTGGGACATGGTCATTGATGCCATGGGTACTTTGTGATAAGACACAAGTTAACTGTATTGAAATGAACTGATTGAGGGTTTCAGCAGAAGGTGCTAGAAATAAAGGGATGGTACCCATTCAGGTGCTCTTTGGATTCACTCTTTTTGTTTCCTTGGGTGAGTTCAGCCCGCCGGAGCTTATTGGGTAGGTTTAAGGTCAACATACAATAGAACGTTTTCAAAGAAAGCTTTTATTTATGGTCTTTTATTAAATTGTTTTCCAATATTTGCAAAAATTGTAATTCTCACACATATCTTGATTTTTTTGTATAGAAAATAAAGACATGGATGTAAGACCCAAGGCTGACTGCAAACGCCTCTGTGAAATGAATCAATCCTCCCTACATTGTGATTGTGCACCAGCTATTGAGCCTCTCGGCAAGTGTAGATTTTATTGTCCTTCGCAGTGATATGATGCAAAAACACATGTAGAAATATTTAATAGCCTGGCAAGCGTACATAACTTTTCATGGTGATGTCCTAGCACAAGTCATAACCTAGAGTGGACTTTCTTGTTAGGACAATGTTCCACTAGTTTTCTATTCTAATTAGCTGAAAATGTTAAAAATGACAGTATCGGCAGTATCAACGATCCATAGATCCAGGGGAAGACCATTCGGAGACAGCAGAACCCCCTCCTTAGTTTTCTGCTTTTGTTTTCCAGGATATTACAAGGAATCTGACCCACAAAAATTGGAGAGTAAAACATCCCCCACACATATCAACAGAACTGTAGCAATGCTTTTCTGATTCTCCGCAGTGTTTGCTGTTTATTGAATCAATTTGGAAAACAAGAACCAAAACACCGGAGCATTTATCACTGAGATTGAAATATCTAGTATATCGCACGTTGTGCTCTCATGTTCACACAAAAATGACTGTCAATCAAAATGCTAAAATGAAATCTCCAGTTAGTCACTACTCGCAGGTACAGACATTAGCGGGTGCATTGTTTGAATGACTCAACATGATGACAACAAATCAAAATTACAAATCAAAGCAGAGAGAGAAAGATTAGATTCCCTGTCTGGGGAATAAATGAATGAAAAACACTACAGAGAGGAAATGAGAAAGAAGGCAAGAAGAACAGGAGCAGAATAGGGACAAAAGAGACTAAACACCTCATGACCTTATATGCCACCATCCCCGCTTTCAAATATCAAAAAAGTATACTGTAAATAGTGCTTTTTCATATGTGAATTGTGGCCACAATGATTTAAATAAAATCCGTTCAAATACATACAATTCTAATGGAGTCTGTTCTCATTAAAATCAGTCCAGTGGGGTCCAACTGGTATGATATAGTTGTCCAAACATCCCAGTTCTCCCAGTCCCACTACACTGAGCTCAGCATAATTGAATCCAGCCAGACCAAACTAAGCATGGATACACACACTTACAAACATACACACACACGTAACAAAGTCCAAACATGTCAAAACACACCGATGAGCGTGATAGAATCAGAAATCCTCACCCAAAAAGATGAAACCAACAGGAATTTACTTTGACACAAGCTGTTTTAACACTTGTCTCTCTCACTCTTTGGTATCATTTTACTACACAGTGCACACACATAGACACACACAAACACACAACATCCATTATTCACAGTGGAGGGCAGTAGGCATGATCGGGCAGAGAGGCTGAGATGTCACCGCTCCAGCTGAAAAACCACACTGACACCACAAAGGCAAAGCCTGTATTCAAATCAGCTGGCATTGTCACCGCCTGTCCACAGCGCAGACTTAGGAGGGCTTAGAAGCAGACTGTCTGCAGATAAGGAGTATTTTCTCAAACTTAAAGAAGATTCAGCCGCTTTGATTTCGTATTGAATAAAGCATGTTTCCTCTGAGGCTGGGATAAAGGCAAGGTTAGTGGAGAACAGTGCACATGCATTTGCAGCAAAGCACAAACACTTACTCGCACATACACATCGAAACACAACTGATCCCACCTTCACAGCGTGGACGATGTTACAGTCTTAGCTGCAAATAGACAAAGTGTTGGGGGGGAAGGTACAGTTGCAGGCCAGGACAGAGACAGACAGGGCAAAATTGCAATGCCCAGCTTGTGAGATATAAGAGAAAAAGCAACAAAACACAGTGTGACAATGTGTCAAAATAATTTCTCCAGTCCTCATCAAACATAAACATATCCACTACATCACAGTTAAAGATAAACTCCTGGAGACATTGACAGTAATGGAGCTGTGAAAGTTCACTCAGGATGATGACTTCATTCACTTATTGTGCCTTTATTCATTTATAACCACGACTTTTAAGTCCAAGGACAAAGGGGCTGTAAGACCAAACTTTATCACATTTGCCTTTGGATCGAAGAAATTGCCCTGCACCCCGAAAAAAGGATGATATAAACGTGTCTGATGTAAGTAATGAAGAATTAATGAGCAGAGGGATAATGAATTGTAAACAGTCTATAAAAGCAATGATGCAGCTTGCAGTCTAATAGTGTAACATTGTAAAAAAACAGGATGATAGCACATCGCTGGCATAATAATGCTTCACTGCTCCTTTTATTTGTTTTGCAGGTCGAAGTTGAACAAGTCTGCCAGAGGACATGGTAACAGTCTTTGTTAATGCTCCATTGCTCATTGGTACTTCAGTTGATGTCTTTGTGATGGATGAATTCAAGAATACTTTTCCTGTTTCAGTGCAACTACAGTGTTGTTTTCAGTCTTAATGTGATCTAAACTCCGGGGTATGAGTAAAATGAACCAATTTGTATGAAATGCTGTCAAAGAGCAGCTAAAGAAAACAGTATTTTAGCTGTTCCAAATGGCTGCACTTAAAGGTAGAGCGAATAAGTAAGTATGTGATAAACAACCAACAAACCCTGATGAGACGACCTGAGAGACCCACTCATAATAGATGATGGGCTAGGTCTCTAATGTATGCTGGTGCCTGACCATGCAGAGCTCTTTAAGTGATCACAAGATTGTATTTGGAATTTGATGGGAAGCCAGTAAAGAGAAACCAAGATGTCACATGAGACCGTTTGGAGGACCTGGTCAAAAGCTTAATTTTTGAACTGCTTGTAAAATATCCTTGGATGCTTTGCTGAGGCAGGTGGAGAGGGAGTTACAATAGCCAAGACTGGATGAGGCTTGAGACACAATGGGCCTGAGTTTTACGTATTTATTTTATTTATTTATTTTTTTGCCAATAAACAACAACAAAGAATCAAATGCTTGACATGTTTTATCCAGAATCTGGTCCTTAGTGACACCTAAATTTCCTAGGATGGACTTAACAAAATAACAGAGAACTAAGCATTTACATTTCCTTGGGGACAAAAGTTGGTGGAGTAGAGAAAATATTTTTTTTGTCAGCACTGAGCTGTAGAAAATTATCTGCCATTTTTAAAAGAGTTTGGGCAGTTATTTAATGAACAGAAGATTTTGCAGGGTTCTGAGGCTAAATTAGATTTATATTTGAATATTGTATGTAGCACTACATAGCATTGACAGGTGATACTTTTATAGTGTCTTATCATCTTTCTTAGGGGAAGCATATACAAAAATAGAAGACCAAGGACAGAACCTTGGGATACACCACAATACAGAGTTTCAGATGGAGAAGCACTGATGCCAACAGCAATTGAGAGACTCCTATCAGAGAATTAGGGGAAAAACCAATCCACGGGTAACCCAGATATACCCACCCAATGCTTAGGTCTGTCAATTAGGACTAAGGTTCATGTGGTCTTCTCTTCTGCAGCACCATGCATCAAGATATCATTTGAGAATCTGAGAATAGCTGTTTCTTTGAGCTCAACCAATGGATGCCATACATATCAATGGCATACATGTCAAAAATATAGCCACTAATACAGCTGTAGGCTGCTTAGCAACTTTCTTTCCCTAAGATGTGTGGCTATAAAAGACACCTTGTAGATGGCTACATACAGCTTACTGAATCAGCGGTTAAATCATCAGTAATAGTCAATATCAAGCTCTTTGGTAAAAGTCAAAAACACAAGCCTGCATATGTAAAAAGTCCATGGTCCATTTCGGCAAGTAACATCCAAACACAGAAAACTGTGCCTTGTCAGAGGCAGATGCTAAAGCTAAAGAATATGCTGTTGAAAAAAATGTAAAATATAATCTGCAAATCAAACAAATTCCCTTTTGAGGTCTGAGTCAATTTTAGATAAACTTGGCAACTATGCTGCTGTGTTTTGTTCTCATACTCAGTGTTGAAGAATTATGAACTGGCTTCTGCTTTGACTTGAGCCCATGGGTATCGTAGTTGTATGCCATGCAAAACTGAAAGATGAACCACAATTTCTCAAAAACTGAGCTGAAGTAAATAAAAATGGTGGCCACACAAATCTACAGATTTTTTCAATCATCTGAGAGTTCTGTGTTGCTGTAACATTGAAGAGATAGGGGGATCCAACATGTTAGTCAGCAGTGATCAGTAAAGGCTATTTCAGTGGAATACACAATAAAATCACTGATTAGACTTATAGACTGATGAGCACCCTTATGACCGGCAATGAAATCACCCACAATATAGGTCCACTTTATGTTACCATTTATCACAAATGACCCATTTGGTAACTTCTGAACATCTGGTCCTTGCTTATTACAAATTAAAAAGCCCCTTTAACAGAGATATAACTTGGGTCCCCATGCAGCAGTTAATTGGCAATATACCTAAAGGCCATACAGTGGAAATCCAGAGAGCAAATCCCCAGATACACTGTTGTCCTGTGAGAACATCAATAAGAGTAAGATGGGAAATGGAGTTTGTTTCACTACTGTATTCCCAAAGCGTGAATAATACCTTTCAATCCCACAGCTAATTAACTGATGAGGAAAGGTTTCTACCACCCTATACAATCTGACGCAAGGATCCAGGCAACCCAGCCTCTTTTCGAAGACTTATCTTCACTCCTGCCTATGCTTCTGGTCTTTCTATTTGGTTGGCTTTATTCTTTCTCCAGTTTTTCTCCTTTTATTGCATCCTGTTTGCTTTTCACATTCCAGTCTCTTTCTCTTTCCTTCACAACTCTGTTTCCAAGACTTTGCCCTGTGCGCACTGGGCTGTTACAGGTTTCTGCTTTATAGGCTGAACTCTCAGAGAGCAGAGGCATCAGTAGTGGGATTATACAAGAGTGCCAGGCATCTTGGAGAAACCCGCAGCACTTGGAAAAATACCTTGTGGTTACCAAAGGCTGTGAAATGATCTATCGACCTGGGTATGGATGGAAGAGGTGCTGTAATGCAGAAGGCTTAAGTGGGTTTACCTGCAGATTGTGCAATACAGTGTGGTTCCAGAGTTTGATTGGATCTAATAGCACTCCCATTGGGGAGGTTTGCTTCACCAGCTGACAAGTTCGGCTTTTCCAAGCTCTGTGCAGGTTGCTGGGGCCAGGCAAGTGATTTACAATGGAATTCCTTGATTTTGTTTCAGTTTTATGTCAATATTAAGCAGTTCTCCTCTAGGCAGCCTACAGATGAGGGACACTGCCTCACGGACAATTTACTTTGAGTCCAGCATCTCCAGATTTATTTAGGCACCGTGAAGCATTAAATTCTTACATGCTGATCCCATCAGCAAACCAGATCTAATGATGACTTCTCATATCCGATTGATTATCTCAAAATGTCATTTGATTTCTGTATCAATTTGTCCGTCCTTTCTCAGCCAATCTGTGACCCCTCCGAGTGACACTTCACAGATGGTCATTTTTAACCAACGGCAAGTCAATCTGGTGTGCAGATTATGATGCAACACCCAATGGATTGGTGTCGGTCTTTGTCTTGGGGTGTCACATTTTCAACACATTCCTGCTGTGCTTAACGCTCGATATGCCTGCTGATCTGCCAGTTTGGCCCAACTGTTATTCAGTTGGACAGTATTGACTTTGCCAGGCCAGACAGTGCACAGCCACTCATCTTAAGGCGACTCTTATCAGTTTACCTTTCTTGAAGCACGTACATAATCAAAAGAGTTGTGTTTCTGCATATTTAACACTGTGTTGTGCTACAGCAAATATACAAATGTTTGAGAATGAAAAAGTTTCATACTGGCCATTCTGGGGAATCAGTTTTTTGGAAAAGCTGTTTGATTTTTGTTTACAAGCACAGTTGTTAATTCAAGATGGAGCCACAGATTTCTTTAGAAAAGATACTGACCCCAAATAATCCAGATAACTAGAGAAGACCTTGAATATGACTGTTGTATTCACCTGACAAGATCAGAGTGATGAAATGTGAAAAACACTGAAATTAATAAATCTGTCTCCCCCCCCTTTATACAGCTTCAGCATAAATCTCTCTATTAACCATCTGATTGATTTTGTACTGAATATCAGCCACATTTTCAAAATACCATGCCAAATTCTTAATAGATTCTCATAATGTCTTTTCACTTTCAGCAGCTTTGAATGGATTTATTTGGAATTTGACAGAATAAAGATGACTTCTTTATTGACAACTACTGAAAAATGATGCGTGTATTTTATGTGAACAAAAAATTATTTTGTTAAGAAATATTTTGCTGGAGAAAATAAGTATTTTGGTTTGGCCTTATTAAATAGTACAAGGTTGTTTCATTCCACATTGCAATCGCAATAATCCTGTAGTAATTACTGGATCACAATAATATCAGCAAGAAACATACTATTGGGCTATGGATTGTATTTCCTACATTAAAAGAGTTAATATTTTCAAAAAGTTTTTAAAGGCAGATTTTCTAAACCAGAAGATAAAATATCATTTAGAGAATTTCAACATTCTCATGGTCCGTACCCTAAACAATTAAGGCATCTTCCCAGTCTGTGCACATCATTGTGCAGATCCATTAGGGATAATTTGTGAGTTCAAATCGAGGGCAGTTGGCACACTTGAAATGCAGAACACAGGTTTTCTTTCCAATGTTAAGCCAGAAAAGCCAAGAAATCTCTTATCTTTTGGTTTAAATGAATCGTGCTTGACATCCAACTGTGCCAAGGTCACAGTGGATGTGCTAGCAAGTCTCTAGAGGAACCACAGAGTCGATAAAGGCATCAGTGTAAGATATAGCTCTAACTTAAAAATAAAAGTTCCCTCTGGATTTTCCAATCGCTCTGGCCTACAGTAGTTATGACAATCCCATACCAGTCCAGTTGCCAGGATAAAATGTTGGCATTGTACATTTCTGTAAACCGCAAATGTTACAGTTAGACGTTTCATACATATGACGAAGTTCAGATTACACTCTTATCAGGATGAGAGGGGGGTGGTAGATGGCATGATACCTAGGCAGCTAAGCAGCAGACAGCAGCAAACCAAAACAAGCAGGTCTGTTTTAACAACATTTCGGGATACAGGGAACTTTGACTAGACTACTCTGTGAAGCACTTTGGGTTGCCTTTGGGTATGAAATGTGCTATATAAATCCATTTCCCATGCCTTGCATTGCCTAAATATGAAACACACAAATGTAACACATCCGTGGTTTGCAGAAGCACACAATGCCAGCACTGGTAATTGGGTTTCCCACACACAACTATGAATGAAAAAGCATCGGAGAATGATTGAATGGTATGGATCAATTGTAGAGATATCAGATTATTTTAGAAAACGAAATATCGACAGCACCGACTTGATTTTTCCTGATAGATTTAGGATTAAGGTTAAAAAAAGGAAAATCTCCCGCTTTGTAAAGTCCAAAAAGTCCAAGACAAAAAAACAATAAAACAAAAACAAATCAACACTTTCCTTGCTCCTCATTTTACTATTTTCCTTACAATGTTACTTATCACAGAAAGGCACAAGATAAGAAGTAGACCCTGCTTTCGGAGGTGACGCTAACATAAGAGAGACAATCCCCTGGGTGAGATGTTTTTCCCCTGAACTATTTGTTTCTGGCTCTATAGTTGTCTGCCCAGGTAGCACTGTTATTTGTCACTGTCAACAGCTGGTACCACACTTGCCATTATGGGGGGCCTATATGAAAACCACTGCACATTAGGGAGGGTGGGAAAATAAGGAATAGCTGTCGTTACTCGTAACTGCTTTAATTTCTTTTGGGAACAGGCTTTTGGTAGCACATGGCTTAGTATTGTGTTCTCACGTTGTGCATTTGTGCGCACTATGTAAATGATAAGAGTTCATAAGGAGGAGGAAGACGCCTCTGGCATTATGTCTTCTAGCTATTATAAGGAGCTGATTGTGTGATGAAGCTTAATAAGCAGAGTGGTCACTATTGGATTTCAATGGACCACAAAAGGCTGGTCACGTTACCTTGTGAGAACACATCAGGTTTTTGAAGCTCTATTGTGTGAATCTTATTAGGCTCAGATTGCTTCTGTCTTCCCCCATTTAATAGAAAGCTCTGGACCTCCATTTTCAGTTGCTGCAGACCAGATTTTAAAGGAATAATCCAACCACAATATGTCCATTTTTAAATCAATGAGTCTTGCTGCATTTTCTTGAATTCTTGGGGGAAAAAAAGCTTTCTCTCATGCCTCCACAAAAATGCTGTACATATTGATTTACTGACTGATTGGGGACCATGTTTAACAGCAAAACCACATTAAAACAACCGTTTAAAGAAATCCCAAACAACTTGTGAAGTATAATCCAACTCTCACTTATGCAGTCATATACTCAGTACTTCCCAAACATGCATTTTCACTAAAACCTTAGTATTGAAGTCGGGCTTTAAAAAGAGCAGAGATAGGTATCATTTTCACTTAAATTAGTCAGTGGCAATCTTAACCAAAGCTATGCTTGTTCTACATGAACTGATAGGATGATATTCTGTGGTGCAATTGAGGAGCAGAGACACCAGACACAGGAATGTGTTTGTGTTGCTAAATCTGCTGGCACTGGTCCATCTCAGGTATCTATGGTCAACTTACAGGCACTAAGGCTTCACTATAATGGGTAGTTCTTTACTTGAGGTAGACATGGAGTCTCGAACTAACTGTGGAGGATGCATAATCCTAAAATACATACTAACATAAACTAAAAAGCCAAAAAATAAACTTCACACAACTTCAGTTAAATAATCATTCCTTATTTTATTTCACATACAGATATGCAATGATAATTGCTGGTTAATATGGATGCTGATGTTGTCCAAGTCTATAGCTGATCATGTGACAAGATGATACAATGTATGGTAGCTAGTATAAGCCCAAAACTGTCCAGACAGGAAAGCTGAGCACATCTGTAAGAGCAAGCGATCAGTCATGCCTTTTAGACATTAAAGCAGCTGTAAGCAGAGAAGATAACAGGAGGAGAGGGTAGTAAGTAGGTAACTTATTCAACTTTGAAATTCAACACAATGTTGGTCAAACAGCCTGTCATGATAATATGCTCTGGGGCCTATCGTAACTACCTTATGCCACCAGTGAAAATGCAGGTGTTTGGGAAGTACTGAGCATACAACTGGATAAATGAGACTTGGATTATACTGCACAAATATTTAATATTGTTTTGCTGCTGTTAAATGTGGTCCCCAATCAGTCAAGGAATCAACATGTTCGCCATTTTCCAAGGAAGAACACGAGAAAAAAAAATTTCTTCACAACTTCAAGGTAACACAGCACCACAAACTGACAAAGATAAGGTCATTTTGTTGACATATTCCTTTAAATAAAAGTGCAGGTGACTGCAAACTAAAACCACTCCATAACAAGTATCAAACAAGGGCCACACTGTACAACTGCAGTAACTGAACCAGAATAACAAAGAAAGAAACAGCACAAAAAGGAGGATAATTTAGTATGTCACTAGTTTAAGAAGAGCAAAAAAACAAGTACAAAGCCTTGATTTAAAGAGCTAAAAGTAATCAACACAGTCTCCCTGACACCCAAAAGCTGGCTTCTGGCTAGGTTCTGCAGTAGAAAGAGCCAACTTATTCCCTCAGAGCAGAGCACAATGTTGGAAACAAGGAAAAGGCTCGGTAATAGCTGAGATCAGTCACTGGTGCCCCAATTATATGGACAGAGCTGTGGCCCCGGGACACAACTTAATGACCATAATAAGGCTTGTCTGTCTGTTCAAAATCAGCTTAGAGTGCATCCACGCTGACCTACAGCATCACTCCAGCCTTAGCTCAATTTAAACAGGCAGGATGAGAAGGGGCAGGGTGTTTTGGGGATGGGTGGGTATGGGAACAAGTTACAGTAGAGACTGACCACTGTCTTTACTGTTTTCCCAAGCAGATGGACTACGATCCTCCGAGCCCTTCTCATTCCACCTCCTTGCCTTGATGAGGGTCAATTTGGACTTGAGCATTTCTTGCTGCTGCTCTTTAATTCAGTATGGCTGAGAGCTTTGTGATTAATGACAGGTACTTAGCTGGAGGACTGGGCAATAAACGCACTGGTCCAGGAACTTAATACGAGGCTAGAGGGGAGGCAGATTGTTCCCTGGTGGCAGCACCACCCACATCAGAGGGGGTTTACAAGGAAAAAAAGTGAGATCGAAAACTTTATCTATATAGCAAGTGTGCATGCAAGTGTGTCCAAATGAAAATGCATAAATAAACAACTGCAAAGATAACCTGGAAGCCATAGTCATGGTTGATTCAGCCCTCTATTGCCTGATATCGCCCACCAAGGGGAGGAAATCATTAATCATATATCATGCTTAACTCTATTCTGTAAGCACTCACACTGCTTTGCATGCAGATGACTCTCATATCCCCAAAAGCAGAGTGTTTCTTAGCTCCAACAGAACATGACAACAGCACCCTGTAATCCTGTAATCTTCTTATCAACACAATTACCACAACACAAACTGATAATGGCAACAGAGTGCAGGGAAATAATAAAAGTTTCCACTGCAAGGTCACAAGGAGTCTTTCTATGATCGTCCTGCAGGGCGCATGTTAATCAGTGCACAGTGGCATATCTATTCACCTGATAATATTTACTCTGTGTGTGTCTGTGTATGTGTGTGTGTGTGTGTGTGTGTGTGTGTGTGTGTGTATGTATGTCTTTCCCTCCAGGGCTGGCTGTTACAATACTGACCTCCAGTGTGCGCATGGAAGGACGGAGCAGCGCGTGCTGTCCGTGGTGCGGGACTCCGCCGCTGTCAGTCTGCGCGTTTTGACAGCAGCGTGACCTACCCTTGAGAGCCGATGCATACTTTATCTATTAATATGGGCGCGAGCACGGTCTTCATACTGAAATAGACCTCCAGAAGTGAAATCAGGAGGGAGAGTCACTGATCAGCTGTCCGATTTGTGACAACCAGAAATCAGACAATGCAGATAAACTGGACACATAAAGCGCTTCTCCGGGAGCAGCAGCAGCAGCAGCAGCACACTGATCCAACTAAATATTCACAAATAAATGATCAACTATGACAACGGTTGATAAAGTGTAGTTTGCGCGCTTACTTCGCCGCTTTTTCCCTGCCCTAACAGTCGCCCTTGTCTTTTCTCCGCGGCGGAGTGGGTCCCTGCGAGTTTTTTTTTTTTTTTTTTCTAATTTAAAAAAAAAAAAAAAGACACGTGGTTGTTACAAACCTCTCTCGGGACACAGCGGGGATGCGGAGGTGGAGAGAGATGCGGGCGCAGTCGGGGTGGGAGAGGACGCACTGAGGAGGGAGCCCGCTCTCTAACTATGGAAATTCAGCCTGTGCGTTTTTGGAATAAGGACTTATTAAAAGACTTTGCATATTGCGCGCTCTCTCTCCCCCCTCTCTCTCTGTCTCTCTGCCTCCCTCTCCGTCTCTCTGTCTCTTTCTCCAAAGGAGAGACTTGCATGCAGGAGGTGGAAGATCGCAGGTGAGGAGAGAGGAAAAATGCCATTTGCAGTGAATTTCTGCCGTGAAATATGCGCTGAGGTCCTGATGCGATATTTCTACAGATTATTTCTTTTAATTTTTTAAAAGTCATAACCTTGACTAAAAAAAATAAAAGAAGACTCAGGATGGATTTCTTGAACAGGTCCAGCCTGGAGGACGGGACAGAGGCAGAAAATATCTCCTCTAATTCCACCTCTCAGAGCCAGTACACCCAGCTCGCTATCTGGGGTCTGGCCGGACTTGTCAGCTTCCTGATTTTGTTTACAATAGTCGGGAACGTCTTGGTTGTTATCGCCGTTTTAACGAGCAGAGCTCTAAAACCACCCCAGAATCTTTTTCTCGTCTCCCTTGCCAGTGCGGACATACTGGTGGCCACCCTAGTCATGCCCTTTTCTCTGGCTAATGAACTCATGGGCTACTGGTTTTTTGGCAAAATTTGGTGTGACATCTACCTGGCTCTGGACGTTTTATTCTGCACCTCTTCTATTGTTCACCTGTGTGCTATCAGTTTGGACAGGTACTGGTCAGTGACACAGGCAGTAGAGTATAACTTAAAGCGAACCCCTAAAAGGGTTAAAGGGATGATTGTGGTGGTGTGGCTGATCTCAGCTGTCATCTCCTTCCCACCGCTGATATCTATGGACAGAAGCAGCGATGAGGCTAATCCCCAGTGTATCCTAAATGATGAGACCTGGTACATCCTCTACTCCAGCATTGGCTCATTCTTTGCCCCCTGTGTCATCATGATCCTGGTCTATATTCGGATCTACCAAGTGGCAAAGACCAGGACCAGAACAATGTCGGAGAAGAAGAGGGACGTGGACTCTCCGCTGGAGAATGGGATGGACCAAGCCGAACCCGGCAGAGGAGGGTCAGTGAAGTCCAACAGGGACGGGAGCATGAAAGAACAGGAGCGTGAGAACGGGCACTGCCAAGAGCAGGCGGTTCGATCGCCTCTACCGAACCAGCCCAAACACCCGCCGACAGATCATGACGATGACTTTGAAGACAGCAGCTCGTCAGATGAGAAACCTAAGAAAAGTTCTAAACATAACCGCAAAGACAGGAAATCCAGCCGGAAAAGCAGCTCCGCCTCTAAATACTCCAGCAGGAAGTCGCGCGCCAGCTCCAAGTCCATGGAGCTGTTCTCATCTCGCCGCAAACGCCGGAGCACCGTCAATCGCAAGAAAGTCTCCGCCGCTCGGGAGAAGCGCTTCACCTTCGTCCTCGCCGTCGTCATGGGCGTATTTGTCGTGTGCTGGTTCCCGTTCTTCTTCTCCTACAGCTTGTACGGGATCTGCCGGGAGCCGTGCCAGATCCCAGAGACGCTGTTCAAGTTCTTTTTCTGGATTGGCTACTGTAACAGCTCGTTAAACCCGGTCATCTACACCATCTTCAACCAGGACTTCCGCAGAGCCTTCCAGAAGATCCTCTGTAAGTCGTGGAAACGCTCTTTCTGAATGCTTCCTGCATGGATGAGGTTTTAAGAGACATTTTACCCAGCAGGCAGATTGTAACTGTTCTGAGGTGTGTGATGAAGTGCTGGCTTCGGGGGCTTTCACACATTAACTTTCAGGGATTGCACTAGAAATGAAGGGACGATAAGGCGCAGAAAAAGGGTTTTAAATACAAGCTCTTATCCACAGGGGAGTCTTTCATTCAATGCCATTCAGGCTGCTTTTGGACTCTGATGTGGGCTTTGGCTCATTTCCCCCCCTTCTCATTGACTTCTTCTCCCTTCACTGAAATACATTAAACTGATTCGTAACAGCTACCGTGATGCATGCGCGCCACAGTGGCTGCACTCGGAGGAACTGCACAGGAGGCAAAGGGTTTACAGAGACACTCGATTTACAATGTGACCTCATTCACTGAATATACCTGTACTGCAAAGGCCTTGACAATCTCCACACAACTGTTGCTTGTGACGTTAGATAGTGGCTTCTATCTTCTCTGTCTCTTACTCTGTTTTTTTCTCTACCTTTCTAAAATGTCACACTCTCAAATGAGGACCAATGGGACGAAGGGGCTCCTTGCTTACTGTTTCAGTAGCAAAACAGTTTAGTTAAAAAACAAAAACTATTTTAAAAAAAAACTAAAAAGTCATATTTCTGCTTCTGTGTGGGGACTCAAACATGTCTGAACTGGGAGCTGCAGTGGAAAGTTTTTTCAGGATGTGTGAATTTTTTGTGGACTTGTACATTTGGTTCGTTCTGGATACAGTGGCATGTACAGTAAAGCAGCATTACGGGCAATATCCTCTTCCAGGCATGTGTTTGCACCTTCAGCTCCCCTCTGAGAAAATAGATGAAATACAGAGGTACTGCTGAGGCAGATGGGCACCCACTGAAGCTTTCACTGTGTGTGTACTCGTGAGTGTGTGTGTGTGCGTGTGTGTGTGAGAGAGAGAGTAACAGAGAACAAGTGTATACCATGTGGAAATCTGCGGTGATGAAGTGAGCTGCAGAATTTACGCATCTTATTCCAACTGCCAGTTGTACATGTGTGCATGTTCATCTATGTGTGTGAGTGTGTATGTGCATAAGCTTTCTCAAATGGCCTGTTTCTTTCTGGTCAAGTGTCTTTCTACTTGCCTCCATCCTATTTTCGGTCACACGTCTTTTCTCTCCCTCACAGCCACAAAAAGCACTTACAGTAAAAACCCAAACACCTTATCACTCTGTTCTAATGTCTGCTGCTCACACGTACAAATTATTATTACACACACACACACACACACAAAGACATAAACATGACTTATACAGTCAGTATTTTCATCTTTACATTTCAAGCATTTATAGCCGAAAGGGCTAATGCTTTTTTCTCTCTATCTTGTGTAAATAATTGAAGACAGTAAAGTATTATTGTGTGGTGGCTCATAATCACACATGTATCAATATGATAAAAATGTAGTGTTTGTATAATGAACAACGCTTTGGAAGATTTTAATGTTACACCAACCTCTGTCCTTTTCTAAAAGAGCAAAGTGTTTACTTCTCTGCTTTGAGCACATTCGTAAAGATCAAATAAAGAGATTACTTCAACTGTCATTTGAAAATTGCAAAGGTTGCATGACTGCGTTCTTAATTACTGTTAATGTTTGTGTATATTTTTACTTTTTATGCCACTTTTGTTTGACTTTGACACTGTTGCTAGTGTGAATCATTACACGTGACACATTATCCTTTCATAAGAGGAATCATTTCAAGGTAGCCTTCTTAATAAGCTGCTGTTCAGGCTGGAGAGCTTTGGTGGAGTAATCCACTTAAGAATATGATATAAATGGAAATTATATCATTAATGCCTTAAGATGTTTTTGGCAGGAAAAATCGAGGGTTAGGTAAGTCTGTAATAAATCAGACTTTAATTATTCCCTAAAACACACAGGCGAGTGGGAAACTAAGATTATGTGTTGAATTCACCACTTAATGCAGAGTTTATCAAAGCTGAAACGTTACCTTCATAGATGTTTGTCAGCCTTCAAATTCAGCTGGTGCCAAAGCCTGCAACAACCAATCAGAACATCACTCATATCACATGTGCATGAGACACTTACACCACTGATTCCCAACCAGGGGTACACATACTGCACTGGGTACTTTTGCAGTTGCCAAGGGGTGCAGTCTATGGAGAGACTGAGGTTTTTAAATAATTAAAATTAAATAAATTACTATTTGTACCAAGGGACCCTGTGTGACAGAGAGACTGCACAGGACCCGAGTCAGCTGTAAAACTCCAACACCACATGCTGTGATTGAGATTACATGAAAACTTGTTAGCATGTCACAGAATACCGTAAAACTTCAAATAAAAGCCTAGTCCCAATTTAACGCCCAGTCTCTTTTACTAGCTGGGTGTAGCGATATATTTTGACAAATAAAGGCCTGTCTCAGTTACAGGTTGGTTGCTATGCAGCAGAAAAATGTCCAGAACACTACATTTGTAATTATTTTAAACATACATGTTGTAGAAAATAATGTATGCATATTTTTTTCCCCAGTTTTAAAGGGATTTTTTGGGGTGATTTTTTGTGTGTTTCTCTTGACTCTATTCTTTTTTTGCTTAATTTCAGGTACTTTTTGGGCTATGTTTTGTTAAGTTGCTCATTGCTTTCTACCCATGAGTTTGAAAGAAGTCAAACCAATCAGGTTTTAAAGTTCGGTTTTAGTTTTAAAGGGTTAATGAAGCAATGAGACAATGAATTCATTCAAAGGTCATAGAACACAATAGAAAGCATGAACTGGTTGTTGTTTGGTTGTTATCGCCGTCCTCCTCCCCAAAACTCAAACTTCTTGTTTTGTTAAAAATTACATTCTCAAGTTTATTGTATTCAATGGATCTTGAAATATATTGTTCATCTTGTTTTAGGAATTTCTTTTTAAGGATTTTAGGGTGTTTGTGAAATGAATCCGTGTTGATTTGTTGAAACAAACTGTGCTTTTAGTTTAAAACATTTTCATATTGTGAATAAGATGACTGATAAAGGTCTATGACTAAAATATTGCAGTTCAATATTATACACTCTGTCCTGCCAGTGTGGAGGATTAAACACTTTCTAATAAATTAGATTTGTAAAGAGCTTGACTGTGCAAGCAACGTTTTGAACCTGTAAAATTCTTTTGTAATTGAGGCTTGAAACTGAAAATACTCAGATAACATCACTAAGCTGTTTCCTTAACAGGCTGCACAGACAAAATGAGATTTTACAGTGTACACACTAATGAGATCAAAGTCAGTATCTGACTCGTGAGGCTTCTGAAGAGTTTTTGCCCTGTGCATTGCTTTCAAATCTCACAAAAAATGTCTCAGAAAACAAATCAAAAGTCTTGTATTGTCTGCCAGCCTTTGATTTGGTTTACCAAAGATGTAGTTGATGCTGTTATTTGGATGACACAGTGCAAACTATATTCTTCTGTTCAGAGACAGCTCTGTCTCTCCCACTGTCTGAAACCCAGTAGCCAATCGTAGGAGGAAACAATATCTTTTCTGTTCTGCTAGTGCATCATATCCTCCAGAGATGCAACTGTTTTGTGTACTGACCACATTGCATTTATACACTGTGTGGTGCCCAGAAGTGCTTTCATAAAGCCTGATGGGTGGTTAGGAACAAACTGCGTGGTTGCACCAAATTAAATCAAGAGCCCCAGTTTTTGTATATCATGCAACTTTTGCACCTGGGTCCTTCTAGCAAGCAATAATTGCTGGAAAACTGATGTAATACTGTACAGCTCCAATAGTCTCGAAACATGGTATTGTTTATTTCGTGCACACAAGTTAATTATCTTGTGGAAACAAGTTAATTATCTTTTGCTCACAAGTAAGCCCATTGTCTGGTGTGCAGAAATAATGTAAAAATCACCTTTTGGGACTTTACGGGCTCCGTACAATATAAAAAACACTTTTACACTCCTGAAATGAAAATTGTTTGTGTGCTCAGTCACCATCAGCCTAATGCACCAGGTATGAGCAAGAACACTGGTCGATACATAAAGAGGGGTTAGCTGCCTCAGCTTTTACTGATATGTTGTATGTGTAATTGTGCATTTATGTGAGTGCTGGGAAACACTGCCCACCAGAGACCCTGCAATCCAATCAGAGGTCAAATTTGGGTGAGAGTTTACCAGGAAGCCTGGATAATTTCCACTGAACCAGACGATGTATACAACACAGCCGCCCTCTCTCCGCCTGCCTCATGCTTATTTATTTACCTCCTGAAAGCTGACTGGAGTCGCCTCCATGACGAGGCAGAATGGATTCTGCCACCGCCGCCCGTCCCTCATCAAAGTGTTTATGGCCTGCTGAGTCAGCAGGTCGCATCATCACGCTGCAGGAGGTTTACTCCTGTGCTGCAGATCTGATGCACCTATCAGACGGTTCTGAAAAATACACAAATGGAGATGCACTCTGCACTGTTGTATCTCATATCCCCTTTTAACTCAGGTTATTGAACATGCCTCTGGGCTTTAGGAGCAAAAAAGAACAGCTAAATACATGCTTTCTTCATCATCACCATGTATATTCATTTAATCGACCTTATTTATTTAAGAGCATAAAAGCATGACTGTACTTGAGTTTGAAAATGTTGCTGCTTGGATACAATATAAAACAGAAAATATATTCATGAACTGAGCTTAAACAGCACCGTTCCATAAATCTTTAAAGTCTTTAACCATGTTGCCTTCTGCTGTTGTAGGCGCTGATGATGTCTTCAACTCAGCCTGACCTCTCAGATTCCCCGTCTTCTCTGCCTCCCTCACACATGTCAGAACTAATTTCAGCAGATCTGCGTGAGTGCTCAGTGGGCGGGAAGTGGCGAATAAAGACGGGCCAGATTGTAAAGTATTTTATGTTTGTACAGTATGTTGCGGTAAATACTCATAAGAGGTTTTAAAGCTGAATTCCTTGAGATAGGATGCGAAGGCTTTGAATGTGGAAGGGATTAGCTTTCACTTGAGCAGAGAGGATACTGTTTTCCAGAGGACTAGAATTTACTTTTGGGGGGTTATTTGAAAAATAGATTCAAGTCTTAGGAATCATGTACAATTGATTGACAGTGTCACTCTGTGCTCATCTTTTCATCTCTTCTTTAATCCGTTTTTTTATCCTACATCAAATTTCCCTCAGTGAATTTGAAACATCCTGAACAGTTTGAACTTCATTAGATTTTCTCACCCCACTCAAACCTTATCTTGATCTCCTCCGCCTCTAACCTTCATTTTTCCCCATTTCCTTTATCTGGAAAGTTACCTCTGGCTGAGTGTTACACATCAAAACCTTAAAACACAGCAACAAGAGAAACACTACTTTGCAAAGAAGGCACACATACACAAAGAAACACACATACTGTAAGTTAGCCAAATATATGTGACTACTTGTTCAACTTTGAGCTTCCAGAGGGAAAATTTCTCCCATGTGCAAATAAGCACCAAGGACAGTTACATACAAAAATCAGCACCACAGACAGCAGCAGCAAAAACAAAACTTGTATTTAAGTAGTATATTTATATTTAAGATATAATTTGTCAGTAAGCTTTAGGCACTGTGTCCAAGTTGAAAACTGTAGACTTCCTCAGGATACGCCCACAGCTGCAATAGCTTGGGAGCACTTTGGAGGTGCCATGTTTTTTCAGCTGAGACGCTTTAGTTTGCATCTGGCTGCTATATATTGAACATTTTCAGAAGTAAAAATGTCGGTGCAAGGTAGAGTACTTGCCCTGAATGACGGCTGGAGCATGTAGGGAGAGAGGTTGGACCTTCTGGTCTATGTTGGTTCATTAGGGAAACCAGCCCATTCTCATTCTGAAGTCATCAAATAACTCCGCTTTTGCAGTGCTTTCACCTTAAGCTCCCGACAGCAAATGCTACCTTTCATGGCTGACACACAGCGGGACGGTGTCACGTGGCAATGCTGCCAGTAATATAAGGAGCGCAAGGGTTCCTATAGGTCCAGTAAACCCTGGATTTTCATGGGAGAGTCCGGTGTTCGACTCCATGTCTAAATGTGATGTTTTTTTTCACCACTTTAACATGTGCCTCTTTCTTCTAATCCTAACAATCTGTGCCCTTGTGGCCTAATCCTAACCACCAATGCCAGCCTCTGTGTTTGTTGATGTTCCAGTGTTAGTTTCCATAACCGTAACATAAATAGCACATGCAGAAGGATATCTAGAGTTTAATATGTATAATATGATTTTTTTTAACCTATTTGGTGCAAGACGCAGGTGGCCTGCAGGTGTTTTCATATTGTCTGATCTGGCCCCATTCAAAAAAGTTCAGACACCCCTGCCCCATTAGGTCCAGAAACACAAGCTGCTTCTCCTACAGAAAACGCACACACACAAACACAGCCCTACTGCGACATACACATCAGCATGAGAGATGTACAGCTACGAATTAAAACAGCATCATCCTCCTATCTCTCTCTGTTGTCTGCAAACAGACTTCTGCTGTGGACAGATAAAGGACTCTGTAATGGATTTCATGTTCATACCTGTATGCATAATGTGTTTCTATCAGTGTTGCTGCTGTGTTACGACACTAGACGTGAGTATTTGATTAATAAAACTGAGAGTCCAGAAAGAATCATGTTTCAGCAGTAAGAGGATAAGTCAAAAGGCAGGCGTGAAGTGCAGGAGACTCAGTTACGGGTAAAAATCCATTCTCTTATCAATCACTGAGTCCCTTTATTTCTTCAGGGTTCTTCATACCTCCTCTTTCTTCCCAGCAAGGATGGAAAAACAGAGGACTCAATCTTTTGCACACCATCTGCCATCAGTCTCACACTCCTCACGCTATCTCAACCTCTGTCTTTCACCCTCTTTCTCCTCTTCCCAATAAATCTATCTCATCTTCTCTGTCTGACAGCAGCCATCCATTCTGTGAGCTTCTGCTCCATTTGCATGATGGAGCAGGAGTGGAGTTCACACACACACACACACACACACACACACACACACACACACACACACACACACACACACACACACACACACACACACACACACACACACACAGGCTGGAGTAAATACACCTCCAGGTCCTAGTTTTAGTGCACGGACGATTGCTTTTTATCAGGCATACCTGTTAATAAAGCCGCTCTTCAATCTTACGCTCGCTGCTTCAATTAAATGCTTTAATTTGAGGCAAAAGACGAGATGTCTCTGTGGATTGCATTTTAACAGTTGAGCTTTCGAAGGGCTGTTCTCAGAGAAATAGCACCTTCTACTTTCTAACAGTGCAGCCAGATGGTAAACCCTGATTGTTTTTCCCCCTGTGGCTTTAGGATTCACAAGCTGCTTCTCACTCGCAACCTGCAACCAACCTTAAAGCCAGCAACTTTATGTCCTACCCCATAACTAAAGGCAAACTTAAATACATATTTTATTGTATTGAATGGACACGTAAAAACTCTCAAGACACCTTTTCCTTTATGCCCAGACGTAAAAACTAGCTAGAACTTTTTTCTAGACTGAAATAAGGTGTAGAGGAAAGGTGTGGCTATTCAAAGTGACAGCGGTGCATTATAAAAGAAAGCAAAAGCTGATGGAGGAAGTGAAAAAGGGGAAATTACTTATTTACAGCCTCAAATGCTCAAGTCTCGTTTCACCTTGCACTTTTGTACAGAGACTAAAAAATATTGGATCTAAATCCAGGCTAACAGCTCTGAGAGGCTGTACTTTTTCAGCTAACGTCAGCGCGATAACATGCTCATAATGATAATGTCAGCATGCTAATGCTCAGCAGGTATGTTACTATGTTTACCATCTTTAAGTCCTCAAACCCAGGTGACCACATAGGTTGTATGTTCCTATCCTCTGAATGCAGCCCACAGGATTTTTTCCAAAATTTACACACATACTGGACAACAGAATAGCTCATACTTGACAAGAAATGTGGCAATTTTGTGCTCATGGTTAATGTTGTTAAATGATCACAGTTCAATGGATCTTTATACAACGGCTCATATGATATCTAAAAAGTCAGCCCCACAAATTCGTATGACATCCAATGAATTAGTGTTTCACGAATGATATTACATATTAATGCAAAGCTACATACTTAACGTAAAATCACGCTGGTTAGGTCTGGGAAAAGAAACACGGTGAAGACGTACCTTCAAATAAGTTGAAGTTCACTTAGACTCACAAAGGACAACAACACAAGTGTCCTGGGGCAAAGTCTTGTGTGGTTTGACCCATCAATCTGCCCCCTTATGCAGACTTTCAGTCTATACTTTTTCAGTCTTTACAGCCATCAGCAAATTGGTCAAATGATGGTACCCTTAGCGATTATGTGGGTTATACATGATTAACTGCATCATGATTATGTGGGTTATTTATGAATTTTGGTGCATTGTGTTTTGTAGTTATATGTACAAACAGTGCATGAGAACTGCCTGCACAGTTGCACCAAAATGACTTAAATTGAGGCAACAAAACTTCTTAGTTAGGTTTAAAAGAGTTCCTTTGTTACTATGGTAACATGACGTGTGGCGTATTTCACGTGACATGCATTGCACATGTCAGTGACATTCTGAAATGTATATTAGAAAAGACCTCATCACTGACTTTCAGTTTCACACAAGACATGAACCCTGGTCTCCTAGAACAAAGTCCTTTGTTTGTTTGACACGTCAACCTCCCATCCTGTCCTAAGTGGACTTTCTCACTCTTTATCCTATGTCGCCTGATTTCCTCTTTTGCTAAAAATTATAACTGCAACTAGAGATTGACACCTGGGGTGTCTCTGGCTTAAAAAAAAATCTAGTGCTGGCGATAAATGCTGTTTCACATTTGCAATCTGTTAGCACCGTTAGCTTGTTTACTATATTACATGAATACCACTGTCACAATGAATGTTCAACTGAACCTGCTCAAGCTTAAAAACATTGTATAGGAAGAAAACAAAACAAATCGTGAAACATTCGTGTTGAACTGCTGAATCTGATTCGACTAGCTATCTGCTAGTAATTGTCACAATTCATCCGCTGGAGATATGGATGTCAGAATCCCATATTATTGCAATCCATCAAATAGATGTAGCCATTTTTCACTTAAACCACAAATATAATTTCTTGGTGCTACAGGGAGAGCCCTAGGATCATGAAAGTTAATAGAAATCATCGTCAGGGAATCATAAATGTCTGTATAAAATTTCCATCCATCCAATAATTGCAGAGATATTTAAAAGTGTGGTATGTAACTCTGGCTAAAGATAGTTGATTGATGAGCCTCATTCCCAGATGGTCAAAATCAACAGTTCAGGTTGATGGTTTGGCCCGAAGACCAACCCATTTGGATTTGATGACCTGGAAATGAGACTCACCAATCCACTATCTTTCTCCAAAGTGACATGCAGCACCTTCAAGTCCGGACTTAATGTGTTGGAATGATCGACCTGCCAACAGACCAACGTTGCATCCATAGAGCCATGCTGCTAACATGGCTAGAAATACATGCAAATTGAAAACCCATGTGTGGTGGTTCAAATTTCTTTTCCAAGGACACATTCTTCTTTGGAAAAAAGCTGTGTATGAAGGCTACAATATTTATCATTGTCCGAAGACACAGGCTTTATCATGGGCTGATCATGGCTCTATATTTCATCCGAGAATTTCATTTAGAAATGTCTTTCTCATGGTCTGATGTCTGGTTAAGCTGCCTCCATCCAGCAGCCATATACCCTCAGGGTCAAAAGTTCATTCCCCACTCCCGCTCTCTGTTGCGCTCTGTCCATCCATCTCATCACCCTCCGTCATCATTCCTCTCTGTCCGTAACAATAAATGATGGAGAAAATGAAAAATTACTTCCTAAAACAAGCAAACAGAGGACAGGTTGTCCAGGGGACATGATGCCGGTTCGATGGGCCATGGTCTTTCAAAGGAACAAACACTGTCAGATGAAACACACTGGGACTTAATTCAGCCTTTTTGTACCCACACTTGACTTTGAGGGAGAAGATAAAAAGCAGAATGTGCTTTTGTATTATCATCTTTTCTGTAGGCTCAGCTCTACAAAATAGATTAAACACACACCAATACAGAAAGTCAGTTTTTACTTGATGCCATTTGTAGCTTTTCAAAGAACAAATAATTAGCAAATTCATCGGAAAACATTGGTACAATTACTAAAACAAATGACACTGCTTGCCCAGATCATTAGCCTCCAAATGATGTGTTTATTATAAATTCATAAAACCTAAGCAATTCTGCAAATTAAACCTGCTGCTTCCTGTCAAAAAGCGTACATTAGGTAAACTGTTAGAGCTTCTACTCTATTTATACCAGATAAACATCAGCAGTGTCTCATTTTTAATAGGGCAAAACAAGCAGATTTGATGTCAAATCTGTTGGTACACAATGTAATTTGCAGAGGCTAAACAGGTGGTCCTTCCTCAATAGTGGTTATTACAATAATGCCTCTAAATGATGGTGATAATGTAGATTAATTGTATTCAAGACACTAATTGTAGTCAATTCTTGTCAATGCTCCCATTCATTTAACTACAAAATTGATTGGTTCACCTCTGGGGGTATATCTCATACATCTATTGAAGTTTGAATTATGCATATGGGGCAATCATTTGAGCAAAATGACTGGTGTCTGAGAACACTGCTTAATGAAATCAGAACAGTTTGAACTGTCAACTCACAGGCAAGAGGCAGAAAAACATGTTGTCCATATTAAGTTCATGATGCATGAAGTCATTCATTTAATATAGCATGTTTTATAGAAATAGTGTGCTTATGTTAATATTTAAAATAAAAAAAATCTATTTATGTCCCCTGTGGGGCCACACTGATGTTGCTTTAGGTTGATGGAAAGCTAAAAACCATCCCAGTGTGTTTTGAGTGACAAGTGGAAAACACCCTGCAGAGGCTGCCACCTAACATAACACATATGGACAAACACGTTCACATGTAGAAGGCAACTTGGACTTCTCAACTGACCTGACATGCTAGACTGTGAGAGGGAAGTAGGACTTTCTAAGTGTGTAGTGACCAAGCATCAACCTAAAAAAAATAGCCAGTTCAAGTACCAAAAATTGCAGTTCCTAAAATGTTCACTTGAGGCTGGCTCCAGAAGCGAGTCAATCCCCATAGACCTCCATGTTACAACTTTACAGCAGAAATAAACATGTTTGCAACCCCCAAAACACTGATATCCCCATTCATGGCAACTGTAAGGGGGTGAATTATTTCACTCACCCATTTATATATTATTAAGGCTCATAGTTATGCATAATTAAGGTTATGGCTGTTTTGATGACAGGTAAGTGCTGTCCACTCATAAGGAGCTACCACAGTGACAACATTCAGGGTTTTCCACACATTCAGTTATTTGTGGCAGTCAGCCACAATTCTGGCCCCACAAATTGATTTTCGAGTGCTATTTAAAGACATGTACCATGCAGTTATTCACTGCATCACATTCTCAGTGCGCCAACCATATTGTTGTAATCAACGCAGCAGAAGAACTAAAGGCACAGTGAAAGTGAAACTTAAGCGTTCTTTGTGCTGGGTCTAACTGTTTCCATTCATGCATTATGTTTCTTCTATCATCCATCTATGTCCTTTGGTCAACGTCAGAGGCGAGGCCCATCACATTCCAATGAAAGTTGCTCAGTGACACAAAAAGGTGTAACTGCTGTGTATAAAATTATTCGGATGATTGGCACTGCTTCCACACTGTGTGACCCATATATAAGAAGCACTAGGACTTTTGCTGGCCCAACGCCGCTTACTTGAAGATGGTTAAAATTATTTAATTATGCAGTGCTTCTAGACTTTCCAAATGTAATAGTACTGAGTGGATGAAATCCCAAAAGTTAAATTAGTCATTTTGTGGGGGTTGTGAGGTTAAAAAAATGTATCCATTGATTTACATACATCTCTTTCATCATGGAAATAAATTGAAAAAATCCTTGTTGGGCCACACATTACAGTGTAATTCCACCGTTTGACCACTATGAAAACTGGCTTCAAAACCTGGTGCACTTACTGGGGGCCTGTTCAAAAAGGGGGTCGACAAACCAATGGGTAATGTAACTGTGGCTATGTCCATTATTTAATACAGTCTATGGTGGTGACAGCACTTTACACAATTATAAAACTTCATATTGAAAGAAAGTTTTGTGCACATTGTAAGACCTGTTTTTGAGAAAAATGCTTCAGAGTGCTGCGATAAAACCATGCCATTCTCCAAAAACCACAGGGGCATAATGGATTTCTCCAAAAGTGATTTGCGCAGGTGTGTCCAGTGTGATGAGACTAAAAATAGGATGCTGATATACAGATTACATTTTTTCATAAACTTAATGAATTTCATACAACCTGCATATGAACTCAGCATGCAGAGTATGATGGGGCTGGCTGTTCCCCGTGATCTACCCATCCTTATTCTTTGTGATATACATTATTGGCACACTGCTCAAATGGATGGCATAATGGTAATACAATGGGACGCACCACTATACATATAAAACACCACATTTTGTATGCAAAACAGACTGAATAAAAAATGCATTAAGAAAATGAATCATGAATATTTGGCAGAAAGTAGAATGAATAACAATTGCCTCATTCCAGTTGCCCTTTTCCACCTAAATGCAGCATGCTGAGCCAAGTCCACTGAGGGAGCAGTAGTGACAAAGTTAGAGATGGGACAGAGTCATAATGGTGTCAGTGTGAAATGTCACGTTATTCCACCCTGGAGCTTACAGGGGAGGGAAACTGCCATGTGAGCACAATTTTCTGCGCTATGATTTTCATATTAGCATTTGCTGGCCTCATGTGATCACATTAGGAAGGATAGTCGTGTGCACATCCAGAGACCTCAGTAGGTCAGGGTGCAGGACGCAAAGAACAAAGTGACGAAGGACATAAAGGTTTCCTCATACTGGAATTAAAGCTCCTGTGAGAATCACTTTATTTGTAACTTTATGGTGTGATTAGGTGTTCATGATGTCTGTGGTTGCTTCTTATTTATACCTCTCATTTCTTTTATATGGTTGAAACATTGCTAGTAAAGCCGTTTTCACAAGGGAGCTTTGATTCCAAAGCTGAGATCCCCTCCACTTTATATTACAAACATTTCTCCCGTTTCATCCTGTTATCTCTCAATGCCAAACACTATGTCCAATCGGATAAACCAACTTGTGAATACCATAAAAATTCATTTCAACATGTTTGCCCTGTTTACTAAAAAATGGCACAAATGATACATGTTGTGTACCTCTGAGATCTACGTTATGTGTATGATATAGATCCCTCTCTGCTCTGTTTACTCTTTTTGAAATCAGTATTACAGTGATGTTACTGTTTGCCTATCTCAGAGATGAACATCAGTTGACACAGTTTAATGCATAGGAACAGAGCAAAATAATCCTATACAGTGCAATTGATATCCACATCCTATCTATCCCTTTTCATTAACAATGGTTTGCAATTTAATCGCTCTCTGCTTTATGGGTCTGGGAGTGTTGCAATATAGCAGTGAGTCATTAAGTGAAGCAATCTGCACTTATTAGCCTGTTAATCTCCCTAATTAATTTGACTCTTGGGTAAACAGCTGTATATAGACAGTCTCTTGAGGAAGAATCTTGGAGTGGCTGCACACAATGCACTCGCTGACACACGCAGTGCCCACACTTACACTCACATGGCTGCACATCTGCAAGCGCACACACTCGCCTGCACACAGTCACACACAAACACTTTGATTCCCTTGTGTGTGTGTATATTCTCTCAATACAAACCCTTAGACAACTAGGCTGAAACAATGCTTGGCTGGGGTCGGAGACAAGAAGCAGACAGATAACTTTACAGCTGCAATGATTCTAATATTTTTAGGATGGCTCTAGGGGTGGCAATGCAGGTCAGTCAGTCCACCATTTTGGTCAAAACTGGATGGACTCACGTTCCTGAGAAGATGAATCCAAATGACTTTAGTGATCTCCTGACTTTTCTTCTAATGCCACCATGGGGATTACATGTTTATTTTATTGTAATATTGCACACCATCTTTAGGTCAATATGACTTTGCCCTTTGATTCATGACCTAATATATGCAAAATTAATAACAGTCCCATCAGCCCCAGCTGTACTTTACAACAAATGTTAGCATGCTGACAGACTGAATTTAGATGATGCCCATGGTCAACATTAAACCTGCTAATCATTAATGTCTGAGCACAGCCTCAAAGAACTGCTAGCATGGCTGAAGATCAGATACTCAACTTAACCAAATCTGGCCCCTGATAGGGTGCCAGGTCCTAGAAATGTCCTAAACCCCAAAAAAACATCCTCCCAAAAAGTTGTTCCTGTTAGTCCCTTAGACACAAAACATGGGAAAATCTGGTCAAGACTGAAAAATACCAGAATTACCCTTTAAGTCATCCATTACGTTGGTGTGAGAGGTTAAAGGTCAGTTCTCATTAACTGTGAGGACATAAATTACCATCTTCATTGGGTTGAGAGAGCCGTAATTGATTTCCCATACAATCTTAATAAACCAGTAGGTTTCTTGATCATTCTGGATGATCTGCTTTATTGGCTATGAAGTTACCAAATTTGGCTCCTGATAGGTGCCAAGTGCCCCTCCCCCAAACATTTATTGTACTTTTAGTATACATAAGGTACCAGAGTGCATAAAACTGCATAAAAATAGAGCTTGTTGATTACAAAAAGTGCCAGTGGAGGATCCCCAAACCCTGACAGAGGTCCTAGCTATGCCCCTAATGTCCTAAAATCCTAGAACAACCTAAAATCCTAGAAGTGTCCGAAAAACCCTAGAATTATCCTAAAATCCTCGAAACATCCTTAAATCCTAGAAACTCCTAAAAGCCTAAAATTGCCCTAAAATTCTAGAAATATTCTAAAATCCTAGAAACATCCTAAAATCCAAGAAACATCCCTAAATCCTAGAGATGTCCTAAAATCCCCAAATTACTGTCCCATTAAAAGAACAAACAAACAAAAAAGCAAAAATGATGTTCCCATTTGTCCCTTAGACACAAAAACAACAGAAAATCTGGTCAAGACTGAAAAAATACAAAGTTACACTTTAAGTCATCCATTATGTTGGTGTGAGAGGTCAAAGGTCAGGTCTCATTTACTGAGGTTATAAATTACCATCTTCATAGAGTTTAAAGAGTCGTAATTGATTTCCCATACAATCTTTATATACCAGTAGGTTTCTTGATCATTCTGGATGATCTGTTTTACTGACAATGAAGTGTCTATGTATTTACTTACCATATGCATGTGTGTCTGTGTGTGTGTGTGAGTGTGTGTGTGTGCGCGGAAGATGGTGAGATATTGATCCGCAGGTGTAGGTGCTCATCCTGAGATTAACAAATAGTTATTGGAGACAGAATGGGATGCAGAGGAGGACTGAAGGACGAGTAATCTGCAGGGTCCTAAATCATTAATTGCAGGCTCTTGTGGTTTGTGATGACATCACTATTGCTTCATTGCATAGAATTAACCTTTAAAGAAAGGCAATGAAGATTCATGAGCTCAAGAGATGAAAAGAGGAAATGAGAAAGAAAAGGAAAAGAGAGGAGGAAGAGGAAATGGCAGCTCTAATAAACATGATGAATTACTGTTTTGCAACTGTGGATGGATTCATTAAATTTGCAGTAAACAAGCAGTTTAAATGTATCCATCATTGGGGGATGGAAGTGAGGATGTGAGGAGAGAAATATGGATTAAAACATAAAACAACACTAGCAGATCAGGTGTCAGTGAAGGCAGCTGAAGGTAATCCCAAGTCAAGTCAACATATTTTCTTCCATGCAGTTGCATATCAAACATGTCTGCACCGTAATGGAACACCTCTATGCTTAATTTTTTTCTCACCAGAAGGGCTCTCGTGCATCCCAAGTGCCCTTCACTTAGCCCTAAATGCCCCACTGCTGTGACCTTGAGGGTTAAAATGAAGCATGATGTCCCCTTTCACTTTCACCCTTCCCAGTGAGTATCTTTGCACACCTCTGTTTCTGTCATCTTGACATGTTTGCACAGACTTCCTATTTCCTGACGATCTTGCAGAGAAAATGTATCCTCCAGATTCGTTTGTGCTTTTCTTGTCACACTGCCAGGATACAATGCACCTGGAAAAAGGCAAGAATGAGGCTGAAAAACCTTAAAAAACCTGTGTACGCGAATGAAACAAAGAGGACAAAAAAGAGTGTATGACATTGTGCCTGCGAGTGTGGAGCCAGCATGCACAGGTTAGTCAATTACAGCCGGGCCGTGCAGTGCAACACGAGTCACAAAATCTTCCTTACTTCACCCTCTCTCTCTTTACTGCTCTCTAAGGATTACACAAGATAATCCTGCAGCTGAAGGTGCCTGCAATGACACAATGGTTCTGCGCGATCTCGCCTTGAGCAGACTTCTGATGGAAATGATAGAAAAGCCCCGCGCCTGATGAGCCACAGGTGGTCCCTCATGGGGCTGAATCTGCATACCACTACACTGAGTATAATCCTGTAGCTCGAGATGCTTTGCTGCCCGTAAGGAAAAAGATGAAGGATATTGGAATAGTAATGGAATTTAGTAGTTTGTCTGGGCCTCTTAGTCGTCCATCCATCTCATGTACAGCCCACGCCTCGGTGATGGCTGACACATGGGAATAAACCTGTGTGAAATACAGGAGTAATGACTGTATAGGAATATCTGCAGCAGTTTTCTTTACACAAAAGATTGCATTTCCTCTACGAATTCACGGTGCTTAGCTACATCACAAATGCAAGCGTAAATCTCCGTGGACATAAAGAGTAAGCTTCGCGGCTGGATCTGGAATGAACGCATACGTCTGATATATCAGACTGCCAGGAGGAGCCTATGATATGTCCATTAGAAGATCTGATTCTGTTGCACCGACACGGAGCCAAGGGGCCTTATTTCTATCTGGTGCTTCCTCCTTTAAAATAATGTTTTCCCCATCTGCAGCGGTGTGCTCTAAGGTATATACAGTAGCCTGCCAAATTAAATAATTCAACTGAACAGCCTCTGCAGCAAATGCAGAGGAGCTGTGAGGGTGGAAGTGTTGTGTTTTATAGGGAAAGAGAAAATGAAAGGGGTTCAGTAGCGAGGAAAGACAGATAAAGGGGAAAAAAAGCATGAAAACACTAATGCTGACAGTGGAAGTCTTGAAGTGTACGGGAGATAAAAGACGGCAATGGCCTTTGAAAATAAGAGGACAGATAAAGTTTTAGTATCACAGTATTACCTCGAGGCTGTTTGTTCAAATTGTTTTCAATCTTTAACCTTGAGGCTTAGACGGATCTCCCGCTTCCGCATTTCAACTTGCAGGACGACCAACAACACTTGATGTGATACTGAGAGCAAATCAAATAACAAACAATGGATTTAAGTGTGACACAGATTACAAGTTCTTTTTTTACCATAGAGTATTAGAGCTACAAAAATTTGTTGATTAACTGATGATGATCAAAAGAAAGGACAAAAAAAGAAAGTTTCTTTAAGTGTTTCATCGATATAAAGAAGGCCCTCACAAAAATCTAAGTCGCCTCTGCAGCAGAAGAATACTTTTGACATTGATGCTACAAACCAGGGAGAACAGAGAAAAAGGATGCTTTTGCTTAAGAGGTAGAAAACCGACAACGACCACAATGCATTGTGCCTTACCAGACGCTCCCGCTAGTGGGTGACGTCACACACGGACTTGTCTGAATAAAACAATGGTGGCCAGCGATCTCGTATTACAGCTAAACGGAAAACATTTTAGGCGAGAAATATGCAGTGACATAATCTTGATTTTTTTATTGGATCAGCACTAGCTAGATTTAACGTTTGATCGGATTTAAATGCAGAAGTACAGCGTACAGCCTGTAGTCCAAGCAACAAGTCAAGAGCCAGCGAAACTCCTCCAAATGACATAAATTACATCATTTGGAGGAGTTTTGCCATGAGGGGAAGGAGGGATATCTTGGCATTGGTTAGATGTAGGAAAGTTTACCACAGCACAATATTTTGATACAAAGCTAATTGATAGTCAGTGAAATATCCCTTTAACTGTCAGAGTTTGCTGCTTTAGTTTTTCAACAGTTGCCTGGAGTCCAGGAAATTGTTAGGAGCATTTTCAGGGGAAGAATAGGAAAGAAAACATTGTTCAAATTTAAAAAAAAAAAAAAAATCAGGATTGTGACCACAGACCAGCCAGTCGAAAAAGTGGTCTCAGTCTGCAAATACTGTGAAATGAATGACTGAGCTGAGTCCAAAGTAAACATTTATGTGTTTGTGTTTCTCTTTGTGTGAGGGAAGTCTCTCAGGTTTTCTCTCTGTGTAGAAACAATCATATACAACCAGCGCTGCTCGTCTCCCGGTTTATGTAACATGTGTATACAAGAGATCTGAGAGTCCCTTGCTGTCTTCCTTCTGCAACAGTATGGGTTGACAGACGGTAGGCTACGATTGCAGGTCCAGAGAGGACCATTACTCTAGTGGGAAACAATGGTTGCCTTGGAAACAAACAACAAATCAGGCTTGGAAAAAAATAAGAATCTGCCACCCAAAAGTAATAAAGACAACACATATCCAAGTGGATATATGATCATATTTCAAATGTGCTGAAATGCATGTCACTAAATACAATACACTACAATAATACGCCTGTGCCATTGCCTATATTAATGGTATAAATGTGTAATTTATGTTCTTTTTCAATTCGAATGCTTATAAATATTTTTAAATTGTTTTAAATTGTGGCTTACAGTACACAACCTATTGACAACTTGACTGTAAAACATAACAAATTGAAATATATCTAAAGTATTGAAATTAAAATATCTTAATAACAAATACAACATTTAACGCTGCTATGATCAACATTATAAATCATGGATCTGCTGAGCTGCTAACTGCTGTTAGCTGTGTTTTATGTCTTCTAGCAGTATGCTCCACCACACAACACGCTGTAAAAATACTATTGTCCATGTCCATGCATCCGTCCTGCAGGCTGTTAACGCAGATGTGGATTTCAATTCAATTCAATTTCATTATTTATCTCAGAGGGCAAGTTGTGTTGCAGCAAGTATAAAAACACAGGAAAACACCTAAAAGCACAAAAAATATGACATAGAAACATAGAAGACACTGATCTGTAGACAGGATGACTTGCACCTGTGCACATTCAAGCTCCACAGGAGCAGATCAATAACTGTCCACCATAACTCCATAGGGCCTGAAATAATTAAGAGAGCAATAAATATGACAACCTTTCCTCAGTAGTTTACATCACCATCAACAGATCATGACAGTCACAATAATGCAGCATCAGAACCGGCACCATGGAGGCTGATACTGCAATATAGCATACGAGTACAACATGTACTTCTGCTGTCACGCTATCATTATCATCAACAACATCATTATCATCAATAGTACAAGTACACTATGTATCGTTACTGTCGCTCTACCACTGCATTCATCATCACCATCACCATCATCATCATCATCATCATCATCATCAATACTGCAAGTAAAATATGTACTGTGACGGTCACTCTATCATTATCATTATCATCATCATCATCATCATCATCGTCATCATCATCATTATCATCAATACTACAAGAACAATATTTACTGTTATTTTCATCGTATCATCATCATCATAATCAATACTACAAGTATAATACTTGTGTGTTTGATGTTGTTACTTCCTCAGCTGCCCACTTGGAGACGAGGAAATTCTGTCTTCGTATTCCGCTATTGTACCTCTAATATACAGAGTGGTGAGACAGAATAACGGCGTGACATTCCCGCCTTGAACAGGCTGTACAAAAGTGGCTATGAGTGGACAATGTAATGCAAGATTGTCTATTTTGTTGGGACAAAAATTAATTAGATTGCCAGTGAACATTTTGCAAATATGTTCAGTATGAACATTTTTGCACCGTGCCAGGTATGTTAATTAAGTTAATGTTGAAATGCAATCTGCTCTGAATTATGTGGCCTTCCAAAACATATTTACTGTTTCATATGAAAGTAATTTCTAGTAGACAGGGCTGACTGTTTTCAAGTGGCCATGCAACAATGACAAAAAACAATTAGATAAGGTTAAATAAAGCTTTTTTTTGGTAAAAATGTGTAAAAGTTGGAGCCTGGGGGCCAGTTCATTACAAGCTTTTTAACATTTTGAAACCTGTGCAAATTGGTTTAATTTCTTTTGAAATCATGGGGGAGAAAATGTCCCACAGGTAACAAGAGAAAGAGCTGATTTTTTAAAAGGGGGAAACAAAAAAAAAGTCCAGAAAACAATATTCATAATTATCATAATTATATATCTAAATCATGTTACAGAAAAAAAGAAAACATTTTTTAGCACTTTTTTGGGATGATTTCTTGTTGTTTTTTTAAAACCTTTTTTGACTAATTTTTTTTTTATTATTTTTTGGCCATGTCTTGTTGTTGCTCATTGCCTTCTCACTGCGCTTTGGCAATAAATTCAAACCAGTTTATGAAACCAATATATGAAAAACAATACCTAGAAAACATAAAATGCCTTCATGCATATCACCTATTTGCAGTGGAACCCTAAAAGAAACTCTTTTATGTTATCGTGCTGTCAATATGTAATCTGCCTGACTGACAGATAAAAATAATAAATTAAACTAATCTACTAGATTGCATCTCATGAGTGCGCATGTGAACATGAGCATCATGCGTCACCAGCAGGGAGCTTGTGTGTCCTCTTTACATTTGTGTCACTGGAAGTATATAAAGGACAGATGACATTGCAATGTATCAAGCCAATTAAGCTGAAGGTGAGTTATAGAAAATATGTATTCCATTACCGTAAGAATTTGTGCCTTGGCTTGACCTTACGCTTTGTGTTTTTGAGTATCTCTTTCACCTTTCTATCTTCGTGACTCTCTGGCTGGCTCCCTCTCTCTCCTGCAGCTCTGCAAGGTCAGTTCACCCAATTACTCTCCGTGTTCAGGAGAGGCAAAGTGTCCTTCTCCCCTCTTCAGCTCTACAAGTGATGAGATCAATAGCACTCCAGGTCCAAAGTTAGAATGTCTCTAGACTTATTAGCACTGAGCCGCCCTCCTGACAACAGCCGCACTCCTTCAGCCCAGGTTTCACTGTCACAGTGGTCAGCATGTGAAGAGCTTTATCCCAAGAGGAGAAACCCTCCATTCAAAAAGAGAAAATCACACCTACGCCTGGCATCGACTCCTGACATCAACACAAAGAGCCTGCCGTAACAGTCCGAGTGCATTTCAGGTAATACAATTATTGCAACACTGATATAAAGTAATTTGGAACGAAATCCACCATTATGTATGCTGTGCTTCATTTAACAGTATAAGACGGTATATGAGAAGCAAAAAGATGCAGAAGATATTGAGTTTGTTCACTGAGCTGTTTTTACTGCATTGTGTTATTTATAAGAGGACTACAGCAGAGAATATTGTATTTGTTACAGTAAATAAATACGTGGGTAAAATATTAACCTCACAGCAACCAAACTACTGTACTTCTTATTTTTATTAATACCATAACTTTGATTTTCTTGTTGCTAGAAAATCTAATAATAAACTTATGGATCAGCTTGAGAGACTGGATAAATTACATTTAACAGACAAAAGCAGAAGCGGCTTCACACCTCACTACATCATAGTTTTTATTGCTTTAATTCCCGTTGAATCTGCCCATACTTCTGTTATTTATGCTTCCACCTAAAAAAGTGGCTGTTGAATTAACAGCAACAGAGATGTTTCTGCTTCAAGTAACTTTTCAAAAACAAAGTCATTAGTTCCATTAGGTCTGTATCACTCTGCTTCACTGCACGCTGGTTTGGCTTACACCGGGCCCAATTAAACTGCAGGCCTGTCATTCACTTCTGTCCCTCTGATCCTTATAGTTTCATATCTCAATATGTAGCACGAGATAAATTAATGAATTTACCATCATGAAATTAGATTAATGAATTCTCAACAATGAATGTAAAGAGTCCCCCCCCCCCACGCATGCACACGCACACACACACACACACACTTTAATTAATTAGAAAATATGTGAGAAGCATAACGAAACATGTTTTGTAAATTAGTATGCAGCGTACACAAGGCATTTGTATGTTTTTGGCAAGGTGTATGTACGTGTGTGTGTACAGCAAGAAAGAGGTACAAGAAATTAGAAAGTGTTGATTAAAAAGCTCTGAAGCGTATCCCTGTTATCTTCATTAATAACAAAACAATTAACCTGCTTTGAGCAGAAAGCTCTCAGTGATGCTGGCTGGCATACATACAAAGACACTCACATACACAAACAGACACACGACAACCCCATCCAATGACCTACACATAAGAATGACCCAGCCTGGGTGGCAGGTGAATGAACAGAGATGGTTGAATGGCTTGCAATTTTTTTACTGAAAACATCTGTCTGCTGCAGGTGGAAATGAAGGTTATGAGAGGGGAGAGAAACCAACGTGAGAGAGAACCAGTAGCGACAACAAAACCGTGCTGAGTGCCCTTACGTCGCTGTGTCTCAACCAAAAAGTTGCACATGAACACAAACTGACATCTAACCAATGCATATGTTCTCTGCCTGCATGAAAGGAAATATTCCTCCATACCAACAGACGGCAGTCATCTCCAATCATCATTCAAAAAGGGAAACCAGAAGGAAGCCTGACACTAGTTAGCTAGTTAGTACATTTAACACAATCTCATGTTGAAAGAACAGAGCATATTTACCGTACGGCGGTGAACAATAACATAAACCATCAGAAACTGTTTCTGCTAAAGAGCTCAATGGCTAAAGAGAAACAGCAGTCGGCTTCTTTATAGATTAGCGCACAACTTGAGCAATATTTTTGAAATGTCGAGAAAACACAAGATAACTGTGTTTCCACTGAGTGATATAACGCGACTTCTGCTCTTACAATAACATTTCGAGAAGTATGCCAATGGATGTTCACAACATTAGCAGGTTTGTTTTTTATTGCAGCCACCGTACTAACCATTTTTATTCCCAAATGAAGGCGAGGCAAGCCCATTATACATGGGAGTGGCCAAATATGAGGGACTTCTGAGAGGTAATAGCCCACAGTCTTAACAGAGGAATCGTGGATTTTAAACTTCTGGATGATTGGCTCAACTTTTGAAGAGTTATGCGATGCAATAATATCTCTCGGTGTGCCTGCTGCATCATGCCCGAGGGTGCCAGTTCCTACCGAGAAGCACATAGCCAAAGCATCATGTGACCTATAAAAGCGAGAAAAAAAGTGTTTCCATTAAAATTTTGAGAAGTAAGGCTTTTTTTGAATCACCTTAAATATCACCTCATGTGAGCCTAATTTTTTTTTGTGATAAATGAGTTTTTTTTAAACTGACATATTTCCATTAGACATATTTTATATTCGCAATTTCAATTTGCTCAGCTTGAGGGTTAGTGGAAACCTGCCTAATCTTACCTTATAAAACAAGTTTGTCTTGACCTCACTTCCTCTTGACATTGCCCTTTGTTTACATTTGTCACTTCCATTTCTCTTCTCATGCACCGAGTTGAACGGCCAATCAGAGTGATTTCATTCACCGACGGGATCCACGGCCTCCGCCGCTGATTCAGTATGTTGAATTCGCAGAAAAATAGAGGGCCAACGGTGAGCGACACACCGCGATGATGAGGTCCATGGACGCACGCCGTCGGCCCAATGTGGATGGACAGCTGACCGTTGGACATTGCAAAATACTAAAGTTCTCAGTTTTGACTTGTGTTCCAGCAACATTTTTTGAAAATCCTAATACTCATGTGAGGCAGGAAAAAACTTTTCCCTCCAAAATCACATCCTGTCTGGCCCACAACTGACTTAATGTCCTATTCCTAATCTCACAAGTCACCCGCTTTAAAACTGTACAACACGGTCCAAAACTCATAAGATGATCCACACCTACGCAGAATTCTCGTCATTTTCAAGCACAATGCCATCACACTAGTCATGCACACTAAACTGCCTTAGGGCACCATACCTGTCACAATCTTTACCTGTATTCTAACAGAACAAAACTTTAGCAAAGTCTCCTACTATTCAAAATACACAGAAACTGTTATATAAACCTAAATAATAACAGAACCTATATAATATGTCATATATGTCATATACAAACATAAACATATTTACCTAGAACAAAATATGTGACCAGGTGGCTCATACAGTCGGCTTGGTGCGTCACGGTTTTAACAGGCTCTGTAGCGCTCAGGGGAACTGCGGAGTCAGAGTGATAATTCTCTGTTAGTTTGTCATAATGGGTGACCTGTTTCACATTACAGTCGTTTGACCCTTTTTAAAAATTCAGAAGAAATATTGCTTAGTGCAGCTTTAAGGATTACACTGTCCCAGCATTTGCTTTGATTTATTACTTGGTTTTGGTGTATGCTGTTCATAAATGATCCTGGAATTGTCTCTAATATTTTATGCATGTTAAATCCAACCCCCTTTCTGCTGTTGTGCATACCCAGTCTTGAAAATACACATAAGGAGCCGGCTCATGGTAGAGAAACACAAATTCACAACAGAGATGATAGTTTGTGGTATTAAAATGCTGGTCATGTCATGCTTTGGTGAAACATGCCAAGGGCGGACCAATCAGTCAAGGAACAAGTTGGAGAGGGAGGGACGACGCAGGAAGCAGATACGCTCAATGACAGTCTTAGAATTCACACCACCAGCGACAAATACATCAGAGAGTGTATTGCTTACAAATCACCTTGGCTGTTTGTTCTTCTAACACACATATTACTATAGAAATGTGCATCACTGAATCATTGTTAGCAGCCTCAGTCAAACAGAATCCCCCAGTTATAATCTGTATCTGCTTACACTCACTGTAGGTTCCTATAAAACAAACTTTAAGGCAGCTGTAGTTGCCAGTTATCCATATAAATGGCTCATTCTGAAGGATCTCGTTTCCACAAAGGATAATGGCACCGATGCATAATGTATAGACTCATTAAGAAAAGCCAAGGGAGCTGAAGAAAACACACATCAGCATTAAGAATCATGGCGGACATGAGTGTATAAGGGAAAAAAAATAGAGCCTGGGGCGATACACAGCGCTGCACAGCAGGCTGCTGACCTTCAAAGCAACACAACAGTCTCCACGTTGACAACACAGTAGAGTGTGCACTGTGTTGTGTATGTGTACATGTGCGTGCAAAGTGGCTCTTTAAGCTCAATGTCACTGAGCTGTCTCACTTTGTCAGTGGTGCCACGGGGAGGCTGGAGACGCCACGCAATACCCTTTTTAAGACCGTCAGACATGATCTGGAAAGATACTTCAGAGGACGCACCTCAGAGCAGAACAGGTTAAGACTGTTGCACCCTCTCAGTGCACGCTGGCTTCCTGTGGATGCTGGTGACATCCTGGAGAAGATCACAGCAGGACAGAAACTCACCAACAACCCTGAACAGGGTGAGCCATCTTTTTAAATTAAAGGTTCACAGAGAAACAACACACATGAGTCAGCATCGAATGTAGACATCGAAGCGATCCGCAGCTCTCACAGGCTCTCATTGAGGGACACCGTCGCATTAAACAGCACTGGCAAAGAGACAATCCCAGGGTTCCCCACGCATTCATTTGTTTGTGGTGGGCCTCCACAACAAAATCATCCACCACCACAGCTAGATTTTTGGCGCTAGACTGGTTATGAGAAGCACCATTGTTATATATATGATACAAATGTTGGATTTTAGAGTGAGAAGACAGAATGATACAAAGGGGCACATTAACATTTGAAAGATGCCAATAAAACAAAAAAGAAACAGCGTCAGCTATCGCCATACATACACTGGCATTCTGTGGGAAACACTGCAAGCCCCTTTTACACTACAACATGACGCAGGAATGTTGTGCTATTTTCCGCCTCACGGTTTTGTATAAAAGTTACCATCATGGGGCGTCCAGTGGCTTAGTGGATTGAGCAGGCGCCCCATGTATAATGGCACTGCTGTGCCGCAGCGGTCGCGGGTTTGAGTCCGGCTCGCGGCCCTTTGCTGCATGTCGTCCCCTCTCTCTCCCCCTTTCGCACTACTGATCTGTCCTATCTAATAAAGGCAAAAATGCCAAAAAAATAATCTTTAAAAAAAAAAAAAAAAAGTTACCATCATTAAATGGGGGAACGGAGCTGTCTTGTCTTAAAGTTGGCATGCGAGGTAGTAACAGCACTGAATTGATGTCTGTGTAACATACAGTGTCGTCATATTCCTTCCATCATCTAACATTCACAAAAAAACCCTAACAAATTTAATGGTTCAACTAAATTTGAACTTAACACAACCATCCATGAAATACATTTCCAATTAAGAAATGCATGAATATTGAGGACTGGAGAGCCGAACTAAGGTCGCTGCTGTTGGGATCATGTTTCTCTGTTCATAAAGTAAAGAGAACAATTATAATCCCATAGAGGCTACAGAAATGGCTTTAAGTCTAATTACACATTTAACCCGCTTGGGTTTAAAATGCAGTTTAGAAATCCTGAAGTCCTGCCTGTTTTTTAAACCATAACAATGAGATTTACCAAACTGTCTGACACTGACCATATCTTTACAGTAATTTATTTGCACCGTAGTTTCCATGCAAAGATATTGCAGAAATAAAGATTTTTAAAAACACTGGCATTTAATGTAGTCGTCCAACACAGATGTTCTATTCTGGTGACAGGGCTGCAATGTCTTTAAGACTGTAAAAGGAAACATTAATGGGATACGGTGCCGCTTTTCAACCGGCTATTATCAAAACTATGTGGGTAGTCTGTGTAAATGACCTGTGGTTAACGTCTCCCCATCTAACCCGGGCCTAGAAATCCCTCCTCCCCCGACAGTGAAACTCCAGTCAAGGACGTTTTTTATGTGATCCGGTCGAGTTTTTCAATGGCTCTTGGAGCTCCAACTACAGGCTGTACTTCAGCATTTTTTTTGCCTGCCTACTGTGCCATCGCCACCATGGACACAAAAAGCAAACAGCTGATCAAGAGACACATCAGCCCCTCCCTACGGCTCGCAAAGTTGGACCAAAAAAAAATCCTACCAAACAGTAAAACTATGCAGTACTGATCGAATACAAATCAAGATTACATTACTGCACTGCCTGTTTCTCACCTAAAATGATGTCAGAAACGTATTTTAATGCTCCCTTTTACCGTAATGCAGAGAGTTTGTGAATAAGAAGTAGGGCCCCATCCTACTTCATGCACAGTGAAAATGGAAGCCGAAAAAACTGAGATCAAACTGTAAAACTAAGCAGTGCTGATAAAATATAAACCAAGACTCTGTAACTGCGTTGCACATTTCTAGCTTAAAATGTTTTCAGAAACTTCTTTTATTTTACTGTATAACTGTAATACGAGATCCAGTTGGCTGCCATTGTGTTGAATGGACGAGGTTGCATTGCGTCCAGTGGGTGTGTTCACTGGTTTGACGTATTCTGGTGGTTGTAGGTTTTCTACCTTTTGAGCCAATTTCAAAAGCATCTTCGTTGTTCTACTGCATGGATGGCCTAATTTTATGTGAGGAAATAGTTCTTTAAGTGCTGAGATGACACACTGATATCATTCTCCACGAGAACAATTCGGTCCACACATGAAAGGCCATGTGGCAGATGGGTCATGCAATGTATGTTGAACACAACATCCAGAGCAGTTGTGGATGATGCTGATCCTGCAGCAGCTGAAGCTGTCGCCAGAAGGGTAACCTTCATTTATTCTTTTGTGTGAGAATTGAAAAGTCCAGCACCCAAGACTTCATGAGCCTATTTCCCTCAAGGGTCCAACAGGTTACAGGGAATCGGGATTGCAGTCTGTGGCTGGGCTCCTGGGACCAACTCGTTCTTAAAACTGAACCTTGTGCATGGAGTGAATTAGCATGGCCTCAGTGTCACATACTCCCCGAGGTGATATGAGCTTAAGGAAAGGTTGACAAAGGTCTGTCAACACACACTCCCCTTTTCATTTTGCTCCCCCCTCACCCTCTCTCCCTGTCTGCTCCTGGTTGGCATCACTTCCTCTTTCCCCCTCTCTCTTTCTCTCTCTGCCTCTTTAATGTAATCATTCACCAGTGAACCCAGGAAACCCAGACACTTATTGGGTTGCAAGGACAAAGGAAGTGCATTTGCCTACTCTCTCTCTCTCTCTCTCTCTCTCTCTCTCTCACACACACAAGCACACACACACACACACACACACACACACACACACACAAGCAGGCAGGGCAGGCAAGAGAACATGCAATCTCTGCGTGGTCAACACCTGTTGCGGCTGCTGGATGGGGAGACTGATCGAATTTCCTCTTGATTAACAATCAGCCGACGTACTCAACCCCTTCGTTGTAAACACGAGGAGGGAAACACTGAGTGATGCAAGCTATGTTTTTCCTTTCACTCCTCATCTTCTTGTCTCAATTGTCTCTGTGATCTCTGCTGGGTTTTAAGAGGCTATTACATTACAGCTGATTCACCGTTTGACCCTCCCCTTCTTCAAGGAGGAGTTAACGATAATCAAGGCGTCTGCTCTTCACCTCAGATATCCGTCTGGCAGGACTCAGGAAGCACTTTGCAAAATGAAGAGGGGACTGCACTTCAATCAGTTATTATGGTAAGCCCTGACAGATACAGTGAACTTTGACCCAGAATTAACACAGCTCTCCTGACATTTTGTCCACAAAAGAGAAACAATGCGACAAAACACAGCACAGCATTACTAAATGATAAGGCTGGTGATATGCTATATTTTTCTCATGTGTCATGTCTCGATTCTTAGCACTTTTACGATTTCCCCAGCCGGCCTGTGGCACTTAATCCATAACTCCAACTGAAGATGTAAATCTTTAAAAACAGGTCACAACACTGTGTCGGAGATATTTTCCACCTTGGATTTTCTCGTGAGTATTTATGGCAGCAGGATGGTGTATGTGCGATCAACTATAAATAACTACAGTGTGCTTATAATGAAGGATGTAACCCACTTTAACAGTGCAACTTTCGAATGCACTTTTTAATAGTTTCTATGGCTCTAATTGTTGTTAGAATGAACTGTTAGTTTATACTTTTCATGGCCTTTTCTTATATCACACAAACCCTCTTTTCTATCCTGTACTGTGGAGCTGCAAGATTAGTCAATTAATCAATTTGTCAATCAACAGATATTTAATCTGCAACTATTTTAATAATGTAAATGTAGTAAATTTTTAGCAAAAAAGCCAAATATTTGCTGTTTTCATGCTTCTTAAATGAGATAATTAAACATGCTTTTCTTCATCCTACATGATAATAAATAAAAAGCTTTGGATGTTTGGATTGTTGCTCAGATAAAATACAAATAAATGATTTGAAATCATCACCCTGGGCTCTGGGGAATAACACAGGGCATGTCTAACAAGTTTTCTGACATGTTATTTACAAAAAAAATATATAAGAAAATAATGGGTGGATCAATCAATGCTAAAAATCATCATTGGTTAGAGCCCTATTACAGTGCCAACACTTTTAATGTCTTCCACTGCCCCTATATATTAATATTTTGTATTTCGCTGACTTTATGTTTTGTATTCTATGTATTTTCTGGTCCCTTGTTGCAGTTTCCCAGTTACCCTCATAAATAAAGTTTTGAACTGAAAGTTTTGAGTTGAAAATGATCCCAGTTACGATAAAATGCGATTTCTGTGGGTAAGCACTAAGCAATTATTGATGCCCATTAGATGCATCCAGAGTTAAAGAGCCATTAAACTCCATATCTGCATTTATGGCAAAGTTTCATTTTAGCAAATAGAACACAATTATCCAAATTAAACATTTCAAGGGGCACTGTGGGAATGGAAGCTAAACTAGAATTTCCGATCCATCAAAACAGCCAAAAGATAATGACTATCTCATGAAAACCATCTGCATACTCTGGCATGCATTCTGCATACACACTTGTATGCAACAGACTCCACTGCAGTGGAGTTAGTGTGCTGTCTTAAACGCTAGTTAATTACACAGTTTAGGGCAGGTCACACTGTCTTTTAATATAAGAATTCATTCCTCAAGCAGGGAACGTGATCTGAATCTGTATGCGTGTGCTTATATTGGAGTTTTCCATTTGGCCACAGGAAAACGGGAGAATAAAGATGCACACTGACCTCTCCCTGCTTAGAATCACATTAATAAATGTAACAGTGCAGACATCAGGATACAGGTTCATCCCCAAGATGACATGGACAGTTTGCACTGAGCTCACACTCGCATTCCTTGTGGAGATTTCTTCGCCTTAAATTTGATTCCTGAGTTAAAATCCATGTCATGCATTGACAGAGAACATGTACAATGAGCTTTGTAAACAATCTGTTCACTGTTTTTCCAGATAGTCATGTTCAAGCCTACCGTCCTTCTTCATACCCCTGAAATACCCTTTTTAATTAAAGGAAGCAGCTATTTCTAGGTTTGGACCATTGAGAATATAATGTCCACAGTCTGCCAATGTGTCAGTCTGCATGTTGGATAAAAAAGAAGAATCATGGGCTTAAGAAAACAGATTCTCACCACAGCTGATTCTCTTAAAAAGTTGGTTTGTTTCTTTCAGTCCTAAAACTATTTGCAATTCCAATTAAGACTTAATCACGTCTTGGGATGAATTTGACACTCGATATTTATTGATTTACAATATACCTGCCGCAGTGTCCTGTGTATTTACAACTGTGTGCCATAATGCTGACAAAAAAATGCCTTTTCTACATGTTTGTATGTCTTCAGTAAACCACTAACATCCCGATTTTCATTTTTAAAGAGAAGAAATAGGCTTTCTCACATCCAGCCAGTAGCTATAACTCAAACATCAGGGGGCTGGCCAAATAGGAAACTTTTAAACACACATCAGAATCAATTGCACTCAGCCTCAAACATAAAGACTGATTAAGTTCAGATGGGACAAGATCCAAGACATTTTTAAGCTCTCTCTATTTTGTCAGCATGTTCCTGCATTCCTTATCCTAATCAAATTAAAGTTTGGAGCAGATACACAGGTAAATGAAACGTAAAAGAAAAAATATAACTAAAAATATGCACAAACAATAAAATACAAAGATGAACACAGTGAGGGGATGAGGTAAAGAAGTCGAGCTGATGAAATACTAAGTAATAATAAGTGTTTCATTGATCTGGTGTGTGAGCATACCACTGCATATGAGGAAAAAGGTTGTGTAACCTGAGATTTATTGTGCCATTGACAAGGCCGGAGTGAAGAGTACATAACAGTACACTCCATTCACTCAGTGGCATTGCACTGCCATGAATCTGTAGCAGAAACATTGACATAAAATCAGTACTGCACGTACGTTTTACCAGCAGTGACATTCAGTATGTGTCGAAGTACAATTTATCAGTGCTGGAGGGAACAACGTGAAGTGTGATACTGCAGTGAGTGTATATAATCGTTGTATTCTGACATCGATACAAATATTAAAGCATTAATGCTCTGTATAAACTTTCCAGCTTGAGGGGGGAAAATTTAAAAAGCACAGTTACACTAAATGCTCATGCTGATTCATAGAACCATAGTGCTATCAGTTTGTGCTTGCATGGTTGGAGTCCAGCTTGTTTTCCAGCCTTGTTAATTACTTGAATAGGAATTGTCACAATATTATGTTAAGGATGCAATTCTTTATCTTTCATGTGTTTTTTTTTAATTAATGTGTGTGCTGCATGCATTTGATTAACTTTATATGCCTGTATAACGTTTCGTATAGGTTGTACTGTACACAATCTAAACAAGAAAAAGCAGTTGTAATCATTATGCAGCAAAGCAATAGAACACATTGCCTGAAGGTCTTAGAAATACCCCAACTATTGCAGTTTTAAAATCCAAACTGAAAAACCTTATTCTCAAGCACTTTAAACTCAATATTTTAAACCCTAAGGGCCTGTTATCATTGTATTATTTAAGTATTGAATATTATTATCATCATCACCACCGCTTATTATTTTACTGGTTTTTGCCCCTCCCCCTCCCTTCGGCATTATGTTGTTTTAAATCTCTCTGGACAGCACCTTGAATCTACCTTTGTGTATGAAATGTGCTTTAGAAATAAAAGTGCCTTGCCTTATTTCTAATTCTATTAAAAAATGAGAAGTTTTTTTTCTCAGTTCATCTTTATAATTCCCCCTGATTGTAATTATCCCAAACAAAGTGTCCCCAAAGTTAAATGTGAATTTCACTTGTGGCAGCACACAAAATTTATTCATGTATACCCCCCTAAGTTAGGAGGGTGCGCATATATTTCAGTTTTGGGATGCAGTGGTCTGTAGTATTATTCGTGATTTTTCCAGGCTGATGGTGGCATGAATATTCAGGGCTGGAGAACTGAACTAAGGTCGCTGCAGTTAGGAGCTTATTTCACTGCTTATTGGCGGAAATCAGAAAAACAACCAAAGTTTTCCTATTTTTCATGCTGATGGGGCTAATTAGTAATGTGCATCATTTATTTTATAAAATTGATTTTTTTTGCCTCAAATTTATTACATATGAAGAAAAACGTTCTGAGGAATTACACAGTTTGATCAGTTTCGCTTTGTAAACATATTTAAACAGCCAGAAAGCCTGTTGTGGAAATGTTTCTGTAAAAACTGTGACAGGCCATATGGGAATGTAGATCACACTGTTGCATATGATTAAATTGCCTCTTTGACACTGGTTTCAATAGGAACTGTTAAATAGGTTTAAACTGCACAATCTGTGCACTCTGCTGTTTACTGCAGGGGCGATATTTGGAATAAGAACCATACCAACTCCAGCATGATGTGCCCCACCTCGCTCCAGTCCAGTGCTATGTTCCCAGTGAGCACAGCAGTGCCTGATGATAGGTGCCACCGAGGCCATTATCACCACTATATGCACAATTTTCTATAATCAGGCAGAAAATGAAAAGTGATATTTTGGAGCACAAAATTGTACCCTGAGACTCAACACTGGGCTAGATAATGTGAAATGTGGTGCTTCTGGAGACCTGCTATCTCTACAGACTTGCAATTAATTTCCATCTGGATAACCACATTCCTCCCAGTGTTATCACAGGTCCAACTGTGCAGCATGGGAGGCTGTCCTGAAATAAATAAATAAATAAATAAATAAATAAAAATACAAGGGCATCACTCAAGCTTGTTCTCACTAATGAAAGGTTCCTCTTGTTACAAGGAAGAATGGCACCTACCACTAGGCAGCTGAGGCTGAGCAGTGACAGCACGAGCTATACTTAAACATCCAACACACACACACACACACACACACACACACACACACACACACACACACACACACACACACACACACACACACACACACACACACACAGACTTTGTTACAGCCCATTACCCAGCCTTCGGTACTGTGAAGGGAGGAGACTGGCAGGTATTGATCCATAACAGCAAGTCCAAGCAGATATACACAGAGAGAGGAGAGAGCGAAGGAGAGAGGGAGCACACACCTCATCCTGTCACTTTCCCCCTGCTCTCTGTCCTTCATCTTATAACACACACACGCACACACACGCTCTCTGTCTCTCTCTAATGATCAAAATGTGCATTTCATTAAAAGCATCATTACAATGCTTCTAACAATACTCGTAAATCATTTCATAATTGGGTCTTTTGTGGTTACAAGTCAATTTCACATTCACATGAGGTGGTCGGTTTTTTTTTTATTTGGATATCTACAGAAGCCCATCAAGTTTTAAGTTGTACTTTATCCAAATGAGGAGGTTAATCATCTGCATTTGACTCATTTTAGTAGCAGTGGGCAGCGACAGTGCTGCAGTAACTCAGAATGATCTTTACATTTTGGGAAATGCTTCATTTTTCTGCTGAGAGTTAAATGACATAATCTTTACCACTATGTCAGTTAACCCCAAGAGACCCACCGGACTACCTGCTGTTTTACCAACACACTGACTTTTAGAGGCTGCAAGCAGGCTGAGCTTTGAGGTTACAAGTGTTATTTTTTGCCCATTGCCTTTGAATATTCCTGCATACTGGAGTCAATAAACAGTCTTACTATAAATCAGGCATGACTTGAAAGCTAAGACTCTATTTTTTAATCTTGGCATCACTGTATAAAATAACTCTTTGTGACCTTGAGGACAGTCAGAGCCTCATGACAAACTACAGACCTTGGGCATTCAGAGGATGTATGGGTTTCACTGGTATATTTATTTATATATTTATGTTTATTCCAATCGCTGCTAAAAATGCAGTTACTACCTAACCAAAACAACAAAAAAGAAAAGAGAAGAAAACAATCTTTATTTCTTATTATGACCAGAAGCTCCAGCTTTCAGAGGATGTAAACCACTTGTATATGGTACATACTGTTGACCTGATATCCCCTCTAATGATTCCCTATCCCCCATGAAGAAACAATGAAAAAAACAAACAAAAATAATGGGTCTATGGTAGGTCTCAGAGGGTTAATTAAGTCGGCCAGATGCCATAACTTCCTAGAGTTTCCTGGCAACATCATCGTGATGACAAAACAGGAATTCACTGCTCAAAGCAGTGTGGTCAAGCACATCATTGCCTTTAAAAAGGGTTTATGTATGGATTAAACAAATGTGATCTTGTTTAGTGTCTCTGTGCCTCCAGTCTTTATGCTACATTGATACAAAGTAGAGTACAAATATGAGAGTGGTATTGATTTTCTCATCTAACTCTCTGCAAGAGGGCGAATGAGGGTATTTTGCAAAAATGAAACACTTTCCTTCACTTATCACGTGTACCCCTGAGTATAAGTGAATGCCACCGAGCAAAGACAGTCCAAAAGTGTGCGCCATTATCCACAGTTGTTATGATTCATTGAAATGACGCTGCAAAGACATAAAAAAGACCTCTGTGTCTTTTGGAGAGAGATCAGGGGGTTGGGTGATGCAGCTAAGTGGAGGATATGATGGCAGGATTTTGCTCCACTTTTGACTGTGGCTATTTGGTGTGTATAAACACTTTTGCCTTTAGACTTGGTCGGATGACATCTCCTACTTCACACTAAATGACCCCACTCTCCATCTAGCGTTTCAACTTTTGCAGGTTATTTTTCCTGTGCTTACTTTTATAGGATTTTATTTTCCTCTTTGTTTTGTCTTTAAATGATGCTCTGATGCATTTCTTTGCCTTTTACAGAATAATTGCCTTGGTTTTAAACCTTTCATATTAAATAAATGAAAAATACAGAAAAATGTAATGGGAAATGTTGTGAAAACCCCTATGTTTGTCTCTACACATAGCTTACTCTGCATTTTTTAATTCTCTTCATTTTAATTACTGTCTGGTAAATGTCTCAGCGGATAATTTAAGTCTTAAAGTAGTCGAGAACTTTTAAACCAATCAATGGCTTCCAAAGTTCTTAATAATGTTTGGATAACAGAGCCTCTCTTAAAGAAGCCCTCCTTCTGCTTCAAGATATTTTAGACCCATCTCTAAGGTGGTATTTTAATCCAAGAGTTTAGAAAAAAAATGTCTTGATACATTAACATCAATTTAGAAAAATTTCAGTCTGGGTTTTCACTCTCTGTACAGCACTGAGACTGCTCTGTTCAAGGTCTCCAATGACTTAGTGCTTACTGCAGATGCAGGCCTGTACTTGTTATGTGTGACTCAGCATTTGACACAGAGGACCATAATGTCTTAAAGGAATAATTCACCCAAAAATAATATAAATTGTACATAGAGCTCACCTCACTAGGTCATCTATGGTCCCAGAAAACTTTTTCTACCTTGTGACATTAAAGGGGGTGAAGCACCTGGAAAATAAAAGCATATCCATACGTATGTGGGTGTACGCATATATACTTAGTTAATTAGAGAATAAATCAATAAGGAAGCTGGTTAATTAAAATTGAATGACCGTAGAAGGGGTGGGATTAAATAAGGTTGTACTTCTCACTCCTTTTCAAATATGTAAACCAAGTGTTTGACCATTTCTTTTGCTTAAATTTTTCATTGTCTGTAAATATTACTTTTTTGTCTGTCTACTTGTTTGTATAATCATTTCTCTATTTCATTTTTACATGTTCGAAATAAATCAAATTAAATCAAATCAAATCAAATCAAATCAAATGATATGCAACTGTATTTCTAGATAAAGCCTGATAGTGATTGTCTCACTAAAACTAATAACCGAACATCCAAAAATGCCCCATAGTTGAATAAATCAGAAATAGTACGAATTACCCCCTCTTGCCCTACCACAATACTGTAAAACAATCTTTTCTCTGGTCTGTGTATCTTATCTAATAATGTTTTAAGAAAAAAGAGAACAAAAGAAGGCCTGAAGTTGGGCTTTTTGACTTAAGAGTTGACTTTTGATGCTCGGATGACTAAAGTTGTGCAGTCTTATTTTGTCAAACTCAGACATTTAACCAAGATCAGGTCATTCTTTTTCATCTGCAGATCTGCAAAAGGTCATCAATGCTTTTATCTCCTCCAGACTTGACCACAGCAGTGCACCTTATTCTGGTATCAGCAGGTGAAAAAAATCCAAAGACTTCAGCCTCGACAGAATGCTGCTGCCGGTTTTTAACACTCACTAAGAAGAGAAACGACATCACATAAATCCTCTCTGCCTTTCACTGGTTACCTGTGAGTTGTAGAATTGATTTTTGGATTTTATTGCTCATTTCTAAAGCCTCGAATGGCCATAAGAGGCTCCTGCCCATATCGGTGATCTGCTAACTCCCTGTAAGCCTGATAGCTGCCAGACATCATCTGGCAGGGCTCCTCTAACGTTTTCAACTCAACTTCTCACTGACAGGCCCTTCAATCTGGAACTCTGTACATAAGAGCTTCTTTGGCTACAATTGCAGGATTGTATATGTTAATGGTAATCATAATGATGGTTACCAGAAAGAGATTAAAAGTCCATCTACCCAGAAAGCACTGGAACTTGAACACTAATGTGTAATCTCTTCCCCTGGGTTTTTGTAAGCTTTTTTGATGCTTTCATCTCGGATAGTAAAAAGAGGTCTGGGTCAGACGGTTGCACTGCAGAGAGCCCAGTAAGCACTGTACTCGTTCCTCTGCCACCACTGAATCCTTCTGATCGTTTTGCCTTTTCATCCCCCATTTTATCTATTCTCTACATCTTTCACCCTTTCCCCTTCATGTCCTGAGCCTTTACTTCTGCATTTTCATCTCTGTTTACATCCTCCCCCTCTCCCAAAATCCCCTTATCCAGTTGAAGCACTGTTCCTTCCAGTACTCCATTGTTTCTATCACAGCTATTTCTGTCACTCTCAGTCCCCCTTTTTTACTTTAAATTCTGTCTTCCTGTTTTTTCTTCATCCATTTTCCTGTCCCCCTCCTCCGCCACTCAGAGATGTTGACAAGATTTAATCTCGCAGCAGCCTCACTCGTTCAGGATGATGGTCTAACTTGGCGCACAGTCGTCTACCTCCATTTGGTAACCCTAACAACACCATGGTAACCGTGATGTTATCATGGCTGTGTATCTGCTCCCAAGGTAATGGCTGGAAATTTTGTTTTTTATTGTCTCAGAATCGATAGAATAGCACAAGCTGACTTCCCTTTGAGTGTTTTTCTTAATAAAAGACCTCTGAAACTTAAAACAACCTGGGCTTTTTCTGTTAATATGTCATGGTCCACTTAATTTAGATCCCAGTCAACAGCGTTCTGTTTCATAAGCTTCTGTCAGCTGCTTTCTGCTCGAAAAGTTCATTATTTCCCCATCTGGTGCTTTAAATGTTTCACAGAGGGAATCACAGGCAGAGAATCAGCCTTTGGAACTCATAAATTAGTCGAAATTATGAGTCAAAGGCTATAATTGAGTTTCTGAATGTTAAAGTGACAGTCAAGCTCTCTGCCAAGCCCTGGAAAGCGTAATAACGATTTTTACAGGGATATACTAATCACCCATGTATTGTGCTAAGAGGATAAGTAAAGTGTGAATAAATGAAGATGCCTGGATGAGTGCATGCATCAGTCTCTCAGCCGCTCTAAAAAGTCCAATCAAAAGGGGCGTTTTTCATAAATCAAGCAAACTGCCCACACATCCCCATCTGACAGTCACTCCTCCGACTCCCTGCCTCACTCTTCTACTGATCATCACAACAGGGAGAATGCATAATAAAGACCTGTAATTCTCTATCACAAAAGATCTAAAGATTATGATACACTATATGCGTTTAAAATGAAAACTCACACAAGCTTCTCTGCAGGCTTCGATGATAATGTGCACTAATTGCTCTATTAACCCCCCTTATTGTATCTTTCCAATCACCATCTCACGCTCTCTCTCGCTGTTTGTTCAATCACAACACATCGTGCAGCAAATGGCTAAAGCAAGGCCATAATAGCAAGGATATGGCTATGTCTGTGTGTGATGTCACCATGGCAACAGGCACCTGACAATGTGCCATCTAGCAAGGGGTGAGAATTAAATGGAAAAAATGTGGATAAAAGAGAGGTATATTTAAGTATTAATATTAGTATTGCAGTAGTATAAGTTAAGTATTTTCAGACAATTGATCACAGCAAACATAAATTAGATATCCAGCATTATATTTCTGAAGGCTCTACAGTGTCATCACTTTCTGTAGTCAGTTTTGTGTCAGAGAGAAGGGTTTGGTTTGGTGTGTCTTCTGCCAAAAAAAAAATAGGAATCTAGGCCATAATTAGTACATATATATATATATATATATATATATATATATACAATCAAATGCACATGGAGTTATAATGTTGCACGACCTTATGTTTACACAACATGAGCACAAAATTAAGCTATCACAGTTGAGCTTTAAAAAATATTATATATTAATATTATCTTCTTCTTTCATTGAGTTATTTTTTTAACCAACATCAGTCTTAATCATAAAATATCAATTATTCATTAATTTTCAGAATTTTCAGAACTTAAATGCCAGGCTTTTGTCAGGATGCCACTAAAAAACAAACAAACCCCCCCCCCCCAAACAAACACAAAAAAAAAGAATTATTTTCAATATACTACATGCAGGTATATTTTTAGTAGATTTTTTTGTTAAGTTTTTTACAGCCTGGGATATGTCAGTTATTTGCAGCAACATTGATTGTGACAGTGCACCTAGTGGAAATGGCATGTATTTTGTCCATATGCCAAATATGAAAAAGAAAAAAAAAGAAAAAATACAGTGCTAAAAAAATAATCAGGTGGAAAATAGTAAAAATTATATATTCCAAGGCAAAACCTCAGAATGACACCCACAAATAATACAATGCATGTTTTATGCTTTGATGGCTGTGGGATCAAAAAATTGCAGTTTGAATGGGTTTCAATGTTGATTTTTTGCACTTAAGAGTATGAATGTAACAATTGTGTTTACACAGTGTATTTTAGACTTATTGTAGGAGCTGAGCTGGAAATTACACAAAAAAACACAGTCTTGCCAAAATGTATGCCATATGTATGAACACAGCCAAAATTATCAAAAAACTAAGAATGAGTGTGTAAAATGCACTCAACAGTCCTTCTGGTTTAAAGTCGTGTCAAACTGTTACTCAACTGCAAATACAACGTAATGCAAGTACACACTCTACTTTTACATTCACTGTGACTCTCTCTCATCTCACATACCATAACAGGTTGGTCCCGCAGGACAGCAAGGTATAATCAATCATTTATCTGGTGTGGCCATAGGAATGTGCATGAATGTGTGTCACAGAGAATAGGGGAAGCTGCAGGAAAGAAATGCAACTGCATGAATCATAGATTGAAACTCCAGCTTGACAGAAAGTGAAGGTTGGTAACAGGCGTAGAGGAAACTGTTGACAAGGATAGAGTTTTAAATATTGACCTGTGTCAGCTCCAGTCATTATTACCTGCTATACACACTGGATATTACAACACTGCTCAAGCCTGGGGGTTAAACTGTCAGCTTGTCAGTGTTTTTGCACCTTGATTAGGCCGTACAGGAAGATGGTGGAAGGCGAACAGGTTACCTCCTGGTGCTTTCTTCAAAATTGTATTTTTTCTTTAATTTACCACAAGTGTGACCCCTCAAGTTTCACAGATGAAAACAAAAGTACAAAGACGTTTCACTTTGGAAGACCTTGGTTTGTGTGTGTTTACCAAAAAAAAAAAAAGAAAGAGAAAATCAAAGAAAAGAAAAGTAAAATTCCTTGGTTTGACCATGAACAACAGAATGCCTTGTAGTAAGCTGTCATTTCGGGTGACTGCCTGTCTAGACATTAATTGACTACTTTTGTGTGTATGTGTGAAAAGTAGAAAATAAACTAAGAGCATGAAAAAGAGTTTGAGTGCAATGCAGGAGAAGGTCCTGTAGACAGTTGTTAAAGTGCAGTAATGTACGATATGTTGGGGACACACAGTTTTTCTAATTATGGTGAATTCACACTCAGTTGAGGGACTATGAAGATGCGAATCTTGCTGAGAAACAATAACTTGATAAAGATATCCCTAAATTCAGACTAAATCCAGACAAAGATGTTCCAGATATGTTTGCTTGTCTCGTGTCTCTGTCAGTCCATGGTCTTTGTGTGCTGAATTGAAATGAGAACGTCAATGATAATCTCCTTTAGTGCCACACTGGAGGGACAGCAGCATCACTTCACTCACTTCATTTATCAGCCCAGCCCCACTGACAGTAAAGCCCTAGCAACCTAATTAACTGCGATAGCTGTCGGCTGTTTAATCTCCACGGCCTCACAAAACAAGCTTTGTGTTCCAACAGAGATTTACAGGAAGCCAGGGGTAAGAGCCGACACACATCTGTGAAAACTCTACGGGACAAAGACACAGGCAGCCTGCCGCTCCTATGTGGAAACTGTGCCCATGTTTGATGATACAAGGTTATAACACAGTCTGTAATGTGTTAGTGTTGTTTGAGTTTTGTCTCTGTATGCTTTTGGGAGCATTTGTATTTTCCCGACTTACCACAGACCAAACCGTAAGGCTCAGACAAATGAGCAACTAAATTTAGAGGCTTTTTTCATCTCACCTGAAGTTGTGTCTCAGCTCCCAGGTGGCTGCGTCACGACGCCGCATCGCTGCAGAGGAACAGCTCAGGTGGCAGCATGCAGCTTACAGGGTGAACTCCGGTGTCAAGACTGCAAATAATTAAAGGTACCAAGTGCTGCTGTGGCCCAGTTTCTCCATTACCTGAAAATATACAGCAAAAAAAAAGATTAATAAGTAGCACTTTTAAACTATTATGGGGTGTTCTGTTGCTAAATCTGTTGTCATGTCTTTTGTAACAATCATTTTCCTAAAAAAAAAAAAAAAATGAAAGTGTGCCCGTAATGCTGCTTATTATTGCACAGGAAAACTGTAAGTTTGGGTAATAATTTTACCTTTGTTTTCTCCTCCAACCAAGTCTGACTTATCTTGTTTACAACCTGTACGACAATATAATGGCTCAAGTTTGTTATCCCAGCAATTACTTGAGTAAAATCGTATTGTAACCCATAGGACAGGTGGCCAAAGCTACAAAAATACAATCCAAGTCGTAAGAAACTGCAGTTTTCCTTCAAGTACTGAGCTGGAGCCAAAACATGTTTAGCCTAGGTACATGAAAAGAGCTCTAAAGCTGTATTATGAAAACACTGTATCTCATTAACATGTAATTAGTATCTTGTTTATTTAACTCACATTAAAACAGAAATATAAAAACATCAATGTTTGGTTTTAGGGGAAGTTACGAGCTAGAATTATTTTTTTGGCAAACAACAACTGCGCACAGCTTCATTAAGTCTTGTTTACAGAGGGATTGGAAGCACTGTGCCGTGCATGTACTGATACCGTATCAAAACCTCTGCTCAGCAGACTGCATTAGTAACCCACTCTGTGTACGGAGATGCTGCACAGAAGTACTGGGATGTATTAGCTAAAATGCTGTGTTCTTCAGGAAATACCTCCAAAACGAAACTCATCTTTTTGCTTATGTACAGGACAAAAAATGTTATATAAAAAGTCTTTTAAAAAAGTGAGCTTTTGAGATTTTGCTTTTTTTTTTGATGCATTTTATCTCTCCACTCACTGCTAGGGCTGTGCGATATGATGAAATATATCGTCTGTCTGTGTGGCCGAGGGGCCTTCTAAACAATGCAAGGCAGCAAAACAGACAAATATGGAGGAGCTGGAAAGCGATACTGAATGTGGGTATTCAGTACTCTTTCTCTCTCTCTCTCTCTCTCTCTCTCTCACACACACACACACACACACACACACACACACACACACACATACACAGACAAAGCAGGGTTTTTGCAGAGCTTCGATTGCAACTATTTCGTCACATTCTCAGACCAGGGTGCACCAGTGCGACTTGAAACTTAATTTTATGGCAGTAGCTACTTTTGTAACTGTATTTAATTTCAGAATTTTGTATTTTAGTATTTTGCAGTACTTCAGAGATTTCAAAATATTGACATATAAATTGTGTATCGCAATATAGCCTAAAAATATCATGATATTATTTTTAAGCCATATCACCCACCCCTACTTAATGCACATGCATAACAAGTGCATTCCCCAAAATGTTGAACTGTTCCCTTAGTTTTCTTGCTTAACTGCTGGTAGTGACAAAGAAACCACCTTTTATCAACGTAGAAACTCTTGCACAGCTCAGTGGGACTGAGGCCTATTATCAGTGCCGTGTTAAATAGGGATATATCATGGTGGCAAAATGTAGGAGGCTCCATTGCAGGCCTGACTAAATCACTCTGAAAAGGCTAAATGAAAGTCACTGTCAACACAGTTGGAATGAGTAACAGTGGTGAAGATTTTAAAGGCCAGAAGAAGCTGGCAGAGATCCGGGCGAACTATTCCCGCCTCTGGAGAGCAGAACTCTGGTGATCAAGCAACACAGCCCGAGGATATCGAGTCTGCTGTTTTGAGACTGGAGGATGATGGTATAATAAAACACTGACTGACTTAAGTTTGTGTGCAGGTGCATGCATGCACAACCTCACACAGAAAGAGACATGCCAATAAACTACATCCAACTTTTATCTTATATGTGGGGAAAATCATAAAGCAAAACAGTAAATATCTTACAGTTTCTTTCTGACTGCATTAGAGGTCAGTGCTTCAATCATTTCTCAGGTAACATTAGCCGTGAAATCGCTCTCCTCGAGACAGCTTTATGACCAATGCAATTATCCTCTGCAAGAACAAAAGCTAATGGTAAGGAGCTCCACGACAAATGAGAGTTTGATTAAATGAACCACCCTGGCATCAACCTTTTCCCCTCACATTTTACAGATGGAGCTCTTATTCAATCTGGCTTCAAACAGAAATGCTTTATATATCTCTCTTCTCTGAGGCTGTGTTGTTTTTCTCTTTAAATACAAAGTAAAGCAGAAGAGGTAGTGAAAAAAGAACACAATGCGTTGAGTGTGACGGTATCATCTTACTTCAATACCCCTGAGTTCACTGAAAGGTAACTTCAATATTTTTTTTTGAATAGGGCTGCCCCTTGAAAGTCTGGGACTTGGATCATCAGTTGGACTGAGACTGCTTCAAGATGAGCAGTCATTTCTTTCTTTGCAGTGTACTTCTGGGGACGTTTGGTTCCACAAATTTTGCTGCAGAGTGAGAGCTCTTGACTTTCATGCTACTCTTTACAGTTGCGGACATGCAGGCCGCAGCACTGAGAGATGGAGAGACCGCACTGTAAAGTCAAGAAGTGGTTAATTTACAGCTCACAACAAGTTAATAGGACACAGTCTCTGGCTCTTGTTTGATGTCTAATACCGGCGAAAAAGGTTGTTATGCATTTGCAATTCATTGTTAGCTTGTTTACTGTATGACTCGAATGTCGCTGTCACACTAAACATCCCACAGAGCAAAGGTCAAAGTCTTGACTCACTCTGAGTGAACTAAACTGCCAAAATGTTTACAAGTAAAAGTTAAATTACAAGTAATCACATATTGGAGCTCTGCAGAGGACTCCCATGTCTCCATCCGCTATTTACATTCCAGGGTGCCACTATTGTGATGTCAACAACAACAACAACAACAACAACAAAAGCTCATGGCAACCAACACCAGGATGTCAACAAACACACATGCTGGCACGGATGGTTCGGCAAAAGTGGCACATGGTAAGGAGCAGAAAAAAGAACATCACATTCAGACTGGAGGTGAACACCGGACTTTCCCATGAAAGCCCGAGACCTTTGTGATTCTTGTGTTCAAGTGGCATATCACGTGGATGCAACAGGTTCTGAGCAGCTGTATTCTCAACTTATGCTGACCGTCTGTGTATCATGCTGCCGCAGCAAGTGATGTCTGGCAGTACATAATAACACTAAGAAAGGTTCTGTCCGGCCACATTTTCAGCTTACCAATGGTGTATGATGTGGATGCAAAAGGTGCCTTATGGCGTCAGGATCTTACGCCGAAAGCACTACAAAAGCAGCAGTATTGACGACTTCAGAATGAGAATGGGCTGAAACTGCACTGAGGTTAATCACACATGCTTGTAAGTCCAAAAGGGGCAGCAATGGTCCAGTTAACTCAGCTTAATAATATGGTTCAAGTTGTTAAAATTTGCTATGTGGTGGATTAAAAACAGGAACCACAGCTTTGACCAATATGATGATTTGGGGGGGGGGGGTTCTGATCTTTGGCGTAAACCCTGTAAGTCTGTGCAGTTTGTCATTTGGAAGACAAGGCAGCTTGTTACTGTTAATCAGATGGTCCAGTCTGAAAACATGTATCTATATACAAACTAAAGTTCCTTCTACAGAAACATGAGTTACATTTGGGCCACTGCCAACACTGCAACAAAACCACAGGAAGAGTGCTGGTTCTGTTTCCCTAAAGGCTCAAAAGATCATTATCTGTGGAGGAAACGACTCTAAAAGTAATAAGAAAACTTCCAAAGCACCCAATACATTCACAGGTCGCGCATGCCTTCCAGATCCATTTGCAGTATAGTACAGTAGGTAAGCAAGGTAGTTTAGCCTTCCTTTCTCCAAAGTTGCACAGCTCCTCCTGAGAAAATAAGGGATATGTTTTCCCCTCAGGGTGCTCTGGGTCTGCCTTGAGTTCTTCTCACAGCTGGTGGGCCCAACAAACCTCAAAAGGGAGGTATCCAGGGGCCACAATTAGTTTTTTCCAAAGCAAAAAAAAAAAAAACCCAGCAGTTCAAAATCAAGCTTTTGTGTCTGAGCTCCTCTCCTCTGCAGTGAGCTCAGAAAATTCATTCTGGCCACTTCATCAGCCGTCTCATTCTTTCTGTAACTAAAGCTAATGACCATATTTGAAGATTGCAACTTACTGGTAAATTTACACCATGTCCATCTTCAGGTTCAGCTGAGTAGCAACCTCAGAGGCTGAAAAATTAAGCCAATGCCTAAGTGCCAAAACCTGCAGTTCCTTCAATGGCCATTTGAGTTTGGCTCCAGAAGAGAGAAAATCCCCACAGACACCAATGCTAAAATGACTGACTTTACAGCAGAAAAAACATGTTTACAGCCTGGTTTTAAAAAATCTGTTTGGTCTCTACAGTCGATTTCCCTGTTCATAACAACTGTGCTGCAGATGAATATTTATTTTTGTCAACCATATATATCTTTTATTAAGGCCGAAATGGCCAAAATGCCAAACTTGAACCTTCAAAACTGCACTCCACGATCCAGTCAATCATGTCATGTTAGCCATGTCCAATATTTTATACAATCTATGGGTTTAATCTTCAACACAACTTCAACCTGTTGATCTTGTGGCATTGTCTTGTGTCTATACCAAGGATCAAAACTCAAACCAAAAGGTCAAATACAGATGTAAAAGCCATCAAGATACATGTCAAAGTTTTATTTTATTTATATATTTATTTATTATTTATATTTATTTATTTATTTATATTTATATTTATTTTATTTTATTTATTTAAGTCTTGACATCACACTGAGGCTGCCAGGTTTGTTCCCACTTGTTGGTCAGTCCACTACTTTGGTCCAGACTGAAAAATCCTGAAAAACTGTTGAGTGGATGCTATGAAATTTTGTAAGAATATCCATAGTGCCCAGAGGGTTTTGGTGTTCCCCTGGCTTTTAATGTGACACTATTATAAAGGTCAAAACTTTAATTTGCCCAATACTTTGATTTATAACCAAATACCTGCAAAACTGGTGAGAGCCCCATCAGCTATACTCAGCTGCTAAGTGCTGATCGTAGACCTTATATAAAGAATGTAAGCATGTTAACAAGTTAAACACTTGCCATAAGAATGCATCTTTTTGTCTGATGTGACTTGTTTTATTTACATTTAGCTGTGGTTTTGATACTTGGTTTATTGTTTATTGTTCTACTTTGTATTTATGAGTATTAATGAAACAGTTGACATCCTGGGAGACACATTTCAGAATTTTTTCTCTGATAATAAAGTGAAATCAAATAAAAAAAGAATAATGCTTGTGAGAAATTCAAGAAATACATCCACCAACTGCATACATCTCTCACTACAATACAGTCCAACTTCAGCACCTCAAAAAAGGGCCACGATAAAATTTTAACACTAAACAAAGGCATGCAAGTTACTGAAATTAAATCTGTCTTTCTCTTTCATCAGACCCCTCTCTGTGGATCACAAAACTCATCTCTGCACAACCTAACCCTCCCCTGCTCTGTACACTTAATCAAACTGCATCAAACACCAGAGGACCAAAGCTTTTAAATAAGCATCACAACTGTAATAAGACAAAATCCCATGTGCTAACTGTAAACCAATCTCTTCAGTATCTGAGGAAACACATAAAATATCAATTACAAAGTTTCTTGGCATCTGAGCCTTTTAATTGAATATTGACTCCACTCTCTCATGTCATGGATGTATCTCAGTGGAGCTTTACTCACTGTCATCTACACACCGCTGCCTCTCAGATATGTGGTGCAGGTGAGGAGGGAAATGCGGAGGAGGAGAGGAAGAAGAGAGCGCAGGGCAACAGAGTAGAGGAGTACCTGTGGGTGTCTGTGCACAAACACCACACATCCAGACTGTACGTATGCTGTGGATATCACCTTGTCCATGAATCTATATGCGCGTGACAAACCTTATTAGCTCTGTAGTTAAACTTTTAAGTCCAGCAGAGAGACTTTGACAAATAGCCTGTCTGCTGACTCCGTCTGGGGCAGTCAGTCGAATGCAGTACCATTTGACATTTGGCCCGTTTCTAAATCATTGTAATATGACTGAAATATCCCAGGCCTTTAATCATTCACAGCCCTGAGGGAGAGGAAAAGTTATGAGTCGCTAACGGATGGGAAGAAATGGTGAGAAATGACATTTCCTTCTTTCTGAAACTTGCAAAAAAACATACACACACACAAATATACAAAGGCATTCTCTAAATGCTCTTCACACACTCACATATGTGCAACGTGGTACATTATGATCATTATTGCATCACTCGGAGTACATCGGACATCATTGAGGATGCAGTATGAGGACACTGAATACAAAACATTTGTACTTGAGAGAACTGAAGAATCATTTGAGAAATCCTCTTGTGTATTTTTTTTAATTAATAATGTAACACATTGTTCTTTAAAGAAACGATTGCTGGTGTTGAAGAGAAGGCTAGATTAAAGGGTTCAGTGTGCTTCAAAGTGTCGTCTGAAGATGTCCACAAGAAAAAAGGTTGTGTTCTGTTGCGAGTGGCCACATTTGAAGGCAGGCTTAAAAGCCCGCTGCCACAAAGAAGGGGAAGACACAATGAACTGTACAAATGGGGATAACCGTGCACACTCGTACACAAAAACAGTGATAGATGTTGTTGAGAGAAGAATGAAAGAACAGAGCTCGAGTTCAAAACCAGTTTATTATCTAACTATCCTCTGCAATCCCGGCCAATCAAAGCGTGAAGCGGGCGTGCTTGTCACATTATCATTTTCTGACCTTTCCAACACTGAAAAGCACAGCTGACTCAACCCCAACTTCAGAGAGGTGTAACAGGAGGGGGTTACAGACACAGACCAATGATCCGACAAGCACTTTGTCTGAGGCACACTGATACCTTAAAGGTCACGTTACGCTCTGATAGAATGAGTTGGTACTACATGTTGTCTTATCACCTCTGAAATCATCCCATTGGGCAGAAAAAAATGTTGGCATTATATATTTACACAAACCATGGATATATTATGTTTGTGCGATATTATGTAGTGGATGAGATTAAACAATGCTGCGGTTAACGTGTGTTTAGGCACAAAAAACACTTGGTTATGGTTAGGAAAATATATGTATATATAAAATGAGTTTTGGTGGCACAATCCCAACTGGAAACACAACGTCTTGGTAATAAACAACTATCTTTGTGGCACTATTTCCCGTGGAAAATCCATCTGGGTGCTATAAAACTGCTGGAAACACAGCATAGCTCACTTTTTGCTGGTCTCAAACAGTGATCTGCTGTGGTCTGCAGCTTGGTAGGTGTCTTTTATAGATGTCACATCATCCATCATCCCTTCCACCTCCAAATGCACCTCACAAACTGTACGTTTTTCTACCAAAAGTAATGCACCTGTATTCGAACATATGCCATATATTTTGAAAGGCTGCGATCACAAAAGTAATGTGCTTCCCACGGAGACGCATGTTCAGAACCATGTCAACTTTAAGTGAACTTTGAATCATTTTTAAGGCACGTCCTCATCATGTTTCTTTTCATAATCCTGACCACAGTAACTTTACTTGCCTAAACCTAGAGACACCGAACTATGTTTCGTTTCCTAAACATAACCATGGTAACTTTATTGCCTAAACCAAAGTACTCAATAACTACATTCATTTCGTTACTGTACATTAAGAATCTAACGTTATCCGTGGGGTGCTATTTCATATGATATCATACAAACAGTTTTGCATGCTTTTTTGTAGGATATCGTACAACCCGTTTGAGAACACTTTGCCAGATGACTAATGGAGCTCATGCATGTTATTTAAGAAATGTTGATATGAATAAGGTTTGGGTGGTTTAATGGTATTGTGGTATATCAGGGTATTTAGAAATCCCAAAGGTATGCTTTTCAGTATCGTCCTAAATACAGGCTCTCCTCTTTCTATTAAACTCATTGTATGTAGTGCACAGCATGCACCACCAGAGCTCAGTCTCCGGTCTCAACTGGTGGAACAGGCAGCTGAGCTGAAAGACAGTGCAGAGATAAGTTATAGGACTGTAAACAGCTGGCAGCCTGTAATGACTGTGGGGAAAAACTGCATGTTTTATTTTTTGACATCTAAGCAAGATGGTTTAGGTGAGTTTTGTTTTGTTTCAGTCGAGTTTGATTGAAGTGTGTTTTATGATAAGTTAACGACACAATTAAGCCTCGTCAGTCTTTCGTTATTTATTACTAAAAGTAAGTAGCGCACTCACTTCATTTAAACTTGTGTATACTGTATACCCCCGTACCTTTCAGGGAGGCATGAAGGTATGACAAAATAGATACCATCCAAGCCTAATATCATGTAGCAATGAAAATTGCTATTTGGTGTATTAAGGATTTATTTCGACCAAACTGGAGCTGGCGACTGTTGGAACAGTGGACTCACTAACTAGATTATTAGCAACATTAACCAGGACAGTTTGGGTGAGTTTTGTTTTGTTTTTGTCGAGCTTAAATGAAGTGTGTTTTATGATGAGTTAACGCAGCAATTACGAGGGTATGAAGTTATGAAATACTACATACTGCCAACTTTTTTTTTCTGACGCCTGGGCCGCTGAAATCAGTAGTTTTTCTGAATGGCCACATTGGACAGCAGAGAGAGAAGCCAGCAATAGAAGAAATGAGGAAGACGCGTATATACGGAGGTCACGGTGCACATTTAAGACGTTATCTCTGGAGTGTGTTTATAGTGTTGCATTAGGTTGTTCGTTTCAAAGTGAGAGAAACTGTTGTATTCAGAATGAAATAAGACAGCTGAGAGAAAAGTTCAAATCCTGGCTCTTTTCTTGCATCCTCACAGCTGACCAATCACGGTGTGAGGTGGCTGTGACTGTTGGATCACTGGTTTCTCAGAGTTACATAAATAATAGGGCACAACCCTGTTAACCTGATGCCAGAAAGTTGCAGGAGGTAGAGAATCATACTGGCAGCTTAAGACCTCCATAAGCCCCCAGGGTGTTTCTCCACAAAACCAATCTGCAACCAGGCAGGTGGTTTGCGGTAATATTCCTGGTTTTCACTTAGTGGAAAAACCAGAAAGGAGGAGAAGAAGAAAGGTATTTACAAATCACTAATGTAGAGAGCAAAGCAATGACCTTGGATATGTGTAAAATAACCCTATCAGATGTCTGCTCTTTGTCAGGTCATTATTAATCAATAAACTAAGAATAACTCGCATTTCTTCTTTTTGATTTGGCAGGTAAAAAAAGCCAGTCAAAATAATCTGAAAAGCCTTTTGTTTTTGTCCTTGAAGGCTGAATGAGGTCTTGCGCTGCTGCATCGCTGTTCACATTCACAACATTTAGTGAAGTGACATTCACATTTCTGCTCACTGTGCATCCAGGAAATCTTGGGTTAAGTGTCTTGCTCAAGAGCACCACAGAAGCAGCTACTAAACAAAGGTAGCCTTTAGGTAGTATGGCTGTCAGACTGGTCAAATTGGTCCAATGACTCGGTTTTGGCCAGCCTGAAAAAGGCTTTCCGTCATGGCAACATCAGCACCACCTCCCTCCTTTATCTCCTCAGCCAGTCACGCCTCACCTGTCCACCTACACCCTCGCTGTGGCCCCCTGCTCTGCACACCTGTTCCCAATCTCCTCATCAGCTCCCCAGCTGCTCCTTATTGGCTCATTAGTCTTTCTGTGTATGTCAGCATTTTCCTTGCGTTACAGGTCAGATTGTACGAGTTACCTTTGTGGAAAAGTTCTAGCTACCCTTGTATACCTCACCTTTGTCTTTGTCTGCTGCAGCAAGTTTTAGTTCCCATTCTTGTTGTATGTTCCCTCTTTGCTCAACTTTCCTCCCAAGTTCAGTTTCTCCTACCCCACTTTTCTCCTTTACTTCTGCTGTCTTTCCCCTTCTACAGCAATCTGGATATTCTCTTATCCTCTCTGCATATTTATGTTGTTTGGATTAACAATATTTGCTGTAAAATAGATTAAAAAATCAATCAGTTGAAGTTATGATAATAATTAATAATTTTGTCAGCATGTTGCCTTAACTCTTTGAAACTGGGAGAAATTGGCTTGATGACTTTCAAAAACATAGGAAGTAGGCAATGAGCAACTTAAGAAAAAAATGAACCAAAAAATTAGAAGACATTTACCTGAAAATGAACAACAAAAAAGAAAAAAAGAAAAGAAAATAGCCTGAAAAAAGCTTTAAAATTATGATATCTCTGTTAAATACATTTAAATATATTCTGATAATTATAAATGTCGTTTTATGGACATTTTTCCCAAACCTTAAGCTCTTAATCTACTTTTTCTTGAAATTTGCGGGACATTTCTTGCAAAGTTGCTCATTGCCATTTTCCCCATGTTTCTGAAGAAACTGATTTGTTGAAGGTCCAAAGATTTAAATACTTAATTGAAATGCATGTGAATGCAGCACAAGAAACGTGATGTTGATCCAGGTTTCAAAGGGTTAAAGAAGCTTCTCGAAGAAGATGTTTCGAGATTTTTTTTTGTGTTGTTTAATAATTTATTGTTCTTAGGAGAGATACATCTGCCACATGTTTGCCTAAGACCCTAAGATTTACAGATGAAGATCCCTGGTGGTAATGCCCCCCTCAATATTTAGATTTAGATCATGAAAATAACAGAGGACTTTTGTTTACTTAACGACAATTACACCAGAAAACAATGCAGAGAAGGCACAAATTGGTGCAAGAGCACAAAACCTATGCTCTTGCTAAATTGCACTGTCAGCATTTGCCTCCCGTTACAGGTCAGATTGTACATGTTGCCTTTGTGGAAACATTCCTGCTGTTCTTGTATACCTCGTTTTACTTCACAATGTTGTTATACAGAATGTGTCACATTTCACTCAATTCTCAGTAACCATAAAAATTATTTTTCAAGTCTTATCTTGCACTGCACCATTCCCCTGCAATCACAGGTTCAAAAAGTCCCTATTAGTTGGCTAAAATGAAATTTAGCTATACTGTGGGACTGGGGACCAGCGACCTAAATCACATAAGTAATTATGAGGCTAATGGGGTTGGTGCCATTTGTAGTGGAATAATTTTAACCTTTCACATTATTCATGAAGTGCAGGAGCTGGACAAGTGACAGGCATTATAAAAAAGGAGTAAGACAAATGACCATGACTCCAGTTCATATTAATCATGAACTATTTCAGAGATTTCAATCACATTGCAAAATTCTGCTTTTTGGCAGGATCATACAGGCGAAGGAATGTGGGTGATTTGCGAGTCCCAACTGAATAAATGTCTATTGAATCCAGCAAGTCATGATATATCTGGAAAAAAACCCATCTGAATCTGTTACAACAACTCAGTTCAGTGCTCCATTACATTACAGGGCTGCTCAATTTAAGCGAGAACGGGGAGCGATTTTCTCTGAGTGGTGCTCAAGCCATTAGCTTTCCCAAACAGGTAGCAAGGTAGATTGAAGGACCTTGGAGAGTAAGACCCTTTAGTTGGAGCAGAAAAGCATACCTGTTGCCATGACAACCACTGATAAGAATTGAGTCAGGCTGCAGGTTTTGTTCAAGACTGCATTAGTGTGACTATAGTGCCATCTTATGGTTGGAATTCACATTAAAAATATATGGTGTTGGTAAAACTGAAAGTTTGGACACAAAAGAATCACAACAAGCCAAAATGACATTTAAATAACACAATCATCAACCAGCACGGGAAGCAGAGGTCAGATTAGTAACTTTAAAGGCATAAATGTTTGGGGACATAAACGCACAAGAAGAGAGTGAGTGACAGCAGAGTTAGGGGTGTCAGCTGCAGAGAGAGCTGATAAAAACGTGTACTTTGGTGCCACTTGGTGATGACTTGTGTGCATGCCGTTAAGATAAAAGGGAAAACCATAAGAAATACTAGTTATAGTTGGTATTTTTTAGATAAAGTACATAGTGGTCATTTGCACCAGACACAAGAATGCAAAAAGTTCTTAAATCTGACTATGCTGCAATCAGTGTGTGTGTGTGTGTGTGTGTGTGTGTGTGTGTGTGTGTGTGTGTGTGTGTGTGTGCGTGCGTGCGCGCGCGCGCGCGTGCGTGCGTGCGTGCGTGCGTGCGCTCTTGACTGGATAGTGTGAAAAATGGTTCCTGACATTATGGGTCTTGACAAAGGCCAGGAACCTGTGGAGAGAGAGGAAACTGTGGAGCTTCATCCAATCATCAGCCAGAAAACTGCGGGCAGAACTCTGCAGTAGGCCTCCATGTATCTAATCATGCCTATCACACACATACTTATACACACACACAAGCAGAATGTTCCCTCATGCTACCCTGCGACATGTATGATCTCGTTGGTGTGTGAATTTTCGCTTATTACTTTGGTTAACTGTTGAGAACTTCAGCCCTGGGAAATATTTGGGAAAATACAGGAAAACACAGGTGAGAGATGAATGAAATCAAAACTTCGTCTCCAGTGGTGGTTTTTAACGATAGTTTAAAAACATAATTAATTTCACTAAATGTACTTGCAAGCTAAACATGTCAAATTAGATTTAAAAATAGTAGAACAATTAAATTAAATTAAATTGACTTAAATTGACTTAAATTAAAAAACACATATGCAGTCTCAGTGTTGTTTCAACACAACAGTTTGTTGTTGCAATATTTTTTGTTTTCACACAGAATTTTTATTAAGAGCATTCAGAGCATTATGTATTATACTGGATGACATAAATGTGGGTAAAATACATAATTAGTGAAAATGAGATTGAGGTCCGTCTTCACCATATTCAAAATTGGTGGAAAAAAATCTAAATTTTTGAAGTTGTTTTTTCCATTCTAATGAATTATACATGAATTATTCTACAAAATGAACATCAATGACCACAGATTATCAAAACAGAAGGCAACTATGCAAAATGATTTAATCACAAAATGTAATACACTTTCTGTGTTCATTCAAAGTAATTTATCACCATGAACAATTAAATTTAAGGATATAAAAAGCTAAAGAGAAAAATAACAACTGATAGCAACTAAATAGATATATTTAGCAAAGAAATTATTTTTTAGTACTTTTTCACATTGAAATAATCAATGCAAAAAAAATCGAATTGAGGATTTTAGCAATAATAGGTATCTAAAATATAGTTTAAAAATATTTTTTCACAAATCAGTACGTAAAAGGTAAGCGAAAATGTATTTAGGTGTATTTTACATTTTTTGTTCTGGGACTTTACTTTCTAAGCAGAAGTATCATACTATTTTGGCTGAAATGTTTTAATTAATTTTAATTGTTGTGAGATAAAGAATATGTGAAGATTCTCTGCTATCACATCAAAAAGTGCTAAAGCAGGTGGATTTAATTTCTTTTTTTAACTTTATTTTGCAAAAAAAAAAGGTGAGACCAATAGGTGCAAAACGATACAAAACATAGTGAAGGAGGACAATAGTTGTGCATTAATCAGCGATCAAGAATTTAACAAATTAGCAAACAAATTATAAAAAAACAAACAAACAAAAAAGAACAGAAGACCAGATGATAAGGACAGAAAAAGAGGAAGAAAGAAAGCCTGTAGATTTGGTGGCCTTTGAAGAGGTAGTTAAATGAGAGGAAGATGTATATCTTTATGGATGGGTAGGCATGTATGCATGCAGTTGTGTGAAAGGTAAATGTTGCAGAGGACGGACGGGTTCACGATGGGGTTTGGTAGCTGGTGGGGGGAGCAAGTGGACTTAGTTTAAAGAAAAGTCAGTGGGCGTACATTAGAAACAAAACATTGAACCAAGGGTGTATAGTTAAGACATTTCACTATACATCCTTGGCTCAATGCCAGTGTACCTAAAGTAAGTCCAGTGGCTTCCCTTTATTCCTATAGCTCACCAGTTTGACTCTGAGGGTACCTCACATTCACCTGGAGTTTACCATTTTATGCCGTGAGCTCGCTGTATTTTTACTTTTGGGACTTTATATAGATTCTTAATGAGTTTGACTCTTCTGAACAAAAAAGTGTCTTAGATTTCCAAGAAATAAAGGATAATAAATTAATGTGTAAACCACTATATCTCTTTATCACTTTTGTCTTAAATTTCATGTATGGAGTTGCAGAAATACTGATGCCTTTTCTCTGCCGACACTTGATCAGACTGATGCAGGGCTTGGATTTCAGTGTCCTGTCATGTCGCGTCTCACTTGTGATCCATACTGCAAATACCCCCATTAGTTTGTGATGGAGATTAGGGGCATTGTATCTTGCATCAATGGTATTGTGTGCCTACATGGGCGACTCGGGGGGGTACAGATTAAGGTGATCCCTGTCCTTCAGTGACAGCACATTAAAGGGCTGAAACATGCCATGGCCCGGGCAAACTACGTGTATGGAATCTAAACAGTAATCACCTTAGCCTGACAGTCATTGGAAATAGGCCATTTCTCAGTTGTGTGTGTGTGTGTGTGTGTGTGTGTGTGTGTGTGTGTGTGTGTGTGTGAGTTGGTTGGTAGGTCAGAAAGACTGCACACACACTCAGGAAGTGCAGCAGTGGAGGATGGGCGGGGCATCAAGGAACGTTGCGTGACAAGACTGAGGAAAACAGAGCGCAGCCTGGTGTCTCACTAACGCACGCGCACACGTGCACTCAGACCGCCAGCCACATACACACACACAAACACACACACACACAGACACTTATTCATACACGTGCATGCGCGCACACACAGGCTCTTTACTCTTTTATGTCGCTTCAGGTTAGGTCAGTTGCCCTGGCTTTCCTTCACTCTTTGCTCAACTCTCCTCCCCCCGTCAGTTTCTTCTACCCCAATTTTCCCCTCATCTACTTCTGCTGCCCTTTTTCTTCTCTAATATTTGTCTTTTCTTTGATCCTCTTTGCGCATTTATGTGGCCTTTCCATGTTCCCTCTATTATGGTTGCAAAAAGGAATGCAAATTATGATAATAATAAATAATTTTGTCATTATGTTGCTCTTTTATCAGCTACTCTGAGGATGCCATATAAGATATTTAAGAAGAAGAGGGGAAAAAAAGCCTTTTTTCTTTCTTTCTTTATTTATTTATTTTAGCTTTGAGAATTTGTTTGTACTTTAAATCGCTGTGCATAGGAGAGATACTTCTGTCACAAGTTTGCCTAAGACTCCAGATTAAAAGGTGTAAATTCTGGAGGGGGGATGTAGGGGACAGATCTCCTTCAATATTTATAAAAATTAAGAGCATGCATTAAAAACATGAAAGTAAAAAAAAATTACACCATAAATCGATGCAGAAAAGGCACAAATCGGTGCATGAAAATTCATCAGAATGCAGGAAATTAAGTGTCTGATGCTCAAAGTTTTCTGCCAATGGACCCCATAAACATCGCTATTTCATGTGTGTCTCCAAAATGTCTAAATAAATTCTACACCCCCGCCTAGATAAACTGCCAAAGTCTACAATCATCATGAAATTATTAATATTAACACAAGATGAACACAATTATTGTAGACAAAAAACAAAGTGAATAATAGTAATAATGTTTTCAAGTTATCTTGACATGCATGTTTCATTTAAAACATTAAACTGGTTTGTACTAAAAAAAAAAAAGCAGGGGAAACCTGGCATTAACTTTCGATTTTTTTTCCTGTCTTTTTGTTGCTGGTAACTAAATAGTGCATAGTCACTTTTTCTATGGAAAGAGTACAGAGCGTTCCCATTCATTAATTATAGGAGCTATTTAATACCAGCTGTACACTTGAGAAAGCCATCACCAACACAACATTAGATGCTCTGTTCAGATTGCATTTTGTGAAGTATGTTATTCTGTAAATCATCTGTGTTTTGTTTAGTTCATATTCATGTACTTATACGTTGTTTTTTTAAAAAACTTTTTTTCCCCACTGTTTTCATTTGGCTGTCTTTCCTTGTCATGCTGTTGGCTTTTAGATTTTCCATTGATCGAGTGTGTGTGTGTGTGTGTGTGTGTGTGTGTGTTTATTTTGTATTTTAGAGATAGTGTCACTTACAAAGCTGTTATCATGTCCAAACCAGGGTAAAAAAAAAAAAAAAGAGAGAAAAAAAGAGAAACACTTCATGTATTACTTCTTTTCTACTGTACTCATTTTTTTTGCTATGAAAATAAAATAAAATGCAAAATGTGTGAGATTTTGCAGAGTTTGTTTGTTTTGCATTAAGACTCAGGTCATGTAAGTACAATTTTAATCTCATGCTGAGCTGAAACATGTTTCACATTAAGATGATAGTTATCGCTGGAGGCTGGTCTGGATGTGTTCACACTGTATAGTGACACATTAACCAGAGCCTGAGTAAACATATTCCTACTTAACACACTGAGTTTATTTTTTTGTTTATTTGTTTGGATGCCTGTTGGCTGTGTCCTAAAGCAAAGCTAGCTTTCTTGGGTCCACATTTAAAAACATACAATACACATCGCACTCAAATGGCAAAAGCAAAAGACAGTAAAACTTACACAGATATGCACTTATTTGTTAATTTAACTTATTAAAAGTTTCAGATTTTGTTTAATTGAGCCTTTAAGCTTCTTGAAGGAGTCAAGAACAAAAGTTACACTAAAATGAAATTGATAAAAGCCAAATTGATGGAAAAACTATCACCATTACTGTTAAAAATGCTTTTTTTTGCATTATACAAATATTACTAAATTATATTTCATATTTTTTGTGTAATTATATTTAACAATTAAAAAGATAAAACAACAAATTGCTTATCAAAACATTGTGTTTTTATTTTGTACGTTTTGCCTCTTTTTTTGCATTAAAGTGATGCAGTTAATAGGGAACAAGAACAGCGACAACGACGTCTAATTTATGTTTGCTTTTGCATCATCAGCATCGCATCTGTGTTGCAGAGCGGCAAAACAAAAGAAATACTATCAAATAAAAAAACAAGAGTGTACTTCCTTCAGAAAAAAATACATATGTCTAGTACTTAAAAGCAAATGCTCTGTACGAGAGCTTTACGCGAAAATGTTAATTATTTTAGAGATCTGAATAAACTCCGTGATAAGGTGTCACTAAAACACCCTCATATGAAAGTGTAACGTCAGACCGCAAACACACGCAGCAAATTAAGAGCGTGACTCTCGTGGGTTTGTTGTTACCTGTGTGTGCAAGTGGCCACGTGAGACTGTCTTTGACAAATGAAGCCGTTTGAACAGTGTGCTGATGGTCTGATCGCCTGCGCCACCATCCTCATTTACTCCGCTCGAGCTACTTGACAGCAGGGCCTTTAGCTCTCGCGCTCGACCTCCCTCTCTTTGCGCGTCTCGTGCACTCCTCTTCTTTCTCACGCGATCGTTTAATGTGAAAGGTGCTCATCTGAGCATGAGATAAGCGAAGTAAGAATGAAAGACACAATTTACTAGTATGTGGCTCTTTTAGCTGCAAATGGAGGTAAATCAAATGCAGTGGCCACTGAATAACTGTTGAACATAACACCAGCTTACAAGCGGCCGGAGGGCGCGAGGTTGAATAAACAGGCTTTAAAACAATCTGACAGTGAAGAAAAAAAAAACTCGTGATCTGCTTTGATGGACTTTTATTATGGTGCAAATGAAATGAGATTTGTAATAGCGGTCAACCTAATATGCAGCTAATCTGATTTCTAATGACGGAGCGTGAGGTCATTGAAGTTTGAGTGTGGGGAAATATGCAACTGTTTGGTACTTTTAGGGCTTAATTTAAAAACAGCAATGTGTTATCCTGTTTGTTAAATATGCTACTCAAAGGAAGGTAAAAGACTAACAAACCACGACATCAGTCCAGTTATTCCAGCCTCCAGGTACAAGATGTAACTCAAAAGTTACAATACGAGTTTATTTAGTGATGAGCTGCATCTATCGGGTGCCAATGATTGATCTGTTTGCGCTTGGACTTGTCCAAAAGTCTGACTGAACACAGCCTGATTCAACCGGAGATCTCGTTTTGTATTTACCATATGACCAGATTCCTTTTTTTTTTTTTACCCCCAAAGCCTGACTGAACACTGCGGGCAGGTCTTGGCTCCTTACGCACACGGATCTATTTTGCCATAAGCTTATTACAGGAGGTCAGCAAGTCCCCGAGCCACGTGTTTTCAACTATGGTAAGAAATTATGAAGAAATATTACACCTCGCTTAGAAGGCATTAGCATGTTCCTCTCACAAAGGCAAAAACTAAAACAAAGAGAGGGGAGCTGCAGGTCCTGCAGGGCTGAGAGGGGCAAATGCACATATTTACGCAATTCACAATTGAGTTCTTTTGAAATTCTGAAGAAAAAAATACGAATTTATACTTATGCAACTTTTTTCATTGCTTTTCGTTTTCCATATTTTAAAGTAATCGTTTAGAGCGCACTGGGAACTTTTCAGGAGAGCAGGCTCGGGTTGGAGCACAGGGTCGACCGAGGGGGAAAGGTCCCCGCTTTTCAGCCCCTTTGTACTGGGCTGACGAGTGCGTCCTGACAGGGGTTAACGTACCGTAAAGAGGTTAAACAAACGGACATTCCCGTTAGAAATCTTGCACACACATAAGGCCTTATAAGTGAAGAAATTGGCAGTGGTGGTCCCGGATTTTAACCAGCGATGGGAGCTAAAGTCGCCTGATTAGTTTTAGAGCTAAACCAACTTTTCAGACTTTTTTGGGGGGTTAATTAATTCAATAGGCCTGCAGTCATTTGAAAATAAGCTGATGTGAATTGTAATAATAGGGTCTTTTTATTACACGAGATTTGTGTCTGAGTTTATTTTCATTTAATGTGACAGATTTTATGTAAACTGAGTTAATACAACTACCAATGACGTCATCTGAAATAATTGCCCGCGAAATTAACATAAGATAATGAATGTAGCCTGTTTTAATGAGGCCCGTTTGAACTGGAATGATTATGATTTGTATAGGTTTAACAATATTCTTGATATTTGCCAGGACTATCATGCATGAAAAAATAAACAAATAAATTTAGATCAACATGCTTTGTCAGACTGCGCAAAGAAGAGGAAAGCAAATGCAAAAGTTAGACTCTTTACTGCATCATTCTGCAGTGAGTCTTTAGCACAGTCAGGTGCATTACTCCAGCTTAGCTGTAATGATCATTTCCCACAAAACCCATCTGGACATCATCTGATGTGAAGTAGTCAATGTAATGCAGTATTTGGAATAAGAGGACCTGTGGTCAAATATTGAACTTAAACATTTGACTTGAGATAAAAAGCTTTGACCCTTCCGTTCAGGGACTGTAAAATGACTTAAGGCTGACAGTGATTAGATGTATTCTAGCATAAATAAAACAAAAATTGTATTCTTCAAATGAGTGGCCCACTGACACAAATACATGAGGCAGAATGATCAAGAAACTGGGTTACAGCAGGCTCTGAATGCATTCTTAATAATGAAAGAGATAAAAAATGCACATCATAGACAGAGCAAACAGATGTGGAAGTAAAGTGGCATCGTGAGCATTTCAAACCTAATCGCCAGGGTAAATGTTGGCATTGTACGTTTCTGCAAACCACTGATTCCTTACATTTGTATGTTATTATGAAGCCTGTACATTGAAACTTTAAGCACCATGTGGTTGAAATGTGGTTAGTTTTAGGCACAAAAAAAGCATAAATGCCTTGGAAAAGATTGTATTTTGATGTAAAATACCCAGTTTTACCGGCATAATGCTGGCTGTAAACGCAGCAATCTCTCCGTAAAAAACAGTCGCTTTTAGTGGTGGAAACACAGTGATGGGTCACAAAAATCACCCACGTTTTGAGGCTAAAACACTGTTTGAAACACAGCGATGACTATCTTAAAAAACAACAGTTTTGTTGTTTGCTGTTCTGCAGTGCCTAGGCGTCTCACTGGTGTCACTCCATCCACTGTCCCCTCCACCTCCCGATGACAGTAAGCTCATAAACTAAGTTACTCTAGAATTGTTGGTATTTTTATTATCATTTTTTCATTATTTATTATTATTTTTTTCCCCTTCTTTTTCTGTTTTTTTTTTTTTAATTTTTATTGTATGTCTGTGTGTCTATGTCTGCCTGTTTATCCAGGGTCTGTGTACGTATTTAACTAATTAGTCACTTACTGTGGCCACAACCAAAATGGGAGGTTTGGAAGGTGGATTTTGGGAGGGTTAGTGGGATTTTTGTTGGGGTTTTCTCTTTTTCCTTATGCAGACACTCTGTCGTGACTGCAAAAACTGAACATAAAAAATTGGGAAAAAGGAGAAATGTTGATATGATACATATGAAACATACAACTGTAACATATCTGTGGTTTGCAGAAATGTACAATCCCGATATTTTTTTCTGGTGACTGGGCTGTCCTTTCCTAAAAGGAGAGAATCTACGGTCTATTGTTCCTTTAAGCGTTTTTTTTTTTTTTTCGTTTGTAGAAATGCTTTTCAGGTGCAACATCAGTTAAGTTTGTCTTAAGAAGGAAAAAAATGTTCCCGAGGAGTAAAGCTCTTTGCTTTCAGTTACAAATATGAGAGTGCTGACTTGAAATCCAAATACAGTAAGAGTGCGAGTAAAAATCCCAAAACCCTCTAAAGTTCTTTGAGTTCTGAGTCGAAAATCTCTTCCAAGCATTCCTTGCTGTGAGGCCTTTGCACTGATATCGAGCTAAAAATGCCTTGCTAAGGTCTGGCATTTGTAGGCTATATGCTGTTGACTTGCACTGAGAGGAAAGAGAACAGCAGAGATTATGGGCAATTAAAGCCCACTTTATGCCGGTCTGCTGGCGTCACAAAGTCTGGCCAAGAATGCTCACCTCGGCTAATACTATCAATGAGAACAAACTCTGCAGCATCAACTTATTATGTACAGTGAATTATTAATGCCAGAGCTAGCACGATCCGGCTAAGCTGGCTTGCCAGTTAAGGAAAGCAAGTATGCAATGAGATTTTGTTGGAGTGCTGAACATTTGAATACTTCAAGATTTGGCAAGTTCTTAAACTGTGAGAGGAGATGAAAAGGCGTCTTCACTCTACTATTAAACAGGCTCAAATTAAAAACACTCTTAAAGCGGACAAATCACATTTTTTGTGGATTTCCACAAGGATACAGAACATGCTGAATTAGTGGCCCAATCTGCTTTGCACCTTCATGTTTGCTCAACTTCCAGCATGCAGTTATGCTGCCAGCAGAATATGATCTGAGGGTAATGACAGCTTATGAAATTGCGAGACGGCTGTTTCAACCGCTTGCTAAGCTGCATGGTGCAAGGTGGTTTATTCACACACTGTTCTGATGATACATTACATTGTTATTTTGTTAGGATTAACTATTTTGTATCTTAACTGATTTCATGATTGATGGTTTTATATAATGACTTTATTATTTTAATCATTATTTACATGCACGAGATAGGGAGCAACACGCGTTTATGAACTCTAATGTAATTGTAATGCTCTTCTTTCAGCTCTGTTTTGGTGTTTTTGCTGTAACTAAGTAAGTAAATAAACACACACACACACACACACACACACACACACACACAAATAAATAAATGAATAAATAAAACCTGCTGCAGCTAAAACCAAAGTTTTGGGCCCTAAAACCAAAACAAAGTCCTTTTATGCTGAATTGCCTTGCAGGCCTGTGTAATGTTCATTCTGTCTGTTTTCATGTGAAGAAAACTGCTTATAATGCCCTTATTGTGAAGCACTTTGTGCTGCATTCCTTGTATGGAAAGTGCTATATAAATAAAGGTTATTATAATAATAACTACTACATTTAAGATCTATGGTGTACTGTGCACTGTTGACCATTAGAGGGCCCTCTGACAAACCAGAGACAAGAACCTGATCGCTCTCAGATCTGTGTGACTGTTACAAGTCTCAGTGGTACATTTTGCCAGCTTCATTAAGGTGCATTTCATTTGATTGTGTCACAATTTCTTATTTCATAAATGAATAAATAAGATAAATATAAATGTCTGTGTTTACTGTAAGTTTATATTCATATGAGTGCATGCATCACTTCGAATACAAGTCAGCTGAGGTCACTATACTTCACTGAGTCGCTATGAAGACCTCTTAATGTAAAGCGAGCTGTGAAATGCCCCAGAGGAGATGCATGCCTTCCTGTCTCTGCCTGCCTGTCTCACTGCCTCCAGTGTAATGAACTAGGTCAAACTGTCTCCACTTTCATTGACTGTAAACCCCTACTGAGAGCGGTAGACTCCAGAGCCATTAAAATCACACTTGAGGAAGTAATGGCTGTTATAAAATGGTGATTAGACCGGGGTTATTTCAAAATTAAAAACAGGGGACTGCGGAGGAAATATGACTGGTTAACGATAATGAACTCCTGTGTCACGTCATGAAGAATGTACTGTATTTCAAATGACATACTGTCAACAGAAATCAGGACGGAAATTAGAGATCAGTGTTGTGCATCTTTTTTTCTTTAAGTCTTATTCTAGTTACTTTTTAAACAAAATATCATCTGAACAAGACACAGTGGAGGTGACCACGGCTGCCAACACGAGTACACTTTAAAATCTGACATGTTGATCTTACTCAAAATCATTTTAGAAACTGATTGCCTTGAAAAAGGAAACATAATTAATATTTAATTTATGTTAACTTTACATCTACTGTTTAAGTTTACCTAAAATTTTGCCATATTTTCTTAATTTTGTGAAGTTGTTAAAACTTGAAAATGAGAATTGAAATTTCCTTGTTCTTTCCAAGTGTTCGCAACTTCAGTAACCCAAGTTAGTCTGACTTAACTTGATCATGACGAAGAGAACTTTGTTAAGAGATCAGCAAGTTCTGTTTGTTAACACATTTACGAAAATATAAATACGATTGTCCGGTTTACGAGCAGTGGAATACAGAAATATAGCACACGAAACTTGGTTTAGTGAAGTTTTCTAAACTTGGAAAGATTGATTTAATGAAACTTGTCATATTTAAGCTGCAACTTCACAAAATGAAGTAAATATAACTAGATTTTGAGTAAAAATAAAAATTATATCTAATGTTAACAAAAATTAAGACTAATAGTTATATTTACTTACATTGTTACATTTTTATAGTGTACTGAAAAATGTTTTATGTTGTTTTTGCCCAAGACTTTCAAAGCACATAATGTGTGTTGTGTACAGTCAATTTGCTTCTCAAAAACCAAACAAGTTGGCCTCACTGCCACCTCACAGAGGACTTCTATTTTCTCTTGGAAGATAATAACACAAACTGTGACTGTGTTTTGCTGCTTACAGGCCTGGCTGCACCAAAGGCTGGAAAACACTCACCGCCGCCAACTGGAGAAACATGCTCAATTTGACGCAGCTGTCTCCCGGAGCACATGCTGGAGATGTGATGTTGTGCGGTGAAACTGTACTTCAGAGCTGTGGTGGCACGGAGGGGGCCGAGGCTGTGGAGCAGGCCATATAAAGCAAAGGGCACGCCAGGCTGGATAAGGATCAGAGGAGGATGAGAGAGAGGAGAGAGAAGAGTGAGAGAGGAAAGTGAGAGAGGGGCCTCTGGGTCTGGGCTGTCGGCCCCCAGAGCAGGGGGCGCTGGCCGGGGTGCCACATCGTTCAGACGGCGTGGTGTACACAGAGAAACCTGATCTAATGTGGACTTTTGAGACACAAACATAATATCTTCTTCTGAAGATACACCGTCGAATAATTCAATAATTTACATTTATTTAACTGCTGTACTTAATTTTGACGTACTTGGACTTTACTTGATTATTTCTGTTATGCTTCATTCACACTTCATATTTTACTCCACTGCATTCATGTGACGGCTAGATACTTCAAAAACTAAGATTTTAAGTAACACGCATAAACTTCCAAAAGATGATAGAAGACACCATATTATAAGACATGAAAGTTGGTCAAGTCCTCTAACTTGTAAAAAATAATAAAATAAAAATTAAAATACATAAATAAATACAAATCTTTTAAACCTCTCAGATGACTGCATTTAAATGGCAGTCTGGGGCCCCACAAGGGAAAACGGTCCACTATTTCACAAAAAAGCAAAGATTAGAAAAAAAGTGCAAAAAAGGTTAACAGAGTTGTGCAGCATAATTTGTTCCTCTCCCATTAACCACTAACTAACAACCCTTTACAGGCGGTCCAACCCCGAGGTTTGGAACCACTGGACTAAACTACTGAAGTGAAACGAAACTAGCTCCACCTCCTCTGTAACAGAGTGTTTTTACATTTTGGTATTGGTATTTAGAGTCAAGTAAATGTTCTGCGTGCCAGCAGAACCAGCAGAATGCTGTTCACTTACAAAAAAAACCAAAAACAAAACATGAGTCTGAACATAAATTGTAGAAATTTAAATGAATCTGAAAACCAATATCTGCTGTAGCAAAAAGAATATCCCAAGCGTACAAGCTGGTGGATTTTTATGAATTTTACCAAACCTCAAACAGAGAGCAATAAATCGTAATTGTAACAGTTTTGCAGAAAATTAACTCATATTGTGATACTTTCATAGATTGTTTTAATTCTGGTAGGCTAAAATATAATTTTGTATTATTATATTATTACTTTATTATTTTTTACTATTATTAACAGGGATAGAGGCTTTGGGCTATATTGCATTAAACATCTCCATACACTTATACTCCCATTCTGTTTTTTCATATTTGTTGAGTTTGGTATTTGGGATATTTGATAAAAAGTAGCCAACTAAAATAATTTTAAGGTATTTTTCTATGTCTATAGAGTGTATTACAGAGCAAGCTTCTCATCCACTCATTAAAGTTCAATATTAAAAAATGACAATTGAGAAAAAATTGTTCTCACAGTAGACAGAGCCGAGGCTAATTGCTCAAATGTCCAGTTATGAAATAATTGCAGCTGACTGTTTTGCTCACGGGTCTAACGGCGAAACATGTGGCCTTGTCTGCTTCTGTGAACCAGTACCAGACTCCCTTTAAAAAAATGGTGGAGCTCTGTGCGTAGTTGAGTGGTCATGGTTTGGGCACAGGGGCTGGGTCCCGCATTGTAATACGAGGGTTTGTTGACCTCGTGAGGAAGACAATGCGGCGCATCAGCCAACACGAGATTAAGTCCCTTTATTGAGAGGCAAATTACAAGACAGGTGCAAAACTCAGCTCTTCACCCCACGGCTCATGTTACTCTTGTCTTCACTGAGTGTTGGGTTGAAGAGCAACATTATCGCTGATCCTCAGTCAAAGGGTAAGTCTGGCCTCAGGGAGAGAGGGAGAGAGGGAGAGAGAGAGAGAGAGAGAGAGAGAGAGAGAGAGGGAGAGAGAGAGGCTGAGTTAAAGGTCAGTGCAGCTGACTTCATTGAGGGAAATAAAAGCTCAAATGTCTTGCCATTTTAGCGAAAAGGGTAAAGACGCCCGTCAGCACTCGTTTAGATGTTTCTGGTGATCTAATAGTGATAAACTTATCTTATTCTGTCCGATGAGGGCTGCAGTCACTTCAAACATATTACTATTAATCAAATAACTGGTTTGTGTGTGCAAAGTAACTTCTTGCTCCTGCAATGACGCTGATGTAGCAGCAGAACAAGAGCTTGGAAATTAAGTGACTTTACTTGGGATGGTTAGCTTTATCATGACTACTTTTTAAAGGTTATTTGCTGCTTTGTGGTGAATTTTCAAAGAAACCAAAGGCCCATTGCCCAAAGTCAAATGGAAATGTCAAATATTATTATAAAAAAGAATAAAACGAAGATATATACACAACAGAAACGTCTGTTCTACTGTTTTTACTCTCATATGTGTATAATTGCTTGCTTTTTTTCTCTGTACAGTCCTCCTCCACCATGAAACTGCGGAAAATTATCTAATTAGACTGAGGCCATCATGTGCTGAAACAGCTCCGTCGATACAACACTAATTCTGTATATAGACTCTAAATCTTGAGATTGAGGAGGAAATGTGCAGTTAGACCTGATTAAACCATGCAGCGCTCTGCTGCAGACAAACAGGCCTATTATCAAGAATATCAGAGCCATTATGCAAAGTTTGGATAACCTTTGACAGTAGCCGCATCTCCGAGACGCAGCATTTCACGTGCCATTACAGAGCCATGCATGGTTCAATACGCACGTGCGTTTAGAAATGATAACCCTGAGGTCGACAACATCATGCCTCTGAATATGGTCTACTGTTATATTGGCTTATTGCACATATGTGAAAACTGAAACTGAGGGTTTTGAGATGCTGTCAAAGGTCAGACAGACTTTATATAAAGTATAAAGGAGAAAATAGGCTATATTCTCTCTCTCTCTCTCTCTCTCTCTCTCTCTCACACACACACACACACACACACAACACTGAAAATTGACAGGCTCCACACTGTCAGTTAATAGCTGACTGTGAGGCTTATATGTCAGAGTGGACCAGGGTGGGGGTGGGGGGGGGGGGGGCGACCTCGGGGATGGTTGCTGCCCTGGCGGATCTTTATTTTGATTTGCACTCTAATTGACCCATATAAAGAGTACTGTACCACGAACAGAGGTTTTCTCCTGGCTACATGGCCTCGAGGGGACGGGCCTGCACGTGAACGTGAACACACACACACACAGACACACACACACACACAGCAGCAGCAGCAGCGGCTGACGCGGAGAGACAGCAATTCTCCTTTCCTTGGAAAACCCCATTTGCTATTGTGCTCGTCCAATCGCTGGATGCCCTCGGTTCGTTAAGCGTTTGACTTGACGTTTCACTGTACTACTGCTTCCGTCTCCCCGTCTCTCTCTCTTCCCGCTGGCACCGAGGAGATCCCCGTCCCGTCTCTGCCATGACTCCTCATCCGATCACAGCGCAAAAGCAGCGACGCTCGAAATGACCGCTTGGACTTTCGGTTGCCTTAACGCACAAACGCAGGATCCGCTCGGTTTTGCGTAAAACCACCGGCAAATCGGGACAACATGCAGGATAAGCTAACAGACAGCCAGGCTCCCACTTCATCGCGGGCGTCGTCGTTTTTTATCGAGAACCTACTGGGAAAGGGACGGAGTGGGCAGCAGTCGACGTCGGACAGGAGCCGTGGGGAAGCGAGTGTGGAGACGGTGTCCACAAGCCGAGTCCTGAACGCACAACACGCCGATGCGAGCGCTCCAGCGCCCGATGGCTCGAGTTCCGCAGCTCGATCCCCGTACAGAGACTCGCCGTTGCAGTGGTATCGCGGGGAGTCTGCCTTAAACTTCAGAGCTTTGGAAACGCCACAGAGTGAGTACAGTCACTTTATGCGTCCTGAAAATAGACGATAATTTTTCTGAGGCATAAAATAACGCCAAAAAAATAAGCTGTGTGCATTTTAGACTATATGTGTACATAGACAGTTTGTTGCATGAATTACTGGCACTGTAGGGGGGGTGGGTAATTGGTGCATTCAGATTGCCATATTTCTTTATTAACGGACCTTATTGGATTATCGCATGACTAAAAATGAAGTGAAATTCATGGAGTGCAAGAATTCTCTCATGACAGCAGTTTATATTTTTAAAAGAACAGCAGTAAGTTCTTATAGTTTACGGGGTGCGGTTCTTGGTCACATTTATGCAGCTGTTATTTACGTCAGGTCGTTTTTTTATTGGTGTAAATGTGTTACCGGGTTTTTATTGGAACCATATGTATTTAATATAGAAAGTCTGCCTAGAACGATGCATGAAGCGACTCGCTTCATTAAATAAAACCAACAAAGTCAGAGCGATTAGAGTCTGGAGCAGACTGTTGCAGCCGCGGCTCCTCTCTCCGTTCACTCACTTTGAGCTCACCCGTGCACTTAAATGCGTGTCAACATTTAGCAAATACACGATCTATAAATCATAAAATATTCGATCTATAAAATACACTCTTTTTTCCTGTCAGATCGCCACAGGCACAATTAGTCCTCTACTTAAAAAAACAGAAGGATATACAGCATTATGGTTGTTTGTCATCAAGAAATTCGCGTCTCGGTTTGAAGATTACGCACGTGGATTACGCACAAATGCCCACAATACAAACCAAAACAGAATTGCACGTCAATATGACGCCTTTACGCACATTCAGTGTCGTTTGTGCCACTCAAACGCGCCCTCATATCAAAACAAAGTGCCCCTCCCTTTGGTATACAGTATTTTGATTTTTAAAATCCCCAACTCCACGGGCCCTTACAAGAGATAGAAGCCCCCGGTCAACAGCAATGTCCATAAATAAATAAATAAATAATAATAATTATTATTAACTGTAAAGATCTTGGGTTTTCTTTTTTTAGAGTTATCTATTTATTATACTCTTTTCTGCATCACAGTCAGACCAGACACAACTTCCTCACATGGGTCATGTGTCGTGCAATCCAATCAAAACGGCTTAGCTTTGCCCATGCGCACCCCAACTTTTTTGTAACGGATGGACTGCAAAACTACTACTACCACTACTACTACTACTACTACTACTACTACTACTACTACTACTACTACTACTACTACTAATATTAATAATGGCTTTATTAAGGACACAGAAAAGGTCCATAGCGTAGTAGTACATAAAAACAGTCAACGGACTATGTACAAAACAATATATACAACAAACAAACATTAAACGTTAATTTTAAACTGTGATTTATTTAAGTGAAAATATCAGATGCCAGCGTTTTATCTCCTCTTAACGTGTTCACTTCCTTCGGATACACCTTTTTTAATTTCTTTATTCCAGTGGACTCACGTTCCGCTTTGCTTAAATACACAGAGAAAACATGTATAATTATTTATTTTAAGGTACAACATATCAAAAAGCTGGGCTGCACTGAAGTCTTTTAAAGTCAGTACTGTTCTTGTTTTTCTCCTTTCAGGTCCAAGAGATAACACAAGTTCAGACGACCACTGCTGCTCCATATCGACCAGTGACAGGTGCTCCCCCGCGGTATCTGAGCCGATAACGGAGGACAGCGACGAAACCGACAGGAAAACAGGCGACAGCAACCTGACAGACGACAACGAGGACGCGCACAACGGCTTTGACGCGCGGTCGGAGCAAGACGCGTCCTCGGACCCGAGCTCCACCCGGAAGAAGAAGACCCGGACCGTGTTCAGCCGCAGTCAGGTGTTTCAGCTGGAGTCCACCTTCGACGTGAAACGGTACCTGAGCAGCTCGGAGAGAGCGGGGCTCGCAGCGTCCCTCCACCTGACTGAGACACAGGTCAAAATCTGGTTCCAGAACCGGAGGAATAAATGGAAGAGACAGCTGGCGGCGGACCTCGAGGCTGCACATATCCCACACTCCTCCCAGCGGATTGTCAGGGTGCCCATTCTGTATCACGAGGGACCCACACCCACTGCAGCTGTGGGTTTCAGCCTGAACGGACATCCACTCTCTCCACCCGTGGCAGGCTTTTCGAGCTCCATCAACTACCCTCTGTCCTCGTTTGCTCACTCCATGAGCATGTTAAGATCGCAGATGACCGGTTTGGTGTAAAAACTTTTACAGACTGAGACATCAAACTGTTTGTTGGTAACATAAATTCACCCTGTTGATACTGAATCGTGCAATAAACCACAAAGCCGCATTAAACTGTTGACTTCATCCAAAGAGCCGCAGAGACGTTAAATATATGAATCATCTTTATAAATCTGTTCAAGAGTCTGTGCTCCTGACGCAGAATAACAAGGCCGAGACCACTGGAGGCCGCAGCTGTTCCCGTACTGTATGTTTGAATACACACATATTTTTACAAACTTTTATATTTAAAGCCACACATTTTTCCAACTTTGTCACTTTTTCCACATAATAGATAAATAAATAAAAACAAGCACAAAATTGTCTGCTTTTCTGTTGTTCGTAAATACACACTGAGCTCAAATATGACTTCATGGTCACGTGGAGAGGTGTTTATTGAGAACGAAGTGAACCCATATGTGCTGAGACACAACGAAAAGAAAAAATATGAAACCTGAGTATTTCTTTCGGAAATTACAGAGTTAACCTTTTATACACTCCTGAGCGTTTCTGCTACAAGTAGGCCGCTGTTATGACTATCTAAGCTCTTTTTGGCGTCCATGCAGATTTGCAACTATATAGTTCATTAAATAATTTAAGTAAGAATTTACCATTTTTTGCCCGTCAATGATAAGCAAACATGATCGGCGATCCTTTAGACCAATAAGATTAGATAGATAGATAGATAGATAGATAGATAGATAGATAGATAGATAGATAGAGGGGGGATATAGCGAGATAAATAAAAACAATAAATAACGTTACAAAAATGCACTGAACATGCAGGTGATCTCATTTTACACAAAAAGCCCTGGTATGATAACTAATCTATCGGTTTAGTGAAATTTTTAACAAATGCCCAACAGTCAGCAAGTTGTGTACTTGGGTTGACTGATATATAATGGTAAAATAATTTAAAAACGTCAAATGTGAGAACGTATTGCTCATGAATTCCCGAGTGTATTAATTTGAAGCAAATTTCCAACCCCTTGAGTATACAAAAAAAGACAAATTAAATACAACGGCCAATTGGCCTAATACATGGGCAGTGGCTATGCAAAAAATAGATAAAATAACATTAAAAAGAATACAATGGGTAACAATTTTAATTAAAATACGAGGTGAAACTGATCTAATATCGTTTTTTCCATGTCACTGCTTGAAATGAGCAAACATGTAGCCCATTTTTGACTTAGGCTACTATAGTATGGGCTAAAAATGAAGTAAATATTTCTATAAACGATCATATTAGGAATGTAAAACGGCATAAATGTAAAAAAAAAAAAAAAGGCAACTATTTTTGTTGGGATTTATTTACAAGGCTATATTACCTTATATTTGTGCCTGCATAGCCCAAGTAGCTATAAAAAAAACACAGCAAGCCCAACTAAAGAGAAAATATTACTGTAATTCTACACAAAAATGTGTGCTTATCAGAAATACTATACGAAAATGCCACAGACAAAACTATGCCACTAATAACAACAACAACAATAATAATAATAATAATAATTTTTAGTTACTCCTGTGGTTGCATATGAGTTGACAAACTTTTTTTCAGTTCGGGGCAACTACATCTGACTCGCATTAAGTCGATACATCAGAGAGAAAGTTCAGGCTAAATCAAAACCACCATCAATTGTGTATGGTCTCACAGCGCAATTACAGTATGGTGTGAAATAACAGTGACATTAAACTCTTTATTTTCCCGAGGGACCTCTGCGGGGCTCCGGACCCGGCTCTCCTTGCAGCAGATGCGGAAAGATGCAGGGGGGAGTGAGAGGAGAGGGAGGGCACAACAACACTCTACTGCCCTCCCCTCGTCTCCCATCCCCTCGCTGTCATTGGTCCGCACTGTACGCTAATCCGGACCAATCAACGACGACAACGCGCTCCATCCGGTGTGTGCAGTCACGGTAGAGGCAGAGCATCGCCAGCCCAGCAGTGTCTGCTCAGTGGCTGCTGCTATGGTGCGTGGAGCATCGAGACGTTAGTGGTCATATTAACGTCCCGGTTTAGACTTAACGGAGAGCAGAGTCGCGGAAGTAAACAAAAAAAAGGACTTAAGCATAGGAGAATATGAACAAAGTGGACGCGCCATGTCGACCCGCCGCCTCTCTGAAATTCACTATTGACAACATCCTCAATCTCAAAACTAGCGGGAGGAACTGTGACAGTTGTCACCCTGCCGGACTGCAGGATGACTCGGCCACGGCGATGCGTAAAGACGGTTTCCAGAGCCACCACGAGGAGCACGTAGCCCTCGTGCAGCGGCAGGACCCGGGCAGCAGGCTGAACGAGAGAGGTAAGGAGGTTTTGGTGAATTTTGAAGCTGTGCACAGAGCTCTGCCGTCATGTCTGCTCACCATTACGCGCGACACTCGTCGGATGAGCTTCAGGTTATTGTAGCAGCACAGTTGAGAGTTAACCACAGCGGGTTGAACCAAGTGTCATTTTGTTCGCAGAGTTGATCACAGACTGCACCGGAGCAACGGAGTCGGTCATTATCAGCCGCGGAGACCCGAAGAAGGCTGCGGAGGTGCGCTTCGAGAGCGGGGACAGCAGCTGCGACGACAGCAGTTCCACCACCACGGCCACGGACACCCACAAGGGAGGCAGCCCTGCCAAGAAGAGCAAAATGATAACGAAAAAGAAAACTCGCACTATTTTTTCCAAGAGACAGATTTTCCAGTTGGAGTCTACCTTCGACATGAAACGCTACCTAAGCAGCGCAGAGCGCGCGTGCCTCGCCAGTTCCCTCCAGCTCACGGAGACGCAGGTGAAAATATGGTTTCAGAACCGCAGGAATAAATTGAAACGGCAAATATCGACCGAAATCGACGGACCTGTTACCGATTTCCCCGAGACTGGAAAGCCCGTGGTGGTGGGGCAGCTCCCGGCCTTGTACAAAGAGAGCAACCTGCTGGGGAGATGCCTGCTGCCCATGCCTCTGCCCGTTGTGTACCCGGGGAGTAGCACGCCTTACCTCTGCTTCTCAAACGCCAGCAAGTACTTCAGCCTGTATGATGGGGACGTATGATGGTTTCATTCATTCCTCATGTTAAAGAGACACTTTTTGGTGGTCTGTTGCCAAGTTTCCAAGCATTTAAAAGGTGTTAATAGATGGTGGGCCGGACCTGCGGCCTTACTGTAAATGAAGACTGCAGATACAACGACAGAGGAGTAGCCTACATATCACTTAGCTGATTCGGTATTATTTATTTTTCTGTCAAAGCTGTGGGTTTTGTATACAGGCCTAAACCTGCTACAGCAACACATGGCCGTTTTTTTAGGAAATAGCAGGCTAAGCTAATGATAGCCTGAGGGAGGCCTCTACAGTATAAATCCCAACATTTTATTGTTTACATGATATGGCATTATTATTATAATAATTACTATCATTATTGTTATTGACAACAGCATTTCCAGCAGCCTAAGCCACCAAAGAAATTACTATAGCCTAGCTATTTGCATGCATTTCCTGTATCATAATGAATTTTGAATTACTGAAATTATCTATGTATTTAAATGAATGTAATTAACATTTTATTCTATGTTTCACGCATGTCTACTTTTTTTCTGAGTATCCTACTATTCTTACTTTATTCCACGTTCGCCTATAGGCTCGTTACACCATTTACTGAAACTGCAATTAAAACATCTTCGTTCAAGAAAGATTTTTACAGAATTGATTCAATATTTTGAACTGAAGTTTTTGTGTTTCAGACAGGTTTATCAGTGCACAGAATTGCAAAAAAGCAAGATCCAATGTATGTGCTGTCAATTTAATAAACTAAAATTTAGCATACAATGGCACATGAATTTTAAACAAAAAAGATGCAATTTTTAAATTCATAAAATGCATTCACTTGGCCTCAATAAAGGCCCCTTAAATGTAAATCTATCTGAAATGGCATAATGCTTGCAAATCAAATATGTTCAAAATGCTTGTAGCCACCCATTCCTGTTTTATTTCAGCAAAAACTCCGGCCTCAACATGTTTCAAAAGCAGTGTATAACAATCACTTAAATCTTGCAGAAATTCAGAAATGACTATAAAAATCATTTCTGACAGTTTGATACTATAAGTACAAGCAACAAGACCATTTAAACTGTAGTAAAGCCAGTAAGTGTGGGTAAAATGTACAAAACAGTGGACATCAATGTCAAAATGAAAACACTAATCTGCAGTTGTTCATAAAACTGGCAAATATGGGATATACACTAAACATATTGTATACCAGGTTAGCAATATGAGACTAAATTTGATCCTTGAAAAACTAAAAACATTTAGAAGTAAACATGTTGGTCAATATGACCTACACATTCCTGCATGCAGGAAGTGGTAGACAGACAGGAGGTGAGACTCATCTAAGTTTCTCTGTTAAAGCTTCCAGATATACCTGGCAAACTATAACATTATTACCGACTTGAGCAACCGATTTTCTTCCTTTTATTAGGGACAAAAACGTTTTAGGAAAAAGAGTGATCCATGCAGAAAGTGGTAGACAGACACAGGCCAGATATTTGTGTTAGACAACATTTAGATCCTGAGAGTTCTGTTCCTTAACGGAGGCCACTCTGCTGTCGCACCACAGCCACAAACTGTTTTACCAGCAGCCTCAGCATAATTCAAAGTGTACACAATGGAAAGCTGTGCTCCCACATCTGTGAATCCTCGCCAAGCAAGGCTCATTTCGTATGGACTGGCTTCAACTCAAGAGTATTACTAAAGATTTGGGTTTGCGCTTTGGCAATACACCTCAGACGGAGTGAATTTATGCACCGCAATAATCTATAAAAGGAAACTGGGTTATTGGCTGTCTGGAATTTTGTTTCGGTGATAACGTCTTAGTTTTTACATCATCTGTTTTGTGGAAAGTGTAACTCTTAATAATATGGTGAAAAAAAACACGGGAAAAGTCAGTAACAAGCAGTTCAGTGTCACCTTAATATTCTGATATGGAAAGTCAAAGACAAAAACAAACATCTAAATTCTGCAAGGATGTAATCTATGCATTATGGTATACTAAATACATGACATGAGTTAGTCAAATTTTACTTCTCTTTGAAGGCAAAAATGCTTTTGAAAAATATGACCTACTTCAGATATTTAATATATTTAATAGAGATTGTTTCTTAACAGAACTCATTACAGTTCTAATGATTATGATTGAAGAAGATTTATGATACTGACCTTAAACTATCTCAGATGATTGTGGTAGTCTGAAGAGCTTCACAGTGTAAAGTTTTGATTTTAAGACCTCATGATGTTCCAAACAAACATGAAAAATTTCCCCTGTGGGAAACAGGTTTTCCCCTCACCCTTCTGATGCCACAAACTTTAATAGCCTCGACTTGGACACCAGAATGTTTAAGTAGCGAAGAACTAAACTGGATCCAAACCAAATCTAATCTAAACTGATCCTACATGAATATCACAGGGTGGAAATAACAATCATGCTTTTTTCCCACTGATGTCAATCCCCCTCCTTTACTGAAAGTCAGTTGACCTTATCAGTGCTGCCCTTTGACCCTCAGTGCACTGTGCTACAACATTTGCCCTTCACAAAATCATACTGAAAACAGAACAGAAAATTGACAGCATAGCGTAGGGACATATTACTGATTGTAAAAAAAATCAGGAATCTATTTATTCATCATCGACCCACTGCATCAAATAATAAAGCAATCTCTGAGGCATTTGCATGCATCATTATGTGTGTGGTTAAGAGACGCGCACTGCGTGTGTGCATCTATTCACTGAAGAAGAGAGGCCTGTTATGTTCAGCAGGCTGTCTCGTGTTTCAGAGCTGCTAGAGAGAGTCACACCACTGCTCAGTACCCACAATCCCTGGCGGCTACCGGCTCAGACATGATGGCAGACTGTCGAGATGTGAGGTGTGGCCAAATGGTATGTTATTAACATTTAAGTCCTATTTAATGGAGTCATAAAATGAAGATCATACTATCTTAAAAAGCACTCGGGCGGGATCTTTGGACTGCACACGCTAAGGTAAAATTTTTAATATATAAAGTTTTATTTATTATGAATGACCTACTGATGTCACACATAAAACACTGATTCATCTCAGTGCTCGTTATAAGAGGTGCTAATTGTTTTCACTACTGTGCTCTTTTCATTTTGTCACTCCTCTCCCATTCTTACTGTACTTGCCTCCCGCCTCTTGCCTTGTCATAGCTCATCACAGCAGTCTGCGCACTGAAGCCTGACTGTGTGCGAGTACGACTTGAATGAGAAGGACTGAGGAGGAGGAGTGTGTAACAAAAAGAGGGAGAGGGTGGAGGAGAAATCAGTCAGAACCAGTTGATGAGTGAGTGTTTGTGTTGGAAAAACTACGATCACGTTTGTATTTCTGCATGGGTCTGCGCCTCTCTAAAGCTGAGGTCTGACTGATAAGGAGCAAGGAAGTCCTATTCTCTTTGGCTGGAGAGCGACTTGCTGTGTGTGTATGTTTGTGTGTGTGTCCGTGTGTGTGTGTGTGTGTGTGTGTGGACATTATGCCAGTGTAAAACTCTCTGGCAGCTCTTTTCTGCATGACTAGATGGGGGCCCCTCTCTCAACTCGCTTGTTACTTTAACCTCTGTCGACCTCTCTCAGTCATCTGACAAAGGTCATCGCCCAAGACGATGGGAGAGACTGTCCCCGAACATGTTTCTGCCACATGAAAGCACAGACAGACTGTCACCAAAAGATTTCACATGGACAAACTCATATAGATGCACTCTATTAGATCCTATAAATGTGATACTCAACTTACAGCCCGCAGGCCAAATCTGGCCCCTGATAGTGTGCAGGGTGCCCCCCAACCATTTTCTAATTCTTCAAATATGCTAAAATCCTAGAATTGTCTTAAATTCCTAGAAGTGTCCTAAAATCCTAGAAATGTCCTAAAATCCTGGAAATGTGCTAAAATCCTGGAATTTTCTTGAAATCCAAGAAATATCAGAAAATCCTAGAAATGTGCTAAAATCCTAGAATTGACTTAAAATCCAAGAAATGTCCTGAAATTCTAGCAATGTCCAACAATCCAAGAAACATACTTAAATTATAGAAATGCCCTATAATCTGATAAATGTACTGAAATCCTGAAAATGTCCTGAAATCCTAGAAATGTCCAGAAATTCTAGAAACGGGCTAAAATCCTAAAAAAATATGCCAAAAAATCCTAGAATTGTCTTAAATTCCTAGAAATGTCCTAAAATCCTAGAAATGGTCTGAAATCCTTAAAATATGCTAAAATCCTAGAATTGTCTTAAATTCCTAGAAATGTCTTAAAATCCTAGAAATTTCCTAAAATTCTAGAAAACATGCTAAAATCCTGGAAATTTCTTAAAATCCAAAAAATGTCAGAAAATCCTAGAATTGTCTTAAAATCCTGGAAATGTCCTGAAATTCTAGCAATGTCCTAAAATCCAAGAAACATATTTAAATTGTAGAAATGCTCTAAAATCCGAGAAATGTGCCAAAATCCTGAAAATGTCCTAAAACTGTAGCAATGTCCTAAAATCCGAGAAATGTCCTTAAATCCTAGAAACACAGACGGGGCTGGTGTTACTAGCCCCTGGCCTCCTGTCATTTTGCCAAAGCTGCCCCCAAGTAAAGCAAGTTTAGTATCCCTGCTTTATGGCTGGTGATTAACTGAATGTAACTGTACAGTACAAGCCACATTCAGAAATAAAATGTGTCTCTGGCATCAGCCCTGTCCAAGGATTCCCCCGGGGTGTCCCGATGCACTGGAGGGCAACCTGAGACCAAAACTACATGACACAGCACATTGTAAAGTAAACAACAAGGCTATTAGTTAGAAGGGGGAACCTGAGACAGGGGGTCTGTGTATGTGTCACACTTAAAGACTGTTTGATGGCGTATTGATCTGCTAATTTAGTCACCCCCCCCTCCCTCTCTCTACTCCATGATGCAAATTGCTGGAGGAAATTGAACGACTGCAGAGGGGGATGAAATCAGATAAAAGTAAGTGATACAGAGATAAGAGATGAGAGAGTGCAGGGATGAGTGAAGATGAGACCAGACTGGATCACTGCCAAAAATTAATTGCAAAGCGCAAAGCAAGCTAAGTGAGAGAGTAAAAACAAATAAAGTTAAATGAGTGAATTTATAGACATAGACTGTGCAAACGTGAAGACGACCAAACTGTGCGTGTGATTGCACAACACTTCTGTCAACATGATTTAACCTACCATACACTAAAGTAATCAGCATTTTTTGATATATTAAATAGTAGATAGAAGACAGAAAGATGAAATTGAAAATATTTGCAGGTACATTTTGACTAAAGTCTGAGGTGAAGGTGGACTTGTGCCTATTTGAAGTATGGTTATTATCAAACAAAACTAAGTTTAAAGCCTTGCTAGTGACTCTGTAAGGCAGCTAACATGTACAGGCTAACACGCTTACAATGAAAATGTTATCATGTTAATGTTTAGCAGGTATAATCTTTACCATGTTAATCATCTTGGTTTAGTGTGCTAGCATACTAATATTTGCAAATTAGCAGTTCAGTCATCAGAAGAAAATGTTAGCATTGTACATTTTTGTAATCATCAAATACTTTACATTTTAACATTTCAAACTTATCATATCAATGCTTCTAAAGTTACATATGAGCTGACTTTGTCATCACAAGATGGAGAGGAAGATGTCACACATAGGCAGTATGCCTACCAAGCTAACAAACAACAAAACTGGTTGTGTTTCAGCGACCCGTCACTATTTTTCCTCTGGCGTTAAGTACTGCCAAAAGCGTTTTTGTTTTGTTTTTTTAACTGTGACAGCACTGTGTTTCCAGACAAAATAGTGCCACTAAAAGCCAGTACTTTAAGCCAAAACATGAACTGTTTCTAACGATAAACAAGGTATTTTTGTGCCTAAACCTAAAAACGCACTAGCATTGTTGAAAGGTAAAGAAATGTGAAAGTTCAATGCATTCTATACACCATAACTTTTAAACGAATTAATTAATCAATTTAATTATTGTTTATTTTTACAGGGAGAGTGCACAATTAAAAGTAACTGCACCAGAGACAGCTAGCAGCTGATTTGCATCTCTTGTCCCCAGGGAGGTAAACACATGAAAAACAAACACACTAAACAGCAAGTAGCCTACACTACCTAAAACAAGACAATATGTCAAAGTCCATATATAATACATAAAGGTCCATAAACATATCTCGGGTTTGCAGCAACAACCAAAGCCAACATTTTTTTCTGGCAATTGGGATGTAGTTAGCATCAGCTACGGACAGTGTCATCTCTAGGGCCATGCAGTTAGCATGGTCAAATGTGCATGTCTTTACATGTTTGAGATATGCTGTATTTAAGCTATCCTGTTTGATTATTAAGTCACAGCAGAACTGCCATATAAGGAATGGCTTTATAACCCCATTAACACATAATGGTCACAAATAAACGTATCGTCATGGAAGAACTCACAGTTTCTGTTTTTGTTTTAATTGGCTTTTAACTCCAAATTCAATATAGACCAAAAATGATGAAAACCGTCTACCATCTCATCTTTAAACCATCCAAATACTACCCTTATTTGGATATCTTACATTGAAGATATACAAGATTTTCATCTACAGCTACAATAATGTTAAGAAAATATTAATTATTATTTTTATAATAAAATATGTTCATTTTGTTGTTGTACAAAGTCCAACAATGACGTAAATATATAAATAAATAAGGCAGTTGCATCAAATATATACAGATAATCTACAATCTACATTTATTCATTTTTCACTACATTTCCTAAACTCTCTCCCTCTCTCCCTCTCTCTCACACACACACACACACACACACACACACACACACACACACACACACACACACACGCGTGCACACACAAACCGTGTATCAATTAAAGATCATCGTCTCTCACGCCCTCCCTCACGTCCTGTCCCCTCAGACACTCTTGTCAGGGTAATGTGCCATTAATCTACCACTGAAAACACATTATTGGCTAATCAATAGGTGAGATGGAGGGATAAAGGCAGAGGAAAGAGGAGAAGGAAGCAGGAGAAGGACAGGAGGCAGGGGAGGGATGCTCTAAGTCTGGGGGACGTTTGAGCGATGGAGAGGGGGTCAACACTTATCCATAATACCACTATTTGCAGACATGGAATACTCTGTGTGGTTTGGTGCTGACAGTCAATACAGGTCCATTAACAACAGCCACAGTTGTCAGAGTGTCCTAACTTTTTAATAACTCCCCTTCCATGTCCTTCAAAAACCTGCATAACCTCGAGCGGACAGCCAAATCTCTCACTGGGATTAAATTACCGGTACTGGTTTACCCATAATTTTTTGAGTTGCTATCACCACACTTAACTGTAGCTTAGGAACATCACATCCTTTTTCCAGTCACATCCTGTAACACAATGTTGTTGGTGACAAATCAGTATAGCACAAACATGCAAACTCACATTTACTGTGTATTCGAGCCAAATCGTTTGTAAATTCATATTCATATTGCCTCCGGCGCTAAAATTATAAAATAAAGGTTAAGTTGAATTAAATTCCTGTTCTCAGCATTTATAAGGATTTGCAAGCTACACCAGATACAGCTCTCGCCTGTTACCTCTCCCTTAAAACACATACACACACTACTGGACAGATTGTCTCTGTGACACTGAACACTTACTTACACACACACACACACACACACACACACACACACACACACACACACACGGACACACAAAGATGATCATATATACCTTCAACTACAAAGGCTTACTCAACCCTCCCACACACACCTTGATGGTCTTGTACCACAGGATGCGGTCATCCAGATCTAAGCTGAGCAGAGCATGTACTGTGCGTGTAGTGGAGCTGACCTGAATGCCTCCATAGTGACACGACACACAGTCACACCCAGGAGACCAGACAGACACTGGCCTGCTGCCATTTACAGCTTCATTGGATGCTGTTGAATAAATAGCTGCAGTGAGACCCAGTCCCCAAACACCCGGTGTCCTGCAGGTTTTTGTCTCAATATTGTTGCATGTGATCCAATTAAAGCACACACAATGAAATATAGTCCTGTCCACCATGACGATCTCAATGGGGAAGCGCTGGGACAATAAACTGAAGGACAAGGGGTAGGCTACATGAGGTCAAGAGAACTGGATATAACAATCAGCTCTATCTGGACTTGTCCCAAACTTGATTACTTTTAAGTCCAGAGACAAAAAAAGTAGTATTTGTATTTGTTGATGAAAATAGTTATAGTTATTACAATGCTGCTGTTGACTGTTGAAGGGAATTTCCTCTCATCGTGTGAAAAAACTGTATGTACGAGACTTATTTGTGCCTTTGCTTTCACAAGGAAAAAATACAGACAGGTTTCTAGTTTAGTTTTCCAGCACAAACATTATGGTGGTATATTAAGTGTTAACTTGAGAGTTGAAGTATTGCAGCTAGTATTCACCAAGGTATTCTTGAATACACAGATTCAGCTCCAACATGTCACAGCGCAACCCAATCATGGCATTGTATTTTTTTTCAAACCACAGATATGTTGACATTTGTACATTATTAAGTAGCTATTAATACGCTGAATCTTTATGTTTTAACGTGTGGTTAGGTTTAAGGCCGTGACACACCACGCCGATGATCTGCTGTTGGTCAAGTTTGCGTCGTTGGTGAGTACTCATGGCCTTTGTTGCTACCTCCCACTATTGACCCTCCACTACTTTTTTCCTCCAATTCAGCATGTTCAATCAGCAGTGGCGGCTGCGGAGCCTGTCAGTGAATAAAATGGCCATTCAGCTCAGTGTTCAAGAAGAGAAATGGAAGAGCGTAATTTAAACAAACTGCTAAAGTCAAGAGGGAGTGAAGCTGAAACAAACTTAATATATTAAGTAATATTGTTGTCAATGTGCTCACTGGCTAGCTAGTGTCAAGATGGTCTTCCAGTCTCCCTTTTTGAATGATAAATACAGACAACAGCTGTCTGATGGTATGGAGGGGCAGAACATACGTGCTGGCTGGCAGTCAGTTTAGTGTGTTCATGTGCAACTTTTTGGCCAAGACACAGCGACATGAGGCGCCACAGCAGGGGGCTTTCATCACTGTTAGTTCTCTGAGGTTGGTATGATATGTCTGGGCCTTTAGGTGCAAAAAGCACTTGGTTATGGATGGGAAAGATCACGTTTTGGCTTAAAATATCCACATTGAAATACCCGCGGCTGGAAATTTAAAAAAAAAAAAAAAAACAACTAGCAACGCTTGCTTTAAAAGCCGCTGGAAACTGGTTCGGTTGTTTGTTCATCTCCAACATTGGTCTGCAGCTTTGCAAATGTCTTGCCTATGTGTCACGCCGTACACTGCACCCTCAACCTCCTGAAGACAAAGTCAACTGAATTATTATTACGTCACTTCAGAAACATTGATATGATACATATGAAACGTACAAATGTATACATAGTACCAGAGTTTGCAGAAACATGCAATGTAAGCATTTTCTTCTGGCAACAATGCTGCTCTGCATGTACCTCTGATTTGCAACACTGACTCTGCGTTATTAGTAAAGCAAGTATTTAAACTGTTGACCAGTCACTGTAAATATAGTGGATTAAATGAAATGTAACAGTGAGAAGGAAGAATAAGTAACTGCAGAGCCAATGTCTGAGCTCCGAATGTTCTCAATTAAATGGACAGTTCTTCCAGCAGAACAAGCACGACATTCAGCCCTCAGCGTTGTTGTGATACAGAGGGCTTCCACCCGTGAAGGCTGGAGGATCAGTTTGATGTTCTGCCTACTGGTGTTGTTGAGCAGGCTACTACTGGTTGCAGAGCTGATACAGGGATCCTGACTTTGTATTTACATCTTATAGACTCCTCTTGACTATAAAAAGTAAACATTGCAGATGCAACATTTTGTTTGCACCTGTCAATCAAGCTGAAGGACTCAGAGACAACAAAATTAGCCTGCTAAAACATTAGACTAGGCCTCGGCTTGGCTGAGAATGGGGGCTCTGGATTAGCCACAAGAGAGAGCATGCTGATTGATTTTGCACTATGTATTGATAATTACTTCATCCAACACAGACATGGATATACAGTAAGGTTGAACATAGCTGAGAGAACACAGGGTGTATTCTACAACGTAAAGCTAACAGAGATGTTCAAGTGTTTAGGTCTCAGGCTCTGGCCAAAAACTCGCTGGGTAATCCAACAAAAATGTTGAATCTGGCTCAACTACTGCCATTGCATAATAATGTAATGGGAACTCAGTATTTCTACCGTTTACCTCAAGATCATATGGACTTAAGATAAAATGACTGCTGCTGAAAACCACTTGTGCAATTTTGGCATTTAAATTGAGCCTTCAAATTGACAGATGTGACTCTCAAAGTGGACTTCCTTGTTTGTATTTCATCTCGTCAGGTGTACCTGAAGCAATGCACCCTCATAAAAGCAGACCCTTGTGTTTTTTTTATTTATTAATGGAGGGCTATTTTCTGTCTGAACACTTGCCAAGGCCTTGGTTTTTGCTATATTACGTAAGAGAATTCCTTCCTGGAGTCATAGACATTAGGCTGAATCTAAAGGCCTGTTGATAATCATACATAAATCAAAAGAGTTAAGGCCACATTCACACCAGCACGTTTTCATTTTAAAACAAAAATGATCCCTAGTGTTTCACCACTGTTTCAGAAGTAATTTTTGTCCATATCAACACGCCTGAAAACATGCAGTCACTTGACCGATGTAAACAGAAAGCAGATTGTTTCATCTGCGGTTGGTTGCTTAGTTACAGAAAATACTACACAAATGGCAAAAGTAAGACAAAATATTTCCTCAGTTGGACCGACGACAAGGTGGAACCATTACTGAAAGTATCAAGAGTATAAGGCGGTCAAGACAGCGAAAAACAGACTTTGAGTCATTACAAAGCAAATATAACAATATGTCAGAGTGATATTGGAAGCATTATCCTTCACTGAAGAACGCCATGGTGATGGAAAAGGAGTAAAGTTAATTTGAAAGAGGGCAGAGGGTCGTATCGTTACCCAATCAAGGAGGATAAAATCACAAAAGGTATGTAGACCTAGCTATAATATTTTTGCTTGACACGATTGGTAAAACTTAATCGTGAAGTAAACATTGGTGTCTGCACCATCGTTTTAATAAGTCCCTGATTCAACTCATCCAGACTGAAACACAACCCTGGATTTTTCAAACTAAGCCACACTTATACAAGAACAGCCCTAGAAAAGTCTTCCCTTTGAGTTTAAAAAATCTGTCTTAATATGATAGCATTATGAAAATGATCCTCGTGTACATGGATCCGCAAAAACAACCGAAAACGATTCAGTATGCATGCCAGGCCAGTAGGTGTCAGTGTAACTTTATACTGACACCATAGAAGAACACCACACGCACGTGCTTAGTGCAGCCATGACGTCTCCTTTCTCACAGGATCCACACATTGCCAGTTTACATGGCGACAGAAGGAGTTGTGTTTTCAAAAGATTACACCCTGGAACCCAGTTTTAAGAGTTTGTGTTTCAAGGCCCCCAAAACACTTTCATCATGTGAACATAAGGCCAAACCGCGACCAAAGTTTAACATTACATGCAAGACTCCTAAAACAGGGTCAACAGTGATTACAGAGCTCTCATTTTATGGGTCCCAAATGCCCGAGTGTGGATGCTAGGCATTATCATAGCAATAGTTATGTTAAAAACAAAAAAAAGAAAACATTTTAATGTAAGTTAAGTCTGCATTTCCGCAACATTCTTGAAAAACAGACGTTAGTGCAAGTGAAAACCCTTGGCATCCAAACAAGACTGCAACTGAAACCTACATAGATGTGTGTATCTAGATAGAATAGAAAGTTGTGTGCTTAAAGGATAATGAAGATTTAGTAAAAATATTCTAAAAATGTGATTCGTGTCATATTACACTGAGGCAGAACAACATGTGACAAAGTGAAGGAGAGCATCGATAGCTTTGACTTCATAAAGAATCTTAAACAGCAACAGAGAAATGTTCAACTCACATGGCTGCATAGAAGGACAAGAGAAAATATATGTATAAACATAACTTTACACACACATTTAATTCCCATGACAAATAATTTGATGAACACGTCCTGTGATGAGAAAAATCTGTAAGTAACTACATCACAATTCATTTGTTTTTTATATGGTTTTAGAGTATTTTGGCTTTCATTTGAGATATTTTCTGTTTGCTATTAGTCTCGTGATAACTCTCTGTTACTACCCCACAAAACACACACAAAACACACCTCTTAGCCCTGAAGCGTGCAGACCTCTCGAGGATTGTGCTCCCCTCTGGCCAGTTCAGGGGAGGCTCTAAGTGCTCTGTAATAGCCAGCAATCAGCACAGATGGATAGAAACCAACGTCTCGCCCTCAGGAAAGAAATATAAATAAATAAGATGAATAAATAAAAGCCCTGTGTCCTCACAACCACATACTGCATTGGGCATGTGTTTTATAATGAATATAGATTGAGAGGTTGAAATATTTATGGTCCAGGGGTGGTGTGAGTTTGGGAGGGGGGGCTAATGGTGTGAAATCGCATCCCAAGTGGACGGAAATGAAAGAGGAAAATTCCTCTTGGTCCGGAAGCTTCCAAGCGAGCATTTGTGATGCCTCAACTGGGATTCTGTCAAGATGCTTCCAGCAAAATAGCTTAAGGATGACTTTTATTTCTTTTTGATGTCAAAGAGAAAATCTTAGCTGAAGGTGCACTGTAGAACCATAATTTATTCTTATCGTAAATGACAACATTTACATTTAAAATAACTTCTCCACAATCCCTGCATGATGTCACAAAACAGCCTCACTGATCAGCTTTTACAAAATGCTTTAACACTCCCATGAAGTGCTCTGTACACCCCCCATTACCTAATTTCCTTGTATGAAGCCTTCACCTAAGAGCCATAAACAGTTAAAGCCCTCCATTGGTCAGTGGAGAGGTGTCTGGGGACACGGGCTGACTAAGAACAGCCCAGGGGCCCGGTGAAGAATAACTGAGTAGACGGCAGCAGAGAAAGAACATATTGTCCCTGACAAGAACAAACATTAGACTGATAAACAAGTGGCTCGGGGTGAGCAAGCGTTTTAGGGAAGCATGAGAAAGAGAACAAACTGTAAGCGGTAAGAGGGAGTCAGAGGAGATGAGCCGAGATGAGCGCAGGCTCCAAAAATAGTCACACCGAGGCCTCGTGAGATCTCTGAGATTCACCGATTCTCTTTTACATCGTTGCCTGGGATCAGCCTCAAGACGTTCTGTGTCTGTGTGTTTGTATACAAACAAATGTGTGTGTGTGTGTGTGTGTGTGTGTGTGTGTGTTGTCTGCCTGACTGAATATTAGTTATGTACAGTAAACATGATAAAAGTGTGCATTTGCTGCTTTAATTTTGCCTTGATTGAACTGTGAAACACTAGAAAGCATTGTGGTAACCCTGATTGACCCCTGGCCCACCGGGGCAACTGAAATGCAATGTTCGTCACTACATTGCACACCAATTAAGCAGACAGAATAGAGCTGAACATGAGACCAACGTTGACATTAACTTCTTTTGCCCTGCAGGACTGAGATTGTCTATCAATAATAACGTGCATGTCTCATAAAAGCGTCTCCTGGCTCTTGTGGCGATGATAAAGGAACACGTCATCTGAGATCTCTCTTTACAGCGCTGCACTACTCCCGGCACTATCGCTACTTAAGAGAGATAAAGCCTTGCTTATTGTCAGACAGAAAAATATTCCTGTCATGAAGTGAATATTTTGTTATGCGTTTGAGGGACGGTTAAAAACTTAGGTGTTTTAAAGCGTTGTTTGGGGTTAGGGGGTTTAGATGAGTGCTGGGGAATATTTGAGAGAGGCAACTTCTGGTGGCAGCCAGAATAAAAAGTTGATAGTCTGTTGGGACGGTTTAATAATGAAACGAGAACATGTGGACTTGCTAGAGTTAAGTACACTTAGGAGTGCACTCAGAAGTGTTGTGGAAGAGATACCGGATGACAAGATGGGACGAGAAGGTGCTATGAAGATGGTTAACAAACCGCAGTTTGGAATCTGGGTCGATTATCTGTCCGTCAAGGAAAAAGATTTCCTTTAATTGTATTGGAAAACATAATAAACAATACACGCAGACCTGATTAACAGACTATTATGAAGCACAGAGTTGTTCTCCATTCAAACCTAGAGGCAATAAATGTAAATGTGTTCTGTTCATACGCAAGAATTACTGAGTGCTGGTGTCTGGATGCTGTAATGCTGCAGATTGAACAATAAGTGTAAATGCATTGCACTCATGTGTGTACAAATGTAAGAATGTGTGCACAATAGTGTGTGTGTGTGATTGTGTGTGTAGCCTTTCTCTGCCATCAGGAGGTTTTAATAGAGTAGTATATTCCTTTGCATTTTACATGACTCTAGGGCACGCTGCTCTCGCCTGTCTGCTCTGCTCAGATCAGACGCTCAAATTGGAGCACAGAATGGACTGCAGGTCTTCATACTATCCTGCTCTGTAATCTGCGTGTGCCTTTATGTGTGTTTACAGGCGTGCATGTGTGCATACTTTACATATAGCCCCCAATATGAATTCCTATACAACACTTTAAGGATTGTACTGGATCTGTCAACATTTCATCAGAGAAAAGTCTAAAATAATACAGTCAATGGGTTTACATGGACGTGAATAACCTGTTCATGATCAGGTTTTTGGAGTACCCCATTTATATATTTGAGTATGTAAACACTGTATTAAGTTTGTGAGAAACCTGAATATGCTAGCTGGAGAGATTGGGATGTATGTACAGGATGTGAATAACCTGATATCTCTGTGCTCATGTAAACACCTTACCCATAATATGATCATAATCAGCATAGGCTTCCTAAACAGGTTATTCATGTCCATGTAACTGCAGTCATGTGCTTCAATACTTCACACACTGGCCTGAATTATGTGTGTCAGGTCAAAAAACTGACTAAATTTAAACTACATCATTTTAGCCATGGATTGCAATGAAATTTTGTACAAATATTCATGGTCCTGAGGATGGATTCTACTGACTTTGGTGACCCCCTGACTTTTTGTCAAGTGTCACCATGATGTTTAACTTTGAGGTTTAAAGTAATATATCTCACCTATTGGATGAATGATTGATGCCATGAATTTTGGTGCAGATGTTCATGCTCACCGCAGGGTGAGTGTAATATCTTTGATGATGCCCTGATGTTTCATCATAATTTGATCAGAATTCAATTGAATTCAATTGGTCACATTTTGTTAATGACCAAATAACATACTGATGGTATTCCCATCATCCTCAGTAGTATTTGATGTCCTCTAGTCCTTACTTTAGTCCCAATTATCAAATGTGCTCATAATGACAATGCTTATGTACTATATTTATTATGATACACCAGTATTACTAGTATTACCATATTTACCATCTCATTTCAACACTCATTAAATTAGTGTATAGATGCAGGGGGTTTTTAATGAGGAAAACCTGCTAAGAATAGACAACAGACTCCTTTCCCACTGCCAGTAGATGTAGTATTGCATATAATTGTGTATTAAAGTGGTCACTTTTTTTTAGACTTCTTCAGTCTCTCTTTCAAACTTCATGCCAACTAATTTAGGACAAAGTTTGAGCCCTGCTTGAATGAAGACCAACAGGATATGTGGTGACAAGTCATTGCACCACACAGCAGTAAGGGTCGAAAAATAAGCGTGTAAACCAAGGTATCATGTTTCATGTTGCATCACTGTCAATCAAGTCCAAGCCAAGTGGACCCTGAGCTGATAACTACCCATGACTACTGCAGAGTCATTTGTCCTGCAAATGAATGCCGATTGTCACCTTTCCCATGAAAGACATGAGCCAAACGTTAGTGGGTTTTTTTGTCCATGTGAAAGGGGCTATAAAGCAGCAAGACTGAAATCTTCTACACCTTCACTTAAACTGTACATTTTCCCAAACATTACAATTTTACCACAACTTAAGATTAATGAAAATACAGCTGGCAAAAGAATGGGCAGAAATTTTAACCAACATTGCTGCTTTGACTTTTAACTTTGCCGTAAATAAATCCTAAAAACAGCACCTACTACAAGTATTTTTCCAGAGCAGCTGCAGTAATTGCAGATTGGTGGAACAAACTTTTGGCTTCAGATGAAATAACTCTATCCATGCTCTGGTTTGTGTTTTTCATTCTCTTTTTGGCAGTGAAATCTCCAACCATCTAGTGTGATGTGTGCCTTGTTTTCACAACAGAAGAACAGGTCTCTGAGGCCCTTTCTCACACTTCTCCTCTCCCACGCCTCCATTGACTTCTGTATTACATACAGCCTGAAGTCTTTGAACTATTCATGATGTTTCCTTTAGAAAAGCCAGTAAATCATTTATTACTCCATACTTTAAAACAAAGGGGACACATTTATTTTCAATCTAGGTTCACATCTTCAGGGTGTAATATTGAATTCTCCTATACTTAGCACACACAGCTTTAAAAAACACAAGAGGGGAAATCATTCTCCAACACCAGAAAAAATGTTGGGACTGTACAGTTCTACAAACCATGTACATTTGCATGTTATTATGAGCAGACACGTTGAAACTTAACATTTCTACAATGCTGTGGTTAACATGTGGTTAGCTGGAAGTACAAAAACACTTAGTTGGTTGGTTTTGGCCCAAAATAGCTGATTACAGGGGCACAAGTCCCACTGGAAAAGCAACGATGTCTCAATAAAAAACATCCTCTTTTTATGCCAATATCTCAGCAGGAAACACAGCAATATTTCTGCAAAAACAACAACTTTTTGTGGTACTATATCCACTGGAAAAACTGATTAATCGCAACAAAACACCCATGTTTGGTGCCTAAAAGCTGCTGAAAATGCAGGAATGACTCCCTAAATCACATTTTTTTTCTTTTCTTTTGCTTGTTGGTCTCAAACAGCAGTCTGCAGCTCGACAGGCATCTTGCCTAAGTGCCACGCCATTTGCTATTCTCTCCACCTCCTGATGACTATATCAGCTCAGCTCATATACTCATATATTCATATACTCAATCACCTAATAATAATAACCCTATGAACCTGGGTTGCAAATTGTTAGCACTTTCCTCAATCAATTATTGGTGAAAATTAACAACTGAATAATCGTTATTTGAAAAAGACATCAAATTATTTTAAACAATAACAAACATGTTTTTTTCCTCAATCAAAGCTCACAGCAATATATTGCACATATCTGACAGCATTGCACACATGATCAATTAAATTTCAAGTTCGATTAAATTGTTATCAACTAAGTAATCAATTGTCAGGTAAGTGTTATCATCCCTATATGAAACGTGCACATGTAATGTATTTATGGCATGCAGAAAAATACAATGCCAACATTTTCTCCTGGCGACTGGGCTAAAAATCATTTCTGAAAATACAGATGCTTCCAGTTTCTCTCCAGAGAGTCTTACGGAGCAGTCTAAAGGAATATCAGTCATAGCAAACAGAGGTGCTACGCTTAAAAATCAATGTCGAAACCATAAATAGACATGCATGATACCCTTTCCCTGCTTAATCGAGATCTTATCTATTATCAAAGCTACCATGAGAAATAAATATTGTACCCGACGCTGCTCACACTGAAACTGGCTTTAACGACTGTAGCATGCAGGCTGAGCACTGAGAGAGCAAGAAGAGTGACTGACTCTCGTGTTTCCAGACGAGAGGGCAGTGAACTGGACTGTATGAGCAGAAAGAGAGATGGAGTGAGAGAGAGAGTGGGGGGTGACAGCAAAGAGACGTAAAAGACACCAGATGAAGAGAAACCAAGAAACAGGGACAGAGAAAACAGACTGTATTCATAAGAGAGACAATTAAGTTTAATAAACTCATCAGTTTCTAAGTGGGAAACACTCCACAGTGTCATAAGACACATCAGGGTGAAGAAAGTTATCTTAGACATCACTACATTTTATAGAAATGCCAATAAGGATTATAGATGTTACATAGTGTTAGAGATTATTCTTAATGCAGACACAAACACACGGCGTGAACTGTAAACCCTGTAAAAGTATACGTGTGCTGCTGCTGTGTGTTTCTGTGTGTGAGAGCATTTACGTGTGGGTCTTTTTACTTAATGCAAATTTAATGAGACTTGCCCTGCTTGCCTGAAGAAGAGTGCCGCCAAATCCTCTCATCCCCACTGACAGGGCGAGGAGTGAGTGAAGAACTATTAAACAGACTAATTGCCAGCAGGATAGCCCTGTCAGACAAAAGGTGCCATTTAGACTGAGGAAGTAAAATCATAAGGAAGAAAGAGATGAACATAGGAGAAGAGGGGATGGAAAGGAAGTAAAAAAAAGTTGTCAAATTATAATTTAGTGCATTCAGAGTTATTTTTAATCAACAAAGAATAGATGTGGGTTTAGTTAAAGGAAAAGGCAGATGATAGGGCTGACAAATTGTTGTTGTCTTTATAACATAATCACTATTTGAAACTGCCATTTCGAAACCAGAAGAGCCACAGTTTAAATTATAACTTACATACTTCAATGTCTTAACAAGCTGTGCGTGAAACTTATGCCAGCAGCTGTTGAATTCACCAGCTCTGATGACAACTGTCATCTGTAAATTTCCTCAGCTGAAGTTAATTTTGTGAATTGGTCAAACAACAACAAAAAAAACTGTAGCTGTTGCCTGGTTAATATGCTCTCTATGTGTCAGTGTCTGCAAAGATGGTTCTGTCAAAGAAGAAACACGATCTATCATTTTTGAAATAAGGAGCTGGCTGTGTGTTTTTGCTGTGCATCAAAGCACAACACAGTGGTGAGTCATTTTCTACATAAACAATCTAAGGTTTTTTCAATTTCGAACAGGTAAATAAATCTGACATACAGTACCAAATGAGCTGACTTATCCTCTAACCGGTGTCGGGTGATATTCGCTTTATTGCCTGGAATTGGCCTATCATATCGGTTAATATTTATTTGTTGTTGTTTATTTTGTGTTGGTTTAATGTTGTGTTAATTATTAGCGGTTGGACTTAGACAACAACAGAAAGAATACCCAGCTGCTAATTCGGACATGACTGGCATTACTAAGAGGCAATGGGTCCATGTACACGTGTAGTTGGTTTTAATGTTTGCTTTCAGAGAATGGCAGTTCAGTTCAACATCTCACATCTTGGAGGAGAACAGGAACAGACTGAGTTGCAACAAGGCAGAGATACAGTGCTTGTCTTTGTAAAATAAAAAGCATGCATACTACTAAGTAGTAGATTATGAGGTAGCACTAATTCTTATCTTTTATCATAAATATCCGCAAGAGGAGGCACACTGTATGAACAATTTTTTTTCATGAATTTGTATGATTGCATTTGTGCTCATTCAAAGGTTGTGTTAATAATACAATTAATTAACAACAAAAAAATTTGTATTGGCTATCAGCCAAATGTTATTGTAAACACTGATATCAGCACTAGCCCAGAATTTCACAATTGGTACATCCCTAAAAGTTCTGTATTAATTCAGGGCTAAAATAATAATAATAAAAAAAAAAATAGGGTTCAAATGGCTAAAAACGAAAGCTCAACCATTGTACCATTTCCTCATGTTTAGTAACAATTCCTAAAAAATGAAAACTAATATAAAGGGAATGTGTTGACAATAGAAAAATATAGGACAACACAAGCTTTATCCTCTCAGTTTGGGTTTTAAATATATCTCCAACTTCCAGCCCTGACATTAAACAGAACAAGCCAAATCTCAAATGGTTGCGTTTCTGTTTTGCAGTGAGCAAATTTGACCACCTAAAAATATCTGTATGCAGCACTCTCCCCTTTCTCCATCTTCACACTAAATTGAGTGGCTGAACACAACTCAATTCACAGAGTCTAGGTAGAGTTATATTGATAAATATTACATGGGATACTTTTATTGCACAGAGCTTGTCGTAGTTGTTGTTTCAGAAGTGTGCTCCCTGTACTTACAGAGCACACCAGAGCGCCAAAACGTAAACGCAAAGAAGTGAACCAACAGAAATAGTACACACGCCATGAGAAAGGAAAAAAAGAGGAAGAAAAATGAACACTGCTCCGTCTTTAATACTGTGTGGATTTCACCTAAAGTGATCGAATAGGTGTTTCCTCCAGTTTGGATCTCTAAAAAGCTTTTAAAATTGCTGCGGCATCTTGATTCAATCAATATTGCAGGGGTGTTGTGGGGATAAATAAATAAGTGAATAAAACACATTTAGAGGAGAAATGCTCTTATTGCTGCAGAGTTTCCATGTATGCCCTCTGGCTAAGCAGCAGAGGAACATGTGTCCCATTACAGAGTGGGAATGCATGGACGAGATCAACCCATCACTTAGCACACAGAATAAAAATGAAAACATACACTTGTGTTGTTGTTGTTGTGTTGTGTTGACTGTTGTAGAAATAAACTAGTTTTAATTACAACGCACCAAAGTAAACACGTTCTTATTCAGCTTTTTCCTCGTCACACTTATCCAATTTGATTCTCTTTGTCTCTAATCGTCTATCAGGTTACAGACAGCGTTAGAGTGACTTCATCTGCATCTCCCTGTCCTGTTAAACCTCTCTACTAGATTTATTATCATTTCATAAGCTCTGTGTGTGTGTGTGTGTGCGTCAGAGTGTGTGTATGTGTGTAAGAGAGAGAGAATAACAGTGAGAGAAAAAGAGAGTGTCTGTGTTGATTTATGATGCTGTATTGGTAATCAATATGCTTCTTTTAAGTCATTTAGATGCAGTGATTGATACTTGGAGTGCTCAGCATATGGGCTGGGAACCCGAGCTGTAAGTCTGACCGTTCCCATATGGGTAACACTATCTGCGCTGAAACCAGAACATCTATTGTTTGTGCTAAAGTGAATTAGCTGCAAATAAAAAGCTGGGAAATTAAAAGGTAGTTGTCAAAAGCCGACGCTTTTCTACGAGAGAATTAAAGACGCTTCAGAAATAACTCTAATGTGCAGTAAAACATCTGAAACCTCAAATTTAAAAAGGGGGTTGTCTTCTTCTTTGGGATTATTTAGTTCTGTGGTCTATAAAGGACCGCACAGTTTAGTTTAGGGGGTGTCTCTTGTCTTTCTTTCATGTGCAGGTTGATTTGACAGGAGGGTTAGATGAAGATAAGAACATACAGAAGCCTCTCTTTGGTCGTCTGTCAGCAGACAGAGACAAGACTCCCTACGACAGACATACTTTACCTCCGGCCAGGCACGAGAAGAAAGGTAGCTACTTTGATTGAGCTTTGATTAAATGTTGTTAACAATGCAGAGAACTGGTTTGGCCTTTTCCTAACTTGGCCGGCACACGGGCCGAGGGGCCACGGACAAAGCCTACAAAGAATTCCCGAATGTGCTTTTACAAACACAAGATAGCCGAACTCTCAGTGAAGCTGTTGGAAAATTAAACTGTCATGTCTTGGGTTCAACTCTCTGGTGTTCATTAGATCAGGGACCAAGAAAAGAGCAATATAAATGATAACTTTCCCACCCAAAATCAGCTAAAGTGAACAATTTTCTATCTCTGGAATTAAATAACTACAATCGATAATAACTGTATCCATGCATGTTAAAATCTATTTCTCAAGATTACCTTTGCAAAAAAATCATTTTTTCAGCTTCTTTTTTTTTGGTATGTGTGTAACATTACATATTGTCTGTTTCCACATACAATAATTGCTTTTATTTGGGATTTTTCAGCTTGTGCACACAGTGGTTACACTGCTCCGAGTGTCTTCGTCTAACCTGTGTTAACAGCCCAAGAGGCTGATCTGAACTATTAGAGAGGAATGTTTCATCCAGGGTGATGAAAGACAACAACTGCACTCATCTTATCAGCTCCTGGTGATCAGGACGGATACTCAAAACCCTGCATGGGGGATCAGAGCTTCGCAGACTACTAACACACACACACACACACACACACACACACACACACACACACACACACAAATACAACCATGCATATCTGCGAAAAGCCATATTCACACACTCATACACACAATGTATATTTGTATATGTTGCTATAATCTCAATAATGAGTGAGCAACTACTTACAGAAGTTGATGACAGTCAAAATAGCCCCGCCGAGAAATAATCCATCCGACAATGGCTCTGTTATTTCAACTTTAAAATCTCTCTTGGCATGGCTTTTGATATTCCAAAAAAGCACAGTCATAGTCAAAGCATATTTATTCCTTTATTTAGGGGTTACGCTTTTAAATTTGCATTTACACTTTTAGGACATTTTTAGGAATTGTGAAGTTAAACCATTTATTATTTTATTTTATTTTATTTTATTTTATTTTATTTTTTTAACTCAAAAGCCAATCCCAACCCCACATACAAGTACTCATAATGCTGTACCTGGTATGAAGATATTTCAGAAGGTGTACATGTAATTTGCATTTTCTAATTCTGTTGTAGTATAGTCCACTATAGTCTGCAAGAATGCATTTTAAATGTTAAAACTTGTCTTGCATGAAAAAATTTACATTCTGAGCTCTCAAACTGCCAGTTAATTACCACAGGTTAAAGTGCAGATATATTGGATATATTTTATATATATATATATTGGATATTTAATTGCCGCTTTATTAAGTGAACATGTAGGTAAAACTAACGCAGACTATCTAAACAATCCTGCCCTTCATGAAGTTTATGATATAAAGTTTTAGAGAGGTGTTGGTTAAACTTTATGGTCATTTTGGAGGCTGTCATTTGTGGCGCTTATGAATTTTATCGTGTTACACCCACAATGTTATTAAGCTGAACAAAATCTAAATCTAAAAAAAGCACAAACCCCCCCCCATAAATAAACGCACAAAATGTTGGCTGTTGTTTGATTTTGTGTTGGCCACATTTATATAAAACAGTGGTTCTCATTCCTATGTAAACGACAGAGCAGTGCAGACTCTCCAATAAACACAACATAGTGACAGCACACAAATGTGAAAAATGCATCATCTTACACGTTTTACAGCCGCTGTACCAGGTGTCTCATTGATTATTTTGGACTGAAACTGTAACAAAAAGCCATCTGAACACAAACAGGCATGCTCACACACACGTATCGGATCTCACAGGCCTGTATTTCATGTCCAGCGCTGCACTGATTGCAATAGATTTCAGATGAGGATCAACACTTTGAAACTGAGTCTATGACCCGAGGGTTGAGAAGAAAGGAGGAAAAGAGAGACAGAGAGGGGAAGAAAGAGAAAGGAGGAGAGAGAAAGATGGATAGTGAGAGGAATGAAAGAGAAACTGGATTTAAAAAAGAAGAGAAAAGTAAAGACAAATTTTTAAAAAACTAAAAAGAGAAATACAGGTGAAACACCAAAAAACTTTAATGGATCTAAATCTGGGTGCTGGTGTTATGTCTATGTCGTAATAGGAGTCATAATAAATAGCCTCGGCACGCTCACGTCGTCTTGTGTTTTCCTGTGTGTGCAATCTAAGAAAGATGTATTCATAACTCGTCGTTCATAATCCAATCTGTGACTGATTTAGCCGTCTGCTGCCCAGGAGCCAGGCAGGCGCTACGGGACACCCCATCCAACACTCTGCTTTCCCACTCCGGGACACTGGGATACCCCCGCGGGGCCACAGTTGGGTTGGAGCGGGCCGATCACCTTAGTCTAAACTGACGTGTCTGCTTAACACACACACACACTCCAAGTAGTGTGCATGACAGGGGCTTGGAGGAGAAACTGCATCAGTAAGGATATGTGCTTTGGCCTGTGGTGTAGGATATCGTCCCTGAAGGGGCTCGGTAGGTGTGTGTGTGTGTGTTTTTGATCTGCTGTAAGTATATTGTAAGTTTCTGTGACTATGCGAGATTGAGCGTTGCATGTTTTGGCACGTTTGCCAGCATGTAACGGAGACGAAGAGACTCTTACAGATATATTTTACTGCATAGTAATGGTACATTTGAGCAGCCTGGAAGACATTCACAATCATACAAAGCACACTGAGGAAATACTCACTGGCATTAATCCTCAGGCAGTGAATTGAAATTGCCTTCCCCTCTATGTCTGGATAATAATCATCACCATGATTTTCACCACCGTCTTTCAAATGTTCTTGGCCGTTGCCTCTGGGTCTCTTTTGTTTCTAAAATACCAAACCTCCCTCTATTATTGGTTTCATACAGGGATCACGATCTGAAAACACACCGCAGTGATGAATATTTTGAGTAATCGCTCCCCCCGAACCCTATTTGGCCTCTTCGTGAGCGCAAGAGGAACTAACCCAACATAACCCAAAACTGCAGCCTGTATTTACTGAATCCTCTTTCAAGGCCTTAGGAGTTAACAACCAAAAACCAACAGAAAAACATCCTGGGTCCAGGGGTCATGGTAACTAGGGGGTATTGTTGTTCCCTGGATTTCTCGCCTCTCGCCCTTCGTAATGAATATGAGAGGCCTAATAGACCCTCAGTCTGACCTCCAATAAGTGCTCCACGCTTGGAAACATGAATTGCTGTCTTCAAAGCGCTGCCACTTCCTGAATGTTGCCCTTTCATTGAATGTGTGAAGTGTGTGTGCACATACACACACTTGAAACCAATGCGGCAGAGGTGACTGCCCCCTCGAGCAGTGAGGAGAACCAGGGGATTCCAGACTCACACACCATTTCAACAGTCACAATTATTCATAATTGCAAAGTGCGTGTGAGTGTGTGTGCGAGTGAAAAGAGGGAGAAAGTTGAGAGACCCACAAACTGACAAACTCAATAAAAAGCCTGAAAGAGTTTGGCAAAGTAGCGGGAAAAACAGAGAAAGAACGACGGTCAAGCTTTTTTTGCGGGGGAGAAAGAGTTGGCACTGATGAAGGCAAAGTTTTCACACTGATTTCAAGTCAAAGAGCAGAGTGAAAAGGTGGCAACAGCTGTGTTTCCTGAAGAAACCAAAATGAAGAAATTATACCATAATCTGTCAGCAATCTTTAAAACAGTCCTAGTTAAACTTTGTCCAATTTGACATAAATCTATGTTACAGAAATTGTCTCATACTTGAATTTTCACCTAACAATCCTCAACTGTACAAGAGTCAGAAAAGAAAATAAACACTCATCTTGTACCTTATAAATTATTTCAGTTAGATGTGTACTTTCACAGGCTTCCTCACACAGGACACAATCAACTGCAATTAATCTGATCAATGGAATGTTAAACGGTGTACAGGATATGCTGCGGCAAGAGTAAGTGCCCTCGAGCCCCATCGAGGATATTCGACGTGATGGAGAAAAACCATGTCCCCATCTCCTCAGGGGGCTAAATCTCTCCCATGTTAGATAAATTAGTCTGGGTTAGTACCTGGACTTCCTATAGTCAACTCGCAACCTTTTGATCTCTAACTACGGCAAAATGGATCCAAGCTGATGAATTTGTACGCCCCGGTTATGATTGATTATGTGGGCGCTCAGGACGGAAAGGCCTGCCAAAGTTTATTTTGAGTTTTTTTAGGTGCTGGAATGGGAGTTGGTTTCTTTCAATATTGAAGGATTTTCAAAAAAACAGGAACAGAAATAGAGAACATCCAGAAAACAGAATACAACAAAAAGGCACACAGTGTGTGTGTGTGTGTGTGTGTGTGTGTGTGTGAGACAACTGAGTCTTGGGATAGCGTTGAGCTGGACAGAGGGCAGATCTGAAGTTAAATGATTACTCTAATGATGAGGCTGTAATGATCTCGTCTACAGCGGCTGGTTTCCATGCAGACACAGAGAGACAGACAGTCAAGCTGGAGGCCATCACGCACGCTCTCACACAACCACATGCACGCAAACACACAAGCACGCACACAAGCACGCACGCACGCACAAACGCACGCACACACGCACGCACACACACACATACACACACACACACACACACACACACACACACACACACACACACACACACACACAGACAGGATAAAATAGAAACACATGGTGAGTGTGCACATGTTCACACCCTCTCTTCTATTGCCTTCTCCTTTTAGGCCTTTACACACTAAGCAGCAGGAAGTTGCCCCCTCGGTTTATTTCAACGACATTTTGATGGAAGCTTTGCCGCCTTGCTGGGCTGTAGCGGCATCTTTTGTACCAACACATTCAAACACAAGAAGAGGGACAGTATATTTAAAACATATTTCCAAAATAATCCATTGCAATTTACAATAACTATGGCTTTAAGTTATAATAGAGGTGATCACCTCTTAGGGTTTCCATTACAATATTGCAGAAAACTAAGCGTCAAGCGTTATTTTTGAAATGTCGATAAAACACAATTGAGAGATGACTGCATTTCCATGAGTGATGTTATGCAGCTTTTCTTGTGATGATATGCACTTTTATCCTGGCGATAACATTTAAAGTAGCATGGCGATGGATGCTCAAAACATTGGCAGGTGTATTTCTATTGCAGCCACTGCTCTAGCCGTCATTACTTCCAATCGAAGGCAATGCAAGCGTGTTATGTGAGCAATTATGGAGAGGCAAGCCCCTTATATGTGGGAGTGGCCACATATGAGGGATTTCTGGGAGATCATAGTCCACAATTTCAAAGAGGAACTGTGGATTTAAAACTTACAGATAATTAACTTTTAAAGAGTTATGTGATGAAGTAACATCTCTTGTAGCACCTCCTGCATCATGCCCGATGGAGCCAGCTCCTACCGACAAGCACATAGCCAAAGCATCATGTGACCTACACAAATGAAAAAAAGTGTTTTAAATTGCTGAAATACCACCTCATGGGAGCGCTTAAATTTTTGTGATAAATTGGTGTGTTTTTTTTTAATTGGCATGTTTCTATTAGGCAATTTCAATTTGCACAATTTGAGGGTTAATGGAAACTTGCCTGGTGACGCAGACACATTTTTAACTAAAACTTAATTTACAGGGACAAGCTTTATTGCAGAGTTGTTTCTCTTTAATGGATTCCGAGCTTAGGTATAAAGAGGTTCACCTAAAGGTCTGTACACACCAGGAGCGTGACGACTTAACACACGAAAATGCACCTGCGAATATTTTGCATCAAAACTATTCACACCAGCAGCGATGCAAATTTCTGACAGTTAGAATACATTGCTCAATAAAAGGTTTTGATCAAAATAGATTTGCTGGTAGCGATGTGAATTTACAACAACTAATGTTAGCGAGGACCTATTGACCCAGATAAGCCTCCGGGAGTATGTCTGAGGTGTTTTATTAAGTTTCCTTTTAGCAAAAATGCTTTGCAGCAAGTGGCTCAGAGGCAAGACCACTCTATCCCCCCTTTCTGCGATCACATGTTATATAATGAGGCGGCATAATGGTGTTTAAATGTGGCTTAACAGAATTGTCTATTTAAACACACAGCTCCAAACAGCTAATTGCTATTGCTTCTGCTAACTGCTGTCTGTTGGCCAGCGGCCACAGCTGCAACTGGAGCTGAAAATGCTCAAAATCAAATGCTCTTTGATTTCAGCTTACTGAGGGACTGTGCTCATATTCAATTATCTCATTTGTTGTCACACTGTATCAGTACACTTAACACCAGTGTGCCTGCTCCACTCAGTCTATTCCCACTGGAGGGTTTTGTTTTTTTGCACTGTCTGAAATCAGCTCTCAGATTAGGCAAAGAGTTGTTTCTGAGTGGAGTCATTAAGCTAAATGTAATTATGTTTTCCAGTCAGTAAATTGACTAAACTAGCTTACAGCCTGAAATTAAACAACCCAACTCACTCTCTCTTTTTAGTGTTCCTGTCTTTGCTGTTTTGCTACTGTACATCACTTCCAGCTCAGCTGACTCTGTATGCATGGTGTAACGCACAAATGGACATAAACACACTCTCACAGCACAGCCCTTTTAATGGATACTAGTTTCTGTGTTGACAGTTGTATTTTTTGTGCGTATGAATCATTTATACTTTTGGCCCCGGGTATTTTTTGGAGAAGCTGCCTGAGTGACATCAAGTCATATGCAGAAAACAGCACATATTACATTCTTGTACTGCTTTTTCTCCCAAAAAAAAAAATGCTACTGAAATTACTAGACAATCAACTGATACATAGAGAGAAATAAAATGAAATGTCAACTCATTTGGGACTATGGCAACTTGCGATGGACATTTTTCTTACCACACAAATGTTACTGACATATACTGTATAATAGATAAATGAGTGATGTGACCCCAAGGAATTAAATGCATGTACAGTATGAAGGAGGTCAATGTTCATGTGCATGTTGGACAAGGTGTTGTGGAATTAGAGGTGGACTTGGGGTGTCAGGGTATCAAAGGCCAGTTGTCTCCATAGACGCTGTTCGCCATTTCACTGTATAGCCCTTTTGACTCAGAATTGTGAGGGCAGAAGTTAATGGTTCATTCTCTGTGTGTGCCTCTGGGTGTGTAAGCTCTTATGTTGCTTCCACTCACTACAATCAGTCCATCTCCTAGAAATTACATTTATCTACAACCAGTATGAAACAGCAAATATTTTTTGAGGGAAACGTAACGCAAACGTAACGCAAACGATGCTATTTTTTCGCAAAAAAAAAATTGTACTGAAAATATTAGCACTATTCACTGACAACATTTTTTTCCATCAGAATAGGCACTCTTGCATTACTGTATCCATTCATAGTGGCCGGAGCATTATGTGGCTTTTTTTATTACATTTAACCGGAATCACAACCTTTCCCTAACCTTAAACACAGAGCTTTTGTTACCTAAACCCAAAACATAAGTCTCTTCACCTAACCAGCTCATAAGTGGAGAGTGGACATCGCACGTGATGTCGCTGACCCAATATCAGCAGCAACTGCTGTATGCACGCAGTGCAGGGTGGCAGTGATAAGCTATACACACACAGGACTCACGTACTAACTTCTACAGACGGCCAGACTGTCTGCCACAACAAAAAACAGAGAAGCTTGCATTACGACATACACAGAGAAGGTGTGACTTCATTCTCTGCTCAGGATGCCATTAAGGCTTATAAATACTCCCTTTACATACAAAAATAGATACACTCATGTATCCTTTATGTTTGCATAGATATGTAAAATAGATGGCACTAGAGGGCCGAGTCAAAATTCCCGAAAACAATAAACATAGCGACTGCAGGGAATGTTGTGATAATGTACCTTAATGGACATTAAATATATTGCAACATATGGACAGCAAGTTCCTTTCACTATACTCATTCCTTTCCACCATAAATGAGCCATTACTACCCTATATTTTTTCATTCAAATAGTTACTTGCTGCAACATTAAAGTTCTGAATGCTGTATAGAACCTTCAGTAGACAAAAAGCAGCAAAGTAGTTGAAAGGGCAGAAAAATAAATCCGTAGGGTAACTCTGTTACAAAATATTTCTCTCCTCAGGAACTTTTTATACTTTTCAAACTGAGAGAATGATAAAACATTTACAGAGAACAACCTGAGAAGCCGAGAAGTCCAGGTAAATGTGAGTCCAGTATGCAGACAGTGGAGAGTGAAAAAGCGTGTGTTCCAATGACGTGTGTGTGTGTGTGTGTGTGTGTGTGTGTGTGTTTGTGTGTGTGTATGCGTTCTCCTGGTCCTCAGGTCTTCCCATTAACAGAGTGCTGGTATGACTTACTCCCTGAATAAACTCACTAAATAAAAAATAAATACAATCTGATATACTTTGAATGACTACACCTTTTCATCCTTCCATCTTTGAGCCCCTCCCCCACTGGTGTTACCATGGAGATGACCAAATGCATATCATATGCATGCATGAGTTTGTGTGGCTTATGCGCTCAGGGCTGGGCGGCAGGCAAAGGGGGGAGAGTGGGGGGGCGACACAGAAATGTGTTCTACTTAAAATGCTAATTTTACATATTTAATGCCACAGAGCAATTTCTATTGGGAGATGAGCGTAGGGGCAATGAAGTGAAAGGAGAAGGGGGAGAGCACTTATAGCATACACTCGACTGTCCAACAGAACCGAGGGGGTGCAGGGACGATGAAAGCACAAATTCCCTTCTCCCCACTTAACTCATTTATTCATCTGTTTGTACCCTCTCCCCTCTCTCTCTCCTGCCCTCGTCTCTCTTTCGGTCTCTCAGCATCCCGAGCCTTCTTATATAATTGTTCTAAGTGTGATGAAACAGAGATTCACTGACGACGGTGCAAATGGTTTCACTTCAGACAGACAATATCAACCAGAGAGATTCCTTGACCTGTTGCAAAAACACGTGCACACTTGTAATTTGTAAAATGACAGAAGGCGCTGTAGGGAATAGGATAGAATAGCTACGAGTAGGAGGGACATTTGTAATCAAAAATACAAGAAGCACCAAATCATGCATTAAAGATTATTTAAAAATGTATGTTTTTGAAGTATAATTTGTTCTGGAGAGGAAGTGATTCTAGAAATCAAGTAAAGAAACAGACAAAACTGGTCACAGTCTCTTCTGTGGTTTTCGATATTGTGTATCAACATGACAGAACGTATATATCCGCTCCATATCCACGTCATCATCGACTATTAGTTCAATGTCCCAGTGTTCTCTCAAGGTCTCTTCCTGTTGTGCTCCCTGACCCCAGCTAGCATGCAGCCATCAGTGGTTTCATGGTTGATTACAGCTGTTCCTGGATTACTCCCGTGTTGTTTTTGGGGCTAAAGGTAAAACCAGATTAACTCGACTTTGGATCTGTGAACTCAGCTGGAAGGCCAGAGGGCCGGTTCTCATGGAGAGAGGATGGACACACACGTCCAGTGAGCAGGAGCGAATGCACACTCCCTACACACACATGCGCGCGCGCGCGCGCGCACACACACACACACACACACACACACACACACACACACACACACACACACACACACAAATATCAAGATATCGAATGAGCACGCACACACACGCGCGCACACACACACACACACGCTTGATGAAAAAAAAAAAAATCGCAGATTTCATTTTTATTTTTCATAACATATCTCAAACTGTCTATTTCTACTGATAATAACACAATTTAGCCTGGTTTGGTTATATTCTGGTTAATGGATTTACTTGGATACTCAAAAATATCAAATGTTGTCAAAAATACTGACTTATAGACAGAATCATTTTTAAGTAATAATAATAATTTCAACGATATCAATGCGATACTAGTTGTTTTTCTGCTCTCTCTTATTCTGGATGTCCTGTTCTCTGCTACAATACAGGAAAAAGTCTTTGTTGCCATGTTATAGCCTTGATACATTTATCTTTTAATAAAAAAATTTAGTTTTATACTCTCAATGTTTCCCCACATCAAATGTCAGTATTTTTCAAGATATTGTACCGTGTGACAACAGCACAGCAAATGACCATTCAGAGTAATTTCATGATGGACACAAAAACAAGCGCCCTACGTGGATTTTTTGCATTTATAACTTTAAACCTGAGAGATAAATGAGTAAAAATAAAAGCAGAAACTGTCAAACTGTTGCTACATCCACTGAGCAATAACTGCTACTCTTTACAAATATAGCTGCTGAAGTTAAAATCAGCATTTTTGTAGTTAATCTTTTTATTACTCATTGAAGCACAATTTCTTTTCAGTTTTTATTTGCACTCTATTGCAAAACTGCTGAATGTTTTAGACAGTTCTTATCATAGCAGAAGATTTCAAGTTTATTCTTATGCAATGCTTTTTATTCTAACAATAAACCTAACCAGTTATTAAGATTTAAAGCTGCCTGGTGGGATCCTCTCAGTTCTGGCTGTTGTTAGTTACTGTTTAAATATTTGTTGGATCATCAGCAAATGTACCACATTTAACTTTTATGGAGGTCATTTTGCGATCAAACTAAAAATGGCTATGATGGTATCAACCTCTGGACCCTCGACATTAAATTTCCAATTGCACTGGCCTGTCTCAGCTGCAGCATTCAGTGTAGTCGCCGTCTCTTGCTCTACCCATGCCCTGTCTTTATGACTCCTGGCTTCACCCTCTCTGCATACCAGCCCAGAGGCCATCAGCAAAGCTCTCTCACTATGTTTCATAAAGAGTCTTAACTCTCGAACCCTGAGGCCTTCTGCATCACGCTGACAGGTTGCCTCTGCTGTGGAGCTCAGTGGAGCCAGCGAGTCCTGGGCTCTCTGGCTGATGATGCCCATGGCTGGCTGGAGCCATTGACAGTCCCTGACACTGACAGCAAAGCAATCTGCCTCCAAAGACCCTGGGCTCACCGTATGTGTGTGTGTGTCTGTGTGTGTGCGTATTTGTGAGAGCACGTGTGTGTGCATTTAACTCAGTCAACTGACTTCCAATTGCCAAAGCTTTCTGTGTGAAGATGTGGAGTTTTTTTAACCCCAAAGCCCCCCTCGCTTGGATCCAGGCTCTTGTAAAGGGGTGGCCTGCCTGGGCTATAGGCCGGCTTGGATTAAAGTTGTTGGAACCCATAATGATGGGAAAAGGCAACATAAGTCGCCAGTTATTCATTTGTCTGTGCAGTTACAAAAAAATGTAATTGGTAGAAATGCATTTTTCTTCTCTTGCTGCTGGAGGTTGGCGTAACGCTGCTCCCCCTGGTAACATAATTTCTGGATTTGCACAAGATGGCCTTTTGGTCATAGTAGGCTGAGTGAGCGTGCCATCTTGCCAGTCACAGATGTCCTTAACCACTATTTTAGTCTGAGGAGGGACAAATAACATAAGATAAAACTGACAGGTTAACCTTTTCAATTATCTCGTAGCCATGAGGGAAAACAACGCACACTGTTAATGCAATGTGGCACGTAGACAATTGAAATATCATTGCTCTCATATCCCGGGGCCTACACACACTGTATCTCCATGCGATACAGCAAAAAATGCCCAAACAAAACAGCTGGAACTCGATTCCTGTGCTTGTTTGCAAAGTTCAACTCGTCGGTGTCAGTAGAGTCTCTCTGTGTCGTATGCCTCGATAAAACAATCAGCTGAAAAGAACACACACGCACACACACACAAATCTCAGTGAGTGGCCTGCTAGACACACAGCTTCCCCAATCCTCCCACAGGCACCAGTCCAGCCCATGAGGTCATCGCCTGCCGAGACCCAGGATTATAACTCCAAAGGGACCCTTGGAAGCATGCGGTTATACGTTCTGACAGCCCAGCGGCCTGATTAAGCCCCCTGTTTGCTAACGCTAATGCTAAGCTAATATTAGCTTTGTAGTCAGCCGAAAGGTGCCTTTTACAATAGCCCCGCCAGGCTAAGCTATGGTAGGCTAAGCTAAAGCTATGCTAATTTCCCCCACTGCACCTCTGTATTTCCTATCCAAATGACTTAACTCAGTGTGAGAGATTCATCATCACGTAATAAGCTCAATGCACTGAGCTAACGGAGGATCACTTTGGACTAATACAAGATTAAGGAGGGTCATATGCAGAGGATTTGGGTTTAACTAGTTTAGAGGCTGAGGGGAACAAGACTGAAAAGGGTGAAGTGTCAGGGACACAAGCTTAATGCCCCTGTTTTCCTTTAGTTTAAAACTAAGCAGCTGTTTTAGTACATAAAATATGTCCGTAATCTGCAACAAAAAAAACAAAAACAATCAGGAATATTGGAAAGGAATACTGTTTTGTTTTTTTGGTTTTTTTTGCTATATTCCAATCAAGACATAATTAACGTGACCATAGATTTTAGATACAACAGATATTATCTCTACCTTTTTTTTTTTTTTGCTATGAATGTGTTTTAAAAGTTTACAGAATTTTTTTTTAAATTCCAGACAAATTGCAAGTATTGACTTTAAGTGATTTTTTCGCTGACACTGAAAGGTTTGGTATGTTATTCTGGAGAATTCTCAGATAAAAATGACACTCTGGGCTGGTGGTTTTGGTCCAAATACCAACCAAAGACTTTTATTAGTATTTTACATTGTAGGAATGAGAGTCAACAATCACCTATCTTTCTTCAGAACTGAATCTTTAAATGAGTGAAAATCTGGTGTGTGTTTCCCGTGATTGTGAATATTACATATGTAATTTGTAGTGTTAGAGTAGTTTGGCATCAGTTTCCATACATGCATTTATTCCAGGCAAGCACTTCGTTTTTGTTATAAAATAGCATCAGTGTTTGGGGGTTTACATTTTTTTATTTTTTATAAATAATAGGTCACAGATTGCTAATTATCCTGTGAAAACATTTATAAGCAATGTAACTTTTTGAAATTATTTGATCAAAGTAATGTAACTAATCACATTTAATTGCTTTGAAAAAACAAACAAACAATTGTTTTAAACTGGGCAACAACACACTCGCAGCATGACCAGCTGTGGAATTAGTTAAGGATTATTTTATCTTCTAGGCTGAAAACAAATGTTTAGAAATGGTCTCGGCCAAAAAGAGGGAATTTCTGCACAGGGAAAAGATGCAAAGCCGCAGAATGAACGTTATATTCTACATATTAACTTTCTGAAAAGAATATATTCACATGTAACCACCAACATTTTGATAGTAACTGTAGTCAATTACATATTTATTTTTCAGTAAGCGATTACAATTAAATGTATTTTGTAATCGAATTACAAACCAAACACAGTATCATAATGAACTCAATTTGAGAACTAAACATTTAATAGTTACTAATGTTTGCCATTCTTGGCTCAATACATGTTCTCTCACTCTGTAGTATATTTCTTAGCTACTAAAACGGGATTGCCGAGGATTACTGAGTTGAATTGACCATTAGATGAATAGAAAATGTGACCAATGTCATGAAGAGCCATTAAAACCTTGACTAACAAATGTGTAGTGATCTCAAGAGGATCACCTTTTACTATTAAACACGTATGCTATACTCTACACAGTGAACAGCATGTCAGGTCCTTATTTGTGAAATTTCAATATTAAGATTTTTGGGTTTTCTTGCTTGAGAATGATCCTGTAGTGCAGATAAAATTTTTCTCACTCTCTCTCTCAATACACTGTACCCATCAGTGCTCTGAGTACTTTGTGGTTTTAACATCAATTAAAATCCCAGCGCCACTTGCTGAGCTGCACTGTGCACTGTCACATCGTGTTGTGTGATCTTGCGGTGTGATGAGCTGTGACAAAAAGCTCCATAGTGTTTCTCTGCAACACACACATTCACAGACATACAGAAAAACACACACTCGCTCTCTCTTGCTGCATGTAAACATGCAAACGCATGTCTCATACATACAGTCATTATAATAAATTTGTGTACACACGGATTAAAATTAAGAGATTCATGCATGCCTGCACAAGCAAACACAATTACCAGATAATACGATTTGGCCGAGAAATCAAACAGAAAGTGTCATTAAATACGATGAGAGAAGAGAGGGAGACTTGTGTGAGAGAAATCAACCATCATCATCTCCATCCGTACGAGTTCCTCGCTTCATTCTCCCTGTCCTAACACATTGCCCAGTAAACAGGCTGAGGCCAACGGCTCAACTCAACGCCACCACGTGTTATCCCAGAGTGTCTGCTTACGCCTTCCTGGGTCTAATCAGCTCTGACAAACCAAATATCTCTGGAGAGTTTGCGCCACTTGGTTTGACTTGTCGGTTGACTTCTAACTACACAGCAGATTGCACGGCTTTGAGGTCAGCTGCTTTTCCAGCAGTTAACATGCAGACAGTTTAAAGGGTTAAAGCTGATGAGTGACACAGAACCCCAGAATACAGCAAATAAATGAAGCTTTAATATTTAGATTTAATATTTTCTATAAAACAGCTTAAGATCAGCCCAGCTTCACATTCTAGTTCTTATTCTTTTACTATATTCTGTCAAGGTTTTAATGTTTTTCATACTGATTAGATAAGAACAAGAAGACTGAACTAAATGTTCAATCATCTAGTCAAAATGTAAGAAGTAGCTCTGCATCATCATCACCATCACCGTGTCTATCTGTGTGTGTTCAGTGATGCTGACTGTGTGCGTTCACTGGTGCGTTCACATACTCTTGCATGACAGCTAAAGTAGCTCCGTCTAACGGCACTGATGTTCCCTGCCATTTGCCTTCAGGGCTTTTCCTCATTCTCTCTCTTCATCACTGACTTTTAAAGTGTATTTCTGTTTTTTTTTTTTTTGTTTCTCCTTCAGGAAACATGACCAACAAAGCTTGGCTTCAGAGAGAGCGAGGCCACTGATCTTAGTGTCTGTTTAGTGAGTTATCGTGGCCCGGCCAAAGTCTTCCGCCAGTTTACGTGTCATTCAGTAAAATGCAGGTTGAAGTGAGGGCAAATAAAGTTGGGGTTAAATGTTGCCTCTTCCTGAACTCCTTTTATAAACTAATGGTATGTGAGACTGCAGGTTAGATGTTACTCAGCTTTTGACATTCCTACAGCTAAAACATCTGTTGTAATTCATCTATTTAAACTCGTCTTTTAATTTAAATTTAATTTTGTCTTGATCTTGTTTAATTCTATTATTAGTACTATTATTTCTGTGTTTACTGCCAAAATTTTCGGATTGTATTTACTCTTTTTGGTACAGGTTGTTGTTATTTTTGTTTTGTAATTGTTTCTCTTGTGTCTGGCCTTCATTCAGCATCTATGTTTGGCTCTTATTGTTATGTTGCCTCTGCAAGAAACCCTTCTTCCTTCTGCTTTGCCTTGTTTGTCAAATAAATAGCAAACAAAATGCAAACCACAGACAAATTTATTGTGTTACATTATGTCACATACACCTTTGTAAAGATAATAATTAAATTAGCTGAATGCTAATAACGACATGATAACAAGCTGATGTTTAGCAGGTATAATGTTTATATGTTTACCAAGTGTCATGGCACACCATCCAAATAGTTTCTGAGATGTTTCACTATGGATCACAGTGTAGACTGACCAACCAACGCCCCTGGACTCCCACCATTAGCATGGCAAACATAGAGCCCAAACCATGTTACACCCATGACAAAGCTAGCAATAATCAGGTAATACGTCATCCATCTGTAATGGTTCCCCCACTACAGTACTTTATAAAGTGTTTCCCAAATTACACATCAGGTAGCAGACTCATGGCCAAAGTTATTCACCCATAGAGAGGTATTCATTACTTTTTGATGCTACAGAGCTGCATCTGTCTCTGTCCCTTCTTGTAAATGTCATGTATATGCCAGATATATTTATGCCAGCACAATGTACAGTGTTTCCATATTGCAATATTTCACCAGCAATAGTATGCAATTCACATGCTATTGATTTCATACAAAGGTTTCAGACTAAAAAAATCTTGCATACTGTTTCAGAAAACTAAATAGCATGTTATTATGGCATTTCGGATGCAGCCAAATAGTTACACAGTTTTTACATTCTAAAAACATAACTACTTAACAACGTGGTCTAATTAAAATTCAAGAAAAGGCCCTGACAAGATTTTAGCTTTTACAGTAGTCTCTAGCACAGCTATACTGTACATCAAGCACAATTATCAAAACAACAAATACAAAATACTTCCAATTGTCTGGTCAATAATGTCTTCAGTCTTTCCACATAAAATGAGAGCTAAACAGTTACTACAGTGCCAATCAACCAAGAAGCACATACTCAGTGGCTCTGTCACCTATCCACAAAAATAGAGCTTTTCCATTGGCACTTTTGATCTTGCTGAGTCAAAACATGCCACGTTGGTTTGTGTTTCCATTACCAGTTCAAATCAAGTCAAATCGCACCTGATGGTTTCAAAGTAGGTTGTGGTGACGTCAAATAGATCATTCAGTGACGATTCAGGGGAATGTTTTCATTTTTCCATCATTAAGCGGTAATCGAGGTCGTAACAACAGCCTAAAAATCTATGATGATAATTAACTGAATAGCAGTGGAATGGTTAACAGCGCTAAATGGAGTGCTGTTAAAGCATCATCAACTCAAGACAACCATGCCATCAGTTAAAGACACACTTTCAAGCAGGCAGCCCTGTTGTATTAAGACAGTATTTATGAGGCTTTTCCCCCCAGTATATCAAGTGTATTTTTCTTTTCCCCACTAAACCCTCTTGGATCTACTGTTCGGTGGTGTAATAATAACAATATTGCATGGTCTACTTCTTGCATAAGGAATAGTAGGGGGACATGGACTTGAGCTGCAACAGGAAGTGAAGGAACATCAGAGGCCTCGGGGAAACAACTACCTAATTGAATTGCATTTTACTTTGCTACTTTCCACAAAAACTAAAAGGATTGGAGGTTGAGGAAAAGATAGGAGAGATAAAAAAGAATAAAAACAGTTTTTACCTGAATGATGCAAAGGGCATTCCAGAGCACTCTCTGTAAGGACAGAAACAAAAGATATCTCTGAGTCACTGAATGGTCTATTATGCTTCCAGCTGAAAATAAAGTAAGACCATATTTACCGCAAGTCCTGACATTTATTTTGAATGACATTTCAATTCCAACATTTGACTTCATCACCCCAATTTAACATCAGTCAGACAGTGAATCAGACAAAATATTCAAACTATCCCTTAGGTCAATCGTCTGAGTGTCCATCCATGAAGACATTTCAGACATCTGTGAGGAGTCAAAAATAAAATAATCCAATTAGTTGAGTAAACAACCAAATATTTTTACCTCTGTATACATTTTCTGAATAAGTTTGATCTTAATTTGGTTTGCAAAGAACCCCATAAAAATCATATAGTCTTTTCACATTGTTTCTTCTCTTCATTAACTTTGCTCAGTTTTCATTGAATCATAATGACAAACACTAAAAATACAGCTTTCCAAAAGTCCACATCCTCCGCTTTTATATTTGTTTCAGTGGCCACATGGCTTTAGGGCATTTTACGGTAAGAGAAACAGCTAGAACAAATTAGGAAAACTAGTTTTGTGTGCGTTCCTGTACTGAACATGTATCTCTGCCAGTTTGTGCCAGTGCACATTTGTGTTCATGTGTTGTGCTTCTTTAAGCCACCATCCTAAGAGAAGTTAAATGCCAGACTGTCTGCTAGGGTACAATATATTTGTCCTTTACTGCTTAAAACAATATGTTGGATTCAATACATGACATTAGTACAGCCTATGACCTGTTAAAGCTTCACAAACCAACATTTTTTTCTATCTAAACAACGGATCTGATGACTTCTTACAGTGTGAAAGGGATCACTTGTAGGGACAAATCCACAGAAAATAACGGCCCAACTCTGCAGCTCTACAAATAATTTTTGCCAATTGTTCTGGTACAACCTTCAGATTCTGCTCAAGATCATATCCAGCAGCAACAGACTATAGTATTTAGCAAAAAGCTCTAAAAAACCAACTGCGTGCTACCTGACCCGCACCAAACAAAAATCAAATACATGGTGTAGCATCTCGTGAGCTTAAGACATAGGTATCTTTCTCTGGAGTTGGTAAAAAAAACAAAATAGAGTTAAGTAAAATTTGTCAGGTGCCTTGAAACATGGCTCCAACAGGATGGCAATATCTGCTGGATGTGAAAATAATACACAACTGTTAGCTAGAAAGTTGGGTAAGGGCAATAAAAGGGATGTGTTTACATCTCAGCATGCAGTTTGTGGTGTGGAACAATAATGTAAGAACTCCACCCTGTTAACTCAACTCATCAATTAACAGTATTGATATGACAAAGAGATAAATAGATAGATAGATAGACAGACAGATAAATAGATAGATTATTGCAACAATCAGTACATACAACAAAATTCCATCATTTTACCAAAACTTTCAAGGTTTTTACTGATTCCATGATTTTTCCAAGCCTGAAAAACAATAATGTGGAATTCCATGACTTTTCTAGGGACTGTGGGAACCCTGTGAAGAATACACTGACATTAAAGACCCATGTATGTTGATGTTCAATCCAAGTCAGGTAACATTAAATTGCTGCATCAAACACAGACTCATTTAGCAGTGGTGGGCAGACTGAGGTAAAGTCCCTCTTCCCAAGCACTCATTAAAACAATGACCAACATCATAAGAGTGCTGAACGCAACTCAGTCTGACTCAGAGAGTGTGGCATTTAAGCATAATGTGCTCGGAGTGCTGCAGCCTGAGTTTGTTCATTCCTGTGCAGAGAGTTATGTATTCAAATTGGTCCAATACAGACATACTGACATTGTTCTCTTTGATATTACTCACTGACCATATCCAGATGTGCCTTTAGTTTAACAGCATGAATTGCCCATGAGAAAAAGTTTAGTCAAGAAATCCAATATTTTGTTTTCCCGGTTGTACTGAATCGTGACCTCGTAACCACAAATAATATTGTGAAATTTGTGTACCATTACAGCCTGACTAATCTCTGCATGCCTATATAACTATGAAATTGTGTCTTCATGAACACTGAAAAAATAATTCACACTGATGTATTGTCTATTTAAAATCATTATCCCATCTTAGATTCCCACGTTTTGTGTGTGCTATCTGTGTGTGAGAAGGTGCCGACAGAAGTTGCCCTAGGAAATCGACGTAATCACACACAAATGGTGCAGAGCTGTGTCCAATTTCACACGCACTGTCGCTGCTCACGGCTACTCTGCTCCGACCTCTGACCCCTTCAGCAACCAGACACTTGCTGTTGTGGTACAATACTATGGCAACAACACTCCAACCAAATCAAAAGCAGATACTGTCTTTTAACAAGTCATGAGCAATGAAATTCAGGAATAAAAACAAGGTTATTATTAATTTAGGAAATGATTTCACAACACTGGTACTGTGAGAGTCAGGCATTTTGATTGTTCTATGTCATAAATGTAATTATTTTAAATTATGTGACTGAAAAATACATCAGTATAGAGATTAAGACTCAATGTCAAACTTCCCAAAATGCAAGCCAGAGAGGATATCAGAAAGGTATGAATGTTGAGAAAAGCAAAAGCCCCAAAACTCAAATCCCTCCTCCTTCCCCTTTACACACAAAAAAGAAAACCACAACAAATAAAGGAAAAGCAGAACGAGGGGTAAACAAACTCAGTACTGGTGAAACTGCCACTTGTTAAAAGAGCTTAAGCTGGCAAATTAGTTTTGGGGTCAGCCCCTGACTCTGGGCCATTGTCTGCCATGACACCAGTTCGTCATGCCTCTGCAGAGAAAATCAAATAAAACAATAGCAGCGTAACAGGAAAGATCAGTTGATGTTTTAGTAAATCCTCGTGATGGCCATTGTGGGAGTCATGGATGGGTAGCCATGAGAGTGTTTAGTAAAGGAAGTGACTCAAAGAGATGTCCAACTGTGTGCTGCTCACACAAGGTCTTAGTTATCACACTCAGTTAGACAGTGAAAAAACAACACAAAAAAGGAGGTTTCAACTTCAAGGAGCAAATGGATACATTTATGTTTTTCGGAGCCATTGGGTGTTTCAATTCGCACTTGTTCAACATTTTCCCTTATCTATACTGCTAGAAAGGGTACTGTCTTGCTATATGTATCTTATTTTGAATGTTATCCAAGGATACAACAACCAAGACAATGAATTGAGAAAAATGAAGAAGTATATTCTGCACAACACTAAGTTTTAGTAAATGTATTTTTAGGCTATATCCATATTACTTACTAGGGCATTTTAGCAGCCCTAAAACTGAGCAGTTTGTAAACGCTTTCTGATTGGGTGTTAAAAGCTATGACATGTCCTCTGATTGGTCATGCCCGAGTTATGTGACCATTTTCTGAAAGAAAACACATTACGTTAGCCTGCATGTATCTATGAGTATTGACTACTTGGTGATATTTTGACATGGCTAACAAATTACAGGCGTTGTTGTAACAGTTGCAACAGTTGTTACTGATAGCAGGTGCAGTTTGTTATCATGCTACTACTGCTTACATGTGCAGGAGGTAAGCTATTATTCAAGCAATCTGTGACAGTTCTTGTGTTCAGCGATGCTTCCTGTTTACACAAGCTCACACATATGCATTGTACCTGTATGGGTATGCATGGGTTTTAAGGTGTGTTAGTACAGACAGCCATTGTTTTTGTTTAAAGACTCCGTTCGCCCTAAATTGAAAACACTGTAATGTGGATCTGTAGCCTTAGATTGCATAAATACTATCATGCAATGTTTTTTTTATATCGACAGCATTTCCAACCTGTTCTCATTCTGAACTCGGAAAATAGTGCTGCACGGTCAGTTCTTTCGGCGTACAACTGTGACGCCAAAAGCCACCTTCCAGGTCTACATGCAGTGTCCACAGGTGGCGTCACTTCACAACACAGCCAGACAAAACTGGTTGTGTGCCCCTGAAGCACTGAAGGACAGCATCAGGTAATAACACTGCCACATTTGAAATAATTCAAAGTTCACTTGGTTTCACATAAGACACAAACACCCGTCTTGGGTCCTGTGTTTGCTTGACCCATCCACAACCACAATATGGCTCCTTTCACAGACTTTTGCTCTCTATTCTACTTCCTTTTTTACCCCTGTCAGTGTATTTGTCGTGTGATAGCGAAAATAAGGATTATACACAAACTCTTGTGCATTACTTTTCGTGGGTATACATACAGTGTCTGAGAACAGCCTGTCCTGTATTCATTGTAAACTGAGGAGTTGCTTGCTGCAGATTTCAGTCTTAACAGTTTCAAACTTTGGGATATTTTGTGCAAACATTACTGTTGTCGCAGCCTGGCTAAATATGAATGTCTGTTCAATCGAGCTTAGCCTGAAGTCTGCATTTGCCCTTTTCAGTGTCCTCACATACACACACGGAAGCGTACATACACCTCATTCAGTTACTCATGCCCCCCTTAACCTGCCGCCCCCACACACACATACACACAGTCTACTGTTCTTCTGCCCTTACTGTGTGCACGTCCAGTGGCAGGCCCGAGTCTGTAATTGCTGCCTCTGTGGCATGGACAGACAGGCGGACTGGGGATTGGAGATGACACGCACCCATTATTAGTGGACCAAGTGCTGTTTTTGCAATTACAGAGGGTTTGGCTGAGCACACTGAATCAGACTCTGGGATTCTCTATTCAGGAGCCATTTAAACTCCAACTGGCTGCACAGCTTCTGTTGGCCGTGGCCTAAACAGCACTGGGCTGGGCCTCTCTGTGAGCCTGACAATCAGTTCTGATGGGGTTTGGAAAGGATAAATGAATCAGGTCTCCACTTTTTGAAAAGTCTGAATCAAGAGTCCAACAATCCAATTTTTAAATTTTTTTTTTCTTTTTTTTTGCAGAGGCAGCACCCAGGTGGCCGAGGCAGGCAGTGTAGACAAAGTGGTGAAAAGGCTGCCTGGCTGCTGGAGGCCTGACAGCCTGAAGGCAGAGCAGACAGGAAAAAGAGGACTAAAATGAACATCTTCACTATCCGTCACATCTCTTTAAGGTGCAACATAGAGAGTATCAGCAATACAAAGTGACTTAACAGCCAGTACACTATGATGCTGAAGCAGGGTGTCTAAACCACCTGTAAATTATCCTGTTACATGTAATGTAAATAATGACAGATAATAGAGAGACTGCTCTAAAATGCAATGCCATACATTGTAAATCTTACAGCTATAATTCTACATATCTGGAAATGTTAATTATGGTGGAACCAACAGAGTGCAGGAGTGAGTCCAAAAACACTGACATCAGTTTGCACTTTTACACTTCTGCTTCCCTCGTCTCAGAGTCAGTGGGGTTTTTTGAGAGGGTTTTTGGTTAGATGCCTAAAGTAAGGTATGTGCTTAACATTTAAGATTTTTTTACATTTTGTTCTAAAATATGTCAAAAAAAAATAAGTCAGTATCGTCATCACGCCAAACATGGCTTAACAGCCTTGTTATGGCGGTGAGGTTGAAGTCATGCAACTTAGAGTTAGTTTATAGCCTACTGTTAGCTTTTACTTTACTTACACTTTAAAAATCCTAAAAACAGTGTTATTTTGTGAAGATGAACTTGCTAAGCAAAACATGTAACTATCTTAAATAGTTTTTTTTGCCGCAGACCTTATTTCCTGCAATAATCCATATTCCATGGAAAAATCCCATTGTCTTTTGTCAAGGGAACCAGAGCCATCCTAACTTGCGAGTCAGCCTAATCAAAAAACAAACAAACAAATTAACAAAATAAATGTCGTCCTTGCAGCAGTCTATAAACAGGCAGACCAACTGTGGGGTTTATAACCAAGAGATTTACTGTAGTTGTCAGGTTACATGTGGCAGGCATACACATTTTAGGAGATACTTATTTGCTTCCTTCCCAATAGTTAGATGAGAAGCTAAATACCACTCTCATATTTATCCATAATACCAGAGACTACAGCTGAGGGACAGTTATCTTAGCATAAAAACAGAAACAGGGGGCAACAGCTAGCCTGGCAGAAAGAGAGAAGGCAAAAAGAATAAATGTCAGCACCACTGAATCTCACTGATTAGCATGGTATATCCTGTTTGTTTAATGTGTTCAAAAACAAACACGTGTAACAACAATTTGTGGTTTTACTGGGATTATGTGCCAAACTATTTCTTGGCACAGAGCATTGACTTCCTGGAGTCACTGCTAAACTTACAGTGATGACAAGACTTCAAGATGTGACTGCTTCCGGCCAAGAAATAATCTGCTTGCAGTTTTTCTGCCAAACTATTCTGTAGCTTCATATTATTTTCCAAAGCATTCCTTTACAAGAAAGAAAAGTCTCCACCCCTGCATTTACTCAAAAGATCTGTCAAATGACATGATTGTTACTTTTGTACAAAGAAGATGCAGAAAAATTGTTTACAGATTTCCTGCGTGGTCGTATGCACATATCAGTTACATTTTGCAGCACTTTCTTCTTATTCCTTTTGAATGCACTCACTGGCAGACAAATGTCTGGATTGCAAGCATTATCTGTATGTATCTGTATTAAGTACACTTAAAATTATACAAATATCTTCAAGGCATGACAAAAAAAATACACAAGGAACAGTAGATTAAAAAATTTACTTGGGTTGTTACACGATTCATTTTTAAAATTTAATCACATAATTTCAATAGTTAATCTCTATTAATTTCATTTTACAACCACGTTTTCAATTCCATTATTTTGCATTACAAAACAGTTAAAAGTCCATATTTATCAAGTGACAGCAAAAAAACTGCATGGGACGGGAATAATGTAGGTTTATCTGTAAAGGGGATCTGATCTTGAGATCACAGGTCAAAGGGAATCCTGTAAAATGACCATTCAGCTTTTCTATTGCCAAAATTTAGCATATTCGAATCATCACTCTGGCTTTAAAACTTAGCCTGATATAGCCAGACAGGACTAATGGTTGGTGATTAACGCAATTAAAAGAAAATAATGCATTATGCACAGACCTTAATCGCATCACGATAAACGCGTTAACGCTGACAGCCCTAAAATTTACCTCTCAGTAAAGAAGTAGCTGAACAATCAGCACACATACTGTGCAGCTGTATTCTCAGGTAGAGGAGTTCCCAGGAAGTCTAGACATACATATTAGTTCTGCCCAGCAGGTCAGTATGAGAGGGGGGCTGACTCGGAGCCAGCCAGCCGCTCAGGCATGAGGAAGGTTTGAACCTCTCTGAGTCTATAAGGTCCGGTGCTGGGGCTGTGGTTGTTGTGCCGGCAGCCAGTGGCTGCTGCGTACCTGCAATCTCCCTGATGATAATGCAACATGGCAGCCCCGAGGGCAAAGCCCATACAACTTTCTCAGCCCTCTCTGAGTAATTGGTGACCTCTGAACCTGCCCTTCGTATAAAGGAAGGGAGGGGAGGGGAAAAGGGAGAGAAGGGGAGGAGGGGGAGACAGGACAAGGGATAGTCAACAGAGACACTGGAAAAGGGGAGACAGGGTCATAAAGAGGAAAGGAAGACAGAAGGCAGGAGAGGGAAAAATCAAGGAGACGCGAGCTGAGAGGAAAAGGTTAATCTCTTTTACTGCGGATAGTTTGAAAGTTCAACAGAGACAGAAAAAGTCTGCAGCCCAGTTGTGTCCATCACACATCGGGGGCAAATGGGGAGACCCTTTACATTCAGTCTGTCCTCTAACTGCATGTTGTATAAGTCCTTCTCAAACTATGTTCCAGAAATGCAGTATTTTCCCTAATGTACCAGTGCGATCAAAATAGCCATTAACTGTTTTGAATAAAATGGTTGAAGGTGGAACAAAACAAAGGACTTTTGCTCTAGAGACAGGAATTGTGCTCTGGTTTAGTGTACTAAAAAACTCTGGTTAAGATTCGGGAAAGATCGTGGTTTGGAGTAAAGCGAGAAAAGAAAACACACACTCTCTTGTTCTTCAGCTTTGAATTTTTGAGTATTTAACCAAGACCATAAACTTTCCCTAACCTTAACCAAGAGCTTTGAGTCACGTAATGCTGCAATCATGTCATATTGGAGTTGCCATAATTACCAGTTTCTGACTTGCAGTGTTTCAATCCAAGACTCAATCATGACTGGGAAATTCAGATTTTTCTGAAAGGCTGCATACATTAAATTTGGCACTTGATAATACAAAAGTGCCTGAATACGTAAACAAGTTTGAACACCTCACATCTGCCAAAATCTGCATTCAGGGTAATTAAACCCAAATATAATGGATAGTGTGTTATATTGTTCATGCACAGTGTTTTTAACCCTCACACAACCAGTTGTGTAACCATAAGAAATTGTCTTGAGTGGACTGGTGATAACTTTTGCAACTCATGAGGATAAGGAGGATAAGGAACACGTGGAAATTGTTTTGTTTGCAGAGTAAAAATTCTTACTTTCAAAAGATCAAGAGAATTAAATATAGTTGAACTTCAGTAAACCTGAATCTCTCCTAACGGCACACTCTCATAACAACTTGTCAATATAGCGACTTGGTCAGTAGATTTTTGCATATGCATATGACCCACTAGGTACCCTACTGCGTCTGTTGTTGACGTTCAAAAACGTCGTGTCACTTTATGTCTAAATGCATTGGGTCCGGGGCACCAGTAGCTCAGCTGGTAGAGCAGGTGCCCCATGTACAGAGGCTGTGTCCTTGCCACAACAAGGTTCAACTCTGGCCTCAGCCCTTTGCTGCATGTCATCCCCTCTCTCTCCCCTTTTCACGCTTAGTCTGTCCTATCAATTAAAGGCCAAAAGCCCAAAAAATGAATTTGAAAAAATGCATTGTGTCATTGGTAAAATACACTTTGCAGGAAATGTACAGTTTATCTTTTTTAAAATAAACTTACATCAGTATAACACCTTGTACTGTATTTATGTTGATTTCCTTGTGCAACAAATGCACATGGTTAGGTTTAGGCATTAAAAGCACGTGGTTAGGTTTTGAAAAAAAATCCACCATGGTTTAACTCAACATTCAAGCAGGAAGTGAACAGCTGGCTCCACGGTGAAAGTTTGGGGTTTGTTGGTCCCATTCACTTCCCCTTACGCCCATCCTATTAGACTCTCCAGCTCCTTATATATTACCTTTTTACCAGCGGTGTTTCAGATCGTGGCTGTCCTGCGGTGTATAATCCCGTCGCAAAAGGTGCCTTTTTGCATCGGTGTCTGAATTCCGAAATCACCAACCAAGCAGCAGTATTTGACAAGTTGAGCGTGAGAACAGACTGGTCTGAAACCACACTGTAGGCATAACAAAAATAAATAGTTTAATGTGTTCAAAAACAAACAAGTTGAAGTATTTTTCTTATTTTGCTCAATGACTGAATATTACATACACTGAAAAGCATTGTATTTTATGTCTCCATCTGCTGGTGGACTATCCCAATAAAAGTATACATAATATGATGATTCCACTCCAGAAGAGACTTGATAATCACTAAAATAAGGAGGGGAAAAAGTGGATATATTGATGTCGGTATAAGTTACCAACTAAATTTGTTGTTTTTTAGTGGCATATTGGATTTTGGCAAAAAAAAAAATCCAATATCCCCGCATCCATAATCTATTTGCTGTTTCTTGGTAGTGGTATATAAAAAAACTGATGCTATAGGGTTAACAAAAAAGTATTCATATGAAAAAACAAAGGCCAATGCTCACCTAGAACTGAAGGATGGGCAGAAGCAACACTGTATGGCTGAATATGTAAAAAAAAACAAAAAAACAAAAAGATGAATCACATCAACTGAACACCAAACTGCCCATCATCTATAGGCAGTCATTTCAAAACACTAATTTGCTCTTGAGAGCTACAATTAAAACATAAAACACATCGCCACATATTTCAATATGTAGCACAGCCATATGGTACAGAGATGCTCTTTGTCCTTGGAGCTTTCTATAAAGCTATCTATTCTTTCCCCACAGTGCTCCATGTTACCCATCTCTATCTTTATCTTTGGGCAGTACATATTAGTCTGTTCCACTGCATTCATCGCTCCGGCCCTGTCTGTGTTGGTTTTTCTATGCAGTATGAATCCATTTGTCTCCACTGACGGAAAATAATTGCAAAGCAAACAAATCATCTCTGCCACATTGAGCAGGCCTCTACTCCTGGGGCATAGCAGCTAGATAGCTACAGGAATGAAAGACGGACCGACACAGAGAGGAACGGAGAGAGAGAGAGGAGAGAGAGGAAGAGAGAAGGATGGAGGAAGTTCAGAGCAAAGTGGTTTGGCATTTGCATTATATGTGCAGAGTGTTAAAACGGGTTATGTTAGAGAAACTGATGCAGTGAGATTGAAAGTGACTACACAGTGCATTGGGGAGGCAAAAAGAGAGAGCGATGGAGAGAGAGAGAGAGAAACAGGCAGAAACCTCAGTAGAGGTCTGCCAGATGGAAACTCACTCCAGGAACATAAGGAGGAGACATCTGGGAACACACTGCCTTGGAAAGAAGATAATTATAGCATGATTCAAAAATGGCCTTTTCGAAAAGAAAACCTACAAATGCATCATAACTGTCCATGTTGTTCTGAATATGTAACTAGCAGAGTTCATTGATGCTGCTAGAAGAAATATGTTGCTGAAATTTTATGAGAAAATACATCAAGGCTTATTTAACATGAAGTTGAATCTTATTTGTTAGGGAGGTGACAATGTTTACATGCCCAACATATCATGCCCTTATTCCAAGAAAGACAATATTCCTACTCAGCTGAAAATAAATATTCCACTAATATTTCTGTTTACATTTAGCCGTGCATACCCTGATTGACGTGTCCTAGTAAGTTGTTTATCAAGTCAAAATATGGAAAAGTGGAATGACTGGAGCCAGTTGTACCATTTTGCTTGTAATGCATCAAAATTGATTATTTCAAAGTTTTCCACTGGCTGCAGACTGTTCGACTGTGAGAACATGACCTCCCTCTTTTATTTCTTCAACCAACTTCTTGAAAAGTTCGTCATTGCCATATTTATGCATATCCCAAAACCAGGTGGGGACAATTTTTATAATGCATATATTTTTTAATCCCTGGCAAAGACCAGTAGTGGTTTGAACATGTTGGCTTTTTAATGATTTAGCCTCTATAATAAAGGCTTTTAAATGCAATTTGTTCTTGTTTTTTCATGTTTTTTACACTTTTGGAGTGCCCGAATTTCCTTCCCGTTCATCTTGTTGATTGCTGTTTACCATGAGCACCCAATACAGATTTTTTTACCTACATTTGATTATAGTCTACAGAGCAACAAGTCATCTCTCTTTTTATCCAAAAGCCTGTTGTTATTCAAGTCTTTCTTGATATTTAGAAGAAGATATGTTTCTACTTCTGACCTGAAAACTTGGTTTCAAGTTCTAATTTTTCCTTGTATCATTTAATATCCATGATTACATAATCATCAGTTAAATGTGAAAAACTAAAATAATGTTTTTGTTGTTATTCATGAAGAGTTTACCACTCAGATTTGACTGACAGTGTCCTGGAAGCACTGGGAAACACAGCTGTCAAACACAGCATCAACTGTCATTTGATTTTGATTCAGATGGTTTGATGTCCTAATTGGTAATTAGAAGTATACAAATATACAATGTGCAGGCCATGTTTATCCTTTTTCATACCCACTTTAGATGAAACCACACTCACTTCCGCATGAAGAAAAGTGGGATATCAGACGTTAATGATTGGCTGCCAGCCTACTGCTAGCCAGGGCCATTCAAAGAGACTGCTGCTAGCCAGTGCTCAGATCTTAAAAAGCCAAATATTTTCATGATCCAGCAGAGAGAGATTGCTGCTGGCTAGTTTGCACGCAGCAATCTCTGTCTCACTTTTCCCAGAAAGTTTGCTGATCTGGTGGGGAGTCGGGGGGCGGTCCAGCCACTGTATGTCCATCTCTGTGAAATATGACAGCTACAGTAGCTTATAATATGGGTAGTTCAAGGGAAACAATTTCTAACCAGCTCTGTGTCATTGCTGTGCTAGCAGTGTGTGCAGAGTGAAAGTCTGGAGGACATCTGCCAGCTGATGAGCATGGAGCTCCGGCTGCCCGCAGCAGGGGGGGAAGCCAAACACCATTCATCTGCACACAATACGATGGAGCTGGTTGAAAATTGTAAAAGTTTCCCCTTAACAGCTTTGTCAACTCAAATTTAGCCAGTGACTGTTAGTAAAAAATCAGCCAGATATACATATATATATCTATATATATCTATATATATATATATATATATATATATATATATATATATATATACATAGAGAGAGAGAGAGAGAGAGAGATAGATATACAGGCATAAAAAAGGTAGAGGCGCATCAAAATCCAACACCCTGCCTCTAAGGTGAAGGATGAAAGGTTGTCAAGTTCCCCCGTGTTTTTTGGCGCCCAGCATGCTGTATTTAATCTAAAGGGGGTTGGAAAAACGCTAGACACCTATGCACCTCTCTTTGTGTCGTCATTGCTGTCATCTATGAGTCCAGCCTTAGTGGTTTATGGACGTGCATAACTACTATGAATTGTTTGTGTGGAAGTATGTGGTATCACATTTCAATACTTAGCCCTGCCCATGTCAAACCAGTACAAAAAGATAAAAGCACAAATAAAAATTTAAAAAAAAGATGAGATGAGAAAAAAAAAAATATATATATATATATATACACAGAAAAACTGTTCAAACTTCATTAGAAAGTTCTATGTTCATGTAGGATTACATTGCTGCACAAAAAATGCTGATCAAAAAACATATTTATTATTATCATAATTACATATTTAAAATAATACTACAGAATTATTACACACATTTTTTTTAAACAAATTTCTTGTTGACTTTTGGGTCATTTCTTCTTTCATTGCTCACTGTTTTCTTCTTGTGTAAACAGATGTGTGTGCTGATTGTCACTACGTTGTGTGTATGTGATACCTTGTTGTGGAGTCGCCGAACAGTTAGTAACGCACACTTCCAACTGCATGTTCTGCATGTGTCAAGATGTCCACTCCCTGTAACAAAGGGTTAAAAGGTTCAAAGAAAAAGTGAGTATTTATCAAGTGACAAACCATAAAATACAGTTTTGCAACTCTATACTCTAATTACTACAAGCTTTCAAAAGCATTGAGGTTCAAAAGGCAAAGACTTCCACAGTTTTGCACTCTTGCTACTGCTATAGACCCAAACTTAATGCAGGCTTTCAATGGGATATTACCAAGACTTCAGTATGACATTCATGGTTTACATACAGTTTTGCAGGATGTATGAGGAGCATAATCCAACATGAGACTTTTATTAACACTTATAAAAAGTTATTGGTGTGACCCACAATATAGTCCACTGACACATAGTCTCATAATGAGGATGTCTCTCCACCTTCTGCAGACTTGCATTAAGCTCATCATCATAAAACCTGCTCTGAGCATATATGACCAGTCTACAAGGTCAATAACTACTTTAGCTTCCTCGTTAACCACATGGATTGCATAATATACACTACACCATGCAGGCCTCCATAAAGCACAGCTAATTATGGGATTTATTATGGATATGAATCACGCTCTGGCTTAATACACTTGCATACATTAGTTCAAGTACAGGTCAGTGTGCTTTAGAAACAGATAGCAGATGGACTGTGAGGTTAGGAGAGGTTGCACGCGATCCAGTCGCCAGCAGACATTATTGATGGACTGCTGTGCATGCTCGGCTCCAGCTGTGACAATTGGGTAAGCTGTAGGATGCAGGTGGTGCAGATGGATTATACTGGATAGACCTAAATAAACACACGCTACAGAATGTATTGCAAGTATGGATTAGTTTTAGGTTTGTCATTACAATGCAGGCATGGTCACTGCACATGACCATGCATGGTCACTTATTTGTATGCTTAATAACATTTTTTAATGTTTGCTTTTGTTTTTTATTAAGTATAATGCATGCCTTCACACCCAGGTAGTTAGTACTGATTGGATGGTCCACATAGGTTTATAAAAGTTAAGCTAATAATAATAGGTTGTAGTTTGGAAACTGTGTATATCATTGCTGCCTGTTAAATTTTATTTGTCACATGTAATCATATAAGGTGGGGCTGCACAATATGCAAAAAAAAAATCATACTGTATTTATATTTTGGGGGGGATGTTTCCCTTTATTGACAGGACAGCTGTAGATTAATAGGAAATGCGGGAGAGAGAGGGAATGATACGCAACAAAGGGCCACAGGCTGGAAACGAACCCGGGCCGCTGAAAAGGCCTCAGCATATGGGGCACACACTACCAGGTGAGCTAGAGGTCACCCCACTTAACAAATTATTTATTTATTTAGAGAGCAAGACATGACAGGTAAGAACAGGCAAGACAAGACAGAGCTTAATACACTGGATGACAAGACAGGTTTGCAAACAAACAAAGAAGACTAACATAGAAGAATAAAAAAAAAACATGAAAACAAAGATAATCAAGGCTTTGTAGTGTGGGTTGTGTGTAATAGCAAGGGCAGTCTGTTGCTTAGTGTTGGCAGTTAGGCTATTATTTTTCACAGATATTGTGACTGCGATATGACTGGTGATTTTACTGGGAAAACAGTGGTAATTCTTGCATATCATTTCAATTGGAATATATATAAGTATATGCTGTATACAGCACCGCAAGGCTTCATTTATAATGTTATGTTGTGACACATTTTACCTTTATTAATAAGTTGCAGCCCCTGCAATTTGGATATACACTTGCCCACATTTCAATCTTGATAATTTTGCGATTATCTGTGCAGCCCTAATATATGAAATAATATGTGAAATGTGTTTAATTTTTTAAAATGAAAAATGCATAATAAATGCATAAAAAGTGTGGTGACAAGTCATTCAACCATTAAAATGGGATTCCCACTTTTGTAGCTTTTTATGCAAAAACACGTTTTAGGGATCACTGCCATGAAATAAACCTTATTATTTCCTCAATCAACATTTCCTCTGAGCACACACATGCAGGTGTAACTAACAACATTAATAATGGCTCTATTTCATCCAGGGGCTGTATATATCAGACTGGAGTCAATGCTGACTTTCTGTTTTTTGGGTTTTTTTTAAATATCATGGCCCTTCCCGGAGCTATATTTTCCCTTGAGGCTCCCTGAGTGACTGGGGAAAATACATGACCCTCCCTCCGCCATTAATAACCACATTTGTTAGTTTCTAGCTATGATTAAGGTCTAATTTGGGAGATCTTTGTGAAGAAAGCATGGCTTTCAAACCCACTTTGGGATTTGGAGTTCTGAGGATATTTAAAAAATATATATAAATATATATAAAACAAGCACATTAACGCAGAATGCCCCTCTCCAAACCCAGAACACATAGTCCCAGTGCTTAGAAAATATTAAAAGTCCCTGCCCCGTTTTGCAACCCCCCACCACCACCACCACTCATAAATAAGGAACAGTCCCTTAGCTGTGTAGTTTCATAACCTAGGTGTTCTGCACATTGACTCACTGGCAGAGCTTTATTGGTCGTTCACAAACCCAAAATATAATACAAAGGTCAAATACTGAATGTATTTACACGAACTGTGTTTATAAACTGCACACCTGTGACAGTTAACGTTAGCTTACCTCCGGGGTACCCGCCGAAGGAAAGGCCTGTCGGATGAAGGCCTCTCTGTCAACCTAAAACTAAACTTTTGCCTCTTCCGTTACAACAATCGGTGAAATGTACCGACAAACTAGTGACACTAATTTATTTGAAACTTTTTGCCGGCAATGGCTGTTAGCAAAACAGCTTTGTTGTCAACGTTAACGCGAAAAACAAACCGGTGAGAATCACAACACACCTGATGGCGCAGGGATATGGAACGCGCCGGCGCAGTACTAACATATGTAACTTCTTACAAAGTATTCTTCCGCGAGATAATTACGAGGGCGTAAGAATGAAAAGGAGGCTATATGGGCCACAAGCAGCAGCTTAACCCTGACAGATAATTTGTATTTTCTGGTGACTTCTGAAAATTTACTTCGACTTTTACTTGAGACTTAGTTTATTAAATTCTGCACTGACTGAAGCTGAAAAAAACTTTATAGAGACATACCTGATTGCATGAGTGGATTAAGTGTAAATACGCCCTCACCATCAATTATTAATTACAAGTTAACTACTCATCAAATTGGCACAATCCGTCATTACTTGTTCTCTGGCGCCCTCTAATGATCACAGGCTTCAACAGCCTCTTAAAATAAAATTGCAGCGCTGGGAAGTGTAAATTAATGCAAGTAGGACCTGTTTTAAACCTTTGAAACCTGAGCAAATTGGTTTTTGTTTTTTTCAAGAACAAAGCGAGAAGGCAATAAGCAACTTATCAATACATGACCATAAAATTAGCAAGAAATTAGTAAAAACGTAACAAGAAAATTACCTGAAAATAAGCAAAAAAGAAAAGTATAAAAATAAAACAAAAACAAAACCAAGAAAATGACTTGAAAAAGTGTTCAAAAACGAGACTGACAAAACTATTTATGTAAAAAAAAAATCCTGCAACACAATTTTAAATATAAAATTATATTATTTAAAATAATGTTTTCTGGATTTTTTTTCTGTATTTCTATTTATTCTATATAATTAATTATATAATTTATTCTGCATAACAACAACAATAATGATAATAATAATAATAATAATAATAATAATAATAATAATAATAACAATTATTATTGTTGTTGTTGTTGTTGTTGTTGTTGTTATTATTATTATTATTATTACTATTATTATTATTATTATTATTATATTCTCTATTTATATTTTTCAATAACCTCCCGCTTTTTGAAAGCACATTTTAAATTCCTTTTCTTGTCAACTTCCTTGCAATTTGTGGGTAATTTCTTGCTAAGTTGGTCAGTTTTTTCCCAAAAGAAATCAAACCAATTTGCTCAGGTTTCAAAGGGTTAAATAGTTAATAGCAGCACAAGAAAACTGATGTCAATCCAGGTATCAAACTCTTAATACACATTACTAAACATGTTTTAAATAAAGAAAACATGTAAGAATATATGCCACAAATATTTAATATTTATAGAAATTGCTTGAGGGAAAGATGCTTGTGAATAACAAAAAAAGCAAGCAAAGCTGTTCACAGTAGGCACAGTATTGCTGCTACTTCAAGCTTAAATTTGGTGATATTTTATGAAGTGCTGTTACAGGTCCAGAAATATTTTACTGTAGCTCCTGTGCTTGTGTAATGTATAAAATGTGGCTGTAGCACAAGTAATTCACCTGTGGAATGCAATAATAAAGAAAAGTCAAATCTGTATGAAATTTTACCCACTTCAGTTTTTAAAAAATGTACATTTATGCAGCTGCCGTCACATGTAAAATTGTAATGTACAATCACAATATTCAAACAAGTGCATACAAGTATTTATGATTGTGAATCTCTTTAAAAGTTAGACAATTAAGGCATCAATAGATCCTTTATTTCCCAGTGGTTCAATTTTTACTTAAAACAAGTTAAATGCAGCTGCAAAGCAATATTGGTCATAACTCCGCTTACAGGCCAGAACTAATTGTTGCCTGGTGGGAAAAAAAAACATTCACATCCTTCCAGGAAGCACCAAAACTCTAAGTACTGCTGATTTTAGTGTCACAGCTCCGGTTACATACACTCCCCTGAGAGCGACTGGATGTGGGACCGTCCATTGTCACTCTCACAGTGGTATTTCGGATCTTCATTGTCCTGTAATGCATCTAGACACTTCGCAGCAGCCAGTTTGGAGGTGAGATGCCAGACTGGGAGAAGTAGTTCCACCACCACGGTTTCTCCTGGCGCTCTATCCCTCCCTCACCTACGTCTGGCTCACTGTAGCGCTCAAACTGGTTGTAGGGGTCAAATCGATCCCATGAGTCCACTGTGGGGAAGAGGTGGTCGTCGATATCGGGTTCTATGGGAACCTGGATGCAGGACAATGGGAAGGATAAAGATGGAGAGCAATGACAATCAGTGTCCATCAATTTAGTAGTTATATTTTTTTTTGCTAAATCTGATGCAATAAATCTCCACTAAAACTACACAATGCATGGGTAGAAAGTCAGATTTTAAAACATGATATTTGAAAAAAATTGGTTGAAAAGATATTGAGGACAAAAATCCAACCTTTGCCAAGACAAAGTCGACACGTCCAGCCCTGTTCATGCTGTGAGGCAGATAAACCCTCTTGCTGACCTTAGAGTAACCCTTAGCTGTGGCTGTCAGGATGTGAGTACCAGGGTTCAGCAGCCGCCAGTAGTCTCCATCTTCAGCTGGAGGGAGAGGAACAAAACACAGTAATACAGTCAACATGTCAGAGAGGAGGTCAAACAATGACAGAGGAGAAGTTGTGAAAGAGGAGCAAAGTAAAATTAGAAAAAAAAACGGGGATAAGCAGATAAACATGTCTACAGTCATGCTAGTGGCTCTGTGAGGCTAAAATTGGGTACAGCAGTGCTTTGAAATGTAAGCACACTTACAGGCTCACAATGTCAATGCTAAAATGCTGATGTTTTGCAAATATGATGTTTACCGTGGTAACCAGCTTAGTTTAATGTCTTAGCATGGGAAGCGCTTATATGTTGCCTGATCTTTTCTTCCCAAGGTCTAATGTGAGTTTGAGTTTATTTACATTCATCCTTACAGTTATATGAAATTGATATAATAAATACAAATAAAATTATATCCACAGTCTGCTTGCGTATACTCCCAGTACATGTCAAAACTGTACACCCATACATTTATACTCATACATGTCATACATCACGTTCATACTTTCACTTTCATTTCTTTCATGTGCAGGATTCGATATTCCCAATTTTCATATTCTGTTTACACACATTCACTTACCTGCTGTATTTTCTGTCAAATTTAACCAGTTTAAAGTTATAATATTTCATAAATAAACTAACTTGATCCTTGACCTCTTTCCTAACCTTGAAACTGTAGTCAACTACTTTTGATTTAATACCCCAAAAATATTTTAAAAATTACTCCTTTTCCCCTTTTTTCATCTTTTGTTTATTTCCTCTCTTTTAACTAGTTATTTAATTGGTTGACTTATTTATATTATTTATAATATTATTATTTATATTAGGACTTAAATATGTTTGGGAGTTGTTCTCCATACAAAAGACCCTTATTTTGGGCCTCCCTAGAACATAGTACCCTGGGAACATAGAAATAAGGATACTCACATTTGCTAATTATCACTAAACACAAAGTGCAGCTGAGGTAGATGGAAATGTCATTAGTTTTGCATTTATTTAGTCAAAAATTAAAGTATTGCAAATATTAAAGTTTTGATGATGATTTTGGTGCAAAGCAAAAGTGAAGAAATCACCAAAGTTGTTAAAGTTCATCCTGAGGGGGACACAAATGTTTCATGGAAATCCATCCAATAGCTGTCAAGACATTTGACACAAATATCAAATTCATGGTCAAATGAAAGTCATTGGGATTCATCATTTGGGAACCACAATTATCTGTAGTTGTGTTGGACTGACTAACTCATGGTTTGGCTAAAACTGTTTAATATCCCTGGTGAGTTCTACAAAATGTGCCTCACAGTTACACAATAACACCAACCTCCTGATGGCTACAATAAACAGAAACGAAAAATGAAGTTAGACCAACTGGAAAACATGTAACCATGTCGGACTGTGTTTACCTGTGGTGACATCTTTCCTAATCCCCCTGACAGAGATGGTTGCACCTTTTATTCCATTTCCATCAGCATCCTTGACTATTCCCTTTATCCCGCGGTGGACCTGTTCAGAGACAGGAAGCAAAATGAAAGCCATATCATCTCCTTGTCTGCCTCGTACTTTGTTTGCAGACAAGTAAATCGCCCACATGCACTGTCTGTACGCGTATATTCCCTATACATATAGGCACATAACTTATTATTAATATTGTTTTCATCCTTTCTGTCCTTTCTTGCCTTTAAACCCCCCTTGATACAAGTGTTCTAAGAGCAAATTTGACTTGACAAGCAACTATCATTGCACATTTTTACTGTCAATTATTAATCGTTTCACTATCAGTTAAAATAAATAATGCACTGTAAAAAATGTGCACATTTTAAACACAAACTGGGCATCAAGCTTGTCTAACAGACACCTACAGACTCCATAAAACTGAGCAGAGCTTCCTTATTCCTCTTCCACTCTGGGTAAAGCTCGGCCTCAGAGGGGAATTTGTCACAGCCGAGCTCTACAGTGATTTCCAGGCAATTAGTGTGCAAGTAGTTGAAGTCTGACATACCTGAAAGGTAGACATGCACATAATGAGGACGACACAAGCAATGAGAGTAGCAGAAATGTATACATACATGTCTTCGAAAAAGTTTTGTATCTCACCACCAGCAAAACTGTACCACAATGCGCCATTGATGATGCCCCTCGTGCGGTAAAAGTTGGCCCCACACCTGTCTGTGTCATTGTTTGACATGGTTTCGTGGGCGTCTGCGTAGGTACGAGCCATCTGCTTGAAAGCCTAAACATGAAGTGAAGAAATCCAGCTGCATTGTTAAACAAAGCGTTTTTTCAGCAACCGTTAAACCACCACTTGAGACATCCATCCTAATCTCTACCTGTTCATCTTGAGTGGGTGAGAACATCCTCTCCTCATGGGGGTGTCTCGAGAAGTCGAAGGGATAGGAGACCACCAGATCACCTCCATGGAGGCTGGCAGACTGAACAAAGGGCAGAGACCTGATCCACTTCATCACTGCATAAGTCTCTGGCGCCACCTACAGCCCACAGGTAGGATTGAATCATTTTGGGACAAAAATACTGTACTGAGGATGAATCTCATTAAATCTGAATAGTAAAAGTATGGATGCCTGATAATATCGGCACATCATTGGCAAATATATTGGCCTTAAAATGAAATATCGGAATCAGCCAACACGCTGATCTCTGCTGAAATCACAAACTGAGATATACATACTTCCTAAAATTATTGACAGTGATGTACAAAACATCAGTCCTAAATTGTAGTATTTTTCTTGTTTTGCACATAAGTGAATATTACATTCTACTTATACATATACTTTGAAAATCATCAAATGTTATGTCTCAATAAAAGTATGCAAAATATGATGTTAATTCCACTTCAGAAGAGACTCAGTGATAACAAAAATTGGGAGGGGAAAAAAAGTGGATATATCGATATTGGTTATCGGTTATGGTCTAAATGAGTTATATATCGGCATATCGGATAACGGCACAAAAATCCAACATTGTGCATCCCCATGTAAAAGCCAACGCCCTTACCTTGCCAAACCAGTAGGCATCAGGGATTGGGATGTGGTCAGTGCGGTAGTGCCTGCTGCGGCGGTTCCGGTAGAAAATTGAGGTGAGGTCTGGAAAGTTGCGGTTGAGGTCAATATTCTGGGCGTTGGCCCGTCCACTGGTCCAACCATTCAACATGTGACCCTGAAACATTTAAGTTCAAACAACTAGGAGTGTTAAAAGGTGTCAGAGAGTGTGACATTATTTAGGATGATGTGATGTTAGTAGGAGCTTTGATTATATGAAGAAAATATTGAGTAAATGATATGAACATTAGTCAGAAGAACAGACCTGTGAGACTGTCTTTGTTATTCTGTTGTTAACATGTAGACAAGACCATGTATCCGTCATGAGAAAAAGCAGCAAGGAAACCATTATTCATAAATACTGGAAGTCAACAGAAAAAAAATTGAATCCAATCCAATCCAATCCACCCAAACAATCAAAAATAATTTTTGGATTATGCAAACTGTTGCATATTATCACACATAAAAAAAAGATCTGTATGTGCAGCCATATACAGTACAAATCTGGGAACAGTTTGAAGTTTTTGTTTGTTCTTTGGTATGCTAAGTAAAACTGAAAAATGCAATACGTTAAAGTATTTCAGCCTGCAAAATACATCTGAAATGTAATCATATTAATAAAAGGTGCATCATGCTGCACACTTTCATTAATGTTTCAACCACAAATGCATTGTGAATTGTGCAATCAGACAATCTGTCAGACAAAAAACAATGCATATAAAGCGCCCAGCCCAGCTGCTAGAAAGAAAACTACACATTTCTGCAAATCACAAAGATGTTACATTTGTACATTTCAAGTCTGATACCTCTGAAACGTACCAATGTAACACATTAATTTCCTTCTGGTCCATCCAAACAGCTTTCTCTCCAAAAACAGAGGAAGGGTTGTGATACAAAAAAGGGATCACCATATTTTCAGCCCTGTTGCTTGAGGAAAATATACTGGCATTGTGCATTTCTGCAATCCACAAATACATTACATTTGTACATTTCATTTGCTTCGTATCAATAGTTCTAAAGTGACTGTCTTTGGGAGGTGGAGGGGATTGTGTATGGAGAAGCAACTTAGCAAGACGCCTGCCAAGCTGCAGAGTGCTATTTGAGACCAACCAAAACCTAAACCAGTTGTTATTTAGCGATTTATGTTGTGTTTCCAACGGCCCTCAAGACACCAATCGTCAGTGTTTTTAAGCAATTTGTTGCTGTTTTTCCAGCAGGGATAGTGGCATGAAGAGCAGCTGGTTTTAACCTAGATATTGCCATGTTTCCAGCTGGGATAGTGGCAAAAAAGTGGTTGTTTCCTTACAAGATATGTGCATTTCCTGAAGGAAAGTGGAACAAAAAGCAGAGACATCGCTGCCGGGATTGTGCTCCCCAAACTGGGTATTTTAAGACCAAACACAAACTTTTCCTTATTGTCACAAAGTGACTTTTGTGACTCAACCTAACCACAACATTGTGGAAACAGTTTTAAAGTATCTACTACATAATGATGTGTAAATGTAACATATTCGTGGTTTGCAGAAACATACAATACCAACATTTTTTCTGGCGAATGGGTTGAAAATGCATCTCTTGGTGTATGCTTATGTGTATTATGCCTGCCATGAAGAAATCAGGCTTTTGAGTACATTTTAGATTGCACATTACATATATGGTGACAATCTTCAAAGAAGACCTCAGAATGTGACACCAGCTCCCTGTCATATTACTGAAACACACATTTGAGCATATGATCAGTGTACAGCACACATGCATGTGGAGTTTGTTAGATGAAAAGCGACACGGCGTGACACATTAGTGAATACATGCACAGCATATTCACAAAAGGTTTTGTCAGTATTGTTATAGTGAGCATTGCTCTCTTAGATGCCAGTGTAGAAGAACCTCTTTCTCAAGCTTGTCACATCCTCCACAGAAAGTTGCTCTCAGTTGTTTTTGGATAATCCTACACCATAATCATGTAGAGTGGAACAAACTGAGCTGAGGGACTTCCTTAAGTGACAAACAAACAAATGAAGTGATTAGTGTTCAATTCTCTGGTTAGTAGCAGAACAAACGGTGAAGGTGGCCGGTGGAAGGCTTCAGTACTCTGATCTCTTACATCCAGTTCAGCAACTGAGCCAAGATTTTGATATAACATTATCTTTATCCTTCTGTATGACATAGCAAAAGCGAAATGTTTTTTTGTAGATATTTGACCGTCTCTGTGGTCACAATATTCACAGCTACAACATTGCCATAATGTTGCTCAATGGTGTCCCATTTTACAACCCACAAACAATGTTGTAAACCTCCTCTGCATTAGCAATGCCCAAACTCCCTCAGCAGAGTACCTCATTCCTCCACCTCCACAAGTCTAGTTGAACAGGCAGTGGCGTGAGAGCGGATAATGGCGGTTTGTCTTTTTGTTCTGTTAACAGTATTTACTTCCTGGTTGCTGAGCTCCGGGTCATTGTTATCCTCTACCTCTGAGGCAGCCAACTCATAGCCGTCGGGATTCATGGAGGCCAGAAGATGGATGCGGGTGGTGTTGATGATGGTTTGAATTCGCTGGTTCCCCAGACTGTACTCTGAACACAGGTACTGGGTCAGGTAGATGAGCAGCTGGCGGCCCAGCACCTCGTTGCCGTGCATGTTTGCCACCATCTTGATCTCTGGCTCCACTACAAGTTTACAGACAAAGCAAACATGGTTAAAGCTGCATTAACTGATTTGGCCACTTTGGGGCAGCAGAACAAGCTGTAAACACAAAACTGGCACATTATCCATTTCACATGTGTGAAATGGTGATGTTGTTTGCCCTAAAAACAAAACAGTGAATGGGCAACTTCACAGTAGCTGTGTCCGTAACCGTCTATGGGTAAAGAGACCAGAAAAGAGCAGAGAGAAGAACAAGAGAGTGAATTTTGGTCTTAGATTCACATGGAGACCATAAACATGACACCAAATCAACATTAATACTGCCAAGTATTGGTTGAATGTGTAAATATGCAACTTTTAACTACTGTTGTTTCCCATATCAACATTACATGGTGATGATATGTCAGTGTTGTGTTTACAGCTTGTTTATGCTACCAAGTGGCCAAAAATCAGTTTATGCAGGTTTTAAGGCAGATATTTGCAATAACAGGTACTGTAAGCTGGGGGGTGAAGAAGAAATTACCAGATTTTAGGAATGCCTGATAATATCGGCATGTCATTGGTACTGGCAGATGACGGCTTTAAAATGGAGTATTGGCATTAACCTGAAATGAACATTTGTACCTAAATGACAGGTGATAAGAAGACACTTTAATTATGTGTCTTTAACAAGTTGAAAGAGGTCAAATTTACTCAGTATTTGGCTATTTTTCAGGATTGTCCTAGGGAGAGCATCATCATTGAAATTAAATATTGCATGTCTTACCTGTAACCTAGCTTAAAGGAGTTTTATTGTATTTCCCAGTGAATGTGTACATTTTGAAAAGCATTGTATTTTATGTCTTCATCTGCCACCAGTGAGCCATCATGATAAGAGTAGGCATAATATGCTAATTCCACTACAGGAGAGACTTGATGCAATTAGGTGGAAACACATGTTTGCATATATTGGCACCAACATCAGCAAGCAGCCAAAATAAGTCAGAAAATATTGGCATATCACATATTGGCAAAAATCCAATGTCTTGCATCACTACTGGATTTCTTTACAGAGGAAATTAGTAACACAAGAGGAATGCTGCAATAATAACATTATCAGAGTTACTGCTCTTGCTTACTCACAGAGCTCGTGCTGTCCTGGATTGTCGGTGAACTCAATAACCAGCAGATCCCGGCCCTCTGTGCTGCGTCCGATGCTGTAGACGTGAGAGATGTGGGAGCACTTGGCTGCTGTCCTCTTTAGTAAGTTGTACATTTGGGCGTTGGAGGTGTAGGTGAACTGGATGATGGTGCTGGGTTCTTCAGGAGAGAGGTTGGACATTGCTAGCTCCTGTCTGGCTGGAGGAGGGATGCCAGGATTTAGGGAAGGAGAAAAGGATGTTTGTTTGTTTCACAGAGCACTAGGTATGCATGGTACCAAACAGTACAACACAGCACCGTGACCTTTACCTTTCAGCCCCGCCAGTGGATCAAAGCAGCCCTCCTGGTCGCTGGCAAAGAAGCGGTCACAATCCAGGAAGTAGGGCCAGGCCATTTCTATGGCTTCAAAGGCGTGGGCACAGTCCCTCCTGATTGCATCACATGTGCTGCGGCACGGTTTGATCATCTTGTCGTTCTGGCAGGGCGAGGCGAGCACAGAGCAGCCGAGGAGACGCATCTCAGGGGAGCACTCCCCGTTAAGCAGGCCATGGATGACGCTGAGGAGGAGGTACTCTGCCCCTGACTCGGCCTCCACGCGACTCCGGTGGCCAAGGATGTTGGGGAATATGGTTCTGGAGTGACAGCATTTTAACAAAGGTAATTAAACATGATGTCCACAGTCAGCTGCAAAGAGCTTAAAAAGACATAAAAGTCTAAATAAAAGGAATAAAACCAATGGCTAAAAGGTCCGGTGTGTAGGATTTAAGGGGATATTTTAGCAGAAATTTAACATAATAGTAAGTATGTTCTCTTTAGTGTATAATTAACTGAAAATATGAAAGGTTGCTGGGCAGTTCATATATATATACATTGCAAGCAGGTCTTCGTCCACAGAGATTGCTGTCTTGTACTGCCATGTTTATACAGTAACCCAGAATGAACAAACCAAACACTGGCTTTAGATAGGGTCATTTGCGGTTTCCCATCAGCCACCATAGTAAGCAGCCCCTACACAACTATAGCATTGGAAAAACAATGATTTTTTAAAATGGGAAACTCCTTTATTCCGTGTATTTATCGGTTTAAATCACCGGGTCTGTTTGTTTTGGAGAGGTAGAGACCTCTGCAGACAACTCTCCTCACCGTAAAAACCTCCTGAGTGTCTGAATCATAAATAATGTGAGTACATATTAAGTTATCGGAGAAAAACAGAGAGCACACAAAAGCAGGTGCAGGGCTAGCAGCCTGTCTGCAATGCACCAAAAAGCACGGGAGAAACACTGTTCTGTAACATAAAACTGCTTTATTCAGTGTTTTTACTCGTTTAAATCACCCTGTCCATTTGTTTTGGAGAAGACGATACCGCTGCAGATAATTAAGCTCCCGGGAAAAACTTCCTGAATGTCTGAATCCTAAGTTATCAGAGAAAAGGCTGGGCACACAATAGCAGGGGCAGGTTAAGCTGTCTGTGCGCATTGTGCCAAACAGCATATGAAAAACACTGATTTGGAATTTGAAACTGCTATATTCGGTGTTCTTACTCGTTTTAATCACATGGTTCATATGTTTTGGAGAGGAAGAGACCTCTGCAGATAATTCAGCTCCTGGTGAAACCCTCCTGAACAAAAAATAGTGAAGGAATGATTTCATCACCCACATTAGTACCAACCTCTACAACCCACCTAGAATATTCCATATCATTACAGTAGCCCAGGTTCAGCTCTGTGCAAGTAGCTGTTGAAGAAAGAAGAAAGCTGTTAACTTACATTTTTAAATGGATATTTATTTAATGCATAGTTTAACAATTAAATACAATTATTTATATGGTTGTTGTAAATTTACTGCTGGATCTAGTATCATTTTTTGAGTCAAAATATTTTAATCTTTTTAGGTCCTGTCTGAAAGATCAGTATCTGTCACATCTTTGTGAGCAGTCAAAGAAACGCTTTGATCCACTGATTATCTGTTAGACTTGGCAGGTGTAGCACCTGGTGTTCCAAAATGGAAAAGTACAGTGTGGGATTTTTGAAGCTCCATAAATCCTTCCCTTGAGCTCAAATGCGGCTGCAGCTGCTTCTCCTCTCAGACACCAGCTATACAGTGAGGAGGCCTGTTGCATCTTGCAGTAGCACATTTCAGACAGTTTGGTTTTTCAGCCCTGAAGGTCAAATATTACCCTGGAAATTCATTGAAATGATCTGATTTCTAAGATGATGGGGTCTGATCTGATCATTCTCTGCATAAAATCTGATTATTAAAACTTATTAAAGATATGATTTCATATAAAGCCCTAGACTGCACGAGATTAAATTAATAATCCACCTACGTTTTTCTTCAAAAGCATTGCTGCTGCTGCATCTTCCTGTGAGAAAAGCATAAAATATTAGTAGGTCATAAATGAAACACTAGGAGGCGACATCTTCAAAAGCAAGGGACGAGCCAATGCATGCCTTCTGCTTTATGACTGTTTATGACAAGGCCGGAAAACAAACAGCAGGTGACACTGTCTACAACATGAAGTCAAATCTGCATCAGAGCGACACTTTTTCAGGGCTTTTTACAGAATTTGACTGTATATGCTGCGAGAGAAAAAATGATAAAGAATAACGAGTATTATTGAGCATTTTTAAGTACGGTGTTTAAATTGGAGCATATGCCGTGTTGACATGTGAATTTGGATCTGCATTTCAGCTGAAACGGCTGTTTTTAAGTGATTAGAAGCGCTGGAAGAAGCCTGAAATTGTCCACGCTCATTCAAATATGCCTTTAACTTTTGTTTTCTACGCATCACGCATTGGTGTCGTACATTAGGCACATTCCCATGAACCGTTTGTCTGAAACTGAAAGGCTCTTACCCAAAATTTCGTCTCCTGGCTGACAGTTCTGCTGCGGGGCGCACCAACAACTTTTCGTCAAGGAAAGAAACAGCAGCAAAAGTCCTAAACGCATGTTGAAGTGCAGTAACGGCGGTGTTGTGATGTGGCAGAGTGAGTGCGTGCGCGTGTTTGAAGCTGCAACTTTTCTGCTCTCCAGGCTGGATGATAATTACCACCCACAGGACGGAAACCTCCTTCTTTTGTCTGTACGGAGCATCCCTGACCCGAAGAAAAAAAAGTGCGCCGCCGCGCCAGGATTATGGCTCACTGCAGCCTGTGCGTTACGAGCGAGCGCCGATCATATTTCACTGCACAGTGTGTGTGTGTGTGTGTGTGTGTGTGTGTGTGTGTGAACATGAGGAAGAAACGTGGCTTGTGGGGGTGGGAGTGAGGAAAGTTCATGCCTGTTTGTTTGACATAATAGAGCTGCTGAGCTGCTTCACCAACTCAGAGCAGGAACAGATCTGAGCAGCATTAGTCTGTGAAACCTCATCAACCATCATGTCCTTGCTGTTTTATTCTTGTAATGTTCATCTATTGTTAGATTATTATGGTAATGTATGATATATATAGCAGCGGTTCCCAACATAGGAGGCAGGACCCTTCAAAGGGTCCCAAGGGGTCACCAGACTATTAAAGGAATAAGAAAATAATTAGCTGCAGAAATTGGTCTTGTACTTTAGCTTCTTCTTCTTCTTCTTCTTCTTCTTATCATTATTATTTAATAAAATACAGCATATTTTAATTATATGAATTGTTTTAATGTGTAAAGTGATCCTGTCTATGTGTTTGTTTTACTAAGTGTTTTGTGGTTTGTTTGTTATTTGCTGTAGTGTTACCAGAAGAAAATGTGTTATTGTATATTTCTAATAAGGACAGCTATGTTACTTTTGTGTATTTCATATGTATCATATCATCAATTTAAAAATCATATAGTTGGCTATATGAGCTGACAGCTAGGCAAGAGAAGGCACTGAGCAGCAAAAGAAAAAATGATCTAAAAACTAGCAAGAAATTAGCAAAAAAAAGTATGAGCTGACAGCTTGGCAGGACATCTGTCAAGCTGCACACCACTTTTCAAGATCTGCAAACAAAGAATCCTGTTAATATCTATTTATTTATTTATGCATTAATGTATTTATTTAGTAATTTATTTATTTTGAGTCATCACTTCATTTCCTGCGTCTTTTTAGCCACCAAATTAGAGTGTCTTTAAGCAACCCATTGCTATTTCCACAGGAAATCGTGCCATGAAAACCTTTTGTTTTTTAATAATAAATAATAATAATAATACATTTTATTTATATAGCGCATTTCAAAATACTCAGACGCTTTACAAGTACAGACAAGCAACACATTAAAAAGAATAAAACATAAGTTAAAATCATGAATTAAAATCACACATTATATACCAAGACATCACCGCATTTCCTGCAGGGGTAGTGCTTGTTGTTTTTACTGAGACATTGCTGTGTTTTCAGCTGAGATTGTGCTACCAAAAGCAAGTCATTTTTAGCGAAAAAATGTTATTTTCCTTATTGTAATAACCAAGTTGTTTTTGTGCCTAAACCTAACCACAGATTGTTGACATAACATACACATGTAATGTTTCCATGGTTTGCAGAAACATATCATGCTAACATTTTATTCTGATGAGTGGGTTGCAAGTTTTCATCCTGCTGGACAAGAAAGATACTCTCTTCTCTCCTCACTTCTTTAGGTATCCGTCAAGTGAGACAAATCTGAAAAGTAATTTGCTCCCAGCTCATGTGTTGGTAGCCGCTGCTACAACACAACTTCAATTCATATAACCAGCAAAATATTCCCAGAATGTAATGGTTTTTCACTTGTTTGCATTCAAAGAGCAGACTCAAAGTGTTTCTGTGGCAGTGGAGTTTATTCTTTAATCTGTGTTTTAGTAGTGATATAACATCTTCACACATCCTCACAACTATTGTTACACTACATGTTAAAAACGGCACTCATTAACACAGACTTTAACATTAGTTTCATAACAGTCAACAGTCAGAATAAAGTTTTTCTTTCAGTTCTTTCACTGAAACATGAAGACCACTTCCTAACAAGTTTAAGGTTACTTCAACCATACATTTACATTGATGATAGTAGTTAACATAGTGTTGTGGGCGTCATGTGGTGTGTTCTTGGCAATGCCTCAGTAGGCAAACTGATGAGCCCTGTGGAAACGGCAGTCTGTAGAGGCTGAAGAGGCCTTTGGCAAATATCAGAGGCCTGTGCGCTCTTATTGAGCGTACATCGTTTTGTGTCCTGCAGCTCTGCCAGTGCGCAATAATCTGGTTTAAAGAGTCCTGACATCCACGCCTGTGTTAAAGTGTCCTTGAGCAAGGCACTGACTCCCTTCCATCTGCAGGGCTGCTGCTCTTCAGAGACCCTGACCTCTGACCTTCCCGTAAGAGGGATACAAGTATTGAATCATTTAAATATTTGCACATCAAGCTCAGGTGACTCTGGCAGCGCAGGTGTCATCTGTGGTGTCCAGTGTGCTGCTGGCGCTGTGGATCGACTGTGAGTAGTGATCCTTTCTTATGAAACGGCTGATGATACCTACTAGGACCTTCCTGTACTGCTGCCGCAGCAGGCAGTAAACAAATGGGTCGCTAGAGGTTTTGGCATAAGACAGACATTTGGCGGTCATGCCCCAGTACCGGGGGATATGCACAGAGGGCAACAACTCCACCAACCTGCAGGAGGAAGAAACAGAAGAAGAAGAAGAAGCAGAGGAGGTCAGTTTTTTTGGCTCTAATGTACTGAATATTGAAGCCCGTTTTTGTCAGGCGCTTGAAAAAAAGGTTTGTTTCTCTCATCACTGATAACAGGTTTGAATAATGCAATTGCATTTAATCATTTCATCTTATTTTCTCATGATAATTTAAAAAAACCCACATGGGTAGGAACTTAAAGGACCCGTGTATAAGATTTATGGGGATTTAGTGGAATCTTGTGGTGAGGATTGCAAATTACAACCAGATTAAACTTCTCCCAATTAAAATTCCTTCAGTGGTTATTGTTCAGGAAGTTTTAACAGGGAGCCGAGGTATCAACAGAAGTCTCTTCATCTTTAAAACAAACGGACACTGTGATTAAATTACTGAATAAAGCAGTTTACTCTAAATAAATAAGTGTTTTTCCAACACTTGTTGCGTGTAGGAAAACTGCGATGACCAACATGAAAATCTAAAGCCAGAGTTTGTTTTGTCCGTTTTGGGCTGAAAAATCCTGGTAATCTAACACTTTATGCTTGAGGACCGGCTTCCTGTGTAGATATAAATGGCTCATTCAAGGGAAACGAAAACACTATTGCTATTTTGAAGGTATTATACAGTTATGGACAAAAAGTTAAAAACCATATGTTTCATTTCTGCTAATCATGTATCCTTAAATTCTACACACTCGACCTTTAACAGGTGGTACAATTTGGAATTTATGTCAAATTTATAATATGTGAATATTTCAGGTGGCATAAATTAGCTGGACTGTCTCTCTCTCTCTCTCTCTCTCTCTCTCTCTCTCTCACACACACACACACACACATTGTATATATGTGTATATACACTGCATATATACTGTATATATGCAAAATTTAAATGATCATTGATTTTAGTTTGTGAATACATCTACAAATATCATGTATTTAAGACTGAATGTTTCCAATTGATGTGTAAACTTTAAGATATGTTAACATCCTTCTTCAATAATGGACATTATGGACTTTCCTCTTTTTATAGTTGTTGTCATAAATCATCCATTGTTTCCATTTACTTAAACATTTTTCTTTCACTGGAGGCTGATCATTCTCTATCACATATTTCAAAAGAAACCTATAGCTATTTAATATATGTAATTGTGTGATTGTTTGATGGATATTTTAGTTCTTTGTGACGTAATAAATGTAACCTTATTAAAATTCATAATGTTGTCATTTTGTGTTTGAGATGTGTTGATTGAACTTGAGCCTGTGGTATAGCACTTTGTATTGTAGGACGACAAAATATTAGGACTACTTTACATCATTACTCTCAACGCAGATTAAAAAAAATGAATGTTGGAAACGAGATAAGAAACAAACAAAAAATAAATAAATTCTGGGGTTTTGCATAGAAATTACTGGTGTATTTAGGACATTGTGCTTAGTCTTTATGCGTCAGATGTTACACCACAGTGAAACTGAACTCTGAAGACATCATGTGGGAGGTTAACCAACTGGCGATAAACAGAGACAGTAGGCTACAGAGCGGGCTGTTACCTTGTTATAACGTAGGGTGAAAAGCAGAGGATGAAGGTGCCGATGAAGACGCAGATTTTTTTAGTGGCGCGCTGCCTCCTCTTCTTCTGCTCAGCCAGACACCTCTCCTTCACACTGACAGACACACAGAGACATTCATTTATGTCTGACATAATAACAGCTCATATATAATTAGTATAACAACACAGCCTTTGTCCAGCATTAAAAAAAGGTCAAATTAACTTCATTTTCTCCACCAAAACAAGTCAAACTGCACTGGATACAAGTAGAAACATCTCTGAAAGGTTCAACAGCCTCTCCCGTATACTTTACCTGGGGTGAATATCCACCAGCAGCAGCAGAGTCTGCACTGTTATCACATCTATCCTCTTGCAGTGCGACCTGGCCACTCTCAAAACTTTCAGGTAGGCGAAGCACAGCACGAGCAGGCAGAGCGCGAAGCTGCTGCAGTGAAACAGCGCAGTGAAAGTCGCATAGGCGGCCAGCTGCGACCTCTTCTCCCCATCCAGGTGCACCGTGCAAGAGGCGTAAGTGTGGCTGTAACCCCCCCAGTCCATGAGCAGCTGGGTCAGGGAGAAGGTGAGAGAGTGCATCCAGGAGTACGCCACGATGAGAAACGCGTCCCTGTAGCGCATCTTGCTGGAGTAACTGAGGGGGAACACCACCGCGATCCACCTGTCCATGCTGAGCGCGGCCATGCTCAGCATCGCGTTAGCGGTGAGAAAAGTCTCAGCAAAACTGACAGCCTGGCAGAACAAGTCCCCGAAGGGCTTTGCGCTTTCTGCCACAGCGAGAAAAGTGGCGGGCATGTTGATGACGGTGAGCAGGATGTTGGAGAAGGACAGGTTCAGGATGAAGATGCCTGGCACGTGGGATCTTAAGTCGGCGCTCTGGGTGAAACATAGCAACACTGACAGGTTTGTCAACAGCGAGACCACAGCTATCACCACAATGGACACTTCCAGTAGGAACTCCGGTATGCTCATCTCTCGAGGCTTAGCAGCAGACGTGGGGAGGATGGTGTGGTGAGTCCGCCATGCTCTCTGCTCGTGCCCCCCACCAGCTGACCACTTTCCCGGCGCACATGTGCCAGAAACGCTTGTGAGCTGGAGACCCGCGTGGAGAGCTGTCCAGTGCTGAAACACCCAAACAAGCCTTGCTGATGTTGATCTATGGCATGAGCTACTTTTTAAAGTATGTTGCTCAAGCTATCCAGTGATTAAATTGATTATCTTTTTAAATTCCTCCAGTTATAATTACCCTCCCGTTCTTTACTCCACAGTGAAAAGCTGTGGAAATTATGACTTCAGGTTACCAAGTGCTCTGTGTTTACTCTCGATCATGCGCACTACCCGGCGCCTCCTCTCCTCGCTGGCAATGCCGTGCGCCCTGCACGTGCAGTCGGTAGCTGGCTCATGTGACGCTTGAACAATATTCATGCAAGCAGGAGTTAATGTCAGAGATGGGGATGTCATGGTGTGTGCACACAGAATACACCCCCCCCCAAAAAGATGACAATGTGTTTTTTATGTGCAAAAACCCAGAGTGATGGCTGTGCAAAAATGTCTATGAGTGGCTTTAAATGTGAGAAATATTAATATGTAGTGTATGTGTGTGTGTGTCTGGGCGTTTGTGTTTGTGTGAAACAACTCTTTATATCCTCTCTTTGACAGTATATTTCCTTTATACACATTCCAGTGGATCAAAATGAGCACATCACAGTTAAACTGGGACCACAGAGACAGATTGAGTCCACCCCCCCAAATAACATCAGGTGAAACACACGCACTCTCAAACACACACACAAACACACAGACAAACGCACACACACACACACACACACACATAGAGAGAATAACTAATCTCCATGGCAACACCAAATCTCTTGTGGCTTCATCACTCTTTGAACTTCATCTTCTTTTGCGCTGATTTGTGTTGATCTCCCCTCAAATGCCTGTGAGAAGCCATTTGCCACAGTGCGTTCGTTCAAATGCAGCTATATGAAAAATATCAGACACCGTGTTAGGCATGTGTGATCTACATTACAAATGCAGGTTTAGGAGAGGAGAGAGCACGAGAAGTATGAGAGGAAGGATGGGACCTGAGGCTGAAAGGAAAAATGGATTAAGGGGGAGGACGGGCATGTGCAGGATGGACTGATAGAAAAATGGATGGACCTGCTTCTCCCAGAATGTCTCTCAGGCATCTTTAGTCTGTTTCAAGTGTACAGTTATTTCTATATGCCTTTTAAACTGTATTGCCAATGGATTTTAATAGTAATAATACAAAAACCTCGAATTTTTAACTTCAAGAGGCTTGTGGAGATGACCTTGAAGTGATTTTTTGTGCAGTCATGTGTGTTTTTTAATAGAAGATTTAAAATGCCTTCATGGATACAATTCAAGCTAAGAAATGAAGTCAAATAGAATTTACATTGTTACGCGTATTTTCTGTTTAATGTACGCAATAACTGTGTCATTATCTATAAAATAACTTAATTTTTAAAAAGTGAAAAGGGATATTATTTAGCTCCTTCACTCCTGAACAAATACTGCAGCAACTAGAGTGCTGTGTCACTTGAATGTGATCAAATGTCCTTTTGGGGCCCAGCTCATGTAGCAAATAACAGTATGTGCTTCATCTGACTGTATTTCTTTGATTGGATGGTGGATGGCATATTACTTAGATGAGCCACATGCCAAAATGAGGACCACTGTTTTGCATCAACAAACAACAAAACTATCTGGGATTTAATGAGTCACTGCTGTGTTTGCAGTGGCTTTTTGGGCATCAACCTTGGGTGTTTTGTAGTGAGCCATCGCTTTTTTTCCAGAGGGGACAGGGGCATGTAAAATGATTCATTTTTTACAGAGACATTGCTGCATTGCCTGCTGGGTTAGGTGCACAAAAAACAATGTTCTTCACAAAGATATTGCTGTTTTTCTTGCCAGTGTAGCTGCATTAAGTGTTTTTTTAATCAATAGAATGCTGCTTTTTTACTGTGGTTGTAGCACAAAAAGTGTTTTTTTTTTTTTTTTACTGAAGCTTCACTGCTTTTTCAGCTATGATTGTGGCACATTGGTAGCATGAGCAAGAACTCTCGTTCTCATGAAACCTGGGTTGTAGCACAACCCCAGTGTTTTTCACCAAGATATCACTGCTTTTCCAGTTGTGATTGTGGCATGAAAAGTGGCTGTTTTTCACCAAGGCATCTGTTCCAGCTATGATTTTGGCACTAAAAACAATTGTTGTCTTTTTGTTTTTTTTTACCAAGGCATTGCTGCTTTTCCAGTTGTGAATGTGACATAAAAAACGTTTTTTTGTTGTTGTTTTTTTTTACCAATATATTGCTGCTTTCAGCAGCGATTGTGGCACAAAAAAACATGGGTTTTTTTGTTTTTTTACTGAGATATGACTGTTTCTTGTCAAGATATGAAAAGTGGTAGCTTTTTTTGTGGGGCATTACTGTGTTTCCAACAGGGACTTTGCCCACACACCAAAACACAGTCTTCTCTTAACCATAACTGTTTTTTGTGCCGTTACTTGTCCACACATTAACCACGTGGTTGTTGAAACATCAAGCTTCAACTTATCCATGACATAACAACGTGCAAATACAAGATATCCATGGTTGGCAGAAACATACAATGCCAACATTTTTTTCTGCTGATTGGGTTGTTAATCTAGGCATTTTAAATCTTCCATACTTTCACCTCTGCTTGCATGCAAGCAGGAGTGAGCTGGTGTGTGCAAATGCGTGGGCAGCTATTTCCTGAGAATGTACACATTATATATGTTTGTCTGTGGGCATGACGGCGGGCTGTTCGTCCCAGCAGCTCCCCAGATGTTATTTTATCCCTCCTGTCCCCAAGGGCTCCATTTATATTTAATCATTAACAAGTTCTTAGAGGATCACATTTACAGTATAAGCACCAACACGCCTACTGTGCTGCCCCTTTTGTTGTCGTCCTGCTATCCTCAGTGGAAGTGCTGTCCCTGAGCGTGTTATCTTAATGGCTATTTTGCCGTGAAGGAAACCCCCCCTTTGTTGCTAAGAAGGAGAAAGAGCAAGAGAGAGGGAGAAAAAAAAAGAAGAGAGGGAATGAGAAATCGCCCCTCAGTGAGAGGAACCCTCTTAGTGGTCACGTGTATACTCCGGGTTCCCAGGGCTGGAACGGCTGTTATGCAAGCAACAGAATGCTGATGGCAGAAGCACTTAAGAAGTCCTGTTAGCAGGCGAGGGGTCCATCCAACTTCCCCGTAAGCCACTGCCCCTGGCTCTATGACTCCGTGTGTATGCCGTGAGTTTGCGCGCCATTACATAACATCACAATTCCCACGGTCGGCAACACAATATGGAGCTCCCTCATCACCTTAACTTCGCCTCTGTTCCTTTCCGTTTGAGCTAGTAAATGATTTTGCTCTCTGTCCGTGCATCCATCTGTCCAACCATCGCTCCATCCTCTCTGCTGCACGCGAGCCTGCCTCAGTCCTCCTGAAGCTTGGTTCCCTGCAAGTGAATTTTGTGAATTTTGTGTCCACATTTGAATACATCCTCAAAAGCCTGCACCCTCGGGCGCAGCTGTTTACTACGACTAAAGGCTCGTAGTGACTGAGAGAAGACAATCACTTTGTTTTGGCAGCAATGACCCTCATCTGTCTGCTCCACTCAATTCAATGTTGCACTCAAAAGACCTGAGAGGCATGGCATTTTGTCGAGGTGATGGTAGCACGCCCCTGTCCGGGGACAGTGGTGGTGATGTCAGGAGAAGAGTACGAGATGTGGGATGAGACAATAATGTGAGGGAGAAAAAGAATGGCAACAAATGTCATGGGTGAGTGTTTCTGGAGCGTGGGAGTCTGGGTGTAAAAATAGGTCTTAGCCCTGTGAGCTACAGAGCAAACGCTCCGCACAGAAACGCTAACTCACACAGACACTCACATGTCCAGACACACACATACACTCGCTTTCATCCATGCTCTCTGTCACTCTCTCTCTCTCTCCCTCCCCGCCTCTCTCCCGTTTCATCTCACTCTGTCACGTGCTAACAGTATGCGAGCCTGATTGTGGAATGAGTAAGTGTATGTTGATATAAGGGAGACACGTTTTTCACACGTTTGATGATATTATGAAGAAGATGAGATCTGTAATCTTTCTTCCACACTGCTGTCATGAGGAAAACTCAGTTCAATCGCTGATTTGTAAACAGATGTTACAAAAGCCACAGACAGATGTTTAACTTGCAGCATGCACACCTTAATAGAGGTTTAAAGGGTCATAAATACCACTAATATTACTTATATTCATTTATTTGTGCTCTTCTTATTTCACATTTTTTTCTGCATTAAAGTTGATAATTGATGTTTAGGTATGACAACATCAATCCTTAAAAGAATACTTCACCTGCAAAATGAGCATTTTTATGTCATTTACTTGTGTTACAGTAGATTCCCAAAGAAACCTTTGTTTGGTTTAATGCTTCCATGACGAACGGAGAATCCAAAAAGGCAAACATTTTTGATGAATTTAAGTCACGCCAAACAACAGCAAATATATATCAAAATATCCATTTACAAACTTTCACAAAACGTGTTGTGTAAAATCGTGTCTCATTTAACCAATCAAATGGATAAAGCTTTAAACTGGAAGAGGCCGTTTACACGGCAGTGGTTCATGCATGAAATGTTAAACTTTTGCTGTGGTTTGGCCTTTTGGGGGCATGAAAATGCAAACATTTGACAGTGGTTTCAAAGTATAATATTTTGAAAATGCAGCCCTTTCTGTTGCTGTGTAAATGGGCAATGCACGGCTCTTGTGAAAGCGATGACGTCACATCTGCACTTCATGCATGCGTATTAAGTTTCAGACTAATAGCCATAGGACAGCGATAATAACAATGGCGGACTACCGAGCTGTGTTGTTCTGCTGTCTCTGCTGAGTTTATTAATGCTTCTTGTGTGTGTGTTCGCCATCATCCTCGTTTGTTTATACTCACCGCTCTGTAAAAGAACGCCATTGTGTGCAGGCATGTGTTGTTCTTCTATGGTGTGTCATTGCAAAGTTACACTGCCAACTACTGGCCTGACATGCATGCTACAGCGTTTTCAGCTGTTTTCGCAGATCCGTGTACACATGGATCGTTTTTATGAACGTGGATTTTTTGAAAAACACAAAGAATAGACTTTTCTATTTTTAGTAGAGCGGCTCTTTTTCAAATGTAAATAAATAAATCGGAACATTTTAGTGAAGATGGATGTTTCTGGGAAGTACTGAGAATCCGACTGAATAAATGAGACTGGGATTATACTGCACGAGCTGTGGGAGAGTTTGTAAACTGATGTTTTGATATAGTTTTTCTGTTGTTTAATGTTTATTTCAATTAATGAAAGATGTTTTCCTTTTAAGGATTCACTGTTCAGTGGGGAGGAATGCGAGAAAAACAACATTTTCTTCAGTAATTGATGCACAAATGTTCATTTTGTGGGTGGAGGTTTTTCTTTTATGTGAGTTTCATGTGTTTTTCATCAACTAAATGTAATTCTTTTACAGTGCAGAACATCTGCAGTTTGTTTTCAGGAGAGATGTTTGAAGTTGTTTAGTTTTGGCTGAAATGCTTTAAATGATGTGCTGAGTCAGTGTTTATGATAAATGCAAAAAAAAAGTTTTCCTTTCCATGTTGCTGATCTGGGGTAGATGAGCTCACCTGATGGTGCCTCCAGAAAGATCGGGCGCTCAAAAGTCTTCACTAATGATGCAGTCAGAAAACATTTTTGCAATGCCTGAATGTAATATGAAATGCATGGATTATATTTAATTAATTTGCGGTCCATTTCAATACTTCCCCTTTCAATGGAGCTTATATCCGATACACTTGTAGGTGACTGCCCACCCGTCATCTCTCAGGTTAGGGATGGCACCTTGGAAGAAGCTACTGGTTTCATGGCAACCTCCTGGTTGTGGGAATGATGTTCGTCAATGATGCTTGCGCTTAGTGAAAATTAGAAGTTTTGGTCGACAGCTCCCAAATGCACTTTTCAAATGCCAGCTTTCTAAATTGGCACTCAGTCATCTAAACTTTGAGCACCCCGGATCAATCACAGGGTTGTATAAAGACAAAAAACCCTTCACTTAATACAAACTCTAATGGAGTGTTTGTGCATTTGGTGTTTATTTAGGAATCACTGTTGCTGTGAGTGAATAAAACTAAATGACCCCCAAATTGTGATTGTTTCAACAGTCATCCATGATGTAAGTGTTGAAATCATCCAAACCTTCCGATACTTGAAGAACTCTGTTGGATAACAGATTGAGATTTAGTGAAAAAACAGATGTCACTGTGAAAAAGGCTCAGAAGTGTCTCTGCTGCCTACATAAACTAAACTCTTTTCCAGTGGATCAGACAATGTTTTATTCCTCCTTCACTGAATGTATTTTAACTTTTTAATGTAAAGTTGCTAATTTACAACCGTTTGTCAAAAGGACGAGAACCGATTGTGAGTTGCTCTTAACCTCAGCTCTGACATTATGAGCAAAACACAAAGAGCACTTGCACAACATGAATGGGTCCTCAAAAAAGCATATGAAGCCTTTTTCTCACATGAACTCAAATCTGGTCCCTTTTACACATGTAGCACACAACAGAAGTTTGGAGGTGTCAGACGTGTTCTCACCCAATCAATACTCAGCTCATCTGGTGTAAGTGAGACTTGGCGCCTGGAAAGAGTGTGCAGGACATGGAGGGAAAAATGCGCTGCTGAAGTTGCAGCGTTTCATTTGTAATTTGATGAACAACACAGTTTTTTGTCATTCCTAGAATTTAATGATGATTTTGGCTTTGGCCCACTTAACAACAGAAGTTCCCAAGTTTCTCTCCAGTTAGACATTTTCATCTTTGTGAAAACTTCCCTCCTTTTTCACCCTCAGATGTTTGTATCCTTTCAGTTTCGCGCCATTCATATGTTAGAAATGTCATCAACATGCCCGCTCGCTCGCTGTAAATTCTCTGGATAATGATCTGCTTTACTCACACATAGGCTTAATCAGACATTACACACACTTCGTGATATCGAGCTGGCTGCATAAAGTCCATTTAATGTCCGGTCCAACTGATTCTGACATTCTGGAGTTCTCACATAAAACTCCTCTGGGAAATGTTTAGATGTTGAATGTTGTTGATGTAGAAGTTCGGGGTTGCAGTGTATGTGAGAAAGGGCCTTAAGATTGTCAGTGACCTCACACATGTTGTCTTCTGCTTTCATTGAATGCCGATGTGTTTTAGACTGCCCGTATGTAAAACAAATAAAAGAAAATTTGTTTTTATCCAGAAATTATTGGACCTGTGAACAGCGGCAGTACAAGAAACGGTCAGTTTACAGTTTAGATACTATATTGATAAATGCACTTGCTCTTTGGCGCTTTAAGAATTGTCACATGTGACCCTTTGTTTATGCAGAGTTATAAGACATTTTCTTCCAGTTAACTGTCCTTTGGAGCATGTTTTAAATCACACTTGTTTTTGTTTCCAGTGAGGAGCTTATTGTTTTCAGCCAGGCCATCAGAGAACATGAGGTTCTCTTCTTATCCAACATCTTATCCAAGATTACAGTTTCCGCTTTCCTTGGCTTGCTTGTTGTTTATTTTCACAAATGTGTGCTCCAGACGTCTCCTCTTCTGCTTTTAAAATGTGAAGAGGAGACTCCTGGATGCTGTATCATTAAATAAAAGCTGGTAGGAAACACCACTGTTTTAGCACTTCCAGAAAACCAGGTATACGACCACCTGCATCACATCTCTCCGAGAAGTAATGAAACGGACACAAAAACTATCAGGGCAGTCAAGCAAATATTTCAAATCTATAACTGAAAAAAAGCTAATTATTCAAAGTAAGAGGAACCTTTTCCAACTACAGTAAAATATTTTCCATGTGAGTGCCAGCTTTTTCCATAAAAAACGGTGCCTCTGGCTTTGGGCTCAGCAGGCATTACTTTCATTAGCCAGCTATACGGCTTCAGTAGGAGGCAATTACTCTGTTTCTTCAAACACTAAATAAACTGCACAGGCAGGAGGGGTGATTAAGCCTGTTTACACACATTAAAACACACCCACATGCACAATCCATGAGCTTAACACATACGCTCACAATGATATCGCCTATGTGAGTGCACACACACACCCAGAGGTCACAAGATGAGGAAATGCAGCTGAATTATTTAAAATCCCAAGAAATGCCCGAGTAAGAAAGAAGACGAGTTGAGGGAAAGGCTGCAGACTGGATTTACAAAGAAAGAGAGACACAGGGAGAGAGAGTGTCGAACGCATGAGTCAGCAGTCTGCCAGTAAGAGGGAGTTGAGAGACAGAGGAAGGCTCGCAGGATTTAGCTATCACTGGAGTCCTGACAAAAGAATTTCTGGGCTCACTTTATTGTGTGACTCCGTGTGTGTGTGTCTCATTTCCTCGGCAGGGTGTATACAAGGCCATCCAGTTCTGAGGAATTTGTGTAAAACCACAGCAAAGCGCTGGCTTCCATCTCTGTTTTGAAAGAGATTTGCTAAACAGTTTTGCTCTGAGCATGTCACAAATACTTTAATCTCAGAGGAATAGTTCCACATTATGGGAAATCACTTATTGGCTTTCATGCCAAGAGTTAGATGAGAAGACTGATAGCGTTCTCATGTCTGTGCAGCACTGAGCTACAGCCAGGAGGCAGTTAGCCTGGCGTTGCAAGTGCGCAAGGAGAAATATACCTATAATAAACCTATTACTGTAAATAAAGATGGACAACGCATCTCCACTTCCTCCCACTGTCCAAAAAAAAGCCAAATTACCTTAAATGCAGTGATGTCATTTGGCAGAATTTGTGCAGTAACAATCTCTCTGGGATCTAGTTCCTGCCGTCTGACCAAATTGTAAAAACACTTATTGGCACACACAGCAGTCAGTCATGACACCAAACCCCCTTTTATGTAGCATGAAATAACGAGCTATACAGGGTTTCCATGGTCATGGAATACCTGGAAAAGTCAGTTAGAAAAATAATTGAAACTTTTGGAAAAGTCATGGAAAATTTACTGTTTTTAATGAAATCTTTACAGTAATTATCCATGGATAACGCCAAAGAGACAAAAAACAACATCAAAGAGATGCATAACGGCAACAATGAGATGCAAAACGACCCCATATCGATGCAAAAGGAACCTAAAAGGAGATGCAAAATGACCATAAAGATACAAAAGAACCACAATGAGATGCCAAACAACCCCAAAGTGATGCGAAACGACCACAGAAATACAGAGCGACCCTAAAGAAATGTGAAATGACCACAATAAGATGCAAAAAAAACCCCAAAGTGATGCAAAACGACCACAAGCGATTCATATAGCCCACTATGAGATGCAGAGGGACCATACTGAAATGCAAAACGACCACAAAGTTTTTTATCCTACCATTGCATATGTCTCATCATTTTCTCCCCGTGTTCCCTCTCTCAAATTATGTTTGAATAGAGTTTGAATGTTTTTGTTTGAAACGTGTGATGGGGGCAAAAAGATGACATTTTTAAAATGGGTCCTTTAATAGTCATGGAAAAGTTTTGAAATTTGTGTGGGAACCCTGGTTATAACCGAAAGAATAAGAAAAATGAGCACTTGTATTATGACTCAGCTAAGGGACAGCATAACAGGGATTTATTACAAGGAAAGAAGGGGAATGGAGGTGGAGATGGCTTCGGATGGCACGCTGAGGCAGAGAGAGTGGGTAATGACAGGCGAGGCGTGGAGGGAATGGCGTGGTAGCAGAGCGGCAGAGGGAATTGCAGAGTGAGAACAGGCAGGCAGTTAAAGAGACAGACTGGAGAGGCTGATCCTGGAGCACAAGAGACCAGGATTAGAGAGGGCAAAAACACTCGAGGAGAATACGGACAAAAACTTGGAGACAGAGAGCGGCTTAAACAAGTAGATGGCTAAACGATATGGAGGATGAATGATCAGGATAGATAAACTGGAGATGAATGAGAGGCAAGTGTGGATGATCAACGGTAATCAGGGGCCAGGAGAGAACAGAGGAGTGCCACACCCACAGACACACAAAGACAGACAAGGACACTCAAAGGTTTCCATTAACCCTCAAATCTCCCATATTGAAACTGTGAATATAAAATACGCCTAATGAAAACACATACATTTAAAAAAAACTCCTATTTACTGCAAAAAAGGTTTTATGCTTGCATGAGGTGGTATTTTAGGCATAACGACAAAGCCATATTTTGCAAAATTGTAATGGAAACACTTTTTAGGCGTCACATGATGCTAAAGCTATGCGCTTGTCAGAAGGAACAGGCTCCCTCTGGCTTGATGCAGCAGGCACTACAACAGGTGTTATTGCATCACCCCTACGTTCTTTCGATTGGAAATAATGACCGTTAGTGCGGTGGGTGCAGCAGAAAAAAACGTGCTGATGTTTTGAACATCTATTGCCATGCTTCGTTGATTGTTACTGCCAGAGGAGAATTCACACGACATCACTTTGTGGAAACACAGTCATCTCACAATTGTGTTTTATCGACATTTTGAAAATTTTGCTTAATTTTTTCACAAATCTGTAAAGGAAACCCACCATCCGACATAAGTTGTTGGGGTGAATGTGTAAGCAAACTGTCACCTATTTACACATCCAACTGTTAAAGAGCAACATTAGTAACAACAATTGTACTTATATTTGTGTCCACCTAATGAATGTACACGAGTTAATGCTCTAATTATGTTTTTTTTAATTACCACCGAAGTGACATTTGCAGCAGCAAGCTATTCAACAGATGCTCTAAATGTCACCTTGGTGGTAATTAAAAACATTAATGGGAGCATTAGCAAGTGTGCCGACTCTATTTTTCTGTCTTCTACATGTTAATCAGTCCAGCAGATAGTATTTATAATCTTGCTTTGTTTTTTAGACCTTTTTGACTCTGTTTTGGTCTTCACAAACTCCCAAAGGAAATATCTGTCTCTTTAGCTGTTAAATGCTTTACTATTGTACATTTGTCACTAAGTTGCTAAACAGTTTTCGACATACATGTCCACTGTTAATATATTGATTCATTGATTGATTGATTTCAGCTTCTTGAAACAGAGCTACTCCATAATACACTCTATCAATCAAACAGTAATGTTGTAAAGAAAGGTTCATCCTATGGTCTCTTAAATGTCTTTAGGTGTGGGTTTGGGTATTGAAAATAACAATAAGAAAATGAGCTAGAGTGGAGTGTTGAGGTTCACTTGGTGGCTTAGATGTCTAATGTTACAACTCCTTCTCTTGCAACGCCTCAGAGCCCAGAGAATATTATGTGTGCTGCAATATTAAACACTCCCCTCACCAGGGGATTTATATTCACACCCAGAAATAATAAATGAGAAGCCTTTGAGGAAAGGGGGCACAGTGTCCTCCACACAGTCTGCTAGCGCTGATTTTATGTAGTACCTTCAGCGCTTGCGGGCTGGAGACCACATAAGAGACACTGGAGACTCATCTTCTTTATGAGAAAAAGAAGGAAGGTGTGAAATAGACATAGCATCAAAGTAAGAAGCTAAAAGTAGACAAAAAAAGATGAGACAGGCAGGGAGAGGGAAAAAAAGTGTGAAACATATCTCAGCCACTCTGTTGGCACATGTACTGCATGAAATAAAGTTTAAAACAAAAAAGCAACCCAATCGCTAGAAAGAAATGTTGGCAACCACAAATATGTTACATTTGCATGTTATGTAGCAGATATGTTGAAACTCCATGTTTCAGCAATGCTGTGGTTAACATGTGGTGAGCTTTAGGCACAAAAACTACCAACATACCTCCCACATATCTTGTTTCGACTGAAAATACCCAGTTCTGGGGGCACAATTCCTACCGGAAAAGCAGCAATATCGTATCGTATCGTATCGTATCGTATCGTATTGTATCGTAGCAACAGTTTTTTTTTGTGCCATATATCCTCCAGTAAATGCATCAATGTCTCTGTAAAATCAACCTCTTTTCAAATCACTATCCTGACAGGAGACGCAGCAATGTCTTGGTAAAAAAAAAATCAACTGCTTTTAGTGCAACTATCCTAGCAGAAAACACAGCAGTGTCCTGGTAAAAAATAATTGCTCTTCACGCCACTTTTCTGGCAGAAAATGCAGCAATGTGTTGGTAAAAAAGACAACCGCTCTTTGCGGCACTGTAACAGCAAAAAACACAGCAATGTCTTAGTGGAAAATATTCTATTCCTGGCACTATCCTGGCCGAAAACACAGTGACGTCTCTGTAAAAACAAAAGCTTTTTTCGTGTCACTATCTCGGCAGGAAACGCAGCAATGTCAAAAAAAAAAAGTAATCGCTTCTCATGCCACTATATTTGCATAGAAAAGCAGCAATGACTGCTTTTGGTACCATTATCCCTGCAGAAAACACAGTGACGTCTCTGTAAAAACAAGAGCTTTTCGTGCCACTATCCCAGTAGAAAACACAGTCCCTGCTGCAAAAAATTGGACTGAAAAAGGTATCCCCTTTCTGTATAATCAACCCTTCCTCTGGTTTTGGACAGAAAGTCATTTGGATGGACCAAAAGGACAAACAAGAGAGGAGTTCTACACTGTCTCACTTGACTGTGGACAGACAGAGTGTCTTCAATGGAAAAACTCTGTAAAAACAGATCACACTTCTCCAGGAATGACTGGAATTCCTGCCCCCGTTAAATTTTCCAAAACTACGTGGCTTTGGGAAAATAAAATATTCTGTGTGATAGCTGTGATAAGAATACAGTCTCTATCCACCCTGCATGTACAGATTTGCACTCGAATGTACCATTTTATCACACTTGTGGGGGTGGAGGCTCAGTGTAGATGCCAGGCAGAATACTTAACACAACAACACATGGATCTACTTAACTTTTTCCGAGATTATTTGTCCACTTGTGGAGCCTCATTGTGTGAGAGATGTTGCCGTTAGCTGTATTATACTGTATGTTAAAGTTGTGTGGGAGTCTCTGTGTGTGGTGGGTTGAAAGACTTTTTTCTCTTCTCTTCTCTTCTCTTCTCTTCTCTTCTCTTCTCTTCTCTTCTCTTCTCTTCTCTTCTCTTCGTGAGGAGAAAGTTGCCCACAGTACTTTTGGTCAGTAAGGCGCTGAGTCATACAGTTAGAGTTGAAATTCAGACAGATGGAAGTAGTTAAGCCTGTACTACTGTAATGCCACAGTGTAACAAGATTTTTTTTTTATTGTATGCACTCCAATGTGTCTATATCTCTGCTGTCATGCCAGATGCCCCAGTCTGCAGTCTGTTTCCAAAGTTCCTCCAACTCACAACTTTACTGTGAACAGTCTCTTGGGCCTGGTAGAGATTCAACTGAAGCCACATACCGTAAAAGCCGTATTTTGCAATTTTTTCTTGGAACGTTTCCCAGTCTGTTACTCACTGCTCTGACCACATGAGAGCTGGCTGACACACACACATCCAAAATCCAGTAGTATAAGAAGCACTCTTTCTTTTACTTAAAGGAAAAGCATAAAAAATGTAGTGCCATCTAGTGGCGAGGTTGCAGATTGCAGCCAAGTAAATATCCCTCTTCTCTGCTCACCTGTCCCGTTCCAAGCATGTTTCAGATGTCCGCCATTGTGCCCCTTTAAAGGTGCATTATGTAATTCCAGCCACCCAGTCAAACCGAAAAGGGGGCAGTATTTGACCAATAAATGTCAGACTACTACTGTGTCCATGCAACAGCAATTTACAGTCATCAGTCGTAAAAAAAAAGGCAACTCATAACTGAAGGCAGAGCAAGACCACAGCCAGTCAAAATAAGGCTGGTATACTATGATCCTTACGTTTAGCATTTGTGTAAAGTTTTCTTTACAGCTTACTTAGCTTAGTTTTAGCAAAGCCACAGTAACAAGAAAACAGTCACATCACGCCATTAGAAATGTTTGTGTTGTCATTGGTTACACTAAAGATATGTTTTGGTAAATAGCCAAAGTGAGATATTACCAGTCTAAAAGAAATGTTGCAAGTTCAGCATCAAACCGCATCTTTTTACTCTCCAAGAGCTGTCTCCAGCACTGGAAAGCCATATCAATATTCACTCTGAGATGAGAACACACTGGGGCAAAAACAGTGGCATTGTGGTGCCACCTGACCATGTGCCTCTTTTGCCTAAATCATCCGTGACTTTGTTGCCTAACTGTAACCATTGTGACGGTCGTCGCTGGTTGCCATGTGCTGTTTTGTTAACATAAGGACCATGCTGCATTATTCCACCATGTGCATTTGTTGACATCACCCTAACGGCATCCCAGACTGTGAACAGTTGACGCAGAAGGATATCTAAAACATCATAAGTAGACGCAGAAGGTCACTGACAGAGCGGCACCATGTGATGAGTTGGGATGCTACACTGATATCAGCAATAATTTTCCCTCAGAAATGTAGTGAAGCAGAATTACATGGAATTACTCAAGTACGTTTGCCTACAAGTGCCTTGAAATGAAAAGTGGTACTTTAAAAATACAGCACTTGAGTAATTTTACGTAGTTACTTTCTAACACTGCAAAAAATCAAGAGGGTTGTAATTATTTTAAAAAAAGCCAAAAGGAACCAGCTTACCTAGACGGGGTGCAGCAGTCTTTTGAAGCGGTCACAGGCACTCTTGCAACAGAGAGAAAAAGAGGTAGGAAAGAGAAGAAAAATGGGAAAAACATCACAATGCCCTAACGAAGGCCGCTGTGCTGAGACGCATCTTTTTTAAAAAATGTTATCATTTTTTTTTAATGGTTTTCTTTAATATTACAGATTTCCAGCTCAGTACTTTCATCCGTCTCATAAAATGCATGTGTGTTGTGTTTGTTTACAAAAAGCAGAGTGATGATGATGGTAATTAGTGTCCATTAAGCGCTGGAAGCACTCAGGATGTCATCAGGGACTCACACTTTGACATTACATAGGGCATTATGATTGCACCCTACAATAAATGTCTCTCAGTCTTTATCTCTTTCTCTCTCTGAATGATAAATAAAGCATCATGAGAGCATGTGACTGAGCTGAAGGTACCGCAGGTCTAAGGTCCCTGGACTCTAACCCAGCCTTTTCCTAATCATAGAGCTGGATTAAAAGCATGAGCAGGCCCCTTCCTCCTAACACCATGCTGCATTTATAAAGAGTCCAACACTCCAGAACTAATAAAGCTATACTGTGTTTTATTATAGAGTAATTGGATCAGATTTGATTGATGTTTTTAATGACGTTGATGTGATTGAAGTCGGAACAAAAACTTATGGTGAGGCGTACTTTTGTTACTATAATTTGTTTATTTATTTTTCTTTCTAGCATTTTTTGTGGCTGTTTTTATTCACATGCTTTTGTGGCTGTGTGTTGGTGTGTGTGTGTGTGTGTGTGTGTGTGTGTGTGTGTGTGTGTGTATGAAGCTCTTTAAGTTACAGTTTGTTTTATGAAAAGCGCTATACAATTAAAGTCTGATTGATTGGTTTACTGATTGATTGACCGACATTACTAGCAACATAAGCAACAATCCCACAACAACAGAAAGCCAAACAGTTCTACTGAACAAAAGTGAGACGAAACTAAGGTAAAGTTGGGATAACATTTTAAATTAAAACCAAAGGATAAATAATGCAGGACATAAAATGTTAATATAAAATAATACAAAGAAACAGACCAAACACAAAAACAACAGAAGTAATAAAAGCACAAATAGGAGGAAGTAAAATAAATCAAACTAATTAAAAAAGGTAAAATAAATAAAAATAAATTTAAAAAAAGACATTTCCACTGTGCTTGGCGCTCTGCCTCTTCATCGCAAGAGTATGTTCTGCATTCATGAATACATGAACATGCCAGAGAGTGATCTGACACTCAGAATGGCTATTTATGAATGCACCATGTGTCTCTGTTACTGCAGTGAAAAGATTTAAGTTGATTTGAGGTTGTAATAAATGTTTCAGTATTGAAATGTTTTAATATTGTTTCGACTGGCTCGAAAGCTGCACTATAAGAGGGTAAACAAAACCAGGTAACAAGCAAAGGAAAAAAAGACAAAAAAAGGGCATAAACACAAAAAGCTGTGTCTCTGCAGGGATTTACAGAGAGTGTGAGCAGAGCACAGAGCCACTGATAAAGACTCAGCTCTCAGCTTCACACAGCTGCTCTCAATCAGCTTTCAATCAGTCAACAGTGAGCTGCACCTGAAACAGAGAGCAGGCACGCACACACACACAAACACACACACACACACACACACACACACACACATACACACACACACACAAATGCAGAGGTGAAGCATGACAGAAAAAGTACAACACATAATGACATGTAACAATATTAAAAAATAAAGTGGAAATTTTTAAATGCCATAGTTCAAACCATGTGGATTCACTTTTTTGGTGAGAGCTATAAGCCATAAGAGCTATAAACAGAGACAGATTAAACAAAGAACTGTTAAAAAGTTTGGCAGCAGAGGCAGAAATATCTTAACCCTGTGATAACTGAGCACATTGGCTTAGTTTATTTAGTTTATTTCAAAACATGGGAAGAGGACAATGATTAACTTAAGAAATGGCCCAGAAAATAGCAAGAAATTATAAATAAATTGTATAATAAATGTAGTTTTCTGGACATTTTCCCCTGTTTTTTGATAATACCTAATAAGCCTCCTAGCTAATTTCAAACGATTTTCTTTTCACCATATACTATTTTTTTTTTTTTTTTTGCAGTTTGTGAGACATTTCATGCCAAGTTGGTCATTATGTTTTTCCAGTGTTTTTGAAGAGAAACCAGTTTCTCTTAGGTTTCAGAGGTTAAATTGCATGTGAAATGCATATAAATGCAGCACAAGAAAACTGATGAACCGTTTGTTCCACCTCTTTATGTTCGAATGATATCATCAGAGTTATCTCAGCGTGGGTGTGGAGACTCTAAATTCGTAACAGAGGGCCTGCATTAAAAACTGGAGGTAAAAAAAAACATGGACCTTTATCAGTCAGGGAGAGTCAAACAAAAGCTAAGATCAAGCAGTGTGACCCAAGCGTAAACGATAACTTCATACCAAATCTCCAGTGCTGTCTGGATACACTGTTAATCACCTTTTCATCTAAAAATGTGTAGCTGATTATCATGTCAGTTAAGTGAATATGGTTGCTTGAGTACTGAGCTTCTTACAGCATATTTATCTTGTTAGAAGCACTTGGTTCTTTTTAACCCTCTATGGTACAGTGTCGGCTGTAGGTAACATACCAATTTTTTGGTGTTCACACTCTTCTCCTATCTTGGATTTGGAATCCATAGCTAGTCAAGCTTTTTTGATTCAGGACCACCCACCACTTTTGAAATTTGGCAAAATTTTGCAGAAAAGGCACCAAGGCCACAGACATATGATGCATATTTTAGCTAATGAAATGCTAATACATTTTCATATTTAGTGCACATACTACTTATTTTTGGCTCTGAAAAATGCAAGAGTAAATTTAGGCCTAAAACAGTGATAAAATTGAATGAAAGTCTTCAGAGAAATAATCGCTATTCATTTCCATATAAATTTCAGTCAGAGACACAGGAGCCACTGGAGAGGGGCTAAAAAGCTGCATGTGGCTCCAGATCCACAGGTTGCCCACCACTGCTTTAAGGTAACCAAAAGTGTGCACTAAAAAATATTTTTGGAAATGTCTTTGAATTTATCTTTATGACTATATATATATATATATATATATATATATATATATATATATATATATATATATATATATATATATATATATATAAATTTAATCAACAACTGGCATCATGACGCGTACCATAGAGGGTTTATACAGAAAACGGTTCACTAAAGATATTCAGGTTTGTTGATCACATTAATTTCTTTTGGTTCATAAAATCTGCTGTTTATTATATTGGCAGGAACAGTGTTTACAAAAACATTGGCTGCAACTAAACATGGTTTTGTTTCTGCAGCAGTAACATACATAAAAGTCCATCCTCCAGTTTTAGATGTTTAACAGTGGCCTCTACTTATGCATCAACATGACCCAATTAGAAACCACAGCTATATGTGGACTCTCCTGCAGCCTCACTTAACATATACAGCAACCTTATAATCTGAGCATTAGTTGCCACGTCAAGAACAAATTATTATACCCAACGTGCCATCTAGTGGCCCATTTGGGAACCATAATTTGGGTTTAATGTAAACCAGATTTGACTCTATTTGGCCTCTAGATGGTGATACGATCATTAATCTATGGCTTATGAAAAATGTGCTGTGTATGTGCTGTTGTTAAAGAATGTATTTGATGCATAGTATTAGTACTATCTAGTTTGAGCATAAACAGGCAGTCTGAACTCATGGACACAGTTTTGTCTGTATAAGGACAAACAGCTGTGTCCTCTGTCTGCCCCACTGCAGTAGTTTGGCGCTCTGCTACGACAATATGTCTTGGCAAGACGAGAAAACTCCACATACACTCTCAAACAACTGGGTCAGCTACATACATACACACACACACACACACACACACACACACACACACACACACACACACACTCAGCTGAGACTCAGAATAGCACATGTTAAAGGGAGACTCCTGCTGGGTGATATGGTTGTAATCTGTCAGTTGTGGTTGTCTTTTATTATTGTCTTTTCTTATTTCCATCTTCCCTCTGTCTTTCACAGTGTAGCAGCCAATAGGAACATGCCACAGTCTTTATTAAAATAAGCAAGAATCGTCTGTCTGGGTCCAGTTTATGAGCTGTGCACACATCAGGTGGGGTCATTTTTAGGTAATGTCATCACAGAAGGAGACAAATCGAAAGTATCACTGTCTTTAGATAGTGCTGTGCCATGCCAACAAGAGATTTTGCTCAGGTCGACCGTTTATAATTGCATTTTATTTTGAAACAAATGCTACCAAACCGTTAGTAAGTTTCAGGCTACATTTCATCCAAAAACGCCAACAAACCAGCAGCCCCACAGGGATTTTCTGTCCTGAACTTCAAGGTTCAGAAAACGTTCTGCATGAGGATTTCCATTACCAAAACAGGAGAGGATAAAATGGAGTTTTCCAGGACTTTGCTCAGTGTGTGTGTGTTTGTACTCTAGATGTCGGCTTAGGTTTGTTTAAATTAGGAGAATGCCTTTCCAGAGTGGGAGGGAGGAGGGATGTGAAGACATAAACAAAGGAGGCGAACCTGCTGTCTGTGCAGATGGACGACAGCTGCAGATCAGACAAATACACACTAGTGCACAGCTTCTCGTTTGGGAGCTTTTATAATGAAGTTTTTGAGCGTCATACAGTATTTTGAGAACTGCAATAAAAATATTTTATGTATTAGAGTCAGTGTGATAAAACATACCCAAATATTTAGCAAATCAATCAAAACACAAATAGACATCAAACTGGTAAAAGCTGCAAATGCAGTTTTTTTTACTTCATTTTGACAGAGACCTGAAACCATTTGACATCAGTTCATATTTCCAGATATGGATTTCTTTTTGAAAACAATTCTTATAATGCCACGATCCTGAGTCCAATGTTTTTCAAACAAATTGCATGTCCCATTCTTCAATGTAAAATAACTTGAGGGTGGATGTTGAACAATAAGTCATCATTGCCTCTGCGAATCTCAAGCAGGAGAGAGTGGTCATGCTGTAACTCCTCATGGACATCTTCAGTGGTCTGAACTGGTTGTCCATTTATTTTGACTATAATGTCTCCTTCCTTAATACCTCCTCTAAAAGACAGAAAGAAACTGTAGTCAGGGATTTGCTATACAGATGAGGGACAAAACAAAACCAACTTGTGATGTAAAATGTGTACATGCCGAACACGACTGACTGTAGATTATGTAACAAGTCACCATTTATTTATTTTTTATTTATTAGTTTATTTGACAGGGACAATGCAGTGAACATACGTAGTAAGTTCAAAAGACATTTACTGATGTGTTGCATGTAAGGCTTCTAGCCAAGGCTAATTTGCAACCCCTGTCTCTTGTTGGGGTTTTCTATCGAAGAATAAAACAAAACCAATCAATTAAAAAATTATTTATCAAAAAACGATCTTAAACTACAAATAATTGCAATGAAACTATGGCATTTAAAGAAAACCAAAGTTTGAATGCTACTTTGCTGCATTGTGGTCTCATCCTAGCTTCAGTGCTGCGTGTGTGTATGTTCTTGCATTTTTGCACGTGTGTGTGAACATACTTTTCTGCTGCAGTGTCAGGTATGACCTGTTGCACAAAAACTCCACCGCTGATGTCAGAAAAGTCTGGATTCTGATGTTTCAACTCTGCTACTAGACTGAGACACACAAAAGCACAATGCTGATACTAATATTAAAGCCAGTACAAATACTACTCTTAAATATCAAATATTCATTAATTTTCAGAATTTTCACTCTTTAAATGCCAGGTTTTTGCCACTTTGTTTTTAGATGAAAAAAAACACAAAAAAATATTTTCAATATACTACATGCTAAGTGGATTTTTTTTTTTTAAATCACAGCCTGGGATATGTCAATGATTTGCAGCAGTGACAGTGCACCTAGTGGAAATAGCATGTCTTTTTTTTTGTCCAGAGGCCAGATTTGGTAAAAATGACGTAATCAGGTGAAAAATAGTAAAAAAATTTAAAAATTCCAAGACAAACGAAAAGATTAGACAAAAATTCACAATCTTGCCAAAATTCATGCCATATGCATGAACACAGCCAAAATTATCAAACAATGACAAATGAAAAGCACGTAAAATATGCCAAACAGTCCCTATGAGTTAGCTTTTAATTAAATTTTAAGCCACATGTTTACCATATACCATACATGCTTTAACCAGATCAAGCATTTGAAGTTGCCAGACATCTGGATCTCAGAGAAATATCAGAGAAATAAGCCAAGCAAATGTTGGTGGCAACTCAGCTCCAGTCCATTTCATGCCAAAAAGTGTTGAAACACTGATTTTTAAACACCAAAGTGCTTCATTCAGTGTTTTTGCCAGTCTAATTTGTTTGTTTTGGATTGGAAGAGACTCCGTGGACAATTTGTGTCCTTGTAAAAAACCTCATGAATAACGAACACTGAAGGACTCCTGACTGAGAGGAACTGACTGCAATGACGACATTGTACCATCTATTTTGTTATTTTTTGATTGAGCGACCCCTAGTGGCAGAAAATTACGCATCATACATTTAACTGAAATGTGTGCTGAAAATGCTCAGGCTTTGTAATAAAAAGCTACATGTATGTGTGTGTGGACGTTACAACTCACGCTTTGGTGACAGTGAGCATCCTGATGCCTAAGAAGCGTCTCTTTGCCTCTGAGTTGTCTGAAAACAACACAGAAGTATCAAATTAATCTTGAAATAAATGTGTAAACAACACTGGAAATTCCATTGCGACAGATGTTTGTACATCAGCAGCTCTCACCTGCATCTGACTGTAGTTCCTCTGTAAGTCGTCTTTGTTGTCTTGTCTTTTCTGTCACAACAGCAACAGTAGGGGTGGGATTTACAGAGAAATATTTAAAAAATAACCACTTTGTTTGCATCAAACACCATAAAGTGAATATATTTCTGAATTAGTTTGTTTGTGCTGCTCAAACTATGACCTCTGACCTTTGCTTTGTTTGGTCTGTGACTCTGTGAGGAAACGGCTGATTCTGTCAGAGGGGATAGCGAAGGAGATCCCTGCTGTCACTTTCAGAGTGTTGATGCCTATCACCTCGCCGTCCTGAAGGAAATACACACACATGTAGGAACAGGCACAGCACATACAAAAATCCCACTGGATATCTAATGCTGTCCCACCATTGGTGCACATTTAGGCTACAGGGTTGCAATATACCGATGATAACAATATTTAAAATAAGGATATACTGATATCATGTTAATAATACACATGGTAATATCATGTGAATAACATAGTGCCTTTTAAATATATATATTTTTTAAATTTTTTTGTTCTTTCTTTGTCTCCCTCCCCCAACATCACGTGGTTGCCTTTTCCCTGTCTATGAAATGTATTTGCTCTTTTTGTATGCTTATGTACAGATATGGTTAAAGAAGATTTCTTATGTTGAACACTTGGCAAAAGCAATCGTGTAATACGTTCAGTATTCAAAGGGAAAAATAACATCTTGATTACTACAAATATATACAAAACATGTTTATTTAAAAGTGCATAGTTTAATGAATGACATATTGCTATACACTGTATATATGCAATCAATAAAATTCAAATTGAATTGCCCCTTTTTTTAAAAACTTCCTTCATTTATTTGAATGGCTCAACAAATTGCAAAAGTTTGCAAAAATTCTGAGGTCTGGGACTGATATTATTGCTGCTTCAGTTAGTATAAAGAATGAAGCATATAGCTTTTATTTATCTGTTTTGTGCTTTTTTTGGGTGGGCATGTTGATTCATCCTGGTTTGATGCAACAATGCATGTAAAGTTTCTTGATATGTAGATACAGGGGGGTTCAGATATATCTACCATTGATATATTTAGCTTTGTTTGGAACCCAAATAAAAATAATAATTGTACAACAATGCGGACAGCTGACAGGCACATTAAATAATCCTCCACAGCCGTATAAATCATCACAACATTACTCACCAAGTTAACAAGAGGTCCTCCTGAATTTCCATACTTCTCATCAATCGGATAAAATGTGAAAAAGGGACAAAACATTGATGATTTTAACAAAATGCAAAAGATTAAAATATATACACAACAAAACAACCCCAGTGTGCATCTGTCATGAACTAATAACCTGTGTGTTGTGTGTATGTGCATGTATTACTGATGTTGTGGGGACATCTGTTTACACACTCACATAATGGGGACTGGTCTGCCAGTTGGGGACAAAACACAAGTCCCCATAACGTAAATTATTAAAATTTAGAGTGCAGACTGTGGGTTACATTTAAGATTTGGTTAGGTTCACTGGTACTCAAAGATAGTCAGAAAATGCACTGGTAACCAGTTTCTCATAGATCTAGCTATGATGGAATCAGTTACAGCTATAACTTGATACAAATGTGTTAAATAAATTAGAATTAAAAAAATAAAAATAGTTTGGTAAAAAAAAAAAAAGTTTAGGGTAAGTATTTTGGAAATGAGTGTAAGTCACGTCACAGCAATGTCCTCTGAAGTGATGGAGACACAACTGTGTGTGCACCTGTTTGTGTGTGGGCCTGAATGTGTGTGAGCTCACATTGATGATGGCGTCAGTCTGGATGTAGTCCATGTCTGAGTCCTTGATGCCCAGCTCTTTGCCGTCTCTCTGAGCGGTGCTGACGATGCCAGTGGTGACTGTGTTCTGCAGGGCGAAGGGGCTGCCAATAGCAACCACAAACTCCCCCGGTCTCAGATCAGCTGAACGTCCTAGAGACAGCACGGGCAGCTTCTTCTGCTTCCATGTGGACGCACACGGAGCACACACATGCGTGTCAGACAGAAACAAATTGTACAGTGAGAAAAATGGATGGAGGATGAAAGAAATTTGGAAAGAGATGGACAGAGAGAGAAAGGAGGAAGAGTTTAATGCTTACAAAACTGTCCAAGTATTTGAGATACGGGTGTGAGAATACACACATCAGCGCAGTGTCTCTGAGTCACAGTGCTGCTGTTTAGGAAAGTATTCCCGCTATGAGTGTCTAGCAGAAAACTGTCAGAACTTGGCACAGGCAGGATGTGGGTTCTTGCGCAACAGTGCAGAATGTTTTTTGTATTAGGGTCAAGAAACGTCTGGAATATAATGTTTACTTCCATTTGGATAAAGAGAAAAAAATGTATGATCATGACTGGACTGGAGCTGTTAGTATACTCTCACCTGGGGATTGACCTTGATTGTGGCGATGTCTGCCTTCTTGTCTACATCTCTGACCACCGCGTTGTATGCATCGCCGTTGTGGAGCTGCACGCGCAGCTGAGTCCTCCCCGTCACTGTGGCAGATGTGGTTACGACGTGAGCGTTGGTCACAATCACACCTGAGTGGGTCACAATAAAACCGGAGCCACTGGAGAGACGCATGTGGCGACCAAACAGAGGATGTCTGGAGACAGAGAGAGGAGACAGGGAATGAGAAAGAGGCCTAAAATGTTCAAATCTTACTTTTTTGGTCTCTTTGAGTTTTGATTCATAACTTCATGTGCGTTAAAAAGAACGCATATGCACAAGGGCGTTGTTTCGTTTGAACACTGAGCATAAAACATTTAATTTCCTGCATTGTTTTTTTTATTTTTATACACCAATATTTGCCTTTTCTTCATCAATTTATGGTGTAAATTTTTCTTTCATTTTGTCAAGATTAAGCCTTCTGCTACTTTTATGTTTTTGAGGGAGCGAAATGCAATTGATCTATATTTAGGGGGACACGTCCCCCTAAAAAATACTCCTATGCATGTATGTCAACCTAAATAATCAGTGGTATCACAGTTCTAAGGTTTAGGGGACATACATTGGTTCACTCTGCTAAGCCTGAATTGTCTTGCACACAACTATCTGTCCTTGTAATGCTACTTTAACAACTCACACTCCACACACACACACACACACACACACACACCTTATGAACAGTTCAATGTGGACAACAGCAGGTGCTATTTTCTCCACTACGTCAGCAATGAAGTTGAACTTGTAGCGAAGACTGCTGGGATGGACCAGGGGACGACCTGTACTGACAAAAACACACAACATTAACATCAGTAGGCTATACACACACACACAACATCATTAACAATCATGACTGAAGGATTAAAGATTAAAAGAGATGAAAAATAAATATTTTTTTTCTTTGAATGTTAAAATAGTGGAAAAACAAAACAATTACAGTTTACAACCATGATTACTCCCAGTGAGGCCTATTTATAATTCATTTAATTCTGATTATAAGATTAGGCTATAAAACACCAGAAAATAGTAAAAAAAACAAACAACAAAAAAACAAAACAAAACAAACAAACAAAAACATAACTGTCAATCAAAGTTTCCTAGAGTCCAAAGTGAAATCTTTAAATTGCTTTTCTTTCTGATCAACAGTCCAAAGTTTAAAAATGTTCAATTTACAATAATATAAAACTGAGAAAGCAGCAAATCAAATCCTTCAGAAGCTGAAATCATTAAATATTTGCCTTTTTTTCTGAAAAAGTTACCAATTGATTGTTTATTAAAATAGTTGCTCATTAACTTACATGAGTAATTGCTGCAGCTCCATTACAGATATTGTTTTGAATGCCCATCCCAGTAAATAATAATAATAATATATAGTATATTGTAAAAACATCTCAGCACAAGTACAGTCAAAGTCAAAACACAAGGGTTCATAGCTTTTTTGGTAACACAATAAACTAGAACTGCGACGATTAATCGATTAGTGGCCAACTATTAAATTAACCACCAACTAAACTGAATAGATTAATGGGTTTGAGTAATTTTTTAAAGAAAAAAAATCAAAATTCTCTTATTCCAACTACTTAAATGTGAATGTTTTTGTGGTTCTTCACTCCTCTATGACAGTGAATATTTTTAGGTTATGGACAAAACAAGACATTTGAGGTCGTCATCTTGGGCTCTGGGAAACACTGATTTTTTCAATATTTCCTAGCATTTTATAGACTAAACAACTATTGATTAATTTAGAAAATTATCCACGGATCAAAAATAAGCACATACATTATTATTATTACATCACAGGCAGGTCTATTGTCCATTTAGGATGTTTTACGATTCTGTAAGATCATTTTACTCAACTCAACTCAAAAAGCTCATTTCTTCCACTGACCACCCGCAGCTTTCCTACCTGCGCCTATAGGTGAGCAGGCTCCTTTGTGCGCTTGGCTAACTGCGGCTCTCCCTTTCTGCTCAGCTTTCCGGCTGGCTGCTCTCATCTTACACACATTACCGTAAGTTTTCCCGTCGCTTCCACAAACTTCATGCTCCATCTTACACCGGCAGACCCCCTTGGAGCCCCGCCGCTTCCCCGCAGCGAGCAGCTTGCACTCCAATCCATCCCCGCAGGGCAGGTCGTTTTTGCGGCCGCAGGGGTCTCCATCGCGCGGTGAGCACACCAGGCAGCAGTTGCATCTGTCCGGGACATACCCGCCGGGACAGCTGGGGCTCGGACACGAGCCCACGTCGCAGCGGGAGGCGCATTTGTCGGAGCGCGCAGCCCCGGTGAAGTCGTGCGTAAAAACAAACGCCGCTGCAAGTAAAAGTAACTGCATCGTGATTAATTTTGACGGTGCCAGAAAGGTCGATTGGATTTGATCGATTAATTATATCGTCATATTAAATATCTCTCCGAATGTTTCTCTGTGTCCAAAACCCTAAATGAATAAAACACTGCACTGGTTAACTTTACTCCACAGGTCTGAAAATGATTGAGCATGTGGAGATGATGATCTCAGCTCTGTGCAGATTAAACTCCGGACATCGCCGAGTCATCAGTGCCCGCATATTTTGACAGCCTAGTGACTGAACATCACTGAGCTCTGAGCGAGAAGCTGAGGTGCGCTGCAGCCACGGAGACACCAGAGACACTCATGATATGAAACTGATAATTGCACCATCTAGTGGAAACAAAAACACACAACAGCATTTAAAAGTAGCCTTTCAGTAAAGATGAGCGAAGGGCCTGTAATCTAGCTACAGCTGTCCTCCTGCTCAGGCTGGCCCACTTTAATCTGTAAAGTACAATACGCCAATAATTTTGCACTGAATTGGTGAAAGTTACATAGACCCCCCCCCCTTAAAAAAACAAAAAAAAAGCCTTCAGATATTATTTCAAAAGACGTGCCCTGAAATGTAAATCTAAATAAAATGACAATATCTGATTTTATTTCTAAAAAAAAATATATATATTAAAAAGAGAAAAAAGAGAAAATAAGATATATATACAGACAGGGACACACACCACACACATTTCATGTTCTATAGTTTTTTTTAAATGTCTAAATTTACAGCCCATTTGTCAAAATCAAATGTTGGCATTCTGTCTCTGCAAACAAAGAAAAAAAATATGTACTTGTACTTTTCATACCCATCATAAAAACAGCAGCTGACTGTCATCTGAAGTAGAGGTGAGATAGATGGTGAGACACGTGTCAAGCTGCAGACCTCTGTTCAAGACCAAAAACAACAAAACTGATTTGTGGTTTTCGTAGTGAACCACCACTGTGTTTCCAGCAGACCAAACATGGGTGTTTTTCACAACCAAACGTTTAGCAGCTGTTTAATTACTGACACATCGTCGCATTTCCAGTGGGCCTTGTGTAACAAAAACAGAGTGCTTTAAGCCAGAACATGATCTTTCCTAATTATAACCAAGAGCCTTCCAAGATCCACCACATAATAACGTACAAAGGTGACATATCCGTGGTTTGCAGATATGTACAATGCCAACATTTATTGAGCTGACTGATTTTAGTACACTCTTTTCTGGCAAAATGTGTTGAAACTTCATTTCTTTTTTCTATTGTTTTGTGTGTGTTACAGTAGGAAAAGCACAGCTATAAATAATCAATTTAATGACTGCTGTACCTCATTGAGCTGCTTGAGTTTCAGGGTTCTGGCATTGTACGTGCTGAAGCACCTGAGTATAACCGTCAACGATATCAGTCACCTGTGCTTTTCCCTGAAAAAGTCTGAATGTGTGCTGTTGCATAAAAAAGCCTGTTGTGTTGACTGTTACCCACTTGGTTGTTTCTGAAATGCATCAAATTAAGTTAATTACAGTAATTATAAAGCACTACACCACAATCATAATTTAAAATACAGGCCAATTTACTCAAAATATGAGCGATGAAAACAAGCAGAGTAGGCCTACGGTGTCAGGAAAAAATAACTGTTGGGGTGTTGATTAAAATCAGTTATAGTTTTCAGAAGACCTGAACATTTATTTGAGAGTACAAATACTGCATTTTGAAACAACAGATCACAAAAAAGTGCCTTTAAGTTCAGCATGGGGGATATTTTCCACATGGTGGCAGTGTTAAGCTTTATGTCCTCCTACATCTTTCTACTGCTGACACAGATGACACTGATCATGTTGCAACACGTTTTCATATATTTCCTCTCCAGATGTGTGCTGCGCCTCAGTGTGTTTGTGTGTGTGTGTGTGTGTGTGTGTGTGTGGGTGTCACCTTTATCTAAATGGATGAGTGTGTGGTGAAACCTCCACCAGTGTCATGGTAGAGGGGTGCACGCTGTGGAGAGAGTATGTAAGTGTTTTGGTGCACGTGTTTCGTTTGCACATGCATGTAGAGATGTTTTAATGAGGGCAGTTAAATTATGCACGTGTTTGTGTCCACATGACAACATCTGCTCGTCAGCGCGTTAACATTATCATCAGTCTAACCTGCAGCATGAAGTGTGATGATGTGGATCCTTCCACTGCACCGGGACACATTTATGCTCAGATGTCTCTTGAAGGTTTAGTTTAACTACTTTCTACAAGGTAATTGATTATCAGGGTACTTCTGTCACCATGGTGAAGTACCAAAAAGGTATTGCCCTCCAAATCCTGAAAAAATGACAGTGCTTTGCAAAAGTATTCACCCCCCTTGGTGTTTTTTTTTCCTATTTTGATGCATTACAACCTGTAATTTAAACTGATTTTTATTGGGATTTTTTTTGTGATGGACCTTCACAGAATAGTCAAAATTCATAAAGTGAAATGAAAAAAAAAAAGTTACAAAAAATCTGAAAAATAAAATACTGAAAAATGGTGCATCCATATATATTCACCCCGTTTGCTGTAACGCCCCGAAAAAAAACCTGGAGCTACCAATCACAGTCAAAAGTCATAAACATCCGTAACTTAGAATCACAGAAATATATTGTGTACAAAGTTGTTACATCTTTGATTAAAACCTATTAAAATGGGAGCAAAAACAAGCGCTGCATTTAATTTTTTTTTCAGTGTATAACCACCTCATGTAAAGTGTTTTCTCTGTTCTCATTTTTAAATAGCATGTCAATTATCTTCAAGAATTCAAATCATGTTTTTAATTTAACACCAACAGTTTAACATAAAATAAAAAAATGGTTGGTTATTCTGCATTTGAATTTAACCGTTACTAACCGTTAGCTGACTTGGTATTACTGTTGCTCCCAGCATCAGTTAATCATTAATGTCACGAGTTTATTGGTCCTGTCGCAGGTATATGGGAACTGTTTCACCCTCGCTCAGCTGAACACACCTTTGTCAACAACGTCTGAAGATAGTAAATGTACACAGCTGCAGTAATACTCTCTGTATCATGTTGAGTCCCTCAGTTATTTAAAAAGTAAATAGGTGCCAGTTCATCTTTATCTGAATCCTGTACGTTTTCTTTTGTGAAATCGTGACATACAACTGACCAAAAGAAAGATTCAAATTTCCCAAATTTTATTTTTCATCTGTTAAATATACAACTTTTTTTCATACAATCATTGAGTTGGAATAAAAATTTCAAGATGCATACATAAGAAAACAAAACGGCATCGAGCAAAGTGTGAAATATTGTCCTCCGTTTTCTTTTTTCCTCTTCATATGACGTTTTATAAAGGGCAGGGACGAGGTGCCACCCCTCATGCCACGAGGTTCAAGAGAAAGCTGCTTGCCAGCAATTAAATACATGTCAAACAACAAATACATTCATTGTTACGAAAAAAAAGGTATTTTCGACAGCATTCACTCGTATTGAAATGTTTCGGAGCAAGTATCTGTGTAGAAACCGTAAACAGATTACATTCAAGCAATGTTTATAACTAGTCCTCCCCTAGATTTCATATTCAAGTTTCAACAATACTCATTTTCGAGGCTTTTTAAATTTTCCTTCCACAAACAGGTTTTGGCAGTAGTGAGAGTTGAAGACACTGGGTTTGTGGTTTTGAAAACTAACACTGGCTAAAAAGCGGTTTGACCCAGTTCTGTAGAACCAGTCAAACACTTCCAGCAGTGCAAGTGCACATCTATATTTAACAAGTAATCCTACAAGGCAAAGCAAATAGTTTGAGACTGTATCCCAGACCTGTCCCAGATTTTAAAAATCCCTTTCTGGAGAGATCTGTGAAACCAGGCCTTTAGATTCCCAAACATACTGGACCACAGATCTGCTTGTGGTTTTTAAGTACTTCTTCTTTGGCCATTAGCTCCACCAAGAGACCCTGCAAGAGACTTCAGTAGGTACTTTGGGTGGGTAAAAAAAAAAAAAATCCTTTCTGCCTCCTAACAATAAACAAAGCCCACCTCTGTGGAAAAGCCGATTACCCAATCAAGTCACCATGGTAACCACAAACAGCCCCAATGTCTCTGGGAGACACTGGTATGCCAGTCTCTCCAGCTCCCATGCTTCTCTGAGCTCTCTTCACAAAACGAGAAATGGGCCGCAGCCAAGTTTCTTCATCTTACTTTCTATCATCCGTGTCTTCATTTCTTCGCATGCCAAAGAAATATGAGCAGACTGCAGTGCGATATTCACATCTTCTCCCTCGCTTCCCGACTTCAGGACAGAAAAAGAGCTGTTGCAGAAGTCTCTCCTCAGCTGCCCTCCTCACGTATCTCTTGACTACCACGAGGAGAAAAACGGGCGCTTGCAGTGGAAGGTTTGTGTGAAGGCGTTGCCAAGTGTGACCACGCGTCCCTGGCCGCCTGATCGGCTGCGCTCCACTACCACTCGGGGCATCTGCACCAGCTGGATGGGGCTTTTTCCGTCCTTCAGAGCCTGGGTCAGGTTCAGCACCTGGTGGTAAACAGGGTTCATGATGTATGAAACCATTTTTCATTCGGAGTACTGGTCAGCTGGTTGCATTTGAGAGCATCTGTGAGGTTTCCGTTCCCCTCCAGACATGTTTTAAATGATCTCAAAATACTTAGCTGTGATTAATATTTTCTTTAAAAATGTTTTTCCTGCATAAAAAATAAAAACAAACAAAAAAAATTCTGAAAAGGGACTGAAGCACATTTGCTCTTTCTCCCTTACTGAGAGATTCTGCATCGGGTCTCGCTGTCTTTGTGCTGAGTTTACAAACGAAAGAACAGAGCGCATCAAAATAGCCACTGTTAGCTTGAAAGAAAACACCGGGGAGTTTCATGTCTGAGCCTCCGTCAGGCCTGACTCAGGTGAGGAGACGACGAAGTGTAGTTAGCAATCTTTGATATATTTCTCTTTTTTGTTAGCTTGATACCTTGTACCTTGCAGTGTCTGACACATATAATGGTATCTGCTATGATGCAGTTTATGGTAAATGGTGAAAGTAATCTCCAGGGTGCAGTTTACATCCAAAAACTGCTCCATGTTTGCAGTCAAAACTTTTACTATGCAAACGCAAACTCTTACTCTCTGACCAGTCAGCTCTGGAGGTTTCAGGCTTCTTTGTTAGAGCTAAGTTTAAGTATGTTCCCCTCCCAAAATGCATTTCCTGTATGGCTTTCGAAACCATGACGTACCTAATCTAGCTTCCCCCAGGGTGCATTTGAATCTCAGATTTTAAGGACGTTAAGAGCATTCACCCTCTCGAGTAGAAGAACGTGAAAACATCTCCAGTGACAACCTTTGCACAAATACAGGTCAGTACAGTCAAGGCCAAACATTTTAGGGCACATTAACATAAGAAAAGCACATCTCTGAGTGATAATCGATGACGGATTTATCTGGCGTTAAGAATGAAACTAAACATGTGAAATTTAATTAATAAGCTATGAAAGGCTGTCAAAATGTATGCGATATGTTACTGTGAGATTTGACTAAGGAAGAAATGCATTTGGTATTGTTTAAACTAAGCAAAGTTTTTCTGTTTAAAAGCAAAAAAAAAAAGATTAATCAATGAATGACTTGTTAATCCTACAGATTAATCAATTAAGGAAAGTTCTGACTATTTTCTAACCCTATTAAGCACCTTTATAATCTGTAGCAACGTGGACTATGTTTGTCTAGGGTGGCCCCTTAAAGGTCAAAGATTTGAATCATAAATCGGAGATCCCTCAGTTGACTGAAATTCTTCAGATTGAGCTTTTTTTTTTTGGTCAGTGTGCATTATACTTCTGGGAAAGTTTCAGTACCCAGATGGAGCTGTGAGCGATCCTCGCTTTCATGCTGCTCTCTGTAAGGCAGCTGTGGACGCAGACTCAGTCTGAGTGAGACGGAGGCAGCTGTGGACGCAGACTCAGTCTGAGTGAGACGGAGGCAGCTGTGGACGCAGACTCAGTCTGAGTGAGACGGAGGCAGCTGTCCAGATGAGGTGAGGCTTTGCCCGGTCAGGGTGCGTGATAACTTTATCTTCTGCCTTCTGCTTTGAGTGAGTGGTGAATTTACAGCTCACAGCGACTTAATACCATACAGTCCAAAAAAAGGTTGTTGAACATTTCCCACTCCATCATTAATATAATTTGCATGCATTTCCTCTGAGGGCTAAATTGGCTTGTTTACTATATTATGTGACTGTTGTTGAACCCTTAATGAAAAAAAACCCCGCATGCAGTGCACAGTCAAATCCGATTCTACTTACATAATTTACTAAATTACATCTTAAAACTCACTTTAACAGACTTGCTTTTATGTGATGTCACCTTTATTTATTTATTTAGGCTTTTGTTTTTTTATCTCTCTTCCTCTATTCATTTTGCTGCTCTTACTCTATTCATGCATTCCTTATCCATCTGATGTCCTGTTCTTACCATCTTTTCTTGTTTTAAGTTATTTACTCGTTCATTTATCTTTTATTCATCTGTTTTTTTGTATTTATAGTTGTTTCATCCCCACTGATGTGATGCTGTTTTGTTATTTTGTTTCTTATATTATTTCTATCGTCTTTTATTGCTTTTATTCCTATATTTTCAAAAAAGAACTTAATCCATTTAGTACTTTAAGTGCCTCACATGATCTGTCTGTTTTATCACTTTCATTTCTTTTATTTGCTTTATTCTTGTGATTTTTTGTGTTCACATTTTGTTCTTGCCTTTTTGTTCGCCTTTTCTCGACCTTTCTCTGTTTGCCATGTTTGTTGATGTTTATTTTATTATTCCCTGAGTTCCTGCCTTTGATTCGTCTGTTAAAACACTTTACAAATATCTGTTTTAAAGGTGCAATATAAAGAAAGTTATTATTATTATTGTTATTGTTATTGTTATTAGCCAGTTTTATATGCCATATGCTAGTCTAATCTAATCTATTGAAAAATTACTTCAGCATTTTTGCGTTGAATTCATTAATCATTTTATCTGTAATGCAAATAGAGGGCAGCAGCCAAAGCAGAACACAAACTAGGCCCAATAAATTATGAAAACTACATCAAACAAACAGACTTATTTTATGGACGCAACTGTCCGCTGTTGTCTTCCTTTAACACTGTAATCATTATGCTATGTCAAACTCTGTGGTCATTAATCCAAAGAGGTAAAAGCAAAGCGAGACTAGAGGTGAGGAGCAGAGAAAAAGACGGGGAAATGAGGCAGGGCGGCAGACGGGTGGAGTGTGAGGAATTAGGTTAAGGTGGGTTGAGATGAGGTTACAGAGCAAACAACGAAAGTGACTGAAAGTAGGTCACAGGAGAGAGAAAGGAGAGTAAGATAGGATATTAAAGGAAGGAGCAATAAAGAGAGGACACATGGGAGACAGACAAAAAGGCAGAGAGGCTGATGGGAACAACAATGTCAAAATACTATTTAAAAAAAGACAACTCACCTGTCCCCTCATGACTGACATCTGTCTCTCAAACATGGTTTTATCAAAGCCTTTATCCGTCTGAAGAGAAAAAACAAAAGTCCTGTTAGCAGGTGTCACAGACGTCAAAGACTCCACGTTAATCTGCTGACAGACAGCTGCTGTCTTCATTTTAATCTGTATAAACCAGTGTTAGTTTTTGGCAGCGATTTCAGATTTAGTCTTAGTCCTGAGATGAAAATGTTTATTAGTTTAAGCCATGTTTAGTCATTTTTATCCTTCATAGTTTCAGTCTAGTTTTAGTCGATGAAAACTCAAATGTTTTAGTTGACAAAACTTCATGACATTTTTATCAAGATGTTTTTTTTTACTTTTTCAAGTAATCCAATGACGCTAATACAAGTCCCAGAGATTAGAATCAAGGTGACAGGTTATAAGGTTTAAATTTTAATTTGAAGAGGTCAAAATTTCTCTATTTATGGTCTCAATGACCAGGGTTTTGCAGAAAAAAAGCAGAAAAACAACTTTATTTCAGCCTGAATTCTTTCTGCATCTGCAATATGTTGGCCTGGAGGTTGAAACTCGGGTCCTTTCACAGAGTTGGTGTTTCCATCTAAATTTTCAGCTGTCAGTGAAAACTGACTTCGGGCTGTTCACAAACAGCACAGCTCCTCTCACAGATAACAGTCTCCTACCTGCCTGTCAAACAGCATCAAACTGTAAACCTTCTCTCGACAGTCCAGATATGAGTCGAGTCCTGCGAGGAACAGATGTGAAGAGAGTCCGGCGCCAGCGGCCGCTCGCTCCGCTGTCGTTCACCAGCTAACAAGCAGAGCTGACAAACCACTAACAAACTCCAAACAGAGAAAAGGGGAAAGTTGTGACACGGCGTTTACCTTGAACATCTCATAGAGGTCCTCACAGAGATCCTGGACGAAGTTCATGTCAGAGAGGCGGGACAGCACCAGTTCTCTGGTCTCCTGGGAGAAGGCCACCTTAGCCTGGGGGAGCCATGCCCAGTGGAAGGGATCTGAGACAACCAGACACCTTTTAGCTCTCACAACACGCTGTACGGCATTAATCAACCAGAGGTAACTGCTCAGCTTAATGTAGGAAAACTGCATTCAGAAAATCAGCATTTTCAATCTGAGGGGCAGATACCTCGAACTCTATCTGACCCGTATCAGAGTTTCAGTGCGCGAGATTCAGTATATTTAACTTTTAAAGCACTTTATTGAGAGGGGTCAATTTGTCATTCAGAAATAAAAACAATCTAAAATCTAAGAAAAAAATCTTGTGTTTCAAATAACAAAGTTATTACCATTAATGCAGTTATCACTGTAATTTCAATAAATGCTGCATTCTGCTGTGCTCTGTTAGCTTGTGACAGCCACTTGCAATTTTTGGGGTATTTTCAAAGTCACTGACAAACAAAGTAAATAATCCAGGATGAATGTCAATAACAGTTGTTTCCACCATTATAAGTAAGTAAAGGTGTTGAAAAAACAGCAAGTGCTAAAGTCAAAACATGAATAAAGAGTGGAAAGGGAGGAAAGAGACCAACGTACAGGCTCTCCATTCGTCCGGGTGTTTGAAGGGGAAGGCCAGGCCGTTGTCGATCGCTGCGATCTTGATGCAGGAGTCTAAACTGTTTTCTGTCCACTCTGCATCCTGCAGCGAGGAGAGAGCGGATCAGAGACATCACCAACAACAAGTGACCGAGTGATTAATGACCTATGAGCGGGCTGGTCATTGATCACTGTCCAAAAGCCTGATTAATTGGACAGATAGATGACAACTTTTGCTCATTTAGCAACACATGGCACATAATGATTGATGATGGGGAGTTAGTGTTCATGTTAGTGTAACCAGCAAAGTCAGTGGGGGCACTAGTTTGTTCCAGACCTTCAATATGGAAGCTATTGTCTGTCTCTGTGGGCCCCTGTGTGTCCTGTGTGTGAATGAGAGACAGAGCATCATGTACACGTGTTTGTTTAAGCTGTTTTCATGACCTGTGTCCCACGTTGAAAATGTATCGGCATTCCCGCAGTTCAGTTGCATAAGCAGGGTGAGAATTTGCTCTGTGATTAGTCTGAACACACCCTCAGTGCTTGTTGATTTAAGCTCACCTTTTGTCCCTCTCCGTCTCCTCCTTCTCCTGGCTTCTCATACTTGATCAACCAGTTATCATTCCCTCGATCTGAGGAGGAAGACAAAGAGAAAATGGAAATTAAAGAGTGTGAGTAATGCCTTTGATACATTAGAAGACACTGAAAATACTTTGAAAATATTTTTAAAGACTACATTCTGACACCTACACGCATTAAAAGAAAATCATTTTTTTTAATTTGCAAGATTACAACTAGATTCTCCTTGAGTTTATTTCCCATCCTGCTCCTGGTGGAAAATATTACGCCAAACTCCCTTTATGAAAAATGACACATTATTAATTCCTTGCATATACGTATGTACAGGGATGGGATATGATATACATCCCTATATATGCGTATAAACTCTACATTTTGGATTTTGTCGCCTCAACCCGCCATCATCCTCTGTTGGTTAGCTGGACTGTTTTGTTGGACGGAGACCACGGGATGGAGAGCCAAACCCTTTAAAAAATTAAGATTCCTCACTAAAATAAGTATCTTTTGATGGATCAGATAAAAGGTGACTTAAAAAAAGTCTCATTTTCACTTCAAAACTCAGTTTTCACTCAGCCAGTACCGTATCGTATCGCATCGCATCAGTTACTCCTCATTTTTCACAGTCCTAGAGAGCGGGGCATGTTATTGTGCCTCCATGTTTATGAGGACGTCACAAAACCTCACTCTTTGTATGAGCTATAATAATAAACATGCCTGATTTTGTCTGAACTTCAACATGAAGAAAAAACTTAATTAAAAATAAAAAATGTATTACCACTAAACACAAAATGATTGAGATCAAAGCAATGCTCCAACTAAGGTAAAACTCAAGATATATTCTGACATTGGAAATGTATCAAGATCAGTGAAATACACAATTATGTAGTATGACAGCTATCAAAAATTATTGGCCATAATGATGAGTGCTCATTTAGCGTAACACAATAATAAACTTGCAAAAAGGCTGATAGTGACAATAAGCAACGATGTGGCGCAAAAGAACAGGTGACAATGAAATAGGTCAAACGGCATTTTAATCATTATCAAAATAAGTCAATATTAGTTAAATTGCCAACATTATAGGGACAGGAAGACAAAGTTACAGTAAAGGACTGTTATGCAATGCTATGCTTTAGAAAATGCTGTGTTTAAATGTCAACACGGAAACCGCCTCACCTGTGTTTCTGATGACGTAGTCCAACACCACCAGCCGCTCAAACTGTGACTGCAGCTGCTTCCTGATGTTCTCTGGCAGAGGCTCGGCCTCAAAGCGCCGCAGCCAGTAGTCCGCCTCACGGTAACCCTCCACAAACAGCTGAAACGAGCCCACCTGGAAACAAACACATACCTTATCACATATACATAAAAAAATAGTGTGTCCTGAAAAAAGTAGACACTTTGTTTAGTGATGATGTAACATATGAATTGTGAAGTCAACAGGCCGAAATGTCAACGGTGCATGACAGTTGACACATGACGCCAACTTCCTCAAACTACTTCCTGAACACATTCTTTACAGCCACCTTTTTCACAACATCTACAGAAGCGCAGATCATCACGGAGGCTGTCTCAGATGAGAAGCAGAGGGCTGTAAAATGTCGCTGTTGTACATGTTTTTGGTGAAATGCTTAAATTGGCACTGGGTTTGGGTACAGCACATTACAAAAGAGATAAGAACACACAATTGCTGTTTGAAAGACCCTGGAAAAAGAACAGAGATGACATTCATGCTTCCTCTGACCTATTTCTTTGAATAAACCTGAACAGAGAGTGTGACACGATTCCTTTCACTGTCCTCTGCCAAGGCTGCATCAGCTGCTATTCTGGGCCCTGCGCTCACTGAGACCACACAACCATTTCTTTACACTATGATAAGCCAGCTCATATATGTAAAATAAATATGCTGATAGCAAGATGTTAATAATTCGTAGTATTTGTTCTAATAACACTGTTTATACTGTAGGCCTTCTCAAAACACAGCTACAAAGTGTTTTAAAGTTTTTCCACATTTTGTGTCTTATATATGGTGATACAATGAAGGTTGTTTCATATTAAATGTTTAAAGTACTGAGGTAAACTTATGTAAAAATAATCCCTCTGGTAAAAACCTAAAGTTTTCTACTGTTCTGAATACTGTTTCCAGCAGTTTTTCTGTTCTGGCTACAGTATTACATCATTGTGTGACTAATATTTTTAATATTATTGGTCATCTGCTTCAGGCTAGGGGTATTTGTGTAAGTGTATTGGTGAATGGTGTGTATGTGTATTTTAGCATATGCACTGTGGTATGTGTATTGCAATATGTGTACTGGGGTATATGTTGTGATGTATGTGTTGTTGTATATGTATTATAGTGTGTGTATTGTGGTGTATGTATTTAATTGTCCTTTCTGTGTTTTATAGTGTATTGTGGTTTTATGATGTTTAAAATTCACAATTTTAATAACACTGTAGGACTAGATGTAAAAGACCAACAAGCGACAAAAGTTAAAAAGTGGCAATAGCTATAAACTCTCTTAGCAATACATCAGTCTCATACTATGTATTGAAACTATGTTGAATTGCATCGTCCCTATCAAATAAAATAAAATTCAAAATTAGTAGTAGTAATTAGTAGTTATTTATCTATGTTCTCACTGATTGCTCATACAAATCAGCTAAAATTTGGTGACATTACACCCCTAAAGGTCACTGCTGTCTGTTACCTTTGGTGGCAGGCCCACTCTGTGGAAGCGTCGGCCCACCTTGGGCACTTTCTCTAAGGCGTACTTCTTCCCCCTGGATTTGGCTCTGTCGATGGCGCTGTAGTGGAACGTCTCACTCGCCAGATACACCACCTGGTACAAAAATCAAGATGCTCAGTTACCACTGATTTAGTTTTAATTTGTGGCCACTGCTGAATAACACGGCTAGGACGTCATCACATCTACATCCAGGTCTATTCAGCCGTTCACTGAATATTCTACTTCAATACATTTACTGTTAGTTAAAAAAATAGTGTGATCATATGTTGCAATTAAAAAAAAATGCATTATCATCCATGCATACAGTGTTCCCACCTTCGTTTTCGGCACCACTCCCAAGCCGAGCTTAGTATCAACCAGTGAGGCGGCGGCTTCTGACAGGTAACCCTGGTTAGGTAACAAGCAGCCTCGGCCGAAACAACACGGACAGCACAGCTAGAGGGAAAAGGGAAAGAGAAAGAGAGAAACTGTGAGAAAGCTGCTGCACAATATATTGTTTTTCAACGGTTATCATTATGTCAACTTGCAAGATAAACATATTGCAAATGATTGCGATATTACACTGAGGGAGCTCACTTTAAACTTAACTTCACTTCACTTCAAATGTAAATATCAATCATTCTTTTTCATTATTGGTGCGTTTTGTGCTCAGTTTAATGTTCAATTTGTTCAATAAAGAATGTTGGAAATATTTTCCTTTTTTTAAAATTCAACAAGCAATTTGATGTATTTTAGCAGCATACTGAAAAGCGGAAGAAAGGCAGAACTGAGTACACTATAATATCTGTTTATCTCATGCAAGTAATACTGCTATTGTGATATTTGACTTTGTATTCTCCTTCAGACTGTTTACACACAGATATCAACATGTGACAAAGCGTACCTTATGAAAATATTTGGTCCATTTGGGGTTCAGGTGACCATAAGGTTCCTCTGACTTTGGTTTGAAAACACCAATGATTTTCTGTTAAGGTAAAAGAAAATGATAGTGCTCAAACACATTGGCATATGGCAAAATACAGCACACACAGGGACGTTACTGCGACAGAACTAGACTTTTTTCTTTAAGAAACCTTTAAAAAACAAGTTTAGAGAACAACATGCAAGACACGTAAAGTTATAAAGCAACAAATGTAATGTGACAGAGCTGCTGATAACAAGTTAGAGATCGTTATATTTTCCTTGAAGTGTACATTAAACTTGTTAATGCGATGCTAACTGTGCATGCTGGCTAACAGTTATCGATGCGAGCATTACTGGCTGCATTATTGAGCGAGTCTTCACAGTGGAGCTCTCTCTCTGTGAACTTTACAACTTGCCTCCTGTTCACTCCTTTCAGCAGCTCGACTCTGCTAATGTAGAAGCACCTTATAGGGAGCTTACGGTGAGCTAAATGTCAAAAAGTCAGCACATTTAATCACCAGCTAGAATTTCTACACTGGCTGGAAATCTGAGTGGGGAACGCAAAAATATATAATGGTTTCTCAAATCTAATAACGATTTTAAAGCGGTTTTAAAGCTTTTTTAAGCCAATGCTCCTTCCTCTCCTGCCCTTCTCCTCTGTCCGATCCTCACCCCCTTTGGGTCTTTGACAAAGTAGCTCCCACTGGAACCCTGGGAAATCCTCTCTGGAAAGACGCCGTTCTCGATAGCTTGTTCGGCCCTTTGGATAATATCTGCAAACTCTGGATCGTCAGGGAAATGGTTGAAGTCTCCACTGTTGGTACCTAAAGCAGAGTAAGAAGTTTGCATTAATCGTCATATTTATACTGCGAGCAATCTGACTTTGCAACAGTAAAACGGCGATGTTTGTATCATCTATTCATGTGCGCTGTCATTGTTAAGTAATACTCTTTATACTGTTCTTTTTTGTCTTCAATAACATATATCTTTGTAATCACTGTATGAATGATGAATAATATTGATAAACATTAATAGGATAAATTTTCAAAGCATATTTAAAAGTTTTTTTAAAAATTGCTTTTTATAAAGTTTTTAAAGTCTCTCTCTCTCTCTCTCTCTCTCTCTCTCTCTCTATATATATATATATATATATATATATATATATATATATAACTAGGAAAGAGTATAAATATATATATATACTCTTTCCTAGTTTCATCCTCTTTTTTCTGTAAATAATAATGTAAATTTGTAGATGTTTGATTTTGGGTTTGTGGATGCATGTATATATGTTTGATTAATTAGAGTATAGGTTTAAATCAATAGGGAAGCTAGTTAATTATAATTCAATGACTTATGTAGAAGGGGTGGGATTAAATGAATTTGTACCTCTTCTTTTTTGTTTGTCCACTAGTTCTGTTTGATCATTTCTCTATTTTCTATTTTACATGTTGGAAATAAATTTCCAAATCAAATCAAAACTCTTCTGATTACCCATTCAACTGTGTCCTATCATGCACACAGTTTGTATGTGAGAGGCAACTGGAGCCATCTATCTATTCTCCAAACTTCCCATCCTGTTCAGGGTCATGACAGGCTGGAACTGCTCCCAGCACATACTGGGTGAGAGGTGGGGCACAACCAGCACAGGTGGCCAGTACATCACACACATCCACACTTACTTTAGAAGTACTATCCCACCAAACCTTTATGTCTGTAGGATGAGAGAGGGAGAGAGAACATGCAAAATCCAAACTAAGGCCAGTTGGTCAGTGGATTTAAACCTTCTTGCTTTGAGGCGACATAGCTGAGTGAGTGACTCAGCCACTGGTCACAAAAAGGCGTTTTCTGTTGCCTTGCAGATCTGAAATTATTCTCTGGACGTGACTGCTGTCTGATGGGTATTGGCTGCTAATAATTCCTTGAAGATGGCTCAATCGTACGACATGACACGTTTTACCGTCTCCTCCTAACACAGAACAGTCAGCTGACAGAAAGGCTCCATATGCTCTACATCAGTCACGCTGAAGTCACAGTGGGATGCAGGGAGGGATGAAGGGACGGACACAGGGAGGAGGGAAGAATGGACAAAGGGACGGGAGGACTGCTAACATGCCGTTTGTCACAGAGAGATAAGGAGAAACAAAGATAGCTTTGAAGCTCATTCACTTGAAGGAGCTGAGAGAGAAGCACATTAAAAAGGAGGGGGAGAACAGAGAGATGGAGATATGTGAAAATCACATCAGGGGCCTCGAGTATTTGAAAAGTAGGTACACGTGTTTGGATTTTTAGCCATGTGGCCCACCTAAACCTGATCAAAGACATTAAAATTTCCTATCATCTGTCTGTTTAGTCAAATTCAAATATTGTACTTATCAGAGGGACTCCAAGGCCGGAGATACACATGCCGCTAATTAGAGGTCGACAGATTATTGGCCTGGCTGATTATCAGGGCAGATATTTGGCATTTTGCTGATTATCTGTAATTTATTTTTATGATAAAATTAATTAATGAATAATAGTGCATATAAAACTCAACCAACACCAGGGAAGGCAGTCTGCAATACATGCAAAGTGTGTGGGAGGAACTTTAATTTCGTAAAACTTCAGGAAGCTATTTTTATTTATTAATTTTTTTATTTAAATTTTCATTGAACTACATAAAAAAGTTGCTAGGAACTTGCTGTATGATGTTGTAAGTTTCAGTTTTGATTAGACATTTGCTTTACGGTCTCATTAACTGATAATAATTGGTATCTATCTATATTGGCCGACTCCTACTCTTAACTACGTGTACGCATGATGGCTGCCACGCGCCCCCTGTGTCAGTTTGGCGTGTCGACTGTGTGCGTCCTCAAAGAACAACACGACATGGACGCGAGATGCAGCATGTATATAAGCAGCAGGGTCAGTGTAGAACCGTAGCAGACATGCGAAAATACTGGCTTCTTTGTGGGACCAAGTTTGTATTGTTTTTTTCCTTTATTCATTCAATTTGGAGCTAAAAATTCATATGAAAGTGCCATAACAGAGTTAGATTTACATAGCTCATCCATTCAGTTATGCAGTCACATAAACATTATGTACGCTGGAATCCAAATGCAAGGTTAAACAGGAAGTACATCTCCGGCCTACACGACCACAACGTGTTTTTGTCCCCATGTTGGGTGATTTGTACCTTCATGCATAGTTTATTCCACAAAACACAGCCACTCTTAATATCAGCGCTAACATCGCTCTCTAACAGCCGCATACTACAGTTTTTTTTTGTGTGCTTTCAAGGTCTCTGCATGAGGTGCCCCTCAAAGTAGTGCTAGGGTCTCCCAAAAATAATGCATTAAGCGAGGCTGCGCGTGTGTTTTGTGCTCCATTTGGCACTTGGTAAGCTTAGTGTACTCTGCTAAATTAATAAAACCATGCCTTAAGAGAGAGAGTCCGTGAGAAGAGCACTGCAAGAGTTTAAGACCAAGTTTCATTTGAACAAACCTCACCAGAGGGTCAAATCACCCAACAGTGAACTGGCTCAAGACCAGACCGTCAGCCCTCCGGATGAACTTAATTTCCATTAAGTAAACTATATATAGTTTATACGTAGGGCTGGGCGTTGATAAAAGGAATTGAAAAGCTTTGAGTCACATGATTCTGATGGATAGGACAGTTTGGAACCAGTTTTCAATTCCCATCCCTAAATATTTAACTTTCCTAGCTAGCTCCTAGCTTTCCTCGCTAAATAAAGCAAACGAAATTCTTAATATCCTGACGTAAGACGAGATACCATCTTATATTTTGGATTCTGTAATTTTGTAAAGGTCATCTTCTGCTGGTTTTAAAGGCTGTATTATAGTTAAGCGATGAAATTTTATGAATGTACCAGACTGTTCTATTATTTGACTTTCCCCACTTAGTCATTATATCCACATTACTGATGATTTTCCAAAATTTTGTTGTGTAAATTGTGCAGCGTACCAGGATCAATACAGACAATGATGTCTAAGAATGCAACTACTGTGTACTCTAGTGGTCCAAATGAAAAACCTTTGATATTAGAGACACATGCAAATCTGCAATCTTCCGGATTTCGCATGTGTTGCATCATCTTTGCCCAATTATACCTAATATGAGACGGTTCATTTCTCTGAAATAGGCAACTACAAAATCTACAACAACTCCCCTGAAGCTGGAGATCTTCTGATTGAACATTCAGCAAGCTTTACATTTCGAATATGCAACAAGAAGTGTGGTCGTGAAGGTATCATTTTGGTGGTCTGAAGGGGAGCTGATTGTTATTTAAAATCAGCCCCATCTTGAATTTAATATGGAAATAATATGTACAACGCAGACCTGAATACAGATTGTGATGGAGATGGGTGGCTCCGATTTACAACACAATTTCTCTGTGTATGACAGCGCTGACACAATATTTTGTCGTCGTCATTTATTTTCCAACAATAGACGCCGTGTGTTTATTCAGCTGTCTTGTCTGATGATTGATGTATACTTGTACTGGATTGTACTGCTGATGAAAGTCTGATAATATCATTGTGTAGTGTGACTGCAGGAGGCAGGAGGCAGGAATGTCTCTCTCTCCTTCCATTATTTTCACCCCACAGAAAGCTCGAATGACAGTAAATACACATGTAGACTTTCTCTATCCCAAAATTCCCTCTTCATCCTAATCATGTATGGGACTGAACGACAGTGTTTGCATGTCTGTCTGCGAGTTTGCTTGCACCAAGGCCTGTTGCATATTTAATGTCCGTCTCTCAGAGCCCTCGGTCAGTTAATGGGTCCAGAGCTTTTTCACAGCAGGACTGAAGCTCACTCGGTGCTCTGGAGCCCTGCTGACCTGCAGTGCACACAGTGTGTGAGATGTCGAAACACTGCACTCTGAAAAGGGTCACAGCTCAGATGTGTGGCCACACTTAACTTCACACTTAACTTTATATCTAAGCCAAGGCAGAATTATTTGTTAGACAGCCACATAATAAAATAGTTCAACATGCATGCAAATATCAAGATTACATGTATTTTGCATCACTTTAACCCTATGAGACCCACCAAAGACCCATGCTCATGCTCAGATGAGCAACTCGGGGCTTAAAACAGTGCGTTCCAATAACATCTTTTTTTATTCGACCACGACTATTTATTTACTTGCTTTTGCGTCTTTGATTAATTTTAAATGTTTGAATTCAATTTGAATGCTTTCTTAATGTATTGTCTTTCATGTATTTCCATGCCCCTGTAAAACACTTTGAATTGCCTTGTGTCTGAGTGTTGCAATATATATAAACTTGCCTTTTGTCTTTTTTAGAGGGGGCATGGGCTCTTTAGGGGGAGATAACAGATCAACAGTATATGTCACATAGAAGTAGTATACATCATCTGAAGCTGGAAGCCTGAAGATTAAATTGAGAAGCAGCTCAGGACTGTGTGTCAAATTTTTATAGTCATAAATATGCAACAGACATTGTCTTTTAGTTAGGCACCTATTCAAACAGTGAAAGGGTAGAGTGTACAGAGACTTAGCACATCATGATGGAAGTATATGGCCTTTCCCATGCTCAACTATGTCTTATAAGTTGTTGCAGCAACTTTTAGGTTGATGACATTTAGGGGTCTATTGATATTGGTGTTTTTTTTTCCCCCAGGGCCGATACCGATTATTAGTAGTTAATGAGACAGATAACCGTTATTTGCAGCCAATATGCATTCACAATAAAAGTGAAAATCTTCTGTCAATATTTATAATTTTGTATATAACAGACTTGAACACAAAAGCTGGTTTGAATACTTTTTGCAAATTTTGGCAAAACAGAAATGTTCAACATCATGTAGAGCAAGTTCCCAGCACTTTTTTATAAAATCAAGTGAAAATTTAAATAAAAATGAATAAATAGAAATAGCTCTGAGGTTTTACAAAGTTAAAGGTCCTTCCATGCTGACCCTTTCTTTGCACTTTTTAATCAATTAACTTTAACAGCGATCATTAAAATAAGGATACAGATAACCCGCAAAATACCAAATATCAGCCCCAATAATCAGCCAGGCCATTAATCTGACTAGCCCTTATACATTTTGTTATGCAAATTAGGTGCTACATTTAAGCACTATATATATATATATTTTTTTTTTTTTTTTACTACTTCAGACTTTATAAAATTGGTCAAAAATCCTTCCAAAATACCACATCAAATTAGATCATCTCCCATTGTTTCCTGCACACTGGTAGCAGCTCTTGTGGACAATGGGCTGGTGAAAGAAGACAATGGGAACATGTGAACCCAGAGCTTATTACAGTTTGTCAGATTATATGAATATAGATTTTTGCCTGAAGGACTCAGATGTTTTATGGTCATGTTCTGTGAGATATGCATGGAAGAATTTAACTGCCAAAATTTGTAATGGAGATTGGCGTGACATTTTACATCATACAAAGCGACACAGTATAACAGCTCTTGGCACTAAGGCCTGTGTGTGATCCTAATTTGTGATGCACCAAATTAAACTGTATTGTAATTCCAAACCTGAACACCATTATTCTAAAAGGCCAGTGGAAATGGGACACTAACACCTGCGATTTCAGGCTCAGCGTGGCTACCTGTGGCCTAGATTTCTGGCCTGGATACAACATGGTCGAACAATGGATCTCAGAAGAGAGAGAGAGAGAGAGAGACCAGTACAAGTGAATATAAATGGAAACAACCGCTCCAAAATTATGTTGCAGGGTAAAAGAAAGGTGGGCGATATGAGGGGGAGTGGTGATAAATCCAGTGAGTGGTTAAGTCAGAATATGCACCGCTTCCATGGTGACGAGATCACCTTTTCTTTGTTTTCACCATACCATCCTTTTCTTTTTATAGTCCAAAACAAAGCTAGTGCTGTGAATATGTGAGTCTGACAAAAGATAACTAAGAAAATAATGCACAGGCACGAAATTGATTCTTTTAGCCTCCTTTTTGAGTCTATGCCTAAAAGGACATCTGCCTAGAAACCTAAACAGATCTGCTTGATTTGAATGAACATACCATTTTGAGAGTAGGGCTCAGCAATATGGAGAAAAAAAAAAAAAATCACATTATTTTTTATCTCATACCTCAATACTGATATTGCAACACAGTGTTGTAGGGTTGACGATTCATGCTTCCAAGAAATATTTACACAATGATGATTCTGATTAATAATCATCAGTAGGGTGGATATATTGACTAAGTGGGTAAAAGCAAAAAAGTTCAGAAAATTGCATCACTTCACTTTAACGCAGCCTTTAAAATCAAGATAAGACAACACTTACATTATTACGAATATCTGAATGTGGAAACAAATGCACACCCTTAAAAACAAATAGACTGGTGCGTAGGAGAAAACTGTCCATATATGAAGATAACTCCTGCACACTGTCCTATTACTTGCAATTAAAAAAAATATTACAAGCAAACAATGTTTCAGTCATCAGACATTCATCAGATTGAGTAAAAGTACAGAGAACATTTGAAAATATATATAGATAATGCCTCAAGTGAGGCACATCCGAAACCTTCTGGTCTCTGACCATTTTTTTGTCACACAACAAAAAATGGGATATTATTGTAATAATTTTGCCCTGATATTTACTTGTAGCCTGACCTGACTGCTGACTTGTTAGCGATATTTTTGTATAGTGTTTTTAAATTATATTATCCTATGTGTATATTGTTGTAGTTTTTGCCTGGAAGTATCATGGAGGTATGCACTAAATTGGATTTTTTGCTGATAACTCATGTGGCCGATAGCTGATACTGATATTGATATATAAAATTTTGTCACCCACCTAATTTTTAGCAACAATCAAGTCTCTTCTGTGCTGGAATTAACATCATATTATGCATACTCATGTCATGATGGCCAGCAGTAAAGATGGATGAAATACAAAGCTTTTCAGTGTATATAATATTCATCATTGTGCAAAATAAGAAAAATATTTCAACTCAGGCTTGATGTTTTGTACATGTTCACTTTGTCAATTAAAAATGTATAAATATTAGTTTGCGATATCGGCAGAAATCAGTGTGTGGGCGTGTTTTCGTTTTAAAGCCAATATTTGCTGATACCAAAGATGTGCCGATATTATCATGTATTCCTGGGTTAAATACATGCAGACTGTAAGGCTGATTGTAATTTTAGTATGGTCTCCAATTGGCCGTAGGCGGTATCTATGTATATTTTCAAATGTTCTTTGCTCTTTTAATCAACCTGATTACGGTCTTAAAACCAAAAGGTTGTTGCTCATATCAAAGTTTATTGCAAGTAAAAGGACAGTACACAGGATTTCTCTTTTCTTCCATAATACCTAAATCTAACAAAATATCTTGTCTAATATAACAACATCAATATAAATGTGATATAAGGGTGTTTTCAGTGAGGTAATTTTACTATCACTAACTGTACTCATGGCTGCTCTTCCATGTAGTGTTCAGGTCACCAGGTGAAAGTGCCAGCTCATATCAGCCACATTATAACATGCAGTTATTACATCAGCCCACTGGATAACACACAGAGGGTTACACACAAGCTGCAGACTCTATCTCAATGGCACTTTAATGCAATCAATGTAACAAGAGTATATTTATTGTCTTAACTTTTTACTTGTTACTTCTTAATGTTGTATTTTCCTTAAATTATGCATTTCATACACTATTTTTTTTAGCTTTATTTGTATCATTATGATCTCAATGGGTTTTATTTTCTGTCTTATGTTTTGCATTATGTGCATTTTTAATACTTCTTTTTTAATCTTACTTATACTAGTATTATTATTGAGTGTTTTTTATTCACGTTAAGATGCATTCTACTCTGATCTTATATTTTTACATGCAGGTTTTATTACATCTTTATGCCCTCTATTGTGTCTTTTCATGTAAAGTACTTGGTGCATGTAACTTCCTTGTTGTAAAGCACCCTGGGCTGCATTTCTTGTATGAAAGGTGAAATACAAAAAAATTAACTATTATTCATTTATTTTGCTTGGATATTGTGTACTTCCCTACTGAGCACCACCTAGTTATTGCTTAAATTTCTATTAATATTCAAGGCTCTGTTTCCCCAGTTCAGGCCCAAGACCCTCCAGGGGCCCTCACAGTTAAATGGTTAACCCTCCACACCGGCTTGCATGACATCACCACGTTGCTTTCACTGTTACATAGGCTATATGCTTGACAGTAACCAGTTTTTCATTTTCCACTGAATTATATGCGACAAAAACATACAGGATGTTCCTCTGGACAAATGCTCACTGAGCACGGGTTCTCAAACCTGGCTCAACAGCGTGTTTATGTACTTCCTTTTATCAAATCTCAAAGCCATCGATTAAACAATTACCTGGGGAGGCCAAGGTGTCTTTATCCGAAGACGAGCTGTGTCTGTTGCGCCTGCTCCGCTTCTCTCGTGCGCCCCGCGGAGACGACGAGCTTCCTGCTAAACACGGCAACAACAGCGCCTCTTCACCGGAGCCGTCCGTCTCCAGCTCCGTCAACACGCTTTCACAAGAGTCCGAGATACGAACAGCGGCTCCGGGGGTCGCCGCAAGCCCCAAGCCGATCCTGTTCCTGTCAAATAACACCGCTGGAGGGTCCGAGGAGTGAAAGTTACTCTCCGGAGCGGGCACCGCTGTTGCTCCGGTGTCCAGCCCGGGCTCGCTGGTTTCCGTCGGGTCGCACTCTGACATCATTGTCGCTCAGTTTTTAATACATATAATCAAATGTACATTAAATGACACTGACTTAACTTTAAGATGTCAGTCTTCCATTTTAATCTGACGTCTTTCTTTCCGCGAGTGTGTAAACCCCTAATAAATTAATCGAAAGCAGCTGCCATCGCTCGCCGATGATTTGTCCACATAATCCTCCAAGCTCGTCTGCTGCTTCCTGGTTGGCTCACTGCGCATGCGCGCCGCTGAATGAACACCTTTGGTCAGTTGCCTTCAAGTGCTCATTGAGAAGTCCGAAATTTGAAGATGTTAACCATTAGAGATTAGAGATTAATACCATTATTGTAATATGACATGCATCTGTTTTTATTATTGCTGTGCCTCTCTCCCCCTCTCTCTTTCTCTTTCCTTTTTTGCCATGATTGTATTTCATTTGCTATTTACAACATTTATTGCTCGTCTGTCCGTCCTGGAAGAGGGATCCCTCATCATCCTCTACCGCTCTTCCTGAGGTTTCTTCCTTTTTTCCCCCCGTTACAGGGGTCCTTTTTTGGGAGTTTTTCCTGGGTGATGTGAGGGTCTAAGGGCAGAGGGATGTCGTACACTGTAAAGCCCTCTGAGGCAAACCATGTTTTGTGATAATGGGCTCTGTAAATAAAACTGACTTGACTTGACTTGACTTGACAGAACAGTTAGGCAGAAACAGTGAAGTCACACGTCGACTTCACATAGCTAATGTAAGGTATAAACCAAATATTTGCTTTGCAGTCCATAAAAACATGCTTTCTACGTCACTAAACGACACTTAAGAGGTAAGAGTTTAACCCTATAAAACCTGGATTGACATCAGTTTTCTTGCGCTAAGTTCAGAAGCTTTTCACAATCATTTAAACTTTTAAAACGTGAATTGGTTTGAGTTCTGTAAAAATTATGGGGAAAAAAGGCAGTCAGCAGAAAATAATTATCTGAAAATTATCTTTATAAAGTTAATTTTGAGATAAAATTGTTAGAAAATTGTCCAATAACTGAGGAAAAAAATCAAGAAATCAGTTGTATTAATTATCATATTATAGGCCTGTTTAAATTTAGGTACTCTATCTATCTATCTATCTATCTATCTATCTATCTATCTATATATATATATATATATATATATATAGATATCAGCACCAGACATATCAGCAAATAGACCTCAAAAGTTGCATAGCACACATCAAAATGAATGGCTATCAAAGCCCCCTTTTCCAAAGCAGATACATCAACTTGTAATAGAGGGAAAAGCACAGGTGTAACAAATAATGTTAATGATGTCTCAGTTCCAGTAAGCATAATAAGAGGACCTTAACACTGGTACATCTTGGAATACAGCCGTCATTAACATTCCCCTCTGATTCACAATCAACACTGGAATTCTGATATTTAATTCATCGTCAGACTTCAAAATGCGAAAGATTCAAATAAGTAATGCATTTACTGTCCATTTATTCATGTCACTACTGACCTTCCTCTGTAAAGTAGCTGTAACTTTTATGTCCACTAGATGTCGACAGTGGTACACAAATGAGGCTTATTGCAAAGTGATGAGTCCTCACACAAAAATACTTCCAATAGAAACATACTTCATTCATTCTTTTTTCTGTGATGTAAATAGTGCTGCTCAATTTATCAATTCCTTCTCAAGTGTCATCATCATTTTAATTGTTTGCCAACCATAGCAGTAATTTATGACTTACCCACTGACTGTCTCTGAATGTGAGGGCCTTTTCTGGTGTGGCAACCTACATGGGAAGATGTTGATACTCTCTATTAAGCTCCATTCTTCACTTTTGACCCATGGTCACCCATTAACGCAGGCTGAAATATCCTTGCTTTAACTTTGCAGAGCTTAATGCAGTGATTTTTTATTCCTCCACTTCCCCCTCTCAGTTCCTGTCTCCCCTATAAATTCATGCTCTCTCTTTCAATTCTCACAGTGCCCCTCAATCACCCGGCGCTCTCAACAGCACTTCGCTCTCCTTTAACCCCTGAGCCCCTCTCCACCTATAACTCGGCCCCACCCCTCTCCCTAATAAGAGAATGTAGCTGAAACACATGCAAATGAGCAGTCAGCCAGCTGGTATCACAGCAGTCATGTGATCTATCAAGGTAGGGGGTTAGGGGGTGAAGGAGACATGGAGGGAGGAGAGTGCGGGGATAGAAGAGGAGGGAGGATTGTGGGGGTGGGGAGACGGACAGGTTCAAAGACATGCTGGAGAGACACATAGGCATCCCTCTACTTGCTCTGTGCTACATGTAAAAATAATCCCATCAGCCCTCTCTCTCTTTGTCCATCAGCTTTCTCCGTACTGCCTCTGCCTCCTTTATCATTTATACCCTTTACTTCCCTCAATCCTTCAAGGACAAATACCTGAAATGTCACTCGAGCGACACATGACACTTTACAGAGAAGCACATCAGCACACCTCTTTTTCTATGTGTGTGTATGTGTGTGTGTCAGTGTACTTCACCCACCACTGGGTGACAAGCCCCTGCAGCAGTCAAGGCACACTGCTTCAGGGGCAGCAGTGTGCATGAATGCGTGTGTGTGTGTGTGTGTGTGTGTGTGTGTGTGTGTGTGTGTGTGTGTGTGTGTGTGTGTGTGTGTGTGTGTGTGTGTGTGTGTGTGATCCGCCTCACTGTAGCACCCATTCCAGCAGATTCTGCTGGCATAAGATCTGGTTTACCCTGCCAACAGCAACCACCCTCATCCATTCCTCTCTCCTTCCTTCTCCTTTCCCCTGGCTGCTCGATGAGGGAGAGAGGGAGAACCCTATAGCTCAACTCTCTTTTTTTATGTGCATGTGTGTTGTCGGTGATTAGAGTATTTGTTAGTTTGCAAGCAAATGCATCCACCCCGTTTGCCCAGATATGAGCATGCGGGCTCCAGATTACAATGTCCACCAGAGTGATGGAGACAGGTTTGACGTTTTTTGAAACAATTATTTATTAATACTGACTTACAAGCAAAATTCAATTCCATTATAAAAGTGAATCACATGTGGCATCAAACATTTCTAAATAACTGTTTTTGTGGAGGTGTAAATGATAGTCAGATAAAGTACATCGTGAACTGTTAAAATTCTGTATATTTATTTATTAGTTTGCTAATTTTTCGGCTACCAAACAGGCCTTGCGTGTCTTTTGTATGTCAGCGTTTGTCCATGTTGGCTCAGTCTGGTGTCTGTGAAAGAGCTGCACTGTGCCATGGCGACACCAGTCACCTGTTACCTGTCAAGAAAGATTCACACAGAAAGATTCAGAAATTGCATGTGGGTGCCAGTGTGTGTGTGTGTGTGTGTTTGTGTGTGCTTATATAGTGTGAAGGCAGTACCTCTGGGCCCAAACATCTTCAGGTAGCAGTGTGAGCAGTATGGCTTCTCATCATACTAAAACACAATTAGAAAGGCATCATTTTAACGGCATCGTCCTACTCATTGTTTAATCTATTTGATGTTATTTTCCTCATGTATTTCGTCATTTATTGTCCTCATATACCTCAGCATGTTGTCCAGCTGTGAGCTGCCTGTTGCACTTTTGACACTTGAGACACAGAGGGTGGTAATCCCTCCCTAAGGACCTCTTCTTCTCCCCTGCAACAAAGAAAATGATGGACATGGATGGGACATTTTTATTAGCTGTGACCAACAGCTCAGTAGGTTTTTCTGTCGGTTGGTTGTTGCCAGCCAGTTGGTTGGTTGCAAAGTTGATTTGTTGGCCAGTTGGTTGGCTGGATGGTTGGTCGGCTGGATGGATTGGTTGGTTGGTCAACCAGCTGGCAAGTTGGTCAGCAAGTTGGTTGGTAAGTCGATCAGTTGCTCACTTGATCGGCTGGTTGGTTGGTCAGGCAGCCATGTGGTTGGTTAGTTGGCAAGTCAGTTGGTCAGTCAGTTAGTGGGTCGACCGGTTAGTTACTTGGCAAGTTTGTCGGTCTGACAGTTGGTTGGTTGCTGAGTCAGTTGGTCGGCCAGGTGTTTGGTTGGTCCACAAGAATTTCCCCAGTTTTTGCCCTATAGGAAGCTGAAATTTGGCATAGGGGATAAGTGTGTGTGTGTTTGTGTTTGTGTGAAGGTGTGTGTTTGTGGCCATGCCAACTGGCTTAAAAGGTTCGGGGGGCTGGCGTATCGCAAAAAGGCAAATATCTTCCAAATGGATTCACAGGCTTGCCCAAGAATTTGTGAAACGATTGGTCATGAGCCAAAGAACAGCTGATTAAATGTTCATGCCAACTGGCAAAAACACATTGATATATGGTAAAAGCTATTGTGCATTTTCGCTTGTTTATGGATATTTCCACTGCCAGACCTTGCACATTCAGGAACCCCGGCAAGGCAGTTTTCGGTTTCGCCTATTTTGCCTTATAGGAAGATCCATAACTGGATATTTCACCACAAAGTCAGAGGAATTTTGCATTTGCACACATACATTTACATGGATATTAAGATTTAAGTATATGGTTTCGAATATAGACCGCTGTTCTCATCAGTACACATATGGAATGTAGTGTTGGGAGGAAATTAGTTAAGTAGGTCAGGTCACATCAGAGAATTTCAACTTATCTGGCTCATGAATAGAAATATAAAACTAACAATAAAGCAACAACAACAAAATTCTGTGGACTTGAATAGGTTGGTTTTAGTGCTCTTTTGCATTTTATAGTGAGATCTGAGTGTGAGAAAGGACTCAACGAAAAGTGACAGAAGGTGAGGAGGAAACCCAGAGAGCAGCATGCAAGCTCGTTTGGCTAGACCCACATCCTGTTGTTATCATGGATATGTGTGTGTGTTTGTGTGTGTGTGTGTGTGTGTGTGTGTGTGTGTGTGTGTGTGTGTGTGTGTTTGTGTGTGTGTGCTCTAAAGAGAAGGTGAAAGCCAGACAGAAAGGCCTTTTTTTGTCCTCCAAACAGAAAATAGAGCCAGACATATCAGCAAATAGACCTCAAAATCTGTGTAGCACATATCAAAATGAATATCAAAGCCTCCTTTTTCAAAGCAGATACATCAGCTTGTCATAGAGGGAAAAGCACAGGTGTAACGAATAATGTTAACGATGTCTCAGTTCCAGTAAGCATAATAAGAGGGCCTTAAAACTGGTACATCTGAATGGAATGCAGCCATCATTAACATTATTAGTTGCACCTGTGTTTGGCAGGTTAAACTCTCAGCAGTAAGAAAGGTTACATTATAAAGACATTTTCACCTGTACATTTTTTTTACATTTATCTCATAGACATTTATCTCAGTTTGTGTCTTTTGTGACACTTTTTTTACCAATACTTTTTTTGTATTCAGGTGAAAAAATGAAAAGAAATACACAGAGAGAGAGAGAGAGCAAAAAAATCGGAGAGAAAAAGAGAACAGGACGGAGAAAAATGCCAGCCAGACAGAGGAAGACAGACATATTGTGTAAAAAATTAAAGAGGTCACACTCACCAAAGTAGACGGGCTTCCCACAGATTGGACAGTAGCCTACCATGATGGTATATAATTATTTAACGTACAGTGTGGTTGCAGTGTGAGCTGGCGTCGTGAGAAAATATATCCCGCAAGAGCATGTGTGAGCATAAGTGTGTAAACTGAAAAATTGACAGGAAAACCGTTAAACTGCAGATATGACAGCGTCTTGTGAAGTCAAAACCAGGATGTGGTGAGTGAGACGTCACAGGAAGAGAGACAGACGTGATTTTAGACGCTGTCATTTTTGGGGAAAAAAGGGGACAGGTAGCATCTTTAATCATGTCTTCTCTTTATGATGAGAGATATAAAGTCGTGTAAATAGGCATCCTTTTATGGACAGTTGTGTTTTTATACAAATGCTTTGGGTACACAGCCATGACACTGTAAAGAGACACAGAAAGGAGAGAAAAAGAAAGAGGGGTGAGGAGAGAAGGGACAAAAACAGCTGTCACCAGCTCAAGTTCCCAGCCATCTTCTCCCCTTTCCTGCTGTTTTCACCCTCTTTTCTAGATTAAAAACAAGTTGAGCCTCTGAATTGAAAAGAGAAACCTGACACTTGTGCCTTTCTTTCCTTCTTTCTGTCGATCCTCTCTCTCTCTCTCTCTCTCTCTTTTCCTGTCACATACACATGCACGCCCCCGCTCACTGACTCACACAGACACACACCACACACCCCTTTATACTCCCCCATACACACACACACACTCACTCACCAAAAAGGCTGTACTTCTCCTCAATGACATCACATATAGAGGCTGCAGCCAAAGAGCAGAGGGAGAGGCAGGGTGAGGTCGGGTTGGTTTGAGGGACAGAGGGGGGAGGTGTGTGTATGTGTGTGTGTGTGTGTGTGTGTGTGTGTGTGTGTGTGTATGTGTGTGTGTGTGTGTGTGTGTGTGTGTGTGTGTGTAGGCAGTTATCCCCTCGGGATAGGTGATGGAAGTAGACCTGGGAAGGGACAGGGGTGAGGAGAGATGAGCGAGACAAGGATGGAGACAGTAGTCGGCCTCAGCTCAGCAGGGACAAAGAAGATGAACTCTGATGAACTTTGCAGAGCAGAACGGGGCCGCTGGAGTCACTGTGGAGGACAGGCGACCGTCTGTGCAGTTCGATCCCTATCACTGTCAGTGAGACTTGTTTCTTGGTCATGAATGGCCCAAAGAGTCGTACTCCTGCATGAGAGCAGGCAGGAAAATACAGTGGTGGAAGGAGTATTCAGATCTTTACAAGTAGCAATACCAAATTGCAGTAAAAGTTCATAATCAATGGCAATAAAATGTCCTAAAATATTACAAGTAAAAGTGCTCATAATGAAAAGTTACCCTTGTTAGTGTTACATTATATTTTGGATGCATTACTTTATGTTGTAGCTGATTACTTGTCTCTAAAACATTAAAGGGGAGCTTTGCTAATTTTACATCATATTTGCAGGTGTTTTCAAAGGGAGCTACTTGCTACTACTGATAAATGATAAATGATAAATGATAAATGATAAATATCCTCAAGTGATGTTACTTTGATCAGAGTTGGTTAAAGATTTTTTTTTTTTAATTTTATAAGCATCTGAAGATCTGAAGTTGACACACCTGGGTCTCTGGCCTGACTGTTGGCTGTCAAGTTGCATTGTGGGAAGTGTAGGTATCATGTTTTGATACAGAAGAGGAATGCTTAGAAAAATAAAATAAAATAAAATAAAATAAAATAGTCTCTTCTATTCTTAAGAAAAATCCCATTGTAAGTCTGACAGTGTTATAGGAGTGCAATGCTATTGTCTTTCACACCTGGCTGGCTGTTTGTTGTTTTGTTAAGAATTTGAAACAACTTTTAAATACTATAGTGTGAAAAAAAACTCATAGTTGGTTTGATTTTAACAATCTATCCCTGAATTTAAGCAGGACCAAATTCATTATCTTTGGTTGTTACAAATTTACAAAGCAGACTTATGATGAGTGATGTTGAAACTGTGCTGAAAACTAGATACAAATTATGTCAAAGCAAAGATGGCAGAGTCTGTAAATGTTGTAGAAAAATAAATGGACTTAAATCAAGCTTCTGTAATTCACTTATACTTACATACATCCTTTGTTGTGTTAAAAAGAATGGGTAAACATATAAAGAAGATTTGACAGTAATTTTCATGTTTTTGAAACAAATGATCAAGAATAATAATAACAAGAACAACAACAAGAATGAGATTTTAAAAATGCATTTCTGTAAAAAGTGAAAATGAATGTTTAGAATGTGAGAAAGCGAAAATGTATAGAACATTTTTAAAATTTAAATTAATGTTTAAAATGCTGAATGAACAAATATGGAATAATAGAATAGTGGAATAAGTTGTCTCATGTTGCTTTAGACCTCAAATAGGCTTTTATATAATGAGCTCAAATACTATTTTTTTTACACCAATGGGTAGTTGAATTATAGTCATACATCATATCTTAAAAACTGATCACACATGTAAAACCTTACATCTTCAAACTGTAGCTATCAGATAAATGTAATGGAGTAAAAAAGTACAATATTTCTCTCTAAAATTAAAGGGAGTAGAACTATTAAGTAGCCAAAAATGAAAATAATCAAGTAAAATGCAAGTACTTAAATACAGTACTTGAGTAAATGTGCTTAATTACTTTCTAAATACATATATATACCGGTATACTCGACGCCCATATCTCACAATATTTGTTATGTTATATTTTCCAGCCCTTACACATCGCAAACAAGTAATTTCTGCTCCTGATGAACTTCAGAAGGCCATGAAATATATGAAGTATTTCATCATTTGCATATTTGCCAGCCTCCTGTGTGTCATGCTTTGCAGAGGGATGGAATACCAAGTAGCTATTTTCATCTGACCAGCCTTCCCTGCAGGATAACCTATCATGTCTCTCCATCAGCATTCATTGTGTGTGGACAGTGCCAGGAGAGTTACATCCTGAATCGCACGCATATATGCATGCACAGCTTACAGTGGTTTTTTTTAATGCAACTTATGATGTCATTATTTTAATAGAGAACAGATAGTGAATGTGTGCGAGGGGAGAAAAAAAGCAAAGATTGGAGTCATTAGAGCAAGACAGAATAGCTAGAAGGAGAAGCAGAAAGGAGTTTTACAAGTTGAAATAAAGGAAAATTTAAAGGAAAATAGGAGAAATTAAAAAGAAAGAAGGAGCAGGGCATGGAGAAACAGAGGCAATATAATTGTGAAATGCAGAGAGAAAGGAAACAAGAGGAGAGAAGAAGAAGAGGGGGCGTTAAAACCACATTTCCCAGTGGATCTTTTGGTAAGGCTACGTTAAGAAAACTGCCAAAACTCTTAACACACACATTCCCGCACTGGCACGCACATATGCATGGTTCACTTCTGCCAAGTCATATGAGATACACCAACACACACAGGATGGAGCGATGTGGGAATGTTTGTCCGGGTGTGTGTGAACAGGATTTATAGTAACATTCAGTGAGCGGTGGAAACAGACAGAGCTCGGAGGAGAGAGAGAAACACTGGCTCCTCTCCTCCGTCTCCTCTGGTGGGTTGGATCTTGCCGAGGCCAAACCCTCCGACGCCGGCTTTGAGAATTGTGTGCGGGGGGGACACAGGAAGAGGCTCAGGAAAGAAAACGGCTGGAAGGATTCCTTCTTCCCACACATAAATGCACTCTTGATCACATGTGCGTACACATGAAAGTACACATAGACACACACACTGGGAGCAAAAAGGAGCATTTGGAAGGTTTCCTTTCCCCCCACTCACTCACAAACACCCACTCGTCATCACGTTTCACTTCTTGGCATCCTCCTTTCTCCCCCAAGCCCAGAATATGACATGGCTTTGGGGTTGCATCTCAGCTGCATACACACAATCAGCCTCACAACACAAGACATATGGCAAACAAAATCAAGCAGCATTTCAAACATTTGACAGATGAAGATTACCAAAGGACCACATGGCGTTCTACTTTGTGGTACCTGTTTGAGAAACTTTTTTCGCCTCCTTCTGATATTGTCATTTGTGTAAAAAATATCGGTTTTCACAATGACTTTTCCTGCTTTTTTTTTTTTTTTTTAATCATCAGACTGTTAACTGCAGAAAGGGAAACAGCTTAAGCTTCTCTAACCAAGCCAAAAAAAAAATCTCTCACCCTTCACTGTTTGTTCTAAAGCCTTTCTGGTGCTCATCTGGCACAGCTGGTTGGATATTTTGGTGCACCATGGTGTGGCGAGCCATTTCTGGGGTTTGTTTTCCACAAATATCCCCCTCTGTGACGGCCCTTTTGGAGTCAGACGATCTGAGGGCTATAATCCTCTATTTACGGTATCAGCAAATGGAAAAGTCAAGAAAATAAGTCCTTGTTTTTCACTATTAATCTGGCAAAGCCTATAAGTCCCCTCATGCCTCTATGTTGTGATATGATTATGGCATGGCGACTATTACTACATGATTAGCAGCTGTGAGTAGCTGGGTCAGTCAGATTGCATTATGGGATGTTTTGTTGTTTTGTATGGTCTGCGCAGAAACCAGTGGAGGGATGTTCTTTGTTTATGCGTGTTCATGTGTGTGTGTGTGTTTGCCAGTAACACAAATTAAACAGGTGTTGATGCCGTTCTGGCTTTCAATTCTCTTTGGGGCTGATATTCATTACCAATCCTCCAAATGACAACAAACACTTGAAATACCATACACACACACATGCAATTACACACCATGCCACAAATACCAAGAGCTAAACTTCTAGTGTCCATTTGTTGTGATGACATAAACTCCAAGAGCTGCTTAACAAAAAGATTAAACACAGTAAAGGCCAAGTTCAGATTTTCAATACATTTTAGCTCAGCTACTGGCAAGCTGATCGGTCAGTTGGCTTGTCCACCATTTTAGTCCAAACAAAAAATGTTTTAACAACTATTTGATGGATGGCCGTGAAATTATGTTTGGCATTCATGGTCCCCAGAGAATGAATCCTAGTAATTTTGGACATCCCCTGACATTTTCTCTAGCGCAGAGTTAGCTTTTATTAAATGTGTCAACAACTATTGGATGGATTGCCATGAAATCTGCTACTCCTCATCCAGCACCACCAGCAGGTCACAATTTCAACTTATTCCGCAAAGTATTTCGACATCTAGCAGATGGACTGGCAACATTTCGCCACAAACATGTGCCTCCCTCAGGATGAATTACAATTGCCTGACTGAAGAAGCAGAATTTTCCTCTAGATCCTCTGATCAGGTCACGTTAGTGTGCAATGCAAATACCTGCAAAACTAGAGACATTCCCATCAACCTGAGCTGTAGGCTACATTTTGAATGTACGTATATGTTAGCATTTTGACACGCTAAACTAAGAATACAGTCAGCAATACACCTGCTAAACAAAATCTTAGCATTTAGCTCAAACCATTGCAGTGCCCAGCCATGACTGTATAAAGAGAACTGGATCCAGTATTGGTGCTGGGATCATTCATACGAAAGTTGTTCAGTGGTGCATGAAGCCAAAAGAGTTTGACTGCCAGGGTTGGCCTATAAAATTACCCAGAATTTCAGCATTGTTCAGCCCCTAAGGCAGGGGTGTATCTAGGATCGGCTTTGGGTGACACAGGCCACCCCTGAAATCTGATGTGCCACCTCATTATGATTGGCTATGTGCCCAGTCGGTTTGAACTGTTTGACTAGCAAACTGAATTTTTGTTTACAGATGCAATTCAGTGTGAAACCTCAGAGGTGGTATGTCTAGCCCAACTAATTTCACATTTTAGCACTTAAAAATTGTCGGACCAATTTAATTTTTATTAGTAACTGACTTAAAAATGTGTGTTCATAATTATTGTAACAGTACATAACACTTAAAAATTCCTTTTGAAATATCTGACAAAAAATATTTTTTATGAGAAATCAAGTTAAAAATGTATTTTCCTTATAATTACAATAATTAATAAGTACCATAATTATGAACACCATTTTTTTAGGTTGATAACTTGTGTAAGATAATTTGTTCCAACTAAGTTTCCCATGTTATCTAAAAGAAATTCTAAAGTGTTATGTACTTAATTAACTATTATGAAAACGTGTTTTAAATGTATTACTCATAAATTAAAGTTGTTCTACTTACTATTGTGTTATTTGCTTTGGGAAGAACAATTTCTTTAATGAAATATAGAAGCTATATTTGACATTTCTGTGGTGTCACTCAGTTGTGTTGTCATTGGTAGGTGTATTTATCTTTTAACTGTAAACAGGAAGGTAAGACATTACAAAGCTGGGAGTTGTGGTAGGTATGGTTAGTGCCACCCCTGCATAAACCAGTGCCCCACTTGGGCCACCCCAGTGAAAAAAAAAAGTCTAGCCATAAAGCAAGTGAACTAGAGACTCTCACTGGCTAAACTGTTCACTTCTGATTTAACCCTGCGCTGACTTGAACAGGCATAAACTGATTTAACTAGGCAGCTCTTCTCGACATTAGAAATGTTATTAGACTGAACAGATCAAATCTCAACACTCAAAAAAAATCTCGCCATTGATTTACAGACGTCTTTTTGACAATGCAAGTCCATGGGAAAAGTCTTTTTGGGCCCCATTGGCATCTTGTGGCAGACCAGGAAGTCTAACCCGGTTTGGCCACAATGTCAAATTGGCTTCAAGGCCTGGAGCTGTACAGCATGCAAGTGTGGCTGTAGATTTACCTTGTTTTAACTCAACACACAAGAAGATATTTCCAAACTGTGAAAAATGATCTAGAACTTTTACTTTTTCAATGACACTGTGGCCAGCTAGAGGGCCAAGCAATACAAACTCAAGGTGTGCAGTGAAATATTGACCCAACCCACAGAACTTGATATGAAATTCTAATGGTATATAGACTGCATTTATATACCAGTTAAAGCAATTTACACAACATGCACGATTCACCCTATTCACACACACATTCACGTACAGCCATCATTTTGGGGTACAGTATCTTACCCTGGGACACTTTGACATGCAAACACGGAGCAAACCGCTGACCGTCTGACTGGTAGAGGACCTTTGTTTATTTATTTAGTTCAAGATGATATCACATGGCATGGAGCACAAACATTACATACAAAAATAACAGAACAATAGTGCACAGCAGCTTACCAATAAATGACCCCAAAATTGGCAAGGGATTAGTAAAAATGTACAAGACAATTATCTAAAAATAGCACAAAATAAGGGGAAAGTAAAAGAACAAAAACAAGAAACTACCTGAGTGCTAAAAATAAATAAAAAGAAGAACAAACACTGTTATTTTTCCCAGCTATTTGATAATTTTCTAAAGGTTCTCTCTTTTTTAAAAGCTAAATTTCAGGTCATTTTTATGTCTTTTGGCCCATCTGACTATTATAACAAAATTAACTTAAACATAGATGGGCAGTTTACATAACTTTGGCAAATACCTTTCTCTGCAGTTCATGAAGTTTACATTTACAAAATATGACACTCATCTCCCACACAGTTGTCAATACAGTTGCAGATCCAGTGGTTTCTATCCTCTCTGACTTCTGAGACACAACCACCCCTATAATGGGAAATGCAATATTTTCAAAGGCCCAAAATGTGGTAAAAATCTGCATAAAATTATATGCAAGACATTCAAAATGTTTCAGTGTGACTGACTGTTGAATACTTAACAACCTTAAAGCCACTTAAGCGGAGACAAAAAAGGAAAGGGGTATATTAAGGGGATGATATGCTCATTATACACAGTTTCAAACTTCCAAAGTTGACCTCAGTCACTCAGTAGGGTTCTCATGGCTGGTCCCACCTATTGTTTAGATCTGCTTGGGGAAACAGAGAGGCAGGCAGAAGGAAAGAACCTAATGTGTTGCTTCTTGCCTGTGCATTCTTGGCATAGCTCTTTGCCCTTTTCATTTTTTGACTGTGATTTTTTTTTCTTCCTTGCTTTAATAGTGAAGCCAAGGGTCCACAGCCAGCCAAGTCCCACCGCTCCAGTCTGGCTAAGCCACAGAAAGCTTGGCTTCCTCCACTCTCTGCTCTCTCTCTCTCTCTCATTCTCCATGTATGACTACAGTATGCGTCCCTCTCTCTTTCTCTTTGGACGTTTCTCCATGTCACTGTGTCTCTCCTGTTTGTCTCGTTTCCTTTCTGTTTTATTTTTTGTGTCCGTCTGTGTTGGTCAATCTGCCTCTTTGTCTCAATTTCTCTTCTGTTTTTCTCGTGTTCTTGTCTAACACACACACATACACACACACACACACACACACACACACAGACACACACACACACACACCACCCTCTCTATTTCCTTGCCTGTCAGTCTGTCACAGCCAGCGGACTGGTTTAGCAGGCGGGGTTCAGCTGGGCTCCACAAACACATGGCTCTCAATCTGCCTTCTTGTGTGTGCTGGAATGGTATTTCATTTTCTATGCTGTTCATGCGTCCTATTTAATCTTTTTTTTTCAAATATATGGACATGTTTAAAGACAGTTTTACCCTTATACATATGGACGAGGTAGACTCTGTACCGTTCATGTCCATATGCATTTCTTTTTTGTCGTGAACTTTGTATCTACACAAACAACCCCATGGCTCATTTGAAATGTCTTATTGCCACATATAGAATTCAAGAACACATTGTGTAACCATTAGGTAACGCAGGAAGGTATTTCAGCAATGACGTGTCACCAAAAATTCAGCTGCACTTCAGCAGACAGCCTTTTTCAACACGATACGAACAAATTCCAGTTTGAGTCTATCCATAAGAGACAGTGTTGGCAATTTGCTCCTCTCTGTCTCTCAAGTGAAATTGAATTATAGATCAAGAACCCCTTATGCGCACCAAAACCAGAATTCTCCAACTCAAACAAAAGCCTGCTCCCTCTTCTACTACGCCCATTTCTATCTGATCAGCACCATTCATTCCGCCACTTAGACAGGAATCTAATTAGACCAGAATATCAACATTAAAACACATATCTGCCCCCCTCCCTCCTCTCTCTCTCTTTGTTTCTCTGCTCTTCCCTACAGCTGGTGAGAGTATGGTTTGTGGCTGCCCCTCCCCCAACGTTTGAACAAGCCAATAAGAGAGCACGTCAGCAAAATAACCCCCCCTCCACACACACACCATCCCTCGTTTTCCCTTACCACCCCATCCATTCCCAACCCCATCCCCCAGAGCCCTCTCTCCACCCCATCCCCCTTTCCTACCACCCCTAACCCACTTACTCATCCTGCCTCCACCCTCCCTGCACACCCACGAGACTTCCCCACCCTCTCTACTTTCTCACCCGTGTTCATCCTCCCCCTTTCCTCTCACTGTGCTTCACCCTTCTTCCTGGACACCCTTTCTTCAGACTTCATTACACCCACTCGCCATTTTCCCTTATCCTCATCTCTGCTGCTCCCCTTCCTCCCCTCAACCTTTCTCTCTCCTCCCTCCCTCCCTCCCTCTCTCCTCTCTCTTCTGTGGCCTTATCTTATGAATATCGGTAGCACACTGGGTGAAAAATTGATCCTCCCCGCCTGTCTGTGGACGCTGCCACAGTGCATTAGCCTGTGTGTGAGTGTGTGTGCTGTGTGTGTGTGTGTGTGTGTGTGTGTGTGTGGAGGCTTGCTGCTTGAGGGAGGCAGGGAGGGGGGAGAGGAGGAGTGAGGAAAGGAGGGTGGGAGGGATATTTGCATATCATCAAAGTAGGGAAAGGGAGTGTAATGAGGAGAGAATGTGTGTGTGTGTGTTGGGTGTGTGTGTGTATTAGGAGTGGTGTTGATGGGTTGGGGTTGAGTGTGTGTGAAATGAGAGACCAAGGGAATATGGCATGGGAGGTGAGATGGACTGGGATGGGTTTTAGGTGTGTGTGTGTGTGTGTGTGAGAGAGAGAGAACAGACAGAGATCTCATGCATGCTTACCTTCACATGCCGTCCATAACACCCCTCACACACACAGGATACACAGAATATCTACACTATATTACTAATACTAGTTTATATCAGAACTCTGTAATATCTACGTAGCTGCCAATGTTTTGTTGTTGTTTTGTCCCTGTTTATTGTCTCTCTTTTATTTTTTATTTTAATATTTTGTGCTAATTTTGTGCTGCTGAACAGGAACCTGCTGAAAGAAGGTTTTTGCCTGAATCAGGCCTGTTTTAACTGTAACACACCTAATGTTATGTTTAATTCCTGTCTTGTGTAAATAAATGAAATGAAATGAAATGAAATGTGTCATGTGTAGGCCATATCCTGACCTTTGACGCAAAATGTGTAGTCTCAAGTCTCATTAATTGCTAGAAAATGAGAGAAATTGCCATGCTTCAACACACCACTGTAAGATGGAGCAAAATTGGTGTATGTAGGGGTAAAGACACATGCACAAACTTGTTCTATCCATTGAGAGATGTATCTCACAAACACTGTCACAGACGCAGGCTGGCCTCATTTATAGTTATAGTTTACAGGATATGGATGTCACAGTTGCATTAGAAATGTAGCTACGTTTGTGCACAAGAAATGTTTTTATAGTGAAATGCAAAATTGCAGCAACCACAGCAAGCAGGGAATGTTCCCACAACACTGGCTAATGTTGCCTTCAAATTGCAATAATGTTTTAAGAATACATTTTAATCTACATTTTAAAGAATGTTTAGCAATTGAAATAATGTTCCTTTATGGTTGAATGCGAACTAAGATGTGACATTTTAACTGCAACATGTTTTGGTGATGTTGATAATGTTCTTTTATAAAACGTTCCCGAAATGTTACATGAGAACAAAGGAAGAACATTTTAAAAACAACATTCAGGATGTTATTGAGGACTGAGATTACAGACTATTTTTTAATGAAAACGTGATGTAATGTGACGATAAAAGTAACTATAAAAAATCCCCCAAAACATTTTAACATTTTGATGATGTTTAGAGAATGTTACCCCAACTTTAAAAGGAACATTCTGAGAACTAAAAGAAAACTTGCTGCTAAAATGTTACTAAAACATTGCATCAGTTTTATTGTACCATTCTCAGAATGAACGCAAAAATTTCTTGTCGGACCTGTCCTGACCTGGCTTGTAAATGTTTTTTTGTTTTTTTTAAAAAAAGAAAAAAAAAAGAAATACAATGTTAAAAAGAAAAGAAAATTAATTCACACACACACACACACACAAAGCATCAGTAAAACCACACACAAATACTACCATTAATATCACAAATAAGATACATTCACAAACACACACACACACACAATACATCCTCAAATACATACACACAATTTACAAAATACACGCGTCTACTGTGCCATTAAGTGTGAAAATATTGTTGTCTTTCAGCCTTGATGCTCAAAATTGAATTAATTTATTTCAAACATGAGCTAAATAAACCTCTTTTTTTCTGTTTGTCACTCCGTATATTCTGTCCACCTCTGACACTGTAAAACAGCACGCAACTTTTGCAAACACAGCGAACAGTTATTCTTAAAGCGAACTTCCAGAAGAAACAGCTGCAATGGGTAGGCTTGGTATTTGTAAATAAATAATTTAAAGCCCCTTTTAGCCTGCCTCTCTGCTATCCGCAGCTTCTGATTTAACAGGGAACATAATCGATTACCGAGCACCCACCTATTCATATTACCATAAAACTCTTTATGTTACAGTAAATTTAATAAAAATAAGTGATATTTAAGAGTTCTAAATATAGTTTCGTGGTGTTTTGTTGTCGGTGGATGTGTGGGAGTGGCGTGTGCTAAAACCCGACTACAAACGATGTCTGTGTTCTGGTATCGATTGGGCCCGCCTGGTGAAATCCGACTTGAGCGTTGACGGTCTGTCACATTTCACGCTGACACCAAGCGAGCACTGGGCTCATACACACACACATACACACACACTCGCATACACTCACACGCTGGGCTCACCATATTATCGACAGATCCGAGTCAGGAGTACAGTCGAGGAGAGCACATTGAAGGTAAGTTGTGGTGAGAAAAACTACTCCGGGCCGGGAAATTAGACCGGGTTTCAGCGGTGAGACTCAGAGGCGGGGTCATTGCTTTAAGATCGTGTTAATTTTAGCCGTTGGTTCTTTCTTTGTAATTTTAGGTTGACCACTTTTTAAAAAATCTTTCCCTCTGTGCGCTTTGCTGTTTGCCACCTTTCCAGTCGGGGAAACATCAACCCAACTCAACGAAATCAACCAGAATAAGTTTTTTTATGAAAGCCATTTTGTTTTGTTACTATTAACCAAGCAATTTAAAGGGATCCGAGGCGTGGGTGGCTAGCTACGGGATTTTTCTGTGTGTTGGTCGGTGGAGGAGGAGGGGTTGGTTCGGCTTGGCAAGCTAGTGAACGACATTACGCAGACTGGCTAAACAAGTTTAAATGGGTGTTAAAGTGGGTAAAGTTGCCGTAAACTCACAGGGGTGATTAATGTGGTTATTAGAAGGCGAATGGGTGTGATAAAACCGTCGTTATACGGGTGAATTAAGCGTTATAACGCGTTTACCACAGTATGCTATGCGCACTAGCATTAGCCTCCTGTGAGCTAGCGAGCCATGGCCGTTCGCTGCTCGGTTGTTGTGAACTAAACGTCGCTCGTGAACCAGGAGATGTAGCGTTACTATAATGTGGAAGTGTTTCCATATATTTGTTGTACTTAAGTTGTGGACCCATGGATACAGTTGCTGTCAGTTAAAAACGAGAGAAAATCGATGTTATCTCGTAATGAGGTCGTTGTTTAGTTAGTTGTTGAACCAGTTTCGGGGATCACGCTTACGTTACTTCGACAAACTTGAGGGAAGTAGATACATCGGAATTAAAAACGCTGAAGTTAGTTTCTGATTCAACAGAGAGTCACGGTACACTGAATTTACATTGGTTAATGAGTTTTTTTATGCACTTCCTACTGCGGGCAAAGCATGTTGGAGTTTTTAAGCGAAGTTTCATAGCTGTCTGACATCTACTTTAAATTTGTGAAACCTTTCTTCTATCTGTGAAAATGTAAAAAAAAAAAAAAAAAAGGTACATTTTACTGCATTTTGGACATGCAGATCAAATTTAACTAGGTCTAGATCAAAGAAAGGGGCAAAATATAATTTGAAACACAGTGTCTGATTTGTGAAACCTTTATTCTATTTGAGAAAATGTTAAAAAGAGACATTTGGTGGCGTTTTTCACATGCAGACCTCATTGAACGAGGTCCAGGACAAAAACCACAAAGACTTGGCAAATCTGGACAAAATTATTCCAGAGAGGCTAAAGATAACTAATATACAGTTTCAGGCTTGTGAAACCTGTGTGTAAAAATGCAAAAAAGGGAAGATGTCACTGCGTTTTTTGTAAGTAGACCACATTGAAACAGGTCTCTCTTGAAAACCACTATGACAGATCTGGACTACATAATCATACAGAAGCTAAATATAATTTAAAATACAGTTTCATATTTTTAAACTCTAATTTTATTTATGGCAAAGCTAAAAGGGAAGGTTTCTGCATTTTCACATGTAGAGTAGACCACATTTAACAAGGTCTCTATACTTAGATTTGTAAAATCAGGACTAGATTATCCCAGAGAGGTTAAAAAGTTGATACAAACACATTTACAGATTTATGCAAGAAAGGGGACATTTAACAGTGCTTTTCACATCCAGACCACATTAAACCACATCTCTTGAAATCCACAATACTTACTTCTACAGTACGAACACAGTCGAATCTGGACTGTCTTATCTCGGAGAGGCTAGATATTTTTTTAAAAGGCATTTTCAGATTTATGAAACCTTTTATTCTATTTGTGACACTCTAAAAAAATAACAGTACTTCACACTACAAAAGTTTAACACTACACACGTATACCACATTGAACCACTACTCATTATACTTAGACTTGTCAAATCCGGACTAGATCACCCCAGATTGGCTAAATGTTGATACAAACACAGTTTCAGATTTGTGAGACCTTTATTCTGTTTGTGAAAGTGCAAAAAAGGAGGATTTCACTTCTTCGCTCACATGCAGACCACATTGAACCGAGTCTGGTTTAAAACCACTTAGTTAGTGAAGCGACGAATCTGAAGCTAACTTCAGCGTCGTGAGTTAAAACACACATGTTTGTGTAAATAAACAGTGGAGGTTAACATTTGTGTGAACAGTAAAAAAGAGCTCAGTTTAACTGTTGGCCACTTTGCCAACTTTGTGTTTTTAAACAGTGGCTAAAAGCTTCTTCTGTGAGAGGAAACGAGAGGAAAAACGCAGAAAAAAAGAAACAGAGGAAATCCCCCGAAAGGAAATGCCAATCGCAGCCGCTGGACAGCCAACGACTCAGGAGCCTCGAGTTTGCCCCCGGCTGCCCTCCACCCCGGAGCCTGTCCCTAAAGGGGCTGATTTATTCGACGAGGCGGGGGCGGCGGAGTCGGCGGAGCGGACAGAGTACGGGGGCGCGGAGGGGGGCAGAGGACTCGGGGGCTATAGTTACAGCCAGAGCGGCGCTAGGGGCTTTGTACAGCCCGGATCCACCAACGGCAGTCCGCCACAGTCCCCAGCCGCGTCCTCCTCTTTTCTCTTCCATCCACTGCACCCCCACCCCCACCAAATGGCCATGGAGCCCCCGAGGACTCGATCGCGATCTCGGTCTGGATATTACCAGCAGTACGGTGGTGGGAATGGCAATGGGATTACTGGCAGCGGAGTCATGGGATCTAACCATCACCACCACCACCACCATCAGCAGCAACTACATCCACAGCAGCAGCACGGTGCCGGTTGCGCACCACTTGGAGCTCACAGCAACCACCCGGAGAACCAGCCGAGAGCACCAGGAAGTAACGCCTCCTCCGGCATTCAGAGGCTGTCCTCGGTTCCCGGAGCGCACCGCATCCCGGCGGCAGGTAAATGTCCCCACTTGTCATTGTCACTGACTGTTTCTATGCACCTTCTACCAAGAGATGAATTGCACGTTTTATTATTTGCATAAGCACTAAGTTGAGGTGATAAAAGTCGAGGTGTTTAAGGGGATAGTTCAGAATTTTTCAAGTGGGGTTGTATTATCTATTGCCATTATATTACATACAGGAGATGTTAGTCAACACACCCCCAGTTTGAAGAAAAAGACTGAAATCAGACATGGAAAAGATGAAATGTACAGCTCTGGAGGGGGGTCAGCAACAAAACAATGAAGTTTAGCCACTTCAAAAAAGTACCATCTGAAAAACATAAAGAGCAGATAAAGTGTATGCTATTTTGAGAGTATTTTCATCACTTTACCTTTCCATCAGACGTCTTCTTTTTACAGAGGAGCCAGTAATTGCTTCAGTTTCTCATCTATGTTCTCATCAATTCTACCAGACTCCATTAAGAAATTGAGCAATTTTAACTCGCTGAACACAGGAGCTGTTAGTGTGCTGCTGCTTCAATCAGTCAGTTAATTTGTTATTTTGTGATTTTGGTGAATCCAAACTAACCCTTTAAGTGCCAAAGACACACAATAAGACAAACAAAATAACTGATTGAGACAGCGGTGGACCAGCATCTCGATGTTAAATCTCAATTTTTCTGAATGGAGTCTGGCTTTTAAGAGAGCTATATAACATCTTAACTTTCCAGTTGAAAATCACGGCCTGACATTAAGTTAAAGCAGTGAAAATACTGTCAGTATAGAGCACACTTTAGCTGATATTGAAATTATTAAGAGGGAGTTTTTTTTTAGGTGGCTAAAATCTATTTTTTTGCTGACCCCTCCACAACAGTAGATTGCTTAGCTACCATGTCAGATGCCTGCCTGCTTCTCCAAACTGGGGTTGTGCTGACTGACATCTACTGTCTTTAGTATAGTGTCTATGGATAAGGAACCAAAACAAACCCACTTCAAAAAAACTGAACTATACCTTGAATGCCTTGGACTGGTTTTTAGAGGCAAATTAAGAGAAGGAGGGGGCTGTCCTGGGGTAGGCATGACAAAAGTGTCTGTGCACGTGTGGACACATTTGTTCTATTCTAATTAGACAGGGTGTTTTATGTGCTTGACACAGAGCTGCAGTGTGGATGTGGTGCACACAGTTCGCACATACAGTAGGTAAATGAACAACAGCAGTCTGTGGTGTGGACCAAGGTAGCCTCAAGCTTATTGAACTGCTGTGCATAGTTAGTTACCCAGACGGTGTCTCTTAAGGCACTGTGGCATGTCTACTTTTAGTCAACTACACAAATATTGATGTAGCTAGGTAACAAGCCTTACAGGGTGAACAGGCTAATCTTTGTCTAAACTAGGCATAGCTACAAAATGATGGCTAGATAACCCAGAGTTTGGCTTTAAATGTGAAGTTGTGAAGAAGAAATAAGACATAAGACGTCACTTGTCGTATATTTCTGTTGTGACCCCCATGTAAGGGCTTGTACAGCTGTTAAAGATACAGCTTTTTCACATTCACATCATCACAGTACTGTAAATCTTCACCCAATGCAGCACTTAGGATAAGAGAATCAGCCAAAAGACAAAGTAGGATGTGTCATACTATATGAAAGCAGATGGCTATGGCCTCTATAATAACAACAGGCATACCTTATCCCTGAGAAGGGCATATTTTGTTTCAGACAGGGGGTTCTCTGCTGTAACTATCTGGGTGAGCCATGCTTTGATATTTGTGCTTCACTGCCAAGCAAAACTTAGCATGAGTGTGCATGGACTGGCGCTGGGTGCAGAATACATGTGAGGGCACTCTGACACAGTGAATGCAGTGCAGCGAACCACACAACATAGAAACAGCACAGCTAGAGTTTCACAGTCAGCGAGGCTATGGAAAAGCTTTTCTTTCAGCACACCTAAACAGGCTTCTCAGGTTAGGAAAATGCAGGGTTGGTAGTTGTCTCCTGCGGTGCTTTGGGGAATATTTTTTTGTAAGTGGTAACTTGTTAATGAAACAAGTGGAAAAGGTGACAGAAAGAAGTGATTTACTTTTTTTTCAGCATTTCCTAATAAATGAACAACACCACATTGTTTTTACTAAGTATAAATTTGAATTACCGGCCACAGAAATGTAAGGACTAAATGACACCAGGGTTTTAAGAGGGATTTCTTATCCAAAAGCCTCCAGTGGATGGTTTGCTCTATTCTGAGCAGACTGACTGCTCATACTGATTTTACATATCGGGATAACTTAACATGCACTGACTAAGAACCCAGTCATTCCTCTCATTGAGCAACTCAAGATGTAGCTTAGTCACTACAGGTGTTATCTTTTTTTCTTTTGGGCTCACTGTTCAACCACACAATGAAATTATTAAATTTGCATAAAAAATCACAAAACAACACTCCAAATTCTACACTTACAGCTCCGAAAGTCTCTGTGTTGTCACCTTTAAACAAAAAGTGTCTGCATGTGTGTGTGTGCATTGAAGACTAAGCAACTGCATATAGGGACTGGAAAAACCTGTCTGGGAGAGTGAGAGTAAGAAAAAAAACCAGCTGAACATACATAAACAAACAAAGGCCCCTTCTGGACTGCCAGCCTATTGGTTGTCTAGCAGTTTGTGCGTTAAGGATAGGTCTAGCTTTGTATAGGCTTGCTAGTTTTGAAGGTGTGTTTTTGTTTGAGAGCCCATGAAGATGTGAGACACAGGATTTAAAAAGAAAAGAAGAAGAAAAATACTGTACACCAAGTTGCACTGCATCTCCACAGATAGATAGTGAACTAGTCAGCGGCCGAGTTTATCGGTCTGCTGTGACCTATGACCCATACTCTGTCATTGCAGCTTGGCTATGACATGTAGGATAGCACAAATCAATGGATAGAATGACTGTATTGTATTTCCATCCAAATGGATTTCGATCTAAAGGGGGAAGGCTCTGGCTAGAAATTCTATAGACACTCACTCATTATCTGGATTAATTTCAATTAGACCTGAAACGCACAGCACACAAAAGAACAGTAATGTGGGGAAAATCATAGGTGTGTGTATGTCTTTATGCGGTGGGAATAGTAAAATCTGTTGCAAAAGGACTAAATACTGCTGGAAGTCCGTCTTCATAGCTGCCATTAAACTGTTTAATGCATATCTATATATGTAAGGCATAATACTGTTTATTGTGTAGATGTGTGTTCACATGTTTATGCATTAATATGGGTAGTTTTTAAATGTCATATATTTATTGTTATATTTTCAGGGGTGATGTTGTATATACTTTCTATATTAATATATGCATACTTTTTTTATAATGATAGAGAAACCACATTGCACACTGGTCACTCTGCACATTACAAACTGTTTTTTTTTAGCTTTATACATTACATGTAATTTCTATCTATCTATCTAAGGGTTTGCTTCATTCAGTAGCTGTGAAGCGCTTCAAAATTAAAGCGAAATGAATGAAATGAAATAAAAAACAGACAGCTTTTGAGTGCTATTTATACTGTGAATTAGCCAGAGGAGCTAATTTCTAGTTGAATATTCTTGTACACAACTGAAGCAGCTGGCTAGCCGGACCCTCCCCAGCACTACACACCTTTTATTAGACCCTCTTTCCATTTCCAGAGTGCGTCCTGCTTGTTGGGAGAGAGTGAGAGAGAATAGACTAAGTATCTCACTTAGTCCATTCTTCATGTGCTAGTCACCTGCGTTGGGCATGAAAGCTAATGATATCCTGTACTCTTCAGTCCCTCCCCTCTCTCTAGTAGTCTATTCTTAATCTTTTGGTCCCTTTGTGCCTTGTTCTTTCATGCGCGTTTTATACAGTTTGTAGTGCTCACATTTTTTTTACTTGCTATCTCATGTACAGTTCGCACCACTGTGCTTACCATTTTAAAGAAAATTAACATGTCTAGTGAGGTAAAAATACTCCTGAGAGCCCACGTCTGCAAAATTTAGACTCAAGGTGCAATAGAGAAGCATGGAAAATGAAGTTTAAGTTCCCACTGAATGCTTAAAACTGCTGCCAAATTGGTCCAAGTGGATAAAAACATCCTCTGTAGCAGCTGATATCCTATCCTGATCCCGATCCACCTCTGTCACAACCTGTCCCCTGCTAGTCGCACTCACTTCTCCCTCCCCCCTTTGGATCAGTCAACCTTTTCTGTACCCCTCCGGTCCATTTTCTCTGGCCTCCTCCCTCACATTTGTCTAATGGAGGGATCGTTTTAATGGATTGCCCAAAGCAGCAGAGGGGCAGACACTCCTGCCACTCTACCTTTACCCCTTCACTCCACTCCTATCCTCTCCATCCTTCTGTCTGAAGCAGAAGTGGAAACATGCACTCTGTTTTTCTTCTTCTTCTTTTTTTTTTTTAACTCTCCTTTTGTCTTGTCGCCCAGGCAACCCCCTCCGGTTTGAAGAGAAACTCTTTCACTTGGATCGACCAAGTAGCAGGGGTTCCCTGCCACTCCGTCACTCCAAATAAACAACAAAGCAGTCACTTTGGTCAATAAGAGAAGATCCTGGGGGTAGAGGACGGTGACCTCAAATTAGCTTTAAACCCAATAGATGGCCTCTGATCTGGTTCGAAAACAAGATGTACTTCTAAGAGGGAGTGGGAGTGAGAGAACCAAAGGTCACTAAAAGCCTTAAGTAAGGTAAATATCGAAAGAACACGAGGGAAGCCAGCGAGAGTGCAAAAACTGGGCTGGAAATGGAGACAACAGGAGAGTCAGCTTTAAAAGAAGTCAAACAGTGGATAATGGAGTTATAGGAGTTGATGTTAGGAGGAAGTGCATTGCATGAGATTTAAAGGAAGGTCAGGCGCAGAGAGGACGGGGAAGGAAAGGAAGAGCTGATTAGACGGAAGCACAGGAGAAATGGCCACATGAGGAAGTTTCATGGAAAAGGGCTTGAGGGAGACACAATCATGAGTATTATTGTAAGCAAAACACAGAGAGGAAGCATACCTCACACACGCAGCTGTGTGTGCAACCTGGGACGAGGCGTGGATACTGTGACCGCTAAGAGAAAGATGAAAATGACATGATAGTGGGGCCGGTATATAGGTGGTTGGAGCTGAAACTAGAAGCATTAAGTTTGTGTGTGTAGGTAAAAGTGTGTGTAATAAATAGGATGCAGTCAGATGACACCATGAGAGATGACGTAAACACCAAAGCATACGCACGTTTTTAGCGAGTCTACTTTTTAATTATTTTGATTTTGGCGTTTCTGCTCACTCTGTGTGGCACATAAAAAGAGATGGATGCAGAGTTAACCCCTTGAATTAATCAGTTTACAATCCAACCTTAAGAAGATTCAATTCTCATCAGCCACAGATACTTAACAATTCCACCATTTATTGGTGCCTCACTCTTTCACTTGAATCTCCAGTTGCTTTTGCAGCATTTCTCTACAGATTGTTAGCATTAGTGATGTGCATAATTAGTCGACTAGTCTATCAGGCCTAATATTACCCCCCTCCCTAGTTAGCACCAGAAATACTCATCAGTTAAAGTAATTATTAATGATATTAAATGAATGTGCACATTTAAACTACCTAATAACACACATTTAAATTATTATTTCTTTAGGTCATTTCCAATGCGATTGTGTTCACGTGATGCAAATTCCATTATAATATTCACGTACATTCCCTAAAGATGTATTTTCCTAAAGAATATTGTTGTCATTAAATGTTATTTGTTAACTTTTAGTGAGTTGTGTAGGATAATGGGCAAAGTGTCGCTCATTTCAGCAGCATTAAAAATACGATTTGGATATCTCAAGAGGGAATAGAATATCTTGTTTTCATACAATGTTAAACCTTATGGACTCAGTTTTGCTCAGTTTAGACTAGTCAGATAGTCTGAATTTAAACTTCTGTTTAACGGGCAGGGAAGTTATTCATTGGGAACACCCTAGAAAGCATCTTCAGGTTTTTCTTGCCATTTGAACATAAACCCTGTTTGAGTTCTTCCCTATTCCCTCATCTTGTTGCCTCTTTCTGCCTCTGTTGTAACGGTTATGCAAAGTGAGTTTGCACCGTACAGGTACACGGACTGAGTTCCCCACTGCAAGTCTGCGTACATGTTTATTTTGGGAAGTAAAAATGTTTGTTTTGATCCTTTCTGTAGGCTTATAGTTGCAAGAAAACATATTTTGTGTTGTATTTTTGGCCAAACAAGGATGGTTTAGAACATACTAACGATCAGTCTTTTTGGGTTTTTAATTTTCACTGATTTAGACAAACTTTTTCAGCCAGAATGCATGCATTTGTAAAGCCACAGCGTGTATATGTTTGTGCAGGCTTTCCTCATCTATAAAGTGACAACTACCTTTTATTATCAGCATCATACAGCCATGTATTGCGGTATTTGTGGTCACTTATTGAACCAAAATTGAAGTATCTCGAAAGAAATAATGATCTCAAATTCAGATAAAATGATATTTGAATTTATTCATTTCTCCCCTCCTTCAGTGTCATTGTCATTGATCATGAGGCTATAAATTGTTCTTTCAGTGCCCTTAAGACACAGAACAAGTACATTTCTTCCGAGTTATTTCCATTTGGCTCCTCGCAATGTAGTTTCAATGAGTTGATAGCTCAGTTTGTGGTGATAGTGTCAAGATTTATGATCGAAGAAGAGAATTAATGCTGTCATCTTTCTCTGCATTTCTGTCCATTACTTTATCTCCCCTAATGCTCCCTCTCAGCTGGCTTCTGTCTTTCAATGAGCAATAAGGAGGAGAGGGAGATAGTGAGGACAGAACGGGTAGTGAGAAAGAGTAAGGAGTGTGAAGGAGTATGTGTATGTTCATGTGCCTCTCTGGCTTTGTGTGTGTGTGTGTGTGTGTGTGTGTGTGTGTGTGTGTGTGTGTGTGTGTGTGTGTGTGTGTGTGTGTGTGTGTGTGTGTGTGTGTGTGTGTGTGTGTGGCCTTGTTTGGTGCCTGCCTGGGTGGGCTGGGAGCAGAAAGAGTGTCAGAAATGTATGCATACATACATACAGATTGACGTCACCATAGAAACATAGTACTTTTACAGCACTAGGAAGAAGTTAACATACGTGAAAGCAGGAGGGCAAAGGTAGATTGTATGTAAATTAATGTGTTTATTTGTGTTTAGGATATGTATCTTAGAGCTATTACCGGCAGTGAAACTATGGGAATCACAGTCTGACAGGTATTGTCCTTGAGCTGCTAGTGAGTGCTGGATATAGTGCTAGAGGCTACTTTAAAAACTCATGTCTAAATTCAAACTTTTTGGAAGATTATTTTTTGATTAATAGTGTTTTGTATGCCTACAGTGTAAGACAGTGTGTTAGGATTAGCAGCTGTCTCACAGTGCACACAGTTTCTCAGTTTTGTGGCCAGAAATATAACAAGAAGATGACAAGATGTAATGGGTTCATTTTAGGAGTCGCCAAAAACGTCCCTGATACTTCACTGTCTTAAAAAGACACTTGGTAATCCTTCACACATATAGTCTTTAAAGAGAGTAGAGCACTATTTTAAATATCCCATGAAAATAAGAATATGCAAATATTTTGCTATTTAAAAGTTTAATTGCTGGACACAAGATGCCTTTCATTTCACAGGAAAGTCCTTTCCCCTGTGCATGTGTTCTGAAGGTTTCAGTTTTCCATATCACACTTGCTACATACTTGATCCTGATTTGTTTACAAATGTGTTGTGATGCAACAGTATTATCCCTGTATGCATGTCTTAAATGCCGATTTCAGGTGAGCACAGAGACACTTTCCTCTTCAGCAGATGAATGCAAAAACAATTGTCTCTGCATGTAAATCCTTAAGCAGGACAATCATAAGTAAGCAACAATGAGCAAAATAGATTCTTAAGTGGCAGGGGACTCTAAATATTTTTGGCATAGTGAATCTTAGTTTGAAAAAAACATGGCTATAAAGGCTGTTATTAGCCATGTAATAGGTGATGCCAAACTCAGGTATGTGTTGGGTGTGTCGAGGAGTTCAAGCCAAAACATCAAAACATGCCTCAGCAAAATTACATAAATTGATTCTTGTGAAGGATGCATGAATAGACTAACTGTAGCTCTCGCAGGCTTATAAATTAAAAATTTCAACTTCACATGATATTTGCAGTTTTGTGTCAATCAAGCCAACTGAGATTGGTTTGTCAAGGAGGGATATGCAAAAGCATTCAATTCATTCTCTCATTTTATTTTATATACTTTCTATGGTTGAAAACAGGTTGTTTCTTTGCATTTCAAGTGTATTCTCATTTTAGCCAAAGCAATACTTTTGCCCATAATAACTTTGCGGTCGAGTATGTTGAGTGCGAACACCTGCGCGTGTTCTGTGGGATGCATAAGCGGTTTTCAGACTTGAGAAGAAGTGCGGGATGGAGGAGCAACCTCAAGGACTGCAGCAGTAACAGAACAAGAGAGGACGATAATGAGAAAGATAATGAGGAAGGAGAGAACAATAAATAGATGGTGGAGGACAATGAAGTGGGAGAGAGGTAGAATCAGTCCCATTTCTACACACATACACACACACACACAAACACACATGGTCTGTGTGAAGCAGTGTTAGGCAGGTAATGGCTGGGCAGGCGTTACATGGCTGCCTATTTTAAGCCCGTATGCCAGCTTGTTACTCGCCTCAGCTTTGCACTAGGGTGTGAGGTGTGCTGTGACATGTGTTAAGGAGGCGGGGTGATGTGAGAGGTGTGTGTGTTACACATATGCCCGGCTGAAATTTGTCTTTACGTTCTGTATGCATAAATTTGCAAAGTTCTGCAGCAGTCGAGAATGTTTCTGTCCATTTTCTCATTTGTTTCTGTTCAGCTGCTGATTTGTTAAGTAGGCCTGTCACTTATTTATCATCCTATCGGTCCAGCCATCCTTTCTGTTCACCCCCTTTTTCCTTGTTTTTTTCAGTTTTGACACAAGAAGGGACGTTTAATGGAGAAAGACTGCAACAGAGAGGGTGATGGAGATCATGGGCAGAGATGGTGCGATAGGAAAAGCAAGGAAATGTGGATGCTGTGAGATAAAGCAACAGGAATATATGGAAGAGAGAGACAGGCCAGGCAGATAGGGAAATAGATCTTCGGCAGGAAGGGATGGTGATGAAGTGATGGAGAGTGTGAGGAGGAGGAGGATGTGTGAGGAGGGTGTCTGAGCTGAGTGCAGGTGGGGTGGGGATGAAAAAGGGAGGGAGAGGTGGAGGAAATGGATAGAAATAGCTGATGCACTCTGAGGCTTACAGAAAATCAATAGCAGTCAAGAGGGGAAGCCACAACCCCCACCCTACACCCTCTCCCTCTCTGAATGCTCTCTCTCCCCCTCCAGTCGTCTTCCTTATGTTTTTTCCTCCCTCTTTATCTTTCCCCACCTCCCTTTCCTCCTCATTGCTCTCACCCTTTCATGTGCATTTCTAGCCTTGTCCTCTTCTTCTGTACCGCCACTTTGCCTTCTTCTTGTCCCCCACATTCTCTCCCCCAGTTGTTTCTCCCTCCTTCACACCCCCTCTTCATCCTCACCTCCCATCGCTGTTGTGCCGGCCTTGTCTTTCACCCTCTTTCCAAGACAGCCTCTTTTATGGGCTGCTTCATGCATTAGATGGATCAACGGGTATCCATAATTTTTTTTTTTACTTTCCAAAACAAACACTTAAAGTCGATGGTATTGTCTGGTTAATAAAGCAGATCAGAGGAAAAGATCACAATCACATCCCTCTGTAGGATGGACACCAACTTATACCAAATTTACATTTAGCTTGGCAGTCTGTTGTGGTCAAAGTTAATTGCTTTAAACATGCGCACACCTTCTAAGTGTGTTAAAGGTTGTCAAATAGTTATTGTAAATGAAAGCTGCCCATAAAGGCCCAAACTGACATCAAAGACCTAGCGTCAACAAATGCAAATGCAATGAGTGTTGCAATGTCTTGGCGAAAAAGTTGCACCTAAGAACAAATTCTATTTAGTTTATGCTAGCAAACAATAGCACAAACAGTTACTAAACATTTCTACCAAAAAGCTTAATGCTTAATGCACTTGAATTGAATGGCTGAGTTTCATTTAAAAGCGCCTGACGTTCTGCTGCTCCATCTGAGCCCAGAGTATGCTCTCCGCATCGGAGAGGTGCAGTGCATAATCGAATGGTATAAATATTTCAACAACACAAGGTCCAGCCCCAAAAAAAAGAAATGTTGCGGCAGATGTTTTAATCGTGGTTGGTTGCCACAAATAAATGAATGTGTGGGAAACTATGCTGTTGACTTAAGCCATTTGTTTGCTGTCCTCACGTCTGTTTCTCTTTTCATGCACTGAGTTGAACTGCCAATCGGAATGATTTCATTCTCCAACAGGCTCAGCCAGCTCTCACAATGTGCTGAATTGGTTATAAATCAAGATGATAAGGGCTGTATAGTGCCAATGGTGCGAGACACATCGCAAAAACTTGGGCGACACTCGTTCACTGGTGGTCTGACATTGACTTTTGGCAGATTGTGGCTTGATGTGTTTGGGCCCTAAGGCTTATATTTGTTTTTGGTAACACATATCCATTTTGGATGTGCTGTTTCTTACCCTAAAAGTGCAGGTTGTCTTTATTAAATCCCATTGTTTCAGTTATTGGTGTTTTTGTTAAATTTAACCCCTGAATTCTCTCCTTCATCCATTCCCTCTTCTTTGCTTCCTTTCCCACCAACATTTGCAACACTGACACCGACTCTGCCCAAAATGTGTCTGTTATGTGTGTGTGCATAAGTCTCCAGTATCTTCCTTGACAGGAGCGTGTGTGTGTGTGTTTTAAGTATTAACATATTTTAAAAGTTTTATAATATTCATGAAATCGTCCATATTAGCATTTTTTAAAATTTCCTAGACGTAGGCGAAGAAATTACCGTGTCCACACGCATTGAAATTCATCCCGCAGTCCCACTATTCAACTTTCCTTGAGGCCCTTAGTGTCGACACTAAACTGTGTGTGCAGTGCTGTGTGCAGTCTTTTAGTCCAACAGTGGACATGATGTCATCGAAACATTTTAAACCTGTTCTGTAGCTTCTGTATCGCGCTCTATAGAGTGACTCCGACTGAATGACTCGTCTCTGACTCAATTTACCGGACTCCGACAATGTGCAAGTGAGACCATATTCAGGGAAGGAGCTGGATTTTTGCCTATTGTCACCAGTGAATGAGTGTTGTACAGAAGAGCGCTATGCAGCCGCCGAGTCCCATGAATGCTTCACCAGTACTCCGTCCCAAATCATCTCTGCAAAAATAGCCTTTTAGCCGGTTTTCACTACACTAATGTAAGCTTTACTTAACTCAACCTTTTCAATCCATTTATTTTGCCTGCTCTGGGGATTGGAGAGGAAATGCTTTTTTGAGGATTGAGGAATTCAGTTGTGAAAACCTCACTCTGTCTGCTCCCCCCCTCTCTTCTTTGTTGTCAATCACAGCTTTTCTTCAAAGAGGGAGGCTGTGAGCAGGAAAAATCCCACAAACAAACAGCCGAGAGGTGAAAAATGCTCTGTTAAAAAGGCTTTTTTTGCATCTATTCCCTTCTAGTTTAGCTCTCTTCATCTCCATCGTAAAGGTAGCCTTGTCTGGAGTGCCCTTGGGAGTGCTTACCCTTGGTGTGTATACCACTGCCACCATCTGTGGTGAGGACGTCCCCAGCTAAAGACGTGCCCATGACAAAGGGAAAAACAAAAGCCAGAATGAATAGAAAAGACAATAAAAAGATGAAAGGATTGTGGAAAAACAAAAGAGTAAAAGTCTTAGCCGTGATGCAAGCGGCGGTATCATCAGAAAGCTTCTCTAATCCAGGATTACTGTGTTTATTTTGTGTGTGTGTGTGTGTGTGTGTGTGTGTGTGTGTGTGTGTGTGTGTGTGTGTGAGTGCAAACCTACATCTACTGCCTCTGATCTCCAGAGTATACCATATGTGTTTTTGTCACTTTTGCGCTGTACACACGGTCACCACCCCTTCTCATAAACATGTTGTCATTGTTTTCAGCTGCTGTGTTTTAAATCCAAGTTGCATGAGAACAATAACAACAAAAGGATTAAACGTACTGTATGTAGATAAACAGAAGTCTCCCCAAAATGCCAGGGTATAATGGTGCTATCAGTTTCAACAAAGGGTATTACCGACACGTACGGTATATTGAACTGTAAATGAATACACAATACAGTGAAAATTAACTCAGGAGCCAATGCTAGTTGAAACACACAAAGCAGGACAAAACTTTGTTGAGTGTAAGGTATCCTTGCAGGTGCTTCCGCTTACCTGTAAATGTAGAAAAGTGCAGAAAAGTGATTTTATGATTTGGCCTTTCACACCAACTCGAGGTCTTGTGTTTTTATGTCAAATGCACATTGTTCCGGTCAAAGTTAAATCACATAAATAAAGAAACTCATAAATATTATGACAGTGTTGGCTGATTGTAGGCAATGTCCAGTGATAGTGAATGTATGAAAACTACTTTAGCAATTTCAAATTTAAGTATTGTTTGGAGAATATTACCAAACTTAGAAGGTCTTTCAAGTGTTGATTACTCTATGTATGTCGGAAATTGTGGAAATTGAGGTGTGGGTTTGTTTTTAAGCAAGTGGATGATGCACCACAAAGAGAAACTGGATAAGTAAAAGATATAAAAAAGAAGTAACCATCAAATCATTTTTACAGACCTTCATGCAGCTTTTTTTCTTTTTTTTTACTCTTTTTACTAACGCTGTTTTCTGGAGCATTTGTGATGACAACGGACACACCAGAAAAAACAAAAAAGAAAGGAAAAGGCAATGGAAAAGTTGTCTATTGCCTATTTTCAGCATGGTTTTCCATGTTTAAAAAACCTGCATATACATGCTAATTTTGGCTGAACATTTACAGTGACTAACATTTCATTTTTATGTTTTGATGGTCTTGACCTTTCAAACAAAAACTTCTCAGAATTTCAGAATCAAATGTGTCACAGTTCTGAAATGTGGAACGTGTAGGATCCCTGACCAAGTTTAACACTGTTTATATAAAAAAAAACTGAAGTGTATGTAATAAACATCAGGCTTTTTAAAGATTTGTGGGTCAAATGTGTCTCACTGTGTTTTACCTTTACCTTATCTGTGCAGGAGCCTCTGGTGGGTCCTACCACTGCCACCCAGATCATGCATACGGAGAGGAAAGTGATAAGGTAAGCTACACACCTTTTAAAATATTCATGTTTCAACATATGAAATGAATGGATGTTTTTAAGTTGCACACTGTTGTGCACCCTGTTTGAGCTTGTGCTGCGCTATGACTCAATATTAGATAATTTCTTCTCTCAGCTGTTGCTGGGTGAAGGACGCATACACAAAGAACCAGGCCACATCCTGACTTTGTGTGTGTGTGTGTGTGTGTGTGTGTGTGTGTGTGTGTGTGTGTGTGTGTGTGTGTGTGTGTGTGTGTGTGTGTGTGTGTGTGTGTGTGTGTGTGTGTACGCAATGTATATGCACAGTGCTGTAAGTGAGTCTCGTTCTCCCCTGGTGATCTCACAGTAGTCTAAGAGAGTAGGAGGCCAAGTTGTAGCCAGCAAATATGACTGGAATTATTTTTGGTGCTGCCACAGTCATGAACTTAAGTAACCCATAACTTTAACTCATTTTGATATGGATGTCTACTGTCAAAAAATTACAGTTGTTAAAATTCCCTAAGAATTTCTGCTATAGATGCAGTAAATTGAAAAACTGCAGGTAAACACTGCTCTTTAATGAGTAATAAATGTTACACTCTGATTCACATATTGTGTCCCCCTGCACATAATTGTTTTTTCTTATACAACTATACAGCAATAACATAAAAGTGAAACATTTAATGTTTTAATGAAACATTCATATTTATATATTTTTAAAAAATAGACAAAAGGGCATTTGTCCTGAAATAAATTTGAATTTGGGCTATTTAGATTGAAGCTTTAGCTCTGAGAAACTGATATTGTTCAGTATGAAGTACTCTTAGGCTGTTAGCCATGTTTGTTCTGTATATGCTTTTAACAGTAGTACCTCCTTGAGAAACTTAAACACAGCACAGTTAGCAAATCTCAACTGTGTTTCAAAAATGCTAAAGTATGTTTATACAGTATGCATTAAATACATTATACAGGTTTAGAGAGCCTGCATAGAGAGCATAAGCCTGTGGCAAGTATGTCCTCCCAAGGGTGGAGAAATGTAAAGTCTGCTTGGTTGTTGTTTAAGCACAATCCTTGTGGAAAGTTGTACTCACAATGCTCCACTTTTTTCAGTTTTCTTTCTTTTGATTTGATTAAAAAGACATTGGAGGAGCTGATCGAATATGGGTGCAGTATGGGTGGTACATAAATGCGCCCTCCATACTGCATCTACAATGTCTATGAATTCATAAGGGGAAATTTGTATACATTGCACATTTTCAGCATAGTATTACTGATCACTTCAGCAATATTACACTTACTGCTCTCTTCACTGCCCTAAGTCTCTGCCAGTTCTCAAACTTTTGTTGCTACCTTGAAACAAGTTACACCTAGCGCTGCCGCTGGCCATCAGCCTGCTGTGTACCACAGGGCAGGGGTTTGTGCTTGCTAAATTTGACTTGCTACAGCAGCTAAGGTCCAAGCTGTCGTGTACTCTCTTCCTCCTGGGGAAGTAGTGACCTAGCATTTGGGAGAGTCTGGGAGTCTGCGTCTGCTTTAGCTAGCTAATTCCTGTCTCATTTGTGGTCTGATAAATAATAAATCCATTAAATGTGATGCCCTGTGTCAAACCTTCCAACATTAGAGGAAACATCGTCATGAAATATAACGTCATATTGAGGTGTTACTCGGCTAACGTTAGCTTGATTGTTAACTCAGAATAATTGCTAACTTGCTAATGTAGCTGTTGCTATCTTGCTGTTTGTACTTTATCAGCTGATGTTACAAACGGCACCACATCAATGCAGTTTAGCTTACTTACAGCTAGCTGGCAAACCTTAGCTTGCTAACTGTATTGCTAGCAAAACACTATCTGAGTGCATATGACAGTTGGCTAGCTGGCCAAATTACTTTCCCAGCTAACATGATCCATGATACTAAGTTTTGTATTACAACAACTGGTGTTGATTTAGTCAGCAATAAATAATGTAATGGTACAAAATGCTTTCTTCAGGGGCGGCTACTGAGCTAACCATAGCCAGAGCTAAGGTTAACCAGCTACATATAACTTAGTTAATTACTCAATATGGGTCTGCTGTTTGTTGCTTTGTGAATAAACTAATTTACAAACAGCAAGCTACTTAGTATCATGGAGCCAATAGTCCAAATGGTCCTCGAGTGTGAGCAAGAGGATGCTGACTGCAGTTCACTTAAAGGCCTTGTAGAGAGGTGTCACTAATAACAAGGATTTTTTGAAAGTTAACATCCAGAAGCTTCAAAAAGCAGGCGGGGGGGGCAAAAAATGGTGAGGAAGGAGAAGGGGGGAGGCAGGATGCTGAGGTAGGTGTTGTAGAAAGCTTGGAGGGAGAGAGGGAAGGGAGAGAGGGGGGTGAGGCCAAAAACAGGGAGGGGGTATTGCTAATGATTTCACCTCCAGCTGTGGGACTTGGTTGGAGTGAGGGAAGGGAAAGGAGGGGAATGAGCGAGGGAGGGAGGGGGAGGAAGGGAGGAACAGTGGCAGAGGAAACAAAATGGGCTTTGAAATCTTGTTGATGGAAAGAAAATAAGTGGGGGAGGGAGAAGTGTTTGAGTGTTAGTGGAAGCATGTCTGCAAATATTAATGAATCTGTAAAAGCAAATGACCATATTTGCTCAGTGTGCAGTGTGCACGTTCAGGCGCAATTTCTGGGGCACGAATGCTGGAAAACAGAAACCTGGGCTCAGTCGTGTTTCTTAGGTGTGTGATCGCATGCACTCTGCGGGCCTCGCTTTATTTTGGTTCTCAGCAATGACAGCGAAGCCACAACAGCTGCTGGTCAGAGTTACTGTGTGTGTGCGCGCGAGTGGATGCATGCACATCCCAAATGTGGACATAGTGAACTAGAACGTGGTAGGGTGTGTCTCTACTCATGCTTCAGGATATCTGCTCAGCCTGGTGTGTGCACATGCTGAATGTGGACACAGTGAAAGGAATTGAGGGTGTGTGTGTGTGTGTGTGTGGTCTCCACATTGTGAGCACTGCAGAATGTGCTGTAATATCAGCCATAGAGCTGTTCACAATGTTTCTGGGCCGTGCCGGGAGTCACCGTGTGCATCTGTTTGTCTGTCTATGTGTGTGTGCTGAGCCTGCGAGAGTCAGCATGTTTTTTTTTTCTCTATTTTTCTGGCTTTAGTGGAAACACGTTTGAACCAGACGTGTGTGTGTGTTTATATGTTCACAGCCAGCACTCTATAAGAACATAAGGCCACATTAAGGCATATTGCTTGAGGACACACACACACAGACACACTCCTTTGTCTGACACCGCTCCCCTCCCACTAACGCGGGTAGACAGGCCCATCAAACTTTCATACTAATGGGCAATAGTCTGCATGTGTTAAGATAGTGTGTACGTGTGTCTCTGTGTGTGCCCCGTCTAAGAACTTCTTGTCTTGTCCCCTCAGATTTTAGGTTGGGGTCTCGGACAGGATAGGACAGACAGAGGCAAAAAAGGGGGAGGCAGCAAGAGGAAGAGGGGTTCGGCTTATCTGATGGAAGGAAAGGGGGGGATGGGAGGGCGTTGTTGAGGAGGGTGGGGAGTGTGTGTGAGGAGGGGATATGTCAGGCTTGGGATGGAGGAGGCTGCCTTAGATATGAAAATGGGCACAGTACATGTCCCTAGGGTGTTGGTGTTGGGGCTAGACTGGTACAGAGGTTGTGGGGTGTCGGTCGGAGGAGAGGGGGGTTGTTGCTGAGAAGAACAGAGGGGTTTGGGGGTTGGGGTGGATCACTGGTGCCCTCCAGCCTGTGTAGAAATGGGCATGGAGTGTGGTTTCTATGGTTCTTTTGATTATAGCGTGATCATAGCTTTACTAAATGATGAAGATGACTGTATGACTTTCAGTGTGTCTTTGTGTGCAAAGATCCTCAGTAACACAAGAAGACCTAATTGTATCTGAACAATTTGAATCAAAGTACTTTTTTTTCTGCCGGTAAATACGTAGCCTTTGAGAGCTCCTAACGTCGCCTCTTGTTAAAAATCTCTTGGTGTATCCTACACTTAGACCCTCTTTGCTCCTTACATTAAAATGCATTTTGGGTGATGCTTGACCAAATGAAGATATAGGTGAAAATGCACCCAACATGCCTTAAGGACGAATTGTGATCTGATCGGTGAGACCACCTCCAGAGTTCATCAAAGATGCGTTGTGACCACATTGAACACAAGTTTAAATGCATTTACCCCTTCAGTCCACAAACAACAACTACATGGGCAGAAATATCGCACTGTTTCAAACCAGCGAGGTAGCAGCCATTACTCAGTTAACGAGCTAAGCAACTAGCAAAAAAGCAGCAAGAAAGTCTATAGATATTGAAGACTCTCATGAATGGAGTCAAGACCAAAGTATACAAGCAAAACGTGCCAATTCACATCAAAATCAAACCGTTTATGAAGTAATGTGGTGGAGAACAGCTACCACTGGTCCGGGACAGAACAAATAGACCTCATAATAGACACTGAGGAGACCTGTTAATATCAGACGTCAATGTAATCAGGTTAAATCATATGTAGATACAATCTGGATCCGAGATGCATCTTAGTCTGTTATGACTTTATTGTTTTTGTGATAGCTAGGGTCTTTTTTTCTAATTCATAAAAATAGTATGTCTAGTTTTTCATTGTTTTAAGTACCTTTGTTTGACAAGGGTATTCCGATTAATGATGAAAGGTAATTTTCAAAAAGCAGTTAAAACTGGGTATCGGCACTCAATACCTTGTAGGTATCTACCGAAATAACCCAGTACCAAGTAGTATCAAAACTTCTTCAGTTGAACAATAACTACATTTGATCCTTTTGCACGCATATCAAAGCCAATCACTCGAAGCATTCTTTGATTTAATCCAACATGTGATCAGCCCACTGCAGCAGCAGGTACAACTCACAGTACACAGTCTGTGGTGTAGTAAAGTTGAGTGCGATGTATTTGACGGAACTGGCAGTTCGCCATACCAAAATGCCACCAAGACATTTGAAAGTATGACTAGACCTCACCCCTGTAGTACTCTGTACTCTGTCTCGGTATTGGCATGACTTTTAAGGGTACTGGTTTTGGTACTGGTATCGTAGTTTTTTTTTTTTTTAAACAATACACATCTTTAGTAACAAAGGTTAATATTAAAATTCCTAAAGACTGTGACATGTTGGCAATTATGGAAAACAACAGTATGTTTAAAACAGTATGAATAGAAAATGAACATAAAACTATTCCTTTGTTTTGGGTCATTCTACTGCACAACTCAAAAGCTGGTTGTGAAGTATATTATGCCATTACTTCCAGAGAGAACGAGAGAACAGAAATGCATATTGAACTATGGATGAGCAGGTAAGGATGCTTTTAGATGTAACACAGCTTTGAGACGTTGGGACCGGCCTTGTCTTGGGCACAAAGGCGCAGGCATGGTAATTTACATTGACTTATTAAAATACAAGCAGACACACACACTCAAAATCGTGGTTTGTAACCGTTGCGACGACCCAAATATGTTCTGTCATTAAGGGTCTGCGCGCCCTGAGGCTTCCAAAAGCTTCAAAGCTTCTCCTCTTTTTATTATAACCTTTATTTAACCAGATAAAAAACCCATTGAGATCAGGATCTCGTTCACAAGGGTGACCTGGCCAAGAGGTTGGCAGCACATGTCATAAACAGTAACATACAAGTTACTTTATCAGTCTTACGCACTTATTCTGTCCGTACTTCCCCCTTATCCATGTTTCTCTTTTTCCTCTTCTTTCTGTTCCTCTGCTATCATGCAATCCACTCTGGTCAAGACTAAATGAAGTCATTATAATTGTTTGTCTTTCCCACGAGCTGGTTGAGCTCAGGTCACTTCCAGTGCTCAGAGTAAGCGATAGAGCCATTAGTGTACAGTGTGTTTTGGCCCTACAGTCAGAATATATTTTGCTCAGGTTTGTTTGAAGAGCAGCGACTGCCTCTAAAGAGCTTCAGAAGGTATTGTTCTTTATAGGCTGTAGAACTCAAACAGTGGCCGCTGCCCATGTGTGAATGTGAATTTGCGCAGGTCTGCGGGCGTTTCCATTACTGTGTGTGTTTCTGCAGCCTGCTCTCCAGCTGTTTCCTGTTAGCTATCACACTGCTCTCAAGGTTGCTGAGCTGTGTGTGTATGTGTGTGTCTGTGTGTGTCTGTGTGTGTGTGTGTGTGTGTGTGTGTGCGTGTGTTAAAAGTCACAGCCGCTGAGTCATTTTTATCACACTTTTACAACGTGTCTCTCCCACGAAGAGGGGAGGTGGAAGCAGGGATCAAGTAAGTAGAGGAGGGGGGAAATGTGTGGACATGGTAACTCTGAGGAAGTGTGTGTGTGTGTGTGTGTGTGTGTGTGTGTGTGTGTGTGTGTGTGTTGTGTCTCTGTGGTGTCTCTTAAAGAACCGGTGTGTTCTTCAGAGCACAGCTAAGGTCTGCGTTAGGGCGAATGACTAAGAACTGACACATGAGCGTGAGTGTGTGTTCTTGCCTCACCGAGTGCCAAGTGTGAGAGTCACTGCTTGACTGTAAGTGAAGTGACTCACAGATGAGTTGATAGGGTTGAAACAGAGTATACGATCACTCAGACTGAACCTGGATGACTACATGTTAAGCTATGTCACAGTTTTTCGGTGTATCACTGACTTTATTTTATTCTCAGAGAGAAAGTATTTGTCAAGCTCTCCAGTCGAGGGTGTGTAAGTATGACTCGCACATGGGCTTGTGAGTGCTTGTCTTGCATTTCCTCAGTCCAAGAGGAAGTGACTTTGCACCCTCGGGGCCTCAGAGCACTGGTGGTGTAATATGCTCTCTTTCACACACACATGCATACAAATACATATTGAGCACACACACTGGATCATACAGGAAATGCCATGAGTCACAAAGGAACTTAGTGTCTATGCACTAGTATGGATTGTAGGCTAGAGGGACTGTAAAGCATGGTGAAATTGATTTGATACGAGTGCTATGGGTCACTAACCACAACACTCATCCTCTCTTCCACTCGCGTTTTTTTCCCCTCCTTCGTCCTCCTCCTCCTCTCCCTCTGCAGAGTGAGGAAAGCCCCAGTCCAAAGCGCCAGAGGCTGTCCAGTCAGTCTGTCTTGGAACAACTAACCTCATCCGCCCCCCCACCATCCACTCCATCTCCCCCCATCCGCCCCTGGGAGTCAGGACCCCCAAGTCGGAGACAGCCTCACCCCCACACACACTACCACCAGGAGAGATGCCTCACTCCTGCTCGGCACAGACGCAGGTGAGTTGGTTTTTCTTTTTCTACAGCTTATGCCTGCCATACACAAGTAGTGTATGGTAGGCATTTAGTCACACACCACAAGATTTTGCAAAGACTGGGAATCTTGCAGGGTCACTATTTGTAATACTACACCTTCCATGTTAGCTGTCTACCCATTTTGCTGCTTCCTGTTTGGTCCATGAGAGAGGGCACCTATTGGTTGTAGACAGTGTTCACGTCACTGAACTACAGTATTTACATGAGCTAAGACTATGATGATATTAAACATACTTGATTTTGTGGGAACATCAAGATAAGAAAAAGACTTAAAACGGCTCGCACTGAGTTTTATGATCACTTGACACCAAATAATCAATTGAGATCCTAGAAGACACCACAACTATAGCAAAATTCATTATTTTATCCTAACATTGGAAATTGCTCCATAGCATTGAAGTCACTCAAAAAGTAATGCAGCATAATAAGTTTACTCTGCGCCTTTTCACACCTATAGCCCTCCAGCAAGGCGTCAGCGTGGCCGACTCTCCAGACCCACCCGACACCTGCCTCCCCATCACCACCCCTCCACCCAAGGCCCCACACCTCGCCTGTCGCCATCGGAGCACCAGGATGAAAATTTCCACCACAACCCCCATCCCTCCACACACCAGACATACCCAACACACACTCCCAGCGCCTACGGTCAGCCTCCCACAGCCGGAGGAGGGGGGGGCAGTTTGGAGGAGCCCCGAGCCTTCCACCCTCCCACCTTGTCGCCACGACTACTGCACCCGGCTGCCCACCACCACCACCCACATCATCATCATCATCACCATCATCATCATCAGCAACAGCATCATGCAACGCAACAGCAGCAAGGAGCCATGGTCATGGACTTACATGAGCAGGTTAGTCTGCAAATTCTTTCAATTTAAGCATGAGAACGCAAGAGACTTTCAGTACATTGACATGCACAGTTTAGTTAAGCTACGGTCATACCTCTATTAGAACATATACCCGGACTACTGTCCTTGTCCCAGTAAACATGCACTGGGGGAAAATGGATTTATTGACGAAAGTATGTCCTACTCCACTAATGCAGGTGGAGAAATGCCCTCTCTCAGCTGGTTGCAATAAACCTACATTATTTATACAGCCTCTGATACAGACCGAATCACAGTCACAACTGTTTATTTACAATAACTTTGAGGCATAAAAACGCCACGTCACATACATATTGTCAAAAAAAAAATCAGTTTAACTGTAGCATACGCTGTATTTTCGAATATTTTCACAGCTTTACCTCGCCTTACAACAGCCCTTACCGAAAGGGGATTAAAAGCCATTACATTAAAAAAACACCAGACTCCATTTTACTACACTGAACAGCAGAGTTAGAGAGGAACAATTAGTAAAATATAGTGTATACTTAAACTGATGGTGACTTCTTTCTTTCCGGTGGCTTAATATGTTGCTGCAGCACCGTCCACAGCAGTGCAATGCGTAGCTTCCCTGCCATTATGGTGGGACTGTACTTTATTTTTAAGAGGAAGGGGGGTTGCTGGGGTGTGACTATTTTGATTAAAATAAATATAAAATACTGCCTTTTAAAATTTTGTATTTCCCTTCCTCCTCTTCAATGCTTTTACTTTTTAAATGACTGGCCCATTTTGCAGCACCCCTTCAACTCTCTTAAGTGACAAACAGTCCCTGTCTGTAAACCAAGGGAGGCCGGTGCGGCAATGAGGATCAAATTATCAGGGCGTTAGTCTGATTTTGAGAAGTCCAAATCAGCACAATTTCAGTTAGACTAACATGTTTACATGTATTTTGAGTCCACTTTAGTCAGAATAACACAATAGTTCGACTTTTTCTGACATGATGTAAACATACTGACTGTATTTGTCTGTGTGTGTGTGAGCTTTATATTAACTGGTGTGTGTGTGTGTTCTTCCTAGCTGCAGCAGGCCAGTGTACCCGTCTCCTACACAGTGACCCCAGTTCCTCCACACGGTCTCGCAGCACCTTTGTGTAGCGGCCAGCACCTTCCCCCTACCTGTTCCTCACAACAACAAGTCCCCGCTTGCAGCGTGGTCTTCAGCACTGGACAACACTACCACCCGGTGAGAAGAACACAGCAGTTTGTAGGAGTGTGTGGGTTTGTTTGCTAAGAAAAAAGTACACTTTGTGCTGTATAGTCTCTCTGATGGCTCAGCCAAAGAAAAAATGCTCAAATGGAAAGATGGGGTGTAAGTCAACATGCAGAGCATTTCACCGTTTGAAGGAGCTTTTTAGTCTTGTGTGTCTTGGCTGCCACCTTGTGGCAACTTATGGCACATTACAATCACTGCAGAGAGAAAACATGCATTTAAAACTTTTCTTTTCGTCTTTTTCTGCCTATTCACCACTTTTCCAGATGCTGCAGGCATGCTCAATGCAACATTTGCCGGTGCCCTATGCCTTCCCCTCACTGCTATCCAGTGACCCTCAGTTCCTGCTTCCACATCCACCCCACCTCTCTCACCACCCGCCCCACCTCCCCACACCCGGACAGTTCCTGCCTTTCCAGACGCAGCAGCCCCGATCGGTAAGTGAATGGCTTGTGTTTTTATAGTTTTTCTGGTATTTATTTCTATTAATTTGCACCATTATATGCTAACATTATTTTTAGCATAGAATGATGCATTGTAAAGACTTGGGTGTGAAAACAGGAAGTCATTAATGTTGTAGTTTACTAATGGCATTTTTATATAGACTTTAAAAGCAATACTAGTTATTAAATAAGTTGTTGCTGAATTAGTTCTTGTCAGATAACAAAGAGGTATCTTCTATCCAGAAATAATATTATATTAATAGAATAATAATAGATAAATGTTCTGCAACACAACTTGTAGACATGTTTGGCCCAGTTTTTGTCCCACCAATTGTCATGATCGATAACGTAGCGTGTTTCTTCTCAGCCCTTACAGAGGATCGAAAATGAGGTCGAGCTTCTGGGAGACCAGCTTTCTGTAGGTGGAGGCTTCAGCTACGCCCACCATCACCACCACCACCATCACCACCAGCCGCCCTCCACCCTGCCGCCCTCCACTCCACTCCAGTTCCTCTCGCACCATGACCCCCTGTCGCAGGAGCTCTTTACAGTGGTGAGTGGATGCATTACCATGACATCATCATCATTTTTTTTTTTCGATAATGGCAGACAAGTATGATAAAATTAAGCTTTTACACTTGGTGGAATAAAAATTCTTTGTCCCATTTTTCACAGCCCTATCCCCACTTTATGCCTCGACGGTTCACAAGCCGGCGTTACCGCTCTCAGCAGACTGTACCCCCGTCACCCTACCACCCCAGCTTCCTGCCTTACTTCCTGTAAGTCATTTTCACTTCCTGAAGTTTATGTATCTCCTCAGAGATGTAGCAAATATACTAAATGAACCATGTCTACAGGTCAATGCTTCCTGTGCCCCCAAATGTGGCCCCCACTATCAATCTAGAGCTGGATGTGGACGACGGAGAGGTGGAGAACTATGAGGTAGGACAAACTTCCCCAACATTTAGCACCTAATAATAATAACACATAATATACAGAACTTATTGAGGCTTTTTTAAACTTCTTTTGTCAGCCAGGTCACTCCCAATCAGTTTCCACATACAGAAATGATTTCTTCATACCTTTTGAAGACTTGACTTGGACTAGAGAGAATCTGTCTTCAAACAGCTTTAAATACTGTTTCCACTGTGAACTTTGTTCGCTAAACTCTGCATTTCTGTATGACACCTTTAGGCCCTGCTGAACCTCGCAGAACGTCTCGGAGAGGCTAAGCCCCGCGGTCTAACTAAGGCGGATATAGAGCAGCTTCCATCATACAGATTCAACTCCAACAACCATCAGTCTGAGCAAACACTGTGAGTTACCTTTCTGCCTTGAAAAATCTTTGTGTTGTGGGGAATCCGTCTTGTGGATGAATGTTTTCAGTGCCACCAATCTCATTTTGTCTTTCAGGTGTGTGGTGTGTATGTGTGACTTTGAGTCTCGCCAGCTCCTAAGGGTCTTGCCGTGTAATCACGAGTTCCACGCCAAATGTGTAGACAAGTGGCTAAAGGTGAGTTAAAAAAACACAGCGTCATGGAAAACTGTAAATGTATTGACTGTTTTTCTTTGTTTCCCTAAAATCAAGTCACACCTTAGTCTGGTACAGCAGAATTCATCCACTCATCGTTGATTTGATTTATTTTGATTTGATTAATTTAGCACATGTTAAAAACGACAGTTATATATTTTAAGAAAAGGAGACATACGGGGAAAACCCAGAAAACCCTCAAGGGGATTGACAAGTGGGATTCCCCACGAAACTATCCATCAGTACATACAATCTCTGAACACTGATCAAAAACAATTAGAAAGTTGGGTATAGTAAAAATATATAAAAAAGAAAGGGACAGGCAGATGAGAACAGAAATAATTATGTAAAGAAAAGAAAAAAACGTCATCATATTGGGCTGTTGTTGTAGTAGGATAGTGCTACTTTGGCATATATTGTATGTCTGTCTGTCCTTGAAGAGGGAAAAAAATTGAGCTGTGGTGTGTTTATCTATTATGTACTATCTTCTAGCATTTTTGTTTTTACCTGTTTAACCCTCATCTCCTTATTTTTCATTCTTTCCAGGCTAACCGAACCTGTCCTATCTGTCGAGCCGATGCCTCTGAGGTCCAGCGGGATTCTGAGTGACCTCATATCGCCACCCACAATCCCTTACTCCCCTTTTGAATGCACCAACCAATCAGTGAACTTCTCTCCTTATGACATACACCTCAGTTCACACATTCTGCTACATAACTGGGACCAGTGCTCCTTTTTCTTTCACTCCCTATCCCCTGGGACACTGAACAGTAATTCTCACCTGGGATCAGCAACTTTCTACTGACTCGTGCTCACTTTAACGCTGGACTTCCTGGGCCTTCTGTTTTGGACTATTACACCCCCACTACTCTGCCTTCTGCTTTTGGTTACCCCTTACTATGAATGGCCTTTGAAACACATACACACAGTGTCATGTGCAGGTGGACATATATATATGTGTATTTTTCTAAACTCGTTATGAGCCCTGGAAAGAAAGAAAGACATTCTTTTGAAAACATCTGTATAGTTGTACTAACATTTAGGGAGAATTGGCAGTCCAAAGATTATGATAAATCCCATTGTTGTTATTCTGGTTATGATTAAGCATTCACATCTTGGCTTGCAGAGACTGTCATTTTTTTTACTAAACTTATTATAATTGCAGTTGAACAGTATCAGTCCATTTTTTATTTCTTAATGTGTATTCTTGCATTCCTCAGCGTGAGAGCAGTCTGTTTGGGACGAAACAAAGATACTGTACACTGTATATCAAAGAATGAGCAACTTTGGAACAGTGAAAAATAGACTTTATTTTCTCTATATGCGCGTTTGTGTGCAAGTGTGTGCAAGTATGTGTTCTTGCGCTCGTGTGTGGGTGTGTATGTGTGTGTGTGACTCCTGTGGTATTTATACAGTTCATGTGGTACAGTGCATTGACTTCCTTAATCCTGTATTTTCCACTCAGACTTAGACTCACTGGAAGCTGAGGGTAACTTCAGCAGTAACTTTATAGCCAAGATTTGTTTAAAAATCAAACTTTAAAATCAAAGTTTAGGAGCAGGAACACCTCGAGGGAAGTTAACAATGCTTTTGTGTCATGTTTCTTTTTATTTTCTAAGCCACAGATCATTAACACACTCTTTGATTCCGTCACTCCATGTCTGTCCGTCTGAGTCACTTATGCCTCAAAAGAAGGCATTTGAGAACCATTTTTGTAATACAGTACGTCCTAACTTAAAAGAAACAGATTGGGACTATTTTTCTTTCTTTTTTTGACATTTCCACTAGGGCACATTATGTGAATATAGTCAAACTTACAGAGCTGACAAGGTGGATGCAAAATATTCATTAAAAATGTCACCAAAACATTAAAACATGCTCAGTTTACTAGCTTTCTTCCAGGGATGAGGCCTTTGAAAACATGTGTCTATATCTGTCTTTGTAACCAAACAGCTTTTTGTCACTGTTGGTAGATATAGATGTAATGCTTTCTCCATTACTGACAGGGAACAAGTTTGAAGAGACTTAAAAGGTCACAGCTAAATCTACTGTTTCACCAGATGGTGGATGTGACACTTCAGCACTTTAATATGTAGATATCTAGACCTACACGCTCTTGTCATTCAGAAAAAAACACTGATCAGTTTTCCCACAGTCCCTTTGTACGAAAACAAACACTCAAATGCATTAAAATCACTTATGTTCTCCACATCGACTTTCAGTACCTACCGAATCCCAATATGTCAGTTCTCTTATTTTTCTCACAGCATATTCACTTCCAGATGTTTGGGGTTATGTTCACTCTGTAAGGTTTACGTAAGCATGTGATAATGTAACTCAGAGATGTTCCCGCACAAGCACAGAGCAGGCTTTTTAATGTAATTACAGCCATAAGTGGCCGTTCGGAGTTCAAGCCCTTTCTCGGCCAACAGAAGGAAACAGCTCAGTTGCCAAAATCAAAGTTGCAACCAGCAGCAAGCAGGTTTCAGGCTTCACAAAGTGGAACAAAGTCACTTTGACGATTCAATTCTGTATGAAAAAGGAGTGAGACCAATCACAAGCTTGTATTTATCATCACAATGTATGCAATATTTCAGCAATTATACACTTAAAGTTCTGCCTTTTGCTCTGCCTTTATCGGATGTGAACGAAACTTGGTGTGTATGTTCAGGGTGTAGTGCAGGATGTCTCCACTGAGTTTAATCAGGATTGCTTGAAGACAACATGAGTTCTGACCTATTTCCTGCTAAGCCCCGCCCTTTGTGAAGAGTTTTTGATTGATAGCAACCATTTTTTTGTCTTACCAATCCTGCCTATTTATAATAGACCTGTGTAGCTCTGTCCTGTAATACTGTATTTCAAATTTGGTATTGAGACAGTCAAAACCCAAAAAAGTAAATGTCACAAAACTGTTTTTGACATTATGCACATTAGCAAAATATCCAACATGGTGGCCTTTATTGTCAGAGAGGCTCTTTCTTTTGAGAACATTGACATGTGGCTGTGTTTCAGATTTCAAGTTTGTGTCTCTAGCGCGTTCCATCTCACAGCAAATTGAGTAAAAAAGCAGATAATGTTTATTAGTCCACGCCTACATGCACCAATAACTATAACACTTCAGATCGTGGTTAATACTTGGCCTCAGAGTATTTGTACCAGATTTGGTGAAATTCGGACCACCAGTTATTGAGGTACATGTTTCTGGCCTCTGTGGTGCCCTATGTGTCAAACTCTAAATATTTTAACAAGCATATTTCCATCCACTAAAGATATTCACCAAGATCAATGATGATTTGACTAATTGTTAATGAGTTATATCCAATTTCCTGCTAAATTCTGCACTTGCAAAGATCTTATGATTGGTGCATCCTGTTTTATTCTGGATACAAAATAGTATGACACAAAACTACAGTGGTGCTAATTTTATTTTTATTCCAGGATGGTAAAATTTAAGCAATGTCACTAATGGGTCGAGCATTAAACTAACTGTTACACAGGAACAAAGTAAAATAGATATCACCTCACAATGAAATTAACCCTCTTCAGCAACAGGTTCAGGCATTAATTAACCTTTAAATATAGTTTCAGCACTCTCAGCTCATCCTATCAGACATGTCAACACATCACTTTCCCTTCATTCATGCCATTGCATGTTCACATCTGGTACATTTTCTGAAACTTAACGTTGCAGTCATCAAAGTCCAAGCCAAGCGAAGCTGCACAAATACTGTACTGTTTACCAGGACCAACACTCATGTAACAGGTGGTTATACTGTCTGGCTTAAAATACATTTAACGTCCACATGAGGGGTATGTCCAAGTTTCTGTCCTTGCTCTTGCAAAAAGTCCACTGAAGGATCCACTTATGTTGGCTACATGTGTGACCTGTTCACTATTTCTCTACTGCTTCCTACAGGCTCTGCTAAACATTTTAGTGTTCAGAGTCCTCCTTTATTTTTGGCCTCAGGGTGGTGCTAGGGAAAGGTAATAAAGTATTTTATATCAGCTGTTGTTTTTTTTTTCTCACAGAAGTACATGACTTTCTCAATGAATTACCAGATTTTTTTTTTGTTGTTGTTTTTTTAATGAACTGTATTATTCTCATATGCGTTTATCAACATGCTGATTGGATAAATCCATAAATGCAAAATAATCCATTTAAGGATTTATTTAATAAAAATCTGTAAATGAAAAAATACTTGATTATTTTATTTATTTTACAATAGATCCCCTTTTGTTGTTACTTTTGCAACGACTAACCTTCTCTTCTTTGTGCTCTATATCAAAACATTGCACTCACACAACATTCAATGGGCAAAGATAATGAAGTTATGGCAAAAATGTCCACCTTTATGAACCATTTAAACACAACAAAACTTAACATATGGTATAGATATAAATAAACATTTTAATTTTTTTACCATGGCCTTTGCAGTGATGTGTAATTTCCTAAAATAGTCTAAGAATGTGAGGGCTGAAACTGATACTGTTTAATAGTTCTCTTTTTAAACTCATTTACAATGTTTGAAATAAAACATTACTTGAGTTTCTCATGGCATGGCCTGTTGACATAAGCTCATTTAACTCAAAGATGATATTAAGCTGAACAGACTTCTTAGAAACATTTAAAAGTGGACAATAATTTGACTGCAGCCATGTTATTGACTTTTTACCCTGGTAAGCGCTTTTGCCACAAAATTGACCCCACAGATACAGAGTCACACATTTTGACGGCTTCCCTAAACCAATCTGAACTGTTGTGTTTCCCTAAACCAATCTAAACTAATCTATCACCTCACCTACTGACATCTGGTCGATCTTCTCATTAAATTAACACTATCTAATCCTCTACATCAGTTACATTACTGTGTACTATATAAACTTAATTAGCTGATGCTTTTATTGAAAGCAACTTACAGTAAGTGCATGTGGATAAAACCCAGAAATTGCAAGAATCAAAAAAGTAACATCCACTTCAGCAAGTATACTGAACTGCTTCAAATGCTAACTTCCATCACAGTCATAGGGATGGGTTACAGATGAGACTGCAGCTACTATAATGGAAACTTTTAAACTACTTAACTACTTTTTTAGAGAAACATACAGTTTTAAGTCTGTTTAAGTGAACAAGCAGTTAGAATTTGATGTAAAGGGCCACAGGTGTTTCAGTTCAGAGCACATCTTTGTCCCAATCTATAAAACAGCATAATTCTAAGCAAGTTTTGAGTATGAAGTGTGGTCACACAGGAGGAGTGAACTTTCAGTAGGCTATATTTAAAACCGTAAGCATGCATATTAAAAGAACACTTGATATGTTAGGGTTGCTGGTGCATTGTACCACAGCACATTGCACAAGATAAATAAGGGAGCTCCTTGCAGCTGAAAACATTTTGAGGGATGAGGCACAAAGAGTTATATTTTTGAAAACCATTTTGTTTTTTTCTTGGCAGAAGCATTTCAAGGTTCCAGTGTACATTGGTGCATCTATTTTATCATTTCGTTTTTTTTCCGAACAAAATAGAGTATGCCAGATATTGTGAACTAACTGCAAGAACACAAAACTATGACAATGCTGGTTATACAGCTTGTCCTAAAGTGTTATATGGACACATGTCTCCCTCTGGAGGAGGAAAAAAGCAGTACCATGAATACAACCTGCTCTCTTCAAAGATCGAGCACTCCCTGTTTAAATGTGGCCCCATAGCTGAGTCCCATATTTCCAGAAACAACCCCCACACTCTTAAAGGAACTGGACTTCGTTCCTATATTACATAATTTAGGTATTCATTCATTCAGGATTGCTATTCTTTTTTTTCCTTAAAGTGTTTTTCTCCCTGTGTGTCATCAATATGCTCCACCATATCACTATCACTAAGGTCAGGAGGTGTTTCCTTCTTCAACTATTGTTATCATATGGATCCCTCATATGCATGAAAAGCCAACTTATATCATTACTTAAAACAACAAAATAATGAATAAAAAAGTTCAAAACAGCCATCCTTGTAATCCAGGCTTGCTTTATTATTCATCCTGAGTACTCTCACAACATACAAGTCAAAATGAACACATACACTGCCTGCCTGTCTTGTGCAGGATGGTCTGCAGACATTGTTGCTGCAGTGCAGTTCCCCGTCGCTCAGGGTTGCTACTGTTCTCAGTTTGGGACTTATTATAAGGTCCCTATTCGTGATGCTTAGGTGAAGGAAAGGGACAGGCGATGAGGATTTTAGAATTGGCCTTCATCGCATGGTCCTTGAGGAAGATGGAGTGTCGTTTGAGTTTAAGTGGCACATTTTTTCACCACGCACTTTGGACTTGAACTGTCCTCACCCTCTGGAGCAATACAGACAGGCTTGTCGGATGCAGCCAGCAAGCTTCAAATCACAGCGACAGAGTAACTGTTAGAGCTCTTTTACCTTTAGTTGGGTGTGTGCATCAATGTGTTGGTGATTTTGGTCACAGTTAAAGTAAAAGGATTTCACTGTTAATCACGTGGCCTTCAAGTCTTTGCTCAATTTCCACATGATTGATTTACCAACCAGGCAAAGTGGGCAGCTGCCCTGGGGCCCAAGGAACCGGTTCCACCATCTCTTTGAAAATTTAGACTTATCTTGTCATAACAAACATGTTTACTAATTTACAAATTTACACATCACTAAATTAAAACAGGTTGCACCATGTAAACTTATTCTTTTATTACACCCAGTAACTGCCAGGCAAAAAAATTGTCAAACTAATTTAACCAACTGGCAAAGCTAATGGTAGCTTGCTAATAAATGACCCCTGTATCTGACCAGACGCTTAAGGATAACTGATGTCTTTATTTCAAACATGTTAAATACAAAAAACAAAAACAACCAACCAAACAAACAAAAATGACCAAAACAACCAATAGTTAAAAACATATCAATAACAAGAAGAAAACAAACAAAGACATAATAAATACAGCTACATAATGCCTCAATTTACGTGTGCAAAAAGTAGGAAGAAGTATAAATGCATTTTATCTTATACCTTTATTCAATGATTAAACCATTATCAATAACAACCTTATAGAAATCCTAACAATGTCACACACATACACAGCTATATGTACATATTTAATATAATTATAATTTTTGATAATATTTACTACTTTTTACACACCTAGCTATATACATAGACCCTTATTTAGATTTAAGCATTAAATATATACACATTACGTCATTACCCAATTAACTGGAAATACTGACTATTCAGTTCAATTAGAAAAAACATTTCACAAAAATAAGTAAACAACATGTTTGATATCGACTTCCTGTTTACATTATTGGTTGCCTGTGATTGGACAGGGTTTCAGACGTTTCCTGGCAACCGTTTTACTTCACCGGGTATTAGCCTTATTAGCCGGTTAGCATGAGCTGCAGAGCTTCAGAGGCCGTTCATGTGGTGGAGGAAAACTCGGAAAAATTGAGTCCCGACTGGAAAAAAAAGGACGTAAACGCGCCCCTTCAGTTGGAGCAACAACTCGGGAATTATGCGAACATTTTGGGTACACAAACGTGCCGACTTTGACAAAAATGGCGGACGAACGTACATATTTACTTTTTGGTAAGTAACTTTTTGTGGTCAGTTCATCTATCCGTGCACTTCAGTTCTTCTCACATGTGATTTCTAATGTGGTATTAGGTTGCAGTTGTTAGTTGCTGTTCGCGTAGAGTGACCTAGTTAAGTAAGAAATGTTATTTGCCCTAAAACGTCGTGTGTTTGCGGTTGTAGGAGCTGTGGTGCAGACAGCTGTCAGCTTGTTCATCAGTTTTCTCGTGCTGCATTCAGACGCCTTTTCACATACATTTAAAGTTTTGAAACTTGATCAAGCTGGTTTGACTTATTTTGAAAACACGGTTAAAAAGACAAGGGGCAACTTGAAAAGAGATTTCTCACAATATGCAAGAAAGTTGGAAAAGTGACCTTAAAATTAGTTAAAAAAAGGGAGTAAAATTATTCTTGATTAATTATCATTAAAAAAATAAGGGGAAGTGTTCAGAAAACTATTTTTTTATACTTTTAAATTAACTTTTTAATCTGTCTATCTGTTTTGTAACTGAACCTGTATCATCTTCCCCTGTTTTTGACAGAAATCAAGATAATTTGCACAAGTTTCAAAGTGTTAAATTCTCTGAGCAACAAAAATACAACGCATTTTCTTTGTTTTCCATGTTGTTTCCACTTCTGACTGGAAAGCCTTCACACTGAAGACTGAGGAACAACTCATCAACTCAGGAAATGGGACCATTGGAGGACCTTGTGAATGCAGCTCATGGCTTTACCAAGTAAGAGTTTTGTCAAGATTTAATGGTGCAAAATGATTTAATAAATCAACAGTTTACTAAACCGGGTTAGACTGAGATTTACACTAAGTACTTACGAAGGAGTTTATGCATACACTTACTGATGAATTAATGAAGAGCTGCAGCTTATGACAGATTTAAGATGAGTCTTGCTGAATGACCTGATCTTAAAGCAGTGTCAGATTAAAATGAATTATTCACTGATATTGTTTTTTAAGGGCCAATACTGGTTATTAGTAGTTAATTAAACTGATATTTTTAACCGATATGCATTCACAGTTAGAACATCGAAATTTTTCTGTCAATATTTAGAATTTGAAATATAACAAAGTCCCACACAAAACTTTGTTTAAAGGCCTTTAACAAATGTTTAATCAAAACTGAAACATTCAACTTTTTTTTTTTTTTTTACAATCAAGTGAAAATTTAAATAAAAAAAAGTAAAAATAGCTCCCTGAGTTTTTACAAAATAAAAGTTCCTCCTGTGCTGACACTTTTACAGTTTTTAATTAATTCATTTTATTGGCAGCCATTCAAATAAATAGCTGATATAGATAATTGGCAAAGTGCCAAATATTGACCCCAATAATTAGCCAGGCTGATAATCCATCAACCCCATGTGTTTATATGAGATATGTTTTGTACTGTTAACCTCATGACCACACTGTTAAGCAGGTGCAATGCTTTTTCCCAGCATAGTAATAATCTACACAAAACAGAGAATGAGAAGGAATGGTGAGTTAATGGGGGCTCTGCTTCTTGTTTTTGCCGCCCGGCAGGATCACCAAGCCGTTAATGTCCACATACGTCACTATAGGAGTGTTACAGGAAGAAATGGGATGCAAAGCCTCACTGTCCATTTGTTTGTGACTTAAAAATAACGATATGGCTTCACAATGTAGAGCTGTAACGTTAATAGGACCCCGTCATTAGGTTACTATTGCCATCTAGTGGTGATGCATTATATGCATGACCACATAATATACATGCATACAGTTCTGTAGTCTTAACTTTTTTATTGGGATGGATTTAACTAATTAGCTTTAGTTTTTTCAGAAGCTGTATTTCAACCATACAACAGGTAATAAAAGAGAAATTCTAAACTGTTGATTTAACCTTCATCTATAGGAAAATTTGAGTAAATGTTCACCTGGTTTGTGCCACAGAAGCTCATGTTCATGCTCATGCTGTGAAAGCTTAAACTGAGTGTCTGATGTTTGACTGAAATTGTTTTGAAAGAAACGTTTGACTGATTGTTTGAATCCGATCCAAGCTGCTGTCACAATGTATCAGCAAAGTGGCAGATGTTGCACTAAGAGCCAGCTAATCCGCCTAATCTGAGTAAAACACTTCCAAAACATCAGTAAATGTAATCAGCTACACTGAAATATCGTGCCAATAAAGAAAATAGATCAATTTTAAGGGCTGCCTTTCAGAGACGCCCCCTCCATTGCAACCTGAGGTGAATTTACAGCTGCTTGAATGTCCTGGGTTGTGATCTTACCTGCATTGTGCATAAACCCAGGTGAAGATTTTAATCTTATTGACAATCCAGTCATGTTCAGTAATCACTGAGACAAGATCCTCTTTCATTTAATAGATGGAATTACAGGTTGGTCTTAAACATCATCTGTTAAAGGTCCAATCAGTAACTTGAGGACTCTGAGCTAAGAGATATCTGTTATTTAAACTACAGTAAAAATTTGTTTAAACCGAGCAACATACATAATGTTAAATATACTTTGTAGAAGTTTTTCTTGACAATAGATTGCAGTATTTGATTTGGCAGTTCCTCCTATTATTTTGTACGACAACATAACAGCACATATACATTTTTATACTTTAAAAAAAAACCCTTTAAACTGTGTTTAGTGAACTGGAAACCTGTGAAATGTGCAGATCAAAATCTAAAGTTTCTATAACATAACATATAGTTACAAATATAGGGTGAACAACATATTGCCTTGCTTATATCTCTGTATATCTCTAACATCTGTTTATTACTAATTTATTTGTAGTATTTTTCTCCTTTTATATGTATGTGTTAAACTATTATAAAGAAAATTATTTTCCTGCTATGAAACTGTAGCAAGGACTTGTGCCAAAAAAAACCTAAAACTAAAAAAGTCACTAAGTGGAGTGCAGATCTCCACCAGTGGGCTGCCCAGACTGATCGCAGCCTTTCTAGACACTGCAGTGCATCCCAGAAGCATCGTAGAGGATAATAAAAATATGTGCCATGCCTATTTTTGATGGAGCCACATTGGTGTGTTGCACAGGGCAGATTGAGTTTTCCTGATAACAGGCATTGTATGAGAAATATAGATATGATGTAATAACGAGGAAGGATGTACCTTTACACCTTTAAAAACCATTTGATCTTTGATTCATGTGGTCTTTTAGATTTTTTGGATCTATTTACTGGACTTTTGACTTTTAACTGAGTAAACTTTAGGCTACAGCACACCGAAGTAGTTAGTAACAATAAAAACAATTAAGATAGGCCAAAATGGTTCAAAATGAAAACAAACTTTTCTCTGGATGTCAGTTTTTGAGACATGACAAAAGGCCAAAATGTGGCCAACAAGGCTAGCTGTTTTTAGCCAAGACAATTTTGGAAATCCTGTTTCCCTTACTGAACGGTTAGGAGGCATCAGTAGTCTGTTACAATAAAAGTATTAATAAAACAGGTTTTTCCAACTGTTGTAAATTACAGCAACCACAAGAGGTCCTAGAGCATACAGTCATAAATATGCACCAAAGATTTTAGTTTGCTAGATGAGCTGTGGACAGACAGATACTCACACACGCAAACACACAACCAGACGCACGATCCCCTCCAGACTTATGCCTGGGGAGATAATGATAATAATTACACTCCCATAACAGGCTGCAGACATTTACTCACGTATGAATGCACATGTGCTCACGAAAAAAAATAAAAATTATAAGCTAATGTGATGATATAAGAGCACAGAAGGAGGACTAAATGCAGGATAAAAGCTCAGGGGGCTTTGATGACTGTGACATATTACACCTGTTACCCTCTGTGTATTTGTGTGTGTGACTGTGTGACTTTGCCTGCTTGTCTGTGTCAGCGCTTTTCCCCCTGGACAATATGTATTACTGCAAAATAAACTCCACCTGGTTAATATAATACTTGCATCAAGGTACAAGCATTTGCCATATTTTAGTTATTTTTAACTTAAACATGCTACAAAAACTGAAGTCTAAGTAAAATGAAATATCTTTAACCAAGACAGTATGTGCTTGTTTTTTGGCTGGCAAGTTTATGACTTGCTGTAAGATGTTTTGTCTTTTTGCAGCATTTTTTTGTAGTGTAGCAATGCCGGTTTTTAAAAATTTCCAAACTTATAGCCTTATTCTAAGGCAATGGCTCTAGAATTTGCTAGATTTTTCTTCATATTGAGAAAACAACTTAGATCTTGTATCCAGACAGATGTGCTTGCTTTTAGTCTGGCCACACTAGTTTTCAGATATCTGTTGTTCTTTGGGATATGATATTTTCACCTGTTACAAAAAATCTTGTTCAGAGAGTTTTTACTGTTCTGTTGGCAGATAATTTTGCTATTTTTAAGGAATATTTTCCCCATTTATAGCTTTGTCCCCTTGTGTTTAGAGTTGAGGTTCTTGCGTAATGATTTGAAATACAGGAAATTGGATATATGTTTTATATTTTGCAGGACACCAGTGACTTTTTCTTCACACTCACCAATTTGCCACTGAACCAAGCAACTGTGCCATAAATATAGTACCCAGATTACCAAGTTTGTATTGACAAATGACATAAGATTATAGGGTCAAGTGAGCTGGTGCTGTTGGGTCAGATGTTTTGTGTTTGATCTGTACAAATACATTCATCAGATAGGTGAAAGGGAGCAGTGCCTCTCTGCGGGCTTCAGTCCTTGAGTCTCTATTTGCTTCTCTCTCCAGTTTATTTTATCACAACATCCCTCACCTCCCATTACTGTGCCAATGACACTCAGATCTCCTCTACTCTCCCAGCCTCAAGCCCTCGGGCTGAGCTGTACATGTCTTGTACACCTCCAGCTCTTATCCACTCTCAAGAAGACGGAGTGACTCTGCTCTGTGGAAAACTCTGCCCTGCACACAACCTCGTACATTACTGCTCATGAACCCACAGTGGCTTCTTTTACAGATCTTTCTGTGATTTCGGAAAACTGTTATCCACAGCTTTGCTGTTACTTCTGGTAACTTAAAACATTCCCTGATAGAGGGACGTACTGCGATTGAAAAATGGCCCTGGACTCTTTGACACAGACCATCCATCAATTTTTAGTATATTCATATCATTTCATATAATAATATATTATATACCACTTGTGTAATAATAATTTCAGTTGGGTGATGCAGCAGTTTAATAGTCTGGTTTGTGGATTTCGGACTTTCGGATGATATATTGGTAGAAATTGTATATAATATTCATTGCTATGTTTTCATTAGTGCATAATCACCTGAAACTGAGAATCATGTTTTCGTTACTTGAGACATTTATCTCAGCCTGTTCTCATTCTGAACTAAAATACTGCAGCTTTGACGGTGCTTTTGGTGTAAGATGGTGACGCCAAAAGCAAATTTTTGCCTGATCATGAAATGCCACTGGATGGTGTCAGGTGAGAAGAATGCAGACGGACAGAACTGTTCCCGGTTTTATTATATGCTGACAGATGTTTGTTGATGTTCCACGGTTAATTTCCATGTGCTTGTGTTGTCTAAACATAACCATGTGCGGTGTCATCCCACCATGTGCATTTGTTGGCATCAATTTAGCGCCATCCTTGAACGTAAACAGCAGAGGCTGAAGGATACCTAAAACATAATATGTAGACGTGGACATCCACCACAAAGTGGCAACATGTGACAACTTGGGATGAGGACGTGTTGTTTTTCTATATATAGAGCAGTTTCTCTTCCACAGAGTCCATCATGTTGTTCTACAGAAGTCTATAATAGATTTATTAGTAATTTTTACAGCACAGTTTTAAAAAAATGAAAAATGAAAAAAAGTATCAAGGCTCTGAGGAGTTACATCTACACGTACTGCTGTCGTTGTTCATGCTTTCATGTCAGCCACCGTAGTTCTTGTTCATGCTTGGCACATGAAAGAAGTTTCAGTTGGTTGCAGTCTGCAATCTCGCCACTAGATATCAATCAGTACTAGACCTTTCTGAAATGCATAACCAATATTCTTTTTTTTTTTTTTTGAGTTTTTGTTGTTCAGTGATGAGTTCTAAATTGTCACTAATTATAACCATTCAGAGTTTATCATCCAGGCTGTGATTGATCAGTTCAGGAAAAAGACATTTGAGTTGAACATGTTTCAATTAAATGCACCTGGCATAACTAAACAGCCAGCTAGCCAAACCCAAACCTCGCTTATCTTACCCCTGCTGTCTTCTGTCTTACTGCTTGAGCTGCAGAACGTAGTTAAACTGGTGTCACTGGGCTCACTGAGCCATGCTCTGCTCTACCTCCTCTCCCTCCTTTCTGCTGTTGGTGCCCTCAGACTCACTAGACTGTGAGGTTTTACTGGCAACAGAGCTAAATAAATAATTAGTTATTTTAAAACATTTGGCTGCATCAGCCTCAGATGATCTCTTATCTCTCAGATTTTCAGCACCACCTTTTTGTTTTTTTTTATCTTTGCTGGAACATCTTGCTCCACATTCCCTGATTTCTCCAAATGTCACCTCTTGAGAGAAATGATGAGGGGGTGGGACCCGTGAGGACTTGACCAAAAGTAATTGGCTGGGCGAGAGAGGCTGGCAGGTATAACAACCAACTGCAGTGAGCCGGCAGCCCATTTGTCTGGGCCAGTCACCCAAACAGCACCTGGTTATTATTTTTGTGTATATTTTGCGTTGCATTGGCTCATTTGTCAAGCGGCCCACCGGGAAAACTCCCGGTGCTCCAGCTGGCCAGTCCGACTGTGACCCCATATGACTCCGATGAGTCTTTCTACTGGCTCACTGTGATATTTCATGCTTTGATGCCCACCCTTGGTTGTTCCCTTCCTCCTTCTATTTCTATCCTCATGCTCCTCCTAAAGGGCTGCATATTCATCTGCTGCTCTGCTGCCCATTCCCTACCCACTTCCTCTTATCTGAACACAACCTTGTTGTGGAAAAGATGAGCAACAGGGTCCTTAGAAAGTCTTAAAAGGCACTGAATTCATTAATCTAAAAATAAGGCCTAATGTATTTTAGAAGTCTTAAAAGTAGGATTCTGTGAATCTTTTTTTTTTCTTTTCAAAATCTCAAAATAATTGGTGACATATATATCTGTATATCGCTAACATCTTTTTCTTTTTAAAATAATTTACCAAATGCCTCTCTCATTTACATCAGGCAACTCAGGGTAGCAGAACCAACACAATTCACGTTTTAAATTACAAAGCACATTTGAGCAAAATTGTTCTACAACCCCCATTTTTTTTCCTTTTTTTCATTCATCATAAAATTAGTCTTTAATTTCATTCCAAGTGGCATTAAAGTCTTGAAAAGTCTTAAATCTAAAGTGCCTTGATCTGTGGGAACTCTGCACAAGAAGTGAGATCTTTTGACCTTTTTAGGCACTTCACTAGAAAGGTCAGTTTACTGGTTATTAGGAGAAAATAACACTTGATGTTGTAATTTGACTGGACATCTTAGCTGCATAAGGAAAAACTAAGGCAATCTGACTAATTTGCATTTTTACATCTGATCTGATCACATTTTAATACTCAGGTCTGAATACAGAGACCCATGGATTGGATGTCATCATCCATGTACTATATGGTGACACTGATGACATGTCAGGTGTAAATGGGGGCATAGTGAGGTTTTTTTTTTTTTATCTTAGCTTGGGCTAGGAGGCTAAAAAATCAGCATTTCTTTGCATTTGGGGAAGTGTGAGCTTTACAGGGACCAAAAATCAGGATATCTCAATCTCTGCTGCTTTAATTTTGACCATATACACAAAAAATCTCTCACTGGCCCATCCCTTAATTTTAAAACAAAGTGTGACACAGACCCTTTAGACCTTAAGTATCCCTTTAAAGCCTCCTGCAGACTGTGAGATTATTTGCAATCTTATAAGTTTAGTGCAAGCTACACTGTGCAACATGGATCTTAATAAACTTGGGTACGACATCAAGTTTGATGTATGCATACTGTACGATGACATCACCTACTGAATCGCAGGCTATAACCTACGTCCATGATGTCAATATGCAAGAACAAAACGTTGTCATTGTGTGTCATCCATGAATGCTGCTTTAGTGGTTAAAAGCAAATTGTAAACAAACAAATCAAGCCCTTTCTATTGTGGCATTTATGTGTCAAAAAAAGTATGAAGAAGAGGAGGAAGAGAATGTAGAGGCTTTCGTGGCTAGGGAAAAGAGGCCAACTTCGCATGCCAATTTTGCAACAAGAGCTTAAACTAAGTATTAGCATCTACTGGCATTCAGCAGTGTTGTGTTGATCAGTGCATCATTTCATGCTGCATTTCTGTGGGTTGGTTAGTAGACGTAGGTCGTAACAGCAGTCACACAGTGGGATGATCATTACAAATTTCTGACACTGTCAGAATTTTAAATTTAATGACAACAGCCATCCTTGAATCACTTTAGACCTACAGCAATGCTTAAAGTAAAAAAATCAAATCAAATCAGAATGTAAAAAGTAAAGAAATAAATAGATATATTAATAAAAATGTTCATTTCCATAATATTTTTTGTCCAAGCCACAGGGAGCTACTGGAGAGGGGCTACCCCATGGCTGGCATGAGCACACTCACTCAGGTGTAAGTGTGTGTGTGTGTGTGTGTGTGTGTGTGTGTGTTTATGAATGGGACTGGAGGCTGTTTGCTGCAGCCTCAGCAATCCTTCCAACATGCATACTCAGCAGACCTTATCTGGATAAATAAAGATTTAAAACCAACAAGCACAGAGCTCTAACAGAGGAACTCCTCCTCTGTGTGATAAGTTGATACACTGGTCTCACCAAACACAGTGTGACCAGATTGTAAATATACAAATGTGTCAGGTGTCATCTTGGCACTGTTATTCAGCAGCCTGCAGCTGAGAGAGAAAGGTAGTGATGGAGCCGTAGAGTCGGGGAGTGTTGTGGATTGCTGTAAGCTGTGGCGCACTCATGCCAGTTAACTTGACTGAAGCAGAAACACACTTCCATTATGGCAGATTGAAATGTCCACTGGGCCGTGTGAAGGAGTAATATGTTAGTTATATGGCCTGGACTGTGATTCATTTATGCACATGCTAAACCCATCAACAATGGCACAAGAGTAAATCTCTTATCCGTCTTTGTTGTGACATCATTATTTCTGTTTTCAGGAGATTATGTGAGTGCACGTGCATTAGGAGATTGTGTGTGACAGCATGCAAAAGAAGTGTATTCTGCTTATGAACTGCATGTTTTATCATATCTCATAAAACAAAAACAAACCTCTCAATCCCCCCTCGCCAAAAGAAATCCACGCTTGCGTCTGTCAGCTGCTGAATCTGCAATGGGTTATTTATGAGCGACAAGCAGAAATATCTTAAAAAGGTGCGTCTTGTTCATGTCCTCTCCTCTTTATTGCATTCACACCGAGCCTTTCTCTCTTTTCACTGCGACTTCTGCAGCAGAGTGGCCCGCGACATGACTCTCCTCTTAGTGTGATGGAAAATCATAGCCATGTGCACCGATCCAACTGTTAAAAATACACTTGGCGTGAGTATAAAGGCATGCCCACACACACACACACAAACACACATGCAGCATAACTGAGTATTCTGTATAGCAGCTCAGAGGTAGATGATGCAGGATAGTAATATGTACCGCAGACATTAGATCCTATCTTTTAACCCTTTGAAACCTGAGTAAATTGGCTTCATTGCTGTCAAATACATTGGAAGAAGGCAATGAGTTTTTCCTTAGCTTTTTTCTTTTTCCCAAGATGTTTCTCCTAGATTTTTAAAAATAATTTTCTAATTACACCAGTTACTTGCAATTCGTAAAACATTAATCAACAAGTTGCTTATTGTCTTTTTCTCCGTGTTTTTGAAAGAAATCGCACAAATTTGCTCAAGGTTTAAAGGCTTAAATACTTAAAAGGCGTCTGAAAGCAGCACAAGAAAAGTGATGTCCCTCCAGGCTTCAGAGGTTTAATACAGTCTCCCAAAAAAATGTTTGTATTGTACGTTTCTGCAAACAATGGATATGTTACATTTGTACATATTTTTAGCAGATACATTGAAACATTGTGTTTCTCAACAATGTTGTTTTGCAGGCATTTACAGTTTAGGCATAAATCCATAAATCCACTTTGTTATGGGAAGAAAAAGATTAAGTTTGGCTCAAAACACCCAGGCTTGGTGGCTCAAATGCTGCTGGGAAATGCTGCAAAGTGCCGCTAATATCACCTAGGTTCAGTGCCACAAACACCAGTGGAAATGCTGCAAAGGTTAGCCAAAAAAACCCCAAAACAGCCAATGCTTATATTATTTGTTGGTATCGAACAGTGGTCTGCACTGGCCTACAGCTTGGAAGATGTCCTGCCAAGGTGACATGCCATCCACCATCCCCTCCACCTCCAGATGACGTAATCAGCTCATAAAATGTCAATTTAGAAGCAGTGCTATGCTATGTATGAAATGTACCAATGAAATATGTAGTTGAATATTCTTAGATTCTGGATGTTCACTAAGGAAGAATAAGTATAAGAGTTAGAGGGAAACATTTTGTATCAAGATATTTTGGCAATATTGTATTGATAGATGGATGCCAAGAATCATTTTTATCGTAAAATAATAAAATAAATTGCTGTTTCAGTCCACTTGCACAGTAAAATCTGACAAGTTAGTCCTACATAAAATAATCTTGGAAACTGATTGCCTTGATGAAATTACCTTGTTCTTTCTAAGTGTTAGCAACTTCAGTAAAGTTAGTTTGTCTGACTTAACTTGATCATGAAAAAGAGGATTTTACCAACGATGAAGTAGACCTCAGAGGTCTGTTTTGTTGACATGTTTAAGAAAATACAAATATGACTGACTAGTTTGCAACTAGCAGAATGCAGATATAAAAACTTGGTTTACTGAAGTTGCTTCAACTTGGAGGGATTGATTTAACTGAACATGTTATATTTAAGTTGCAACAACTTCACAAAATTTATTTCAATATAATTACATTTAAGTAATCTTAACAATTAGATAATATGTGAACATAAATTAAGTCTAACAGTTACATTTAGTTACACTCTTCAAGGCAATCCGTTTCATAGATCTTTTAAAAAGTAAAATCAGCTTGTCAGATTTTACAGTGTGACATAGTTTACTGCAATAAAATGACTGAAGTGAGATGAACAGACCGAAAACGTAATCTTATTAAATAAACAGATGTTGACAAAGTTCTCTTTTGGGGACATAGCAGTTGAACTATAAAGTTAATAATCCCAATATACAGTATACTATCCTAGTACTCAGTATGTCACAAAACGTTTAAAACACCAAGAATATTATATTGTTACTTTAGTGTCGTGATATTATGGTATCACTGGGCCTCAGGTGATTAGCACCCCAAATGATTATGTCCATCCACCCATGCACCCATGTATCCATGCATCCATCCATCCACCCATGCACCCATGTATCCATGCATCCATCCATCCATCCATGCATTCATGCATTCATGTATCCATTTATGCATTTTCATCCGCTTATCCGGGGCCAGGTCGTGGGGTCAGCAGGCAGAGCAAAGCTCTCCAGATGTCCTTTTTCCAAACACTTTCCAGCTCCTCCCATGGGGTTCCTGGGGTGATCCTAGGCCGGACGAGCTGCTGAAATGAGTTTCCTCCAGAAGGTATCTGGGCTCAGCCTTAGAAAAAGGTTAAGGAGCTCAGATATCGGGGGGAGCTCGGAGTAGAGCCACTGCTCCTTTGCTCCCTCGAAAGGGGACAGTTGAGGTGGTTTGTGCATCTGATCCCCCTCTGTGAGAGGTGTTCTGGCACATCCAACTGAGGCCCCCGGGCAGACCTAGAACACGCTGAGCATATGTCATTTTAAGAAAAAATAATTATGTAATTTAACATTTTTTTGCATGTGGAAGAAACAGATTACACAAATTATTTTAGGCAGTCTTTAATGCTAAAGATTTGCCCTGATATGCTACCAAAGCTGTGCAGCAGTGCTGTATGGCTTGTCTTCCTCAGTGACACCTGAGCAGCTCATGATACTGTTATTGGGGATCAACAAAACTGGTTTATTGATTAGGATCCCCATGAACTGTTACAAGCATGACAGTTGCTCTTCCTTAGCCACTCTTCCTGCATTTCTTAATCGCACATTGTATATGTTGTGCTTTTTTTTACTCATTGTCAGTACTTTGCTGCAGAACAGTGGAGAGAAATCCTCTCCCCACTCCTCTTTCACACCCTCTTCTCCCTCATTATGAGCACATCTGCTCACAGCTGGCTCTCTACGGGTGTCTGCTGCTATTTCAAACCATATTCCAGTGATCAAAAGCTTATATTCAAACTAAACTCACTTTGAGTAAACTAAACAATCAGACTAAACAATCAGCTTTGAACTCCCAGCATATTGGCTTGATTTCTTTCAAAAACATGGGAAGAGGGCCCTGAGCAACAAAAGAAGAAATGACCCAAAAAATTGCAAGAGATTAGTAAAAAATACAATGAAATTATCTGAAAATTATTTTTTTAGGGAGGGGGGTGCTTTAAAATGTATAATAATTCTATAACATAATTTTAAATATGTAATTGTGATCATTGTATATAGTTTTCCCCTTGACATTTTTCCCTAGCGTTTTTAAAAATAATTTCTAAATCTGTTAGTTTCTTGCAGTTCATGGAACAATTCTTACCAAGTTGGTCATTGCTCCCCACCATTTTTTTAAAGAAACCACACCAGTTTTGTTAGGGTTCAAAGGTTTCAACACTTGTGAGAGGTGTCCGAAAGAAGCACAAGAAAAGTTATGTCACTCCAGCGCTTAAGTCAATTCAAGTCCATTCAATTTTATTTATAAAGCCCATTTTCACCAAACATGGTTTGCCTCAGAGGGCTTTACAGCATACAACATCCCTCTACCCTTAGACCCTCACATCACCTAAGGAAAAACTCCCAAAATGGTTAAATGGTTAAAATAACTTGTGCTTGTCTCACATGCAGATTTGCAAGTACAAATGGTTTCACACATTTTCGATTACAATCACGTGTTATGGTCTCTTGTGCGTTTTTTCCTGTTTGTATTGTTCAAGTTTTGGTTCACTTAGTGCCATGAAAAGTAGGCTATGAAAGCACCACTGGCAGAACAGAGGCCATCCAGAGCAGACAGGCAGCTGAACATCAGTTAAAGCCGTGACGTTAATGTTTTCCACTCCTCAAGGAGCACACACACACACACACACACACACACACACACACACACACACACACACACACACACACACACACACACACACACACCTCCTCTCCCTGACCCCCCTCCTCCTCCTCCTCCCGCTTCTCCTCCTGGCTTCACCTCGGGGCAACACGGACTTTCATGGAAAATCGTCCCTGGCTTCTTTTTTGGACTTAAACTGCAAGTAGTTTCCCCGAGGTGATAAATGCACAAGAGTCTTCTCTTCGCGCCCTGCACTTTTTCCAGCTGCGCCAGTTTCTTTGCGCACCAGAACTTGTCCGCGCTTCATCCAGAGGAGAGCGAACTTGACGCAGGTGAGCGCTGATAATTTCATCCACAGGAGAAGAAAAAGTTCGGTGAGGATTTTCTTTTGGATGACAACAACAACAAAGACAACAACACCCATTTGGACAGCTGGATTTTGGATCGAGTTTAAATTTCACCGCGGCTGATTTGTGGCTGACGGCGTCGCGCAATGGGCAGCACAGCTCCTTTAATACTCGGCTATAAAACAAAAGACCAACATGCTGTCTTTGGCAAATAAACATTTTCCACAAAGAACCTCTTTGCTGTATTAGAGAAGTTTCATATTTCGTTTATTTTTTGCGGCAGAAGACGACCAACCGGAGCAGGTGTTTGCCAACCAGCGCAGAGAAGAGAAAGGAGTTCAGTTGAAGGAACAAAGGATTTCTACATCACGACAGGATATAAACACCGTTTATTACCGCTCTTCACATTCAAAACACTTTTTTTTGAAGGAGGACAATATAATAAAGTATCGAAGTTTGTCCAGTGAAGCGGAGAGGAGATGACTGTCAACACTCTTCTCCTGCTCTTCACTCTCTCTCTCACAAGTGAGCTCCAAAATTTCTTTTTTCTTAATATTTAATTGTTTTGTGGTAAATGTCTTGTTTGTTTTAGTTTGTCTCTCATAGTGCTGTGCTCTATATTGTAATATTTTTGAACTTGATTCCTTGGTTAATTTATTTTAGGTGTGTGTATGTTTGTGAGTAGCGCTTTGTGACTGTGTATCTTAAAAAGTGCTGTATAAATAAAGCTTTACTTACTTAAATTAGACGCTGTCCAGGGTGCTGATGGACACACAACTTTGCCATCATGCATTAATCTTTTATACAGATAAAGAGATGAAGACGTGAGATGAAGTCTCTCTCTCTCTCTCTCTCTCTCTCTCTCTCTCTCTCTCTGGCACACACGCATTAAGATGGAAGATGAGTTAATTATATGCAGGAGAGATAACTTGAAAGCAGTAGCATGTAGATAATCATGCACAGGTCACATTAAAGGTGGCACCAGTTTGATATTAACTTTTAATCAGATGCTGCACGAGCTCTAATTCAGATGCTTCTTTGCAGTCAGTGGTTCATTAAATCATCAAGCCAACAGACTGAACTAACTGCTGCCTTCTATTTTGGAAAGATATGTTCCCATTCATTAAATTTGTATGTACTTAAGTTACTTAAAATAAACAGTTAAGGGTTCAAGGATGCCTACTGGATTCCATTACTCTTAAATCTGATTTGATCATAACACCATCTTAAAGAGTGAAGCCAATCCTCTACCAGAGAGACATCTTGTTGTGTCATGCTAGCTAGGGCCATTCTTAGACATTTTTGACTATAGCTTGTAAAATAGGCAGTGGCATTTTCTTACTTTTTTTAGCCTACATGTAATCTGGCTATTGATATGACTGTTTTTATATCTCTATGATGCTATTGAGGTTTTGAATGCTATTCAAAACCTTCTGCACATGCGTGCCCAGTCACCAGAAGAAAATGTTGGCGTTGTATGCTTCTGCAAACCATGAATAAGTGACACTGGCACGTTTCATACGCATCACATCACCGTTTCTAAAGTGACGTAGTATATGAACCGTCATGTGGAGGTGGAGGGGATCGGGGATGTGTGCCAGCGAGGCCAGAAACCTGCAAAGCTGAGACCAACAAACAACAAAGCAGGATTTAATGGGTCATTGCTGTGTTTTCAGCCTTTTTTAAGGCAACAGATGTGAGTGTTTTGTAGTGACCTGTCGCTGTTTTTCCATGAAAAGTGTTTGTTTTTTTAACCAAGACATCACTGCTTGGTAAGGTGGGGATTGTGCCCCCAAAACCTGGCATTTTTTTTAAAGATATTTTTGGGGGGCTTTTTTCAGCTTTAATTGATAGGACAGAGTGTACCTGTGAAAGGGGGAGAGAGAGGGGACGACATGCAGCAAAGAGCCGAGGCCGGAGTCGAACCCACGACCGCTGCGGCGAGGACTCAGCCTCTGAACCTGGGGCGCCCTCTCTATCCACTAAGCTGCCGAAGTCCAAAACCTGACATTTTAAGCCAAATCATGATCTTTTCCCACCTGCAACCAAGTGGTTTTTGTGCCTAAACCTAACCATGTGTTAACCAACAGTTATTTGGGGGGTGATTTTGGTTGGCCGGTCATATCAAATACCACTAAATTGCATTCTTTTATGGAGGTAATGTTTTATTGACACAACTACATTTGAAATTGCAAACGGATATCATAATCGGCACAAAATAATCCATCGTGAGTAGTCTGTCCTCAGGCTGCTAAAATCCCCAAATTTCTAGAAAGAGCAATATCAAGACATAATGTCAGTGTCCTTATTGATAGCTACAGCACTGAGAAGCTCACTCTGTGCTTAACAACATAAACAGTTTCCAATGTATGCATGCGCTTCACGCTGCCTTTTAAAAAACATTGTGGAAATGATCTTACACAACCTGTCTCACCTACATTTGTATTCTGTGACATCTGATTTTCATTGTCGGTGTAGAGCTTGATAATAAGTGTGAGCCCTTTCCAACTAAAGACTGAGACACAAACTCAGAAGACCCCGGTGTATCCCAAACGGGGAGGATACGTCTTCGACAACAAAGTTGAGTTTTTGAATCAAAAGCAGCCACAACGCTCAACTTTTGCCCCAGAGACAGGGTTTGAACACTGTGTGTAGTGTTCCTACTTTTAAAATACTTGTAAGTAAAAGCAGACGGGCTCTTTGAATAATTCACGAAAGGCTATTTTATACCTACCACCAAGAAAGCACAGTCTCCTGTCTTTTAGGGAGAACGCTTAGATGTCTCCAGCACTGTCCTCAAAGAAGTGCTTCCCTTTATTAACCTGACCTTGTTTCAGGTTGACTCTTTTGCATGCTTTTCATATGAAATTGGATTCACTTTTAAGTTTTAGCGTTAGCTTGGAGGTTGGACATACATGTCTTTAAACAAACCAAAATTAACAAGACAAATTTAAAAAAAAATCAGAGCCATCAATGGTCATATTTGCTCTACAAAAACAACTGGACCCTGACATGAATCAGGTGTGACAGGCAACACAGTCGAGCATTATTCTGCAACATCCATCAAGACGAAGATACCCTGAAATCTAGGTTTGAATTATTTAAATGATGTAATACACCGAGAAGGCACATAGCACTTTGCTGTGTCTCCCACCATGTTGTTGTGAGTGTTTGTCTTTCCCTCGAGGCCCGGAGACTTGACCAGGCCTTGTACTATGCAATGGTGTTTGGCACCATTCCTCAGTCGCAGCTTCTGGGGTTTAGCTGAAGCTGTCGAATGGAGATTAAAAGACACAGACAGTCCAATAAAAATCTCCATCAATTTTAAACGATAAAGTTCGTTTACAGGTCTTTGGAAGTTGTGTTACCCCTGTTGTCACTCCAAAGGCTGCTGTTTAAAATCTGATAAATTGCCACGAATGATGTCACTTAAGTCTGTCTCTGTTTGGGCTGAAGGCTACAAGGTTAATAGCTAAGTCATCTGAAGAAAATGTTTGCATTTTTGTTTTTCCAGCAGCTTTTTAGACTCCAAACGTGGGTGTGTTGTAGTGACCTGTTGCTGTTTTTGCAGTGGGGATTGTGTCACAAAAAGCGGTTGTTGTTCATGGAGACATCACTGCCTTTCCTGCAGGATTGTGGTAGTAAATCGTGTATTTTAAGACAAAACACGATCTTTTCCAAACCAGAATTGCTCCACATGTGCAATATTTATTTTTTGGGACATGCAATAATGTTAAATACTTGTATAGCTGCACTGCAATGTGTTCAACCATGTTAATAGGTTTATATGATGTATGTGTTTTGTTGATGAATGTATACGTGTATGTATGTTTTTTATGCTGCTGTAGCAGGAGAGTCCAAAGCAAATTTCCCTACAGGAACAATTAAAGTAAATCCTATATATTCTAATCTTGCCTTATCTAATGAAATGGTTTTTTGCGCCTAAACTTTATCGCACATTAACCACAGTGTTGTTAAAATATGAAATGTCAAGGTATATAATAACATGCAATTGAAACGCATCCTTCTTTTGCAGATGTGCACCATGCCAACTTTTTTTTTCTGGTGACTGAGTTGAGTTTAAAAATGCAATAAAAAAAAAAATACATCTGGGGGTGTAGAGTTTAAAAGAAGTGAGCTCAGCAGAAAACTTTAGCCCACTAATCATCTCTGCTTTAGGCCAGCAACTTGAGGCTGCTTTAGCCGCTCTTAGCATAACACGCCCAACCTCACTGGACTACAGCAAATCAAGTTGCATTGTGGGTAATGTGAAGAATGTGTTGAATGAAGGGGATAATGTCTCTGGCTCTGCTTCAAGTTTACTGCTTTTTTAACTGTCCATTGTGAGTCAGGCATGAGAGTTTTAATCGTCTCATCTAACTCTCAAAAACAAAGAAAATAAGTGCATTTCCTAAAATGTTGAGCGTTTGTTTCCCGTTCTACCCACTGAGCTACTGGGCACCCTTTAGCTTTTACTTTAACAATGTATTTTTGTATTTGTGTTTCACGTCATCTGGTGCATTTTTGATGGCTTTATGACTGTTGTTGGATCTACAGATTGTACACATGGAAACAAAGAGTATAGCAGTGGATCAATAGAGACCCGCCCCTCAGTCTCTTTCTCTCTTTCTCTCTGAAAACTCAGACCAAACTCAGATGAAACAGTAAATGTAAGCAATTATGCTGCACTGCTGTAATATAAAAATTTGTGAACAAAGGATTGGTGCCATGCTGTTTCCTGTATTGTTAAATTTGAGAAAAAATTACAGTAAAACTAAGCAGCGCAGATCAAATATAAACCAAGATTCTACTACTGCATTGCCTGTTTCTCACCAAAAATAGGTTTTCACATATTTTAGCTTTCTTTTTGACTGTAATACGAGATCATTTTTTATCAGCCAATATATTGCAAAAGTGAAGGTCACAGCCATTTTTTCTTTTTTCTCCAACCTCCGAGGCTGAAAAATTAAGCCAATGCTGCAGTACCAAAAACTGTAGTTCATTGAACGACCACTTGGGGCCTGCTTCAAAACACATCCCCATAGATCCCCATTTTATGCCAAAAAAATGCCAGACTTTTAAGTAGAAATGAGCATGTTTACAGCTCTGTAGCTAATTTCAACACCAATGACAGCTGCACGAGGGGTGAATTCTTTTATAACTCACCCGTTTACATTTTATTAAGGCCTAAAGTTACACTTAATTAAGGGCAGAGTCACTCAAGTGACAGGCTGAATGTGAGTCGTCGCCACAGTCTGTGAGTCAGATCCACCCCTAGCTCCTCCACAGCGCCAGCCTCTTGTCCAAATAAGGTCACTCCTGCCACACAACAACCAAAATGCCAAACTTGACTATGTCCATAATTATCAATTCTATAGTTTTCTCTGGTAATATAGCCCCAAATTCTAAAGTATTTATTCCTTTCTCCTACTTAGACAGCCCAGTGTTTTTAAAAAGACCACTTTTCCAGCAGTAAAATACTTCTTAAAGGCCTCTAACTATTAAGTTAACCTTCATTTTAACATCTCTCATGTGCAAAGAGACTACTCATGTTCTCACTTGATGGCAATTCATCTAATCCCTGAAGTTAAACTGTAGACTGAAATTCCATTAAGTTGTAATAGATTCCCCTGCCTCTCTCAGGCTGAACACATCGGCAGTCACATGCAAACTTAAAACAGCAGGGTGCTGTAGTTAAAAAAGGAACATCCATGCTCACTCAGCCTTCCCTGCATGTAATCTTACAAAAACAGACAACTCATGTGGCACAGAGGGGGCGAAGCATTCCAGATATTAAACGCTCTCTGCGCTGTTGTCAGTTTGTTTGACAACGTAGACATAATGGCTGTGGGAGCTAGGAGAGTGGGTCAAAAGCATTTTGCTTCTGACTTATTCATACGATCACTTTTACATAACCAATATTTTAGGGCTCAGGAAACACAAAGCTTGAGGGATCCTCTCACAGGGATGGATGCATGGCTGGATTTTTGTTTGTTCTTTTGCTCTAAAACCCTGCAGTAAAGCGTGAGACTGCGAGATGCTCATCCATACACACACTGTCACATTTTAAAGAGGACACGTGATTCAGCCTAAATGCCCGTTGGTAAATTTACTTCATTTACAGCCAACTTGTTTATTGTTCATCATTCATGGTGACAGTGGACTGAAAACATACTGTGACAGAGAGGGATATCACGCTTGAAACTGCAACCCACACGCACACATAATGTGGTGACATTTTTATATGCCATGTTATACTGAAATGGAGATGCAGAATCATTATACAAATACTGTTTTCTCTTCAAACAGAGCAATAAAGGTACATGCAATCTACTAATATAGTAAAGATTTCAAAACAAAGATGCATCCTGGGGTTTATAACTCTTTCAAAATAAAACGTTTTTTCTCTCTCTGTGTTGTGAATGGTCTGCAGGCAGCAGGGCAGAGAATGCAGAGGAGCGGCTGGTGAACTACCTGTTGGGTCCAGAGCGCTACAACAAACTGATCAGGCCAGCTGTCAATAAGAGCCAACAGGTCACCATCTCCATACAGGTGTCTCTGTCGCAGCTCATCAGCGTCGTAAGTATATTTATATGTAAAAACACACATTTGTACACATGCAAAAATACAGATGATCATGTATCAGAGACACTTTGCGGGTCTGCAAATAATTGCTAATTATTTCTACATTACCTATTACACTAACATCCTTATCAGGACAAATTGTTAATAACCAATATCCCTTTTTTTATATTATCATGATTGTGACAACATGGATTCATATGTTTTAAAGCTTCTAGCAATCACAGCTCTGTAAAAAATCATAACAAACTTGTAATATGTAGCAAAATTTTACATTACTTTAAAGGGATATAGATTGGATCTTTTCAAGTGGACTGCTGTCAGTGTATTAGCTGCAGAAACTGTCACTTGGCTTACCCCTAATTTGGAAAAGCAGGCTGAAATCCAACACAAAAGCTAAGCAATGTACTCTTGTCAGCAACAAATGTATTTTAGTGACCTTAAAGAGTCCTACCTAAAAAAAATCTACATCAGTCTAAGTGTACACTATATTTAGAATATTTTCACTGCTTTATCTTGCCATCAGGCAGCAATATTTGAGAGTCTGGTGGCTTTGATGAGAGCATAGATGGGGAGCTGCTGTTAACGGCTTCCACGTTGGAGCAGGGGTAAAGTGATGAAAATACTCTAAATATATTATACATTTAAACTGATAATGATGATAACTGATAATGCCCCATCCACAGCAGTACATTGTTTAGCTTCTGTATATGCCCTCCAGCTGCCTCCCCAAACTGGGCAATGCAGACATCTTCTGTATGTAATAGACAGACTACGGAAAAGCACCGCACATAACCCCACTTCAAAAAATCCGAACTATCCCTTGAAGCCTTTAAAGACCGCATGATTATTGTATACTTTTTTTTGTATCATAATCCCCCACACAGTTGATTTCACTTACGTAGCCTGATTAGTGCTCTTCTCATGACTGTGTGGATCTGTACCAGCGGTGCTTGTTTGAGGCCTCCATCAGGACAGGACACCCTGACAATTACCATATTAATGCTATTAGTTTCGAGTTTGGTGACATTGCATGAAACCAAGCATTGCGCTCAGGACATTTTTTCACAATGGGAACAGCACACAAGTGTTACTGATAACGTCATTCAAATGTCCCAGTATGCTGTGACTTTACAATTACACAACATACACTGCAACAGCTTCAGTGTAGCGTCTTTATACAGCTTCATAAATATTACAACACTGAATAAATATTACATTTTCATGTGTTATAATAAAAACTTTATGATAATGCAGGTTAGGTGAACCTGCAACTTTGAATTGCCTGTGGGTGTAAAAAAGTCTAAGGGTGCACCTCAAGTCTCTTAAATTGCATCCATATTGCAGTCAGTTGTGTCTTCGTCACTACCACCGGAGACATGTGGAAAGACATAAGAAAATCATAGAAGGAGCAAGGAAACAAGGAAAAGTGTTTTTAAAGAAATGAGTCCTTTCCTCCAAAGTGCTGTGAAGCAATGTCTGTTTCTGATCACAGCTGGATGCTGTAGAGACTTTTGATGGAGTTTTTGTTTCTGTACACATGAGCACTGTGCTAATACTAATAGAGGCACAAAGTTATCAGTGGCAGAGCAGCAGTTATTTCTGTTTAACAAACACCTGCACATGAATAACAACCTGCAGTCTGTATTTATGTTATTGTGTTTCGCTCAGAGGCACAGAATGCGTTTACATTATTTATTCATTATTTGCTTCTGTTTTTTGTTTTTTTTATACTGATTGTGAATTCATCATTTAATAACCCAGAATATGAATATGGTGTCTTCTCAACACTGGAAATAATTTATTAGGCTAAATGTTTCTGGGAAAATTGAAATTATGCAGCTCATCATACTGGACGCTCGGGAATTATCAGTCCCGCATGTGACTGAATGGTAATGATAATTAATGTAAAAAGTGTGCCTTGCTGACAGACAGACTCTCTCTGACATTAATTGTTTCCATAATGAAAGTTAATGAGGGAAATAATATATTACAAAAAGAAAAATATCTCTAATAAATGGAGAAAGTTGTTTGCAGTCCTTTTTTTCTGATTTTTAACTTGGCGGCGAACTGGTAAACATCTCGGGAGTAATACTCTTGAGGTTAATCTGTTAACTGACTTCACTCTGGTATGAAACTCCAGCATTGTTGTGATGAATCAGATCGGTCCGATCAGCTGCAGTGTCCAATCAATAACTGACAGGTAAAAGACTTCCATGGCTGCTCTCTTGTACCTTCACTCATGGCTCCTCGCTTCTCGAGCAGAAATAAGAGCTTTTAGAGGGTCTTCAAGATCAGACCAGAGCGAGAAAATATCAAATAAGAGACTTGGGATGCACCCTGAATCTGCTGGTCTGTCTCTTCGATTTAGTCCAGTGATGGACAGGTGACTAATCAGGATGTACGCCGCCTCGCCACCTCGCCACCTCACCACCTCGCCACCTCACCACCTCGCTGCCTCACACCCAACACATGCAGGGATAGGCTGCATCTTTCCCACAACCTTGAACAGAATAAGCAACTTAGAAAATAGATGGATGAATAACTTTGGATTTCTGTATTATAAATAATCCATCTCTGGATTATATATGTTATTTGAACACTAAATGGAGTCCCTAACTGTGTTATTAGCACTCTAAAAGCCAACACACACCAAATGGACATAAAAAAAAACAGTGCTGGCGATGGACGGCTGTTGTGTCGCATCATGTTGCATGTATGTCGGCCAGACAGTTGTGCTCGGATATGCCGCAAAGACTACAGCCAACGGGCGACTTGTATGTACATTCTGCGCTTGTGTGAGAGGAAATAACTCTCCATACCAGCAGGCGGCAGTAGTTTGTATTCGACGTTCAAAAAGAGAAGCCAGAGGACCGACAGGACAGATTTAAAATGCAGGTCAGCAAGTTAGCACATTAACAACACAACCTGATGTTGATAGAACAAATGATATTTACTGTGTGTTTACAATAACGTTTCAATGGCTAAAAATGTAATCTCATCTAATATAACAAGTCTGTTTCGATTTCACGCCCTCCTGACTTAAGCTGTTTGTTTTCTTTTTATAACAAGCATTTCTGTTCTTGTGCACTGAGCTGAACAACCAATCAGAGTGTTTTCACAGATAAACTCTGCCGGCCCTGAAACAATCAACATGCTGAATAGAGCCAAAAAATAAAGCATACACGGGCCGACTAGCCACGATGTGGGACACACCACAAAAACTGTTTCGACAGACGCTGACTGACGGCCCGACATTGACTGACGGCTGACCGTTAGCTTGGTGTGTCAGGGACATAACACACTTGATTCACTGCAATGAAGGTTTTCAAAAGCTTCACTGTGGAAAACTGTAGTGCCGACAAGCAAGATATGAACAAAGTGAAGAAATATCACAGGCATTTTAAGAGTCCTCACCTCATTATACCTTGAAACATGATTTGCTATTTCATGTAATGGTATAGATATATAGACATACTTGTCATAACACTTTCTGTTACTCAGCCTAGCTCCGTCAAAAGTGCTTCCCAGCAACCCCAAAGCCATCAGACACACAGTAGTCTCACAGTTTCATTCTGTAGCCACCAAATTTATTTCGGGTGCACACCCTGAACTGTCAAACTCCTGCACAATGAAATAAATTCAGCTCCATTTTAAGTCTAAGTTTGTGACATTTTGTGAAGGTGTTGGAAGAGAGGTGATTTTTCTCGAAAATGTCTGTTATTGCCCTAAAGGTGTGCTCTGATATTTTGGTTTGACCTTCAGCGTGTTGTGCTAAAATCACTGCCAGTCGTCATTGTGACGGTCCCTTTGGTTGGTTTCTTTGCTGTGTCTGTGCTTTCCCCATTCCAGACTGCAGACCTGGGTCCAGCAGTCAGTCTGGTGTATGCAGACCTCATCACCATAATTCTTTGCTTTGAGCGTTTTGTTTCCCTTTTCCTTGTTTTTACACCACGACACCCAGATAGCACATTTTCACTCATCCACTCACCACACTACTGACTCTAGAAAGTTCTCCTGTTTATGTGTGACTTGTTTTGATTACTTTTTTTTGGTTAATACATTACTTATTTTTTTAGTTTACCTGTCTGTTTCCCACTTTTGTGTCCAACTTTAGAGCCAGGCTGTGACAACAACATTATAAATATATATAAATATATACACATATGGATGTGATGCTCACTGTGTGATGAGCTAACTATTGTTTTCTTGCAGAATGAGAGAGAACAGATAATGACGACCAACTTGTGGCTGTTTCAGGTACAATACAATCTTTTCAAATGCCCATACAGTGTTCAATATGCAGTGTATACAGTATGTTGATGGTTTTTAAACGCTCTCCCTGCAGGAGTGGAATGACTACAGGCTGAGATGGGACCCAGAAAAGTACGAAGGCATAAAGAAACTACGAATACCATCCAAACATATCTGGCTCCCTGATATAGTGCTCTACAACAAGTAAGTATGAGCACGTCATCACACCAAACAAAAGACCAGTTTGACATTTAGGTAATGTAGTTCTATTACTAAATTCAAGTAAAAATGCTACTACATTTACAGTTTGTATGTGTGTGTGTGTGTGTGTGTGTGTGTGTGTGTGTGTGTGTGTGTGTTAGCCTCACATTCATGGATTACAGTATGGTAATAATGGATTTACAGTACATTCATTCTTCAGTATTAAGAGGTTTTCCAGCATCACCAACAGAGCGTTACAAGCAGAAGATCTGCTGCTAAAATAAGCACGTCTTTAAATAGGGATTTTGTAATTAAAATGTTCTGCATTCTCTCTCTTCTAAGCCTGTTTTTTTTTTTTTGCTGAGGTGGAGGGGATTAGTAAGTGCTTAATCAATGTCTGCTTTAGTATCGCTTCAGACGATCACTGGGGAGAGTGTAGATTTGTCAGATTATTATCACTGCAACTAACACAGAGAGAAAGAGAAAGAGAGAGAGAGCGCTACAGTGCTTCCTCAAAGTTAGATGACTTCAAGTATGCCTAATTTTAAACTTAGGTTGGTAGAAATCTTAAAAAGGCAAAAAAGCAAAACAAACAAACAAACAAACAAAAAAACGCAGAATTTGAAATTACACCCTCATTCTGCAGCTCTCCCCTCTCTGTCATGAGCCCCTCACATCAGACAACCACAGATATATGCACATGATTCATACAGTAACCCATTGTTCATAAAGTGATTTATTTCCTTGCCGCACTCTTTTTCTTTTTGTTTATCAGACGACAAATGAGACAAGAATTAGCTAACTAGCCACCCCACGCTCCCTGCGCCTCACCCTAAAGCTGTGGACTGCTTCCCTGTGAGGATGGTGGGCAGCAGCTTGGGAGACAGCTCTTTGGTTGCTGGTGGTATTGGCTCAAATTTGGTCAGTGGCAGTGAAAAGCCTTCAGCGCCAGGTGTCACAGCAGGCTGGTGGCCATGTGGCAGTGCTAGGTCTAACCTGTGTAACAGCAGCAACAGAAAGTTTGCTGATCCAACAGGGAGCTAACCGGTCCCCCAGAGATGGGGTTTGTGCCAGCCGGTTTCAGGTTGCTGCTACCACTGACTGGAGGTCCATATCTGGAGCTGCTGCCAACTCCCACCCATATGAGGTGGTTTGTAGCATCGTGGAGTGGGTTGGAGGAAACACTGTGATTTAAGGCTCTTGCTAATGTCAGCTACATAAACGTAAACTTGAAGCTGCAGCTGTGAGCAGAAGGTTAGCAGAAGGCAAAAGTATTAACAACATTTGTTCTCCATTTCAGAAGCACTTTGCCAGTATTGACGTGTTTTGTTTTGGTTTATTGTCAGACCCTTTTTTAGACTCTCTTTTTTGAGAAGTCAGTCATCCTTTTTTGGGTTGCTTTGCAGTGTAGGCAGTTGGTGCCAATGTTGCAATAGTAACTTTCTGCAGGATTCTCCATTGAATCATACTTTTACCATCTGAGGTGACGTTCACGAACATGTTGTTGTAGAACAATCATTAGGAACACCTCTCTGAAATGACCTGTGACTGGCCAGAGTCTCTCGTCACAGTGTGGATTTTCAAGAGTCTGAAAAAGTGCGCAGAGGAGGTGCAGAAGCCTGTTTCTTTCTCAGACCACTACAGTATTCTCAAAGTTTAAATGGGATTTTTGCACTTGAATGCCAAAGTCAAACTGCCTTCCCCATCTGAAAGTGTTAATTGTAATTGTAGACTCTGAATCCATACTGTCTAATTTTACACCTCACCTACGACCTCTTCACAGTGCTGATGGCGTGTACGAGGTTTCCTTCTATTGCAATGCTGTGGTCTCCAACACAGGAGACATCTTCTGGCTTCCCCCGGCCATCTACAAGTCGGCCTGCGCCATCGAGGTGCAGAACTTCCCCTTCGACCAGCAGAACTGCACCCTCAAGTTCCGCTCCTGGACCTACGACCACACAGAAGTGGATCTAATCCTCACGAGCGACTTTGCCAGCCGTGACGACTTCACTCCAAGCGGAGAGTGGGACATCGTCTCGCTCCCAGCTCGCAAAAACGAGGACCCCAATGACATCACCTACTTGGATATCACCTATGACTTTGTGATCAAGAGGAAGCCGCTGTTTTACACCATTAATCTGATCATTCCGTGTGTGCTGATCACGTCGCTGGCCATCCTGGTGTTCTACCTGCCGTCGGATTGCGGGGAGAAGATGACGCTTTGCATCTCAGTGCTGCTGGCGCTCACTGTGTTCCTGCTGCTGATATCCAAGATAGTTCCACCCACCTCTCTCGCTGTGCCACTCATAGGTCAGTCAAATCTATGTGTTTATGTGGACGTGTACGTAGTTAGAAGTCTGAACCATAACCTACAGATGAGTCATGCATTATTGATAAGTCAAAATCTTTGCTAAGTTATGATAAACAATTCCTGTGTGTTACTTTTTTCAAATCCTCATTGCTACATGAAAATAGTCTCTCATAGCCAGACTTATCTCCACACTTGTTTTAGGGCTGTTGTGAAACAACAGCCTATGAGAAAGCAGCCTATATGGTAAAATGTCTTAAAATGTTTTATGTGGTGTCTTCTTTTGAAGGGATTTAGCCATTTTAATGCCTGAGCTCGCCTACCCATGTGCAAATATTTCACTAAAACAAATTTCTTCAGACACTATTTTACGAGAGCACTGTTGCTGAATCCTGCTTTGTTAAAAGAAAAACAAACAACCCATAGCATTTTTTCCACTTTGGGTCCAGACACACCAAGTGGATGGTCAATCCGTTGGTCAATGTTTGCCTGTCTGTGAGTGTCTTTGATAAATTCCTCAAGTTCTCAAATTGTGCTTGTACAACAGAGGCCTTTATTTGAAAAGGGATTATGTTAGCGACAGACCTTTATTTCTAATTTTCCCTGATTTGTCAACACATTCTCACTCCAATGCTTGGTCAGTGGCCGTACATGTCAAAATATGATGCTTTAGGTATCACTCAAGTGTCATTTTTGGATGCTCAGGGATGAAGTGTCAATTTGCACTCATTACATACATTGCTTTTCAAAATAAACTGAGGATTTCACAGTAAATGTATAGTTTCCGCTTGTTAAATACACAGTCCATCTTTAGGCTTCTTCTCTTAGCGTAAGCAGCAGTGGTTGGATTCCGAAAAAAAATACATAATGGTTTTCCTAAAATAAGTGTTTGCTGATGAGGTTACCTGACAAATGTCACTCACATAGAAAATTACACATACCAGCACGTTATGTTGTCAGTAAAATAACAAACAGTAGTTTACCAGATGAAAGTCCGGAGTCTGTTTGACCCATTCACCTCCACTCCCACCTGCCCTATGCAGCCTTTCTCGCTCTTCACTTTCTTGACTTTATGCTGCTGACCGCTGCGTCTCATACCGCCACCAAAGGGTAATTTGTTGCATTGGTATCTGATGGAATTTGTGACGTGAAAACATACTGATGTGGAGCAACATGTCCATTTTGGACATGTTGCCAGCAATTATTTGAGATGCAGCCTTATTCAAAAACCAAGTAACTATTAACTCACTGAGAGCAGTGTGACTAAAGGCAGCAGCAATATTATCTGTTAATGATGCCATCTCGTCTTTTCTCTCTTTAAGGTAAATACTTGATGTTCACGATGGTGCTGGTCACTTTCTCCATCGTGACCACCGTGTGTGTCCTCAACGTGCATCACCGCTCCCCATCCACCCACCACATGCCCGACTGGGTCAAACGCCTTTTCTTAGTTCGCCTCCCCAACTTCCTCCTCATGAGGCGTCCGGGCTCCTCCAACGTCCGCGATAAACTCCGCAGAAAGTACACCAACCCGAGCACCGTGGGGAAAAACAATTTCCAGAGCAGCACAGACAAGAGGCAGTACTCCAACATCAGACTCGGTGGGATCCGAACAGACGCAGACTCTTTCTACGTCAATGAGGACTTGGCACACAAGTTTTGCTGGAAGGTGGACGACATCCCAGATGGGGGTGGAGGGTTTTCAGACTTCCGGAGGCGTTTGGCTGTTCAGTGGGATGCAGATGTGGAGGAGGCAGTGGATGGAGTAAGGTACATCGCTGAACACATGAAGACAGAAGATGACGATGAAGGGGTGAGAGATAAAGCCGTGGTTAAAAGAATGAATGAGTGCTGATGAGCAGGAAGGGATAGGGTCAGTGGATAAAAGACTGAGTCATTTTCTTTGTTTATGTGACATGCACACAAAGTGTCCAACCTTTATGAGTTTACAAGACACCTAAGTTGCAGTGGTCCAACATTTCATTACTTTTCAGTTATTTCACGTTGCAGTCTAAAACAAGATATTCTGCTTTCTCTAGAATATATAATTGGACAGAATGAGAGAAGAAGAGACCTATGAGAGCAAATTATTGAAATGAATGATGACAAGGATGCAACAGGGAGCAAAAATATTTGTACAAAAAAGAGGTTGTAAAGGCCAAATGGAATATGCCATGTCTTTAATAATTCAGTATTTGCTTATGTCTTTCTGTTTCGTTATTCCAACCTGTCAATCATCTATTATTTCCTCTGAAAATTTCCAATAACCTCATAAAACCCTGCACATACTCTCTTACAAACACAAACCCGAACCCCAGAATTGTGGCTCTGGGCTTGTAAACTTCCACCAAACTCCCACACTTAATAAATATTACAAAAAAGTTTTGCAGCTCTAATTGCTCTTGGCAACTTTAATCTAGCTGCCTCTCTTCCTATCAGCAGCTGCAGCACAGTTAAAATTATACCCTGATATGCATTTGGTGTCCTCAGCGGTTCATAGACACAGCGGCAGTTAAAAAAAGAAGTTAATTCAATTAGTGCCTCTGATCACTACTAGTAAGCTTTAAGATTTAGCTCCATGAGTCGGTTAAAAAACCCCTCGCTGGCGTACTTTATTGTCTTAAACTGATTTGTATTAAAATGAGAACCCAATAAAAGTGGATTAAATATGCAACCAATGGTAGATATGATATGCTAGATATGATATTGTGCCAAAAAGTGATGGCAAAACTACATGTATTGGGCAAAAACATCAGCATTGATCCTTGTACAAGACATGGAAATAAAGTAGCCTGTTTTTTCTTGCATTACATTGTAGTGCTGGTTAGTCTTAGAATTATAAGTACACCGTTAAAAGAGAATTGTTAACCAACTTATAATAATTACTTCAATCAGAAAACACATAAATGATTTTTTTCAAATAAGGTCATTAAGTTCCATTAACACAACTGAGGGAATTTAATTCATTTATTTGTTACTAATTAAAGTAATTATTTTAACTTGGTTAACAGTACTTTGCTGGTTAGATTTCACTGTATTTGTTTTGTGCTGTTTATTTGTAGCTTTTCAGCTTCATATCTCCACCGGCTGTAGATGAGATTCATTCACTCATTTGCACTTTAAAAAGAAACGAATTGTTTTAACTTAAAAAAAAAACAGTTAGTGTCCGGGCTTCCTAAAAATTTAAGTTGACTGAATCTGAGAAGACAAGTTGAAGTGGCAGTCCAGAAACATATCGTTTTCTAAGTTTAAAAAATAAAACAAGAGAAAATTATTTTAGGATGAGGACTAACTGATGTGTTTATGTAATCTATAACACCACAAACTAATATAGTAAAATAATGACATGCTCCGGGACTTTTGAAGTAATGCTAGATACAACTACAGTCAGCGAGCTAGTTATCAGACATGCTGACGATTACAGTTGACGTTAGAGCAGAAAAACATTTTAATCCATTCCTTACACTTGTCTTGTATTTGTAGTTATGGAAAGCCTAAAAGAACACTTTGCAAACTCTTGAAAAGCAGAGCGTCGTTTTAACTTCAGCCCTACGTATCTGGCACAGTGGTGCAGCGATAAGAACTGTCGCCTCACAGTGAGAGGGTTTTCGGTTTGAACTATGCACGATATTATGGGCATGTCAGTGGTATCGGTAGATATTGGCTTTAAAATGAAATATTGGAATCAGCCAACATGCTTATTTCGGCCAATATGACAAACTGCAACCGTCTCTCATCTCCACGCCAGCCATGGAGCAAAGCGGAGTCGGTGTGGTGCAGCTTTACGCATCTATTCGAGCCCTCTGACTCTGGGTGCATTCGTAAATCCAATCTGATGCTCTGCACGAAAATGAGAGAGCTGTTGTTTGAAGCTTTGGAGCGTTCGGTTTCTCCAAGAATTTACAAACGGTTAAGTTCATTACACATTCACTCTGTTTGGCACTTTCCTGCTCCCCAGACAGAGTGCCCAGAGTGAAACTCCCAGAGTGCAGTGCTCTGGATAACCGAACACCAGTACACTTCAACAGCACTCCGAATTTACGAACAGCCCTGTTTGTGCCATTGTACGCTCCGGCACTCAGAGCGAGTGTTTAGGAACGCACCGTATTGGAAGGAGCGTAGAGGGAATTCAGTTTGGCATGTGAAATTAGCATCAACTGACAGCTGACTTTGAATTTTTGATTAGCTTTATCCATATTATCTAATATCATTTGGGGATAACAATCCCCAAATCAACCCAGCTTCAGGGAACTGTGAAAAAACTAAAATAATAATATTTCAAATTTGGATTTAGGCTCATGTCTGATAATTTTTTTTACGATTTTTATTGTGCATGTAAGACCCTAAATTATGTATTAAGAGAGTTTTGTGGGATTTGGGTTCCCAAAGGCTTTAAACAGTCCTCACAGAGCTCATGTTGTTGTGAGTGAAAGAGGTAAAACAGTGTTTTAGGTCTGATCCTACACACAAACTCTATAATCATGATGTAATCAGTCTTAAACACCTGTGGTAATCTAACCTTGTTGGTCTGGTTTCAGATCATAGAAGACTGGAAGTACGTAGCCATGGTGATAGACCGTCTGTTCCTGTGGATCTTCATCCTGGTGTGTGTGGTGGGAACTCTGGGGCTCTTCATGCAGCCGCTGTTCCAGAGCTACAACACACCCACTGCTGATGACACAGAGTGAGTCACTACACACTCATTAAAACACTCATTTAAATACATGACAAATTTTAGCTCAGCAAAGATTGTCAGTTAAATTTCTAAAATATAAAAGAAAGAAGTGTTTTCTGTATTCCCGAGAAATGACTCGACCCCATTCCTCTACACAGAGATGCTCTGCATTTCCGTTTTATTTGATTTTAACTGATGACATTCGAAGTTTATGAGTACTATGCCATATTTTTCTTCTTTTCTGTTGTGCTTCTGTCTTTGTTCAGCCCATCACTATGGCGTAAAGATATGGAAAACAAAACGCTCTGATTTAGAGTGGCTTTGAATTCTCACAAACTGGGCATTTATTAAAATGTGATTCTGCTTATTGGTTCCTGAATTTAAATTCTCACCCTGCAAAATATCCTCAGTACTTTCAACATCGGTGCCTGCTGGTGAGGAGAGTTATTTCCGCTCATGCAGCTGCAGAACGTTCATGCTAGTTCGCCATCGGCTGTTATCTTGCTGTGTTCAAAAGCAACTTTTTGTTTAAGACATAGTGTTTATGGCAGCCTGAATCTGATGGACGTTTCTTTGTTTTAATCACAGTAATTAATGAAAATCAGTATTGCTATACAAAATCAGACCTGATAACATTTACATCATAGCCAGCCCTATGGTAATTGTTTCTGCTCATGCTAACTTCTTAAATATTTCTCCTCATTTCAAACGAACCACATGATTTTATGGAGTACACTCTTCATTCATAGTTCCATTTACTTTTTGTGTTTTTTTTTCCTGCAGGTACGGAGATTTCTAGGATTTTTGTGACATGAAAAAAAAGGAGAATAATTAATACTCATGGAAACTATAACTGTGACGCTGCACCTGGCTCTGATTTGTCCAATATATAACCGGTCTGGTCAGTGCAGCCAGATGCATTGGTTCTGTTTGCAAAACTGGACCTCAAACAAACAGAATCATACTTGGACACTTTTTCTATGCATGACTTCTGTTTTTAGCAGACGATGCCTCCATCTAACCTCACCATCATCACAGGCGTGGTGGTCTTGATATACTTTTTATGATCAAATTTGTGAAATCAGATGACGTTATCATGGAGCCAAGATGCCCGTGCAGTGCACAACATTCAAGACTGATGCTGGCTGGTTTTCTCAATGTAAAGATCAACCCCAAACCACAAAGCTGGTGAAAAATTCTGTTAATTTGTTGTCTTTGTTTCATGTTGAACTGGCTGTGCCACTGATGGATCAGTTGAAGCTCTTCATAGACTCAATGTGCAATAGAGGCACGAAGGTTCATTACACATAATAGTTACTATAAGACCACAAGGTCTGCTCTCCTCTGCAGCACTATTGATGTGCAAAATAAGACATTATAAGACATTATACCAATTGTTCATGTTGGCACAGTACAATGGACCATAATTTCTCCTCTCTCAAACCAAGCTCTATTGTAACAACGCAAGGACAATTGGTCCCATCCACATTTTCTCTTCATGAAAAAATTAATGCATCGTCACTCGCTCGGTCCTTTTCATGTTCTGCCTCAGAGCTTTGTGCCTCATCTCAACCATCCACCTCCCCAGCAGTGTTGTAATTTTAATGCATTGTCTTATTTTAAAGAATGTGCATCTCCACTCGCTTTCTCTTTCTGTCTTTCTCCCACTTGTTTGGTTCTTTTCTTATTTTCTATGTGTGCAGTATCACCTCTCACTTGTAGCATCACCAAGGTTACATACAGTATTATCAGTAGCTGTGACACCGACTGTAGTCTATTACATGTTGAATAAAAATCTCTGGATTTTAAGTGTTTGGTCAGTGCTGTTCCCTCATTCAAATGTTACTCAGTTTCTACATCTTGTCACTTAAAGGACCATACCAATGGTTTTTGTACAGTCAGACCAGTAAATCCTGTGTGCATAAACATTGCTTTACTGACAATCATGCAACTGATGCTGTCATTTTTAAAATGCTTCCAGGGGCCCATTGGTTTCCCTTAATTTTAGTATACTAGCAAAATCAACTTGCACAGACTTGAAACCTGCTCAACAGAACTAATGCATCGTAATTAAAAATGTTGTACATCTTGAATGGTTTTCATTAAAGGGATACTGAGCCAATTTTCAATCAGGTCTGTGTCACTGCGGCGACAGCAGCGTTGGAAACTCTGTGAACTTTTGCCTTGATCAAAAATCCACCAGATTCACATCATCTGACAGATTTCAGTTGGCAGATGGGCAGAAAGCTCTGGGAGCTGCTGGCATGGAGGGGCACCTTTACACCAAACACTTTCTCCCCACTGTGGAAATGCAGACCTGGTTGAAAATCAGCAAACTATCCCTTAAAATTAAATCACACCTCTGCAGTGGACATAAGCCCAGTTTGTTTTCTTAGCAGAATTATAACTACCATACTTTTAAATGTGTGCAGTGGACTGTAAGGTGGCTGTATCATGTAAACATTTGAAAATGTAAGCTTTTCTAGCAAATATTCCAAAAGTCAAAATAAGGCTGCATGCTATTGAAAATGACTGGCTCTAACAGACGTGCATAGATTTGACTTAAACATGACAATCCACAGATATGGTTCTTTAAGTTTGTATGATTTTTTTTTTACTTTTATTTGGCATATAACAAGATCAATTGGGAAAATGTACTTTTTCATTTTGTTATTTCATTTATTCTTGATTTGTAGCCAAAAACATGTTTTTGTGAGGTCACAGTGAGCTTTGACTACAATTCAAACAGTTCATTTTGAGTCGAGGCGTACATTTGTGCCAAATTTAAGGAAATTCCCTAAATGAGTTTTTTAGATATTGTGTTCATGTAACTGAATAAAAATAATTCACATTTTTGTGTCAACACAGAAAAAAACAGGAAAAATTCATGATGACTGAATAAATTGACTTAATGTCAAATGTCTCTTTCTGCAAGTCTCAGTATTTATATTTTATAATTTTTCCGTACATTTTAAAGGATGGTATGCGACCAGGGTGAAAACAGATCAGAGTCATCATATCAAAAACAGAAAACAATTCAGCAGAAGTTCTGCACTTAAGGATAAATATAGTTGAACCACTCTCTCAGTAAGATAAATGTGGAGAAACTATTAGTGGAAGAGAAATAACTGTATTGCTTTTGTGGACGGGATAACTGACAGTGTTAAAAGACTCGGCTGAGTCCTGACAGGACGGCATTAAAATGAGGTGTTGAGCAGTCAGAGGGGGCAGACAGGGTTGGCAGAAAGTTGTGCAAGTATTTTTACATTTCTCAAAAGTTGGTATAATGACACTAATGTGTCATTTGTGATGTGTTTTATCTGGATGACCTCAACATTTTGAACCTTTCCCAAACTTGTTTTAATCATGTGATGATCAAACATCAGAAGACAAGCTGTTCTGTGTGTTTTGTGAGTGTGCGAGGTCTTATGAATGCTCTAAAATACAATGTGCATTTGTCCTGTTTAAAAATTGATTAATGTTTGTCTGTGTTTTTTGGTGAGTTAACACACACACACATTTGAAATAAAACCCCTTTTAAGGCTTCACTCTGGTCAGTGGATCTATCTGAAGTGGAAAAAGGTTGAATCCACATGCAGGGTCACAGTCTGTTAATGGACATTCTGGTTATTGTGCGTCTTGGTGTGTACGAGAAAGCCTCCGTCCTCAGTCTGACACAAGAGGAAATGTGCTCGCCAGCACTAATGCGCTTTTGTTCCATTGGAGGCATGTGTGTGTGTGTCTGTGTGTGTGTGTATCTGTGTGTTTGAGAGTGCATGTGCCCAAATTTGCCATCGGCCAACGAAGAGGTAAAACCAGGTGAAAATAACATCACCTTCCAACTGTCAGCAGCCTCTGAAGACAGAGCACGGTGCTGTTACTTTTTTATGTACTACCACTGGATGAACACGCAGACACGTAATAGACTATGATAAGATTTAACCGGCACAAATTCTTTATCTCAGCAGAAGTGAAGCACTGATTCCTGAAGTCAGCATGTCAGCAAAACACTGAACCTTCTGCAATGGTGGACAGCTATCGACAGAACGTGTATTTACTGAGCCCTCTCTGGTTTGTGTGTGTGCGTGTGTGTGTGTGAGTGTGTGTGATAGTTACCAGGTGCCCCAACCTGTCAATACAAGGTTGACTGGAGCATAAAGGTGACAGATGTGACCCTGGTGTGTCTGGGGGAAAAGGCAGGAGAGGACAAGCCGGCCAGCTGTCAAACTATAGATTTAATGTTGTTCTGTGCAACTTAGCTTATACATGAACGGTACATTACAGAGGGGCTGTAAATGCGACGCCCTTGACTTTGCATATGTTATTTGACCCATAAATGGAACAAAAAAGGGAGAAAAATATGGTTTATATAATACACTTTGAATATACAGGTACATATATAACTAAATAATTCATAAGAAAACATGTTAAAATCTGATGTGTAATTCACATGAGAAGAATATTGTTGCTTGCAGCTGCTTGACTGTCATTCTGTATTGTTTTAAGTCTAAACCCTCAACTATGCATAATGTCAAGCCTTTATAACATTTAAATGGTCAATCTATATAAAAATTCAACCTCTGTACAGCTGTCACAAAAGCAGCTATAGACTTAAACTGTTTTTTATTATTAAGCTGTAAACATTTTGATTTCTGCTGTAAAGTTGAACTCTTACAGTCAGCTGTAAAACCTGCGTCGTAATTGAAAGTGCATAGAAATTAAACAAGTAGTCCACACAGGAGGCTAAATGAATAAAATGTTCAAATAGTTAGCTACTTTTAAAGGTAGACTACTATTTCTTCTTTACTAAAAGTAAAGAAGAAATAGTAATTTATTAAGAAATAAATCCTAAAAATGGATGAAATAGATATAGATAGATTAAACAGTTAAAAAGTAATCCAAAAGTAAAGGTTAAATGGTTGAAACACCAAGCATTTCATACAAAATTTATTTTCATTTTGTTTGATGCCAAACTAACTCCAACAAAGAGCTGACGTGAGAGTCATTTCTCTTCCGATTTCTGAATGGTGTCACCGTTTTTCACAGTGCAGCACTTTTCCAGGACACTGCTCTTTAACTGATCTCTTTCCATCTCTCCTTTTCATGCTACTCTACCTCTCACCTCACCCATCTGATCTCTGCTGCAGCGTTAATTTAAGTGAACCCAGCTTTTCAGATCAGCAGTTTTTGTCCAACACACACGTGTACACACTGAGCATTTTGTCCATTTGTTAAGGTACAGTAACCGTGGTAACTGGAGTGCAGTTATCACTTTTTTAACGGCCATTAGTCCCAGGGAATATCCAGTATGCTGTCACGCAATAACACAAAATCCCCTCAGATTATAATGATTTGCTCCGAAGTATGCCCTAACTGTAGAAAACATTTATGAAAACTTCATATCAATACAAACAAGAAAATGACTTTAAAAAGTGCTGAAAATACGAAAAAGAAATCTGTATTTATTTTATATCATTTTCTGTGACATAATTGTAAATATAAAAACATTATAATTATAAATGTAGTTTAATGTTAGTATTAGTATTAGTAGTAATAAACAGTAGTTTTTCCCAACTGTTATTTTAACTTTTAACATATCTTCTTTTTTTCATTCAGACCACCACTTAAGTCTTTGAAACCAGCAAATTGAGAGCAAATTGGTATTTAACAAACAACTTTAAAAGACAAAGCCCAAAAAATTTGCAAAAAAATTTCAAAAAAAGAAAAAAGGTTACAAGAAAATTATCTAAAATTTTAAAAATCAAAAAAAGATTTAGAATAAATAAATAAACAAGAAAATGAACTTCAAAAGGTGCTTAAATAGTTTGAAGAAGATGTATGTTTATTATAATAATTAAATACAAAAATGTTATAAAAATAGTTTTCTTTCTTTTAGATCGTCTTTTAATAATCCTCTCATTTTTTGGGTGTATATATATATATATATATATATATATATATATATATATATATTAACATCATTTTACTGTCACATTTTACCAATTTCTTGTAATTTGTGGTCCGTCATTGCCATTTTTTCCCATGTTTTTCAAAGAACTCGAACCATTTTTCTTATTTTTTTGAATGCAGCACAACAAAACTGATGTCAATCCAGGTTTCAAAGGGTTAATGGAAATTCTGCAGTGGAAATAATCTCTTTTTTTCCCCTTCATCTCATTTATCAATGCCTCAAACCGTTTAACAACCATCAGATTTACATTCTTATGCCCTGTGATGTTTGCCACTGTTAACAGATCACTGTGGATAATCTGGCTCCGCGCGTTGCTTAAGTTTCCTACAGTTGCTCTCCTAAATATGGAGGGTTTGTCAGACACCCCTGCAGTCATCCAGAGGGCTTGTTCTGCTCCGTCTACCCGCGCTGGAGCCTGAGGGGGGAAACACTACAGCTCCTTCACACACACTCCACCAAACCTGGACACGTGCCAGGCTCCATCTCTGTGGCCCATTCCTCTTTTCTCTTCCCTTTATTACCCTCCTTCCCCTCATCCTTATCCTCCTCCTCCTCTCTATTTCTTCTCTTCCACTCCCCTTACTCCCCCCGCCCCCTTTCTCTGTCTGTTGTAAATTGCGTGTGGAGAAACGGGAACTAAAAATACGCCAGTGATAAACCCAATTATCTGTCCTTCTTCACACTACACGCCCAAATAGCTGAGAACATGGGACAGGCTGAGTGCCAGATACCAGCCTTCACTGAGGGTCCCTGTGCGTTTGTGAGTCCTCACCTGAGAGAAATCATTTCACATCTTCAACTGACTGTCGCCACCTGCGTGAAACCACAGACAAACTGACTACAGCACCATGGGTGGAATATGAGACAGCGGGCCCCGGGCACAGATACGCAAAGGAAGCCATCACCTCAAGACACACAGACTTTGTGGTGGTTTTGTGTCCCTTTGTGATCATTTTATGTCTCCTTGTGGCTGTTCTGTGTCTTCTCGAAGTAATTTTTAGGCCTTTTTAAGTTGTTTTGTCACCCTTTGTGACACAATTCTGTGTCTGCTTGTGGTTGTTTTGTAGTTGCTTGGGTCTCTTTGAGATAATGTGTCTCTTTGTGGTCATTTGGTGTCTCTTTTTAGTTGTTTTGTTTCCTTTTGCAGTCTTTGGGTCTCTTTGAGGTTATTGTGTTTGTTGTGGTCATTTTGTGTCTCTGTGAATGTTTGTTGTCTTTCTAAGGTAGTTTTGTGTCCTTTTTAGTCATTTTGTGTCTCTGTGAATGTTTGTTGTCTTTCTAAGGTAGTTTTGTGTCCTTTTTAGTCATTTTGTTCCTCTTTGTTGTCATTTTGTGTCTTCACATTGTTGTTTTGTTTTACTGGGGTAATTTGGGGTCTATTTGAGGTAACTTCATATGTTTTTCGGTTATGTTGTGTCACTTTCAGGACATTTTGTGTCTCTATGTAGTTGTTTTGTGTCTTTTTGTAGATGTTTAATGTCACTTTGTCGTTGTTTTGCCATCTTTGTAGTTATTTTGTATCTATTTGCAGTTCCTTTTCATCTCTTTGTGGTCTTATTGTCTCTCTTTGTGGGCAGATATAAAAAGGCGTCTCTACCTCTCCTACACAGGAGCAAGAAACACAGACTGTGGTGGTTGTTTTGCATCTCTGCTGTTTTTATGCATATTTTTGTGTTTGTCTCTTTGAGGTCATTTTGTGTCTCTCTGCAGTTCCTTTGCATCTTTCTGTGGTCATTTTGACTCCCTTCGTGGTTAGTAGATATTGAATTGAGTGACATTTTGCAGGTGAAGGTCAGGGGGGCCCCTGACACTTTGGGCCCCTGGGCCCATGCCTGGTAGGCCTGTACAGTAATCCAATCAAGCATGGCACTGATGCTTACAGTGAGAAATTGATTTTTGATATAATTATTATTTTGGACCAGGGAAGAAAACTAGCAGAAAGAAAAACAGTAATGATAAAGTTGTGCTGGTGCAGCAGTAGGCTGCTCCCTGATGACCCTGCAGTATTATACTTTCTGAGTTTTCACTGTGTCTTTGTGGCTCTTCTAGATATCGCCTGCTAGGCATGATGGCTTAAGTCAGCTTGTCCCACAGGATAAACCACTTCCAGCGGCACACAATATTTGATCGCTCTGTGCGTCAGCCTGCATGTGTGTGTGTATGTGTGTGTGTGTTTGTGTGTGTGTGTGTCTGAAGATGACCAGAAAGGACACCAGCTCAGAAACACTCCACTGACAAATAAATTCAAGACAAAAAACAAATGCCAGACTTTTCTGTCCCATGAACAACTCTGAATATTTAAAAGACTTATCCTTTCCGTTAATTCACAGTCTGCACAGCACTGATGCACCACACTTGGCAGCTTAGTTTTAATTTTGGCTTTTCACTTCGTTTCAGATATCCAAACCATGTAAAAACATCGCCAATGTTGACAGTGCATTTGGTCTCTAATTACACTCCCCTTCCCCTTCTGCCGCCACAGTGATGAATAAAAGATACGCAGCTCTGCAGACAGTAATGAGTGTGATGCTCTTAGACAGCACTTATGATGTACTAACAGATTTTTGAGCTTGTTTAAGTATTCCTCTTGCCCGTGGCTCGAGTACGTATGAGTGTCAGATACTCCTTCCCTCACCATCACAAGCTGTAACAGTCAAAGCATTGCCAGACTGGTGAGCTGCCACATTTATTTCACATTTATACCCATCAGTTTACAATCCCTGACTTGCAATCTCCTCACACTCAGACCTGTGGAGTGATTTGCATGAGTGCACGCATGTAAAGCCCCATGTGGCGACATTTCAGGACTTTAAAGTAGTAATCTGGGAGTTTTATATATCATTTGGGGCAGAGATTGGTGTCCCCAATTTGATTTATTGCACTTACAGTCAGCCCAAGGTAACCCATTTTTGGACGACATGCACTGGACCATATGACATTTACTGTGTCCCAAAGGAAATTAGTTTTGCAAGACCAGCATGTGTGTGTGTGTTTCTGTGTGTATGTTCACTTTTGGCTCAAAAGTAAAAAATGGTACCTGCTGCTGACTTAAATCATCCCCATGTAGGTGTACTGCTCACCCTGCTGTGTATGAACTTACACAGTGGTACACTCACACTGTGGAGCTATAGATCTACGTGGGCAGAGCCAATCGAATTATTGCTTTCTATAATCAGACAAATGAACAGATGTGTCTGTGTAGGTGTGTGTATGCGCTCCTCCACCTGCATTTATGGGTTTGTGTGTGTTCATTAAGCTGATAATCCTTTGTTAAAGAACAAGATTGCTTCTGTTGGCAGACCTTGTGTCATTTTATGTAAACAACAACCAAATATAATTTATATAAAGTCCTCACTGATGTTGTTTTTCATCGGCTGAATATACACTTTGCTTGAGTGCTTCCTGCTTCAGAAAAAAATGAAACAAAAGACTGCTTTCAGGTATAGACTTAAGATTCAATGGATGCAATTAAGCCACAAATGAAGCAATAAATAGCCATTTATTACATTAATAAGGTGTTTTGTTACCCAGACACAAACAGTGGGGTGCTTCAGTATTCTTGCTCCAGTCGCTCCACAATGAATGTCCAACCTGCTCATATGTTTGATGGCTAAAAAGGCACCAGAAACAAAGCAATGAATCACTAAAACTTACCTCAGTGCCACGCCATCCACCATCCCCTTCATCTCCCAATGACACAGTCAGCTCATATACTACATCACTTTAGAAATGTTGATATAAGACGTATGAAACTTGCAAATGTAATGTGTGGGCTGAGTCTTCATGCTTGGCTGTAAGAGCAAGTCTCTACTGATGAAAAAGAGGCATTGATTAAAAACAAACAAACAAAAAACAAACAAACTACTATTCGATGAAATCGCAGTTATGTGATGCATGCAATAATTCTGACCTACTTTTACTTTTCAGGACCTAAGAAAAAGTTTTGGGTTATGCAGCTTTTAGCACCAAATGTAGAATTTGGACAGTCAAAGCTGAAATAAATGTTCTCCTTACAACCTTACTGAATCAACTGATTAATTGCATGTATTATATCACCAGTATATATTTTAACTTGTACATTGCATCATCATAAGCCATTTATAGAACACAGTATTGTTTTGTTAGTCTGACTGAATGATTTCCTGGATGCAGCAGCATTGAACCTATCTGACAGTCTTACTCTGTCCATACTGCAACACCGACCTCTTTACTATACCACCACTTTTATTCTTTTTCTCACCACATAAGGACGACATGATATCCACATCTCTGCCTCCTAGAAGCTTCCAGAAGCCTCTGATCACCTCCGCTCCATTAAACCCATCTCGGTGAGACGATCATGCCAAAGAGAATAAAAAAGGCCATCCAGATTTCATTACTTGGAGTTGAAAATAAAAGCACTTCTCCCAGGGTCAGGGAATGTGGTGCAGATATGTGGATGTGAATAATTCAGGATGGTCTAAAAGTTCTAGCGAGGGAGAGATAGATATTTTTATATGTTGTGTTTCAGTCGAGGCAGAGAGATGGCACCAGTGTACGTTGTATGAATGAGAGCAGGTGCATGGGGAAAAGCATGTTGGAGGTATGTGAGGTGAAAGGAGGAGGGATGACAGACAGAAGAGAAGAAATGTGGTGAGCGAGAAAGGAAAATTGAGAAAAAAAAACCAAAAGGACTGGGAGGAACAGAAAAGCAAGAAAAGAAGGGCAGAGATTGATAAAGAAAGTTATTGTTGAGACGACGACTGAAAGAAGAGGAAGTGCAAATGGAGAGAAAGGAGGATGACACTAATGGCTTTTGGGCTCGGCGCATCCAGCTTTTACGAAAAACATGAATTAAACATTGCCCAGGGCAGAGCAGCAGCACAGGCCATGGTGCATCACACTAAACAATCCTGGCAGAAACATTGATTCTCACCTAGTTCCTCCTCTGAACCGCTTCACTAATAAGGCTGGCGAAGACAAGCGTGTCATGACGCCACACTGTGAGCTCAGCACTTGTCAGATGGCAACACCAGCAACAGCAAAACCACATTATCCCCACCATGCTTATTCTGTTTTTCCTCATCTGTCCTTTTCATGCAGCACTTGTCTGCTGGGATTAAAATCCTTCGAATAGCTAAATAAGGAAGAGACGGAGGAAAGCACAGTGTTGTGATGGTTTCACTTGTGTTGAAATGAAGGGATACTGATTGTTGTGACAACACGCAGACATTGTTGTGAAGGTTGATTGTGTTTGTTCTGGTGATATGGCCTCAGGGTGAAGGGGAGGTCCTGACGTGAAGTATGTGTGTGTATGTAAGTGTACACACACTTATGCTGCATATAGGATATTTATATCCCTCATGTCACATCTGGTGGAATTTCACCTGAGGCAAAACACCACCCTGTTTCACTTAAACATCACAATTGTACAATGATAACCATTTCATGCCTTTTCTAATTGGAGCCTTTTCATTATCTTGGTAATTAATTTAAAAGATTATATTAATCGTCACTAATTAATATTAATGGGTGTATTGGTGTTGGCTGATTATTTCACACTCCACATCAGGGGGTGAAATATATCAAGAACACATCAACAGAACATAATCTGAACAAATTATGGTACATTTTGAATGAGAAGGTCATTTAAGTACAATTTAGTGTACATTTTGTTAGGCTGAGTACAATTTAACAAAGTGAAAAAGTTTATTTTTAAGATCTAATAATAAACTAGTAAGGACAGACAATACTTAATAGGCCTACTGGGAAAAGGCATAGGTTTCATTTCAACAATTTGGGTTGAAAAGGGGGTTTTCGGGGTCTTCCACAAGTTTTTAAGCTTCAAATAGTTAATTTCCTGAATTCTGGGAAAAGTGTTTGTCCTGCTTTGTGCATATTCCTGATCAATTTATGGTATAAATGTCTTTAATTTTGTCATAATAAATGTCCTCTGCAACTTTAATGTTTTATTGGAGCTAATGTTACTGGGCACGGGCTCAGGGACTCAAGGAGGATCCCCAAGACCTCGATTTAGAGTGACTCCTATTAGCATTTGCTAGTAAGGACACATGAAGGAACACTGAATAATGAAACGTCATTAATTTAAACAGAACTTGTTCAACAGGAGGCTGTGATGACAAGAGCTCACCCCATGACACCAAACAACCGTTTCCAATTTATCAATGTCAAAAGAAATATGCATGTGCATCTGTGGGTGTGTGGGTCTAAAAATAAGCAAGGGTGTAGGTTTTGGTTCAACATTGTGGAGGACACATATGAAACAGTAGTTTGAAGCTTCTTAAACAGAAGATTTTAAGAATCAGACAATTAATTTCTTTCATTATATTGACCTTTTTCTGCACTAGTTTATGGTGTAAGTGTCATTTGACAAAATTAAAGTCCTCTACTACTTGTTTTACCAGGGGAGACACATGCACATGTTCTTGACATTGCAGGAACCCCCGAAATCTGCACTTCTGCACAGACACAAGCGCGCACAAACCGTGAGTAAATCCAGTCTCTCTCTCTCTCTCTCTCTCACACTCACTATCTCTCTCTCTTCAGGACACATCCTCCGGTTGTGTCACTGAGGGTTTTTGTGTCCGCTCAGCTCAGCACGGCTAAGTATCACTCCCTTAATTACTTTGTTTGATGACGTCAATCCAAGCGTGGAAAATCGCGGGCTAAATTTAAACATAATCAGCGCGATCCGGAGGCACCTGGGGAGCATATAATACGAGCAGCGCCTCTCAGTGAGACATGAAACGATGTTTCGGGAGCAGCTAAACTTTCCTCCTCGGCGCTGCGCAGCGCAGTGCTGCAGTTTAGTGGCGGGGAAGAGACACAACAGCACGCATCTCTAATCTTGGATTTCACAACGCAAACAGTCCGAAGTCATGCAAAGAATATACTTAAACTCATCAAAACACACCCCTATATGTTTCATAAAAAGGTATAATTCGACATGTTATTGTCTCATGCGAGAAAACATGTAAAATGCTGAGAATATATAAAATATCCCTCTGAGTAAAGTAAGCTGATTTCAGCACCACGGACAGCTCCCTATCACTGAGGCTCCTTTGCGCTGTCCGTGGTGCTGAAGTGGTACAGTTCTCATTCAGTCCTGGATTTAACATCTCATAGAAACTTTCTGCCACGTCTTTATCAGCTGGAAATCCTGCTGAACAACTTCCGACTACTGACAAAATGTAATTAAGTCAGGCATCATTCTGTTCCATTATCATGATTATTGACCTATTGCTCTGCCACAAACATAATTAAGAGGTCGTTGAAAGCTCCCTAGTGTGAGTTTTTGCTATTTTACGGGAGCTTTTTTCTGTTTAAACCTGAAAAAAACATACAGTGCTGAGTGCAACACTTCCATTAGTTGCCAATGCCATGCGTTCCTCTTGAATTTAGGCTAAAATTGTATTGTTCGTTTTCTTTTTCTGTCACCCACGGAATCAAATCACGCCTGTTATCCTTCAGAGCTAGTATTAGGGCGGCTCTTCCCTCCCTGTGCGGAGTCCGTATGGATGCGCCAGAGGGGAGCTTTGCGCTCATAGGGGAGGGACGAACGAAATCAAGTTCGGATCACATCAGGAAGGAGCGCACAGGCAGAGTGAGACAGGCGGCACCAGGGGAGAGACGCGCGTTTTCGTGCCATTACACTCTATTATTTCTGCTCATCGATTGAACCGACAGCGTTCATTCAGAAAGAAAGTGAAGAGGATTCCCAAACTACACCGGGGGAGAGATGCAGCCAGCGGCGAGGTGGACTTTGCTGCTTCTTCTCGTGGGTTTGATGGCACAAGGTAAGTCGGATTTTACTTCAGGCTGGGTTATTTATAATGCAAATGTGATGCTTTCAGACGTATATAATTTTTTTTTGATCGATTAAATTGAAAGAATGGCGATGGTAAGGTGTGAGATTTGCGCGTAAGTGCCTGAACAGTTGGATTTTGTGGTTCAACCAAACGCCTTTCAATAACTTTTTCTTCATTTGAGAAGTCAGCAGTAAGACAGTGGAGTATCTGCCCCGTGCGTAAAAGCCAAAGAAGTTCCTCAGACTTTAACGCTGAGGTCATTGACGATCTTTTTCCCGTTTTATCATTGGAAAATGATAAAATAACCTTTAAAGTCTCCAAAGAATTAATGCCAGCCGTCCACTTCAGCCGTATGAACTCAAAGTTATTTCAAGTGTTTTTCTCCCTCGACATGATTGTGTCACAGACCTCATCCATACTATCCAAGACTTGCTTTTGTGTTAACTAGGCCAACAAAATGAAATGCGAAAGAATCCCGGAAATGAATTTTGATGAATGCAAATTTTGTTTTGAGGCGTCAGTCGTGATTTCAGGAAAACCAAAACAGATTAGAATTTGTTTACAGGATCTGCTTCCCTGTTTACGGCGGGCGAGGGAGTTTTGTGGGGTTATACGGGGCCTGTGCTAACATTGTATTATTCAAACAGAGGGCAGATAGGCAGTTTTCAGGCAGCGGCTTGGACGTCTGCAAGCATTTGATTAAAAAAAAACCACCCTTTTTAATAGCCATGTACGTCTTTGGATAAGTCTGATAACCTTGTTTAATTTTACCTCAATTAGGCTATGGCATGTTTAAAAAGTTATTGACTTTTTATCAGTGTGTTTACTCTTGTATGTCTTTGTGAAAAGATAGACCGTGCTGTTACAGCTTTATATGAGGATATCGTGAAGCCGGGCCATCGAAAGGTTATTCTAATGTAGCCTCGCCTTTTCAAAGGGGGAATTTTAAGGTTACAAACTATGTTTAGCTTGATTCATTTTGGCTTCAGGATCAAGCTGAGGCTGTATTGATGGTTCAGATTGGGTCAGAACAAGAAGAAAGCAACTTTGTCTGTGAACATTAAGTTGAAATTGCCTGGATAAGGAAAGAAGGAAGGGAGAGAAGGAAAGAGAGAGGAGGTACAGATTAATGTAAGGAAGGAGGAGACGGAGGAGGAAGGAGGGATCTGGAATCATTGAAATGCACCCAGACTTAATCACTGACCGCAGTTGAGGCACGGAGCCTGGATGTGACCTGGAGCCACTCTGTGGGATATATACAGAGAAAAAGAGGGAGAGAGAGAGAGAGAGAGAGAGAGAGAGAGAGTAATTATGCTGCGGCATTTCAAAGCAGAAACGTAAACATTTGCTCCAAGGGCATAAATAACAGCATATCTGATTTATGCAAGGTGGCAGATAGGCTCTTTTATGGTTTATCAGGCTCCACACACATATTTCATTCCATGCATGACCCTCTCGGCTGGGAGGTGTCTGTATGTGTGTTAATGTGTGTGTGTGTGTGTTTCTCTCGCTCTTTTGTTCTCTGTATTTTCAGAAGTTTACTTTGTACTGAACAATTTTTAAAATGGTTGTGAAAAGTGGGGAACCTGATCTCAATCTGCACAAATTAATATGAAATCAGACACGGTGCTGAAGAAAAAGTGGAGAGTGTAACCACCTTGAACACTCCTGGGGTTGCTGGTATTTAGTGGGGGCTCAGCTACAGTATGCAGGCTTGTTTCTGATACATTTCAAACAATGACTCTGCTGCTAAGGACTTCTTTGTGTGTGATGAAGTTTGGAGTAGTGGGTTGAATTTACAGATCGCATTGCACAATCCCACAGTTGTTTTGCGTCAATATAATATAATATACCCTCAAAACGATCATTTGTATATCACCCATGTTACCTTAAATCGTGAAAAAACTTTTTCTGGTCGCACGCCTCCACAATAAACAAGCAAACAAACAAACATTCTTCATGAACTACAGTAAACGGGTCTGTGTTTAACAACAGAACAACCAGAGTATCCATTCAGAAACTTTCGCACAAAAATGCAGTATAATCCTAGTCTCATTATATGATCAGTACTTCCTAAATACATGCATTCTCGCAAAAACAAAACAAAACAAAACAAAACAAACAAACAAACAAAACCCACACGATTGTAATCATGTCAGCACAAACATTCTCATTCCTGTTGCGTTACAATCACAGACTATATGTAAAGTTATAAAGTTATAAACAGTTTACGGTTTCAACGCTGCTCAAGTGGGCCTTATGCGCACGCGCGGCCAGGCAAACCCAGGGCGAGCTACCCGGAGGCGGAAGTGTTTGAAATTGTGGCGTTTTAGCGAAAAACATTTGTTTGGGAAAGAAATGAGCAACTGACTGCATAAATATGACTTAAATCACGCTGCGGGAGTTGTGTTAAAGTTTGTAAACGGATGTTTTGATAAAGCTTTGCAGCTGAATGCTCAAATTCACGATGAATGTTCACCTTTTTTTGGATTCTTCTTTCATCGTGGCGGCGGCACGCGAGGAAAACAAAGTTTTCTTTACGACTTTAAGGCAACACGCGGTGAGTAAGCAAACTGATGTTAAAGTTAGCATCTCGTTGGGGACGTATTCTTTTGATATGTGTGTTTTGTAAGACACGTAACGCTGCTGTGGGCACATTTCCTGCATAATATTAACAGAATGAGGAGATATTTAGGCGATATTGGATGAATGTTCATCTGTGCAAACTGCCAACCTGCTTTAAAGCTTTGCATGACCAAAGCATGACGTTTCTGTGTTTATACAACTCAAAGCACTGTATAAAAACTTAAAGAAATACTGTAGTTTTGATCAGATATTAAAAAAAAGGGAAGAAAGTGAAGGTTCTAGTACCCTAAAGCGAATATTTTGGGCAGTGGACATTAAGAGTTGACCGATATTTGTTTTTCAGGGCTAATACCAATACTGATTATTAGTACTTAATGAGACTGATAACCGATATCTGAAAACAATATGCGTTTACTATAAACATGAAAATGTTTCTGTCAATATTTAGAAGTCGGAATAACAAACTCCAATGCAAAGCTTTCTTTAGATCCCGATAACAGATGTTTAATTAAAACTTTTAACATTATCTACAGCAAGTTCCCTGCAACTTTTTAAGAAATAAAGTTCAGGGAAAATTTGACTAAAAAAATAATGAATAAGAACAGTTTCCTGAGGTTTTCCAAAGTAAAAGTTGCTTCCATGTGGACACTTTCTTTGCATGCATTGCAGACTGCTGTCTCTGGTGGTTGAGTTTGATACGCACACTTTTTCACGAGGCTACATGATTTTATCGGCGAGCATTAAAATAAAACACCTGTACAGATAATCAGCAAAATGCCAAGTAATGGTCCTTATAATCGGCCAGGCTGATAATCTGTTGACCCTTAGTCAAAATGTTGTGCTTTGTAAAAGCTTCCTCCCTGTGACCTCTGTCTAATAGCTCATGTGGTCGATAACCAATACCGACATCGATATATCCACTTTTTTCCCCACCTAATTTTAGTGATTAATGTTTATTTTCCGTAGTGGAATTACCATCATATTATGCATACTCATCACAATGGTGCACCATGTTTTGCACATGTTCAATTTGTAATATTGGCAGAAATCAAAATGTTGGCTGACTCTGATATTTAACGTTAAAGCCAATATCTGCCGATACTAATGACGTGCCGATATTATTGTGCATCCCTAGTTCAGAGTTCACTTAAATCCTGCTTTGACAGTGTGGATGTTACCAGTCAACCCGTAAAAACAGCGATGAAATGTGTTTGGAGGTTAAAAAGTCATGATTCTAGGTGTCACGGTATCATCACCATGTTAAGTGCAACATTTCACCACCAGACAGATTCTCTACATACGACATCTGTCTCACACCTGTCTGTTTTGGGAGAGGGATCTCTCCTCAGTTGCTCTTCCTGAGATTTCTATCATTTTTTTCCCCTATTAAAGGATTTTTTAGGATGAGTTTTGCCTCAGCTATTGTGAGCAACAGAGGGATGTCATATTTTGTAAATCCCCAGAAGGCAAAATGTGATTGTGGGGCTTTATTAATAAAATGGAAATTAAATTACAATTTGTGATTGCTCTGATCAACATAAATATAACCCACATCAAACCCGTAACATCACATCCTCTTTCAGGATTGAATTTCGGCAAATTGTGTTGAACAGCATGCTGCACCTTAAGCTTTTAAGCTTTTAGCCTCATACTCATCTACTCATGTAGAGGTCCCCGTGCCTTCAAAATACACAAAAACATAAAGAGTAATGGCATGTGCGCGTGCATACAGCATATATATGTAGCCCGTGGTGCTTTCCAAATGTGCTGCTGCTAATGTGTGACTTCAGCCTGTAGGTATTTTCATCACGCTGTCCCTTGTTTTCAAATAGAGGCCGCTCTGGATTTGAATGCATGACTGATGATCCGGTCAGTGAACTGTGGTGATGAGGTGTGTGTTTGTGTGTGTGTGTGTGTGTGTGTGTGTGTGTGTGTGTGTGTGTGTGTGTGTGTGTGTGTGTGTGTGTGTGTGTGGCTGCGTGGTAACAAAGCTTATATCACAGTAACATTTATAGAGCAGAACACAGAGCAGAGGGGGCGTGGTTAAACACAAACTGAGTCACAGATAAATGTGTTGAACACCTCACACTGCAGTGCTCGCTTCACAGCGCCGTAATCGTCCACCTGTTGTCATTAACGTCCAGCTGACTGCTTTACCACAGCACCTTAAGTTTGGGAGCGTTTTCTTAATTTCCATGAAACACAAATCCAGTGTCTGTTGACAACAAAACATATTTTATTTTATTTATTTTTTTTATTTTTATTTTATTGGCTTTCCAGGGTTAAAGATCCAGTGTGCAGCATTTAGGGGGATTTATTGACGGAAACAAAATTGAAAGTTTTATTTGGTATACTCAACTGAAAATAACAATGCTTGTGTTTTTGTTACCTTAGAATGAGCCATGTATCTACATAGGGAGCAAGCGCTCGTCTACAGAGACTGGCGTGTTGTACCACCTTGTTGCTACAGCAACAACAACACAGGCGCAAGAAAGGGACATTAACTTTCACATTTCATGTCAGAAAAACAGATTTTATTTTTTGCTTTACACTGCTTTATATTTTTACCAGTTTTATTCAAGGGGTCCATTTTTTTTGGAGAGGAAGTGACCTCTGCAGATAATTTCACTCCAGGTAAAACCTCCTAAACGTCTGGATCTTAAGTTATCACAGAAAAAAAAGGTGAGCACACATACCGTGCTGGGCTGCTGTCCTGTCTCCGACATGCTAAACAGTGTCGGACAAACACTTATTTGAAATGTGAAACTGCTTTATTCAGTGTTTTTACTGATTCTGGTCCGTTTGTTTTAGAGAGGAGGAGACCTCTGCTGATAATTCGGCTCAAGCTTAAAACCTCCCGAACTTCTGGATTAGAAATAAGATGAGCACACATTAGCTGGTGCTGAGTGAGCAACCTGTCTCTGACATGCTAAACACCAAATGAGAAACACTGGTTTGCAAAGAGAGACTACTTTATTCAGTGTTTTTACCTGTTTGTATCACCTGGTCCATTTATTTTGGGGGAGAAGGAGACCTCTCTGGATAATTTAGCTCCTGTTAAAACCTCCTGAACAATGAACACTGAAGGTTTTCTGACTTGGAGTCCGTGTTTGGCACACAGCAGAAGTTTCAGCTGGTTGCAATCTGCAATCCTCACCACTAGATGTCACTAAATCGCCCTAAATCCTACACACTGGACCTTCCAGAAGACATTTTCTTAAGTCCAGAGAGAAAATGGGCTCCTCAGGGTGTCATTTACACTGCATCAACAAAAAAAAAGTTTTAAAATGAGAAAACCATTGTTGAGATATTGAACTACAAAGGTTGAATGACTCTCTCACATAAAACATATTCAAATTCACGTAACCCACTTTTTGGGGAAAACGCCTTGAGGGGAAGATGTGCAGTTTGTATTTGATCTGCTCATTTTGAACGTTAAAAATGTTCATTTTTTTGTCTGCATGAAAGTGTGTGAGTGCACAGAGACGTGTGCGGCCTTGTGTGAATGTCGTTAGGCTTTTAATAGCTCTGTATTGGCCCGTATGTCTGATAAAAGAAAAGACGGAGTGAATGAAAGGAAGTTGTTTGCAGGGTTTTGACACTGTGTAGTTGCGATGAGGAAGAGCTTTCTGCAGTCGGGGCCGTCTCATCCTTTCCTGTTCCATTTACTGGACACACACACACACACACACACACACACACACACACACACACACACACACACACACACACACACACACACACACACACACACACACATGCTATCCTATCTTCTGTGGCTCTTTGCACCTGTCTCTCCACTTTCTCACCCATAAATCTCTCAGGTTCTGTTGCTGTCATCAGCTCTCTGCTTCATCTTACTCGGTTTTATCTCCGTCTTCTCTGCTGTCTCTCTCCCTCTTTTCTTTTCTCTCCCCCGTTTAATCTCTGTCAGTTGACTTCAGCTCATTTCAACTCAGCTTTACGGGCACAACAGGAAAACAAACAGCATGAGCAGAGCATTTCAGCTCATCGCTAAGCAATTACTCCTTTATCCAGTGTTTACCATGCAAGCATTGAACATGCCCAAGATGTAAAAGTCTCTTTCAGCGCCGTCCCTCGCGCTCTTTCCTCTCTGCCTCGCTCGCTCTCCTTTAAAAGCATTTGCATGCTCAGGGGAGAATGAAGGCTAAATGGCTCTCTAACAGTATCCTCTCAAACAGCCCATAAAATGGTCTGTCCTTCTCCATCACTCATTATCCATCCTTCACTCTCTCCTCCTTTCTCCCCTCTTCCATCCCTTAAAACTCGCTCTTCATCATCGTCCTCAATGGCAGTCATCTCTGGGCTATTTTTTTTTACAATATGAAGGTTGACCTTCGACCCTCATGTCAAGGGTGCTTTAAATATCTCATGGGATCTATATTTTACTAACTTGCTTTCGAAGTGGTTTTCGACAGTTTCTGCACAGTGACTTTAATAATTGATTCTGTACGTTTGAGTGCCTTAACTGTACGTTCTGCAGCGTTTACTGTCATCATGACCTCCTCTTCCTTCCTCATTCATAAACTGCAGCTTATTTTCTTTTAAAAAAGGAGTCTGGTTGATTAGACTATTGATTAGATGTATTTAGCACAGCAGCATTAAAAAAGACAATTTTATACATTTTAAGAAAAAGAGACATGCAGGGGAAACCCAAAAACCTTCAAGGGGCTAGACGAGTGGGGTTCCCTACGAAACTATCAGTACAATATCTTGACTTTGAGGTAAAAAAAATCATAAAATTGCAAAACAAAAAAGAAAAATAAATTAGATATAGATCCTAGCTACACAGTAATGTCCAAAGACATATCCGGCTGCCTCCTAGGTTTGAATTATTAGGTTATTATGTTAGGATGCAGGCAGTTGATAAGCATGACTATGTCTCAGCTGTGGTCAGAGAAGAAATGCTGGAAGGACACAGCTGCTACATGTTTGACATGACAGTACAGAAATACTACACAAAAGCTGCTTAAACTACATGAAATTAAACTCTTATTACTTAAAAAGCAAGTGCTGATCAGGCAACCCAATCTCCAGAAAAAAGGTTGCCAGTATGAATGTTGCATGTGTGTGTTGTTATGTAGCGGATACGTTGAACGTTGTTAATATTTGGTTAAGTTAAGCCTGAAAAACCACTTGGTTATGTTTCGAAAAAGATCACGTTTTGGCTTAAAACATCTTGTTTTTGGGGCACAGTACCTGCTGGAGGAGCAGTAATGTCTCGGTAGAAAAACATCAAAGAAACACTTTCTGTGGCACTATGCCTGCTGGGAAATAAGCGGCGGGTTGCTAAAAATTACTCACGTTTTGTGCCTAAATTGATACAATAATCTGATAATCATATGATAATAAAGAGTTTCCCACACACTCGATTAGTTGTGGCGGGCCACCACAGCTAAATCATATGCTGCCACAATTCAATTTTTGGAGCTGGACTATTAATTAAGAGCTCTATTAAAATTTATATACTATTCAGTAATTTATAGCGCGCTTCAAAGTAAAACTTAACTGTTCATTCTGTCTAAAAGTTTACTTACAAACATCTGTAAACAGCCTCTGATCCATGACTTGATTTGATCACCTGTGACAGGATCTATCGAACAGTTATCGTCCCTTTGAGTGACAAACTGCTGCAGATGAAAGAAAGAATTTCAGCCTAAACTATTGGATTTCAGAGTGAAAACACAATGATAGTGATGACAAAAAATACACAGCGACACTGACAGTATGATTGTAAAATCACGGTGTGGTACGCACATTTGTACGTGCTGATTTTATTCATCCAGAACAAAACACATACTCACGCGTAGCAAGACTTTTGTCTTCCATTTACTCCCATTTCGGAAATCATTTTTCCCTCCTTCACCTTTTTGCCGTGTGATATGCAGATGCTGGCATGATGAAAGTAGCCTGTGAAAGATGGTGGATGAGATAGGTAGAGTAAGAACTGGAAAGAGAGAGAGAGGGAGAGAAGTGAAATGTGGCAAATCCAGATGAAAGTGGGCAGAACCTGTGGCTCATTTTCTGTCATAATTGGTTATTTTTCGATTCCCAACATGAAATGCATCTGACCATGTTAAGTGTGTGTGTGTGTGTGTGCGTGCGTGCGTGTGTGAGTGCAGGGTCCTGTTTTGATCAAAGAGCTGGTTTAGTCAGTGGATGTGTAGCAGAGAGCAGCTCTGCCTTTTTGTAATTATACCAATAAGTAGCCGATGCACCATGACAGTCCATTTAAGTCCATCTAATTTCTTCACTTCTTTTCTTTTATCTGCTAATTACAGTTACCTTTCATTCTTCTCTTCTCTTCTCTTCTCTTCTCTTCTCTTCTCTTCTCTTCTCTTCTCTTCTCTTCTCTTCTCTTCTCTTCTCTTCTCTTCTCTTCTCTTCTCTTCTCAGAAATACTGCTGTGTATTGGCATAGGCTGTTTTCGTTTTTTTTTGGCAGACATGGATCAGATGTAGTGTTTGGTATCATTCTTCCTTTAAACTCTATTTAGCATAGCATTAGCACATGCTAGGCAGAAGGCTGAAGTCTGGATTCACATAATCTGTCTGAGTGACATCTTAAGAAGGCTTTGCTTTAGTTCTCCTCTCCTCCTCTCCTCTCCTCCTCTCCTATCCTCCTGTCCTCTCCTCCTCTCCTCTCCTCCTCTCCTATCCTCCTCTCCTCTCCTCTCCTCTCCTCCTCTCCTATCCTCCTGTCCTCTCCTCCTCTCCTCTCCTCCGCTCCTCTCCTCTCCTCTCCTCTCCTCTCCTCTCCTCTCCTATCCTCCTGTCCTCTCCTCCTCTCCTCTCCTCTCCTCTCCTCTCCCCTCTTCTCTTCTCCTCTCCTCTCCTCTCCTCCTCTCCTCCTCTCCTATCCTCCTCTCTTCTTCTCCTCTCCTCTCCTGTCCTCTCCTCTGCAGTCCTCTCCTCTGCAGTCCTCTCCTCTCCTCCTCTCCTCACCTCCTGTCCTCCTCTCCTCTCCTCTCCTCTCCTCTCCTCTCCTCTCCTCTCCTCCTCTCCTCTCCTCCTGTCCTCTCCTCCTCTCCTCTCCTCTCCTCTCCTCTCCTCTCCTCTCTTCTCTTCTCTTCTCCTCTCTTCTCCTCTCCTCTCCTCTCCTCCTCTCCTCTCCTCTCCTCTCCTCCTCTCCTCTCCTCCCCTCTCCTCTCCTCTCCTCCTCTCCTCTGCAGTCCTCTCCTCTCCTCCTCCCCTCTCCTCTCCTCTCCTCTCCTCTCCTCTCCTCTCCTCCCCTACTCTCTCTTCTCCCCTCTCCTCTCCTCTCCTCCCTCCTCCCTCCTCCTCCTCCTCCTCTCCTCTCCTCTCCTCCTCTCCTCTCCTCTCCTCTCCTCCACTCCTCTCGCCTCCTCTCCTCTCCTCTCCTCTCCTCTCCTCTCCTCCTCTCCTCCTCTGTTGTTCTCTCCAGAGGGCTGTCACCATGAGTTCAGCACCAGCTGGGTTTCTGGTGTCATTGTTGTCTGCATGAACAGGGTTATCTTTTGCCTTTGAGGAAGAGATCTTGAAGTAATAGGGTCAACACCGTTTCATCATTAGGATTTCAAGGCCTCTCTCCAAAGAAGTCCAATTTAATTAAGAGTTTTTCCTCTCATCTAACTCAGTTTTGCGGGTTTTAATCAAATGAGGGTAGTATTTAAAAAAAAGAGTTTAGGGGAAAACAACAGAAGAACCTCGAGGCAAAATCTGCTGCTATCTTTGAGTTGACACGAGTTCTGCAAAGTTCCTCTGAGCGCTAGATGTCTTCTTTGTCTTTCTGCTGCTGCTGAAATTTCTTTCTTTGTTTGCTCGTGACTTTGTTCGTTTTTTTCCTTCCTTTCTTTATCCAGGCTTCCAGGGGATCTTTAAAAAGTCTTAAAGGGCATTAAAGTCCTTAATAAGGCTTTAATTGGTTTTAAAATGTCTTAAGTTGATCTGTTAAAAGTTTTAAAAATGCAAAAAAGAAAAGGATTTTATTAATTGTTTCTCCTGTTTTTTGGGGTTTTGTTTGGTTTTGCGTAGTAAAATCTCTAAATAATTGGTAATAATTAAAGTTTTAAATCGTTGAAATGCCTGTCAAATAACAATCACGCAGAAACGGATAGAGGAACCAACAACACATGTACCACATCCAATCTATTGAAAAATTAAAACGTTTTTTTTTTTCAAGACAAACCATGTGTATGCTTTTATAATAATATATGTTTTCCATGTGTTGGTAATTTTTTTTCTGCATTTTATGTATATCATCTAACTTTTTAACTTGACCAGAAAAGTTGCATTTCTGTTATCATAAACATTTGGGAAAAATTGCTCCGTTCCGTGTCATTCAGCATTAAATTGTCTTAAAAATTTTAACTTGTCTTAAGCTGTAGGAACATTGTTTTTCATTTTGTGTGTTTCCTCTCCTCCATCCAACAACCTTGAGAGCTGCCCAGCAGAGACGAATGTGGTATTATTGATCTAGATATTAATAGAGGATGATGGGGAGCGAGTGGGGTTTCCGTGTGAGAACTGTAGGAGCACTGGGGGTCTTGAAGGAGGAGGAGTGGGTGATCACCTTCATAAACAGCAGGAGGGATAACCGTCATGACTCAGTTGGCCTCGAGGCAGCAGACTGAGTGGGGAACTTTCATCTCGTCACTTTGATATGTTTCACTTTGAAAACTTTCCCGGTTTACACTGCCGGCTTAAACTGGTTCATCTTGGAAGAGTGTTTGGTTTTCCTGTTTTTTCAATATCATAACTAGATTTAAAGGTAAGTAATAATAAAAAGTATTTCAGTCCTGGTTGATTTGTCAGCATCTGTGGTTAGTATGGTAACAGCATGTGTTGTTTAATTAGAATTTGGGGATTAGCAAAACTTCTGCAGCTAGTTTGTCAGACATACAACAAACAAGCAGCTGTTGAATCTGTTTACAGTGCAGCCAAACAAACTCATGTTGTGTCAGTAAAGACGTCAGTCAATATTGTCCCTTTCCCATCATATCATGAGCAAGCACAATCTTATTTCATAATGCACATGGCACGAATAATTCTCCCCACAGCAGCAATTGATCTGACCCCCCCAAAAAACCAAACAAAAAACAACTAAAAGGTAATTACTGAATGTTAATATGCTGAATGGCTATTGGTTCCAAAAGGATGACCATGATTCATATAAAAATATGGACTTTGTTAATGTTAAGCATTAGGACATTTGGTATATTTAACAACCATAGGACATTGTTTAAAATTCACTACAGTTTGGATGCACATGAAAACATAAAACTTTAGCATTTTAGCATTATCCTTAAAAGTAAAATGTTTCTGTTATGTAAGTCTAAGGACAGGGATATAAATGGGAACACAGTACGGGGAAATGGAAAAACCAAAAATCAGCACCTCCTCCTGCAACTTGATTCCTCACCTGTGCTGAAAAAAAGAGAAAACTTTCAGCACTTCATCTGCTGTCCTCAGGCTACAGCCTTCAACTCCTCTGCACTAAGTTAAAATAGCTTGCCATGCATTTTCCACTCCGCAGACATGCTGATATTGTGCCTCGGGCCTTTTAGGCTCCTTCCTGGATAATTAGTAAATAAGGCCCTACTTATTTTGGTTATGTATACAGCATTTAAGCTGCAGTCCAACCAAACGCATACCTATATTTAGGTAAATTATAATAAATCATGCACTCATACAGGATGAATCCCCTCAGCTGCCAACACCTACCTAGAAAAGAGGACATGCTTGTCACTGTGATTTATCTCCATTTAGATTTTTTTATTTGAGCTTGAATAAATTCTATTCTAGGATATCTTGGATATGGTAATATACCACCTGCCCATAACGCTACCTAAAAAAGCAGACAGCAATACTCTTGGGGCATTCAAACTGGAACTCCTACATGAATTTCAGCTGTGGTCAATTAATTTATGAATCCAGGTCAGTTCCAGCTGTTTGCAGTAATGCCAAGTTCTGTTCAGACTGAAGTGCAGTGAACCAATTATCCTACAGAATAACAGATTATTTATCATTTAGAGTGGACATGGCTGCTTTGTGCTCCCTGAACAGTTGTTAGTTCTCCGACTCTGTTTAAAGCAGCCCGATCACACAAAGAAACACGCTAAAAGTTAACTCATGTCACAGACTCGTTGAAAGTAGACTTTTAACTCTGATGATCTGAGCAGACGAGCTATAATCCTGAGGGACTTCTTTATAGACGATTCATCAAATATCATGAAACATTAATCCACAAACTCAAAAGACTTATTGATGTGACGCTGCGGTAAAACTGGAAACGGATGATGTCTATTTTTCTCACAGTTCTAGGCTTTCAGAAATCTATGACTTTTTCCAGACAATTCGATTTCCACGGGATCTGTTGCATTTCTTTCCCTCTTCTTTTTCTTTCAGTCTCTTCCTCTTTTTTTTATTCACATTCACTCATCCAGTCAATGATCTCTCTTTCTTTCTGTCTCTCCTTTTTGTCTCTGCTCCCTTTCTGTCTGTCCAGACTGCTATTCATCCAAGGCAGAGGACCGGCTCTTCAGGAAACTGTTCAGAAGATATAACCAGTTCATCAGACCGGTGGAGAATGTCTCTGATCCCGTCACTGTGGAGTTTGAGGTCTCCATCTCGCAGCTGGTCAAAGTTGTAAGCTATACACCCAAACACACACACAGCAGTAGCAGCTTAGTTTCCAGAAAAAAATACCTGCAAACCACAGATATGTTACATTTGCACATTATTTTTTACAGAATACATTAAAATTTTATGTTTCAACAATGCTGTGGTTAATGTGTGGTTGGGTTTAGGCACAAAATAGAAACAAAAAAAGAAAAACTTAGTTCTCCACTTTTCATGGCATTGTTTTGACAGGAAATGCAACCATGTCTTAGTGAAGCAAACAAACAAATACCCCAAAAAAAAACCCAAAAAAGCTGTACGTGCCACTGTCCCTACTAAGCAAAAACTGCTTTTCGTCGAACTATCCTGGCAGAAAATGCTGTGATGTCTCCGTAAAAAACAACCACCTTCCTGCACTAGCCAAGCTGGAAATGTGGCCATGTCTGGTTAAAAAAAAACAACTGCTTTTCATGGTGTTATCCTGGCAGGACATGCAGCGATGTCTCGATAAAAAACACCCACTTTTCACAGCTGTATCCCAGAAAGAAATGCAGCAAAGTCATGATAAAAAAACAACCCCTTTTGTGACATTATCCGATCAGGATCACAGTGATGTCTCTGTGAAAAAAACAACCACTTTTCACGCCACTATTTGAGCAGGAAACAAGCGCTTGACATGGCACTGGAAAAACAAATGTAACATATTCATGGTTTTCAGAAAAGTACAATGCCAACATTTTCTTGTGGCGACTGGGCTGAGAGTATTCACATCAAGGACTCAGTCCAACATGATATCAAAGGTGTTTTAAGCACCTTTGCACATTCATGTCCTCCCTGTGTGTCTCAGGTGAATGTAACCAAAATCATCTTTCACTAATAGCATCATCTCAACAGTATGTAAGTGTCTGTGTGAGCTGCGAGACGTCTTCCAACGAGCATCTTGATCATATTTCCCACCTTTGATACAGAAAGGCAAAAGATAAGCTGCGGAACGAGAGAAGTGAAAGCAGAAAGTGAATGCAGTCTTTATTTAGTCTGTTCAATTTCACGGATTCCGAAAATGTCACACAGTGTTGTTAGACACTGCTGTTTTGCTTCGGCAATGTTAAGTTTAATGCGGGTGGGGGATGGTTTGGGGGATTGCAGCACATCCCCGGGTGAAAAGAGGTTTTCGGCTCAGAATGGAAATCCTCAGATTAAGTGAAAATTGCCTGCAGGAGCCTTTTTCAGACCGGACTGATACGTAGCTATATCTGCTTGCTCGGCAAGGTGAGATTAATCTAAAGGTGAGTGTTTGGATGTGTGTTCTTGGGAGCGCTGAGTGAGTGTGCCACAGTGTGTCTGCACATATTTTCACACGTCTACTTCTATTCAGCGTACATGTATGTGGCCCATGCATTTCTGTATGTGGTTTCTGTTGAATTCTGTGAGTCACAGGACTTCAAATCAAACTGAATGAGGGTCACGGAGAGAGGTGGAGAGGAAGTGACATCTGTAACCTCGCCATCTATTATTAACTCACTCATGGTCAACCTTTTCAGTCAGTCAAGCCCCACTATGGAGGGCAAAGGTCAAAGGAGGAATTTCTTTTTGAAAATGTTTAATTTGTATTCCTGGTGTGTTTCTTTTGTCCTCTTTTAAAGGGACATTTCACCTTCAAATAAAAAAAAAAAATGCATATTTTTCTGTAGTGCTGTTTATCAATCTATATTGTTTTTTGTGAGAGTTGCTAAGTGTTGGAGATATTAGCCATATAGATGTCTGCTGTCTCTCTATATTTTAAAACTCAACAGCAATGTCTTTTTCCAGAAATCATGTAATGGTTACTCAAGATAATCCACAGACCTTGTTATGACCTTGTGTTTTTTTCTGCTGAACTAAACCCCCCTACTGAATCACTGTGCGCCAATACTGCTAGCGCAACTAGCATAAAGAGGCCACCAGTAATGTTTACATTTCAAACTGTTACAAAAACGAGCCTCTCATCCACGAGTAGACACACTTCCTTCTGCGTGGTGGTATGGTCGGCAGGTGTATTTTGGCAAAAGAAAAAACAACCTACATGAGACTGCTCACAACAAGGTCTGTGGATTATATCAAGATTTTTTTTTTTGTTTTTTGGGTGAACTGTCCCTTTAAACCCCATATGGCATGCACTTTACTTGTCCTTGTATCAGCTGCTGTATCAAAAACATTCTCAAATGCACAAATTTCTGCTGGCTAACAATGTCTCTTCCTTCTTGTCTCTGCAGGATGAAGTGAATCAGATCATGGAAACAAATTTATGGCTCAGACATGTAAGTGCACACACACGCACATGCACGCTGAAAAACAACCTAACACTCACACATAGCCATCACACTCAGCGTTTATTAACTATTTCATTGACCTTTAACCCTGTCTTGAGGTCCACAGAGACAGAGGTAAGTGAAGCCTGAGGAGGTCATATATGTTTGCACATACCAATACATACTGAGCAGACATCAATATGGGATGCCACACGCTGTCGCTCTCTCTCCCTGTGTGTGTGTGTGTGTGTGTGTGTGGGTGTGGGTGTGGGTGTGGGTGTGTGGGAGAGAATGAATGTCATACATCACTGAAATGTTAAACACAGTGAAAAATAAAGGAGATGTGAGGCGCAAACGCGAAAACAAGAAAACAAAGATATCTCAGATAGACACTTGAATGCAATCAGCTGGTGATCAATGTTAGCAGTATGGTTAGTCACGCTCCGTCTCTCAGCAGATCTATAGCCACAGACCCTGAACTCCTGGCCTCCCACAGCCGGGTATTCTCCTAAATAACACATTTTGTCTCTGTCTTTTAAACCGATACCTTCCTGATACCGCCTATTTTTTTTCTTATTATTTTTCTGTATTAAATCTGTATTTCTTTAAAAAAACACAAACATAATTTAGGCTTCAATCTAAAATAAGCATTACATACATTGTGCTTTTAAATCAGTGACTAACTGCGGCCAAACAGCTGCTGGATGCTGATGTGATTCGGTTGTGGATAAGATGACGCTGTGATCGCTGAGCTCTCAAATGAAAATGAATTGAAATGCCTGTAAAGGCTGGTCGTATTTGTTGTCTGTAATGGCTGAGCTGTTTATTTATAACAAGGCATCACTAATGAGAAGCTGTGTCAACGCCACAGTCCCTGATAAAGACTTTGAACCGCAGCCAATGGATTTACAGTGTTAGCCGTTTTAGAAAGCCCCCCTCGATGAATTTATTGCATCTGTTCTGCAGTAACACTGCAGGGGATTCCTTCTGCAACAGCAGACCATGTTTCGAAATGTGTTGCACTTTATGCTCCTTAAAGCCAAGCTCAATTCACTACTTTTAAGAAAGGGTCACATTTTAAACAGTACTGAATACTTACAGCTGATCTTTGTACTCACAACACTGAAGTAGCAAAATGTAAGAATCATTTCTCCGCCTCCTTCCTCTAACCATAAGGAAAAACATCAAATCCGTATCCTCTATCTATTTAAAATCTTAGATTATATGGGTCATAACTGTATTAATAAAAAATACATTTACATAAATTAATTAATCAGTTAATTAAGTAAAAAGAAAATTAAATTACAAGTATTGGTGAAATGTAAAAATTAAATAAATAAAATTAAAAAAAAAAAATCTAATAAAACAAATAAGCAGTCAATGAAATAACGCAACACTCCAGAAATTGTCATGAAATTGGTAAATTTAGAAAATTATCTTTTAAAGGCTAGGGGAAAAACTATATTTTTATGATCAAAACTGCATATTTAAAATTATGTTATAGAAATACGGTAATTAATATTTTTTAAAATCATTTTAAAACCTTTTTCTCATGTTTTGAAATTAACCGAGCCCATGTGCTCAGGTTTTTTAAGGGTTAACCAAATAGAAAGGAATAAGAATAATAATTACATGAGTAGATTCATCTATATTTTATAAACTGTATACCATATACCTCGACCTATGAGAAATTACATCTCCAGCCAATCATATTGTAGAATAATGAAAAAGCCAGTGTAGCATGAAGTGGTTAATTAAACAGCTCCCAGGTCATAACTGGATATTAATCCGCCTTGCTAATGAATGAATTCATCTTGAATGACATGCAAATAGCCAAGACTAATGGATCTACGGCTCATGAAATGTTACCCTCAGGTTTGTTGACAGAATAGGGAGTGATGGCACAGTCAGGGTCTGTCAGTGAGCTATTTACTCAGAAACTCCCCTTCTCTCTGAGCTGCTCTGTATTCAGATCCGACTGATGTTAGATGTCTTATCATGTGCTTTGTGGCTCAATTACCAGGAGGAAGTGCATCAAAAAAATACATTTTTGCTGGATTTTCCATGAAAGCAATGAACGCACTCGGGAGCTCTGTGAAACTCGTGTTCCTGTCTATAAACATCAGATTCTTTTTGCTACCTTATCCTTATTTGGCTCCACTGTAAAACATCAAAGGAAGTTCTGCCTGCAGTATAAATATGTATTTCAAAATATTCCCATGAAGGGGATCGTCTCTGCTGACTAATACTGTCTGCAGTGTACAATGCAAAACACAAAACAGATGGTTGACTCCACAATATGCTCTCAATGTTTTTCTCTTCTTGTCTCTCAGATTTGGAACGACTACAAGCTGCGGTGGAAGCCGGCAGAGTTTGACGGGATTGAGTTCATTAGAGTCCCATCGAACAAGATCTGGAGACCCGACATCGTGCTCTACAACAAGTGAGACTGACACATTCATCACTATTGTTTTAACTCTTACTGCAATTATCAATTATTCAGACATCAGAAAAACAACAGCACTGGTTGTTTGTTAAAAACTAAAAACAATCTTCATTCATGTTTCCCTGACAAATGATCTGGGAGCTTAAGTGGAAGTAGCATTATGCTTCATATCCCCTTAAGGTCAAGGTGGATTGTTCTGTGTTGAAGTGTCTGCCTTTGACATCACAGTTTTTAAGCCCACAACATTACTGCTTTGGTTCTTGTTTCCAACAAAAGCAGGAAACTGATTTCAGCAAGAAAAGCTCTGATAAATCCATTGTGCACTGCCTGCCCGGCACCAAACAGCAGAAAGACAAAGTAAGCGACTAGCTAAAGAACACAATGAAGCATTTTGAAGCTAAAGAGCTGCAAATAAAAGTGAACATTGGACTAACATTTATAAGATTACATTTATTAAACTCGAGCTGATGCTGCTCTGTGTCTGCCAACCCAGTATAACTCCTAACTCATTTTGTATCTAAGCTCGGTCAGTCGCCCTCGATGTCAGCGCACTGAGACACCCTTTAGCAGCGGTATTCGACGCACCAGACTCCACTTTTTACACTCTGAAAAACTGCCTTGTTATAAAGAGCAAAATAATTGGCATAAGGGCAGGCGGAAGGAGAGGATGATGGGAGAAACAAACCTCAGATGTTCACTAGGGAAACTGCTGTTTGTGTCCCGTGAGACTCCAAAGGTCAACTGGGGTATTTTAATAACAGTTGTGCTAGTATGTAACGCACACTGCACTAGTGACATATGTCACAAGAAGTTGCATTATGTTAGCAACAAACACACTTATTTTGATGCAAGCCATGATGTTTTTTTCTAAACCTAATCACGTATTTTGTGGACTAAATCTAAGGAAGTAAACCTAAAAAATGTTTTTTTTAATACAAGTTTCTAAGTTTATTTTAAAAAGAAACTATGCATTTAACAAGCAGAGAGTCTACATTTCCTTAGGAAATCATTGTTTATTTTGAAAGGACACAATGCATGTCACGAGCATACATTTAATTGCCGTCCCTGAATGTCCAAAACTGACACTGCAGATGTACCTGGACTGTCAGAGTTTGATGTGTAGGGCAACTTACCAAGCATTGCTGTTTGACAATTTGGGAGTGAGAATGTGTTGTCTGCAGATGTGTTGGCCCAGTTTGCGATCATGTTCGCCATAAAAACTGAAGAAAAAAAAAGCTGAAAACCTGATGGTGTTGTGTTTACAGCTTCTGCTGCCCCCAAGTGACCAAATGAAAAAAACAAAACAAAAACAATAGCTGCTTTTAATTAAACACATTTTTCTTATTTTCCAAACGAAACCCAGGTTTATCCAGAGAGATGACAGTTCAGAAACTGCTCATGGCAGTTTTTTAATGGTCACATTGGCATATTTGGAGGGCAATGACAAAAAACCAAAAGAAACACACTACTTTGTCCTTTCTGCATTAGAACCTCTGTTATTAACATAATTAAAGTATTACATTAATGCCAAGTAGCTTGAAAAACAAATGTCTGTTATATCTCTAGCTGCTGGGCTGTGCAACAGACTGTACCGTAATTACACCGAAATATGCTGATGTCTTAGTCTATTGTTCAGGGTTAGTTTGTGCTCTAGTCTTTCAATTTCTGTTCACTTAATTGTGGCCTAATTCCTTCTTTATACTCACAATAGGGACTCGTAGTGTTAATCAGAGACATTTTTATATTTCACAATAATGCCTAATGCATTTTCATTGTTCTCTGTCTTCAATCCTGATCCTCTCTTTCTTACCTCCATAACCTCCTCTTTTTATCTTCTCCCCTCTCTTTTGTTCCTCGCTGTCATTTTCTCCTCGCCTTTCCTCTCATTGTTTGATGTCTCTGCCCCCCTCTAACCTTTGTGTCCTTTTCAAAACCCACATATGCTTGTGTCATATCTCCTTCTCTGCCATGGGACTACACTGCTTGATTACACACACACACACACACACACACACACACACACACACGTCATAAACAGTGCTGTAGGTGATTTCCTGGTGGAGGATAAGACCAAGGCTCTGCTGAAGTTTGATGGCACCATCACCTGGGTTCCTCCAGCCATTTTCAAGTCCTCCTGCCCCATGGACATCACCTACTTCCCCTTCGACTATCAGAACTGCTCCATGAAGTTCGGCTCCTGGACGTACGACAAAGCCAAGATTGACCTGGTACTTATAGGATCGAAGGTCAGTGTTTGTGACTGTGTCCAAGTTTGCCTACAAGGAAAACTCGGCTAACACTCATCCATTTAGATACTGCGTGTATTTACTGTACGCGTCATTATTTTTGGTTTTTGTTAAAGGCACACTCCACTGACTTACCAAAAAGTCCAGTTTAACACATGGTTTATGTCATCAAATGGTAGCTGTCAGGCAACAAAGCTACCTGGTTAGGTTTGGAAAAAATAAAGTAATTTGACTTTAAATTAGTTTGCTTGTTTGTCATGTTATGTAATGTAACATAACCGAAAAATGTCTTACAAGGGGCATTGGTGTGCAACGACTACGTAAAATACATATCGTTATGTCACTTTACGTTCAAACAACATTGACTTCGGGCTCCACACAAGGCATGAACTGGAGTCTTGTAGGTTCAAGTCTCATTTTGTTTGACACATCCACGCTATGCAGACTTTCTCGCTCTTTATACTACGTCAGTTGCTCTCAGCATCAAGTATTTGCACTGTTGGGTTTATACTGGAGTCAGTAAAAAGTTCAGTACATCTCAAAAAGACACTTAAGGGGCTAATCACAGCGAGACTCATCGCGGCAGGCGCGACCGCTCCAAAAACGCCCCGGAAGCATATCCGAAAAAACAGCCGAGCGCGGGGCTGCGTGCACATACTGCATGTGTGTGGCCAAAACTGACATTGATGACCTGGAAATAAGAATGGGCTGGTCATAAACTTGGGGCGTGGAGTTTGAAAGTTGTGGGTATTTCGATAGCAGGAAGGGTCTAATGAAAGATGTCACCGAGTTGAGTTTTCTTGTTTGCTCAAGAAAACATCAAAAAACAAAAAGTACCCCTTAAAACATCAGTGTGTGTTTTGGATATAATAAGAATTAAATGTTGGAAATTATATTTTAAGAGTAACATTTTTGGAACATTTTATGGTTTAACATATTTGTTTTTTGCAAACTTAAAGGGACTCTGGTGGATAATTAGTGGCTGCACTTGCATTTTCTTCTTATTTTTCTCTTAGCTTTCTCTTACTGTAAGATTTTCTGTGAGTGCTGTAAACATCACAAGACAACCTTATTTACTGTAAAGTACAGTGATCAGAGTCTTACAAGAATATGCAGTTTTTTGAGTGAATGTAGACAGAAAACTCTGGTAAACGATCTTTTTGAAGTTGTTTTTCACATTCAACAAATCCATCTGCTTCTGGAAAAAAACTATTTAAACCGAAACCATAAGCCTTATAATGTATTATGTATTGAAATGTCTGACCAGAGTCTTTGAAGAATGACAAAGTGACACTGAACTTCATTAAATCATTGCAGGATTTGATTTTAAGACCTGTATCCATCTTCTAGGTGAACCTGAAAGACTTCTGGGAAAGCGGCGAGTGGGAAATCATCGACGCCCCAGGCTACAAACATGACATCAAGTACAACTGCTGCGAGGAGATCTACCCAGACATCACTTACTCCTTCTACATCCGGCGGCTGCCACTCTTCTACACCATCAACCTCATCATCCCCTGCCTCCTCATCTCTTTCCTCACAGTGCTGGTTTTCTATCTCCCGTCCGACTGTGGAGAGAAGGTCACGCTCTGTATCTCCGTCCTGCTCTCCCTCACTGTGTTCCTGCTCGTTATCACGGAGACCATCCCCTCCACGTCGCTGGTCATCCCGCTCATTGGAGAGTACCTGCTCTTCACAATGATATTTGTCACGCTCAGCATCGTCATCACCGTGTTCGTGCTCAACGTACACTACCGCACGCCAATGACCCACACTATGCCGAGTTGGGTGCGCTCTGTGTTTCTTAAAGTGCTGCCGAGGATTATGCTGATGCGGAGACCGATTGATGAAGACACCAAGGCTGGGGGGTTGGACAGCAGTGGGGAGGCAGGAGGAGCTGGAGGGGGAGGAGGAGGCGGAGGAGGGAAAGGAGGAAAGAAAAGGAAGAATAGCTTGATGCAGGTAAGGCGTCCCAATCCCAAAACATCAGCTGCGTTTCTTTAGCGGTCCCACTTTCCCTTGTTCACTTACCCTTCTCCCTTAGTTTCAGGTGTCAGCAAACATCGCAGTGGGTGATCAAACACCAGTTGTAGCTTAGTGCGATACTGCTTTTCACATATCATCAGAAATATTTGCAGACTCATTTCAATGAAGCGAAGGCATCATCTGCAGAGAAATTCAATACATCGCCAGGCACTTGGCAATTAGCTGAACTAGTTTCCGTTTAAGAAATTATAATGATTATCATAACTATCATTGCTTGGGTTTGTAATATCTTGCAAAACAGCATTTTTTAATGCCTTTGCATATCATGATGGGAAAAAAGAAATTGCACAAGCTGCACAGTACAATAATCAAAGTATATATTGATTGCAATTAGTTGTATGACATTCTTCAGTAAATATAAACCTATCAAAGGCATTTTATTTAGAAACTATGTATTAATAAATTAAATCTGTTAGATTTATTAGAAAAAGTGAAAATGAAAAGCATAAAGGATGGTGAATTTATTTAAATTGTATTTAATGTTTTATTTTCCAATTTGATCATCTTCTTCTTTGGTGGTAAGCAAATAATGTGCTTTACTGCCACCTAACCATGGATGTATCCAACATAAATGCAACGATTACTATGATTTTAAACAAATTGGCAGCGCACAAATAACATTACATGCTTGACATAAAGTCACATAGGTTAAGCTTCGCAAATAAAGTTACATAAGTTAAGTTTAGGCAAGTACAGTAAGATTGGTTAGGTTTAAGAAAAGAAACATGGCGATAACATGCCTTAAAACGTTGAAAGACTTAAAGTTTTACATGCTTCCAAACACCAGTTTCCTGGGGAAAGTCCTGATGTTTTTTCTCGCTCCAAATACAAATCTGCAATGTATTATGTGTGATATACCTCTCTGGAGTGACCATTGTTGTTGACTCGTTCCCTCGGCCCTCTGAGGCTCAATCTCACCAAGTTCACTTCAGTTTTTCAGACAAATGAAACAACATTCATGATGGCGGCAGGGATCCCCCTGAGGGCAGGTCAAAGGGGGCATGTTGAACCGCTAATGAAACGCAGCCATCTTTTCCACTTGAGCAAGGCTCTGACCCAAGTGTAAAGTCCAAGTGGACCTGTTATATAAAGCACAGCAAGTTTGGGGCTTATGTCATCTTGACGTGGCTGCACTGGACCACAGTATTTGGTGAAGGCCATATGAGGCCAGGAGTAGATGCACTACTACACCAAACACACTTCAGACACCTTACATTTACTGTGTGTTATTGGATATTCTGGACTTTCAGAGAGGCTCTAATGGAGGCAATCATAGTGTTTCACTCTGTTGTTCATGTGAAAACACAGAAGAAGTTGTATTAGAAAATTTTAAAAAGAGACGCACAGAGAGAAATTCAAACCCTGGCTCATTTCTCACCTCCTCACAGCTGCTTAATTATGGTGTGAAGTGGGTGTGAATGTCCACTATACCGGCCCATGAAGAATCCATACTCATTTATACATCTATCTTTTCAAATTCAGTTTACTTCTATAGCTATCCTAGTCTTGTTTGCTTCTATCGTTGATAAGAGAGGGCACGTGGGATTACACTAGTATACCAACAACCCAGTCACCAGAAAACATGGTTACATGGATACATTACATTTGCACATTATTTGAGAGCTGATATGTTAAAACTTTACTCTTTTTCAATAGCGGTTCAAATGTGTTAAGTTTGGGCACAAAAACCACTCGGTTATGGTTAGGGAAAGATAATGTTTTGGTTTGAGATATCAAGTTTTTGGGGGCACTGTCCTGGCCGGGATGGCAGAGATGTCTTGGTAAAAAACAACCATTTATCTTGCCACTATCCAGATAGGAAAAGCAGCAATATCTTGGTTAAAAAAAACCCCAAAAAACTGCTTCTCATGCTTAAAAAGCCATCCGAAACACAGAGACATGTCCCATAAAAACATTCACATTTTGGGGCTGAAAAGCTGAAGGAATAACAGTACATCCACATTTTGGTACCCAAATAGCTGCTGGAAATACAAGACAGACTCACTAAAACACGAGCAATTTTGTTGTTTATTGGTCTTGAACAATGGTGTCCAATTTGGCAGTCACCTAGGTGACACACCATCCACAATATCCCCTTCTCCTTCAGCTTTTATATTAGATTACTTTCAAAACAATGATGTGATACCTAAATTTGCAAATGTAACATTCATGATTTGCAGAAACATACAATGCCAACATTTTCTTCAAGCTACTGAGCTGATGCTATTTCTGCAGCTCTGAAAGACAACTCTATATCTAAAACTCAATCAAATGTGTTTCAGCTGTGGGACAGGGAACATTACAGCGGTCACCGATTGTGCTAGATCTCAGGCAGACACAGCATGGCGGAGCAGTCAGGGGAAGTAACTGAACTGTTTCCAGCAGTAAAACAGGTTTCTTTAGAAAATGTATTCCTCCTTTTGGGAAGCAAACTTAAGATTACCTCTGCCAACAAACTGAGTGTTTTTCTCCATTTCATAGTTTGCTTATCAGACCATACAATAGTCTTGCAACTTCAAGTGCTCTTCTAAAACCTTTTGGGATTGAGCTACTCACTTCCTGAAAGTACTGCCAGGTGAATCTACTAAAAAACTTTCCTCCGCTGGTGAAGAACTTTAAGAAAGTTCTCAAACGCAGTGCTCAGAGGATGTACTTGTTAAAGGATTTTCTCCCAAAAACACTGGAAAGATTCAACTCTTACCTCAATATGACCTTGTTACCGGTGCAGTTCCAGATTTATCCCAGAGATCCCAATGTTAAATGTGTAATTATCACCCGAAAATGTTGCCTTTGAGCTAAAGCAGAGTGTGAAACTTACTTTGAACTCTGGTTGTGATCCCCAGCAGGTTGGAGGAGGCTCTCTGAACTGTCTGGAGTTTGGGGACAGTAAGCTTTCATCTGTTGAGGGCTGCACTGGGAAGAAATGCCCTTGCCCCTGCCAGCACGGGAAGGAGACCCCAGAAACACCAGATATGGGGAAGATATCCCGCCAGCTGAGTCCACAGAGCATCAACACGGTGGTGGCCTTTTCTGTGGTGTCACCTGAGATCAAGCAGGCCATCGAGAGCGTCAAGTACATCGCTGAGAACATGAGGAGTCGCAACAAGGCCAAAGAAGTGAGTCATTCTTCTTTCCTCTGTTTTTGATCACTCTGAATATATAGAATTAAGATTTAAGATTTTCCACTTCTGTTCAGCTATCCTCAGAAACGTGCAAAAATTAGGATGGGTGTTGGTTCTTTTTAACTGTGAGGAATTAATTCAAGTAGTATTGAATTGTCTCTAGCCAAATGATGCCTGCATGTGATTGATTTTGCGATGCTGATCCCATCGTGGACTGTGCTGACTCATTGCTGATGAGCAAACTTTATGTTTCTCCCGTCTCCAGAACCGCTCTTTCACTGGTTAACTGTTAGTCAGCTCAATCAGCACGAGCCGTTAAATGGTCCTGATAAACTCATGCCGACAATAAAACGGCTTCCATAATAACTGTTAGGTAACATTAGCTATGTGATGCTAACAGTTAGCTCTGTCACTGTGTGTGTAGCCAGGTGGACTCTCACAAATGTACTAAGCGCAGAGCTCACACTTCTGCAGCAGCAGCTACACACAATACTGTCAATGGTGTGGTGAAGTCGAGCACGGTGTATTTAACGGAGCTATCAGTACAACATGCCGAAATGCCACCCAAAACTTTTGAAAGTATGACTATACAACACACCACTCCAGTCAACTGAATGAAGTACTCTATGGTGTTTGTATCGCTTCAAGAGTACTGGTATTGGTGCTGGTATCGTAATTTTTTAACAATACCCAGCCCTAGCAAGATACACCTGTAGGGTTTTCTTTTGTGTTGTTTTTTGTTGTTTTGCTGACATTTACTGTCAGATTTTTACTGTCTGAGCAAAGTAAATGAACACATCCTCATACAGTAGTTTGTGTGATATCTAATGAATTGTGCCTCACAAAAAGGCATCATGTTGAGTAACGCAAAATGTTAAGTTATGTAGGTCAGGTTAGATAGTTGTTTAGGTTTGGCTGTACCTTAAAATACTTTAAAGTTCACTTGATGTCACATGATTCCAAACATTGGTTTTCTTGGTAAAGGTCCCTTGTTGTTTGACCCATCCACCACCAATCCAGCCTGTCTCCTTACACAGATTTTCAGTCTTTATACTACTTCTTTCTTTGCTTCTGTTAGTGCATTACCATTCCCAGTTCTGTGGGTCACATACAAATTGTGTTGCTTTTCGTAGTTAAACATACAAACAGTACATGAGCAGATACTGAGTAAATCCGTAACATTCATCAATGAAAGAACAGAGACTTTTCTGCAGAAAAACAGTATTCTTTTCCCTAAGTAAATATAGAGTAGCAAAGGATAATTATTTAGGCAATGCTGCAATACAAAGTTTTAAAGTGTCAGCTAGCTTTAGTGAACACGAAATAAAAAGAATAATGAAGTGAATATCAGCTTAAGATAAAGTAAAAACACATCTGAGGAGGGAGACAAATGGAAAGAGTTTAATGAAGAAGAATTTTTAAAAAAATCTAGACTTCAATTAAATACATCAGAATGCCATTTTCAGTATCGGAGATTGGTTAAATGAGGTTTATGACAAGACAGGTGGCATGATGTGACATTTGAAAAAATAACATGATCAGAAGGACCACTCAGGGAGAGGAACCCTCCGTAACTGTAGACTGGAGCTATGAGTTTAAATGCACTTTGACCTCCTGTGAAATATAAAAAATCAGCTGCTTCCTATTTCCTCAAGTTATTTTACTGTCTAATATGGAAAAAGTGAATTAGAGAAAAAGAGTTAACTGTGTCACAGACACAATTTTATGCACTTGACACCAGTTTTAAAGTAGTTTAGATAATTTGGTTTTAGTATTTGCTTATTTACAACATGTCTTACTGTGTGTGTGTATCCTTTCCCGCCAGACTATATATATGTATATATATATATATATATATATATGTTATAATACTTAATAGAATGACATAATGGAAGGTAGAAATAATTGCTGATCTATAAAAATATTATAATGCCAAAATATATAATATAGTTATAATTAATCACCATTACTTTTAAAGAAACATGTCACTGTATCGTCCCCTGAGGACAAAACTTCTTTACTATATGTGTTGAATTTAACACAAACAACAATAATATATTCATTTTTCAGTCTTGCTGTGAATACAATTCAGCTGTTTTAAGCTGTACCATTTTAGGAAATACTGCACTTGATAAAAAATCTGGATCAAGTCACACAGGAAATATCATATTCCAGAGTTTTTAAACTCTATATAAACCTACAGTCACTCATAGAAAGCAAACGCACAGCGAGCGTGTCGATGCATAATGTATTTATGCAAAAACACCCGAAGCAGCGCGGCCTGGGAGAGCTGTGCTGTGATTCTGCACAGCGTTGTTGCAGATGCTAACCTGCGCCATAAGTTAACAATAGTGTAAGTTAGAACCAAATAATTTTGGGCTTGAGTCGAGAGCTCTCCCTCCTCTCTCTGTTATGAGCACAGTGGGTGAAATCTCCCAATGGAGAGAAGCAGCCTTTGATATGCAAAACTCGTGGCTCAATCAGCTTTGTCTAAACGCCTGTCGCTGCTTTGACGCTGTGGTTTGAATGTGATTATCATAGAAATCCCCCCCTCCCGTGTAAATTATGTATCAGTTTTCTGTTGGCTTACAAGAAATGTTCAACTTTTTCTCTTCCTCTTTCTTTCCTTGTTTTCATCTTTGCCGTGTAATCCTCGCCTCACCCCATCGACTCCCTCAAACATCCCACCCTCTGAGATCCGAAATCGCCTATTTACCCTCACTGTGCACCTCTCCTCGCCTGCTTTTTATGAATAAAAAAACAACCCTCACTTTTCATCTCTCATCTGTCACCACTGTCACTTTCCTCCGTCTGCTCACACGTCTTGTATTGTCCCCTCACTCGCTCACAGGTGGAGGATGACTGGAAGTACGTCGCCATGGTGATCGATAGAATCTTCCTTTGGGTGTTTGTGACGGTGTGCGTCCTGGGAACCGTGGGCCTCTTCCTCCAGCCGCTTTGTGGCTTCGTCTCATAACTGCTAACCCTAACAGGGTTCACTGTCGCCCTGTGTCGACCAATCCTGAACAAGTGACTAACTCTCAGTTGACCAATCAGAAGACAGAGTTTAAAGTCCTAAAGCGCTATTTGGTGTGCAGGTTTTGCTTCTTGCCTTTTGCAGAGAGCAGTTAGAAAGAAACAGTGAAGTTGAGGAAACTGTTATCAAACTGGCTGTGTGAGTAACAGATTCAAAGATTATAATGCCTTAATTTTATGCCTTTTATGGCTGCTTATTTTATCTCACAGTCATTGTCATAGACCCTACAAAATAGCTAAAAAAGCTGCACTCTGCACTGAGATAAACTTCACAGAAACAGGAAAACGTGCTATGTATCTACAAAGCCTGTTCTTTCAACTTTCTTGACCCTTTGAACAGTTTAAGTGCACAAAAAAATACTATAAAATTATCAGAATGATATAAAAACAATATAAAATAAACACAATAAACTTTATTTGAATGCTTTTTAGTTCATGGCTCAAAATAATTAAATGTATCTCTGTTTTGCAACATTTGTTGATGTGGCAATGTGTTGTATACAAAGAGAATAATGAACAGTTACTGCAGCCGGGCCAGCAACACAAAGCAGCTACTGTGGTTTGTTTGTGGTTTACATGCTGCCTTTACTGGAATTATTTTGATGGTATAATAGGAAGGTCTTAATGGGAGCCCCTTTTTGTCAGTAAGATAAAAATAAAAAAGAAATTAAGACACATCCCATAGGTGATTATAGTGAGAAACTTTACTGAAATAATGACTTACTTTTCTCAAAATAATGACCTAGTATCTCAAAATAATGAGTTAGTATCTCAAAATAACAAGAACTTTCTCAAAATAATGAGTAAGTTTCTTTAAATAATGAGAAAGTTTCTTGGAAATAATGATTCATATATTGATAAAGTTTCCTATTGCCTTTAGATACTGTCTCATTATTTTGAAAATGTTTCTGTTGTTTTGAGATACTAATTCATTTTTTTGCGAATGTTTCTCATTACTATGGCTTGCATGATCTTGCTTTTAGAGTTATTTACACCCAGGTGTCCGCAGCCAATAATGCTGTTCACACCTAGTGTATATATTGCTGCACATCCTAGCAACATCAAATTATGACGTTAACATAAATGGGTCTTGCCAACTATTCTGCTTAAGTTAATGGACACAGTGTGCAATCAGCAGCTTTAAACAGCCAATGCTGACTCAAACAGCTCAAACCCCAGTGTGCGAAAGTCCTTTGCTTGACTGATTCATTCACTGTATCTTACTCCCTTCATATCTCTTTGATTATGAGTCCATACGCATAAGCCCCTTTACCACTGCACAAAAAAGCCCGCTTACACCCACTAACATCTGGCTTTTCAGTGTAATGGAAAAGGTTAGAATCAGCTTTCACACCCGGGTCAAACGACTAAGCAGTAGTCACGGGTGTTTATCGGCTCTGGGTCCGATTGGCAGTGATGGAATTACAACACTCAGGTGAATGTGCTAATTTTAGCCCTTTTACTGACGAGATGCAATGATGCAACACCACAAAATACCATAATTCTCCACCCAGCAGCGCTCAGACATCATTCCAAATTAGTCTGCACTGAGGTAGAAAGAGAAATTGAACAAGTAAGAGATATAAAAGAGAAGTAACCACCCTAACATTTTCACTGGCCTCTATAGTGCTTTCTCGTGTTGGTGACATTGAACGTGACGCAACAGAATAACAAGAAAGACATACTCATCTGCCACAGGGCCGTGTACAGCTCTACTCTACTGGCAATGGCCAGGAGTCTGTCATCTACTTTTAGTGAGTTTTCCCATGTTTAAAAAAATGTGCAATATTTGGTGGAAAATGGGTAAAAGTGTCACTCTTTATACCAAGTCATCTGACATTCTGGCAGTACATTTGTGATCTTTTTCTCATAATTATCACTTTAAAGTCAAAGAATTTCTGAAATTGTGTTACACTAGTCCTAACCATGACCTCTTTGCCCTAACTCCAACTGCTTCTGACCTTGACGCGTCAATGTGAGGAGGATTAGCCAATCACAGCATGCAGTGGGATTCATAACAAAGTGTCGTGGGAATGGGTGTAAATAGCGGATAGCTCCTGTGTTACTCTTCTCACCCTGGCACAAATAGACACTTGTTTTTCATCACACTAACAGAAGTGGGCTTCCATAGATAGCTTAATTTTTACCAAATATTTAATAACTGCATTTTAGCTTAGAGTGCGTAGTGATGATTCCTGCATGGCTCTACAGAGGATTATCCAATCTTGGCTTGGATCAAAACTGCACATCACGTAGTCCTTTAGGACTAGAACCTGAAAATTAACATCTGACAGATGTTAGCGAACTGGGAACTTTCCACATCCAGTAGACGTGATACGAACTCTCTACCACACTGAACTCCACCCTGCAGCAGCTGGTGAACTCTGCCGCCATTGAGCTGACTGATGACTGTCGTACCCGCTCCCCAGTCTAATACATCAAGCTGTTTACTGTCAGAGCCCATAGCGCTCACCGCTTTCTTGTGTCATTTACAATTAGAGATACGATTTCTGGCGCATTTGGCAGCTCTTTAAAATAAATAAGGGCAGGCTGTTTTTTTTTTTGTTTTTTTTTAATTAGAAACCATGTGTTTATAAATGTTCTCTCTGATTAATGTTCCACAAGGTAATTGGTTGGCCTGGTAAATATTGGATTAAATGCTGCTTGATTAGTTGCTCCTGAAATAGCATTGCATTTATTAATGCGTGAGAGGATTCTATCATCCAATTCCATGGCTGTTAATTTAATCTTTTTTTTCTTGTCACTTTTGATTAAGTTTATTATTAAGAGCAAACATGCAGCGCAGCAAACATGCATGGCAAAAATTTTGATTGCTTTGAACACAAATATATTGTCATCAGATTAAAGCACTATAATGGTACTGCTTCATTTTTAAAATTTCATCTATCCCCATACTTTTTTGTTATTCAATGAAGAAATGCACAACTCATGCTGAAAGGGAGAAAACATGTTTGTACAAATAATCTTTGCCTTTCTTTTGTCTTTGAACTTAAAATAAATGCAATATTTGTTCAAATAACGTGAAGAGCATTTGCTGGTAAAGGTTTTAAAATATGCCACAGAAAAATAATAACTTCATTGTGAAAGACATTATGCATAAACATTTTCCATGCACACACACACACACACACACACACACACACACACACACACGCTAACACACACTAACACGCTAACACACACTAACACAATGACACAGGAGGATTGCTTGGATATTTTTGTTGTCATTATGCTCAAAAAGCCACCAGAGGTATAATTAAGCTTCCAGTTGCAACATCTAATTAAAATCCAGACATGTTGGTGCTTTTCAAAAATAATTTCAGTGTTATGATAAAATGTATCATTATGCATGACAACGACATAATAACATTTATTTATCAGACGGTCAAATGCTCAGCTGTAGTTTTCATGTGTAATTACAAGTTGCAGTAGCAGTGTCAGTTGTTGCAGGTTGCAATCAGTCAGTAATTTGTGGATATGCATAATTTAGATTTATTTACTGTCGCATTCCTGGATTTTGTTTCAGAATAATTATATTTGGGCTACACCCAGTGCACTGTTACATCCCCAAGCTCTCATATATTATATAAAAAAATACAACACATAGCTGAGGACATCCACACATTTTATGTACTTTGGGGTTGAGGCCAATCCTTTAAAAAAAGAAAAAAAAATAAGCCCCTTAGTTTAAATTAATTTAAAGCTACAATATACAATGGTATTTTAAGCCAGTAGCTCTCAACCTTTTGATCAAGGACCACTAAATGTATGAGCAGTATGTCACAGATATCCGTTTGATAAGATTTTGCTGCAGGGATCTGATTTTGATTGTTAGATATAATTAGAACATTTACTCAAGTACTGTGCTTCTGTTGAGTCTTTTTTTTTTTTTTATCTCATGCAACTTTAAATTTCTACTCCATAGTTCAGAGGGAATTATTGTGCTCTTTGCTTCACGACAGTTACTTTAAAAAGTTTTGCTTGTGTAGCTGAAACAATTAGGATTTCTTAAAATATAATTGTTGTTAATCTCTACTCATTTTTCATGCAAAAACATTTTATGATTTGAATTTCTCAAATATGACGTTATGTTTATCCTTTCATTATTTTGATTTATTAAATTTGCTTAACTTTTTCTGCATTAAGTGCTTTTACTTTTAAATTTTCCTCATAGTACTTACATAATTTTACTGTTATTAGTAACAGAGCAGTTTCTGTAATATTTTTGCATCGTACCTTTTTTGGGATTGGCAGAAAGTGGTGTACATGCAGTGGACTTACTTGAATGCAGAAATTTCCCACAGCACTCAAATAAAATGTATCATTATGTAGTGACATACATAGTACACAAGGAGTGATTTCAGACACACTTAAGATTTAAGTATCACTAATGAGTCAACCCAAATATAAACCAAACACAGCTTGAATGTTCTGTCCAACAATCCTGCTGTCCTTAAACATTGATCGTTCAGTGTTGTGTGTAACAGAACTGAGCAACAAACCTAAAAAATTACTACAAATGCAGCTATACAATCAGAATATTAGTTTTGAAATGTGTTTATTTGAAGTTTTTATTTTTTAAGTTGAATAATTGGGGTCAATTTAGAGTGTCTAATTCACCTGAATTCACGTCTTTGGAGTGTGGGAGGAAACCAAAATACTTGGGGGAAAACCACACAGACACGGGGAGGAGCGTGGAGACTCCACACAGACAGTAACGTCTGTCTTTGAGGCCGCAGTGCTAATCACTGGGCCACCATGCTGCCCTGCGGCGTGCTGCCCTGCGGCGTGCTGCCCTGCGGCGTGCTGCCCTGCGGCGTACAGCCGGCAATGGTGGATGGTGCTGAGCCGTTGAGGTGAGGAAGTCTCAGTTGGATGTGGACTCCTCCCGCCTGCCTTTGTTCTTCTTCCTCAAACTGAGGACGTGGCAGATCACTTTCCAGACAGAGTGTCTCTTTTTTCTCTCCGGGAGCTTCTCCTCTGAGGGTTCAGGCTCGGGCTCAAGTTGAAGGGCCTCTAAAAGAGTGAGGGAGTCCTGCTCCTTCTCCTTCAGCTCTTCCTTCAGATGGGCCGCTTCTCTCTGGAGGGCCTGGTTGGCCTCTTCTTTAGCCTTGAGCTGGGTGGCGACATTGTGGTTGATTGAGGTCAACTCCTCCAGTCTGGTTGCCAGGCTCTCTAACTCCCGACAGAGGTCATCTTGCTCCTCCTTCAGGTCCTGGATCAGCTCCTGATCCTCTTTCACCCTTTCAGCATGAGACTGTTTCTCTGCCTCAAGTTCTTGCTGATGGGTCTCTTTTTGTTGCTGCAGCTGCTCACTCAGATCCAGTCTCCAGATCTGCTCTTTCTGGAGTTCACTGGTGAGAAACTCAATCTGTTTCCCCCAGAGACTTTTTCTTTGGTCTCTGAGTCCAGCCTGGTAGAAAGCTCACAGACCTTCTTCTCCTGGTGGGCAATATGCTCCTCTGCATCCTGGAGTCGATCCCTCCACACTTTGACCTCGGTACTTAGAGCCTTGTTTGCTGTCTCGCAGTCCTTCAGTTGCTTGGTCCATTTATTGGAGCCAAAGGCCGATAGGTTCAGCTTGAAGGTCATGGTTCAGGTGAAGTTTATGTCTGATCAACTTGTGTTGTTGAAATCAGTGGTCTGATTGTCATCTCTGTTCAAAGTTTTCTCTCTTTCAAAGTGGTGTGTCGCCTGTTGAAAGGTCTGAAATGGGATGCCTATTTCATTACACTGACCTCCAGACATCATTAATGACTCAATCTGTAAATGAAATGTAAAAACTAATTCAATCCTTCAACAGTCAGAGCACAGGATTAAACCAAAATGATTGACACACGGTGACTCTGTCACACAAAATGTAGCTTTTTATCTATAAATTTCACTCTTCAGATATTTCTGTGAAAATATCTGTAATCAGGGGCGGGTTAAGAAATGTTTAAATGAGGGGGCCAGACAGGGACCCAGATTCAAAGAATGGCAGCTCATCTATAAAATGTGTTAACTCATAATATATAATGGTTAGATTTATTAATGAAAATTTCTGGACATTTTCTCTCTTTTTTAATAACAATATCATATAATCTCCCCCGCCTGCTACTCTGATTTTCTCAGCATTCATACACAATCACACACACCGATGGCAGGAGCAGTTTGAGGTTCAGTATCTGGCCAAAGGATACTTTGACATGTGGAGCGGAGGAGCTGGGGATTGCACCACCAACCTCTCTGGTGGATGACCCACTTTATCTTCTGAGCCACAGCCCCATCCCATTGCAACGTTAAGTAATTAACATATCTTTGTTGCACACTGACATCACCCACATAACATATTTTCAACCCATTATTTAATATTATTGTAACCCAAACCGTGATCGTTTTATTAACCTAACTAACAAATGTTGTTGCCTAATTCTAACCGGACTGTATAACAACATTAACCACGTTACAATATGTTTTAGCTTTGCATCACATAGACACGCTAAAGGACAGACTGACTCTATTTAATGACCTGGGAATGATAACGGGTTGGATATTTGTAAATCGTTACTATTTATAACCCCAAATAGCATACAGCAACGGACAGATTACAAGGGACCTCTGGACATATAAAATACCCCCCACCCATTCTGTCTAAAATAGAAGCAACACACAGAAGCAGAAAAATATTCATAAAGACCAGTAAACACTCATCCACCACCCACACACTTTATGAAGTCTTATTGAATTCCCGAAATGGCTCTAACATTAAGCATAAATCTCTAATGCAGAATAGTTGTACACGAACATAATTCACGGGTGATGTGGCCGCACACACACACAAACACACAGACTTGGAAGAGATCAGAGAGAAGTTTGACTCACTGGATAATCTCTTCTATGGTAAGTTATGGTGCCATCAGAGCGTGAAACACATGGCTGTAGCCCAGAGGCTGCAGAGGCCTCAGTGATGCTCTCACAGTGCCAGAGAGCAGGGACAGCTAACAGGGACAGCTAACAGGGACACTGACGCTGGTCCAGAAGAGAACACACTGTACATGCTGAGCGGGACTAAATGCTACATTACACAACTAATTGTTGCCCAGTGGATTCAGATCAAATTAAAATCTAAATTAAATCGTTTTTTCTATTTTTTCTAGTCTTTATGGACAGTCTTCACATAGAAATTCTAGAGGAAGGAACTGTTATTGACTGAACAGCCCATTAACTGTGTCTTACGAGGCTGTTAAAAGCAGGACCCACTGTGGTCTTGATGTTGGTAATTATTTGCAAGCGAAGAGGTTCATTTGTTTCTCTGTGTGTACAGTATACAGTATGATGATGGATAAAGAACTGGCAAAAAGAATAAATACCATGCAGACAATTTAACACCCAGTGCTCGCTCAATAAGTCAACTAGCCAAAACATGCAGAGAGAAATTACTCTTGAATTACGTGTATTGCTTTTACAATAGTCTGCATTAAACAAAAGTGGCCTTCCCAGCCTAAATGCACATAATAACCAAATATTCAGTATGCAAAATGTGTCTCATAACTCATATAGTCACTATGAAGATGAATTGCTTCACTTGAGGTGAAGGTAAAAACATGATATCCTGAACTGCCCTGAGGCTTGTAATCATGCAAACTGTGTAAGAGACAGAGAGAGATAGAGAGATAAAGACCAAATGTTAAAGGCAACAGAGGAAAAGATTTGATTGTTGGGAAGGTATGAGTATAAAAAAGGTGACAAAATGAGCAAAACTTTTTTAAAAAAATGAATTAAAAAAAGTATGCCTAAATGCACACTTTGGTATTGGTTTCAGAAACCTGGACAAACCCTTATTCTGATGTTAAAAACTTTTTACTTTGAAAAATGTGGATTTAGCTGTTAGTCTGGGGGGAGGGGACCGACCCCTAACAATAAATGAAAGTAAAAGCTAGACACTGACACTTTCAAGGATAACACTGAAGCTTGCCAGTTGCTCTCATCTTCCATTACTGAGAATTAATCCAGCACAAACTGCAGTGTTCATCTTAACTGCTGAGAGACCTCAGCGGGTAATGACAGAGGCATGTGGGGATGTTGCCAAGTGGATGACATTTTTTAGTTCAGACAACTGTTGGATTATAATGATGTATACTGTGATAGGAATAACTAAGTGACTCTGCTTTTGATGTAAGTTTTACACCCTGAATAAGAAAGAACAATTTGTTAACCTGACATTTTTAAATTTAATCAAGGTTTTAGTGAAGTTCTTGTTGTTTTTTTTTAATCTCTGTAGAATCTGATGATTTACAGAAATACAACTTCCAAATTGTAATCCTGTTTCCATGTGTTAATTTATCTCTTGTTTCATATCAAATGCATATAATAAGAGTAAAAATCCCTCTCTTAAATTATATTAAAATGTTATAATTATATAATTTTAGGGTCCTGGCATAAATACAGTATTATATTTCCAATATATTTGATCTATCACGGAGATCTTTGTTCACAGGCTAGTTACATTTAACTATTTTCACTTGATTTCAGTCTTCACACTACGCTAATCACCTGATTGCTCTTGCTTGGTTATGGTACAGCCTTGATAGTTGTATCAGTGTTTCCGAGAATGTCAAACTATTATTTTAAAGGAAAGTTTGGTTTATTTAAACTTGGGTCTTACACAGAAAAAAATCTTGGCATCCAATTTCTGCAAACCATGGATATGTTACATTTGCATATAAACCTGTGTTTCAGCAACACTGTGCTTAACATGTTGTCAGGTTTGGGCACAAAAAGCACTTATAGTTATGGTCAGGAAATCAATCAAACAAAAGATCTGCACACTTTATTAAAAGCCGTAAACCCGTAAATTGTGCAGCATTTTGATCTAACACAGATCTTTGTGGGCATTCATCAGGAAAATGCCTGACTAGATCTCTGTTGGATCAAAGTGCTGCATAATTAAAATTCACTGGGAGCTTTTAAAACAGTGTGTAGATATTTTGTTTGATTCTTGCTTTGGTTTAATTTTTTGATCCAGCACCTGTAAAAGTCCTTTGGATGTGCATGCCCTCCCCCTTGCTTGTATGGTCAGGAAAAGATCATATTTTGGCTGAAAATACCCACTTTAGGGGCACAATCGCCACTAGAAAACCCAGCGATGTTTCAGTAAAAAACAATCACTTTTTTTGCCAAAGCAATGACAGCAATGACTCACAAACAGTTTGGTTGTTTGTTGCTCTCGAACAGTGGTCTGCAGCTTGGCAGATTTCCTGTTTGTTGCACTGCTGTCACATTCCCAGACCTCAGTGAGTAACATAGTTAACGATGTTATCATTATCACTCGAAATGAGGGCTGAAACTTTGAAAAAAAAAAAAAAGACACAGTTGTAGCTGACCAGAGTTCAGAGGCCATTATGCACTGAAGTCATAAAAATTTGAATTAGTCTACAGTTTGAATCTTTTCAGTGACACGAGGAATTGTGAGAGACTTTGGCTTGATACCGTGGGGTCTCAAATCTTTCATTAATTATTGACAGACATGCTGCCTCTTCATGCTAGTTTCAGTTGCCTGTCTGGCCTGATGGCAATATGCTTAACTGCACACAAGTACTACACACATGTACAAATAATACAAACATCCTGCCACTATGTACTGCATGTGTATTGCGAGGATACATTCTTAATGTATCAGCATTTCCCTGATGGCCCAAAAAGTGACAAATGGGTTAGCCAAGACTGTGATGTTAGGAAAAAAAGCAAAAAAAACCAAACAACTAGGCTGTGAACCCAACTGATTTGTCTCACTGTTCTCTCGATGTTTTGGATACAAAGACAGAGATGATGAATGTTACAGAGGCAGGCGGAGAAAACAAGCGACCTGAGATGTAGGGATGGTGTGTGGGTTTGCCTGTGGGATCCTGGGACACGAGCACAAACTTGTATTTGATCCCAAGACAAGCACTCACATGCCAGAAATGTTCAGATCAGGGTTCTCAATATTTGATGACCCAAGAAAACATACTCAGACCATGAATAGAGCGGTAGATAGAGTTCGACAGTCTGGCAGGCAGTTAAACCAACTAATCTGAGGAAAGCACACAGATAATATCTTAACTACTCAGTTTGTTTCAAGATTTTGTTTTCATTTTTGAGTTTAGTGTAAGAAATCAGAGAAGCCAGAGCTGCCACTGTATCGAAGAAACAGACATTTTAATGTCTGTATATCCTCCTAGTGTTCAGGAGAGGAGTGGACTCAGTCATTGGTTACAATGAGTTGAATAGAGATTCTTCCAGGAAAAAGGACAAAAACGCCTCAGATGTCTGACTTATATATTGAATTGATGCCTTTGCAGTGGTTTTCCTCACAGTTCAAAGCTGGTAGACATTATGCAACATGACCTCATACCTACTTGTTGCATTTGGCACTTGGACAGAGGCCCTTGCATCACTAAAGAGGGCAGCCTTTTCGTTGATGCAGAAGAGGCTCGTGGCAAGGAGGGTTAAGCGGTTAACGACATGGTTATGGTTGTGGAAAGATTGTGGTTTACATTAGTCACATAAGTCAACTCACATAAGGGGTCAGTGATTAAGTTTAGGCAACAAAATCTCGTGGTTGTGGTTTGGAAAAGATCACAGATGTCTTTTAAATGGCTTTGGTTACACAAATGGGGCTAGAAAGGCAGCTGTGTGTTGCTCAAGAAAAAAACAAAACAGAAAAAGTGCCACAACCACCATCCTTTCCACTCACTATAAGCACACTTTCACGCTCTTTAGACTACCTCTGTTGCTATCACAGGTATATCTACGTTGATATCTGCAGGCAGTGTCACATGTTGTATGCTAAAGCTAATATGCCTACTCATAAATTCAGCATGTGCTCAGTTAATGTGAAGATAGCTTTATTTAAAGCATTTTTTACCCCGTTACATGCTGCCCACTTGTGGCATTCCTATAGAAAAAGCAACATGCAGAGACTTAATTGGGTCAACTATTCACAGCCCTGACACACACGGCAACAATTGCAGCAATTTCAAGTTGTGTATTCTGGACATCTGACGAGTGTGTTACTGAGTCCACGCATACAGACACAAGATAGTGGGCTGTCTCTCTCTGTCTGTCATCCCTCTGTCTAAAAAAAAACAAAACAATTAGCTGAAACACAATAAAACACTTAGTTCATCACCAGTATTGACCCCTTTCACATTAGACACAGTCATCTGATCCACTGTTACTATAAAATTATTGATTGGTGCAGCTTAAAACAAGCCCATAATATTCACTGAAACTCTCAAACACATGTATCCAACTACTTAGTTCCAAAGTTGCAGATTTATTTTTGTAATGAAAATGATTTTGTCCCTAAAATTAGTACATTGTTTGCATTGTAAATTTACTTGGAATTACTGGAATGTAACAATTGGAAGCAGCACCCTGCATAACATATTTTTGCAGTGAAATCACAGTCGGCAGTATGCAGTGTTTTACATCGCCCTCCTACTGTTCTGTCTGAAGTGTGCCTGTGAGAGTTGCTCAGTTTAACATTGAACATTAAATCTTGTGATTTCCTGCCTCCGCCAGCCATCAAAGGAACACCTCTCTGCTGCTGTGGACCGCATCGCATTTCTCTGCCTTTCTTCTTTTCCTCTACCTCTTCCTCCTCCAGTATCCCACAAGCTGAAAGCAAACGCATGCCTCTAAAAGGGAAAGTCAGAAACGCCCTCATAAGTACAGCTGAAAAAAGTAAGGGGAGGATTTCTACACATAACGGTGCACATGTTTAACACACGTGTAGCAGCACAGTCGGCAAAAGAAAATGTTGGCATTGTACATAATAGCCAAAAAACTGAGAAGTTACATTTATATGTTTCATACGAGTCATAGTCATGATAAAAATAATATGTTAATTGTGTTCCATATGTTCCACTCTAAAAAGGGTTGTTTTTCCAACATCTGACATAAGTAATGTAACTTTTTCACTGGACACATTAAGTCATGTTTTATGCTGTAATAAACATTTGGACAAAATAAAATTGTCCTTCGATTTTTTTTTTAACAGACACCCCTGCATTTGCTACAAAGAGTGGTTGTTTATTTTACAGACATCTACGAAATATTGGATACTTTAGGGCAGAACATGATATTTTCCCAACCATAACCAAGTTTTTTTTGCTCCCAAAGAAAAATGAAGGTTTTTGTGGCGATGGACTGCTAACAAGACAGAGTTAATTAGGGACAAAAAATGTAGGCTTGTATATTCTGTGTGTGTATGTGTGTGTGTGTGCGCGCGCGTGCACAATTGTTAAAGACCTAATTTTAGAGTAATTGATAAACTGTTTGCTCTAGAGTCGATGACAGTCATAAATAAGCTCTCTCTCTGTGTCTCTGGCCCCTCATAACTCTTAATAGCACTTTACTCCTGTGTTTACAAAATGAAACCAACCGTTCAAGTGAATTTAAAACTGATGCTCAGCTGTTTTACACTCTCTGTCAGCCACTATCCGAGTGTGAGCAATTTCTCACAGAGTAACAGAGCTTCAGATAACACAATTTGAGGTTGCATACTTGTTTTATTGCGATGCTAAAATTAGGACATTTAACACAATTTTCAACACTGCCATCAACCCTCATATTCATTTTATAAAATGTGCTTTCTTATTCACCCTCTAACTCTTCATCAAATAGAATTCCCACCATAAATCCTCGGCAGCATAATTACGTGTTTAAATATTACTCCAGTCACACTGAATCAGGCACAAGGTTGCACTGCTTCATCCATTTTCACAACTTGGCTTTTCATAAAGTCATATGACATGATTGAATATGCCAGTGAAGCACAGAAAGGCAATTTTCTAAAGGGACTCAGATGTAAATTTGTATTACATATGATAATGTTTCCTATTAGGATTGAGCTTCGTTCCTTTTAGCAAATCCCACGAAAAATAGAACATGAATCACCCCATACAATGTAATTCCAATTCTGTTTGACATCCCAATTTCATTTGACCTCCGTTACTAAGAGCCTTCTATTGTAGACGGCGCCCCATAGTACCGTGTTACGCTGCTCCATTAATGTTTTTCATTTCTCCGTGTTTCCTCTGCCTTCAAGCGTAGAGCTAAACTGGTCCTGAATTAAATCCAAAACTGCACACTTGTATACATATTAGGAAATCAAGCGACAGAGCACATGAAACCCCGGTTGCAAAGCTTGATTATAGATAGTTTTTGGCCAGATGACTCAATATCTACGTCACAGAGTGCATAAAGCAAACTGGTTTTGCTAAACTCAACAAACCCATGACTTTATTGGACAAAATCAATTAATTGCTCCAAAAAGATCAAATGTCTCTGTCAACCGAAAAGAAAGTCAATTAAGTCCTGCAAGGTCAAATCAATATTTGTTCTTTAGGTGTGTACTTGTAATGGTGGAGCAGGGGCTTGAAATAAAAAGCTGGTATTTACAAGGTAAACCACATTTTAATGCAGAGACTTGGTGTTTGGTCATGACTAGCAGTCAGTTGTATTCAGGATCCTCTCAGCTGGTGTGTTAGAGCAGCCTGTTCTTATTTTGAAGTTGTCCACTTTTGCAGTGATTTTGGCATAAAATCCTGACGGCATCAGGTTGAATTCTATGTACAGTATGCTTTTGTTGCCTCAACAAAGCTAAGACTGTACCTGACTCAGAATTTTGACAGTCGAAACAGATTTGCCAGTTCAATACAATTATCAGATCATTTGTTTAGGGTTTTTTTCCCTACATAGAGTTTTAAAGGTCGAATGTTGCTCCGTGGGATGTTCAATGTGACAGCGTCAGCCATGTAATATAATAAACAAGCTAACAGCACTTACGATGGATAGCAAATGTGCAACAACATTTTTGTTGACACTAGATATCAAACACCTTACAGTGTGATCTCTCGTTCTCTCTCTCTCCATGCCGCTGCCTTCACTTCCGCATCTGCTTGTATCAAAGATTATTGTGAAAATCAAGAACACTCACTCCGCAGCAAAATCTGGTGACCAAAATGTCCCCAGGAGTACACTGCTCAACAAAAAAATCCCCTCAAAAAAAACGGCTGCACGACTTGAAGCTATCTTAGATGACTGAGAGGTCTCTGACTGATTATTCAAATCTGTGACTTTCAATAGGCAGCCTTAAATATAACCATGTGCTTTTGTCGCATAATCACACCATGTACTTTTGTTGACATCCTGGCACCTGTAGCGATATACAAGAACATCAAAAGCAGGTGCAGAATAATACCGAGAGCATAATATGTGGACGCAGAAGTCATCCACACTATTCATTCATTAAAGTGCTCTTTCAGTAGGCTCTACATCAGTGATTTCAGGGAAGTCGTGCGATCTACGTAATGATCCGACACACTAAGACAATTGATATGACATATTCCTGCCTGTTATTCGCCATGATGACTCAGTGTGGTGGCATAAGCTGAGAGCGCTGTGACATCATAATGGATTTTTAATGACCCAGTCATTCGTCTTGTTAAAGACCTCTCACTAAGAGCTCTCCAGATAACAGGAGTGGGTGGCAAGAGATATGTTATTATAATAACGCACCGATCATTCTTCAAGCATCAACTCTACCCGTTTAATACGTGTGTTGCACTTACAATCTGCTATGAAATGAAAAGCAGCATTCACTAGTGTCTCTGCTACACAGTCTAAGTTTCAGTCATCTCCTCTGCTGAGATTTACCAGGCACACTTTTCTGTATGTGACATTCAGAACATTAATATAGCAGCAAACCCCAGTGTGTATGTAAAGATATAGACGAGTAATGGCATCCTGAGCAGAGAATTAAGTCAAAAGACCTTTGTGTGTTGAAATCTGAGCTTCTTTGTGGTTTGTTTTGGTAAGCCAGTCTGGCCACACTTGTATGTTAGTGCATGTGTGCATCCCAATGGCTGGCCCAATGGCTCACCACTTTGCACTGCGCTCATACAACAGTTATTGCTGATATCGGGACAACGTCATCACGGAGGCACTTTGTCCGCTTAATGTCTCTCCTTTAAGCCGGCAAAGGATGTAGTAACAGCCTGAATTGACATCAGCATAAAAGGGACAGCTAGCAGGACAGGACCATGGATGGGTTGAATGTGATATTTGACATGTCATGTGTGCAAGCCACTACGAGGGATTTAAAAAGAAGCTAGCATTAATTGGCAGTTCACTCAAGGAATAGGAACAGCAGCCAAAAATTTACAGCAGTGAGGTTTGGGAGCTACTTACCCTTTCAGCAAAGGATGAGATCAGCCACCATATAACAGTGGCAGTAAATAATTGTTATAGCCAGGTTATACCATTGTTATTGTTTATAAAGTGCTACTGACGCATATGCTTTATGTCATACTAGAGGCCAATGCTGTTGTGTTACATATCACAACCATCTCGCCTTTTTTGATTCCAGGATGCTGGCATGCTATCTAAAACCATACACTGGAGTGGCAATATGCCCCGTTGTTTGGTTCTGTGAAAAAATGCAAAGTCGTCATAAAGACGGGACTTTGTGGTGGCCCTGTAGCAATATCTCTGTGTAAAAAGCGCTACTGTTAACTCTGTCAGTTGTTGTTTAGAGAATTGTTCCATATTGAGAAGCAAGCAAAGACAACATATATCTTCTGAATTTCACATAGAGCTCCTTTTAACAGAGCAAGGTGTGATATCCAAAAAAGTTTTATATTTGTACTTTTTGTAGACATTTGAAGATCCAGTGATTCCATGATAAATCATATTCAAGGCTTTTAGAAATCTTTACAGATTAGAGCACTATTTTCTATTTGTAGTGTGTAAATGGTAAAACGACAATGTGTGTGTGTGTGTGTGTAAGCTTATTAGAGAAAAAATATTCTATATTAAGGCAGGCTGGGTGAATCATTATTCTTTGATAGCTGCCACAGCTATACCCCCAGGATACTGCAGAGGCTTCAGAAACTGGTCTGTGCTAGGGTGGTATTATACAGTAGATGACAGTAGATGACAGTGTTTGTGTGTGTGTGTGTGTGTGTGTGTGTGTGTGTGTGTGTGTGTGTGTGTGACAGAGAGAGACAGCGATTGAAAGAGGTTGTACGGTGACAGAGAAACACTACAGTCTCAATGAGTCACATCTCAAAGTCTCTGCATCTTTCTGACAGCTTAAGTTGAAGATTTTTGTGTTTGTGTATGTGTGTGTGTGTGTGTGTGCGCGCACGCATCTGTACGAGCATGCATTGAAGGAGACGTGCTGTATGTATGTGTGTTTGATGCAGTAAGTGGAAGGAGTAAAGTAAGGAAGGGAGAAAGAGTCTGATTGAGTCATACCTTTAACTCTCAGTCCAGAACATTTTTGTGACAACTTCAGTGGCAGAGAAGCGATGTGTACATCTGTGTGTGTGTGTGTGTTTATGTGTGTGTGTGTGTTTATGTGTATGTGTGTGTGTGTGTGTGTGTGTGTGTGTGTGTGTGTGTGTGCGTGCAGATGGTGCATGAGTGCATGTATCAAGGTATGCAGCATCTACGGGTGCACATAGTGAGTCGCACTGAGTCAGATCTCTGTCTCTCTGTCAGAATATTTTTGTGACAGCCTCAGTAGAAAAGAGACAGAGAGGTAAAGTGGAAATGACAGACTTGGTTTTACTTAATGCCAGCTCCCGTCCCTCTGGTTTGTGTGCGTAGGTGTGTGTGCCTGCGTGCATGTAGGTACTGTGTATTTGCTTGTGTCTTGCCTTTGTTTTTCACTGAAAGGTCCTTTAGCTTTCTGCAGACAACAAACAAAATGTTTGACAAACAAAATGTCAGTTCAGCTCTAGATGCGTTAGGGCACACAGCAGAGCTGATGTTACATGACTGACTGAAGTGATGACTTGCACTATTAATAACTTCACTTCTATACTGCACCAGCTCTTCAGACAAATATTAAGTGCTACAACATACACTTGTATTAATCAAGTCGTGGAAACATAAATCTGTGAACACACTCACACTGAAGGGACTAACCTCCCATTTGATGAAAAAGGCTGGTCCCTACGAGGTAAGGTAAAAAAGATAAGGTGTTTTTATGCCTCTACGACAGCAATAGCAGTTATGTTTTCAGGTTATTCATGCGTCCCATTCTTGTGAACGTGATTTCTCAAGAACATCAAGAGGGAATGTCTTTCGCATTTGGAACAAATGCCCACTTGGAATTGCCAATGAACTAATTTGATTTTGGTAGTCAAACTTCAAGGTCACTTTGACCTCGTGTTTTTCTTTGCCATAAACGTGATATCTCAAGAACATCTTTCTTGAAGAAGGGAATTTCTTCAAGTTTGACACAAACATCCGATTGGACTCAACAATGAACTGATTATTTTATAGTGATCAAAGGTCAAGGTCAGTGTGACCTTGTTCGTCTCATTTTCATGAATGTGATATCTCAAGAAAATTTAGAAACAAACATCCGATTGGACTCAACGATGAACTGATTAGTTTATAGTGATCAAAGGTCAAGGTCAGTGTGACCTTGTTCATCTCATTTTCATGAATGCGATATCTCAAGAAAATTTAGAGGGAATTTCTTTAAATTTGGCACAAACACCCACGTGGACTCAAGGATGAACTAATTTAGATTTTTGTGGTCAAAGGTCACCATGACTGTGTGTTTGTCTCATTCTTGTTAGCACTGTATCTGCAAAAGGCCTTGAGGGAATTTCCTCAGTTTGGGCATAAATGCTGACTTGGACTCAATTATGAACCAATTAAATTTGACAGATCAGTGGTCACTTTGGTGACCTCTAGGTCACCTGTTAGAGTTTAGGCCTCACCTGCTGATCAGTTCTAACCCTTTGCTGCCTGTCATCCCAATTCTCCCCCCCACCTTTCTTGTCTCTCTTAGGCCGAACTGTCAATATGGGATAATGGTCTTAAAATTATTCTTTTAAAAAAAAAAGTGGTGACCTTGTCCGTCTCAGTCTTGTCAACGCGATATCTCAACAATGCCAAGATTGATTTTTTTTTTCTTCAAATATGGCACAAATGTCCACTTGGACTTAACAATGGACTGATTACATTTTTGTGGTCCAAGGTCAAGATGACCATAACCTTACCATGTCATTCTCATTAACACAATATCTCAAGAACACCTTGCGCTGATTTCTTTAAAAAACACAAATGTTCACCTAGACTCAACGATGACCTGGTAAGAGTTTGGTGGTTAAATGTCAAAAGGTTTTTGTGACCTCACGAAACGGCTTTTGGGCCGAAGCTCAAGAATTAATATGCTAATTATGACAAAATTTTACATAAATCACATAAAATTATAAAGTTTATTTCCAAAGAATAACAGGTCAACTTAACTTTGACATCATAACATTCTGCAAAAAAACTTGTCTGGCCATTATTCACTGTCACATCTCAGGAACAGAAAGGGAGACGTTTGGTCTAGTCCTAATCTTGGGTGCCCACCTTGAAACTGTGCTGATTGTTTAGGTCTTCTGTGCTGCTGTGTTGAAGATGTGTGTGTGTGTGCAGCATCCATTTTTTATATCCTCTTTGCAGCAACATTCAGAGTTGAAGCACTGTCAGCTGTCATGGCTACAAATGAGTCTGGACAGACATGGATGTGAAATGCAGCTTGACTGGTTGGTGGAGGAATACAGCCGTGCGTGGTAATTCTAGTTTAGTCAGGGTTAAGGGTTATTATTTTAACCCTTAGATTACTACTTCATGATCATGCAATCATTTTGAATTGTCATGACATGAGTGCTCACAAATCATTCACATGGGAATCTTTGCCTTATCGACTATACTTCTCATATGACATGATGCAGCATTACACATATGGTTAATGTCTGTGTCAATCTCGAGGGAATTTGCGTAATTCGATACAATAACCTCCCTTGGGGACAAAAAAAGCTTGTGTGTGCGCATGTGTGTATGTGTGTATGTGTGATTGTCTTCCCCTCCATTTTCCATGAGCCCCTCTCATGCCTTTAAGCATGAACTGGTGTAGTAACAAAGCTAACGACATGTCATCTTCTCTCTCTCTAACCATTTCTCTCAGCGTGTGCCTCCCCTCCCCCTCCCCAATCCTGTGGCCCCAGCATGTGCTGGGCAGCGGGCCCGCCAGGATCTTCCTTGCTTTTCCGTATCATTGATAATCGACCGGCTTGGGGAACGAAGGAGCGGAATAGCAGAGCAAATGCTACCCTGCCACTGCAGCTGCTCCTGGCTGCCACGGCAACTGGGGCAGAAAATCAGACTTATCGCTTTTGTCATAATCAGCAACGGATCGTGGTTTCCAATCTCTCCGACCCTCTGTGTCTCTGCCCGCTTTCTTTTTTTGTCTCCCGCTTCTGCAATGCTCTGATTTTTTTATTATTTCTTGATTTTATCTTTCTCAGGTATGATTTTGCAATGTTTTTGTTTTTTTTTCCTCTCTAGCTCCCCAGCTCCTCAGAGCCACGCTGTTTGTTTGCATACGTGTGTGCATGTGTGTGTGCATGTGCAAACATACACCAGCTCTTACAGAGAGCTCTTTACCCTGAACCTTCCATTAGCACGACAGAAGTCTGCAAGCGCTTCCTCCTGGGAGTCAGTGCAGCATGAAGCACCAGTGGTGGCTCTTTTATATCTAGCCTGTGCAGTCCCTACAGTCTAGCAGGACAATGTGAGCTAGAGACAAACTCTTCACATTGTTTCGCTACTGACCTGCTTTAAAACACAAAACTTGCACACAAGCATACACAGTAAGACAGGGTTTGTTTTGGATCTGAACGATTCTCTTTGAAATCCACAATTCATTCTTTATAAAGCTGTGGTCCTCTTCACCTCCGTTGTCAGTCTCCCACCCTGACACTCACTCTCGCTCTTTGTTTCCATCTAAGACTGAGAAGAAGATTTAGCTTTATTCTCTGCATGCTGCAGAAGCTGGTCACTCAGCCATACAGGTTCACTGCTTATAGGTGACACTTTGCACCAGCCTTTCATTGTCCCCTTTTGTTCTAGTGATTGCTTGGATGCCTGTTTTCCTTTTGTGTTACGTAAATAATGTTGTGGACTCTCAAGGTGAAAAAAAGTTTTATAAAATATAAATAAAGTACTGGTAGATGAAGGAGGGACAGTAGGAGGGGAGGAGGGAAGGATAATAATGTGACATAACATCAGTATGACAAATGACAGCAGCTGAAGTCGCAGGTATTAGCTCTTGCAGTGCAGATTCGTAGTCTGAATCATGTCAGCTTTCTCTAAATCTTCTTGTGTGAAATTTAGCTGCTTATATGCTTTTACCACCATGCATAGATCCGGTGTCAGAGTTATCACGCCAGTGTGCCATAACATAGTTCATCACAGACTTATATCCCTCTCTGTTATGTCTTTATATGGAATTTCAAATGGCCACTTTCATTCTCCAGTTCCTGATCTTACCTTTAAAGGGGCAGCCCAGCCATTTAATATGTCACCTCCATAAAGGACAAAGGAAAAATGACTTGCAAATCACCATTTTTTAAAAACGCAATCTCAGCAGTCTGAGATATCCTGTATTTTATTCCCTATTATGCGTGAAGCTCCAGAAATCATGGATTCCACATTTCCCATAACAAGACTCAACAGCGTCTTTCATTAGACCCTCCCTGTTTTTTTTACACCTCCAATTTATAACAAAAGGCTTTCTATCATAAAGGTAATTTTCTCTAGAGAGCTATGTTCTCACCAGAGGCTATATAAACGGTGGACGTAGCTATTGTGGCGTCACCCATTGGTTCGCAGACTGCTGTTTGGATGTCTTGAATTTGCCATTTTGGCTGTTGTCATCTTGTATTTTTTGAGCCAGAAAGGAACGTATTTTGACAGGCGGAGCTGTGGAGGAACGAGGGTTGGAAGGTGCAACTGTGATATTACCAGACTGTAGTGATGCCTTACAGACAGTCTGTCACTCAAAGTGGTAACGCTCTTAATAACTTAAAGCCTCAACAAAATGCAAATGGTGGATTTATATAAAAATTCAGCCCCCATTCAGTTGTCATGAGTGTTAAAATTAGCTGACGAGATCAGAACTGTTTCTTTGTAACAGGCTGTAAACACGTTTATTTCTGCCGCATGGGGATTTACTTTATTTTGGAGCAAGCCTCAAATGGCCATTCAGTGCGCTGCAGTTTTTGGCATTTTCACATTGGCTTTATTTCACCTTAGCCCCAGTTATTGCCAGTTGGTTTTCACATGCTTTGCGAGCTTTCAGAAAACATACACAAATATGGCTGTACAGACAAAAGGAACCATCCATGTTGGAAGTGAAATTTGTGGGCTCCCCCTTTTAATTTGCAGTCATCCTAATTCTAAAGTCAAAATGACCTCTCTTTGCTTTCTCTGAGCGGTCCAAACTGCTGTTGGTTCTCATAAAGCTAGATATACAGAAACACACGTGTGTACACAGCCACAGGCGAATGCTCCTATTTCGGCTGTAGTTTACCCCTCTGTTTGGATTGAAAAGGTCACTGAACACACACTGGAGCATGACTGTTAAATGGTGGTGGGAACCATGGCGGTTTGATAAAGAGCAAGGAACACATTTGGTGTTAGTTTGTGTTGTGGTGTGTTGTGTGTGTGTGTGTGTGTGTGTGTGTGTGTGTGTGGGGGGGGGCACGCCTTTATGTTTTTGCATTAAGCACTGGACCATTAAGGTTAGCAAAAAGGGCAGCTGCGATTCTACAGTGATTGAGCAACATAACAACCAACAATATAAAACGCTGCATCAACATTCTTAGACAAAAACATGGCAATGCAATGCAATAAGACACAGATACAGTACAATAGAGTCTGGGAAATCACACAGATGTGATAATAGGATCCCATGGTGCTCTCTGCTACACTCAATTACTCTTTTCCCTCTCAGAAGGAAAGAAATGGGAGATAAAATGTAGATGAGGGTAAACACATTAGAAAGCTATTATGAACTATTAATGTAGATGGCAACACTGTAGAAATACAGTATCTTACTGGCAGGTTGGCTACAGTATAACACTGTAAATTTCACATTCTGCTATCGAATACTGTATTAAATTTAATGGGTATATACTATTGAAGTACGAAGGTAGTGACACTGTAAAATATCAGCAGGATGCTGTCAACTACAGCTGCCAGTAGCTAAATTCAATTTTATGGGATTTTTTTGTAGGTAAATATATATGAGATATTTACGTATGTACTGTATGTATGTCTATACATGCCCTGCATAAATATATATATTATTCATTTTCCCTTCTTACTTTAAATACATATTTTACTAATATTGGTATTAAGGTGATCTGTAGTTAATTTCATTCATTATATTTTAATTGCAATTGTACTTTATCAACACATATCAAATATCCTGCCATTAAAGTCAATAGAAAGAAAGAAAGAAAAAAGAAAGAAAGAAGGAAAGAAAGAAGGAAAGAAAGAAGGAAAGAAAGGCATTTTCTGTTCCAAAATACTCACAAGTTTTGACAATTCTGTCAAAAAGAAGAGGCTTTTCACATTTCTTTCATAATTAAAGCACAGATTGCTCTCCCAACCTCCCCTCAGCTCTGACGACCTGAATGTGAACTCATTTTCTTAATTAACATGGATTGAGACTAATTACTGAAGTCGTCTGAAATTTAAAGACCATCCAGAGTCTGCATTTACCTCCAGCGTTGGATAACAAGACTGAAGCACTCACTGTCAGTTTGTGTGCACTGACACAGAAGTTTGTTTGGGTGTTAGATAAGCAGGGAGGTTGTGCCTTTTTTATGTGTGTGTGTGTGCGTGTGTGTCAGTGAGTGAGACAGGCTGGGTTCCCCGTGGGCAAGTCTTGGCAATAAGCAGAGCAAGTGATCAGGTGCCTAAGCATTTAATGAGATACACAAAGCCAGCAAAAGCAGCCAAGTGCCATGTGACCTGCATGTGTGCAGCAGAGAAGCATGTGTCCATGGTGATGATGAATGGAGCATCGAGCCCCATGCATTTGCTTGCGTGTTTGTGCGTGGGTGCAGAATGATTCACCTCGCAGATCTTCCAGCTGCTGTTTGCTCAAAATTAATTACGAGAGAGAGAGAGAGTCCATCTCCTTCACTGGCTCGCTACGAGATCTTTACGAGTCAAGTAACTGCGTATTTGATTGCCCGAATAAATGACACAAAGCAAATGAATGCGAGCTCTCTGCTCTCTGTCAGATGCTCAGGCTGTCGGACCTTTGCGCCCCCATAAATCCTCTCCCGTTCCTCACACACTATCAGTCCCATGCTAGTTGTCTTTTACACACTGACACAGTGATGCATTTTATTTTGCATGCGAGGAAAATAAAACTGCTAGGCCTGTTGTGAAGCCTGATTATATTCTTGTAGGTACTATTTCTCTCTGTTCCACCACCATTAAGCTGTAACAGAAGTGAACTGAACCGTAGTGGATGCCTCAATTTCCCAACAGTGTATGGAAACTCTCTGCAAGATCAATAACTATATCACCTCATCCGCTCGGCTCGCACAGCAGATAATTAGATAGATTGTGCTACAGTAAGTGCTCACCCTTGCCACTTTACCTTTTATCAGCGAAAGGTGATAGCATTTGAAATAACAACATTAAAAAAAGAAAGTACAACCAGCTCCAGTCTTGTGGGTTCACTTGTACTGGAATCAGTCTCTAATCAGGGTCCAGGATGCCCACATATACATTAAGGTCTCTAATCAGATTTGGTCTCAGGATGTGATGTGACTGTATTGTTCCAGTCATCTGGAATCTTTTTGTTTTCCACTCCAGTGCGCAATGTGCTTATGTCATTAGCATGGATTCAGTTTTGCTTGAGATAGTCTTTGTGCATATGGTCTCACTCATAGTCTCCTGTGACAATAAAGAGCATGGCATGTCTGGTAAGGCATGACATGACACGACATGTATAGTATAAGTGTGTCTGTGTGTAGCTGACTGAATGAAGCATCAAATTGCACTCTCTTGACAATTTACGATAATGTGCAGACTCACTGCCTATAAAAGAATGTGATGGGCTTCAGGGAGGAAACTTGCAGGTCATTGCTTCCTGAAAGATGATCTTAAACCATTTATCATAAACTTAAGTGCTTCACTACATCTTTGAGTGTTACTCATAAAGTAAAGTGGTGAGCAATGACGTTTGGTGTGATCTTTCGTTTGAAACTTTGGGTAGAAACTTGAGTTGGACCCTTGATGAGGTCATGCTCCTGTTTGCAGCAGGGAAAATGTGGTATTTGTCAACCTGGCCCACATTTTTCAATATTTTTTTTGTGTCTTAGTGACTCATGGGAACAACATTTTTGAATTTGGTCCAATATTGAGAGAGAGAACTGTGGCCAGCAGTAGTGAAACAGGCTGCAATCTCCACTAAGGGCAGATGCACTGCATGCAAGGAAGCTTTATTTTTATAGCACATTTCATAAAACAGGGCAATTCAAAGTGCTTTACAGAGCAATAAAATATAAAACATGTCAGAAGATAGAGATTTACAATAAAAAAAGGGTAAATAGAAAAGATATAAAAGAAAATAAAGAAAAGAAATAATAAAATAAAATAAAATACTAAATTATTTACATTTTTTTCTAAAAAAAAACCATTTAAGAGTAGCAAAAGTGCAGACAATAAGTACAGAAATAAAAAGATACTTTAAATTACTTAAAATTAAGTTTAAAATAAGTTTGCAGTCATTAGGGTAGAGTAGATATTCAAAATTGACAGTACATGAGCTGACTTTGTCATCTGGAGTTGGATGGCATGACATCAAGGTGGGAAGCAGACCACTGTTCACATGTTTTTTACTGATACATCAAAAGCTTCTCCAGCTGTGATTTTGCCAACATAAATGTCTTTAAAAACCCAAAACTGATCTTTTCTACTATAGCCAAGTGTTTTTGTGCTATGTAAAAATGTAACGTATCTGAGGTTTGCAGACACCTGCAGTGCCAACATTTTTTTTTTTTTTTGGCAAATGGGTTTGTACATGAGTGAGTCACTGCTTTTAAACCTGGTATTAGATTACTCTTTAAAGAAATACCTGGAGTAACAATTATTCATCAAAAGTACAGATTTCTTTCCAGAAAATGACTTTGGTAAAAATCATGTACTATAATATTACTTAAGTAAAAGTCATAAAGTTATTTAATGATGTTGTCATATTGTTATATCAGTGATATTTAATGCACTTAAGTGTCAAAAGTAATTTTACGAGATTAAAGCACCTTAGTAACCTTAATCAAAGTCATATTTTAAAGTTTTAACAACTTCAGTTAGCCAATTTATTCTTTGGTATATGGTTGCAAACGACTTAATCATATTTGTATTTTGTAAGCATGTTAACAAAACGGAACTTGCACATCTCCTATCTTCATCATTGGCAAAATCTTCTTTGTGATGAAGTTAAGTCAGACTAACTTGGTTTACTGAAGTTGCTAACACTTGGGAAAAGCAATGTAATTCCACTTGTCATTTTTTTAGTTGCAGCAACTTCATAAAGCTAAATTTTAAGTAAACTTAACGATTACATACAAAGTAAACATAATTTAAGATTAATAGTTATATTTACTGTTTCCAAGATTATTTTAAGTAAGATCAACTTGTCAGATCTATCTTTCTTTTATTTATTTCTTTATTTCTTTATTTCTTTATTTCTTTCTTTCTTTCTTTCTTTCTTTCTTTCTTTCTTTCTTTCTTTCTTTCTTGCTTTCTTTCTGTCTGTCTGTCTGTCTGTCTGTCTGTCTGTCTGTCCCTCTGGATAGGTACCAGATCTGTCTCCATCCTCTGACGGGCCAGCCCTCCTCCGTCCCGCCCTCAGTCAAGCTCCGCTCCGGCAGCATCCGTCTCTGCACCGGGACGCACACAAACACGGGAAAAGAGGCTGCGGGGAAACAGAACAGGCGACAGAAGAAGAGGAAGAAGAAGGGGAGAAAATCACACTTGCTGCTGCTGCCCCACATTGTGAAGGCGGTCCGTGTTCTACAAAGCCACCAACAACCATCTGTCCTTCATTATTTAAAGTGGACAGCACGGCGGTGATACTCCGGAGGTCCCACTCGACTGCTGAAGTGATGCGCCCTGCAGGACTGTGTGAACAGTAAAATGATTTGATCCTCGCTTTGGATACATCCAGTCGGTGCTGTTGATGATAAGACGGAGCATGAAGTTTGCGGTTGCGGTGTTGTGGTTCTCCCTGGCTCTCGGGAAGGCTACTATGCAAGGTAAGAACCGGGAAACACGTCCGTCTTTAAACTGTTGAAGCTACGCTGCTGCCCGTTAACATCTCATTTATCCAAACAAAGCGTAAATTGACTTGGCGTGCAGGAACATTTGAACCTTTATGATGATTTTGGAGCGTTTTGCGCGATCAAAACACAGCATCCCACCACCTCACAATCTCAATCTCACAGAATAAATGACCAGCGCACACAATCCTGCCCAATGCTTCTTAACAGGGAGAGATTTTTATAAAGAAGCTGGCATTTTGTAAAATTCAGATGTGATTGCACTTTTAACCGTGTGGGCGGCAGCAGGACAAAATGTTGGGGTCAGGTTAGAGGAGCACGTTCATGATTTATTAAAGAATAGGAGCGCAGCGCCCCCCTGGGGATGTGTGACAGAGCAAGGTTGGATATTAGCTCCAAGAGAACAAAAGAGGACAATAAAAACATTGAAATGAATGGGAAAAGAATTCCCTCACATAATAAAGCTGTGACTCAGGTATGGCCTTGTCATGAGAAGTAAAGAATGAAATATTGCGTCGCTGTGGGGTTGAATAGGAGATGTAGACACCTGGTTTAACTACTGTGTTTTCTTGTCTGTTTCTTAGTGTGTGTGTGTCTGTCTGTTTGTGTGTGCATATGTTGCTGTTAGCTTTCTGTTAAGCATTTGCACCACTCTAATCTTGAGATGGAGTGGCTCTTGGCAGCACATGCTGTAAATCTCTTTTGCTGAATATTTATGCTGCATATGCGTATATATGTGTGTGTGTGTGTGTGTTATTGGGGTGAGAGAGAGAAGTGATAACAACTTGATGAAAATGATTAATCCACCTTCAGCGACCAATTAGCTGTCCCAGTGTCAGTCCACAATTAAGTCAATGAGGAACTGCATTTTAAACTGACACTGATCTTCCTGCAGAGGAATTATGCCAGCAGGTTGGCATGCCATGTCATGCTGGGATTTTAAAGGTTCAGTTCACCCAAATTAAGAAAATAGCGATTTCACTTACCTCTAATGCCATGCAGACATGTCAGATTTGATCTGGTCAGGTTTTCATCTTGTGCCGGTTAATCTTACATCTCATAAAGTGAATCGAATTTCCTTTGTGGCATTCAAAGCTTCCTAAAAGTTGCCTTAAAAATTCAACCACATTAATTTCAACCACATCTGGAAAATCCGCAAACCTCGTTTCCCATAGGAAATATGTCTTTGGTGGAAAGTAGTTCAATTCACAACGGCTAACAGCAAGTCTTTGTTGTGTATGTCTAGGTTGTGCAGATCCATTCCAATCACCCGAAAAGTGTTGGCATTGTATGTTTCTGCAAACCACAGATACATTACCTTTGTACGTTATTATCTAGGGGATATATTGAAATGTTAAGCTACTTTGTACGATTTGTAGGTGTGGTTAGGTTAGGCACAAAAAAATGTAGGAATGACCATGGTTTGGCATAAAATCCCCACTTTTGGTGGCACAATATCTGTAAAATAGAACGCTTTCATGGCACTGTACCCGGTGGTCAAATTGAGGAGTCAGCAAAAAAGACCCACGTCAAGTGGCTGAATAGCCACTGGGAACACAGCAATGAAATGCTAAAACAATTCAATTCAATTCAATACAATTCAATTCAATTCAATTCAGTTTTATTCATAAGGCCCAATATCTCACATCACAATTTGCCTCAGAGGGCTTTACAGTTTATGACATCCCTCTGTCCTTGGACCCTCACAGCAGACAAGGAAAAACTTCCCTGAAAAACAGGGTAAAACTTGTAGAAACCTCAGGAAGAGCAATTGGGGGATGTCTCTCTTCCTGGATGCAACAGATGTGTGTACAGAACAGATCAACATAATGTTGACAAATAAAACACAACCAGTATTGTTGTTTGTTGGTCTGCAGCTTGGCAGCCATCTAGGTGCCACCTAGGTGACACACCATCTCCTCCACCATCTGATGCCAAAGTCAGCCTATATACTACGCCACTTTAGAAACACTGATATAATATGATATGAATAGAACAGAATGCCTTTATTGTCATTGCATGAGAAATGTATTGAACTGTGAAGTATTTGTGTAGAAATACCCTTGCATGCATGTTCTTACGGAAACTGGGCTGTAATATCACACACATGCAGTTACCTCTGGTCATGTGATGCTCAGTGTCTTTGATGTTCACTGAGTATGTGTGAACCAGCCTGTGTTGGCATGCATGCTCACATGCTGTGCAGTAAATGCCTCAGAGGCATTATGACTGATGGGGTTAACCGCTGTGTAAAGTCTTGGCTCCCCCAGAGGTACCTGTCCTGTTGCATTGTGGGTATACCAAAGCGGAGCTGCAGCTCAGATTGTAGAGCTTGCTTCCATCTCTCTGTCTTTAGGATTCTCTCCTGATTCTTGTCTTCAGAAATGTCCCTCATCCATCAGATATCAGTGAGAGCTACAATAAAAAAAGGGCAAAAACACAAACTTAAACGGTCTTTTGTTTGCACAAGTATGTAAAGAAAAAAAGGGTTCCCCTCTGTTTCCCTTTCATCTTTTTACCCCTCTCAGTGGTACATCCTGCTGTTGTTCCACAGAGAACAGACGGTAGCAGCAAGGTGACCATACTACTGTGTCACCCATGGGGTGTTTTAGATTGAGGAGGAGGCAAGGTGTTTGTTTGAACACTAGGTCACCCCTGTGTCTGGATCAATCATCAGCACACTGTAGGTTCTCTCTCTTACACACACACACACACACACACACACACACACACACACACACACACACAGGATGCATGCATATGTACAATGTCTTGTTATGCCCTCTCTATACACAAATAGATACACGCTAACACATCATAATTTCCCCACGGAGAATCAGCCCATCCCCCCAGCTGTACCTTCTAATCAATACTATCCCCTTCACCTCTGCCAAATTGACCACACACACACACACACACACACACACACACACACACACACATGCACACATGCACACACATACACCCACAGTCAATCAGTCTCTATCAGAGGGAGAGAGCGGGCTCCTGCAGAGGACTCCATCCCTGCGGCGTTGAGGGGATGGAGGCGACGAGTTGGGCTCCTGTCTTTTTGTTGATGAGGATCTTGAGGCAGAGCTTGCTTCCTGTGGAGATGGTAGATGGGATTCAGCTGACTGTTTCAAGCTTTTACAAACTGAGTGCTTTACATGGGATCTGATGCAATGGGTGGTAATGTGTCTGAATCTGAACATGCTGCGTACTTTAATTTCAGATTACAACACGCTCAACAGGAAACCGGAGGAGACAGGAACACACCCTTAAGCACTCTGAGTTTTCTCATTTCAGACATGTACATGGTAATTGAACAGTGCACATGTATGTTTGTCTTATTATAATTCATTGAAGAGACCTTTAATTTAAACAAAACCATCAATTAATTGATTTTAACAGCTCCAATGTTGTTCAGTAACCTTTAAAAACAGATCAGTAACCCACAGTGTTACACTGGATGACGTGTTCCTTCAGTCCGTTGTCACTTTCAGGTCATCAAATATAATCGCTTTGTCACGTGCTTTGATATTAACACCAAAGGCACCCTGTAGCATCTTTATAAGATGCTCTAGGCTTCAGCTACCTATGATGTAAACCCATCTGCAGCAATGCTTGAAGCTGAGAGAAACTGACTTGTTAGAAAGAGCGAGAAAGACTGCATAGAGCCCGAGGGAGGGAAGTGGATGAGTAAAACCAAAGCAAGTCTTTTACCCAAGAGTCTGCACTTTGTGTCCCATGCAAAACTAAAAGTAAATGTTGTTTTAATATAATTTACATATGGTCATCATGCACTTACATCACATAACAGATGTACTTATTTTAACCCCCAACATGATCTTTTTTTCTGACCAGATAGTTTTGTTGCCTAAACCTTACTGCGATTGTTTCGCAACATTAACCACATATCACAATCTGATTTTATCTGTGTGTCACATACAGTCACTAAAGGATGCTCTGTGCATCACTATGAGGTGCTGAGGGGTGTGAAAAAGTGCTGGTATTTGATGACCTATCCATATCCAAATATTCACAAGAAATGTATATTCATTCACCACTGAAAAAAAGTTTCCAACAAATCCACAATTTACTCTTGTTTGAGTAAAATACTTGCTAAAAACTACTGTGCACAGCTGTTTTAGAACATTACTGAGCCTTTTATTAAAAATAAAATTGATCTGTGAGCAGCTGAAACAAATGGGCTTGGGGCCACAGACAGCAATGCAACTGCCAGAAAAAAAATGTTTGCCTTGTGCATTTCTGCAAATGATGGATACATTACATTGGCATGTTATTATACTGTGCAATATCTAGTTTTAACAACACTGTGGTCAACATGTGGTTAGGTTTAGGTACAAAAACCACTTGGTTACGGGAAAAAAATGTTTTGGCTTTAAAATCCCTGCTGTTGGGGGCACAGTCCTCAATGGAGGTGCAGGAATGTCTTGTTAAAAAACAGCCACTTTTCCTGGCACTATCCTCACTGGGAAAAAAAGTGATTGGTTGTACAAAACACCCACATTTGGTGTGTTAAAAGCTGCTAGAAACAAAGCAATGACAGAAATTTTCTTTGTTAGTCTCTGATAGTGGTCTGCAACTTGACAAGTGTCTCGCCTCGAAGACATGCCATCGTCCGTCCCCTCCACCTTGTGATGAGAGTCAGCACATATATTTTGCCACTTAAAAAATGTAAAGTTATTGTATGTATTACATCACCTCACAAACATTGATATGATATAATGAAACATGCAAATGTAATTTATTCATGGTTTCCTGAAACGTACAATGCCAACGTTATCCTCTAGTGACCAGGCTACCGAAATACCCCCCTTCAAACGACATCTTAAACGAGAAATAACATACACACAATAAGATAACGATACAGCCATTACATTCTTTCTTTCATAAATATTAAAATTCAGTGACAGAGAAATTTGTATCTCTGTAGTGTGAATTGTATGAGGTAATATATGTAGCATGTTGGATGAGAAGGGTGTGCTTGTGCAGTGCAGAACCTTGTGCTAAGAAACAAGCTGAAAAGGGAATTTGCTTTCTCCTTGCTATCTGTTTCTGTCTGTTCTCATTCCCCTTGCCCCACTTAACTTCTCCTTCTGTACCAACCTCTACCCTGCCCCCTCGCTCTGCCTCGCTCAGACACTGAAGGGAATTGCTCTGGGTCACTCTGTCTCACTCCTTCCCTTATCAGCTCTCTCCATTCCTCCACTCCATCCCCCTTGTTTGGGAGGCTGTTGATTTGAACTTCTCTTTTCTGTCTATCAGCCTCTGCCCTTGTTGCAGCAGTACCATTGGCAGTGCCCGATATCGTCCTCTTATGTAGTCGAATGCTTAGAGCTTTGAGTTGATAGTTACTGTGGGAGGCTCTGTTGTGAGGCTCACGTATAAATACCACATAATGCTCTGAGCATCCAGCAAATGCTGCTGTCATCTGCATCTCTCAGAGTGAATTACAATGAGTAACAGGGACGAGGTTTAGTGTCTTGCTGAAGGACAATTTGACGGAACATACAGTACAGCTCCTGAACGGCATGCTGGCTGTCGGAGGAATCAAGTCTGCAAACTTTAAGCTATTGAAGTGTTTTTGAACAGTCTGACTATAGACTTAATCATTCGTTTTTTCCGAATCAAACATGTATCTCGATTGTTTATTTCCATCTGAGGAGTTAAGTCGAACCAAACTGAATTACACATCATACATTTTTTATTCTAAATTTGCAAATCATTTTAGTGTGTTTCCTTAATTGTCTACGAAACATGTCTGATATCTCCCAGCTGTCTGCAAACACCACAGACAGGTCGCCGACGAAGTGAAAGTTCCTTCATCGCACCGTCTCCTGCTCGACGTGAGCATCACTCTTTAACTGACTATTATGTCTTGTGCCTGGCTGCACAAAGCGCTCTGAGCTCAGCTCGTCTCCCCTGGCAATTGTCCTGTCTGAGGTGATCATGTCAGCGTGATCATTTTGTCAGCCTTGGGAGCTTAGATGCATTCGCTCGGCCATGACCAGCTGTCAGTCCAGGGTTGACACTGTGTGTGTGTGTGTGTCTGACTCTAAGGCCTTGACTTAATTTTTCTCTCCACTTACTTTGGAGACTCTGGAGATGTGGTTGACTTTGTTCATGCATGACTTTTTCTCTGTATGTTCTTAAACATGAAAAAGATGAAAGAAGTTGACGCTTATGTGCACATCTGTCTGTGCACATAAATATTACATGCATGTGAGGGAATTAGCCATATAATCAGGGCCGTTTTCATTATTGATTAATGCATTTTCTTTTCTTTTATGAATCAAATTATTTACAAAATGTCTAGAAATACAGGGAAAATTGCCCAGAGTCCTTGATAGTGCTCTCACACATATTGTTTGGTCCATTTTGTTGTTTGGTCAGTCCACCACTTTGGTCCAGACTAAAATATCTCAACAACCCTTAAATGGATTGTTAGCATTTTTTTTTATTTTTATTTTTTTACTGATATTAACGGTACCCAGAGAATGAATCCCATCACTTTAGTGACTTTCATTCCTTGGCATTGTGAAGTTTTAATTTGTGCTTTTAAGTGCAGTAACTTGACAACAATTGAATGGATCGCCATGAAATTTGGCGGACCCTAATTTTACCCTCAGGATGAATTGTAATAACTTCAGTTTCACAGACATTTGCAAAAAAAATCTCAGTCCATCTGAAATCTTTGTTTTTGACCAAATACCTACAATTTTGAGATTCAGCTGCACTTTGTGTTTAGTTCACATGCTAGCATGCTTAACTAAGATGGTAAACATAGTGATGATGACACCTGCTGAACATCAGCATCTCAGGACTGTCATTGTGAACCTCACAGAGGCAACTCAACGTCTTAAGTGACATGCAGCAGCAATGTAAGTCCTCTATCATTAGGTTTGGGAAAAAAACCTAGTAACAGTACCTGCATTTGATCCTTTTGGTACCTGGATCTAGAAAAAAAAATGGTTTTGTATGTTTTTTCTTCAAATTGATTTAATGTGGAAATAGCCCACTACTTTAGCAACTACAACCCATACAGGCTGCAGTGTGGTGAATTTGTGTCTTGTGTATATGACAGTTACAAATACAGTTCAGCATTGGCAGAGATGGCAGTTCAGTATAGCAAGATGCCACCAAAATGTTCAAAAGTAAGCTATACTGTATGGTGGCCTTTAGGTGGCCTTTAACACAAGTGAAATTCTTATAACGGATATTGAATGAAGTGGAACAAAAAACCACATTAAATGAAGTACTCAGTTGTTGTCGGTATCACTGGTATTGGTGTTCATGCTGGTATTGGTATCATAATTTTTAAATACTCAGCTGTATCAGTCAGTATCTGCACAGGATCCATTCAGGCACAGTGTTGAGTGTAGGTCTCTTTATGTTTTGGCTGAACTTACACAACAAATCTAATACACAATCATTGTAGTTGCATTCATCAAAGGAAGGAAAATAGACTTTAACGTTGTGTTATCAGTGGACACGGAAGTGTCACCAAGCATGCCGATTTTCCATGGAGCACTGCTCGCCTCCTCTCAGTGTCCAACTTAACCAACTGGCCTGCTCACACAGGACACGGCCAGCTTGCAGTTTGCAGCAAATGCTTTGGTGTTTATTTTAGCGAATCTGACAAGAGGACATACTAATAACCTATTATGTGTGATATAAAATATATATTAAATATGATTTGATTACAAGTGACCTGATTATGTTAAATTGTAGAATATGCATCCCATGCTTTTATAGCTATGTCAGTTGTGTTCTGCATCTGTATAATCACACATTTAGTCTTTTTAACTTTATAAAACACTTTCACAATTACTCAGTTTCAAAATTATTGCCAAAGCGTATTACTTAATCAAATAATCTTCTAATTTCAGCACTACTTCTAATCATATTCATAGCAATATTCTAATGAGCGCTAACATTTTCTCCCTATTTTGTTCTAATCACTTCTTTCTTCTCCTGCTCCCTGCAGCTCAGGAAGACTTTGTGTCGCTGGCCGAGATGGAGGATTCCTTGCTGAAAAACGTTTTCAGTGGTTACCAGAAGTGGGTGCGGCCTGTCCAGCACGCCAACGACACCATTACCGTACGCTTTGGACTCAAAATCTCACAGCTGGTCGATGTGGTGAGGAAACAACACCTGCATATGCAAACACACATGTAGGAGGCACATAGCATGGAGAAATGTTAAGTTATTTTAAGAGAGTGGGCCTTCTGGGCTGTGTCTAAAAGCACATGTAAAGCAAGGCTCATACATGCTTCATTACAACTGTTCAATTAAACACATGCACACACAATAACACAACACAAGAATGAATGCTTCCTTTGTGTAATTTATCATGGTCAAATGTCTTTGTTTTTAGCTCTTTCGTTATCATTAAGGCCAGTTTGTGCTGTCATAGTTCCAGTTATTGTGCTGCATTGAGAAAGGGAATAGGTTTATATGAAATGGATAATGAGCAAAATCATCAGGCTGTTTTTGTCCTAAATTCTCAGCAAAATAAAGATTTAAATTGCTATATATACGGGGCATTCAACAGATTTTGATTTGAACATCTACATCCTATTCGTGTGCAGCTGCCTGTGAGATAACTTTGCACTCTAAATTATATTGACAGAGGCAGGGCGGAGGAAGAAAAGTCAATAAATTCAGGCTGACCTTTGCAAAGCCGATCAGAAAGTAGATGTAGCTGAAGCAAATAAAATAAAATGCTGAGAACATGACCTCAGTGTCCTCACTAGTAGCTCTGGCTCTGTCCATGCTATACATTATGTATCATATTAATATTATATAGATGAGGGTATTTTCAACCGTCTCTGCAGTGATCACATCCTGAGCGCCCTTGAGCAAAGTGGAACCAGACATCGAGGCTCTAATGCTTCCAGGAGACCAACGCAGCAAACAGTCTTAAGCTGTGTGTACCTGTTAAGGAAGCTCTCTGCAGAAATGAAAATTGGCTTATATGATGTGGTTAATAGAATCCTGTTATGGTCTTTTGAGAATCAGAGGGTTATATTTTTGGAAAGAGAGAGAGAGGAAGGCAGGAAGGGAGAAGGAGAGGAAGGAAAACTCACCAGAACTGAGACACACAAGAATATAGAGTACAGGAAAGAAGTGTAATTATTTTTGAGAGAATAAAGAGGCATGGAGGGAATAGAAAAAAGTCAATGAGAGGAATTGAGTTGAAATTGCTCAGAGGTGGCTCATCATCTGTTTAGGATGGTACAGAGAGTTACTGTTGAATGTTTAAGTTCAAGTGTGTAAGATTTAGGGAAGTTTAGTGGCATCCAGCAATGGGGATTGCAGATTGCACCCAGCTAAAACTTTTTTACCAGTTAGAATTCCTTCAGTTTTGATTGTTCAGGAGGTTTTTACCGGGAGCCAAAATATCTGCAGAGATCTCTTCCTCTCCTAAACGAATGAACTAGGTGATAAAGACCAGTAAAAACACTGAATAAATCAGTGTCACATTACAAATTAGTGTTTCTCCTATACTGTTTGGCCTGTCAGAGATGTGACTCTTAACCCAACACCTTTTTATGTGTGCTCACCTTTATTCTCTGATAACTTAAGATCCAGACGTTCAGGAGGGTTTTTTTTTTTTTTGTTTTTTTTTTTAATCCAGAGGCGAATTATCTGCAGAGATCTCGTCCTCTCCAAAACAAATGGACACTGTGATTTAATCTGGTATTTTTCCACCCCTTCTTGTCACTGAGGGGCTTCTAATTACAATGGTGACACCAAAACCTTAATGGCCCCAATCTAGAGCCAGTGTTTGGTTTGTGCATTCTGGGCTACTGGTGGTGCAACATGGTGATCTCCGTAGACAAGGACCCACTCCCCAAGTAGATATAAAGGGCTCTCTCTAAAATAACAAAAACACATTGATTCATGTTTTGAGGTGATTTCACCCTAAAGAAAGCTTAAGTATTATAATATATTATATATATGTCACCCGAAATCCTACACACTGGACCTTTTAGAGGAAAACACAACAGGTAACCAGGGCAACAGAAGGCTAATACAAGGACAGGAAATGAAGGTTAGGACTGTAAGACACAGACAGGGGTTGTCTCTTGAGGGAGGGCAACAGAGGAACTATACTATAGAAGCTACTCCAAGAAGAGAAGTGTGAGGATAAATGAGGAGGAGGATGAGGAGCTGAGGGATTTAAAGTGGCAGAGACAGGAAGAGAGTAAAAAGAAGAAAGGTTAAAAGAGAGGTCCAAAGTGGTCTTTCATGGCAGCAGAGGAAGTAATGAGGCCATCAGGCTGAGAGGAACCAAATCACATTTATTATTTAAACAAGGACACACACACACAAACGCACGCACGCACACACACACGCACACACACACACACACACACACACACACACACACACACACACACACACACACACACACACACACACACACACACACACACACACAAAGCTGCTTCCACAACCCCACAGAGGGCCACATTTTGACTACATCAGCCTTTGATGTTCGTACTTCTGCCATGCTGAAATAACATTTAAAGGAGTGCCATCTTGTGGTAGTCTAACTTGACTACTGTGAATAAAATAATAATAAAAACATCTCAGATCAATTTTTGTTCAGATAAGATAGGTATGCAATCATGTTTGCCTCAGTGCTTTGCAGAAGAAGACAAACTGCAAAATCCATTCTACAGATTTTTAATTTTCTCTGGTTTTACTCTTTTTGTTTCTGCAAGGCTTTTCTTGCACAAAAACTCAACTTAAAACCTTTCTGACATCAAAGAAATCATCACTGTCTTTGTCTCCCCACTCCTATTCCTCTCCATATCTCTCTCTTTTGTATTTGTACACTATAATGTCCACACTTTGTATTGAGCAAATGAGGCAGCAGTGCTTTTAATACTGTAGTACTGCCAGTGATTTTGGTCACGGAAGAGTAAATTGTGCTTCTCCCGCTCATTAAATGCTGTATATCCTGAAGCAATGCACTTCACCCCCGGGCTGTTCCAGTGTGCTTTCTCAGTGGCAAGCAAGACAAGCAATTAACCCACTTTAGAAAAAAAATCTTTCTTTTTAACTAGGTTTTAGTACTTTCCTTCATCCCACTCAACTCTTTGTCTCCAGCTTGTGGTTTGCTCCTCACCTCCTCATTAGCCTCTCTTATCGCTCACAGTGAGCACCGCTAAGATGTATAAATAGTGAAGAAAACTTCTTCCCTGTCTTCCCGCAGGATGAAAAGAACCAACTGATGACTACAAATGTCTGGCTCTGGCAGGTAAAAATTCTGAAGTGCTATTTTCACATCTGGGGATTCTTAAAGTGTGCAACATTTTAAGACCTCCATTACTGAGGTTGTTAGGTTGTTATGATGAGTTCATTTTAACACAGTTTGATATTGCATTCATCGGCTGCAATGTGCTATGATAGCCTATATAAAATGTGCAATGTCACACATTATGAAGTGTGATTTCACTGAAGGACTATTCGAGCAGAGCTCACAAATGTAATATACATATTTATTTCTTTAATATGCACATATTTCAAGAAATTGCAAGATATTTGAAAAGAGCTCCATATATTGATAGACTGTTGTAAATTCCATGTGTAATTGCTACTGGAGATATAAAATATGTTATATGATCTGGATTCTAATTTCTGCATAATATCATATTATAATATATTCCATAATATCTGCTTTGCATAACAATTACAATAAACTTACATCTGATTAACTGTCCAATTAATCCAAATAGTGAAAGCAATAACTGCATGTTTGAGATTTTTTTTTTTTAGTTTTTTGTGTGTGTGTGAATATTATATCAGTAAAGAGTTTTCCTGGTAGTTTTAGGAACTTTATACACAATTCTCTGCATGCATTATATATTCATATTTAAATTTTTAACAATCATGCATACTTAATATGATTCTCTTTTGGACAGATTCAGTGTTCTCTTCTCCCCTCTTGGCCATCGCTCTATTAGCTCTTTGGTTCTGCAAAACACAGCTGGCCTTATCCTATGAGATTTTATTTCAAAGTTTTTTTTTTCTTGAATAATGATCTAAACTTTAAAAATAACAATTTAATTTTAGTATCTTACACCCCTTAAAATGATTTTGTTACTTTCTTTTGTTTTTTTTTGAAGTGGAGAAAAAAACCTGAAAAAAAATTGCTACTTACATACAATATGGTTTGAACGCTTGACACAAATCTAGTCTTTGAATAAACAATGACCTATTAAAATGTATAAGCAAAACATTTGATTCATGTTGTATACTATCATCTTCACTGTGGTGCTCCTACACTATCAATATCCTATTATGGATAGTTTTGGTTAGCAGAGTGAAGAATTTGTCTGCCGTAGTGAAGGAAATTGATGTAGCAGCTTCTAAATCTGATGAACCATCACGTAGCAAAATCATAAGAATAAAAAATAAATAACAATGAATGTTTCACATCTTTATAATATTAATTATCTTTAGAAAATATGCCTAAAAACAGGTGTGAGTGATTAATGTTGATGTTATACCCTTATCTGGGCAATATATCCTCCAGGATACAGAGTTTAAATACCTAATTATCAAAAATTGTGATAATACAAATCATTTTATTTATTAACAAGAACATATAAAATCATCTGTATAAAACAATTTTCTAAACAAAATTCCCCCCAAAATATAATGAACATGAAAAAACAACAACTGGTATGTCATGGCCATCGACTTTGTTCACGTAGAATTACATTTTGGATTTTGCTACCTATTATGAGTATATTTTTGGATGTTGGCATGAAGTCACTGACCTGAGTAGCTGATCACTGGTTTACTGAGGTACAGCAGATTTTGAAGCAGCCCCCAGAGACACAGCGATCACTAAAAAATTATGTTTTATGTCACACTATACTCCAAACTTAACAAATGAAGTTAATGTTGAAAAATAGCAACGCTCTCTTTTAAGCTACCCTATGTCTACTAATGTCTTATCATGTTACTATCACACTTTATTTATTTATTCAAAGGAGTGGGTTGATGTGAAGCTGAAGTGGAACCCAGATGACTATGGAGGCATTACATCCATCAGAGTGCCTTCAGAGACTATATGGCTGCCTGACATCGTCCTGTATGAAAAGTGAGTCATGCAGCTCTCTGCACGAATCATTAGCACATTCTGAGGCATTTCCCTGTCCTCACTGATGTGTCCTCCACTTGATTCGCCTCTTCTGTCCTCTTCCACATTTTACCTTGCCCGTTCTTTATCACTTGTCCATACCACATTACCCTTTCACTTTCTTTCAATTGTCTCCCAGTGCGGACGGTCGTTTTGAGGGTTCCCTGATGACCAAAGCCATTGTCCGCTGGGATGGTACCATAACATGGACTCCACCTGCCAGCTACAAGTCCTCCTGCACCATGGATGTCACCTTCTTCCCCTTTGACCGACAGAACTGCTCCATGAAATTTGGCTCCTGGACTTACGATGGAAACATGGTGGATCTCGTCCTGGTGGATCACTATGTGGACCGCAAAGACTTCTTCGATAATGGCGAGTGGGAGATCCTGAATGCTACAGGAGTGAAGGGGAGCAGGAGGGATGGGGTGTACTGGTACCCGTTTGTCACCTACTCTTTCATCCTCAAGAGACTACCCTTGTTCTACACCCTCTTCCTCATCATCCCATGCCTTGGCCTTTCCTTTCTGACTGTGCTGGTGTTTTATTTACCATCAGACGAAGGAGAGAAACTGTCACTTTCGACATCTGTGCTGGTGTCGCTCACTGTGTTCCTCCTTGTCATAGAAGAAATCATCCCTTCATCCTCAAAGGTGGGTTTACTAAATGGGTAAAAGCTGAAGTTAATTTTAAAATTTTCTACTGGGCTCTGTATTTTAAATCCATCCTGCTTTTTCCTGTGTTCACTTATCGTAATTGTAATCTTAATTGCAGCATGTCCTAATTAACACAGATCACAACCACAGCCAGATCAATTACCCACAGCTTAAACTGCATGTCAACTCAATTAACAAAATGTTGACTTCAGATGCATCTTTGTCTTCTACAGAAAAGCAGACCGTTTAAGACAATGACTGCATCCAAAATCACTGACTAACTGTACCCTATACTCCACTGTTCCATATTTTCTCTTGGAGATTATTTTGGCATGTCTTGATGCCTTTTTGTCTGCAAGTATTGTACATTATCTGGGTACATTCAGCTTCTTCTTTTGATGCATTGGCAGTAATTTTTACTCTGTAGCATTTAGGATGCATTGGTTTGTATTGTAATGTATGCATGAAATCAACAACTACCTGACATAACTTTGTCACCTCCTTGGCTATGTCACCCCTTAAAAACAGATTTTATATCAGCTGGTTGTCATTTGGTTAGATAAAGGTTAAATAAATTAATACATGTCAAATCATATTTATTTAATTTAAAAAGTAATGAACCTGAAATTACCATGACATAACCACCACATTTTACTGTCTCCAGGTGATCCCACTGATTGGAGAATATCTGCTCTTCATCATGATCTTTGTCACTTTCTCCATCATCGTCACTGTCTTTGTCATTAACGTCCACCACCGTTCCTCTGCTACCTACCACCCCATGGCCCCCTGGGTAAAGAGCCTCTTCCTTCAGCGGCTGCCCAGACTGCTGTGTATGAGGGGGCACACTGACAGGTAATACAGGATCAACAGTAGTTAAAGGAATGGTTAATTATTTCTAAAAAAAGTGCTGCTTGCTATAGAGTTAGGAGCTTAGCTTAGTTTAGCAGAAAGAATGGACATAGAGGAGAAAGCTAGCCTGTTAGCTATGGAAGCAGTTTTTTTAGGCAATTAGCTGACAACCCAGGAAGTTACCGGTCCTGGGCAAGAAATACTCATTACACATAACCTTATTAAAACATTGAATTGTCATTTTTCGGTTTTCATGTGGATTAAACAAACAAGATATGATGTGTTAATTAGTGAGCTCTAGAGGTTCTTTCAGACAGATTTTGTTACGTTTGGACATAGCCAGGCTTGCTATTTTCTTTTTTTCCACTCTTCGTGCTAAGCTAAGCAAACAGTCTCCTGCTGGTAGCTGTATATTGAGCATACATGCATGAGTGGTATCAACTCCCAGTAAGGAAGCGATTAAGTGCAAAATGTCAAACTATTCATTTAATATCTGCCAGTGCACGTTAGTAGATCATATCTAAAATGAATAAGTCAATTAGTGTCCATTATCCTCAGATACCACTTTCCAGATATGGAGATGCGCAGCCCAGAGCTGAAGCCCCGCAAAGGTGCGGGGAGGAGGGGGGCTCCTGGCCAGCAGAGAGGCCCCCTTGCAGGGAAAGAGGACGAGAACCAAGCCTGGCTGGCCATGCTGGAGAAAGCCACGAGTTCAGTTCGCTACATCAGCCGTCACATCAAAAAGGAGCACTTCATACGAGAGGTGTGTGGGCAGACTTTGGATGAACGTTTGCATGCATGCAATATTAAAGCTTGTTGTTTGTCGAATGGATCTCATTTGCTTTATAACTACTTATCAAAATGACACAAAGTAGTTCTTGAATGAGGGATTTCATTGTGAAGAAAGTGCTTGAGATTGACACAGATTCCTGTGGATCTTTTATGTTTTGGTCATATCTTCCTTTTCCTTTGTCTGACTCTCCCTCTTTCTCTGTCTCTTTTAGGTTGTTCAAGACTGGAAGTTTGTGGCTCAGGTGTTGGACAGGATTTTCCTGTGGGCCTTCCTCACAGTGTCAATACTGGGAACTGTCCTAATCTTCACCCCTGCTCTGCAGATGTACCTCAGCACACCTTGATCAAAACACACGCACACATACACACACGCACACAAACTCATGAATTTGCTCCAACAGTTTGTTCTTGTTTCCCTGTTTGTTTTTTGGCTGTGACTTATTAATGAAGCTCAAAAAAAAAACCAAAAAAACATTCACACTCTGGGCCCTATTTAGATGATCTATAGCGCATGATCTAAAGCCATGGCGCAAATGCGTTTAGGGCGTGCCAAAATCCATTTTGCTAGTTTAATGGCGGATAATCTGGGCGTCAGAGGCAGCGCGCGTCGCAGAGGGGTTGTGTTTAGACTGAATTAGTGTGTATGAATTAACAAATCTGTGCGTCACTTCCCATTCCGTTTGAAATAAACAAGGTGCACCAGGAATTGGCGGATTGTAATCTAAATGACAGATTTGGCGAATGACAGATGTGAGAGATGTTCTGCTAAATAAACCGAACTGCTTGTTTGCGAGGCGAAGGCGCGCAGGCAGATAATTTGCGGAAGTAGTTGATATCCACCAAAAGCAGCAGAGGTAAAGCAGGCATGAGAGGACGTGGCGGTGCAGGTTCAGTAATCTTTTGGAACCTCCAGAACGGCCTTACAATGCAGAGAAGTGTATAGTGATGTGAGGAGGGGTAAACAAAGCTCGCCGCTCAGCGTAAAAATCAAGCAGCTGATCTCTCAGTGCAGGTGTTGCTGCTGGCGTATTTGGGTTAACTGGCATCGACACACGCAGGTAAGCCTCACGTCTTCCTATGTCCTGTAATGTGCCCTCATGTATGTCCAAGTGACATCCATGACGCATATCAATGTTGTGCAACACGCAAAATGCCACAAAAAAGCACCGACTTTGATGGCTGTATTGTGATGTTCCACCTGATTTATCCAAACATCTGAACCGCATTGCAGGCGCATCTTGCTATCTGAATAACCCCCCCCCCCCCTTTAAGTAGCAGGAAACAGACGGCGCCTTTGACTTCAGACCAGTTTTTATTTGGTCAATGGCGCATTGGCTTTCTGTTCCCTCAAAATAGTAATCCGCCATCAGTGCGTCTGACCACACCTCACTTCAAGACCGACACGCCCAGGCACGCACAGATGGGCGCAGGTACATTTGTCATGTGAAGGACCTGGGCACCAGGCGTGAATCTTTATATTTTAGAAACAAGCTTAAGCTACAAACGTTTACCTCCCTAAAGTTTGGCCTGAAGCCTGTAATGACTACTGTTAAACTGTGGTGTTCTCGATGCAACTTGTCATTCATTGTAAGGTGCATGCACAGGAGTGCAAATGAATGAAAGCAATAAGCCAGTTAGTGTAGCGTGTATGATTTGAATATTCATCTTTGTATAATTGTAACATTGTAATTATACATGCAACAAAATTCACAATATCACTCTAAGAATAATTACTTGTTTTATGTGTCACATGCACCTTGTTGTCCAGCCAACTGTATTCTACTGTAAGTGCTGTGATGATGATGACAATAAAAAGAGATTCAATTGGGGAAAAAAACAAATCATTTTTCCACTCTTATTTTTGATGAAAGCGTGATGCCTACAATTAAGCAAAATGGGCCACTACTCCGGAGACCCAAAGAGTCTGAGAAGTTAAAAACATGGTAATTTGTTAATTTGATGAACTGCAAATTAGTTTGGTAGTGCTGTTTATACCACAGAAGCATCAGGGAATTAAATGTCCGGGGACCTTAAGGTGACACTTGCATTAGTGCATATTTTTGAATAATGTGCAATACACACTAATTATTAACACTAATAATTAGTGTGTACACACTAATCCATAAATCCATGCAAGTTCCTTTGCCTGGCAACATTTTACATCTCCTCCTGTGGGATTGCGAGATTTTTGCCATCTTGGACAACATGCTATTGTATAACTTTTTTGTGCTATTTTGGACGAAATGCTCTAGTATGTCTTTTTATATAATTTTGAGAGACATGCTACAGTATTATTTTTTTAATGCAATTTTGATGCTTGACTTTTTTGTGCTACTTTGAACAACATGCCATAGTATGACTTTTTTGTACTATTTTGGACAGCATGCTGTAGTATTTATACAGTATAGTAGTAGTATAGTAGTAAAAAAGTCAAATTTTGACATGTCTTAAAAATGGCTTAAAATGACATATTATAGTTTGGAGAGATGTGTTTTAGTAAACAAAGCGAAAATAAAGGCCAAAAGCGGCCATGTTACTTAGTACTGTTTTAAGGTGTTTTCAGCTGTTTTTGGCACAAACATTTTGACATTTTTGCCATACTAAAGCCTTGCTTCTTTGGTCATTTTTGACATACTATATTATGTTGGTCTTTGACCATATTTGCATGTTTTAATGCTATGGCGTGTATCAGCACGCTATTTTATGCTGTTTTAAAATGTTTTAAGCTTTTTTTGGGACATGTCAAATTTTGACATTTTTGCCATACTATAGCCTTGCGTCTTTGGTCATTTTTTGACATGCTATATTATTGTGTTTTTTGGCCATATTTGCACGTTTTAATGCTTTGGTGTCTCTCAGAATTCTATTTTATGCTGTTTTAAAGTGTTTTAAGCTGCTTTTGGGACATGTCAAATTTTGACATTTTTGCCATACTATAGCCTTGCTTCTTTGGTCATTTTTTGACATGCTATATTATGTTGGTTTTTTACCATATTTGCATGTTTTAATGCTATGGCGTCTCTCAGCACGCTATTTTATGCTGTTTTAAAGTGTTTTAAGCTGCTTTTGGGACATGTCAAATTTTGACATTTTCGCCATACTATAGCCTTGCTTCTTTGGTCATTTTTTGACATGCTATATTATGGTGTTTTTTAGCCATATTTGCACGTTTTAATGCTATGGCGTGTCTCAGTACGCTATTTTATGCTGTTTCTAAATGTTTTAAGCCATTCTTGGGACATGTCAAATTTTGACATTTTTGCCATACTATAGCCTTGCTTCTTTGGTCATTTTTTGACATGCTATGTTATGGCGTTTTTTGGCCATATTTGCACGTTTTAATGTTATGGCGTGTATCAGCACGCTATTTTTTAATGCTGTTTTAAAGTGTTTTAAGCTGGTTTTGGGACATGTCACATTTTGACGTTTTGCCATACTATAGCCTTGCTTCTTTGGTCATTTTTTGACATGCTATATTATGGTGTTTTTTGACAATATTTGCACGTTTTAATGCCATGGCATGTATCAGCACGCTATTTTATGCTGTTTTAAAGTGTTTTAAGCTTTTTTTGGGACATGTCACATTTTGACGTTTTGCCATACTATAGCCTTGCTTCTTTGGTCATTTTTTGACATGTTATATTACGATGTTTTTTGACCATTTTTGCACGTTTTAATGCTATGGCATGTATCAGCACGCTATTTTATGCTGTTTTAAAGTGTTTTAAGCTTTTTTTGGGACATGTCACATTTTGACGTTTTGTCATACTATAGCCTTGCTTCTTTGGTCATTTTTTGACATGCTATATTATGGTGTTTTTTGACAATATTTGCACGTTTTAATGCTATGGCGTGTATCAGCACGCTATTTTATGCTGTTTTAAAGTGTTTTAAGCTTTTTTTGGGACATGTCACATTTTGACGTTTTGCCATACTATAGCCTTGCTTCTTTGGTCATTTTTTGACATGCTATATTATGTTGGTTTTTGACCATATTTGCATGTTTTAATGCTATGGCGTGTATCAGCACGCTATTTTATGCTGTTTTGAAGTGTTTTAAGCTTTTTTTGGGACATGTCACATTTTGACGTTTTGCCATACTATAGCCTTGCTTCTTTGGTCATTTTTTGACATGCTATATTTTGGTGTTTTTTGACCATTTTTGCACGTTTTAATGCTATGGCATGTATCAGCACGCTATTTTATGCTGTTTTAAAGTGTTTTAAGCTTTTTTTGGGACATGTCACATTTTGACGTTTTGCCATACTATAGCCTTGCTTCTTTGGTCATTTTTTGACATGCTATATTATGGTGTTTCTTGGCCATATTTGCACGTTTTAATGCTATGGCGTGTATCAGCACGCTATTTTATGCTGTTTTAAAGTGTTTTAAGCTTTTTTTGGGACATGTCACATTTTGACGTTTTGCCATACTATAGCCTTGCTTCTTTGGTCATTTTTTGACATGCTATATTTTGGTGTTTTTTGACCATATTTGCACGTTTTAATGCTATGGCGTGTATCAGCATGCTATTTTATGCTGTTTTAAAATGTTTTAAGCCATTTTTGGGACATGTCAGATTTTGACATTTTTGCCATACTATAGCCTTGCTTCTTTGGTCATTTTTTGACATGCTATATTTTGGTGTTTTTTGACCATATTTGCACGTTTTAATGCTATGGCGTGTATCAGCACGCTATTTTATGCTGTTTTAAAGTGTTTTAAGCTTTTTTGGGACATGTCACATTTTGACGTTTTGCCATACTATAGCCTTGCTTCTTTGGTCATTTTTGACATGCTATATTTTGGTGTTTTTGACAATATTTGCACGTTTTAATGCTATGGCGTGTATCAGCACGCTATTTTATGCTGTTTTAAAGTGTTTTAAGCTTTTTTTGGGACATGTCACATTTTGACGTTTTGCCATACTATAGCCTTGCTTCTTTGGTCATTTTTTGACATGCTATATTTTGGTGTTTTTTGACCATATTTGCACGTTTTAATGCTATGGCGTGTATCAGCACGCTATTTTATGCTGTTTTAAAGTGTTTTAAGCTTTTTTTGGGACATGTCACATTTTGACGTTTTGCCATACTATAGCCTTGCTTCTTTGGTCATTTTTGACATGCTATATTTTGGTGTTTTTGACCATATTTGCACGCTTTTAATGCTATGGCATGTATCAGCACGCTATTCTATGCTGTTTTAAAGTGTTTTAAGCTTTTTTGGGACATGTCACATTTTGACGCTTTTGCCATACTATAGCCTTGCTTCTTTGGTCATTTTTGACATGCTATATTTTGGTGTTTTTGACCATATTTGCACGCTTTTAATGCTATGGCGTGTATCAGCACGCTATTTTATGCTGTTTTAAAGTGTTTTAAGCCATTTTTGGGACATGTCACATTTTGACGTTTTGCCATACTATAGCCTTGCTTTCTTGGTCATTTTTTGACATGCTATATTTTGGTGTTTTTTGACCATATTTGCACGTTTTAATGCTATGGCGTGTATCAGCACGCTATTTTATGCTGTTTTAAAATGTTTTAAGCCATTTTTGGGACATGTCAAATTTTGACATTTTTGCCATACTATAGCCTTGCTTTCTTGGTCATTTTTTGACATGCTATATTTTGGTGTTTTTTGACCATATTTGCACGTTTTAATGCTATGGCGTGTATCAGCACGCTATTTTATGCTGTTTTAAAGTGTTTTAAGCCATTTTTGGGACATGTCACATTTTGACGTTTTGCCATACTATAGCCTTGCTTCTTTGGTCATTTTTGACATGCTATATTTTGGTGTTTTTTGACCATATTTGCATCGCTTTTAATGCTATGGCGTGTATCAGCACGCTATTTTATGCTGTTTTAAAGTGTTTTAAGCCATTTTGGGACATGTCACATTTTGATCGTTTTGCCATACTATAGCCTTGCTTCTTTGGTCATTTTTGACATGCTATATTTTGGTGTTTTTTGACCATATTTGCACGTTTTAATGCTATGGCGTGTATCAGCACGCTATTTTATGCTGTTTTAAAGTGTTTTAAGCCATTTTTGGGACATGTCACATTTTGACGTTTTGCCATACTATAGCCTTGCTTCTTTGGTCATTTTTTGACATGCTATATTATGTTGGTTTTTGACCATATTTGCACGTTTTAATGCTATGGCGTGTATCAGCACGCTATTTTATGCTGTTTTAAAGTGTTTTAAGCTTTTTTTGGGACATGTCACATTTTGACGTTTTGCCATACTATAGCCTTGCTTCTTTGGTCATTTTTTGACATGCTATATTTTGGTGTTTTTTGACCATATTTGCACGTTTTAATGCTATGGCATGTATCAGCACGCTATTTTATGCTGTTTTAAAGTGTTTTAAGCCATTTTTGGGACATGTCAAATTTTGACATTTTTGCCATACTATAGCCTTGCTTCTTTGGTCATTTTTTGACATGCTATATTTTGGTGTTTTTTGACCATATTTGCACGTTTTAATGCTATGGCGTGTATCAGCACGCTATTTTATGCTGTTTTAAAGTGTTTTAAGCTTTTTTGGGACATGTCACATTTTGACGTTTTGCCATACTATAGCCTTGCTTCTTTGGTCATTTTTTGACATGCTATATTTTGGTGTTTTTTGACCATATTTGCACGTTTTAATGCTATGGCGTGTATCAGCATGCTATTTTATGCTGTTTTAAAATGTTTTAAGCCATTTTTGGGACATGTCAGATTTTGACATTTTTGCCATACTATAGCCTTGCTTCTTTGGTCATTTTTTGACATGCTCTATTTTGGTGTTTTTTGACCATATTTGCACGTTTTAATGCTATGGCGTGTATCAGCACGCTATTTTATGCTGTTTTAAAGTGTTTTAAGCTTTTTTTGGACATGTCACATTTTGATCGCTTTTGCCATACTATAGCCTTGCTTCTTTGGTCATTTTTGACATGCTATATTTTGGTGTTTTTGACCATATTTGCACGTTTTAATGCTATGGCGTGTATCAGCACGCTATTTTATGCTGTTTTAAAGTGTTTTAAGCCATTTTTGGGACATGTCACATTTTGACGTTTTGCCATACTATAGCCTTGCTTTCTTGGTCATTTTTTGACATGCTATATTTTGGTGTTTTTTGACCATATTTGCACGTTTTAATGCTATGGCGTGTATCAGCACGCTATTTTATGCTGTTTTAAAGTGTTTTAAGCTTTTTTTGGGACATGTCACATTTTGACGTTTTGCCATACTATAGCCTTGCTTCTTTGGTCATTTTTTGACATGCTATATTTTGGTGTTTTTTGACCATATTTGCACGTTTTAATGCTATGGCATGTATCAGCACGCTATTCTATGCTGTTTTAAAGTGTTTTAAGCTTTTTTTGGGACATGTCACATTTTGACGTTTTGCCATACTATAGCCTTGCTTCTTTGGTCATTTTTTGACATGCTATATTTTGGTGTTTTTTGACCATATTTGCACGCTTTTAATGCTATGGCGTGTATCAGCACGCTTATTTTATGCTGTTTTAAAGTGTTTTAAGCCATTTTGGGACATGTCACATTTTGACGTTTTGCCATACTATAGCCTTGCTTTCTTGGTCATTTTTGACATGCTATATTTTGGTGTTTTTTGACCATATTTGCACGTTTTAATGCTATGGCGTGTATCAGCACGCTATTTTATGCTGTTTTAAAATGTTTTAAGCCATTTTTGGGACATGTCAAATTTTGACATTTTTGCCATACTATAGCCTTGCTTTCTTGGTCATTTTTTGACATGCTATATTTTGGTGTTTTTTGACAATATTTGCACGTTTTAATGCTATGGCGTGTATCAGCACGCTATTTTATGCTGTTTTAAAGTGTTTTAAGCCATTTTTGGGACATGTCACATTTTGACGTTTTGCCATACTATAGCCTTGCTTCTTTGGTCATTTTTTGACATGCTATATTTTGGTGTTTTTTGACCATATTTGCACGTTTTAATGCTATGGCGTGTATCAGCACGCTATTTTATGCTGTTTTAAAGTGTTTTAAGCCATTTTTGGGACATGTCACATTTTGACGTTTTGCCATACTATAGCCTTGCTTCTTTGGTCATTTTTGACATGCTATATTTTGATGTTTTTGACCATATTTGCACGTTTTAATGCTATGGCGTGTATCAGCACGCTTATTTTATGCTGTTTTAAAGTGTTTTAAGCCATTTTGGGACATGTCACATTTTGACGCTTTTGCCATACTATAGCCTTGCTTCTTTGGTCATTTTTTGACATGCTATATTATGTTGGTTTTTGACCATATTTGCACGTTTTAATGCTATGGCGTGTATCAGCACGCTATTTTATGCTGTTTTGAAGTGTTTTAAGCTTTTTCTGGGACATGTCACATTTTGACGTTTTGCCATACTATAGCCTTGCTTCTTTGGTCATTTTTTGACATGCTAGATTTTGGTGTTTTTTGACCATATTTGCACGTTTTAATGCTATGGCATGTATCAGCACGCTATTTTATGCTGTTTTAAAGTGTTTTAAGCCATTTTTGGGACATGTCAAATTTTGACATTTTTGCCATACTATAGCCTTGCTTCTTTGGTCATTTTTTGACATGCTATATTTTGGTGTTTTTTGACCATATTTGCACGTTTTAATGCTATGGCATGTATCAGCACGCTATTTTATGCTGTTTTAAAGTGTTTTAAGGTTTTTTGGGACATGTCACATTTTGACGCTTTTGCCATACTATAGCCTTGCTTCTTTGGTCATTTTTGACATGCTATATTTTGGTGTTTTTTGACCATATTTGCACGTTTTAATGCTATGGCGTGTATCAGCATGCTATTTTATGCTGTTTTAAAGTGTTTTAAGCCATTTTTGGGACATGTCAGATTTTGACATTTTTGCCATACTATAGCCTTGCTTCTTTGGTCATTTTTTGACATGCTATATTTTGGTGTTTTTTGACCATATTTGCACGTTTTAATGCTATGGCGTGTATCAGCACGCTATTTTATGCTGTTTTAAAGTGTTTTAAGCTTTTTTTGGGACATGTCACATTTTGACGTTTTGCCATACTATAGCCTTGCTTCTTTGGTCATTTTTTGACATGCTATATTTTGGTGTTTTTTGACCATATTTGCACGTTTTAATGCTATGGCGTGTATCAGCACGCTATTTTATGCTGTTTTAAAGTGTTTTAAGCCATTTTTGGGACATGTCACATTTTGACGTTTTGCCATACTATAGCCTTGCTTCTTTGGTCATTTTTTGACATGCTATATTTTGGTGTTTTTTGACCATATTTGCACGTTTTAATGCTATGGCGTGTATCAGCACGCTTATTTTATGCTGTTTTAAAGTGTTTTAAGCCATTTTTGGGACATGTCACATTTTGACGCTTTTGCCATACTATAGCCTTGCTTCTTTGGTCATTTTTTGACATGCTATATTTTGCGTTTTTTGACCATATTTGCACGTTTTAATGCTATGGCGTGTATCAGCACGCTTATTTTATGCTGTTTTAAAGTGTTTTAAGCCATTTTTGGGACATGTCACATTTTGACGTTTTGCCATACTATAGCCTTGCTTCTTTGGTCATTTTTGACATGCTATATTTTGGTGTTTTTGACCATATTTGCATCGTTTTAATGCTATGGCGTGTATCAGCACGCTTATTTTATGCTGTTTTAAAGTGTTTTAAGCCATTTTTGGGACATGTCACATTTTGACGTTTTGCCATACTATAGCCTTGCTTCTTTGGTCATTTTTTGACATGCTATATTTTGGTGTTTTTTGACCATATTTGCACGTTTTAATGCTATGGCATGTATCAGCACGCTATTTTATGCTGTTTTAAAGTGTTTTAAGCTTTTTTTGGGACATGTCACATTTTGACGTTTTGCCATACTATAGCCTTGCTTCTTTGGTCATTTTTGACATGCTATATTTTGGTGTTTTTGACCATATTTGCACGTTTTAATGCTATGGCGTGTATCAGCACGCTATTTTATGCTGTTTTAAAGTGTTTTAAGCTTTTTTGGGACATGTCACATTTTGACGTTTTGCCATACTATAGCCTTGCTTCTTTGGTCATTTTTGACATGCTATATTTTGGTGTTTTTGACCATATTTGCACGCTTTTAATGCTATGGCGTGTATCAGCACGCTATTTTATGCTGTTTTAAAGTGTTTTAAGCCATTTTTGGGACATGTCACATTTTGATCGTTTTGCCATACTATAGCCTTGCTTCTTTGGTCATTTTTGACATGCTATATTTTGGTGTTTTTGACCATATTTGCATCGTTTTAATGCTATGGCGTGTATCAGCACGCTATTTTATGCTGTTTTAAAGTGTTTTAAGCTTTTTTGGGACATGTCACATTTTGACGCTTTTGCCATACTATAGCCTTGCTTCTTTGGTCATTTTTTGACATGCTATATTTTGGTGTTTTTGGACCATATTTGCACGTTTTAATGCTATGGCGTGTATCAGCACGCTATTTTATGCTGTTTTAAAGTGTTTTAAGCCATTTTGGGACATGTCACATTTTGATCGTTTTGCCATACTATAGCCTTGCTTTCTTTGGTCATTTTTGACATGCTATATTTTGGTGTTTTTGACCATATTTGCACGTTTTAATGCTATGGCGTGTATCAGCACGCTTATTTTATGCTGTTTTAAAGTGTTTTAAGCCATTTTGGGACATGTCACATTTTGACGTTTTGCCATACTATAGCCTTGCTTCTTTGGTCATTTTTGACATGCTATATTTTGGTGTTTTTGACCATATTTGCATCGTTTTAATGCTATGGCGTGTATCAGCACGCTTATTTTATGCTGTTTTAAAGTGTTTTAAGCCATTTTTGGGACATGTCACATTTTGATCGTTTTGCCATACTATAGCCTTGCTTCTTTGGTCATTTTTGACATGCTATATTTTGGTGTTTTTGACCATATTTGCACGTTTTAATGCTATGGCGTGTATCAGCACGCTTATTTTATGCTGTTTTAAAGTGTTTTAAGCCATTTTTGGGACATGTCACATTTTGACGTTTTGCCATACTATAGCCTTGCTTCTTTGGTCATTTTTGACATGCTATATTTTGGTGTTTTTGACCATATTTGCATCGTTTTAATGCTATGGCGTGTATCAGCACGCTATTTTATGCTGTTTTAAAGTGTTTTAAGCTTTTTTGGGACATGTCACATTTTGACGTTTTGCCATACTATAGCCTTGCTTCTTTGGTCATTTTTGACATGCTATATTTTGCGTTTTTTGACCATATTTGCATCGCTTTTAATGCTATGGCGTGTATCAGCACGCTTATTTTATGCTGTTTTAAAGTGTTTTAAGCTTTTTTGGGACATGTCACATTTTGACGTTTTGCCATACTATAGCCTTGCTTCTTTGGTCATTTTTGACATGCTATATTTTGGTGTTTTTTGACCATATTTGCATCGCTTTTAATGCTATGGCGTGTATCAGCACGCTTATTTTATGCTGTTTTAAAGTGTTTTAAGCCATTTTTGGGACATGTCACATTTTGACATTTTGCCATACTATAGCCTTGCTTCTTTGGTCATTTTTGACATGCTATATTTTGGTGTTTTTGACCATATTTGCATCGTTTTAATGCTATGGCGTGTATCAGCACGCTATTTTACGCAGTTTTTAAGTGTTTTAAGCTTTTTTTGGGACATGTCACATTTTGATATTTTTGCCATACTATGGCATTGCTTCTTTGGTCATTTTTGACATGCTATATTTTGGTGTTTTTGACCATATTTGCACGTTTTAATGCTATGGCGTGTATCAGCACGCTATTTTATGCTGTTTTAAAGTGTTTTAAGCCATTTTTGGGACATGTCACATTTTGACATTTTTGCCATACTATAGCCTTGCTTCTTTGGTCATTTTTTGACATGCTATATTTTGGTGTTTTTTGACCATATTTGCACGTTTTAATGCTATGGCGTGTATCAGCACGCTATTTTATGCTGTTTTAAAGTGTTTTAAGCCATTTTTGGGACATGTCACATTTTGATCGTTTTGCCATACTATAGCCTTGCTTCTTTGGTCATTTTTGACATGCTATATTTTGGTGTTTTTGACCATATTTGCATCGTTTTAATGCTATGGCGTGTATCAGCACGCTATTTTATGCTGTTTTAAAGTGTTTTAAGCCATTTTGGGACATGTCACATTTTGACGTTTTGCCATACTATAGCCTTGCTTCTTTGGTCATTTTTGACATGCTATATTTTGGTGTTTTTGACCATATTTGCACGTTTTAATGCTATGGCGTGTATCAGCACGCTTATTTTATGCTGTTTTAAAGTGTTTTAAGCCATTTTTGGGACATGTCACATTTTGACGTTTTGCCATACTATAGCCTTGCTTCTTTGGTCATTTTTGACATGCTATATTTTGGTGTTTTTGACCATATTTGCACGTTTTAATGCTATGGCGTGTATCAGCACGCTATTTTATGCTGTTTTAAAGTGTTTTAAGCTTTTTTGGGACATGTCACATTTTGACGCTTTTGCCATACTATAGCCTTGCTTCTTTGGTCATTTTTGACATGCTATATTTTGGTGTTTTTGACCATATTTGCACGTTTTAATGCTATGGCGTGTATCAGCACGCTATTTTATGCTGTTTTAAAGTGTTTTAAGCCATTTTTGGGACATGTCACATTTTGACATTTTGCCATACTATAGCCTTGCTTCTTTGGTCATTTTTGACATGCTATATTTTGGTGTTTTTGACCATATTTGCACGTTTTAATGCTATGGCGTGTATCAGCACGCTTATTTTATGCTGTTTTAAAGTGTTTTAAGCTTTTTTTGGGACATGTCACATTTTGACGTTTTGCCATACTATAGCCTTGCTTCTTTGGTCATTTTTGACATGCTATATTTTGGTGTTTTTGACCATATTTGCATGTTTTAATGCTATGGTGTCTCTCAGCACGCTATTTTATGCTGTTTTAAAGTGTTTTAAGCTTTTTTGGGACATGTCAAATTTTGACATTTTTGCCATACCATAGCCTTGCTTCTTTGGTCTTTTTTTGACATGCTATATTATGTTGGTTTTTTACCATATTTGCATGTTTTAATGCTATGGCGTGTATCAGCACGCTATTTGATGCTGTTTTAAAATGTTTTAAGCTTTTTTTGGGACATGTCAAATTTTGACGTTTTGCCATACTATAGCCTTGCTTCTTTGGTCATTTTTGACATGCTATATTTTGGTGTTTTTGACCATATTTGCATCGTTTTAATGCTATGGCGTGTATCAGCACGCTATTTTATGCTGTTTTAAAGTGTTTTAAGCCATTTTGGGACATGTCACATTTTGACATTTTGCCATACTATAGCCTTGCTTCTTTGGTCATTTTTGACATGCTATATTTTGGTGTTTTTGACCATATTTGCACGTTTTAATGCTATGGCGTGTATCAGCACGCTATTTTATGCTGTTTTAAAGTGTTTTAAGCCATTTTTTGGGACATGTCACATTTTGACATTTTGCCATACTATAGCCTTGCTTCTTTGGTCATTTTTGACATGCTATATTTTGGTGTTTTTGACCATATTTGCATCGTTTTAATGCTATGGCGTGTATCAGCACGCTTATTTTATGCTGTTTTAAAGTGTTTTAAGCTTTTTTGGGACATGTCACATTTTGACGTTTTGCCATACTATAGCCTTGCTTCTTTGGTCATTTTGACATGCTATATTTTGGTGTTTTTGACCATATTTGCATCGCTTTTAATGCTATGGCGTGTATCAGCACGCTTATTTTATGCTGTTTTAAAGTGTTTTAAGCCATTTTTGGGACATGTCACATTTTGATCGTTTTGCCATACTATAGCCTTGCTTCTTTGGTCATTTTTGACATGCTATATTTTGGTGTTTTTGACAATATTTGCACGTTTTAATGCTATGGCGTGTATCAGCACGCTATTTTATGCTGTTTTAAAGTGTTTTAAGCCATTTTTGGGACATGTCAAATTTTGACATTTTTGCCATACTATAGCCTTGCTTCTTTGGTCATTTTTTGACATGCTATATTTTGGTGGTTTTGACCATATTTGCACGTTTTAATGCTATGGCGTGTATCAGCACGCTTATTTTATGCTGTTTTAAAGTGTTTTAAGCCATTTTTGGGACATGTCACATTTTGACGTTTTGCCATACTATAGCCTTGCTTCTTTGGTCATTTTTGACATGCTATATTTTGGTGTTTTTTGACCATATTTGCATCGTTTTAATGCTATGGCGTGTATCAGCACGCTATTTTATGCTGTTTTAAAGTGTTTTAAGCCATTTTTGGGACATGTCACATTTTGACGTTTTGCCATACTATAGCCTTGCTTCTTTGGTCATTTTTGACATGCTATATTTTGGTGTTTTTTGACCATATTTGCATCGTTTTAATGCTATGGCGTGTATCAGCACGCTATTTTATGCTGTTTTAAAGTGTTTTAAGCTTTTTTTGGGACATGTCACATTTTGACGTTTTGCCATACTATAGCCTTGCTTCTTTGGTCATTTTTGACATGCTATATTTTGGTGTTTTTTGACCATATTTGCACGTTTTAATGCTATGGCGTGTATCAGCACGCTATTTTATGCTGTTTTAAAGTGTTTTAAGCCATTTTTGGGACATGTCACATTTTGACGTTTTGCCATACTATAGCCTTGCTTCTTTGGTCATTTTTTGACCATATTTGCACGTTTTAATGCTATGGCGTGTATCAGCACGCTATTTTATGCTGTTTTAAAGTGTTTTAAGCTTTTTTTGGGACATGTCACATTTTGACGTTTTGCCATACTATAGCCTTGCTTCTTTGGTCATTTTTTGACATGCTATATTTTGGTGTTTTTTGACAATATTTGCGTTTTAATGCTATGGCGTGTATCAGCACGCTATTTTATGCTGTTTTAAAGTGTTTTAAGCTTTTTTGGGACATGTCACATTTTGACGTTTTGCCATACTATAGCCTTGCTTCTTTGGTCATTTTTTGACATGCTATATTTTGGTGTTTTTGACCATATTTGCATCGTTTTAATGCTATGGCGTGTATCAGCACGCTATTTTATGCTGTTTTAAAGTGTTTTAAGCCATTTTTTGGGACATGTCACATTTTGATCGTTTGCCATACTATAGCCTTGCTTCTTTGGTCATTTTTGACATGCTATATTTTGATGTTTTTTGACCATATTTGCACGTTTTAATGCTATGGCGTGTATCAGCACGCTATTTTATGCTGTTTTGAAGTGTTTTAAGCTTTTTTTGGGACATGTCACATTTTGACGTTTTGCCATACTATAGCCTTGCTTCTTTGGTCATTTTTTGACATGCTATATTTTGGTGTTTTTTGACCATATTTGCACGTTTTAATGCTATGGCGTGTATCAGCACGCTATTTTATGCTGTTTTAAAGTGTTTTAAGCCATTTTTGGGACATGTCACATTTTGACGTTTTGCCATACTATAGCCTTGCTTCTTTGGTCATTTTTGACATGCTATATTTTGGTGTTTTTGACCATATTTGCACGTTTTAATGCTATGGCGTGTATCAGCACGCTTATTTTATGCTGTTTTAAAGTGTTTTAAGCCATTTTGGGACATGTCACATTTTGATCGTTTTGCCATACTATAGCCTTGCTTCTTTGGTCATTTTTGACATGCTATATTTTGGTGTTTTTGACCATATTTGCACGTTTTAATGCTATGGCGTGTATCAGCACGCTATTTTATGCTGTTTTAAAGTGTTTTAAGCTTTTTTGGGACATGTCACATTTTGACGTTTTGCCATACTATAGCCTTGCTTCTTTGGTCATTTTTTGACATGCTATATTTTGGTGTTTTTTGACCATATTTGCACGTTTTAATGCTATGGCATGTATCAGCACGCTATTTTATGCTGTTTTAAAGTGTTTTAAGCCATTTTTGGGACATGTCACATTTTGACGTTTTGCCATACTATAGCCTTGCTTCTTTGGTCATTTTTTGACATGCTATATTTTGGTGTTTTTTGACCATATTTGCACGTTTTAATGCTATGGCGTGTATCAGCACGCTATTTTATGCTGTTTTAAAGTGTTTTAAGCCATTTTTGGGACATGTCACATTTTGACGTTTTGCCATACTATAGCCTTGCTTCTTTGGTCATTTTTGACATGCTATATTTTGGTGTTTTTTGACCATATTTGCACGTTTTAATGCTATGGCGTGTATCAGCACGCTATTTTATGCTGTTTTAAAGTGTTTTAAGCCATTTTTGGGACATGTCACATTTTGACGTTTTGCCATACTATAGCCTTGACTCGTTGGTCATTTTTGACATGCTATATTTTGGTGTTTTTGACCATATTTGCACGTTTTAATGCTATGGCGTGTATCAGCACGCTTATTTTATGCTGTTTTAAAGTGTTTTAAGCCATTTTGGGACATGTCACATTTTGACGTTTTGCCATACTATAGCCTTGCTTCTTTGGTCATTTTTGACATGCTATATTTTGGTGTTTTTGACCATATTTGCACGTTTTAATGCTATGGCGTGTATCAGCACGCTATTTTATGCTGTTTTAAAGTGTTTTAAGCCATTTTTGGACATGTCACATTTTGACGTTTTGCCATACTATAGCCTTGCTTCTTTGGTCATTTTTGACATGCTATATTTTGGTGTTTTTTGACCATATTTGCATCGCTTTTTAATGCTATGGCGTGTATCAGCACGCTATTTTATGCTGTTTTAAAGTGTTTTAAGCTTTTTTTGGGACATGTCACATTTTGACGTTTTGCCATACTATAGCCTTGCTTCTTTGGTCATTTTTTGACATGCTATATTTTGGTGTTTTTTGACCATATTTGCACGTTTTAATGCTATGGCGTGTATCAGCACGCTATTTTATGCTGTTTTAAAGTGTTTTAAGCCATTTTTGGGACATGTCAGATTTTGATCATTTTGCCATACTATAGCCTTGCTTCTTTGGTCATTTTTTGACATGCTATATTTTGGTGTTTTTGACCATATTTGCACGTTTTAATGCTATGGCGTGTATCAGCACGCTTATTTTATGCTGTTTTAAAGTGTTTTAAGCCATTTTTGGGACATGTCACATTTTGACGTTTTGCCATACTATAGCCTTGCTTCTTTGGTCATTTTTGACATGCTATATTTTGGTGTTTTTTGACCATATTTGCACGTTTTAATGCTATGGCGTGTATCAGCACGCTTATTTTATGCTGTTTTAAAGTGTTTTAAGCCATTTTTGGGACATGTCACATTTTGATCGTTTTGCCATACTATAGCCTTGCTTCTTTGGTCATTTTTTGACATGCTATATTTTGGTGTTTTTTGACCATATTTGCACGTTTTAATGCTATGGCGTGTATCAGCACGCTATTTTATGCTGTTTTAAAGTGTTTTAAGCTTTTTTTGGGACATGTCACATTTTGACGTTTTGCCATACTATAGCCTTGCTTCTTTGGTCATTTTTTGACATGCTATATTTTGGTGTTTTTTGACCATATTTGCACGTTTTAATGCTATGGCGTGTATCAGCACGCTATTTTATGCTGTTTTAAAGTGTTTTAAGCCATTTTTGGGACATGTCACATTTTGACGTTTTGCCATACTATAGCCTTGCTTCTTTGGTCATTTTTGACATGCTATATTTTGGTGTTTTTGACCATATTTGCACGTTTTAATGCTATGGCGTGTATCAGCACGCTATTTTATGCTGTTTTAAAGTGTTTTAAGCTTTTTTTGGGACATGTCACATTTTGACGTTTTGCCATACTATAGCCTTGCTTCTTTGGTCATTTTTTGACATGCTATATTTTGGTGTTTTTTGACCATATTTGCATCGTTTTAATGCTATGGCGTGTATCAGCACGCTATTTTATGCTGTTTTAAAGTGTTTTAAGCCATTTTTGGGACATGTCACATTTTGACGTTTTGCCATACTATAGCCTTGCTTTTTTGGTCATTTTTGACATGCTATATTTTGGTGTTTTTGACCATATTTGCATCGTTTTAATGCTATGGCGTGTATCAGCACGCTATTTTATGCTGTTTTAAAGTGTTTTAAGCTTTTTTTGGGACATGTCACATTTTGACGTTTTGCCATACTATAGCCTTGCTTCTTTGGTCATTTTGACATGCTATATTTTGGTGTTTTTGACCATATTTGCATCGTTTTAATGCTATGGCGTGTATCAGCACGCTATTTTATGCTGTTTTAAAGTGTTTTAAGCTTTTTTGGGACATGTCACATTTTGACGTTTTGCCATACTATAGCCTTGCTTCTTTGGTCATTTTTGACATGCTATATTTTGGTGTTTTTTGACCATATTTGCACGTTTTAATGCTATGGCGTGTATCAGCACGCTATTTTATGCTGTTTTAAAGTGTTTTAAGCCATTTTTGGGACATGTCACATTTTGACGTTTTGCCATACTATAGCCTTGCTTCTTTGGTCATTTTTTGACATGCTATATTTTGGTGTTTTTGACCATATTTGCACGTTTTAATGCTATGGCGTGTATCAGCACGCTATTTTATGCTGTTTTAAAGTGTTTTAAGCCATTTTTGGGACATGTCACATTTTGACGTTTTGCCATACTATAGCCTTGCTTCTTTGGTCATTTTTTGACATGCTATATTTTGGTGTTTTTGACCATATTTGCACGTTTTAATGCTATGGCGTGTATCAGCACGCTATTTTATGCTGTTTTAAAGTGTTTTAAGCCATTTTTGGGACATGTCACATTTTGACGTTTTGCCATACTATAGCCTTGCTTCTTTGGTCATTTTTGACATGCTATATTTTGGTGTTTTTTGACCATATTTGCGTTTTAATGCTATGGCGTGTATCAGCACGCTATTTTATGCTGTTTTAAAGTGTTTTAAGCTTTTTTTGGGACATGTCACATTTTGACGTTTTGCCATACTATAGCCTTGCTTCTTTGGTCATTTTTGACATGCTATATTTTGGTGTTTTTGACCATATTTGCACGTTTTAATGCTATGGCGTGTATCAGCACGCTATTTTATGCTGTTTTAAAGTGTTTTAAGCTTTTTTGGGACATGTCACATTTTGATCGTTTTGCCATACTATAGCCTTGCTTCTTTGGTCATTTTTTGACATGCTATATTTTGGTGTTTTTTGACCATATTTGCACGTTTTAATGCTATGGCGTGTATCAGCACGCTATTTTATGCTGTTTTAAAGTGTTTTAAGCTTTTTTTGGGACATGTCACATTTTGACGTTTTGCCATACTATAGCCTTGCTTCTTTGGTCATTTTTGACATGCTATATTTTGGTGTTTTTGACCATATTTGCGTTTTAATGCTATGGCGTGTATCAGCACGCTATTTTATGCTGTTTTAAAGTGTTTTAAGCCATTTTTGGGACATGTCACATTTTGACGTTTTGCCATACTATAGCCTTGCTTCTTTGGTCATTTTTTGACATGCTATATTTTGGTGTTTTTTGACCATATTTGCACGTTTTAATGCTATGGCGTGTATCAGCACGCTATTTTATGCTGTTTTAAAGTGTTTTAAGCCATTTTTGGACATGTCACATTTTGACGTTTTGCCATACTATAGCCTTGCTTCTTTGGTCATTTTTTGACATGCTGTATTTTGGTGTTTTTTGACCATATTTGCGTTTTAATGCTATGGCGTGTATCAGCACGCTATTTTATGCTGTTTTAAAGTGTTTTAAGCCATTTTTTGGGACATGTCACATTTTGATCGTTTTGCCATACTATAGCCTTGCTTCTTTGGTCATTTTTTGACATGCTATATTTTGGTGTTTTTGACCATATTTGCACGTTTTAATGCTATGGCGTGTATCAGCACGCTATTTTATGCTGTTTTAAAGTGTTTTAAGCTTTTTTGGGACATGTCACATTTTGATCGTTTTGCCATACTATAGCCTTGCTTCTTTGGTCATTTTTGACATGCTATATTTTGGTGTTTTTTGACCATATTTGCACGTTTTAATGCTATGGCGTGTATCAGCACGCTATTTTATGCTGTTTTAAAGTGTTTTAAGCTTTTTTTGGGACATGTCACATTTTGACGTTTTGCCATACTATAGCCTTGCTTCTTTGGTCATTTTTTGACATGCTATATTTTGGTGTTTTTTGACCATATTTGCACGTTTTAATGCTATGGCGTGTATCAGCACGCTATTTTATGCTGTTTTAAAGTGTTTTAAGCTTTTTTGGGACATGTCACATTTTGACGTTTTGCCATACTATAGCCTTGCTTCTTTGGTCATTTTTGACATGCTATATTTTGGTGTTTTTGACCATATTTGCACGTTTTAATGCTATGGCGTGTATCAGCACGCTATTTTATGCTGTTTTAAAGTGTTTTAAGCCATTTTTGGGACATGTCACATTTTGATCGTTTTGCCATACTATAGCCTTGCTTCTTTGGTCATTTTTGACATGCTATATTTTGGTGTTTTTGACCATATTTGCGTTTTAATGCTATGGCGTGTATCAGCACGCTATTTTATGCTGTTTTAAAGTGTTTTAAGCTTTTTTGGGACATGTCACATTTTGACGTTTTGCCATACTATAGCCTTGCTTCTTTGGTCATTTTTGACATGCTATATTTTGGTGTTTTTGACCATATTTGCACGTTTTAATGCTATGGCGTGTATCAGCACGCTATTTTATGCTGTTTTAAAGTGTTTTAAGCCATTTTTGGGACATGTCACATTTTGACGTTTTGCCATACTATAGCCTTGCTTCTTTGGTCATTTTTGACATGCTATATTTTGGTGTTTTTGACCATATTTGCACGTTTTAATGCTATGGCGTGTATCAGCACGCTATTTTATGCTGTTTTAAAGTGTTTTAAGCCATTTTTGGGACATGTCACATTTTGACGTTTTGCCATACTATAGCCTTGCTTCTTTGGTCATTTTTTGACATGCTATATTTTGGTGTTTTTGACCATATTTGCACGTTTTAATGCTATGGCGTGTATCAGCACGCTATTTTATGCTGTTTTAAAGTGTTTTAAGCCATTTTGGGACATGTCACATTTTGACGTTTTGCCATACTATAGCCTTGCTTCTTTGGTCATTTTTGACATGCTATATTTTGGTGTTTTTGACCATATTTGCACGTTTTAATGCTATGGCGTGTATCAGCACGCTATTTTATGCTGTTTTAAAGTGTTTTAAGCCATTTTGGGACATGTCACATTTTGATCGTTTTGCCATACTATAGCCTTGCTTCTTTGGTCATTTTTGACATGCTATATTTTGGTGTTTTTGACCATATTTGCATCGTTTAATGCTATGGCGTGTATCAGCACGCTATTTTATGCTGTTTTAAAGTGTTTTAAGCTTTTTGGGACATGTCACATTTTGACGTTTTGCCATACTATAGCCTTGCTTCTTTGGTCATTTTGACATGCTATATTTTGGTGTTTTTTGACCATATTTGCACGTTTTAATGCTATGGCGTGTATCAGCACGCTATTTTATGCTGTTTTAAAGTGTTTTAAGCCATTTTTGGGACATGTCACATTTTGACGTTTTGCCATACTATAGCCTTGCTTCTTTGGTCATTTTTGACATGCTATATTTTGGTGTTTTTGACCATATTTGCACGTTTTAATGCTATGGCGTGTATCAGCACGCTATTTTATGCTGTTTTAAAGTGTTTTAAACTTATTTTGGGACATGTCACATTTTGACGTTTTGCCATACTATAGCCTTGCTTCTTTGGTCATTTTTGACATGCTATATTTTGGTGTTTTTGACCATATTTGCACGTTTTAATGCTATGGCGTGTATCAGCACGCTATTTTATGCTGTTTTAAAGTGTTTTAAGCTTTTTTTGGGACATGTCACATTTTGACGTTTTGCCATACTATGGCCTTGCTTTCTTGGTCATTTTTTGACATGCTATATTTTGGTGTTTTTTGACCATATTTGCACGTTTTAATGCTATGGCGTGTATCAGCACGCTATTTTATGCTGTTTTAAAGTGTTTTAAGCCATTTTTGGGACATGTCACATTTTGACGTTTTGCCATACTATAGCCTTGCTTCTTTGGTCATTTTTGACATGCTATATTTTGGTGTTTTTGACCATATTTGCACGTTTTAATGCTATGGCGTGTATCAGCACGCTATTTTATGCTGTTTTAAAGTGTTTTAAGCTTTTTTGGGACATGTCACATTTTGACGTTTTGCCATACTATAGCCTTGCTTCTTTGGTCATTTTTTGACATGCTATATTTTGGTGTTTTTTGACCATATTTGCACGTTTTAATGCTATGGCGTGTATCAGCACGCTATTTTATGCTGTTTTAAAGTGTTTTAAGCCATTTTTGGGACATGTCACATTTTGACGTTTTGCCATACTATAGCCTTGCTTCTTTGGTCATTTTTTGACATGCTAGATTTTGGTGTTTTTTGACCATATTTGCACGTTTTAATGCTATGGCGTGTATCAGCACGCTATTTTATGCTGTTTTAAAGTGTTTTAAGCCATTTTTGGGACATGTCACATTTTGCCGTTTTGCCATACTATAGCCTTGCTTCTTTGGTCATTTTTTGACATGCTATATTTTGGTGTTCTTTGACCATATTTGCACGTTTTAATGCTATGGCATGTATCAGCACGCTATTTTATGCTGTTTTAAAGTGTTTTAAGCTTTTTTTGGGACATGTCACATTTTGACGTTTTGCCATACTATAGCCTTGCTTCTTTGGTCATTTTTGACATGCTATATTTTGGTGTTTTTGACCATATTTGCACGTTTTAATGCTATGGCGTGTATCAGCACGCTATTTTATGCTGTTTTAAAGTGTTTTAAGCCATTTTTGGGACATGTCACATTTTGACGTTTTGCCATACTATAGCCTTGCTTCTTTGGTCATTTTTTGACATGCTATATTTTGGTGTTTTTTGACCATATTTGCACGTTTTAATGCTATGGCGTGTATCAGCACGCTATTTTATGCTGTTTTAAAGTGTTTTAAGCCATTTTGGGACATGTCACATTTTGACGTTTTGCCATACTATAGCCTTGCTTCTTTGGTCATTTTTGACATGCTATATTTTGGTGTTTTTGACCATATTTGCACGTTTTAATGCTATGGCGTGTATCAGCACGCTATTTTATGCTGTTTTAAAGTGTTTTAAGCTTTTTTGGGACATGTCACATTTTGACGTTTTGCCATACTATAGCCTTGCTTCTTTGGTCATTTTTGACATGCTATATTTTGGTGTTTTTTGACCATATTTGCACGTTTTAATGCTATGGCGTGTATCAGCATGCTATTTTATGCTGTTTTAAAGTGTTTTAAGCCATTTTTGGGACATGTCAGATTTTGACATTTTTGCCATTCTATAGCCTTGCTTCTTTGGTCATTTTTTGACATGCTATATTTTGGTGTTTTTGACCATATTTGCACGTTTTAATGCTATGGCGTGTATCAGCACGTTATTTTATGCTGTTTTAAAGTGTTTTAAGCCATTTTTGGGACATGTCACATTTTGACGTTTTGCCATACTATAGCCTTGCTTCTTTGGTCATTTTTTGACATGCTATATTTTGGTGTTTTTTGACCATATTTGCACGTTTTAATGCTATGGCGTGTATCAGCACGTTATTTTATGCTGTTTTAAAATGTTTTAAGCCATTTTTGGGACATGTCACATTTTGACATTTTGCCATACTATAGCCTTGCTTCTTTGGTCATTTTTTGACATGCTATATTTTGGTGTTTTTGACCATATTTGCATCGTTTTAATGCTATGGCGTGTATCAGCACGCTATTTTATGCTGTTTTAAAGTGTTTTAAGCCATTTTTGGGACATGTCACATTTTGACGTTTTGCCATACTATAGCCTTGCTTCTTTGGTCATTTTTTGACATGCTATATTTTGGTGTTTTTTGACCATATTTGCACGTTTTAATGCGATGGCGTGTATCAGCACGCTATTTTATGCTGTTTTAAAGTGTTTTAAGCCATTTTTGGGACATGTCACATTTTGACGTTTTGCCATACTATAGCCTTGCTTTCTTGGTCATTTTTTGACATGCTATATTTTGGTGTTTTTGACCATATTTGCATCGTTTTAATGCTATGGCGTGTATCAGCACGCTATTTTATGCTGTTTTAAAGTGTTTTAAGCTTTTTGGGACATGTCACATTTTGACGTTTTGCCATACTATAGCCTTGCTTCTTTGGTCATTTTTGACATGCTATATTTTGGTGTTTTTGACCATATTTGCACGTTTTAATGCTATGGCGTGTATCAGCACGCTTATTTTATGCTGTTTTAAAGTGTTTTAAGCTTTTTTGGGACATGTCACATTTTGATCGTTTTGCCATACTATAGCCTTGCTTCTTTGGTCATTTTTGACATGCTATATTTTGGTGTTTTTTGACCATATTTGCACGTTTTAATGCTATGGCGTGTATCAGCACGCTATTTTATGCTGTTTTAAAGTGTTTTAAGCTTTTTTGGGACATGTCACATTTTGACGTTTTGCCATACTATAGCCTTGCTTCTTTGGTCATTTTTGACATGCTATATTTTGGTGTTTTTGACCATATTTGCACGTTTTAATGCTATGGCGTGTATCAGCACGCTATTTTATGCTGTTTTAAAGTGTTTTAAGCTTTTTTTGGGACATGTCACATTTTGACGTTTTGCCATACTATAGCCTTGCTTCTTTGGTCATTTTTGACATGCTATATTTTGGTGTTTTTGACCATATTTGCATCGTTTTAATGCTATGGCGTGTATCAGCACGCTATTTTATGCTGTTTTAAAGTGTTTTAAGCTTTTTTTGGGACATGTCACATTTTGACATTTTTGCCATACTATAGCCTTGCTTTCTTGGTCATTTTTTGACATGCTATATTTTGGTGTTTTTTGACCATATTTGCACGTTTTAATGCTATGGCGTGTATCAGCACGCTATTTTATGCTGTTTTAAAGTGTTTTAAGCCATTTTTGGGACATGTCATATTTTGACGTTTTGCCATACTATAGCCTTGCTTCTTTGGTCATTTTTGACATGCTATATTTTGGTGTTTTTTGACCATATTTGCACGTTTTAATGCTATGGCGTGTATCAGCACGCTATTTTATGCTGTTTTAAAGTGTTTTAAGCCATTTTTGGGACATGTCACATTTTGACGTTTTGCCATACTATAGCCTTGCTTCTTTGGTCATTTTTGACATGCTATATTTTGGTGTATTTTGACAATATTTGCACGTTTTAATGCTATGGCGTGTATCAGCACGCTATTTTATGCTGTTTTAAAGTGTTTTAAGCCATTTTTGGGACATGTCACATTTTGACGTTTTGCCATACTATAGCCTTGCTTCTTTGGTCATTTTTGACATGCTATATTTTGGTGTTTTTTGACCATATTTGCACGTTTTAATGCTATGGCGTGTATCAGCACACTATTTTATGCTGTTTTAAAGTGTTTTAAGCTTTTTTTGGGACATGTCACATTTTGACGTTTTGCCATACTATAGCCTTGCTTCTTCTTTGGTCATTTTTGACATGCTATATTTTGGTGTTTTTGACCATATTTGCACGTTTTAATGCTATGGCGTGTATCAGCACGCTATTTTATGCTGTTTTAAAGTGTTTTAAGCTTTTTTGGGACATGTCACATTTTGACGTTTTGCCATACTATAGCCTTGCTTCTTTGGTCATTTTTTGACATGCTATATTTTGGTGTTTTTTGACCATATTTGCACGTTTTAATGCTATGGCGTGTATCAGCACGCTATTTTATGCTGTTTTAAAGTGTTTTAAGCTTTTTTTGGGACATGTCACATTTTGACGTTTTGCCATACTATAGCCTTGCTTCTTTGGTCATTTTTTGACATGCTATATTTTGGTGTTTTTGACCATATTTGCACGTTTTAATGCTATGGCGTGTATCAGCTCGCTATTTTATGCTGTTTTAAAGTGTTTTAAGCCATTTTTGGGACATGTCACATTTTGACGTTTTGCCATACTATAGCCTTGCTTCTTTGGTCATTTTTGACATGCTATATTTTGGTGTTTTTGACCATATTTGCACGTTTTAATGCTATGGCGTGTATCAGCACGCTATTTTATGCTGTTTTAAAGTGTTTTAAGCTTTTTGGGACATGTCACATTTTGACGTTTTGCCATACTATAGCCTTGCTTCTTTGGTCATTTTTGACATGCTATATTATGGTGTTTTTTGACCATATTTGCGTTTTAATGCTATGGCGTGTATCAGCACGCTATTTTATGCTGTTTTAAAGTGTTTTAAGCCATTTTTGGGACATGTCACATTTTGACGTTTTGCCATACTATAGCCTTGCTTCTTTGGTCATTTTTTGACATGCTATATTTTGGTGTTTTTTGACCATATTTGCACGTTTTAATGCTATGGCGTGTATCAGCACGCTATTTTATGCTGTTTTAAAGTGTTTTAAGCTTTTTTTGGGACATGTCACATTTTGACGTTTTGCCATACTATAGCCTTGCTTCTTTGGTCATTTTTGACATGCTATATTATGGTGTTTTTTGACCATATTTGCACGTTTTAATGCTATGGCGTGTATCAGCACACGCTATTTTATGCTGTTTTAAAGTGTTTTAAGCTTTTTTGGGACATGTCACATTTTGACATTTTGCCATACTATAGCCTTGCTTCTTTGGTCATTTTTTGACATGCTATATTTTGGTGTTTTTTGACCATATTTGCACGTTTTAATGCTATGGCATGTATCAGCACGCTATTTTATGCTGTTTTAAAGTGTTTTAAGCTTTTTTTGGGACATGTCACATTTTGACGTTTTGCCATACTATAGCCTTGCTTCTTTGGTCATTTTTGACATGCTATATTATGGTGTTTTTGACCATATTTGCACGTTTTAATGCTATGGCGTGTATCAGCACGCTATTTTATGCTGTTTTAAAGTGTTTTAAGCCATTTTTGGGACATGTCACATTTTGACGTTTTGCCATACTATAGCCTTGCTTCTTTGGTCATTTTTTGACATGCTATATTTTGATGTTTTTGACCATATTTGCATCGTTTTAATGCTATGGCATGTATCAGCACGCTATTTTATGCTGTTTTAAAGTGTTTTAAGCTTTTTTGGGACATGTCACATTTTGACGTTTTGCCATACTATAGCCTTGCTTCTTTGGTCATTTTTGACATGCTATATTATGGTGTTTTTTGACCATATTTGCACGTTTTAATGCTATGGCGTGTATCAGCACGCTATTTTATGCTGTTTTAAAGTGTTTTAAGCCATTTTTGGGACATGTCACATTTTGACGTTTTGCCATACTATAGCCTTGCTTCTTTGGTCATTTTTTGACATGCTATATTTTGGTGTTTTTTGACCATATTTGCACGTTTTAATGCTATGGCGTGTATCAGCACGCTATTTTATGCTGTTTTAAAGTGTTTTAAGCTTTTTTTGGGACATGTCACATTTTGACGTTTTGCCATACTATAGCCTTGCTTCTTTGGTCATTTTTGACATGCTATATTATGGTGTTTTTGACCATATTTGCGTTTTAATGCTATGGCGTGTATCAGCACGCTATTTTATGCTGTTTTAAAGTGTTTTAAGCCATTTTTGGGACATGTCACATTTTGACATTTTGCCATACTATAGCCTTGCTTCTTTGGTCATTTTTGACATGCTATATTTTGGTGTTTTTGACCATATTTGCACGTTTTAATGCTATGGCGTGTATCAGCACGCTATTTTATGCTGTTTTAAAGTGTTTTAAGCTTTTTTTGGGACATGTCACATTTTGACGTTTTGCCATACTATAGCCTTGCTTCTTTGGTCATTTTTTGACATGCTATATTATGGTGTTTTTTGACCATATTTGCACGTTTTAATGCTATGGCGTGTATCAGCACGCTATTTTATGCTGTTTTAAAGTGTTTTAAGCCATTTTTGGGACATGTCACATTTTGCCGTTTTGCCATACTATAGCCTTGCTTCTTTGGTCATTTTTTGACATGCTATATTTTAGTGTTTTTTGACCATATTTGCACGTTTTAATGCTATGGCGTGTATCAGCACGCTATTTTATGCTATTTTAAAGTGTTTTAAGCTTTTTTGGGACATGTCACATTTTGACGTTTTGCCATACTATAGCCTTGCTTCTTTGGTCATTTTTGACATGCTATATTTTGGTGTTTTTGACCATATTTGCACGTTTTAATGCTATGGCGTGTATCAGCACACTATTTTATGCTGTTTTAAAGTGTTTTAAGCTTTTTTTGGGACATGTCACATTTTGACGTTTTGCCATACTATAGCCTTGCTTCTTTGGTCATTTTTGACATGCTATATTTTGGTGTTTTTTGACCATATTTGCACGTTTTAATGCTATGGCGTGTATCAGCACGCTATTTTATGCTGTTTTAAAGTGTTTTAAGCTTTTTTTGGGACATGTCACATTTTGACGTTTTGCCATACTATAGCCTTGCTTCTTTGGTCATTTTTTGACATGCTATATTATGGTGTTTTTTGACCATATTTGCACGTTTTAATGCTATGGCGTGTATCAGCACGCTATTTTATGCTGTTTTAAAGTGTTTTAAGCTTTTTTTGGGACATGTCACATTTTGACGTTTTGCCATACTATAGCCTTGCTTCTTTAGTCATTTTTGACATGCTATATTTTGGTGTTTTTGACCATATTTGCATCGTTTTAATGCTATGGCGTGTATCAGCACGCTATTTTATGCTGTTTTAGAGTGTTTTAGGCTTTTTTTGGGCAATGTCACATTTTGCCGTTTTGCCATACTATAGCCTTGCTTCTTTGGTCATTTTTGACTTGCTATATTTTAGTGTTTTTTGACCATATTTGCACGTTTTAATGCTATGGCGTGTATCAGTACGCAATCTTATGCTATTTTAAAGGGTTTTAAGCTTTTTTTGGGACATGTCACATTTTGACGTTTTGCCATACTATAGCCTTGCTTCTTTGGTCATTTTTGACATGCTATATTTTGGTGTTTTTGACCATATTTGCACGTTTTAATGCTATGGCGTGTATCAGCACGCTATTTTATGCTGTTTTAAAGTGTTTTAAGCTTTTTTTGGGACATGTCACATTTTGCCGTTTTGCCATACTATAGCCTTGCTTCTTTGGTCATTTTTTGACATGCTATATTTTGGTGTTTTTTGACAATATTTGCACGTTTTAATGCTATGGCGTGTATCAGCACGCTATTTTATGCTGTTTTGAAGTGTTTTAAGCTTTTTTTGGGACATGTCAAATTTTGACGTTTTGCCATACTATAGCCTTGCTTCTTTGGTCATTTTTGACATGCTATATTTTGGTGTTTTTGACCATATTTGCACGTTTTAATGCTATGGCGTGTATCAGCACGCTATTTTATGCTGTTTTAAAGTGTTTTAAGCCTTTTTGGGACATGTCACATTTTGACGTTTTGCCATACTATAGCCTTGCTTCTTTGGTCATTTTTGACATGCTATATTTTGGTGTTTTTGACAATATTTGCACGTTTTAATGCTATGGCGTGTATCAGCACGCTATTTTATGCTGTTTTAAAGTGTTTTAAGCTTTTTTGGGACATGTCACATTTTGACGTTTTGCCATACTATAGCCTTGCTTCTTTGGTCATTTTTGACATGCTATATTATGGTGTTTTTGACCATATTTGCACGTTTTAATGCTATGGCGTGTATCAGCACGCTATTTTATGCTGTTTTAAAATGTTTTAAGCCATTTTTGGGACATGTCACATTTTGACATTTTTGCCATACTATAGCCTTGCTTCTTTGGTCATTTTTTGACATGCTATATTTTGGTGTTTTTTGACCATATTTGCACGTTTTAATGCTATGGCGTGTATCAGCACGCTATTTTATGCTGTTTTAAAGTGTTTTAAGCCATTTTTGGGACATGTCACATTTTGACGTTTTGCCATACTATAGCCTTGCTTCTTTGGTCATTTTTTGACATGCTATATTATGGTGTTTTTTGACCATATTTGCACGTTTTAATGCTATGGCGTGTATCAGCACGCTATTTTATGCTGTTTTAAAGTGTTTTAAGCTTTTTTTGGGACATGTCAAATTTTGACGTTTTGCCATACTATAGCCTTGCTTCTTTGGTCATTTTTTGACATGCTATATTTTGGTGTTTTTTGACCATATTTGCACGTTTTAATGCTATGGCGTGTATCAGCACGCTATTTTATGCTGTTTTAAAGTGTTTTAAGCCATTTTTGGGACATGTCACATTTTGCCGTTTTGCCATACTATAGCCTTGCTTCTTTGGTCATTTTTTGACATGCTATATTTTGGTGTTTTTTGACCATATTTGCACGTTTTAATGCTATGGCGTGTATCAGCACGCTATTTTATGCTGTTTTAAAGTGTTTTAAGCTTTTTTTGGGACATGTCACATTTTGACGTTTTGCCATACTATAGCCTTGCTTTCTTGGTCATTTTTTGACATGCTATATTTTGGTGTTTTTTGACAATATTTGCACGTTTTAATGCTATGGCGTGTATCAGCACGCTATTTTATGCTGTTTTAAAGTGTTTTAAGCTTTTTTTGGGACATGTCACATTTTGACGTTTTGCCATACTATAGCCTTGCTTCTTTGGTCATTTTTTGACATGCTATATTTTGGTGTTTTTTGACCATATTTGCACGTTTTAATGCTATGGCATGTATCAGCACGCTATTTTATGCTGTTTTAAAGTGTTTTAAGCCATTTTTGGGACATGTCAAATTTTGACATTTTTGCCATACTATAGCCTTGCTTCTTTGGTCATTTTTTGACATGCTATATTTTGGTCTGTTTTGACCATATTTGCACGTTTTGATGCTATGGCATCTATCAGCACGCTATTTTATGCTGTTTTAAAGTGTTTTAAGCTTTTTTTGGGACATGTCACATTTTGACGTTTTGCCATACTATAGCCTTGCTTCTTTGGTCATTTTTGACATGCTATATTATGGTGTTTTTGACCATATTTGCACGTTTTAATGCTATGGCGTGTATCAGCACGCTATTTCATGCTGTTTTAAAATGTTTTAAGCCATTTTTGGGACATGTCAAATTTTGACATTTTTGCCATACTATAGCCTTGCTTTCTTGGTCATTTTTTGACATGCTATATTTTGGTGTTTTTTGACCATATTTGCACGTTTTAATGCTATGGCGTGTATCAGCACGCTATTTTATGCTGTTTTAAAGTGTTTTAAGCCATTTTTGGGACATGTCACATTTTGACGTTTTGCCATACTATAGCCTTGCTTCTTTGGTCATTTTTTGACATGCTATATTTTGGTGTTTTTTGACCATATTTGCACGTTTTAATGCTATGGCGTGTATCAGCACGCTATTTTATGCTGTTTTAAAGTGTTTTAAGCTTTTTTTGGGACATGTCACATTTTGACGTTTTGCCATACTATAGCCTTGCTTCTTTGGTCATTTTTTGACATGCTATATTTTGGTGTTTTTTGACAATATTTGCACGTTTTAATGCTATGGCGTGTATCAGCACGCTATTTTATGCTGTTTTAAAGTGTTTTAAGCCATTTTTGGGACATGTCACATTTTGACATTTTGCCATACTATAGCCTTGCTTCTTTGGTCATTTTTTGACATGCTATATTTTGGTGTTTTTTGACCATATTTGCACGTTTTAATGCTATGGCGTGTATCAGCACGCTATTTTATGCTGTTTTAAAATGTTTTAAGCCATTTTTGGGACATGTCAAATTTTGACATTTTTGCCATACTATAGCCTTGCTTCTTTAGTCATTTTTGACATGCTATATTTTGGTGTTTTTGACCATATTTGCACGCTTTTAATGCTATGGCATGTATCAGCACGCTATTTTATGCTGTTTTAAAGTGTTTTAAGCTTTTTTTGGGACATGTCACATTTTGACGTTTTGCCATACTATAGCCTTGCTTCTTTGGTCATTTTTTGACATGCTATATTATGGTGTTTTTTGACAATATTTGCACGTTTTAATGCTATGGCTTGTATCAGCACGCTATTTTATGCTGTTTTAAAGTGTTTTAAGCCATTTTTGGGACATGTCACATTTTGCCGTTTTGCCATACTATAGCCTTGCTTCTTTGGTCATTTTTTGACATGCTATATTTTAGTGTTTTTTGACCATATTTGCACGTTTTAATGCTATGGCGTGTATCAGTACGCAATCTTATGCTATTTTAAAGGGTTTTAAGCTTTTTTTGGGACATGTCACATTTTGATTTTTTGCCATACTATAGCCTTGCTTCTTTGGTCATTTTTTGACATGCTATATTTTGGTGTTTTTTGACCATATTTGCACGTTTTAATGCTATGGCGTGTATCAGCACGCTATTTTATGCTGTTTTAAAGTGTTTTAAGCTTTTTTTGGGACATGTCACATTTTGACGTTTTGCCATACTATAGCCTTGCTTCTTTGGTCATTTTTTGACATGCTATATTTTGGTGTTTTTTGACAATATTTGCACGTTTTAATGCTATGGCGTGTATCAGCACGCTATTTTATGCTGTTTTAAAGTGTTTTAAGCTTTTTTTGGGACATGTCACATTTTGACGTTTTGCCATACTATAGCCTTGCTTCTTTGGTCATTTTTTGACATGCTATATTATGGTGTTTTTTGACCATATTTGCACGTTTTAATGCTATGGCGTGTATCAGCACGCTATTTTATGCTGTTTTAAAATGTTTTAAGCCATTTTTGGGACATGTCACATTTTGCCGTTTTGCCATACTATAGCCTTGCTTCTTTGGTCATTTTTTGACATGCTATATTTTGGTGTTTTTTGACCATATTTGCACGTTTTAATGCTATGGCTTGTATCAGCACGCTATTTTATGCTGTTTTAAAGTGTTTTAAGCCATTTTTGGGACATGTCACATTTTGCCGTTTTGCCATACTATAGCCTTGCTTCTTTGGTCATTTTTTGACATGCTATATTTTAGTGTTTTTTGACCATATTTGCACGTTTTAATGCTATGGCGTGTATCAGTACGCAATCTTATGCTATTTTAAAGGGTTTTAAGCTTTTTTTGGGACATGTCACATTTTGACGTTTTGCCATACTATAGCCTTGCTTCTTTGGTCATTTTTTGACATGCTATATTTTGGTGTTTTTTGACCATATTTGCACGTTTTAATGCTATGGCGTGTATCAGCACGCTATTTTATGCTGTTTTAAAGTGTTTTAAGCTTTTTTTGGGACATGTCACATTTTGACGTTTTGCCATACTATAGCCTTGCTTCTTTGGTCATTTTTTGACATGCTATATTTTGGTGTTTTTTGACAATATTTGCACGTTTTAATGCTATGGCGTGTATCAGCACGCTATTTTATGCTGTTTTAAAGTGTTTTAAGCTTTTTTTGGGACATGTCACATTTTGACGTTTTGCCATACTATAGCCTTGCTTCTTTGGTCATTTTTTGACATGCTATATTTTGGTGTATTTTGACAATATTTGCACGTTTTAATGCTATGGCGTGTATCAGCACGCTATTTTATGCTGTTTTAAAGTGTTTTAAGCTTTTTTTGGGACATGTCACATTTTGACGTTTTGCCATACTATAGCCTTGCTTCTTTGGTCATTTTTTGACATGCTATATTTTGGTGTTTTTTGACCATATTTGCACGTTTTAATGCTATGGCGTGTATCAGCACGCTATTTTATGCTGTTTTAAAGTGTTTTAAGCTTTTTTTGGGACATGTCACATTTTGACGTTTTGCCATACTATAGCCTTGCTTCTTTGGTCATTTTTTGACATGCTATATTATGGTGTTTTTTGACCATATTTGCACGTTTTAATGCTATGGCGTGTATCAGCACGCTATTTTATGCTGTTTTAAAATGTTTTAAGCCATTTTTGGGACATGTCAAATTTTGACATTTTGCCATACTATAGCCTTGCTTCTTTGGTCATTTTTGACATGCTATATTTTGGTGTTTTTGACCATATTTGCACGTTTTAATGCTATGGCGTGTATCAGCACGCTTATTTTATGCTGTTTTAAAGTGTTTTAAGCCATTTTGGGACATGTCACATTTTGACGTTTTGCCATACTATAGCCTTGCTTCTTTGGTCATTTTTGACATGCTATATTATGGTGTTTTTTGACCATATTTGCACGTTTTAATGCTATGGCATGTATCAGCACGCTATTTTATGCTGTTTTAAAGTGTTTTAAGCTTTTTTTGGGACATGTCACATTTTGACGTTTTGCCATACTATAGCCTTGCTTCTTTGGTCATTTTTTGACATGCTATATTTTGGTGTATTTTGACAATATTTGCACGTTTTAATGCTATGGCGTGTATCAGCACGCTATTTTATGCTGTTTTAAAGTGTTTTAAGCCATTTTTGGGACATGTCACATTTTGCCGTTTTGCCATACTATAGCCTTGCTTCTTTGGTCATTTTTTGACATGCTATATTTTGGTGTTTTTTGACCATATTTGCACGTTTTAATGCTATGGCGTGTATCAGCACGCTTATTTTATGCTGTTTTAAAGTGTTTTAAGCTTTTTTGGGACATGTCACATTTTGACATTTTGCCATACTATAGCCTTGCTTCTTTGGTCATTTTTGACATGCTATATTTTGGTGTTTTTGACCATATTTGCACGTTTTAATGCTATGGCGTGTATCAGCACGCTATTTTATGCTGTTTTAAAGTGTTTTAAGCTTATTTTGGGACATGTCACATTTTGACGTTTTGCCATACTATAGCCTTGCTTCTTTGGTCATTTTTTGACATGCTAGATTTTGGTGTTTTTTGACCATATTTGCACGTTTTAATGCTATGGCATGTATCAGCACGCTATTTTATGCTGTTTTAAAGTGTTTTAAGCCATTTTTGGGACATGTCAAATTTTGACATTTTTGCCATACTATAGCCTTGCTTCTTTGGTCATTTTTTGACATGCTATATTTTGGTGTTTTTTGACCATATTTGCACGTTTTAATGCTATGGCATGTATCAGCACGCTATTTTATGCTGTTTTAAAGTGTTTTAAGGTTTTTTTGGGACATGTCACATTTTGACGTTTTGCCATTCTATAGCCTTGCTTCTTTGGTCATTTTTGACATGCTATATTATGGTGTTTTTGACCATATTTGCACGTTTTAATGCTATGGCGTGTATCAGCACGCTATTTTATGCTGTTTTAAAGTGTTTTAAGCTTTTTTGGGACATGTCACATTTTGACATTTTGCCATACTATAGCCTTGCTTCTTTGGTCATTTTTGACATGCTATATTTTGGTGTTTTTGTCCATATTTGCACGTTTTAATGCTATGGCGTGTATCAGCACGCTATTTTATGCTGTTTTAAAGTGTTTTAAGCCATTTTTGGGACATGTCACATTTTGACGTTTTGCCATACTATAGCCTTGCTTCTTTGGTCATTTTTTGACATGCTATATTTTGGTGTTTTTTGACCATATTTGCACGTTTTAATGCTATGGCGTGTATCAGCACGCTATTTTATGCTGTTTTAAAGTGTTTTAAGCTTTTTTTGGGACATGTCACATTTTGACGTTTTGCCATACTATAGCCTTGCTTCTTTGGTCATTTTTTGACATGCTATATTTTGGTGTTTTTTGACAATATTTGCACGTTTTAATGCTATGGCGTGTATCAGCACGCTATTTTATGCTGTTTTAAAGTGTTTTAAGCTTTTTTGGGACATGTCACATTTTGACATTTTGCCATACTATAGCCTTGCTTCTTTGGTCATTTTTGACATGCTATATTTTGGTGTTTTTGACCATATTTGCACGTTTTAATGCTATGGCGTGTATCAGCACGCTATTTTATGCTGTTTTAAAATGTTTTAAGCTTTTTGGGACATGTCACATTTTGACATTTTGCCATACTATAGCCTTGCTTCTTTGGTCATTTTTGACATGCTATATTTTGGTGTTTTTGACCATATTTGCACGTTTTAATGCTATGGCGTGTATCAGCACGCTATTTTATGCTGTTTTAAAGTGTTTTAAGCTTTTTTTGGGACATGTCACATTTTGACGTTTTGCCATACTATAGCCTTGCTTCTTTGGTCATTTTTTGACATGCTATATTATGGTGTTTTTTGACCATATTTGCACGTTTTAATGCTATGGCGTGTATCAGCACGCTATTTTATGCTGTTTTAAAATGTTTTAAGCCATTTTTGGGACATGTCAAATTTTGACATTTTTGCCATACTATAGCCTTGCTTTCTTGGTCATTTTTTGACATGCTATATTTTGGTGTTTTTGACCATATTTGCACGTTTTAATGCTATGGCGTGTATCAGCACGCTATTTTATGCTGTTTTAAAGTGTTTTAAGCTTTTTTTGGGACATGTCACATTTTGACGTTTTGCCATACTATAGCCTTGCTTCTTTGGTCATTTTTGACATGCTATATTTTGGTGTTTTTGACCATATTTGCACGTTTTAATGCTATGGCGTGTATCAGCACGCTATTTTATGCTGTTTTAAAGTGTTTTAAGCTTTTTTGGGACATGTCACATTTTGACGTTTTGCCATACTATAGCCTTGCTTCTTTGGTCATTTTTTGACATGCTATATTATGGTGTTTTTTGACCATATTTGCACGTTTTAATGCTATGGCGTGTATCAGCACGCTATTTTATGCTGTTTTAAAGTGTTTTAAGCTTTTTTTGGGACATGTCACATTTTGACATTTTGCCATACTATAGCCTTGCTTCTTTGGTCATTTTTTGACATGCTATATTTTGGTGTTTTTTGACCATATTTGCACGTTTTAATGCTATGGCGTGTATCAGCACGCTATTTTATGCTGTTTTAAAGTGTTTTAAGCTTTTTTTGGGACATGTCACATTTTGACGTTTTGCCATACTATAGCCTTGCTTCTTTGGTCATTTTTGACATGCTATATTTTGGTGTTTTTGACCATATTTGCACGTTTTAATGCTATGGCATGTATCAGCACGCTATTTTATGCTGTTTTAAAGTGTTTTAAGCTTTTTTTGGGACATGTCACATTTTGACGTTTTGCCATACTATAGCCTTGCTTCTTTGGTCATTTTTGACATGCTATATTTTGGTGTTTTTGACCATATTTGCACGTTTTAATGCTATGGCTTGTATCAGCACGCTATTTTATGCTGTTTTAAAGTGTTTTAAGCTTTTTGGGACATGTCACATTTTGCCGTTTTGCCATACTATAGCCTTGCTTCTTTGGTCATTTTTTGACATGCTATATTTTAGTGTTTTTTGACCATATTTGCACGTTTTAATGCTATGGCATGTATCAGTACGCAATCTTATGCTATTTTAAAGGGTTTTAAGCTTTTTTTGGGACATGTCACATTTTGACGTTTTGCCATACTATAGCCTTGCTTCTTTGGTCATTTTTGACATGCTATATTTTGGTGTTTTTGACCATATTTGCACGTTTTAATGCTATGGCGTGTATCAGCACGCTATTTTATGCTGTTTTAAAGTGTTTTAAGCTTTTTGGGACATGTCACATTTTGATCGTTTTGCCATACTATAGCCTTGCTTCTTTGGTCATTTTTGACATGCTATATTTTGGTGTTTTTGACCATATTTGCACGTTTTAATGCTATGGCATGTATCAGCACGCTATTTTATGCTGTTTTAAAGTGTTTTAAGCTTTTTTGGGACATGTCACATTTTGACGTTTTGCCATACTATAGCCTTGCTTCTTTGGTCATTTTTGACATGCTATATTTTGGTGTTTTTGACCATATTTGCATCGTTTTAATGCTATGGCGTGTATCAGCACGCTATTTTATGCTGTTTTAAAGTGTTTTAAGCTTTTTTTGGGACATGTCACATTTTGACGTTTTGCCATACTATAGCCTTGCTTCTTTGGTCATTTTTTGACATGCTATATTTTGGTGTTTTTTGACCATATTTGCACGTTTTAATGCTATGGCGTGTATCAGCACGCTATTTTATGCTGTTTTAAAGTGTTTTAAGCTTTTTTGGGACATGTCACATTTTGACGTTTTGCCATACTATAGCCTTGCTTCTTTGGTCATTTTTGACATGCTATATTTTGGTGTTTTTGACAATATTTGCACGTTTTAATGCTATGGCGTGTATCAGCACGCTATTTTATGCTGTTTTAAAGTGTTTTAAGCTTTTTTTGGGACATGTCACATTTTGACGTTTTGCCATACTATAGCCTTGCTTCTTTGGTCATTTTTTGACATGCTATATTTTGGTGTTTTTTGACCATATTTGCATGTTTTAATGCTATGGCGTGTATCAGCACGCTATTTTATGCTGTTTTAAAGTGTTTTAAGCTTTTTTTGGGACATGTCACATTTTGACGTTTTGCCATACTATAGCCTTGCTTCTTTGGTCATTTTTGACATGCTATATTTTGGTGTTTTTGACCATATTTGCACGTTTTAATGCTATGGCGTGTATCAGCACGCTATTTTATGCTGTTTTAAAGTGTTTTAAGCCATTTTGGGACATGTCACATTTTGACGTTTTGCCATACTATAGCCTTGCTTCTTTGGTCATTTTTGACATGCTATATTTTGGTGTTTTTGACCATATTTGCACGTTTTAATGCTATGGCGTGTATCAGCACGCTATTTTATGCTGTTTTAAAGTGTTTTAAGCTTTTTTGGGACATGTCACATTTTGACGTTTTGCCATACTATAGCCTTGCTTCTTTGGTCATTTTTTGACATGCTATATTATGGTGTTTTTTGACCATATTTGCACGTTTTAATGCTATGGCGTGTATCAGCACGCTATTTTATGCTGTTTTAAAGTGTTTTAAGCTTTTTTTGGGACATGTCACATTTTGACATTTTGCCATACTATAGCCTTGCTTCTTTGGTCATTTTTTGACATGCTATATTTTGGTGTTTTTTGACAATATTTGCACGTTTTAATGCTATGGCGTGTATCAGCACGCTATTTTATGCTGTTTTAAAGTGTTTTAAGCCATTTTTGGGACATGTCACATTTTGACGTTTTGCCATACTATAGCCTTGCTTCTTTGGTCATTTTTGACATGCTATATTTTGGTGTTTTTGACAATATTTGCACGTTTTAATGCTATGGCATGTATCAGCACGCTATTTTATGCTGTTTTAAAGTGTTTTAAGCCATTTTGGGACATGTCAAATTTTGACATTTTGCCATACTATAGCCTTGCTTCTTTGGTCATTTTTGACATGCTATATTTTGGTGTTTTTTGACCATATTTGCACGTTTTAATGCTATGGCATGTATCAGCACGCTATTTTATGCTGTTTTAAAGTGTTTTAAGCTTTTTTGGGACATGTCATATTTTGACGTTTTGCCATACTATAGCCTTGCTTCTTTGGTCATTTTTTGACATGCTATATTATGGTGTTTTTTGACCATATTTGCACGTTTTAATGCTATGGCGTGTATCAGCACGCTATTTTATGCTGTTTTAAAGTGTTTTAAGCCATTTTTGGGACATGTCACATTTTGACGTTTTGCCATACTATAGCCTTGCTTCTTTGGTCATTTTTTGACATGCTATATTTTGGTGTTTTTTGACCATATTTGCACGTTTTAATGCTATGGCGTGTATCAGCACGCTATTTTATGCTGTTTTAAAGTGTTTTAAGCTTTTTTTGGGACATGTCACATTTTGACGTTTTGCCATACTATAGCCTTGCTTCTTTGGTCATTTTTTGACATGCTATATTATGGTGTTTTTTGACCATATTTGCACGTTTTAATGCTATGGCGTGTATCAGCACGCTATTTTATGCTGTTTTAAAGTGTTTTAAGCTTTTTGGGACATGTCACATTTTGACATTTTGCCATACTATAGCCTTGCTTCTTTGGTCATTTTTGACATGCTATATTATGGTGTTTTTTGACCATATTTGCACGTTTTAATGCTATGGCGTGTATCAGCACGCTATTTTATGCTGTTTTAAAGTGTTTTAAGCTTTTTTTGGGACATGTCACATTTTGACGTTTTGCCATACTATAGCCTTGCTTCTTTGGTCATTTTTTGACATGCTATATTTTGGTGTTTTTTGACCATATTTGCACGTTTTAATGCTATGGCGTGTATCAGCACGCTATTTTATGCTGTTTTAATGTTTTTTATGCCATTTTGGGACATGTCACATTTTGACGTTTTGCCATACTATAGCCTTGCTTCTTTGGTCATTTTTTGACATGCTATATTTTGGTGTTTTTTGACCATATTTGCACGTTTTAATGTTATGGTGTGTATCAGCACGGTATTTTATGCTCTTTTAAAATGTTTTAAGCTGCTTTTGGGACATATCAAATTTTGACATTTTTGCCATACTATAGCCTTGCTTCCTTGATCATTTTTTGACATGCTATATTATGGTGTTTTTTGACCATATTTGCACGTTTTAATGCTATGGCGTGTATCAGCACGCTATTTTATGCTGTTTTAAAGTGTTTTAAGCTTTTTTGGGACATGTCACATTTTGACGTTTTGCCATTCTCTAGCCTTGCTTCTTTGGTCATTTTTGACATGCTATATTTTGGTGTTTTTGACCATATTTGCACGTTTTAATGCTATGGCGTGTATCAGCACGCTATTTTATGCTGTTTTGAAGTGTTTTAAGCTTTTTCTGGGACATGTCACATTTTGACGTTTTGCCATACTATAGCCTTGCTTCTTTGGTCATTTTTTGACATGCTATATTTTGGTGTTTTTTGACCATATTTGCACGTTTTAATGCTATGGCGTGTATCAGCACGCTATTTTATGCTGTTTTAAAGTGTTTTAAGCTTTTTTTGGGACATGTCACATTTTGACATTTTTGCCATACTATAGCCTTGCTTCTTTGGTCATTTTTTGACATGCTATATTTTGGTGTTTTTTGACCATATTTGCACGTTTTAATGCTATGGCGTGTATCAGCACGCTATTTTATGCTGTTTTAAAGTGTTTTAAGCTTTTTTTGGGACATGTCACATTTTGACATTTTTGCCATACTATAGCCTTGCTTCTTTGGTCATTTTTTGACATGCTATATTTTGGTGTTTTTTGACCATATTTGCACGTTTTAATGCTATGGCGTGTATCAGCACGCTATTTTATGCTGTTTTAAAGTGTTTTAAGCTTTTTTTGGGACATGTCACATTTTGACGTTTTGCCATACTATAGCCTTGCTTCTTTGGTCATTTTTTGACATGCTATATTATGGTGTTTTTTGACCATATTTGCACGTTTTAATGCTATGGCGTGTATCAGCACGCTATTTTATGCTGTTTTAAAGTGTTTTAAGCTTTTTTTGGGACATGTCACATTTTGACATTTTTGCCATACTATAGCCTTGCTTCTTTGGTCATTTTTTGACATGCTATATTTTGGTGTTTTTTGACCATATTTGCACGTTTTAATGCTATGGCGTGTATCAGCACGCTATTTTATGCTGTTTTAAAGTGTTTTAAGCTTTTTTTGGGACATGTCACATTTTGACGTTTTGCCATACTATAGCCTTGCTTCTTTGGTCATTTTTTGACATGCTATTTTAAAGTGTTTTTGACAATATTTGCACGTTTTAATGCTATGGTGTGTATCAGCACGCTATTTTATGCTGTTTTAAAATGTTTTAAGCTGCTTTTGGGACATGTCAAATTTTGACATTTTTGCCATACTATAGCCTTGCTTTCAATGATATGGCGTGTCTCAGCATTATTTTTTATGCTGTTTTGAGGTGGTTTTGGACATTTTTTTGGACATTCTTAATTATGAGGATTTTGGTCTTTTTTGGCCTTCATTTCTACTTTGTTCAGTATGAGGCTTTCTCTACAATGTACAATATATCATTTTCAGCCATTTTCATGACATTTCAAAATTTTACATGTTTGGACATACTATACTTTGGCAACACGCGTCATGTTGAAAAAAGTCAAATTTTGACACGTCATTAAAATGTCAAAATAATCAATCAATCAATGAAAATGACATATTATACCTTGTACAGATGCATCATAGTATACAAAGTGGAAATAAAGGCCAAAAAAGACCAAAAACCTTATAATTTAGCATGTCAAAAAAAATGGTCAAAAATGCTATAGTATAGTATGGTGAAAAATGTTGAATTTTGACATGTTTTAGAAATGGCTGAAAATGACATATTATAGCTTGTGGAGATGCTTTATAGTATACAAACTGGAAATAAAGGTCCAAAACATCATAATTCAGCATGCTAGAAAATTGACCATAATCATCATAGTATAGTATGTGGAAAATTGTCTAATTTTGGCACGTCATCAAAATGGCTGAAAATGATGTTGTAGCTCGTAGAGACACGTCCTAGTGTACACAGTGGAAATAAAGGCAAATAAAGGCCATTAACATCATATTATAGCACGTTCCAAAAAATGGCCAAAAATGCCATGGTATGGTATGGAGAAAAATATCAAATTTTTACATTTGGCATTTTGACATTTTTACAAATGGCTGAAAATCACATAGAACAGCATGCGGAGACATGTCATAGTATCCTAAGTTGAAAGACAACACCCACAAACGTAATAATATACAAGTAGCATGTTGGAAAAATGCCTTAAAATGACATAGTATAGTATGGCAAAAAACGTCAGATTTTGACATCTTGAAAAAAAATGCTGAAAGTGACAAAGTATAGCTTGTTAAGACGCGTCAAAATAAAGCATGTTCAAAAAATGGCCAAAAACATCATAGTGTCAAGGATCCGCAGCTCTCCTCTTTAAGAGTCTCTGTCTCTCCCCATACGCAGACAGTCCGAACAATTAAATGCCGCCTCAGACCTACAAGAGCATGGCTTGTTTGAGAGGTAAGATATCTTTTCTTTTTGAGTGATGGATATCTAGTAGCGTTTACTTTTCAGTTGACCAGACCAGGAGAAAATCCCTTTACCACTTGGTCTTAGGAAGTGTCTCTGGTCCGTCCTCTCTTGGGGGATCCAGGGTGGCTCAGGGAGTACCTCTGGTACTACCCTCCCTTTATTTTTGTTAGTTTATTCACTTGTGATCAAAACCAGGCAGCAGACAGTTCGCTTTGTCCAGAAACCTGTTTCTTTTTTTTTTGTTTTGTCTTTAAGCCACTCACCAGAATCTCAAGGATGAAAAGCAAACACCAAAGGATGGTAAAAAAGGTTAAAACTGCTCGAGGCAGGCTTTATTCAAGGACAAAAATGTCAAAGCGTTAAGCTAAGATAACAGTTACACTCCCTTTCACAGGAGCTACACAAACCATCTAACACAGTGTCTAGGCAAGATAAGACAAAAAGCACTCACAGTGATCTGTTGTACCTCTTATTTGGACGTGCATTGTGTCATCACTCTCTCCACTCCCCATCTCTCCTCATTGGCTGGACTTGGGGTGGCGTGTTCGAGTAGAAACTTCGTCCTCCCGCAAGGGAACTTCCGTTCCTCGGCATGTGCTTTACTGTTAACGGTTGCTCAAACGGCTAATGGTGCTGATTCATAAAAATGTTAAACATGCTCATGAGCCAGGGTGCAGCCCCTTGCATGTTCATGAAGGGGTTCATTGCCCTGGTAGGGAATGAGCTGCCGGGGTTAGGATCTGGGTGCAAGTTTCAGTACCTGGCTGATCTCCCAAAATATAGCATGTTGAAAAAAATAGCTGAAAACAACACATTATAGCATGCAAAGACACGCCATAGTATAGCATGTTCAAAATACGGCCAAAAACATAATATAGCAGGTCAAAAAAATGAATGAAAATGACATAGAGTAGTATGGAGAAAAATGTTGAATTTTTATGTCGAAAAAACGTCTAAAAACGACATATTATAGCTTGTAGAGAAGTTGTAAAAACATCCAAAAATGTCATAATATAGCATGTCGAAAAATGTCCGAAAACAGCATAGTATAGTATGGCAACAAACATATATTATTTAATATTTATAATATTTTGACATGTTGAAAAAAACGCTGCCAGTGACATAGTATAGCATGCCAAGACACGTTATTGTATAGCATGTTCAGAAAATGGCCAAAACCATTATAATATAGCATGTCCGAAAAATGGCCAAAAACAACATGGTATGGTATGGCGAAAAATTTTGACATGTCGAAAAAATGTCTGAAAACGAAATAGTATACTACAACATGTCTCGGCATGCTATGCTAAGTTTAAAAAACAGCCAAAAACATTGTAAAATAGCATGTCGAAAAAATGAATGAAAACAGCAAAGTACAGTATGTCAAAAAACGTCAAAATTTCACATGTAGAAAAAATGTCTGAAAACGCCATATTATATCTTGTCTAGACATGTCATAGTATAGCATTTTCAAAAAAATGATAAAATGGGCGAAAACGAATGTCGAAAAATGTAAAACTTTGACATGTCGTAAATGGCTGAAAATGACGTAGTATATAATGTCTAACACATCATAGTAAAGCAAGTTAAAAAAAACTGCAAAAAACATCATAATATAGCATTTTGAAAAAAAGGCTGAAAATGACATAGTATAGTATGTCGAAAAACATCATATTTTGACATGTCAAAAAAAACAGCTTAGAATGACACGTCACGACACACTATAATATGACTTTTTCTTGTGACATTTTTACAACATACTGTACTGTGGCTATTTATATTATGATTATGATTATTATTATTATCATTATTATTATTATTTATGACATACAGTACTAGAACTTATTTCTGACAATTTTAATGATATACTATACCATATCTCTTTTAAAATTTTTGGTACTACACAAAGTCTTTTTATTATGTCTATTTATTATTATTATTATTTCTTTAATTCTACTTAAATAATTACCTTTAATTAGAATTTATAATGGCAAACAATAATATGACGTTTTAAAATAACATTTCTGTGTCATTTTGTACTATGTCTTTTTAAAACATGTTTTATGAGAGACGATGCTATGACTTTTTTATGACTTTGTTTAGGACACACTATACTACAACATTTTTGTTGTATGTTTTATGACATACTAAGACTTTTTTTAGAGCAATTTTTACAGCAAACTTTACTATGAATTTTGAATATAGTTTTTCCAACATAGTTTACTGTGACTTTACATGACATTTTGCAGGAGATACTTAACTATGATTTTTTTTCCTATTACATTTTAACAACATAATATACTATGACTTATTTCTGAATTTTTATTTATTTATTTATTTTTATTACAACATACTATAATATGACTTTTTATTTTTGACATACTATGCTATAACTTTTTAATGCTATTTTTTTTAGTTAACATTTTGGTAGGCATGCTATACTATGATTTTTATGCTATTTTGGACAACATGCCACTCTGACTTTTATGCTTTTCTGAAACACATACTACACTATGACTTTTTCATGTAATTATGGGCGAAATGCAATACTATGACTTTTTACACTAGTTTGAATGACATCCATTTCTATTTTTTTTTAATGTTATTTTTGACAACATGCTATACTATGAGTTTTTAATGCTACTTTGGATAAAATACAATACTATGAATTATTTAATGACACTTTTTACAACATACTTTTACTATGACTTTTTTTGTCACTGTTTTGTGTAATTTTTACAATATACTTAAGTATGACTTTGTTATTGCATTTGTATAACACACCATAGTATGACATTTCCATGAAATACTATTGAATGACTTTCTTTGACATGCTATACTATGGCTTTTTTAGGACGTTCTATCCTATCACTATTTTACTGAACTATTGAAGGCATTGTATACCTTTGACTTCTTTTTTATTACACTTTATAAGACACAGTACTACACTATGACTTTCTATATGACATCTTCATGACATAGGATAGTATGAATTCTTTCTTAGATCTTTTAAGACATCCTTTTCTTTGACTTTTTTAATTACATTTTTGTGACATAATATACATACACACAAGTTTTTTGTGCACACCTGCACAGAGGCAAACACAGTAACACTCTAACATTAATTACAGGCTTGAGAAACCAGAAAGGTTTTGAGCTCAGCTTTAAATTTAGATGCATTTCTCACAGATTCCAGCTCAATTGTCAGATCATTTTAGGGAAAAAATAGACTGTGGACCAGGTGGATTGGATCACAGGTTGTGTTTTTGACTGTAATGACATAGTATGGCCACTGAATGGCAGCAAAAATCTCTCTTTTAAAGAGAGCTGCTTTTGTTTAAATTCTGCTTCACTGCAATAGTGACATGACAACAACAAATTATGTGCGGTATATGAGAACCCAAATAACAACTTCAAAAGATAAGAATAGATACTTAATTCAGCAGGGTACCATGGTAGAGATCAATTTTTGGATAATGTGACCAATTCATGATCATATCCTAAACAAAAAACAATATATCTTATCTCACAGCATCAGCCCAAATGAGTAGCTTCATGGGAGAAGGCGTAATCTCTAACAGAGCAGTGCAAACACACTGTACAGGTGGAGGGAAAATAGAATAAAATCTTGTGCAATAAGGTCAGATACTAAATACTATCTCTATGAAGCTTATAATGTCCACCTTTTTTAGGAAATTATATGACAGTAACACTTAAAGTATTTAAAAAGGAACAGAAAGTTAAAATAATGCAGAAATCAAAAACAAAAAAAGACAGAATAAATAAATAATAGTAAGAGCTGGTAACATAAATAAATAAATGTGTCACCCCTCTTCAAATTAGCTCTACTCAAGCCTTCCTAAATTGTTGCTAAAGGGCACATCATCAGTAGTAATTATAAGAGGAGACAGTGGCTAAATCATTTCCCCCATTTCATTCCTCCCAACCGTCTGAGTTTTTCTATCTGAACTGCCAACCTTCCGGTTATTAGCTGCTCTTACTTTCTTGTCTAGCCTTCAGGCTTTTGTCACCCACCAAATTTGTTACAAGTGGCAGTCCCCGGTGATATCGCAGCGTTGTGTGTGCTTCGACCTAGTTTTAGGGCAGACATGAGTTTGTTCTCTGACTTATTAAAAATGGCTGGCATGCTTAAGTGAGAGCCTCTCCCGTTTCCCCTGCACTTGAACAGTCTGACCTCAGCCCACTCTTCTATTATTCACAGCTACAGATCTGACTCAGGCAGACAGGTGTGTGTGTGTGTGTGTGTGTGTGTGTGTGTGTGTGTGTGTGAGTAAGTGCATGTCTGTGTTCAAGAGAGACAGAATGAGAGAAGGGCATATTGTGTGTGTGTGTGTGTGTGTGTGTGTGTGTGTGTGCGTGTGCGTGCATGCGTGTGTGTGTGTGACACAGACACACTGTGACAGAGGAGGGTGTGAGCCCCTCAGGATTCCATACAAATAAACAAGCTTTCAGGTCTAAAAATCTGTGACGGTCTCTGAGACACCCAAAATGTTTTGAAGAGAGCCAGCAAAAACATATTTCATGTACTCAGATTCTCTAGTGCTGCTGTGAAATTTATAATTTACTACTACTAAATATAATGAAAAAAAAAAAGTATTTGTATCAAAAGAGCAAAAAACTGTCAATCTAATGCGATTTCTGTATTAAACTTTCTTGGACCAAAATCAAAGCCTCACCCTAATCTTGATAAAAATCTAATTATTTGATTTTAGCTGATGGCTGGTGAAAATGTCATTAATTTTGTAAGTGTTTAGTTATTACTACAATGTATGACTTCATGATGGCATGAGATTAAAAAAAAGTCAGGGGATCACTAAAAATAGTACTTATTCTAACACAGATTGAATTATTTTAACTTAATATACATTTAATACAACATACTTACATTAAATTCTGCTATGTAGTTACATCTACATCAACTAACCCAAACTACGACTTTTTTCCTAAACCTTATCAGCAGGGGCATTAATTTAGGAAAACAGTCCTGTGGGCCTGAATAGATACCCATGTGAGCACACAGGGTGTATAGTTTGGAGGACTTGTTGTATATTCTGAAACCTCCTGAAAAGATTTCTTGTGAGCAAACTAAGATTTTAAAAGTCAAGAAAATTTACAGATCCTTTGAAATCTGAAGCAACATCACTTCTCTTGTGTTCTTTTTTTTAAGTTTATTTCATATTGTAATGAATTGTAATTGTGTTGTTCATAATATTGGCCATGTAATGTTAAAAACTGCATAATCATGTCTTTCATATGGTGCCTAGATGAAGTTTCAATTTCCTACTCATGTCTTCACAGCACATCCAGCATCACTCTCTTACTCGACCACACGGTCACGGTGCACGCACACAAGGCACTGAGCTGAGAGAGGATGAGAAAAAATGACAAGTCTCCCTGCATGCTCTGCAGCATTTGTTCGGTTTGCTGTCACATCTCTTGACACCATATTTGCGAAAACAAATAGCAGAAAAGTTCTGCCACAAAACTATATTGTTATATATACCTGCACATTTTTAAGTGGGTACGTGGAAATCTAGATGCTTTCTTGGTGGGAATACAGCATGTACTGTACCTGCGCATCACAAACTACACTACTGGTCTGTACTAAGTTTCCTGGCAATCCATCCAGTAATTTGTGGAATTGACCAGCAGACTGACAGACAGTATAACAATGGTATCCTTGGAGCCATGCAACAGAAACAAGAGGAAATGTCTGTATGGAGTCTACATATACTATTATTATATTCATAGAGATTTTGACTGAGTTGTAGTGGTTGCCTTGTGCCACAGGGCAATTGGATCCATCTGAGTGAACATTATTTACTAAGCTCAGCCCTATACACTCTGAATCCAACCTGACCTGAATTTATATATCAGGTACTGCAATTTAAAGTCAAGCAAATTGAAATACACAATAAAAACTCATTCTGAGCAACATGCAGAGAGAGTGAAGAGTTGCCTTTGTTTAGTATCGACTTTGGATGTGAATACTTTATTTTCTGTGACGCTTGTGTACAGCTCCACTAGCAATGAACAAGAAAAGATTGAAAAGGTGATTATGGGAGCACTCTGGGGATTTTTTTTTTTTTTTTTGGTTTGTTTGTTTTGTTTTTGTTTATGGCATGACTCAATTTTCTGCTTCACATCTGTTATCACTGCTGTGAATTGAAGCTCATCTGGATGGAAAGACTGAAACATACATTCTGTACAAGGTCAGTCTCACATACATTCTTAATGAAGCAACCCCAGGTTGTGCATCATGGGGAAATTATAGGGTGGAGTCCAGGCTCTGTGGCCGCAAGCAGCTCTGGAAGAGAGCTAATCACGCATCCAGTTACTGATTGAACTGCCAGGAAAACAAAAGCAATAAGATGACTGTATCTCACCTGTGCTATCCCCAATAACGTCACAAACACAGACTGTGCGTGTGTGTGTGTATGTGTGTGAGCCTTGTCACTTTCTGGCTACATGAGTCAAACTGCCAGTAGCACTCTAGCAGTGTGAAAAGGTTGTTGTAGGTTCTACAAAACATGCTCTGTTGCTCACTTGAACCTTCCCATTTTAAGGTGTGATATTTTGTTTCGAAGAAAGCAGAACCTGATTTGAGCACGACCTTGACCTTCTACATCCTCTACAAATCAAGGTACACTGTCTGAGTGAAAAGTTTTATAATATGTTTGCTCACTTAGACACAAGATGAGACAACAACTAAATGGTGAAGCATTTAGCTTGACTTAAGCAGTTTGCCAGAGAAATGACTCCAAATATATGCAAATGTTGCTTCTCGCACGCTGGATGTAAATAGGCACTAGTTTGTAAACACAGTTCCTAAATCATCCATCCATCCATTTTTGTCCGCTAATCCGAGGACGGGTTGCGGGGGCAACAGGCTAAGCAGAGCACTCCAGGCGTCCCTCTCCCCAGCAACACTTTTTAGTTCCTCCTGGGGGACCCCAAGGCATTCCCAGGCCAGATGAAATATATAATCCCTCCAGCGTGTTCTGGGTCTGCCCTGGGGCCTCCTACCAGTAGGACGTTCCTGGAACACCTCCAGCGGGAGGCGCCCAGGAGGCATCCTGATCAGATGCCTGAACCACCTCAACTGACCCCTTTCGAGGCGAAGGAGCAGCGGCTCTACTCAGAGCTCCTCACGGATGTCCGAGCTCCTCACCCTATCTCTAAGGCTGAGCCCAGCCACCCTCTGGAGGAAGCTCATTTCAGCCGCTTGTATCCGCGATCTCATTCTTTCGGTCAGTACCCAGAGTTCATGACCATAGGTGAGGATTGGAACATAGATAGCTCTTTCTTCTCCATGACAGTCTGATTGCAACTCCTGCATCACTGCGGATGCCGCACCAAACGGCCTGTCCATCTCACACTCCTTTCTACCCTCACTCGTGAACAAGACCCCGAGATACCTAAACTCCTTTGCTTGGGGCAGCAACTCACTCCCCACCCAGAGGGATGAGTCCACCATTTTCCAGCAGAGAACCATGGCCTCAGATGGAGGTGGTGACTCGCATCCTCGCATCACTTCACACTCGGTTGCAAACCGCTCCAGTGCATGCTGAAGATCACGGTGTGATGGAGTCAAAAGAACCACGTCATCTGCAAAAAGCAGTGACTCAATTCAGATGTCCCCAAACCAGACCCCTTCCTCCCCCTGGCTGCGCCTTGAGATCCTGTCCATGAAAATCACAAACAAGATCAGAGACAAGGGGCAATCCTGGCAGTGGCCAACACTGACTGGGAACGTGTTTGACTTCATGCCGAGTATGCGGACACAGCTCCCACTTTGGTTATACAGGGACCGAATGGCTCGCAGAAGCAACCCTGGTACCCCGTACTGCCGCAGTGAAGGACGTGAAGGCAAGGTTCAGGAGTTCCTCAAAGTGCTCCTTCCACCGTTCGACAATGCCAGAACTTCCTTGAGGCCGACCGAAAGTCCTCCTCCATGGCCTCCCCGAACTAACAACAAAACACCACTTGAGTTTAGATTGGGTAGGCCGTTCCTCCCAATCACGCCCTCCAGGTTTCTCCGTCGTTGCCTATATGAGTGTTGAAATCCCCCAGAAGAACTATGGAGTCCCCAGTCGGCACACTTTTCAGGGCACTGCCCAGAGACTCCAAGAAAGCTGGGTACTCTGAACTGATGCTGGGTGCACATGCACACACGACAGTCAGAGACCTCTTCTCTGCGACTCTCAGTCGCATCGAGGTGACCCTCTTGTTCCCTGGGGTAAACTCCACTCTCCAGGGGTATGGTTCCAGAACCAGTGCTGTGCGTCGAGGTGAACCCAACTATATCTAGTTGTTACCACTCAACCTCCCGCACCAGCTCCAGCTCCTTCCCTGCCAGAGAGGTAACGTTCCACGTCCCTAGAACCAGTTTGCGATGCTGAGGATTGGCATGCCCCGGGAACCCGCCCCCGCCTGCTACCGGGCCCCATGGGCAAAGGCCCAGCCACCAGACGCTCGCCAGTGAGCTCCCTCCCCAGGTCTGGCTCCAGGCAGGGGCCCCAGTGACCCCATATTGGGCGAGGTACCCTCTACTTTTGGCCTCCACCAATGACTGCATATAAAAATGGACGTGTCTCATATTCCTCCCACTGTACAAAAGTGAAGCAAAAATATCCATATCATGTCAGCTGACATCTTATGCTGGTGATGTCTTTTAAAGCCTTTGCCACCAGCTAGTACAGGTTTTTGTTTAAACATTCGCACCAAAAACAACTTCCTGCTGCTACCTGAAAACTACTTTATGAAAGCAGTGTGAGTGAACCTTAAAATAATGTTGTGGTCCACACAGAAAAACAATGAGCTTTAGCTTCATAAAGCAGAGGGGATGGGGCTGTAGATTCAATTAATAATTGCCATTTCCATTATTATTTTCTTTGGCAGTATCTGCTTCACACCATTTCATTTCCCATACATGTACAGTACATTTAGATGTAACATGTTGAAGTATGCTGACACATATGCACTGGCATAAGTGTCAGCACGCACCACATGTCCAGCCGAGCTTGATGATGTTGTTTATGATATTTATGGCATGGGCTCGAGGGTGCCGTGTACTGTATATGTTAATGTGATGTGTGTGGTAAAGGGAGGGAGGGCTCTTTCAGTTGGACTACAAAAGACAACACAACACTGCACTGTAAATAAACAGGTGCACACATAAGTACACACATAAGCCTGCACTCTCACAAATACACACACAGGACCAACTCCAATCCCTGCAGGCTCAGCCAAAAGGACATTTACTTAATGTGAGCTGATGGCAGTCTACATACATGTGCAGCACAGTGTCCAGACTGAAGCCAGAGGGAGACAGAAAGACAAGGAGGGGAGGTTGGGGTTCCGCACTGAGGTTGGAGTGAATGGGAGAGTGATAGATAGTGAGGGCTTGAGAAGCGCTGCGGGCGTTCTCGTAATGGTCTGAGGACATCACAACATCTGATGCTCAAACTGCAAGAGAACAAAACAGAGACATGAAATAGGAAACAGACGAGGAGGAGAAAACAGACAGGATGATCAACCATGAATAAGTGTGTACAGCAGATGGGTAGAGGGTACAAGAAAGGAGACAATGGCAGGAAGTGAGAGTGGATGACTCAGAGAAACACAAAAAATGAAAAAGAACAATAAGACGATGATGCAAAGATGACAGGGGTGGCGCGTATGAGCAAGCTTAGATCATCAAAGCATCATCACACCAACAACTTGAAGCATCTACATACTAACGAGGCCACAAACTCATTCCCACACACACCTGCACATGCAAACACAAAGCAACATCTCATGTGACTGCAGTGTAAACGGTGCTGCCCTGAAGATGTTTCTTTCCCGCCAACAGCACCACACCGGAGCTCAGGCTGTCTCATTAGAGGTAATTACGGGATGCAATATGCTTTAACAACTGGCTACATGCACCAAAATTCACCACACTGGACTGCTGCCAAGCTGATTAAAGACACGTTCAGTGATGCGTGCTGACATGAATTTATTTATGACTTAATTCATCATCTGCGCCACTGCTGCACAGAAATGCTTGGAACTCAAAATAGCAACATATATTGTCCTTGTTATGAAATGTACAGTACAGCAGCTGATATCCCTGATTCTACAACTATTATTTAAGAGGGAAACAAGGTACAACATAGAGCAAAATAATAATGTGCAGATTGATTGGGCTCAACAGCTTTCTTTTTGCCACACAGTAATATTTATGACTTTTCTGTGGACATTTCTGTAAACCACATTTATATTTATAGGATGATTTTTCTGTAATGATTTCTTCAAGGATGGAGACACCCGTTGATCAATCAATACACGTTTAATACAAGTATAAATATACAATTATGATAACAATTACAACAAATACAAGTATCTAATTAAAGATGAAGGCAACGGTGAAAGGGCCCTCGCACCCCACGTATGTCGAGGTAGTGGTGAACTCCAGCTAAAGCTGTTCATTTCTGTGAAAGTCGGATAATGCACGCAGAGAGTTTGGACCCTGGAGATATTTCATGATGTTGTACTTCCAGTGCCCACTAGCTGGCACTGGAGGGCACAAATAAATTTCATGTCATCTCAGTGTATGTCATTTGTAGACCAAATCATGACAACTTCATTTAACTTAATTTCTAAATCAATTAATTAATTAATATTAAAACAAAAAACTATTTGGAATGTTGAGTTTGAACCTTAACCAGGGCAGGTATGTTTTACGGGCTGCCTCCTAGAGAAGAGTCTGAAGAGCAACTTAAAACATAGTTGAAATGTCTCAAGGTATAGCTCAGTACGTTATAGGGCTTGCCTGGAGACTATGAGATCATTGGTTTGAACCTCACCCAAGACAGGTGAATTCAGTTGTCCAAAGCAAAGAGATATCTTTAAGGTAAAAGACAGGTGAAGTGTCAGATGCATTGGCTCGGTCTGTTAAAACACTTACTAATAAACCATGAGATTTCAACTTTAGGTTCAGCAGAATGTCGAAAACACACAAAGTGTGTGGAGGGTTGGCTCAGTGGGTAAATCAGGTGGTTGGTGTGCCTGACATAGCTGGTTCAAGTCCTGCCTGAAGCAGGTGAATTTGGTCTTTCATTGCATAAATAAAATCAAATATCAGCTGATATATCTGTCTGCTCTGCTGATAAAAGTCATCAATGACATACCTTGCAACAAACATTTAAAAAAACATACAATTGTCTCCTGGTCTCCTGAATTTTCATATGCTGAATACTAATTTTCCCTGCCAAGAACTTAACTGATATATAAGTCAGGTCAATAATCAACTGAGTTTTCAATGCATGTCACTACCGATACTGAGCTAAAGGGAATATCCAAAGTATGCAAAGTGTACAGAGGTTTGGCTCAGTGGTTAAATCAGGTGGTTGGAATGCCTGAGATTGCTGGTTCAAGTCCTGTCTGGGGTATGTAAATTTGGACTTTTATTGCATAAATAAAATCAAATATCGGCTAATATATCTGTCTGCTGTGCTGTTATAAGTAATCAATGACGTATCTTGCAACTAGCACTTCAAATAGTTAAAAAAACATACAATTGTCTCCTTGTCCCCTGAATTTTCTTATGCTGAATACTAATTTTCCCTGCCAAGAACTTAGTTGATTATCGACCTGACGCATATATCAGTTGAATTTTCAACAGATGTCACTGCCGACACTGAGCTAAAGGGAATATCGAAAGCTTATAAAGTGTCCAGAGGTTTGGCTCAGTGGTTAAATCAGGTGGTTGGTGTGCCTGAGGTTGCTGGTTCAAGTCCTGTCTGCAGCATGTGAATTTGGACTTTTACTGCATAAATAAAATCAAATACCGGCTAATATATCTGTCTGCTGTTCTGTTATAAGTAATCGATGACGTACCTTGCAACTAGCACTTAAAATAGTTAAAAAAAGACACAATTGTCTCCTTGTCCCCTGGATTTTCTTATGCTGAATACTAATTTTCTCTGCCAAGAACTTAGTTGATTATCGACCTGACTCATATATCAGTTGAGTTTTCAACATGTCACTGCCAATACTGAGCTAAAGGGAACGTCGAAAACACATTAAGTGTGTGGAGGTTTGGCTCAGTGGGTAAATCAGGTGGTTAGTGTTCCAGAGGTTGCTGGTTCAAACCTTATCTGGGACAGGTGAGATTTGATTTTCAGCATGACTCATACATTGGTCGAGTTTTCGAGAGACGTTACTGCCGTTACTGAATTTTGCCTTTCAACACCATATGACCCTTATATCATCAGAGCAGACATATATCAGCCGATATTTTGTTGTATTTATGCCGTAAAATATAATTTTGATGTAGACTCATACAGTTTTGACACTGATTGTTATATTGCAAATGAAATTTGGGCACGTAAGTTAAGTGATATATTGTTTTGGCCGATAAATTAAGTCAAGTGGTCCTGGTAAAACCAGTATCGGCAGATGCGTCTGTCAAAATAAAAAAATATCGGCCTGACTCATATATCAGTTGATTTTTCCACAGACGTCATGGCTGATACTGAATTTTGCATTTTAACATCATATGACCCTTATATCAGAAGAGCAGATCAATATATCAGTCGGTATTTATTTTATTTATGCCATAAAATACAGTTTAGACACTGATTATAATATTGCAGAACAAATTAAGGCACATAAAGATGAGTGATATATCGTTTTGGCCTATAAATCAAGTGAAGCTGTCCTGAAACAGGAAAAACCAGTATCGGCAGTGACGTCTGTCGAAAACACTACTGAAATATGAGTCAGGCTGATATTTTGGCAGGGAAAATCAGTATTCAGTCTATGAAAATTCAGGAGACAGGGAGACAATTGTGTGTGTTTTTTTTAACGGTTTTAAGTGTTTGTTGCAAGGTACGTCATCGATGACTGATATAAGCAGAGCTGACAGATATATCAACCAATATTTGATTTTATTTATGCCATAAAAGTCAAATGTCACCATGACACTTTGCATGTTTTCGACGTTCCCTTTAGCTCAGTGTCGGCAGTAACATGTTGAAAACTCAACTGATGTATGAGTCAGGCCGATAATCAACTAAATTCTTGGCAGGGAAAATCAGTATTCAGTATATGAAAATTCAGGAGACAAGGAGACAATTGTGTGTTTTTGTTTTACAAGATATTTTTCACTTTAATGATAGAGCAGCTGTAGAATGACAGGAAATGTGGGAGAGAGAGGGGGAATGACATGCAGGAAAGGACCTTGGGCCAGAATTGAACCCGGGCAGCTGCAAAGGCCTCAGCATACAGGGTGCACAGTCTAGCAGGTGAGCTATAGGCCACCCCACAATTATTTTTTTAACTGTTTAAGTGTTTGTTGCAAGGTACGCCATTAATGACTTATATAAGCAGAGCAGAGAGCTATATCAGCTGATATTTGATTTTATTTATGCCAAAAAAGTCAAATGTCACATGTTTCAGACAAGACTTGAACCTGCAATCTCTGGCACACAAACCCAATGATTTACCTACTGAACCAAACCTCCAGACACTTTGTATGTTTTCGACGTTCCCTTTAGCTCAGTATCGGCAGTGACGTGTTGAAAACTTGACTGACGTATAATTGTGCCACCCCAAAATTATATATTTTTTTAACTGTTTAAGCATTTGTTGCAAGGTAAGACATTACTTATATAAGCAGAGCAGACAGATACATCAGCTGATATTTGATTTTATTCATGCCATAAAAGTCAAATGTCACCTGTTTCAGACAAGACTTGAACCAGCAACCTCTGGCATACTAACCACCTGAGTTACCCACTGAACCAAACCTCCACACACTTTGTATGTTTCCGACGTTCCCTTTACCTCTGTATCGGCAGTGACATGTTGAAAACTCAACTGATGTATGAGTCAGGCTGATAATCAACTAAATTCTTGGCAGGGAAAATCAGTATTCAGTATATGAAAATTCAGGAGACAAGGAGACAATTGTGTGTTTTTGTTTTACAAGATATTTTTCACTTTATTGATAGAGCGGCTGTAGAATTACAGGAAATGTGGAAGAAAGAGGGGGAATGACATGCCCGAAAGGACCATGGGCCAGAATTGAACCCAGGTAGCTGCAAAGGCCTCAGCATACAGAGTGCACACTCTAGCAGGTGAGCTATAGGCCACCCCACCATTACATTTTTTAAATGTTTTAACGGTTCGTTGCAAGGTACGCCATTAATGACTTAAATAAGCAGAGCAGAGAGCTATATCAGCTGATATTTGATTTTATTTATGCCATAAAAGTCAAATGTCACCTGTTCCAGACAAGACTTGAACCTACAACCTTTGGCAGACTAACCAAGTGATTTACCCACTGAGCCAAACCTCCAGCCATTGCTTTCAATGTTCCCTTTAGCTCACCACTAGGTGCTCTGCCCTAATAAACAAGGACAACACAAATGAAGACAAATACAAAGACCAACTAATACGAACTATAAAATAAGATGAGTACAACAAAAAACAAAACTTATGCTTTAGTGAGTTGTGCAGCTTTTTAGGCACCAAACAAGAGTATTTTGTAGCAACCTGCTGCTTTTTCACACATAAAAAATTGTTGTTTTAGAGACATTGCTGCATTTCCTGCTGGGATTGTACCCCTAAAACTGTGTTTTTGAAGACAACACATGATCTTTTATATTTATAATATGATGCTGCGTTTCTGGCCAGGAAAGCAAGTGTTAAACCAAGAAATTGTTGCATTTCCAGTTGACATGCAACAAGAAAGGGGTATTTTTTTCACCTAAACCTAACCACACATTAATCCTAGTGTTGAAACGTAAAGTGAAGTGATAAAATTTTAACATATCCGCTGTATAATAATGTGTGAATTTTTGCTTCGGTGGTTTGCAGAAACATACAGCACCAACACTTGCAAAAGACGAAAAGGCTGCTAAAAGTGAAGAGTTTGAAGAAGAAAAATCCCACAGTAAAAAATTAACAAAGGCAATATTATTTTCAGGCGCCCACCTGAACTTTAATAGTACTCTTTTTGAAGGAAATTCTTTATTCCTGCTCAGATGCATTAGACTAACTCAAAAAAGGTTAACATTTAACATTTGCATGAGCAAAAAAGTTTTCCAAAGTTGCAGTGTGTTGGGATTTCCTGCGTCCTTGCTCATCCCTCCTTAGTCATAAGCCATAAAGCTGATGAGGATGAGCCCGAAATGACTTGAGGGGACAAACATTGACGAAGTTGACGGCATTGCGCAGAAGCAGCCAGCGGACAGGTGGCTGTCATCATCAGCGCACACGGAGGAGACAGGAAACGCGCAGAGGACAAGCTCGACATGTTTGATATAAAGATACAGCTGAGCGCGGAGAGAGGGGAGGAGAGCGGAATCCAAAGTGACTTTTGAGGTGACGGTCGCGTTGGAAACAAGGAGACAGACGGCATCGTGTGTGTCCGAGAGAGAGAGAGAGAGAGAGAGAGAGAGAGAGAGGGAGAGAGAGACAGTGAGAGAGAGAGAAAGAGAGAGAGAGAGCGCAGCAGCACCAGCAGTCTGACAAAGCTGCGCTCCCTCTAAGTTTGACATCCCCAGCGGGCTACAGAGGGAGTTGTGCTCCGTCGCTGCCATGGAGCCTCCGAAGTGTTTTGGATCTGTATTGATTGGATTTTACCTGTGGGCGACGCTCAGCTGTCAAGGTGGGTCACTGATGGAGCCTTCAGTCTGTTTTCTGTCTGTCAAAGGATGCAGAGACTGACAGAAAAAGCTGCAGCCGCGCACCTTTTCTTTGATATGTTTGACTTTTGCGCATCATTTCCATCAACATTTGTCAGAAAGATGAGAGCTGCGGTTAAGACAACTTCGGCTTAGTCTGGCTGTTCATTGCACATCTGGTGTGACAGAAGCATCTGTATGCACAACTGTCAGGAGGAGTAGATGTTTCTTAGGAAAAATGTAGTATTTGGTCAGAAAGACAATTCAACCCTTTAAAACCTGGAAAGACGTCAGTGTTCTTGTGCTGCGCTCAGACGCCTTTTACAAGCATTTAACGTGAGCAAATAAAAAGATGTGGAAAAGGCGATCAGCGACGTGGCATTGAATGCCCCACAAATTCAAAAAGAAACAAGTAAAGTTGATGAGGAAATGACCTTAAAATTATCTTTAAAACGTGTGAGAGAATCATTACAAATATTTCTGGGATAAAATATCAAGAAAACTACATTTATAATTATTATAATTATACAATTAAAATAAGGTTACAGAAAAAGGATTTATTAGTATTAATTTTAGTATTCGTTCTTATTTTATTCCTGTTTTCGCTATTTTACGTTTCTTTCTGCTAATTTCTGGTAGTTTTCTTTCTTTACCTTTTTTTTTTTTTTTTACCAATTTCTTGCTAATTGTTAATTAATCTGCTCATTGCCTTTTTCCCCATGCTTTTGTGAAAAAAAAAGTCAAGCCAATTGGCTCAGGTTTCTAAGGGTAAAAGGAGAGCTCAAAGCATAATCATCTTCTTTCATTTGTTCCAACATTTTCTATTTGTGTTGTTGTATGTTTAAGGCTGCTTAATCCCTTAAGATCACCACAGTTTAATAAATTGTTATAATATTTAATTTACAAGCTTGCAGCACATGGTTAAGTAAATGTTTGTGTGCACGCATGCGAATGAGCCTTCTTTAATAGTCCTACAACATCTGGCCCAGAATGGGCGTCCCGGTGGTGATGCACGAAGCCCACTGGGACCGCTCATCCCCTCAGTGTAATCTGCAGCTAAAGGATTGTTAAATGCGTGACTACATTGGAGCAGAGAAGACCCTCAGAGGAGGTTAAATCTCTGCAATATGTTTGAATCCCAGTGATTTACATTTTAGACTCTAAAGATGTATGTTTTAAATATCCAAAGAGAGGTCTCCAAACGGAGACACATCTGTATGAACTCCAACATGCACACAGCTGAAGGTAGAAGTAAAGAGGCTTCTCTATGTGCGTGTGGCCTCACATATTCTCCCCACAGATAGGAGAGTGTTGAGGAATAATATGAGTTAACTCAGTAAACAGGTGCTCTAGCAGGTGTACTTGTTTGTACTTAATGACAACATAGAGATGCAACTCTGCTAAAACACAGAGTCAGATGCTCTTCGTTAGATTCCTAATCACCTTATGTAAACATGTTTGAACCCTCTAGGAAAATGTCTGGAGTGCAAAGCAGATTTCTGCCTCTTGTATCCCTCAGTAAAGTAAACGCTTTCCTTCTTTAGTGTCTCATTAGAATCAAAAGATGACATTTTTCCCGATGTTAACATGAATAGCTGTTTGTCCACCCTCTTTTCCAGACACAGTCCCTCCAATTAGCTTTTCAGTGTGTCAGATGTACTCTGGACATAACGTTGCCATTACTCACTGAACATGTGATTGGATGAATTTGCAGTTGGTAACAGATGTTTTCAGTGATTGCTGTTGGTAAGATCTTTAAATCTAAAAAATAACAACGACAAAAAGACACATTGGTCTATAAGTCCCTTACTGTACACTCTAGAAGTGGCTGAAAGATGAGCTTAAAACTATTACTTGCTCAAACGAGGGTGTAATTTCTGTCTAATGATTCTCTGAAATGTGTGTCCCAGTTTTAAATGAGCAAAATCATTTTTAGCTACTGCAGTTGATTGGGAATGACCCTTGCTGAAAGCATCAGCTCAAAAGACAGTAAATCTATTATTGAATGTAAATGCATGCAAATGATGGGTCTGTATCCAGGGTGACTGAGACACAAGTTCTTCTTGTGTGTACTTCTCTCAATAGTAGCTGATGAGTTGTAATTTACTATTCAATGGCCTCAATTACCCTGATGTTGACTTTGAATTTGCCCACTCCACTGATTTGACTGATTTGTCCACTATTGTGACAGGAAACAGCAATTTCCTGGTTAAAATAAAAGGCAACCCATTAATGCTGCAAAGGGAGTAACAATCTGCCAATCAGCTCCACAGTTGGGACTAACGCCATTGTCAGGTGGTGCACCAGAACCAATGAGTATAATAACAACAATGGTGAGTACTATATGCAAGACAGAGCTGCTATTAAAGCTGTCGACAAGTCTTCTCAAAATCCGCCAACATTTTTGTACTTTTCATCATTGTAGACTTAAAATTACTTAAGATTCAAGTGGAGAGATTGGTCTCTATTGAATGGTTATGGGACATTGACTTCCACATAGAAATTTGTTAAAATGGACACAATGACTGTCATTACATGGACATGAGATACTCATTTATGAGACTTGACCTCAGATGAATAATAATATTGCTTCCTGTCTACTGGATGTGTTTTGCTAAAAGGTTTCAAGGAAAGTATTTCAGAACAAATAATGCTGCACCACAGCATAAATCTGAAGCAAATATGTAACCACTAAAACTTGCATGATGCATGAGACTAATCTGCATTTAAGAGTCACATTTGTGCATACTCAGAAGAAATGCTCCTTGGAAAATATTTGCACAAGCTAACAAAGTGACCTTGTTTGATATTCTCTAAGAAAGTAAGTCAGCCCAATCTGCTCCTGTTCTACTGACTTTTTTTGGCCTCTCAGATTCTGGATATGTTTCGATCTCATACAGATACCAGTGAACCAGCTGCTTTTCTGTGCATCGATTTTAAACTTTGCCAAGTCACCTCAATGTTCAGAGTGCCTGAGGTCAATCAATATCTAATCTGTCTCTGTGGTCCTTGTGAGTGTTGTCATGTTCTTGAGATGAAATGTATCTAGTTTCAGGTAAATTCCTTCATCAGACTGCAGCTCAGACCCCAACAGGTGCTTACTGCTACTTCTCTGCAGCTATACATATCTTGAAAGGAGAAATATTTTAAATGAACATAGTAAAATACATCTAACATGATAATATAAAGAATAGAAAATATGCAACAGCAGCATTAAAGTGAAAAATGAGAGTAATATCTGTCAAGGAAAATGTAATCAGCCACTGTATGATAACAATACTTAAAGCCTTTATGAGCGCTCTGCATACAGCAAACTGCATCTTACATCTTGTATATATTGAAAACTGTCTCAGGGGCATTGTGCTTTATCCATTGAGTTAGAAACCAGCTGAAATTTAGTCACCTGTGTAAATATGGCAGCAGATCGTCTCACATTCTGCTTGCATCTGCTCGAATGGTCACGGTAGCGGTGATCCATTTGTATCTTTTATTTGTTGTGTATTTACAATATTGTTTTGATGTGGTATTCATTAGATTGCTTTCTGGAAACCAAGATGCCTTTTGGGGACATTAAACATTGACTCTACTCTGGCAGCGTCCCACTAATGTCCCTCTTAGTGTGGAGTTAATATTGCTGCAAGCAGCAAGCTGTTAGGGGTTGTCTTCTAGCCCTTTGAAACTCCAATATGGAGCACACTAAAATGGGAAAAACCCAGATTAGGATTTTGCTCAAGGGGTGTAAAACTCATCTGCAGCTGCTCTCTACTAAACCATTTGCCAGTTGCCAGAATAAATGTTGCTATTATACATGTCTAAAAATCACTGATACATTAAATTTGTACATTATTATGTATAACATGTGGTTAAGTTTAGGCACAAAATCCACTTAGGGTAGAAAAAGACAGCCCGTTATCAGTCCGAACTTGTCAAACACAGCCACTTTGAACGGGCTTTCAGCGTATATTCCCGACACCAAAAGGCACCTTTTGTGTTTGTGTGATACGCCCCTCGATAGCATCAGTTAAGAGCATGGCCAGATAAAACGAGTCACACTGTTATTATACCCTGCTGGATGGCCGCATGGCCAAATACCACCTGCCTCCTCAGCCTGATACGCAGACAGGCAGCATCACTTGCAAATGCAGCCGGATGTAACCTGTCGCATGCAAATAATACCCCACAGAGTGGTGTCAGGTTGAAATGCTGCCAGTAACGATGCAATATAAGGAGTGTGAGTGTGCCTATAGTGCAGGTTGGAGGGTAGGTGGATGGGTACAACAAACCCTGGACTTTCTTGAGTGAGTCTAGTGTTCCCTTCCTGTCTGAATGTGGGTTGAATGTGTGTTTTTTTCTACAACTTACCATGTGCCTCCTTCCTCTAATACTAACCATGTCAGCATGTGTGTTTGTTGACGTTCCAGCATTAGTTGCCATGTGCTTGTGTTGTCTAAACATAACCACGAGTCATGCCATCCCACCCCTCATGTGCATTTGTTGACATCACGGAAGTGGCATCCCACAATGCAAAGAGCAGATGCAGAATACCTGAAACGTGATATATAGATGCAGAAGAGGTAACGTGACGACTTGGGATGAGTGTTGGAAAAAATCATATTTTGGCTAAGAATAATCACTTATTGTGGCACTACACTGTCTGGAGATGCAGTGATGTCTAGTAAAAAAAAAAAAAAAATCATTTGTCGCACAATTCCTGGCTGGTAAAAAGCAGCCATGTTTTGTGCGTAAACAGCCACTAGAAGAACATCGATGACTCACTAAAACACAAGCGATTTTGTTGTTTGTTGGTCTCAAACAGTGGTCTGAAGCATGGTGGGTGTCATGTCATCCACCATCTCCTCCTCCAGCACCTCCAAATGACAAAGTCAGCTCATATGCTATGTCACTTTATAAATATTGATATGATATGTATGCATCATATAAATGTACCTTATACGTATGTAGTTTGCAAAAACGTACAATGCCAACATTTTCTACCAGGGTTAAGGACTGGGTTTCACTACTGACTACTGGTGTGCCGTGTTACATTTTATGTGTCTGCATGCTGTGATCAGCAAAACAAAGTAATTGATACAGTATGTGCTTGTATATAATTTTAGTTGCATGTTTGTCTTGGTGTCTTAATGCTTTTGCATTTATTGGTTCCATGGTTCTACTAATGGCGAGTCACAACGTTAAATTGTCAATGCGATGATATTTACACAAATGGCACTTGGCCTATAGGGAATGTGAACTCAATACAGCATGCACTTTATTAGGATCACATCATTGATCAAAAGAAATCATTACTCTGGAAATTGGAACAACATGTAATTAAGTAATACATAAGCAATTCATATGCCTTTGTGTATCAAAAATGTACAGTGTGTGTAAGTATTATATACATTCAGAAATAAATAAAACATCACACAGTTGATAAGAGGGAGGAAGAGCTGGGATATTGTCCACACAGAAGATAGCTGTTCAAGACCAACAAATCAGGTGTGTTTAAGCGAGTCATTGCTGTATTTCCTGCTGATTCTAAGCCACCAAACGTAGCTGTTTTGTCGCTTTTTTCCATCACAGATAGTGCCAAAAAAAGCAGTTGTCTTTTACCGAGATTTAACTGAATTTGTATGACTATTTCCAAACTGCATTCAGTCAAATACATTGACAAAGGAAAAAGGACAATTTTGAATTTCACTGAACAGTTTTGTGTGATATTTGATTTCAAACCTGTGGCAGGTTTTTTTTCTCAATGATTTGTTACACCTTTGAGTGTCATGACAGGAAAAAATGAGCACACCATGGACACTGAGTCTGTAAAAACGATTTTGAAGCCAGCGAGTCCTTTCAAGGGTGAACGACTCATAAAGTGAATTGCCTGTGTGTCTACTTGCTGCAACATCCTAGCAAAAGATGACAGCCGGTTTATTTCTATACAATACAACTGAGCTTTAATGATTGAGGATTCGAATGAGGGCCCCCAGTGGGCTCTGAAATGGAAATATAGGAGGTCACTAAGGCTATGAGAGAGATATATAGTAGCCATTTGAAATTGATAGATGCCTCCAGGCCACGCTGTCTGTATTGGTATGTTCAGTGCATCTATTGAGGTTGTGGATCTTGGAACATATCAGTGGGCACTGGGTTTATTGCTGATAACTGAAAAAAAGAACAACTGTTGCAATTTTGGAAATGGAGAATGTCAGAGGGAAGCTTTCTGCAGGTAACACAGAGGGCAGTACCACCCGTAGAGGTCAGATTTTCTTAAAATGTCTTATTAGTCTTAATGTCACCCAATTGCCAGAAAAATATTCTGAAAACCACAGGTATGTTACATTTGTACCTTATCAGGCAGCCAACAATGTTGGGCTTCATGTATGGTTAGGTTTAGGAACCAAAACCACTGGGTAAGGGTTAGGAAAAGATAATGTTCAGGCTTAAAAAAAACAGTTTTGATTACACAACCAGCTGGCTGTGGAAGGTATTGATGTCTCAGTAAAAAAACAACCACTTTTTGTAGCACTATCCCGGCAGGAAATGCAACAATGTCTCAGTGAAAAACAAAAGCTTTCCACTGCATTATCCCGACAGGAAATGCAGCAATGTCTTGATAAAAAGCAACCATGATTCGTGGCCCCATCACAGCAAAAAATGTAGTGATGTCTCAGTAAAAAAAACAAACGCTATTTGCGGCACTATCCTAGCAGAAAATGCAACAATGTCTGGTTAAAGATGTCTGCGATGTCTCAATGAAAAAACAAAAACAAAACAAACAAAAAAAGAAATGCTTTCCATGGCTGTATCCCCAGTGAAAAAACAGATATGGGTAACTAAAAAAACATGTTTTGTGGCTAAAAAGCTGCTGCAAACACAGTAATTGTTTCCTAAAAGACAACTCAAACAGTGGTCTACAGCTTGGCAGGCATTTTGCCAAGGAGACACACCATCCACCATCCTGTCCTCCACTCAAAGACAAAGTCAGCTGGCACTTTAGAAACATTGATACTATGCGTATGAAATGTACAATAATCAAGGTTTGCAGACATGTACAAGACCAACATTTTCTTCTGGCAACTGGGCTGGTGAAATTAAGATTTTAACACTTTTAAGCAAAGGACACTTCAACAGTGCTGCAGCAAGGTAAGAAGTTAAACCACTTGAGTTCAGTAAAAACAAAATTTTCATGGCATGTTCAACCACACTTTAAATTTGACAACATCGAAAGGCACTGATTGGCCAATCTTTTCATCTGAATTTTAAATAAAGGGCCCACCAGTACCATGTATTATCAGATACTGTACATGCAACCTTTATAGGCATAAACACACAGCGCATAATAAAAAGACGGACGCATACAGAGTGAGCAGTAAGTAAGAGAGGCGTTACATAACTACTGCACTACTGACATGGAGCTTCACATATGGGACACTGTAGAGATAAACATGCAGCTTTCAGGAAGCAGTCCAGATGCAAACCAAAGCCCAGTCTAATAACACAGACACTCTGCCTGAGGACGCACTGAAATAAGTCATCACAACTAACTAAAAACATGCTGTGTGTATGATGCAGTCTGCTGTACCTGTTAGTAGCTAAGTCTGTCCATGGAGGTTTAAAGATGTTGCCTTTTTCATCCTGCAGTGAAAATAATAATGAAAACACATAAATCTTTTTATGCAGCACTTTTCAAAACAAGATTACAAAGTACATAGCTGAACAAGAATTAAAACATTTCAGGACTGCAATAAGGCAAGTCAAATCAGTACACTTAAAATAATGCGAAAATAAAATACCCAAAAATAAGCCAAAAAAACAAAACAAAACAATTATTATTATTATTATTATTATTTTTTTTAAAGAAAATGTGTTCTGATCAGAGATTTAAAAGATTTCATTGATTCTCAGAGCTTCAGATCTTCAGGCAGGGAGTTTTAGCACTTTGGGGTCATGACTTCAAAAGCCTGGTCACCATCAGTCTGAGCCGGGACATAGAAACACCCGGCAGAGCCCTGCCTGAGGACCTGAGATCTGAGGCTGCACGCTGGCTCATAGGGGAGCAGCAATTCTGTAATGTAACTGGGAGCCAAACCATAAAGTGCTTTCAAGGTAATCAGTAAAATCTTGAAATATATATCCTAAAACTGGTAACCAGTGAAGAGGGATTCAAGCAGGGATGACTCTATCTTCTAGTATTAGTTTAAGCCAGTGTGTGGTACTTTTACATGTAAATTAATGTCTGTAATGTCCGTTACATCAAGCCCTTGCAAACAAGTTGCCAATAATATTACCGCCTGGGGAAGCTCTTTGTATTTCACAGATTTGTTTTGTTTTGTTTACTTTTTCTGCTCAGCACTGCTTTCTGTTTTGTTTTCTAAATGCTTCGTGTGTGACTTTGATGTTTTATTTTAATATGTATGTTTACAATTAAAAAATAAAGATTTCTAAACGAAAAAGAAAAAAAGGAATAAGGGAAAGACGATAGCTATTGAGCAGCAGCTAGGAGTATGCAATGAATCATAATGATCTTATCTAATATATGATATAAAAGCACTAATGGTTTTCTCAAGATCAGGACCAGAGAGAACACCCCAGACTTTTAAGAAGTTCCTCAATTGATAAGAACACGATCGAAACATTTTTGTACCTTGTTTTTCAAATGGAAAGGTCACTGTCAAATATTACACTCAAGTATCTGCCTGCAGGCTTGACATTTTGTAGACAGCAAACCAGGATGTTTTTGTAAAATTGGGATGGACTTCAGAGAACAAAGTCATTGATTTCAGATTTGTTTTTATTCAGCTGGAGTAGTTTCGGGAGGTCCAGCTCTTGATATCTGACTGAGAAGATAATATATTATAAGAATCGCCTTCTATAGAAATTAGGAAGTACTTTGCGTATTTCTCTGCTTGGACCCCAGAAAACAAATTGTTCCGATTTTCTTGTACTTGTACCGTCCTCTGTCTCCGGGGCAGGAGGCACAGAGAGTTTGCCGTGCAGAACTGGTACTTAAAGAACGAGAAAACAATGCAAACAATGGAAACACTCAGGTGGGAAATAGGGGTTTTACTTAATTATAGATAAACCGCAGTGTATCCGAGGTTGCCATCCATTGAGAACTGTGTTTATTTTCACAGTGACTCTGTGACAGGGCTCTCTACTGTTAAGCTCAACTCCGTTCAGCTTGTTTTGACTCGGCTCATTTCGCTCCATCGACTCTCAACACTTTTGCTGGCTGCCACTCACACCCATTATGCAGATTCCCCGTCACACCGAGATTTAGGGGTGCCTCATCTGACTGGCTCACACACAAACACACAAACACACAGTGAGCTTTCTTTGTTTATTTTTGCCTCATTAACTAATGAGTCATCCACTCAGTCATTGTGGGAGCGCTCCTGTCTTGGCTGTCACTCGGTAATTGCTGGAATATGTTGAGACAACATCTAATTTAGACAAGGGTCACCGGGGAGATGCAGGCTGAGACCTTTTCGGTTCTGGCTGAGATGAGACAGTGAAGGATGAGGGAGTGCTGTGCTTGTGGCAACCTTGGCATTAGAGGAGCTGTTCTTTCCAAGTTTCAGTGAGTGTGTGTGGGCAACTTTAAGCTACTATTTTCAGAATATTTATATGATTATGGCACACAGGGTGAGTTCTCACTGAATGTTTTGTTACTAAAAAAACAACGCAATCCCTGAGATTAGAGCTGCATATCAACATCACTTTTCTTGTGCTTTGCTCAGACATTTTTCCAAAGTATTGAAACCTTTGGACCCTGAGAAAATTGGTCTAATTTCTTTTGAAAACATGGGGGAAAAGGCAGGGAGCAACATGGCAAGAAATGTCATTCAAACTGCAAGAAATTAGCAAATTAAAAAAAAAAAAAAGTTATTTAAAATAAACTAGAGAAAAATGTCCAGAAAAACATATTCAATTTTATCATAATTATACATTGATTGATATTAATAATATATTTGGGGGGCTTTTTAAAAATAATCTGCAATAATCTCTTCTTTACTTTCATTTTAATTATGTTATTTATTTATTGAATTTTTCGTACATTTTTATTGATTTCTCACTAATTCTTGGTTCAAGTTTCTCATTGCCTTCTTCCCATGTTTTGAAAGAAATCAAGCCAGTTTACTCAGGTTTCAAAGGGTTAAGGAAAAGGGAACCAGCCTGACTAGTTGAAGAAAAATGATTCACCAAACATGTAGATACATAGCACATTAAAACAGGATTGTTGTGGAACTTAAAATGTTAGCTGTCAGAGACAAATGTCAGATGCCCCTTCTGGCCTCCGCACTGACGGGTTTGATGAGGTGGACTCCTTTTTACAGAGACACCGGTAAAAAGGAAACAATGTAAGCAGCGTGTGCCAAAGAGAAAACATGCTACCTTCATGACTGGCTGGGTTTTCTTTTTCATCAGGGACTCCACAGTAATGTTGCTTCCTGTTAAAGATGGACGCCTGGTGCTTCAGTGTAAACTTCTTGATGAGACCTAATAAACAGACAAAAACAAAGCACAGTCAAAACAGTTTCAGTCACTGAGTTAATAATGTGCTTGTTGCGTTCAGCATATTGTGACTTAATTAGGATTTCTTTAAGGTTTTGGGCTGTGCGAACAATGTTTTATCTTTTTTATTGTTCATCCTCTTTTCGCTCCAGGTTGCCATGGCGGTATGTACCAGAGGAAGCTGTACCGCGACCTGATGGTTAACTACAATCGTCTGGAAAGACCCGTCCAAAATGACTCTGCACCTATCGTTGTGGAACTCGGTCTCACGCTGCTACAAATCATTGACGTGGTGAGTGTGTGTGTTTTGTTTGAGTACGAAGTATGTTTGAAGACAGACTGAAAAAACAAACAAAAAAAACCAAAAAAAAACGAGGGTGTGTGTGGAATTCATTTGGAAATCAACACAAAGAGTTAGTCACAGAAAGTTGGGTTGACACTCTGTCAAACTTTTGCATATTTTTTCAGGATTTTTTTGTTTTGTTTGTGTTCAAGGTATTTCATCTGATTTATCCACAGTGACTGTGGCGCATGCTAATGCTCACACCTTGTGCTTACTACACTTCATCTTCTCTGAACTGTTATTCCAGCAGTGGCAGCACCCAACCAAGTGAAACTTTATTCGTCTTTGAAATAGCAAGTTCTTAGTTTCTCCCAGAGATGCTTTTTCATTTTGTGGCACTGCAGACCCTCAGTCCTTTCTTTCATTTGACAAGAAAATTCAATTTCAGTGTTGAGACATGCCTCTCACATTTTTTTTGAGCTGCTCGTGTTTAGGGTAAGAGTGTCAGGGTAGCCAATCAGAGGCAGAATAGTCAGAGTAAAGCGGTTCATTCCTTTGCTATCCAAGGAAAGGCAGTTTCGTGGACCAGACACGGCTGCCAGAGCAAAAAAAGAGATTCATTGCAGATTCATCTGGTTCCCAGGTTAATCACCGCTCACTGCGACCATTACTGTGTTATGTCTGTACGGTTGGTACACTGGCTGTTTGGGGTCAGTCAACTGTACAAACTGGTGAGCTCGTCTGTCCTTCCTGGAGGAGGGATCCCTCCTCAGTCGCTCTTCCTGAGGTTTCTACCATATTTTTCCCTGTTAAAGGGGTCCTTTTGGGCATGTTATATGTTGTAAAGCCCTCTGAGGCTGATAATGATTTGTGATATAGACTTGAAATTATTGAACTGGAATTGAACTGAAATTACAATTTGTGCAGCCCTTTGGGACATGTTTTGTGATTTTGCTACAATTAATTTTGACTGGCATTGAGCAGTAAAACTGTCTGAAGATAACTCTACACTCTGAGGGGTCATTTTATTTAGCCAAGAAACTCAAAAGCATGCCATTTTTACTCTTTGTTTTGTTTTGTTTTTTTTATTGTAAATATTAAAAAGAGAAGCAGCATGTTGATTAGTGAACTTCAGAGGAGTTGGCAGGAGCTTCTCTTTCAACCTTTGGACAGGACAGATTAACTGTTTTCAGTCTTTCTTTTAAGCTTAAACTAACTTGATGTTGCTGTACCCTCATATTTACCACACAAATATGGTATCAATATTAACCTCTAACTCTCTGCAAGAAAGCAAATATGTTTAGTTCTTAAAATGCCAAACTATTCCTTTAAACACTTTCTGTACACTCTCCGAACCAGAACACAGTAGCGATGTTTACTTTTCTTAACTCTTTTCTTGGAGGAAAGCTTTGTTGGAAACATCAGTTCTTTTCCATTTTACAGCCACAAACACACTCACAAAAACATACCCAGAAACACACAGAAACCTCATTTAGATCAATATGGCCACAATCTTCTCTTTCTCTGTCGCTCTTCACTCTTTTTCATGTCAAACCTTCGGCTCTTAAATCGACACTTCTGTGGTTTGGGTAGAGTTTCTGTCACATTTCATTTGATGTTTTGCTCCCTCTGCGTTCACCCTGTGCTTCATTGTGAGTTTCCTCCTGTTCCTCGTCTTATGCACCTATCCTCTCTTCAACCCACACATAACCTCTTGCCTGTTAGCCCCACCACACAGCCGGAGCACTCATCCAAAAAACCCAAGCCGACACCCCGTCACATCCCAGAGCCAGCCCTGTCACAAGACGTGTATGTTTTCTCATGATAACTACATGCTGGTAAGAGCTGGGCTGGTATATAGGATTTCCATTCTATTATTAATACAGGCAAGTTTTCTACTGCACTTATAAAACAGCATTTTAGTATATTCTTAGAGCTTGCAAATGAGAGAGAGTCAAGAGGCGAGGTAATTTCCAGAGAGAACATATGGCGTCTTTTAAACACTATGCCCAAGACCCTTTGTGCCTTTTTTGAATGACAGGTTAATCTTACATGTTTTTAATTTGGTGAAAAGTTTTAGATAATGTAATGACTTTAAGTTATAGCTCTGACAAAGTCTAACCTCATACATTGGCCACAAATTTCCATAGACAAACACACATTTATGCAACACACTGTTTATGCAATGCTTGTCATTATTGTTGTTATCTACATTGTTCACTACCTCAATACATAATGGATAAGATGGCAACACCACATGAATTAATGCTTGCTGGGCAGTTGTAAATAATGTAAGGTAGGTAGTGTGTGTGTATGTGCTTATATGAGTGTGTAATGTGCCCTTTGATTCCTCCATCTGCTCTGGGTAACTCTCTAACCAGGGAACTGGGGCAGGTCAGCACAGACCACAGACACCACGATCATCACCATGAATAATGACAGAGACATGGGCAAACTGACAGCTGAGCGCAGGACTGGTCACAGTTCAGTATGTGAAGGGCCATCATGTGTCTTACTGCAGCCAAAAAAACTAAGGTTCAGTGGCGAATATAATGCATGGATGTATTAAGAAGTCTGGATACAGCCATGGAGGTACTCATTGGCACATGAAGCAAAAAAAAGCTTTATTTCCAGGTATAAAATAGTCACATCTATGGGCCTATGAGACTTGCGCACTAGAGACTTACAGTGGCCGAATGTTGCCCGAGAGGGTAACTTCCACCGACAAAGCTGCTGACTTCTGGTTTAGTGCTGTGTTAGCTAGAATAGCAGTCTAAAAAAATTTAGCATGCTCTATTAGAGTTTCCAAATGTTATCGAACTGGATGGCTTAAATCTAGATAGTGAAATGAGTCAATACGCTGGTGTTTTGATGCTCACAAAAAAATATCCACTGATTTACAGACATCTCTTTCTTTTTTGTAAGTATATCATGGATGTATTATAGGGAAGTCTGGATACATACATGGGGGCGGGGCCTCGTTCATTCCTATGAGAACTGCTCTGTGGCGCATGAAAAAAAGCTGTTTTTCCACGTTTAGAATTGTGTAAAATACCCAAATCTACTGGCCCGAGCGGGTAACTTCTGCCAGTGGAGCAACCGAATTCATCATTAGCGCCTCACTATCTTGAATGGCGGTCTCTTTTAGACTTTCCACATGTTATTGAACCGAATGGTTTAAATCTAGATAGTGATAGTAGTCATTTCGCGGGGGAGGTTTGATACTCACAAAAATTATTTACTGATTTACAGACGTCTCTTTCCCGATGTATGTCAATGGGGAAAAGTCTTTCTGGGCCATTGTGCATCACATGACAGACTCGAATGGTGTAATTCCACTTTTGGCGCACTTAAAGTAGACTAATACCGCTCTCATATTTGCCCTTTAAACATAAGGCAACAAGCAGTGTTAGCTTACCTGAGCACAAACAGTGGGAACGGGAAGGGGGCAGCTAACATGGTGCTGTCTAAAAGTACCAATTTCCAGCAAGCCGGACGTTTTCAGTCCATATGCTAAGCTAAGACAACCACCTGCTGATCCGAGCTTAATATTTAATGGACAGATATGAGTGTTGCATCGATCTTCTCATCTAAAGACCTGACAGGATTACAGGGTAAGAGGGGAAAAATATTCACTGTGCTCGTCTGTAATTCAACCCATTGTTATAGAAATTCTGCAGGATGCGTAAAAAAAGAGAAAACCAGTACCTGCAGATGACATCATACGACCATATAGGCCTATATGTTGGGAACAATATTTTTACTGTGAATCATAGTAGCAAATAATATTTTTGACTTCCTCCAATGTCACATAAAAAGTCAAATTTCAACAGAGCTGATAAAGCACAGAGGACGGAAAAGAAGCTCTTCCTGCAGGAAAAATTGAGTAGGTACTGCAGCTGTAATTATTACAGAAATTACCCCCATATGTGCTCCAGACAAGATTAGTGCAGGTTTAGAGAAATAAATCCAGTCAGAATGGCGCTAAGAGCAAATAAGAGTATTTCCAAAAATGTTTGCTCTGAGTAATGGATCTGAATATCTCCTGCACCACCTACGAGGTTTCATGTAGTGCATGTAAGTAGAAAGAAAAGAGAGAAAGAATGAAATTAAACAAACCTAAAAAAAAAAAAAGGCTGTAAGTCGAGAGTTGTTGGTGATCATAGTGTTACTTAACAACTCTTCACAAGTCGTCCTGACAAAGATTCCCACAGTCAGAGACAATCCTCTTAATAAATGTGGCTTTTCACAATATGATGGCAGCTTTCTGCGTGTGTTCACATTTTATTTGAACAACCTTGTGACATAAATGTAGAGAGACACATCCCATTGTGTGCTTGCTAAACCAGGCTGTGTTGAATTCACCTGAAATTCGACCGCATCTGTTGGAGCATTATTAAATCACGAAGGCGTCCTGTTCAACCCCCATGTCACAATGCCCTGTTTAAGAGCTTTTTTTTGTAGAAATTGATGGAAATCTGAGGTGAAGTCTGGTGCAGGGAGCACAATAGATGATTCTTAGGTATGATTAAGGATTTCAGGATTTCTTTTCTTCACTGTTTGTCGATTGAAATGCTGATTCTCAGATCTGGATTGAAAGAAAATATAAAAGGTATATTGTTCCCTTCTGGGAATAAAACACAGATAAAAAAGCCGATTCTGGAACAATGCACATGGAGATTTACAGCAAAGCACCAATTCATATATATATGACAGCATGTTTTTGTCGTGGGGAATATGGTGTCAGATGACTTGCAATAAACTACAGTTAAGGAGCTTTCACTGAATGCAAGTGTCCATCTTGCCCTTGACAGTCTGTCTAAAACCAATCAGAGCAGATTTATGAGGAGATTAGAGTGTTCATGGCGGCAGTGACAGGCCTGAAACAGGCTATTGCAGCTGAGCGAAATCCCACAAAACGCCACAAAAGAGAGGCCAAGCACAAGACAGAGTGAAAACACAGCAACCTTCTGAATCTCCACGATTGCGAGCTCAATTGCGAACATACACACTCACCAAAGGGATAGAAAATTGTTGCTTTGTGAAGCAAACAATGTAAGGCTGTTCTATTTCAGCAGCGGAGAAAGGAGGCTGTTTAGAGGAGGGACAGACCAGCAAAGGACAGGGGGAGAAAAGATTGGAGGGAGTTAAGGAGGAGGTGAGGGGGCGGGGATGAGAGAAAGAGAGGTGCAACAATTGTGTGGAGATCGATTTCCATTATAAGAAGTAAGAGCAGCGAGTCTGCTTTGGTTGTCATTGATGACAGAGTTTAAGCACCTTTAAGTTCATCCATACATCTCAATAATAATGACAATGTGTTGCAAAAACAATATTCGCATTCATATCAGGGGTGGTTCCAAACCTGAGTACGTAGTTTATCCATGTTGATCTATGTTATCCATGTTAAGTTCTGTTGCATCACCACGTCAGTATCTCAGGAGGATGGAGGGACACCTGAGGAAGAGAGACACATACTTTTTGAGTTAACGAAACCCATGTCTTCCTAACTGGAAAAGTTGTGCTGGTTTAAGTTTCTTAAATCTGGCTTCAAATATATCTGGAGCAAAAAGTCATTAAGCTCAAGCCTGCAAACATACAGGCTTAAGGGCTGATCACACTGAGATGAATAGAGAGGCATCGCCAGCAAAAACATTGTTTCCCTATGGTACGGCGCCTGTCGGTCCTCCTCTCTTGCTGCTACGCGCCACATTTTTCTGGCTGTTTTTGGGTGCGCATAAAAGCTAAAATATTTTCGACTTTTCAGCACAAGATACAAAGTCAAACACTCATCAGTGTTGCTTTTGCTCACATGCACACAGTATGTGCTGCAGCCCCGTTCAAGGTCGTGCCTGGTGCAATGCGTCTGTGTGATCACCCCTTTAGTCAAAATTAAAGGTGCCCTGTGTGGTTTTTTTTGGCCATTAGAAGCTCTGTGGAGCAATTTGTTGTAAGGGGCCAAAAGTCACACAATTTGTTACTTATGTAGAAGTAACAAATTGTAAGAAGCTTAACATTTTAATGTACAATCTCACTAGTAGCTATCGCTGTACAATAAATATAGTTCAATAAAAATAGTGAATGAAATGGAAATAATCAAGTAGAGAAGAAAAAACTCAAAATTAAACTTAAATACAGTATTGAAGTAAATGTAGTTCCTCACTTTCCCCAACTGGACTGTAAGGGTGCACACAACATATTTTGGTGAGAAAAAAAGAGTGTATACATAACTTTGGGTAATATTCAAGAAATCTACAGGATACCCTTAACTGGATCATTATCACGTCCTCTAGTGTTCATCGTGTTTAAGAACTCTGTTCCCAGATGTGAAAGACCACTGCTCTCATGCAGAGTCCTGAGAAATCACCCATTTTTTTAGTCTTTGAAAGGTTCAGGTTTAATTGAATAACTGTTACAATTAAAACAATAAATATTAAATAGCCTGCAAATGTACTAACACAAAACCAATGCTGTGACAAAATGGAAATTATCCCCAATTCATCAGCTAACTTACAGTTTGAAACTGTAGACGGATATAAGATGACTTTTTGACTTTTCATTTTTGCAGTGGAATCTTTTTGAAGTGATACATTTTTCCACTCCCATTTACATAAATGAAGGTGGACTAAAAATACTGCACATCTCAGTCTATTGTGAAACAACAGCACCACAAACCACGTGGTTTTAAAACGGAAGTGGCTGCATAAAACGTAAGATCATCATTACTCTGTGATATGAACTCAAAGGGAAAAAAATGCACTGTCATCTTATTTAATGTAATGACATCAGCTGAAAATACTGTACACTTAATCGAGGACTTTTCAAAGGACCAAACTTGTGATTTTGCAAGTTTTATCCCATTAACTCCAAATTTTGCTTACTTTACAATACTGTCAAACATTTTTGGAAAGCCCTGATATGGCCCTTTGCTCCTTTAAGGAAAGGACTATGCAACCAGTAGTCCATCTGAGCACACTTATCTGTGACTATCTCTCAACATAAGAATAACTTTCATTTTTCAGGTTCCACCTCTGAAATTGCGTGCCTGAGAGAAAGAGAGAGAGAGAGAGAGAGAGAGAGAGAGAGAGAAAAGCGGGATGAAACGAGCGAGAACAGAAACTGTGTGATAAGAAAGAAAACTGTACAGTAGATTAGGTCTGCTGGGATGAGAAATAGAAAGAAATAAAGTGAGCAAATTGATTTCATGATTTGATTTCACCACAGTAACATTAAAGGAAAAGTTTTCAAAGGGTTGGACTTGTGGTGTTATTCCAGCTCGTGTCATCGATGGAAGATAACGGGATAAATCACTAAAGCGATCTGTGAAAATAAAAAAGGACAAATGTGCAGAGCAACAGAGACGAGAAGATGCTGAGCAGTTTGCACAGTTCTTAAAGGGTAAGAGGGAGGTAATGAGCCAGACACTCAGCGTACCAGTGTGCAACAAGAAGCAAAACTTGTCGCTGTCATGTAGGATTTTGCAAAACAGACTTTAAAGAAGTCCATTCCCACCTCAGAGTTTTTTTGTCTCTCCTTCCTTGTGGCTCTACTCCTGACCTCTTTCAATGCTTTTTCTCTTTGCTGTCTCATGAATTATCTCAGCCTCTGTCTGTTCTGATTCTCTTTCTGTCAATCTGGATTCCTCTCACTCTCTCCTCTTTACTTTGTCCTTGCTATGCTCCCCTCTTTCTTTTTCTTTCATGGCCATTTGACCACAAACTGACCCTTGTGAAATATAAAAATGCAGCCTATGCCACTGACTGTTTATTTCTATTTTCATGACATAGACGGAAATTGCCGTGAACTCATCTCTTTGTAAAATTGCCACATCTTTTCTGCTCAGTGTCACTGTCCATTCCTGTGCAAATTGCTCTCTTTTGTTATATTTTTTCATTCCCTTTTGTTTACAATTCCAATTGTTTAAAATGGCAAAACACGACGTCTGTTTCATTACATCATAAGAATCTCGTAAAAGGGGAGAAAGCTGAATGCATCATTGTCATTCAGTGAGCACGCCAGCCCCGAGTCATCTGGGTTGCAGTTTGACTTCATTGCCGATCTGTCTCATAATCCCACCTCGTGTTTACCAGACATGCAGTATTTATTTTTTTATTTTCTCACCCTGAAGAATAATTTCTGTCTCCAGCCATGTCTACTCACTGCTGATAATTCTCTCTCTCTCTGTCCTCCAGGATGAAAAGAACCAGGTGTTGATCACAAATGCTTGGCTGCAGCTGGTATGTCTCCTCTCTAAGCACTTTTTGTGTGATCACTGTGTTATAATTGGCATTTCGTATATTTTTGGAAACTGTGTGTCTGATGTTTGTGTCTTATGGGCTCTGACATTTTCAAAAAGTGTTCACACCTAACTGCCTTTAAAGGCACAGAGCCAGGTATGACTTGAGATGCAACCAATAAACTTTTGTTCTGCCCCCCTCCAAAGTGTCTATACATATCAGTGAGTTTCCAGGGCCTCATGTGACCAAAAAAAAAAAAAATGCCTAAAGTTTATGGCAGGAAGTGCTGTCAAATGGTGTAGATGTGTGCTTTTCCTTGAAATAAAAACGAAATAACCGTAGGCTGCGTCAGAAATTAGATTTTGTGAGTGATTTATTCTTTCATTATACTTAGCCTAATAATAGCATGATAAATATTTACTGTCATCATGAGGCTATGTCACAGGAGAATGAGGATAATTATATCTAATTAAGCCAGCAAATCATGTTTTCAAAAATATTCTCAAGACATTTCTGATGCACACTTGGTTACTTTCTTTTGCCTTTTTAAGCCCTTATATTTTAAATTAGTTGATGTCTTTATGTCTCTAATCGTAATTATGAATGGGAAATTGGCAAATGTTGATGATACCCACTTTGCCGAGTTGTGACGTTTGCGTGGTGTTTAAAGGCAGCAGAAATGTAGGAAAGTATGGAAACAGCGTCAACAATTGGCAGCAAAAAAATAATATTTCGTAATTTTGTTCCCAGTAGCTATCATTTACTTTTAGTAGTTGCACATTTTAGAATATGCATCTATTAGCTGTAGCAAAGTCAACTTCTAACTGTAAAGCATGCCAGGCGAGTATACTAACATTGATAATAACGTTATTTTAACACGAGTTGCTGACTTGATGTCATAAATGCATAAACATGGCGGGCAAAAGCCAGTGTTTGGTCCATGGTAAGAAACTTTTATTAATTCAAGTATTAAATATATGTTTTTGATCACATGTAAAGTGTAATATGGTATTAATGTTAACTGCTGTCCATTCAGAGTGACCTAGATTAAATATCAAAATATGCAAAGATATAATATGTAATATATAAGAAATAAGATAAAATAAAAAAAAAAAAAAACTGGAAAGAGCTATCAAGCTCTTGTCTAAAAGCTCAGCATTAAAATGCATTTCATCTTCTCTTTAACTTCCATGTTTTTCCACTTTACAACCTCAAAGCACATGAACACAACAAAGTCGGAAGAACAACTTCCTTACTTGGAAACTCCGCCCATCTGACATCACATCAGTGCAGCATAAGACATGATTTGGGGAGAGTATCGATTGTCAGTTTCCAAATAACGTCTACTCTGCAGTTTAAGGATGTGAAACTAAGCTACTTAGCTCAGCTACATCACGTCTCTCCCATTAAATAAAGCTGAAATAAGTTAATGGTAGAGAAGTATGCATCGCAATGTTCAGTGAAACATAACATCAGGCCAGTCAGGTAGGAACAACAGCCTCATTATCACAGCAGCCCCAGTCAGAATAGCCTATTAAGGATGTCACAGCCTGCGCTCATTCAGGTTGAGTTGGCTGCTGACTGGCTTACAAGTTATGAATGGATCAATTATTCAGGAAGCTATCTCTTTAATACGGGCATCTACTTTGGTGTAATGGCTTAAGGGGGCTTTGCAGATGCAGCAGATTTTGAAGGAGACTTGAGAAGTACATTAAGTAGCTCACAGACAGTCGGACAGACGCAGAAGGGGCAGGTTCACCTTCGCTGCGTCGCAGAGGATTTGAGGATTACAGGTTTATCAGGCAATGAATGTCCCACATCCGAATGGACAGGATTTTATGCGGTTTTTAGCTGTGAGAATTGTAATGAGCTTAGGTTTTCTAAGAACTTGGTGTAACTTTTGTCTCCTCGTCTGTAGCCATTCAATGCAGCTGCTGGAAGAGTGACCTTTAAAGGGTCAGTTTAGGACAAAAAAACAAACCCTGTTTCCTCCAGATTTTGAGTTATTTGAGTTCTAAAAATTGTGTTTGTGGTACTCAAAATCTGTCGGTAATGTGTCTTCCAGGGGCCATGTTGATGTGAATTAAGATAATCCAAGAGTCAAACTGTGGATACATGACCGTAGCCTGATGGGACCAGTGGGAACCATAGGATAAAGATGAAGTCGCTTGCAAATGTTACATGGAAGAAATACTATTGGCCATAGAACGTTATCTGTTTTGACTGACAGTCAAAGTTTAATGAATCCTAACCAAAAACCAAACATCAAAAAAAAAAAAAAAAAAAAGTTGCAAAGCTAAATATAAATATATATATGTATGTGTTTATGTATAGTATATGTAGTGGAATTCTTAGTTATTATTTGTGCATAATTTCTAATCCAATCATCTCTCTAAGTATACTAGCTGTCCAGGCTATGGGGACTTTGCAGCAGCAAAAGTGCTAAATATTTAATTATCTACTTAACTATTTCAGCAGACACTTTTCTAGGATGCGTGATATATACTGCATATTTGCATCCCACACCGTCTCCTGGGGCTTGCATTCAGTGAATGAATTTCACAGTCCCTTAATAAGAACCTAGTTGTTTCAAATTAGTGACGCTTTCTTAAATTTCTGTTATGTAACCCAAAACCTATTCTTAGACAGCTGTTACCTTACGTAGCCCAGTGTCCTCCTCATCTATTCCTGACTGACTACAAAGTTACTGAGCTGTAATTTGTTCTGTTGGCTGCTGGTTGAGCTTTCCCAGCCAACGTGAGCAACATGAAAAAGAGGCTCCATAGCACCAAACCGCCAAGGCCCACAGTTGACAAGTGTAGTGATTAAGTCATTAACTGCGTGAGTGGAGACATATGTCAGCAGGCCCTCTTTAGATGGATGACATCTCTGAAATGGCTCAATTCAGGCGCCCTCTGTATAGGATTTGGGGTTGATTGTAAGGTTACTTATAATATGGACAGAGAGGCAGACGGATTTGTATGGAAACATGCACACATTGAACAGTCCCAAGAGCATATTCATGCAAACACAAATATACACACTGCAGAATATCCATATGTCCATACATGCACAGTGACACAGACACACACACACACACACACACAAACACACATGCACAAAAAGGCACAAACAGATGTATTCACTGTACTGTGGCCACATTAGCATGGGACTGTGTATGCTCCATAGAGAATGTGCCCTGTGGCTACGACATCTGAGTGCCTCCACCTATATGTGACTTCTATAAATACACACACACACACACACACACACAAAGACAGAAATAAACACGAATGAACATGTTTACCAAAACTCAAGCTAATATGTGTACCATTCCACAGATCACACATCATCTTGCTACATATTTTAAGTCATTTAGAGGCAACACACACTCACTCTTTGTGGCTTAAACACTTTGATGCTGAGCTCAGTTAGCCCCTTGCTGAATACAGACCCAGACTCAGTTGGGAGTGTAGGGGTCACTGCCAACAACTGTTGGCTTGGCAAGGTTTCACTGCCAGGCTTCATTAGCAGAGCCGAGACAAAGCGTAAGAGCCAACAGTCGTCGGGATATTAGCCTGGCTAAAGGGACACTGTTTGACTTCTGATGATTTTAGTTTGATCATGATTGTAAAGAAAGTTCTGCGTTGCTGCAGTGTGCCAGGATATGTTTTATATTAAAAAACAACAACAACAAAAAAGATGACATGATGCACATGTGATAAGCAGCTGGGTAACATTGTACCAGCACTATTTAAATGTTGAACATGTGTTGCTGTCAGAGCTGTGGATATTGTTAATAATATAGTAATATCAACAACAAAAACAGCACATTGGCTTGCCTGGCTGGGATGCAAACTAAAAACAGACAGTTAAGAGTCTAAAAGGGTAACTAGGTATTTTTCAATCTGAACCCTATTTTGTTTACCCTACGAGAGAGAGAGAGAGGGAGAGAGAGCTGCAATGTAATGTTAATCATTTTACGTCCACTAAAAGTGCTGGTTTTGCCACTGACAGGCTCATTGTGATTATAAACGTCTGACAAGATTATGAAAAGGATCACTACAGAGACAGACAATTGGTTTAAATATTAAGGTATTTTTTTGTTTCACCAGAAACAGCTCCGAAATCACCATCGATAAGTCCACCATCTGAAGCGGTCAGTGGCCAAACAAGCACTTTTTGTGGATATGAATTAAGTCATTGATGCCCTGAGTGCTTATTTTACAGCCTGTTTTGCTGCTGCTGGCTGTTGCCCTCCCACCCAACATTGGACCAGTTTCAAAACAATGGTGTCCCCATTGGTCACTCAGACATCAAAAATGGGACAAAGGGTCCAGGTTAAAAAAGGTTACCCTTTAAATTTGACATTTATGTCAACATCTTTTTATTTCTGACCCATTCTGCTGTTTGCTCATTTAACCTTTTTTTGTTGAGTGTTTTGTCCTTGTTTTAATGCCATCACCTCTCCTTGATCTGTCTCGTTTGCTCTCTGTGTTTTTGTTTCAGTATTGGACGGACATTTACCTTTCATGGAACCCAGAGAACTTCCCCGGAGTTCAGAACCTGCGCTTCCCCTCCAACCTGGTTTGGGTCCCAGATATCCTCCTCTACAACAGGTGAGGTGAAGTTGTAACTTTTGTCCCTGTTCTTTTGCCTTTAGTCTTGTCCTCTTTTGTGTCCTTTTGTATTTGTTTCTCTCCCACTTAAATGGATACTTTTCCCATTTTCAACCAGGTATGTGTCTCTGCGGTGTGGAAAGTAAATGCAAGAGAAGAGTTTGCAGTGCTGCTTGACCGGGGGGCGCCTTAACACACACTGTAGTGACGCATGGCTAGTTAAAAATAGGCAAAGTATCCCTTTAACCCTTTGAAACCTGAGCATGTTGGTTTTCAATGAGCAACAATAAGACATGAACCAAAAATGTGCAATAAAACAAAAAAGTTAAAAACAAAAAAATAAAATATATATATATATATATATATATATATATATATATATATATATATATATATATGATAATAAATAATTTTTAAAAATATGTACGTATCCATTTAATATAATTTTTGTGACATGATTTTAAAAATAAAAAAAATATAGTTATAAATATAGTTTTCTAGACATTTTTCTATATTTTTTAGATCATTTTCTCAATAATCCTCCCTCTTTTTAAAAATAATTTTAAAGCCTTTTTTTCCGGTCACCTTTTACCAAGAACAAGAACACTGAAGTCAATCCAGATACCAGTCACTGCAGTGTTTCTCCAGCTACTCCTGAGATGTTTTACTGATCAAATCTACTTTTGCACATTCTGAAGGATGCCAGTTCAGAAAACTATACAAAATATTTTATAATGCCATATCAATATTGGTATAATAATGTAATTGTACTGTTCATATTTCATCTCTACTCCACAGACCCTCAGAATATCCCCACTTTTGAGCTGACAGAGTGATTCATCATCTCACCATACTGCATTTAAAATGGTCCACATAGCGTACTTTTACTCGTACGAATAAGAATGGTTATTTGATTAAGTATATTGCCGTTAAGGAAGAGATGAAGAAAGGCAGCTAAAATGATGAAACCTCATTTTTACTGATAATTACATCAGTGGCTACTGGCATGATCAGCACAGTGGATAATTTGTCACTGCTCGTACAGTTTCATTTCATTCATACTCCTCTTATTTATTTTTCATCCATGTTTTCCTGTTCTCTCTGGCTATTTTTATTATTCATCTATAGGAATTTGTTTTCTATAACACACAGATGGGTACTCTGTACGGGTACGGTTTACTCAGTGACACAGTGGATACAAATATTCCCCAGACGAAATTTCACTCTTGGTTACAGCCTTGTTTAATGAGGTTATTGAGCTGAATCCCTCTGGGAGGACATAAACCATAACTCCCATGGGGCTTTGCATCTGTTGCCTGCACTGGGCAGCAGGGATTAGACGAGTGAAAACATTGTGCCAAGTGGCTGGAAATGTCAACAGACAGTATTTGTATATAATGCATGCAGTGTTTCAGTCATTTATTTTAGACATCCTCAGGTGTTTTAATCATTTTTGTAGGGATGGTTCACTCTGAAACTCTATATTTTTTACCGGAAACTTCCATGTGGCTGAGCTCATTTTTTTTTATTCCTCAGTCAAAGAATCACTAAGAAACAGAAATAACGACTGTTAAACAGCTCGTCCGTCTCTTTCATTCAGAGGTCAGCCTAACAGAACCTCTTCCCTGTTCAATCTTCTCAGCCATTTTGGCTCTCTGCTGTTTGGATAGAGATGAGACTGCTGTGCTTGTTTAAATAAATTAGGTTGCTAAGTGTTTCTGAGATTGACACAAACGATGTTGTTGGGACCTGCTCAGTTGCTAACAACAATTCAAGGATCTCTTAAGCCTGCCACTGAGCAACTTGATCATTTTCCAGCGTCTTTTGTGTTCCGGACTTTGGCGCACATTAAAAGCATGCCCAATCTCGTCCTCAAAAAGAAGCCACGTTTAGACATTTATCACAGACAATTGCCTGCATGGTAAACAAATAACATTGAGAACATTTACCCTCTTACTAAACAGCTGTGACATACTGAAAAACAACAAATACCCAGTGTGCCTCTTAGGTTGTGCCTGTGAAATCACATGACTGTCTGGCACACATGAGCGATACGGGTCTCAGTTCTTTACCCGAAAACTCTAAGAGTTTCACGAGGCTTGTTGGAAGATGTGTATATAGCTGATGCAATAATCTTATAGTGCTTTAGTGCAATTATTTTTGGTAGAGCATCTGGGCAGCGCCTGGGTTCAGGGCATTGTGCAATGCTCCTGGGGTGTGTGGATTGGGAGGGGTACTTTGTGTTTATTGTCGTGTGATTGTAAATGTGTGTGGCCGTGTCGCCTGTGTTCTCTCGACCTGGTGGATGGATCCGGGGAGGATATTGTGTTAATTGTAGTCTGACTGTATATAAAGACAAATTTCTTCTAAGGGAGACAATAAAGGCTAATATTTATCGTAATCTTAGTTGTGGAACTGGTTATATGATATGAATAAAAGTAGGTTGAAGAGGCTGAATATTTATCTGAGTAAACAAATAATTGGTTAGAGTAACAGTTTAGTAAAAAAAATTTTAATAATGAAAATCTAAATGCTGGTTTGTTTAGATAATCTGTGTTTGCAGAGGACTAAGGACAGTGGACTGATGATTCAGGGACTAAACCCAAACTGTGTACTGTTATGACAATATAAACTGAATATGGTACAGGCAATTATGTTGCATAGAATTTGTCTAAAAACACTTAAATAGAAATTTTAAAAAGAATGAATAAATGAATAAGACTGTACAGATAATTATAGATCTCTTTGTCCAAAAGTTCAATAGGAGGGAAAGACAAAAGCAAAAAATGAAATAAAAAAAAGAAAAGAAAATATATGCTTACCTTGCACAGAAGTTTGGTGTTTTTATCTTGAAGTAGTTCTGGCTGTGGATGATTCCATTTTTTATTTTTGTGCCTGCAACACCAAGATAGAGCAATGCATTAGATAAAATGCAATTATGGAGAAGAAAATCAGATGCTGCAAAGTCTGTTATCAGGTTATTGCAATGGTAAGCATTCCATACAGTTTTTTTTTTACTGAAAATATAGTAATGAAAGATCATTTTTACTTGAATGAGGCACTCCCCGAGTAAACATAAATCATGTTAATGTGCAAGGGAATACCACCTGAGGAAATACCAAAGTGGTGTTTGTCTGTTGCTCTTGCCTCTGTGAGTAAAACCGTTTTTTTTTTTTTTTTTTGTAGTGTTGCTGTAAAAGGCACCGGGGGAGTAAGGCTGTGTGATTGTTGACCATTATTAAACTGTCAACCCCTAAGAGAGGGTATTTAACAGGAGAGTAAGATGTTTTAAATGCACCAATCCTTTCATACTTCCTTAGAATCTGACACACACACACACACACACACACACACACACACTTGTAATGAGGGAAAGACGACTCGATACATGGCAGAGTTGATTGATGGCGTCAGCTTTTCAGCTTTACCTTCAAGGTGATTGAGGATTTTTTCGTTTGGGGGGGGCAGTGACAGATTCCCCACTTAGTGTGCACGAGAGACGGAGAGGGAGAAGGGAGAGGTTTGGCTATCTAACAGGGATGATACAGAACATTAAGCAGCTTACGGTGGGGATCAGCGATCGCTAATGATAACAACAATATAGTCCTGACACAGACACAGATTGAAACTGACATTCCTCATGCGTGCAGCATGAATCATGAGTAAAATCATTCATTTCTATTTTTATGAAGCAAGGAGACAAGCGAGAAAAGGGATTAAAACTATGAGATAAGATGAACTTTTACTGATCTCCACCTGGAAATTAGGGCGTTGTTGTAGTGAGACTTCAGCAGGGACCAAGACAAAAAGTGTAAGAAATACAAACTGTGCAAATATGTTAAATGAATACCATAAAAACATCTTTTATAACTGTCACATGAGAAAGCGAAAATAATGTCACAAAAGCATTGTGCAGGTTTCGTTTCAACACGGAGGACAAGTGAAACTGGGGGTTTGAGGTCCTGAGGTGGAGAATTTTGAGCATTAAACATATAATCCCTGCATTCTCATGAGGTTATATGCACCAATTTGTGCCTTTTCTGCATCAGTTTACAGTGGAAATGTCTTTAACTTCAAAATATGGTCCTCTACTATTTTTATATATTTATTGGGGGAATGGACCTGCACATATTAGGATTTATCCCCTACATTACTCTAAATCTACACCTATGATGCTGTATTTGGCTGTTCACGTGAAAAATGACAGGAATAGTTGCGTCATGAATTGAAAAAAGAACTTCAGAGAGAACTTTAAACCCTGGCTTCTTAGTGGATGTGAATGTGACATTGTTGGTTTCAAAAAAGTTATAGAACTTGTCAGACAAAGTCACCCAAATAACAACATTGGAAAGGTCGGGGGTATGAGATTTCCAAAGTTTTTCAACCATTTGACAAGCAGTTTTGACATCATGTCTAGATCGAATTCAGCCCTGTGTGAAAGAAGAAAAAAAAAAAACCCCGAAAAAACAGCCTTCTCATTAATTTGAATGAGGCCAGTGTGGCAATGCAGAAGGGATGCCAGCGCAAAGGGCTTTGGCAGAAAACATCCAGGGTCATCCAGCTGGACTGTAACCCCTCATTTGGCAAGATCTTGTGGTAACCAATCAAAAACAGACGTGCCCATTCCTGGTGGATTACTTTTTATTTTTTAAGGCTTACATCACAGTCATTGCACACAGTAATATAAACCACTGCGTGAGCTTTGGTATAATGCTTCTTCAAACTCATAGATCTTTGAGTCAAATTGGACTTACTGGATCATCTCACCCGCAAAACACACAGCGCAATTTTTTGGTTTGAACGCCTATCTTTAAACAAAGTGCTTGTCAGATAATCAAACAGCGATTCAGATGTTGAGATGTTGCGGCCCTATAGTGTGATCTCTGGGTAAAAGCAGCTTATGTGTGTGTGGAGTCTCATTAACTGTCTCCTGTGCAGTGTTCACACTCCCGCAGCAACTATCTCCTAATGATGGGGACTGAAATGATATATGTGTTTATTTGCATGTGGAGCCGAGAAGTAAGATCCAATCATAAATGGTCACTCGAGACGCATATGGAGACGTAGTTTAATGCCAGATGTTCACAGAGATAGATCTGTCTACTTATGATGCGATCACCCAAGACGCATGTTGAGGCTAGGCTCTCTGTCATGTGGCAGGTGAGGGTGGATTCCCTGGTGTGATCTCTGTCTATAAAAGCTGTCTCTGGGGACATGTCAGCTCTCTGGTGGGGACGAAGCCACAGGACCATGGCTTGAAAAGATCTGTCTTGTATAAATATGATGTCACAACCTTGTTGTAATCAGAGGGACTGGGGGTGGGGGGGCGTAAAGGGCTTAGGATATTTTGAGGATGAAAGGTCTGAACGTTGTTAATGCCTATGCAGCAAACAGCAGTTCAAAGTATGTGATCTTCTGTGAGTCTCTGGGTGGGGTTCAGAGGCGGATGCCGCCTGGGGAATTCGTAACAGACATATTGTTTGATCATACGGTAGTTCATGCAACATCACCTGAGGCCAAAGATCAATGATCGCCTTTGATGTTATTTCAATTGCAGAGAATTTGCAAAGTTGTGCATTTTCATGTATCCATCCATACGGGATGCAGGATAGTTTGTTTCTTCAGTCTAGCTTGGAGAGACGGGTAGTCTCTCCACGTTAGCCAAGACAGTTTGGACACAAATGCTGTAAAGCCAGACTGGTGGAAGATCTAACAAGTAGACAGCTGTATGTTTTCTATGTGCCCACGTCAGCACTGCAGCAAACCTAAACCCATTTCAGATGAATAATATAGGATCCATTTGTCCTGTCCCTGTCATGATTTTGAATATTTCACCATCTTCAGACACTTGGGAAGCTGTAACACAAAGGGCCCGACTCTCTGCTTTTATTGTTTTTTGTGTAAATAATGGAAGCCATCTCGCTGTTGAGCTGCTTTTTTTACATGTAGAGATGGTTGCCCTTGTGAATGTAAACAGTACAATGGTGTCTTTTCTGACATTAGCTGGCTGCATATCTTGATGATGGTGTTTTAACATACACTATAACAGTGTTTTCACAGGCATGAAATGTCAGTGTGTGTGATGCCATTTCACTGAGCGAATGGATATTTAAGTGGTACATTTTGTTCTGTATGAGAGGAAAGGCTATTTGCTTAAAATTGTATTCTTCAGGGCTCTATGTTTATATGTGTAGCAGGCACTGAATGCAGCATGCATTCATTTTGACAACTGACTCGTCTATCTTGGCAATAATTACCAACGGCAACAAACTCATTATAATTGGTTTTGTCTTCCAGTCTAGTCGCCAGCAGAAAATTCTGGCATTAAGCATTTCAAACTATGCATAGGTTACATTTGTGTACTTATATATGTGTTATATCAATGTTTATAAAGTGAAGTATAGTACAGGAGCTGACTCAGGAGGTGGAGGGGATGGTGGATGGCGTTTGACCTTGGCAAGATGCATGCCCAGATGCACACCACTGCTGAACACCTTTGAGACTGACAACTAAAGTGCTTTCTTTCATAGCAAATCAACACTGCATTTTCAGCAACTTTTGTTGAAGCTTTATGCTTTTTGGTGAGTAGGAGCCAGTTTTTACTAAGACATTGCTTCGTTTTCTGACATGAAAGTGCCATAAAGAGCAACTGTTCTTTTACCGAGACATTGCTGCGTTTATTGCCAGATTGTGCCACCAAAAGCAGGTGTTTTAAGCCAGAACATAATCTTTTCTAAACCATAACAAAATATTTTTTGTGCCTAAACTGAACGACATGTAAATAAGTGTTGCTGAAACTTTGAACTTTTGGACAGCTGTAGCTCAGAGGTAGGTCGTCCACTAATTTGAAGATTGGCGGTTCGATCTCCGGCTCCTCCAGTCAACATGTCAAAGTTTCCTTGGGCAAGACACTGAACCCCAAATTGCTCCTGATGGCTGTTTATTCGGTGTTTGATTTTGTCACCATAATAGCATCACAACCGTGCAAGACGCAGTCACGAAACTTAAAATTGTTTTAGTTGATATCAAAATGAAGGCTAAATTCGAAGATGAATGTGGTTCGAGCGAGAGAGCAGGAAGTAGGGAATAGGAAGTAGGTAAAGGTCCACTGAGCTCCCATTTTACAGAGTTCAGAGGTACACTTCTACATCTGATTTTCTTTTGTTGTTTCTCGTAACTGCACTGAGCTCATACTTTTGGTAACATTTGTAAGTAAATGGAAAGCCTTTTTTTCTAATACGTCTTTCTTTTTCATTAAACAACTGGCATCTAAGAAAAAGAGTTAAATCATTGAAGAATCCCTTTGCGAGCAAAGAGACTCTATTGGGATTCAACACCTTGATCTTGCCCTTTTCTTTTCCGTATAGCAAATGACCTTTTTCAAACACATTCCACTTGGTTATCTCATTAAAACGTGATAATGCATCAAGAAATCTCCAATGCTCATGCGTGCTCCATGTTAAGGTACACATATGTAGGTCACTACATTTCTATAAGGTTCACTGAACTAACTAAAATGCTAATGCTACACAACTAATGTATCTGTGAGGTAGATGTATTCCAAGTACCATTACAAGGCTAAATGCTAATTTAGCTCATTTATTCTCAGCAGTGAATAAGAGTGATTACTGCTGTTTCAAAGTATTCTCACAGCCTCTTTGTTTTTCCACCCTGTGCTAAGTGAAAAGAGTGATTAGATGTAGATTATTGATGCAGCGGCTATAAATCTGCATTGGGTAAAGCCTTGACCTGTTATAGGCCTCCTGGGCTCGTTCCCAGCACACTTTACTGAAATTTATGTGCTACCTGTCCAACAAAAAGCCTCCAGGAAGAGTTTAGGCATGCCCCTCACTCTTTCCCACTGCTCCCAATCTCATACCGTAAGTGGTAGATATGCACTAATGGGCAGTAATAGATGATGGTCTGAGTCTGGCTCTAGATGAGCACTCATTAATTGTTCAAAATGAGATCCATACAGTACATATCTCATTTTGAGTTTGTCTTGGGGTCACACTGAACAGAAAAGTATGAATACATACTGGTTCTGAATAATTGCATAAATACTAAGTTGCCATCACAGGAGACCTTTTACTGCTTCACTGCATTTGTAAAGGATGTTAGGTTTTGTTTTGTCTGCCATGCCAGCAGATCTGTAAAGCTGTACTTAGCTGTGCTTTGAGCTCAATAAACAAATTTAATTTTAACTTGTAGATGACGCTAGAGGAAAAGTCAGGGATCAACGATGTCATTATAATTCATCTCAAGGCAAACATAAATGTCTGTAGGAATGCATCCAATATTCGTCAATATATTTAACTGAAAACCATAAATGTCAACCTGCATGTGGCGCAGGAGGAAAAGTCAGCGGATCACCAAAGATACAACCCAATCACCACAAAAAAATATGGTATTCTACGCTCCTGCAGACAACCTGTCATTGTGGTTATCATGTGGTTATGTTTAGGCACCAGAACCACTTGGTTGGGGTTAGGAAAAAATATGTATTGGCTTAAAATACCTATTTTTTTTGGGGGGGGGGGGCACTATCCTGGTAGGAAACACAGCGATGTCTCAGTAAAAAACAAACGATTTTTGTGGCACTATTTTATAACTAACTAACTTATACCTCACATTAGAAAAGTTGACATACCGTATGTATGAAAGCTTCACATGTAACATGTTGTTTTGCAGAAATGTACAATGTCAACACTTTCTTGTAGCAACAAGGACAAAATATATCCTTTTGGAACCATGAATTTCATAGCAATCCATTTAATAGTTGTCGAGATATTTCAGTCTGGATCAAAGTGGTAAATTGCAGCCTGAATTGAACGACTGACGTGGTCTTCCCTTGAGCCACTAACATGGCTAAAAAGTACCTCCTCGATCTTAATGAAACATGGTGAAAGGCAATTTATACACAAAAGATATGTATAATCGTTTTCTTGGATTCCTTAATTCATAGGCCAAGGTTTTCTACCTAAACAGATTTTGTGACATTTGTTTCTGACATAAAAAATAGGCACTATAATTATTTTGTTTTGGTAAACGTTTTGTCGCCAAATTCTTGAAGGTGTGGCAAATTTAGGCGTTGTCCACATATATATGGGTATATTTGAAAATGTAGTTTTTTCTTTGTGTTTTGCTATTTTGTCTTCATGCAAACTGAGTTTATGTCACTGAAAACAGATCTCGTGTAAACCTCAGTGCTGGGTGAAGATTTTTAAGAAACTCTGTTTAAGTGTAGACAAGAAAAACTGAGTTATTGGCTTGAGACGTCAGAATGCATGTGAATGTTTTATCTCCTTTGTAAGGTGCCACAATTAAGATGACATTTTGTGCAATGGCAAACGTGACCTAATAGTGCAGTTTGTAAGCTTGCTAAGAGAGCTTTTTAAATGCTTAAAGATTAATGTATAGTTACTCTTCCACTATTCAAAACAGAGATGTCAATGAGTGCAACAAAGGTCACTGCATCATGTAGCCTTCCAGTAAAAGGTTTTATTCATGTTTCATGATTGGCCAACATCTTCTTCTTTGCATGGCTTTAGGGTTATGATCATATCGCTGCCTGTCAGTTTGGCATTCTCTTGGAAATGCTTCAGTTGGGAGTTGCATTTTTATTTGGTTGGAGATTTTTTTTAACAGTACTCGTATGGAAGGGATTTTTTTCTGAATGAAGCCTCGATGAAGAGATGAGCTCTTTGAGTGCTTTTTAGATAAGAAATACTACAGAATTGAATGCACTTCTTAGGTTTATTTTAAAAGTGGTCCCTCAGAAACCTCTTCTCAAAGGTATTCAGTTTGCCAGGACTGAATATTTAATATCTCTGACATGCTTCTTTTTACTCTAATGAATGCGGAGAGACACTTTATATCAAGTGTAATTATAGTAGAAAAATGGCTGTTCTTTGTTCAGTCTTTTGGTTTTATTCTCTGAAAGGAAAAATAAATAAATGTAATGCTTCAGGGATGATTTTTATTCCTGTGTGAAATGTGTGATTTTGTGATTATGATGCCTGTACTTTAATTTTTTTGGCATACATAATCCCTGCCTGCCTGAAGGACGTCTCGATGGCAGACCATGTTTGTTTAAGATGATCAGTAAAATTAAACACTGTCTGTCTGATCTACACTAATCCCCTTCGGCTGTACCTTTTTCTGTCACCTTCACTTGCTGTTGATTGTCTGGCTTTTTCTTGCTATCTGTCTTTACCTTTGTACTTAACTCTCAGTCAGCTTCATAATCTCTGGCATTTTTATTCCCGTTCTGATGTTTTCTCTAGAAGTCCTGTTTTTCTTGTTTAGGGGGCCTTTTCTTTACATGCTCCAGTACTGATTTTAAATTATCCATTATTGTCTCCCTGTAGTGCTGATGAGCGATTTGATGCTACGTTCCATACAAATGTGCTGGTAAATGCTTCAGGAGCCTGCCAGTACATCCCACCAGGTGAGACATTCAAGATGTTCTCTCTCTCTCACTGATAACTTCCGATTCAATTTCATCAACCGGCCAAGAAAATGTTGGCATTATGCATTTCTGCAAACCACAAATACCTTACATTTACATATTTCAAATGTATCATATCAGCGTTTCTAAAGTGACGTACTACAAGAGCTCACTGGGGGATGGAGGGGCTAGTGGATGGCGTGTCACATAGATGAGATGCCTGTCAATCTGTAGACCATTGTTCAAGAACAAACAACATAACACGTTGTTTTTTTATGTGTCGTTGAAGTGTTTCCAGTTAGCCATAGAGATAATGCCACAAAAAGCGACTGTTTTTACCGAGACATCGCTGTGTGTCCTGCCAAGGTAGTGCCATCATTAGTATCTTTGCACATAGAAACTGTTGAGATCATCACTGTCATCATTAGGAACATCAGTACTACATTATTATTACAACCATTATTATCATCCTCCTCTTCACTTTTATCTAAAATCTATGCATCAAGGATAAAACAGGCAAAATATTGTGGAAAATAAAAAGCTTTTAGACACCAAGGCTTCATATAACAGCTGTTTTAACAGCGTGTCAACGACATCTCAGTGTGTCTATTACTGTACGATCTGCCACAAGGTGAACACCATGGAAACATTTATATGTGACATACACATCTAAATAGATGTATGTCTCATACACTTTTAGCCCTAGATTTTGAACTTTTGCTGATTACTCAGATTACTTTATTTTTAAATGAAAATGCATTTAAATAGGTTTATTCTGTCACTTCATTTAATCAGTTGTAAAAGCTTGTTTGTCTTTATTCCTTTGAAATGGTGTTTTTAGTAACTGAAAAATAAAATAGAATTACCTGGTTTTGGTGTATGATTGGATATTAAATTACATGTAAGTGTTTCTTGATCAACTGAACCTACATGTAAAGTACATTGGGGCTTTAACACTACTTCTTTTGTGATGCATCAGAAATACTTTTGCCTCAGGGTTGTTGGTATATTTTCCTCCAGCTAGCTTTCCTCCAGACTCTTGAGGCTCGAAAGAGTGAAAAGGCTTCTACTGAAAGGCACTTTAGATTTTAAATAAATAAAGCAAAGCACATACCAAAATAAAGTAAGCATCTTTCCCCAACACCTGTCTCCAGGCATCCTGAAAAGTACCTGCTACATCGATGTGCGGTGGTTCCCCTTCGATGTGCAGAAGTGTGACCTCAAGTTTGGCTCCTGGACGCACAACGGCTGGCTGCTGGACCTCCAGATGATGGATGTAGACATCTCCACCTACATACCCAACGGGGAATGGGACCTTGTAGGTAAGAAGACGAACAGACAGGCACAAAATTTTTTTACTTACATTACTTTTATCAAAATGTGTCATTAGTCAAAAAGTGTCATTAGCAGGCTGTTTTCTAAAATTTACAACTATGTCGTGTTGTCAACAACTAAACATTCTTGTGATGATTTGGTATGGATAAATCTAAGTGTAAAAAATCATTGTTCGAGCATGTGCATGGTGACACAGGAGGGATACGCTGACTGACAACACTCCCGATATCTGTGGGATATGTTTGAGCAGCCAATTGTGAAATCCTTCAGGGAATCTGACAGCTCTGAGACAGACAGACAGAAACTTTCAACATTATTTAGGCCCTCCTTGTCATATTCAAGAGTTAGACAACCAGTCAGTCAGACACAGCTCTGACAGCAGGTTATTCAGTGATGTCGACTTCCTTGTAAGATGCTGCTCTCACTGACATTTTTTTGTCTACCAGTCCTAGTTGCAGGGTGCTACAGACAGGCTGGGGAATATTTCTGTTGTTTAATGCAGTAGTATTCACACAGACCTTTTTAAATTCTTAAACCTATTGCCCTTGCCCTTATATATATTTATTTTAAGGCTGATGAAGTACTTTGGATGATTGCTACCTAAAAGGCCATTCAAGACTTGTGTGAGAATTATGAGACAAAAGGTTGAGTGGCTTTTATGGTTTAGAATAAATGGGTTAAGCTCACAAGTAGAAAATGATCCACTCAAGATTTGTGAACATCAAAGGAACTTTATCCCAACTCTGGGGGCACTGTCAAGACTGCTGTCCACGTCTGCTGTCCATGACTGCTGTCCATGACTGCTGTCCATGACTGCTGTCCACAACTGAGCCCAAACAATGCAGAACTTTTGACAATTTTTTGCCAGTTCTGATGCGTATGCTAATTTTTGTAAGTTTTGGAACATAGCAAGTCCCTCAAAAAATGCAATTTCTCAGCATAATCGAAATAAATAAATAAATAAATAAATAAATGAATGTTTTATTATTATTATTATTATTACTATTATTATAGGTTTCTCCGGATTCAGTGCCAGGGAGCGTTGGGCTTAAAAGTGCTTGGGCCCTCATAAAGCATAGTGATTATTGTTTGTCTTTCTTTTCTTCTCGTTAATTTTTTTTTCTTTTCTCTCCCCACATTCTCTTCATGTGGAAATAAAGCGCTCACATCATCTCTTGCTCAAGTTTGGGTGTTAATCAGAGGCCAACAGAATTATTCACTTTCACACACAAACATACTTAAACACAAAGTGAGAGTACCCAGCTGGCTGGGGGAGTGAAGGGGCATGTGTGTGTGTGTGTGTGTGTCTGTGTGTGTGTGTGTGTGTGTGTGTGTCTGTGTGTGTGTGTGCGTGTGTGTGTGGTGACAGCTGGCCTGGAGACGGTTCACTTAATTCAGGCACAGTCAGGCGGCAAGCTGGCCAAGAACACACACTGTCCTGGTGCCTTACAACATTCCCATTCCTGCATATATATCTTCACACATACACACCTACACCTGCACACACACACACACACACACACACACACACACACACACACACACACACACATTCATATGATGCGGTGGATGCATCTGCAGGTCTGCAATCGATCAAATTAATAGATGGTTAACAAAGGCTATTTCTCTTCAGTGTTTAAGTGACACAGTTTCAATTAAATTAAGTGAAATCCATGCAATTAATTTAAACTGAATTTCTATATGAGCAAACACTGTATACACACACACACACACACACACACACACACACACACACAAATATGTTGCTAACTGTGTTGAACCAGGCTTTATTCAGAATCGTTAAACAAAAGGTGTGAATGGTTCAGACAGCTATACAATGACGCTCTATTACTTAACAGATTTTTGACTGTGAGCCACTGATGACTCTCGCTCCCTCTCTAAACACTCACAGTTCCCTGATTGTTCCTTTTTAATCACAGGGAAAAGATAACACTTTGAAATGACTGTGTTGTGAAATCTATCAAAGTCACACTTTCTATTCTTCTTCCCACACAATGACTCTCGTTTGAGAGTTTTTGGGCTTATTTGTGGACCAAGGTGACATTGTCTGTTGTTCATCTGATGGAAAAGACAGATTAGCCGTGTGAATGTGAATATGCCAACAAGACAGATAAGGTCCCGGTGATGAGCATTAGGGATTAATAAATGATTGAGGATTGTTTCTGGAGGGGTAGTGGGGTGATATGAACTTGACACAGAGTTTAATGTGCTTTTTGACAGATCTTGATTGTTCCTTCTGCCCAGCCAATGCTCTTACAATCTGAAAAAGTTCAAATCTGAGTTTAGGCGATGGATTTGTATTTCTTTAAGTTGTTTTTAAAGGGTAACTCCAATGAAATCTGTTTACACGTGTTGGGGAGTATCACTTCTGATATGTAAAAAGCTGTGTTAAGCCTTTTGTGGCTCCAGGGGGAGCTTTTTGAAGTCTGATAAATGTCACTGAAGTGATGTCACTCCTTGAAGCTGGGATTGACATCAGTTTTCTTGTGCTATGTTCAAACGCTTTCCATAAGCTATTTGCAAACTGGTTTTCTTTTTATTAAAAGATGAGGGGAAAAAAGGCAATGACCAACTTGGCAAAAATTTCCCATAAATTGCAAAAAATTAATAAAAGGTGAGAAGAAAATGGCCTAAAAATTAGTTTTAAGAAAGGGGGAAGAATTATTAGAAATTGAAAAAATAGGAAGAAAACATATTTATAACTGTAATCATATTATAATCAACACTGCAGAAAAAATACATAAATATTGAGGCGAAACACAAAATGAAAATGAACAGACAATCCTGCATAGTATACCTTTAAACTGTCACTCAAAATGAATGCTATATAAGAAACTGTTGCTGATGTTTGGCTGTAAAGTCCACTGGACATACTGGATGTGAGATTGAATTTTGAAAAACTTGACCTGACTGACAAGGTGCAAATCACCTTGACGGGACAGATCCAGTAAGGATAAAGTCTTGAGGACCAACAACTGTCAGTCAGCGTACAGATTCAGAAGCAAAACACTACTCCCCAACAGATGGCTGCCATTGTGACATTAAATTTAATTTGCAGTAGAAAACATATTAACTCTATGGATTTATGACTGAAATGTTTAGACAACAAACCACAATGAGCTGTGCTTTAAAGTGATTTAAGACCAGCTAAATGTGCTGTTATACCCAAGGTGAAACTGTGTTTGGAGGATTATTACTTTATATAAAAGATTACATCATGTTCAGTACATAATTCATTAAGGCAAGAGCGCATTCGCTGTGTTTTTCAGCGACAAGCTGCTTTCCACAGGGATACCAAGACAATACATTAACGGTGAAATCCTAATCTTTCTAAAATGACAACAACTGCTACATTTGGGATTGGTTAAAGTCTGGGATTTTACAATCAGATAAGGAAAATTTAGTGGAATATTTCAGTGAATTTAGAGAAGCTGACAATAAATCCATAACCATCTATTTTGTTTATGATAAAGTAACTAAAACAGGGGTGTATTTTCATTTAATTTTCTCGCTTTCATCCAACAGGATTCAAACTACCAACTGTTCACTCACGTTTGAATGGATCGGATAAAAATGTATTAATAATGCCTAATGCTTTGAAACCTGAGCAAATTGGTTTGATGTCTTACAAAAACATGGGTAGAGGGCAATGAGAAACTACAAGAAACAGGAAAAATACCTGAAAATGAGCAAAAAAGTATTTATTTCATATATTTTAGACATTTTTTAAAATAAATAAATGTAAAGTTAAATATAAAATGATTAAAATTACATTTTTTTTGGAAAACTTTCTCCTCCTTCTCTCTTTGTAAAAACTATTTCCTTGTCACTTTTTACTAATTTCTTCAAATGTGTGGGACATTTTTGTAAAGTTGGCTGTTGCCATGAAATCAAACCACTCTGCTTAGATTACGAAATTTCGGAAGGCTGATATCTATCCATGGTTTAAAGGGTTAACTGATCTTTACCAAATAGTCAATCAACTGCACATTAACCGCTTATTTTCAAGATCTTACTATTATTCAGCCAAGCAGAGCTGAGAACTAGACTTGTATTTTACAGTTTAAGTTATTATTGTTATTCCCACTTCTCCGTTTCACCCCCAGGTGTGCCATCTAAGCGTAATGAGCTGTACTACGACTGCTGTAAGGAGCCTTACCCCGACGTGACGTTCACGGTCACCATGCGCCGCAGGACACTTTACTACGGACTCAACCTGCTCATTCCCTGTGTGCTCATCTCTGGCTTGGCTCTGCTGGTCTTCCTGCTCCCTGCCGATTCTGGAGAGAAGATCTCACTTGGTAAACACACACACACACTCTCACAGTTACACAGAGGGACAGTGATTCATGATCACAATCATACATGCAGACAAAAATGTATTTCTCTCCCCCGCCTCAGTGATCTCAGCCCACCAGGTCCTGACGCTGTTGCTAACTCATTTATCTGTCATTGCTTTATGCTAATTATGGCATTATGACTGTGAATTAACATTTGAGTTGTATTTTATTCATTAGCAGATGAATAAAAGCTCTGTTATAACACAGCAAAGATAACCACCTGGACCTGAAAATGTCAGCTTGTTTCTAAATGCCATTCAGTGAGACAGGGTCAGAGTAAATATATAACTGGGAGTAATCCCTGGAGGGTAGAAAAGAGAGTGAATATTCCAAAATAAATCCACAGCTGATTTCACCTATTTTGAAGCGACCAGCTGCATTTATTTTGAGTACTCTCAAGTCACCATTTAAGAGAAAACTAGGCTGTGATGAAAGAGTTTATCCTCTGTGCTTCTGCTCTACTGTCGTCCACCAGGCATCACAGTGCTGCTGTCTCTAACTGTGTTCATGTTACTGGTAGCAGAGATCATGCCTGCCACTTCAGACTCCGTTCCTTTGATTGGTAAGACACTTTTCTGCTTTAATTATTGCTCCTATTGATTTTTTTTTTCACTTTCAAAGTGATGAAAAAGAAAAAGAAGCTATTAAGATGGATCACAAAATGATCAAGGGCATAACTCCGTAACAGTTGTCTATTTGCGCTCGACATGTGATATTCACTCAGTATGTTTACATGCACAGTTAAGTCGAGCTAAAATTATATCGTTTAGGACATATATTCAGACTACTGTTATTGTCGGAAGTATGTCCGACTCCGCCACGCTAGGTAGTGGTATGCTCCCTTTCAGTTAATCACTATTGGACCTTCTCCTGGTTGACCTATTATGTCACATAACAAACAAGTTTGCAAATTTTACTTGTATTCTGTCCAAACACCAGTCTTATAAAATAATGGATGTAGCAACTGTGGTGTCACCCATTTTTTAGCCAGAAGAGAGACCAAAATTAACAATTAACTTTCATGAACCAAAAACACACTGACATAGTGACAGCTAACTGTGTGAATCTGAGGTCACGCCATGGTTGTTACCTAACCAACATGTCTGTCGTGTCATGTCAATGGACAGCACCTATCTGTCACTCAAAGCGACCACCTCTTGTACAATTGTCATGAATGGGAAAACCCTGTTTTTTGTACCAGGCTGGAACCTGTTTATTTCTGTGTAAAGTTGGGGGTTTTAACATGGGGGTCTATGGGGATTGACTTGCTCTTGGAGTCAGCCTCAAGTGGCCATTTGAGGAATTGCAGTTTTTGGCACCTCTGCGTTGGCTTCATTTTTCAGCTCTGGAGGTTGCCGCTCAATCCAAAGACAAGTGGTAACAAACTTTTCATCACGCTTTTGGCATAAGCCTATTTCCCAAAATGTTGAACTATTTGTTTAAGACAGTACATTTAACCAGTTTGGTAAATTTAAATGAGACAATACAGAGTCTGGGAAAGAGTTCTACATTAAAACTTATAATATTAAAATGGTGGTGTCAATCATTTTGCAAGAAAATAAGGTAATAAGGTTATATTTCATGTTTTTATCCACTTGCACCTGAATCTGACCTTCATCAGGGAGCTGGACAGGATAGAAAGTTATTCAGCATGGTTGTTGGGTCAGTGTGCAGACTTTTCCTCATTAACTATAGGTTTCAGAGAAAAAAAAGAGAGATAGTCACACCTCATATTCACCACAGGGCAGCCGTTAGCAGCTGGATGTGGGAGGTTGCTGATAGAGAGGCATTGTATGAAGCCATACTGATACAGACCAGAAATGACAAGGCAGCGGCCCATGAGATGGGAGGGGAGGCTGCAGACAGTGATGCTGCTCGCTGTCATTTGGCAGCTCAATGATGTAAAACGAATCCATTAGCAATCTCGCCTTTATTGGCGTAGACACATTAACACATAACAGGTGGAGCAGAGCTGAAAGATGTAAGACAAAATAAAATGTTCAGGTTTTCATACAGCTTCAATAATAGGCCTTCTTTGAGATGGCGATGTTTACATTAGCATCTAGTTGGTCTGCCATTTTTTTGAGGTCGCTGACATCAGAACTGGAGCAAAATTTAAAAAGAAAAAAAAGGACGGTTTATTTTAGAGAAGATTGTCTCATGTTTGTGTGTAATGGTGTGTGTGTAGTGGGTAGCGTGTTTGCCTACATACATATGTTATGCATTTTAATGTTTCAGTGGCAGCAAATGCCCGCGAGTATATGTTTTGGCTGGTTTGTACATTAGGAAGTAAACGTTAGTCATCCTTCCACCACTCCCTGTGGTGGTCTGACCTCAGGTTTGTTGATGGGGAAAACTCCCCACTGACTAACCAACCAACCAACAGACTGACTCTGCAACAGTCAAAACACTATGCAGACCTCTCATGTTTCTCCTTGTTCTGTATGTAGATACACAAGTTTTCACTCAGAATGTAGTTTGATTTCACATAACAGACGATGACTTCTCTTTATCACACTGTATAAATTGTTCTCTGTCCCAAATGGAAATTGCTGTGTTATACTTATGTGCTCTTCTCTTTTTTCAGCTCAGTACTTTGCCAGCACCATGATGATTGTGGGCTTGTCTGTGGTGGTAACTGTCCTGGTGCTACAGTTCCACCACCATGATCCCCATGGAGGGAAGATGCCAAAATGGGTAGGTTAACAAAATGTTTCAAACCCAATAATTAATCATCAGCCAGTGATAATACTTCTAGAAATTGCCATACTCAACTACTGATATGGGCTTTTGCTATGCTTTGGCTCCCATTTGTTAGACGAGTGACATTTACTCAAAGGTTGGCAAAAGTTGCATCAACACAAAGATTTGACTAACACACACAAGTGTTGCCAACTGTATCACCACACAGAAGGAAACATGTATCTCCAGGTAGCTAACCAAGAACCACTGAGCCAGGCCTCCAGGAGATACACCACAGTTTAAAGTCTATGGTCATAGTGGCCTAACAGTGGAGTAACATCTGTGATACCATTGGGTAAGTCCCAAAAACCTACATGGCAAAAGGGACATCTGCAAATCAGTGGTTGAACTTTTTGGGGTGTCACAATCCCCGCAAAATGACTCTTTTCACTTTCATAATTTGATTGAATCGGTTAGATAACATTTGGAAAGTCTAGAAGTTAACAAATATCACAATAAAAGTACTATTTTTCTCTCTATTTCTATCTTATTCTCTCTCTATTTTCTGTATGAATTTGCTACCCAAATTTGGGTTTGCAACTCACCGGTCTCTTCTCTGTCTTCCATCTCTCCACCTTCTCTCCTCTTTTCACCCAGGTCCGAGTTATTCTACTCAACTGGTGCGCTTGGTTTCTCCGCATGAAGAAACCTGGAGAGGAAAGAAAAACAGCAGTGAGCACTCAAAACTACAAGTACTCCCACCCTCCTGCTCACCACACCAGCACCAACAGCATCCAAATGAGCACCATACCTGGGCAGGCGTCCACCCAGTCGACCACGACCAACGGGAGCATGAACCTGTACTTTGGCTACCACGCTATGGGCACAGACAACCCTGCTTTCCCTCCAAGCACCGATTCAGGTGTGGTGGTGTGCGGCGGTGGCGGCGGTGGCCATCCTAACGGCTCCTCTCCACACGACATCCACTCAGAACAGACGCGGACTTTGCTGCTGGAGCAGATTCCGGAAATCTCCCGGATCCTGGAGGAAGTGCAGTACATTGCCCGCCGCTTCCGGGAGCAGGATGAGGGCGAGGCGATCTGCAGCGAGTGGAAGTTTGCAGCGGCAGTAGTAGATCGGTTGTGCCTGGTGGCTTTCTCGCTCTTCTCCATCATCTGCACCTTCACCATCCTCATGTCAGCTCCCAATTTCATCGAGGCTGTGTCCAAAGACTTCACATAAGGCTGATCTCCTCCTGCTCTGAGAGGGAAAAAGAGAGCTAACATTAAAAATCCAGACACGATTGGAACTGTGCCACACAAGCCTCCCTGCTACAACTATGTGAAGCCACACAAGTTTTATTTTAAGTGTAGTTACGAGTCACCAGAAGCAAACTTTCCCTCTATCTTCACATATTTGTCAGTAGTTCTTGGTTGTTTGGAGATGATGTGATATTTCCCATTCAAGGTGGCTCTCCTAGCTGACATTGTGCATCCAGTGTGCCGCAGTATGTAGGAGGTTGAGGGCTACATGCAGTATTTAATGACGTAGAAACTCACACTAATGCACTTTTCATCTGTACCCCTGCTGCACCACATCATTTACCTGCCACCACCTGGGATTCACGTCTCATTAGAATATATCGCTAACACTCCTGCCCCTTACAGCTCCTTTTTTTCTGCTGTTTCCCACTTCCTCTCCCAACTGTCGTGCTTTTCATCTTCTACAAATGTCTTAATGTCTTCAGCAGTTACATACAGTACAGTCAGTAGAGTTCAATAAACACTTTTAGGAGGGTTTTTTTTTTTTTCTGGCCTGTAATCTGGTGTTGCCGGTCTTTTGTATTTTGTAAATAAATCTACATCTCACTTTATAAATATGGTGAAGCTGGGATTAAATCTTTTTAATTCAGTTGTTGAATTTACTGAGAGCTAATGACATGTTCACTTTGTACATCTGTTCACCTCACGTCTATTCTACCTATGGCTTCAACTTGTCATTTTTATTTTAGATTAATTTGCCAATGATTTTCTTGATCCTTTGATTATTTATTTTGTACACAAAATGCCAGAAAACAGTTTTAAAATGCTTGCTATATTTTCCAGAAGGTGATGTATTCACATGGCTTCTTTTATCCAGTCGCTACTTCAGTATACTATCATATATTGACCAAATCGCCAGAAAAAAATGTTGGCATGGTACAATTAAAAAAACAAATGATATGTTACATTCAGTGGTGAAGTGGAAGTTGAAGAGGTGGGTGTGCTACTAGTTAGATGAGCAGGTGAGGGGGAACCTCCTACTCTCCTACATATTCATATGGCTTTTTGGCTGATGGGAGGGTATATTGTAAATAGCCAGAAAGAGAAGATGGTATACCCTGTAAACTGTGTATACCCTCCACTACAACACAGGTTACATCTGCATGTTATTATGTAGCAGACATGCGCTAACTTAACTTTTCCGCTATGCTGTGGTTAATGTGAGGATAGGTTTAAGCCCAAAATCCACTTGGTTATGGTTTGGATAAGACCATTTTTTGGCTTAAAATAAAATAAATTAAACAAAAAGCCTCAAATGGCACCAGCAGGAGAAGTGGTGATGTCTTTAAAAAAAAAAATTGTGCTGCTATCCCTCAATATCTTGCTAAATCACACCCAGTTTTGTTGTTCATCGGTCTCAAACATTTGTATGCACGTTGGCAGGCATCTCGTCTATGTGACTCACCATTTCTTCCATCTCTCAATAACCACGTCAGTTTATATCTTATGTCACTTCAAAAGCCTTGATATGATGCGTAAGAAATGTACAAATCTAATTTATTTGTGGTCTACAGAAACATACAATGCCAACATTTTCTTCTGGCAGCTGGGCTGCATATATGAAAATTAAAGCACCAATTCATCACATTTGAGGAGCTGGAAACAGCAAATGTTTTTGCTTGAAAAATCAGTTCATTATGAATCAAAAAGGTGCATATTAACTGTCTTGAGCGACTCATCCATGTTTTTACAGTTCATTTCAGCTCTACTTTAAGCATCTCCATCTTATCTCTATAAAAGAAAAAACATATGTAAGCACTGGATTAGTCCTTACTCACCTCTTTCTTGCCTTTGAAGTCATCCTCATTATTTCCTTTCACTTTCCTTCTGGCTCACATCCAGGTCCTAAATCCATAAATGTGAAGAGATAAAGTTTTACTATTGCCAGTAAAAGTCATATTTAACTGTGACATCAGAGACTTTTACACTTTTGCTCTTTACAAGACAGTTTATTAAAGTGTGAAGTAATTTCAGAGGGTTCTCCCAAAATGTCTCCCTGCCTCGATTTCTTTTATTTAACAGTATTTTTGGTTAGCATATGTTATACTCTGGCTATTTGTACACTCACATTAGACCATAATGTATTTTTCTTTAGAGAGTCATTCAACGTTTTTCTGACTTGTGTGCCAGTTATACAATGTGCTGCTGTATTTGGAGAAAAACTAAAATGAAAAAATTAAGAAAGAGGATCAGCGCATGAGTGATTGAAAGACAATATTTGTTCTTCTGAGGGATTTTTAGATGGATTCTGAAGGGACGTCACCCCAGTGGAGATGCATTTGGTACTAATCTTTTGTAGTGAAGAGTGCTTTGTGTTTTTACTCTCTAATACTCAGCGAAAGGCAAACACTTTCTTCTCTAATCTCTAGCAACAACATGCAACAAGGATTACTGGGTGACCTTATGTAACAGATTTGTGTTAAACCTTCTCGCCACCCGAGCGTCCCTGCTGATCCTCAGTTGTACAAGACACACATGAATTCCTACTTTTACTCACGCAACTGCTCTCGCAGTCCAACTTAGCACATAGGTGTTTTAAGTGGAATTTTAAGAAGAAGCGAGGGGGAATGAAATCAACAAAATGCTGGACACTTTGTGACTGCTGTAGAAATAGCCACTGAAATGGAATTCATGCTGTTACGGTAAATCGATGGGCCGAATGCAAACAGCTGCCCGCTGAGTGGCCTAGCTTTTGCTCCATAACTCCAAGACTGTAAAGCATTAAATGTCATATCCACTTAGAGCTGACAGGAAAAGGTGAAGCCAATCTTGACTGAAATGTACATGAAGTACGCTGCAGTACACTTTGTGTTCCTTCATTTTTTTTTTTTTTTTAAATCCAGTTTTGAAGATTTAATCAGGTTTCAACAATATTAACACCCCTTTAAATGTCCAACCAGGGATGTCACATTTGTTTGGTTTAAACATCACAAATATGGTCCATTTTTCATGTAATGTAATGGTATTAGCTTAAAGGAATTGCTCTACATTTAGGGTTTCTTGTAAAGAGTTGAAGATATGACTACCATATGGTAATTATGAAGCTACAGCCAATTAGCTTAACTTAGCATTAAGAGTGGAAACACTAATTAACGCAATTGGTAGTTTTTAATCTTCTGTTTTTGTGTACATAAAACAAGATATAACTTGTTAATTAGTGATGTTTAGCACAGTAAATATGAATCTACAGCCAGAAGGGGACTCCATAGGTTGGTTGGCAAAACTATTTTCGAAACTATTTGACCTTCGTACTTCGAAGGTCACAGAAACAAAAATGTACAATCAAAATCAAATCTACTATGTTAAAACATTTGAGCGTCACTATTTTTTTTTGTGTTGAGAGTAACATCTCAGTTTTACAGTATCAAAACTAAAAAAAGTGGTCTGTGGATTAAACTTAAAACTGTGTTAGAGATATTGGAAATGTCGTATTTTTAGTTTAGAGAATAAACTACATTTTGATATAATATTTAAAAGTCTATGACAAGTGATGGTAGCTTGCTAAAAGAATTAAATCAGGGTCAAATGTGAGCGGGGTGGGTTGGCACACTGATTTTGGTGTTGGTCAGCACATGAAATTAAGAGTTGTAACTGTTTTTGAGAGAGATTAAACCTATTTTGAAAGATTGAATTATTCTTGTATGAATTAATTCTTCTTGTTTCTATTGGTTGCATTTTAACATTGTGCCAACACATCTCGTAATGGGGCTGACTGGAACAAATACACAACGTAGCATTGGCACAAATCACCCAATTATGGAAGACATTTTTACACATTAAAACATTTTATTTAAAACTTAGACCTTAACCTTTCATCTGCTGCTGGTTTGAATATTAGAAAATAAATTTTGCTGGAAGTACGGCAGAGTGGAAAGCGTGCCTTCCAACCCCGGTTTCATCTAGCTGGTTAGTTTAGCTCAGCACAAACACTGGAAACATGCAGAAATGACAGTTAGATAAGAAGGTTGATACCACTTTCACGTATGAAAGCAGTATCATTTTTCTTGTCCAACTCTTGGGGAGAAAGTGAATAACTGTTTTAGTCAAAATGTTGAATTATTGCTCTAATATTGGTCCATTTTTTGCTGCACATTGTTTAGATTATAGGTTTCAGGGGTTTTTGCAGGTGAAGATGTAAAGCTGAACACTGATGGTCTAAGAGAAAAAAAAAGCTATTTTTGAAAGGAATTCATGCTGTATTTGTTATTCTGCCTGTCAAAGTTGATGTGGACAGATGTGGGAGGAAGGGTCTTGGTCGCTGTAATTATGTTATGTGATAGATTGACAATACAAATCTTGAGCACTGACTCATCTTGGAGATGCAATGACTCATATGAAACATGGAGTGAGAACTGCCCTCTACATACATGTGACTCAGACTGATTTATGTAGATAATCTGTGAGATAACCTGACCAATTTCTGTTGTTACTCACTCATGTCAATGTCTATTCAGCTTATGTTTTTCATGTCAAAGGCATTTGATGCTTAAAGTGTTAAAAGTGTGAAGAATGATGGAAACTTGCAAATAGGACTAAACAGAAAATATGAAGAGAGAATAAGTGTTCAGGGGTAAAAGATATTCTGCAATTTGTTTTTGCCATGCTTTTAGTTTTTTTCTTTAATCACCAGTGTTGTATTTTGGTCAACTTGAGTGTCTTTTTCTTTGTTGTCTGTGCCTCTTTGCTCAGTATGATTCTTTCTTCTTTGAAGGATGTACATAAATGCTCACTGTACATGACTATTTTGAGAAAAAAAATAAAGTAGAAATGTGATAATTACTGGCACTCGAATGGCTGATATGCTACAATTCACTGAATAATATATTTAAAAGTGCTTTTACTCACCAAAGTTGTCAGAGCATTCTCGGTCCTTTCTTGAAGTGACTGTGTTTTGGCAGGGCTGCTGCTGATCTAACGGGACAGACAGTGTAATGGCAGCTTGTCATCAGATGTGCTGGTTAATCACAGCGTGCAATTGTCATAATATTGTTCCCATACAATTAAGTTATTTAAAAAGTGACAGCTTAAAAAACATCAAACTGACAAAACAGGAGGTGTTCATTTTCTTCACTATATAAATTGATTTTTAAAACCAGGGTGGGCAGCTTTATTTTAACTTCACTGGAAAAAAATCCCATAATAAATGTGGTGTAGTGTTCTCTTAGACCACTTCAATTGCAATTTCACTAAATACTGTCCCTGTCCTCCTAAGCAGCACTAAAACACAGACCCAAAGACATCTGCACTGAGTGTGAAAGAGAAAGTGGATAAGTAGGAGATATAAAAAGAGGAGAAACCACTGAAAAGTTTTCAAAGATCTCTGTTTCTGCTGCTGTCTACTAGTGACCTGTTCTCCTGCCTGTCTGTGATGTTAAGTGGAAACACCAACAGAACAACCCCCCCCACCCACACACACACACACACACACACACACACACACACACACACACAAAAGCTAACAGAAAGGCAGACTCATGCGGTGTTTGCGGGTTTGCTGGCAGTTGGAATCGAGTCAAACGCTTATGTTGAGCAGGTGTGGTTGAAAAACCCACATGCACATGTTCATTTTGGTGATGGGAAAGGGGTATGAGTGACTGTATGAAGAGCATGTGGTCGTTTGGTGGGAGGGGCTTAGGACAGAGAGGAGAGAGCTACAAGAGAAGGGTGTATTTTTATTTTTAAGTCTGCAGTTTCTTTTGCCTTTTCCAGATTTTTGCCTACCTCAGGAATCTAATGGTGATCAATGCAGCAATTAAGCATATCTCTAAGATGTCAAGCTATCTAATCTAAAAAGAAGCAAAAATGGTTTTAGTGTTTGTGTAAAGACTACTTCATCACAAAATGACACAGAAAGTAAGACAAAAATGTCAGCAACTGAGCCCAGCATTTGTTGATTTATGAAACCAGGCAGCTCTCTGTATTGATCACTTTCTTTTGATTGATAAACAAGAACTAACACATTTTCCCTGATTCATGGGTTGCTTGTCTTGGGAACAGTATTTCTACAGTAAATGATGTGCGTGTGCTTTATCATTGATTTGCTTTTCAGGTTTATCTTAATGTGCATGTGGCCAGATATAGTGGTATTAAAGTTTAAAGACAAGTTTCAGACTACTGCACAAAGTTTTTAAGCTTCTCTGCACCCAGAGCTGAGCTGATGGTTTAACGTGTGCTCAGATATGTGAAATTTCAGCCACTGAGGCTCAGAAACCTTCGCCATTTCCCAGCAGGAATGAATGAATGGGAAACTGTAGGCCAAGTCAGGAGGGATCCAATCTCCTCGCTGATATTTGTCAGGACATTTGGCAGCTCACACCCGCACACATAAACAAACACACACACATGCGCACACACACACCGAATGCTGCTCAGCAGAGTGATGCCATGTTCAAATTGGTCAAATCTAATCTTAGGCTTCACTACACGCAGACAGACAGCTGTTGGTGGCTGGAATTGTAGCACACTGTATCATACTATGCAAACACACAGACACACACAGACACACACACACACACACACACAAATTCAAAATCCTCCTCTGATTTGCCAGCAGACTGAGCAGACAGAGACAGCGTCCCCACTCCACCCTTCCCTGCAGACTGTCCCCAAGCTACTTCCATTTTTCTGGTCGTGAGATGGAACAGACCACCTGGGTAATAGGTGGGGGGGTTTCGTTGCGTAATCCTGGTGATTAATGCTTGCTCTGTTTGGTGTTGGTACCAGGTCAGCTGGAACAGATCTCTGCAGACGTGGTGCAGTTAATGTAATGTAAAGATCAAACACCTGCCCCTCCTATGAGATCTATATTGCCTTTTACTTTGTAGAATAACTGCCTGCACGCACACACCCTTCTGGTCATCAGGTGGGGACTCTGCACTGGTTCAGAGCTTGGACATTCCTCTGCGTGACTGAGGTGAATGACCTCAGATGCTGTTCACTCTGACCTGTATATCACTGCATAATGTATGTGTAAGTGGCTCATTTTGATCTTTGTTCTGCATAAAGAACATAATTATGGGTCTGAATTATCGTGACTGACAAGATCAGGGCCCAAATACTTATGCCAAGTTTCAAAATACTGGAATATTTTTTGATAATTAGGTAGAAGTTATGAGGTACAAGGTAGATATATTAGTCGTTTTTTAATCTTGTTTAAAACTATGTTGAAAAAAATGAAATCTATATTTGTCCTTGATCCTGCTACATTTCTGGAAGTTGAATGACTTGACTGAAACCACCAAAATTCCATGTGGTTGCTCGGGCATGTTGCTGCTGATGCTATCATACAATATCTGCAGTGCATTTTTTGAATTTGCTTTGGAGTCTTGTGTCCTGTTGGCTCTGAACGTGGTCTGCCCAGCCAGTGCAATAGCTTGATCCAGGAGGTTAGGGGTTTGCCATGTCTCTGTAAAGATGTGCGCAGATCAGTCTCTAATTTCCCGTTGCTGAGTGAGCCTCAACCACATTTATCCACTTTATTCTCCAAAGACCAGACATTAGCCAGAAGAAGACTTAGGAGAGGAACAGCTCTCGGTCAGCCTCGCCCTGATGACGGCTCTCCACACTCTCTTTGTCCGGTTCTTTCGGTTTTGTTTCTCCCCTCTGGACTGACTGGCCGCTCGGCATATGCTGTTGGTGGAGATCCTCTAGCGGTCTGCTGCATTCATTCCAAAACCCACACAACTTTCCCCAATGTTGATAAGTGCTTCTCTATTGTAGAAAAGTCATGCTTCAGCAGAAGAGGCCATGGAGTCGAAAAAATAGAAAAATAAAGCAAAAAGTAGCAAGGATTTGAGGAGCTACTCGCTGCTTCATCTACATGCGCTGCTGTCATCATAGCAACACTGGTAGCCATTCACAAGGAGCAAGGTACCTGCTCATCAGTTAAATATTCAGATGCACTCAGTCACTGATGGCTCAACCATCGAGAGCAGTTGGGGTTGCCCAAGGATAGCTTGATATGCAAACCGGAGGAGCCGGGGATTAAACTGTTGATCTTCTGATTACTGGACGACCCGCTCTAACATCTGTGTCTCTGCTCATTCCCTTTATGCTAAACTAAACTGGCTGCTGGCTTCAGCTTCATATTTCCTTTATAGTAGAAAAGTATCACTGCTGTGATGGAGCTTCCGATGAAATCAGTCAATGCCGAATAACCTAAAAGTCTGTTGCCAACATCATTTAACCAATAACAAATTACTACAGCGAGAGCACAAGGCGGACTCACAATCTGAACTTTTCATCATCACAAACATGTCCATTAGTTGTCAAATACTCATGTTTACAGATGATCTGATTGTCCTAGAGCTGCATCAACTCCATTTGTTTTGTGTCTCAATCCTAAACACTCATCATATCATGTTTAATCTCTTCTCCGTTACTTTCCTCCAGTAGAAAAAAAAAATAACGTGTCCATTTTCCTTTGGACCCATCTGTTTCAGACATCAACCATGCTCTCTTCACTCTGACTTAATCCATAGGGAAGTGTGTCTGTGATGATAAAACATTGTTAATCTGGTTTCAGAGTGACTGGGCATATAATCTCATTTACTCCTTTAATCCTTCCCCTCCCTCCTCATATGACTCCTAACTTGACATCGGTACAGTACATTCACAGTTATTCATAGAGCATAATCTTGGCACAAAAAGGATTGATCTGGAGGAAGTAGGTTAATAAAGGAGGTTAGGATGTCAGTGGATGTTGCCGTTGATGATACAAGAGCTGCAGATAATCATGCATGTGTGAAGTCATTTGTGCAGTCACTGCGTATGCAATTGTACAAAATGAAAACGGAGTCAAACTGGATCACTGTGCTTTCCCAAAGCTAGGAAATCAAGACAAACATGAGGGTTTTTTTAGTGTATGAAGGTGAGATTAATAAAAAGAAAGGTTTCACCTCTGAACCGACATGTCCAGATGACGTGTCCTGATGATGTGTGCTTATAAGCCCCCGCAGAGCCAGACAACTCATCACCATTTACAGCTTTAGGGAAGCCTGTGCATGCCATGTAACGCAACAGTCCCTGCAGAACCTGCACAAAAATAGACAGAGTGGGTTAGTCCAATAACCAAAGTGCAGGTGGGACATTAAAGGGCAAAGGAACAGATTCAGGTAAAACAGATATTGAAAAGGTTAGAGTGAATGATGAATTGAAAAAAAAGACTTAGAAACCAGGTAGAACCACACACCAAAGCTTTGGTTAAAACTTTTCACAACTTTTTCTTTTTTCTTCCACTTGATGGATGCTAGCAAAAAGGTAATAACCCCTATAACAAATTTAACCATATTATTTAACCCTATTTTCACTGTATTAGAATTGTAATAGTATGACTACATGTTACACTGTTTTACAGGTATCAGTAACTCAAAACAACAACATAAAAATAAAAATAATACCAATTAACATAAAGTGCTTTCCTTAGGGCTAAACGCTAAAATATGTTACAGCCACCTCATATTAGCTCAAGTTACAGCTGTTATTAAGATGTGAAGTGAGACTCACAATTCTTTATTTTTATTTAATGCAATTAATTTTAATGAATAAAATTGAGATTTTCAAAAATTATACTTAGTCTACATCACATCAAATAACTTTTGCATCGATTCTGCATTTGTTTTCTTTTTGTCTCCTGGTCTTTTTATACTGGGTGGAAATGACCACTGCATACTGTGCTCAAATGAGACTTGTTGCAGCTCTGATAAACTTACTGAATGATGCATGACTTCTGCACAGATTCTACATTTTTTTCTTCTTGTCTCCTGATATGATCAATACAGCTGTAATTTTACTTATAACGGAATGCAATCTAATGAGTATGTTTTCTTTGGTGTATAATCACCTGAAAATAAGAATTGCAATGTTTTGGTTACCTTAGAATGAGATGTTTATATCTATAACAGGAGCGGGTCCTTGTCTATGGAGAGCACCATGTTGCACTGCAATGTTCCTACAACAGTCCAGAATGGAAAAAAAACAAACACTGGCTCTAGATGGGGTCATTCACATAAGACAGAAAAAAACTAAACAAAAAACGTGTGAAAAGTGTAACTGCATTATTTAGTGATTTTACCGATTTAAATCACCTGGTCCATTTTTTTGGAGAGGAAACGATGCATGCGGTATTTTGGCTCCTGCTAAAAACCACCTGTTCAATGGCAACTAAAGCAATCCTTATGGGAGATGTTTCCGCCTGTTGCAATCAGCAATTTTCACCACTAGATACTACTAAATCCTGCATACCTTTAACAGTTAATTGTATGTGCTATGTGAGCTTTTGAGGGCAAAGTTATTGAGTTGATATTGTGTGTGTGCCACAAATAGCAAAATGTGTAGCAGGGATGCAGGTATATTGTCATATACAATATTATTTCAACTATGCTTTAACAGTTATCTTTCTCTCTACAGTGCCGTACTTTCATTTATGTTTCTGTGCAGCTTTTCATCGGGGTGATGTTAAATATTGTGTTTATATATGTCCATTCCTGCCTGGCGTTACTGGAGCAGTAAGGCGTGGAGGAGGCAGTGTGTGTGACAGAGACAGAGATTGAGTGCGTCTACGGCCTGCCCCAGTACTGCGGTGGGTGTACTTAATGTGCTTGAAGAGCCATATTTTATGTGTTTGCAGTGCATGCCCTAAGTGACACAAATAGGCTGCCGATGTGTGTGGGGGTTGTGGCGGAAACATTTCATCATTTGATGATCATCACTCCTGTTTCTGTCTCAACTCATCCTTCTTCCCTATTTCATTTTTTCCTCTCTTTTTTATTTGAGAACCATTAACATCTATGTGTCTGGCCACACATCTCCGCTCATCCATCTACTGCAGCTAGTCCGCTGTCCATCCCTCCGTCCTTTCTCTCCCTGAGGCTACATGTGTACTGTAAATTTCAGTAAGCACATTCATTTGCACAGCATGAATGGAGCTGTCCAGTATGGGAGTCTAGTATATGGTGTTTACAGCGTGGAGACTGCTCATCTCATCTTCAAAGATCTGGATGTACTGCACTGCTATCACCCAGCGTCAGTGGGAAAGACTTTGTTGCTGCATATAACTGATATTAATCTCAACGGATATTCGAGTGCACAGAGGAAGTGGATAGATCAGTCGGGGAGAGCGCAGAAGTGTTTATTGAACTCTACGTGCATTTTCAGCATAAATCTTTGCTGTAAAAATCTTTATAAATAATTTCACAAAAGGTTCAACCCTAATTCAAAGGTGTGCATAGAGGTACATGTTTCAGTCCCATTTAAAATTCCCTTTTGTCCTTGAATAAAAACTTAATCATCCAGCTGGCACAGGAGGGCAGAGGCTTTTGATATCCAATAGTCGCTGGGTCGATTGGAGGGAATCATTACTGTCACAACAAAATTAGTTGAGTGACCTGGAGGGAGACAGAAATGAAGAGTAAAAATAGCTATCCATTACATTGCTTCATGGTAAAAAAGGTTGTTGTGGATGCCAAATATGCCCTAAAACAACTGGTGAGTAATTGCCTTGCTAAAGAGCCCTTAAACAAAACAATGAACCCCTGCCTGCTCATTCAGCATCAAATGTGTCAGCTGAATGCCCTCAAATGTAAAAATATAAAGTACAATCTAAACCAGTATGTAAGCATGTGTCTCTGGGCAGAGCCACTATGTACCTGTGGTGGACAGAGTCCCGGCTCTGGCTGAGGTCTTGTACAGAGGAGCGTGGTAGAGATCAGGCTCAGGCACGTAGTTCTGCTGTGGTTCAAAGTGCACCACTGGCAGCATGGCGTTCATCACTCGAGGCAACGCATCCTCTATCACCATGTTGTCGTCGTCCCAGCGACTGGAATCCATAAACATACCGTGCACGAGCACACCGTCCTCCGGCTCTGGTAACTGTTGCATCCACAAATGAGTTGGAGTAGTGGTAAATGAAAGGAACATATTCAAACACAATAATCACTCATCTGTTTTTAAATGAATCGCTGCGTTGTGTTTTCACAGTAGATCTATGTAGCTTTGGAGCACAGTTTGCTTGCACACTCATTACTGTTCTAACTGCTCTGTTCTAATGAAACAGCCACCTCATACAGAAACAACAATAAATGAGGGGACAGCAACATGGAGAACAGCAAATAAAGGTCCCCAGCTGGGTATGAACTGAGGTCGCTGTGGTTACCGATTGGTGCCTTAGCCCTCAGGGCACCATATTTGTTTGAAACAATTGCCCGAGAACAACTTGAACCGTCTGGATTCATCAAAATCCTGAAATATCACTTACCAACAACAACAACCCCTTCCCCTTTCCAGTACCTCATCATCCATGTCCAGTTTAGCGTTGTTCGGAAGAGTGCGCAGAGCCTCACAGACTGCTACCTGGTCTCTGTAGGCCGGCACCATGTTGAAGCGGAAGTTGAGCTCATCGATGGGCAAATTGTAGCATCTGGCGTGATTTTGAAGCACCCCTACAGGCCAGCAAGCAGAAGAGAACATATATGATAAAATATGTTTTACCATGTTGATCAGATCTAACACGCTAATAGTGGCAACAGAGGACATTGCTGAGCAGTAAAAAGCTAATCACATTAGTTTCATGTATACTTAAAATAATAGAGCAATTACCACATAGGATCCCCACAGCTTAAGGCAAATTAAATTTAATACTTTTTAAAACTTATTTAATTATGAAATTAAGGACCAATTTTACAATAAACTAAACTGAAAAAAATGTACCAAACTTTTTTACAGAGTTAAGAACAATTTTGCCTTTAAAGAATTCGATGCCTTTAAAGACATTTTAAGGATCCGCGGGGACCCAGCCATATTCTAGCAGCTTTGAAACGTCCCTTACTGCTACGGTTAATTAAAAACATAGAAGATATTTTGGTGCTGCAGTGTTTTACCAGTAAGAAAGCCTTGAGGGAAGAAGAATCCTGAGATCCAAAAAGATTTGGGCTGACCACGTGTGATCCAAGTCTACCAACAGAGACAGAGAGAGAGAATGTGTGTAACTTATTTAATGTGTTGTGTCCAGTGTTTAATAAGCCATGGTGCGTTATAAGCATCCTGTTACTTTTGAGAATGACTCAACTTGGACGGGCAGTGAGGTAGATTCTTTCTTCTGAGGTAGTGAACATGTGCAGGGGTGCACTAATGCAACCCTCCCCCGTTTGTCCCATTTGTCTGTGTATGTATGTGTGTGTGTGTGTGTGTGAATTTTAGTTATTGTGCAGCACACATGTTCAGACCAGTCTCATGGAAGAACAATTTCAAGTCAGGGGAGATGAACCCAATGTGGAGAGAGGGTGTACAGACAGAGAGAGAGAGAGACGGAGGGAGAGAGGGATGGTCTGTGCCTCAGGGAAAATGCAGAATGCTCATGTGTTATTAGTGTTTTTCAATTTGATGAGAAAACACACACACACACACACTTTCTCTGTGTGTGCGCAGAGAGTCAGTGATGCAGAGACTTGAGTCAGAGGGATGAATTCCAGTATATTTTTCCACGTTTCCAATAATATCAGATTAATTTAAAAGCTTTTCATTATTTTTCACCAAGAAAAACAACTGTAAACAAACTACAAGTACAACTCAGCGTTAGCAAATGAGGAAAGTGCCAATATGTATGTGTAGGCTGCACGGGTAGATTGGCGGTACGATATGCATGTAGGTGTATGCATGCATGTGTGTGTGTATATATGTATGCATATGGATATGTGTGTGTATGTTTGCATGTATGTTAGTCTGTGTGTGTAAATATGTAAGTGTATGTATATATGTTACAGACAAAGTTCACAAATTTATTAACTAATTAGCTGAGAAGGGGAAGGAAATAATGAGTTTATACTTCCTCCTACTTATTTTCGAACATGCAAGATGCAATTTCTTGTTGCTTATTTGAATGTATTCATTGAGTATAGGTTCAAACCTGGATAAAGGAGGTCCGTAGGGCCAGGTCTCTGACCCAGGAGGCCAGCGGTTTGAGAGACGGGTAGGCGGAGTTTGCCCAGTGTGTGGGAACCTGGTTGTTCAGAAAACTTGTGTATATGCGGTCCATCTCCTCTGACATCACCACCAGACCTGCTATGGCCTTCTGCAGAGTGATGAGAGACATCTGGGAGACACAAAGAAAAGCAAACATCACAATGAGGTGTTATAAAGGACAACAAATTTCTCTATGGTATGTTGACAGTAACAGGCTTAATGTCCAATTAGGATTTTTTTCCCCAGATCAGATCTTCCTGCCTACACTGTTCGTATCCATGTTTGATGTGGCGCATATCTGACGTCAGTGTGAATGGATCTCTGCCCTGATATACCAGAGGTTTTTACAGAGGAACAGTTCTTCAAAAACTAAGGACGTTTCCAACATCCATGCATCATAGAATGTAGGCAAACTGTCCCCTTCAAAAAGTGCCTGAAAACTGGGCTGTGTTAACTGGCAACTGGAACAGCATCAGTAAAGGTTCAGAGCTCCCTGTAGTTTAAATAGACTGCTATCCATCTATCCATCTATCCATCTATGAGTGTATTTATGTGAGTAAGCTATGTGTGTCACCCTTAGCACTCTCAACAGGTTGTTGAATCTGTCTGCCTCTTGGCCCAACACGGTTGTCAGGGAGTTAAGACGGCCGTTTTCATCTCTGACAAACAGAGTTTCCATCGCCTCATCCATATCCAGACGCTCTGCGCAGACAGGCAGACAAGCAGGGAGACACAACGATAACACAAACAAAAAAACAAGATAGACATGGAAAACACTGCATTAGATAATGAGTTTATGATGAATCGTATTCTCAACAATGACTCAAATGTATGTGTGCGTGTGTGTACCAGGCAGCTTGGCTAAAACAGATTCAGCGAGCTCGCAGACGATATCGTCGTTACTTTTAGCTCCATGGCAGGCTGATGAGCGAGGATTTACATCCAGTATGGTGCTGATTAGAGTCATGGTTTCTTGGCGCTGTGGAAGCAGAAAAACAGACACACACACACACACACACACACACGCGCATACTGTAGCATCCTTGTTTGATATTTCACAGTTGCACTCTCACACTCTCTGAATAGAAACGCTTTTATAACAAGCTGTAAACTGAGCAGCTCCATATTAAATCATGACGGCCCACAAATGATGACATTTACTTTTTAAAATGAGCTATTAAACACACTGCCCTTCTGCAAAAACAAACAAAATGAAAACATACAATGAGTCAGTCAGTTTTCAACATCTGCTCATATGAGAAACCAGCAGAATTGTACCTTTTATTCTTGAAGATACCACTATTGTTCCTCACCTGGAAAGCCAGGTTGGCATTCTCATGCATGCCAAAGACCTCGGGATCATCTATGATAGGAAGACTCTCGATGTATTTCTTATATTGCTCGAGTTCATCTATCTCTGGGGCATAGTAGATACCTTAGCATATAAGAAAGTATACAATTGATTAGCATGTACAGAGACAAAAGGCATTTTGCAAACACACACACCTGATATACTGAATTCAATTACAATGTAAAGTGTCCCTGTTATTTTGTCCATGCCCTATATACATACAACGAAAGAGAATGAGAGAAACTGAGACTGACAGATACCTGAGGAGGAGTAGGTGTAGTCAGGCTCCAGGGTTTGAGGCGAGAAGAAGCCTTTGAGGATCGTCCTGAGGCAGCGTTGGTCCCACGCGTCTGTCACTCTGCCTCCATACGTGATCTCACCTGAGGTGACACAGACATGATGTCATCAGTCTGCATCAGTGCAATGTTTTATTTTAACAGTTAAAGCAGGTGGTGGTTTGAATGAACAAATTTGCTTTAGTTTCAGTTTGTTTTTGGGTTTTTTTTGCCTGGAGTGCTACACCCAGAATCAGCATGACAAAACACTCGGTCTAAAGCTAACATTTTTTACAAGACATTAAATATTTATGAAATTTAAATATGGATAAGTGACCATTGAGTAAACAATGTCAGGAGAAAGCAAACCTGAATAAAAAAATGTTAGTCGCATTTCAAAAATGCGGAGCTCAAGGCAACATTTTGGCCAGCAGTGATTTAGGATGGAGACAGCCGGTGACAGTGCTACAGTGGCACTGAGCAGCCCTACGCACAAACCAGAGTAGGAGGGCTTAGAGTTTATTAAAAAAAACAATCTTTTTCTTCTTCACTCACAATGATGTAAAAAGACATAAATCACAGACATCATCGACAAGTGTCAGCAGTGTTTTCAGCTCTTTGACTTCTCATATAATAATGACCAACGCAGAGACAAAAACAAGTAGGAAAGACAGACAAGAGGAAAGGACCTCAGAGAAGACAGTCATAACCAGAGGGTAAATCTTACCAAAGAGCATAAGGTAAGATGGAATTGAAATTATATTTAATACTAACAATCCAACAATTAAAATCCATACTTTGTGTAAAGACACAGTTATGTAAGACAGTACAGAAGGGAGTGAATAATCAGACGAATCTCGGCTGAAGCCTTTGGTGAGCTGCAGGCGTGGTAAAGCTGGCAGAGCTTCTTTTTGCACAAGAAAAGAAAAACTGTTCCTTCTATAAGAGGAAAGGCAATATCATGCTTGGTTTAAGCCCACATTCTTTCCCTCAAAGAGTGTGCAGCTCTGGCACCCAAGGACTGTTAGAATTAAGGATTAAACTAATAACACGGTGGTGTGATAACAACGAGAGACATCAATTTGATCCGGTGTGCTCCACTGAGACCAAACGCTGCACATAATCATTTGAAGGTGTAATTGAAAACCAGATTAGGAAAACAAATGAACTTTAGAGGTATGATGAGTATTGTTAATGAAAGGGATCCCTCCTTCTTCTTTATAATGACTCTGAAGACGTCTGTTGTTGAAGTCCAGGACAGACGATATTAAATCAGCATAATTCAATTTAAATAAAATTTAATTTGTGTCCATATGTGTGCCCAGAATATATGGTGATAATACAAATACATTACAAAAAGTTTTCAGTTTTATGTCTGAAAATCTATCATCAAAGAAAATTAAAACAGGAAACTTTAAACTCCCTGGACAAATAAATTTAAACTCTAAAGGCCCTGACACACCAAGCCGACGGTCAGCTGTTGGTCAGTGTTGGGCCATCGATGAGTGTCCGTCACCTTAGTAACTGCAGTTTGGCCCTCATCAACCCTTGTCTGCTTTCTTTACACTGATTCAGCATTTTAAATCGGTGACCGCATAGTTTGTCGTCTGCTGGTATGGAGGGGTATGTCCTCTCACACAGATGCAGAACCTACGTGCCTGTTTGCCTTTAAACGTGCCTTTAAAACTTGCCACAGTAAGACAATAACAAAATTTAGGTCAATACATAGAAATTCAAATCTGAATTTAAAGTGAAACAATCAAGAAGAGGGTTTCTGCAACATTTCTAAATATAATCCAACTTCTCAGTGAACGAACAGTGAAAGCTGTGTGTTCAGTTTGTGTTTAAACTGTTTGGAAAATATTTTGATTTATCTTTTAGATTTGGAGGATGTAGTCATAATGCAGAACAGAATTATATTGTGTTATGCTGTGGCGTACTTCTAATATTTTGTCTACCCTTATTGATATAAGTAGGGTAAACACTCCCGTGTACCCTGATAAATGCTGTGATTTGTAAATCTATTTCATATTACCGGACTTCATAGCCATAACATTTGGATTTCTTTATCTACTGTGTTTGACATAGAAAAAAAGCTTGGCTGTACATGGGAACATCTGTTCTTTTCCATTTTATTTCTATAAACACAAAGCCAAGTGGAAGACAGCAGCAAAAGTTCACTGAGTGAGAGTTGAACAAACGTGGGATCGCAGCTGCAAAACAGAGTGAAATCGTGTTACTGAGCTGCCCCGCTTTATGAAATCAGTAAACATTTTGCCTTCCCAATTTCACACAATGCTAAAAATGTGTGTTGTTGACAAAACAACAACGTGCAGTCTGTGCCACACACTGGCAACACAACAAACACGCCAGCCTGAGCGACAGAAAGAGACTGATTCTGTCCACACTTTGTGTCTCGTTGTTGAAGTTTCATGTAATGCTCTGCACACTGCACAGATACACACACTGACCCCTGTGTGAAGGCTTCCCTACCAGTGATGTAGATGAGTGCGTCCCAAGGGATGCTGCCCTCTTTGCAGTAGAGGTTGAGGTTGAGCAGAGCGCACTCCCTGTCACTGTCATTGAACTCATAGCGGATGTTCCAGCCCAGAGGACCAAACTTCTTCCGCTCCTAAGACACATACAAAACAAGACACAAATAAGGACATACAGGTAAAGATACAGGTGAACGATAAAGCATGTGTGAGAATGTGTGTAACCTGGATGATTGCATGGAAAAAGCAAATTCCAAAGACGATCTTCCTCCACTGGCGCCCAAGTACATGATCTTCAAAGAAATTGCTGGAGATCTCAGTGAAGGCACGTCGCATGTTGGCTCGCAGACCTTTAGGAGGCTCATTAGTCACCTGGCAACAACAAAACAGAGGAACACAGGGCTCACTGACTGCTATTGAGAAGACCATAGTGACTTCTGCTCAGATTGCCAAACATTCTTGGGCTATGCTGGAGTCAATCTAATCCTCCTTGTTGTGCAGGCAGTAGGGCATTCACAACTACTGCGTTTTAGTATTTATATACTACTTAGAATGCAAAAAGAGACATTTCTTGCATACTGTCCAATTACTTGCGAAAAAAAACAAAACCGTTAATCCATGAACAAAGTTTTGGTCATCAGACCATCAGCTTAAAAGGATATTTTAATGGATTAAACCCCCAGTGAACTTCTGTGAGTTGGAGATACTGTTGAGACTGCAGTAACAGCGTGACTGCTGTCTTGATGGATTGCAGGAGTGTTTCTTTCTCACAATACCTAATATTATGTTTATTAACATTGTGTAGCATAGAAACTGATTGTCAGTGCCACAGACTTATTGCCAGACAGCACCTAAACCACAGGCGGCAGTGGTGCAGTGTCAACTAGTGGTTTTGATAGTCGACTAGTCGATTACTCTGTAAAACACTCGCAGGCAGTGAGTGAACCTAGTTATGATACCTGCAGCTCCCATGCAGTTCTCCCTCGTGGAAACCTGTGTATAACATCAACAATTACATAAAGAAACTGTAAACTGGAAAATAACCTAAAAATTCCCAATTATCAAGAGCACCTCACTTTATTACTGTGAGAGAGGCAAAATGAGTTAAATAAGTGAATAAACAGTTGTGCAGTTCATCAATTCACATCAACATCCACGAATGGAGAAACAATCATGGATTATTGCTCCATATTTTCGTGTGTTTAAACATGTGCATGCATATAAAAGTACATTGTTTCTCTCCAAAGAACAAGAAAGATTAGACACCAATGCAATTTCTACCAGTGGAGAATGGACATACCTAAGGCTGCATTCACAATTTATTTTTTAATAACTAGGAGCTCAGATTAAACTATATGGTAAATTCATATTGTTATGAGTTTGTTGTCAAAACTTTTTTTTGAAGTGAGCGCATAGATTTTTGAGAAGTTTCACAGTTTGTGTGACACCGTTTACACTGATTTTTGGAACAGTTCCTTTTTAGAAGACTGTATCAGTTCTGTGTTTTGTTCAGCAAATTACAAAGCATGTAAAATGTCTCGCAGCTTTCAAATGAAAAGACTGCAAATTACATCCATTTGGCCTTTTTACTAACTTGCCTTATCCCATCAGACACATTGCTATTATCTAATGCTTTGGAGTATGACCATCAGGTTCCTCTTTGTAATTAATGAGCCTCTTTGACCGACTGTCTCTAGAATACACAATGGCATTGAAATTAATTATTAATAGACTATGCACAGATGCAAAATTTGCAGCATCAACTGTAAGTTTCCCACAGAAGTTGAGTAAGTTCAACTTGGTTTATGTATTTAGAGTCCTAGTGTTTGAAGCATTTGGGTGTGAATAGAATGACGAATAGCCACAAGATTGTCAACAAGGGGAGATTGTTATTTAAAACATTACTCAATAAAAATTGCGAAAATTTGTGTATTAACAAAACAGTGGAATGCTCTCCCTACAAATGTGAAAAACTATTAGTTTTACTCAGCTTAAGGGAGTTATTAATACTAATTTAATTATTGAATAAATGGGTAGGAAATAAAGAAGTTTATACTTCTTCCAACTCCTTTTTGCATATGTACATTTAGGCAATTTGTGGATGGATTTTTATGTCTTTTTTTTCCTTTTTGTTGTTCATGTTTTTTACAACAATGATGTATTTCACATGTTAGACAAAAGACTTCAATCAATCCATTTCACGCCCCAAAGAAGACTGATGAAAATTAGCTTGTGCTATATCTGGTTCAATACATACATTGTATAGTGATCCTTTTTTTAAATATAAATAGATAAATGAATGAAATAAAATGAAATCCAAAATTGCAGAGTGCTTAACAGCAAGGTTGTTGATTTGTTCAAAACTTTTTTCCATATTAAAAAAGAATCGAGTTACTTTCTTAACCCTGCATGTTTGTGAGTATGTTTATGTTTACCTTGACGGAGTTCTGAAGCACTGTAACAGGGAAGTCTTTGGTCGGCATGGAGCTGAGAAACAACCGAAAGTTCTCGTGGATTGATGTGTCTGTATAGGAACAGAGGGGACCGTTATTCAAAGTCATAAACAAGAGAAAAAAAAAAGGAACTTAATAAATGTGTCTCTGACTACACAGAACAATGTGTATTGAAGTTCTTTTTTCAGTAAAACAAATGATGTGAAAAAACAAAGGAAAACACAACAAAAGCAACAATCCTTTATTCATTTGTGTCCCCGGAAGCTCTTTTGTTTTTGTGTGCACATTGCAGTGTGTTTGTTTTCTGTATTTACTTGGTGTTTTTTACCCATGATGTGGTGAGCTGGGCTCTCAGCCACCAAGCTTAAGTAACAGCACTAAATGTAATCAGAAATGGGTCAGTAGCCACATCTAAAATAGGCGTCAAGATGCTCTGCCGTTATGTGATATTGTGTTTAGTTTTATGAAATGTTTCGTTGATGTTTTATTGTGGTAATACCAGGCTCAGTAAAGGTCTTGATGAGCTCCTCCATGGCTAACATCCAGGAGACAGCAAGGTGACAGTTCTGCAGAAAGACCCAGTTGCCGCTCTTCAGTGCTGCGTGGATCATTTTCTCGGCTATGGGCCCCTGGCCTTGACCCAATGAGATGGACTCGACTCTGAGAAACAGAAAGAACAGAAATAACCCTGTGATCATCATATCAATCTCCTCTCCTTCTGTCTCCTTCTATATATATATATATATATATATATTTACCTCTTCTGTCACACACCACCTTTGTAAAATTTGTCCTATCTGTCTGTCCCTCTTTTATTTTTACCTCTCAAGACAGCCCCTCTCTTTTGCAAAGCGCTGGAAGGCACCCATGGGGTCCGACCCTGTGCTGAGAATGAAGACCAGTGGTGTGGAAGGGGACATATCGTTATAGAGGTTTGCCAGATCCACTGGGGGATTCTCCACAAACTGCTTCCCGAGGCTGACAATCACAAACTCTGTTGCTGCGAACACCACCTGGACAAGATTAGGAGGTAGTGATTCCGAGAAAAACAGGACAAAGAGGACAAGTAGGAGTAAAATAGTGGTAAGGAAAGAGCGGCACAGTATGTGCATGAAAGAATGCGACATGAAAAGAACAACAATTAAGAAAGGGGTAGACATCAAAAGAAAAAACAATGTTGTAACCAAGGGCTTTGGCATTATGGGGAGTTAAATTAAAACAAAATTAAATGTTTTATCAACAGTGGACTGGATATTGCTGATTTTCTAAGACGTAGTTGCTTGCATGTGAATTTTTCATGATGCAAAGTACAAAGGAATGTTATACAAAAATGAACACTAAAAAGATACGTGGTCAATTGTATCTGTCCACTTTTTTAAATCCCAAAACACATGTTAAAACCAGGTATTAACAGGCTTTTAGTGTAAATATTCAAATCTCTGCTGGATTTAATAATAAAAATAAACAAACATGGACAACAATTCTTGTTTGAAATTTTCAACTTGCTCAACTGCCTACAAGCGACCAGAGAAAAAAGTTGTTGCAGTTAAAGCTCACCTTTTCTTCAATAAAGCTCTTGATTAGGACGAGCTTCTGGAAGGTCCCCAACCTCTCATTCCAGTCACCTCTGATCCCGCTCTCCTGTTTCAGCTCTTTGGACTCTCCAGGGAGTGATGCGTCTGACACATAACCCTCCCAATTCTCTGGATTGATAGATGCTTGAAAATGTCCTAAAGGAGAGGCAACTGTCATTTAATGCTGCACAAATCTTCTCTACAAATCACTATGTGGTAGAAGAATGGCAGAAGGATGATAAGAATATCTGACAGTGATACATTATGTTTGTAACTGGGTCAAACAGTGTGTGTTTATATGCTGATTCCTGTCAGATCAGCCAGGATAAGAACTGGGCTGTGTTACCTAGCTTGATGTGAATATGGGTTCTTGTGATTTCCTTGGAGATGTCCTTGAAGCAGGGCAGTGTGTCCTCCAGCTCACAACATGTCTGCCAGTAAAAATCACTTAGCCATGGCACATCTGGCCGCTCTGCATAGTCCTGGGAGAAGGCGAAATTGAAAGGGAGACGATTACAACCATAAAGGAGGGAGATGGGAAAGAGATGGAGGACAGACCTTGGGAGGAGAGGCAGTAAAGACAAATTAAGGGATGTCAATAAAAGTGTGAAGAGAGGATGATTCAACACGTCGAAGGCAGGTAGACGCAGCAGCAGGTGAGACACTGATTTGAAAAATTCGAAAGGTGTTAAAAATCAGTGAGAGAAGCATAGATGATGGATGCATTGAAACTGCTACGCAAAAGACGGGACAGAGGTGCAGAAGGGAAGGAGAGGACAGGAAGGACGGCATTAGCAGGACGATCACGACGGCTGACAGGCAGAACCTCCAGCCTAACTAATGCCATATAAATGGTGGATGAACACAGGAGTGTACCCCTGGGTGCCGCTGACTGATCTGTAATGTGGTCACAAAAGCGTCTAAATCGAGCTGAATCTCGAGGGGGCTTTTATTCATCGCTCGGTTCTACCTTTCACCTTCTTTATTGCCCAAACCAACAGTGCCGCAGCTGCACAGGGAAGAGGGGAGATAACAATTATAGAGAAAAATATAGAAAGGAACTGACATGAGAGACAAAAAGAGATTATTCAAAGAAAACCTTTGAAATGTAAACACATTGGACTATTTTGAGGTCTACAGGACTTTTTATTCGGATGACCTCAGCCTCCCTGAAGGTGTCCTGTCTGATTTAAGGTATTTAAGGCCTATTAGCATGCTACATACAGGTGGTACAAGCAGCTGAGAAACAGAGATACTCTCCTTTTCTTATCTCTCTTCCACAGTGATATTTATTTTGTCAACCTCTCCACAGACAGATGTGCTCATATGTTCTTTTGTCTACCACTTACTGTGTGTGTTTCCATCAGTCTCAGTAGTTCCTCAACAATAAGCCAGCTGAGAAAGAGAGAGAGGCTGACTGCCACTTTGTGACAAAGGACTATTTTTTTTCTATCAACTCAATCCCAGCATAAGGGTGTGTGTGTGGGGGGGGTGAAGATAGTGCCTGCAGGCCAACCTGGGGAGATTTTCGGAGGGAATTTAAGAAAGGCACCTTGTTTATCTGCAGTTAAGAGGATCCTGCCAACAAACTGTAACAAATTTCCCAATTTCTGTTTAATTATAATAAAAACGGGATGCCAAATATATGGAAAAAATATAGTTTTTTTGTTCCTTTAAAGCTCATGACACAGTTAAAAATAGGATATTATCATTCTGTTCCTGCAGGCAATTTAGGCCTCATACCTTACAATTAGTTCTGGTCTCATTGATCACTCACCTCACTGACAATTGGCAATCCTGGCATATTCAAACCAAAGACTGTATGTTAAAGTCAGGGTGAAGTAGAGTCTGAGATTTACATACATAATATGTGTTAGAAAACACTTGTTGAAAACATGCCAAAAGACTGGGAACTATATAGTACTGAATTGTGGAGTTGAACTGATTTTTTTTTACATTTTTGTCCAGGATTTTTTGCGCAGGGGATATAAGCCTTTTCAATGACACAGTGGAGCAATCCTTAGCACAAGTCACACCCCTACACTATATAAGAACTAGAACTGTTAAGTTTTGTTGTTGTGTGATAAATTAAATAGGAAATTACCATTCTGTTGTAGACTGAGAAGAACTAGGTTGGTTTTCGGGCAGGTCAGTGCCTGGCTCTGGTGGTTCAAACGCGTATGGCTGTACAAGCCAAACAAAGCTGCTAGGTGGAGCATCGATTGTAGTGCTACAATTAAAGGAAGCTGCAGCTTTCCTGCAAGTGGGCACGGCTTCACTGCATTCAGCTGACATGCCCACAGCATCTCAGAGCAAAGAATACTGACTATTTTTACGTGAATTTGAAACCTAATTTCATATACCTGACCACTTTTTTGATCATTTAAATTTGGCTGGGTGTTCTATAACACTTTTTTCTGTTGGTTGTGTGACAAACTTATTACACATATTCATTTTTTGTTCTACCTGGACTTTAAAGCTGGACAACATGACAGTGAAGCTAAAACACCTCGATCTTGCCTCGGAGACTAGCTGCAGCTGTTAACCCAAACTAATAATTAGTACACGGCAAGTATATAGTGATTGATTCAAACTCTAAACTGATGTGGTCCAGCTATTTATCTGTACTTTTCCTCAATACTTTGGCAGACTGTTGCACCAACAACTTTAAGTGTAGTGTAGCTTAGTTTGAAAGTAGTGGATAAGTTGCACTAAAACTAGGACAAAACGGATGTCACAATATAAGTTAGCTGCAGCATAGAGCTAAGATGAATTTAAAATGTACACCTTCCCCAAAGCAGGTTTAAGTCAGATAGTTAGAAAAATGGCAGAGACTACAATAAGAAGAACCAGACATTTCTACTTCAATATTTATGCTAGGAGCACATTGCCTGTGACAGAATACATCCCTTTATATTTATGATGAAATGCACTGACATGCACGCCTAGTATTGTGCTCTACAGTTAATGTTGTTTTGAACAGACGGGGGCACAAGTGGGATTTTATGCTGCGTTCACCTGAGATGAGAAGTGTTGCTGGCACCACTTGGTTAGTTGTAACAAAAACTAGCAGCTGTTCTGGTGCTGATTTCTGGAGATTATGTGTGCAGAAATGGTTTCAGCAGAGACTGCTGTTGGTATTTATTTTAGTTATAACCGTATTTATGTGTGATCGAGCCAACCCATCAAAGGACAACAAAGGTGACTGATATATGACAGATGAATTATTAGTGAGGTAAGAAGGAAAAATACAAGCATCCTATGCCAGCTTGTTCACTCATGATAGTGCAGACTACATTCGCTTTTTTAAATAAAACCGTCAATCATAGTTATTTTACTTTCTGTCATTTGTTAGGATGGTCCTTAGTATGGTTCCCTCTTTTCAAAAATGTGTAAGCAAAACTTTTATTTTTGCTTTCCTCAGAGGATAGATTTTTACCTGACACAAGCAATTAACCAGCATTTTTTTTTTTGAGAGAAAGAGAGAGAGAGAACAAGTTGTGCTCTAGCACTGTCTGGATCATATGAAACTCTTGGTGCTCTTGCAGAAAAGGGTCAGCACATCAGAGGAAAAAGCAAACTTCAGACCTTAATTCAAAGAGCTGGAACAAATGTACTTGAATTAAGTTGAAAAGCCTTTATTTAAAACATGGCTACTTGCATTATAAACCAACCAGTTTTGACCCTAAGGTCTTCATCAGGGTGCAGATGAAAACCTTCGGGTCAAAACCGGTCAGTGTTTTAAAGCAAGTATCCTTGTTTTTGAATAAAGGGTTTTTGACTTAATGCAAGTGCATTTGTTCCTGCTTCATGTATTAGGGCCTGAAGTTTGCTTTTTCCTCTCATTAGTTTTTTTTTTTAATTTATTTACCACCTCACCTTTTCCAAAGAGGTAGATCCTCGAAGGAAATGCTGCCACTCTGCTTCAGAGATCTCGCCACGCTGCCTCATGATCTCCACACACAACATGAAGCTGTAGATGAGCTTGTGCTGCTCAAAGAGGCCTCGGGACACATTGATATAGGAGTTGAGCAGGATCTGGTCCAGCAGGATCTGGAGACGCTCTTCTAATACACTGCTCTTTTCTGACGTCTCAATGGTGGAGTTGAAGAGCTGAGGGTGGGGGACGAAGAAAACAGAAAGATGCTGAACAGGAAGACAATAATTATATTACATGGGGAGTTGTAGTCTTTTCATAGTGTCTTTCATGCAAAAGCTTAAAAACACAGATGAAGATTTGTCCGTGGCTTGTAAAGTAAATGTAAAAATGTAAAATGCCACCTGTACTGTCTAACCTGTTTGAAGTACTTGAGGGAAAACTGGTACATTGGATCGATCTCAGAGAGACTGGCAATGACAAAGTATAAGACTGAGCCTCGGGTGGCCACAGGTCGGTAACGCTCCCTTGCAGAGTTTATCATCTGCTCTGTGGCCTCAGCCTCCTCCAGACGGTGCTTTATGGCCTCTGATGTCACCTGAGGAATGGCAGAAACAGAGAGGATAAGTCAAAAAAGAGAAAGAGGAATAGCGAGCAAACAAGAACAGATGGGATATGGTCAAGGAAACGAGAGAAACAGAATACAACAATATAAGAATAACAAGTGAAATTTCAAACTCATGTGATCTTTGCCTTATGTAAGATTTACCTTTGACTCCTGAAGAGTCTGAACTAGCTCCTCGTTGTCAAGAATATTCCCCTCAGAGGTAAAGAGAAGCTTAAGGATGCGGTCTTCAATGTCTTTAAGCTGGTTGCGGTCAGCGTTGATGCGCACAATCAACTCATTCCTCTGTTCCTCAAGATGTGGACTCTCCAGACGCACCACATCACTGAGGAGAGAAGAGGGTTTACAGAAAGATCAGAATAAAGAAAAGGATGTGGAGATGAAGTAAATAAATGACGGGCAAATATCGCCCACTGAAAATGACAATGCAAATAGTCATTGCTGAGGTATATAGAGTTATTTGAAGTTTTTTCATGTGGAGATTGTGATTCAGGGAAGGAAGGAGAATTTGTTTTTTTCATGTGTGTCAAAGCATTTCTGTACCTCAGCAGTTGGTCCTCCAAGCCAGACTTAGTCACGGTGAAGTTGATAATTGTAACTTTGATGCACACCTAAAATGCAACAAGAACACACACCACACACAAACACACACAGAATGAAACTGCCATTTCAAAAAGCTACAATTCAACATGTGCGCCAAACAACAATTCATTTGCAAAAAGATTTCAAATGCCATGTCACTTTAAATCTTTCATGTTTTTGACAGCTGGTGTCCCACAAAAACACAAACAACAACTGCCGTATAGGTTCATGTTGTCTAAGTTACAGCCTTTATCCACTGCAGGTCTGGATCGACACTGGAATAAAAGCTTTGATCACATGGTGTTGATGATCTCTTGGGCTGGTGTTGACTGAAAGGCCATCACACAGTTGGCGAGCTGGCAGGAGACTACATCTCAATAATGCCTGCAAACTGACCACAGTCGATGCCATTACAGGAAGCCAAGCACTAATTGTGGCAGGGCATAAAGATTCTTTTGTGTTATTGTTTCTCCTACTTGACAAAACATGTTTTCTTTGCAAGCTAGCGCTGTCAATCTTTGTGTATAATCCAAATCAAATATTGGCGAAAGTGACGTGGCCATAAATTACAGCAAAATGCAGAAAAGACTCCCCCACAAACGCAAATCATTTCTGAGTGAATGAATAAAGTACAAACGTAGAAGATAGCGAGTAAGCTACTCAACCATCTTCTAAGCAATTACATATCGAGTCTGATCTTGAGCACATGGGTGATAGATCTGGGAGAGCGTTCAATGAACTTGATAGTTGAACACTGAAATACTAATTATGGCATTCAATTAGTATTTATTTCTTTATTTGATATATATTCAACTCCCAAAATGTGTTCCAACAGCCCTACTGCAAGCCTAGACTCCACAGTAAATTGGCATCTCTGAAACACAACTGCTGATGCCAGATAACCCTATTAAGGAGACATAAAGGAGTGTGTGTGCTGTCCTCACCTCTGGTAGGTAGTGTGGGTTGGCCATCTTAGTGGTCATATAGAACCTGAAGTTTTTATCATAGTCTATATCTGAGTCTCCGAGTCGGATCAGTGTCCGGCCACCAGCCACAAAGGTCTGCTTCAGCAGGATGGGCTCCAGAGCTGGATCTAAGGTTTCCTTCAGCTATAAACACATAATACAATAATGCACACTCACACATAAATAGTAATAATAAAGGCCACATACTTCAATCAATGCAAGTAAAAATGTGCAGTTCAATTAAATTGTAAAACATACACACCAAATTGTGTATAAATACACACAAATACTTATGGAACAATGTTTTACCATGAATCAACTCCTAATGCTGAAACATGTCCACGTGTGTCCCTACCTCCTCCAGCAGCACAGGCATGCCCATGCGTATGGCATTCTCTAGAGTGCGAAGAAAGTTTGGGTCCGTCAGCTTGATCACCTTTAGACCGTGCTTGGCCTCCTTGGAGCGGATCCATCGGTTAGCCTGAGGGTGAAAGAAATAGCCTTTATCCATTGTTTTAGCTGGTACAAAATCCAGCTGCCTGTCTTCTAACAGAAAAAGGAAGAATGAGACCACACGACATGAGTAATGGCATTCCTCCGCTGGCAGTCCTGTACTTTTTAGGACTGATTTTAAGATTTTCTTGCTTGTTTTTAAGGATATAAATGGTCTGGCACTACTACTAACAGAACTTTTGTAACTTCATACTCCAGTTAGAGCAATAATGTCCAAAAACCAGATCCTCCTGGATGTTCTCAGAAATAGCCATGAAAACAGTGGTGACCAAGCCTCTGCAGTGGCTGCCACTAAACTCTGGAACAGCTTACCTATCCGCATAAAAACTGCTATGACTATAGAAACCTTTAAGAAACTGCTGAAGACCCATCATTTCTTGTTGGCATACAATTGGTCTAAGCTTTGATCGACCTCATCCTCCGTTGTGCTGCAATTTGTTCTCCATTGGATTTATTGTTTTCTATTGTTATCATTGTTGTTTGCTCACGTATTCATCAGTTTTGATGTTTTGTGCCTGTTTAGCACATTGGTCAACTGCGGTTGTTTTAAAATGTGACCTACAAATAAGTTTGACTTGACTTCATTAATGTGACAAAAAAATGGTCTTGACATATTTTGCATGCAGTACAAATGAATGTTAGAACTTGAGGCAGAAAACAAAAGAATACTGTATGAGATTAAGCTGAATGCTGTGTCTGACCCATATCTACATCCCTCTGTCTATATAAAGCAAGAGAAAGCAGGTGGACTCAAAAAACGGACAAGAGATACAGTCATGGGGGAGAAAAAAGGCTAAAACATGACAGGAAATAAAATTTGACTTGTCAGTGTTTAAAAAAAAGACACAGAACAGTGAACTAAATGGAGGTCTCAAAACTGAAGCTGTGACAATATTCCCATCATGCACATGTTGGTGAGTCGGAGTGAGTTGGTTTTGTGTTTTCTCTGCGTGGGGAAGCTGGGAACTGTGTGTCCTGGGGCCACGGCTGTGACTTTGTCTCTGACCATGTCTGACAACGGGTTCTATTTTGAGAGAGATTTTTCTGTTCTTTACACTGGTACCGCAGCCATGTATCCAATGTGTTAAATCACATGAAATCCAGAATGACAAAGAGGGCTCAGGCCACATGCACACTAATATGTTTTCATTTCAGAATAGAATTTTAAGACAGAAACGATTTCCATACACACAAGCGTTAAGCACTGTTTCTGAAATAAATCTCACTTCATACTGACTGCCTGAAATCACATGACCATTGACGTACACTGGGCATGCATGTACTGATGTAAACAAGAAGCAAATCATCTACTCTGTGGTTGGTTGCTGTGGTTTTACTTTTCACCGTCTCCATAGTATTTTCTTTAACAGAGATTTCTTTGCTTGGACCGATGACGAGTGGCAACTGTTTTTGAAAGCATATTAGAGCAATACCGGGAGAGATATCCATTGCTGGAGGAAGACCTGGCGATGGGAAAGGAGTAACACTGGGCTACCCACACAAGAAGGGTAAAATAAAAAGTATGTGGACCAAGCTACAGTATTTTGGCTTGACACATCCTCACTGATAAGACCCTGCTAAATACCCATATACATTGATTTTCAGCAAAAAAAAAAAAAAAAAGGTTTGCAAGTTGAGTTACTCTTTAATTAGACGAATGGAAAGTGGAACTCCTTGAAAAATAAACTGATTAACTGATCACAAAGAACAACAAACGCAGAATTGATCCCAGTTTGTAGCTAACCTGATCCTGTGGGTCGATCATAAGAGGCCAGCGACGGCCCTCGGTCACCAGGATCCCGTTCTCTGTGGACACGGTGTCACGAGGCAGACCCTCTGTGTTCCACTGACGGATAACAAACGGGTCACCCAGAATGTTGATCAGGCTGAAGCTGGAACTGATGGGGATGTTGAGCTCCTGACACTGTACTATCCACTGGTCAATTAGCTGGAGAGAGGGGACACACACATGCATGAGTACATTTTTTTTTTTTTTTACTGTTTTTTTTTTTTTTTTTTATTTGAAAGATGATTGGTTTGTAGCGTTTCATTTTAAATCTGTTTCTTTTTTGTCTGTTTTTTTTACAATGTTTTTACTTTCTCTATGACTTTCTTATCACTGATTTTAACACTGTACTTCTGTGCTTTAATAATGCAAAAACGGATTCAGTATTGCGCCATTAACATATATATCTATTCTGTTCTGGGAATTGCATCTCTAAGCAGGGGAACAATAATGAGACAAAATCTGGCTTCATTTCTTACATATAGACAACATAAAGGAGCGTACAGTACTGTAACATAGTGTGAGAACTTAATGAGCATGCAAGTTGTCTATTGTTTTTTATTGTGATCAAATTTTTATTTAGTTTTGCGCAGATTGTAATAATAAATCACATAGTGGCATCTCATCTATATGTGCCTATATGTTTTACAGATTTTGCAGGTATTGATACTCCAGAAGGAAAGTTCATCTTTTATCAAACTCTCATATGACTACTAGAGCAGTTCTACAAGGATTTCAACTGTAATTTATCACACTGTACCTACCAGCTGTCTATAGTGGGATGTGAACGCTCCATAGTAAGCCACACAGGCAGCTGCAATGAAGACATTCCCAACAACGTTGATGATCTCTTGCTCAAACAAGGTAACACTCTCTTCCCAGCGCACTTGCTCATCACCAAGAGCAGAGGTTAGCTTCCCTGCCCTGGTCAGCCGAGCCTGTGTCAGAGCCATGGTGTTAACTTTGAAGAAAGACACAAAGAGAGGGTGGAAAAATAATATTAGCAAGGTAAATGCTGGCAGACTTTCCTCAGTTCCAGTGGGTAATAAAACATCCTTGAATACTGAAAGGGAGAACAGAAATATAAGTGAGAACTTCTCTGTAGAACTTCCTCCATCTCCAGAGAGTCTCAAACATTAGTTTGTATAAAATATACAGTGGCTGGGCAGTTTATAAAGGGCGCACCCCGTACCTAACTCCTCCTTTTCATTTTCGCTGCTCTCAAACTGCTCCTGCAGGACCTTGATCTGGCTCTCCACCTCCTGAAGTTTCTGCTGCTTCTCCCGCAGGGTTGCCATCGTCATATCCAGCTCCTCCTGCACAGGTTGGAATAGAGGGAGTAAGGAGAGGAAAACGCCGTTAATGAACCACTCAGGGAACATTAAGTCAATGTTTTATTCTCATAATCTGCTCTAATGTAATCAGGGCAATTGTGAGTGAGACTGAGAGAGAATACAGAGTGGATTAGTTTGGGGTGTAAAGACTGATCAATCTAGGTCGATGAATGATCAACATTCTAATATTATCGATGCAAAGCTAAAACATCAATCCATATCATCATTTATATATTTAAATTAGAAATTCCCACGGGTTTGTCTGAGTCACCATCAAACAGGAGTGCCAGGCAGATAGTGGCAAGCAGAAAAAAAAAATATTTACTCCCTTCTCAGGAATAGATCAGTAGTGTGGAAATTGTGGATTTTGGAGAAAAGACAGGTTATCACAAAATGCTCATGCCATATGCCATTATGAGATAAAATACACAAGGAAACACAAGGAACCTGGCTGGGAATCTCGCTCCACTATTATCTGCTCTGTTTCAACAGTGTAAGGCTAAAAAAATGTGCATCCAGGCTGAAATTCATCCATGCTGTTTTGTTGGGAGATAAAGTGACTTAATGCGACTGTGTGTTGCTCTCATTGTCCTCTGTGATCTTGAAAACTCAACCCCTGGTGTTCTTTACCACTGATATGGAAGACAGAAATAATGGAAGTAAGAGGTAAACCAGCTTTAAAGTGACAAGTGACATTTTTTAATAAGAGGATGACTTGATCCAACTTAAGATGGTTTGAAGAGTGGTTCATGTGGATTTCGAAAAGTAAATCATTAATTGAAAAAGTAGGCTTACTGTACAGAAACTGTGAAGTTTTAACTGTGGGAATGGGATTCAGTGTGGCAGTAGGTGATGGAATGAGTGTTTAGTTTTGTTATTGTAGCAGTCTTTGTGATATCAGCAAATATCACGTAAAGCACATTTCATGAAACTGTAATGTGATTAAAACCTGTATGCATACTATACTGTATACTGTATGTAACTGACCTGTGCCTTAGCCAGTTTTTCTCTCTTGGGGCCGACTTCTTTAAGGACTCTGGAGTAAAGATCCATGGCTCTCACCCACATGCACATTGATCTGCAAGCTTTGGACACCTTCTCCACCTTGCAACAACAACATGAGGAATTACACAAAGTCACAGATATTGAAGCATACTGTGTTTTGTTCCGCAAATTATTGACAATTTATGCCATCGTAGAATCTTGATCGTTCAATTCAATAACGCTCATTTATTATTTTCCAGTTTCCATTCAAACTCAAACAAACAAATTCAAAGTGTTTGAACTCCAATTACATGTGTTTACTGAGTGCAAAAAAATCTGCCTGACATATCAGAGTGTTTGACACGGAAATCAAACAGACCTTCTCAGGTATGAAATCGGGGTTGTTGACATATTTCTGCAGCTTCAGCAGAATCTGTGGCTTGATATTGTCCTTATCATAGTCTGTCAGACGCCTGAGGAAATTGGCATCTCCTAGTAATTGCTTGGCACCGGTCCAGTCTGGCCTGCAGGGAGACAGGCATGTTAGTAAGGAGTTATGAGAGAGGCTGAGACAATGGCTAATAATAATTAATGTGTGTGCATGTGTTGCTGAATTTCTAAAGAGCCAAAACATATCTGTTAAAAATGATTTTCAATTGTAATACGTCTGGCATCTATAGAATGAGCAAACCCAGCATGGACCATTGATAGGAAATTATATAAGAATTAAAACACTACTTGAAAGGCTCAAAATAATGAAAACTACTATAGGTCAAAATACCATAAATATAATGTTGACACATATGCAGTAATTCTAAATCATATTTAGCAGACTCACAACACAACCTAAAATGAAAAGAAACAAAAGTCGAGGGTCTAATCTATTAACTGCTATAGTATGCATTCATATAAATGTAAATTTACATAATGCTAAGTCAGTGAGGGTCCAGCGTAATGTTTGTGTGCCGCAGAGACAAACAGTAGGTGTTAAAAGGTTAAATCAGACCGGATATTGGATTGGATTAGATTTAGTGCAGCTATGCAGTAGATTAATAACTGATGATATTTAAGGATTGACAGAGGGATGAGCGCTGAGTCAGGAGATGGGAAGGTAATCCGTCTGGATGCTGACTACAAAATATGTAGGATTAAAAAAAATAATAATAACAAAAAAAGGCCCAAATCTCATGCATTTGGTGGAGTGACTGTATACCAACAGAGAAGATTTTGATTATGATGATGATAATTTTTTGGGGATATCTAAAATTATGGTGATTGTGATTATGAAGATACACACGTCAAGATAATGAAGGTGCAGTGATGATTGTGATTAGAATGATGGATCATCATGATTAATGGGATGAGATCAGGATGTCTGATCAATCTTTTTTGGGACTCGTATATTTTAGGTGAACACATTTTCCTCTTTGGTGTTTTTTCAGTCACTAATCCTAGTCTGACAATGGATCGGTTATAAGAGTATTCTCTTTTGAGGATGAACTCAGAATTAAATAGAGTTTTCAGATGACCATTTGTCGTTAGTGTCCAATTAAATCAATGGTGCTGAATAAATGAAACACATATCGTGAGATTAGCGATTAAAATTAATCAAGCCCTTAAATTCTGGTCTGTTTTCCATGCTTTAATGACTTTATTATGAAAAAGCCCAATCAAATGGCATATGCCATCCAAAATTTAATGTCTTGCCTCTTAAAGAAGTATTTCACTGCAGAAGATATGGTCTTTTTAGAAAAATAGGATGTCTTTAAGCAATACACAGACACAAATACTTTTGAGAATTGGTGCTACATGAGCAGAGAAGAAGGGCTGTTCACTTTTGCTCAAGAGGCAGAAATCCTTCAACTACCAGAATGCACTGTGCTGCACCACAACAGAAAACTCTCTAGCTGGTGGATAACATATAGCGAGTTGTGCATTGTTGGCTTGTCCAAAAACCCATAGCGGCTGGCTGCAAACAAACTATTTCATATTACAGTTGAATGATACACTAAAGTATGTTTCTGAAAATATTTAAGAAAAAAAATAGTGAAGTAACATAATAGTTCATATTTGATCAGTACTGCCTAGTTGTGCCATTTGATCTCAGCTTTTTCAGTCTGTTTTCACAGTACAGGAAATAAGATGGCACCCACTTCCTGTTTACAAACTGTTATTTTACAGCCAAAAAGGACACTAAAATATGTTTCTGAAAACATCTTAGGCAAAAAATAAGCATTAAAGTAACAGTATTTGGTTGAAATTTGATCAGCTTTGCATAGTTTCACCATATACAGTCTGTAGTGTGAGCAACAGACCTAGAACCAGTGGATTTTTGCTGGCAAATGAGCAGGGCTGCTGGCAAAATGGGGGGACAGTTCATCAAAGCTCATTTATACATAATATCCATATTATTATGATAAAAAGCTGGATGAAAATGAGCATGCTAGTGTGTGAAATAATTAGCGAGAAGAGAGTTTATAACAATGGGATATATGCTGGGGAGAGGTCACTATTATGTGATACAAGAGGTGGAGATACCTCCCCCTCCCCGATAAACACATATTTGGGGAGGAAATGTCTTGTTTTTTGGAGGGAGAGGGAGAGAGAAACACACTGACTTGCAGTTGAGCAGGATGCAGACGGCCTCCATGACGGTCATGACCAGGTCTGGGGGCTTGGTGAAGACCTTGATCTCAGAGATGTCGGCCTTGTCGAGAGAATTAAGGGCCTGATTGGCGCCCTCCAGGGCTGGCAGAGCCTCATCCAGGTCCCTCTGGGCATCATCGGCTATGGCCTGGGTGTCTTCAGCTTTGACCTTGGCCAGAGCCTCATCTTCTGTCACTACTTTACGCACCTGTGGCAAGGATATTTTTCGTATGATACATGCACATGCACAACAGCTATGACAAAAAGGGTATCATGCCTTTTCACAGGGTTCTCACACATTTTGATGGAGAAAATTCTAAAACATTTTCATGACTTTTCAAGGACCCATGATAAAATTGAATGACCATTCACAATGTATACCATGAACAAAACTATACGGTTTATTTTACTCTAAATGTTAATTATTGTATGAAAACTGAACAGCAACCTTTTCCAATCACTAATAGGTGGTTATGTTTGTAACATAACATGAAAGTTTATCCACAAACAGTACTTCATAACACACAACAAAATTCCATAGCTTTGCTAAAACTTTTAATGCTTTTTTTTTTTTTTTACCAATTCCATGACTTTTCCAAACCTGTATAAGGAGATTTTGAAACTCCATGACTATTCTAGGTTTTCCATGACTGTGGGAACCCTGATTTCTACAACTTTCAGGAAACAATAAACACCATTTTGAAAATGATTTCTTAATGCTACCTTATCTCCCTCATGAACACACACACACGTACACACACACACACACACACACACACACACACACACACACACACACACACACACACACACCTCATCTGCCTTTTCCTGGTCTACAGCCAGTTTTTCCATGAGGGCATCAACGTCAATGGATTTTTGTTTAAGGACTGGCTCCAGAGCAGACAGGTCCACTTTCATTTTGTCCACAAGCACATTGGTCTCCAGCAGTTTGGTCAGACCGTTCTTCACACGATCCTTGGCCTATAAACAAACACCCCCACACAAAGTTATATATACATATTTCACATGCAGACATAATCTACAAAATAGGAAAAAATGCATTGCAGTGCTAGAACCACAGATTAATCACAACAGCTAATGACGTGTACAGATATTTGCTTTTTGTGCACTTTGATGGTCGAGACTTACAAGAACCAACTGCTGTCTTTTCTCCTCCAGCATGGACAGGTAGAGGTTGATGAGCTCCAGGTAGGAGGTAGGCGTGGTGTAGTATCGGCGTCTCAGCTCCGAGTAGAAGCGCTCAGCCATATCAGTGACACTAACATGTATTTCCACACACATGGCTGAGAAGCTCTGCTTCAGCTCCTCACTGCCAAAGTCCACATTCTGGAAGAAGGCCTGTGAGACCGATCGCAGCGCCTCACGAGGCCACTGGGTATCAGGGGGTAAAGGGGGGAAAGAGTAAGATAAGGATTGCAGTTGTTTATTTGCAGTGATTTAACAGAACAGCAATAGAAAGTCATAAAAAATACAAAATGCAATAATAAAGACATTCAGTGAAGATGAAAATTACAAGCCTCCACAACTGAGTTTAAAAACAAAAATTCAATATGCCGACAAAAGACATAAATGGAACGATAAAGCTGGAAAGCCATTAACTCGAATCCTGAACAAGAGCTTGTGAACAAAACAGTGGATGAGAGAGAGAAAGGACATTTGTAAAATCAAGAAAAATGCAATGAGGAGAAAGACGGAGCTGGAATTTAAAGTCAGAGTAGAGAAGAGCAGAACCAGCAGCATGATGGAAATGTTGGAAAGACTCAAAGAAGAATAGTGCTGAAGACCGGCTCAGGACGAAGGGAGTGAAACATCCTAACAAACATGTAGATGATCCCTACAACCTGCCTAAACCAGTTAGAATAATTGTATTTATATTCTACAGCATCTATGTATTATCATCATCTTTAATTTTACAACCCTAAACAAACCTGAGTCATTATATATGACTGTATGTGGTCATAAAAATAGGAGCTATCTCAGCATACCTGCACAAACCAGTCAATGGTGCAGCAGTTAACCAGCGAAGGAAACATACGACAGCGGGACCGGAAGGCATCGCCCACGGGACTCATGCACAGCACGATGTGCAGCTTCTCACGTACACGAGAGATAAAATACTGGAACACCTGAGGGCCACACACACACACACACACACACACACACACACACACACACACACACACACACACACACACACACACACACACACACACACACACACACACACACACACACACACACACACACGTTCTGGAGGTTTGGTCTCAGCAGGCAGATAACATTAAAGGCTGATGTTTTCTCACAGCTCGCTCAGGGGCACTGACTTTAACTGACTGTTCCTGCACACTCTATAGCTACTTTGGCCCTTTGTAGAAAACCCTGTGTTTGTGTGTTGTGTCTGAAATGTTATGCAAATTCTTAGTTATTTTTCAGCTCCTGACAGATTTTCAGTCTGATGATCTCTTGATTTTATCAGGCGATCATAAACATTCAGTGGGTGTATCTGGCATTGCTGTAGACTGGTTTATTCATATCTCTAAAACAAGGCTCTTTGTGTTACTTTGCCAAGCACAGACAGTCAGATATATACTGTGCTGCATTTGTCCTGCCTGAATTATGGATGTATTCTACAGGAAGTGTTTGTGCCCATGGTTACCTCGTCCCTGTTCTCCTCACTGATCCCGGCCTCTTTGGCTTTAGGGCGGGTAGCAGCGAGAACTTGTTCCAGCTCATCTTTCTCAAAAAGGTTGGGCACCTCGCCAGAGTTCAGCATGTTGTTGATGTCCTCCAAAAACTCCTCTACAACAATCTACAAAAGGAGTACGAGTGGATGACTCTAAAGACACTTGGCTGCGCAAAAGGAAAAAAAAAACACTCTACGGGCATTCAAATGCTTTTTTTTTTCATATCACCAGAGCCCATCCATCATACCTGAGTATCCGTAAAGAGGAACACCATATCGTCGCCCTCCACTCCAGCCATCTTGTAGAGCCTCCTCAGGTCTTCATGGAAGCTGACATAGTTGTAGCCTCGGCTCAGTTCAATCTCAAAGCAGCGGTACCCACACATGTGGGATGCCAAGCGAGTGAGTGACTGTTTGCCTGTTCCTCCAACACCAACGAGAAGGGCGTTGCCTCTCTCCTGGCGAATCATTCGGGAAATCCTAGAAGACAAGAAAAAACACTCAGCCCTCTCTTACATTTGGCGCGATGCGGCACACAGTGCAGTAAAACTATAAATGCTAGGTTCAAGCTGAAGCAGTTATCATTTTCACAGCCATCACTCAAAATGTTCAGACAACAAATGTACCTTTGGCGTGTAGGTCTTAAAATGAGATGTCGTTAGGTGCATACTTGGTGCATTGCTATTTTGAGGCAGCAAAACGCAATTGCACCATTGACCGAAAAAGAGCATGGTTCAAAGTCAATATCATAGTATTTCCCTGCCACTGAAAGGGGGCATTATCCAGATATTAAGATGTGCCTCCATAGGCAGTTTTATAACGCACTAATGCTCTGCTTGTGACACACACAAGGATGCACAGATGGGTTGCGGTTAAGTAGAGTAATACATCATAAATGAGGAAAATATTAATTATACTTTCTAAACTGGCAACATAGCAGAGAGCAGAGAATAGCTGTTTTCAACTCTATTAAGAGAGACGCTGCGCACATTTACACATACGGAGCAGGGTCACTCCATTGATTATTTCAGAAACTGAAAGCTTAGTCTAGTTTCCTTTGTCAAATTAATAACTACAGTTTTGAGTTTTGCTGCTAATATGTCTCACAATATCTGCTACAGTGACATTACTGCTCTTGTTGCATTACTCTCGTCAGAAAAGCGCTTGCTCCTTAAATTTGCCAAATCTGCTATGTTTATAGCAGTGCGCCAGTTGGAGGTGCACCTGGCATTTGAAAGGGAATGGGAGATGACAATATGATTGGTTTAATTCATGTTACGCCCAAAACACACTTATGATTGATTAAAAGACAAAATACGACCCCTTTGCCCCTGTTCCCTACATTGTGCCGAGATTTTGCACCATTTAATAATCAAAAGCCAATAATCAATTTATAATCAAAGCTCATTTAAACATTACAGAATCATCTCATCAGCAGTGACATATGTGTCATTGTATGCAATACATCTGTGCCTACTTCACACACTGTAATTGCTCAACAGAGCAGTTTTTCAAGAGACAAACATTACGTGAGCATGTCAGTGTCTTTCTATATATTTCTGTCTCCCATGAAACTTCCTCTGTGGTGGAACTTTTAATCTCACAGTTTGTACCACCTACTGCTAAAATCCATCAACCACCAACCAGGAAGTCACCTTACAAAAAAAAATCTTGCAATTCAGCGGTGCAAGTTATACACACCTGGAGACATGCTCGATGGCGTCCTGGAAGAAAATCAGCTTGGTCTCCTTGGAGAAGGTCATGTTGTAATCATCGAGATAGTCCTGGAGAACAGCCTGAATCTTATCCATGTCGGTCAGGTCCTCGTACAGACGATCTTCTTTCTCTGCACCCACCTGGGGGGTGGAAGAGCGATGGGAGTAAATACAGGTTGTCAGGTATTGCTGTGTAAATACAAAAATCAAATGTTTTCTGAACTTATCAAGCACTCTCAGTAAGAAGAGAAAATCTGACCTTAATGAAGTCCCCAAATATGATGGGCTGAGTCACAAAGTATGAAGGCTCCAAGTTGATACTGAAATATTTGCCTGGCAGAAAGAGAGAGGTCAGTAGGAGGATTCCTTAGCTGGAAAAGATGCAAAATAAGTGAAAAATGGATCGAGTGACACTTAATGGTGCTACTGATGTGACAGTTTTTGTGACTGTGTTCTTACTGGCCATCTCAGAGACGATGGTGTTGAAATACGTCTTGTCTTGGTTGTTAATGAGTCGGTCGTGGAAGACTCGTTGACACTCATGGCAGAAGAGACGGAAGATCTGGTTCTTGTCTCTCACTTGACTCGGTTCGCACTGTAGTATACCTGGACATCAACAGAGGGAGAGATGCATGAGAAAGGAGAACTGTTACGTTTTTTTCATCCGAAATCCATCTTTAATATATGAATGGGTAGATCACCTTTTCAAGATATTCTTCTTAAAATCAGATATATGAATGAGAGTAGATGTTTGTGGCAATTAAGACTTCACAAACCCAAGTTTTAGACTATTTAATTAATTTTAATGGCTTATATATACAAAATTGAGTTAAAGAGATTTTAAGATTTTAAGGACCTGGAGACATCCTGCTGTCATATGTGTGTGTGTGCAAAATCTTTGTTTCTGCGACCCACCTTGTGCAACTTCTTAACATGCAGTTTATAGAGAATGTCTAACATAGTATTTTACAAACCTAAAAGTTTTTGCACACTAAGTCCATATTTTTCGTACGATTTTTCAAATCCAGTGTGTAAATGTGATTAACACAACATGGGGTCTAATTCATTTTTAAATATGCAACAATGTTAGACAAAAAATATGGACTTAGGATGCAGAGGCTTTAACAGTTAATTTTTTAAAGTTATATGAAGGTAACGGCTGAGGAAGGAAAACAAAAGAGGAAAAGACATTGTGTAAAGACAGGCCATGTGATGAGAGTGGGTTTATTATCTCTCACCCACAATATGTACTGCTAAAGGGACCGTGTGTTTGAGTAATGCACTGTTGTTATATTGAACAAGTGATGTACAGAAAGCAGTTGTACTGAAGAAGTCACTTCAGCTCATCTCTACGCTGTAATGATGCCTGCCGGGTAAACGAAAAAAGAGAGAGAGAGAGAGAGAGAGAGAGAGAGAGAGAGAGAGAGAGAGAGAGAGAGGGGTGGAAAGAGTGATGGTGCAGACAATTTGGGAGCATGAAGCTGAGACAGAGCTTATAAATGTTAGTAATGTGGCTTGAAGAGATAAATCATAGCCCTCCCCCAAGCTGTGGAGGTACAAAGATTAAGACACTCTCTGTATCTGTCAGCCTCTTTTAGCAAAGCTAAAGTTTAATTTGCGCTGTTAAGGAAAAGAGAGGGTGTATGTTTCACCCAAAACCAACCCACTGTTCAAGTCAAATCCCAAATGGCCATTCAAATCTGGACACAAGGTATTAAAAATAAATGCCAACATCTTATCTGGCTGCATCCTTTTCACTAAATGCCAAATTCTGCTTCCTGTATTTCAGTTGTATGCATGTTAGCCCTTTTGTCTCTCTTATTTGTGTTTTCTCTTCTGAAACAAAATGACATACAAATCTTCAGACAGCTGGATAGCCAATGGGTGAACCAGAAAGCTGCAAAAGAGATGCTGATTTTGCTAACAAGTATCAACAACAGCCGAGCCCCTGAACTGGGCTCAGGGCTGTTAGTCAAATATGACAACTGCAACTGTTCTTTGCAGAGCCCTGTGTGGACAATGAGCTTGATCATGTCTGTGTGGTGCAGTGCATCACCACAACAGTGCATGTGCACGTCTCACCTTGGACACACTTGGAGAGGTCTCGGAGATTGAAGACATAGTGGGACTTAGCCGGAGTGGGCAGCAGATCTACACTCAAGCGGTTGTAAATCTCAACGGCTGCATCCACAATCTGACCAGCACAGTCCTTCACCGCCTGGGAAAACTCGCTGAGGAAACCAGTCAGGATGGCCTGGAGGAAGGTTTGGAGGGAAGAGAGATTATTACAAGCATGAAAGATGGAATTAAATGTGCTTAATAGAGGGGAGTGGGGTGACATGGATAAATGAGAGAGTGAGAGAGAGAGTGAGAGAGCAGATACCATCAAAAGAAGTATATTACACATTCTGACCACATAATAATGTTCCCGAACTACTTAAGAACACAGTTATTTATGATGAGCTAAGCTTTTCCAACTTCAAGCTTAGTTTATAATTTTGAGATGGTGTTTAAAAGCATAATATGATAACAGATATGAGGTATTCAAATGTGTAATATTCAACATCTTCTTGAACCATATGCCAACTCCTTTAGGGCCTTTCCCATTGTCACTTTTGGCCATGGTGAGTCAAACTGTGGTGCACAGATTTGCATTTTCCTTTGTTGATTTTAACATGCGCCAGCGATGGACCTTCTGTATAGTAGGTCCAAAGAACCTGACAGCCTCCAAGCGGGTAGTGGTGATGTCTTGCAAACTGCAGCCAACCCCCAACAACTGCCCTTTTCCCCCTGAAACAAGCGTGTTTGACAAGACTCAACTCACCTCTGTCTGTGCAGGAGACCAGAGAGGAAGGCGTTTTTGTTGTCAGGTTTCAGTGCTTTTGTAGCTTCTAATTGAATCTCTGTGGTTTCATGTTTAGTTTATCTCCCCTATCCCTGTTTGTACTTTAGATTTCTGCTTTTTATTCAACTATTTCATGTTCACTTTCAGCAGTACAAGAGTCTACTAAGACACTGCTGTTGAAAACTCAACATTTTCTTTTTTTGCAGCTTTACAATAAAAATGTTTACATAGCAAAATAACAGGAGGGTCTAATTTTGAAAAAAACTAGAGGAAATGAAACGTGTTTACCACCAAATAAGCACAATTTTGTTTGCAGCTTTTCTTCAATAAAAACAAGTCTACTAACACAGCAGGGAGATAAGTAAAAGCAGAAATAGCCACAGTGAGATGTTAGGTGTAGAGCTGCACCACTGCAAACAGTTCACCTCCAACAGGTAAATTTCCTTATCCTGCATTGTTGTGTGATGGAAAAACATTCATCATCGGTTAAAGACACACCTTAAAGCTGGTAGCCATGTTGTAATGTAGACACAAATCCCTGCCGCGCTTTGCTGATGGGCTAAGACAACCCAAACCGGCCCACCGCTGTGGACATGGAGTATCTGAGAGCCATCAGTCTTTGTGCATTGATGTGTATGTCTGTTTGTCTCCTCACCTTGAAGATCTGCTTCAGGCTGTGCTCCGACGGTGTGGGAAGACACAGCATGCTGAAGTGGCGGATGAATCGGGGGGTCACCGGGTTGCGTCCCCCTCCTGGAGGAGCACATGCTGCAGCGATGGTCATATCCTGGATGACATGAAGAAAGGAGGAGTTGAAAGGAAAGAAAGAGGAAAGAAATTAAAAGAGAAGAAAGGCAAGAAAATATCAACAACATTAGAAACTCCAAACATCAAATGTCTCTGGCTGGAGAACTGAAAATGAGAGGTGGATCCTGTGCAGTGCATTATCACATGAGACTGTGAATGTTTTGCTCATGTTCAACTTCAGCACCACAAATACGCACCCTCCAATACATAAAAATGTAAGACATCACATGCAGTAAAAAGCACAATCAGTCTTGTATGGTTATGTGCAAACTCAGGAAACTTTATATCAAGTCAGAATACAAATTTGGAACTAATATATTAACACAAACACACACAGGCAAACAAAATAAGTGGTTTTCTTATTTAAATGGACGAACTTAATTTGTTTGTCCATTGTTTGTTCATTTGTTTTAAAAGAAAACAAATGAAGCCGATGCTGACTGTGTAAAACAAAACAAACTGCTGTATATTTACACTTTTGAACTTAACAAAAAAAAAACCAATCAAACATTAAAAAAGGCACTGCAGCATTTTGGGGAAATGGTTGTTTGCCATCTCACCCACAGTTAAATAAGAACATCAATATCATTTACATCTCATTGTATGAAGTGCAGCAACAATTTAGCCTAGCTTAGCATAAAGAATAGAAAGAGGAGGAAACAGCTAACAAATTCTGACAAAAGTGCTCCTACAACAACTACAAAAATGTCTTGTTTGCAGAATGTATTTTTTGTGCTTAACATGTGTAGAAATAAAAAACGATGTTTGTGGCTAAGCCAGCACTTCTATAATACCCGGGAGCTAGTCTGACCATAAAACTGCTGACCCCAGTAACTGCAGCACCTCAGTAGTCTTAACCTCCTGGTTAAGTTGACAGCTAACTCTCTGTAAGGGCATGTATACATACTGCATTTTTGCACCCTCAAATCTACTTTTTTCAGTGTTGAAAAGCAAGAAACGAGCCAGAACAACACCATCGTAATGTGCAAGCATTCCAGAGCACCTATTTTTCAGGGCGCAACAGCTGCTGTTGAGATGAACAGAGTTTAACTTTAAGATCGCAGCAGTGTGCACTGCATGTCAACCATTACAGCCGACAGATATCTTTCCCTGTGTACATATCAGTCTGTGGTAAATGTGGAGGAGTAGTGGATCATTTTAAATACACAAAACAATGCCTGGAAGAACTCAAGATTACAAGTTATTACACTATGATACGATGGTGGTTACTGTTGATTAGCAAACTCAGACACAACCTGCCTCTGCACTAAGACAGCAAACAAGCTTAGTTTCCACAATGTGCAAATGTTTCAAATGCTTAAACAGGTTTAACTGAACACAAGGATATTTCTACTTCTCTGTTTGTAGAATCAGCAAAGGGACAACACCATGTTATGGGACACTAATGGCTATCTGCTGTAGCCAAAGTCAGATGTACGCACAGTTATGCACAATCATTAATGTTGATGTGTGTTACAATGCGGCTCATCTTATTTGTATATGTTTATACCTGGATCTCCTTCCAGAAGAACTTGTCTCTGTCATAGAGGCCTGAAAAGTCCTGAAACTGACGCAGGAGCTCTATAGGGGGCTGAGAGCCATAACTGTCCAGTTTTGGCATATTCAGGTCATCCACGAACACCACTAACTTCTTGCTACCAGGAGCACCTACAGGGAGGGGAAGTGAGAAGAACATGGACAGAAGGAGATAAAGGTTAACAGATGTACAGATTGAGAGGTGGACAGAGGGCAAGGATGTCTGATACTGTATGTAGATGGAGTGTAAATCCTGAACTGTGAAGGACTGTATGAGCAGGTAGAAGATTAAAGAGTCCCTCCAGGATTGAGGCTTGATGTTTATAGGCATCTTTTTTCAATGTAAATCAGGGGAGAAGAGAAAATTTCAAAAATAGTTGTGATGCTGTCTCAGATTCAGAGCTCATTATAATGAGCATTCAGTGTTTCCCACAGAAATGCACTCTATTTGTCACGGTAGATTGTAGATGTAGCACTGGGACCACTGATGATCAGCTGCTGCTGCTGTTCTGAAGCAGAGCAGAGGAACTGTTTTCATGAGCTGCTCTCCTCATGTTCTCTCTGCCCTGCGCAAGCTAACACAACATCTGACACCGTTCTGTTTTACAGTCCCAACAAACTCACACCGAAAACAAAACAGCTCAACGGTCATTAAACCCGTGCTAACAGTGATTCCTGTTACTGTGGGTGTGTGACTCTGTCACAGGCTCAGCAACCGTTTAATCATTAACAGAGAAAGAAGGGCAAGGAGGGGATAAGTGAATCAATATGCTGCATGCAGATCTATGATGAGAAATGAGATATTACCCCAAAAGTCAAATTTGCAGCAAAGTTGCAGTGACTGGACATAATTGTAAGGTCGCGTAGAATTAACGGACTTTGGCTGAATTTGTGTTAATTGGTGCAAATGCGACATCATGGAGGGACTGATAAAAGGACAATAACAACAACATAAATTTTGAATGTTTAGGCAGAGATTTTCTACATTGCAGTATGTGAGTGGTTATGTGGTGATTGTAACACAAGCTAGTACCCAGAATGTTTTTCCTCTTTTTCTCCAGTTTGGACTCAATGATCTCCTGTGTGCGGGCGGAGGAGGTCTGAGCTGAGAAGTTGATGTAGACTGGGAGGTAACCTGCCTTTTCCTGGATACTGTTAAGAAGACCCCGAGCCACCACTGACTGTTTTAAAAATAAAAGACATATGTAAGTGGGCAAATAATTATCAGCATCAGCTTGTTAAATTATTTCTATGAGGTCAGTGTGCTACGATTTAAAGTACAGTATGTCAAAGTGTTACTGTTGTGTCTACTGTATCCATGTATCCTTACCTTCCCAACTCCAGTGCTGCCTGTGAAAAGGACAGAACGTTGCACAGATAGCAGTTTCTCCATCAGGTAGCCGTAGCGAACAGTGTCTGTGGTGGGGACCAGCATCTCAAAAAATGGCTGCTCCCTGTTGTATTTAAACGAAGGGATTATCTTCTCCCATGGCTCCAGACGTTTGTGATTAAAGTTCATGTATACGCTCCACAGGGTGCCATACTTTGGGAGCTACACATCACACAAAAATAGGCAAATACAGTGTAATTCATTTTTCAAAAATGTATACAGATGCCTATATTAGACTGTATATCATCACTAAGGTCCCTACAGCATTGGCAAGCCAAATTTAAGACTTTTCCAGAGTTAGTAAGGCCAGTTTTCCAGTAACTAATTGAATTACCATGAATTACTTAGAGTTAGGGACAATATTGCTAAGATTTGTACTTCAATGAATAAAATAAAATATATATTTTTTGTTCAAATTAAATTGTTAGACAATCTACCTCAAATGCTGAAAAAATTAATACTGTCTAGGGTGAAACAGATGGAAAATAACAAAATTATGTTATCTATAAGTATCCATTCATTGATTTTTTTTGTTTTATTTGACTGGATGTTGTAAATGTTTATGGGTATCATTGGTTCCTCTATCATATATGCTTGATGTTAAATTCGGAAGATTATTTGAAAAAATATACATACTAACAATTATTTTAAGATTTTATGATGCACATCAAAAAAAGAAAAAAAGAAAATCATAAAATCCTAACTCACGTCTTTGCATTTTAAAGACTTCTGACAGATTAATTTAAAACATTTTTATACCAATGAAGGCCTTATTTATAGATTAATAAATTTAATGCATTTTAAGACTTATTAAGGATCCACGGGAACCCTGATTACCTATAAAACCTCCTTAGAAGTAAAGCATTAAATAAACTTTTTAATTTTACTCTGTTGTTTATCCCGTTATGTGGCACTTCAGAAATTTCCCTGGTGTCTGCTACATTTGTTTCCTTCAATCCTGCTGTTACTGATGTGTGTGTATGTGTGTGCAGTTTATTTTCCCTCAAGCTTCACAGCTGGAAGTCGGCTGCGCTGGCGTCATCTCAGGGTAAACAGACAAAAACGCAGACACAAACAGTTCTCTGATATAAATAATATTAAAAGTACCGAACGCACACATCACCACAAAAACAAAATCAACATCAGCTCCTTCTGCGCACATGGATGAGCAGATGTGGAACGTGTGGGATGTTCCAGACGATACTCTGCAGTCTTAACAGACATTTCCCTTCCATGCTCACTCAGGTAAGTAAGTCATGTTCCTGCCCTACTGTGCTCTGCCTCCATCAGTGACGCATTCCCTCAATCATCCACCACATCTGCCAGCCAAGACAAACCTCTCAAACAATTAAATTTCCATTTCCTGTTAGGCTGAAGGACTTGTATTGTCAGCCCATGCTTTCCTTCATCTGTTTCTCTGCGCTTTCTTTCCAAACGAAAACAATCCCCTCTACTCGATAATGATCAATTCATATTTCTTCAAAGTTGGCAAGGTAGAATAATTATATGCAACTGCCTTTTATAACCTTGGCACAAAGCTCATCATTTTATCAGATTTACCTTTCCTATACGTTCCCCGTGACCCTCTGTAGGTATTACTAAAATGTACAAAATGGATGCTCTTTCTTTATGTATTCATTTCACATGAGTGACTGATATCATGGAAAGTAATCCTTTTTCAGACTAGCTATGCTCCAGCTAGATATATCCAGTGCCAAGAGTACTTTGATGTGATATAATGTGAGAAAACCTTCAGGCCTTTTCACATATTTCATGCTAATACCAGCAACACTTCGGTAAATGGATTTGACTCTGTAATACAGATCGGTGATAAAAAAAAGAGGAAAAAAAAAAGAATACCGCTTTGCAGTTATATACCCCCACCTACAACTCAGGTTGCAGTTTACATCCATGTCTATCCAGACTCATATGTAGAGAAAACTTTGAGGGGATTTAATACAAGGTATAAAATGTATTTTTTGGGGAATCTGATGTTCCACACACATCTTTATCGGCATAAAATCTTTAAAATCAACACAGTTTGAAGGATTAGTGTCAATTATGGCCAAGAAATGTGCTTTTGCAGAACATTATGATGCCACAGTGAAGTTGACCTTTGACTTTGGATATAAAATATCTAAACTTCATTACTTTATCCTATTAGACATTTGTGTGAAATATTGTCATAATTTATGTATGAAATTTTTGGGTCCCTGGACCTGAAGACATCCTGATTTCTGTATGTATCTGCAGGTGTGTGTGTGGGTACCTTGGCATTGCTGTTGTCTTCAAACTGCTCCCTGACGAAGGTGTCAAAAGCATCCCAGTGAGAACTCGTCAGGTTTCCGCCTACTGCCCACAGGTAGCAAAATATGAAGGTCTGACATAATATACTGTTGAGATGCTTGGAATCCTAACACAAACAAACACAGAGACAAACATAAAAAAGGCTTGTTTAGAAAGTAATGGCGTGGTTGAACTTAGATATACACATAACCAACCCTTACTGTGCCATGTGTGGTTTTACCAGAGGTGCTGCCTTTGACATCTGACCACGACAACACTGAATCTTTTGATTTACAGTACTGAATTATTGTGCAAAAATATACTTGTTTGCTCTAACAGACTAACAGACTGGCTACTGTGAGACACCACAGACCAAAATAAACTACAGTGGCAGTTAAATCTTGTGTTTAATGTACCATTTTAAGGTCTGGCCCTCCATGGCCCAGCAGCAGTGCCTCGAGCAGGGAACACAGAGTGGTGACTTTACTGATGTCCACCTGTCGGATCGCCTGGGTACAATGCTTCAACACGTACTGGAGACCCTTCTCCACGTACTGCTCAAACAGCTCCAACAGGTATGTCCGCACAGCGTCTGGGAGCTAGAGACACAACATCGAGTAAATTCACAGAGAGGCTGAGAAGGGGAACGGTTATGCAGTCATGTTACAAGATGTCTATATTACATAATCACTAAGGCAATGTAGCTAGTTCGACATATCTAGAGTTGTGTAGTTCAGCATTTGGGGGAAACATTTATTCACTTTCTTTCCAAGAGTTCGATGACAAGATCGACACCACTTTCAGACATGAGAGTGGTATCAAATCTTCTCACTGAACTCTGAGTAAGAAAAGGGATAAGCTTATTTTCCAAAATATTGAACTATTCCTCGAAAAGGTACTGTATACAAGCTAATAATCTGAAGGAGATTGTTCGACGGATAAGACGAAAAATTTGTATGTAAGTATGGTCAATGCTTCCCCTGTCCCCAAGAGACACAGAGAGACAGACTCCCTCAGTTAAAAATGCTAAGTTGAAATCAATACAAAACAAATTAAAACTTGAATAAACTCTAACAACTCCACAAATTTGCTGAAACTGTAATCAAAGTTATCCAAGACAAAGCACTGCAAAAATCAAACTATGGAAAGAAAGTCTCATCCACCTCGGAAAAATTCTGCTTGAATTCCTTGAGTCCTTGAGTGAGGATGAAATAGATAAATGTGGAGAGAAAACGGAAAGTGCACAAACAAAACAAAGGCAACAAACACATGGCATATTTTCACGGTCAACATATGGACTAGCCTGAGTCAATTAGACATTAAGACAGAGAGAGATATGTTATGAGAAAGAGTTAAAAGTTGAGATGAGGGTGAGATGACCCACTCTCACTGTGGTATTAAGGCGCCCTAAAAGGCTCAGGGCTAACGTTGCAAGCTGTAAACTTTAATGTGATGTGCTGTCATCAGTATTTATGCTGATGCTTAAGTTCTTCTGCTTGTAAAGCTTGAAAAGGCACATTACCATTCATGTACCAGTGCATCAACAGTGAGGAACACACAGTCACACACGAGGAGGACGGAGATAGACATGTGTGTCAAGAGCTGCAGGAATGCAAATGAGACTTACTCGGGCTCAGCAGGTATGGAGGGCTGCTGTCGGAGAAAGTCACAGCGAGCGAACACGCTGTCTGCTGACTTTGGACTTGGCCAGCAGTCTCCGCAATAAGCTGATTGGCTGTTAAAAACAGGTGACGTGCCTTACATTCTCAAACCAGCCGCTGGCGACTTGCCTAGCTGAGTTGCAGGTAACAACATTAGCCAGTTTGAGTTGAACTGAGATGGGCCAGATCACATCGCTGTAACCTTTCACTGCATCTTTCTAAAACAGTTTTGTTTTGGAATCTTTGGTCTAAACTGGGCTTAAAAATGCTTTAAGCCCGGTATACATTGTGCGATTTTGGGCTGTCTCAGATGAAAGATAACCATAGTGACAGAAACATGGTATCTTTGGTTGTGGCTCTAAAACAGTGGTCCTAAATTACAGAGTGAGAGAAGTTCAAGGGTGGCCGTTGTCTCGGTCTTGTGATCAAAGACAGCCAGGGATAAAATTCTGACAGAAAATTTGGGCTCACTGACTGCTGTTAGGACCTACGTCTACTAACCAATCAATAGGAATGCAGCACTAAATGATGCACTGATCAGTGCGACACTGCTAGAGTGCTAGTAGACGCTAATGAATACTTAAAGCTCTCACTGCAAAACTGGCATGCCAAGTTGGCCTCTTTTCCCCAGCCATAATCACGTCCACATTCTCCTCCTGTGCCTCTTCTTCAGACATTTTTGACACACATTAATGCCGATACAGCGAGAGCTCCATTTGTTTACATTTTGCTCTCACTGCAACATTGGTGGAGATGGATGATGCAGGCCGACAGCGTTTTGTTCTTGATTACTAACATCGATGGACTTAGGTCGTAGTCTGCGATTCAGGACTTGATGTCATCGTATAGTCTGCATACATCAAACTTGATGTCGTACGCTAGTTTATTAAGATCTATGTCACAGAGTGTAGCTGCACTAAACTTAAAGGACTGCTAAAATCTCAGTCTGCAGGAGGCTGTAGAAGTGGTTATGAGCCAACCTTCAAGCACGAACCCTCTATTACAATGACCGTGTTTTCAGACATTTTCAAAGGCATTTCACGTGAATGATAGGGATACATCATGTACAACCTTGTCTCCTAGACCACTGATCCATGTCTGGACGTAGGGCATCCACTTGAGCTCATCTGGGTCAATATATACCATCCCACAGCGACTGACTGTGGCTGGAGATGCTACAGCCAGGTCCTGGACCTAAAAAAGGTTGAAGAGGGAGATTAAAAAAATCTGATCGAAGATCATGTGTAGAATCAAGTACACTAAAACAAAGAGCATCAAACTCAAGCTTTAGCTGTTTACCCCTGGACCAATATTTAACACTGAAATCATAAGTCTGAAACCTGCTTATTGACCAGACAAAACATTTAACTTTGTCTAACCTCAAACACCATGTGTATGGATGGAGTGAGTTTGATTCGCTCGCTGTTTGCCAGACAGAGCATCTTGTTGTCATCCAGCACCGTGTTCATGTTCTCAATCCACAGAGCATCAACTGGCCCATCACAGATCACCCACTTGTGGTCCTCAGTGGTGTCATTGACTGCATCACGGACGCTCAGCGCCATCAGTCCGTCACGCCATTCAAGTGTTAATGTGTTAACCTGAGGGGTGGAGGAAAGTAATGAATGAATACTGAGAGAGAAGTAAAGAAGCTGTCGTGTCATTTATTCTCTTATCTGCACTACCTCTCCATAGAGCTCTCCCATTGTGACAGATTTTGGGTTGAGAACATAGGTCTTGACACGTTGATAGAAGGGGTTGTTGGCCGTGTGCCCTGCGCGATGAAGGGTCTCCAGCGTGTCTGCCAGGATGCTGTAGACAGTTGTCTTACCTCCACCAGTAGGCCCAACCAGCATGACACCATGACGCACTATCATGGTCTCGTAGAGCTGGATCACCTGGTTGTACAAAAAGAACAGGAAAAGAGAGGGATGAGGATGGGCCTGTTTTAAACAAAACAAACTAAATGTATACAATGCATACAATGCAAACAGAGCATACAGAGCAGGCCCTTTCAGTTCACAACTGCAGCATCCCTCCTCCGACAAAGTATTTATTTCTAAAAGAACAAAATGACAGGAGGAGCAGTGGGCAAGTAATGAATTTGGTGTATGCCCGAACACATCAAGCCTAACTACCTCATGGTTTTGTCTATTCAAGGGATTTGCTGATCGTAAAAAACTTAACAACATAACAACAGCCTCATCTTTCAAATCTATCTATCTATTACATGCAAAGTGGTTTACAGGAGTAAAATATTTATAAGCATATCTGATGTACCTTCTTGGTCATGCTGGCCAGTGGCTGTAGGTTTCGCTTAACCAGAGAGTCCAGGATGGTGGAGTGTAGCACACCATAGTCATGCTCGGGAATACACACACCGGGGAAGAGGTCAGATAGGATACCACTGGGCAGAGGGTAGCATTGTTCATACACACATACAGCACACGCACACGCACACACACACACAATAGGAAATAGTTGTTTTCATGTGTAAATACATCTCATTTTAACATATCTTACTTGTGTAGGTGGTCTGATTTAATATACTAACATCAAGGATGGGGAGTAATGGAATACAAGTAACAGTGTTAGATATTTAATATACAAGTACGAGTAACTGTAGTCTGTCAGAGTTAGTTTAAACGTATGGTGTTATGAATGGAGTTACTGTCTTTAACAACAGATTACCTGAAAGGACTAACATTTTGTCCTAACTGAATGCAATGCGAGCGAGCGTCTGTTTGACTGTGGCGTTTTCTGTTTGACTGGCTGCGAGTAATGCAGCACTGCACAGCGCAACACGTACTATTGCTCTGAGCTGAACTTTTATTGTACAACTTGTTTCTATTTATTCCTGTCGCCTGGTTTTAAAGAGCTGCAATGGAAGAAGAACAGCTGATTTGTGAGGCTGAAATGGGGAATTATCTACACAACATCTCATTTAACGAGGAAAACCTTAATAAAGCGGCAGCTGGCAGGAGAGAGCTCACAGGAGAGCAAAACATTTCTGGTAAATGACCATTGCTAAGAATAACCTGCTTGCTGTTGGAGATACTAAATGTCATTTCCAGTATATATTACATTATGAAATATGCTTTTTTTTTGTTTAAAAAGTACAAATGTAGAGAGATAGTACTTTTAAAGTATTTACAATACATTACATAGTGTGAGTAATCTAATGAAATATGTTAAAAATTACATTTAAGGGCATGTATTCAGTCATCTGTAGTGGAATACCTTTCAGTATGTGTGCATTAAGAGCACCGGGATTAAGATGTGCTTCCCTACAGAAATGTGATAGGCTTACCCAAACAGCACAGCATCATCAGTGAGGAACTTCGGCAGGTTGGAGTCCCTCAGGGCTCTGATAAGAACCACATCCTCACTGAGGTGGGGATTTTCTCTCTTTAGAGACCTGAGAAAAACACACACCATTACATCAAATCACATGTTTTTTGTATAAACCTGGATACTGTGTACATCAAGCATTTTCTTCAAAGAGGGGCATTTGTGAAATGCCGTTGACAATCTACAAATCTGCAATATAACAAGCTACATTCTTTGGTGGTAGTCCTTCACATGTGGCAGCCAAGCGGTCTGCTTTTTTCCCCCCTGGATGTCACAAGTCTGTTAATTCATTTGTTACTTTATCATGGTCATATTCTAGAATAAGCCTCAGTTTTCATTTTACATGTTGTTCACCACCATCTTTTAGATTAACTATTTAGTACAATAAAAAATGCTGTAACATAACAGAAAATCTGTTGAAAAACAGAATCCAATGACACTTTTCAACTGACAAAATTGCTGCAATAGTGACAAGAAAGACATCTCCAAAGAAGTTGGTGCATTCATTGAAATAAAATGTATATTAATGGGAGAACTATTGTTAAAATGGGCAACTTCATTCGTGGAAAATAGACTCATTATAAAAATAGATGTAATAAGGATAATAAGCAGCCAAAGTGAGTTGATAATTCAATTTTGCATAACCTGATATTCATAACAAGTCCGCTGCACTCGATTGTAGAAAAACAAAGTAGAGACATTAGAGTAGGAGATAATGAATGTGTGCTTAGCGTGGAACAAGCCGACTCACAGGAGTAATACGTAGGCAAAGACAGACAATGAATCACAAACCAATTACTGTTCCCTGAGCTTCAGCTAATAACCAACCGGCGAAAGCATGACTCTCACTATTTACGGCCGAGATCATTCGTTCAAATCTAGTTGGAATGGGATTCTTTGGCCATCAACCAGTGTGCAGCTTATTCAGATGCTTCTAAGTTCTAGGACAGAAAATCTCCAAGGGAACTGGAGCACACCGAGTGATTCGCAGCCCTTAATTGTGCAAACATTTTGATCCTACTCTGTCTTTATCAGAGCTTAATTTTTTTTTAAATTCAGATTAATGGCTGCAAATCAATCTGTGTATTCAAGCTTCCCTTGAAGATCTATTCATGTGCCCATGCAGAACAGGAGCAACCATTTTACGGTCTCCAAATCTTTCCTTTGTCTATCTAATCTTCTTCTCTTCAAGTTGGTGATCGCCTGGTGATTCTCCCGTGGGACTTTTTTTAAAAATTAATTTAGTTTTTTTTTTTTTTAATTTAAATAAGTTCTGTTTCTATTTTTTATATTTACCCTGGCACCTTATTTACTTTAAAAGTACAAAAATTTCTCAGCATTAATCAGTTTATTTCCATTGTGAATTAGGAAATGTTCTGTGGGCCATCATCTGGCACATTATCTGGCCCACAGGCCGCAAGTTGAGTATCACTGCACTTAAATATAACAACCATGTGCTGTTAATCAACATGACAGTTTAACCATAATAATCTCACTGCACATTATGAACATTGATGCTAAATACGCTTGAGTGCATGTGTTTCTGGGTGACTGTCAAAGTCAGGATGGTCCTTCTGGGACATGCCTGAAAAGGTGAATGTTTGTTTGTCTCTAGAACTGAATGCACACGTGTCTCAGTGTATGCGTGAGTGTGGTGCTCTGACCCCGCCATAACCAGGACGGACTTGACGGCTCTCATGCCAAAGTCGTAATGGTCCTGCTGGGACAGCTGCTCAGAGCACAGCTTGTACATCTGTGTCATTTTCCTCGCTAGGGTCTTACTGGACTCGAATCCCTCAGAGTACAGAATTACCTGAAAGGAAGGGAGAGACACAAAGGAATGATAAAATAATAGTAGGTAAAATAAGCAAGCATATATATGCATAATGAGAGAGGCTGTTACCTCGGCAATGAGTGCGTAGTTTGGCACCATCATGGCGATGGGTCTGAAGAGAGCTTTAAGGTTGTCAGGTAGCTCTGTTCTTCCAGCATAGCCGGGGTTCATGGTGATGAATGCAGCGCAAGTCATCACCAGCTTGATCTCCCGGCCCTCAAATCGAAACCTCGACAGCTGCATAACACAGAGTTGAGTGAGTGGCCCTTGTTTCATGCAAGCGTGATGTCCTAAACATCTACAAGAACAAGTAAACTTTGTGTGTCGCAGTGATTTATGGATCTAATTAATTTCTAATTTATGTAATCTGCTCTGGCTACCGACCTAATGGCATCAACAGTATACAGTAATGCTGCAGTAAATTACTGACTGATACGCAGGTGAACTTGTGGCACTTAACATAGGCCAAACCGCTGTGCATGGAATTAATTATCTATAGGATTCCTTACATAGTAAGTGCCTTTTGAACAATCCAAAAGTGGTGTGTGTGTGTGTGTGTGTGTGTGTGTGTGTGTGTGTGTGTGTGTGTGTGTGTACCTTAGCAGCTTTAGCGTTTCGTATGGTTATAAGTTGCTGAGCGATGACAGACAATACTTCAATGTCGATTCGGTTAAATTCGTCAAAACAACACCAAGCACCCGACTGAGCAAGCCCACTGAAGAAGCGCCCCATCATCTGAAAGAGAGAAGTGTGACTGCTTAAAGGGGCCCTATTATGCTTTTGGGGTTTTCCCTTTTCTTCATTGTTTTGTGTAGCATTTTTGTGCTTGTAAAACATGTTGAAGTCATATAGCCCAAAGTCCAAGCGAAGTGGAGCTCTGTCTCCCTCAAAAGACACTGCTCCTAAGCTGCCTGAAAAAGCTTGTTTAAGTTTTGGTGTTTACTTCTGTAACAATGTGACATAACACTGTAACAAATAGAACAGAAAGGGCTTTGAATGTGCAGAGAGCCAGCTGACCAATCAGAGCAGACTAGGCTGGTGTCGGGACAGAAGCTCAGACAGATTGTTTCAGACAGAGGTGCCTCAGCAAAGGGCAGTATGACACAAACGCTGTTTTTTTAACATTATGGCATGTAAACCTGTTCTAGTAGATCGCAAAAATATGAATATGATCCTGCAAAATGAGCATAATAGGGCCCCTTTGAAAACAAGAGTAAACTTCATTAAACTTGTGTAACTCTGTGTAATGTGCAACACTTTCATGGATGATACATAACAACAATTTAAAGTTGTAAATATCTCATGGACAGTCATGAATTAAATGTTACAGTTAAATGTTGCTAACCCACGGTGGAGCAAAGCTCAACAAAGTATGAAACCACAGACTGTTGTGATTCTAGCCGTGCCAAATTGAAGCCCTGTCCAGCTCTAATACACCGGTGTCTGCTACCAATAACTAACTGCAGCAGACACAGTGAGAATGGCTTTCCTGCTGTCTTGACAGTATGTGCTTTCAGCTCCAGCCTCAGTGATGCTGTTTTACATTAAAGTCAAATGTACAGTATGCCTTAAGATTAATGGCCAAATCTAAAGTTTTTGGGTAAACAAAATACATATATATTCTTATATATAGCTGAAGGTTAGCATTGTGCTTCTTTTACAAGTGATAATAATAAATGGAAACTAACTGATGTAAACTCATTGTAAACAAATGGTGCATAACTTACAAAGATTACCATGTGCTCAAATGAAGTATTTTTTAACAACTTCGTATCATTTGAGTATCATGCCTTTGTTTTTAGCAACCCCCCCATTCTTTGCTTAACCGTCTACAGACCACCCAGGTACTCATCATCTTTTATCAATGAATTTTCCGAACTTTTATCAATTATCTATAGTAAATACAATAGAATTTTAATAACTGGTGATTTTAACTTGCACATGGACAATTCCTCAGACACAGTGTCCAGAGAATTTTTAAACCTTTTACACTGCCTAGATTTTAGACAGCATGTCACACAGCCAACTCACAGCAGGCGCACCCTGACCTGGTCATAACTTGGCCTGTCCATTGGTGGGCCATCTGTTGTGGATCTCATGTGTCTGACCACTTTTGTGTGTTTTACAGTCACCAGTTTTAATCAACGGAGGCCCGGTGAGATCAGTGAGGAAACGCTACCTAACATCTGAAGTGGCTGCAAAGTTTATCCGGATTTTACAGAGCACTCCAGCAGATATTTTACCAGCACCATGTGATTTCATTGTTGACAGTTTTAACAATAAATTAAAGACAACACTGGACACAGTGGCCCCACGTCAATTGAAGACTGTTAAAACAAAACCTACACCGCCCTGGAGAAATATGAACATCAAAAAGCTGAAGAGAAACTGCAGGAGTGCTGAGAGGAGATGGCGAAAGTCAAAGTTAACAGTTCACTACGAAATATTCCGTGAACACCTCAAAACCTACAATAACACTGTCAAACAGGCAAGAATTTCTACTTTCAAAAATTAATCAACCATAAAACCAACCCAAAATTCCTCTTCTCCACAATCGACCTTTAACAAACGCAAAATTTTAATAGACCCTCCAAGATACCAAGTGATGCCCTTTGTGAGGATTTTGCAGACCACTTCCAGAAGTAAAATCAATGACATCAGATCGAGTCTTTTACCGCATCAGATTTTAAGTGTCTACTCACCCGGATCATTGATTTTACCGGAGGAAGCACTGGAGAGTTTTTCCCTGGTAGATCTTGAGGACACTTGGTGGAGCTTTTCTCCCAAGTAAAGCCACAACCTGCCTCTTAGACCCAATTCCCACTCCATTTTTTAAAACGTTTCATGCATTCTTTGAGGAACAATTGATATACATGGTGAGAATTGCTCTCTTCAGATGGTGTCTTCCCCACCTCCTTTAAAACGGCGGTGGTGAAACCCCTTCTGAAGAAGAGCAATTTAGATCCCAACATTTTTAATAATTATCGACCTGTATCGAACTTTACCATTCTTAAGTAAAATCTTGGAAAAACTTGTGTTTAACCAAGTAAATGACTTTTAACCACAAATAACATTTTAGAGAGGTGTCAGTCTGGTTTTAGGATGAATCACAGTACCGAGAGCCCTTGTAAAGATTTTAAATGACATCAGGCTCAACTTAGATAACCATAAAATCACTGTCTTGGTACTACTGGATCTAACCGCCGCCTTTCGATACAGTAGACCATCACATTTTATTAATAGACTGAGGAACCTGGTCGGCCTCTCTGGTACAATTGTTCTGAACTGGTTTCACTCCTACCTCACAGATCGACACTTCTTTGTAAGTATGAATACATGTTCCTCAGAATCCATGAGATAAAGTGTGGGGTTCCCCAAGGGTCAATTTTAGGCCCAACTCTTTAATCTGTACATGCTTCCCTTGGGGACGCCATCAGGAGTCCGGCATCAGCTTTCATAGTTATGCTGATTTATACTCAACTGTACATCGCTGTGTCTCTGATGACACAGGGCCTATTGATGCCCTTTTTAACTGCATTTCAGACATAAATTCATGGATGGCAGCAAATTTCCTACAGGCTCAACCAGGACAAAACAGAGGTTTTAGTCATCGGTCCTGAAGGCCAGAAAGAGAGCTTTTACCAAAGTTACAGGCTTTTAGAACATCACAATCTGTAATAAATCTGGTGTGATTTTGACTCTGAGCTTACTTTTTATCCCACACATCAAAAACACAACAAAAATTGGTTTTTATCATCTAAAGAACATAGCCAGAGTCCAGCCTGCTTTCTCTCAGGCCAGCACGGAGGTACTGATGCATGCTCTTATCTCTTGTCGTCTAGATTATTGTAATGCCCTGCTCTCTGGTCTTCCCAAAAAGAGCATTTCCAATTTACAACTATTGCAGAACTCGGCCACACGAGTGCTGACGAGGACCAGAGGGCGGGAGCATATTACACCGGTTTTAAAATCGCTTCATTGGCTCCGGTCTTTCAGGATTGATTTTAAGGTTCTTTTTACTTGTTTTAAGTGTCTCAAAGGTCTTGGGCCTTTCACTCTAACTGAGCTGCTTTTACCTTATCAACCTCATGGACCCTGAGGTCCTCCGGCATCATGGCCTTTTAACCATACCACAAGTTAGCTCTAAAAGAAATGGGAGGCGGCTTTCAGTTACTATGGCCCCTGCCTGTGAACAGCCTCCTCGGAGAACCTCAGGATCACAGACAGTGTTGAGGTTTTTTAAAAGAGGCTCAAGACCCATCTTTTCAATCAGGCTTTTAACTAACTAACTAACTATTTATTTATTTATTCTCCTTTTTTATTTTATCTTATCCCACTGTTTTAGTCTCCCATTTATTTATCTATCTAATTATTAGCGGTTATAACCTTTAATCTATTTTACTGTGCACTTGTATTCTTTGTCTTATTTTTCTGTTTCAGTCCCTTACGTTCTTAGGTTTTATGTTCTTTACCTTATTTTATTGTGTTAGTTTTTAGCTCCAGTGTTTCCTCATCGGGGCCTACCGGACTGGGAGTGGTCTCTGGTCCACCATTGGGGGTGCTGTACCGTGGACTGTTTCGGCCCGGGTGGCTAGAGGGCTCGGCATCTTGGTGCGGGCACTCCTGTCCGCCCGGGTTGGGCTGGTCTCTGTGGCGGCTCGGGTGCTGGACCGTGACCTCTCTCAGTGAGGTTGGCCCCAAAGGTAGCTTCTCCCTCGCCTCAGGTCTCAGTGCCTAGCCATGTCTCTTTAGTAACAATTGGTGTGTTGGTGTATGTGTGCGTGTGTGTGGTGGTAAGGGTGGATGTTCGGGTGCCTTTAAGTAATATGTGTGGGAATATCTACATGATTGTGTGTGTGTGTTGTTGCACGTCTAGGTGGGGGGTGGGAGGGTCAGGCTGTCTGTATTTTTCTTGATTTTCATTAATGTTTTTCATTTCTGTTATTGTTTTTAATCTCTGTGAGGCACTTTGTGTTACTCTTTGTATGAAAAGTGCCATACAAATAAAGATTTGATTTGATTGATAACTTAGATTAAAGATCTGAAATCAAAAGATCCATCTCTTAAGGTGAAATTGGTAGCAGGTAACAATCCTATGTTTTTTATTTTTTTATTTATTTTTTTTGATGAGGCCTGTGGATACTGGCTTACAAGTTTGATCCTGGAAGCAAAACCATCGTCTACAAAACCCTGATTAAGGGCACTCCTGCCTTGCCTGGATGAATGCCTCACAAACAACTCTTAGACCGCTATCCAGAATAAGGCAGTAAAGATCACTGGTGTGGATGAGGAGTATGCCCTAAAGGATTAGGTCATCGCCAAGCTGAGCCTTCGCAGGACAGTTACTGCAGAGGCATACTCCCAACTGTCGAGCAGACCTGAATGCATTGCTACCCTAAGCTCAAGTCACAAGGAAAACCGCACGGAGGTTATCACCAACCCATACCAACCAATGCCTCATCACTCCCCCATGGCCAACAGGAAAAGGCCTTGATAAAAGCTTTCTCCACTCCGCTGTGGCAACATGGAGCAACCTTTCCTGTTCTGTCATCAGAGACCTCAAAACAAGTATGCTCATCTAAGTAAACACCTACTCAGCATTAAATTGTAATTCTAAAGCTCAAAGACTTCAATCACAAACAAATAAACCCTATACATATCCCTGAGTTGTTGCAGATTAGTGACAGGCTTTCTGAATCGCAATCTTTTTTTTAAATCTCTTTGGATCACAGCATGTGATTTTTATATGATTGTTAACGTGATAAACGCATGTCTATTAGCCAGACATAGTATAATACCTATTATCACTGTAATATGCAATTGTCATATCATTCTTCAACAGCTACTGACAGGACAGATAGACATTACAGACTAATTGCTTGAAAAACATACAGGAAAGGACCAAATATGGCTTAAAGCAATGTTTTAGATCACACAACAATTAAAGGCTCTTCACAGTGCATCTGTACTTTAACTGGCACTGGCACTTGACTGCTTTTGCAATAGTGCCATCTAATGGTATCACAGAGAAGGTACAGTCAGAGTGAGAGAACCTCCCAAAGCTAATTCTGCTGATTCTGCAACTGTTTTTGGCTCGCTTCTTCTTTGTGTAGGCTCTGCCCTCTAAGAGCTGTTGCTATTGAGTTTATCCCGCGAGCATGCGCAGGTGTGAAGATTTTCTTTTGAAGCCTTTGGGCCTCACTCAGGTTCAACTGCAGTATAAGAAGCCTGCCTGGCCCAGGTTCTGCTCCCTATTTTTCTTCAGCGTTTGCTGCAGTGATATCTAAAGATTGAAGAAGCACCATATGTGGTGACCATTACCACCCAGAGCAGTAGACTAGGTGTCCCCTGCATGGCAACATTTTTCCCTGTTTCAGCCTTTTTTCGCTGAAGCGGCAGTCGAGCCTGGGAAACTCAAAGCTCCAGTGGCCTGCTATGACCCATTCACCTGAGTGAAGGGTGCTACCGAATGAGGGTTTCATGGTGTCTCTTCACTGGAGTCGAGTCTATCCTCCATCCTGCTCCCAAGGAGACGCAAGCCCATGCCACCCTCTCCTTGCGACCAGGTCACTACCCACCTCACTGACTGTGCCCACCTGTGTGCCGCTCAGACAGCAGCAGCCATCAACAACATCTCGCTGCTCTCCTCATCCATCTCCTGATCACGGCTCAGCCCAAGATGAGGGTTATAGATTAATACAGTTTGTCACAGCTAACCTTGTAGTCGAGTCCATCAGAGCAGTTGAAGACCACACACTGGATGGCCAGGGCTTTAGCCAAGTCCTTGGTGGTCTCCGTTTTGCCGGTCCCTGCCGGCCCAGCTGGAGCTCCCCCCAGATCTAATTGGAGAGCCCCCATCAGACACAAGTAGCAGCGGTCCTGAGCAGGGTTAGAGATAAAGACCAGCATCAATAACATTCCTAGCTACTGCAGGACATACATTTTGTAGGCTACACTGTTAACTCCCTGTAGCAGTTTGGAAGCTTATGGCTTAGATTTTGGTGTCTTTTCTATACAGGTCTGTGGGTTTACAAACAACCTGAGTGAAGTGGTTATTTGGTTCCTGATAGCTATCATTTAATTTTAGTAATTGCACATTTTAGTACATGCATCTATTAGCTGTAGTAAGCAAGAAAACATTTACTATAAAGCATGCCAGGCGAGTACACTGACATCGATAATGTTATCTTATAACACGAGTTGCCAACTTGACGTCATAAATGCATAAACATGACAAGCAATATTCAATGTTTGGTCAATGATAAGAAACTTTTGTATTAATACACATACTAGATGTTAATTTTTGATCACATTTAAAGTGTAATATGGTATTAATGTTAACTGTTGTCTATGCAGAGTGACACTGATTAAATATAAAAAAAAATAATTATTTAAAAATATAAATAAACTTAAATCAGTTATCAACCTCTAATTTAAAAGATCTTAGCATTAAAATGCAACCCATCTTCTCTGCAAATTTCATAAGCAACTTTCAGAAACACGTGTTTCTAGTTTTAACCCACCGCAGTTGCTTTCAACATAACACATAAAAAAGGTTTCAATGTTAAACAAGAGTTAAATTAGCACTGGGACAGGATAAATCATGCCTTTGTCATGCGTGTCTCAGTACTGTATGATTGTGTTACCGTGAGTGGTGTGATGACCAGTCTAGGACAGGCTCCCAGGTATTCATAGCCATAAATGTACGTGGACAGAGCCATTTTGGCCACACAGGTGTCCAGGTCCATGTCCCAGTAGTAGCGCAGCTGTCTCTGCCATTCAAAGTTAGACCTGGTGTCCACCTGAAAAACAGGGCTGAAGTTATTGTAAGGTAATGAGTTTTTACAAACATTTTCTGATCACCTAAAAATCCACAATCAATACCATCACCTATTATACCAAACAAAGGACAGAAATAAGCTGTATTTATAAAAAGACCGCGCTAAAGGACTGCAACAAAGTCCTTTCTTTACACCACTTTTGCATTTTTACACAGAGCCAAATTATGGCAGCATCATGCCGCTCCAGAGTGGGATTACAGAAAGCATGCCAGCATCTTGAAAAACACAAGAGGTGTGACAGGCATGACGTTTAACAAAACAGCGTCAGCCTCCACTGTGATATATAACATATGCGTCAGCAGTGCTTTATAAACAATAACAATGGCATAACATGGCAGTAATAATCATTTACCTTCTCTGTCCTATATGCCTTCTCGTCCCCTCCTCTGAGGGTAAGGAGCTCCCAGACCACATTATTTTCCCAGTTTGCGTACATTTACAGCCGATCTTTTTTTTGTGCAAGTTGCTAGCTGCTAAAAGTTACTTTTTAAATCTCCAGTATGAAGAGGACAGTCACTCTTATGATGTTTTATGGCTGCCACCAGCTTTAGGGCTAGACAACTAACTCTGACGCCCCCATTATATTATAGAACAACAAAGAGCATAATAGTACAATACTACCACATTGAACAGGCAGTGTAAAAATTGGCTATAGATACAAGCTGCGATTGTGTCCAAGTGTGTTTGCACCATTGTACCTTCTGGCGAACTAGATCGGTGACAATGTCTCTGGCATGGACGTCGATGGTGATGAGGGCAGTGATGATGTTACGGTGTAAAGTAGGCAGCTGTCCTCGCACCAATGCGGCAAGGGCATTCAGCCTCTGGAGTACACGCAAACACACATGCACAAACATCACTGGGTTATAAAATTAAAGTGGCAGAATAAAAATAGTTGGGGACACAAGTGATTTGTTTTGCCAAATCTAATATTTAAGCAGACAGTTAAGAAAGAGTAAAGGAGAATAGAATAATTAGTATAATTTACATCAAAGTTAGTAAGTTCAAATTCCTGCAGGGCAGCAAAGTGGTCGTGGTCCCCCTCTAGGCAGGCGTCCATGTCCCTGCACCACATCATCTGGGAGATCGTCAGCACCACCTGGTGGACACACACACAAACTAAATTTAAATTACAGCATAAAAAACATACAATGAATCATCACCTGAAATTATAGAAATTAACTGTAAAATTTATCAAAGCTTTAGACAGTGGCAATCATTACTGAAGTGCTTGGACATGGTTATGAAAACAATGTATCTGTACAAGTGAAAAAAAGGTTCTGGTAACTATGTGTGATAACTTTATCCGTAACTGCTTGTCCTCGTAAGGGTTGCGGGAGGGCTGCAGCCTATCCCCCCTTTCATTGGGCCAGAGATGTAGTACACCCTGGACAGGTTGCCAGATTATTAAAGGTTGACACATATAGACAGACAACCAGTCACACTCACGTGCACACCTGCAATGTCACCAACTAACCTGACATGCATGTCTTTGGACTGTGGGAGGAAGCCGGAGAACCCAGAGAGAACCCACGCAGACACGGGGAGAACATGCAAACTCCGCACAGAAGAGCCCCTGCCCAAGGTCCGAACCTTGCCCTAATGTGGATTCAAACCGGGGACCCTCTTGCTGTGAGGCGTCAGTGCTAACCACCAGACCACCGTGCCGCCCCTGATAACTATAAGCGATTGTCAATTGTAGTAATACATTTACATTTTTTGATGCCACTCCCACTGTCTAGCAGGATGTCCTGTTCAACCTCATCAGGCACTGGGCTGACAGGGAAGGGTCACTGGTTGGCCTAAACTCACCCAGGACTTCCAGGCTATAAAAGCGGGCCTGTGTGCTAACTTGTGCTTGCTACAGCAGACAACCACCTTGCATCCCCGCCTTTTGGTGTTGAATCTTCAACACCTCTACAGCACAGTTGTCACACATCACATGCATGGTGTTTATTACTGACTTTGCTGAACTACACACTCCTTTGCTTATTTGAGTTGACCGCAGTGTAACTGTGCAGAATCACTTCTTGTAACATTCCCTGAGCCAGTAAGTGGCACGTCAAACTGTCTAAAAATACGGTAAGTAATCCCACTCACCCTCTGCATAGCTCTTTCCCACTGCCATAAATATCTTAAAAGGTAATGATCCATACATCTACATAAAAACAATGCCACTTTGCACACATCAGTTGTACTTATTATTCTGTCTAAATTATTTGTAATAGGTATTTATTCTGTTTTTTGGAACATATGCTGTATGTTTGTTGACCGAGTTTGTTTTGCACTGCATGTTGAGCCACGTCCAAGATGATTTTCTGTCACAACAGACAATAAAGTTTTCTGAATCTGGATATAAAGCTGTATCTTTACAGAGGCATTAGCCTACATGACCAGGCATTATATTTCTTAATTTTAGGTATATTTTGTAACATTTTTACTATATTTTTTTTCAAATTTCTTGGCCATATCTCGTTAAGTTGCTTTTTGCATCCTCCCCACGTTAAAAGAATTCAAATCAGTTTGTTTAGGTCTCAAAGAGTTAAAAATCATTTCATTGCAATGGTCTGCCTCAAACTTTTGTATCCATATAAACCATTGATTACTGTAACTGTCATCACTATAAGCAGGTTCCATTGCGCTATAGGAAAAAAAAGCAAAAAGGTCTGTGACTGAAAAATATGATTGCACTGGACCATTTAATGTTTTTGTGACTCTCTCTGTGTGTGTGTGTGTGTGTGTGTGTGTGTGTGTGTGTGTGTGTGTGTGTGTGTGTGTGTGTGTGTGTGTGTGTGTGTGTGTGTGTGTGTGTGTGTACCTGCGATGGATGTCCAGCCACCACCCATTCCTCTCTGGACTTCACTTGGTAATCGGCGATGGCAGCCTTGCTGAGGCGTCGCAGTGAGGAGAACATAGCCTCCTCCACCTTGCAAAGCCAATCTTCCACATTGCCCTGTGCCTTCAGACCTTTAGTCAAACGCACCTATGCGTACACACAGAGGGACAAGATCAGCTACAGTAGGAATGCAGATGCTTTTATCTTTTCTTTTTTTTCTTATTAAGGGTTCACTGTGAATCCTCTGTGAGAAAAGTCATGTCATTCAGAGTTCATGCAGTAAGGAAGTTAGCATAAGAGTGTATTTTTTCTCACTCACTCACGCTCTCATTCTCAGCAAGAACTTCAAGGTATACTATGCAAGATTTTTCTAAAAAACAATGTATATAGATTCATACAGAATAAATCCCTCTTAGTTATTACTTATGAGACCTTGATTGCTGTGTTGGGGATGTTTATGAGCGTGTACCTCCACAGTGCCTAGGTGAAGTTGGTGCTTTATAAAGGGAGCAACCAGTAAGCAGGGGGCACCCAAGAGACACAGCACAGAAAAAACTAAATATGGCGAAACATAATGCCAAGAATGAATCTGGGGTCAGCTCTTTTACAAACAGTAGCCAACAATCCTGCAAAGTGTACCTTTAAACAAGAGAGTAACAAGTAGAAAAAAAGGGGTGCCATTATGATTGCAGGTGTTTAAGTGACTCAAACTGACCTTCTCTCCCTCAGGAGACACCATGCTGAGGATGTCTTTGCTGTAGACCTCCTCCGGTTCTCCAGTATCCAGCGCAGTTCCTGTATTGACACCAGAAGATTGTTTGGGCAGCAAAGCGAACTCCAGCCGTGTAATGGCATCAAAGCATTTCCTGAGGTGGGGCTGCACCGCCTGCGGGTTTCTTGTCTGGGCCAAGATCTTCAGGAGCTCGTCGTTAGATAAGAAGCAGAACCTGCAAGAAACAGATAGACAACATATAAGATTTATGAGAGTTCGAACACGACACATCAGCATCCACATCACATGTTTATCCCTCTGCGCTCACTGGAAAGTTTAGAGTAACATTTTAAATTTAAACAAACAGTTTAGGATGATAAAAGGAGATGAATTATGATGTAAAAGTCTGTTGTTGTAATGTGTAACACACCAAGAATGTGTGTGTACCTGGGGAAGATGACTCTCTTGGACTCCAAGTAGTCTTCCAGACACTTCTGTATTTCATCCAAAAGAGTGTTGTTTTGCTGAAAAGTCTCCAAACGATCTGTGTAGGATAAATCAAGTGCATGTGTGATTGTGCATCTCTGTCTGCTTGTCTATTTTTTTTTACAGTTTTATGGCTACATACCAGGCTGCGTGGCTGCTTTAAGGGCATTGGGCATCTTGTAGACCTTCGCCATGATCTGTTTCCAGGACTTGTCGACCTTAAGAAACATCTTGGACTCAGCAGGAAGCTGCCGCTTTATGTCTGGGGCCAAGAAGATACTCTCTAAGTATAGCCAGTTCCTTTGGCACGTGAGCCACTCATCCTGGAGAGGACGTGAATGAGGAGAGGGAGAATAAAGACACAGATGGGGGAGGCAGAATAAACAAGCAGTAGTCTTTGATGTGATGCTGTTTAGTCTTTCCTTACCTGAACCAGAATATAGAACTCAGTAAACATTAAGAAAGGTACATTTCTTTTTCAAGGGGTTTGGGAGAGCTACTGTGTAACATTCGAGGATAAATTCAAAGTCAAAATCTGCATTTAGCATGTTGATATACCCTTTAATATCTTGCAGATAACACAAATTAAAGATCACTCCACACAATCTTTTTCTTTACCAGAGTTTGGTTGAAAAGCGTCAGCTGTCTCAGCAATTTGTCAACTCTGGCCTTGATAGGAGCTACGTAGCGGGAAGATGCCACCGTGCCAACACTGATAATGCCATCATCCAGGAGTACCTTCATGGTAAACATAAAAACACACAAAAAACACAAAAATCAGATGAAACTCTTCAAGGTTGGTACAACAGACTGCGTTGTGAGTGTGTGTGTGCTGCATGATGTTACGACCTGGATATCATCTGTGCCACCCAATATGAAGACCTCTTTGGAGTCGCCGTGAGGCAGAACAGTGAACTCTGTGGTCTTCCACACGTCTTCCACCTGCACGGTTCATTGAGAGGGCAGAGGTTAAAATTAAAACATCAGATCTGAACTCCAGACTGAACAGTGCAACAATTACTCTACACACTGATTACTCAATTCACAGATAATCAATAGCTTCATTCATTTTTTTATGTAAAAATTACAAACACTCTATGATCTCGAATTCTCTAATGTGAGGATTTCCTGCTTTTCTTTGTCATATATTACAGATTAAAAATAAATATCAAGTTTTGGGACTGCAAATTAACTACAGACTTGCAGAAATTGTAAATGACTTAAAAATAGTATAGATTTGGTCCTTTGCCAAGGTAGGTTTAATGCAGGAATATGATTATTAGAGTGGTTTAGGTTATCTACATTTTTCCAGCAGCAAAGTGCAAATATAAAGGAAAAAGACAATATTCAGTTCAGTGGTATATTTACAGACTTGTAACATTAAAAATGTGGCTTTCACACAGAGGAGCTTGACTCATTTTGACAAAAAGAAATAAAAAGATGAATGAAATGAAATTAGATTAAATGTCCATGAATACTTCACAAAATCCAAATTGAAGTCTATTTAAGGCCTAAAGTTTATAACATCAAAGTTAAGACATATTAGGACTTTTTAAAGACCTGCAAGCAACTTGAGAGTTATTAAAATGGCAAATGTTGACACCAAATGGCATGATTAAAAGTTTCTCTTATTCTACAGACAGGAAGGCAGAGTACACTGCTACTGCAGTTTAGACATAACTCTGCCAGCATATTCTTAGTAGTTCCCTTTTCACGCACCTTCGTAATAATGGTCTCCACTGATGCCTCTCCTGAAGCCTGTCCTGACACCTAAAAGTCAAAGGCTGTGTTAGTCATGTTTATCCAGGTCAGACGTAAAGATATTAACAAGCTAAGGTACTCCTATAATTGACTTTAAGGTCAAAATCCAAAAAAAATCAATTTAATGCAAGGTAGTAGGTTAGATCAACTTAAAGAATTATTTCACTGATATAAAGAGGGTCCTCACATAAAACAAGGCCATCTATGCAGCAGAAAGTGACTTCATAAAAGAGAAAAAGGGGCAGTAGCATCCACTTTTGCTCAAGAGGTAGAAAACCCACAACTTCCAGAATACACTGCCCCGTACCAGACCACTAAATGCTCCTGCTGTTGGGTGACATAATCTGAACTTGTTTGTTTGACACAGCGGACAACAAAAAAAATAATTACAGTTTAACTGTGAGCTAAAACGTGTTTCTGAAAAAAAAAATGCAGAAAGAATTATGTAACTCAGTAACAGAATTGTGGTTCATCTTTGATCAGGACTGCTTAGTTTCATCATTGATCAATGTTTTTTTCACTATGTGGTAAGCCATATGGCGCCCACTTCCTGTTCACAAACTCCACTATTAAAGTTAAACACAACATTTAGACATGTTTCTGGAAATATTTTAGGAGAGTAATAGGCAGTGCAATAACATAATGTTGATCTACATTCGATCAGCACTGGATAGATTTAACCATTTAATCTGATTTCAGAGTTTGAGACAGAGAGAGACAGAGACAGAGGCAGGTCTGTCTCGTGAACTATTTCTCTACTCTTCATGTCTGAAGTGATGACATAGGTGGGACAATAAAATTTAAGACTGATTTCACTGTAACCGAAATGGGGGGAGGGGGGAATTCTGTGAATTTTTCTTTTTTTTTAAGTTACCTATTATTTTGAGATTTCAGAATAAAGAATAAAGATTTCAGAATAAAATCGTACCTTTTATGTCACTTTTAAAACTTGTGAAAAATTTATTTTAGACATTTTAGGACCAATTAAGGCCATATTTTTAGACTGATTAATTCAATGCCTTTTAAGACCTTTTAAGGATTCGCTGGGACCCTGGGGCGGCAGACAATATGGAAATGCAGAAGTACAGCCTGTTTTTAGAGCACTGGTTAGAAGTTTACCACAGTTCATTTAAACATACTGCCCACACTGCTCTGACACAAAGTTGGTTGAAAATCGGCAAAGTATCCCTTTAATAGTTAGCACTGAGATCCCATGTGTAGCAGTAAAAGCTTACAGTGTAGGCTATATTTATGTGTTACCTCCTGTATCTCTGTTCCATAGGAGAAGATGTTGAGCTCCTCCAAAACAGCCACAGTGAGCTCCTCCACATTCAGGGAGGTCCCCACAACAGACTCCAGAGTCTTCCAGTGCTCTGGTTTCATACACGGGTTACGTAGATCAGTGATCACAGGCAGCTGCAGGAAAACACAAGAGTATCATTTAGACGAAGTCGCAAAAATGTACTCAAGAACCAACTGGCTAAATTGCTAGTACTTGTTTGCAGTCCATATTTTGATGTGGAATCAATTTAACCCACCCTCTGCTTCATGACTTCCACCTTGCTCTTCAGACTTGGCACTACATTGTTACGTGGCAGACCCTTCTCCAGCTGGTTGACGTATTTGCTGTACTTGTTGACCATTGAGCTGAACTGCTCCAGGTCCAGCTGCTGAAGTGTGCTCTGGGGATGGGTGAACATGGAACACCACAGTTAAACTTGGAAGAGAGCACGCGTGTGCATGCATGTGTATGCGTCTTTACATGGCCTTTACATACAATTTGTTAATTCCACCTCACCTGCCTCCATCCATCTGATAAAGAGTCCCATTCCTCTAGAGAGTCCCACAGCAGCTGCTTCAGTCTGAACTCTGCAGTCAACTCCTCCAGGGTGTCAAACTTGGTCACCTCCACCTTTATTTGTCAGAAGGTAGAGGGGGAAAATAATTTTTGTCTGGATAGTTGGCTTATGACTCAGTTTTACAACACAAAGAAGATTTGTTAATACTCGAAATTTTGGAATTACTGAAAGGAACCAAAGAAATTCAGCACCTTGAATTTCTTCTGGTAGGAGGTATAGGCAGAGGCCTGAGCCTGCAGCTCGTCTAACGAAATCTGGATACCCCCCAGCAGCAGACGCACTTGGGTGGAATCTGCATTGATGTCAAGGATTTCTGAATCCTGAACATGAAAAAAATAAGACAAGCAAGTGAAAATGTAGCAAAGACATATACATAGCAGTGTTTCCCACAGATTTGGAGTTTATGTGTGCCTGTTGGTGTACGTGTGTCCCTTTATATCATTGTGTCCTCTTTCTAAATTCAAATGTGTTGCAGGCCATTAACATAACACAAGTGGAGCTCTACATGATTTCTTTTTTTTCCTCAGCAGCAGTTTGTGACTAGCGGGGTGATTTATCTGTCGATTTACCTGGTCAGAGCTGATCAGATCATATTCATGGATGAGAGGAGCAGCTGCTACGAGTGAATGCAAACTTTTAGCTCCAGTAGAATGAACAGTTAAATTTAACTTTCACTGCCCCAGAGGTTTTTCTGCTCCTTCAGTGCCCAGAGTAAGCTCTGCCTTTTGGTAATGCATAACCAAATGGTAGCATTCCTAATAAATTGTCCAGCTTCAAAAATAGAAAATCTCTTTTTGGCAGCAGATGTTTGAATTATGGCAGGCTTTCATGATGGAAAAAAAGGTAACGCCTACACACTTACTCCGTGCCACACAAGTTTATTGAAGACAACATTCAGATCCTGCCTGAATCTTTGTCAGGTCAAATGTTTGAAAAGACGAAACCACATCTATATTTATACATATTATACACACCAATAGGCTGACGAGGTCTATGGTTGCAGGTGTGGTTCACCATCTGAATCATTCAGGGTAGTTTAACAATTGACAATCAACAATTTTTCAAACATTTGACCTGACGAAGATCCAGGCAGGATCAAAACATTGTCTTCAATAAACTTGTGCAGCATGGAGTAAGTGTGCAGGCATTACCTTTTTCCCTCATGAAATTTGATTTTTTAAAAGCCTTGCACCTACACAATGCACGTATAACTATCCTTTTTTTCAACTTAATCATGGCAGGCTGCCATAAATTAATAATTTTGTGGGGAGACTCCTCACACACACCTTGAGCAACAAAAGCTCAGCATACAAAACACCTTTCCAGGCTATGGCTGATAGAAAAATGAACAGAGCTCCTCCACACACCTGTGACTTTAGCTTGACTTTCATGACCTCACGGTTCAGCTCCTTTATGTCCTTGTGCAGAGAGCTGCACAGCTTGTCCACACTGTGGTCCCTCTCTGCTGCTGCCTCATCAATAATGCTGTTTAATGAGATAATGGACGGCTCCAAGGTGGCGTAAACAACCAGATCCTCAGGTTGTGTGGGAACTGAGTACGTGTTAATCAGATTGTACATCTGACACACTGTCTCCTGCTCTGCGTCGAGCACTGGAATCTATTGAGAAAGAGAAAAAGAGAGGAGGTGAGAAGAGGGGACAGGAGAGAAGCACAGAAACCATGTTGATGACTATATGCTATAAAAATATGATTGACAAAGAAACTACTTTGAATGTGAAATGTTTGTCTTACCCTTTGCTGTATCTCATCCAGGAAGCAGAGGGAGTTGGCTAACTCAGCAGTGGTCGAGGGACTGAACTCCAGTTTAAACTGAGCTTCACAAGCCTCGGCAATGATAGCATCTAGCTTCGTCCTAGCCAGTCGGGTAAGCATCTCGTTGATGACCTGAAGCACAAGTTCAGAGCAGAGCAGTGATTCCTACATGCCCTTAAAGAAATTGTTTGGATTTTATAAGCAGGGTTGTATGAAGTATTTATCCATAACACGCGTTTAACCTTCAGTACATGGTGGTCAGCTCAGCCCAGTTTGGAGAAGCAGGCAGGAGTTTTGACACAGAAGCATAACAACATACTGTTGGAGACAGGGGCTGGTAGCAAAATGTATTTTAGCCACTTAAAAACAACAGTATTAGGCTTAATGGACGTCATATTGAGAATATTTTCACTGCTTTAATTTGCCATCAGTAAGCCCCTTTCTTTTGGCACTATATTTTCTCAACTATAGAACTTCCATATTCCTACGCATACATGTTACGCCGCAGCTAATTCAGTCACACTTTCAAAAGTTTAAAGAAGAGAAAACAAATGCAAGAACATTTTTAAAAAAGGGTGATTATTACAGTGAAAATGAAATGCTGTTTACCACGGAGACAAGAGGATACCATTGTAAAATAGACCATACAGAAGAAGAACTTTTGCGGAAGGATACTGAAGGGGTTGAAAGAGGGAGATGAGTAGAAATATGAAAGTTCGATGGTTGAGAGAATGTAGTTCCAAGTGAAAGGGCTGCCTGACATTGAGGTAAAGCAGTGAAAAAATTCTCAATCGCGCCTACTTAAACTGATAAATTTTTTAGGGTGGGCCTTTTTTTTTTAGGTGGCTAAAGTGCATTTTTGTGGCACTCCTACCTGCTTCTCCAAACTGGAAGCATGCCGACAGACATCTACTGTCGGTAATTCACTGATTATGGATAAATACAATTTGATTTATAAAACAGAAAATCAGAACTATGTCTGAACATTTTTGGTTGTAGCATTAATTGAATATTTTGTTGTATTAGAAATATTTCTATCAAATATATCACTCACTGTGGCCTAAAGGCTTAAATTTCCATTTCAGTGAGGTTTAATAAACCAAATGGACACACCGCTCCTTAGTTAAAATCAGTTGTTTGTGATGGTTAAAAAAAAATCTCAATTTATTGTTTTTCTTTGCTCTAATTTGATTTAATTAAATTTTTTATTTTATTATTTGATTTTTCCCCCCTTCTTTTTCTGTTATTCGTTTTGTAGTATATGTTTGCACATTGCTCGTCCTCACCTCCAGACAGCGAAGCGGAGAAGACAAGAGGTTCTCCTTGAGCTGTTTTGTGTCTATAAGCAGTAAGCCCAGATGTCTCTTCTGTTGGATGGCTACGGCCTCGTCGTGCTCACTGTTATATAACTTGAGTGCTTCTCCAAAAAAGGACAAATCTGTGAGACGATCGAAGAAGTCAACATCCTAAAGTCTAAAGGGACAACATTATTTTGGATGCTACAGCTTGTTTAGGGTTTGCTTAATGAATGCTTTTCAGTTGTTCTTTTAAAACCACTATTCTCACTATATCTCTGAACTGCTCTGTGTTGTAAGTGACATTTATGTAGAGTACATCACCATGATCCTTTTGCTGCAATGAATCCAAATCCAGGCTCTCATTCTCTTTGTAGAATAGCCGAAAATGCTCAAATGTCTTTGCGTAAACTCTTGCTGCATCAAAGGCAAACTGGAGTGATTCCTGAGGAGAAAAACAAGAGAGGCCCATACAAACACAGTGCTGTACAGACAAAGCACAAACCAATGCAAATTAAAAACTGACCTTTATGTCTTGGATGGTGCTTTGAATGTGGCCATCATTCTCTAAGATGGACTCCAAACAGGGGCCATCCTCATATTTTTCTGTCGCCTTCTAAAAGTTTATAAACGCACACAAAAACACAGATACAAACTAAATCAGTAAAATCTAACTGCACCATTTGTTTTTGACATATGGACATCAATAACATTTAAAACAGCTAAATTATCCTGAATATACACATCAGGGCTGTCAGGTTGAGGTGGTTAGTTGTTTTTTTGCTACCTCGCAGTCTCCAGGCTCTGTCACTGAATCAAAGTCGGGATCTGCCGTAAGTGTTTTGACTGACATCACCGTTTTCTCAATGCTCCCAATGATCTCTGCAACAGTCTCCTGTAGGAATCAACAAAGAGTAAACTGTAGATAGGAAAGAAATGGGTAATAAATTAAGACTGTAATAATTTGGAAAACTAACCTGAAAGTTTTCTTCAGAGGGTTTGTAGGTCAAAGCATTTGGCTCCAGTATGAGCTCAGAGATGAACATAGGTTGGAAACGGGGAGTTTCTGACTCAACAGACTGTGAAATAAAACACACCAATCAAAACCAAAACTGAGTACTGGTCTGAGTCTGCTTGTAACTAAAATTGGTGTGTATGGTATTGCTGTTTATGTGTGGTGGTAGCTGTCAACAGGGGGGCTGGATAATTGATTTGTCAATTAATTCAGAGCTAATCTGATCAGATCAGATTGATGGATGAAAAGAGCAGCTGCTGTGACTGAATGCAAACTTTAAGACCCAACAAAATGAATGGTTAAGGTTCTCTTGCAAAATGCCTGGCATTCTGCTGCTCCATTCTATGCCCAGAGTGCACTCTGCACTCCAAGAGGTGTAATGCATAACCGAACAGTATCTACATTTCAACAACACTCCTTATGAATGGTACAGCTTAAAAAACAAAAGTGTATTTGTGGCAACACATGTTTTTATCATCTTGAGCTACCACAAATAAATGACTTTGTAGGAAATCCTGATGTTAATAGTGTAATATCGTAATAATGTTGAAACAACGCCTTACCTGCTTGTCAACCTCTTCTTCCGGAGGGTCAGTGGCAGCCTCAGGGCGCTGGCTCCAGCTCTGAATAATGTCGTGGCTGGGCGTTCGACGTACATGCTCATGAAGTGCTGACAGTAGTTTTGCCACAGCGCTCGCCATCAACGTGTGCAAGGTGTTGACAACCAAATAGTCAACAAGACGGATGAAGCTGGTGAGATGACAGACAAAGAAGAGTCAGACTGTTTTTAAGTTATAAAAAGTGCTGATTAAAGCAGTCACAGGCCTCTTTCACAGCAAGCTTTGAGTTTTTGTTTGCACCTGGTGCCAATATGTGTTTTAGTGATCCAAACACAACTGGACAGCTGAGACATATCATGCTCACACCTGTGTCTATCATGTGTCTCCAGCAGACCACTCAGATTTAATGGACAATTTAGTGGACTACATATACACATAAATTTCATTTTTTACACCTGTTTTCTCCGACTACGACATGTTAAACTGTCATCTGTAGTTTAAAAAAGCAGGCACGTCTGATACACAAACCCGCAATGTTAAAATGCCCAACTTTACAGCAAAAATCAACATGTTTACAACCTGGGACTAAAAAAACCTTTTTGTCCCTAAAGATAATTTTCCTTTTCATGCAACAGTATTGGGGGTATTTTTTTATATCCATCCATTGACATTTTACCTGTGTTCACCGACTATGACATTGTCTGCAATGTAAAAAGTAGGCATGCCTCGACACAAATAGGGACAGAAAGCAAATAAAATTTAAAGGAAACAAATACAAGAAAATTACCCACCGGATGAGGTGTCGAGAGTTTTCAGTTTTGTTGATCTGTATAAGAGTTCCCTTATCATTTTTATCATCTGAGAAAAACAAACAATACTATTAACCTTTACACATTCTGATACATGCATTCCACTTTCTCCATATGGTCCGTGTGCACACACCTAGGACGTTAGAGTTGGACTGAGATGCCCACAAGTAGCTGTGACACGCACTAACAGTCACCTCCTTCACCAGGTCTTGAAACTTCTCCAAGTCAGCCACCACCTGACAATAATGAACAAACGAGGGCAATGCATGAGGCGCACAACATGTACAAAATGCATGGACATACACTTAAAACACGGGGTCCAAATTTGTGTTGATATGCAATTGCACCTCTTGCAGTTGTTTGAACTGGATGTCCTGGAACTCCCTGAGTGTGTGCGTGCCTTTTTTTTCCATGTGACACAGGCCCTTGTCGCTGATTTGGTGACACATTTTCCTGATGTCGATCAGTGCAGGACCTAGAGACTGTATGACATAAACAAATGTTAAAAACAACATAATATCCACACCAATCACAATAATTTTAAATTCTAAATCTCAAACAAAATATGTCTCAGTGAGCATATTTCAAGTGAGAGAGAAAATCCAGCCATTAGTTTATACACACAGTTACATACCTGACTGACAATAAACAAATGCTTTTGGAGGGACTTCCTGGCCAAATGAATCTTCAAGGCGCGAACTTTGGTACGCCACACATAGAAGGGTTTCCACATTTTGAAGAGGGCAAAGAAGGGGATGTGGACCAGCTTGCTGTGATAGTAATGCTCATCACGGCGCTCTGGGTCTATAAAGTCAGACTCATCCTCATACGCTGACAAGACACCTCCATGGCTCATCAAACAGTCCTCCTTCCTGTGCTTATAGGTTTTAACTTTGGATGGAGCATCCAGCAGTCTCTTGGCACCACTCTTAATGGAAAATGGTTGTTTGGGAGGACTTGGGTTTAACATTGCATTCTGGGACACCTGAGGAGTGGTGAAGAGTCACAGTCAGTGATAAATTTCCTCCTGCATATACCTCATTTAAAAATGATAAACAATAAACCCCCTTTCTTTAGAGGTTATTGAGACTGGCAAGTGAGCCTTTTTTGCCACAGTTTAACGTCGTCTTGAGTTTCAGCTTCAGATACTTTTGAGGTACGTGTCCATCATGCACTGTGAGCATCTTTTAAAGAAGCATTTAACTGCTGGGAAGATGGCCTTTTAATAAAACTAGGCCATTGATGCAGTAGAGAGACACAAATACTTCTGAAATTGATGCTACGTGACCAAAGATAAAAGAGAAAAAGGACACTAGTGCTTATACGGAGGTACCTTTCCCACAGTTCATTTACACATATTACCCACATTGTTTTTACACAAAGTTGGATGAAAATCAGCAAAGTATCCCTTTAAGCAATGTTTATTCTCTTCTCAAACATGTCTGTCACTGACCTTGGTCCCAGATTGCAGAGGAGGTAGGTGGACAGACCATTGTTCACGCCGCCTGTGTGGCAGTTCTGTTTGTTGAGACGAAGGCGACTGAGTGTCCCAGCCGGGAAAATACATCCGCTCACGGGTTTTTAAGTGGCTGAGGCTGGGCTGTTTCCGTCTTACACGTCTCTTCAGCACAGCCTACATAAAGGCGAAGAAACGGACATTTACAAAAGACCCATGTCTACATACTGTAATTACTTTTTGACTAAGACAAGGATCAATTATATTAATATTACTGGAAATACTAAATTGGGTGTACAGTAGATGGTAATATGTTGACACAGTTTGATCTTAGTTTGCCAAGTCTCACCTGTGTGTCTTGAACAGGGACTGGAATCCTTGGTAGGATGGAGGCGCTCTGGAGGTCAGGGAGCTTGTGCAGCCGCTCTGCAAACATATGACAGGTGGATTTTAAGTTTAACTAACATTTAATTAAAGAGATGAATAACCGAGGCTTGTTGGTAATTTTATACACTAAAATACGTGAGCCATAACTAACAAAGTTAAATAATACCAAAAATAACTGCTGGAAGGTAACTTAGTAAAGTGTCTGAGTACATGTTTGGCAATTTTGCATAATTTTGCATCTCAACATGCAAAAAAAAAAAAAAAAAAAAAAAACATTTTCTTCACAAATTCAAGGTAACATGACATGACAAATTGTTTTAAAAATAGTCATTTTGTGGGGAAGGAAATTAGGTTATCTTAACATATTAATTCTTCACTTATTGTAAGGCAGAGATATAAAACAATATTCTAAAACGGGCCATTCTGCTTGATGGATCCAGACCTTTGAATCTGCCGGGTCCAGTTGACTGATTCTGTCTGAGGTCAGGCAACCATTCTGTATAATGAGTACTTTAATTTTTGGTCACTTTAAGTATATTTCCATGCCAATACTTATGTATTTTTCACATTTTATTCTGACTTAAGGACTTGAACATGTTATTTATTTTATACTATTACTACTTTCACTGAAGTAAAACAGGTTACTATCACATTTTATCATATATATATATATATATATATATATATATATATATATATATATATATATATATATATATATATATATATATATATATCAGCCGGGCTCACCTCTGGGCTCATTTTCCCTTCGTTGACCAGGGCAGCTCAGCAGAGGGGTCCTCGGGGACGCAGAGGCCATGGCAAATATCCTCACAGGCTATGGGACAGTGGAGGGACAGCATGACAGAGGAGTTAGTTGTGGTAAAGTAACAATGTCAACTAGAGTATGTTTTATCAAAAAAAAAAAAAAATTGTATCGATTCAACATTACACATCTAACTTTACAAGCAGTCAAATTTTACGAACCCTTAGCTCAAATTGTGACCCCAGAGTGTTTCCTTTTTTTTAAAAAATGTATTTATATAATTTTATTTAAATCATTTGTACAACACTGGCTTGCACAACAAAATACAGCTGTAATAGGAATTATACACTGGGGAAACGTTTAAATACAGTATAAATAGCAAGCTAAAGGATTTAATTTTCAAGATAATGCATTCATTTCATCCTGTAAAGCTTGTGTTGGAATAATTCAAGCTGAATACTGGTGATAAAATTTTTGTGGACTGGAAAAAGAGTATTTCTCACTTATTTGTTCAATGTATATATAACAATGTTTTGGATGGATGTTGCCAACTTTCTAGAATAGAAACTTAAGATAAATGTTGAAGTGTGCTTGATGTAATGCTAAACTTCATGAAGATGACATTGAAAATAAGAACTTGTCTATCATACGTTTCATTAGTTTTTGTAAAATTGCATATTGACAAAAAAAATGGTCACAAACTAAACTGACTTTCCTGCATCTTGTTAATGAATTCCAGCAATAAAGCACAATACCATTTAATTTTAAGAACACTTAAGGTATTAAGACATTTAAGTTGTTAAACAATGATATGATACATGTAAAACAAAAACAAAAATTATATTTGTTTGTTTGTTTGCTTTGCAGTTTTTGTCTTCTTATTTTGTTTTTGGTTTGTTTGTTTGTTTGTGTCTATCTATCTGCATGTATTTCTGTAAATTAACTTGTGTACAAAAGAAAGTTGGGAAAAAAATGGGCGAACTTATGTCCACCATCTTCGACTACACCAAAGGTGCATTCCATTTAACATTACATGAGAAAATTAACATGTCAAGTCTTAAATAGGTATTGTAAAGATACATTTTAGTAGTAAAATGTAAAGCCTGTGTTGGAATGATTCCAGCCGAGTATTGATAATAAATGTGTTTTATCATGGACTGGAAAAGGAGAGTATTTATCAATTATTTTTCCATATACACTCTACTATACTATACTTATATCATTTGAATAAAATTATACAAAATACACATCATACAACATTTTTTAATGTTTGGAAAATTCCATAATGATAAGGAAAAATAGTCAGAAACTAAACCAACATTCCTAAACTTTATTGGACTATTGAATTTCAGCAATGTAGTACAATATTATCGAATGCTGAGAACAAAAAAAGCTGTTCAGACAATTAAGTTATTAGGAAATTAAAATCTAATGCATTTAACATAAACCCTGGAATTATGAAATGTGAATGCAACTATTGTTTGTTTCTTTGCTTTTTAGTTTATTATTTTTATTTATTTAGTCTATGTATCTGTAGGTATTTCTAAAAATTAAATTATGTTCAGTAAAGAAAGTGGGGTAGCATTTTAAACAAATATATTTAAAGACCAGAGTTGACCAAAGAGCTGCACAATAGCATTAAACACAATATATATATATATAGCGCAAAAAGCTATAGAGACACAACACAATACAACAATAACCTCATAAACGCCATGCACAAATTAGTGAGTAAAGAAAAAAGTGTGAAGTTTAGAATATAAAACATAAAATCTTATACCCAAAGGCTTAGCACACTTGCTAGCCATCGGCCGTTAACTACGGCGTTAACTAGCTAGCTAGGCAGTGTTACTTTAACACTGAATTCAAACGGTAATGTCAAGTTGTCAACTTTGTTTGTTAACTTCGTCTAAGTGAGGAAGCCCTAGCGTCGAGAGACATTAAAACAAACCTACCTTACGAAATATTACACCACGAGTTATCCTTGATATAGTTTAAGGATAGCTAAATTTAGCTTTGTAAAACTGTGAGTGACAACAGAGCCCCGGTATGTTTGCTAACTGCAAAATGTTGCTGACCGTACGCGAGGTTTACATTTGCTAGGATGTCGAAGGCATGACCCGCCTTACTCTACCTCTGATTGGCTTATCTGAAATTCCTTCCCCAATCCTAACCAATCGTACTCCTCTCCCAAATTGAGGCAACGACTACTAGCCAATGAGAAGGAGGATCATACCTTCGCCATCCTAGGCGGAAAAAAGGCACCTACAGCTGAAGTTTACCGTCTCCTAGCAACAGTATTTTCTCCCGGCATGCAATGCAGTCAAACAAGTCGCTGGTTTCTATGGTTTCACTCGCCCCAGTTTGTTTGTTTAATCTCACCCTGTCAGTTTAACAGATGAAAAAAGTTTCTTTAAGAGCCAAAGTATTGGATTTCCTTTTAACTATGTTCCTTTATAAAGACAAACAACTAATAATAATAATAACAATAATAATAACAATAACAATAACAATAATGATAATAATAATTATTATTATTGTTATTGTTATTATTATTATTATTATTATTATTATTATTATTATTATTATTATTATTATTATTATTATTATTATTATTATTATTATTATTATTATTATGGCTGCATTACTGGACCTATAGCACAGTGGCAGCCCCTGTTCTCTGGATCAACCTTAGCTGTTTTCCTTTGCTGCTACACTAACATAGTCAATTGTTAAAACAAAGAAAAATAAAATAAAATAAAAATAAATTTTATAGTATAACTGATAAAAAAAAAAGCCAATATTAAATCAAATCTCTCATTTAAAAGTATATGAAAACATTTGAGTTGAGAAATAGAAAATGCAGCACCAGAACCTTGATTCATATTTGAACTTCTGTGTGCTATGTGTGTAAACGGCTCATCCCCAGGTCATCAAATACTGATGCTTTGTCATGCCTCTCGGCCAGTGGTGTAGTGCTAGTTGGTGAGGTGGGTGTACTACTACTTAAGTAGATAGGTAGGTTACCAAGGAAGGAGGAAGCTACTCTACAATGTATTACAATGGCTTTCCAATTGATAGGTAAGTAGGAACCCAATTATCTTCCAAACACACAAAAAATAGTGTGAGGGTGGATTTCTACTTTAAATGCACTCTCATCATTAGCTTTTTTTTTTGTTTTTGTTTTGTTTTGTTTTTTATTAAGATACTTAATTATGTATTTTCTGTCTATTCCAGCGGACAAAGAATATGAACAAAATATCTTTAGCCAAATAAAAATGACAAGAAATGGTCTAAACAAGACCTTTTTCAACAAAAAAAAACCTCAGAAACTGAATGGTAAGTTCATATCAGTGATTAAAGTAATGCTTTACAACACACTGCATATATATTTTTTATTGTACTTACCGATGTTAATATTCTATGAACTTCATCAATAAGAGGCATTAATAATTAGACAATCTGATCAGTATAAAAAATTCCCCCATTCATTTTCTGGTGACACTCTGATTAGATTATATTCACTGTCCTTTCCAATGGACAAATCATTTTGAAAAACATCCTGAGTAAAAGCTATAAATCTTTAATATGATATTTTGACATTTAAAAAGTAACATAGCATCTGATATTAACTTTACGCAGCGTAAAAAATAAATTGTGTACTTTCACAATGATTTTTAGACTGAAACATGCCTCATTACTTCACAGTGGGGCATGGTTGTTAAAAATGTAATTCATGTATATAGTTATGTATTCTTCCTTTTTATACATTTATGCAGTGTATTGTTGTGTTTCACATGTGTAAGAGCTAATATTACTCATTTGTGTGTGATCCTTCAGCTCTTATGGTGGTTTGGAGTGTGATTTGAAGAAAGTGTTTGGGCATCGTTATATGGAAAATGGTAACGGTGAAAGAAAATAAAAACCTTTTGAAACCATCACTACGCTCATCCATTGTCTGGCCTGGGGTTTGCTACGCTGAGTCTTAACCCTTTTTGAAACCTGAGCAACTTGGCTTGATTTCTTTCATAAACATGGAAAGAAGGCAAGGAGCAACTTGACAAAGATGACCCCAAATGTAATAAATTAAATTAGCAAAACAAAACAAAAACATAACAAAAAATAGGGGAGTCTGAGAGTATAAACAGTAAAATCGCAAATAAAAATAATAATTTAAAAATGCTGCATTTGTTCCCCTTACCTAATAAAGAATTATAATCCTTAGAAAAATACTTTCTTGATATTTTTCCCTAGTAATTTGATGATTTCCTGTCTCTCTTTTAAGCTAATTTTCTAATCATTTTATCACCTTTTATTTATTTTTTTCTGCAGTACGCCAAGTTGATAATTGCCTTTATCTCCATGTTTTTTGAGAAAAAAAACAAAAAAAAAAACAACCTAATTTGCTTTTGTTTAGAAAGTTTAAATGCTTTTGAGAGGCGCCTGAACGCAGGACATGAAAACTGAAGTCGATGCAGGTTTCAAAGGGTTAAGACAGGAGACAAGCTGTCTCTGATTCATGCTGTAGTTCATCAGCAGGTGGCGCTGATGCACCAAAATGTTCATTATCAAGTCAAACATCTGGAAAAACCAGCGAGGAGGAAGAACAGGCTTCCGGTGTCTTCTATCACGTCCGCAGACGACAAATAATGAACCGGGGATCCGGTGACGGTTTCATTCAGCGTTCAAAGTCTGATCTGCGAAAATGAGTGGAAGAGGTAAAGGCGGGAAAGGACTCGGCAAAGGAGGCGCGAAGCGTCACCGCAAAGTTCTCCGCGACAACATCCAGGGGATCACCAAACCGGCCATCCGCCGCCTGGCTCGCCGCGGCGGTGTGAAGCGTATCTCCGGTCTGATCTACGAGGAGACCCGCGGAGTGCTCAAGGTGTTCTTGGAGAACGTGATCCGTGATGCTGTCACCTACACCGAGCACGCGAAGAGGAAGACCGTGACCGCCATGGATGTGGTGTATGCTCTGAAGAGGCAGGGTCGCACTCTGTACGGGTTTGGATGTTAAATGGTTTTCTTCTGATAATCAAAAATCAAAGGTCCTTTTAAGGGCCGCCCACCTTTTACCTGAAAGAGCAGGCTTTCTTCCGTTGTTAAAAAGTTATGTATCTAATGTTGTGTTAAAATTGATAATGTGTATTTAGGTGCTAGAAAACTTCAGAAGGCAAAATACTAGAACATCTAATCAACAACATTGTAACATTTCACACCTGATTTAAACACATTGTAGTAAATGCATTAATACATATCCAATAATGTATGAACAAGAATCCCACTCCTTTAGCCAAAAGTGGTTTTTTTTTTTTTTCACAAGTGTGCAAGGAGTAAATGTATACTGTATTCAACTGAGTTGGCACCACACTAATATTTTGATAATGTTTCACACATTTTCTATATATTTTTTAATAAACTTTTTAATTTTTAATCACTCGTACTGTTACTTTGCTGCTCGTCCTGAACACCCAAAGCTGCTGTAACAATGCAAATGTCCCCACTGTGGGACTAGAAAAGAATATATCTTAAAAATCATTCATTTAAAAAGGTATTTTATAGAATCACTACAGTAACTTAATTTTTTTTTTTTTTTTAGCTATATATTGATGCTTACTTACTTCTTTCAGGTTACTTAAATAAGACCTGCTTTGTGAATGTTGCCACATGTTTGATGCTGATTTTGTTAGATGTAAATGAAATGTTAAATGCATTTAACTGATGGAAGTTAAAATGCATGTTAATGTGTTTTAATGACCAGACTGGAGCCACTTTAGTCCCTTTGTAAAGGAATTAAGCACTCAATGTTTGTTGTTGGTTTATGTTGATTTTTTTCACTTTTCTTTCTTCTGTGCACAAACTGTATCAACTGACTGAATCAGGTTTGGAAATACAAAAACCTGCTTAATACATGGGGAAATGGACACTAACATACATATTAATGCATATTATTTGATGATACAGTGTGAGTTTTACGAGATTGATATTATTCAGCTTCCGATCACTCTTGGTAAATTTCATGTCCACAAACCGAAGCGGTCTGACTCCAAACCAAGCCTGTTTTAAGCTTCTTTTTTGTTTGTTTTTTGCTGATCACAAGCAGTATGGCACTTTACCAGAAGATGTGGAGACCAAAAAACGTGACAGACTCACAGTATTTTAGAGGAAGTAGTCTACATTCAAAAACTATGAAATGACTTAATATGAATAGACACTAAACGCCTCGGGCATATTTCTCTCTGTGACCGTTGTTGTATGTCTCTTTGAAATTAATAAAGTTTTCCTACGGAGAAAAAAGACAACGCCTCATGAACAGCTCAGCCAATCACAGGAGGGAGGCCACACATGCTGATCTGCATGAAAGTGGTATAAATACAGCTGCTCGCATGAGTACAGTCATCGTTTGATAACAAGAGGAAACATGGTTGAACAGTCGAAAGCTGCTCCGAAGAAAGGCGCCAAGAAGGCAGTCATCAAGGCTACTGGCAAGACCGGTACCAAGAGGCGAAGGCCCAGGAAGGAAAGCTATGCCATCTACGTGTACAAGGTGCTGAAACAGGTCCACCCCGACACCGGGATCTCGTCCAAAGCCATGGGCATCATGAACTCCTTCGTGAGCGACATCTTTGAGCGCATCGCCGGTGAAGCTTCCCGGCTGGCTCACTACAACAAGCGCTCCACCATCACCTCCAGGGAGATCCAGACCGCCGTGCGCCTCCTGCTCCCCGGTGAGCTGGCCAAGCACGCTGTGTCCGAGGGCACCAAGGCCGTCACCAAGTACACCAGCTCCAAGTAAACGAGTAGACGTTTACTAATCCAAAGGCTCTTTTAAGAGCCACCCACTTCCCCTGAGAGCACTTTTTCTCAATGCTTAATTGCCTTAAATGTGTCACCTCCTTTTTTGCACAGCCAGACCTAATTTGTGACTTATGGTAACTGCATCTGTTAAAACAAATCCACATACCATCAGTGCACCATGTTATAAAAATGCAGTTTTTATATATCAACAGAAGAATTTGAAAGGTTCTGTGTTTTCCTTTGATTGTAATGAGGTAAATTAACTGTCAAAACTGTTTCTGGACATCTTATTACTATTAACTTAATTCTCTGCATATCAATTATAATAAATCTTAATAACAAACAATTGGAAATGGGTGCTTTCATATGTTTCATTTTAGGAAAGAAACACAAAGGTACAAATATAAAACATAAAAATATACTGCTACCAAATTGACACCTACATACATTAAGTGTGCTAACTGATAATAAATACAGTGTGTAAAACAATCTAAAAATGCATTTCATGACACAATATAGGTGATAATGCAAAATGTTAAATGTATATTTCCCTCAGTTCAGATTAATAATTGCAGTCAGTGTGTGAATGCAACTATGCATATTTCAGAACTGTATTCAATCGCAGTACTTTTTCTGTTACATCACAGAGGCAAATATTGTACTTTTACTCTTCTATTAGACTTTATGCATCAGATTCAGAATAATGCAAAATATCCATTGACGAAAACTATGATATAACATAGAATAAGCTATTGAGCAGCATGTAAGAAGTTGAAACCAGTTCCACCCTTTCCAGCTGCAATGTGCATCACTAATCATAATATATATATTTATAACAATATCATAACAATGAAATGTATATAATTCTGAACAGGGTCATTCTGTTATATGGGTACTTCTACTCTTGGTTAGTATATTTTGTTGCAATTAGATCTGTAGTTTAGTAAAATGCAGGACTTTTACTGGTAACAAAGCATCTCCTGTTGACACAAAACATGTATCAACTAATAAATCATTATTTATGATAACTTAAGCTACCTAGTTGTATGTAATTGTAACACCCTCCAATAGATGCAACATTAAAGTGAATACATTAATGCATCACTAGTTAGGCTATTATAAAAGTACAAATACCCTCCTCCGTATAAAAATAATAAAATATATTTTATTTTGTTATAAGCCATTCTGCAGAATAAGTACACTTACATTAATAGATGCTTTATGTATTAATTAATGCAAATACTTTCGCACTTTTAGGATACTTAATTGAGATTCCAAATGCAGGACTTATTCTGTAGGCCTACTAGTCAGTGGTGTCTTGTACTGTACTTAGGTACAATTCTCTTCCACTCTTTTACATCTTAGAGGCAAATATTTTTATCTCATTATGTTATTCATTTGTTATTGGAGAAATTCAGAATAATACAAAACATGAATCTACTAAAAATTATGATGTATTATGAATTAAGATACCCAGCAGTTTAAAAAATAGTTGACCTCCTGCAGCTGAATATGTCTTCCGTCACTGCCCCCACCCCTCCTACCAGCCCTAAGACGAAACCAGGGCACACTCTTAAAAAAATGGATTTTTACATAAAGGCTATATTTTTCATCAAGCTGCTACAGGTCTTTCTACCTGCCCAAAAGTGCTGCAGTAAACACAAATATAGTAAAATAATAACTACTTTGCAGCCATTATGAATAGCTTACTCTGAGGCCAACATACATTTACAATGTGGTGAATAGTAGTATGAATAATTTGGCAATCTGGAAACATAAGATCACTGTAATCAAAGTGTTTTAAGTGAAATATGTAGAATTTATATTATAAACGTGATGTTACTGTATCTGAGAGGCTATTATTACATCTAAGGAGAAGAGCAGTGTGACCCATTTTAGTAATTAAGGATATTACACTGGATAATTGGGTCATTTGTAGACACAGGCTTATTGTTACTTGTTTGTATATTTTGAACCTTACTGTGAGCTAGTTCTTGTATTTATTAGCTAGATTATTTTCATTGTTAAATCTGATACTATACTTTATATTAGCTATATATTGCCTGTCCATACAAGTCCTCACTGCATGATTTATATCTGCACTCCTCCAACTTTGTATTGCAACAGCTGCACAGCAATGTTTCTGAGAATAAATCTTTATCTTATCTTATAATGAATGTACTTTGATTCCCTGAGTTATTTTGCACTACTGTACTTTGTAATACAGAACACCTAGAGGTTAGAAGAAGTGTGCACACTTCACCACACATGTAGTGAACCCTATTAACTCCTTCCGAGTGGTTTTCATTATCAGCTTCAGCTGATAGAGGTCATTTTTAATACAATTTTTTGATTACAGGTCTTCATCCAGAGCTTCTTAACTTTTCAAGGAAGGCCCAAATTGAATTACACAAAGACACAAAAAAGAAAAGAAAAACAAAAATGCAGAATAAGTGTAACACTGCAGCATGGCACTCACTTAAGAAGTTATTTTTTAATACCTATACTCTGCAGTTAATTTATGAAACAGTGTTACTGTACTGAGATACATTTAAAGGGATTTCCAGTGCTTCCACTAGAAGCTGTTATTTACTGTCAATGTGTTTATGGACAGAGAAAGTAACAAAAACACAGAAAAGATTCACTAAACTTGACATTGTGACCAGTGGTAGAATAATTATTCAGATCTTTCACTTAAGTAAAATTAGAAACACTGCAGTGTAAAAATACTCTCTTACAAGTGAAAGTTCTGCATTTAAAATCTCACCTATAAGTGCAAAAGTAGTAGTATAAAATATACTTAAGTACATAAACCAAAGTATAAGCACGTATTTTACAGAATTCTATAATTTGCATTGTTAGAATTAATGATGCCTCGCTATCTTCATTAAATGTTGCAGCTGAAAGAGGTGGAGCATGGTTTCAACTACTCTATACACTGCTGGGTATTTTCATTCATAATATATAATAATATATTAATAGAAATAAAGTGGACGTACGTATAATTATCAAAGTAAAATAATTTATTTTACAAAGTGGCCCATTTCAGAGATGTAGATGTTGTGTAGTTGACTGAGAATTAGTGATGCGCTCCTGATGTAAATGTTGCAGCTGCAGGAGGTGGAGTTGGTTTCAACTACTTTATACACTGCGGGGTTAATGAACAACGTTTGATACAAACGAGTTGTAGCGACTGTGGAAAACAATGTTGCAGTGTTTTTATATCAAAAGTCGTCCTCGGAATAAAAGAGGAAATGATCACAGCAACAGTGAGCAGCTCTAGTGGGAAGCCTGGCGCTATACGCCCTGAGGTCACAAGCAGTGTGTTTGCTGCCACCAGAATAACTGTATTTATTGCAAACTGATTATCAACAGGTGGTTGTTTTTACTTTTAGTAACTGCAAAAGCATTTACGTCAGCTGGAAAACTGCTTTTGGTGGAGTTTTGACGCATTTTTAATCATTTAAGGAGACAAATAAGTCGCGAAAGCCGCTGTGCAGTGCTGGCTGCGGCGGTGAACAGGTGAGCTTTCGAGACTCCACAGACAAAATGCAGAGAGCATCAGAGCTGTTGGTGACTTTAATATGAGGAGACACATGCCTGCTATCGGCCCCTGCACTCTCAGGCGTCTGCACTTCTCCCACATTTAGTTTGGGGTGTTTTAGTAGCGAAGAGAAAACACAAGTGGAGCAGCACTGCAGGCTGCACCTCTGAGTCACAGCCGGGCTGAGTCTCCACGGTTCTCATGCTGTGTTTAAGTGCAGCCTCCTGCTGTGAACGCCTCACCACTGTACTCATCTACAGAGCAAAACTTCCAGCACACGATGGCAGAGGAAGCACCAGCACCGGCGGCAGCAGCACCCGCTGCCACTCAGGAGAAGAAACCAAAGAGGAAGGTCAAAAAGGCGAAGAGCTCTGGGTTAAGCGTGAGGGAGCTCATCATCAAGTGCGTGGCTGAATCCAATGAGCGGGGCGGTGTGTCTGTGGCCAGCATCAAGAAAAAACTGGCTGCTGGAGGATATGATGTGGAGAAGAACAACAGCCGTATCAACACCGCCATTAAGGCGCTTGTAGCGAAAGAGGTTCTGGTCCAGACCAAGGGCACCGGGGCATCCGGCTCCTTCAAGATCAACAAGAAGACGTCAGAAGTAAAGCCCAAGAAGAAGCCCGTGAAGAAACCTGCAGCTGCGAAGAAGCCCGCAGTTAAGGCAGGCAAGACATCCGTGACGCCTAAAAAACCCAAGAAGCTAGTAGCCGCCAAGAAGTCTCCAGCGAAAGCTAAAAAATCGGCACCGGCTAAGAAAAAGGCCAAGATCCAGAAGAAAGCGGGCAAGAAGACCCCAGCTGCAAAGAAACCCGCCGCGTCAAAGAAGGTTTCCAAGGCCAAAAACAAGAAGGCAGCACCCAAAAAGAAGTGAGCTGCCACTAACTCACCGAATCTGAACAAAAGGCTCTTTTAAGAGCCACCCACATCATATTCTGAGTCCATATTCCTTATTATTATTACTATTATTATTATTATTATTATTATTATTATTATTATTATGTTCTCTATAGTTTTTAGCACACATTTAAGGAAGCAGGAAATCTTTTACAGCAAAGTAAACATTAATATAAGGTGTGTAAAACACATTATGTTAAAGTGAAAATTACAAAAGTTAAAAAAAATATTATCAGGTTATTATCATAGCAGATTTGGTCTGTTGGTTTGATTTGTTTCTAAAAACACAGGTAAATACAGTGAGCAACTTAAAAAAAAAGCAAACTTGGGGAAAAAAACAGGACATGATCTGATAGTAAGCACTGGGGATATATATATATATATTCAAATGTATGTTGTTAAGAGGGTTAAAAATATATATATTTTTGCTATTTATTTGTCATTTTCCTTATTCTTCTGTCCTTCTCATAATCATCTTGTAACTTTCTATTAAGTTCTTGATAGTTTTTATTTTTTAAGTTGTCCATCACTGTCTTGCCATGTTTTTGCAAGAAATCGGGCCAATTTGCTCAGGTTTCAAAGGGTTAAAGAGGAGGAACTGTACAGTAAATAATATAAAACATACAAGAATAAAAGAAATAAAAACAGTTAATTAAAGCTGCAAGCCGCGATGAACGGGCCCTCGCACCTCTACACACGTCGGGGCACTGGCACGACTCTGAGGCGGTCATTCATTTTAGGGAAAGTCAGTTTTTGCACGTGGAGAGTTTGGACTCTTGAGTGAGCTGGTTGACATGGTGTAGTACTTCCTGTCGCCACTAGGTGGGACAGGAGGACACCGAATTTCTGCTTCATTTCGGTGTATGTCATTTCTAGACCAAACCCTGTAAATTTACTGATGATAAATAATAATAATAATAATAATAATTCCTTTGATTTCTATAGGGCCTTCACGACTGCCTGTGGCCCTAATAATAATAATAATAATAATAATAATAGTAACAATTTAATTTATGGCACACTTTTTAAGATGTACATTACAAAGGTCTTTAGGAAGGCAGCAAATTCAGTTTTTAAAAGAAAACATAAATAAAACAGTTACAAAAACAAAAAACGTTGTCTGCATTAAAGCCAGTACCGTGAGGATGTGCTTGTAGTCGTCCATCATCTGAACATTGTAGTTTGATCACAGCAGACCTCGTCAATAACACCAGCCATCTCATCATCACAGAGCCGAGGAAAGGTCCCTCTGAGAAGTTCCCAAAATGCTGTCCCAGTTTCTTAGTGTTTCCTTCTGAAGCACATACATGCACAAGCAAATAAATAAACTCTCACACACACATACACACACACACAGTAGACTATATTGTCACATAATGTACATTTGCTATTTGCTATCACTAGAATTCATGACCCTACTGTGATCCGGGCTTAAGACCTTAATGTCCTCATCATAGAAACACACCTAATTGTAATGACAAACCAGCAGTTTGGGGATATTGGTCATCAACTGTTGAGTATTGGTTGAGGAATATTTTCTTTTTAATGCACAAATGGATTTTGTCTTAATTAATTTATTTTAATTGGGGTACGTTGTTGGATCTGTGCATCAAAGACAGAGCACTGTAAAATCTGACAAGTTGATCTGACTTCAAATGATAATGGAAATCATTTGTCTTGAAAAAGAAAAGTAAATGTAACTATTAATCTTATTTTCCATTTACTTTGTTAAATTTTTTTAATTCTGGCAGTATTTTCATATTTGTTGTTGCAATTTAAAAATGACCAGCGTTCTTGTTTTGTCCAAGTATTAGCAATATCAGTTAACCAAGTAAGTCTGACTTGGAGATTTAGCCAATGAAGTTAGAGATCTGCAAGATCTGTTTTCTCAACATGTTTATAACTATACAGATATGATTGATTAGTTTTCAACTGGCTAAATAGAGATACATTACAACAATAAGTACAAAATGTCGAGACTGATTTAATCAAAATTGTCATTCATGAGTTATAATGTCTTCACAATATTAAGTAGCCTACATTTAATTAATTTAATTATGTCATTTTTAATGGGCAACAGCTTAATAAAATGAAACATTTTAAATAAACTTAACAGAAACATTAAGATCAAGCTATATTTACAGTCCATTTGGTGGATTTCTTTTTAAATGTAAAGGTTCTTGTCAGATTTTAGTGTGGGAGCATAGCTCTGTATCAGAAGTGTGTGTGGCTCGTTTCAGCTTACTTAAACTTTGTTATTTTCTCGGTGTTCTTGGGCAGCAGCACAGCCTGGACAGCGTTGGTCAATCCTGTTGTCCTCTTGTTGTTGCAGGCAGTGCATAGCAAAAGATCAGTGTCATTAGGTAACATAGCTAATAATGATATGAAATAATCACAATATACTACAAGAACTAAATCAATAGCAGTTTGATTTGATTTGCATGACACCTACTGAGGTAGGCTTTTGGGATGCAATGCAAGCTTCAACCGGTAGATTCAAATGTAGAGCGAACAGGTTACGAAACGCTTCAAATCAACGGTTTAAAAGTACTGAAACGTTTCAAAGTTTCAAATTTGCCATTTCTACCTGTCAGACCAACCTGAGGAGAGGCTGCAGAGGGCGGTCCGATTTAAATTTTGGCGCCAGGTTTGCAAAAAGACAAATGTATCCAATAAGCAGCCGACTTTTTGACAGTAGGCGGTTTTGAAAACCAGGAAGAGCCGGTTCACCAATCAAGAGCCGGAGCTTTGAAACAGTGTCATCATTTCACATCCGGTCTTACAGTTTAAGGAGAGCGCGTTTTCTTCACACCTTATTATTTGCTCTTCAGAGGAGGAAGAAGAAAAAGCCATGGCAAGAACCAAGCAGACCGCTCGTAAATCCACCGGAGGCAAAGCTCCCAGGAAGCAGCTGGCCACCAAGGCTGCCCGTAAGAGCGCCCCGGCCACCGGCGGCGTCAAGAAGCCTCACCGCTACAGGCCCGGTACCGTGGCTCTCAGAGAGATCCGCCGCTACCAGAAATCCACCGAGCTGCTCATCCGCAAGCTGCCCTTCCAGCGCCTGGTCCGTGAAATCGCTCAGGATTTCAAGACCGACCTGCGCTTCCAGAGCTCCGCTGTCATGGCTCTGCAGGAGTCCAGCGAGGCTTACCTGGTCGGACTCTTCGAGGACACCAACCTGTGCGCCATCCACGCCAAGAGGGTCACCATCATGCCCAAAGACATCCAGCTGGCCCGACGCATCCGCGGAGAGAGAGCTTAAACTGCCGGCTGATCCGCATCACACACGCACACACACACACACACACACACACACACGCACACACACGCACACAACGGCTCTTTTTAGAGCCACCAAAGTCTTCATCTAAAGGCTCTCTCCAACAATTCACAAACACGTTTCATTATCAGCGATAATATTTGGAAACAAACGCGTTCTCTCCTCCTACAGCCCAAATAATTCACATTTGCATGTCTTATATATTTTTTTAGGCCTTTTCTTTTTTTTAAAAGATGACAATAAGACCCTGCAGCCTCTCCTGAGCCCTTCTAACACTTTGAAAACTGAGCAAAATGGCATTAAATCTTTCAATAACCTTTGAGTAAAAGGCAATAAATCGCTTAAACATTTTGCAAATTAAAAAAAAAAAAGAACAGAAAAAAACGTACTAGAAAGTAGAGGGAAAATAACTAGATAAATATGAAGTCATGTGCTTGAAACTTTCTATGAGAACCTGTAAACTACGCTTAATTAAAAATATAATGGGGCATGCTGGCAAGTTGAAGTTGGCCCTCTGCATCATTTTTTAGTAATAATCCAAATGTCTTTACCCTTAATATTATTCTAAACGGCTTTAGACGCAACATTTTATAATCAGAAATTAAGAAGAAACAAAGGATGGATGACCCTCATGCACAGTGACACCAAATCAGATTTTTCCAGGTGCCTTTTGCAATTTGGAAAAAAAGAAATTATCTTTCAGGTTTCATTGTTTGATAACCAACATTATTCACCCCAAAACAATCGTGTGTGTGTGTGTGTGTGTGTGTGTGTGTGTGTGTGTGTGTGTGTGTGTGTGTGTGTGTGTGTGTGTGTGTGTGTGAGAGAGAGAGAGAGAGAGAGAGTGTGCAAACGTGTCTACTTCTCGGTTTGAAATGCTGTTGCGTGTTTTATTGCATTCTAGACACTTAACCTCAGCACCTCTAATGTGCCATTATCTTCCGCATTGAGTTTTTCTTTGTTTAAATGTAAAGATTTTTGCAATCTGTTCCATGCATTTTTATATGCTGTCCACTGGGTGTCAGTTTTTCATTTTGAAAACAGTTTCTCAGTTTTGAAAATGTAATCTCAGTGCAATTTTGCATTACTGGGGGAGCAGAGGTTCAGAAGTAAATGTCCAGAGGGCGATTAATGCGCCATGTTGTCTTCTTTAGGATAAATTAAATGTCGGCAAACGATATCTTCAACCTATCATCTGTTCATCTGCACCCCATCCATGACACCCAGAGCAAATCATATAAATGATAAAATAAAATAAAAACGGTTTCAGTTTGCAGAGGTACTTGGAAAATTAGGTTTTGAGTCACTGTAATTGAGGGAGAGTCTACATCCTGTATTTGTTATTTTCCTCTCTGTGCAAACCTTTCAAATAACAATGAGTTTATTACTCCTAGTGAGAGGTGATGCTTTTGGTTCAGCACATTTTATTTTGTTGGGATTAGCAATTAAGCTGAACACCAACATTTGATGAGTAAATTTATAGGGGGAAACATCACCTAAATAATAATTTTAGTAAAGGTCTGAAGCTATTTGGAAATTTCATAAATTTGGATTACATTGAAAGATGATGCAGAAAGTAGCCGACATTTTCAGGAAGAGTCCCACTTCACTAGCTTTCACTATATTTTAAAACATTCACAAAATTTTTATGACTCAAAAGATTTATTCAGGCCTTTTTATTTTTTCTTTTAATTCAAATGCACAGGTACTATCCTGTGCTTTGGCTTATGAAAAGAGTGTTAGAAGGGCTCAGGAGAGGCTGCAGGGTCTTATTGTCATCTTTTAAAAAAAAGAAAAGGCCTAAAAAAAATATAAGACATGCAAATGTGAATTATTTGGGCTGTAGGAGGAGAGAACGCGTTTGTTTCCAAATATTATCGCTGATAATGAAACGTGTTTGTGAATTGTTGGAGTGAGCCTTTAGATGAAGACTTTGGTGGCTCTAAAAAGAGCCGTTGTGTGCGTGTGTGCGCGTGTGTGTGTGTGCGTGTGTGTGATGCGGATCAGCCGGCAGTTTAAGCTCTCTCTCCGCGGATGCGTCGGGCCAGCTGGATGTCTTTGGGCATGATGGTGACCCTCTTGGCGTGGATGGCGCACAGGTTGGTGTCCTCGAAGAGTCCGACCAGGTAAGCCTCGCTGGACTCCTGCAGAGCCATGACAGCGGAGCTCTGGAAGCGCAGGTCGGTCTTGAAATCCTGAGCGATTTCACGGACCAGGCGCTGGAAGGGCAGCTTGCGGATGAGCAGCTCGGTGGATTTCTGGTAGCGGCGGATCTCTCTGAGAGCCACGGTACCGGGCCTGTAGCGGTGAGGCTTCTTGACGCCGCCGGTGGCCGGGGCGCTCTTACGGGCAGCCTTGGTGGCCAGCTGCTTCCTGGGAGCTTTGCCTCCGGTGGATTTACGAGCGGTCTGCTTGGTTCTTGCCATGGCTTTTTCTTCTCCCTTCTCTGAAGAGCAAATAATGAAGTGAGGAGAAAACGCGCTCTTCTTAAACTGTAAGACCGGATGTAAAAGGGTGTTGCTGCGTCAGAGCTCCGGCTCCTGATTGGAGGAGCGGCTCTTCCTCGCGCTCAGCACCGTCTAGAGGAGCGAGTCAAGTCAGCTGCTTATTTGATGAAAATAATATTCAAACTAGCCGCCAAAAGTCAGGGCGGGCCACAACCTGTCTTGATTTCTGGTAAGAGAAAATTTAAAAAAGCAGTGATAGAAATTACCCAAATATAAGCATGGAACCAATAAAAACCACAAGAACAGTTCGTTAAAATTGTTTATTAATAAATATTAAGAATTATATAGCCTAGACGAACTCAAAGATGCTATAAATAAAATGCAAAAAGGAAATATGAACACAAAAAAGAATACTAAAGACGCTTATGTGAAACAGAATAAACACAAGGGAATAAAATACAAATGCAAAAGAGGGTATTTAAAGTGGATCCTAGTTTTATTTACTGTATCATAGTAATCGAAAGAATCCGCAAAAATCGTGCAACAAAGTGAAATAATTCAATACAACAACTCGTTTTATGGTCAGATATACATTTCAGTCATTACACAGTGGACGACAAAATACAAGTACAGCAATCTGTAATCTGTGCCATATACCTGTGCTTTTTGATATTTTACATACAAAATTAAACAAGCATATAATACATACATAATTCATATTTTCCTAAAAAAAAACACATTTTCCCAGACAAAACAAATCTTTTATTGTATATCTGAACTCGTTTTTATGCAATTAACCAGTCTTTATAAAACAAATTACTCACATAATTAAACTGTCAGATTAATGCTACACAGTAAAAAAAAAAAAAAAAAAAACGAAAGACAGCTCATTATATCACCAAACAGAAGTACTCAAGCCTTATGCAAGTATAAAAACACTCTTTTCAATGGGCCCATATCATAATTACATATTGTTGGATTATAATGTGTTTCATGACACGGTTGTATACTGAAATGGTCACTCTAACAGAGCCCGTAAGTGTACAGAAAACAACAGACTAAGAGTAGTAAATAACATGTACTTATAACATGAGATATTTCATACTTTAAGGAGCTGAACAAAGTCTTGATTTAGCATTTATAAAACAAAGATTTTTATACTTTCAATAATTTATGAATTATGTTTGGGCCTGGTTGTACCGGTGAGTCTCTTGACATGCAGATGTCAGTTTTTAAGCTCAGTAAACAATTCAAACGCAGTGAAAAAAAACTCGTCTGACAGTTACATAACCAGAAAAAAGTGCTCTCAGGGGAAGTGGGTGGCTCTTAAAAGAGCCTTTGGGTTTGTAAACGTCAACTTGTTTACTTGGAGCTGGTGTACTTGGTGACGGCCTTGGTGCCCTCGGACACGGCGTGCTTGGCCAGCTCACCGGGGAGCAGGAGGCGCACAGCGGTCTGGATCTCCCTGGAGGAGATGGTGGAGCGCTTGTTGTAGTGAGCCAGCCGGGAAGCCTCACCGGCGATGCGCTCAAAGATGTCGCTCACGAAGGAGTTCATGATGCCCATGGCTTTGGACGAGATCCCGGTGTCAGGGTGGACCTGCTTCAGAACCTTGTACACGTAGATCGCATAGCTCTCCCTCCTGGGCCTCTTTCTCCTCCTGCTGCTCTTTCCGCCGGTGTTTTTCACGGCTTTCTTGGATCCCTTCTTCGGGGCGGTTTTTGTTGTTGGATCAGGCATGATCTTCTCTTTTCAGTAACTCGCAAATGATACCTCTATCAGCGCGAGCGACTGTACTTATACAAGCTTCATGCAAAAGACACTGTGCAGTCCCCCTCCTGTGATTGGTTCAGCTGCTCACGAGAGCTGTTCACCACTCATGAGTTGTTTCCTTTTTACTTCCACGTTGCAAACACACTGCAGACACGTGCATGACACGCGCGCGCACACACGAAACTTAGAGTTGTACAGAACACACTCACTCATCAAAAGTGGCGAAGGAATTTCTCACCAAATCATTTACTTAGGAGCAGAACTACTAATATAAACTCCAAAAATACTCCAGTAAAAGTTGTGCACTGAGTATGTTACAGGCCACTTAAGTAGCCTAAAACTATGCAAGTACAATTATCAAGAATTAAATGAGTCAGCGCATAACATTTCAAATCATCAGCTGGTAGTGATATTAGGGACTGTACATTGTGTATTGTTTTATATAGCCCAACGGCTTTCTCGCTTATCAGTGGGTAAACTGTATATGACCAGAAAAAGAAAGTGTGTATAACCCATTTAACCTCATATTCCCTCCACTGCACCACTGAATGTACTTGCAGGAGGCTCCATTAGGAACATGAGAAGACATCTCATGGTGTTGCTATCTTGATTGAATTAGCTTTCTTTCTCTCCTCGGCATCTGCTTAATCTCTTTTTGGTGTTTCCTGTGTACCATCCATCCTCTCATTCCTCCACATACAGCAGCCTATATCCTCCAGTTATTTAGAAAAAGGAATGACAAGTATATGTACATCATGCTCCTAGGCAAGGCAAGTTTACTTTTACAGCACATTTCAACAACAAGGCAAATCAAAGTGCCTTACATAAAACATAAAATGCATCAAGACAAAGTGCAAAAGACTTGCTATAAAAGGAAATTTCAATGCCATTAAAACTGTGAAAGAGTAACTCAACCCCCAAATCTTTTTTTTTTTTATTATTATTTTTTTCAGTTGAAAAGCAATATGCCTATATATGAGTATTAAGTACTGTTGGTTATTGATTCAGGTACCACTCTTGACATTTAAGTGCAAAAAATTTTAAAAAATTACATATTGTGTTATAAATATGCATAGTGACCTTAGAGTTTGAAACCTGCATATTGCAACTGAATTTTGCTATTGGCTGATCCTGGAAGCTAGAGTCTGCTTTCATCACCAACTGAGCCCTCCATCACTGCCCTCTCATCAATTGATCACCTTGTGTACGCACAGGGGGCAGGGAGGTGCTGTGGATCGAGAGGCAGCACAATTGGGTGACTGGGCATGTCTGGGCAAAGAAAAGAAAAGAAAAGAAACCACAATAAAGAAGATCATGCCAACTATGGTATAGTTTATTCCCGTTTTCTCATCACAGAGGCCTTTATAATGTAGTTGTGGTGCATTACAGTAGTTTGAATGCAAGGTACAAAACAAGCAAACAAAGCTCAGATATAAAATCTGTTTTTGGATTTAAAGAAAAAGTTTTTTTCCTGCTTGGAAAATCCTGAGCCTACGTCACATGCCAAAAATGTCGTCATGCAAAGACAATTTTGTATTTGATTTATTTTATTTTAGATTTCATTTGTCTGTAGCTGTTTTGATAATTTCAGGATAACATAGCAGCATTTAATAGTTCTTCAGATGTTTTTGGCAATGACACAAACAAATTGCTAATGCTGATATCATGTGTTATATAAAGAGTTCATGCCCTGAATATGTAAAATTGAAGTTTTACATAGTTTAACAATTTTTAGAGAAATCCAACCCACATTTTCCATCCTCAGTCCACTGCTCCCTGACCACTCAGCTGTAATGTTCGATGGAAAATGCTCCTGAGTCGCTGGACCTCATGATAGTCTCGTTGTGTCTGAGTGACAGCTGGGAGCGGTACAACCCATTGCTTTGGGAATCCAGCGGGTTGTCCGACACCTATAAGAGAGAGGGAGAAATGTTGCTTTTCATCAGAGGTCACGACAGTGTTATCTGAGGAAACAGCCAAAGCACAGTGCTAAGATAGTCAGCGGGATACACACACAAAGGGTCACATGCACTATGCAATGTTAATGCTATGAATGTTGCATACAGAGCCTTTAACCATAACAACTTTAAATGGTGACAGTGGTGTTCCACTGCCCCCTGATGGTTCAGAATTAATTAATGCAACTTTAAGACCTGACAAACCACAAATTTGTGACTACCAACACTGTGATTAAAAGAAATCAAGAAATTTCATAACATGCACAGTCCATTGTGATCAATTATCTAAAGAACCTCATATTTTACCTCTTCAAATTTCTTGGCCTTGTACTGCTCTGCTCCTTTCAGGAAGTTCAGCAGTATGATGTCACACAACACTGTGCCCTTCATAACAATAATGATAACCTTTATTTATACAGCACTCAAGAAAACAAGAATAGAGGTGTAACTTTAAAATGTCAGCCTGTCAGCCCCAAATTTTCTCAAATCTTGCTATTTGCAGCTAAATAAATCACATTTAAGCTTCAGTGAGATTATTTGTAATGTATTTAGGTATGACAGAGGTCAAATTGTACTTTAGATGATACGTGAAGGGATATTTCTTGATTTTTGAAGTGGGGCTGTTTTGGATACTTTAGTATAATCAGTGTATTACATACAGTAGCTGGCGACTGGCGTGCTCCTCGTTTGCAGAGACAGTGGGGGCACTCACCCCACAGAGGTTGATATTGAAACATATTTTAGCCACTTTAAAAAAGGCCTACCTAAAAAAAAATCGACAGCGGTCTAACTGGACACTGTATTTAGAGTATTTTCACCGTCACACAGCCTTTTTCTTTAGCACTACATTTCTCATCCACTGCCACTCAGCTGTTTGGGTCAGAAAGTTCTTCTAGCGGCTGTTACGTGATCCAACTAAAATTAAGCTTTGCGTTAAAGTGGCCAAAAATACGTTTTGATATCAACCCTTCCATACAGCATGGTAATGCCAAGCTGTGGGGTGTGCACCCCATCTGTTTCAGCAAACCAGGAGCACACAGACTGAAAGCCCCACTTCCAAAAAAACTGAGCTATCCCCTTAAAATCAGAGACAATAGGGGAATATTTAACTCAACTCCATTCATCAGTTTTAAGGAAAAAAAAGTTTTTTGACTCTTGGATAATGACTGGTATAAAGACTGGTTCTGTCACCAGAAGAACTCACCACTCCCACTGACGTGAAGGCTGCCACCATGTTGATGAGTGTAGGGATCATGTTGAACTTCCCTGCCTGCAAAAAAAAAAAAAATCCAATTCAAAGGCAACCTGTTTTAATGACTGTGAACATATGCAACTGGTGCCATAGAAAATATTTCAGTACAAAAAAAAGTACAAAAGCTTCCATGTTGAGCTGTTAAAACAATGTCATACAGATCCATATATCTCTGTCTTTATTCAAATATGTTGTATTTTGTTAGTGCACAGATACATTATATACTCACATTTCCATTGACCAGGACATCAAACCTGATAGCATAGGCTTTGACAAGAGTGCGGTAGTCCGTCCCATTTTCCATCTTAAAGTATTTGGCAAACCTGTACAGACAGACAAATTCCATTTTTATTTTAAAGACAGCAGTTTTAAGCTTATGGATCCGTGAGAAACTGAGAACCATTTATTGGTGTAAAACAAAGAAAATTCTAACCATGAATGATTGTGCCACACTTGATAGCATTGATAAAAGCACTTTTCAAAAGGTCAAAAGAAATCATCCCCTGGGGACCATAATTTTCCACAATGACTTTCATGGCAATCTGTCCAGTAGTTGTAGAGTTCTCCAGTTGAGCTCGGTCGAACCATGAAGCTTTAATACCTGAAGTTGTAGCCCGGTGAGACAGCGTTCTTCTGCGACATGGCATCCAGTCGTGTGAATGAGTACGAGGGGTTACACTGGTCATCTGCTTTGTCCAGATCACATACCCACCCGATCTTTATTCCAATAACTCCTCCCTGATAGAATTTTCAAAATAAGAGAGGCATAAGGATATATTAGTGTTTGTGCTCAGTCCCATCTCCTAGAAATTACATTATATATATACACACAACTAAATTGCACTGCATGGCTAATGGAAGACAAGTTTTCTACTGCCTGTGTTACAGCAACATGGTCTCATTCCAAGGGCCTAAAATGAGGCCTGCAGTGGCAGGCTAACACACAACACACTTGAAATTTCCTGGGCTTTTAAATAAGTCAAATATTATCTTGTCCAAAGCAATAACATCACACAAAGAGCAAGAAAGTTTGAGTAAAGTAGAAGGGAGGGATGCTGAATGGATCAAACAAACACCAGACTTTCACCATGAGAGGGGTGTTTGAGTCCCATGTAAAACCAAAAGTCAACTTTTGTCAACCATGTAACAGAGTTTGGCGTAGCTGCATGACACAATCGTCAAAGACAGACTCATTTAGTTACTGTAATAAACTGAGTTATTTTAGACTTTTTTAGACAAAGTAAAATGGGGGGGGGGCTAGTTTTTATCCTGTCACCCTATGTTGATTGATTATTTATCATTTGTTTTATAATATATATATGTTTAAAAAAAATCTGTATCTGAGTTTGTTTTTATATATATATTAAAATCCCTGTCTTTTCACCTCCTGTAAAATCATTTCAAATGTTGGATGATTCATCCTGCACTCAGGGTCGGTCATTCAATGATCAGCTAGCCACACTGGTCAACCCCACCTCACAGCCTGTGGGTTGTAGTAGCTACTACCTAACATAGCAACATGGAGAAAGATATGAGGAGATGTTTAATGAGCAAAACCTTTGTTTTCATTTCCAGATCAATGTTGCGGAGGTCTAATTCATTCATCTGAGAGAGAGAGTCAACAGCATGCTCAGCAGTGGATGCCGTGGACTCAGTTGTAACTCTGTATCACATTTAACAACAACCACTATTTAATGGTCTAACTAAAAGCAGAGCATTTGATTTAAATACCACTTTAACTGTATACCGCACGAATATGTCATTTTACCGTAAAGCAGCACAGAACCTAAAGATGCTCTAACATCTGTTTCACAGGGATTTTAAAAACATCTCTTGACTTTACCTTGTCTGCCAGTTTAGTGAAGTTTTGCTTTGCGTAGTGGACCACGTCTCCGACACGAAAGATGGGGCAGTAGGTGTTGTTGACCGTATCAAAGTTACATTTTTTTATGTAATCGTCAGTGATGGTAGGAAGGAAGTTCCCTCTGCACACAAACATAGTTGTATCAGTATGTCAGAATTCATTATTAGTGTCATCATCATCCAACACATTCTCACAGCAATACTTGAAATGGACACGACCTCTTAAAAACTCAGTACGTTGTGGGGGGCATTAAATGTGTTAAAATTACTTGCTGGTAACACAAAAACAATACTAATGCAAAGTCTGACGGCTGCACTTTCAAACACATTGTTAATTTGGTTAACATTGTGAAATGGTTGTCATTTGGTTTTATCTATGGAAAGAAAAAATACTTGATCAAGATCGAGGTATCAGTTAAATAACTGAAGAAAACTAATTTACTTTACAAAGATATGTAAAGTACCTTCAAAAAGTATGTAAAGTCATGAGAGTTTTGGTTTCCCACAGGAAGCGGTCTCCTGGTTGCAAGTCCAGGGACTTTCTTGCTCTTTATACTTATTTAGTGTGTCCACAATGAGAAAAGATTCTCGTAGACTTTTTATAGGTATTGTTTTTGTGTTTCCATTACATTTCATTTTTTTAACACATTTCATGCCCAACATCACGTATTGAATTGTTAAGATCTCATATATGTCTATAAGACCAGGCTACATCATCATCATCATTATCATCATATTTCAAATCCAAAATATCTTACTTAGTGTAGTTAAAGGTTGGAAAGCGGATGCTGTTCTTGATAAAAATGGTGAAATTCTCCACTTCCTTCATTGGTGTACTGAAATAGATGAGACAGGAGGAACATGAGAGAAGTGAAAAGATAGACGTTCAACAACATCTTTTAAAATGTCTTATTTTTATCGAGCCTCACAAAGCAGGCAGGCAATTTTTTCTTTGATTATCGCGCAAAGATCAGTTTCAGCCAATGGAGACAATTCTGTTCACCTCCACTGTGCTGTAATCTGGTCAAATAAATCCAAAACTATCTGAATGGATAGATATGACTAAATAGTTAGAGACCTTTTAAAGAGTGCACTGCCCCAACATGACGTTGGTATCAGGATAATCTCTCTCAGTCTTCATTACATTTCAGAACAGTGGTAGTGCAGCCTTGTAAAAAGCTCTCCATCACAGTATCGTCTTACGTCTTGATGGTGTCGATCTCGGCAGGGCACCATCCTTTTATCTCACACATCTTAGTGGTGGTGTTGAAAGGAACACATTTCCCTGTCAGAATTCCTGCGCAGGAAAAGAAAAAGATTTTATGCAGCCCGCAAAAATAAATGTCACTTCTAAAATTCAGCTCACGTGCATAAATATTTTTTATCAAACACAAATACAATAAGAGAAGATAAAGAAACAAAGAGAAGATCTCACCATAACTTCCTGGCTTGTGGAGATGCTTTGTGCAGTCACTGTCCTTTATACAAATATACTTCTTCTCACTCTGAGTAATACACACATTACAACAAGAACAATATCAAAAATAAGCAAAAATGGATCTCAAGAAATAGAATAAGTATGAGCCATAAAACTGTGATAGTAAGACACTACATAAAAGCTGGACTAAAAAGACAGGCTTTTAGTTTACATTTTAAAGTGTTCATATGTTCATCTCCTGTCAGATGTGAAAGAGGTCTTTCATATTGACAAAACCATAAAGAAACATCACCCAACTTTGTTTTGTGTTGTGTAACACAGTTAGCGTCCAGCTGAAACATCGATGAACTTTAAAGAGACAGATATTTTCTCAGGAGTTGCTGAAGACCTGATTTCTATTAACAGATAACTGCATATGTATCTGGTGGCAACAGAGCATAGTTTTGGTATTGAAAGCATTCTGGTTGCTGTTTTAAGTCTGAGTCTTTTTTAAGAAATGCCCGGGTGAGAATAACTTAAAAGTGTTGTTGGTGAATATTTTTCAGATATGTACATTATTAACATTTTTGCACTTTGGCTTGGTAGGTAATTCACAAAATTTCTTCCTTATATTAATAGAAAGTTTCAATTAGATATTAGTTGAATATCTAGGAGACAGGGCTGTGCAGACCAATATCACTCTTCACAACAGTAGCAGTTCTGAGACACAACACAATGCAAGATTTAGAGGTGGCATGGATGTGTTGTCTACAGTGTCAATGAAAAGATGCAAAACTTAAATGAACATGTGCCATTCAATTCTGATGCACACTAGTTGTAATGTTTGCTGACCTTCTGCTAAGCCCTGCCCTCAAACCCCACGAGCATCACATGTCGTGCAGCTGCACAATGAGCTCAGACATCCAGCTTGTAAAGTTTTTATTTTCTTGCAGTTTTGTTGAAATTTATGCAATTATAACTTAAAGAATGGTCAAATGATGTGCATGGGGTAAATATAACATTTGCAGCAGCAAAATTTGCTGCAAAGTGACAATTATATAACGTCATGCATTATGTCAGCAACATTTTGTATAACGTCACCTTGCAGCAAACTTTGTTCGGTAACTGTAGCTTTAGTTAGCTAGTAGCCTAATGTTATGACCAACTTAAGCTTTGTAATGTCAGCTCATCATGTCAACTGTCCAATTTATACTTATATAAATATTTTTGTTCTATGACAATGGGAAATCAGTGTTAACTGTAGCAAAACGTTGTAGTTGAAGTCCACCCAAATGAGAACTAATACCGTTAACTTAGCTGTAACATTACAAAGAAAGCAAAGGCTGGCTAACACAAACGCCGGGGCATCGTGAAGACCCTTTTGATGGCTTCTGTGTGAAATAAGGAGCTTCTGTCCTAAACAGTTGTGTCTGACACTGACAGCTACCATTGTGAATTTAGGCGGCACGCCGATTGTTCGGGTTAGCGTTAAGTCAATTGTGAGGTACTAATAATGGCAGTAGTATTGCATTAGTGGCAGCAGCTGACCTCGGGACAGTATCCTTGGACTTGGTTCTCAGTTGTGATCATTTTGGTGATGATGCAGAAGACCGAAGCTCCCTGTGGAAAACACATGGTACCATCACTGTATCCGACTGTCAATCATCCATCCATCCATCCATCCATCCATCCATCCATCCATCCATCCATACCTGTGTTGGAGTGACGTAGTCTGCTACATCCATGACCTTGTCATTGTAGATCCCAAAACCTTTGACCTTGGTCATCACTGAGGATTCAATAGCAGTGTCTCTTATCTGGTAAGCCTTCTCAGTCACAAACACCCACCTGCAGCGCACGCACACACACACACACACACACACACACACACACAAATGACACAAAATGTTGCACTGAGCAAAAACAGACACAGTGCTGTAAATAGTAAGACCTGAACAGCACCTTTCTAGTCTTCTGACCACTCAAAGAGCGTACTTGTCACATTCACCCTTTCACTTAAACATTCACTCAGTGGTAATTAATCAGGGTATGCAGGATTTGATTATAGATGCCTAATGCATTACATTAAATATTAATGTCTAATAAATACACATTTCTATAACTGGCAACTGCTGTTGTTTAATACAATCAGACCAAATCCTAAAACATCAGGGTGAAGGTAAATACTCACCCAATGAAGTAGGTGATGATGAGGAGTTGGACGACGCGGTTGATGATGCCGATGGTCCAGCTCTTCACTACCACTGACTTGGTGGTTTCATAGGTGAAAAAGTCTTTTATACAAGACCACATCCTAACAGTATATGTGTGAGTGAATAAATTTTAAAAAAGGCTTGTGGTTGTATATTTTTTGAATGAGGTAATGTATATAAATATAAAGAGGAAAATTCCACTGTGTATTGATTATGGAAATAAAGGCTGAAAAATAAAAAAAGCAATTATTAGTTTCCAACACAGAGCAGAATCCAGATATCCAAGAGTCGTATATCTTCTTCTTTGAGTGATAAAATCCCTGTAGCTCACTGAAAACAGTCTTCAGTTAATGCTCTCCTCCTGTAATGTCATGTATGATGCTGACCAACCTTGTCAACAAGTAAACAGCTTTCTCTCACTTTCTTGTCCATATCTCTCTCTTCACCCACCCTGCCAGTCTCTTTCCTCTTTCTTCTTTATCTCGGGCTCTCAAGTTCCCCCCTCGATGGTCTAAACGGCTCCTGAATGCCCCCTCCCTCCTCCTGCTCCATGCACCAATGTAGATGTACAAGCTCAAGTTGTTTTTTTTTTTCAGCGACATTCTGAGTTCATGTCAAGGGAAAAAAAACAACAGTAACTGTACTGTAATACGATAATTGACTAAATTGGCTTTGAGAGGTATTCAGATTTGTTTTTTGCTATTTAATTCATATATATATATATATATATATATACATTTGTTCCTTGAACCTGCACTCTTTGCTGAAAGTGATTCTAAAGTCTTTACATTGTCATCTTGGTTTGAGCTACATAGTCAACTTAAACTAGACTCTAATATAAGCCCGAGATTTAAAAAACAGGATTGACTTATTGACTAATATTAAGATATTGAGAGATGGCCCAAAAATGTGCAAGAATTTAAAAAACAAATGTGTGCAAATAAAATGGCAAATACATTTTAAGTTAGAAGAAAATTAAAATAAGAAACAAAAATTATATATAAATGTAGTTTTTTGTGCCTTTCCCCCAGTTTTTGGATAATATTAAATAATTACGCCTAGTTAATTATATGGTCTTTTTTACAAATTTCTTGCCAGACATTTCTTGCTACGTTGCTCATTACATTTTTTTTCCATGTTTTCAAAGGAAATCCAATCAATTTTCTCAGGTTTCAATGGGTTAAATACTTGTGAAAGGTGTCTGAACACAACACAAGGAAATTAATGTTGATCCTGGTGTTAAAGGGTTAAGGACCTTTTGAACACTGAATACAGATGTCGAGTTTCTGAGCGCTGCTAACTGGATGTTAATGCTGTTGCTTGAGCGTGAATTTTTGTGCTGCATTTTAACTTTTGCTGTTGTGTTTTTAGTCAGTTTGTTCATTTATGTGAAATTCTTTATGCCGCTGTTTTGGCCAGGACTCCCTTAAAAAAACATTTAAATCTTAGTGGGGCTATTACTTGTTTGAAAAAGGTCAAATTCAAAATGATAATAATAATAATAATAACTTTGGTGTAATTTCAGGAAATTGCTTGCACACTCAATTTAGTTCAGCAGATCGGCTGAATGATATGATAAATATTTCAGAATTCAAAGTGCATTAAATGTGGACCACAGTGAGTGTATAGAGGTCTACTATCAGCCTCATGTAGGCGATCAGCCTCTACATCCGAATACACACCATAAACCATATCCAGGAGATAGTGTTTCACTCTAACTCAATCACAGCTGTCTTCAGTTCAGCGGCACCTCGACTTTCTGAATACCTCCATTAAAAAGCAGTCACGAGTCGATAATGGATGAGAACCAATGAGGAAGGGGGACGGGTAACAGATAAGACAAAAGGAAAGCAAAGCGATAGAGCAGGGTTACTCAAACGTGAAATAAAGCTGAACAAAACAGGAAGTCAACTCGTTTATGTTGACCCAAGGCCGCCAGTCAGGCTGACGACTCGTGTCCAAGAAACACACACACACACATACAAGTCCACAGTCCGTCCACCGTACTGCAGCTAGAGGTCTTTTCATACAATGCCACGTCATAAAAAAAACATCTGTAATGATGGTTGATTTTGAGTTTCAATGTGGATTTTTAGCACCGTTTGCTGGTCTAAATGCTGATAAGAATACATTTGTGTGGAAGAAAGTGAAAGATTGAACGCTTTTGGTATAAAGATGCAAGAAATCTTGTCGTCTTTTTGATAGTAATTTATGTTTTGACAACAGCTTGTCCAGTCATGTTCTTATCACCCAATGAATAATGCAAAAATAAGATCTATTTCGATTATTAGAGATGCAGAAACTGCTGTTCTTGCTTTTGTCTCTTCGTGTCTTGATTATTGCAACAGCCTCTATTCCTGTCTAAACCAAAAAAACTTTGAGCTGACTACAGGTTGTGCAGAACTCAGCTGCTATTTTAGCTTCTCTACACTTTTAAGGCTCTTCATGGCTTGGCGCCAGATTACATTTCAGACCTTTTAATCCCTTATGAACCTTTACACAGTTTGAGATCTTAGGGCAGAGGTCTTTTGTCTGTTCTTGAATTCAGGCTGAAGACTAAAGGGGACGGAGCTTAACAACCTGCCGGAGGATAAATGTCTGAGTCAGTGTCTCTCCTCAAATATTACTTCTTTCGAAAAGCGTATCCTGATTTTACCTCCCGTTTGTGATGTATGTTCCCATGTGACAGATGGAGGCTGCGCAGTCATCACTCACTATTGGAGCCCAGTTCTGCCAATACAGATAGTTTGTAGTATACAGTATATATGTATAATTTTACAAATTATTGGTTCACTTACATTTTGTACTGTCTTCATTAATGATTATTTCATCAAGTTTTCATTATTTCGGTAATAAAACACAAAAAAAGTATACATCTTTGGGTGAATAATCTAATAAATTAATTCTTCGAGTACGGACATCTGACATACCAACACATATCGACTCTAGGTCCTCATCAGGGTCTGAGAGACAGTAGACAAACTTACTGCTGCCATGTCATGTTTTAGTTTGAACTCTGTTTCTAAGTGAAACATGAAGAGAAGTACAAAGTAATTTCAGTTTTTTCTTACATTTATTTACACATGAACATTGATACATACACGCAAACATACATACATGCAGTACTCACTACTACCCACATACATATTACAATTGATTCATTCTAAATTTTTCTATTATAAATATTTAAGTTGCTGGTTGACGAATATTTTAAGTGTTTGATAATAAACATGATTCGATAAATACTTTATAGCATGCAATACTGCACACTTTCTTTCAAAAGGTTATTGCCCATGGTGCTGAAATTGGTAATTTTAACAAAATCCTTCTTTGTTTTGGAGATTTTGAACTTTAAATACTAATCTATTGAATTTATTAGTCAAGGAGGTAGTAGCTCGTTGTTATTTGTCAGCTTTTCAGTGGCAGCCGATGCAGTACATGCATTATCTTCATTGTTTCTGCTTATTTCAGTCAAGAAGAATTACCTACTTTCTCCCACTTTTTTATGATATTGTGGCATTTTCAATGTAAATCAGTGAGTTAACTTGAGGTAGCAATGGCTTGTGAGCTGACGTTACCATTCTGTTACAGTGAGAGGAGAAAATACCACCCTTTCTTTCTTTAATAAATTTAAAAATTTAAATTGTTGCCTCAGCACACAAATCCAGAAAAATTAAAAACAAATCAACTAATTTGACATCCGTTTGATCTTTGGACATGTCTTATCACCTCTACCTGCCTTCTCAGCCTTTCTCTCTGCTCTTCTAATTCTCTTTCACGCTGCTCTGCTAACTGTCTCGTCATATTTTCAAGCTGCCTCTGTCTCTCCTCTTCCTCTCTCCTCCTCTCTGCTTCTCTTTCCTCTCTCTCCCTCTCCATCTCCCTCTCCCTCCTCTCCCTCTCCCTTTTCATCTCCTCCTCTCTCTCTCTTCTCTCCCTCTCCCTCTCAGCCTGGATTTGTTCATTTATTTTCCTCATTTCTTCTTCATATTTTTCTTTCATTTTCCTCTCAATTTCCTCTCTTTCTCTGCGTATTTGCTCTTCTTTCTCTCTCAGGATGCGTTGTTTCTCCTCTTCGATTTTCCTCTCGGCCTCTTGGAACATCTCGTTGGTGTAGTGGCTTCCTCCGTTCCTCTGGGTTAAGTTTCTGATCTTCTGGAGCAGCTCAGTGACCTGACAAGGATAATTTTTCTTGTTGTTGAACACGTGGTACTGGCTATTACATCTGGCCACAATTTCTTGCAGGTCTGAGCTTTCGACCAAGAAGTCCTCAATAGTTGTTTCTTCAAGTTGGTCACCATGAGTGAAGAGAACCATGCTGTATCTGTCTGCAGCCTGGCCGAAGATTTCTTGAATCCTTTGCACCGTCTGCTTCTCCTCGTCAGTGAATCGGCCCAGTCTGATGACCACCAGGAACACATGGGGTCCAGGAGCAGCGTAAGAGATGCACTGGCTGATATCTTGAGCTGTTTTATCCATAGCAAATCTGGTGTCAAACAGGCCCGGGGTGTCGATAACAGCAACCTGTTGCCCATCCACCACAGCTTTGCCCAGGGAACAGTCTACAGTCATAGAGTTTGCACTGAACTTGGATTCAAAGCACTGTCGTCCCAGAATGGTGTTTCCAGATGCACTCTTTCCAATTCCAGTCTTCCCCATCAGCACTATCCTCAGCTCCTGATTATTTTGTCCAGAATATCCTGTGAAGAATGCGTCACACTTAATAAAAATCTGCACCAGGTTGTAACATTGTAATTAGTGCAACGAAAATGGTAGAAACAAAAACATCTTTTCTGCTGCTGTGACTGTGACTGAGTCTTCCACATGGCCACTATCCTCACATCCACACCATTTTGTCACATATGGAAGAAGAAATAACGTTAGAATAAGAATCAATGCCCCAGATACGCATACGTTTTTGTAAAGTGCATCAACATCATGCAACCTTTTACAGTTTCGAGCCCATTTGATGTCGGTATTACTTTAGTGCCAAAGACGTAGGTGAAGTTAGTTATTTTATGATTTTGGTAATAAACAATAAGGCTCTTGTGACTGGTCACTGTCCCTGTTAATTTCCCTGTGTACGCTGAGTAAAGCCCTGCCAGGATATTATCAATACATCAACTGTCATGACCTTGGGATGAAATTAAAGCTCTTCTTAATACACTCACGATCTTGGAGAAATACAGAATTATTATCATTTAATATTATTATTAATAATAATAATATCAGAGTCCTCAGTATTTTGAACATCAAAGGATGTAAACATGTTATAGTAGACCTCAAAATAAAAGTATCAACCTGAAAATGAGCATAATATGTCTTTTAACAACATGAATATAGTAATATTATGAGTCATGACATACCATTGCAGTATTCGCTGCCCATGTTTGAGTTTGAGAGTGCAGGTGCCGGCACACGTCAAGATTTAGAGTTCAGCGTCTTCTTTCTGCTGCTTCTCCTCTTTGTCAGACGTCTTCATGCTGTAAACTCCACCTACAAATAATTACACCAAAGAGAAACTGAAACTGAATCTTGGCTGGTATTATGAAAGCAGGGATTTTTACAGCATAAATGGGAATGTACAGACATCATGTTGTTTCACTGTTTGGGGGGTTTGATTGTTAGACAGTGACTTTTTTTTTTTTTTACTTGCTTGCTGTCCTCATTTTATAATACCCCAGACTAAAAAATAAGAAAACAAAAGGTTATATTTATTGGTACAACACATTACAAGCAGATCACACCTAAGTGTTTGCTCTCTATCTGTCGTGGTGTAACTGCAATGTAGCAGTATACCGTAAGAAATTCCTGCTGCGATCTTTTCTCTGTCAAGTGTTTCCTGCAATAGGTGGGGTGGTTTCACTGTATGGAGGACCAAAGCTGACTGAGAAAGTAAATAAATACATGATTTGAATAAAATAAATTAACTGTCTAAACACTGTCTGTAGGCTGCAGCGTAACAAAGTAGGAAACAACAATAAGCACAATTAAAATAGACCAAAAAAGGAACAATTTAACTAGGCTACATAGCCTACTTACTTACCTGTGAGAGAAGGACAAATATGAGCTTCTATAATGCTTTTGTTGTGGTATTTGTGGTAAGAAAACCGGTTGGCCCAATGGCAGCTGCAGCGAGCACAGTGGAATTTCCCCTCCCGACTCTCTGACAGTCGAGACGGCAGCAAAGATAACAAAAACAGTTGATTCATTTTTTGCTTAACGTGCCTGACTTTGGTTGGTCATACATGGGGTATGGAAACACAAGATATGCTTCAGTTAAGAGTGAGATCAAACTTTTCTGTCGATGTTAGTTTTTGAGTTGGGACAATGGCCAAAATGTGGCCTGCAACTGATGAAAAGACCTGTTTTTAACAAGCCCACTCCTGGAAATCATGTGGACCCTACTGTCAGGTTAAAAGGAGCGAGGAGTAAGCGGTCATGTTTACATGGATAACCTGATTATTATTACATATATATATATATATATATATATATATATATTTTTTTTTATTTTTTTGGGAGTATCCAGCTTTGTGTTTGAACATGTAAACACCATATTCTGTCAATGATAAACCTGAATATGCTAGCTGCAGTACTCTGAAAGAAACTGGGATGTATACGTGGAATTTAAATAACCTGATTTCTCTGTGCTCACGTATACACCATATCTGAATATGACCATAACCAGGATATGCTTCATAAACAGGTTATGCGTCTGACTGCACTCGATGATGATATCAAACAGTCAACGAAACAGATTTTTTTGACGATTGTGAATCACTGCAACAAAGACAGGTCCTTGAGCATACGGTCATGAATGTTAACATAAACTTTTAGGCTGATTGGTCCAGTAGTTTGAGAGATTAGCTGCAGACAGACAGATACACACAGGTACACACAACAAAATGTGAAAAAAAAAGTATAAACCAAAATTCAAAAATTCCCTTGAAAGTAAAGCCCTATTTAAATCTATCTAAATATGAATTCATCAGTTGTTTATTGTTAAATACTTTGTAAGACATGAATCAGTTCATTTTGTCAAAATTAAATAAGTATCTTACGTGAGCTAACCTTTACTTTCTGTTTGGATCCAACAATCGTTCACCTCTATACATTATTTAAGATTTTTGGAGTTGTGCACACGACTAGTTTTCACAGGACAAACCTATAGACAACTTTCATATTTTCATGTCTGCCGAAAAACTCTCTTTCTAATACATTAGAAATGATTATATGATCTACCAATTTAACACTGTTCTGGTTTGCTATAGTCTTTTCTATGAAACATGTTAAAAATGACCAGGAAATTATTTTTGAAAAGTGCACATGTCCCCATAAATAATGCATGAGTGAAACTTTTCTGAATGAATAAATTGATTAATTAGCTTAATTATATACATGACAATATGTCAGCCGTGATCATCCTCAAGGCAGCAGAAGAGTCAGCTGGCTGTTTATAGGACTCAAGCTTCTATATCTGCCCATCCTGCATAACCAGAGAGCTGATGATCCACACATTGCTCACTGCTCACCCCTCCCTCACCCATTTACAAGAAATGGAAGCAAACTGCAGGAAACAGTGCACAAAGCTGTTCCCCTACAGAATGAAAAAGGAACTACATTCATTTGACTGTCAATACAAGTGTGGTATTGCTGAACAGGAAGAAAGAGGTCTTTTTTGCATGTGAGGATGAAAAGGTTCTCAGTTCATAACCGATAAAGAGATTTTTGTAGCATTTGCCAAAGTGACAAGTAAGTAAGAGCATAAGATTGCTTTAAGCAAAGGTAATCATGTCTGTGTGCATCAGGTTTTTAAGAATTTACAGTGCCTGGTTGAACACAACTTCATTTTTCTGTGAAGTTGTGATCTCTTAAGTATGCCATATGCTGTATGTTTTCTCAGAACAACTCTTAGAGCCCTTTATCGTTTTCTTTTTAAGATGTTGTGGTCTGGCACTGTTGATCTATTCAGTAACTTTTACTCAGCTCCTCTTAAATATCAAACACTACTGAAATAAATAAGGATTTCACTAAGTTGTTAAGGTTGTCATCTAACATCATTAATTCTTTGGCATGCCATTTCCCCAGTTTAGTACTCTTCCACTTTCATTTAGTTACTGCTTAAAAGAAATTAAAAATAGCACAGAGGGTAATGCACAACCATATTTGTTTATTACCAGATTATTGCACGCAGGTTTCTAGCTGTATAGAAGAACAGAACATAGAAATGAAGCCAGATTCATCGTTGAACATGAGAAATGACGGGATAAATTAAAGTTATCCTGCGAGTATCCATCACTCTACCTTTCGCTCAAAAGCACATACACACACAGTGTGTGGAATGATCTGTACAATAAATACGCATACCTGCTTCACATACCACTTTTTAAGTTACAACAGTGTAATCAAAGTGCACATGTACACACACGAGATACATGTGAGGGGGAGTAGAAGTCAGAGGATGAAAGGTGTGTAGTTTATTGGGCGAGAACCACGCACACGCACACACACACACTCACGCTCACACACACATATACATATAAAACACCAGAAGCACATATTTAAATAAAGCACCATTTAGTAGAAGCCTGGTGTCTTACTGCAAAGTGCCCCGAAACTGAAGTGCAAAAATAAACAATTTACATGACATGCCCAGGATAAGTCCCCCAAAGCAAAAGATATCAGCTTCTCTCTCGCTCTCTGTCATACACACACACACACACACACACACACACACAGGTCAACTGCTATAAAAATGTCAGAAGTAAATCATCTTTATTCATTTTATAAATATTCCCCCTGTAGCTACCGTTAATCAATTAAATATAATCAAAAACAGTGTATTCACTTCATCTGATTCAAACCTGCAGCCACACTGTGCTTTACATGTGTCTGTATAGAGCCCGCGCTTAACGCTGCACTGCGGCAGTGTTTCCATCAGTAGTGGGCCTGCAGAGCGCCGCCATGCAGGCGACGCCATGCAGGCGCCGCCATGCAAAACAAAAGAGCTTATTTATTTCTCCTAACCTGCCTCCATAAAGGGAGGGACATTAAATTACAAAATGTTCATTCCCCAACCACCGTTACCAAAAAGCACTGTACATATTAAAGGATTTTTAACTTATTATTGTAGCGTTGGCCATCGTTTATATCTATACTTACTGAAATCATTGCTGAGAAGTGGGAACATGGTGACATCTAACTAGAAAGCAACACATCTCTGTGTATGTGCGCTTCGCAGAGCTCGAGAACCTTACATTCGTTCTATTTCACACTGGCGGTATTATTGCTAGGGACACAAAATTGTGCACTGTCGAATTTGTTGCACTTTGGACACGCGACACATTCAATATTAACAAACACTACGATGACACAAAGCTGGTGGAGAATCATCAAAGTTTCCCCAATTTCCTCCATTTTTTCTGAAAAGGAGGACAAGGCTTTAATCACAGTAATAATTCTTAAAAAAAAAAAACAAAAGCAGCATGTGTACATTCTTCAGGATACAGTTTTATCTTTAGTAGCTCGCTAGCTGGCTGGCTAACCCCAAACTTTTCAGGGTTTGAGTCTGATTTAGAAACAGGAAAAAATTGTTTATCTCCTCCAAACCTCTCTCGTTATTACACAAATCCCAGACACAACGTTTAGCTCGAAATCTACAAAACCAGCCCGAAAAAGAAGAAAATCTGACAAAGGTGTATGAAAGTCAATGATGCACTGCCGAGAAGTTGTCGGAGCTGGCTGATGCCACGCTATGATTGGCCAGTCTGCCTTCGAGGGGAGGGACTTAGAATAAAGTCAATCAAGAGTAAAATCTGCATCTGCAAGGTAACCAGTAGTGTGTGTCTGTCAGGTTAATGTTACACGGTTTTCCTCTGAAGCAGAATTCGGTTAGAATACAGCAGGGGTGGGACAAGACAAGCATTTCGCCTCCTCTTATTCATTTTTGGACATGAGATGTAAGTTAAAGTTGCTTATTGAAAATCTTTTACATATGTAAACTATTATTTTTGTTTGTTTGTCTTTTTCATATGAAAAAAAACAAACATTTTTTTAATGTTCAAAATTAAATATCTTCAATCCAATATGGAAAAACGCATAAATACTGTTATGTTGCATGTAGTTTTGAGTTCTTTTGAATGTTATTTTGGCAAACAATGAGTAAGAATAGCAACATAACCTGTCAATTAACTTACCTTGTACTTACCTAAACATACCTTGTACCTTGTATCTAAATCTATAGCTGTTAAGGACCCAAGAAAGAGTGTGAAGTTGTTTGTTTGTTGTTTGCAAGAAGACTGCAAGCAGCAATACCACGAGCCACACACGCAGCCTCTTCTGAATAGGCACTGCCCGAAATCTGACAGGGCAAAAATCCCGAGCAGAGCAAAAGTGACCCGTGTGTACTGTAAACATCTATTACAGTTTACAGACGGTGGGTCTTTTTTTTTCTCGCGATCCTTCCAAAGTAGTTTGACTTTTTTCAAAATGTCGCATATTCACAGATCTCAGCAATTAAATTGGTGAGTATGTTATTGTATTGTTACTAACAAAACGATGACCACGACTACGAATAACTTGTAATTAACTGCAAGTGTACTTAAAATTAGCTTGTTAAACCCGAAAAACATGTTTTTTCTATGACAGCCTCCAAAATTGAAGCCAGCACAGTTGAGTTCAGTTAGATTTGGTTCAGTAGAGCTTAGGCGAGCGTCGCCGTAAGTCAGACTAGCTGCTCTGTTTGGATCAGCACCACTCCAGCAAAAGAAATGTGTCGTTAACCCCAACCGTTAAATGTTCTGCCTTTTAGCCACCACTTACATTACACCATGTTCTTCACTGTCAGAGTGATTTGGTCGTGTTTCATCCTCCAGCCCACCAGGTGGCGCTCTAATCCCAAACTGTGACTGCACAGAGTTAACAACACATCTCAGAGCTGGGGTCAGTATTCTTGGTATTATCATAGCAACCTTTTGTGTTGCCATGTTTTTCCGCTGACATTAAGTGCTGGTGCGTGTCACGGGTTCAAAACCAAATCCCCAGTGAGCAGGCTTATGTCTGGGCCTCCGGCAGAGACCGGCCTGGTTCACATGGCACTGACGGCCCACCCACTATTAGTCCATTTGTGCTGCGACACAGCAGAGCTTTGGTTGCTGTGGCCGCTGTTGTTGACGGGGAAGCACTGCCACCGGTTATGGTGCCGTTGAGGTTCCGGTAGGGTCGCTGCCGCGGTAACGAAGCCCTTCGGCGGGGGGCAGGCACGGCAGCTGAACCACGGAGGCACACAGAGGGAAAGCTAAAACCCACCAGACAGCAGCCCGGACAGGAAATGACCTCGTCCTGCTCAGAGGGGCCGTTAGGGTCAGAGGACTGGGCTCCGCTGTAACCGTTAGCTCGCCCTCCTACGCCCCACTGCACCTGCTGGCCAATGACAAGCGCTGAGCCGTTGTTGTTGTCCAGTCGTGGCAGAGCGGGCAAGGAGGGTGGTCCGTTGGAGATGGGAAGTCGCCAGCCGTTGGTTTGTACGGAGGAGGAGGAAGTGGAGGTGAGCAGGGGGCGTCCAGGTGTGGAGTCCGTGACAACCTCTGCTGGCTCAGGAGACTTGGTGCAGTCCATGGGTTCTGTTAGACACACACTCTCATCTTCCTCCTCTTCCTCCTGCTCCTCTAACCGCTCCAGAGACACCATCTCCAGCTCCACAGGAAGACCCGAATCCTCTCCCACCTCGTCCTCCTCCTTTAACACCTCTCTCTTTATAGTTATTTCCATTTGCTCTACCTGCCTCCTTCCATCTGCTGTCTCTGTCTTCTCTTCGTCGTCCTCGTCCTCCCCTGTCACTCTATTCATCACCACTCTTACGTCCTCTTCATTGTCTTCCTTCCCTTCATTGTCTCTTAACAAGGCTACAGTCCGGCTGAGCTCTGGAGTACAAGGGAGTGACCTGCACCTCCTCGGCAGCGCTTGTGTCCCCGGCATCGATCTGAGAAGATGGGGGGAGGAGCACGGGTCACGAAGCGCTGGGAGGGTGAAGGTCAGGGAGATGACGGACTTACTCGGAGTGTCTAAGAGTTTACACCGCCCCCCATTGAGGTCCTGTCTGAGAGAGAAGGGATTCACCCGCGCAGGTGTCCCAAGGAGAGGAGGGGTTAGGGTTGCAGGGGGTAACATGTCCGACTGGCTTCTCGCCAAGCCTTGCCGTTGCTGGCTGCGGTCACCGGGGTGACAAGGAGAGCTGCAGCGCCGGTACGGGCTGACGTCTACCGCCACCGGCTCTGAGTAAAGGTAGGAAGGAGAAAGATGTGTGAGTGAAGGAGAGAGGATGCAGTTTGAGGTAGGTGGTGCTTCCTTATGGCTCGTCATTCTCAAACTGCGGGTCACAAACTTTCTCATTTTACAGCTAAATAGAAACTTAAATATATTTCTGAACTCATTTCATCCTCTTTTTCATCATATTCTCTGACTAGTTTTAATCATAGACAGCGTGGTTTTAATTGTGTGCCTCTGTTTAAGTTTGGAGAAGCTGTCTTGCTAGATGACGTGCTAAAAAAAACCCCAGTTCCATCAGGTTCTTTACCAGTAAAAGAAAGCAAATGTTTTGGGAGATCTCCTGGGAAATTACAGAATGACGTTTCCCAGGATTCAACCCTGCTCTGTATTTGAGTCAACCTTGAAGTGAGATAACTTTCCAGGGGAAGATCCTGAAAGGGGACACCCGTCTCTGACAGTTGTGGCTGTCATATGATTTTATCATGAGTCAGAAACTGTCACCAAGGCTGGATTACAGGCTGGACAAGGTGTGCAACGACTTCGAGGTCCTGTGTCATGTTTTTTTTCTACTTTTATTGAATTTGAACTTACTGAAGAGGGCATCAAATATCCCGAAGTTAATGTTCAATAGAGATGAACAGGGAGGTTGATACTGGCTGTTATGCAAGCGGTGGCATTTTGACAGCGAAAAACAAGACGCCTGTCTGCACAAATTGATTTAAATATGAATTTATATAGTGTAATAATAAAATTCTACCTAAATTTAAATTTTCTTAATGTACGAGTGTACGTTTAAGCACCAGAAATTCACTGTTTTGTGTTTGTTTTTTGTTTTTTTACCGTAGTACTGAATCAGGTATTAAGCATGCAGGAATTTCACTGGACTAACACATTTCTGGTGTCACGAAATGCCCTATCAACATTGCTGTAAAAAAACTTTCTTAATTAATGAAGAAATAAAAAAAAACTTTATGATCCTTTTTACCAAGTGCAATGGGCTTCTCTCTCTCTTCTTGTCTATCCATGCCCTCCAGCGTGAACACAATGTCTGAGAACGAGGGTCGCCTCTCTGCGCTCATCTGAAAACAACACGAAGACAAAGAACCGTGCTGAGAATTACATCTTAGAATCCTAACATCAAGTCTTATTAAAAAAAACTTTGTTGTTAAAAAGGACACACTGACTCAGAGATGTCCAAAAGTACATGGTGATGTCCAACAAGTAAAAATTAAATTGAAAACATTGATGTAATTCAGGGTTATGATTAATGCGGTGTATGTGTGTGCACTTACGTTACAGCAGGTGACAGCGAGGCTAAAAAATGGAGCAGGACAATCCCCAACCATGTTCTCAAATGCCTCCACGTCCAGACCAAAGTCCTTTAAAATCAATCAAAATGACTGCATATCAAGTATAAATAAACATAGAGGCTGCAAATACAAGTTATATTATTACCATTCGAATTACGCCTTACATGCATATTTACACAGACAGTTCAGGGCCTCTCGCTGCAGAGCGACGACTACTTTTACCTGGAACAACACCTGCAACTACTTTACATGGCTCTCTGTTGAAAATATTTATCTCATGAAGAGCAGTTTGCTATATTGACATTGGAAATATACTTCTTCCCACCAAAAAAAATACAAGTAGCGTTACGTTTCTGTCTGTAAGGGAGAGACATGTCACTTCTTTACATCACTACACAAACAGATTAAATTATAGGTCTGAGGGCTACCTCTGTCCTGGGTAAGAAGTCAGGATCAGCTTCAATGCGGGCGATGATCTCACACAGGATGATACCGTACGCAAACACGTCCACCTGAGCAGCGGAGAGGACGTGCATGTTAGTTCTCTGATAATGCACACACATATAGATAGTTTAGGTTTAGGTTCAAACTAGATTTCACTCCGTGGTGGAGTAAGAGTATTTAAGGGCTAAAGCTCCTCATATTTTTTTGCTAATATTCTGTGTCATAAAACATGTGAAATCATTTGAGAATTTTAATTTATTTCAGGTTCAGCATCCACGGATTAATTTGTTTCAGTGGCCAATATTGCCTCAAAATCCCAAAATCTCACCTAAGCTGTCAAAGTTCGAAAACCTAACAATGCACTTTGTAGATAGAAGGGTTAGGTGGTTAAAAAAAAAACCATTTTACCTACTTAAAATTTTATTTTTTACTTAATAATGTCTGTACTCGCACATCAGAAAGTAAAGGCTAAGACTGCTGTCTTCATCAGATCAAACGGCACTATGACAGACTCTGGCAGTTTTTTTTATTTGCTTTTAAAAGGATCCTTTTTTCTCTTTTACTGAATATCACCAATGTGTAATTCCATGCATGTTTATACCAGGGTTGGACAATCATTTCTATTTTTATATTATTTTATCCTGCGGATCTTTGAGATTTGTTCCAAATGCAAAGTGCATGACAAATCAGTTTATTATTATTATTATCATATCATCCAATCCTGGTTAATCGAGACTGCCAGGTGGCAGCAGGAGTCAGAGGAGATAGGGGGAATTGCGTCACAGCATGCCAGTTTGTGCCAGCCTCTAAATAGATTTGCATGATTTGCTTTTGGGAATTGAAGCACTGACCTTTCGATCTGAAAGTGCAGTTGTCTATTTTATTTAATAGAAGTAGCAGTGGATTAAAGATTTTAAATAATCATCATCAACCACAGATGCTGTGGTGATACCTTCTCATCGTACAGCTCTCCTCTCAGGACTTCAGGGGCCATCCAGTACGGGGAGCCCACGATGGCCAGAGGCTGCTTCCCCACACCGTCACTGCAAAAAAAATAAGGTTTCCCAGAAAGTTAGGTGCCCATTCAGAGTCACGACCCTTGTCAGAATTTGCTGTGAGTTATTGCTATGATATTATTCATGAAATATACAATTTTTATGAATCACATCTTGTATTCTAGATATAACGTAAAACTTGACCACACTAAAAAACCTAATGCAGTTCAAAGCACCTGCCCTGCACGTCTTTGTTGAGCTATTAATGTTCAGTTTTGTTATCACTGTAGTTCTTTTCAAAGCGCTGTATTAGTTTATGTTATGTTGTGTTTCCTCATAAATTTGGGAATTATTTTTAAAAAATGAAAGTAAAGCTCTATTTCTAGCTAAAGAAAGAACATGCTAATCTCTGGTGTTGCCTAAAGACCTGTTTTTGCAGAAGGAGTCATTCATAGATGCATCTTGCACAAGAGACAGACTAAGACAGGTTAAGCTCTGACCTTTCACTTTCAAGCATAAATAACCTCTAATACTGCCACATGTTTACACCGGCTCCTCGAGTGACACAGATCTGTTTGGTTTTTGTTCAAATTAATAGTCTATCAGATCACAACACTTTAATTTTTGCCCATTTGGGTTAGACATGATCTCTTATTGACAAATAACAGTTACTCACACATAACAGAGTCTGTGCCAACTAAAGTTAATCAGACTTTATTGGTTACTTAAATTATCTCACTGAACGAGACAGAAGAGGGAAAGGCATCAAGATTTTGGATATTTCCCCACTGACCTATAATCAGGGATCTTCTCTGCCAGGCCGAAGTCTCCCACCACAACCGTGAAAACTCCGTTATCACAGCGAACAAGACAGTTCTGCACAGAAAAAGAGTCTAGAGGTGAGATATATTCACCACTATTGGTAAAAAATTACAAATCAACTCAAGAGAACAAAAAACATATGCTCGCAGACCTATTGTCCAGCCATGCCCATAGATTTGTTTTTATTTGTCCAGGTTGTGATGAAAAAATAAAGAATTTTGTAAGATGAGCCTCCTAATCTGAACTGTTGTTTAGGATATAGTTGTAAGATGTAAAACTTTCTAAATGCCAACTTGAGGCTTCAAAATGGGGTAATGTCAGAGTGGCTAAGTCAATTATTTTTGTAAAGTCTTTGGTGCTTGCATGTCTTTGATTGATGACTTCAGCCCCTAACAAGATTACATAGCAATTAATTGAGCCTACTTGAAGTATTTCCGTTTTTTCCTACACATTACTGCCCACTTCCACATGCCGAAAGCAGTCTGCCAGAAGTCCAGGCCGATAACTGATGAGAGAGTAGACTTTCTCAGTGTTTTTTGACATTACTTGTGTTCAGAGCCACTAATAAACTTGAGCTGTTGTGTTTCTCAAGGTGCCCTGCGTGCTGCAGTGAGTACTTTTTGCGGCAGTAGGCTGGCAGCCAAACATCAGGCCTTGACCTCTTGGCTGCTCACGTTCGTCATGCAGATGTGGGCGTGGTTCATCTAAAATTAATGCGGAAGTATGCTTTTTGACACAGACATGTCAGTCTGAACAAGCACCAAAGGTCACATTTCATTGAACTGAAAGCTGGTATCCTCCCTTCTCCCTGCAGCACAAACTTTCTGATATGAAACTACAACTCAAGCTGCTTCTTATCAGTTCTTTGCTTTGACCCCTTCTTTTTCTGTTTCTGTTAACAGGCGACACCCCAGCATGTGTTTGTCTGCTGCACCTTGGAGGTGAGGTCTCTGTGGAATATGCCCTTGTTGTGCAGGTACTGCAGCCCTCGGGCAATATCCAGAGACAGACCAATCCGGACGCACCACGACAGGTACAGGTCACTGTCCAACAGCTGCTCCAGGTTGCCTCCGTTTATATACTACAGAGAAAAACAAAGAAATGTCTTCAAACCGCCTTTAAAAACGCTGACAGTGTGATGATCAGTCAGCACACACACAGATATTAATGTGTGCCAAAGGAAGACACCAAATACATGAATCATTTACCACCATCTGCAAGATACAAGGTTTACAATGTTTCCATGGATACCTCCTCTATGTTACTGGTGGGTACGAGTAAAACTGACAAAGGGACAGTCACATTTTAGACATTTTGGGTAACTTAAGCCATCGGACAATGTTAAAAGAGTGATGTTTTTACCTCAGTCAGAGCGTGGAGTTGACCTTCGTGAACACAAACCCCAAGAAACCTGAGAAGAGGGGAAGAAATACAATGTGTTATAATTAACAAAGTTTCAGTGTTTATCATTTCTTTACATTATAATTATCTCATCCATCATTTCAAAGTCCTCTACATGCATGAGGTTAAATATATAGACTCTGGTGCCACCTTGTGTTTCTTGGTAGTACTAAAAAGTCATGTTAAACTCCCACAATACAAACTGAGAAATGGGATGGTTTTTTGTTTTTTTTTCACATACAATTTAAAACATTTTATTGAGTGGAGTCAATTTGCAGAAATAGTTAGTACACACACATAGAAATTATTGGTAAAATAAATTCAATAAATGGCAAATGCCACATGAAGATAATAAGTGCATTTACATAGCTAATACAGACACTGCTCTCCTCCAGGATTTTTAAAAAAATAAGTCACTAAGAAAAAGGGTGAAAAAAACCCACAAAATAAAACAAAAAACAAAACCAAGCACCCAAACTAGACGCTCAAGACTACATCAAGGGATCCTACATTCAGTTAATAGCAACAATCTGCAAATGACACTAGACTGATATTTTCTCCAAATATTGAATAAGAGGTTGCCAGAGGGCATCAAATGAGTTTACCAGCTCATTTCTAATACTTATCCTCTTCAGCTCAAGTGTCCTGACAAGATCATCAAGCCACATTTAAATTTAGGGATACTTCTAGCCTTACACAGTGTTAGCAAAGATCTTTTTAGCTGACATAAGAAAGTAGTTAGTAAGTGTGTGGCTCAGGCTCAGTTCTTCTGAATCAAGAATTTCTGAAATTATATGGAAATTGTTGCAACAGTATTTCTGAAGATGGGATTTTTTTAAGATGTGTTCATCAGGAGCTACATTCAGCTTTATCATCAGTCACAGCACTACCTCTGCAGCTGCTGAGACACTGCTTTGTCTGAACAGCTGGTGAGGTGGCGCTCAATTATCAGTGATTATTATCTGTTTTTATGGAAGCTACCTGAGTATGTTGGGGTGGCAAAGGCGGTTCATGAGCTGCACTTCTCGTAGCATGTTAGCTTTGTTGCTGGCCAGTGTGTTCATTTTCAGTGCCATCACCTGTCCTGTGATCCGATGCTGCACCTGAAAAACAAAAAGAGAGGGTTTACAGTTTGGAAGAGAGCTGCACAGAGGGAGAGCGAGGTGTGGTGCTATAAGACCGGCGCTAAAGCATAAAAAATAGAAAATCAATATGTGGCAGTCAGTGTTAATACTGTGGCATGAATAAATCTATGCATGGGGAACACTGTATGACTTCTTCCTCGCTCTTTGACGAATCATCTGGTGCTTTTGCCATTGGCAAGACACCAAATGAAACCTTTAACTCAAATAAAATTACAGTTTTCCTGGGGTTTGAGCGTTACTGGAAAAATAAGGGATAATGTAAGTACACAACTAGAAAAATGTTTATATCGAGTTTTTTTTTTAGACATTTTTTTGCAGAAATATTACATATTATAATTTTAAGATGTAGGCCAGCTGATATTAATGACATTTTCTGATTATATTCTGAATGTAGAGACAAAGTGCAAATGTTTGACCTTTATACTGTGAGAATCCCCCCCGTCACAGTACGTGAACATGTGCTTAACATGTGAAGCTGCAGGAAAAGTGGGACTGGGGTCATGTGTGTGGCTGAATGGGTCATTGACTGGTAATTTGTGGCCTGCAAAGTTCAGACAGTGTCTGCACCTGCAAGTGCATGCATGCATACGTGTGTGTGTGTGTGTGTGTGTGTGTGTGTGTGTGTGTGTGTGTGTGTGTGTGTGTGTGTGTGTGTATTAATAGCGTAGCAGTAATAGGCTTTCTGGATTTCCCATCAACCCTCCTGATCTGCACAAATCCAATGGGCCATTACTGAGGCTCGGCCCAGCAGCAGACAGGAGGCATGCACGCCAACACAGTGCAGGGTTAACGGGAAAACAGGCTGAGTTTAATGGTTATAACAACCTTAATAAACTGTTTCCATTTTAAGCCAAATGCGTCTCCATCATCATTACTTTGTGCTCATTCAACCAGTGATGATTTGATCCAACAGCAATAAGTGCAATGTAAAGTGAGAAAATGATCTTTCTCTTTTCTTTCCTACACAGACACTCAGAACTATGAACATTCAGCCAACTTGGGCTTTGAATACATTTGGATTTCCCAAATTGGACATGTTTTAGTCATCATTCTTTCGATTATGTGTGATTTGTGTCTGACAGTTACTTCTGAAAAAATGCCATCCTTGAAAAACAGTTCTATATTAAAAACTTCATTAGCCCACAGTGTTTTATCCTCTAAGTACAATATACTGATGATCCAGATAGATGCATTGATGGTTTATTATATGTAAATATAACTTTAAATTGTCATCTATTTGTAAATGAATGCATTATGTCTGTGGGTGTGTGTGGTTATTAGGGTTATTTAATCAATACCATGGATAAGTTCACGTTAGCATAGACATAAAAGAAGTGTGTGCAGTGTTACATGTTGATGTGTTGTTTTTTCACCAAATAAACTCCTAATTACAGGATAAGTGAAATTCTCACTTGTGCTTCAGCTCATAAACTTTGTCATTACCCATCACCAATTTCTTGCAAGTGTCTGATCGATACCTTAATGCATGTGTGTCTCAACAGAAGTGACAATAAGGCGAAATGGTTCCCTCCTTAGCTTCTTCCATTATCAGCTCCAGAAAAAAAGCAACTCACGCCACCCAACTAAACTCCAAACTAAACATTTTCTCACGAGTGCCTGATTGGTACTGCGCATCTGCAACTCTCAACAGACAGAAGAAAAAAGCAAATTACTCCTTAGCTACTTCCATCATTAGCTGTGGGGGGATTTTTTTTTAAATTAATTATAAATTATTTAATTATTTTTATCTACTTGCCTAAAGTGGCATTTTACTCCCCCCTGACAGGCAATCCTTATTTTTTAACCCTGAAATATTGTTAATGTATCTGAAATAACTGGGTTGGTTTACAGTTTGTAGACTGAAGAAAACAAATGAAACTTCATTCTTAAACAGAGTATCTGCAGACACTTTAAAGCACTCGAGCACTTTAAAACCTGGTTCGACAATCTATCTATCGCTTTGAAACCTGAGCAATTTGATTCGATTTCATGGGGAAAGAGACAATGACCAACTTGGCAAGACATGTCAAACAAATTGCAAGAAATCAGTAAAGGGGAAATTGTTTTAAAAAGGGTTTTAAAAGGGTTAAAAATATTTATTACTATTTTTTTAATGGGAAAATGTCCAGAAAAAAATATATTTAAAAAATATAAAATATAAATAGAAAAAATATATTTAAAATCATTATAATTATATATTTATATTTTTTCTGCACTATTTTGGGAGTCATTTCCTTGTTTGATTTTGTTTTTTAATTGTCTTTTGTTTTCAATTAATTTTCTTGTAGCTTTTTTTTACAAATTTCTTTCTATTTTTTTGGGCCGTGTGAAGTTGCTCATTGCCTTCTCCCCATGCTTTAGAGAAAAATCAAACCAATTTGCTCACGTTTTAAAGGATTAAATGACAGGATGTTACAGGAAGTATTCATATCATTTAAACCAAATTAAGTACTGACTAAACTAACTTTAAGTATGAAGTTTTATGAAAGATATTCTTCAAACTACGTCAAGACTTAAACAGTCCTAATCTATACCAGGCACAGCTCCCCTGGTTGTTAATGTCTCTGTTTCTGGGTGTGAGTGTGAAAAGCTTTGGCTATTTCAGATAAGAGCAGAGGAATGTGTGCTGGAATCCACTTTGTATAAACCCTCACCCTGAGCAAATACTCCAACAACTACTTTACATGCCTTTCCTGTACATGGTCATGACTGGTACATGTGGATGTTGTGTGGACTCTTGATTTGGTGGGCAGGAAGCTATCATTTACAAACCTGCATTAAGATTACCCAAGGAGGGGAGAAAAAGTAAGATGTCCACACACACACACACACACACACACACACACACACACACACACACACACACACACACACACACACACACACACGGTGTGAGAGTAATCTACTTAGTCTGGACAGTGGGATCTGTCCTCCAGTCAGCCTGTCACCTGACACACACAAGCAGACAACACACACACACCCACACACTGTCTGTGCAAACCACACGCAAACAAATATGCACCAATAAACACACGAGTATCTACATGTGAGACAAAAATGCCTCAGATAAGAACAAAAATAATGACTTAAACATTGGTTTGATGCATAAGCAAAGCAACAGTCTCCAGAGTGACGTCTTTATGCTGCTCTATAAACCAAACTCAGTCTGACTTTTGCATTCATCACTTGAAGTCATCGCCAGTGTTGTTGCTCATAGCTCGGGCTGAGCATCTAACCTCAACGCTGTCTTGGCACTGACCAAAAATGAGTCTAGAGCGCCAAAAATGTTGAGTGCTGCTGCTGAAGAATTGTTCTCTATCTATTTTATCACACAGTTTCTGAATGAAACAGAATATTGCCAGTTTTAGACTTGATTTAACCCTTAGGGCCTGATTTTATATTACACACACACAAATGCGCTCTTCAAAAACAAGCTTTTAAACATTTTTATTTCATACATTAATATTATTTTCTACTGTCACTGAGTTCATTCTTTTTAACCATTATCAGTTCTAATCATAAATATCAAATATTCATCAATTTTTAGAATTTTAACCCTTTAAAAGCCAGGTTTTTGTCATGATGCCACAAAGTTTTTAGATGAAAAAAACCAACAGCACAAACACTGAATTATTTTTAATATACTTTTTATTATTATCTCTATTGTTATTATTATTATTATTATTATTATTATTATTATTATTATTATTATTAGTAGTAGTAGTAGTAGTAGTAGTAGTAGTAGTAGTAGTAGCAGTAATATTAGTAGTAGTGGTAGTATTAGTATTATTATCCTTACAGCCTGGCATATGTCAATGATTTGCAGCAACATGTATTGTGACAGTGCACCGAGTGGAAAAAGCATGAATTTCTCTCCATATACAAAATATGGTAAACATTATGTCATCAGGTGGAAAATAATAAAAATTACAAATTCCCAGGTAAAAGCCCAGAACGACACCCATAAATAATACTATGCATGTTTTTATGCTTTGTTGGCTGTGGGATCAAAAATTAGAAATGGGTTTCAATAGTGCATTTTTTACTCTTAACAGTATGAATTTAACAATTTTGTTTACACAGTGTATTTTAGACATATTGTAGGAGCTCAGCTGGACATTCAAAGATCTTACCAAATGTATGCCATGTGCCCACACCCAAAATTATCAAAAAATGAAGAATGAAAAGCCCATTAAATGTGCCAAACAGTTCCTAAGGGATTAAGTCACAATAGCACAACATTTTTGGAGTATCTAGTTTCAGTATCGGCCTGGTACCTGGTCACTATGTTCTTAAAAAGCCCAAGCCTCACCTGAGCGCTGCGGGATTAGTGCCCAAAAACGTCCTGAGCAAAGAAAATAGGACGAAGATAAGAAAGCAAAGTAAGAGGGCCGAGTCTCTGCAGAAAAATACACTGCCACACATTTCCAATGCGTCATAAGTGATGACTGAGAGAAAAAACATTTGTATTAGTCTATACATGTTTTTTAATCCTGCATAATATATCTGTAAAGTCATTCATAAAGCAAAAATGACGGTCTCTTGTTCCTGCCTCTCCAATGTACTGTTTTTCCTCATGTCTATATCATTGTAAATTGAATATTTTTGGGTTTGTGCACACAGTTTGGGCATCTGTGTTGTTAATAGGGATGCACCAATTTTAATATTCATCTGCTGATACCGGGTACCAATTCTGAGTACCAACAGACCAACTGTGCCTGCAGCTTCACATGTTCAGCACATACACCAGCTGCTCCTTTTCCCTCCAGAATTTAAAATATGTAATCCTTGCTGTTATTGGAATCATTTTAGGTGAGGTAACATCAGTTTAAGGATGCTGAGAGACTAAAAATACTGTCAGCAGCCCAAAGTGGCTGAATGTTATCATCATACTGACAGCGAAACTGTTTCATGAGGATCTAGTCTATCATGGCCAGTACTTGATTTGCTTAATAAGGTCAATATCATAGCATATTATTGGTAAAACAAGAGCTGAATTTGGCTAATTGATGCAATTTAGAGATAGTCATCTGAATTCGCTAATATAAAAAAAAAAAATCGATATAAAGATATGGTTCAAGTATTATTTTCCTGTATGCAAACAATACAGAGCCATATCAGACAAAACAATAATAACAATAGAGGTAACTAACAGTTCATTTAAGTTAAGCAAATTTGTATCTCCTTTGTTATTATCAAATTGTTGTTTATTTATTTATAAACTGTGCTATTTTATCAAAATAAAGACAACAACATGATATTGACGTTACAAATCGGTCACTGACTTCCCTGTTTGTTAAATATCGGCATCAGTTATTTAAAAAAACATATTGGCGGACGACTTTTGACGAGCCATGTGAGGACGACCATGAGCATGAGCAAGGCAGGAATACCAACCATGCAAACAGGACCCCGGGCCCCTAGGGGCTCCACAGGTCTGACGTGTACACTGAATGTTTTGGTGATGGATAAATGGACAAATGAACAGGATGCTTCAGTAAAAAAGTTAACATAACATATATTCTACTGAGTAAACTATAAAATGGGGATCATTACTGGACTGGAGTTCTGGATGTGCTGACCCAACAGTGATAATAAACCCACAGAGGTTATTTTACCCTCTGAGAAGCTGCTGTTTAACCCTTTGAAACCTGAAGCAACATCACTTTTCTCGTGCCGCTTTCAGGCTCTCTTCACAAGTATTTAAACCTTTGAACCCAGAGCAAACTGGTGTGATTTCTTTCAAAAACTCGAAGAAAAAGCCAATAAGCGACTTGAAATGATCTACAAATTCAACAGAATTAGTAGATAAACACTAAGGGGAAATATCTAAGGAATAAAGACAAAAAAGCTTGGGAAAAAAATGTATTTATTGCTTGGTTTTGGGTGCTGATAAAATTGGTTTGTTTTGAAAAAATGTAAAAAGCTAGAAAAAGTTGAGAAAACTGTATATGAAAAATATCATAATTGCAAATCTAAAATAATGTTACAGAATTATTCTATTTTTAAGCACTTTTGCCAGTTCATGTCCTTTTTTAGTTATTTAGTTCTTTATTTAGTTAGTTTTTTTATTTCTTTTTTTTTCCAGGTAATTTTCTTGAGCTTTTAACTACTTTCTAACTTTTTTTATTTTTTGCTATTTTTGGGAGCTGTTTCTCTCTTTTTCACTCATTTTTTCTGATAGAAAAATCAAACCAATTTGCTGAGGTTGCAGATAATTAATTAGTAGTAAGGTCACGTACCTTGAAGACCTCAGAGAAGAAGCCTGAGCCGATCTTCTCACAGAAGAAGTCATCAATGCGGGCCAGACTGGACACAGCACTCCTCAGGGCTCGGTAGGAGGACGGACGGATCCGGTTGGGCGCGTGGATACTGTGGAGCGGTGGCTCATCCGGACCACCGTGACCCTCCTCAGGATCACAGAAGCAGCACTCCGCGTGGTAGTCCATGATGCTGGAGGACCACCAGGTACTCTGATCTTTCCCACAGGGGAACTAAAGTGTCTGTTAGATTGTAGTAGTCCTGAGACACAAGGTGATGGTGGCTTCCACCATCATGGTGCCAGAATGATCAGAGTGTCTCCTATGGGTTATAGATGACCTGATAAAAAATTTGGGCGACTCTGATTTAATCTGCTGTCCAGGTTTCACCCTGATGAAGACTGCAGACCTCAGGTTATTACACAAACATAGAGAAAATATTATCTACGGGCCACGTTTCCCATCCGTTCAGCGTCCTCCATTCTTCCACAAGCCTAAAAGAAAAACTCCAAAATCCCACCAGCTCCAGTGGCTTAGAGATGAAAAAGTCTCACTGATGAAAAATGAAGCCACTTCAGCTCTCCGGGTCCCTGCTACAGCGGTTTTAGAAATTCCTGCAGTCCATGAACGTCGCCTCGCCGTGCCGGTAACCTACGTGCGGAGGCTCGGTTCCCTCCGTCATCCCGTCAGTGTGGAGGCTGAGATGACGGATGCTGCAGCTGCACGGTACCGGGAAAGAGTAGGAGGGCCGAGCAGCCGGCTGCCATGTAAAAATCCCTGTGGAAAAATTGTAAATATTAAAGTGATATTATAAGAAGCAATATAACACAGCAACATCCACACACTTAACGACACACGCAGCTACGAAAATTACAGGGATGGTGGTCGATGTTAACATCTCTGTGTTATAATTTAACACATTATGCGCTGATTTTGTCGCATTTACTGATTGAGAGCCTCGTCTGAGGGCCTGTCTGCTAGCTGTGTTGTGTGTACGGTAGCCACGAGGCTAGCAGCCACAGAAAATCGCCGCTAGCAGGCTGATAAGCCATAACCTCCGGTGGATATCACCGACCTGCAGCCGGGACTATCGGGCTTCGAAATAACTACAGGCCTCATTCAACCATGTTTTTATTCATTTCACAACTAAGTATCGTAAATTATATTTTACCCGAGACTAAATAAACGTCAAAGTGTAACCTCAGCGTTTACAAATCCCATATTTCTCCTGGCTAATAAAAAAAAATCCGGGCTACAGTTAATAACGCGAGCTGTCAATGACAGCGGGCTGCAGAGGCGACGGCTTACCGCTCTGCTCGCGGCGGTCTGGAGGGAAATGTCGACGCGGTCCGGAGGTCTGAAGCGGACCGAAGGTGGAAATATCTCCCGGCAGCTCGGCGGTGTCTGTTGTTGATAATCCTGTCTGGATTCCTGCTTTACGAGCCGCTTCTTGGGACGACTACCATAATGAAACAGCGCGGAGTCAAGCTCGCGAGAGTGATAGCGACGACTTCCGGAGATTTCACAATAAAAGCTTCTCAACCCATACTATTATATATATATAGACCCACAGATATAAAAACATTACATTATAGATGAATATAAAATATGAGATGGCATTTCGGCAGGATATATTATTTCTGTCGTTTATATAAAGTGATGACATTTATACTAAAGCAGATAACAATTTTGTGTTTCTCACTGCTAACTGTCTAGGTCTCCCTTAAAAAAGACATTCTTAATCCCAATTGGACCAACATGGTTAAATAAAGGTTAATTTAAAAAAAAAAAAAAAAAAAAAAGAGTTTAGTAAAGGAAAAAAAAGACAGTATAAAAATCTTGTCTTGCTGTAAAATGAATACATATAAACAAGTAATTTGTATTTGTTTGTTTTTTTTTTCATTTTTGTCCCCTTTCAAGTTCTCGTTTAAAATTTTACTTGATTTATGTTGAGCTTTTTGGTCGAAAACTTACTTAAACTTCCTGTATGTTTCTTTCTGACTGTCTCGAGCTTGACAGCTGGCACAGGGCTCTGATTGGCGAGAGGAGTCAAATACTAGCAGCTGATCTGGAGTCGGTTTCCTCTGTCCAACCTCAGCGCTATATATCAGAGATTTACAACAAAAACGGACCCCAGAACAGCTACAGAGCCGGAAGTGGCGCGCACTGGCAATGACACACTTTTTGATTTGAATAAATAAATAAATAAATGATAGCCTAATAATTTCTTTAAAATAGTAATATTAATAATAACAATGATAATGCGAAAGTAAATACTCTATACCGTAAATATAACAAAAGATAATTGTGGAGAATAATTTCAAAATACTGTAAAGAAAAGGAAAAATGTATCATCTTCATGTAATCCCCACCCCCACTCCTCCTCCTCCCTCTCTTCCTCCTCTTCCTCCTACTACTGTGTGCTACTGACACGATTTTCCGTGCTGACGCTGGAGGAAGTGATGATGGCACCCTGCACCATGGATGTATACATCCATACTGCACAGGCCCACAGCTCTGCACGGCACGCAGCACAACTCTTCTGCCCCATCAAATAAATACATTTTCTCATGTACAAAAAATATGATTTTACCTAATATGTTTGATATAATGCTGAAATATCCATCAGAATGCAGTTTTTGTGGCATTTTATTATCCCATGAAGCTATTTCCTTAGAAAATAATCAAATGGTTAAAAGTGATGTCATTGTTGTCACTGTTGGTTTAAAAGCTGTCAGCATGACATCATGGTTTGGTTTCATTTCAGAGTGCAATATGTCCTTATTATCATTATGTCATTCTGTGATTATGTAGATCCTGACGAGTTATGTAGACACACTTTGTAGACATTATAAATCAGAAGTGACAGATGACAGAAACATCAGGATCCACTCTGAAAAAAACAGTCTTCATACTCAGAAACCAAGAGTTCATGTTGCTAAAGCTACCATGAGCCCTTTACATTTTTTTTGTATTGATTTTTAAATCGTTTAGTAATAAATTCCACTTTTTACATCTTAACTTTTTACTCTTTTATTGTAATTATGTATCCTTTGTTCTGTTTTTATATTTTATTGCTTTGTGAAGCACTTTGAATTGCCCTGTTTTGTGAAATGTGTTAAACAAATAAAACTGCCTTGCCTTTTAAGATATACAGCCTTCTACTTTATATTTATGCCTCTCATGGGTGGATTACTCAACAGGCCTTCTGGGTACAGGCCCAGGGGCCCCACTAACCTTCATCTGTACAATGCCACTCAAACTACTGTAACACCTACCAACACATGAAAAGATGCAAAGGAACTTCAAAGAGACACAACATGACCTCAAATGAACACAAAACTGCAAAAGATCTAATATGATGCAAGACAATGCTAAACAAGATGCAAAACCACAAATTTGGTGTCTTTCTCTTATATAGGACAGTTTGTGGGACGCTTTTCACATCTGTGCCCAGCTGGGCCCATTGTCTCATAATCAGCCCATGATGACAACCATGTCTAATATTAACTCAAAGACAGACACATGGACACACATAGTAGCACATTAACAAGCCAAAACAGCAACAAAACTAAAGACCAATGGCCTCTTTCCTTCTTCTTAGCTGCTGCTGCTTCTGGCTGCATCTTGCACAGTTATTGCCTTGGCAAAATCTGTCCAAAGACAGACATATAATCACCTGCCAAAATATTCAAACTGCCTTGTTTTATGAAAATTCATCAACAAAACCCCTTTGTAAAAATCCACAAATGTGGCTGATGAGCTCATAAAACTAAAATCAACATAATATCCCCATGAATCACACAGGATGATGTCACTCCAAAGCAAACAGTAGAGATTGCACAAATACATGCCTGTGCTGCATTCAAGTGAGGTGGGAAAATTGGCACAAGAAAAAAATGCATTGTTACATTTCCATCTCAGGTCACTTACATTTACATCAAACCAAATATTATAATTGAAAACAACACATTTCCAACTTGGGTGTCAGCTCACTGTGAAATACCTTTCACTATAATTCAATTAAATGGTATTTTCTGCTTTGAGTTAATTAACATTTTTCTCCCCAGTCTCTGACAATATTGTAGTAATGTCAAAAGTTCCCATCATGCCTCGTGCCGGACTGAGAAGTTTGTAGGTTGCAGTTAGGTTTGCTGTTTTATGTTCAAAAACACTATTACTTTTGTCAGTGTTAATAACGTGCCTGTGACATTGAGGCTCATGTTGGTCATTGGCATTTTTATATTTGTTTATGGTTTACACTATTTGTGATGTTAAGATCACATTCTTCATAGATTATTAATGAAATCTCTTTGACAATCATGGCCACTGGATGGCGCTGTACAGCGTGAGAAAGTCAAATCAAAGAGTCAATAACACGAGCTTTACTCTCTCTTCCCATACTGATATTAGGGCATCATAACCTAATTGTCTGAACGGTCATGTTTCCAAACATTTATAACAAGTGGTCAAAAACCTTCTGAAATCACTCATAAACCTAGTTATTGTCTCTGATGATTTTTTTTAATCCCTTAAAATGCACATTAAATTAAAATAAAAATTTGCTATACAAACTTTTTTCTTTCAAGCTACCTGCGTCTGCACGGTTTATTACAAGCTGCAGATCAGACTGCGCAATGTGCACAGCGGAGAAACAGTAGGGTACAAAACACAACAGTAGGGAAAAAAACAGAGTTAAAACTTAGACTTGTTCTATGGTTTTAATTGCCATTGTAAAATTATTCTAACTTAACCCTTTGAAACCTGGATCGACATCACTTTTCTTGTGCTGCACCTTTCGCCTTTGACAAGAATTTAAATTTAAAATTTATTTGAACCATGAACAAATTGTTTTGATTACTTTTGAATATGAATAAAAAAAGGCAATGTGCAACTACTTCGCAAGAAACGTCCCAAAAATTGCAAAAATCTAGTAGATTTGGGTTGTTTTTTAAAATAGAGAGAACTAAGAGAACTATATTTATAACTACAGTATATATGTAAAATTATTTTACATAATTACTTTTTTTAAAAAACATTTTTCAGGTAATTTCTTAGTTGTTGTTGTTGTTTTTCCCCTGTACTTATTTTTTTCTTTAAATTTTCTGTTAATTTTTTATTTTTTATTTTTTTTTTTTGAAAAAACTAATTCCTTGCTGTTACGGTACACATTAAACTCCTTCGAGGAACAGGTATTTCACTATATACAATGATCCAATCAGCAGTAACCTGTCTTCTGCTCTGACCAATCAGCTCCTTGTATAACAAATTCGTCCGGATTGACCTCCGCACCTTTTTCCGCCCCTTTAAATAAGGATTTCTATACAATTTTGCCGACCGCAAAGTGCAAAACCAAAACAAGCTACCACGAGTTAACCACATATATACCGGATTGCAGGGCTTCCACCTTCACATTAAAGGCATATATAGGTTAAGATGGGTGAGAAAACGCGTCTGGGGGTGTTAAATCTCAAAAACGTAATTAATTGGAATCTTAATATTGTAATCACTTCAAATACGCTTTGAAATGCGATAGAATGCGTTTCAAAGTCACACCGTGTCATCATAAATTGTTTTATTTTTAACAACTAAACCGGAAGTTGCATTTCCAGTCTACTCTGACGCTGCTAACGTTGAGACATTCATATTAAGCTAACTGCTTCATCACCGGCCGCCTCGGTGTTTTCGAGGTTCATCACCGGTGTTAGCTATAGTGCGACAGTTTAATAATAATTATAATAAAAAATGGCTCTGCTAACGCCGTTATTCGCTTTCTTGTACCACCTGCCGCAGGTGTACAAGTGGCTGCTGAAGCCCTACTATATAGCCTCTCTCTTCATGTCTATAGCCTTTCTAGCTGTCCGCAAGACGCCTGGCATCTGCGACCACCTTTCCACACAGCGAGAGGACGGCAACTCCTGCGACTTCGACTGGGTCAGTAGAAAATGCTAGAAAGTCATAAATTTCTGTCCAGTGGTTGCTTTAAACTCGCTAGCCGGTCAGTGTTTAATGGACACAGTTGTGCTAACGTTAGCCGCTAGGTGACATTAGCTGTGCTCAGCTATGAGGAGAGAATGATAGGCCAAACTACGGTCAAAAAAATTAAAATTTATATTGTTTTTGCTTATTGGCAGAGACACCCAAGTGACAACGCGATTTATAACATCCTACAATTAGATAAGCTGTTTCTATTATATGCGGCTTACATAAATTCTAAAATAAGCGTTAATCGGGGTCATATAAAACCTGGCAAAGTCAAGGAATTTCACAATCACGTTTTCCAGGCCTGGAAAAGTCCTGGAATAAGTATTAATAATTGGAAGTTAGGGAAAATCGTTGCATATTTAACATTTTAAAACCTGGGAAAACTGGGTTTATTTATTTTATAAATGGGAAAACGGCAACCAGCAACTTAAAGGGAAAAAAAGACCCCAAAATTGCAAAAAAATACTAAAAAAGTATCCGAAACTTACCTGACCACAAGCAAAATTTTGAATTTTGATATTGATACAGTTTTCTGAACATTTTCTGTCTTTTTAAATCTAGTTTTCTAAAACAATTAAATTCTTGCAATTTGTGAGACATTTCTTGCCATCTTGCTTACTGCCATTAGTTTAAGACATGTCATGTTTGTATGTTTAGAGGGAGGTGGAGATCCTCATGTTTCTCAGTGCCATCGTCATGATGAAGAATAGAAGAGCGAGTGAGTAAATTTAGCATTAGTAATTAGTATTTTCTATTTTGTTCTGAATAAATGTCTTTTTCTAAAACACATTTCTCTTTTCATTTTTTTGTCAGTTACTGTGGAGCAGCATGTGGGCAACATCATCCTGTTCAGCAAAGTGGCCAATGTCATCCTGTTCTTCAGACTGGATATCAGGATGGGACTGCTTTACCTGACGCTCTGCATAGGTCAGTCCAACACACACATCCAAAAGCTGCTGAAATTGTAGTATAGTATCTAAAATACCAGAAAATATTGAAAAATGCCCACCATGATTTCCTAGAGCTCAGGGTGATGTATCCGTTTGGCTTCTTCGGTCTCTCCGATAACTGTAATATAACGAGCACAAAAAAATAACCGCTGGTCAGTTTACATAATATCACAAAAACAAAAACAAGCGGACACTGGAGAGTTTAGAGTGAGAATATGAGGTGTTATAAATGACCCCCAATCATAAAGTGATCAAATTTATGTTCATTGACCTTCAGTTGACTGTTTGAACTAATCATTGGCACTAATTCTGGAAATATCCTTAAAGTCCTGTCTGCCTCTGCTGTGTTTCAGTGTTTTTGATGACCTGTAAGCCTCCTCTTTACATGGGACCGGAGTACATCAAATACTTCAGCGACAAAACCATTGATGTGAGTAAAAAAGGTTACATTTGATCCATTTGCCCATTACCAGGAGAAACAATCAGAACGATTTCTTTTAAATCCTAAATTAAAATTGTGTGTGTCCAGGATGAGCTGGAAAGAGACACTCGCGTGACGTGGATCGTTGAATTTTTCGCCAACTGGTCTCCGGAGTGCCAGTCCTTCGCTTCTGTCTACGCTGATCTCTCTCTCAAGTAAGACTCCATCTGCCCGCTCAGTTAAAGCAGAAAGAACACACAAAAACTATATCATGAATCTTTTTTTGTTATGTGTTTCAGGTATAATTGCTCCGGTCTCAAGTTTGGAAAAGTGGACGTCGGACGTTACGGAGAGGTTTCCAAAAAGTAGGTCATTTGGCCGTGTTTTGCCCATGTTGATACTTTTTTCACATTCTGGAGGCTTTTTTAGTCCATTTCCAGGGTAGAGGCACATTAGCCAAAATCCAGGAGTTTAGTTACTCTTAAGCAAGTTGTCATGCATCAGTGGACATTTATTTTGTCTGCGAGGACTGGAAAGACGTGTGATTATGCTGTCTCATATACATTTAATTCTATTTTGCAGGTACAAGGTGTCTACCTCTCCACTGTCCAAACAGCTTCCCTCCTTGGTGCTGTTTCAGGGAGGAAAGGAGGTGATGCGGCGCCCACAGGTAGACAAGAAGGGCAGAGCTGTATCCTGGAGCTTCACTGAGGTGAGACCGAAGGGAGAACTTCAAATCTGTCACTGTTGATCAGAAAATATGTAATCAGAGATGTGCGGTTTTTGGTGACGGTGTTGTCGAGTAGAACAGATTTAAAGTGTGAAATTCAAACAGACTCCTGTCAATAACAGTCCCTGTCTCTGTCCACCAGGAGAACATCATCCGAGAGTTCAACCTGAACGAGCTCTACCAGAAATCCAAGAAACTCAACAAGACCAAAGGAGACAAGATCAGCCAGTCCCAGTTCCCACCGGTCCCCGAGGAGGACGAGCCAGAGCAGCAGGGAGCCCTCGCAGAGGAGGTGGAGTCTGAATCCAAGAAGGACAAATAAGACGGTTTGAACTCACTCAGCTTTCACTCCTGGATGGAACTTGTGGGTCCAGGTCAGCTCCTCCTCCTCCTCCTCTTCCTCTTCCCTCTCCTCTTCAAAGTGTTCAGTTTGCTCACTCGTGAACCAGAACAGGGCTGGTGTCGCTGTGGATCATCGTGCGAGTGATTTGTCTCTCTTCAGCACCATTAACCCCTAAAGCCCTGTTAAACCCACAAATTAAACAGTGGAGCGGCTACAGCGACCTCACTTTGTTTTCCCTTTATAAAAGAACAAAGACAACAAGTGTAGACTTTAGCAGAGGAGCAAACTGGGATACAGTAAACCAGCTTTTTGAGGAGGTTGTAAAAACCAGTCCAGTGTATCAGTGAAAGACCTGGAAATGTGCTGCGTGGACTCTGTTATTAGTCTACACTGCACATTTCTGATGGTCAAAGCTGTGAAGTCTGAGTGACTGCTGATTTAGGAGTCTACTAACGAACAGTAAGGGAGCAGTGAATGTGATGCTACTTTGTTGTTTTAGATTTTTTTTATGCAACTAATTAAATTAAATTAGAGTAGATTTTTTAAAATCATTCTATGAATAACTGTATATTAATGTAAACTAAGTTATAACTCAGTGGCTGTTTTGACATAGACTTGCTTTGCAGTGTTAAAGGTTACATTCAAGTTCTGGCTGGTTTTGGTCTGATATCAGAGATTCGATTTGGGAGCGCTTATTTAACATCAACGCATCTGCGGTTGGGAGTCGGGTGGTGTTACCCAGCATCCCTGTTCATCCCACAGACTTGAATGTGTACTAATGTGGACAGACCAAGCTCAACTAGTCATTCCATTAATTTCAATTTATTTTGACAGATTTAAACTCTCCTTTGTTGTTTTTTTATACAGTGTCTGTGCCTCTCAGAGAGAGATTAATATCTTTAGCTCTCAGTTGTTTGTTCATAGCTAACTTGGGAGTCATTTTTTTTGTTAAAAACACTTTTCAGGCTTCTGATTGGGTGTCATTTTTTTTTGATTATTCTTATTCTGCCAACAAGGTATCTATGCTCCAGCTTCAGCATCCACTGATACGCTATGTTTTTAAGTTTCTTGACCTTCAGTAAGTTTTGTTAATCCTGATCATCAGCCCCTCCAGGATGCTGCCATGTAGTCACGGCAACAGTTAACACAAATTCAACCAATCTCAGCGAAGTCTGCGCAACCATGCAATTTCCTCAAATCACTGCAACTTCTCTGCAAATTTGACCAATTATAGCACTCCTCCACATAACTTGAATCAAATGCACATCCTTGTTTCTGGTTGTGAAGATGCAGATGGAAGTGACACAAACACTAACAGATAAAAAAAAATACTGTACAACTTTTCTTGAGCAGAGAAAAGCGATTTACAAATCTGTAACGTCATCACAGTGTAAAATCTGAGTCGACTGGGAATTCACAGGCGGGGCCAGCGGGAGAAACACTGCTGTGCATATTCAGTAGTTTGCATGCCATGAATGTAAGCCTGGAAGCCAGATTTTTTTTCTTTTTTTGGCATTTGTGCCAGGTGAACAATTTTATAGGCCTCAATAGACGGCATCGTGGGGTCTAATATCTAGTTATTAATATACATCTATGCCAGATACCTGCAGAACTTAATAACGTTCCCATCACATCAGCATGTTAGCATCGTCACTGTGAGCATGTTTGCATGCTGATGTTAGTTAGCAAGTAAAACCACAGCTGCGAGCATGTCTGTGGAATCAAATCATCGCAAACAAATAACAATATGTCAGAAATCATCCACAACCCAGTCGTCTTCACATCAAGTGATCCCACATTGGGTCCTAGGCGTGGGGTTGAGAAACTGTGTGCTATTGGAAACCAACAGAGCTCACCTGAACGCGCTGCAGAACTGTTGGCAGTCAAACAACAGTGAACAGTGTTTGTCAGATTCGCTCCCATCATTAGACAGTACTGTGATTCTGGTACATAGATTGTCATTAACTGAACCTTTAAGACTCAATTTTTGGATTTAAGAAGCTTTGGTGATTTAGAATTTCCACATTTGTTTCCATAAATTGCAATTTTATTTGTGTTTGTTTGTTTTTCTGTTCTGTTAGTAAAAGGTAGAAAAAATAAAGAGTTTTGGGAGCAATTAATCCCCTTTTTCCAACTCACTTGCAAACATTCCTGATCAAGATTTTGATCTTTTTTCCTTTGTCGTCATAAACTGGTACATATGCACACATACTGTTTAAATGTGCTTTTCTTTTTTAAGATACTGTGAGTTTATTTCCGTAATCATTCTTTTATTACTAAAACTGTTGTTTTGTATTGTTGACTCCTTGTGAAACTGATTTGACCTTATGTTGCATTTTATTTGAGCTGCATTTCAAGGCTTGTATGTATATTTGCTCCTGTACATGAATGGAGAAATCTGCTGAAAAGACCTCAGAAGTCTGGCCTGTTTTTTTGTTATTCATGCAATAAAACAATGTGCACATGAAGTGTTTTAATGCAGTCTTCATTCTGTAGATCAATATTAGTTATTTTCTGATATCTGATAGTCTGCAGTGTTTGGAAATCCCTTTTAAAGTGAAAAAAGTGACTATATTCCACCTCTTTGTTAAGTTTATTATCAATCCTCCAGTCCCGCACAACATCCATGCATCCATCCACATTCACACACTCACACACTCACACACACACATTAAGCTGTACAGTACACATATTTGTCATGTCTTTGACTCTGTTTCCCAGCACTTTCCCAATCAAACACATGGGCAAAGAAGCCTGCCAAAGCTGTGCTTGCTAACCTGCAGCCCACTGAACTGTCTTCATCTACACTGCATTCAAAGACATGTCCTCACACAACAGGACTGCTGCTCAATTCTCTGATGGTACTTCATGTGTGCTTCATATATTTTTTTTACCATACCTGGTTCTGTCATTTCTAACCATGAGTGATAAAGTGGTCCTTTGTTTGTGTCCTAGACTGCGTTAAGACAACAAGGCCAAAACCTAAAGGTGACGCTCCAGAGAAAACAGACTCAAGATTAAAAGTCATACTACATAGGTCCATTATGTTATTACAAAGTAATGACATAGTCACAAAGCACTATGTCACTAACCAACAACTGTCAAACACAAGTTGTCCTTCAGATTGTTGCACCAGTTGGCTCATTAATTTTATGAAATGTTTTAGAGAGAAAGTAAAAGTAGCCATGAAACTAAATGGCTGGATTATTTAGCTTCAAGGTTAGACTTAGGGCCGTTTCACACTTACCTCATTTGGTCGAGACCACAGACTGTATATAACGATGGACAACACGACAGCTCCCCCAAGGTGTAACATTTCAATGTCGACTGCCCCCTGGTGTCTGTCTGCAGTATAGGTCATAAAGCCCGCCCCTCCATGTTAGTAAATGAGACATAGGCCAAACTCAAAACTGAAAGTGCACACCAAATAAATTTTTCCCAAAGTCGGTTTCTGTCACTGAAGGTAGTTCTTGTCAACCTGATGATTGATCAAGTGATTGTTTTTATTTTCAATTCGGTTTCAATGAGTTATTCAGTTATACAAAAGGGGCTTTTCCGCCATATTTGACAGCTGTGACAGCCAATCCATACACTCGCATTCAATGGAGCTGCTCGTGATTGGTGGGATGGGTGTTTTGGTGGGAACTCCCCCACCACAGATATCGCTACTGTGCAGACGCTGGCTCTCAATGACATCACCAGCGCAACATTGCAATGCCATATCTGGGATATTTTAGCCTCATTTAAGCATTGCGGGGGTAAGTGGTGGCGCGTCTTCCATCTTTATATACAGTCTATGGACTTTTCAGTTTGATCTGTACCAAAATTGCAGGTGTAAAACCTTCCTCGGACCATAGTCCAGACCAAACAGCCAAACCTTGGTCCAACAAAAAGAGGTGGTCTCAGTCCGGATCAAACTGAACCGTGTTAGTTTCTGGGGTCAAAACGTTTTTTGGATGGTTCAGACTTTCAGACAAATCACAGGAATTTTAGGCAGGCTGTCTTAAAGACCACTGCAGCGCCTCAATGTGTGAGAGAGGTTCAGCGACAGAGAGAGCGACATTGACTGCGCTCAAAACAGACGCGTTGGCAATCAGAGCAGAAGAAAAATTAGTAAGCGGCAGTTAATATACAGTGTAGGTTTCACTTTGTCCATGAACAACGCAGCATAACAAAATAAACCATGATAGAAAATGGGGAGAGTAAAGAGTCAGATGAAAAGAACACAAAAACACTTGAATTATTTTTGGGGAGGATTAGAGAGGGGAGATACGAGAGGACGGGAGAGCCTATCTACAGAGCAATCAGTGTGAGGTACAAGGAGACACAGCTCATGTGCTTGATGATGTATAGTCCTTCAGCGTGTTTGCGTAATTGTAATGTGAAACAAAAACTAGCCAGATCAAATGTATACAATGTAAACCTTGATTTTGACTTTCAGGTGTGAAAAGGCCCTTAGTGGACACTGTGGACTTAATGTACAGCTGAATCAGAGTTAACTGGTGCAACAAAGTGCTGGACTTAACCTCATAAAACTATCAGACACATTTGATGCTGAAAGTGTTTTGGATTTGAATGTGAAATCTTTAGCAAACAATGGAGAGTTAATGTTTAGCGGGGAAAGGAAGACTTGGTGCACTGCTTTACAAGTGTCCACTACATCGTTACAACTTTTTTTTTTAAAAAACCATTTAACACATTTTCTCATTTGAGTTTTAACTTAAAACCTGAAAAAAATCCCCCATACACTTAAAGCTAAAATAAAACTGATTTGGAGACTAGAAGGTATTTCACAAATGTAGTTAATTTGAATTGTAAGACATAAGAGTATTTGGATCACTGAATTCTTGAACTTAAACACTATCATAGAAAAGATCAGTTCCATGTGACATTTGTATGAATGACTGACTACAAGATCTTAGAAATAAGGCGTCTGGTTTGAGAGTTTATAACTGAACTGTGGAACTTCAACCAAAACCAATCATAAGGGCTGCTTTAATCTTTCTACCGTGATTTAAAACTCATCCCTCTTCTGAGTCAATATTAAAAACGCTCCATTTATCAATAGCTATATTTCCATATAAATTCATATAAAACAATTTCAAATTAAATAGGTAACATAAAAAAACACTTTCATTTTCAAGGCAATTGCTCGAGGAAATAATTTTCTAGAAAAACTGACCTTGTCTTAAGGATCCCATTAACGACAAAAGGCCAAAACATGATTTCCTTGTTCACTTTAGTTTCCTCACCTCCTGTTTGTTCAAACAGACGACATGGTCCACAGCCAAACACAGTGGCCTATAGTGGCTAGTAGTAATAGTAGTGCATGCTGCAGTCCAGTATGAACGCCACTTAAAAAAAGAAGAGAAAAAGAAAAAGAAATCCACATTTAAAATCACATCATCCTGTACAAACATGGAATCATATTCACATCTAGGAATAAACCAACAAATGAATCAAAGAAAATGGGGAATCAGCATTTTTTTTTCTTCAATGTCAGATTTTTTTTCATCCCTCCATTAAAAGGCAAGTCAATTCACGCAGCGACGTCCATCGAAAAAGTTCACGTGTGTTCCTTCCAGCCACTGGTCGATTGTCACAAGTCCAGATTAGATCCTACTAACTGCTTGAGTGTTGACTGACTGGAAGGCTGAGAACGAGACAACGGCCTCGAGGAGAGACAGCAGGTTTCAGGATTCTGCATTACTGACTCCATGCATCACACAAAAACCACGTGTTCTTGGTCCAATTAAATTTCTCTGTTTGGTGGATGCTGTTATTAAAAATAGGGTTTAATCGACAACTGGGGTCATAACTAGCATGAAAGAATACTTGACCTTCAAACTGACCTTTTTTATATCAAGTTCTCACTGCAAGTCGCCTTAAATTGGCGGGCAAAACTTTGTTTTTTTGCGTGTCTAAATGGTGAACGGACAAACCCAAAAAGCCAAAAATTCTTGCTTGACAACAGCAAAACTATATCGAAACATCTCACACAACTCATGCAAGATAATCCAAGTCTCATTTATCCAATCGTATTCTCAGTGCTGCCCAAACACATGCATTTTTGCTTAAACACTACAATGTAAAACACTTCTGTCTAGGGTCATATCAACACGAAATAATGTCAGTCAGATTGAATTTGGCTGGCAGTGAAATTTCCTAGTTTCCTAGCTTATTTCTGTAAATAGTAATGAAAAGTTGTAGATATTTGATTTTGGGTTTGTGGGTGTATTGCTTGATAGTTGTTTTTAGTATATTTATAACTGCCTTTTTAAATGCACAGAACTCAAATGCACTGGAATGAGCTGGTGAGAAACAACATTTCGTTTCATTCTGTGTATGTGAATACTCAGTGAAATAACATAAAATGAATCTTGAATATATGTTTATTGATTATCGAAAAAATGTATTTATTATCGAAAAGGGGTGTGATTAAATAAGTTTGTAGTTCTTCTCACACCTTTTCGCATGTGTAAACCAAATCATAATGTGGTTGACCGTTTATTTTGCTTAATGTTTTTCATTGTATTTTTGCTTAATATTTTTTATTTCATTACCTTTTTGCCTGTCTGATTGTTTGCAAAATCATTTGTCTTTTCTTTTTTTACACATTGGAAATAAATCAAATCAAAATCAAAAATTCAAATAGGAATGTTCAACTATTTGTTCTTTTTTTTCCATACGAAGTTTGAGAGATTGAACAAGGGTCGCTGGTTGTTCAGGGTGACAGCGAAGATCACATAATATAATAAACGAGCCAAGTTAGCCCTGAAAACTACTGCGTGCTAAGTATGCTATCAACAAATCTGAAATGTGTAACAACATTTGCTGCCAACACTATAGAGATCACTTCTAAGCAGGAGGCAGAAGATAACGTTATCTCTGAGTCTGACCAGGCAAAGCCTCCATGTCAGACTCACCCTGGGTCTGCAGCTGCCTGCATCACCCTGCAGCTACACCTGCAGACCGAAACGTCACCAGAATTAAACTGCACACTACCCATCAAAATAAATTAATAAATAAATACAAATCTTGAAAAAGAAATCTCATTTGACTCAGGGGTTGCCATCTGATGTTTCGAATCTTCGACTTTTAGAGAGCAGCCCTAATTCTGTCTGCAAGTAGTGCACCCTGAGCACATGCATGTGCATGAGCTCCACTTGAGCGGAGTTCAAATGCACATGTGCATAGGTACACTACTCAGCTGAGCATGAGACTGTTTGCCCAGACGCCCTTTAAACTGACATGTTTTAGCGAAACTGCTCGTGTTTTGGGAAGTACAGAGCATACTACTGGACATATGAGACTTAAAATATACTGCTTGACTTATGTAAGAGTTTGGAAACAGACGCTTTAATATAGTTTTGCTGTTCTAAACACAATCCCTGTTAACTTCAATTCATGAAGAATTTATTTGTTGTCGTAGAGGCTTATGAGAAAAAGGTTTCTCCATAAATTCAACTTAACACGCAGTGAGTAATTGTTATACAAATGGTCAATTTGTGGTGAAGTATTCCTTTAAGAACAAGCTATGACTTCATCTTATATGGCTGATTACTTATTTAGTTTATACTTAAGTTGTTGTCTATAGGAAGCCCTTAACTTTGAATGGATTCTACCTTGATTTTGATCGGGTTCCACAGACTGTGCATAAACGTGTTCTTTATTATACCATAATCACCTTAGGGTTTTGTGTTCAATGATCTAAATGTGAGCTTAAAAATGGTGAAATATTACGCATATGCACCACTTTTTACCTAAATGCAGCTTCAGTGCAAAAGTGCTGATTCCGACTGTCATACACATAGTTTTCAAATTCCCAAATCCAGAGCTCACCGGTGACCCCAGTGTGGATCAAACTCCTCACCCTGGCAGTGGTGATGCCTTGCGCTGCTATACTTTTATTATGTGACACCCAGACCTGACCACACCAGTGCCTCCTGCTACCTTCTGAGCTACAGTGAGGATGAAACCCACAAAAAACGAGCCAAACCGTCATTCTTGTTTGGTCCAGTGAGATCCCAAAGAATAGTCTTGTATAGCTCAGTGCCAGAAAGTCCTGGCTTACATCAGTGCAGGTTTTCCTCTCATTTTACCAGCAGAGTTACTGAGTCGGATGTCTGGAGGCAGGACTGTTAGCTCCACCATCAATCAGCCAGCGAGGAGTGAGATCTGGACAAAATGGTTCAATTCATCCTCAGATGTCCTGGTCGACAGTCTGTCAGTGGCTTGTTGTGTTACAAAAACCAAGATCTCTCCCTCAAAGGCAGGAGGAGACGGTAATACCTCCTCTTCTTGTCACTGGTCCTCAAGTGGGAGGCTGGCTGCCAGTCAGACAGAAATCTCATAGGTGGTGCCCCCGACACCCGTCACCTTCTTCACCCCGCCACCCTGAGGCTTGTGGGCGGGACTCTGCACCAATGCCGAGCTGGGATAGGCCACTCCGGGCCGGGCAGACACGCTGACTGGGTGAGAGGGAGAGGAAGGGGCGGAGCAGGAGGAGGTGGAGGAGAAGGGCTGGCCGCCGTTGGTCCGACTCAGAGGTTTCATCTGGATCAGCTCATCCCTGGTTTTAGGAAAAAAACAAAAAAACATCAAGACAATCAGCGTGACAGTTCAGGACAGGAAGTCCAATGACAGTAACAATCAATAATTCAACATTTCAGTTCTGTTTTGCAGCTTTAGGTCTGGAAGGTCTGTGTTTGACTTCTTACAAAACCCACCAAGAGTCGTTAACATGACGTCACACAGACTGACAGCCCTCGTTACTTTCACAGTAGAAGGCTGCGAGACTGTCTAACACACACAGTAAATTTGACAGTGTTTCTACTGTCTGCAGAAAAGAAAGTACAGCAGAAATCATGACATAATGCTACAGCTTGTATCTCAGTATGAAGGTTGAAACATTCATATTACACCAACATTCGATTGGGAACTTTCGCTCAATGGAGAGATGATCAGAGGCACATTTCCCTTTAATATTTGGTTAATCTGTGAACTAGATCACATGCAGCATTCAAACTCTACACAGTCCATTTCTTTTAGTCATCAAGGTCACAATGAAGACGCACAACGAGACATTCCTGTGATCAGAGAACCACAGCAGTAAGACTAAACCCATGCAGCTGTGGACTACAGAGAGCAGGATGGAAGAGCAGCGGGGATGTTGGACAGGACAGAGACACACGTTGTCACCATGTCAGAAGATGAAACAGTCTAATTGTGGTCATGCAAAAAGTCTGACTGTGCCTTCGTGGAACTGAAACATCAGGAACTAACCTAATACTAAACTAAAATAATAAAATGTGGGATTCGGTTCTATAGTTTAGTCAGGAGAGGAAACGCAAAACGTTCCATGCATTGTGCTTAATCATTATATATCTAAAATGCATCATCTCAAGCTATGTCAGCTGTCATTGCTTTTTCTTTTCTTTTTATAGGTTACATTTGTTTAGGGATGCAATGATTTATATCAGTATTGTCAGATATTTGCCTTATTGACTGCCATTAGCCTATTGGCAAATTAGATGACACTCACCGATGGCCGTGGCCGATGATTTTCTGTTGTGTCAACATGAATTTTGCACGAGGTAAAAAGCAGTACTTGAGAATCATAGCTTCTCCTTGTGTTTGGGGTTAACAGAGGGGTTTGCCTCTTTGTCTCAGGCTTTGGCTTTAGAACCAAAGGATGCAGTAAACTTACAATTTGCTCATCGGGGGATGCACCCTTTAGTTTCCCCTAATAATACTTCATCGTGAACAACAAATTCATGTAAAAATCAGCTGGGTTATGATGCATTCAAGCTCTATCCTGCAAAAATGAGTATTGGGTCGAGATAAATAATGTTATGTTGTTTTTCTGTGTAATTTTACAAAATGTAGATTTTAGCAGGAAACTTAATTATAGTTGTTTGAAAAGTACATTTGTTGACGTTTTCAGATCAGTATGAAAGTATCAGAGAGGGAATCATTTGACAGATTAAAATGAAGGTTGTTTAATAATTTGTATGGCTCAAATTGTGCTCAATCAAAGGTAGAGTAGTGAAAGACTGAATGTATTAACACAGGGCAGTTATTTTGTTTCCCCGGGATAAAAGGGGAAATAAATACAAAAACAAATTAAACAACAGCAACGATGTCGGTTAACTTCAGTATCAGTTCAGAATTTTGCAATTGGTGCATCCCTACATTTGTTTGATAAGATGGTAAAAATGCGGATAGTCATTTCTCATCTTGCATGTTTTCACTTTGCAGTTTTATTATCATTTCTACTGTTGCGACTGTTGCTTTTGCACATCCTGAAATTATGTTTTTGTAAGTCTTAATTCGTTGTTTTAATCCCACACTAAAACTGTGTGCCAAGTATGATAACATACATCCTCCCTTTCTCTATTTTTGTCACTCCTACACTGCTGTTTCATGCTGAATACTTCCATGTAATAGTATCTTTGTTTTTCATGTAGTGGGATGGATATTTGCTGCTAAAGGTGCTGGCACAAATCAATGCACTGATCAAACAGAAGGTGGTAATGATGCAGAGGCCAAGAACAAACAAGCAGTCCACAACAGCATCACGCATGTAACAGCGAGAACCGGAAAGAAAGAAGAACTCACAGGAAATCTGGCAGGAGGAGGAGGAGAGAAGGGAAGAGGAGGAGGAGGAGGAGCAGTCAATCAGGTAGTCAGGTTTTCAGGCGGGCAGGTGGTTTGTTCAGGGTTAACAGCAAACCAATCGTCCTGACAAAAGGCGGAATTCATACTCACTTCGGCGCTTGTATTCCTCCTCCTCCTCCCATCCCTCCACTTCCTCCTCCTCCTACCCCCGCCGCATTTGCTCCAGCTGACGCAGAAGCCTTTCGGACCAGCCGGTACTGCATTTCAGCGGCGGCTGCGCTTGAGTAAGAGAGTGACTTGCCCAGAGGTGGTGGGTGCGGGGAGCGGGGAGGGTGGGTTGTGGAAGTGGTGGAGGATCCCAGAGGGGTGTCAGTGGAGCGGGTGCGGTAGGGATAAGCGTGGTGGGGTTGTGTGTGAGGGGCAGAGAAGCGGGGAGGGCGGGAGGTAGAGGAAGAGGAGGAGGAATGGTGGTGGTGATGATGGGCGTGGTGGTGGTGGTGATGGTGGTGGTGATGATGGTGTGGGGGAGGCGGGGCAGAGGAGGAGGGAGGGGGAGCCGAGGCCTGGTTAGCAGGCAGTGGGTGAGCACCGGTGTGGGGCTCGCCCAACAGGCGCTCCCTCTCTGGAGGAGGCGGTGGGGAAGAGGACGTGGAGGAGGAGGAGCGATGGAGGAAGGAGTGGTGGTGGTGGTGGTGGGAGGTGCGGTGGTAGTGATGGGGGGACTGGGAGGACTGGGAGTGAATCTCAGCATCTCTCTGTTGTGACGACAGGAACGGGGAGTTGTAGCCGCCCGCTGCTGGCGTGCAGGGTCTCGCGGAGGAAACCTCAGGGGCTGCTGAACTCGCTACCACCCCTTTGTCAAACTCGTCACCACCTGCTAGTAAGCTGTCATACGACAGGCTCCCGTTGCGGGACGGGTGGTGAGGCGGGGGTGTCTGATTGGCTAAGCTCTTGAAGCTGGCTGAGGTGGTGGTTGCCTCGGAGACGTGGACGGCGCCTGCTGAGGTGTGCGTGGAGCTGGAAGATCGTGAAGCCACTCCCGACAGAACCGTAGGGTCGGAGAAGGAGGGGTACGAGCGTCCGCCGAGGGAGTAGCCAGGGATGCCCCCTCCCCCCGCCTCTCTTCCTCCCTCTCTCCTCTCCCCACCTTCTCCCCCTCCCACTCTGTCAGACGAAGTGTCCCTCCGGTCCAGGCTGGGCTGGGAGCGGAAACCAGGCTGCTGGCTGGCCTGAAGGAGGGAGGAGGTGGAGGAGGAGGAGTCCCTGGCACTGCCAACACTCTCCCCTCGACTTAACTGGAGGAGGCAGGAGGGTGAGGAGAAAGAGGAGGGAAGGTGAAGGAGAGAGGGGGCAGCGGGAGGGAAAAGAAACAAGAAGAAGCTGAGCAAATAAGCGTAGAGAGCCATATGGGAGTTTCACCATGAATTCCTGCTGCACCGAAACTCCCTCTAGTGTTGACATCCTCACACCACACCCCACTGCCAATGTTTCTTTGCTTTTTACAGTCAGTGCTGATATTCTTGGTCATAAGTTTACAAAAGGCCCTTTTTTTAGGTATGAAATGTGAAGATTTTGTGAGGAATTTTGAGAATTTGAGAATATGACCTCACAATGCAAAGACGAAGGAAGGACATGGAGAACTGAAGGGCTGAAAATATGAAGATAATTTTCTAATAAGGGTGCAAATATTCTAAATTCAGCATAAACTTGAATTGATATTGATATTCTAAGATGAGGACTTTTCTTGGGTCGCTAAAATATGTTTTGCTACCACCCCTATCCACAGCGGTACATTGCTTCGCTTCTGTGGCGGTACTGCTGTCTGCCTCTGCAAACTAGGGTCATGTCAGTAGGTAATACAATGACTATACAACTACACTAGAAAAAAACTATCCCTTTCCGACATAATGATGAATTTAACAACAAAGAAAATTTTGTCCGAACTGGAATTTTAGCAAAAATAATGATCAGAATTCATTTTGTGGGTACTTTTATCAGTCCCTCCAGGATGTCACAATCACAATTAACACAAATTCAGCCAGTCCCTGTGAAATTAAATAAAATTTTAATTAAATTTGACTATTTACTAATTTTACACTGCCTGTTCAAGGCAGGAATTTCATACCGTTATGCCTCCTCACTGTTCTGTACATAAGGCACGATCGCAGAAAGGAGGGGGGGCAAAGTGGTCTCACCTCTGAGATAGGACCAGAGGTAGTAACCTAGTAACCTTAGGAGATTTAAAAAGCAGTCCTTAACAATTAAGGCTAACACAAAGAAAAAGAACAGTGGCCATGAATTTATGCAAACTAGGAAAACAACGAGATTCAGGAGCTCCTAACCCTCCCTGCAGAGGACGAGATCAGCCGCCATATAACAGAGGAGGTAAATGATTGTGATTGACATGTTATGCCTCTCTTATTGTTTAAAAGGCACTACCAACGCATGTATTATTTGTCACATTAGAGACTGAGGCTATTGTGTTACATGTCACATCTGTCATGCCTCTTTTGATTGCAGAATGTCGCGATGCAGTGCATTAACGCACACTGGAGCGGAATAATGCCACCGTCGCTTGGTTCCATGTAGAAATACCCTGACAGTATAATTCATTGCAGCCCTATAGCGCCATCTCCGCGTAAAAGCTGCTTTCGACACAGTGATGACAAAAGAGTTGTTACTGAGATTGAACTTTGCACCCACTTCTTCCCATTTGATTCCTCTTTGTTTTCTCCATTTGAGACAAAGTCAAGAGCATGAAACATCAACATTAGATATGTTCTTTCTGAACTAAAACACAAAATTGACGTTAATTTTCTCTTTTTATACTGTGTCCGTACTACAGGGGAATTCTGGGGAGAATCTACAGGAGACAATTCTAATCAGGGAGAAACTGAGGAAACTCAAAACTATATTTTTTACAGTGTTGGATCGACAGGGGGGAGGTTATTGACTAGACATGGGTACAAATACTGAAATTTATCTGTACTCAGGTCCTCTGATTTAAACGCAAAACTTTGTCAGCCTTACACTTATGTTGTACTCATTCTGTCCAGTCATGCCGCAGCAGACAAATCTTGTCACTGACCATTTTAAATGTATTCAAACAGTATTTTACCCATGTCCAGAGCAAACAGAAAGGGGCAGGAAACAAAGTTACAAGTGAAGATAAGAGGGGAAAAATGCTTTCAGAACAATCACTTACTGATACTGATCAACAGAAAGCCACTGAGAAACCAAACCCAGATGACGGACAGGAAATCAAAAGGAAAAACACAAACAAAAATGGAGATGCATTAGATTGAAATTGAAGAGATAAAAGAAGCAGAGGCATGGACAAATGGAAAAAAAAAAGTTATTTTCTTACAAACACATACACACACACCATGCATGTACTTTCTAGATTTGATCATATTCAAAACTTTTTCTTGTTTTATTTATATAAAACATAAATTCATAAATTCTCTTTCCCCAAAATTCAACGCCTGTTAAGACTGTTAAGGATCCACAGGATCCCTGTAAATACAGACAGAACTGCTGGTCACTGGCCCTGCTCCACGCAGACACCAGTTTGATCAAGTCACAATGACTCAGAGCAACTGTCTGATCTCTCCAAGTTTCTATGTCTCACTCGTGTGCTTGATTTCGTTCTCCGTTCTTTGTGAATGTGGATACAGCTACGGCCTTTATGTGCAGTCTTGTCCTCCTCTCTGGTCTCCATGGAGGACGGGAAGTTGTGTGTTTCAGGTCTTGTAAGTTTGGTAACACCTTGCTTGACTTACTTCTGGATCCATCCATATATTTTTACAATCTGTCTATAATATTGTAGTTCTTACTGTCTATACTGTAACTGTTTTATATCTGTACACACAGAAATATTGCACATCTGTCTGTCCACAGAAAGGGATCCCTTGTCAGTTGTTTCTTCCATTTTTTCCTTGTAAAGGTTTTTACTTATATAAAGTGAGTGTTTGAAGACAGAGGGTGATTTTGGGCTACAAAAAACAAAAAACAAAAAAAAAACCCTGACTTGACTATCTCTGTAAATCACCTGGCTGTCTCTCTTGTGTGTTAATGTGTGCGTTACCTGGTTGGCGTATGCATGTGTGAGCGCTGTGTGGTTCTTGCCGGGGCTGTAGGTGGGCCTGTATTTGTACATGGTGGGGGTGGGAGGGGCTTTGTTCAGTAGACTGCACTCTGCAGGAGGGTGGGAAGAAAAAGAGTAAATCTATCACTGTGAAATTAACATTTCATGTTAAGACAAAGTCCATGTGTAGATGGCTGGTTGAAGTCAGAACTGTAGCAGGATGTTAGAAAACATTACCCTCTGTGTTTCCTCTGGTGATCCCAGGGTAGCGGAGCTCTGGTTTAGGAGGAGGAGGAGGCTCAGCGTCACATGACTGGCTCTCCATCATCTCCAGACTGGACTTGGACTAGATAGAAGACAGTCGACAGTTATACCAACAAGTATGTCAAAGCCAGAATAAATGAATGAAAACGAGACTAAGTGAATGACTAACATCTCTTCTGTTTTCTCATATAACAGAGCAGTTAAAAAAAGGATAAGAAATGGCTAAATGTTACATTAACCTTTTTTTTTTTAAGTTGCTTTGTAAGGCACAGCTGCAAACAGGGATAGATTAATTAAAATACTGCTATATAAAATGATAAATTAGAAGAATGGCAGTAATTTATTTTTAGTTAACACTGTTTAACCAATAGAATAATTGCAAATAAAATAAAATAATTCTGAAAATTCTATCTTTTTTTTTGCTTCAATATATATGTTTTATCGTGATGTGACCTTAAAGGATTTCTGACTGTTGAATTTTAAACAGCTTTCAAACCCCTTGCTGCCCTCTGGACTTGACGCCTTAAAGAAAAACTTATGCAGATTTGAATGAGATGCACAGCTTCCTTACATAACGTGTTTACCAACAGGGAAAAGCAATTCTGTTTTTTCTTTAACTCATGTCTATATCAAACAGGATGACGTTAACACTGCAGTATTTACATTTATCCTGCTGTTCTTACCCGGTGCAGGTCTCCCTGTATGCCATTGTCCAGGATCTTTGCAGCCAGCTGGGCCTCTGTCAGCTGTGGCCGCAGAAAAGGAGGCTGCACGCACACACTCTGCACACACTTCTTTCTGCCCAGATACCTGCAGAGTCACAGAGACAGTGAGTGTCCCCATTATAACGACCAACCACAACACAAGTACACTGATGTTACAAGCTTTGTTTTGAAAGCAGCAACACTCTGAGTACTGAAATATGCCATTTCTCATCAATGCAATTTTCAAATATCAACGAATATTTGCAATCTCAGTTAGTCCCTAAAATGCCGGTCTTTAAATATTTTATGTATGTGTCATTTTGTTGTGCAGTGTATACTGAGGCACACTGATGGATTTAAGATGGAGGCATGCACTTGTAAGGTTATGCAATGCTTATGAACAGCCACCCCCAGAGTGTATATTTTATGTGTATGTATATATATATATATATATATATATATATATATATATATATATATATATATATATATATATAGATAGATAGATAGATGGATAGATAGATATATATATATATAATTACTACAAGTATTCCATGTCTGAAAGGAGTGGAAGAAGTTAATACTTATGAACTCCAATCCTCTTTTTTCGTATATATTTTTTCAGTACATTTCATATCAAACATAAATATTCCCACTTTCCGCCTCAGTGCTCACAACACACATCTCGATCAATAAATCAAATGAAAATAAAACATTTAAAACAAAACAAGAACAGAATAATCAAGGGAAAAAAACAACACAGAGTAGTAGTTAAAAAAAAAAGAAGAAAACAAGAAAAAAAGACACCTGGGTGCTTGTGAGCTGCAGAGGACGTGGGAGACATTCTTCCAGCAGCCGTTGGTGAAAGGGTTAACACCTCCTCTGAACTTCCCTGTTACCTGCAGAAAGAAAAAAAAAAAAGACAATGGTCATTTGTGGCAAGTGGTGGGAAGTTCTAAATGCTGGCAGCTGAACAATGAATTTGGTTTTATTGATACTGAGTAACTTGGAAACTGATGCAATTTTAGATATATTGCACAAGAAAGAACCCTCAGTTGCAGCAGTTAGTTCTCATCATTATAAAATATAAAGTCAGTAGCTAAAAGAAAGGTTTTAAAACAGGGTTTTAAATGCTCTTGGCTCAAAAAGCCCCATGTGGGGATCGGCCCATATTCACATGTGAAGAGGCCAGAAGGTCGGAGAACAAAAACGTGCACACCAAAAGCCAAACGCTAATGTCATCATTTGCTCATAGTTGGCAGAAGTTAGTATTTCTTTTAAAAAAGATGTTGACTGTGGTCACCATTAACAATGTGGATTTCATTCTCAGCGCTAATGTGAGTCTCACTTTTGAAGAAAGACATGAGACTTCACACTGCAGTGCGCACCAGCTGAGATACTGTCATAAACCAACCCTTTGGTAAATATTATCAGATTTAATGTGGCGTGGTTGTCCAGGAAAAAATGGCAAACTTTTTTTTGCTTCCTATTTGATACCATTCGGAGGTGATGGCAAGTAGACAAAAACAGGTTTTCAGGATCTCAAGCAGCTTTCTGAGAGGATTACCAAACATGAAAATTAGTGGACAACATGGCGACAATGTGATAGGTGTGTACTCAGTGCAGTATGTCAAGTTATCATGTCTGTAGTAGCTATTGACCCACAAATTTTTCAACCTGGAAAATCTGCAATTTGTAAGATGTTACACTGTACACTGTTTTCAAATATAAACTTTCCTTGTCACTGGTGCACCAGTACTAAAACACTGAGTTCCCCACCTGTTCATTGGTAGTCCTTCCTCTAGCCACAAGCACTATGTGGAAACCAGTAAGACCAGCAACAGGGATGAAGAACAGGCCCGCAACACACATTACAGCCAGCCTGAGAGCACAGGGGCGTCAAGGAACATCTCAAGAAAATCACATTAAACTCGTTGTGAAACCCTTCCACACTACATTGAAATGGATCTTCAGGACAGCTGATATATCCGTAACTACTTGTTGAAGCAAAGAAAGAACTTCAGTCACTGCAGAGGTGGACGACACTGTAACAGACTGGACAGGACAGACGAACATCGTAAAGATCCTAAAAGGATACGTGACAATGGCGTGCAGGCGGTCGATGCTCTGGCGATGGTAGAGGATAAAAAGCAGGCCAAAGCCAAACACGGCCATGATGTGAGCCGTCAGAGACAGGAGGAAGAGGAAGAAGTAGCGGTAGTTCCTCCTGCCGATGCAGTTGTTCACCCAGGGACAGTGGTGGTCGAAGTCCTGCATTAAGAGGATTATAAGACACTGTGGTGAGAAAAAGGTAATGTCATTTGTCGGCAACATGAATACAATTACCACAGAGTGTTGTATCATTCTTTACTTCCTCTAACACATCATATGAAGCAGCGTCATTACAAAGACAGCAGAGAGAGAATTTATTTTGATGTCTGACTTTAGTTTACTAGCACATACACATGTATAGAAAAGACAGCAAAAGAAAATTTAAATGTTTAACCCTTAGGGCCCTCTTTAATATTACACACAATCGTACCGCACTGCGCACAAAATCAAGCCTTAAAATATTATACACTTGTGTTATTTTTTTAAAATCACATCAGCCCTTTTCATAAATATCAGATATTCATTCATTTTCAGAAATTTAACCCGAACCCTCTTTTTGTCATGATGACACCATGTTTTTAGATGAAATTAAAAAAAAACCAAAAAAAAACCAGACACATTAAAAAATTGTTTTCAATATACTATATGAGTGGCAGCAACGCTGATTGCGACAGTGCACCCAGTGGAAATAGCATGTATTTGCTCCATCTGCCAAATATAGTAAAAATGACAATCAATGGCATATAGTAAAAATTACAAATTACAGAATGACACCCAGAAGAAATACAATGTATGTTTTTATGCTTTGATGGCCGTGGGATCAAAAATTGCAGTTTAAATGGGTTTCGTTGGCACATCTTTTTGCACTGAACAGTATGCATGAGAACATTTTGTTCAGACGGTGTATTTTAGACATATTGGAGGAGGTGAGCCGGAAATTCTAAGATTAAACAAAAATACTCAATCGTGCCAAAATGTGTGCCATATGCATGAACGCAGCCAAAATTAGCAAAAAGTGAAGAATCAAAAGCGCATAAAATGCTCCAAAAAGTAAGTTCATAAAAATGTGCAAATGACAAAAAGTTTGTATTTCCAAAGTGAAATGAATAACAAATTCATGAATGAAGTGCTATGAGTCTTTGCAAATCGGAGTCCTTTGCAGATGTTTCTTTTTTTTAAAATAATGACAATGTTGATTGTAGTGATGGAAGCAGGTTGTTCCAAAGAGATGGACCTGTGTATTTCAATGACTATTCATTAAGGGAAGTCCAACAATAGTTATTTTAGCTCCCGCAGGAGAACTCAATTAAAATTCAAAGAGGTCCAGTTGTTAATAAGTTTCTTTTCCAAAAAAGTCCAGATCTCATTTTGTCTAAATTGTGCCCTAAAGCAGAAAGTAACAGGGTCAGTTGCTTCATGCTGTCATCTCCCTCACATCTCTCTTTCGCTGTTCGCCCCAGCAAACTGCAAACACACTGTAAACAATCGATTTGACTGACAGTTGAGCGAAGCTATTGCTGCATTAACTGGATTAGCTGTGCCCGCAGTCTATAGCTGTGACCCTCAGAAAAAAACAACACTGTGAGGATAACCATTTATTCTCTTTAATTTATTAGAAATTGGTCACGGATCTGGATAGAACTGTCACTCGGTCTGGATCTGGGAAGCAGTCCTCCATTTGGTGATGCCTGTCCTATGTTGTAAATATTAAAATAGGTTTAAATCTTTCACACCCCATGGGCTACAGTCTGCAGTCAAATTAACTCATATAAAGGTTTCTATATTCTCTCAATTTCTCCAAGCTCCCATAATACCTGAATCCTGAATTGTGGGCACAGCTTTTGGTAACTGTTACCTAACTGGCATCCGTAAGAGAAAGCAGTTTTCCCCTTTCTGATAGATTTTTGAGCAATAAATGATGTGGGAACACACCTTAAACAGGATAATGAGATCATATCTGCCTTCTACTGCAGAAGGAAGGGAGGCTACTGAGGAAGTGGCCCTGCATAATTTACAGCAGCATATTTTGCTTCTTTACTGAGTCTGTTCCTACAAGGGATGTCCCGATCCACATCTGAGTCCTTTGACTGTGGGTATCTGCTGATACAGAGTCCAAACAGATACTTTAGCATGCCTTATTTTTCACTGGCTTTTTTAATCCAAAAGTGGAGGCCCTGGTTCATAACTATTAAAATGATAATCTTATGGAGTAGGGCTTGGCGATATGGCTTTAAAATAATATCACGATAGTTTTGGCTATACTGTGATACACAATATGTATCGCTATATTTTGAAATCTCTGCTAAACTACCATAAAATACTAAAATACAAACTTAAAAAGTAGCTACTGGCATAAAATAAAATAAGGTCAACAATTGTTATATTCAAATTTAATTAAATACTATCATAAATTTAAATAAAGAACTGTTATAGTAAAGTTAAATAAAGTATTGTTAGATTTTAAAGTTAAACGTTATAATTGAAGTTTTTGCTGTAAACTTGAAGCTTCTGGTCAACAGTTGGATTTTGGCGTTAGTAGAAAGTTAAAACTGTAACCACAGCATGAAGATTCATAGACTGAGTAGTGGAAATAAACCAACAGCTCTTCAGTTCATACATCACATAGATTTCTAAGATGCACTGGTGCTCCATGATCACAAAATGTGATGAAATACTCACAGACTGGAGGTCTACAAAAGCCCTGCTTTTTTGTGTGTGTCTGTGAGAGGCAGAGTTGTAGCTTGTGCTGAATCTCAAGGTTCAGTATCACTTTCCAGCTCCTACATGTTTGTTTTGGCTGTGTGGATGGAGTGACAGTTTCAGCAAATACGACAAAAGGTGGTTTATTATTAATACTGCCAACTGTATCTTTAGGGACTATTTTATGGCTGTGTTCCCATTTTATTTCCAAAAATTCTAAGAAAAGGGAAGAAACCTCTACAACAAAGCTAAGGCAGGAGAGGAGTAATCGAAAGTTGCACAAATAATTCAAAGAAGTTATCATGGAGCCAGGAATAATGCCATTTGTACTAATTTATTATGTGTAATGATGCAGTGTGGGCTTTTTCCAAGTCAAATTGCACTTTCAACTGCATTATCCTGCAACCATTAAACAAAATTGAAAACAACAAGGGAAGACAAGTGCAATGAAAGGAAGGCACAAGTACTTGTTTTGACATATTCATGGTGCCAAGATCACAAAAGGTCATATTCAATGAATCATATACCACAAAGAAAAAGGTCTAGAGATGTCCCTGATCGGAAACGCTGTAAGAGTTTAATGGACTGGCATCAGCTATATATAGCCTGGAGTGTATACCCTCAAGTGAGTCTAGGAAAAACAAAGTCTTTGTGCCTATGACAGAAACATTTTGCAGATGTATAATGCATCTAAAGTACTGCTGCTGGGTGCATTTGAGCCTGAGTTTCTGTTGATTCAAAGGACGAGAAGAGGCTGTCCAATGTCTTGCCACAACAGATCAACACTGACACTTTCAACTCCACCAGAAACCATTAAAAGGAATTATGCGTTACAGGAGAAATAATGTACATTTAGTTTTATCAAATATATCTGCACCGGATTGGCTTTACAAAATGTTGACATTGGCCTGCATCAGGCTAAGTGTCAAGCTGTATTTTGAAGCTTTCTTGTTTTTTCTTTCACTTTTCTTACTAACTTAGTTTTATTCAGAGACAATGTGCATCAACAATGTCCTAATTTATCATTTGTAAAAGGTGAATGGGTGAGTGTGAGCACACCTCAACACAGTTGTCGCAGACGGAGCAGTGGGAGCACCGTGGCGGCCTGTAGAAGCGGCAGGTTGAGCACCATTTCATCCTGACCTGGATCCCTCTGATCTCCACAGTCTTGTAGAGGGGAGCACGAAAATCGTCCTCCTTGTCCTCGTCCTCCTCAGCTGCAGGGACGGGAACAAAAGACACACACATGATCACACACACAACCCTGAAATTTAACATAATGAACATTTGAGAGTGTTTGACCCATTTTTTTGTTCGAATTCTCATTAAAAACTTGGCACTAGACCCAACAATGCACATGCACAATATTCCTACAAATTACTGCAGAAAATCACTAATGAGTGCAAAATCTGATGATACAGATCCTGCTTTTAGACTCTGAGAATCTTCATCCCATTTTCTCCGATCCTAGTTCAACTACAGGGCAATGAATTAATCAGTCTGTCAATCAGCAATAAGATGTTACGGTTTCTGTAGTCATGATGAACCGTCACAGTCTGATGCACACAGCAGCATGCAGACTACACAGTATGTGGGCTGATGCATGCAATACGAAACCAAAGTTCACAAGCATGCCTTTACGCCTTTAGCCACATGTGATGTGGTTAGCAGAACAGCATCATAGAGACGACGGTGTGTCAGCGCTGCTCCATCAATAAAACGGTATTTTAGCTCTTTGAAGCTGCTGGTTTACTGTGGCCTCAATCAGTTAGTTTCAATCAGTTAGTTAGTTAGTTCTATTGTTTGACTTTGATGACTCCAAACTAACCATTTCAAAAACTAAAGCCAGTTTCTGAGTCGGACTTCAGCCTGCTTCTCCAAATTGAAGACAAGCCGGCTGAAATCTACCAAGTTTATACACCGACTACAGATAAGTACAATCTCTCTGTTGGAAAAAAAGTGGAAAAGTTTCTCATCTTTCTGAGGCTGATTAAATGGGAATAAGAGTGTTGAGGCTGTGTCATGAAATCACCTTTAAATGTGGATAAGCAAGAAATGTATATACTTTGAGTAAGCCAGAAAACAAATTGGATATTTTTAAACGATGGTGATATAAACATACTGCAGATGGTGTTTAGTGGATGACTTGGTGACACATGAACAACACACACGTACATACTAAATAATCCACGCACTCACCTCTCGGGAAGATGCCGGGGTCCATGAATGTGGCCATACAGAAGTTAGCCAAAACAAACAGGAATATGACTCCATTGTAGATTGGCACCGCTACCGAGAAACGCTCTGAAAGCCACGGACACCTGAAACATGGACAAAGACCTTTGTTTTCTTATACTGTATGGTATTGTATTGTGAGGCACTTTATAACTCTGGTTCATAAACAAATGCTATAGAAATGACAATTAAAATAATAATAATAATAATAATAATAATTATTATTATTATTATTATTATTATTATTATTATTATTATTATTATTATTATTATTATTATTGTTGTTGTTGTTGTTGTTGTTGTTGTTGTTGTTATTATTATTATCATCATCAAATTTATTATATGTTATCTTGGATATATTGTATTTTATAATTATATATATATGTATTATATTATATATAATTTAACAATAACATAGGAGATATAATACCATAACCAAAGTAAAAATAAAAAACACATTATAATAATAATAATAATATATTATTATTATTATTATTATTATTATTATTATTATTATAAGACAGGGCCTGACACAACAATAATTAACATTAACTAAGAAAAATTCTTGTCAAATTTCTAGTCTGATATTTAGTCCATCCTTTACATGATCTCTTGTTATTTTAAATTTGACTTTATGCAAAATTAATTACTGCAAGTCCATATTCATGATTTTTTTCCAAATAAAAACAAGCCAACATATCAAAATGACCTCCAACGATTTAACTGCTTTATGGTCTCCAAGGAGGTGTCTTCGATTTTCTTTAATTCACTTGTGTGAGAGTGAGAGTGACCGCAGGGATTCAAACACCAACAGACTCAGGGAGAAAGAATCAGTGAGAGACTGGATGATGGGCTTTTGTCAGAGTGACAGATGTTGGCCTATTTTCTCCTCACTAATCTGACCACCACACTGACCACACACACACACAGATTAGATTTTCTCCCATATGTGTGCACAAATACACACAGACCAGCAGGCACACTAACGAACACACACTTGTTCACACCTGTCAATCTGACTTTCTCACATTTAAAACCCCACACACGCTGTTTTTTCCCAGATACTGCTTCACACACTCCAGCTCTCACCACTATTTTCTCTCTCTCTCTCTCTCACACACACACACACACACACAAACACACACATCCCCGCTCCAGAGTGAGGTGTCAGCAAAATCAGTGATGACAGTCTATAACACCATTGACTTAGCTTTCTGTCAGAAACACTCAAGGGGCTGAAGGCCAAACTGAGGCGGATAAATCCATGTGAAAACGAGCTCAGTTCAGTCCACACTACTGTTTTCAACTTTTTTTTTTTTAAAAAAAAGCTCTTCATCCAAACTCCGAAACTATAAAGCCTGCTTAATCGCTTTTTTCTCCTCTTTTTCGTTATCCAAACTGTATCTGACCTACTCAGGGCTGACAGACGGACAGATAATATTCTTCTGTGTCTCAATTATGTGTTCTGTTGGCCAGATAAAATGACATCCTAGGGGTTAAGGTTCACGTCCAGCTCGGGACATTTTGTTGTTTCACAACTCTCTCCCTCTCCTCACTCTGCTGCTGATATCAAATAGGCAAAAAATATATCTGACTCCCTATCTTTCAGTTAAAGTTAGGGATGGGGATCATTAATGTTATTGATATTGATACCATTATCAAGACTCCTTAACGATCTGAGTCTTCATCAGTACCACTATCGATACTTTGCTATTATTTGCTTGACTGGCGAGGTGACAATGCCTTTTTAACGGAAATGGTTTTGCTTTTATTGCTTTACAAGTGCGTTTTTAACTGACGGGACTTGCTTCAGAATTTGGGTGTGCTTGGATTTAAATGACGTGACTCGACTCAAGATGTAATGTTACATTATAGGACTCACAGGACTTGGCAGCAGTATTGATAAGCTCAAACGTTGTTGATTTTCAGGTTTTGAAAAAAGCGGGACCGGGTCCTCAATAGAACCAGGCTTCGATCACCATCCCAAGCTGAAATTAGGTAGCTGTTCTTACAAACACAGCTCGAGGTTTAAAATGTTCTTGGGAGTAGTTATCTTGAAATCATCAACAAACCAACCAAGCAAAAAAAAGAAAAAGGCATGCTCTCAAATTACTTATGTTTGCACCATATGAACAGGCTCAAGTGTGTGTGTGTGTGTGTGTGTGTGTGTGTGTGTGTGTGTGTGTGTGTGTGTGTGTGAGCCGTTGCACTGTTGCCACTTACGTGAAGCAGAAGAAGAGCGTGGTGGAGCCAACGAGGAAGAAAGTGGCTGCCGACACCGGGACATATCGGGAGGGTCTCAGGGGTCTGCTGGGCGGGACCACGGCGTGGGGGAGGGGCGACGAGGACGGACCCCGCCCTACACTCTTACTGCTGCCACCTGGCATCACTTCCTTTGAGTAGTTGTGTGTTTGTCCGTTTAGTAACCACTATGCTGAAGAAGTTATCATTCAGAGTTCCTTTAGGTGAGTTGAGCTGAGTGGTTTTGTAGTTTGTGGATAACAATTATGGATTGGCAAAATAAAAAAAAATGTAAAAGGACAGATGAAAAAAAGGGGTGGAGGGATAATTGAGGAGGAAAACAAGAGCGGGGAGGAGGAGCGATCGCTTGTTTTTTTAGGTTCTTAGGTCAATCCTGATCTACTCTGTGTGTCTGTGAGATTAAAAGAAGCTTACAAGTCGCTCTGATGTAAAAGCCTTGTTTTCCCGTCAGCCAGAAAACAGGTGGGAGGGCAGGATGAACAAATAAGCCACTGATTGTAAAGAGGAGGAGGTTTCCGGACTGATATCGCTTACAGGTAAAAACTAGTTTGACTCTCTTCTGCCCAACGTGACAATAATTACAAACATAAGCAACAGAAAGTAATGATTCTTAGAGGTGTGCTTGTACAAATCAGTCTAAAAAGCGGACATCTGCATGGTGAATGAAGGCTTAGTGAAAAACATGATAATAGTGCAATAAAAAAATGGCTCTTATTAAGATATTTAAAAAAATATTTGGACCCTTACATTAAAAAATAATTAAGTGAAGCGATTTTGTGTTTTAATAAAATCCTAACAGACAGAAAACCTCAGCTAAACTTTTGAACCTGTCGTGAACGTCCTCGAACTCGTCCAGTTTGATTTGATTGGTCTATAAAAATGGGAGTTTAGTGAGGTACAAGAGTTGGCAGAGGTAGGCCTGTTTTGGTAGGAGATGGACTTACATGATGGGGAAAAAAAAGCGAGCGCAAGAAATGAAATGAGGCAGAAAGAAAATTAAAAAGCTTGGGGGGAAAGTTGAAAGAAAAAAGGCTGGGATGTCAACTTTTTCTCAGCTTAGAAAAAGTGCAGGTCAAGACCTAAAATGGGAAAGCGGCGTGTCTGTAGCTACGTCTCTGCTAGCAAAACATATGGGAATTCCCATTCACTTCTATTTAAAGTTTTCGCACCCAGAGATGAGCAGTCTGGGCAGCTGCAGCAATGTGTGAAAAGTCTTGTAAATAAAAAGGGACCACCCCTTGCTCCTGGGGACTATTTGCTTTCAGTCCAGGACTCGTATTAGAAACAGCAGTCTGTAAGCGGGCCAGTGGAGTAGCCTGGTTTTCCTGTGTCGGGGCATCCCTAAACCCCGCCGGTGGCTGGTTCAAACCACCTCACCTGCCAGCTGCTCCAGGGATGTGATTGGAAGACAAAAAACAGGAAGTGGCGTGGTTCTTTCCAAAACATTTGGAGGAAAATCCAGTAGAACATCCATTAGTATCCATGAAACTGAAATGTTTGAGAAAAACCTAAAATTGCTGCGCTGATTCGGAACGCTGGGGATTAGGTGTGAATAGATGATGATATCTCATACATCAGCCAGGAATGGCAACATAGAACAAGTCAGTTTCCCCACTGGTTTCCTCGTTCCACTGTGTTAGTGGACAGCCGCGCCTGTTAGTTACGTAACCGTCAGCCTTCAAGCTGCAGGCCGTTTTCTGCTTTGCCCTCTTCTCCAGGGACTTCCAGGGACTTCCCTCTGCTTCCTTCCCCAGCGGTGAGCACTGACGCTTGGATAACACCCTCCCGCCACAATCCCTTGGCGGATACAGCCTCTCCAGGCCAACGTCCTAACAATGACCTCAACAAAAATGTGAAAAATTGAGGCTTCTATGTGTGGAAAATAAGATTCCTGGGGCCGTTTGAGGTTCTTCAGGTTTTAAGAATCCTTCTCCAACCTCAAAAACAGGATCTGTGCTGATCAGTAGCCTCTCTGATTGTTGATTTGGGCCGCTTTGTGTGTATGGATGAAACACAGAGGTGGCAGTACTGAATATCAACTTCCAAAGGTCACACTGGATCACAAAAGAAGAGAAACTAGTCCAGTGGTTGGTCAGGATGCTGAACCTAGAGTAGCAATGAGAGGAACAAGGGTTGAGTAAATACCAAACACTCCAGTATGGTAACATTTCTCTTAGCTATGTAGATTAACACGGACAACTAAGAAACAGAAAAGGATCAAAATTAAACAAAACGGCAACAACAAAAATGGACGATAACCTGTACAAAAAAACTCAATAAATTGATACAAATCAGCAACAAGAAACTGCATCTTACATGTAATCACATGTACAAAAGGAGTATCAGGAAGAATAAACTTATTTCATAATCCTTCTCAGCTAATCAGATTTGTGAACTTCATCTCTAACATTTTACACACAATTTACGATTACCTCTACAAAATACTGCACAATAAATCCACACAGGATGATAAGAGGCTGGTATGTGATGACAATATTATGTTTTCCTATGTTTAGGATCTGAGCTGCTCCAGCTACTCACATTCACTTCCATGAACACAATGTCAAATTCAGAGTTGAGTCCTAACCAAACACCAACAATCGCCGGTGCATGATAACAATTCGAGGGGAAACACAACTTCCTTAGACAACTCTGTTGACGATGTCTGCACACAACCAGTTTTTCCACTGCAGGAACTTTCCCAGTGGACCAATAACCTTTTTAGGAACTGAGGAACTTCACCTGCACTTTGACTGAGGGAACCAAGGACTGCATTTAGTTCCTGTAGAATATTTGTGTACAAAAAGGAAAAATAACGTCCCTGCTCCAAGGGTAGAACCCTATTTTAAGTTTGCTTTCGCACCTAACTCGGACTGTGTCCATAACTGCACCACCGCAATACTGCAGTCATGTGAGGTCATCACCACATTTTTATTTTTTTGAGGCAATCTAATAAATTCATTGAAAAATGTGCTTCTTTTGCTTGGATGCATCTGCAGTCACCACTCTGTAGCCTCACTCAGTGTCCTGCCCACAGCACTATCTGATGGCAAAGATAGAAACAAGAGTTGCTCCAGTGAGCGAGTGGACTCAGACGTGTGCGTCTACTGATGCCAAAAAACACTGAGCAGCAGCACGCAACTGTCTATGTAAAACTGCTGAAGCCTCTCTGAGCTGTGGCTGTTTGATTCTGCAACTAAGTGTAGCCAACCACAGATGTATAATAAAAAGTACATACGGGACTCCAAGATGGAGCCTATTCAGTCCAATGAAACTGCTTGCCTAGCATGTATGCCAAAGTTTCTTGCTTACGGGTTAACTTCCTCTGCAGTGTTTCTCCCACAGGCCCTGCCCACGACTGCCCGCTTGGCTCATAGACTTTTAAATAGTTTTTCTCAGCTTGAGGAGGGTTTTATACATGTTCCAAAATGATCACCAGCCATGTGCCAAATGCGGGTCAATTTTCCATTTGGCGAGTGAACTTCTGAGGGCTTTCCACCACACTGGCAGGTAAATGTTTGTACCAAAACTATGCTGAAAGACTCTGTCGAATATTGGTGTCATCTAGGGGCACACTGCTCTGCTATTCCTCTGCTGTCTATGTCCCAGACACACACACCAGCGCCGGTGCAGCAAAACCTGATCGTCTCAAGCGCTACTAGTTTTGCGGCACCTTTTACCGTACAGGACACCAGCTGATCCACTAAACTATCACTTGCTTCCAGTCCACTACTAGCAAGCACTGCGTGCATATCTATGAAGGACATGAGATATTAAGATGGAGTCCTCATAATCTGAACCAAGACGGCAAACTCTTTATTGTCTCTCACATTGACAGCAGCCCATTAGCTCCACTTCCTCTGTTCTTACCTTTCACAATAAAAGGAGGAACATAATCACATGCTGAGGCTGTGGTGATTAACTGTTCAATATATTCAATCACTTTGCTTTAGATTTTGCGCTGGCCTCTTCTCTAAATTTGGTTACATGATCATCTCAATTAAATGTACTGAAACAAATGTATATGTGACACAAAAAAAGGCAAATTACTATTTTGGCTGATGATAGAAAATGCTTGTCTGGAGGATTTTTTTCATCTACCAGCCACGTTGATCTGTGAGACAAAAGTTACTTTCAGACACTAGTTTTACAAATACAACACCTTCATGGATGAAATATTTATGATAGAAAGTGTCATAATTGACCATGTTAGCGGTTCGAGTTGTCCTGGCAACAGTTTTGCAGACATTTCTTCTGTGGTGGTGGTCTATGGGGATATTTTTTTAGCAATACTGCAAGTGGCCACTGTGAAAAATTAGAAGCAAGGCTGAGCTGCTTCCCTGGGGGAACAGCCTCGCTGCCACAGAAAATGTAAGAATTGTGGGGAGCTGCACTCTGCTGCTGCTTGGTGTGTTTGCAGCGTATTGCAATAAATATCACAATCTTTTTTACTAACAACAGACTAGTGTTTCTGCTGGTAATGTTCTGCCGTAAATATTTACTAGACATAACTTCAGTTGTATGAGTACAAAAAACAGCAAAGAGAGGCACTGCAAAGTAGAGGCTCACATTTTTGGGGGAATCCTGTGGGTCAAGGGATTCCTGTGGGATTCCCACGGGACGGGAGTCAATTTCATCACGTACGCTCACATACAGCATGCGTAATTAGTGTTGAGTGTACACACTGAGCTTTTACAACAAGAGATCCTCTACAGGAGACCCTTTCATCAGATGCTGTGTTGTAAGTTTCAACAACACTAACACTTCTGCTGTGTCTCTGAGTTTTCTATAAAGCTACTACCTGCCCCTCGCCCTCATCCTTGATTCATCACTGAGCACTCAGCTCAGCAGCTTAACCAGAGAAAGCTGTTTGCAGGGACAAACACAGGCAGAGAGACACAGTCCATCTACACAGTTGGCTACTTTGTGGATTCAAGGCTTCAACTCTTCAATCAATAAGCAAATGAGTGCACCTATTCCAGCCAGGTGTGATGGATGGACCTGTCTTCCTAAACTGTATCTATTGCTGCTGCCCAATTTATCTGCTTTAATTGCCCCCAACCTCATTTTCTCTGCCTCGCCCTGTACTGATGCTCATTGTGATGTTACAGCATGTTCAAACTATTCAGAGTCAAGAAAATCTCCTCTGACAGCAGGTCTACAGCTCAAATAGCATATTAGGTGTCCTACAATTGCATGAGACAAACTCTGAAAAGTCTCAAGAACAGTTGCAATTATTATAATCATTTTCATAATCTGTTCTTCATATGTCATGTTCTCATTCAGAGACACTTACATCAAGAAATTTACCCTTTATTTCCAAAAGGCATCCGCCTAGATTTGGGAGAAAAGAACTTTAATGCAGAAGGGTAATGTTTTGGAAGCTTTTCTAATTAAAACCCATATATTACCACTAATGAAGTCACATTAAGCACATTTGAACAGAGCTAATTAATAAACAAGGTTTAAAGAGTGTACTTAACAAGAGTGATGCTCTCTGTTGCCCACCCTCATCATATTGGATCTATTCTAAACAATCCAAATTAAAAAAGGTGGGTTGTAACAGGCAACACGTACTGCTGCATCACCTATCTCGGCCAGATTTGCACAGGAACACGCCAAACCAACAGCAAACAAGCATGTATGTTCTGTGCCTGCGTGAGAGGAAATACCTCCCTATACCAGCAGACGGCGGTCGTCTGTAAAAGTCATTCAAAACAGGAAACTGGAAGATCGCCATGATGCTACTTAGCCATTTAGCACGTTAACAACACAACCCAATATTCACAGAACTGAGCATGTTTACTAAGAACAAGTGAACAATGACACAACCCATGAGGAAATGTTTCACTTGAGAGCTCAATGGTTAAAGAAAAACAATCTAACCTCACAAGAAGTTTGTTTCGAGCTCACTTTTCCCCTCTTGACATTAGCCATTTGTTTGCATTATTCACTTTTTGTTTCTTTTCTCCTGCACTGAACTGAACAGCCAATCAGAGTGATTTCATTAACCGACAGGCTCCGCAGCCACTGCCGATTCAACATGCTGAACTGGCGGAAAAAAGCAGAAGGTCGACAAGGGTAAACGGTGCGGGACACACCGACCCAATGTGGGCAGACCATTGGCTTGGTGTGCTCCTGCCTTTAATCCCATCCATCAGATTAGCCAAAAAACATTTGAATTTTGCCATTTTATCTGTACTCACCTATGTATTACACAATCACTGCGACACTAAGATTTGGGCAGAATCATTTTGATCATGCTATCCAGAAAACACAATGTCTGCAGTTACTTTCCACACATTTTTTATATCATCACCTTAAATTAGTATCAGTTTCAAACCAAACATTCCTAAAAATAGGATTTTCAAATAAAATTCTGTCTCTGAATGGGCTTAATGATGACAAGCTCAATATACAGGTAAAGGACCGGATCTGTCAAGTCTGATAACAAACACCTGCCATGCAATCTATTAGAAATGCAAGGTATGGTGTCTTGTTAATCACCCAGTATTTGCCTTAACTTGGCAGGCTGCCGTAGTGTGTTATGTTATGTCAAGGCCAAAATTAGGCTATGGTTCACAACTGTCAAATGATCCTGCCTAATGTTGAACACACACTCCTGCAAAATGAGACATACATCTCCTCTGATATGCTGTAAAAACCTAGATTGTATTAATGCAACCCAACCATTCATTAAGTCACACAGTCTTTGAGGGACTACACACAGAATGAGTTGCTCACTCAAATCTAAACTGCAGCGGATTTCTAAAATTACACCGCTTCATTTGCATTTCCTCAAGATCCGTGAAGACATAGTTATGTCCTCATTCAACCATGACTCCTTCCCATGTGATCTTATCAAATCCGTGCATCCAAACGCCACCAGGAAGAATCTCGACTCTTTAATTTAGTAAATACTAGAAAATCACCGGACACAATGGCACCTTCTTGCATCTAAAAAGGAGCCCACGGCATTGCCAGCAATTACACACATAAATCCTGGGTGTGTATGGCCCGCTGCAGTCACGGCAGCGCTGTAACAACAGCATCAGTATATGCACCAAACCGGTAAAACGATGCCAACAACCCAATTTCCTGAGCACGAGTGTCCAATTTTTTGGATTTGTGATATTTAGCAGCGTAGGAAAAATACACTGGTTTGCAGAAATCGCTTACTATTGTCTCAAACGCTTGCAGAGGACGCTTTATGGATATAGCTGAGCCAGGTGACACGCAACCCCCTGATTGATTCAGTCAAACGGCCCAGCAGCATTTGGTTTTGACAGCTCAGTGGACACGATTCACCCAGCAAAGATGTGCTATTCAGTCTCTAAACGGAACGTCTTGCAAAACTACGTTAGAAAATGTCACAGTTTAGCGCGGAGGTTGAGATAATCGGTCAAAGGCTTTAAATGGTGTGCTGAAACATGTGCTCTTTATCATCATAGGATCCACTCTGGTAATCGGCGCAGATACATGATCATGCAGTGACTTCTGTGGTTGATTATCGATAAGCGAAAATTTCAGAAAAATCATTTGGTGAAATGTTCTGTGCATACAAGTGAAAGATACCCAGCCCACACTGGACAGTGGGAAATATTGAAGCCGGGGTGGGGACATGATGCTGAAGTAAGCTTCAAATTCGTATCTTGCGATTCAGCAGTTAAGGGGAGAGTTAAGGAGATATTATTTTCAATAATTGAGGGCAGATTCTCGGCATACTGCACCTCTTGCTGTGGTGAAAGCATTTTTGAAATTTTAAGTAAGGCCCCAAAGTTGTGTGAAACCCACTTTCAAATTTGTTAAACCTTTATTCTATTTGTGAAAATGTTAAAAGGAAAATCCCACAGCATGTCACATGTAGACCACACTGGACAACGTCCAGATAAAAAAAAAAAAAATACTTAGACAGGTCAAATCTGGACTAGATTATCACAGATAGGCTAAGGATTATTTAAAACACAATTTAAATTTATATTCTATGTGTGAAAATGCAAAAAGATTAAGATCAATATCTCACGACCAAAACGATTTTACTGTTTGTTGCGATTACATCCCTTTTGCACTTACACAAGTAACATATAGGTTGCACATCTCTGAAACTGTATTTACAATAATCATTAGCCTGTCTGGGATAATGTCATCCAGATTTTCAAGGTTTTCAAGACAGACCTGGCTCAATGTGGTCTACATGTTAAAATGCAGTGTAATCTCCGTTTTTTTTTTTTGTTTGTTTGTTTGTTTTTGGGTTTTTGTTTACATTTTCACTCATAGGATATACATTTTACAAATCTGAAATTGTGTTTCAAATTATCTTTAGCCTATCTGGGATGATGTAGTTCAGATTTGACCTGTCTGAGTGTCGTGGTTTTCAAGAGAGACCTGACTCAATGTGGTCAACAAGTGTGGGGGGAAAATGCATTGAAGGCATCTTTACATTTCCACATAAATAAAAATTCACAAATCTGAAAGTGTATTCTAAACAATATTTAACATCTCTGGGATAATATGGCCCAGGTTTGATTAATCTAAGAGTAGAGTTTATCAAGAGAGCCCCGAATTATTACAGTCTACAGATGACAAATACCAGTTAATCTCTTTTTTGCATTTTAATTTTTATCATAAAGGTTTCACAATCTGAAAGTGAGTTTCAGACATTGCTGAGGCTTCACTTAAAACGTATAACACGTGCAAAAAATACGAGAATCGGTTGGTAAGCAACGCAAATTACATTTCCCTTAACTCTTCCCTTAACTGCTGACTCTGAATCGAAAGCTGACTTCAGCGTCGTGGTGGGGACGCATATTAAAGACTATAATAAACGTTACACACCTGGGATAACGAGCAAAATTAATATACCATATAACCTCGGGTGTCATGTTAACGGAAACGTTAGCTAGTTTGTATTACAATGCTGTCAGTAACGTTAGCGTGTCAATAATGATGAAAGAGAAGTAGGGTGGAGATACCAACCTTAGCTAATGTTGAAAAGCAACGATAGCAGCACGATAATAGAAATTAATTAACAAGATACAAAACAAATGTATTACACTTACGCAATAGCAACACCAAAGCAAAGATGATTCGTGGTTTATACGTTATTGATAACGCTCAGTATACCGCAGGAGCCCTTTTCCATTTAACGTTAGCTAACGACGCTGAAGTTAGCTTTCGATTCGTTGATTCCGTTTCAGCAGTGGTCACCTAGACCACCTTAACCAGGTCTCTCTCGAAAACCACCATACTTAGACGGGTTAAATCTGAACCAGATGATCCCACACAGGCTAAAGATTATTTAAAACAAAAAATTCTGATTTTTCAAACGTTTATCCTGTGTGTAAAAACGCAAAAAGCTGGTATTTCACTGCATTTTCACATGTAGACCACAATAAACCTGATCACTTTTGTAAACGACTATACTTAGACAGGTGAAATTTGGACTAGATTATCCCAGACAGACTAAAGATGACCTGTACTCTGTTTGTGGACCCCCCCAACACACACACACACACACACACAATAAAATCTCATTTTTTTGCACTTAAACAAACTGAATAAGAGTTTCACAAATATGAAATTGAGTTTTAAATATTCTTTAGCCTTTCTAGGGTAATCTAGTCAAGATTTGACTTGTCTGAGTAATGTGTTTTTTGGCTTTTTTTTAATTTTTATATAAAGAACACTATTGTGGTCTTAATATGATAATTCAAGTTAAGTCTCCCTTTTAGCATTTCCACCAATAGAATAAACGTTAAACAAGTCTGAAAGTGGATTTCACACAACGTCCAGGCTTTACTGAAAATGTCTAACATGCTGTCGCCACAGTAGGAAGTGCAAAAAACAGGAATTGGTCGTTAAACATTGAAAATTACGTTTCGCTTAACTCTCCCCTTGACTGCTGAATGGAAGCTACGAATCGAAAGCCAACTTCAGCGTCGTCTTTAGCTAGCATTAAGCTACTCAGGTCTCCCCTGGCTAACCCAAGCTAGCAGCAGGCTAACAAGTCATCTCACCTGTAAGGGGTTTTACAATTGTCCTGGGTCCAAAAACGGTGAATGGGATGTGCCAGTCTCCCTCGTGTTATTTCCTCTTGAGATTAAAATCAGCAGAGACAACTCCTTACATCCATTATGATCCATACGGCTCATTCAGCGGTGCCAGCAAGCTGTGCGAGTCTTCCTGTTGTGGCTAGCTAAAGTTATCCCAGCGCCAAGCTAATACAGTTAAATGTTTGGCTAGCTTGCCGGAGTCCGATACGCCTGTCGTTATTTTACTACACGCAGCTATCTTAACTAGCTGTTAGCTAGAGGTGGAAGCTGCTTGGGTTTCTTAACTTCTTTTAAAATAACTAGCATCTGTCTGCAGGCAGGCCGCTGCACCAACACGGAAGTTCAGAAGTGGATGTATATTCCCAAAACAATTACGTGCTCCTCTCATATATCCACAATATTGGTGGCCAAGAGATTCCCAGAGGCCGACATATTTGTCAGTACTATAAAACTCTAATGCCAGGTTCAACAGCGGAATTGTCGCAATGAAAATAGCACCGATTGGAGAAAGAGGGTGTCAATCAAGATGTAAGCGGTTTCTATTAGTTCTGCAGATATGACGCCCCGCCCCCTCCTTACAGTAGCGTAAACGTCATGATTGCACTAAATCGTGATTAAATTTATTCCCCAGCACCAAAACACAGTCCAGGGCGTGTTGACTGAGGCGGAATAGGTAATAACGCCTCGGTAATATATTTTATTGTCACTAAGCATGGTTGGCACATAAGCTGTCTCTGACATGAGGTTTTAATCCTCTCATGTGACACACTGACACAGTAACGTATGCTTATGTGTGTGTGTGTGTGTGTACTCATTATGTGCACGCACACGCACGCACAGATACACGCGCGAGCACACACGCACACACACGCACACACACACACACACACACACACACACACACACAGATACTGCCAACACAAAGGGGAGATTAAAATGACAGCAGGGGCCATGAGGATAAACACACACAACCAAGCTCTTCATCATTGACATACACACACACACACACACACACTCCAAAATAATAACAAATCTGAAATCCTGCCACCAGGAATTGTACAGTACATGGAATTGGATTGTGACTCGCTGTGTGTCCATGTGTGTATGTGTGTGTGCGTGTGTGTGTGTGTGTGTGTGTGTTGATGAAGCCCTTTGGCAGTTGGCATGTGAGTCCATAAAGCTCTTAAACTAAAGGGGCAATCATGGCATTAAAGAAACAATGGCTGATTTGGGGATGACCCATTTCCCACTGGGAGTCGAACAAAGAAAACACATTTTATAACATGTGTGCCTTTTTGTGAAACTGCAGGAAGGTTTTGAGGTTTTAAAGGATAGGTTACGTCTATCTTAATACAATATTCATGTCAATATACACAGAAAGAATATAGAGGTAAAGAGTTTGCAAGGGAACAGCTGAATGTGGGTATCAGCAATGTGAGCAATGTGTACAAATGGCCTTCATCTATGGCAAGAAATAAGAAAGACTGAATCTAAATCTGAAATGTGGACATTTTAAATAAATTTACTAGTTGGGATTTGTTCTCAGTCTTAACATGTTTAAGAGTGTGGTCCTAGTAGCTCAGGGATTCTCAAACTGCTTTGCTCTAGGGTCGCTTTTGCAAAATGACAGGAGGCCCAGCAGCTCTGCACAGGTCAGGTGTACAGGGGCATTTAGAAACTAGAATTTCACCTACCTCTGTTAGGGGGTCTGCAGTATCTTCTTCTGCCACTTCTTTTGATAAATAAGCTCTATTTTGATCCTTTTTATGCACTTTGGCACCTAATTTACAGTCTAAATACTAAAAACATTCCAGTGTGAATCATTTTATTTCCATGGTAATTAAGAAAATGGTTTGGGGTGCAGGGGCACTCTGGTGGCTGGGCATGGTTTGGCTTACTATACCTGGTTTTTGGGACACATTCCCCACTGCAAAAGTCTTGGTAAAACTACAATTCGTGGCACTATCCTGGCTGGTAAAACAGCGACAGGTCTCAATAAAACACCCATGTCTGGTGCCTAAAAAGCTGCTGGAAACAAAGCAATGACTCATCAAATCCCAACCACTTTTGTTATTTGTTTGTCTTGACAGCCATCCACCCTTTACCCTCAATAACAAAATCAGCTCATATATTACGTCACATCGGAAACGTTGATAGATATGCATGAAAAATGCAAATGTAACATATTTGTGGTTTGCAGAAACACACAATACCAATGTCTTCTTCTGGCGACTGGGCTGAAAGTAAAGGTTGTCCTGGTGCATGATAACAAGTCTCTGGCAATCGTCTTTGCTGACGCTGCCTATCTGGGTAATGTCAGTGCAGCACAGAGCTAGTCTTGTAGGAAAAAATATAATTTATGAATCCCTCAGAGGGAATTCACTTTTTCTACTCTGTTATTGTTTTACACACACACCCACAGACCTGAAATAGAAACGCATATAGAAACAGGACCTACACGCTTTAATGGATAAAGAGATGTCAGAGCGAGAGGGTTACTTCATATAATGGCACCCCATAAATTTGGGGGTCCGGAGCCTTGCTCAAGGGCACGTTAGCAGTGACCATGACATAAATTTGCACCTCTCTAGTTACCAGTCAACATGCGGCACTTGGTCCGAGCTGGGCTTGAATCGTCAACCTGCTGGCTCCCAATCTGGTTTCACATTTATTTAAATAGTTATGAGATATCTATTTGGGCTTTCATTACAAATTCTTATTTATTTATTTATTTATTTATCTATTGAAAAAATGTAAACAGTAACACATTCATTTATTTTTTATTCTTTACATTTCTTCACAACAAATCAAAGCCACATCGCAAATCAAGTCAGACACCAAATAAATGTTACATAAAATACTTTTTCCCTTTTTTGAGAAAAGTTATTTACACAGAAAAAACATTTTGAATTATATTCTCTCTGGACATTCAGTTTTTAAAGATGAGTAACATATGTTGCCTCTTCAATGTCTGCGATTCTGTTATTTTTTTGATAAAACGTTAGTGTCCTTTTCATCACCTAAAAACAAACTCAGTTGAACTGTGACATGAGTCATATTAATTACCACTGAAATACAATGAAATAACACAGTAGGTGAACTCGACACAAGCAACACATGTACATTGTGATCCAACCCAGTGCAATGGATATACAATAAATACTAGCTTTCTGAAGCATATAATGGCCTGTTTTTGTGATGCATTGTATTGTATTTTAAAAAAACTCCTTAATTTATATTATGTCTGTAAAACAGCTGTCAGATGAGCAGCACATAAAAAAAGAAGAAGTTTTTTTCTTTATTTGTTTTATTTGTGCGTATGCTGCCTTCATCAGCAGGTTGCACTTTGCACTAAAGGTCAATCCAAGGCACTTCTAAAGCATGCAGATTATGTCACACACATTTCCACTATTTTACATATCATTATGTAACCACTAAACAAAGCTTCATCATTAAGCTATTGTCACATTTTCTATTAACACTGTACAAGCTCTCTATTCACAGATTTAACCAGAAGCCATGTTGTGCTCTCCGCCTGAAGGCATTCACAACAAATCACAGTTTCAAATCTTTATTCATCATCGTGGTGTGCTGCTGGCTTTGCTACATTCAAATTTCTTGAATTGTAAAAGTAAAATAAAGCCGCTATAGTTACTACTGTAGCCACTACAATATTTATTTTTTATACTCAATAACACGTCATTTTTGTTGTATGAGCTCCATAACTGTGCCTGCACAGGTGAGGAGGAGGGGGCCAAAATCTATTTATTATTTAAAGAACAAAAAGTCTTAAACTTTTTGAGTCTTTATTGTGTAACATTCAGGTTTAAAAACGTTTAAATTATCATTTAAATAGAGCAAACCTATTGAGTTACATTTGTTGAATCAACTTTATCTCAGTATTAGAGTTGGTTGCTACGTGACAGTCAATGTCACAAACTGCCACTGCATATATCAAACAGATTATTTGACAGGTGGCACATGGAAAGGCTGCTTGTTGCTAATGCTAATAATTCAGTCTGAGTGCAGAGGGAAGTGAGCTGCAAGTTTAAATAAGCTCGTAAAATGTGCTTCTTGCCTAATTGAATGGTGCTAATAATTGTTTTAATGCCCGGCAGCAGTGTTCTGCTTTATGCTATGTCTGATTTATTTTCCTTCATTTTGGAGGACATTACCTCTGGACAAGGGAGCATGCCATAAAACACCACAAGTCAAAAGTTATAGTGATCAAATTACATTCAGTGGTTTTGTACTAGAAATCTGCTGGCAGTAGACAGAGCTGAGGCCTTTTTTGGCCACTTAGAGCAGTGGAAACATGTTGTGAATATTATATTGACATACGAACCCGACTGCAAGAAAGACTGTTGGCATTGTACGGTTCAGCAAACCACAGATATACTGGAATTGCACATTACCATGTAGGGATACATTGAAACTTAACATTTCAACAATGTTTTATGTATGGTTGGGTTTAGGCTCGAATACCACTTGGTTGTGGTTAGGACAAGATAAAACACCTAGTTTTGGGGGCACAATCCCCGCTGGAAAAGCAGTTTCAGTAAAAAACAACAGCTTTTTGAGTCACTATCCTGGCAGGAAAATCAGCAACAAAACACTCATATTTGATGATTTAGCAGTGACTCGCTAAATCACAACCAGTTTTGTTGTTTGTTGGTCCCCAATAGTGGTCTGCTCCTTTGCAAGCATCTTACCCAGGAGACACACCATCCACTGTCTCTTTCACCTGCCAATGACAAAGTCAGCTCATATACTACATCACTTTAGAAACATTGATATATTCGTATGAAATGTGCAAATGCATCTGTGGTTTGCAGAAACATGTAATGCAAACGTTTTCCTCTGGCGACTGGGCTGGACGTACACTATCATCACCTATTTAGCTAATGTATTACTTGTTAGCAGCAACAGTTGCAATATTCAATATCCAATATTCACTCTCTTTTAGCTCTGTTTTGGTCTCCACCAACTTCTGAGAAAGATATCTGACTCCTCAGCTGGTAAATACCCCCCCAGCTACTTGCTAATTGTAGTTTGGTGCTAAGCAGGTAGTGCACAGTGGGTTTTTGGTGCTTGTTCTCTGAAAAAAAAGCCACCTGCTGCAGCTGACAATGACAATATGAGAGCCGTGAGAGTGAACCAGAACAGTAAAGTTATGGTCCGAACGGCTAAACAATGAGCTAAAAACTACAAAAGCTGAGGATATATTGTTATCATGAAACTATCAATTCTAGCAGTTTGAAAGATGTTGTTGTTCAGAGCCTTTTGATTATCTATCAATAGATACACAGGTGCAAACACAGGAATTAAATAAACATAACCCTGGTTAATGATTTTACCATAGCTAGCTGTTACAATCATAGTAATCTATTTTTCACCATCCTCACTCATCGTTCTTTGTTTCAGCTACCTAAACAGACAGTTAACTAAAAAAAACGGTCAGCATCTTGAATAGTGGTAACATTATTTCATTTGATAACAAAACAAACGCAAAATATCGCAGTGGTAACATACAGTTACATACATAACATTCAAAATGCCGCTGCTGCCTGCCTCTTCACTATTTCTAATATAACTCCATTTTTAGCATCATTACACTGGCTACCTCTGCATTTTCAAATTAATTTTATGATATTAATTATTACTTTTAAGGCCCGGATGGGACTGGCCCCTGAGTATATCAATAATTATTTAATCCCATATGAGCCTAAGTGTAGTCTGCAAATACTCTAGTAGGGCTACTCTAGGCAATTAATAGAACAAAACCTGCAGAAACTCTGTATGGTCCTTGAGTTTTTATGTCATTGTTTGGGTCAAGGCAAGGGTTTGGGCACTGGAAGTTTTCCCAGCATGCAGTTCACTGGTTCATCATTTGTACACATATTCTCACTTATGGGCAGTTCTGGGCGTTTTCATAATAGGTACGATTTGTACGGTCCCCCGATACAATCGACCGCCCACTCTCCACTTTCCCACTACTCAGCTATCACATTAGTAATGCTGCTCCTTACCTGAGTATGCTTGCGTCATGATCTTCATGACATTTTCGTTGTGTTACATAGTAGAAAAGGGCTCCACGCACAGACAGATGGTGACAGTTGTGAACAGGGAACTGTGTGACCAAGCACACTTTTTCAAGTGGACCCGAGCACAATAAACAGTGTTCACACTAATCAAGTGAAGTGGAATTTGGGGTCAAGCATACTCGGATTCGGGCCCCGGTCCCTGATGTGAAAGCCCTCGCAGAGTGTTTGTGGAGAAAGCAAACCCTCATAAACCGGAGAGAGAACATGTAGTCCACACTAAAAGGAGCCGAGCTGAGACTCAAATTGTGGAGCGACCGGCTACCTAGACACTTTTACGTGTTATTTTTAAATGACCACATGATGGAGTCTAGTGAAAATTCAGTGTTTTCTAAATGAGAAGCCTGAAATTAAATCTGTTTTCTAAAATACTGTTTGCATTTTCTTCCCTGTATCAATGGATGTGAATGTTGCCATAACTGTTTTGTACATTCTCAATAAAAATCACTGAAAAAATAATACTGCTGGCTATAATCTTTGAGTTTTGTTTGTTTTTTAAATAAGGCTTAACTTATTGCTGTCTTGTTGTTTTTGCTCGATGTCAAAGTTTTCAAACCAGAGTGAAGTTGCACTCACTCATCTTACGCAGTGTGCCCATTTGGTGTGTATCCATTAGCTGCATGCCCATTGGGTTGGTCCTTTGCAATATCTGATGGGTTAAGAGGAGCATTCTCTGGTTGGCTGGCAGCCAACCTGTCACGCTTCGTCTTTGCTATGATCAGATTTCTACGGTGATAGAAGAGATAGCCCGGCAACAGGAAGCCAGCCAGAGAGAAGATGAGGAGGCCAAAATTGATCTGTTGCAAGGGGAGACATGTCAGTGCTTGTGACAAACCTGTTCTAAAAACCTGTTGTATGTTATTTGCATATTCTTGTCTTCTCTTTGTGTTTGTGCTCTTTACCCAGTAAGGATCTCCTTTGAGGGGTCCCACCATCAGCATGAACAGAGGCTGCTGGAGCAAGGCGAAAGCAGCGCTGATCATTGACTGCAGGCCTGTCAGTGTCCCAAAGTGATTGGCTGGATACCTGCAGTGAGATAGAAGATAGACAGAAGTCACAATCAAAACTAAATGGAAGAGAAGGAGTCTTTTTTCTCAGTCTTAATTCACAGTTGGATGGATGATCAAGTAATCCATAGAGCAGTGGTGCAATGTACCACATAAATTTGAGATTCCTATATTCAGTGTTGGGGTAAGCCATTACTGTAATCATATTACATTTTTTGGAATGCAGTAATGTAACCAAGCTCATCAAATACTGCCGCTTTGTCAAAGGACATCGAATTATGATGCTTTAGGTACCTTCCTGCATCAGTTTTGGATGTTGAGGGATGTCCATTGTTGCATACATTATGTCTTTCCAAAATCCACTTCACTGGAAATGCACCGTTTAGGCTTTTACAGGCATACAGCTGTTTTCAAAATAAACTTAGAAAAAGGTTTTTAAGTTTATTTTCTAAAGTTTAGGCAACAAAAGTTTGTTATTAGTGTTAGGCAACAGAAACAAGTGGTTAGGCTTAAAATATGTCCGGTTGTTACTGACGTCATTTAACATCATGTAAAATATGTCATGGGACACACGTCATGGTACAAATGTCAATACCACAGTATGTTACATGCAAAAATATCTTTTTTTACTTTAACATTCAAACCTGAACTAAACAGTGGGCTCTCAGGTGAAAGTTTGGTGTTGTTTTTCATATTACTGCAAAGGTTGCCTCTGTTTGTCCGTGTTTGACATGACAAAGTGGTGGTATTTGATGAGCTGGAGTGTTGCCAGCTGTGTCAACATTTCCTGCCACCTGGTGCATACCATGCTGCCATAAAAGGTGCCTCTGTGCATCAGTTATCTGATGTAGATAGTACTGACAAAGCAGCAGTATTTGACAAGTTGGAAGTGACAACAAGCTGGTCAATCCCCATAGACCCCCATGTTAAAATGCCCAAGAGCAGAAATAAACATGTTTACAGACTGATACAAAAAGTGGTTTCAGTCTCTATCATGACAGCTCAAGGGGATGCTTTTTTATATATCTCACCCCTTTAAATGTTATTAAGGCTCACAGGTGATTAAAGGTGAGCGTGCTTGTTTACAAGTCGCTACCACAGTGATAGTGTTCGTTACATAACCATGATGTAACCTTAGATTCACAGAGTATGGCATTGCCGTAGCTATTTTAGTGTGTTTTCAGTACATGATATTTAACTGTAACACTTTGGTTGCCCCCAAAAAACTCTTGGGTGTTGGATGCTCAATTTCCCTGGGAATTACATTTTGTTTTAATGGCTTTAAGCCTGTTTTTTGCTAAAAGAAAAAAAAAGCAATGGGATTAGTATCATAACAATAAACCGTAGCTTTAATTGCACTGCATACAGATGGGGAACTGAGCAGTACTGTAACAGCAAGTTCTTTATTCTTTATTCAGGATCCCCATTAGATGTTACCATTGTAATAACTAGACGCCAACGGTGTTACTCACACAGCAGCATAGAGACCTCCGCAGCAGGAGTGGATAAATCCTCTCACTATGGTGTGCAGAACAAACGACACCATCTGTCAGAGAAAGAAAGACACAACGACAGAGAACAAATTAATAAAGTAACATCAAAACGGTCCCTTTGTGTGCCTTTATCTCTGTGCATTAGTATAGTATGTATTAAATAGCTTAAATTCCTGTACAGTGTTTCTCTCTGACCTGTAGGGGCAGGTTGTCAATCAAGGAAATTATTCCGAAGGTGACCAATAGGAGGTTGGTGAAGATGAAAGCTCTCATGGCGTTGGTCAGTTTCTGGATCTTTCTGTCTCTCTTTGGGGGATCTGATTGACTGAGGGGGACAAATGTCAAAAGAGGCGAACATGGAACAGGGTTCCCCCGCATTTTCATAGACAGAATTTAAAAGCTTTTCCATGACTTTTCAAGGACCCATGGTATTTTTTTCCAGTCCCACTTGCCCAGCGTTTTTCAAACACATTGTTGTTGTTTTTTTTAACTTCCTTTTTTTTTTTGCTTGATTTTCTTTTACTTTTTACTTATTTGTTGCAAATGTTGGGTCAATTCTTCTGATAGTTGCTTGTAACTTTTTTCCCATTTTTGAAAGAAATTGATTTCCTTAGGTTAAAAAGGGTTAAAAATTCAATGACTTTCCCAAAACTTTCAATGATATTTAATGCTTTGAAACCTGGATCGATGTTGATATTCTTGTGCTGCGTTCAGAAAGCCTTTCACAAGTGTAAGCAAATTGTTTAGATTTCAAAAACATGGAAAAAATGCAATGAGAAATTTGGCAAGAAATGTCCAACAAATTGCAAGAATTTTGTAGTTTTAGAAAATAATATTAAAAAGTTGAAAATGTTGAGAAAAATATATGTATAAATATCATAATTATGAAAATAAAACTATGTTACTTGTTATTTTTTGCAAATTTTTGGGATATGTTCCTTTTCTTCTTTTCATTTTTTAAAAATCAATCCAGTTTACTCCAGTTTCAAATGGTTAAAAATTCAATGACTTTTTCAATTATTTTTACATATTCCATGACTTTTCCTGGTTTCTCGTGACCGTGGGAACCCTGAGGTAAGGAGATGTGGATGCTACAGAATCCAAGATCATTATTTCCTTCATCTTTTACAGTGTAGTCAAGAAAGGGATAACCCCTGGGCCACTGTGGACAGCAACCAAAAACTCTGTCAATGTCCATGTGACAACCCTCTCAGCCCACAACAGACATCTGTCTCGCCAACTGTTGCAGAACAATACACACGTAGCAACACAATACCTCTTCACTGTTTGTGTGTTTGCATTCTCCTCTTCACACTCCTTCAACCTCCAGTCCATGATGTAGCCGATCAGAGGACAGGTCAGCAGACACAGCAGCTGCATTGAGCCGAAGATAGATGAGTAGAAACCGACTGTGGAGGACATGCAGACACAAAGTGAGGTCCATAAAACAGGTGGAGACAGGTTAAAGCATGTGCATGCATATTGTCTTATTTTAGAAATACTGAGGTCATGAAGCCTGAATCATGTTTTAAGGTTTCATTCCCAGTATGAAGCTCTAAATGAAGTGTCAAAGCAAACATTGTTAGGAATATGATTCAGACGGACAAACACTGTCTATAAATACTGGGATCAGTCTAACATTGTGCAATGACAACAGGGACATGGCCTCAGTCACATGTTGCTCATCGTCAAACTGATGAATACAGTATTATAACAACAACAAGTGGTCATCTTTGTGATATTTTTATTGAATTTCTCATGTAAACTAAAAGAGTAATTCAACCTGGACCCTACATTCCCATGTTTTTGTGTCTCAGAGGGCTTTCATATGCGGGACCCCATGTCCGGATTTGAGTATACTTGACCCCAAAGTCCAACTCATTTGATTAGTGTGAACACTGTGTGCTGTACCCGGGCATGGTGCGCCAATCTTTGCTAAAGTCCACATGGAAAGGAGGTCTCTCAAGTGTGATTTATGTACGCATCAGGTGTGAACACCAACTGTACCAAAACATGGAATTGGACTGCTATTTGGCCATCATCAGGGTCATCATGAAACACATTACAAACAACATACAAATACAGTAGCTTTTATAAATACAGAAGCTTACTTTAATACTATTTGAAATGTGATTAATGATGAAGGCCACGAGCTGAAATGTGTCGGTCTTTTAATAAAGGTGCTCTAAATACTACAAGTGTTGTTGGAGTCTGTACACTTCATGGCAAAACCAAGCACATACTAGAGTTCCCCATCAAACGGCTTTAATGTTATGCTAAATTCATTGTTTTAAAAATCCTTTCTAGTGTCTAATGGTCTACATGCTCTCTCAAAAGCATTGTTTGGGTACATTTGTGAGGATACTGTGTTCTGAACTAATAAACACACAAACTTGAACCATCAGTCAAAACATTGCAGTAACTCCACTCAGCACTGTCGATAGTAGTTACTTGTTGACATACGTACAAACACTGTTAACACTGAGCATCTTGACTCTTACCTTGTTCGTCCACCTCATTCAGCAGCTCTTGTGAGGCTGAAAGAGACGACAGCTTCAGGTCAGGGATCACCACAGATGGGTTTTCCTTTATATTAAAGTTTAATTATTTAGTTTAGGATATTATTCTTACGGTTGGGGTCCCCATGGGTGACCAGGAACTCCAGCATCTTGTTCATGGCACCCATGAAGAAGATCAGCCTGAGCTGGGTCATCGCCATGGTGATGAGACTCCACAGTAAAATGGGAGAGCACACAGAGCGACAGAGTGGCACCGAGTCTGAAGGAGGGAAGAGGAAATGTGTGAAAGAAGCCTTTAGTTCAGGTGGAAACTACTCAGACAAATCCTTCCTCTTCACTTCCATTGAAAATTCCCAAAATACATAGTTTCTCTTTTATTTTTCATGGCACTTTTGTACCTAAGCCTGGATATGGTGTTACTTTTCACCATGCAAAACTCCAGATAAATGATAAACCAGTGTCCTAATTCACTGTGTAAAGTAGTTAATTCACTACCAGGAGAACAAGGAACCAGTTTGAAACAGAGAGGGAGCTGAGTGTGAGACAGATGAGATTAATGAAAACATGACACATGTGATGAGTGACACTTTCAGTTGAAGCCTCGGGGAGTTTCACACTAAAAGAACCAGTTTCACTGTAATAAAACAAATACAAAAACAGTCCAGTAGAATCAGTAGAAGGGTTAATCCGAATGTTATCAGCTGTTCCAAAGTTGAATGTCTTTTCAATGTTGGCAAAAGTTCCAGTGTTGAACCCACATGCACCCACCAGGCTGAAGTTATTTTAATATTTTCATGAGTCATTCAATCATTACAGATTCTGATGTAAAGTATGCAGTTGCCGGCACAAACTGTGGCTGTACTGACAGGCGCTGTGTTTAAGATATATAACAGGTATGTAAAAAGTACTGCTGACTTATTATTACCTTATCATGATAATAAAAAATATGGATTTAACATCATGCAGTGTTTGTAATAATAATAATATAATGACTTTAATTATACACAACCTTTAAAAACACTGTTTACAAAGTGCTTTGACAAACAAAGCAAAGCCGAGGCAATAAACCTCCAAGTTAATAGATCAAATCAGGTGAATAACACCGAACAAAGGCCAGACAAGAGTTGAGGCAGAATTAGGATATTAGAGGCAGAAACACGTTAGAAAAATACAGCAACAAAATAAAGGTTGTAGACACAGAGCATTAATAATAATAAAAATAATAAGCAGGATCAAGACAGAATAAAAAGACAGGTTAAAAGATAAATTAGAAGGTAAAATTAAAAGACAAACAAATTAAATGACAAATTAAAAGCTGACATTACACTCAAACAAAGAGGCTGTGAAATTTTGTAACTAGCAGCCCACCGTCTCTCCTTGTCAGATCATCATCAAGCCTTCGAGGGGAGACGGGCAGAGCAGTTTCACCTGTTCAGAGGTCTCTACCACTCTTCATTGAGAGGTCACAGGGACAGTCAAATTAAATTCCAAATTGGGGAATGAAAAGTCTTTTTGCTGCAGGGTGTGGATAAACATAAGATGGTTGTTAAAGCTAAAAAAAAACGGCTCATGCAAAGAGTGGCCGAGCAGAGGACACCGAGAGTAAAATAATATAACTTTTTATTTATCCATAGAATTTCGTATATTTTTTTAACACCCCCTGGCGTTGCAGAGCATATTGCAACTAACAACATGTTGTGCATGCTTGTACACTGTGCATCATCTGCGGAGGCCTGCGCCACGGCGTCTTGCGTAAGTAGAAACAAAACTTTAAAGCCAGGCTTGTGAACTGGGTCTGTGTTGGCTGCTTTGCACCAGTAAAAAGACAGACGGCTTGATGTTACACATCGCACTGATCTAAATGTCAACAATAATGTTCCTTACCCTGGGTTGTGCCTTTGGGGTTTGTATGGTCAGGTTCGGGCTGCTTAGCTCCCATCATGTCCTCTACGTGAGTCACATGTGTGACATATGTCTCTCCAGTCACCTTGTCCTCTGTCACAACTCCAGTCAGCTTCACCTTTTTACTGTTAAGAAAGAGAAAGACATTTTTTTTATTGAACAACTCTAGTCCTTACCTTTGGAGAAAACCTACCACCTTCTCAAAAACATTTGAACCTGCAGAGAGTGGTGGACGTTATATCCGTGATACCTTACTTAACATCTGCTCTCAAGTCATGGCGTCAAATATTAAAAGTATTCAGCAAAAAAGTGCTCTCTAGATTTCATGACAGTCTGCTTATGGTGGCACTATAGGAGAGGTCATAGGGTTACCAAAAGCATGATGAATTAGCCTCTGATGACTGTGAATAACAGAGGTGGACTTGAGTAGGACTCGATACTTGCAACTCAACTTGGTCTTTAACACCAGTGACTCATGATTTAACTCGGGCTTAAACCTTTTGTCTTGAAAAAAAATAATACCTGCCCCCAAGCAAAAAGATTTAAAGTATGGCTTTAAAAATTGTGCCATGTATCAATTAATTTCCCTTTATTTTCTAAATCAATATTAATGCTGTTCATTCCCAGCAAGCTGTCACTTAGTGCTCCAAATCCATTTTGTTTGAACCAATCGGACACCATCCAATCAAGATGCAGGAGAGACACATGATGAACTAACGTGCAAGATGGAAAAAATGATAGAAAGTTAATTTCATTCATGTTCAAAACTATGTGTAGGGGAAAAAAATTAAATGGCGTATGCAAGATTTGTGGATTTAAAATTACAGATGGAACAAATTCCAACTTTTTTTGACATCTGAAGTTGTGCAAAGAACGCTAAGTCAAGGCTAACATTAACATAGCTCACGAGCAAATGCTCAGCTAGCGTAAACAGCTGAGTAACATTTTTGCAGCTTTGTTTCAACAAATGAATGCAAATTTTTAAAAAAACATCCATGGCTTCTTATATCTAATATACTTTAACTCTTTTATTATTTTTATTTTTTAAGATGTATTGTGCATGAAGAGCAGATTATGGTTAGTTTAGGGCTCTAGACTTGAGACTTGCCTGCCCCGACTTGGGACGTGAGTGACTTACTTGTAACTTACAAAACAATACCTTATTCCTATCTCTGAAAATATAGTCATTTTAATCAATTTTAACAGAAATCTAGCCAGTAGATGTCCAGTTATCTCTGTTTTCCGTTGGTCCTGGCACAAGCCCAGCAAATGTTGTGTGTATTAGCTAAGTGCAGTCGCCTGTTTACTTGTCACAGCTGTACACTGTAATCTCATCAAGCCTCATGTAAATGTATGTATTTACTCCCTGTTTTCTCCTCAGTCAGTGCCAAATTCATATCTGTGCTACATGCCTTATTCTTGCTACAGTCTGCAGCTCCGTTGGTGACTCTTTCGTCTCCTTCTCCCTGCAGTCTGGGAGCCACATGGGGCCAATTCAGTTATACATGTGACAAACACAGTGTGGTTTTCACAGCATGCCAACGAACCAGCGTTCAGGCTGTGACATGTCTGCACACGCCAGTGAATTACAGTAAAACATTACAGGATGGAATTAACCTGAAGTAGCACCTGAGTGGAAACTGTGATGTAGAAAAAATAATTTGAAACATGTCAGCTGCATTTCCCGAACACTCAGCTGTACAGAATTTCAATGAGAATTTCATCACTGCCATAAAAATGCCTAAATACCCCTGATCTAAAACTGTGATGAGTTTAACTCACACCTTTGATAAGAGACCGAGGGGTGTGTTTCTCCACAAGCATAAAATGTCCAGTTTTCCCCATGCTCGGGGTCTTTCTTCATCTTGACCGCTCACATGTTGATTGACCTTTTCTTTGCAAAGGAAATAAAACCTTGTCGGCCGAAAAAGAAAAAAAAAAAAAAAGAAAAGAAAACTAAAAAAAGCCAAGCACTAATGTGTTTATAGGATGTAGCGTTCACTAACGTGTATCTGACGTCTTCAGGTGCAGGGAAGGACTCAGCAGGCCAGTTTAGGAAGCAGTTGACGAAGACCAAGCAGGCCATACCCGACCAAACCCACATGATGACACGGAACGACACGCCGAGGTCATAAATCAACTGGAATGGTAAGATGGAGGAAGAGGGGGAAGGTTAGGGAGGAAGACAGGTAAGTAGAGTGGCATATAAAAGAGAAAACAACAATAGGGATGGCTATAAGAAAGGGTGAAGAAAGAAAATACATTAAAAATAAGAGTTATGAAACTGACCTTTTTGCATCGTTATATTTGGACTGAATTTATTTTTAAGAGCTGCTTTCTCCCTTCACTTTTTTATCAGTCTAATCACTAATCTCCAACTTCTTTAACTCCCATATTTTTTCCATTCTTCCTTCCATCCTCTCCCTTTCCACAACTTTCTTCCTTTCTTTCTTTCTTTGTTTATGGTCCCACAATGATTCTTGTACTCTTCATGCAGTTATGCATCTTTCAGCTCTCAGATATGACTATTTTCTCAAGATCAGTTGTTCACAACTGGTGGCCCAACTTAGGGGCAAGTGAATCGTTACAAGTTTGTATAAAAAAACCAACACATGCTATATTTAAGTACAGTGAATTTCCACTTGGTCAGTAACAGTTCTAGTAGATTTATTCATGCATGTGTGTGTGTGTTTGTGTGTGTGTGTGTGTGTGTGTGTGTGTGTGTGTGTGTGTGTGTGTGTGTGTGTGTGTGTGCGTGCGTGCGTGTGTGTGTGTGTGTGTGTGTGTGCATGTACCTTGACACCAGGGAAGGTAACGGCTGAAGAAGCGTAGGAGCCAATCATCAGGGAGAGGATGGTTGATCGTACGTTCCTAAACATGTTCGGCAGCTAGATGACAGAGAGGGATTAAAGAGAAAGGAAACGTCTATTATATCAAATAAATAAATAAACAATCTTATCATCAGTTAGCAGTAAATGAGTAAAACACTCTGGAAACACTCTTTAAAATCTATTAACCAGCTCTGATTGCTGTTCTGCAGAAAGCTTATGTTCATTTTCAGTTATTTGAGAGCACCTTAAAAACCTAACCAGTAGGTGGTGCTGCTGCATTCTTACAAACACAAGCTTTTCATGTGAGGAGTGGAAGTTTAATAACACACACACACACACACTCACACACACATCCAGATCCTGTGTGACCCTCACACATCCTTTTGTCACGCATCTTTTGTCATAAAAACCTGGCATGTGTCTGTGTGTGCATGTGAACATTCTCTGGCTGTGCAGATGGTAAGTTTTGAAGTGTATGTGTGTGTGTGTGTGTGAGTGTGTGTGTCTGCAGACTTTCACTCTAACTATAGCCGCAGTTGGAGGGCCGCCAATCACACACAGCAACTGCACGTGTCTCTGTTCACACTACAGGCCTTCGTGCTCAGTTTAAACTTACTGCTCATATCAGATTTTATGCACGACTGTTCGTTTCTATTCCAGAATGTCATACCAGTATAAACCGAGGCCATGTCAAAAACACAATCTAAAAACCAGTTAAGTGTCCCAACAAACTCTGATATTGATTACAGTCCTCAGAAATGTATACAACGGCATGTTGTTTGCTCTAGTGCTAAGAATTTCAGTTCCTTGAAGGGAGCCAGATTTTATGGCTCTATTTCTTTCCATGAGCTGTGTAACAGAGGGTGCAACTGGTGCGACATACAAAAGTCTCACCATGCTAGACTCATAATGTTATAACCAAAGTGAGATGCTCCTGGATCATATTTAACTCTTTGAAATCTGTAGAAACATCTTTTTCTTGTGCTGCTTCCCTTTCACAAGTATTTCAACCACTGAAACGTGAGCAAATCAGTGCAATTTATCTTGAAAAACATGGGACAAAAAAGCAAATTGCAAGAAAGTGGTAGATTTAGAAAATTATTTTCAAAAAGGTAGGAAACAATGTCTAGGGAAAAAAGAAAAAGGCTAGGGAAAAACTATATTCATATTGAGCAAAATTACATATTTAGAATTGTGTTACACAATTATCATATTTCTAAGCACTTTTTGCAGACCATTTATTTTCCTTTTGTACATTTCCTTTTTTTCCAAAATTTTTGGGTCATTTCTTTTGTTGTTTGTTGCCTTCAACCCATGTTTTTGAAAGACATAAGGTAAATTTGCACAGTGCTAAGTGCAAAGTGCTAAGAAACACGTCAAATGATCATCTTATTATACTGTCTTGTATACATTTACAAAAAAAGAAGAGAGAAGAAAGAAATCAGCTCTCAACAGGGAGCTGCGACGTTGAGCCGTCTCCTTTGGCAAACAAAAGTTTATGATACTTACACATTAAATTCAGCAAGATAATCTTTGACGTTTATCTTAGGATGTAAACGAACTATAACTTAACGTCAACAACACAACAAAACTGTAAAGCCGTGTTCGGCGTGATGATGTGCTGTCGTCTCATTTAGCCTCTTATTGACACAAAATTCACAAATGCGGTATTTACTGACATAGTTTAGCAAAACTTCACAAATCTCAGTACACACCGAGAGATTTGTTTACACTTTTACAAATCTGATTATGCACACACTGACTCAGTTACACAAAGCTCTACACACATTTGTAAATAGTTTTGCTATAATAATGACCCATTACACCCCTCAGCCATATGGGCAGTATTTTAGTGGTTTATTACAATTTGTGCACTTTTCCTGTTTTCTGCTGACAGTTGTAACAATCAAAGGGGCGTTCCACCTTTGCACACTGACATCCCTCTCAGAGCTGTGGGTGAAAGAAAATGAGTCAGGCTTGGCTCTTTGACAATCACAGTTTGAGCACATTGTGTACTCTGCTTGTGTGTTTTTTGCCCTCTGTGTTATCCCGACGGCTCTAATCGGACATATTCTACATTCACTGGATAAAATCTTTCCTATACTGACAGGTGCCAGATTCAAATGCCATTCCTTTTGATTCTGTTAATTAGAGCTGCATGAACTGTGGGTTGTTATAAAGGTTATATATTTAATTTGGTCCTGTTTTTCGTTTATGATCCAGGTACTCTAGTTGAGCGCCAGAAAGAGTGAGGGAGGCCAGGCTGTGGGCTCGGAGACAAGGCGTCCACCGGCAGCCACAATCGACTTACACGGGCCATATGGACGACCCTCTCTGGCTCTGGAGAGCCAGAAAAAGTTGGGAAAGTAACAAGGGGGAGGAAAAGGTACATTTTTCTTTTATTAGCATCTTATCTGCTTATACTAAACTTTGTTGATGCCATGATGCTATGGCTACGTGCTTATCAGTTTGAACTGGCTACCTCGGGCATGATGTAGCAGGCGCTACAAGAGGTTTTACTGCATCACATAACTCTTCAAAAGTTGAGCGGATCATCCGGAAGTTTTGAATCTGCAATTCCTCTGTGAAATTGTGGACTATCACCTTCCAGAAATCCCTCATACATGGCCGCTCCCACCTATAAAGTGTTTGTGTTTCCATTATCGCTCACATAACACACCTACGTCGCCTTTGATTGCAAATAATGATGATAAGTGCGTTGGCTTTTAGTGTCCCATTGCAACCCTCTTTGTGTCGTTTAAGATTAGTTTACTGCCATTTCACAATGGAAGGTTGCCCAACAAATTGCCACTGTAGTCTCTTTATCTTTATACAAGAAAAACTCAATAAAAACAGTTATGCATTCTAGAGGTGCATTTCTTTTTAAAATCTGCCTCAAGAGGAATGTAAATAGCAACAACAAAAACAATGAATATGAATAATCTGGGCAGATAATTTGGCCCAAAAATGTATCCCAATCAACTTCAACTATGTTTGAGCAACAAGCATCACCAGTGGAAATGAACACAGCATGACCAAATATCGCCTTTGTGTTTGTTCCTCTGTCTGCAGTCCCCAAGTTCAACTAATGTCATACCTCTGCACTCAGTAATGTTTCCATGTTGTAGGTTTGCTTCCACCTCCGATTTTCCATTCTTATCTGCCCTCCCCTCTTTTCCATGGCTCCCCCTGTGTCTTTCCATTAGCTGTTCCATCTGCTCTTGCCTTCAGTTCCCAAAGTCTCCCTCTTCTCTGTTTCATCAGAGTGCACATGTAGTGTGGAGATGAACCATATATGTGAAAAAAAAAACTTATTTCCACAGCAAGGCTGCACCTGCTGAACAGCTTCATGTCAACACCATCACAGTGAGCATGTTCCAAGAACAGTTTCACAGAGCCGCAAGCATGGCTGTTGACTCTTAGTCTTTCTAAGTATGTAATAAGGACAATATTGAGCCCCACCGAGATCCCTGGGAGATTTCAGAAGATTAAAAATGCTGGCTCGGGTAAGTCATTCTATTATAGATCAAAACTGCCTTATCAAAGTTCACAGAGCATGTGTTTGCTGCTGGTTAGGTTATGTACACTTTTCACATCAAGTAGTTATGTAAGAGCTTATCAACAAGATAAGACACACCAGACATAAACACATAAACACACACCGGACTGGGAATGACAGCAGTGAGGCCAGAATGACCATGTCAAGTCCAGGACAGGAAGAGGTGGGGGACAGAGCGAGAGAGAGAGAGATGGTGTGGACAAGGGCACACGGCCGTGGGTGTGCTGACCGCCCATGCTTTGGATTGGCTGAGAGGCCGCAGCAGAATTTAGAACAGCATGTGCCGCTGTGCAAAACACACACAGCCGCAAACACAGTCAGACACACAAACACGTGCTAATAATCCGACCCAAAGGGAATCTGTGGATTTTCTTTTTACAGTTTTCAAGTGGATTCAAAATTAAAATCTGTGAAATCTTTTTTTTTCCTTGCAATGTGATGTCACAATATTCACTGAAAAAAAAAATCTGCAGAAAATCTGCATAGACATGGTCGAAATTCTGCAGCTGAATCAGACCCTGTGTGGGCCTGCCTATAAACCAAGATACACACAAAAAATTCAAAAGCACACAAACAATGTGCTTGGAATAATGAATAGTGAAGTTTATGGTTGGACGACATAGGCATACTGGACCTAGAAGAGTCACGAATTAAAGGGGTCTGCTGTGTAGGTTTAAACCTTTAAGCTTTTATAACTCTGGCGACAAAGTCTGTGATGTCACAGCAGGTATTTTGATTTTGACAAAGGCAGAGATGTAAAAGTGGGTATATGGGGCGCCCTGGTGACCTAGCAGTCTATGCAATATACCATGTCACTGTGACGTCCCAGGTTCAAGTCCAGACAGCGGGGACCTTTGTCCTACGGCCCCGTCCCCTCTCTACTGCTGACTGTACTTCCCCGCACTGATGATGTACACAGACTGTCTGCAGTATCAATACACCGATGCCAACTGCATTTTCTCATTCTCTTCTCTTATAAATATTTACAACAGTCATCTCCTGTTCTCTCAAATTTACAAGAAAAGTCGTCATTGTGTAAAAGCCTTGTTTTATTTCTTTTTTAATAAATATTTTAAGTTTTATTCCCTCAATGGTTGGTTCAATGATGTCAGACATTAAGCAGTGACCCTATAGTTATTATAACGGGTGAAAATGTCTTTGTAATAAGGAAGATCAGACTGGTGGTAGGGCCAAATAAACACAGGACTTTCACCCAGGAGACCGCTGTTTGTATTGTGTGACACTAAAAGTCAACAGTGACTTATTTTTATTTTTATCGAAAGGCATTCCTATAACTTCTCTTTAAAGGATTATTTATTATTAATTGTACCTAACTCCTGAAATTATATTTAAGTCTTGCACTGCTCTGTTTTGATTTTAAAGTCAATCGTTGTTTTTAAATTTTCTTTTGTGTTGTATTTTTTGCTTTTTAACATTTTTCCTGTGTGTGATTTTTGTTTTTAAGTGTAAAGCACTTTGTAACATTGGTTTGATAAGTGCAACATAAATACATTTTCTTCTTCTTCTTCTTCTTCTTCTTCTTCTGTTACTATTATTATTTTAATCTTGTGCAGATTTATCAGAACATACCTCCTGTAAGTTATTTTAAGCCAAACCGTGATCTAATGGAATAATTTTGGTGCCTCAAGCTAATTAAACTGCAATCGTTTCCAGCATGTAATTTTATCACATTACGTGCAACCACCACTTCATGTGGTGCTAAGGGGTTGAGATCATTTTTTGTATTTCTGTGAGATCAGGTTACAAAAACAGCTGCTGCTGGAACTGAAATTGCTGATATGGAACTAAAACACTGAGTTGAAAAATGCTAAAATTCGTTGTAGGGCTGAGGGAAACAGCAGAGTGGGTGAATATTCTCACTTCTAGTTTGCTTATAGAATATGTGGGTGTGAGTGGGAATCGTACTGTGAGTGAAGTGAAGGTCAGGCAGATTCCTCCAAAGCCGTTGAAGGAGACAGCGAGGAAGATGAGACCAGACAGCACTGATGGATCAAATGAAATGAAGATTTTAATGAACCATGATGAAACTATAATGGTGTTAGTTTCAGCTTGTTTCACAATTTGGGTATCCATTTTTGAACCTTTGTGCAAAAAAAAAGTGCATCTGAGCACAGCTATGGTAGAGTAAGTCAAAGTAAAGAACCAAAGAAGTGTAATTTCCCTTTATAATACACTCAAGGTATTTATTTTTCTCTTTTAAGTTTCTGCAGGCGTCATTATAGCATGTTTATTTTCTGTGTCTGCTGTAAAAATGTCACAGTGTTACAGTGGGTAAAATTTTACGATAACTTTTAACTGATTGCAATACTACAAAAATAAGCTATAAAATGATGCAGTCTTTCCTTTGAGTGATGTATCTTGTTGCAGTAATGCGACCGGATCAAAGCAAGTGTGTCAATGTTTCTTACCTTCAGGATTATATGCAGCCACAGCTATCATTGCACAGGAGGATGCGAAACATGAACTGAAATATACACATAGTGTCAGCGCACATGTGGTTTCAGTGGCATTTTTATTAAATATGTTGAAACATTTTGTCTGTCTCACCTGCCAATGAGCCTCAGCGGGCGCGGCCCATATTTATCCATCAGGATCCCCAGAGGTAAAGTTGCTGCACTCAAGAGGAACGAGCCAATAGTGAAGCCAAGGTTCAACATCTCTTCCTGCTCCACACAGCTCAGCCAGTGGCCGCTCTCCGTTGAGGTCACGTTGGTGTGCACAGTCTCATTTTCTGGAGAGGGTGAAAGAAAAATGAGTCAGGAAAGGATAAATTGTTGAAAGTAGAGAATTAAACTCTTCCTTACTGCACTGACAAGACATCACAAAGTATAAACCAAAATAAACATAATGTATTTCTACTAATGTATATTTTCAAACTGTTGTTTCTGTCATGAGTGCTTTCAAGAAAACAAGCACCCATGTTCAGTGGCTAAAAACTAGAAACACAGCAACCGGTCAATGCAAAACACCCATGTTTGACACCTAAAAAGCTGGTGGAAACACAGTGACAGGGTGGCCAAAAAACCCTGTTTGGCGCCCAGAGAAGCTGCCGAAAATACTGTGACATGTGGCTACAAAATATCTATATTTGGCACCTAAAAAACTGTTGGAAATACAGTGATGGATGGTTGCAAAACACCCATGTTTGGTCCCTAAAAGTTCACTAAAAAAACAAAAAATGATGGCTACAAAACACCCATTATTGGTGCCTTGAAAACCACAGAAAATTCAGTGACCAGTGGTTACAAAACAAACACGTTGGCGCCTAAAAAGCCTCTGGAAATAAGTGACAGGTGGCTGTGTAGGACCTATGTGTGGTGTCTAAAACACTTCTGGAAATACTTCGATGGTGGCTGAAAAACACCCATGTTTGGTGCCTAAAAAGCTGCTGGAAATACAGTTAGGACTCGCTAAACTGGTTTTGTTGGTCTTCAATCCACCATCCTTTCCACCTCCTGATAAAAAAGTCAGCTCATATACTACGTCAATTTAGAAACGTTGATGCAAGCATGAAATGTGCAAATGTAACGTATTTGTGGTATACAGAAACATAAAATGCCAAGCTTATTGTCATTTGTGTCTGAGATATCTGACTGTGGATGATTACGGGCTGACTGGACGATGGTCTTACCGATACAAAGGTGGGAATAGAAGCCTTCATTCTTCAGCATGATGAGCAGTGAGGCCCAGCCCAGCAGAACAGCAGAGAAGAGCAGGTTCTCTATGATGGCTGTGACGGCCATCCACCACCTCCTCCTGTATGCCTGGGCCAAGCTGGGAGCCATGACAGCTGCGGACGCATGAGAACAGGAAACACGGTGGAGGAAAACTTTAGTCCACCAGGAGCTGAAAACCAAGTTCTGCTAGGAACCATCAAAAACTACAAATCCTTACTTTAATTTGCACCATCCTGTTCTACTCATGGTGACATTTCAAGATGTCACAGCAAAGTGTTCGTGAGAAAGGCACTAAACTTCTCATCAATTTCCTCAAAGAAGTCCACCTGCTTCTGGATTTGAGCTTTAATTTGACTTGAGGGTTGGTATATCAAATCTAACATTTAAAATATCTGACTGCTGCTGGAAACCCAGAGAAAACCAAAGGTACTTCATTACAGTGATGCCAAACTGTCACATCAATGTCCAGCTCAGTGATTTGAGAATGATGGTCTATTACAACCAAATATTAAGGCTTTTAAACCTTAGGAACTGGCATGAGAAAGAATAAATGACCTAGATATAAGCAAAAAAATAAATTAAAAAAGTAAAAGAAAATTACCTGAAAATCATAAAAATAATCAATAAAAGCACACAAAAAATAAAATTAAACAAAACTAAGAAATTATATTATTAAATTAAAATGCTTGATCCAAAAGAAAAAAAAAAATCAAAGAATAAATACAATTTCCTTACAATTCAGTGGCATTTACTTTTTAATTTGTCTTAGATTAAATCGGTTGGGCTGTATTATTACTTCTTTAAAATTTCACACTTTGCAAAGTCATCAAGAGGGCCTGATTGTATCCCTTAGTTATGACCTGCAGGCCATAAAATTTAACTGTGAAAATATCCAGGACAAATGTTTGAGGCCACAAAGAGACACACAGCTGGTTTTGGTGGGAAACACTGGATGTAAATTGTGTGTGTTTTCTGGAAAACCCAACGGAGAATCCTTCAATCTGTCACCACATAACCAGCCACTGTTGCATCAGCGAAGCTCTGCAGAGCTGTATACTGTATGTGGTGTCAGCTGAGAGCTGCCATGACACCAAAGGGCGGCTGACCCCACTTGACCTTCTGCTGTAACTCGAGCTATCAAGTGTCATGCACTGATCTAACCCATGCGCACACACCAACACACACCAACACACACCTACACACCATAGACTGTATGCTGCACCAACCATTCACACATAAAGAAACATTCCTGCCTAAAAATCAGTGGACACTGCGTTCTTCCTGAGTGTGTAAATATTTGATGGACTGAATTAAAAACGGTGTGTGTGTGTGTGTGTGTTTGTGTTTGTGTGAGAGAGGCTTTAGAAAGCAGTGACTCAACCTGTGGAAGGCACATGTTTGCACACTGGGAGCACAGCTGATGAGCCATAGATAGACGTCATCCAAAGAGCTGCGTATGTACATTTGTGTTTGGAATTTGTCGGCGTAAAGCTTCAGTTTAAGGAATACTTCACCCTTAAAATAATCATTTATATATCAATTCATGCTGAATTCACGAAGAAACCTTTGTTTTTCTCACCTGTCTCCACGGTGTGCGGAGAAATCCTTAAAAGCGAAACATTCTTAAGGAATTAAAATAAATGGGGATTGTGTTCAACGACAGCAAAACTATATCAAAACATCCATTCAAGGCAGGAAATGTTATAATTAAAAGATCTAGTGAAAATGCATGAATAAAAGAAGTACTTATTTTTCCTCAACTGTATAAATAAGTGTGTACTTCACAATTATTCAAAATTAAGTGGCTTTAGTGTATTATTGAGATTAATGTATAGGTTTTGTATAGGCCTTTTTTTGTTCTTTTTTTGTGTATAGCACTTGACCATAAGGTTTATTTGCTTTGATTTGTGTTTTGCTTTTGCATGTTTGAAATAAAGATTTATTAATTCATTTATTTTTAAAAAAGAAAGGCTTTGATCATACTGCACAAGTTGTGTGAGTTTGTTTCTATATAGTTTTTGCTGTTGTTAATCTCTGTCCGCAACATGCGGTAAATATAAATAGTCATTTTGCAAATGAAATGTTCCAAAACGTCACTGCAGATGAAGTAGCCAATGGTGGATGATGTCATGTTTAGTGGACAAATGATTCATTGTGATTTTCTTCCAACATAAAATCAATACTCTGAATTTTTTGACAACTGTATTACTGATTAGATGTTACTTGATGTTTTTTAAATTGTATTTACCTGCACGGGCCTCCTTTTTAGAAGAATTTGCAAGATATTCCTGAGCTGCACCACATTTCTTGTATTCCCTCGGCCATCTTGGTTTTGAGAAATTTGTGTCACACTTACCACAACTTGCCAGCGGGTGGCAGCGTATTGGTGCAAGCACAAGAAAATGGTTTTTAAATGCACTTTTAAAAGTCTGGAAACATGGAAACCAGACCTGGGTTTCCTTTGAGCAGAATTTATTTTCAAACAAGCAAATTTGATTCTATAAAAGTCAGCTATGATTCTGATTTCCATCCTACAGATCCTCATGTTGTGATGACGTGTGTAGTTGCCGGTTAATATCATTTGCAGCAGTCTGACAGGCTGGATATGTATGAGAGAGGAAATCATATGCAAGCAAAACATTTTTATTTGAGCGAGCAAAAATCTATTCTATGCCCAAAAGATACATTTGCATTGCTGTTATCCATATTATTGTGAAATAATAACCCCACTCACTCTTATGCCCTCTCACAAACTTTTGCTGGTATCCCTTTTCCACCAACATAGGACTGGTTTTGTTCCGGTTGCTGCACCTAATTTTGAACCTGAATTTGGAGAATTTCAGCCAAAAATAAATTGGTTCAGAGCCTGAAAACCAAAACAAATAACAGGTTTTCTATTACCCTAAGCACAAACCGTGACATCAGTGTGCATATTTTACCAGTTAGAAAGAGAGGACAGAGAATGCACAAATAGAGATGTCCAGTAAGAACTTATCAAAAAAGAGAGAATGCTGTGGTCTCATTAATAGCTGGTTCATGCTTGCTTGCTACAGTACATAAAGTTTGCAGGAAATCAATGCCATCTGCCAAATGCTGTTTACTGTTGTGCATTCTTCAAAACCCTTCGCTGACAATGCATCCTTGAATACAATATCATAGAATACACTGGGTCTTAACAAAACTGGAAGAACTGGTTCACTAGATAACGTCAATTTTCCAACAGTCCAGACTAGAAGCCTGTACAAGAACCGGAGCTAATTTGGTGGAAAAGGACTATCAGTGTGCTGTCGGACTGCTGCACATTCCCTCAACCTGGAACAAAGTTAAAATGAAATCAACCAATCACAGCACTGAAGAAGGTAAATTCTGATTGGCTGTCTCCAATTAAATTGTATCTACAGCATGAGGAAACTAAAAATAAAACTTTTATAGATTCCTTGACAGCATCTTGGAAACATAATATCTGACTAGAGCGGTGTCTGGATTAAAACACACAGAAGACCCCAAAAGGCCAAAATAGTGATTTTTTTTTTAGATATCAGAAAATATCCTCTGATGAGGTCACGAATAGCACCTCAGTTGAACACATGATTGCATCAGATGTTTCTACCTTTCTCTCTCTACACAACACGTCACACTAACACCTCTTGGTTGTTGTTATAGATGAACATTTCCATGTCAAAGTGACTCTGACCATCAACAAACATTTGCTGTCAACAACTGAATTAATGCTGAAGAAATAGACTATATTCATTTAATTTCATCATCATGTGTTTCAAATGTTGGAAAATTTGACTCAGTCCAGATAAAAATGGTGACAGGATGGTCATGGCTGACGGGCGAGGGAAATAACTGATTCTAATGCTGTTTTAATAACCCTTACTCAGATCATATCTCCAGAGTGCAATCCTAAAAAGCAGCACAGCTCCAATCATTAAATCTTCATTACAGACTTTATGAGGGGACACATTTGTCCACACTTAGCAACATGTTAAAAGTCACTTACTTTACGAGTTGAGCTCCTCCAACAGATGATCTGTGTTTATATGGTGATGATTCAACACGTTTTCTTCGCTGCTGCTTCTGTTTCCCAACAGGAGAAAGTTTGTTTTAGAGTTTAAACAATCTTTTCTGTCTTTCTTTCTTTCTTTTTTCTGTCTTTCTGTCTTTCTCCTGTAGATTTAAAGAGTGGTAGCAGCTGTATTCACTGGCACATGTGCGCTCACATTGACTCTCTCTAAGTACAGTATGTCTATAAATGGAGCTCAAGTCTTGCCCGCCCACCCTGCTGCTGACCCTAACACACACTCACACACACACACACACACACACACACACACACACATACACACACATTTGTCCACACCTTATGTGTCTTAAACTCTGGACACATGGCTGTAGGTCTGATGGTTTGATATAATAATGTCAGTGTTGTTGCTCTGTGTTGATCTCCACTGGTTTTAATACAAGATAAAGATTTCTCAACCCCTGTAGTCTCCTAAAACCTGAAAAGGGTGGCTCCTGAAAAGTCTCTCACTTAAAACCACAGACACCAAAGTAGGCTACTGGTAGCCTGCTCACTGGCCCCATCATGTGGTAAGCTACAGTACATATATTTATTTTTAATATTGGTTGCACACCTTAATCATACATTTCAACTGCAATTTAACTGCTCGTATTGTACTGGAGTCTTTTGCACATGAGCACTCAGGGTGACTGCACTATAATGTCAGCACACCCTGCAACACACTCCTGTTGATCACAACCCAGAAAGCTGTGCAAAGTCATCACAAACTACAGCAAGAAACTGACAAAACACCAGCATGTGTCCTGAAATAACTGAGCTGAAGCTCAAAGTGTGAAGCTGGTGATTCTCTGTCCATTTGCTGATGTTTTCAATTCCTGTTATGACAGAATGGTCAAGGCAAGGGAGGACAACGGGACGACGGAGCCCGTCGTCCCGTTGTCCTCCCTCCCGTTGTCCTCCCTGCAAGGACATGCAAAAGGCCCCACCACCTAGCTCTCTGAAACAGGAGCAAGACGTACAGACTTTGTGGTGGTTTTGCCTTTTTTGTTTCTGTTTTGCATCTGTCTTTGGCTGATATGCATCATTTTGTCTTTGAAGTAACTTTGTGTGGTTTGGCACCTTATTTTGGTTGTTTTGCCCGTTTTTTGAGTTATTTTAGCCCTTTTTTTACACAGAGATTGTGCTATTGGCTGCTAAAAAGTAAATTGTACCTTTTATACGGAATGGCGACGCGGGGTAAAAGCATCATACTCCCATCCTGAGCAGGCAGTGTAAAGACTGAATTGGTTTTGCATCCACCTTTGTTGTTTTGCATCTGTCTTAAGTCCATACGCATTTTTTGGGGTGGTTTTGCATCTCTTTGAAGTAATTTTGTGTCTTTTTTGACCTTTTGTGTCTCTTTGTTTTGGTTTTGCTTTTTTCGTAGATATTTTGTGTCTCTTTGCAGTTCCTTTGCATCTCTTTCAGGTGTTTTTGTGGTGATTTGGAGTCTTCTCCTGGGCCTGTGTATAGTAGGCCTGATCAGTAATCCATACACAGATCAAGGTCCTGACCACTGACTAATTATAAACTCGTATTCACAAAACATAAACCATTGACAATGTAGATAAAAACAGCAGCACACATTATTATATAATCAGATGTCAAACTTCTGTATTGCGTCAAACAAGCAGAGCACACTTGAGTTCTGGTCCATTTTTATTTATTGTTGCTTTCATCCCATAACATCATTTCCAATGACAACAAACCCTTCAACAGCAGAATGAACAAGAAAGAAGTCACAAAAAAATCGACAAAATGGTGCTCCCTCTTTAGCTCCAGTGGAAATGTTTGTTGGTGAGGGAACAGCAAGGGAAAGAAAAAAATAAACATATTTAAAAACAGTCTTTCTAATTATTATGTTCCTCAACTAAACCTTTATTTAAACAGGTGAATTAGTCAAGAACAACCTTTCATTTATTGTGACAATCTCAAACCACATAAATTCTCACTTCCACTCATTTGTCTCCCAAAGACATGGACGTGAGCTAATAATCATAATAACAATAATAATGAAGGACAGTGTAAACAAAGTTGGTATATTGGGGATTTGTCATGTCAAAATTCACCCTTAGAGAAAAAGAAAATATTAATAAATAATAAAAACATAAAGGAAATACTCACTCTAAGTGCATCTACATGTGTTTCCTCTGCTGTATCAAAATCAAAATATTATATTGCAACAAACGTCCCTCTTAGTCATTTTTGCAATTTTCAAAAGTTAAGCAAAACACAAACAAACAAACAAAAAAAAAATAAGAGGCAGAACTATGGGCAACAAAGAAGAAAAAAACTTCTTGGTTTGAAAAATTAAAATAACGACGAGTAGTGAGTAAAACACCTCAATGACAATTTAATGCTCTTCTATTATAAAGCAAAAGCTTTATGGTTTTATCAAATTGTATCACAAAGAGCCTATGAGCAACTAATAGGGCCACTTTTATGACAAAAGTAAAAGAATTATAATAACAGACATAAAAAATAAATTATTTTGCGAAAAAAGTACTGTTATTTCGAAAAAAAAAGGTGACAAATAAAAGAATAAGGTCACAATTTAATATTATGAGTAAAGTTATAATTTTGTTACAAGAAAATAAATCGGCAAGTTATGGCATGGCATGTTACCATCATTACACTGAAATATTACAAGAATTTGTCATAATATTATTCACTCAAAATTATGATTTTAGTCACAATTTTATGAATGTAAAAGCTCTGCAGGCATATAAGTACCTCTTTTATTGAAAGAATTATATTTTTTCTTTGTAAAATCATGACTTTACTTTTTTGACTTTATTCTACAAATTTCTGACCTTTCTTCAGCGACAGCAGACGTGGGACCAAGTCACTGTCTGTCTGTTACAATTATGTTTTAAGTCTTAAACTTCAATTTTTCAGTCCCGAACTCTGTGCTCTTCATTTTAATTAATGCTGTTTTTCATCTTATAAATTTGCATTTAATTGTTATATCTAGTGTTTTAAAACAATTGTGTGGAGCCTCTGATGTCGTGATATGATAAAAATTCACCTTTTAGGACATCAGGGGATCCGTACAAGTGTGACCTAACTTAATTATTTAAATCCAAATCGAGTTGCAAGTCTCCATTTTGTCGAGTCTAAAGTCACCAAATCTGTGACTCCACACGTCCACACCTCTGCCTCACAGCGGCCCTAATGTTCCCTCATCGTGGCTGAATGTGACACACAACAAAAGTTATTGTAACTACTTGAATTAAATACGCTTTGTTTAAAAATCCCTTCAATGGCAAACAAAGTCAGACATCACAATGGCATCGCTGGAGAAAATGGCAAACAGGTCACTGATTCGTACAAATAAAACAAATTAAAGTGAAAACACTGACTCGATTTCAGGCCTACTGTGCGACTCGATAGAAATTTACAGCTCTGCTAAAAGCTTCAGTCGACGAATTGAAATCTTGCATCTGAGGTACACTAACACAGAGGCAGATTCTAGCAAACAGGAGAAAGAACTAAAATAAAAGTGTTGCAGTGTACTGAGCAGGACTGGTGTCATAAACAGAGATTATTCAAAGCCCTACCATATTATTAATCCATTTAGCTCACATACATTTAGCAATCTTCATCAATCAAATGCTGGCTGGACCTGGAAGCACAGAAACTCTACTGTGTTTAAAAATGAATATAAATAATATCGTCAACATTTCTCCTGTGTGAAGGCTTAAAGTCCGCTTCAGTCCATCTGTGAAGCTTCAGGACGTCGAGTCAAGTTACATTTAAGACTTTCTGAGGGTGTCAGTAACAATCAACAGAAAAGACAAAAGAAGATACTCAACTATAGATCTATCAGAACGACTGGCCTTTAAATGCTATTATGGACCAAACTCCAACATGTGAACCCTTTAATAACCTGCAGACACCCATTATGTCCTGCATTATGTCTTCCGCTTTGAAACGTGTTACAAATGTGTGACGTGCGTTGACATGCATCCTGTATTGGTCTGCTAACAGTCTTCTTTCGCTGGTTAAATGCTTGTTTTTCGTCTCATGTACAGTATCTACAAAGAGCAATAATGTGACTGGATATTTTTGCATCGCAGCATGAAGACTGTTGTAGTGGCCAGTTGGGGAATTCTATTGTACATCTAGTCATCTGGCCTCACCGCCTGTCACTGGCCACAGATTATTACTGGTGAATTACAGTGTGGACGTAAAGCTGGTGTGTGTGTGTGTGTGTGTGTGTGTGTGTATGCATGTGTTTGATTCCAGACCACTCACTTTTCAACCAGACAATTTCATCATTAAAAGGTGCTATGTGTAGCATTTCATGACCAATAAACCATGCTGTTTGAGTTATTCGTAACTCATTAAACAACCTCAGCAGCGGTTTCCAACCTGGTGGTCGGGACCACAGAGAGATTATTAATAAGAAACTTCTGCTACACAAATTATTTCTCTGACTTTCAGATTGTTGCCTTTTTATTTTGAAGAGGTGTTTAATTTCACCACAGGAGCGGCTTGAACCAGCTCTTCTAAAGCTCAGTGTTAGCCGTGTTAGAACAGAAGTTTTCACTAAGCTTCACTAAAATAAAATGAGTTACACCGATGGATGTACAAAGAGAAGTGGATACATCATCAATGAATGTTGCTCAGTGGAGCATGTAGCCAAAAAAAGCTCAACTTTCCGGCAGGGTTAGATTGGGTATGCATATGGTCCAGTTAGGAAGAGGTGAAAGACTGCAAGTATTTGGAGTCATTTTTTAGTTTTCAGAATCTTTTTAAAAACAAAGGTGGAAAAAATCAGCTTTTAAAAATGTCTGTATACATGTAGACAGGGTCTGAAGTCTTTACTACATAAGACATTTGTTAGGTTTTATTGGTGCAGTCTTATTTAGTAAATTTCTAGTTTGACCTACTTATCAGTTACTTTAGACACACATTGAATAAGGAGCTAATGAACAGCTGCTGCAACCCAAAGTGAGACAGACTGAGAGGTGATGATGCTCTGATGTTAAATAAATAATCTGGAGTTTTTTTGTATGTCCTAGTAATAGTAAGTTGAGAGAGTTATTATACTGACGTGACATAGGTGTAAGGTTATCAAAAAACAACGTATATGAGGGAGAAAAAGGAAAAAAGTAACGCCTACACCCTTATTCCATGCCACACAAGTTTGAGGAGGACGTTTTGATTGTGCTTGGATTTTCATCGGGTCAAAATGTGTTCATGTTTTCACATTTTAACCTGATGAAGACCTGAGAAGTTATCTTCGTTAAAGTTGTATGACATGGACTAAATGTGCAGGCATTACTTTTTTCCTCACGTGCTAGTAGAAATAATCATTATTTGATGATGCTGTTCTGTCCCGGGCTCATGACGTACATCGAGCCGACACATTGTGTCCCTCTTCTGAGCGCGAACAACACAAAACAGATCATAGCATGCTAGCATGCTGATGCTAAGGAGATTAGAATGCAGGTTAGCAAAGGTGAGCATGCTATGTAGCATCGAAGTGCAGCTTTGGAGATCGTGTTTTACTCTGGGCAGAAATGACAAACCGACCCACACTGACCTCCCTCAATCCAAATCACACTAGTACAACCTCAGTAAGCTCAAGGATGCAAATGAAATGCTACACATAGCACCTTTTAGTGTTGAGGAAGAAATGGTCTTTCTTTCTTTTTGTTTCTGATTGTCTGTTGGTTAAATATTTCACTCTGATTCTCTTACATTCCTGTATCACAGCAAAGTATTTATCATCTCTGCTTGTGTCTCTCTCACCTCGCCTCTTCCCAGTCCTCTGTGTTTCTTTCCAACAGTCCTCCTTCACATTTTCGTCTTTCCCCCACAGTCCACCTGTCCTCTCTGTCTGCCATCACTCCCAGAAGATGTTGGTGATGTCAGAGTCCAGGCTGAAGATCCAGATCACAAGTGGCGCAGAGATCAGGACGAACGACCAGGACACGCCCTTCAGTGACTGGCGCAGCCTCGTCATAATGGCGCCCGCTAATCCTGTGCTAGCCCCTGTCCTCCGCAGCTCCTCCTCCTCTTCCAGTGACTTTTTGAAAGATGCAATAAAGAAAAGGGTTAAAGCACAGACCACTGGAGTACAATTAAATCTGAACTGTCAGGCTCCTCCTCTGACCTGGATCTGGCTCCCTGGCTCGATGTAGTTGCGGGCCAGGAATTTAAGAGCCTCGTCCATCAAGATGACAGGAAGTGACATCTTCAGCACCACCACCCACTGAGGCCAGGACAGAGGACGTATCTGGAAAATTACCTGAAGACAAAGACGAAGGGAATATGGGATATTTAAACCGTGGATTGATACAAAGTCTCAGCGAACAGATGTATGACAACATGGCATCAGCAAGGACAACTGCATCTCAGAGGAACCTTTCAAGGAATCTTTGGGACTTGGACAGTACTTGCGTGCATTCTTACCGGCAGCGGGTCGACATATAGGATAAGGAAGTGCAGAGCCATGGACAGACAGATGGCGCCCACCAGCCAGGGGTTTGACCAGGGAGGCATTTTCAGCAGGGACTGGTTCTCCGATAGACTAGACAGCACAGGAAGAGAGGGAAGACATTATTTTTACTAATATAATAATATTTAATTTGGTGTGTAAGTGCGTTTGTGTTATTCTTACCTGTTCAAGGCGTTGCACATCTCTATGGTAACCAGGACAGACAGAGCCATAGTCATGGGATAAGGAGACTCAAAGACCGAACACTGCACACCAGCAAACTCAACGTGGCCCTCACTGCACTGCAGGTAGTGGGACTGTGGAGGAAACAAAAGTAAAATTAACATACTTGCAACAGGGCCGAAAATACCACGTGTGCATGTAATTCTCAGGTCTGCATGTGCCGTTGTGTGTGACTTGTTACAGCTGCTAACTCTAACTCTATTGTAAAACTGACTTTTCACTTGCTGTCATGCCATAACTCCATTTTTTAATGTGATGAAAAACTAATTTATAGCTGATAACATTGTGGCACGAAAAGACGACACTGACAACACACAGACAGACAAGACGTCGCAGCACAGCATGAAAGCAGCTATTAGGTATTATGGTATCACGCTATACCACGGTATTTAGCAATCCTGGTGTGATTTTAAATACCGTCCAAAATACAGATCCTCATCTTTCTATTAACTTCACACTGGAGAGGCTGTATTACGCCCAGTCACACTGCATGTGTGAGCAGTGTGTGTTCACATTGGCAGTGTTTTTTGTTGCGGCGCTGCAGCAGAGCCTACTGTTATAACTACTGTATTTCCACAATTAAAAGCCCATACTTCACTCATTTATGAAGCTGTGCAAGCTACTGCATGGTCCTGCAAATGTTTTATGTTAAAATGTCATGTGCCAACAACTGAAAGGATTCTGTCGACAAAAATGTTGTCTGAGGGTGTAAGAATTTGTGTGTGTTGTGTATTGAAATGGCTGAAAATAACAAGACAGCCAGCAGAAAGTAAAAAAGTCTCCAGTCGGTGGTGCCGGGGGTCTGGGAGCATACTGATACTGTTATATGTCGTATGACTATGAAGTGTATCCTGTAAACTACAGTATATGATGTCGAGCGGTGCAGCCTGAGTAGCATGAAGTCGGTGTAGTGATGGAGAGATGTGTGTTTACCAGTTGATAGAAGGAAAGTTTTGGTCCATCGTGGGCCGCCATAAACCACCAGGCAGCAGCTCCTACAGTAGCAGCTCCCACATAACCTGCAGAGAAGGGTGTTAAACAGCTATTATTCAGATGCTCTGATGATGAATGAATAATCTGGAGGTTTTTGTGTATTCTTGTAGTAATAATCATAATTTGATGATGCTCTTCCACGTCCCAAGCTAGAGACTCACATCCGATGATGAGGTAGCGACAGAACAACCAGCTGGAGATCAGAGGCTCTTTGGGTGAGCGGGGAGGGCGGGACATGATGTCCAGGTCTGGAGGGTTGAAGCCCAGAGCTGTTGCTGGGAAACCGTCGGTAACAAGGTTGACCCATAGCAGCTGGACTGGGATCAGCGCTTCGGGCATGCCCAGTGCAGCTGTTAGGAAAATACTGAGGAGGAAGATAAAGGAGAAGGTAACAGTGAGAGGCCCAAATTATCCATAAAGTGAACGTCTGTCAATCTTAAAATTAGAAGACCACGCTTATATGAGCTCTTCTACTGACCAGACCACCTCTCCGATGTTGGACGATATCAGGTATCTGATGAATTGTTTCATGTTGTTGTAAATGGCTCTGCCCTCCTCCACTGCAGCCACGATGGTGGAGAAGTTGTCGTCAGCCAGGATCATCTCAGAGGCAGACTTGGCTACTGCTGTTCCGCTGCCCATAGCAATACCGATCTCCGCCTTCTTCAATGCAGGTGCATCATTCACCCCGTCACCTGTCTGAAACCATGAGAGAGCGGAGGGACAGAGGAGGATAGTTTAGTGATACCACAGGAAAAGTACACTATAAGCCTATAATAATGCTTGAAGTACTAAGCAGCACTCTCACCATGGCAGTGATGTCACTGAGGCTCTGCAGGTACTCCACGATACGACTCTTGTGTGCTGGTTCCACTCGTGCGAAGCATCGGCACGTCCTGCAGGCCTGTCGCTGAAGGTGAGGAGGCAGCTCATCAAACTCTCTCCCCGTCAGGCCCCCGATAACCCCCGCGCCCTCCTGCTCCTCTTCCTGCTCTGTGATGATGCCCACCCTCCGACATATAGACAGCGCTGTCCCTTTGTTGTCACCTAAAAAGAAAAAAATGGAGAGTGATGTAATGTTCGATGAATTTACTCTGTGTAAGATTTATGCCTGGTTTTTGAGTGAAGAAGGTTTAGGACTAAATGGTCCAACAGGTGTAACTATAGAAATTAAGTAACAATGTCATGGTGCGATGCATTCTGAGCGATAACTTTAGGACACACCTCTCAAAGGGAGACAGACAACAACAATGGACCGGTTCAGGAGCAAATGCAGCATACTAGCTAAACAAGGAAGCAAAGAACTGCTACTTTGAAAAACTAAAGGAATTTAACGTTGTGGATCCGTAATGAACACAAGGACTGGTCGGGCGTTTTTAACAAGCTGCCAAATGTTACTTTCCCGGATGTGTTTTCATGCCTTGTTTGTGGCCATCCAGAAAATCGCCGTTTGTACAAAGATAAGTAAACCAATTACTGCTCAAGACACACATATCTCTCTGTTGCTACTTTAAACTCAAGAAAACATGTTTTTCTAATATACTTTGCTATAATTAACATTAGCTGTAAACATGGACGGTATTATTATTGTTTTTCCATTGGACACAAGTAACGAACAAAGAAAGATAACAATGGTGCTGTTGTTGCCTCCCCGGCTGCTGCTCTCTCTGCATTGTAACCAGGCGTAAGCACTACTGGTGCAACCCGCCTCTGGTATATTTCTGAGAGGACTATACTGTGTCTGTGCAGGCTAACACATAAGTATTAAAGGTGTGTTTTTGCACTCATGTGGTAGTTTATATAGTAGTACTTTTATATCATTGTGTTGTTGTGTGTGTTACCTGTGATCATGATGACTCTTATGCCAGCCTGCCGACACATGCGGACTGCACAAAGCACCTCCTTCCTGGGTGGGTCCAACATGCCCACACAGCCCACAAAGGTCAGGTCAGACTGGGGAGAGACGGAGGGAAGATGTGAGAGACAACAGTTCATTTATTAACGGCCAATGCTGACTGACTATACATGTTTTCTATATCTTAATTTCATATCCAAAAGATATGGATACAGTGTTTTTAAGAACCTTTCACCACCATCATCATCATCATCATCACCTCATAGTCAGCAAAGGCAGCTGAGTTCTCCAGGTTGAGACAGTTAATGTCAGGAGGTGAGTCCCTGGTTGCCATGGCGAGGCAACGCAGCGTGTCTCGGCCCGATCCCCATTCCCGCACAGTGGACAGGAGCTGCTCTCGAACCGCCGGGCTCAAAGGCACACGAGCAGAACCGCTGATCCGGATATAGTTGCAGCGCTCCAACACGCTCTCTGGAGCTCCCTGAGGACAGACGGGGGAAACCATTGGACACCAGGGTGAAGAAGAAGACATCACAGTCTCTTTATAGCTACAGGATAACCATAGTGCAGGTACACACCTTGACAAACATCTTGGCTCCAGAGGCCGACCTGGTGAGTTTATTGGATGAACAGAAGACAGACATGGACTTCCTGTCTCTGGAAAACTCCAGCGTCAGCTCCTTCCTCATCAACTGCTTAATCACCTGAAAACAAACAATAAAAACTACATTATGTACAGTTCATCTTTGACACAGCTCAGAGCTTTAGATACAGAAACAAACACACAGAGCATCTGCTGTAGTCAATTTGAAACAACCAAAAAACAGACATACAGAATGTGAAAATAGTGCTCATGGGTCAATGCTCAGCAAAAAGAGACAAGAGGGAGAAGTGAAAGCATGGAAAAGGTTTCAGTGTAATGGATGCAGAGGTCAGAGGAACGCACCAGTGAGTTAATTGCATCAGCATTTTCTTTAACTTTTCTGCTCCCTCACGCACACATGCCAAGGTTTGTGTTTGAAAAAAATGGCGCTGGTCCACGTGTCATAGGATTTCAATGTCCCAGACAAATATGAGAAACTAAGGTCAAACTTTATCAGAGTTTTTTGAATAGGCTTATATCACAAGCATAAATAAAATAAATAAATAGCCAGCCTTTGTTTGGTTGGGCAACATGTCGGCCAAAGGATTTCCCGAAGCTTACAGTGTCATCACTAAATGCGACACATGCAAGCGTCAGAGACATGATAACTTTGATTGTATTGATTTCTATTTGAATTTCTAGCTGGTCATGAGTGATGCAGCATTTCGCATTGGGCCATTCTGGGCTGAATTTTTGTCACACCCTGTTTCCAGTTGTTCATGTTGCTTGCTTTGAAAGCGCCGCAAGGTTCGGCAGATTTGTGAAGTCGAAACTAAGCTTCATCTACATTACAAGCGACAACCTAAGAGGCTGAAAAATGGAGCCAATGCTGAAGTGCTAAAATTGAGTTCCTTGAATGGCCACTTGAGACTGCCTCCAAAAACCAAATCAATCCTCATAGCCCCCCATGTTAAAATGCTCATCTAAACAGCAGAAATAAACATGTTTACAACCTGGTATGATAACCTGTTTTGCTCTCTACAGGTTATTTCCCTCTTAATGACGACTGAACTGGGATGAATCTCACCCGTTAACATTTTATCAAGGCTTCAAGTTACGCATAATTAAGGGTTAGCCCACTTTGAGTGGCAGACTGTCTGCCGTTATTGTTCTCAGCTTCTAAGTGAGATCCACTCCCTCGCCTCTCCAATATCATATCCAAATATGGTCATTTCTGGCTCCAAATGGGTGACGTGTTGGTGGCTACGTCAGTTACAGTCTAAGATATGATACCTCCTCAGTTCATTTTATTAACTTTTTTTAAAAATTCAATTGTGTAAAACGTCCTTGGGTATCATGAAAGGGGCTATATAAATCTAAGATATTATTATTATTGTTAGTTCACTACAAAACATAAAGTGGCACCAGGGAGCTGAACAGTTCTGGTAAATGACCATAGCTAATAACAATCTACTGGCTGTTGGCTGTATTAGTGTGTCATTTCTAGTAAATATCACAATATCAAAAGTGTGCTTCCTCTTTAAAATAACAAATGTCGGAAGATAGCAACCACTCATCCATCTTTTAAGTCGTTACTTCTCAAGTGTGATATCAAGCACACAGCTAATAGGCCCACATGGTTTAGTAACATGACGTGACTGATATCAATATTTAATGGATTCAGTGTGAAGACAGAGAGATGCTTGCGTGGTGTTATGACACAATGTCAGGCCTGCATGTTCTCAGAGGGACATTATGAGAGGAGAGATTAAAACATGTTCGACTTTAACAGATTTTCCTGCTGAAAAACCAGTAATTACCGAAAAACCCTGAAACACACACACACACACACACACACACGAACACACACACACACACACTTACTGAGCAACATGCTGTAGCTCTCTCAGCAGGGCTCAGTCCTCTCAGGTCAGTGTCGAACACATTCATTTTCTCCACCAGACAGCAGAGGGCAGTCTCTGTCGCCTCCCCGACCTTCTCATACACACCCTTTGCCTAGAAAACACACACACACACACAGAAGGAAGAGAGGTTAAAGTATGCTGTTGACGGTATTTATAACGCAGAATCAGTTTCCAGTTGTAAATGTTCCAGCACCGTATACGGTAATCTACGATGGTCTGAGCCGTCGCTGCAGTCACTTCTTACCTCATTGTAGTCCAGTGATGAGTCATTGCACAGCGCACAGATGGAGGCCATCTCCACCAGGCCTTCATACTGACTGGACTTCACCACTGAGCCGTCCTTATAACTGGAGTGAGGCCGCAACAGAGAAAAGCGGAATAAAGAGGGAAGAGTGGAGGGAAAGTTTATAAATTTTGAGAAAAAGGAAGTCGAGATAAATTGTGGGTCTTCACTACCCGTAACCATCCATAATACATGAACCATCAGGGGTTAGGGGTTAAAGGTTAAAGACACTCACACTTCCCCTTCAGGGGCGTAAGTAGATCCAGTCACTGAAAACTCGTTCAGGCTGCAGCGATCCCCCGACACACTGTCTACTACAAACATCTAAACACACACGCATGCACACACACACACAGACAGTTGATTAGTTCGATATTATTAGAAGATCAAATTTGAGGTTAGATTCACATTCCAACAGGCCAGCGAATGAGGCTTTTGATATCAAAGTCAACTCAGTCTTATTGTACTGCACTAATGCTAGTTTCCACCACAGATTTGGTTTTTAAATGTAGATTTAGTAGTAATTGGGCTTTCTTCTTTTCATTAGACTAAGCGCTTCTTATTTTTACACTTTAATGTCTCATGGTACTGAGCACTACAGGTTTGGGGATTTTTATTATTTTAAATTATGCTGACAGTTTTACTTCTGCAAATATTTCGTATCATGGGAACCAGACGCAAGCAAAGTGTCTCTTCTGAAAAAAAAAAAAAAAGCTACGCCACATTGCCCATCTGTGTTTTGCATCTAAGAATAAATAAGTATTTAATTTGTTTTAAAACTGAGTCATCTTTGTCATTAAAAAAATGGTTTGATTAAATTCAAACCTGCTGATCTGCCAACATTTGTCATTATGATATTTTCTGCCAAACTAACAGCATCACAGTGCTAAATCCAAATCATGTTGCATTAGTGATAATTAGCAAGAATATGACGTGATTAACATAACGTTTTGTATGTTTGTTTTTATAAACGGGCAAATGGAGATGCGAGCACCTGACAGGCTGTGAGCCGGGCACAGCACCATGAAGGGGAACAAATTTCAGTCGAGGTGGTGTGGGGGAAGAGCAGGGCATGTTGTGTTTGTTTACAATTAAGTTCATGATTTTTGGGGTGACGAGATGAGATATAGCAGTCTCTTAAGAAAACAAAAAATGCTGCATACATGGTACCATTTGGGATTTGAAGCTAACGAAAGAGTTGTCCGGCTGTGAGCGGTGCGGCTTCACGCTGTTTCTATATATTCCTGTCACTTGCTTTGAAAGGAACAACCTGAAAATTTTCACACCGCCTCGTCTCTACTAAGAGCTAAAGGAGGCTGAGTGGCCCACAGACATGTTGGTTCAAAGCTGATGTTACATTTCTTCCACCTCTTACCCTGCAGACTGACATCTGGTTGGTGGTCAGTGTGCCCGTCTTGTCAGAGCAGATAACCGAGGTGCAACCCAGCGTCTCCACTGATGGCAGGCTGCGGACGATGGCGTTCTTCCTGGCCATCCTCCTGGTGCCCAGTGCCAAGCAGGTAGTGATGACGGCTGGAAGACCTGGGAGAAAACACAACAGACAGAAGATGGTAATGAGACAGCTTTTTTAAAGAGTTTAAAGAGACAGCTTGTTTTATTTAGAGTGAGTGGTGAAAGTTATTTTGTTTCAACAGCCAAATTTTGCTAGCTCAGTGCCAGTAAAAATGTCACACCTACATTTTTGCCCTTGCACAAAAAAATATACCTCTTATTGTGAAAAACACAGGAAACCACATGAACATCGCCCCTATGTATTAAATTAACGCACGTTTTGGAAAATGCAAAATGATCTCGCCCTCGTTCACGGTTTGAGAACCGTAACACATTTTTTATCTTATCTTTTAATATTTTTCTAAAAGGTATCCTTTTAACGTTTTTATTATTATGTTTATATGATATATTTTTGATCTTGACTGTTGCAGTACTTTCCTTTTATTTCTGTTTTGTCTTAATATGTTTATTGTATGTTTAATGCATGCATCAAAGTACAAAGCAAATTCCTTCTAAGTGAAAAAATATTTAAATAAGATGTTTGACCTTCAGGTATGGCGGCTACAGCCAGTGCAACAGCGATCTTGAAATAGTAAACAGCTCCTCTCAGCCAGCTGCCTCCGTGGACCGGATCATTAAAGTGTCCCACGTTGATGGCCCACACTGCCACACAGATCACACTGATGACCTGCAGGTTCAGACAAGACACATGTAAGGTATTGACCGAGATACTGTACATTAATTCTATAGATTATAGCCTTTTTTTTTTTTTTTTTTTTTATAAAGTGTACAAAACAATGAGGGATGCAACAAATTACACACAAACACAAAGAGGTCCTTGCCTTAGACAGCTGTTCTCCAAACTGGTCTAGTTTTTGTTGCAGCGGGGTCCTTTCTGGGTCAGTTGAGGCCATCTCATCTCGGATTTTCCCAATCTCTGTCTGCACCCCTGTTGCCACAACAACCCCGATGGCACGGCCTGCTGCAATGTTGGTGCCCTAAAGGAAAGTTCGTGAACTTTACTGTCGAACTTGTTTACATTATCACAAACACAGAGACAAAGTAATGCATAGCAGTGAGTACATCTGTGTGTGTGTGTGTGTGTGTGTGTGTGTGTGTGTGTGTGTGTGTGTGTGTGTGTGTGTGTGCTTTTATTGCTTTTCCCATTTTATATGCTCTCACATAAGGCAGTCAAAGTGAAATCTAATATCTAAGCGTACTGATTTCTTTAATAACGGCAGCTTCTTAAGTTTTTCCTCCACATCGGTGTGTGAAGCCACGCGGTCCAGCAGCTCTCAGAGAAGCACACCAACAAAGACAACCTGCAGACCTGCAGCCTGTCAGAGTGATGCTGCTGAATAAAACATCACTGGCTGTTGTTCTTTTGACCACAGACCACCTGGTGACTCAGCAGTCTTTGAGGTCTGTCTGAGACAACAAACAAATGCACACACCATCGCTGCTTTGTCCCATCAAATAATGGAGATTTTTCCTTTCACACTCTGTGGTCACATCATGTAAGTTAATACAAGAATCTATCATATATTTGCTTCATTGTGGTCACACATTCTTCATTTTTATTATCCTTTATTATAATTTAAATAACAAGAATCTAAAAATACTTTAAACAGTATATTTCATACTTATTTTCATTTTTGACATCTTATATTTTCATTTACAAACAAACAAACTAAAAAGTATGGCGATGATTATACTGGACACATTTTTTACAACTTTTTCCAAGTTCTTTTTCCAATAGGTCTGAGGTGTTTCATCTTCCCAAATGCATCTCATTCTTGTGTTTGTTTTATTTATATTGTGATATGAATATGAATGTGAATAAACATCAGTATAAAATCAAATGTAAATATGCCGTATTTAGCAGGACAGCTAATTTACATCTGTGGTCCCTTAACAGACAATAGAAATCAATAAATACAGAAAAAAACTAAACAATACAACAAGACGACACACAGAGGACAAAAGTGCAGTAACAGTAGCAATGTAAACTGTCTGGCATAAAGTGCTTTATATGAAACATGGTGCAAAGTGTCTCATCTATGTGAAAAATAAAAACTCAACGTGTTGGTTGTGCGCATTTATTATGGATTTTAAAGGGCTGGGCGCCGAAAGTAAGGTGGAAAAAAAGTGTAACTGCAGATAACTAACACAGCAACTTTTTTTTAAACTTAAGGCTGCATAGTTCACTTAGGTATTCAGTGATTGCTGCCTTCTTACGTAAACTAGAAATATATCATACTCAATGCTGGGATAATTATTGAAGTAGAGATGTAAGGTAAGAACAATAATAAATTATCAATAAAGAAACGTGCAACGTTGTGGCTCATTGACACTTACAATAACAAAAATGAAGAATATCTCAAATTTTATCCTTCAACGCTAAAACACTTTCCATCATAGTTACATGATAGAAAGTCATCATGGTGGCCTGTCTTATGATGATGATTGTATGTGAAGTAGGAAAAGACAGATGTGTTGGAGACTCACAGAGAAGAGCATGTTCTTCTTGTCCTGGTTGACGGCTCGGGGGTCTGGTACAGGGTCTGTGTGTTTGAGCACCGACACAGACTCCCCTGTCAGAATGGACTGGTCCACTCTCAGCGTGGTGGAACGGATGGACGTCAGCCTGATGTCAGCAGGGACCTTATCACCAACTGCAGAGTGTTGGGAACAGAGATTATAAACAACAAAAAATGTTAGTGTACCTTTTAATTTCTGTTTTTAAGTTAGATCAGGACAAATCCATTGAGCTCCACAGACCACGGTGTCTCTCCCCACCTGACGCACTGAAACTGTCTGGGGACATACATATTATCATATTAAGACTAATTTAACAGTTTTGTTTTAGCTTGTGGAGAGCAACAATTTGGCAAAAACAGCACAACACACCTTAACAGACTCAAAATCCCGCAAATCTCCTGCGATCAGATGGTAGACGATGGGCAGGTAGAACTAGCTGTTTCAGTTTTTGCCCTATTTTCAATTCAAATTATGGATAAAGTCATGGAAAAAGAGAACATGGACTGTAAATGTTACAGCACAAGCTGGAGGTGAGTAAATACTAAGTTGAAATCTATTTTATATTGCATGAAAACTCACCTAGAGACCTACCCGACCATCAGTGATGCTCAGGGTTACCCCCTCAAAACAGAATATGTTTAATGTTTCTTATTTGTAATCAGTGTGGCCCGATGGAAAACCCAAAAACATTATGCCTCTGGCCATGGCTATTGACAGTATGGAGGTATAATAATGTATCACTTGTGTTAAAAGAGGTTCTGAGAGGAAATCATGAGAAACATTAGAAAACATGTCGTCTTTATGTGAATAAGAACAGACTGCTACACGTGAAAGGTTTACATTCTTTCTCTAGAAAGAGCACAGCCTTTCATAAACTGTTTACAAGTGTTTCCATAAGTGAGTGAGTCAGAGAGCGAGCAGAGAGAGAAATGAAGAGAAGCCGCACTGATATATCAGCCTTTTACCTCTCTCCAACACTACAGAGAGCTTGACACTTATTTTGAAATCTATCAAAGCACTACAAAGAAGCCGTTTGCCATTGTTGTAGACTAAAACATTTTACTAGAGCAGAAATACTCCAACAACAAGGTCATTTTATTCTACTTAATGTAATGTTGTAGTATAACTGCTATCTATGAATATCTGCACGGATCCACTGAGCAAAAACGAGTCAGGTATCACTTACCGGTAATTTAACGTTACAGGCAGAATGACAATTGCAAAAGAGTGATGTTTGGAAGTATTTTAATGGAAAAAAAAGAATTAATGTGTAATATAGGCTAATTGCTACAGTTTGTACAGCACAGTGAAGTAGTGACCCCATTCACTTTTAATGTGCTTGATGTTCTGCTGCTCCATCTGTGCCCAGAGTACACTCTGCACTCCGAGAGTGTGCTGCAATGAATAACCACTATATATCTTTGACTGTGCACCTAATGAACAGTCCAACTCTAAAAAAAGAAAATCTATTTGTAGCGGCATGTGTTTTAAACATGGTGGACCGTCACAAATAAATGAATGTGTGGGAAACCTTGTACTTTTACTGTTACTTCTTTTTTTTTGTTTGCATAAAATGCCCATCCCTAGTGGGCAGCCATTCAGAGGTCTGGAACCAGACTACGTCCATGGGTAGTTGTTGCAGAAAAAGCTTATCACAACTGGTACAAAAATAAAAGTTCTCCTTTTAAAATCTGCCGGTCTGCACAGTAACCTGACAATAATGCTGGACACAGGTACTTAAAACAAGCCCACCAATACAGACTACTGGCAATCTAATTCCAAAAATGTACGGCTGAACCCAAAAAGTAATTTTGTTCACTCTGTTATTTTTGGCAGAAAACATTGGAAAAGAGAATCTAACAGTGAGCCACATTAAACATGGCCTCCAGCTCTGTCCTGTTGTTCCAGCTCTGATTAGTGTCACTGAGTTCCCATGCTCTGGAAGTCCAATACTTTTACTACAGACAGAAGGGCACTGGATCACACACACAGAAGCACAAAGAGATACACACACTAACCCTGCTTCCTCTCTCTGAGCAGCCTGAAATAGCAGTGGGTATCTGGAGGATTCAACAGTTTTCTTACTGGGTCAAGATGAAATCGTGTGTGTGTGTGTGTGTGTGTGTGTGTGTGCAGACTGTTACTACAGCTGGCAGTGTTCATACGTCCCAACTGGACTGGTTCTTACTGTGTATACAACTGATCTCAATGTGTTTATTCAAATATAAAACATTTTTTCACATGAATCCTTTCAGCTGTTTAATGTGCAAAAAGTCATTTGACTTAGAGGAGAAGGTCACATCTGGTCTCATCAGTCCAGACAGCCGTCTTTCTCAAGTCAAGAGCACCAACAGATGTTAGTAAACACACCTGAAAAATGCTCAGAAGCACGGCTCTGACACACCACACCAACAGTTGGGCATCTGTCAATGTCGGGCTGTAAATGAGCATCTGTCACCGTAGTTTTTGAGGTGATTCCCTCACTGCTGGCACTAGTTGGCCTTTATCTGCTGTTTTTTTTTTTTTGGCCCATTCAGCATGTTCGTGATATTAAAGGAAAACAAACAACTAAAATCAAGATGGTTTGAGATCGTAACGAACTTCTTACATTGCGAAAGATTTTAGCAGAAACAATTCATAATTGTTTGGGTCACTGTTTGTTAGTGCATGATAAATACAATTTGTTCTTTCAACATCTGGTTGTGTTGTTAACATGCTAACTGGCTGACTAGCATCTTGAACCCCTCCTGCTGGTTTTATGATTTCGGTTTTACAAATACAAATACACCCACTACCATCTGTTTTGGGCCGGTCCGAAAGTAAACACTTTTTGGCATAAGATTCATAGAGAATTAGTTAGACAATATTTCAGCCAACAATAACATTTAAGTGGGATGATCTCCTTTTTGGCATTTTACTTTCAACATTAAAACAAAATATAAATATAAATATAATATATATAAATATAATATATTTAAAATAATATTTTAAAACAAAAATACTTGGAATACTTGGAATACTAAATGTAACTGTTAGAAAACCAATTACAAGGAAATGGCTCAAAAACCCCATTTTGAGAGAACTGGTACGACATAATTTATGAAATCTTTATAATGGAAAGAATGATCTTTTCAATCAGGCTTCAGGAAACCAAATTTGAGGGAATTTGAAAGAAGTGGATTATGTATATTTCCCAAAACACATCTCTTTTGCTTAAATATTTTCAACTCTGTTTTTCTAATATTATTATTATATGATTATATTATTATTATTATTAGTAGTATTATTTTTTCTTAAATGCTGAAGACCCCATGTTCTGTTTATGTTTTGTTGTTTTTACATTGTAAAAAAAAACAAAAGTTCACTCTGTAAAAGTAATTAACTAAAAATGACTGCATGACTGTTGCTAGTGAATAAAACCAAATAAAACAAAATGTCAAAAAATAATCAAACAGACTAAAACAAATACAAATACAGGCTACTGTCGCCTGCTGGTATGAAGAAGAGTTATTTTCTCTTTCAATTTGACGCAGGTGCAGAACATATGTGCTAGTTGGTCGCTGGCTTTAGCCTTTGCAAAGTGTTTAAGCGCAATTTTTTGGCCTAGACGACACAGGCGATATGAGGCGACACAGCAGTCGGCCTTTCACTAATTCTTTGATGTCAGTTCTATGTGTCTGGGCCTTTAGAGATGTTGAGAGCAATGCTGTTGACCAGATTATTTTACCTCCTCTGATGAGAATTCAGTTATACGACCTTCACAACCTCCCGAAAAAAAACAGATCACAGGATATACAGGCTCTCACAAGCACCTTAAATCTCCACTTGCACTCTCACACTCTAAAACCCTTGACAAGAAAATGGCTGCACTCAAAATGCACTCCAAGTGGATGAAAAAGGTTTACACACAGAGCCATTAACTTAGATGACATATATATCATTAACATACTGCTCAAAAGTGATACAAACAATTACAGATTTCAGCTTTTATAAATCCATACTACAAAACCCTCTGCGGCTGCAGCTTTGATGATATGCACTCCAATCAAATATTTTCCATGAGGGCCTTGTGTGCCTCTCACTGGGTTTCCATGACGATAACAGCCGGAGGAAAGGGCAGAGATTAAGATGTTTGCCAGGAATGACTAAACAAAGACGCCGCAGTGTTATTTCAGCAATGTCTAAATAACAATCCAGAGTAAATGCATTGTGCTTTAATACAAAGGTCTTTCCAAGCTCAATGCAGTACCACACACACACACACACACACACACACACACACACACACACACACAGCTAGACATCATATCAAGTGTGTTTGTGTGTAACATGTTGGGGCCTTTAAATTTCCCTCCTGAGTGTGTGCAGGTTAATTGTAGGACTTTTTAATACCACAATAAGGCAATTTCATACATTTTGCAATCAAACCATCCAGTATTTGAAAGAATGATGGAAAACAAATGGGATGATATGGACTAAAATTATTCATCATTGTATCACGTTTTATTCATAACCTTCTAGCAGTATAATTAATTACATTAATTCAACCTAAACCCAGTGAATCGGCTTAAAACGGATCGGTGGATTAACCAATGAAAAATTATTTATTCATTTAAGTTCAATTTAGTCTTTGCTAAAATTGACTTTATGTCAGGAGAGCTCCATAGCTACTGTAGCTGCAATATTGATGTTGTTTACTACAGGGCTGACTGAAACAGCTTCCTGCAGCACAATCCCACTTTTCATTTTTAAATGTGTAACATCTCATAGCATGCAATTTATGAATAACATTACTGCCTACAATAGGCTAGAGGAAATATTTTGTAATATTGTAAATTAAATATAAGATTTTTCTATGCCTTCTGAGAGTGCTTTGACTCCAAACCTGTTTGATTTGGTTCGTTCATGTAGTGGAAGCCAACAAAGAATGATAAAAGAGTTTACAACAGCACGCACGTCCAGATAATTAATACCAGGTGCTGGACAAAAGAATGTGTAAAAAAGAAGGAAAAAATAGAGTCTGCACACTTCAACACGCTATGTCAAGCTCTTCTTTATAAATAAATTACATGCAACCAAGAAATATATCAATGCAATTTTAATGGCCTCCTAAAACACTAAAAAAAAGAAACATCTGTACACTGACAATAATAACCTCTGAAAGCTCATCATGTTTTGCTGTGCAGGTGTTGTATTACCTTATTTTTTACTGGAAAGTGTTTCTTCTGCTTTGTTCACAAGGACATATTATTAAAATAAAAAGTTGCAAAGCTTTAAGAGGCTCACGAGATGTTGCAAGTACAAGTGCGTGGATAGAGGGGTCAGTTTGACCAAAATATGGCTGATGGATTATGCTGCAGGACTGGTTTCAATGAAAGATGTTTTGATGGTTGTGTTATGTCGCCATTAGAATCCCTTTAAAAAACAACATTTGCAAGTTACATTTAAAGCCAATAGAGCATGATTATTGGACACTCCAGTGACACAGAGTTAATTTCATTTTACTCTCTCTAGAGGGAGAAGAGAATTTATCACTGCTTACCAGCGACCTCCACTATGTCTCCAGGAACGATGTCTCGGGCTCTGACTCTCTGGACACTCTTCTTGTCCTGTCGGTACACCTTTCCCATCTCTGGCTCGTACTCCTTCAGAGCTTCAATGGCGTTCTCTGCATTACGCTCCTGGAGGTCACAGGGACAAAGAGAGGTACTATTGGTTTGTTTTTCTTGCTTTTGCTGATATATTTCATAAAGTCTTTTAAACTGTATGCCCTTTTAATTTGTTCTTTTGCTGGCTAATTCTGGCATTTTTATACCTTGTGTATTTATTAATTTGCACTGTCCCTTTTTAAATAAACTAAACCTATGAGTTTGTGATGCGGAAGCTACAGTTGCTAATGGAAAAATCACTTCAGCATGGTTGGCCTCATGTGAAGACAAAGACAGCAAGAAAGGAGAGACAGGAAGCAACAGTAATTATACAAAACCAGGTCTTTCTAAGTCAGGCACTTCCCTGCCAGTTATTTCTGTGTGACTCTCACCATCCATGTCAGCATATAAATGCTATAATCCAAATATCACCCCACCGAGCAGAGAAGATGACAGACACAGAAGCTAAATCCAACAAACAGAAGCACATCCAACAGGCTTCAAAAGCCTGTGGTTGCCCTGAATGGTCTTTGTTAAAACCCAAACTAGGTCAACAGGACACAGTGCATCAAAAAAGACACAAACACAACACAGGATGAACCACACTGTTGTCCCACATCATCTCGTCTGTGTCACTGCAGTGTGGGGACCGTGTGCTGATGAGCGATGTTAAGGTTTTGTACAGTGTATGCTTGGCCCGACCCTGACATTCTTTCCCTAACCCTAACCAATCCCACTCGTCTTGCCTAAACCGAAACAACCGAACCAACAAAGGCAACAAGCAGTTCATTATTCTAGGATTCGCAAACTTGCCTCCATGAGCTCCCTGCCTGACTGCCTGCCAAAATCTGCCACATTACGTGAAATGGCACATTTCATGTCATCAGTATTTATTGGTCTGAGAAACTGCCCTAATATGATGATATGATTTTCAGTCCATAAAACTTGTGCACACACTATTTACCTGCCATACTCCTACAATAGCATTGGCGATGAGGATGAGGAGGATGACGAAGGGTTCAACAAAGGCCGTGATTGTGCCCTCCCCTTCTTCGAACCAAGCCAAGGTCTACGGGATCGAAGACAAGAAAAAGAGAAAGATTGTGATTTATGTTCAGTGTGGCTCTGTGCTACTAATACTTGTTTTCTGTGTGTGCGTATACAGCAGGGTTAAATTACTACAGTGTCCATACAAACTCCATATATTCACTGTAGAAACCACAAAAAAAAGACATGCGTTGAATATGTGAGTGTGTATACATTTGATTGGGTTGTGTTTCCTTACAAAGGATATACACGCAGCCAGCAGCAAGATTCGAACCAACAGATCCTCAAATTGTTCCAGGACCAGTTCCCATAGTGACTTTCCTGCAAGAGGACACAGAGGGACACATTGACAAACAAAAAAACCAGAAAGATTTTGATTTGGGTGAGATTATGACAATGGAAAAAAGAAAAAGACAGAAAGAAGCATAAAATAACAGGCTATAATAAAAAGAGGTATATAGTTCACCTTCTTCAGCGGGCAATTCTGTGAGTAAAGTTAAAGGTGGAGAGAAAAAGAGAAGAAGAAAGAAATTACATCATCACCACTGGTGCTCTGTTTAATAAATTACAATGCAGTCATTAGTTTTATTCCTTTTCAAAGCACTTTGTAATATAATTTCTTCTTTTTTTATGGCAGCAGGACGAGATTGATATTGTGCTTGCTAATAATTGAAGATAATGCAGATATACACCGAACTTCTGCTGAAAATGTATTATATTGGATATTAAGTACACTGACTGCACTGTACAGTATAGATGTGCATTCATGTACGTATTTACTTACACATTCACCCAAAAATCATATTTCAATAACGACTGCTGCACACGAGAAGCCTTTTACCTGAACTTAGTCGATGATGATGTTTTGTCTTAATACTTTTTTAAATTATATTGATGGTTATTATTCTTTGTTGGTGAAAATGGTAGTATGAACAGTAATAAAAGTAGTAATTTCATCATCACAGAGCTTTACTCTTATTAGACTGCGTTGAAATAGTTGATTTGTTTTCAAGCAATTTAATAATTGTGCAATTAAAAACAAAAAAAGGAAGCAATTTCCATCAGTACCGTTGGGCCCCCATCTCTCCCTGTTCTTCTTCAGCTGCTCACAGCTCAGACCTGTAGACTCATTTACACTGAAGAAGCCTAAAACCTCCTCCACCGTCTTAGTATGAGCATTATCCATCACTGTGGAGGGAGAAGGAGAAAGAACACATACCAATATCAGCAGTTAGCTTGGTCAGAACAAAAATATTACTATCAAACCCCAATTTTACTAACTTACAGAGATAAAACTGTAAAAAAAAAAAAAAGCTGTTTGAAAAGTTAGTAGTGTGTATAATCATCTTTCTTAACTAGGCTTGTGTGGATGTATTACAGTTTACCAGTTTATTTAGAAATTCAAGAGCTATGATTTTGAATACCATCAAAAATATAGACTGTCAGTTAAACTGATTCGGAGATGCTGTGATGACACACGGTTACAGCATTAGTTGGATGGGGAATCAAATGAACTGCATAGCCAAGCAACCACATAAACTGAAACCTGCAGAGACAAACAGACCCAAGAGACATAACTGTCCATAGGGTGTGAGCTAGCTCCGAAAAAAACACATCTCCCTGTGTTGCATCAAGTAAGACAGGGTCTATTTCTGTGTTTTAAGCTGTGCTTCTCTGAAGGGCGACTTGGTGTTGTTCTAAAATACATGTTTGTTTGTTTTTTTAATTTACAATTTAATACTATTTTGCCTATTGACAAATCAGAGGGAAGGCTTTTTATAAACAGGTAATCTGTGCCACGTCATTTCGGTGCAGGGTACTTGTATCTTATGCATTAGGTAGACTAGTTTCCACCCATTTAAATAATATTAAAACAGTAATAACTCATTTGACTGTTATTGCCTTTATCACCTTCCACCACTATGACCATGTGTGTGAGTAAGCAGCAAGAACATTACAAAATTTACCAGTATGTGCTTCATGATAACATTAAATTAAAAAGCCAGAGAGGCTGTGAAAGTGGGCCTGTGTTTAAGCTAATTTACCCTTTAAAATCTGAGGAAATTGGCACGGTTCCTTTCAAAAACATGGAAAGAAAGTATTGAGCAACTTAACAAGAAATGACCTCCAAAAAACATTTGCAAGAATTGGTACAATTCATAAAAAGTTACAAGCAAATTAAATGACAAGATCTAAAACAGTAAAAGAACAAAAATAGGAGATGACCAGAAAAAGGGCAAAAATAAAATATAATTAATTAGAAATATTTTTTAAAAATTCCCCAATAACCTAATTGTAAATGCATAATTATAATAATCATTGATTTAGTTTTATTGATATTTTTCATTGTTATTTGATAATTTTGTATGATTCTTTCTCTCTTTTTAATTTAATTTTCTGGTCATTCTCTTTTCACCCACTATTTCTGTTCTTTTTTCAATTTGCAGGACATTTCATGTGAAGTTGCTGCTTTATAGGATTTTATGAGGCTTCTGGGACTTCAGGACATTTCTAGAATGTTGGGACATTTCTAGGACATTAGGATGTTTCCAGGATGTTAGGACAGTCCACAGATTTTAGGATTTTCCTGGGATTTTTGGACGTTTCTAGGATTCCAGGACATTCCTCAGATTTAATGTCATTTCTAAGATTTTAGGATGATTAATTTTTATGATGTTTTTTTCATACTTTTCCCCAGTCATTTGATAATTTTCAAACAATTCTCAATTTTTAAGCTAATTTTCAGATCATTCTCTCGTCACCAGATACTAATTATTTTGCAATCTGCAGGACATTTCATGTCAAATTTCTGATTATTTTCCCCCCATGTTTTCAAATAAATTGGCTCAAATTTTTAAAAAGCATAAATGCTGGTGAGAGGCGTCTGAATGCAGCACAAGAAAACTGATGTCGATTCAACCTTCAAAGGGTTAACTCGCCCTAAAATCACTCATGCCAATTTTTGCATCTGCAAAACACAACCGACCGCCCCTGCATCCTGCACAGGAGCCAAGCAGCAGCGCTATGCTAATAACACGCTCAAAGAGCAAACAGTTATAATAATGACAGTTCCGGTCATTGGCAAAATATGAAGGGTTAAAGCTAACACTTTATCGCCGTTATCACGAGAAGCCTCGCTTGAATTCTGGTTAATATGGATGACATAACAGAAAATACTCAGAGACATGTTGCTCACGACTGGTGAGGGTTGCCAGCAATTTGATATGGCTGCATAATTAAGTGGTTACACGCAGATAAATGAGCCATATGTCAAATGACAGGTGAAAAACTACAACAGGCTTCGAGCCACAAGCTAGCAGTTAGCTACTGTGCTACACGGATGCTCTGTAGGTGACTAGCTAGTGAGCTAAAGGGCTAGCGCTGATATAACGTTAATCCTCCGGAGATGAACAGGTTGCTTACCAGAGTGTGGCGTCTGTCCACTATCCCTACAATTTTACTCAAACAGTGTTTATCACAGCACCATTGGATTCAATTGCACACAGCGACGAAACAAAAGAAGCAAAATATACTTGAAAAATTAGTTTCCACAACAGGCTATCTAGCTTGTTATACTGTGACAGCCGCTCATGAGTGAAAAATCATCATATTTCCACTGAAGCAGTATCTGATTCCCGAGTGCTATAAACGTTGATTGTTAACAAAAAAATGAAAAATAAGGCGTTTTTAAGGCGAATTATTATCCGAATAAGTTAAAAGACTATTTTACACAGACAGAGTGGTATTATTACTCCTTGTCCTGGCTGCAGGAGTGTCTGTGGGTCACTAATACTCAGCCCACACGCTACAGCGGCCAATAACAACAAGCTAACGCATGACTAAATGCGACTTCCGGTCTTGACCGTCAAAGTAAAACCTTTTGCTTCAGAAAAACCACAGTCTGAGGAGGAGCATACTGGCTCGAAACCGCATTCGTTTTTGCAGAATAAAAATCCTTTAATTGGAGCTTCCTGGTGTGCGGATCTATATCTCTTTACACTTGTTCATCTTGGATCCAGCACCCACTAAGAGTCTCTTATTTTAAATTTCTCTTCAGAAATACTACAGGCCATGACAAAATGTAAATGCATCCTACAGGGATACTGAACTTGCTTTGCTTTGGAGCCAGTTTTGCAAAATGACAGGAGGCCAGTGGCCAGTTGCAGCAGCCGCAATACATGTTTCGATCAAACTTTATGGTATTTCTCAGACTGTACAGTGTTTCTAGGATTTAGGAAGTTTCTACGATTACAGGACATTCCTGGGATTTCAGAATATTTATATGATTTAAGGACATTTCTAAGACTAGGGTGTTTTATAGGATTTAGGATGTTTCTAGGATTTTAGGACATTCCTGGGATTTTAGGACATTTCTAGGATCTTATTTGGTTTTTAGGACTTTAGGACATTTCTAGAACTTTAGGATATTCCAAGGAATTTAGGATGTTTCTATGATTTCAGGACATTTCTAGGGTTGTAGGGCACGTCTGTGATTTTATGACATTACTCAAATTTTAGGACGTTTCTAGGAATCTAGGACATTCCTCTGAATTTTGGATGTTTAAAGGATTTTAGGACATTTCTATGATTTTAGGACATAAGGGGCTGAGGTAATATCTCTGTCAGGAGATGTGGATGACTGGCACTTTTTTCAAACAGGCTGTATTTTTATGCTGTTTAATCCACTCTGGCATCTAATGTATAATTTAGGTAGAAAAACAATTCCCAGTGTGAATCACTTGATTTTTATTTATTTATTTATGTAAATCAGAAAATGTTTAGGGGGCCACTCCTCATCCTGTTGGAGGTCAGATTTGGCCTGCATACATTGAATATCACTGATCTAAATGCTCACTCCATGACAGTTTCAGAGTATTTTACAAAAATTATTACATATTGGACGATCAGAACATGACATACATCTGTATTTCTTCTAATACCAACAAATAGGCCGATTGGACTTTTATTTTCAATAATTATCATCTGACTTCCCGTATCATCGCGGCTAATTTTCCACATTGACGCCGCTGCCCGTGATGAGAGTGATTAACGGTGTTTGGCAAAGAAGAAGTCCGACGAGATAAGAATGAACCAATCAGAAGCCCGGGAATCAAACTGACGCAACACATCCACGTATCAGCATTCAGAATACTTTCAAAATCCCGCCCACCAGAATCTGTTCCACAGAAGCGCCCGCCCCTGAATCCACATCTCAACCAATCAGCGGCCGGTGCGTCTGCTGTCGCTCAACGGGCCGACATGCGAACCAATCAGTTTTAAGCTTCAAGGGTTTGACGACACTGCAGACCAATCGAGTAGCGCTGGAGGCGGGATTTTACGTTTAAAGTGTAACTGGCAGCCCTCGTTTTCCTCCTGCTGTCCATCTGTCAAAAAACCCCAAAACAAAAAAAAAAAAAATAGTGGGCTTGTAATTATCAATAACATTTTCCAAATCAAATCTGCAGTAACCTCCACTATCAATACAGTTTTTTTAAATGCAAAGATACTTTTATTAATGTACAAAACTACGTTGTGGTCAACAAAAAAAAATAGTTGCAGTATGCAAAATGTGTGGTTTGAAAATGACAGAGGCATAACAACTTCGTTCAACATCTGCAGTGTCACAAAGACCGTTAAATTAAGGCTAATATTACCATAGCGAGCTAATGCTTGGCACGTCTTATTATACTGTTATGGCATTACAGTTGGTGAAAACTGCATAATGACTTGTTGAGGATGTCAAAGTATAGACTTGGGACCTCACTGTCTTGACTTGGGAGTATAGACTTGAGACTTACTTGTGACTTGCATAACATTGACTTGATCCGACCTCTGGAATCAGTTCCAATAACCCTGTTTATCACTTTATCCTCTAATACAGGGTAACAGAGATGCTTCATGAATGCTGAACTCCTTCCAAAATTTCCATCTCTTGGTAACATTGCAGAAAACATTCACCCACTCATTCTCCATCCTGTTGAGCTCAGAGCAAAATAGAGAAACTGTGCTAAGTTGGGTCAGTTATAAAAAGACGGAGGCAAATGTATGTCAGTGTGCAGACCACATGGGAGATGCCAGAGGGAGGCAAATTATGTGAATGTGTAACTCATTATCTTTCATGTCTCTTTCAACATTTTATCCATTAGAAAAAGACAGAGGAAGACAATATTTTGGTAAAATTATTATTCTTTTTTTAATAAAAAAGTAGTAGAGTGTCGAAGAGACAATGTGATACAAAATGCAAGAAAAAGCAAACAAAACTGGATGACATTTTTCCTGCTGTCTCTTAAAATGTCTTCCTCACAATGGGTATTCGCTCCACAGGCTGAAAGACAAAAAACACAATCAGTACCTACAAATCAAGACCAACTATATTATGTTATGAATGTGTAGCCCTATTTGCACAGGACCTGTATTACCTGGGGTGATAAAGAAATAACCAGCAGCGTTTGTGATTCATGTAGCGAATTAGATAAGCCAAGTCTACATTTTATCTAAATTTACTGACAATATCCCCTGAGAATGATGCGCACAGTCATTTGTGAAAACACCGCTGGCAGAATGCTAACCTCCTTTTTTGTGTGGATGTGGATTAGCAAACACAAACAATTCTGCTACAAATTGTCACCATCTCATCATCTTTCAAAATTTCCCTCTTTTGATTGATTTGAGCTTGCTTTTTGCACAAATAGATCTCCACGCTGTGTAGTGCAATGCGCCTCCTGCACCCAAAATGCTGTCAAAACTTTCATCTATACTTTACAAAGTAGCGTACATAATTCTTGAGCTGAGATGCCAATTTGCAGGGGAATCTTAATATCACAAGACCTTTGTGTTTGGCAAAATATGGTAGGTCATTTGCGGTAGAAACTTTATTTATCAAATTACGGACATGGCAGAGTCACCCAGGATTAAGATCACAGATGACTTCCACAATTATTTCAGATTACTAAAGGTTCTCCATTCTGCACAAATCGAGTTTGTGTCTCCAGAGCCCAAATACATTCTCCATGACGTAGTGAATTTAGTGACAGTAAAGGGTCATCCACACCAAGCACTATAACCATAACCTTGATGTGAGCATCCACACTGATGGACGACAACATTCTGTAAACAGGGGCGCAGAGCATACGCTGCATGCTCCATACATCTTTTTCAACATAAAAACATATATTTTGTGGTCCAAATTAAATGTTAGGATCCATGTTGGATGAGACTTCTGAATAAGACAGATTCTGATTGGCTGTTGGAATTTCTATTAATTACGAAACTGCTGTAGGAGTTATCCAAACGGTAATTTTTCTTGGTGTGAATGACCCTGAAGTGACATACTGTGTGGCAACTTGTGTTCATGCAAGTCTGCCATGTATCTCGGCTCATGAATTACACAACTGATATGCCGTCACATCTAAAATGCATTTGTTATTATTTGTATGGATTCTAGAGTCACAACACATCATACTGTAATGTAACATTTCTCATAAAATGTAATTGTATCGTTGTTATGGTGCAGGGTATGGGAATTATAAAGAAAACAAACCCAAAACTCTGGGGTTTTGTGTGTGTGTTACCTCTGGTTGTACTCGGAGTCAGTGTTTGTTTGCAGCAGCAGGTATCTGATCTCCTCAGGTGGGCTCAGACCATGAAGCTTTGCTCTCTCCCATCTCTGCAGCCTGCTGATACCTGGAGAGAGAGAGATGATGTGATAAATGATTCAGTGTTTTATGCGATTAAAAGCTGTTTTTTGCAACCACCATAATGTTACCTTTACTAAAAAGAGCCGAAAAAACATGAACATTGCGAAAAAACTGCAGCAATGCTGCTTTGTGCATAAAAATGATATACATGATGAAAACGCTTGGTAGATCACCTGCACTACATATTGTATAAATTTGTTCAAGTAGTTTGACTACTCAAAAATTCTAATCTTGTGCACTAATTCAAACCTTTGAATAATATTTAAGCTGACACCATTTCATCTTATTCCAGAGCCAAATATGCTTCAGTGTGTACACGTGTAGATGTGTTACCTGTGCAGGGCCCAAATCTCCAGTCCAGATCAAACTGTCTGAGCTTCTGCAGCTCCTCCTCTCGGAGCGTTAAAGTTTCAGTCTCTACTCCAGTAAAAAGATTCAGAGAGAATTCAAGTCACCAGAGTATCGGAGAAACCCAAACAGCCCTAACATTGAGAATATTAAACTGAAATCATCATAAATAAAATAACATTTGAACAGGGTTCCTACAACTTACGGAAAGTTGGATTTAAGACTTTTTTTTAACACCACTCAGAGTGGAATTCAACACTATTTTCACAATAACCCAAACTGAAGGAAAAAAAACAAAATATGAACTGACATCCATTACTTAAAGTGGGGAACAATTTTTCCCATTTTTTTCTCAACATAAAGCATAACATTTTTGGTCAAGTTTAAAAAAAAAATCATTTGATTGGATGTTGCAAATATATAGGAGTGTTGTTGGTTCCTCTTTTCTGATTTGCAAGCTATTAGAGTTGGTGAATTATTTAAAAAAAAAAGAGAGATTTTACAATGCATTGTCAGAAAAAAACACATCTTAATATCCTTCTCATAATGTTTTGCATTTTTAACACGTTTTAATACCAATTATGGCCTAAATGAATTTAATGCCTTAGAAGACTTTTTAAGGATCTGCAGGAACCCTTTTAAAACTAAAAATCGAATTTTCTTTATAATGTTCAAAGCGGTTTTTTTTAAAACAAAAACTATAGAATCTTCAATTACCAGTTATTTTAATTAACTCTGAATTAAGTAAAAACTGCTTTGTTATACATAATAGAGATTATAGATTAGAAATAGATTTTGCAGGGAATATACAGTATGTGTATCAGTAGAAGAATACCCTTAAAAGCTACCTGGACCTAAAGGTATCACAAATGTAACTATAAAGCTATATGTATGAATATGAAAAATATATTTTAGCCTTCTTCTCCAATCTGTAGATACTGATTGGTCTTTGGATTTTATTGACTGTTTATAAAGTGATTTTTCAAACAAAGGATGCCTGTTTCACAGAGGGGAGATCAGAAACAACACAGAACACAGCTGCAATAATCAAAACTTGACCTCTATACAAACACTGTGCTGCTCTTCACCTTGCTGCTGTGGAGGAGGAGACGGCGTCTTTTCTCGTTTCACTCTCTTTCTTGCTTTCTTCACCACCTTGAATGAATCAGTTATCAGTCCGCGCTTGGTTGTCATGGTGACTGATCTGAAACATACATACAGGGATACACTTTACTGCATGATCGACACTGGTGTTCATAGTTTGGTGATTTTTTCCAACTGAATAATTTTATTACGAAAGAAAACTCTACACGCACAACAGAGAAGGCAACATTCTAAGGTCATGATTACCAATTACCATTCTTTTCCAGGGTCTCTACAGATATATGATACTTAATAATGAATTTTAAGACATTTTTGAGATAAGATTTTTAAAAAAATTACCTTTTCTTGTAAAAGCATTGCAGGTTATTATAAAATTAAGACAGAAGATTTATTTATATTTATATATAAGATTTATTTGTAATTTTTTAAACAAAGTTTAAAAAACAAATTTGAAATTTGTCCTTGATCTTGCTACATCTTTAGAGTTGAGGGGTGAGTTGATTAAAATCACCAGTAAGTGCAAGTATAAAGCATGAAGACAGTATTAGGTTCAATGGGGGGTTTAAAAAATTCACAAAATCGTAAATGTTAAATTTCAAAAAATGTACGTATTTTTTGACAACAATACAGTAAAAGCTTAGAAAATGTTTTTGACAATATGGCTCCACACAAGTTAAAATGCAGTTGTATTTAATGACATAGCAGGCTAAATATGTCTAAAATTGTATTTAAGACATTTACAAACTTTTATATGGCTTGCAAACACACTGTAAGATTTGTCTGCTGCACAAAAATGAGGGGGGCTGTAGAGATAACAATGCAAATATTTAGTAATAGCCCGTTTGCAGCTCCAGTGAGAGAATCTGCCAAATCTTCGATTTGACTACATCTAGAATGTACCAATAATTCATATTTATTCCAATTAAACTCACATAATTTCACATTATGAGGGATATTATTTGTTGCTAACTCATTACAGTCACTTACTAGTGCTGGCAACATATATTTAACATTTTTTATTTGAATTTACATAGCAGGCTCTACTTGTCAGTGAGTATGTTTTGATAATTTTGCTTCAAACCATTTACTATAAACTCTCATGAATAGCTGAACATGTTTGGACAAATGCTCTTCTACTGCTCATAACTTTCAAAATAAAAGCAGTGCTAAAAAATAGTAAACTACAATTTTATTTGATAGTTCTGATACAGCGTCAATCATATATGTAAATAGCTATGCATAGTTTGTAATTACAAACAGTTGAAATGACAAAACTCTTCAGGAAGTTGCGCTTTGACATGGCCAACCAAAGTTCCATTTAAAAATAAGGTTATTTAAGTTGATATACACATGAAGAAAATAAGTAAGCGGTGGGATAATTTATTTTAATGTTTACGAATATTGACGATTTCATCATGAATTCGGCACGAACAAATAAAAGCTATATTAATTAAAACGTGAACCACTATCTTATGAAGCCATCGCTTGCCCCTGCTGCCACGCCTTTCCTCTTCTACAAAAATGATACAGTTGTTTGGTTGGAAAGACGTGTTACAACAACTTAGCAATCATCCTTCAGCACCGTTGCTCTAATATATTTCAGACGACTTTATGAAAACAGGCAGAAGAGTCGCAGTATAAGCGTTATTTATGAGAGCTGCAGGAAACATTTTTCATTACAAGATATTAAATAATATAAACGTTTTTCAGCGTGCGTCACTTGCCGTTCAGCTGTTTTCTCCGATTTTCCAAAGTCTTCTCTCCCGGTCTGTTAAACTTACCTGGTTATTTAAACTATCAAAGCTCCGCCAGATTTATCGCCCCGTTCAAAATATTTTCTCCTCATTCAGTCTGCAGAAAAACCAGTCAACCAAAACAATGACGTCTTCTTCTTCCGTCACTTCCGGTGGGCTCGAGACTGTTGGGCTCTTTGCTGCCGCCTGTCGTCACTTTAGGTAAGTACATTAAAAACCAAATCACTATTGAATTAGCACCTTAACCTCAGGGTGTTTGGTTTGTTTGTAGATATAGTATTTAGTCAAAAGTACGACTAATTAAATATACAATAGCAATGGTAAAAAATATATTTAAAGATCCTCCTCTTGAATTTTATACATGGCCCAGCCATATACTAAAGTTTTGGCCCAGTCTTGTTTCATAAGATTTCGCATCCCAGGGCAAACAGGTGGAAAAGGCTCAAGAAGCACATTTTAAAGTACACTGGGTGAAAACACACTGTATGAATTCATTTAGAATACTTGTTGTCACATGGTGATTATGGTGAGGACTTACTCATATAAAGCTTATCTTGTTCTCTTTGTTAAACCAAGGCTATATATACTCATCCGAAGTTGCTAAAGACTGTGTATTTTGTTTTAAATATATTCTCATGTATACCCCACTCATAACAGATTTCCTCCTGTAACTGTAAGTTATAGAGATTCAGTTTCATTCTGACTTTGTGGGTGTGGTGTGGTGTAAACTCAAAGGAGCTGCAGCTGATACATTTGAATCTCTGCTTTCGCTTCAGCTGTAGTCTACTCTGAACTCTTTAACCTCAGCATGGCCAACCACTATTACAACCCATACATGGCCAGCAACTTTGGTAAGTCATGATACTGTATTCATGTTTTAAAGTACAGCTGTTTTACTGTTGTATAATAGTAAGTTCATGAATAATACTTCTGTGGCTCTTATAAACTTGTTTTGTTTTATTTTATTTTATTTGTTTTTGCACTTAATCGTGACCTGACTCATTTAATACTGAGTATCCACTGATACTGAGTTTTGAACCGATACTTTTCCTTTTTCCTAGACAATACAGCTACACAGGGCACACTTCAAGTACTTAAAATGTATTAAAATCAAACCAGTGTATATGAAGTTGCACCTACTGTTTACATCCACATGTAAAAACATGGGTGCTTCACACACACTGCACCTTAGATAACAGCAAAAGGCAGGAGACTCACACTGTCCTAATATGAATTAAATGCTAATAACTTTGGTAAATACCATAAATAAACAGTCTCATAGAGAATTTTGCTGTTGTTTATGGTGAATGGTGTTTCCCCGTTTGCTTTTACAATTGACTATACATAAAAATAGAAGATGCGTACCCATTCACCCCAGCTGTGCTTAAGTGAAGCAAAAATATCCCAGATATGGTCGTTGCCATCTTGCTCTGGTGACGGCATTCGGAGCCAGCATCTGCACAGTAGTAAAATCTGCACAGGGGAGGAGATTGGGGGTTTCTGCCATCCGACCAATCACGAGCAGCCCCATTAAATTCTAGCCTATGGATTGGCTGTCACTGCTATCAATAATGGGGGCAAATCCCCTTTTTGTAGAACTGAGTAACTTATTAAAACCAAACCAAACCAAACGTCATAAAAACAATCAATTGAACAAACATCAAGGTGATGAGAACGACCTTCCGAGACAGACATCTTTGGGAAAAATGTACTTGGCATGTATTTTGAGCTTTTACTTTGGCCTATAGCTCTTTCACGAACATGGAAGGGTGCTCCATGTTAGTGATGGGCTGTCATGCTGTCCATCCCTTTATACAATCTCTGGCTCTAGCACACACAGAGTAGATAATGGACAAACAGACGGCATATAAGCTGGACAGTTGACGACGGCTGCGCTCTTTAACGTCAATGTTTCTTTCCTTTTATCTTAATTAAGTGTAATGTATGTGCAACCTGATACAGATTCTTACTCATTGTGACTCAATTCTCTACACAGGATATTCTGGACAAAATAATCAGGAGCTGAGGATAGTGCTGATGGGGAAGACTGGAACTGGAAAGAGTGCATCTGGAAACACCATTCTGGGACGACAGTGCTTTAAATCCAAGTTCAGTCCAACCTCTATGACTGTAGACTGTTCCCTGGGCAAAGCTGTGGTGGACGGGCAACAGGTTGCTGTTATCGACACCCCGGGCCTGTTTGACACCAGATTTGGTATGGATAAAACAACTAAAGATATCAGCCAGTGCATCTCTTACACTGCTCCTGGACCCCATGTGTTCCTGGTGGTCATTAAACTGGGCCGATACACCGACGAGGAGAAGCAGACGGTGCAAAGGATTCAAGAAATCTTCGGCCAGGCTGCAGACAGATACAGCATGGTTCTCTTCACTCATGGTGACCAACTTGAAGGAAATCCAATTGAGGAATTCTTGGCTGAAAGTCCAGACCTGCAGGAGCTCGTGGCCAGATGTAATGGCCAGTACCACGTCTTCAACAACAAGAACAAAGATCGTTCTCAGGTCACTGAGCTGTTTCAGAACATCAGAAACATAGCCCAGAGGAACGGAGGAAGCCACTACACCAACGAGATGTTCCAAGAAGCTGAGAGGAAAATCCAAGAGGAGAAACAACGCATCCTGAGAGAGAAAGAAGAGCAAAATCGCAGAGAAAGAGAGGAAATGGAGAGGAAAATGAAAGAAAAATATGAAGAAGAAATGAGGAAAATAAATGAACAAATCCAGGCTGAGAGGGAGAGGGAGAGAAGAGAGAGAGAGTTGGAGAGGATTAGGGAGAGGGAGAGGAGGGAGAGGGAGATGGAGAGGGAGAGAGAGCAAAGAGAAGCAGAGAGGAGGAGAGAGGAAGAGGAGAGACAGAGGCAGCTTGAAAATATGATGAGACAGTTAGCAGAACAGCGTGAAAGAGAACTAGAAGAGCAGAGAGAAAGGCTGAGAAGGCAGGCAGAAGAGGAGGAGGAGGAGTCAGATAATGATTGCACAATTCTTTAATTTGATTTTCAAGCCTTTGTATTTGAAGTGACACTGTTTAACTATTTAAATTTCTCAGATAAAAAAAAATTGAACCTCTTTCCCAGCATGGGATGGTACAATTTATCAGCCACCCCAAGCTGACAAGTCAAATGATGTTGCCATACATCATCACCAATAACGACGATTAAGTACTGTAATGGTTACCGCTGTAAAGCTGACAAATGACTCAAGACAACACATACTTTATGAATACCTGAGGGGAAATTGAATTTTTTCACTCTGTTGTCACATAGGCTGGCCTCATAAACCTTTCTGATAAAAAGGACAGAGTGACAACATTTTCCTGCAACTGGAACAAAAAACAAACAGAGATTTGGTCTCTCTTGTCATCAGAAACAAGCTTGCTGGCCTTTTCTTCTGAAAGGCTGGCCGAATGGTGAGGGGTGAAAACTCATGTTTGTCATCTCCCTCGTCATGGAAAGTGCAATTATGAAATAAAAAGTCATTTGAAAAATTAAAAAGAAAGAAATTATAATAATGACAATAGTTAAACAAAAAATAAATCCCAGGCTAAAAATGAAAGGGGAAAAAATAGCAGTAATGAATTGAGTCGTAGTAAGGCTTGATTTTTAAAAAATAATTTCTGGTACATTTTTATATTTCATTCTGTTTATTCAAAAATGAATATTGATTCAAAATTGTGTGATTTTTTTAGAAAATGTTGGCTGTTACGGAGATTTCAACCATTTCCGCAAGAGGAAAACAGTTGTTTTATTTGCTAATTCAGTGTTAGTATTTGTGCTCAGTAGTGTTTTGAAAATATAACCTAAATCAGGGGCCGGTTATGAAGGAGACAAATTCTCAATTGTCTTTATTCTGATTAATATATGTGTTTACTGTGTGTGATGTGTATTAATTAGCTTTTGAGTCTGTGTTGACAATTATGACGTTAATGGCCTGCTTTGGCAGTTTTTTCCACTTTGTATGCTATACAGCATCTCTACAATCTATAATATGTAATTTTCAGGCATTTTTATGTAAAGTAAAAAAAATTGAAATTTGCTGACATACTGTACTATGGCATTTTCTGCCATTTTTTTTGACATCCTAGATTGTGATGTTTTTTTATCTGTTTTTTCTCACTTTTTCTTCTTTGTATCTATGACGCATCTCTACAAGCTATAATAAGTTGTTTTTTCATGACATTTGGCTGACATACTATACTGTTGCTTTTTATATGGCATTCGTTTAATTTTTAAGTAATGGCATATGGGGGACATGTTGTGACACCCCCCCCCCCCTTCTTTTCTGAAAACAGCTAAAGGTTAAACATATAAAAAAAAAACTCTGGGTGCAGACAGAGTGTATTAATTCATTTAGAATAACTATCTCTCTCTGTTAAACCAAGTATATATATACTAATTCAAAATTCACAAAGACTGTATATTGTGTTTTTTGTCATGTATATAACTTGTGTTAAAAATAAAAATTACATAACTACCAAAAGCTTTAGCTTCAGTTTCCCTTTAACTGAAGGCATCTCTTTGTGGGTGTGGTTTATTTCATTTTAAGAGGAGCTGCAGCAGACACACAGGCTGAAATCATTTGTGCTCGCTCCAGTTGCAGTATCTACCTTTAACCTCTTTAACCTCAACATGACCAGCAACTATTACAACCCGAACATGACAGGCAGCTACTACAACCCAAACATGACCGGCTATTTAGGTAAGTCATGACACAATATCCTTGTTTTAAAGTAGTGCTATTTTACAGTGTATAACAGTGATCACAGCTGACAGTTGGCTGGGTAGAGCTGCAAATAGGTCTACATTTTTTTCTGTCATAACCTTTAGTTTCAAGATCATGATCTGGCTACAAATTCTGGAGTATTTCATACAAGGCTCCTGCAGTTTAACAAATTTTGAATGCCACTTGAAATGTAATTTATCACCAAATTTCATAACAACTAAAACTGAATAAGTAAAAAACAAAACCTGAACCAACATCAATTAGGTTAGGAAAAATTTTGTTAAAATGTTTAATTGTTAGGTAAAATATAACCCCACCCCCAGTTAAGTAGTTGGATGACCTACTTTAAATGCTGAAAAATCTAAACAGACAAAGAAAAAAAAACCCTCCTCCTGGGTGCGGTGGAGATGCAAGTAGAACAGAACTGGAGTATGCGGGGTGGTTTTTTGGCAGGTTTACTATACTGGGTGGTTTTTTGGCGGGTTTACTTTACTAACTTTTGTTGTTGGTTCCATTGTCCTGATCTACCTGATATTAACCCATTCAGCCATTCAGTAAAATTAATTGAAAAAAATGTTGTCAATTATGTTAAAGTAAAATTAACTAGATTAAAAAATAAATAAGTAAAAATCCTACTTACTTTCTCCAAAACTTCTTAAAATGCTTTTAAAAGATTGATTCAAGACATTTTAATAACAGATTTGAGGCTTTTTTTAAGTTAGTTAATGCCAGTTGTGCTCTGAAAAATCTATGTCTATAGTTCATCATTGCAACTCATTCTTCTACACAGGACATACCATACATAATAACCAAGAGCTGAGGATAGTGTTGGTGGGGAAGACTGGAATTGGGAAGAGCGCCACAGGAAACACCATTCTGGGGCAACCCTGCTTTGACTCCAAGTTCAGTCCGATGTCTTTGACCGTGAACTGTTTCAAGAGCAAAGCTGTGGTGGATGGGCAACTGGTTGCTGTTATCGACACCCCGGGCCTGTTTGACACCAGATTTGGTATGGATAAAACAACTAAAGATATTTGCCAGTGCATCACTTACGCTGCTCCTGGACCCCATGTGTTCCTGGTGGTCATTAAACTGGGCCGATACACCGACGAGGAGAAGCAGACGGTGCAAAGGATTCAAGAAATCTTCGGCCAGGCTGCAGACAGATACAGCATGGTTCTCTTCACTCATGGTGACCTCCTTGAAGGAAATCCAATTGAGGCATTCTTGGCTGAAAGCCCAGACCTGCAGGAACTCGTGGCCAGATGTAATGGCCAGTACCACGTCTTCAACAATAAGAACAAAGATCGTTCTCAGGTTACTGTGCTGCTCCAGAAGATCAGAAACATAGCCCAGAAGAACGGAGGAAGCCACTACACCAACGAGATGTTCCAAGAAGCTGAGAGGAAAATCCAAGAGGAGAAACAACGCATCCTGAGAGAGAAAGAAGAGCAAAATCGCAGAGAAAGAGAGGAAATGGAGAGGAAACTAATAGAACAATATGAAAAACAAATGAAGAAAATGAATGATCAGATGCAGGCTGAGAGGGAGAGGGAGAGAAGAGAGAGAGAAGAGGAGAGGAAGAGGGAGAGAGAGGAGATGACCGAGGAGAGGAGGAGGGAGAGAGAGGAGAGAAACGCAGAGAGACAGAGAGAGAGAGAGGAGAAAGAAAGGGAGATGACAAACATGATGAACCAAATGAAGGAGCAGCATGACAGACAACTGAATGAGGAAAGAGAAAGGATGCAGGCAAAGCAGGATAATGAGGCCAGAGTCGAAGCTGAGGGGAATAATCCTTTATATCATGTGATAAAAGCTGCTGAAATGGTCGTTGCAGGAGTTAAAGAATTTGGAAAGGCACTTGGGAAGTTTTTCAGACTTTGAGTAGCTCAGGCAGTTTAGGAACCCTCAAGACTCTCCCATAAACAGTGCGCTTTAAAATAAATATATGAAAATATGTGTCATCTGCAGATCTATAATCACACTTTACTGTATTTGTTCAAGTAGAGCTATATTCTGAAGGTTAGTGAGGCTTAGTCGCTCATCATATTAGACTCTCAGGTTGCCATGTAGCGTTCTTTTTGTATGCTTTTTTGAATATAACCGAAGGGGAAATTCAGTGTTTCTATTTTACAGTATGGATTGTTACATATCACACATCATATCTCAATCTGTGTTTACATTAAATGACCTTTTTATGTTTTCAGTCTTTTTTTATGTAAAAACTGAACAAATTGACAGAATTACATTCTTGGGAATTGTGTTTTGAAGTATTTTATGTGACAAATACATAAACGGATCATATTTTTGTGTGCTTAACTGAAAATAAAGATGTGGTGCCAAAATTGAACTTTTGTCAAAGTATTTATTAACTGTTTAACTAAGAGTCTGAGGTCTTCATGTCACACACTACTTTATATGAAACAGTACTTCCTCACCAGCCCTGTGTCCTAGAAATCAGGGGAGACTGGGGTTGGTTGGCACACAGCTGAGGTCCCAGAAACATAAATGCAACATCAAGACGTTTTCTTTCTTGATCTGCACTCATCTACTAGTAAAACTTCTGGAAGTTACCAGTTTTTGGGGATAAGGGTAACATTTCAGTTTTATATTTTTGAAAGATAAAGGTGATCTTTTGACTGAACATGTCATAAAGCTGTGTCAGATAGAGAAAATTTGGAAATGTGTTTTTTTGTTGTTGCAGACAAAAGAACCTGTTAGGGTTTGAGTTTGAATTTGAATGTCTGTGATGGGTGACGGTAGCTGGTGAACATATTTTATCAATAAGTTGGGTCAAATTAGATAAACAGGAAGTGAGATAACTTTTAAAACTGCAACTGAGGACCTGGATTTGACATAGACAGCCACACCAACTCCTCCGCCCACCCTGTCACATCTAAATAAATGATAGTTATTAATAGCTACTTTTGTATCGCTGATAACTTTTCTTTCACCATGATTCGGTAATAACAAGAATATCATGTAAGGACTGAGATATTAAAACACCAATGTGGTCCATTTTGTATTCTTTTGTTATAAGCTTCTGACATTTAAATGCAGTATTTTTGAAAGATTACAACTGTTTTCAAGAAATAAAAATCATTGTTTGTCTTATGCAAACTGCATGGAAGGAAACGTGTTATAGTTCCCTGCAGTCTACCTATAAAAGGTTTTTAATGTGACAGTAGTCCTATTTCAGATTCTCATTTTGCTTTTACTTTTGCGATCTTCTTTTTCTTCTTCTTTATACAGAAATGACATTGTTGGAGGGAGCAAACACGACTAATTTACATTATTAGGGATTATTATCGGCTATATTTGGTGAGCACTGTGTATAATTTCAGCAGCTCTCCCATTTCATACTATAATTGGAGAGCTGCTGTGTAGTGTCTCTGCAGCATTTCTTATACATGGGCTGATTTCTTGTAAATGGAGGAGGGAGGGGGAGCAAAGCCAAGCATTCTGTGTACAAAGCAAGGCTGCAGACTGACGCTGTTGTACAGCACAGGTGCACAGAACTGACTTAACATCAATCATGTTTGTCTTTTGTGCATTAACTCTCCTCATTTAAAAAAATTCTGAAGTCTTTGAGTTTGCAACAGTAAGAAAGGTGTACATTTTGAAAGAATTAACAGGGACTTTCCAAGAAATATAAGGGCTGTAGTCAAACTGAAAGCAGAAGCAAAGACAGTGTAAAAATGTTTGCCAAAGTTAAAGATATATTTAAGACTGCCATTGTGAGAAGTGATCACATGTTAAGAGAACTGCAGGGACATGTCTAGAAGCTCTAACAGAAAGCAAAAGTGTAGGAGCTAAAAGGGCTTTTATTCTAACAGAAAGCAAAAGTGTAGGATCTAAAGGGCTTTTATTCTAACAGAAAGCAAAAGTGTAGGATCTAAAGGGCTTTTATTCTAACAGAAAGCAAAAGTGTAGGAGCTAAAGGGCAAAAGGACTGAGACAGATTTTTTTTGTTAAGGTAGAGGATATATTTAAGACTAACAGGGAGAGATGTTTACATGCTGAGAGATTTGTGGGGACATTCCTAGAAGCTAAAGGGCTAAAGTCAAAGTGAAAGCAGAAGTAAGGGCTGAGACAATGAAGAAATGTTTGCTAAAGCAGAAGGAATATTAAAGACTGCAACAGTAAGAGACGTTCACATGTTAAGAGAATTGCAGGGACATTCATAGCAGCTAAAAGGTTTTATTCAAACTGAAAGCAGAAGTAAGGGCTGAGACAATGAAGAAATGTTTGCTAAAGCAGAAGATATATTTAAGACTGCAACAGTGAGAGACATTCACATGTTAAGAGAATTGCAGGGACATTCCTAGAGGCTAAAGGGCTTTTATTCTAACAGAAAGCAAATGTTAGGATTGAAGCAGATAAGTTTGTTAAAGGAAAATATATTCATAAACCAACTAACTTGTAATGAATGTTAAAGAGAACATGTCTGGTAATGGGAAAAAATGCAGATATGATGTGATAACATTCACAAACAGCCCAGAGCCCATACATAATGTAACAAAGATGGAGAGAGTAATAACTATATAAATAGTCAGTTGCTGTTTCATTGTGATATCAGATATGCGCAGAAGACTGGGTGGGGTTTGGTGCACTGGAGAAGTATAAAGAGGAGCAGCAGCAGCAGCAGCACAAGGGTTTACAACTCAGCACACTCACTCCAGCAGCCGCAGCTACTCCACCGTAAATAGCCCCAACATGGACAAGAAACAAAGCAATGGTAGGTCATGATACTGAGTTATTAGTTATTTTACTGTTAACAAACAATGAAATTATAATGAATCTTTACTAATTATTTACTAACATTTATATTTTAGCAGTATATTGCTGAACAATTTTACATTTTACATACTACGTCAAGTATTTGTTAAGGATTACCGACTGATTTTTAAACCTTTTAAATTTTTGTTAATGGTTATTTAACCGTTAAGAAATAATGACATTACAATTAATAATGGCTAGTAATGCTTAGTAATGCTATAAATGTTCAGGCTGTTCTCATGCACTGCTGGTACACTTTTCTACAAAAAGTAATGCACTAAAATATGTCTGTATTCCTCGTAATGATGAGCCAATAATTTGTGATCAAAGCGCTGACGGGAGTAGAGAAGGAAGTGCTGCATAATGAAGCAGGTGGTGGATAGGTCAATAAACATAGGACTTTCCTGGGGACTTTTCCCGTGTTACGAGTTTTATCCTTATGCTCCATGTCGTACTTTCTGGTTTTGGTGTATTTCTGGGGCAGTGTTACAGCGCCACTTACAGGCCTGGCATATAAACTACAGCGTTTTCAGTGGATTTGTATGGACAAACACATTTCTTGAGACTATTCCTTGTTTATGAAAAACTTTTTTAAAACAAAAAAGAAATAGATCGGTTCCATCTCCGTGTAGACATGGCCTTGGGCTCATCTTAAGGTACGTCCTCAACATGTTTCTTGTCCTAAACCTAACCATATTTACATTCATTACGTAACTTGAGGTTAAAGACATAATGTCATCAGTGGGGAACTAATTCGTAGGATATTATACAAACTCCAATGTTTCAGTTTTCATTGTATATAATATCATCCGTTGTATGAGGATACCTAAAATTCGTATGCAATTTTAACAGTTTAGTGTTGCCCACATTGTAACATTACAGGGTTGGTTTCTTGATTGCAGCCTTCTTATATCAACATATCCTCATACAACATTTCGTATTATATCCTTTAAGTTTGCACCCCACGTATGAAGTTGTGTAAAATACATATTTAACGTAAAGTTACTGTGGTTGGGTTTAGGAAAAAAAACAGGTTCATGACTTATCATAAAATTACTCAAAGTTTAGATGGTAACAAACAGCAGTCTCCTAGGAAAAGTCCTGCGGTTAAATGACATACAACATGGAAATTGCTTTCTTATTTACTCTCATATATGCATTGGTCACGTTATCACAGCCTTCCTGCGTACATGAGTTATATACGCATAAGTGGCTAATGATTACATGGGATATGTATAAATTTTGGTGCTTTACTTTTCATTAAAAAAAACACAGAGCTTGCATGAGAACAGACCTATTAGTCAATATTTAATCTGCAACGTTTTGGCGCATTTAAACTATACTTTAAATATCATAAATATATGGTAAATTGATAGAGTCATTTCTTTTGTCATGGTGAAATTTCACAGATACAAGTAGTTAGTCATACTCTGGAGTACTTGCAGAGAGCTGGTACTTCCATTCTTTTATATACAAAGTCTCCCCCATGCTATCCATTTGTTGTATTATAGTTGTATTAAATAGAATAAATCTACACCCCTGTTTCCTTAAATTCTTTACAACTGCATAATTACTTGAAGCGCAGAAACGTATGTAATTTTAATTATTCTTTTATACAGGGCCCCTAATACAGAATAATGAGGAGCTCAGGATAGTGATGGTGGGGAAAACTGGAATTGGGAAGAGCGCCACCGGAAACACCATTCTGGGGCGATCCTGCTTTGAATCCAAGTTCAGTGCAAAGTCTATGACTATAGACTGTTCCAAGGGCAATACTGGGACGGATGGGCGACGGGTTGCTGTTATCGACACCCCAGGCCTCTTTGACACCAGGTATGGCATGGACAAAACAACTAAAGATATCAGTCAGTGCATCTCTTACGCTTCTCCTGGACCCCATGTGTTCCTGGTGATCATCAGACTGGGCCGATTCACTGACGAGGAAAAGAAAGCGGTGCAACGGATTCAAGAAATCTTCGGTGAGGCTGCAGACAGATACAGCATGGTTCTCTTCACTTATGGTGACCTTCTTGAAGATACAACTATTGAGGAATTCTTGGCTGAAAGTCCAGACCTGCAGGAGCTCGTGGCCAGATGTAATGGCCAGTACCATGTGTTCAACAACAAGAACAATGATCGTTCTCAGGTTACTGAGCTGCTCCAGAAGATCAGTAATATAACCCTGAAGAACGGAGGAAGCCACTACACCAATGAAATGTTCCAAGAGGCTGAGAGGAAAATCGAAGAGGAGAAACAACGCATCCTGAAAGAGAAAGAAGAGCAAATACGCAGAGAAAGAGAGGAATTGGAGAGGCAAATACAGGAGAAATATGAAATACAAATGCAGAAAATTAGTCAACAACTCCAGGCTGAGAGAGAGAAGGAGAGAATTGAGAGAGAGGAGGAGAGGAAGAGGGAGAGGGAAGAGATGAATGAGGAGAGGAGGAGGGAGGCAGAGGAGAGAAATGCAGAGAGACAGAGAGAGAGAGAGGAGAAACAAAGGGAGATGACAAACATGATGAACGAATTAAACGAAAAGCATGCAAGGGAACTGAGAGAGGAACAAGAAAGATTGAACCAAAGGCATCTGGCTGGCGCTAGATTTCAAGCTGAAAGGTCAAATCCTTTTGCATTGCCTTGTGTCATCTTGTAAATGGTTCAGTGAAATCAACTCGTTCACTGTTCATAACCTCAACGGAGATAGAAAAGTTCACCAGTTTCACTTTTTAGGAGCTATTAATCATCCATTTAAATCATGGAACTTAAAATCATAACTTGACTGAATGTTCTACTAAGTGCTGATAATGGTAATCAAAGTAAGTTTGCTGTTAGCTGCTGTAACTGCTGTAACATTTTCCTAAATGTACTGCATTTTGGTTTGATTTTCACCAGGCACCCTTTAGTTCTTTAATTTGAAATGAGTCACATGATGGAAGTAGTTACAGTATGTCTGTTATGTATTTTTATTAACCTCTGTATGTGTTCTCCTTTTATTGGATGATGATTGATCACTCATTGCATCACATTTACTTAAAGGCAGAAGGTTGAGTCCTTCATTAGCTCACACTGATGCCTTGAGTTTATTTTCACTTTCATTTTAATTAAACCTTAATTAAAACTGGATTTCTGTTATTTGTTTGACAATACATTTTTTGTGAGAAATGTGTCAAGGTTACATGGATTTTATGCTAAAAGTAAGCTAGTTGGTACAGAATTTTAATGAGTTGTTTCTTTCTTTAAGAAAGAAGGGTACGTGTGGATGCAGAGTTTTAATGTTACTCAGCTGTTACAGGATGAAGTTCTACAATTGTTTTTTAACAACTGATAACTGCCATACACCTGAAAGTTTAGAGAGTGCTTGCATTTCTTAACAGTGTAAGTTGACTGGGGAACCTTGTTGCATGTCATGTTTTCCTCTGTTTGCCCCATAATTTCTGGTGAGGTATCTTATGCGTGGCATGGAATAAAGGCAACTAATTCTCAAAAATAAAAAATAAAATAATTTAGATTAAATTATACATGCTTGTGATCTCATTTATTGTCTTTTTGAAGCATGTTTTTGTTTGAGGAAAAAGAGTATTGTTTACAAACATCAGACAATATTTTCCTTTAAAACACCCCCCATACTGCCTATACAAAATAATATATAATAAAATATCTGTACAGCAAATAATGCCAAATTAAGTAGAAAAATAACAAACACACACATAGATACAAAAGTATAAAATACAATAAAACATAAATAGGGTATACAGATTAACATTTCACATATAAAACAATATTTACATACATACTTAAAAACAAATGAATATAATATGCAGATGTTCATAGGCTTATTTACCTTTGGTTCTTATCACTACACTGTGGTGTGTCCAGCTTAATTTGGGGAAAGATTTTTATCACACTGCATTTTATTATTAGTATGCCAAAACACCATCCACCTCAAAGCAGCATAGAAGACAGAAGTATAATTACTAGCTCCCTTACTGGCGCCTCTGGAAAAAATAATTGCTGGCTGACATTACTATATTCAAGGAAATCACAGACATCTTACCTGCTCCTCTTTTGCATTTTAAGCTCTTTTAACCCTGCATTTTCTTCCACCTACTCCTGTCTGACTCATGGATGTATTATAAGGAAGTCTGTCTGGATTTCATGTATTTCCTGCTTGACCTCTGACAAACAGGAAACAAATGGTCTACATGATGGACCGATCCACTTTTGGGGGCGGTGATGATGACAGTTACCACTGCACATGCCTTAAGTTATGGGTAGGCTGTTGACTGTTTTTGGGATTGTGTAACCTCTAATCAGATGGACTGTCCCAACACCAAGCCTCAGCTGGTCTATCTTTTGGTTTGTCAACATTTTTTTTTCCAACATTGCTTATGGCCCACAAAATGGCCCAGTCTACCTAGCAGATTTCTAAATTACATATAATAATACTAGCCCTGTGCAAATACGGGTTAAGAAAGTACCTTAACTCTTCATATTAACAGTTTTCAATGAACCTTTGTACTTTAAGAGTATAATGAAATTCAGTTAGGGCTTTTGGTATTGGTGGACCACCCCAACATTTTCTGTGGCCCAATCTGGCAACGACTTTGAAATATTTTTGGGGCCGCCTTTGACCTGACAAAGCAGACAAGCTGATCCATGCCCAGCTTCCCCAAAACACCTGTTCAAATGATGGCGCAAACTCATAAACTTGACATATGTTCTGGCGCCACCCTCTGGCCAAACTTCACCTGACCGACAGTCTGGACAGTCTGTGTTTATTCACGACGCAGACGACACGCGCGTGTCCGCCCAGAAGGCACACGCCCGCGCGCATGAAACATGTTTGATCCCTCTCTGTGTCTGTACCACGCAGTAACATTTTGGCAGCGCTTCAGCAGGACAGATGCCGGCGTTTCTGCACAGAGAGGAATAACGACGTGTCACCAGCGGTGCTGTGAATGTAGAGAGACGCTTCAAACGTCCAGCACATCTGCACTAAACGGTATGTGCTTGATTTCATTGGCTGATCCGGCTTTGCTGCAGGATGCTGGAGCCTATTGACGGGCGTCTATCTGTGTTATGACCGGTCGAGACACTTTCATTATGTTGTCCATGTGAGCTAATGAAGCTCTTTTGTAAACAATTATGCCAAATATGCAAAAGATGTGCAAAGAGCTTAACGAGACAGGTCATGTCCGCGAGGTAACGTTACATTTGAGGAGGGATTCCCATTCAGTGTAAACTGGGGTGGTGCCTTTTTCTCTCATCTCACTCCCGGAATAAGACATCACCCTCACTCAACTAATGGCACTAAACCCTTACTTTGGCCCAAGTGCAAAGTGTATATTTGTTATTATAGTGTCTCCCAAAATTACAGTTTTCAGAAGAACCTATGTGTTTGTTTTGCAGCTGCAGTCGGTGCAGACACTGTGCTGTATGATCCTGTCTGAATTCTGGGACACTGTGAGAGAATACATTTATATGCGAAATTCTGCCGTAGTTTTATGACTAAAGACATTACCCTACACCAGGGCCGTAATCATCTATTCAACCTTGCAGGGGACCATTTTCAATCGACACCTCCTGCCACCCAATCCTACAAGGGGAATTTTTTGTTTTTATAATCACAACTGCTCAATGACCACCAGGAGAAGCTATAGCCTGTATAGCCTTATTCTCTAGCATTTGCTCAACTTTTCTTCATACTGAGAAAATAACTCTTAAATCTTGTATCTCAAGGGATGTGCTTGTTTTTGCTCTGGTTGCACTGGTTTTAGATATTTGTGGTTATTTACAACAAAAGGGTTGAGCATATTTGAATATTGCATGTGCCCCAATACATATTATAATTACTGTCTAAGCCTTCACCAAAAAAATACAAAAACACATTTGGAAATACTCGACAGCAAAACATGACCTGGTTACTCAAGATAATCCACAGACTTTGTTGTTAGCGATTTCATACAGGAACTATTTTCTTTCTACCGAACTTTACCTGTCAGCGTGGAAGTAAGCGGACATCTACTGCAAGCTCACTTTGCACCACTGAGCTATCGTTAAAGCTCAGCTGAGGAGGACGTCATTAATGTTTACATTTCGAGCTGTTACAAGTGCGAGCCTTTCATCAGTGAGTAGATGCACACTTCCTTCTACACGATGATTCAGTTTGCATTTTGGTGTAGTTTGGTAGAAAGAAAATAGCTCCTACATAAAACTGCTCACAACAAGGTCTGTGGATTTAATTTTAGGGCAAACTGTCCCTTTAAGGCTTTAGTATGCTTCAGATGATGTGCAATCACACCACATCTAAAGGCAAAGCTGATCTGTTCCAAAGGGACTCAAAGGCAGGATAAAAAATCTGCTGTTTTAGCATCCTCCTGGCTGCATCCTTAAGCCACTATGATCTCTCTCCAGGGGAGAAGAGTACATGTTTTGGAGAGTCTCTCGTAGAAAGTATTAATGTTATGGCACTCTACCGTACACTCATAAAGTGACTGAAATGGTTGTCTGAAGAATGAAAACAAAAAGACCAATTCCAAGGTCAGACAGAGGGAGCCAAACACTTTTAGATGATAGACAGGTGCTTTGTTTGAAGCATACTAAAGTATTTGGATCCGGTACAGCGCAACTACTGTAGAAGCAAGGAAGTGACTCAGGGTATCTTTGTGAACACACCAATGCAAACGTCCTATTTTCTAAATGTTGGTTCATTTTATTTTTTATTCGTTCAAAAAAATGTATACATAGCCTTTTATCTCATGAACTATCACTGAGAGCAATGCAGCAATGCTCTCTTTTAAAGGAACACCCTGTTCACATTCACACACTCACAAACAGCCCAGGACAACCAGTTTGATCTGATGGCCAACCAGCAGCTCCCCATGGTTGTTGGGGATTTTGGGTCTTGCTTAAGGGCACCGTATACTGCAATTCATTGTACTTGGAATTCGGTAAAAAAACAACCTCAGACAAGGAAAAGAACAATGGCGTGGACATTGAGGTCTGAATTTAGGTCTGAATCTCGCTGACATAAACATACCTGACATCATAGCAACTAGGGATGCACCATATTGGATTTTTGCCGATATTTAACAACTCATTAGGCCAGTAACCGATATCGATATATCCCCCTTTTTCCCCACCTAATTTTAGTGACCATCATGTCTCTTCTGTAGTTGAATTAACATCATATTATACACACTCTTATCATGATGGCCCACCAGCAAGAGACAAAAAATAAAGTGCTTTTCAAAGTATGTAATATTAACTAATTGTGTAAAATAAGAAAAATACTTTAACTTAGGGGTGATGTTTTTTCACGTTTAGTTTGTCAATGAAAAGAAGCAGTTTGTGAGATATTGGCAGAAATCAGCGTGATGGCCGATTCCGATTTTTCATTATAAAGCCAATATTTGCCAATACTGATAACCTACCAATATTACCGTGCACCCCAATATAGCGGTTCAAACAGTGAATTGAGCATTATATTGGGGACAGGGCTCAACATAACCAACAGCTCGGGGCCGGACTGAGTGACAGCGTATGAGAAGTCCCTTTTACATAGCCTGTTCAAGTGAGTGTGCTGTTATACCACCTCAGCCTTCTGTATAAAAGGCATTGTAAGTGACGTGGGTGTGTGTGAAAGAATAAATCAATCCAAACACGTTCTGGGTTTTCCTTAGAACTTTTCGTAACTCCAAATGCATTTTACAGTCAGCTGAAGCCACATTTCAATTCCCCGTATTTTATTGCTCGTCCTCACTCCTTCTTCTCTCCTCCCTTAACCTGACCAACTGACAGCTGCATTAACAGCCACAGGTAGCTGTTTGAACTTGTGCTCACACCATACAATGAACATATCCCAGTTTCACTTTTACAGTATGATCGCAGACTGGGGAGACAGAGTTGTCTTACCTTAAAGCCGGCAGTGGAGGTAGTGATAGTGCTTTTAGTTGTGGTGTTACAGCATCTGATTAGGATGCCTCCTGGGCGCCTCCCATCACAAATTTTCCAGGCACATACAACCGTTTGGAGGCCGCGGGGCAGAGCCAGAACATGCTGGAGGGATTACATATTTCATCAGGCCTGGAAAGCGTTGCTAAGTGGATGAAAATGGACGGATGGCTGGATGGCTGGATGGATGGATGGTGGAGTACTTACGGGTGGTAATGAGGGAGGTGTCTCTTTCACTTTCCTCACCCAGATTCATCCTGCCTGTCTGGGGAATGAACTTGTGACCTTTCTGTTACAATCCTGCATCTGCAACAAAAAAGAAAATCTGTTTAAAAGCTATGCAGTTTACACCAGCAGCATATTTTGCTTGATGTATTTATCAGAATAGACAGCAAAGTGCAGGACAGAGACATGATAAGAGTGACATGTGAAGCGGAGCCCTGTCAGTACTCTTTGTACCCTCTCTTATGAAGCCGTGGACAGAAAAAAACCCTCAGGAAGAAGATTCTGTATTTTTTTTTGTGAATTATGCAACATAAAGCCGACACTGACAGACCTAACAAGCATATCACTGTCCCTCTCTGTTGTCCTCTCTGTCATTGTCTGTCCTTACACTCAGGAGGTCAGTGATGACATCACTCGGGTATTGTCTGACACTCCCCATTTCCTAACCACATTACCATGGCAACAGGAAGAAAAGGTAAGATCAATACTGTCCATGTGTGCCTGTGTTGTGAGTGCCACAGAGTGGCAGTAGTGTTTCCTTCATACAGTTATGTCTGTGAACGTAACCAATGCATGTTAGACATTTTCTCAAGGAATCGACAGGAAACAGTGTAAAAGCTTCCCAAATGCATCAGTGATGATACTTTGAAAAAAGGAGAGGAGCTGGAGAAAGTAGTAAAACATTATATTTTGCAAATTTTACATGTTTGGTGGCTCCACCCGTCTTTGTTAGACACTGAAAATAAACATCTGTGTGAAATTCAAATCATTTTGTTTCATTTTTTCAATACTTGAGACTTTTTAATATATCCAGTTGTTTGTTGACTCATATCTACTTTCCTTTACCATTGTTTGCATTTTGAGTTTCCTGCTTTACAGAAATGTATGAAATATTTATAAATATATGCATATGTTTTTGCATTTAGCCATTGTCTTAATTCTGTCTCCATAATTGTTTCTGCGTTGGTTGCTAGATATTTTAAAACCTGCATTTTCTTTTTGTCACCAGGCTCCACCTCAAAGGCCGGTGGGGTGCGTTTCCCTGACGATGACGAGCCTCCCGGCTCTCCAACACGAAAAGATGAGTCAAACCTCTGTTCTCTCATTGCTGTCCAGGAGAAGGATGGCAGCTACTTGGTCAAGGTGTGTCACTGTGTGTGCGTGTATGCTCATAGACACAGAGGGGCTGTTTCATGGCTCGCCATATGCATGCAGCTATCATCAATGCTTTCATAATAACAAGGTATGAAATGACAGCAGTGTGACAAATTAAAAAAAAAATTAAAGAGGTCACTCATAGTGATGAATCTGCAGCTCCTCTCAGCTTTACAAAGCTTTATAGTGAGTTTATGTTCATCATGTAGCTGACTAACTGGAGCTTCCCTGCTCTGGTTCACTCTATCAATAAATACCCTCTAAACTTTCTCCTTTTCTGTGTGTCCTCTCTCCAGGCCGGTTTCCTGAGGAGCCACCACTGTTATGAGATCATCTTTACTGTCCCAGATGTCCCCACACTGGGGAAAGAGCTCTCCTGTCTTCCCTCCTCCTCTCCATCCCGGAGGTTCCCCAACCTCCGAGTCCATCGTATTACCTCCACACTGGAGGGTAAGTCCAGGCATCAGTACAGCTCTACAGCGTCAGTGAATGTCAGTTGATTATATGAGTAAGTAATTGCAGTAGAGAATTGGTCAACTAGGTTTGAGATAATTTAAAACAGTGTGCACAGATTGTTCAACAGTGCTGCTCTACAGTCTCACAGCTGTTAGTCTGTAGGCAGTTAATTTTGCTTTCTTTATTGTAGTCCAGGTGCATTGTGGGTGTATAAGATGTGTTGATGTACACTATATTACCAAAAGTATTCGCTCACCTGCCTTTACTCATACTATGAACTGAAGTGCCATCCCATTCCTAACCCATAGAGTTCAATATGATGTCGGTCCACCTTTTGCAGCTATTACAGCTTCAACTCTTCTGGGAAGACTGTCCACAAGGTTGAGGAGAGTGTTTATAGGAATTTTTGACCATTCTTCCAAAAGCGCATTGGTGAGGTCACACACTGATGTTGGTCGAGAAGGCCTGGCTCTCAGTCTCCGCTCTAATTCATCCCAAAGGTGTTCTATCGGGTTCAGGTCAGGACTCTGTGCAGGCCAGTCAAGTTCATCCACACCAGACTCTGTCATCCATGTCTTTATGGACCTTGCTTTGTGCACTGGTGCATAGTCATGTTGAAAGAGGAAGGGGCCCGCTCCAAACTGTTCCCACAAGGTTGGGAGCATGGAATTGTCCAAAATGTTTTGGTATCCTGAAGCATTCAAAGTTCCTTTCACTGGAACTAAGGGGCCAAGCCCTAACCCTAACCCTAACCCTGAAAAACAACCCCACACCATAATTCCTCCTCCACCAAATTTCACAGTCGGCACAATGCAGTCTGAAATGTACCGTTCTCCTGGCAACCTCCAAACCCAGACTCGTCCATCAGATTGCCAGATGGAAAAGCGTGATTCATCACTCCAGAGAATGCGTCTCCACTGCTCTAGAGGCCAGTGGCGGCGTGCTTTACCATTGCATCCGACGCTTTGCATTGCACTTGGTGATGTGTGGCTTGGCTGCAGCTGCTCAGCCATGGAAACCCATTCCATGAAGCTCTCTGCGTACTGTACTTGGGCTAATCTGAAGGTCACATGAAGTTTGTAGCTCTGTAGCAATTGACTGTGCAGAAAGTCGGCAGCCTCTTTGCACTATGCGCTTCAGCATCCGGTGACCCCTCTCCGTCACTTTACGTGGCCTACCACTTCGTGGCTGAGTTGCTGTTGTTCCCAAACGCTTCCATTTTGTTATAATAGAGCTGACAGTTGACTGTGGAATATTTAGGAGCGAGGAAATTTCACGACTGGATTTGTTGCACAGGTGGCATCCTATGACAGTTCCACGCTGGAATTCACTGAGCTCCTGAGAGCGGCTCATTCTTTCACAAATGTCTTGTTTCACAGTCTGCATGCCTGAGTGCTTGATTTTATACACCTGTGGCCAGGCCAAGTGATTAGGACACCTGATTCTGATCATTTGAATGGGTGAGTGAATACTTCTGGTAATATAGTGTATATAATGCAGCTTTACAACAAAATATGTAGCTCAGGAAACATTGTTTTGATGCAAAGCTGATTAAGCAATATCCTGCACAGACAAAACACTTCAGAGTGCATCTGAATGGCAAGTAGAAAATACAGCTCCCCTCTGTCAGCACTTTGTGTGATGATGCTGCACAGTTCCTCTCTCATCCTATCTTTTCTAATTTATCTGCCCCTCAGTATCACTTTCCTCCTTCTGTGTCCAGACAGGCACACATGATTGGCTTTATAAGACTCTTTTCATGCAGCCGAATTAAACAGGCTACACAAATTAAGAGTTAAAGCAAAATTATACTAGTAAATGTATTTGTTGATGAACCCTTTCTCGCTCTCACAGGAGGAGTAAAGGTAACATGTGAGTACAGGACTCATCAGGAGGGAGTGCTACAGGAGGAGATCACTCTGGTAACCAGGGGGAGAAAAGGCAGCAGTCTGAAGGTCAGATTCCAGGCCAAGGTCATTGGTATGTACACACGCACATACTGAATAAGTAATGAGTATGCAATCAGTTAAAATAAAGTGGCCGTGGTATAAGCACCATAATGCACTCAGCTGTATCTTTATATAGAAAATAATGGATTGTGTTAACACTACTCTCGTGTCCCCCTTGCCCTCATCCCTCTCTCCTACTCCACACAGACCCACATCACGGGACTCCCATGCTGCTGGAGGGGGTGAGGTGCCTGGGTTCTCAGAGAGACGCCCACACAAAACACAGCAGCAACCGTGAGAAGATATGATGCAAATACACACATACGATGTAAAGTATACAAGTTTCTAAACCCCAGGTTATTCAATGATAGCGGATCTCTGGATGACAATCAGATGTCGATAGTCGTGAGCCTTTGTTGTTGGAGATACAATGAACACTCAACAAAAGCCAGCGAACACGTTACACACACATATACACACCAAGCAGCTCCCTGTAGAAATAAGTCAAAATCAGCACTACTAATATAGTAACAGACTGGAAAATAACTAAATACGTTATCATTTAACAGCAGCACAATCACTCGGGGAAAACTCAGATTTGGACTCATAATGTCCCCTGTTCCTTTACTATGTGCACGCCTACTATCAAAACACAGTACAGTAAATTGTTTGTGATTAACATCCAGATTAACACAGAGGTAATGTTGCAACAATCATTATTTGATCTTTTAACCAAATTTCAATGGTGGGTTAATGAGTGCTGATTTAAGTCCTTCATTTCTCTGTTACCTTCGTCAAAAGAGAGAGCCAGCAGACCTGCAGTCACTCACATTTTATAGTTCTACCTGCAGGTGGTTTAACTTGAAATTCAAAATAAATTAAGTCCAGCTATCAAGTTTAGCTCAAATCTGTGAGATGTAGTTAGCAGCGTCTGTGCAGAATGACACAGCTGTTTCCCATGGCTGCCACCAGATATTTTACTGATTGCACCTCACTGTTGCACCACTGCAATTCTCACTGTACTATTGATACAAAACGCAAAGTAAGCTTATTCAGCTTTAGAGACAACAGTTGTCGAAATGCACTTTCACATTAGAGCCACGTGTGACTACTCAGCAGCTTTCACAATCGCATCACACTTTACTACAGCGGTTCTCAAACTTTCTGTTATACCCACCACCGACTCGCCACCCCATGATTTAATTGATATATATTTTTTTATCAGTTGGTAACATTAATTAATAAAGCTACTAATAAAAAACAATTCATGTTGAATTTTAGTGAAATAAAGGTTAGTATATTGCATTAGCCAACAATTTTTATTTTCCTTAAAAAAAAAAGAAAAATCATATTCATTAAACTTTGTTTCACTAAATATTTTCCTCTGGTTGTCTAAGTTTGAGAACCACTGCTTTACTATCAGGTGACATGATGGCATATTATTACTGTATTTCTTAGTAGCCATATATAAAAGGGGAGCAGATGAGGATTTTATGTATAACTACACCATCTGTTGTATGTATTTTAACTGTGGCGGGAAAAATAACTAATCAAAGCATGATACTATTAGAACATTTTAATACGTCATCTTAAAAAGCAAAATATGTCCATCCTTCAAGAATATGAAAAAGGATTTTTTAACAGATTGGGGAAGAGAAAAACAAGTAAAAATGAGATTGTCTCTGATTGTTGCCATTAATAATAATTACAGTAATTTCATCATCACCACCGTCTCTGCAAATCTTCAGCCCGCTCTCAATGCCAGGGTGCCAAATCAGGCGTCTTTGTTATGCCTCTCGGCATGTGCTATTATTGCCAAGGTACTCATTAGCGTCTTGATGAAACACACGGGGCTTTCAGGGAACTCCAATTAAAACCCATCTGCAGCAATACTTAACACTGGGCACAAGTGATATAGTATAAGTAGCAAGAAATGTTATACAATTGATGTACGGTCATCACACCCTGATGTCAATCATGTGACATTTGTACATCAGGTTACATTATGTAACAAACATACCTATTTTAACCCAAAATATGATCTTTTTTGCTAAACCTACAGCCAGGTAGTTTTGTTACCAAAACCTTACCAGAATCGTCTCACAACATCAAACATGTTACTATGTGATTCAACTGTGCATCACATAGATATGCTAAAATGTGCTCTGTGCGTCGCTGTAAGACGCCGAGGGACGTGACAAAGTGTCGGTATTTGACAACCTGGTAATGAGAACAGGTTGAAATCTTTTCTATCTGAGGAGTACTGTGCATATCTGTTTAGTAATACATTCTTTATTTGCCTTAAGCATATTTTCTATTGTCATCAGCATAGCCTTCTTCATGTGTATTATGAAAGCTTAAATCAGCAGGTGATACAAAAACATGGCACTTATGAGTTGTTTTAAATATACAATTAATGCTGTAACAGAGAAAGGATTGCAGTTTATTTGCATGCTTTATACTGTCTGTCATGAAGTGTAACCAAATCAACAGTTTGACCAAAAACTGAGACGGGTCAGGTAAATGAAAGACCATAGTGGCATAAGAAATGTGTTCATTTTTGTGTTTATTTATTTATTTATTTTATTTACCGTACTGTATTTATTGCAGTGTGACTTCAGAAAACAGAGGCTGCAGCCAAACATGTTACTCTTTTACAGGAGAAAGTAAGTTTTTGGCGTATTGTCTGATCTGAATAACACTCCGATTACGTGTGTATTCTTGGTGGATTATACTAACATTGTAGCATATATTCTGCTGAGTAATAGACCTGATGCTAACCCTTTAGCATACAGTGAATTAAATGATTGTTTCCAAAGCAGTTCCCCCCAAAACCACCCGAATTAGTCTAGATTATTTTGGTGTGAGGTGCAGAATGTCAGAGATATTGGCTGTAGAGATGTCTGACTTCTCTCTAATATATGAAACTAGATGGCACTTGACTTGTGGTGCTCAAAGTGTCAGAACATAAATTTGAAAGGTCAACAGCAGTGTTGTTGTGGTGAAACTGATTACATAGATATCAGCTGGATAAGAAGAAGCCTGAAAAGCAGTTCCCAACCATCTATTATACAAAAATATTCACGCGGAGAAACAGCTCTCACAAGATCCTTCACAACGAAGAAACGCTTCCTCAAAAATATAAACAAATGCCTCCTATAATAAATAATGTTTATACATGGGGTTATTTGTTATATTGGGTTTCAAAGAAAATAAACCAGTGAACAAAACATTAAAATAAAGTTTGATGATCATTAAGCAAGCAAAGGTCTTTCACGAAAAGCACAAAGAACGGTCCTGTTGCAGATAAGTTGTTTTTCAATATTCCATCTTTCCATGTTTCAAAATGCTCACAATCACCCTCAACCAGAACAACAAAAGGAAGGACAGAAGCCTCAAATGGGACAAGGTTTCTGGCTGACAATATCTGCCAAAATGAGGTTTGCATTTGGTTGAGGGAAGATCAGAATGAAGTACATTTTTCTACCTCCTTATGCTCTAGGAAAGGGTGTGTTCACACCCTGATTGGCTCAGAGAGTAAAACTCACCAAGCTGTTCTCAATTCTTACTCAGGAGTCAGTGCTCACACACTGCTCAACAGGTGATCTGATAACCCTGCAATCAAGTCAGGGGAAAAGTAACAGTCAACTAAAATGAATTAGGACAATAAAAATGGCAACAAGTACCAAAAATGCTGCAATATCTCTGTCCAGAAATCACAATCCGATTACTAGTCGTTTGTTTATCAGTTTATGTAGGAGTTTCATTGACAATAATTGCATTTTAAACACAGTATTGGTCAGAAAATTCACAATTAGGTATTTTACTCAAATTGGTCAACCTTAGTGTCAGTTCAGCAAAGCTAAGTTGAGGCCAGGTTTCACATTAACACTTAATCATACAAGTGGGCTATTACTCAACATGAATTTTTACTGGAAGTGTTGGAGTGGAGTTCTGATGCCTCTGATCTACTAAAGACACATTAATGATGAAACATGATGATTTTGAATACATTTTCTGTTTGTTTAAACATTGCTGATTGTGGAAGTGTCACCTGGACTGTATGTTGATATGTTTTGCTCTGTTGTCTGATAGTGACCTGCTACCATACAGTATGAAGTCCTTTTTGCACCATTTGTCTGTTTACCTGATGTTAATAAAGTATCCTCTCACATGTATACACAGTCCTGCACTTTTCTGTTTAGATTTATATCCCTCCTGTGAAGTCACATGACATCATATTATTTAAAACAAGATGCACATTTACTGCAGTCAATATTGTTGGTAAATGTTTTCATGCAGTTTCACATATTACTCGACAACATATGCAGATAAATATGGTGCATCAAAATAATGCCGGCTTCAATGTCTCTTTCCAGAAATAATGATCTGGTTACTTCAGATAATCTACACACCTAGTTGTGAACAGTTTCATGTAGGTACCATTTCCTTTTTACTAAACTACACCTGCAGAATTGCATCAACCTGCAGAAGGAAGCGTGCATCTACTCATGGACAAAAGGTTCATGCTTGTGACAGCACAAGATGCAAACATTAATGGGGTTGTCTTCAGCTGAGTTTCAATGTTGGCTAGATCAGTGGTGCCATGTGAGCTAGCAGTAGATGCACATTTTCTTCTGCATGGTGATACACATGGTGTAACAGGGTTGGAAGAACCCAACTGCAGCACAACAGAACAGGAAAGTAGTTAATAATGATCTCTAATTAATGGCAGGTTGCATGCAGTTCAAGCGTCGAGCAGAGTTCGTAAATAGACTGGGGTTAGCTCACGTTCACCGGTGATAGTTCAATGTTCAGGTGGGGAAACTGAATGTGGACTTACCACAGGGAGCTTGTGAGGAAAAGCAGGGACTCTGTAGAGGGGCAGGCAGGGCTCATGGTCAAGAAAGAAGCAGAGTTGGCGTCGGGCAGGCAGGAAGCAGAGCAGATGAATCCAGTAGGAGCAGGAAGCGGGATCAACGAGGACAGGCAGGGAAGTGCTGTACCAGAGGACACTCAAATGGAAGAGATGTTTTGCTCGGCGATAAAGATGGCAGGAAGAATGGCGATCTCTCTCGATGGAGCCAAAGAAGTAGCCTAAAACACCGCAAAGTCACAGGCAAAACTCATGATTGGAGACAGAATACTATTAGGTTTACCGGGGCAGAGATGAGGCGAGGTGGTCAGAGATGAGCCGATTCAAAACAAGGAAAACCGGAAAGCTGCTAAAATACTGTCTTGATCGGAGATGAAGAGCAGCTGGAGGCACTAGGTGGAGGCTGATGAGGAGGAGTGGCCGGGTGGAGAGGGAGGCGTAAGTGGGGTAAATGGAAAAATCTTGCAGCAGCAGGAGAGAGTCAGGGCAGACTGAGACACATGGTGGATGAAGTTCAGTGGAAATACAATAGTTCCTCCCGCTTATTTGTTTTGACAAACTGACAGTGCAAGATTTTGTATTTTTGATTTTCCATTTAATCAAATATGAAAGGGAAAATGGCAAAAAGGAAATGATTGCATGTATAAAGATAAGTTTCAAAAAAGCGATAGTATTGTACGTCATTAAAAAAAAGTCGTAGTACAATATATCCAAATAATCATTATAAGAAAGTTGCAAGCCATTAATCATTCAGCATGACTGTTCACTTCCCCTTGGCACCTGCCCTCGGGGAATCCCCACCACCATCTCAAGGACTGTTCCAATAGTCTGAAAAATTGAGGTGAACTTGGTGTGAATCAGATTAAATACAGTCATTATCTTACACGCTTTTCAGTTTCGGCTTTTCTAAAATATCTTATTGGTCTGTTCAGGTAGGTTTACATGTGTATAGATTTAGCCCACTCATCTATTAGTAGATAGTTGCTGAGGAAAATTTCATTGACAGCTGATATTTTATTGAAAATTGTCATATAACCAACTGCAGTTAATATTTACATATTTCAGATTGATATTATAAACCTGTAAATATAATATTAATGATAACCATGATACATATCTTAAACAAATATTTCTAAATAAGAAACTGGTGCAGCTAATTACTGGCGGTTGATCAATAAAAGTTGGGCTGAAAGTGAAGGAGGGCAGGTGTGTTTCATTTCAATCTCCTGCCCACTTTCTTTGTGCTCTCCAAGTGGCGGCTGTGTGTGTGTGTGTGTGTGTAAGCTGTTACGTAATACTAAGGGCTGTGGCGAAGGGAATGTGGGGAAGAGAAACTGTTAATGAAATGCAGTGATTCGTGTGTGCACTTATCTGGTGTTGCCCCTTAATTAGATGCTCGCTCCCTAAAATGGCAATCAGTCATCAAGAATTTTAGAACCCTGATTTAAGGTATTTGTTTCAAAATGCTCTGCAATAGTCTGTTAGCTGTTAATTTAAAAACAAAAAATTCTACAATGGGAATTCCTCCCAGATCCCACTAGGCGGTTGGTTCACAGAGGATGTTGATTGAAAAGTTAAATGGGTGATTACAACCCTGACCAAACCTGAAGATTCATTACAGCTGCTGCGGAGTGCTTTTGACTCTGATGAAGACACACTGGTATTGAACTGTCATTGTGCATCGCCATTTGCACAATTATAGGCTGAAAATGTATTACTGTGCTCCAAGTCTTCCTTTTTCTTTGGAAGTCCTTTAGGTCCGAGGCACCTGATTGAGCTGCTGCCAGAAGACGCACAGAGAACGATGTTTCAACTGGCTACTGCTGACTTCAGTCTGAAAGTGTTGAAATGGGCTCATAAAACTAACACTACATCAGAGTCACCTTACCCTAAAGTAACCTCAGTTAACAAATGGCCCACTCATTATCAACTCTATTGTAATGGAGGAATGATGTGATCTTTTCTTCATGTTTGTGCATCTTAGTCTTCGACAAACATACATTGAAGCTTGTGGAAGCATCCTTCATTGGTCCTTAACTCGCTGGCTCATTTCATTCTATCGCTGCAACAGGGCAAATGATTAGCGGAGCCTCATTCCGCCCTGACTTATTGGTACAGGGGCTGAAGAATGGATGGATGGTGTCAGAAAAGATATCGGTGAACGTATAGATGAGCAATCTGGCCTCCACATTGTAGAAGGACACCAGTCCCTTGTCACAGTCCACGTAGATTCCGATCCGGGAGGGTTTGAGGTTGACTGTCAGGTTGGTTGAGGGCTCGGTCCGAAAGGCGTAGTTGGTCCGATCCCGCAGGCTGAGAAACCAGTAGCCATGGGCAGGGCTTACCGTGATTTTGCCCTTCCGATTGACAGAGCGGCTTGCTACTCCCACGTCCCAGTCTGTCTTTCCTTCCACTTCCACCTAAAAGAGAACAGTGTGATACAGTTTACTACAAAGATAGCAGACTTCCCACCTAATGGGTAAAGTAAATATTGAATTGAAATTAAAATTAGACATCAGATAGTCAAGTTATTCACTTGTGATGGAGTTTCTTCCCTTTGACCAAAGTGAGACTGGGTCAAGGTGTCACATCGAGTCATACAATTGAGGTGAACTGACACATTTGTAGTTTAGTCTGGTCTGCACCAAAAGGCTGAATAGCAAGTGTACTATCATAGAATGGGGATGATTGATTAGTTTGACTGATGCATCCCTTGTTGGCTTTGCCTACACTGAAGTATGTTCCTGAAAACATCTGAGGCCTTTCGCAACACTTCCAGCAAATAGAAACAAAAATGTATTGACATAAAATTTACTAAGTGTATATTGAACACTATTCAATCGAAAAACTTTTCTGGGACCATTAAGAGCCCAGGGAGGTGAGTACTAAATACAATCTATACTGGTTTGAGAGTAATGTATTCCTATAAGCTTGCTGACACTGGAATTCATTTTTGTGGCAGGTGGGGTGCCGCTCATACGTCCTCCACCATGGACATGTACAAAGCTTCACACTGTGTCCCACCTACCTCCCAATAATGCCGTCCTGAGTTGAAGCTCTGGGTGGCCAACACACACACCACCCGGTCAAAGCGCTCGGGGTTGTCAGGTACGGCCTGATGGCGGTCACCACAGTGCACCTGCTTCCCGTCTGCTGAGATGATGAGACGTGGGTGGGCTGTGTTGGCGTCTAAAGTGATGTCAGCTGATGAAGTGTGACAGAGTGATAGTTGTGGTGATTAAACAACCAATGAAAATAACACTACATATAACTAATGAGGAAACAATTATAAACTATACACCCTTACCTGCATATTCTTGAACCCTTCTCACCTCTGCAATGAAAAGACATTACATTTACCTTCTTATTCATTTTGCTACTTTTCAATTAATTTGTTCAATTTAACAGGACTGGAAAAAACTGGAACTACATTACAGTTTGTGCTGTTAGCTAATCAGAATCTTACTTGTGTTAGGTCTGGGTACAGACTGGTCCGACAGGGATCGCTGGCCTGTTTGGGGAAAAGAACATTTGATCTTGTACATTTCAGCCCTCAGTGAACAGATAATCTATGCTCTGAATCAGAAAGATAAGAGACATATTAGAGCTTCTTGAACAAAAATAAAAGGGAATATTTTAGGTGCTTTCCCACAATCAAATTCAAATACTGTCTCGCTACAGAAGAGTTGGTCTATTTGGTGTAATAATACTAACACTAATACTGCTAATAATAATCTTTATTTGTATAGCACCTTTCATACATAAAATGCAGCTCAAAGAGCTCTACATGCCAAAGTGCTAAAAATTAAAACAACAACATAACAATATATAGAAATATATATTTATAACTAACTAAATAAATAAATAAATAAAATAAACTCAAACTAAACCACTACTCATTATACAGCAGATGGATACCATAACTCTGGAAATAAGTTGCAGACAGGCCAGAGGTGAGACACCATATATATATATATATATATATATATATATATATATATATATATATATATATATATATATATATATACACACACACACACACACACACACACACACATATATATATATATATATATATATATATATATATACATACATAAGAAATACTAAAGTCACAGCAGTAAAGGTGCATTTAAAGAATATAAAAAGTTTAAAAGAAGCATCAACCATAATATGTCATAAAAATAAATAGACGATGGAATTAATTAAAAGCAAGAGCATAGAAATAGGTCTTGAGCTGCTCCCTAAAACTACAGACATTACTTATACTGTATATATAAGCAGTCTTTTCCAGGCCATTTGTGCATAAAGAAAAAACGCTGCTTCACCATACTTTTCATAATTCATTTTAGGTACATTAAGCTGGCCAGCACCCACAAGACATGAAAGATCGGGTAAAGGCTCAGCAGAAAAGATTTAAGAAGAATTCACCCATTTCTTGATTATAGATCTGAGTTTTAGGTGTGATTTTAGTGTCCTTTAAAAACAGCATCCTTACTTGACTATCAGGTGTTATTGTCTGTCCAAATGGAAACTTACAGACTTCTGGCAGTTTCTGCAACTCTTCCTCAAAGCGCTCCATCATTTGATTGACAGTCCTGAGGACCACCCCTGAGGTCAGCTCAGACACCACAGAGACACTGGACCAGTCCTTCGCTTGTGGAGGGGTGGACACTGCAGGGAACGTCTGCAGAGAGAGGAATCGTCAGAAACAGATGTGGCTCCAACAGACTTAAAAAAAAAAAACTTAACCTTTTGAGATTATCCCTTTGGTAAACATAATGATGCAAATATTGTCTCCATCTGCTGGTAGATAATTCATCCAGATCTCCACCGTGTAACACGTTGTTTCTTCAATAGGGTTACAGAAGGGGAAAGCGAGGTCAATTGGGACATTTTAAACTGACATGAAAAAATGTTTTATTACTTACAGATTACTTGAACAATACTGGAAATAATTAAATTACTGAACAGATATAGGTGTCCTAATTCATCAAGTGTTTTAAAAACCGACCCAAATGAAAAACAGAAATGTACAAAGAATGTATTTTCCCCAAATTTAGCCTACCTGGGACTGTTAGGACACCTAGTTCTGGGTTAAAATACAATATTTAAATTTAAAAAAAAAATCAAATAAGAAGAAAAGAAAGATTATTGGATGCATAACTAGTGGACACCTTAATTTTTATCACTATTATATTTTTTGGGTGTTATCTTGCTTAATTCTGTTTACCCGTCCATTCATCCATACCTTGAGAAAGTATACGCAGTCTTCAGACAGAGCCAGCTCGCTCAGTGCTGCACTCCTGTTTTTCAGCTCAGTTATCTCCTCCTCCAGCTCTCTCAGCAGAATCTTGGCTTTGTGCTCAGCCGCTCGCCGAGTCATCTCTAATATCTGGGGATAACAGATGCCATGGAGCTTAGTTAATATACCTCCAAATGCTCATTTCTGTTAATAATGGTAAAATGACTACTTTTATTTTTGTGAAAACGGAAAAGGCTTTGAGTGTTTGTTTTAAAATTCTCTCCACACTTCCCGTTTCAGTGTTTTATACCTCCAAGACTTCAGCTTGGCAGCGCTCCAAACTGGAGATCAGCTTGGAAAACACACAAACAGCTCCCTCTGTCTCTCTCTGAGCAGCGGCCTGAATAAAAAATGAACAGCAATACATGTCAGGTGTTTAAAGGTACCCACTGAAAGTCTGTCAAGTCAGCAACTTCTATAAGCTCATAAACAAACTGTCAGAGAGACAGGGGATATTTTACTAGCCAAGTGTGAGACAAAAAAACTGACAAAGAGTGCTTGGGTGTGAGGGCACAGGTTTTAATCTAACACTGGAGGGGACACATTTTAAATAGCGGTTTCTGGAGGTGACCCTCAAGAAAAATTTGAGCTTCAAACACTTAATTTTCTGCATTCTGATTAATTTTTATGCACCAACTTTTTGCAGCATGAAAAAATTGGAATTGTCTTCATTGTTGCAAAGAAAGACACACAAGATTCAGGCACCACATGCATAAAACGTAACAGAATAAAATGAATCAATTATTTATTTAGCATGAGTTCCCCCATGCAAGTCAACCATGCAGCAATTCATTTTCATTTATTTACAACCACCTGGACTTTACTGGCTCATATGTGTTTAAGCAAGATGTCTGCTCATGTTCAAAACTTTCAGCACAGTCAAAACATCTCATATTCTCTGAAAATTCAGTAATAAACTTGTAATGCAATGAGGATAAAATCACAATATCTCAAGAAAAAATCTGCCCGCTCTACCTGCTGTGCAGTACGTTATTACTCTCTCTCCTGCCCTTTTAGATGTTCTGTCAGTGGTGGAAAAACCAAAACTAAATAATAATCTTGAGCACTGCGTGTCCTTAATGAAATTTGAACCAAATGTTAACTTCACCACTTCCACTAAAGCGCAGTTCACAGACTCATGCCTAAGCTTTGTAATGGGAAGCACAGGGGAGCCTGCTTTGCCATATGCCACAAAGTCTTCTTGATCACTACCACACGGGGGAGCTGACAGTTGAAAAATGTCAATATAAGTGTAAACGACAGATGCAAGATGGGAAAATTGATAGTTTGTTTGAACTATGGTACATATTCTGAGATTTTACCTAACCCTATCGTTCTTGGGAGGCTATACGTATACAGCACTGTCAAAAGGTTTTTAACAGATACAAAAAGTGACACACTGATCCACTGTGGCACAGACTGAAAACTCACCTGTATTTCTCGTAAAGAATTTTGTATCTCCTCGACTTTTCTCTCTCTCTCACAGATGAGATCCTTCAGCTCCACCTCTGCAATACCTAACTGGGACTGAAGAAGACAGAAAACAAGGATTAACCTTACTTTGTCTAAAACAGTACACACCATATGGTAACACAAGTATATGGGATGCATAAGCTTTTAAATTTCTGTGGCTGCAAAAAAGAGAGCATAAGATGGTCAATAACATCCTTTAGATAAGTCCTTATACAATTTAACCTCTCCAGTTCATTTGTTTACAAAGAGAAAATATATTTGTAAGATTTATACCATTTTGCTATGCAAGAGAATGAGATGCAAACACCCCTTTTGTTGCATTATTTTACGTCCCATATATAATGTGCCTCACCCCAGCCTTTATTCATCTGGTTTAAGCAATTTACAAGTTATTTGTATTTTTTTTCTGACTTGGTGCATTCAGATAACTGAACCTAACTGACTGACACACACACAGAGAAACACATAAATACCTTCTTGATGTGCCACTCTCTCTTGGCAGGGATGACACTGTGTCCTCGGTGCTCCGCTGTCTCCACGCAGACGCTGCAGACGCAGGTGTTATCAGTACGACAGAAGAACTCGAGACCTCTCAGGTGAATGGGACACAGAGGCAGACTGGGGGGAGAGTCAATGGAGCCGCTCAGAGTGTACCTGTCATAACATTTAAATAAAGACAAGAAAACAGTCAGTACTTCTTTTGATAATGGATTAACATTTCAGTCATTTTAAAGCAAGTTGAATCCACTGCTACACTCACACCACACAATCCTCTCATTGCAACTTGTATCCAACACACACTTAACCATGGCAGTGTATTAAAGCTGTCAGTGCTCTGCTTAGTCTTTTGCTGCTGCTTTCTTTCCAACTTTATAAAGCAACTTGCTGCCACGTAACCCTTATCATCCTTCAGGTGTTTGAAAAGTTAATTATGGTGTTTGCTTTGCATTTCCCCGCGCCTCTCCCTGGGGAAAGTTAAGCTGGCAAGTGGTGTTAAGTAGGGTCAGAAACGCCAAACATTAATGCTGTACCTACCCTACAATTATATTATAATGTATTTTATGTGAGATGGCAACCTTAAATCTCTTTAGTTGGATAAAGAAAAGACATTTGAAGAGGTCAAGGTGGATGGGCATCTTACTACTTCTTGAAAATTCATAGATTTAAATGCTTAGCTAATTAGCAGATTTATCAATAATGTGAAGAACTGTCAGTTTTGGCCCTATTCTGAATTAAAACTGCTACAGTTAAAACAAGCAAAAAAAAAAAAAAAACATCAATAGCTCAACTGTATATGAGTCCATGTGGTTGCCTTGCATCATTTAATTGAACGAGCTGTGCCAAAATATCACACTCAACACAGAAAAATTATTCATCCCTCCATCCACCTTCTGACGCATTACTGGGGCCGGGTCTGTTGGCAGCAAGCTAAGGAAGGTAATCCAGACGTCCCTCCACCAAGCAACATTTTCCAGCTCCTCCTGGGAGATCCCAGCCCATTCTCACTACGAACTCGTCAAATAGCGCCACTCTGTCTGAATCCACCCATTTTAAGTAGTCAAAATGATATAATATGGCACCTGCGGGAGGGTAAGTAGGCTGGAGGTGAGTAGGGTGGAGGAGGGTCGTCATGGGGCATATGGTTCTGAGCCTGGAAGGACCGGTGAGCATTGACTGAACCGGGGCTTTGGTTGTGAGGCATCCTGGAAGTTGGCAGCAGCTGAAAACGAGACATCATCTCAGCAAAGACAGTCTCTGGCATCTCCCCCGGCCTCTGAGGTGATGATGTTGTCAGTGCCGGGTGATGATGATGCTGTAAATGTGAGTTTGGATCCTCCACTCCTCCTCCACCGCTGCCATCCCACGGCACTCCAGCGTTGGCCATCTCCTTGAACCGTTCAGTGATTTCCTTCAAGGTTCGGTTGATATGGAGCTCAGGTCGCTTGCGGAAGGACTCCTTGCAGAGGGGACACTGGTAGGCCTTGGAGTTTCTCCCCTCTCCTCGTCCTCCTCCTCCTCCTCCTGTTGCTGATCCATCCCAGTAGGAAGAGATGCAGGCCTGGCAGAAGCTGTGGCCACATGGAGTTGAGACTGGGTTGGTGAACACCTCCAGACAGATCGAGCAGGTGAACTGGTCTTCAGATAGAAAGGCTGCAGGTAGCGCCATCGCCATCCAGTGTTTGGCTGTATGAGAGACAGTGTTGCCATTAGAAAGAAATTTGTAATTCAGGATATATAAAACCATAATGATAGACTATTCTTGATGCCTAATATCGTTATCTAATCACAGCTAATTGCTGTGTCTTGTCTGTGAACAATATGAACTCAGGTTGAAGAAGGTTGATGGTAATTTCAAATATAGTAGAGGCAGTTTTACACACACGAAAAGGCCTTGATTTCACTCTACACTCATAATCTGCATGTATTTAGATTTAGTAAGGCAGCAGCTGACAGTAGTAGTCAGTTACAAAAAGTGACAAAAAAGTCAAGTTACTGCAGAAAAAAAATATTTGTACCATCTAGCCTTAAAACTGTATAATTCCCATGTAGTTCTTTGGCATCTACAAATGTTTCAAACTGGTCTTGCAGGTTCATATTTCATATTTGTCACTCTTACTTTTTTAGCATTACACCCATACTGTTTTGCATTGGTTTTGTTGGTCTGAAATAAGGCTGGGTATCAGTAAAAATATTGCAATACCAGTACCATTAACATGATAGTACAGATACTAAGGTACAAGGTACAAGGTAGATTTATTAATTATAGTTTAAACAAAGTCTAAAAACTGAAATTAAGATTTATCCTTAAATCCTGCTTAGGAGTCGATACCAATGAAGTACATTCAATACCCGTAATGTGAAGTGGTGTGTAGTATAGCCATACTTTTGAATGTTTTGGTGGTATCTCAGTATGCTGAAGTGCCAACTCTCTTAAAAACGCTGCGCTCGACTTCACCAGAGACTGTACAGATTTTAGCTGCTGCTGCAGGAGTGTAAGCTTCCCATCGCGGGCAGTTGATTAGAGTTCGCCCGCACACAAACAATGACAGGGCTGACTGTTAGCATCACATGGCAACAGATCCATTTTAGTGGGAGTTTGCTTTTTGGGCTCTGGGTTGGTTGTTATTCATTACTGCTGTGTTAGCTCATGCTAACAGGGCGGACATTGATCTGACCATTTACCAGAGGGATATGGCTTCAGGGCAGCTACAGAAAGTTTGATGATCTGGTGGGGAGTCGGGACGGTCCATGATCAGACCCCCACCACCAAAAAGATCAAATGCAGATACTATTTGACATTTCAATACTATTTTGTACTGTGTTCTGATACACAAGCTCTAGTCTGAAAGCGCATTAACAGGAGGATTATTTAAATTAAGGAAAGTCAGTTCACAAAAATCTTTTTTTAATGTTTTGCTGAGTTTTGTTTAATTTGTCCAGTTTTGAGGTTTTGAGACCTAATTCCTAATGGCTAATTTCCACTGTCTTTAGCCCTGGGTCAATAGAGTAGCCAAGCACTTTGTATTCTGACCTTAATACCCAAAATGTAATCATGGAGTACTAGAACTAAAACCATCGCAATGTCTCCAGTCTATATCTGGTGCATGAGCTCAATCTCTACAGAGTTAAATAATCATCTGCAGTCGTACTAAATTCCAGTCAGTATTCTTACTCATTATGAAAAGGATAAAGTAATAAAAGAGAACAAAGAAATGAGCCCATCTACTTCAGCTGAAAGGACAGAGCTAGGACACCTAGAGTGCACTGAATGAGTCTGACAAAGAATATCACATTCAGTCACATATTTATAATTGCAAACACAGTGTTTGGAAAAAAAGGGAGGTTACCTCCGTTGAGATAAGGTGAACTGGAACAAGGAACGTTTGTCCTCCAAGGACAGTTGGTCAGACAATTAGCACAAGTTCATATGAGTTAACTTCAGGTCAAATCAAAGGTTAATATAAGACAATTAAAGTGAATATATAAGGTAAAGGACAATTTTTCTTCTCATTTTTGTCTCTACAGCCTGTACATCCTGCACTTAAACACACCCATGGTAACATACACACCAAAAAAAATATAAGTGAGTAGTTTCGCAAGATCAGGAAATTCAGGCTTGGCTGGAATATTTAGACTTCTTCTTTGAACATGAATTCATTAGTAGCATGTTAAAAATGAAAACAAACCCCAAACCTGAAAGTCATTCACATTTCCCCTTTGTTCTGTCCTTTTTTTTTTTTGCTTGGAGTATTACATTAATACTCTTTACAAGTGCAACTTAAGTTACTCCACTAAATTATAACTGCAGGTGAAACAATGTGTCGACAAAGTTTTTAAGGAATCTCTTCTTGAGTTATTGTGATATTTTGCCAAAATTTTAAAGTAAAAGCAAAAGCTGCTTCACAAGAGCAGCAGAGAATACTTGATTCGGATTGGCAGGAGGGTGTGTAATTTTCTTAGATCCTAGATAATGATCATGCCTCTGACGTGGCATGATCGCTGTTGTATAAAATCTCATAGCTGGAAGGCAACTGGTTTCAGGTGTTAGTATGCAACTTAATCCAGTTGTTGAAAGAGAAAAGTAATTATTGACTCATACTTAACAATACTTACATCTAGGCTTGAGTGGTATCATGGTATGATGGTATACCAAAGTATTTAGAAATCCCGAAGGTATGATTTTCAAAACAGTCATAAATACAGGCCCTCCTCATTGTATGTAGTGCACAGCACACACCACCAGGGCTCAGTCACCGGTCTCTACTGGTGAAGCAGCTCACTTTGGGCTCAGACAGATTTTTTTTTTTTTTTTTTTAACAAAAAGCATATATTACAAGATAGAGGTTTGGATTTTGATATATGTGGGCAGGGAGGGTCTACCTGGGAGGCATTTTGGAAATGTAGGATTAAGTGTTTTTTAGAGTTTGACTCAATCTTGTGACTAAAGGAAAGAATGTTTAGGCTTCTGCTGCTTAAATGTCCTTTCTTGTTCTTTTTTTATTCACCCCCCAAAATATGAAATGCTAGAGTACCCCTTGAGTTATGTAATTATAAATACTTATTTAGCATTTATTCATTAATAATTAGCACATTTCTTCTTTGCTTTTTTACTACTCTACATTTTGATGAGAGAAGTTCTATTTTATCATTTCAGCTTTAAATGACAGCAGGTTGTCTTTAACCGTTTAAGCTCCTGAAATGATTTGAGAGATTTAATGGCTGATTAGACACGTGTTAGTTGCAGTGTAATGAAGGTGTCAACCAGCACAATCATCTGTTTATTTAAGCAGCTAAATTGCTGAGTCATACACCTTGTAAGCAGCGTAATTGGTTTAATTGTGTTTGTCTGTCGCTCTTATTGTCTACTGAAGCCTATATTGGTAGTAAATGGCAGAAACACACATTAGAATTAATGCAGAACTAACCCTGTGTGCATCCTAGGAATGCATGTAGCCCAAATGCAGCTTTCTGCTCTTAACAAACACGTTACAAGCACATGTACACGCAGCTGCAGTACAGGTAGTGCCAGTTTCCTATTGGTGAACTAAAGCCAAAGGAGTAAGGTATGCAGTAAACAACCGAGCATAATGATCGCTGAAATAAAGAGGAAATGAGACACTGCTGATTGTATTTCTTCCGTGACATTTAAAGGTATTCACAGTTTTATAGCTACATGTGTCACTGCTTCAGATCGAGATTCCATTCATACTGGTTATATAAACACAGGAGGACTATCGTCACCAGGAAGCACAGCCATACATTTCTATTCCTCCTATTTCATTTGTTAGAATTAATTCTCTTTCTTTTCCAAGCATTTCACTTTTACACGACTGATCTGTGGGCAAACTGTCTACTGAAACATAAACTTAGAAAGTTTTCCAAAATATGTTTGCCGCAGTGCTCATTAGTTCGGTTTCAGTCTGAGGTAACACAAATGTTTACCAGATTTTTAGGAAATCTGCAAAAGAAAATGTGAATTTAAGCCCTTTTTTTCATTCAGTACTGTTATGCAAATATCAGGGGTTGCATGGTTCATGGAGATAAGCAGAAGGTTTGGCTAATTCTCCAGTCAGGTGCTATTATGTAACTGCAGAAGAGGGTGCAACGAGATTACATGACAGAGCCCCGGTCAAACCTACACATCCATTGCAGGAAAACAATAAATGAAAAAACACCGGACAATGTAAATCTATAGTTTTGAACAACTAATTTTATAGCTCTGTGCTTGTTTTTTTCTTACCTAATTTTAAAAAGTGTTGTCACACCTTTATTGTTAGTGTTTTTTATTGTACATCTCTGCAAACCGCAGATTTATCACATGAACACATTATTATAACAGATAGATTGAAACTTAATCTTTCTGTGGTCAACACTGAAGTTAATGTGTGGTTAGATTTAGGCACAAAAAACACTTGATTGGGGTTAGGAAATTAGAATGTTTCTGGTAAAATACCCTGTTTCGGTAACACAATGACCACAGGCAACGTGGCAAAGTCTTTGTAAAAAAATCAACCGCTTTTCAGGGTACTATTCCCAGTGGAAAAATCACAACAGGATACTAAAACATTCCTGTAGGCAGCTAAAAAGCCACAAGAAACACAGTGATGACTCACTAGAACACCTGTTTTATGTCACTGGAAACATTGATATGATGTGTATGAAACATGCAAATGCAACGTATGCGTGCTTTACAGAAATGTACAACGCCAACATTTTCCTGGCAACTGGGCTGCCTGGTCCTTTGTAAACTTGCAATTACTCAATGGAAACACCACAAAATGCATTGCAATAAGAAAACACGATTTCCTGTCAACCCTCTACATGTTTGTTTAACTTTCTCTTGCAATTTTTCTCTCAATCAGTCAGTAACAATCAGAACTGTGAAGTGCTGCTCCAGAGATCGTCACATCTTAGACACATATTTAAACTTCGTTCTCTGTTCGCATGTTTCAGGTGTTATACAACTCAGCTCTGTGTCACCTGTCAACACTACTATTCAGCACAGTTACATATTGAGAAATCGGTCTAAGTTGAGTTCTGCATGGTGAAACTGTAAAACCTGCAATGTAAACAGGCTCTAAATGCTATTGATAAAAGTGCCTGGTGTCTCCACCTGTATTGTCTACCATTATTCCCCAAAACATTTGCATTACACTCATTTAGCATACTCTTTTGTTCAAAGCAAGTGTATTCAACAAGAGGTAGGCCGATAATGGGTGTAATCTACACTTTCTACAATCTCTACTTATCCACCTACACCCATTAAATCACTTTTCACATTCTTTCACACACACTACTCACAATCACACACTTCTAACAATAAAACAATTATCTAAAACATATTAATGGCGCTTAGCTGGACACATAAGAAATACTTTGATCAGTATGAACCTTTTAAGACGTGTGTACTCACAGGAACATGTTGTTCATAGATTTTCTCCTAATAAAGGTGGCACATTAAGGAACAGTACTTATATACAAGTACTATTGTTTGTTATCTCACGTACTTACTTTGAGATGACAGAAAACAGTGTAAAAAAAACTTTTTGTTTATCGTGAATGTGCTACAGTTTGGTTTTGATGAGCAAGAACAAGATACTACCCAGACACTAAAAGAGAATAACACAATATAGTAAGAGACAACATGTGAGACACAGGTTCCTGTTGAACAAGGATTCCAGTGTGTTTCTACCTTAGTTAAACAAACCTCACCTGCTCTGAAGACTGACGAGATTATTTCAGTGTCACTGGCGGTAAGCAGATACAGCGGATTTCCAACAGTTTCTCAGTGCCAACTGTCTCTCTCCCTCTCCACAGCAGTTTCTCCTCATATTAATCGCTGTAAATGTTTGTCATTTGTCGCATTCCTCTTTTTTCCAACTCCCCTCTGTCACTGCTGGTTGACCCCTCCCTCCTACCCAAACCCCCACCCACAAAGTTAATCCAATCCAACCTGCTGAACAGGTGCAGCACACTGACACGCCTCTTTGCTCTTTTAAACACTAGGCCAAAATGATTTAAAAGATGCATGCACACAATTTAGTTGTGAAAAGACCGACCCATTTGCCAGAAACAATGTTGGCATTGTAAGTTTCTGCTAACTGCAGGTATGTTACATTTAAAATTTATTAGGTTGAAGCTTTAAGTTTAAGCACCGCTGTGGTTAACATGTGGTTAAGCTCAGTTTTGGGGACACAATCTCAGCAGGAAAAAGCAACACTGTCGCAATTAAAAACAGCCGCTTTTTATGCCTAAAATGCTGCTAGAAACACAGTGATGGGCCATTACAAAAAACCCACATTTGGTACCAAAAAGCTACTACAAAAACAACGTGCCACTAAAAAGCTGCTGACAAAACAGCAGCAGGTTGTAACAAAACACCAATGTTTATTGCCCAAAAAGCTTCTGAAAATACAAGTTGATTACTGAAAAAGCAGCTGGAAAACAGCAACAAGTAATTAATAAAGCTGCTGGAAACATAAGAGGTTGCTAAAAACGCCACGGACAAAAAATGTAACACGTCATTGTAAATCACCCGTTTGGTGCCTGAAAAGCTCCCTACGACGGGAGCTGAAAAAAGGGAAAGACTTACATCACATCCAGTTTTGTCATTAGTTGGTCTTGAAGTGGTCTGCAGCTTGGCAGATATCTCCCCCAGGTGTCAAACCATCCACCTTCAGTGCCTGTGGAGAAAGTCAGCTCATACTATGTAACTTTAGAAATGCTGATGTAATTTGTACAAAATGTGAAAATGCAACATGGGCAACAATTTGTTTTGGTGACTAGGCAGGAAGAGAAGAAATGAAAGAATTTTAGCGATAAACCCCCCTTACTTATATCAGCTTGAAAAACTTTACCCTCAAAATGATTATGTGTATCAACTATGCATGTGATATTTTTCTGGCAAGCTTTCAGTAACAAAGAATCCAAAATCAGCAAATATTGTTGATTAATTGAAGTAAACAGAGAATAGGTTAAGCAACAGCAAAACTAAATCAAACAATAAATACAAAAAAGTGTGCAGTATAAGCCAAGTCTCATTTAACAAGTTGCATGCTCAGTACTTCCAAAACACACTGCATTGCTTTGCCTCAGCTTCTGTTTGAGACTAGAAGTGAAACTTATCTTTGCTTTCATTTTTACTCCTTTTCACTGAAGGCATACAAGAAAAACATTTTCTTCATGAATACAAGGTAACACACCATTAATAATTGATATAAAATTGATCATTTTGTTGGCAAAGTACTTTTTAAGTAAATTTACCAGACCAACTAGTTAATTTTGACCCTTGAATCTTGAATCTTTTTAATCTTTTCCCTTGTAAAACAGACTTACAGAAATACTGTTTGAGAAGTGTCACTGTAATGATTGATTTTACATAAAGTATTTGCTTTTAAAGAGAAACTAAAACCCCAAACCATTTCTTAAAGTTAAAAAGCAATATATATATTGGTATTTATCTGTGTTGATTTATTGAGGTTCAACTCTTGGCATTTGAGTGTAAGATTAAAATTCTATACATTGTAAATAAATGTGCATAGTGACCATGCTGTAAAGGTTGAAACTTGGCTTTTCCAATTAATTTTTGCTGTTGGCTGATCCTGGTAGCAGGAGCCTGCTTTCATCAGCAACTGAGCCCCTTGTGGCCGCCCTCTCACCAACCGACCACTCTGTGTGTGTGCAAGGGGCAGGGGGGTGCTGTGGATCAAGAGGTGGCACGATCTGGTGACTGGGCATGTTTTAGCACTCCTCACAGTCCTGCCCAAATTTGACACTTTTTTTCCACATTCCTGGGAGGAGGCACTCAAACCAAAAGTGGGGGGTTTAGCAACTCTTTAAGTGTACATAACTATCAGGTAAGAAAAGTTAAGCAAACACAACTAATGGTAATGTTTACTTACCTTTCTCCAGGCAATCAGTTTTCTAGATTTGTTTAAGTAAGATCATCTACTCGTCAGATTTTAAACTGTGTAAACATTCTAAATAAATCCCTATTCATGAGCTACGGCTCGTATATTTGTAAATCTTTTATTATCAGAGTTCCCAGATTCCCCAAGAACTAGAAGAGAAGACACACACACACACACACACACACACACACACACACAAACACACACGGTACTGCAGTCTGAGTAATAATAACATTAACAGTATTAATTCTATAATACTGTACATGAAAAATCAATCATTGTTTAATAAAAACATTTGAAAAACTGAAAATGCTCACCAGCTGGATATGGGTGTCTCTCCTGTGTACAGTAGGCTGCAACCGGTTCTGATCAACAAGTAATTTTATCCATGACAATTTGCATGCCTGGTTGATTTGACTAAAAACTCACTTGTCTTGACATATCAGAGGTTTTTTCCTGACATACTGCATTTGCCAGTCATCTGAACCAACTATAATTAACAATTCCCTCCGCCCAAAAAGTTTTTTTTTTTTTTTTTAGCATAACCAGGTTCAAAGTTAAGTTAAAGAAATGTTCATAACCAAAGGTTTAGAAGAAGCTAACTAATGTTGTGAATCTATTCAAGGGCTCAACCATTGAACTCTAAAATGTGCAGTCATCATGCACCGTAACACCACCATAATATCCCTCTCTCTGTTTCTTCTAACCATGAATATGTTAAATCTGCACATTAATAGTGTTGCTAATACACTGATACCTTGCAAAACAACAAATTTGTCATCAGTTGTTCGCTGTCAATCAAAATAAAAAATAAAAAAAAGAGCAGTATATTTACATGGTAAAATAGCTAAGAAATATTGTCACGAGACTAAAAGTCTTTGCTGTTTTGCTGTTGTCCACCTGTCCCGTTAGCTGGTCCCGCCTGTCTCGGAGCATATTCATCAACTTCCACATCGTGATGACACATCAAATATCATGCAAATAGTTTATATGTGAAATTTAAACTGATTCCTGAGCTCCTATAGACATGCGCAAATGACATCCAAACATCTGTTTAAACTTCAGCATCAATGCAAACTGACAACACGCTTCTATTTCAAGATAAAAGGGCCTCTTACTTTTAAAAGTAGTGCATGGTGAGAATTAGTGCCTGCAAAAAAACTTTTTTCTGGTTTTACTGTATGAAGCACTTTGTGTTACAATCTGTATGAAAAGTTCTATGCAAACTAAATCTGGCTGCGATTTAGTGTTATCTTTAAATGGAAACAAGATACATTAGGAAAACTAACACTTTATTGATGCACAGCAGCAGAGCATCAAAAAAAAGAGAACGTTTGAATGTGTTTAAATAAACTCATGACAAGTTTCCATCATTTAACTTAACTGCACGAGAATGAAAGTTGTACATGTAACCTCTGATGTGTGTAGTTTTATTGTTTTGCCCAAAAAAAGGTTACATTTTAAAAAGTACTGTAGTTTATGTGTGCCACCAATAACGATAAGAGTATGAGTAATGTGTTTATTCCACTAAAGGAGAGACTTAATGTTCTCTGCATTTAGGTGGATAAACATATGTGCATATATCATTATTGGCATCGGACGAACTGAGTCACAAAGTATCGGCATATTGGACACAGGAAAGAAACCAATATTGCGTATCCCTAGTTGTCTGAGGATGCAGCATACAAACATTATGAATGAGTGACAGACAATTCAAAGACCAACAGTTTATTGATTGTGCACACTTTTTACTGCCAGCCAACTTCCACTGCACAGTTCTTCACTCATTTCTCTTAGTTTATTGTACATGGAAAATCTAAACCGCATATATTTAAACTGAGACAGGACATGAGACTAATCTACATCAACGAAAATCTGGACCCTTAGTGAGAAATGATGGGACAATACAAAAGGAGGGGAATGGTGAATTCAGTCAAGGTTTTCATAGCCGTATTCAGACAGGTTTAGCAGTCACATTCGCCGTTTTCATGGTCTGCAGGTATTTCTACCGAGAGAATGAACAAGGAGACTCGATTAGACCTAAATATTCTGGCTTCTTTGTGACCAAACTGTAGATACTGAAACCTGTTTTGTAATAAATCAATCACGGGAAGAACTTTTTTTTTAAAAAGAAATGGTCCAGTATTAAAATGATATGAGAGGTTGCAAGAAGAAAAAAAGTGTGTGTGTTGCCTACCTGCAGGCTCTCATAGTGTTTGAGGGTTTTGCAGTGGATTATTTCTGCCTCTTTGTTTCCGCTGAAGAACCTATTACACACCTTGCAGAAGAAACCTGTTTTTGGGACTAAGTACTCCATACCTGTGGACGCACGCACGCACGCACGCACGCACACACGCACGCACACACACACACACAGTGAACTCTGATCGTTATCAAATTATCAGACATTCTGAACAGACATGTAAAAAACAGATGAACACCGAAGTGAAAACCTGATGGCATACACAGTGAATAATCTTACCAACTGGTCTGCTGGGGTCAAACGGAGGGAGGGAGTTCTCTTTGCTTGCACTCTCCTCTTTGGTTTTTGTTTGAGCGTCAGACTTCTCGGGCTTTCCTGTAACAGACATGGAGTTCTTTAAAGTCTGAAGCAGGGACTGATGTAAAAGACATGGTCAGCAAGCTTATCCAGATCACCTGGTAATCTGGAGCTGCTTTTACACAGAGATTGCGCTATAGAGCCGCAACAAAGCTCCCCCTTTATCCCGCCCCTGCAAACAGAACCTAACAATGGCAGCATCATTCCTCTCCTGCGTGATTATACACTGCATTGTGGCATCCCACGCTTAAAGGAGGCATGACGGGCGTGATGTTTAACACAACTGTGCTCATGTTACACATCCACAGTTTTTCAACCAATTCAAGGATCCAAATAAAGATATCCTTGTAATACATCATCTCTAACCACTAAGGCAAAGGATGACACAATAACTGGTTTTACAATAACAATTCAAGACAATTGTTAATACCATTTAAAATATAAATTCATCATCATTAAAACTGTATTTGATTACAAACAATAAATACTGTTAAGAAGCATCAACAAAAGTTAGCAACAATCCCCCAGACGCAGCTGTAAAGGCGCAGCATGCATCACGGCTTTGTTTTGCTGTTCCCGTGTTTGCAGACTGTGTGTGCAGCACGTAAACCCAGTGATGCTGCGGGTCCCTTGTCCTCATCTACAGTGATACAGACACTCGAGCAAGCGTTTCAGAGACAGGCTATCTTTAAAGTGATCTTTCATGTGATCTCAGCACCTAAGCACTTAATGTATTCAGCCTTCAGCGCTTTCTTGTCTTTATCTGAAGTGATCTTGCATTTGTACTTACTGTCCTTGTTATCTGTCTCCATCGTTGCATTATGTGATGATCAGGATTCCCACGCAGTTTTATGAATGAATTTTCAAACCTTTCCAGAACTTTTCCATCATATTTTACCCTATTTCCATGACTGTAAGTAATTTCTCATCGTAGGCCTATTAACATGCACTGCTTTGAGGATAAGCAACCTGCTAGCACTTTTACCATCTTTACTCCCAAGCAAGATATTCCTGCCAGCAACTAGCTGCATATGTTCATGGACCACACTGGCACATATGGATTATCTGCAAAACATAAAGGCCACGCCTCTTTTGGGAGGATAGAAAAATGAAGATCCAATCGATGTTCGAGCAGCGCAGCACTAGATTTTTAACACAGCATATTAAGAATAATGTTAGATGAATATAATTAAAACAGCCAAAACAATGTCTATTCAAAACTTTTCCAAAAAATTTCCAGGCCTGGATAACAGTTTTTCTGATTCCATAACTTTTGCAGAAATTTGTTGACTGTGGGAGCCCTGGATAAGTTTTTTTTGTTGTTGTTTAATGATGAATGTGTTCATGAACCTGGCTGCAGCCAAGCCTGGCTACTTGATGTAAATGCACATTTAATATGGTTTTGATATTTTTATATATGGTACTGGCAATGTTATTACTTTAAAGTTCATGCAAACAAAAACTCAATTGTGCTGTTACTTGTATTTGTGGTTTTCATTATAAAACTGTAATAATACCTGTCTCCACAGCAGGAGCTGCAGTCTCTTTGTCCTTGTCAACTTGAATTTTCTCCTGTTTCTCAGTTTTTTCTGACACCGTCTCCTCCTTGTTAGCCTGACTGTGACTGACAGCACTGTCTTCTTTCTCATATTTCTCACTCTCTGAAGCCGCTGCTGCTGTTGCTGTGCAGTCTGAGGAGGATTCAGCCGGGGCAGCAGATGCTTCAGGAGCAGGCATGGGAGGAGTTTCAACCTCAGCGGTGGAGTCCACAGTGGCCGTCGGTGTGACCTCTGAAAAATAATGACAGATTTCAGGCCAATATTGATTACACAATCTCCAACAGGGTTCGTACAGACAGGTGCAAGTTATATTCAAGGACTTTCAAGTACTTTTTCAAACTGTGATTTTCATTTTAAAGGATGTAACTGTTTTCTCTACAAGGATCAGTTGCAAGACAATTGCACAAATTGGCTCCACCACCCACAGTCAGACACACGCAGCTGTTTTTTTACTGCAAAATTACTGCTCTGTTGTGAGTGCTTTGTAGACTAGTGAAACATCCTGGTGCCGCCTAAATACCGGTGTTTACCAACCCTTTGCTTTTTCGAGCTCATACGGCATTAGACAACAACTGCTAGCACGCCTTTCTTAGCGTTCTAGTTTGAAACATTTATCTAAAATGTTTCATAAAATAATGTGTCTTTCTGTTTTCCTCCATTATATTCAAGTACTTTTTCAAGGATCGAGTAAAAAAATGTATAATTTTCAAGGTATTGCAGTACGTTAATGTATGAGTGCCGAATTCAAGTACTTCAAGCACTTAAAGCACTTTGTATGAACCCTGCTTTAAGACACAATATCTAAGATGGTGTTTCCTTCACTTCATGATATGATAAAATAGGCGTTTGGATTCTACCTGTCTCAGGTGAGACTGTATCTGTCTCAGGCGTGATCTCAGTCTCAGATGCTTGTGGTTCACACGCTGGCTCATGTGTTTGGCTGTGTGAAGCGTCAGGCTGTGAGAGGGATTCTACGGAGACGATGAACGGACCGAGTATTGAATCTGATGACTCAATATCATCTGAAGTGTCGACTGTTGGCATAGTTACAGGTTCTGACTCTGATACGTGCTCATCAGATTTCACCATGGTCGCTGTGGCGTCCGACAGTGTTTCTGTGGTGTCCTCCATTGGCGTGTCCTAAAAACAGAAAACAGGAGAGGAACATTTCATTACACTGAGAAAATAAAAGTGAAACAATTTTCAACCAGCTTTGTATCAAAACAATGTGGATAATATGTGCACATGAACTGTGGTAAACTTCCATCCATTTAACCAGTGCAGAAATATCCCTAGATAGTATTTTATGTCATTTGACAGTTTCGCTAGCTCTTAGGCTGTTGCTTCAACTACAGGCTGTATTTCTGCATTTTTGTATTGTTCGCCACCCATGCTGCCTCTCTCTCTCTTTCTCAAACTTGGACCAAAATGCGATCCAACGGTAAAACTAGTAAGTGATGACTGAATATAAATCAAGATTATGCTACTGTGTTGCCTCAAATTTTGTATTTTAATGATGGGTTTAGCTGTAACAATGGATGTTTGTGAAAAGGAAGTGGCTCTGATCAAATATAAAACAACATTTGGTTCCTGCGTTGCCTATTTCTCACCTCAAGTGTTTTGAAAAAACTGTTTAAACTTACCATTTAACTGTAAAACAAAGCTGTTTGTCACCGGCCAGCTGCTATTGTTTCACACGGACTATTCCACACTACGTCACTCATCAGTGGGAGTCATTATTGGTGTGGTACCAGGGTTCCCACACATTTTCACGTATAACATTTCCAAACTTTTTTTAAGGACCTATAATATATTTTTTTATATTTGTTTTCAAACATAACATAATTTCATCTAGCTGCCATACAGGAAGAAAGGGGTGAACCCAGGGAGAAAATGAAAAAAACGTATGTGATGGTAAACCCGTTGTTGCACACTGACGCATATTAGAGCTGAGTTAAGCCGACCTGTGTCCTGTGGTATGGCATGCTGCATTCTGGTTTTTGTAGGTTTTCTATCTTGAGCAAAAGTGAATATCAGTCCCTTTCCCCGGTTTCTCTGGTCATGTAGCACCAATTTCTTAAGTATTTGCATCTTTCAGCTGAATGTCTATTAGGTCTATTTGGCCTAGTTTTATGTGAGGAAACATTTTACATCTGTGAAATACTTTTTTTAAGCTTCAGACACACAAATAACCACGTAGAGAAGAAGTCTACTGCGATGTAAAGAAACTAATATCTACCTCTGGAGTGTCCTGTTGGACAGATGAGGAAACTTGCTCCCCTTCTTCTGTGGTTTCCATGGGAACAGAGGGGGCAGGAGGGGAAGGAAGGTCGGTCACATCTCCAACTTCATCTACAGTCACAAAGTCGCCCATGTCGAACGGGAACTCATCATCCTCCTCCTCCTCCACCTGAATGCAGGACCAAAAACAAAACAAAACTTTAGTTAAAAATAAAGAGGAGAATTAACTCACCAGTTTCGACACTAAACGATGTCTTCTTACCTTTTTGGTCTCCGCTTCTGAGTTGTCGTACTGGTCATCCCTCCAGGAGCTCTGCCTGTATCCCTCCGACCTGAAAGACGACCTCGACCCAGACGAACCCTCACGGTATGCTCTCTTCCTCTCCCTCCTCTCTCTTTCCCTCCTCTCCTCCTCCCTCCTCTCCCTCTCCCTCCTGGCTCTTTCGTCTCGCTCCCTGTCCCGCCTGATCCTCTCCTCCTTCTCCCAAGCCCTCCTCTCTCTCTCCCTCTCCTTCCGCTCTCTCTCCCTCGCCTCCTTCTCTTTTCTTGCCTCCCTTTCTTTTCGGTCCCTCTCCTGCTTCTTTACCTCCTCCTCTGCGTGGTTCTTGGCTGGTTCTTTGGTCTCCTTTGCTGCCTGTTTGCCCTGCTCTGTCTCCACGTGTGTTTCCCCCTGTTCTCCATTAGCTGAGGTCGCTGTGTTGTTGGTATGGTTGGCGGTTCTTGTTCGGCACTCCACGAGCAGTGCGTTGACCATTTCTTGAGTAACCTGTTGAAATAAAAAGATGTCAAAACTCACAAATGTCAGTTTTGTAGGGACGTTTCTGACCCCCAACAGAAGCAGACTGACGTTTCCCACATCATTTACCTTAGGGAGCTCTGGCATGGCTGCGTCCCGGGAAGCTGCTTTGTCTTCAGAGCTAACTGGCTTTGTCTCCTCAGCAGCAGGGGTCTCGTCAGTTCCTGTTGTGGACACTTTATTTTCGTCTGTCGCCTCCTTGACAGTTTCAGCAGCTGATTTTTCTTGCATGTCTGTCTCCATGTCTGTTTCTGGTTTGGCGTCCGGTGCTGCCAAAGAGTCCGAAGGAGCATCAGTATGCTCATCTTTTATGATCTCTTTGTTTTCACCAACTGGCTCCTCTGTGCTCTTCATCTTCTCATCCTTCCCGTCAACGTCCTTTTCAATATTCTCCGATGAAGATTCTGAATTCTCTTTATGTGCTGTCTCTTCTTCGTCTGCAGCTGCTGCTTGGCTGCCTTTGCCACTCGCAGGTGTATCCTATGATCAGAAACAAGGAGGTTTCAACCAGTAACAAGTCAAAGTCATGCATTCAGCTGTTTGATACAAGTTAAAAGTTACAAACATTTTTGCCAGTTGTGAATAAAAATGTGTGTCTAAATGGTAGGGCTGACACTTTGTGACTGGTTGCTCGATATGTTCTCATCTGATTAAATTCTCATTGGTTGGACAATCACTCGTGTCACTTTAAAAGCGTTTCTTCTCAGCTGAAAAAGCCAGGTGCTCTTTTGAATACATCAAGCTGGGAGCGCTTGAAAGTGCTTTGGAGATGCAGCTTTCTCAGCTGAGACACTATGGTTGTCTCTGGTTGCTATGATATGGCATATCTGCTAAAGTAACAACGTCTCCCCAGGGTAGAGCGGATGCTCTGGCCCTTGCTCTAGATGCAGGGAAGGCTGAAGCACATGGGGAGAGAGGATGGACCTCTCGGTCTGTGTGGCCAGCAGTTCAGTCTCCCCCCTACTGTTGTTGTTCTGCACTTGTACATATGAGATGTGACAGTTGGACTTTGTGCTCAAAATGCTCAACATGCAGCACTCAGCACCAAAATAGGCACTCAGCGTCTCATCACACTGCTGTGGTTTGTAGCATAGTGAAAACGTGGCGCTCCCACAGCAAAGAATTCAACAGAAAAAAACACCTTGGTGGACACAATGCTGCCAGATAGAGTTCACTCAGTGCACTGTTAACCTGGAGATAACCTTTAGATCCCCCCCCACATAAACCAATCGACTGGTTGAAGAGTAGGCAGAATTTTAGTCAACCAACTTTTTTTGTTGTTGTTGTTGTAGTTGACTACAGCCCTACCACATGGATGTCCCGTAACCATTTCAAATGTAACTGACCTCAGGTGAATCAAGGTAAGCAGTGATGACTTTGGTCTGTGTGCTGATTTTGGGATCAGCTTTGCGGGAGAAGAACAGAGGGTTGTTCTGGATGATGCATGGAAACATCTGGAAGCGTTTGTAGACAGACAGGGACATAGCTGCAGTTGCCATCTCGCAAATGACCTGAGCAGGGTGAGAAAAATCATCATTCATGAGGAGGTGCAGATTGCAGATTTTGGGAAAACTGATTTTTCAACACAGGCCACAGCTGTGTTTTATGAGAAAAAGGTTCAGGAGTTAATAGATTAGCATGTTTGAAGCTGCACAGACAAATTGCTCGTACCATGTTGTTCAGCACTAGAGTCTTGATGACGGTTCCAAAGCGCCGCACCAATTTTTGGACCTCAGAGGAGGCGGATGGCGTGTTGGGAACATTACTGATCACCAACAGGGAGCTCCAGCTGACTGGAACAGGACTCTCCTGCAGGATGCAAAGGAACATTTTGTCGCTCATTAGCTAGTAAATAATTACTCGTCCATCACAAGTTTAACAATGTAACAGTTAATCAGTCAGTTCAAAGTATACAGACTATTCAAGTTCATTATGTGAATTAATGATGGTTTCACAAGCCCTTGAAACACTGAAACATTATATGATAAGCATGAAAATATTGTAAGTCAACTGTTTTTTTGTCTTCGTAAATCAGAACCTCAACAAACTTGAGACTAAGACAGAAATATTAGTTTTTACAAAGTACAGCACAGATCACTTAATACACTGTGTGTGTTCTTGCTTATCTAAATCTAAAGACCGCTACCCAAAGCTTCTTTCACACTGCTTCAGCCAAGCAGTAAATAAATAATCTGAGCAGACTGCATCACAGAGGCAAAACACAGCTGAATAATAACAGCAGTCAGCAAGTGTCAGAAAAGGAGATGTGGAGAGAAAAGCATGTGAAGACAATATTAGTCTGATGCTGATGCAAACTGTTGCAGCTTCACAGTATAACTCCTCAAATAATGCGATTCGTTAACTGTGAAGCAGCCGAGGATGTGTTGATTTGCAGTCACTGTAAAGTAGCTGACTTAAGGGTTGGCTAGTGCGATAAGAAGGTTCTAATTTTGGATTGCCAAATGCATAAACACAATTTTGAATGATCAGATACATGACCACTGTCACAGGACCACAGCTGGTAAACTGCCATTTGCCTTACGAAAAGTTTTTTAAATCTTCACTGCCTCTGTTAAATAAACCACAACAAACTGGACAGAGAACTATACTGGTAGAAATACTCACCAGTGGGTCTGCTGATCCAATCAGAAGATTGTAGAGAGCAACCTGTGTTAAGAGATTTTCTGTATTAATCTGAGTTATTGCTCAAAGTTCATAGTATAACAAAAGATAATATCAAAAGGAAGACAATATGGCAAAGAACACAACATTCAACAGATGATCAATATACTGCAGAGGAAAACTGGGCAGTGATGAGTGTCCTACCGGTGTGCTGAGGCCGATGCGCTGTTTGACATGGACAATCTTCAGCTCAGAGTCATTGATCTTCGCAGGAATGAAGGTGTGAACTTTCACGATTTCTTGCGCAATCTCCATGTCTGGCACAGACACAAGTACCTAACATACAAAGAATATTTTTTTAATATTGTATTGTATGTACATTATTTTTGCTTTTCCAGTCACAGGAAATAACAACCCCATGACAGGGTTACTCAACTAGATGTCAGGAGGCCAGGGGATAGTGAATCAACAAACAGTAATAATCAATAAATAAAGAATCAGCCCGGACATCTGTCAGGGGATTCTTCTCACCCCTTTTTCTGATAAAAAAAACCCTCTATTTTAAAATTTCTTATGCACTCTGGCACCTTCTGTACATTCAAAGTACCAGAAAACTACCAGTTTAAATCAATTTATGATTATTTTGAATTAGAAAATGGTCAGCAGGCTGGCCGACATCCTATTGGGTTGTAAATTGAGTATCACTGTAGACATTACCTTGAAAGGTTCCAGGGCATTTTTTCACTGATAATTAGTAATACCAATAATATCAATAAATTATCAAAATGTGACATGTCAATAATATAGATAATAAACTGCAAAATAAATGAAATAACATCAACACCACTCTTTCAAAAATGTTATGGGCAGATTAATTCAGTTGTCATTTTGTTTTGTACTATGGGTATTCATGATCATTTATTGTAGATTTCCTCTTGAACATCTGTTTTTGTAGCCTAAACTAACAGAGAAAACCAATTATCTTGCAATAACATACTTAGTACCTGCATTTACTAGATGTACTGCTGCTCTCCAATAGTGTTTTCTCCTCTCCAAGACACTGTAAGAGCTTCAGTATAACTGCTTGTACCGACCTTCCCGATCTGTGCCGCCAGTATGATGTCAGAGGGAGTCCCAAAGGGTTGGACCAGCTTGGTGATGTCACTCTCCATCCAGCCGCTCTCAGGTAGTCCTGTGATCAACAACATGCCCTTCTGTGGAAACAATGTTTCGGGTATAAAATACCGGAATACTGACATTTTGTCACAAGTGATGAAGCCAAATTTTGTATGAACATTTCCCCAAATTGCAAAATCAAAAGCAGAAAATGTTGAGTTTGGCTGAAAACATTTTATCATCCTTTTTACATTGTTATTTATATTTTACAGCATGTGTGCTTGTACTGTATGCATCATGTACCTCATCAGAAGTCTTCTGGTCAGCTTCACCTCCTGCGGTGGGAAGTAAGAGGAAGAGAAGATTGTTGGCCAAAGTGGAAAAAGAGCTACAATTAGTATGTTTTCAACACCACAACCAGAGGACATGACATCACAAACCTGTTTACATGTGCCTTAGCTGTTACTGTTACTGATAATGTACAGTTCTGACAGAATATTTTAAAGTTGGAACACTGAGTAGAGTACAGTATGGTACAATACAGTACAGTGCAGTACAGTACAATACAGTATTGTACTGTATTGTATAATACTGTGTTGTATGTCAGCACTGCTGACTCTCAGTAGCTATTTCTTGTTTTCATACCAGAGTCTTCCCCAGCAGCACCTTTTTCCGGTCCTGGAGCAGGTTTGCTGTAAACACAGAAATATTTATAGCTAAGTGCAACCAGAGCAGTTTTGAAATTGGTACGGTAAGCGTGCAGAAAATGGGGTTCAAAAAAGAAAATGCTTTAGATGACAGTAACTGTGACAAACCTGTTGTTAGCATCAGAAGACTGTCCTGCTTCAGGTTTCTAGAACAAATAAAGAAATTAAACATGTTCACTGCAAGGGTATAAAAATTAAAACATCAGTTTTTTTGTGTTTCAAATAACAACAACAGCCCCTTCTTGCAAATGTTTTACACATTTAGGCAAAATAAAAAGTCACTCCACTTATGTTTTTTTTTATGTATCAAAGGGTTAAGAATAAGCCATCAATAAAAATGCGTATATTTTCCACATGGTACCTTGGCCACTGAAGCAGTGATTTGTTGGTCTTTGATGGAGAGATCTGTGGAGTTAGCCAGAGCCTGGGCGTCATCAGCACTCATCATACATACAGATGCCTGCAACAGGGAAGGGTGACAAAGTTATAATTTGGGACATCAGTACATCACCTTTAAGTGATGAATGAATGAACAAAAAACATTTGTATTGTCGCAGGTCTTTAGGCTTTAAATGGGCAAATGATTAATTTATGCTTTATTTAAGTTACTGTTTGAAGATTTTTTTTTTTCCAATAGAAGTGAAATTTATTGGAAACGGTTATTATGTTCCACTTAAATAGTACCTTTTGTCCTTCACCCTTCTCGCTCTCTTCTTCGGAGCATGGCATGAGGATCACGTTGTTGATCTTGCCAAAGGAACCCACCAAGTCAGTAACTTCCTGCTCTGTAGCATCCTTTGGGATGCCTGTCAGAAAAACCAGACGATCTGCAACAGACCAGTCCTGGGAGGCTGGAGTCACCACTTTCTTCTTCTTCTTGGCTGGTGGAGGTTTGGCAGACTACAAACCAACAGCACAAATTACAGGTCAGTTTTAGGAGGAATCCAGTTTGAGTCAGCCAGAACTAAATGAATGCAAGATTTTACTACTCTGACTATGTACTAAACTGTAATTTTTTATTCATTAAAACAATGGACTGTGGAGCCACTGGCACTGCAGTTTGTTTGTGAGTGTTTATAGATTGTTGTCTTTTTTAATTACTTGCATAATGTAGTGTTGTGTAGTTCCTGTTTTTTTTTATCTCATAGTTATATTACCTCTTGTACATAGACTATCGTCTGTTTTTATGTAGTAAGCTATGGACATTTTCCTAAATTCTTAATGAGGTTATTTTTCTTTTTATTAATGGCTTTAGAAAATACTGAAGAGACCTAAGAAAAGTCCTGCTAACTTTCTGAAGTGTAATAATTGTGTAGTGTAATAATTCAGTATCAACTTGTCACAAACATACATACTTCAGTGAACCTAAGATGTGTAAATGCTAGTGTCTACTGTATTCATTAAAAAAAAAAAAAAAAAACAGCAGGTAAAAGGAACAATCATGAAGATGTCAAATTGTCACTGGCTGTAATCAGAGCAGATAACTCAACAATATTCATAGTCCAATGATTGATTTTTCTGATATGAGTCAGTCAATATTCTGCCTTCATCAATGAATCTGAATCAGTTACTTAACTGTCCTTAAGCCACTATATGAACATGGTTGCTTAAAGACACACAAGCCAGTGTCTTTGTTGTTGTGAAATTCAACCTTAGTGAAAGACACGCACTGTGTCACTTGCCATCTTAGTGGTCTTGGTTCCAGGTTTCATCCCGCTCTTGACAGTTTTGCTGGAGGACTGTAACGGTCCATGTTTGAAGCTATGACCCGTCTTATAGGAGGATGGATGACGGCTGGTCTCAGGGGAGAACCTGGATGAATCATCATGTGGGCGCTTCAAACCACTGTGAGAGGGACCCCCTGCAGACACGCCCCGAATCAGAGAAAGCAGGAAGATAAAAATATTGATTTGTTTGTCATCAGTTTGTCACTTTACAATTATATGAAAGAGAGAAAACCAATTAAATCCTTGCATTTTTAAAGGTAAAGCCAGCAATTTTTGAAAAACACTTCAAGAATATGCTAGTACTTTGGGGTTTTTGCAAACATCAAATTTTAGAAAGAAAATGTGTTCACTGGAGGCATACATGCAAAAATTAAAAACAGCAGGTTTTGTGTTTCAAATACTCTCTGACTCAAACTTCAAGTTTAAAGGGACCGTTCATTCCAAATCAAAAATAACTTCTATTTTTCTCTGACCTAGCTTTTTAAAAGTATAAATTATTTTGATGTGAGTTTCTCAGTGTTGTAGATATCAGCTGAAGATATGTCTGCCTTCTTTTAAATGAATGAAACTACATGACACTCCACTTGTTGTGCTTAGTGCCATTTTTTTTTAAACTTAAACTTTTTTAAACTTAACTTAATCCAAAGACATGATTGTGAGCAGTTTCACATTGGAACTAATTTCTTTCTACTGAAAAAAACCCACCAACCATATCACCACGCAGAAGAAAGGTTGAATTAATTGCTAGCTCACCTTACACCACTGGAGCTAGTTATTGTAACAGCTCAGGTGAGGAGGATGTCATAAATGTTTACATCTCGCTTTCTCACGAGCATGAGCCATTCTTCCATTAGTAAATGCATGCTTGCTTCTGCACAATCACAGGGTTGGTCTCATACATGTGGTTTACCTGTGTAGTGTTGGTGGTGAGGATGGTAAGGCCCTGTGTGCAGCCTGTGGGAATGGGGGCCCACCCTGTGTCTGCTGTGAGAAGGACTTTGTGGAGGAGAGGTGGAGATGGATCGAGAATGAGATCGAGAGTGATCCCTGGGATCCCACTGAGCTCGACTTCCATATCGTCCGCTCCGACTGGATAAAAGACAAGATTCATAAACAGACATAACCAGTGAAGTTTGAGCAGACTGTGACAAGTGACAGCCTGAAGGCCTTCATTTGCATAGATCAGTGTTTTGTTTCATGCTGCTTGGGCAACACGGCTGGTTAAGATTCCACGAATCTAAAACATTTACAGATAAGAGATTCTGCTCATATTCAGAAATAACACACTACAAAACAAATCTGTTAATGACTATTAAGTACTGAGCAAATTGTGTTGGAACAGGAGAAATTAAGATAAAATTATTCACACAAGTTTGTTCTATTCATATTTTACTTTCTAACATGAACATTAACTAAATGTTCACAATATATGTTATAGCTCTAATAGATGTATGAGCCATTTAACATCTCTTCCACCAAGAGCCATATCTGTATTCGAGGGGGAACCTCTACAGTATGGATCTTTTATAAGCGCTTTCGAGCAAGGAATTAAAAGAAAAACGATAAATCATTGAGATCATCAGATCATCAACAGTACACCAGAGGGCAGCTAAAAGAGATTCTCAGGAGCTGTTTTTAATGTGCCAGAGGAGCCTGGCTATGAAGGAGCCCAAAATGTGTTGGAAATTAAATGAAAATTGCAACGGCATACATGAAAAAGGTCCTAGGCTGGCCTTCAATCAAGTCAGAGGATGTTGCCTCTCTGCATGCATTTTCATTGTTTCTTAGAGGATGCTTTTATATGATGGAAAGTTTGTAGTACATGGAAGAAATAAATATGCCTTCCAACCTCAGGCTAATTGCACTGAAGCTACCATACAAGATATGGGAAAAGTGGAGAGCCGTCGCCTGTGAGTTACAAGAGAGCAGTGACCCTACGGTCACTGCCAACAAAATTTCCAATGCCAGAGTTGAGGATCTGTTAATTGCTCAGTACAATCAAGACTTTAACGAGAACATTTCTGATGAGATTGGGATGTCAAGGGAAGACCTGAAATTTCTGCAGATAGCGGAGGATTCCATTCATCTTACAGAGAACCACTATCGCACCAACTTGCCTTTCAAAAATGACAATGTTGAATAACTAGCCGTAATTTTGAAAAGGAAATTCAAATTGAACAAAGAGTATCATCAAGAATATACACTCTTTCTCACCGATGTCATCAAGAATGATTATGCTGAACAAATACCTCAACATCAGCTAAACGTTCCTGGTGGCAAAGTATGATACATTCCACATCACAGGGTGAATCATCCCAAAAAGAAAACCCTAAGAGTGGTGTTTGATTGCGGAGTAGGTTTCAAAGGAACATCTCTGAACAATAAACTGCTTCAAGGACTTCACCTAACCAACTCCCTGTTGGTGTCCTTACAAGGTTCAGGCAGGAACCCATCACCCTATTGGCAGACAGTAAAGCAATATTCCACTAGGGGAAGGTGTCTCAGAAACATGTTGACTTCCTTCGCTTCCTCTGGTGGCTGAATGATGATGTGACCCAGAACTTGGTGGACTATAGGATGAAGGTCTATCTCTCGCATCTCTCGCCGAGATGCGCCAACGATACTTTAAGGAGGGTTGCTGAGAACAACAACACCCAATTTCAGCTCAAAGTTCTGAACACCATCCAGAAAAACATCCATGTGGAAATCTGAAAAATCTGTACCCTCTGTAACAGAAGCATTGCAGCTGGTAAAAAATCTCACTACTGCATGTTCCAGTGGAGGTTTCCAGCTTTCAAAATAGATCAGCAACAGCTGTGCAGTCTTGGCCAACATCCCCAAAGAAGAAAGATCTAAAGAAACTAAAGTTTCAATTTGGACAAAGACCACTTACCTATGGAGAGAGCTCTAGGTCTGCACTAGTGTGCAGAATCTGATGTGCTCGTGTTCAAAACTGCAGCTGAAGAACATCCTCACACAAGATGAGGGATCTTGTCAGTCATAGGTTACATCTACGACTCTATTGGATTTCTGTCACCATTCACTCTTCCTCCCAAGCTCATGCTGTAGGAAGTTTGAAGGAATATGGTTGGCTGGGACAACAAGATATCCCAAACTTTCTCACAGCAATGGTCAGACTGGGTTTCAAATCTAAATTGGGTGTCTGTGCTGAAAGTTAATCGATGTATCAAGCCAAAGGACTGTGGACAACTCAAGCAAGTACAGTAACATGATTTTTTTGATGCAAATGAATATGGATACGGGAATGTATCCTGCGTGAGGATGGAGAACGAGTGCAACAAGGTGAATCTTGCTTTTATGCTCGGAAAATCCAGAGCAGCACCACTAAAATAAACTACAATCCCCAGACTTGAACTCACTGCTGCTGTATTGGCCGTTCAAGCGACTCCAGCACATTATCAGACAGAGTCAGAGAACAGATGCAGAAGAAGATAAAAAATAAAAGTCTACTCACTGAATTTAAATGATCTTTCCAATGCAGAAATAGCCATCATTCAATTTTGTCAGCAAGTAAAATTTCAAAAGGAAATCTCCGCTTTGGAATTTGGTAAATCTGTTGTGAGAAAAGGCAGTGCGATCTACAAGCTGGACCCCGTGCTTCAGGATGGACTCTTAAGGGTAGGAGGATGGGTATGCCTAATGAATTAAAACATTTAAAACACCCCGTCATCTTGTCTAAGGATCAACCCATATCTAAACTAATTTAACAACACATTCATTAACAACTAGGCCACACAGGATGAAATCACATATCTGCCCTATGTAAGAAATACTGGATCACCAATGCAAACTCAGCCTGCAGAAAAATCATTGCCGACTGTGTTGTCTATTGCCGTCTTCAAAGGAGAGTTAGAGAACAACAAATGACCAACTTATCAGTTGGAAGGATTTTACCAGATTTGCCACAGTTTACCAATGTAGGGGTGGACTACTTTGGACCGATTGAGGTGAAGAGAGGTCGCAGTCCGGTGAAGATATGGAGTTGTCTTCAACTGTATGACTAGCAGGGCCGTACATCTCGAGGTAGTCTACTCCCTGGATACTGATACCCATGCACATAAACTTTTTGGCTCCTTTTGATTATTTTCAATGGGGTTATTGTAGGCACCCACCAACACAATTATGGGGCCGGTGTGTAGGAGCCATTTAGAGTATCTATTGTGTATTATGTTGTTTAATTTGATGAGTAAAGACTACATTATTTTGACCACTAGATGGCAGCAATACCTTTTGGTCTATTACAGGTTCTATTGTTTTTGATGTCACATTGGGTATGAGTCAACGTCATAGAGGGTGTTTGATATATGTATTTTAAAGTCATGGTGGAGGTAAAGAACACAATGGAGCTAAGGCGCGGGCACATATGATTCTTGCCGTAATCACAGCAAAAAGACAGCAAAGGTAAACTAGATCACTTCACCTCATCACAAAACCATCAATCATCATTGTGCAGTAAATGGGAAGATCACCCAGACATATTTCATTGTTCGGACATTCATTCATTCATTTCCTGGATACGAGTAAGGAACAAGTTTCCGCCCATGCAAGTGAGTGTAGCCTATTGAACTTTTTGGGATTCGTTTTAACAGCACAAGATATCTGAAACAATACATAGAATTATTTTCAAATGGATAACCAACAAAACTGCTTTGTAAGAGCTGTGTCAGATGTATATGCAAAGTAAAGCTTAATGAAGAGCATACAACATGGTTGAATCCCATTGGCTGCTGGTCACAGCTATGAACACAAATACTTTAGATAAACATGAGAATAAGAGTCGAACTGACCTTGGTAGATTTGGTTTCCAGTGAGGGTACCTTCAGACACAAACACAAACACTCATTAGAATGTCATTTAATATTTTTACTTCTAACTTGTGTTGGAGAAGAATTATCAAATGTAATTGTCTGTATCAACACAAAGGTGTGCTTTTTAAAATCTGCATCAAGCAACAAATTCTATACTATTTTGTGTTGTTTCAAATTGCCGCCTTTGTTACCAGGCCCACAGAGTTAAGTCCTTTGGTCCCGATCAGACAGAGCATGTTTTGCAGGTTTTAAAGACCTGTAAATTAAAATTTGCCTAAAAAATGGGCAGGCAGAGGGCTCAGACTGAGGGTGAGAGGGTGTTCACAATAATTAGCAGAAACATGGAAAGGGACTCTGTGTGGATATATGAGAACTGCAGAAACAGCAAAATCAAAGGGAGTATTACCAAGTGGTCCAGGTTCACCTGGATGAGGTTCCATTCAAAGCTTACTTTAGGATGAGTCAGGACAGTCTGACTATCTGCCATCAATTATCAAGCTTAATTACAGTTGGTAAAACATAAGAAAGTAGCTTAAATTAATCTAATAATAATAAAGTAGTTTAAATTGATCTGATGGGAAAACTAAAAAAAAAAAACCTCTGATGTTGGATGCTTTTCCGCTCTGAGTTAAGGTTTTTCAAATAAAGGTGTTCAGAGCTCTCCGGCAGAAACAGTAAGCACGTAGAGCAGATAAGCAAACTCAGCGATGCACTAAAAAAATTTAAAAATTAGAAGCAAAACACAGTTGCACTTCACTGCTAAAATGCACAGTCTGGTCAGGGACTTAAAGAGTCAAACATCTAACAAAGAACCAGGAATTTTTCTCTCAGGATATGGTTAATTAAACAAGAGCAAAACAGCATGTTAATATTGAACTCAGGTACACACTGCAAACTTAACAACTTAAGTGAAACAATAATGTTATCTGCCTCACCTGGATGTGCAAGCAGGAAACTGTTTGCCAAGACATTAGCCATGAGTAAGCCAAATGAATCCCTAGGCTGTGCATCTTAGTGTTTGTTTCATTGTTATCAAAATTGATTTATGCACCTTTAATTATCTATCTTATATTTGACACTTTCTGGCAGCCAAAGCTGAATGCACAATGCTCATTTAAATTACTATGATACTGAAGATACACTGGAGAGGTAACTTTAGCAGCACATTAAAAAATGTCCTCACTTGTTGCGCAGGTCTCTGCAGGCAGCAGTGTGGTTGACGGTGTTAATATGGTCAACCCAGTCCTGAAGAAAAAAGGACAAATGGGAAAAGACATCCAAATCAGACACAAATGTAACAAACCTACCTTACCTTACAAACCTTTATCTCCTTTTTACATCTATGAATTTACACAAAAGAAGCAACATCTAAGCAATCAGATAACTTATGTATATACAGTGGAAGACTTAAATACTGAGGAAAAAGCTCAAGTGGATCTTTGTTTCCTGTTTTTTTTTAACATGGCGGGAAATACCTGAACAGTTGAGGCCCAGTTCTTTTACTCCATGTTCATGTTCAAATTTTGATATAATTACTTGCAGAAAAACAACACAATGCTTAGTATTGAATTGATGGTCATTCTTGTCCTGGTTAGACTGGTTTCTACTCTCCATCATCTTCAATGTGACTATAAATCTTCATCATTAACACACTATGTATCACTAGCAGAAACAAAAAAATCAAAACAAGTTGTTTTCCAAGGTCATTTTCCAATGCCTGAAAAGAACATCGATTTATTACACCGTTTGGTCCTGTGCTATATTGAATTCCTGTCACACTCTGTGAGATATGACAAGTAGTTCAAGATAAAAGAAAAAAAAACCTTTTTCCTAATTATTGTAGCCTTGTTGAACAAACCAAAAGAGTTGGAAACCTAAAAACCATATAGTACCTGATATTTTGACAAAGATCAATTCACATTCTGCAGATGATTATATGCAATTGACTAATGATGAAGGGACTACTAAATCATCAGACTTCAACACTAATTTTACCAATGACATTTTAAAAATTTGGGGAAACTAATGAGAATAGAAACTATCCATGTTTAAATGGAAAAATGTAAGGTGAAAAAGATGACTTTTGCTTTTGTCCAAATATACCAGATTTTCAAAACTTCCACACTTGGCATAGCAAAAAAATGAAAATAGTCACACTTGTCTACAAACAATTACTGAAACAACACTAAAAAAAACATACAAGTGATTTTAATACTACTTATTCTGCTTTTTAGTCAATAACAACACCATTTCAGAACCAAAACAGAAACCAAAGTTCTGGATATTTTTCAGGGTGCAATATTGTACATTTCCTGTAAACTGTGGACAGGTCCGGTACTTACCAATATGTCATATTAATCCTTGAAACATTAAGGTTTACTGAGTCGCATTCTTTTAATGAGTAAAACAGCCCAAGCACTTTTTCTTCTCTTCATAAACCTCTCTTGTGGTTATGTGAAAAAAGTTTAATTGACTTCAACATGTTACCTCTAATTGGGGAATTGGATTATTTGAAAATGTAGTTCCAAAGCAGTATCTTTGAATACCTGGAATTTACCGGTCAAAGCAACATAAAGCAACAAAATGTGGTGGCTCAAAAGAAAACAAAAAAGGAGGGGCTCTTGTGGCCTTTTTCGGTACACCTTAACAGTTTAAACAAGTCATTTTACTTCACCAGACAGTTGTCTGTTGACAAGCCTGACTGTAATATCCACGCAAAACACTACTTGAATGACATCAGGATCACTCTCATCTCGACAACTGCCTGATGAAGAAAGGTTGTACTAAAATTAAAAATGTGGAGGTATTCCTTTCAGACATTGGTACGAGGGCATGTTGGCACTCACCTTTTCCTCATCACACTGTGTGTGGCAGAGGGAGCAGGTATGGGGATACACCTTTGGAGACACAGCTGAGAAATCACTTATCATGGTGGGCGTTGGTAACTTCTTGTTGCTGCTGTATGGTTTTGAGCCAGACGAAGAGGAGAGAGACCGCCTTGAAGAAGTTTCGCTCTTGGTTTCAGATGGGGGCCGAAGTTTGGGTCCTTCACGCCTGTAGTCTCGGTCTAGATTACGAGATTTGGATGCTGGCGGAAATTCTCTCGCGGGTGATCGATTGCTTCTGTGACTTTCACTACCCGACCTGCGATAGTCCTGGTCTCCGAGCTTGCTTGAGTCACTGAGTTCCAAACGGTCATGCCGCCTTTCAACTTTCTCGATTTTTGGAGCTGATGAGGATGACGAAGATGGGTACATTTTAACTGTCCTTTCACTGGGGAGCGGCTCTCTTTTGAAAGTCTCTCTGGTACTTTTACTTTCATCCTTTGCCCGACTGGCATGACCATAGTCAATGACTTTACCCGCCGTCTGTGTAACAGTAAGAAGGCTGGGCACTTCTGGTGTACGTGAACGAGCCAACGGCGAAGAGCGTGAGAAGGAGGACGAGGAAGTGGGAGCAACAGTTTTTTGATTGCCTGACTTGTTGATCTGGATGTCACGGAGTATGAAAGGTAAAGTGTCTGGGGTTAGCTGATCATCAGGGTAGTGACTCAGCACTTCCAAATCCTCATTTGAAAGTCCAAAACTAGCCAAGATGCTTCCTGCACTCTCTGGTGTGTACAAAGCCTGACCATCCCCACTCCCGCCACTTCCGCCACTATGTGGGTGCCGGGCTTGGGGTGATGGTGAGTCACTTACAGGAGTAGTCCAGCTTGGGATGTTTGTTCCAGTATGGCTGCTCTGTGGCTGCTGTTGAGGCCCCTGGTGTCGTGGAGGCTGGTGGCCAGCACTAGGCGGAGGACTGGCAAACAGTTTGGTTGGTGGTTGGTAGCTTGACCAGTCTACTCCTTGCTGGTGACCAGCCTGATTATCAGAGGTGAGTGAGCCATAGTTTCCATGTTGACTGATCCCAGGACCTGAACCTTGGTTCTGGTGTTGGTTCGGTCGGTTCATGTGGTCAATGATGCGGTGATCAATGTCCCTACCACCCCGAATAGCGAGGGCGGACTCTAGCTCATCAGGGAGCTGGGTGGGACGAGGAAACTGGAAACCCATCCCTTGAGACAGCATATTAGAAGGAGAACGATTCTGGTGTTGATTTTGAGGTTGTTGATGATGTGGAGGCCTGGGTCCATTAGAGAAGGGCTGTGGCCCTGGTTGCTGGGAGTGGTGGTGGTACATGGCAGCAGACAGACTCAGTCGTGTGTTTCTGTAAGTTTTACTGTTTGTGTCCACGTTAAACCCAACAGTTGAAACCTGTTGTCTATTGAGAAGATTGAGGAGGGCGAGGTGAGGAGATAATGTTGCAGCAAATCCGTTGTTGTGACACTGGTTTCCAACAGTTACTGTTGCTAGAGTGGCAAGCTGCTGGAGAGCAATCTGTGCCTGAGTCTCAATCTGAGCCAATCGCAGAGCTGTCACTGCAGCAGCACCAACCACAGGTCCAAATATGAAATGGGTCCCTCTGGTGCTGTTGGCGACGGAGAATGCGCTGGGCTCCAAACGAGGGGAAGGAGCAAGGTGCAAATTACTGTCGGTGTGCACAGCGAGGCTGTGAGGTGGAAAGCAGAGATATACTATTACAGATGAACAAGATTTTATTTTTCATTTCAAATATGGCTTTCAGATGAAGTCCTTTTCCCCAACGCAGTTTTTTTTTCTTTAAAACAAGTCGGCTCATTCCTCATTTTGCTTGTAGTTTCTTTCCTTAAAAATTTGTCAAAGCATTAAGAAATGTGGTCCACCTCTAGAACTTTTTCCTGTAGTCAAGTGTGTCCACTGTGCTTTTCTTTCAGGATGGGAAAGCAAAGCAACATTATGCAACATTGATCAATGAAAACCATGAAAAGGTAAAACAGCATATATGGGTTTAACCTACAGAAACCTTACTAAAAACCCTAAAATTCTGGGCTTTGTAGTAAAAAAAATATATAATCCTGCTTCCAAAGAAACATTTGCTAGCTTGGATATTGTCCAAATATGGCATTGACGTCTTTGCCAAAATGTTGACAGCAGTGCAAATCAATTGAAAGAGCACATTGTTGAGTTTTTTCCCTGGATACTCCCTGCAGGCAAAATTAGATCATTGCAATGTCTACAAATTCTAAATACACTTACCATGTCCTGGTACAAACAAAAAACACACAAACAGTGAACTATACTGTGCTTTTTTTTCTTTTTTTTTTTGCATAACACCAGCAAAACTCAATGAGAAAGCAAGTCTAGTTTTGGTTTAAGACTAATCACACCTGACAGTCTACATGATCTAAACTTTTACTTTTTTTATGATGTAAGTATCTTTAGTTCTAAAGTCTTTGAGGACATGTTTCTTTTCAACAGACCAAGCCGAGCAACCTTCGGGCAAATATTAGCTTTTAAGAATGATGTCAACTTGCATGCTGAGCAAGACACAACCAATTTTGTTGCTAATCATCTCACCACATACACAGGTTAATAGGCTCAAAGTTAAGCAAAACCTAATTTTTCTGAAGAATATATCGCATGCAGGTTGACAAAAAAAGATTAATTTCACTGTTTAGTAACATCAGCTGTCTGGAATTTCACCCAAAAAGAGAGTTCCCAATACTTCAATAATGAAAAAAAAATCCAGGACTCAGCATTTCTTACCATATCATGTTTTAAAAGTGCTAACCTCTGTTCTGTTTATTCTGTTGAATAAATGCAACTACATCATCAATTTGCACATTGTCATCAGACATGTGCATTCACGGGGTGGATAAGTGGGCAGCTATATTGAGAGAATGGCATGTCAACTTTCCATCACTGAACACTAAAGGTCAGCACATATACTGTCAGTTTTAAAGTTAGAAAATTTGATTTCCGGTGCAACGTATGAAGCAAGGTGTAGACTTTAAAATTGGAAAATAACAGAGCTCGTCTTGTTTTCGCCCTGAAATGGGTCATCTATAATAATCCAGTAAACCAAAGGTAAAGTATTTATTCTGTTCCCAGTTGTTTTTGTTTTGTGCTGTTAATCAGCTGCAATCTTGAGCGTGCACTTAACTCGCGGGAACATGCAGATTAAATAAAGATGTAATTTCGCACGTTGGAGAAAATGCACAAATCACAGCAATAGAAAGACAGAATTAAAACACACAAATCATAGTAACAGAAAGACAGGATCAAGTCAGTTTTATTTGTTTCCTTTTGAATTTGATTATCTATTTCCAAGTTGAAACAAGAAAAGCATGCTGTCATTTTCCGCTTTTAAACCTAAAACCGGTCTTTCAATTGAATTAAATAATGAAATGATATCTGGACCTGTTATACTACCGTGCTAACAAAGTCACTTGTCACAGGACACTCTCTGCATGTCGCATTATAAGCCTGCACAGCTGTCACCAAAGTGTTTCAGGACCAGACCGAAGCTACTGCAACCGTCTAATATTTGGATTAAAACCGGCTAATTGCTCACGTATCTTCCACCCTGCTGAACCCATACATCACACATGATTATGTGCAAGTGTAAACGTCGCGATAGATCCTGAAATGTTGTATTTGCTCGGAAAAATAATCGTTTAATTCGGGAAATTCAGCCTACGTACCAGCCATTTTGGGTGTTTTCAGTAGTTAGCTAGCTGGCTAACGTTAGCTACAAGAGGAGTGCATCAACATGTTCGTCACATTTACTGACCACTGGTACTTTTTCCGAGTGCATTACACATTCAGTAAATACCTTTGACAACGACTCGACGTGTGTCTTTGCTGTAACCGAAAAGTCCTGGTTCCTTTTCAACGAAGAGAAGTCAAAAAATCAGGTAGCGTTCCGCCATTATGAACAACGGAAATCTTCTAATTCTTCTTCTTTGTTTTTTGTCTCAATGCCAACTTTGAGGCGCACACCGCCACCTACCGTACCGGAGTATGTACAACCCCATCTAGTTTAAAGCAGTTAAAATATATATATATATATATATATATATATATATATATATATATATATATATATATATATATATATATATATATATATTAAAATAAAAATATTTCAAACACATTATTATTATTATTATTAAGAAGAAGAAGAAGAAGAAGGTTTTATATATAGCTATTTTTGTTGTTGTTCTACTGTTAACTTATTTTAGTAGCTCTATGTTGTTGTTTTTAACAGACACATATTTAGCATATTGCTCGGTAGTTTTATTTAGTCATTCTTCTTGTTCTCACTATACCCTTTGCTGTTTTTATGATGCACATTTTCCTGCTGTGAGACTAATAATCTTATCTTTGAAAGAAGAAGAACTTGAAATTAACAATCATAGTAATAATAAAGATATATATATATATATATATATATATATATATATATATATATATATATATATATATATATATATATATATATATATATATATATATATCTTTTTTTCCTGTTGGAATCTGTTGGTACTGTTTTTTTTTTTTGTTTTTTTTTGAAGACTCTATAAAATATTTATATGAACTTGCATCAGCAGTACTGGTGGCTAAGTTATCTGAATGGCCAGTTTCACTAGCCATGTCAGCGTTGTGTCGAAGTCTGTTCTCATGTCAAAAGGTGTTTCCCACCTGTTAAAATATGTTGCATCCCCTTCTGTGGTAAAGTAAAAGGTTTGGTCCACATTTAGGTAGAGATAAACTATATTGACAGGAAAACCATTTTCAACACAGCACTGGTATACTGGGCGCTGTAAATGCTTGGGCGTGGTAAAATGCAATGTGTGAGCATAGGTAACTATCTCAAGAATGAATCACACTCATGTCGACATAAATTAGCTGCAAACAGAAAACAGATACGTTCTGTTCACCTTTCCCTAACCTTTAATGCACAACACTGCACCAGACTACAATGTAAGCAGATGTTTTCTCAAAATATGAATAAGAATTCAGATTTTATTCTTGTCAAATTACAACTCCATTTTAATAATATCATACATTTTCCTTAAAATATAATACAACTTTATTCTCAACTTTTCAGAGAACACAGATATGTGGGGTATTTTGGATGTGTAGAAAGTTTTGGACATAAGCTGTGATCTTGCTCAAGACACTTTCCATGACCTGTGTTTAAAGACCATACTGCGACTTCACTGTCTTTTGTAAAATAGGTGACGCCATCATAGCTTTCTTGTGTCAGCCTAAACAATCTGTGAGCCTATGAGTGATTAATGTAATTATCATAATTTTAATTTCGCTTACATTTGAACATTATTTCCCTGTTCACGATCTTTCTATTTTATCCTGCATTGTGCAGCAATTTGAAAAGTCTTAATTAATCGTCAGTAATCTGTCTGATGTACTATGATGATGAGTGTGGTGTCACCTTGAAGATGGTTTACAGGCGCATGCGATGAATTAGTGGTATGGGCGCTATAGCAACCTCTGTGCTTAATGGTTGCACGCAATGGCAGGTGTTTTGTTGAAAAACCTTGCCGGTGCAAGACAGTTTGTGAAACTGGGTGAGCAGCTGCCGTCAGACATGCAACGGCACATTTTACCTTTAAATACAGGATGATTCTGTATTATACGGGGTGGGTGGCAATACTACTCTCACCCATCTTTTCCCTCTTGCTTAGTCAAATTAAAGCAAAAATAGCATAGTCAATCCAATCCCAATCTCGCCAGTCAGAGAATGCCGCACTCAAATTTCAAATTCAAATCAGCTTTACTTGCATGAATGTTTATCAGATTGTTGCCAAAGAAAAATAAATCATTATAAATATGTTAGATACACATTATACTGTCCAGTCCATAGGTTTGTAAATTAATTGAAAAAAAGATATATCACTGATGTGAACAGGTACCAGATACACATGTAAAGAGGTCACTTACATGTTGCAAAAGAAGAGGGAAAAAGAAAAGGGAAGAGTAAATCATGCCTCATCATACATGTTGAATTGTCACCTGCCATTTGAATTTTACACTTTCATTTATATAAATGAATCTTAAATTGGTGCACTAAAAGTGTTTAGGGTGTGTGACGCTTAAAATTTCCTGGGTGAGAACCCCCAGAATCTGATAATGAGCATAATAAGTGAACTTTAAAAACAAGAATATTGGATATGTTTCCTCAAGAAATTGTTTCGAAAATTATGGGACACTGAAGCCAAGTATATCACACACACACACACACACACACACACACACACACACACACACACACACACGCCTGTTAAGGCACTCCCCTCTTTCATCTGGTGTGATGGAGGAGGTGAGAGAAACATTTGTCAGTCATAAATTGAACCGTCTCATCTCATTCCCTTAATCACCACATCAACAGCCGGCCTCTCCCAGAAATGATGTTATTATCGCTCATATTTTTAGGTGGGAAAAAATGGTGGCCCAACAATTCTTTTGGGCAGGGCTGGCCTAGAGTTAAAAGAGAAAGCTTGCTGAGTGATAGGAATGGAGAACAGACCGAGAAAAAATGTGAGAAAGCACGTGATGAGCCAGCAACAGTCTGAGCATGTGACAAAGATGATACATGGGCTATGGTAAGTGATATCTTGTTTGGTCCTCACTTGGTTCAGATTGAGATAGCAGCTGAGATCGTAAATCTGAACGGATGACAATGTCATGCAGAATCCACCAGTATTTAAATCATATTTAATCTCTGTCTTATTCATTTAGGCCACTTGTGGTAAAACACCAGGATTGTGGCTATTCCGATTACTCCTGAATTTACTGACAATAATTCATGTAGTGACAATTTCTTTAAAGGTGCTGTATGCAAGGCAAGGCAAGGCAAGGCAAGACAAATTTATTTACATAGCACATTTCATACCCAAATGCAACCCAAAGTGCTGTACAGATGAATCAAGTTGATTGTTGCCCAATCATAAAGCATGTCCCAAAGGGCTGTACAAGTAGTACTTTCTAATTTCACCTCAGTTTCAATTTAATCTCTAAAGTACAGTGTCACAAATCATAATAAGCTTCGGAGGGCTTTACCACATATGACATCCCTCTATCCCTGGACCCTCAAAGTAGATAAGGAAGAACTCCCCAAAAAACCCATATAATTGGGCGAAAAAATGCAACATTCAGAGCATTAATACATCAGTAAAACACAACAGCTCAGCTCAAAAAGTTCTATAGATAAGACATAAAATTACACAAAGAGCACATACCCATAAAAAACACACCAAAAAGTCATAATTATGGAAAATATCAAATTATATCCTCAGACTCAGATCTTTATTAGCAGTACACTGGGTTTGGTTAAGCAACAGGATACACTGATGTTTAAATGAGTTTTTCAGCCTGCTGCATTTAAATGGAGGGACTCTGGAAAGCAGAAATTGGTATTCTCCATTTAGAGCATGCATGGGTCAGTGGACATGCTGTAACTAAGTCTGAGCATGCTCTTTTTGTAAGATGCCTGAAAGAGGTATACAAGTTCATTTTATAACTTAGTTTTAAGTCATGACACCACATCCAGAAAAGTAGGACTGAATATGGCAAATACTTGGGGACAGACTGGTAAGCATGCTCATATCCGAATGTGCTGCCAAGGACTTATTAGTGGATGTTTGCATAAGTAACACTCCGTACAGACCAATGTAATCATTAGCTGCTGAATGAGAATCCCAGTGATGATTACACAACACTGTCTCGGTCTGGCAAAAGGCTCATTACATTTCTCTTTGGTCTGCATTTGTAGACACACACACACACACACACACACACACACACACACACACACACACACACACACACACACACACACACACACACACACACACACACACACAGCCAGTGTGGATGCTAGTAACCTGTCATTGCTATGATAAGCCAGCAAGGGGAGACTGATTAACTGGCAGTGAAGCTGAAGAGAAAACAAGGTGACAAAATGAGGTGGAGGGGTGCAGAAATGTTGCTTATGCCTGTTTATATTAGGGCCAGATGAGACATACAGATGGAAAGAGCTGGAAATGGTTGAGAGAGCCAAGATTAAATTTGTACCATGTCAGAAATGCATGTAATTTCTTCTTATCTTCACTAAACAAGCAGAATATATACGGTTTTAATGTCAGTATGGGAACACTTTATCAACAGTAGATGAGAAAAAAACTGTGCATGTACAGGCCTGGCCCACACAACATTTTTGACAAACTTTTTAAATTCATATAAATAAAATCAGCAGTGGAGTTCAACTTCGGTAAACCATTTGGACTGTGCTGACCATGGATGCATTTAAGAACTGGATACCGGACTCCAAGATTCATCAGAAAAAAAATTGCTCATCCAGCACGAGCCAAAAAAGTTTTACTGCTGCTAGTATGCTTCTATGTTGTGTGCTTTTAATGACTAGAAATGACTTTTTTTATGGCATGGAGTGAAGTGTGCAGACATTACTTTTTCATCAGGACCAGGTAGATATACCTTTAAAACATAGGAGGAAGGATGATGGTTATTAGCCTTGACATACCAAAATAACTCTCCAAAGTGTAATTATGTAATGTTCATGTTATATTAGATAGAAAGAGGAGACGGAGAGAACAGAATGTAATCAAATGGCTGTAATGTGGTCATCTGTTTCTGCAATGAGTTTGCACTGCTGGCCCCTCTTAACCTGAATGTCAGGGGTTGAACTTTATTAGCAACTAGCCACTGCTCTGTGTCACACACACACACACACACACACACACACACACACACACACACACACACACACACTACAGCAAGCTTGACCATTGCAATGCGGTGCTGTAATCTTAGCTATACAGAGTGTTGGCACATGCAGAGTATGTGTTTGGTTTCATTTCTGTCTGAATCACACCTAATAGAGCTTGCCACTATTTGTCTGAGTAGTTGACCTGTCTCTGGTTCAATTACTATGGAGCACCTCATTAGGTAGTGTTATTTTTATTTAGGCATATTTTTGTCCAGTTTTCAGTGGACATATCCTGAACATATTCAGTCATGTTCAGGGTGGACCACATGCTGCAGTTAGCCCTTATGTTCCCACTTGATACTTGTTTCTACACCTAGACAACATTCCTGCACTGAGTCATATGAATGACTTAATTAGATCGTCTGGATCAAGTGTTGCCTTGGGTGCTGGATAGTAGATCAACATACTGCCGGGAAATACCTGCTAAAATATCGGTCAGGTATCTCTCAGAGGGGGAAGCAGGAGAAGTAGGAAGGAAAGGTGGATATACGTGCAAGTGGAGGACTATGAGAGAGGCCGAGAAGAGAAATGGAAAGGGAGTGGTGAAGTGGAAAATGTAAGCATTGTGTGTTTGCATACATGTCATACAAACGTTTCTAAAGTGCCATGATACAAGCCACCAGGGGGCGACGGGGGTGGGGTGGGGGGCAAAACTTTGAGGGGGGAAAAAGGGGAATATATAGTATAAATAGTTAGAGAAATAGAAAATAAATAGTTAAATCAACAAAAAACATAATCTAGATGTCATCAATCACTGCATAACAAAATCTGTGTCTACTGTGTGTTTACTGAATATAATGAATGAATAAGAAAAGAGAAAAATACTTTTACAAATTATTACTGTTAATGTTGCTGTTGAATATTGTTGAGACAGAAATAACAGAATGTTTATAACAAAGGACACTGAATGTAATTGAAACTACTGTTGAATGAAATGACAAGAAATGTTTATAACAGAGGAAAGACTGATTAGTATTAATAAAATAAGGAAACTATATTAAGGAGTTGTATGTTTGATTTTTGACATTTGCCATTATAATGTACATGTAATTTAAAAAAAAAATGCACAGGGGTCCGAGCCAGAGGCTAATGCAAGGTTCTTGGCATGGCAAAGTTTGGGAACCCCTAGCATAGTATATGAGCTGACTTTGTTATCTGGAAGTGGAGGGGATGATGGATTGTGTGACACCCAGTTGAGACACTTGCAAAACAGTTTGAATTCGTTCGGGACCAACAAACAACAAAACCGGTTGTTTTTCAGTGAGTCATCGCTATGTTTCCAGGAGCTTTTTAACTCCCAAATGTGGGTGTTTTGTAGTGACCCTTCACTATTTTTCCAGTGGGAATTGTGTCCCCACAACCAGGTATTTTAAGCCAAATAGTGATGTGACCTGTTTAAAGTGCACGGTGTAACTGCCAAACCGTGTACATTACATTAGTTTTTTTTTTTTAAATTGTTGATGTTACTCACTCTGTAGTGGCTTCACTGACTTGTCTTTATAGGGACAGATGGTGGATGTCAGTCTAGAACAACTATTTTAAGGGTCTATCACAACTAGAACAAACGTATGAAGCACATGAGCACTAGATGCCAACACACTGACCATCAAAATACCTCTGAAGGTCAAACTGTGTCAAACACCCTGCATAAGTTGTCTAATTGTGTCTTCAAGATTTATGGACCATTTTACTGCTGGCACTTCTCTGAAGGGACAAGGCCATGAGGTCATCTCAGGTCATGTTGGTGTTCTCGCTTGTCACCACAGTGAGAGTCAGTTCAAGTTTTAAGGCCTTGTCTTTGCCAGTCCTCATTTCTTCAAGAGGTTAGTTTGGGAGTTACATGGGTTTAGGGTTAGTTTAGTTTTGAGTAAAAATGAAGTGCATTTTGAGATTCATATACTGGATAGTCTGATTCAGATTTAGATTAAGGTCCTGACAACACAAAAAAGGGAATATCCAAATGTTGGTCCAAAATCCAGAAACGTTTATATCTGTACTGTCAAAGTGGAGAAATTCAGAATCTTACTAGAAGTTCAGCTTCACCCTTTTCCTGCATCTCAAATAGACCACTATTCACATTGAAAAAACCTGACAAGTCACTAAAAAGAGCCATGTTTGTGCCTTAAAAGCTACTGAAAAGAAAAAGTGACGGGTTAGTATAAAACACCCATGTTTGGTTCCAAAAAATCTGTAAAAATATGGTGCAGGTCTTGACAAAAAAAAAATCCATGTTTTGTTCCTTAAACACAGCAACAGATTGCTACAAAACACCCATGTTTTTTTATCAATAAAGCTGCAAAATGCATCAGTAGATCATGACTGGTTTTGTTGGTGGCGGTCTCAAACAGTGGTCTGCAGCTTGGTGGGCGTTTTGCGAGAGTAAAAAAAAAGTCACAAAAAATGTGCTGAAAATGGTTCATCTCCACCTGCGTGTTTTCTGTTTCTTTTCGGACCTGAGTAAACGGTGGATATTGCAGTCACATGGTTTGTGTTCTGCTGGGCTATAAAGTTGGACACGGGGGAAATTATATCAAAACATGAAGTGACTGGTCCTCGTCTCTGCGCCTCAACAGCAGTGTGTGAAATGTGTCAGTTTATATGCAAAGTGTTGCAAAAATAGACCATTAACGTAATTGTTATTAGATGCCAAAGGTGTGGGGGTGATTTGGAGGTTATTGAGTCCCTGTGCTGGGGCACACTCTGCGTCGCTGTGTGTTGGGCAAGATGCCTGCTATATGACTAACATCCCAGAGTGTGTGAGCAGGACAGGTCTGAGCTAACTGTGATTTGTAGCAACAGGGTCATGGGGAACCCTCTCCTCTCTCGTGGACCAGAAATACTACACTCTTCTGCAATCTATGAATATTTTTACCTGCGACAGCAACTGGTAGCAGGTTCCCACAATTCCAGATGGCGTGGAGAAAGCTGTGTCAGTAAACTCAAGAGTCTGCCGTTAGTTAGTTTGCCTATGTCATGGTGCTGTAAGCATTTCCCAGACCGGACCTGACATGTGACTCACACACAGATGCCAACTGATCAGATCATGTTCACACAAGCATCATGGTCATAGTGCCACAGGGCCGCATTTAGACATCGATGAGCTAGACGCCTATGGCGCGACCAGCTGAAGGAGTGTCAAATAGAAGGAGGAATGGGCAATTTCTTAACCCTTTAAAACCTGGTTGAACATCAGTTTTCTTGTGCTGCCTGCAGACACAAATTAGTTTGATTTCTTTCAAAAACATGGGGGAAAATGCAGTAACCAGCTTGGCAAGAGATGTCCCATAAACTGCAAGAAACTAGCCTACTCAAGTTTGACAAAATTATCAAAAATCTATGGAAACATGCTCAGAAAACTATATTTAATACAACTTAGATAAAACTCATATAATATGTGCGCAGGTGGGTCCTCAACTTCTGTGATTAACAAAAAATGATCTGATAATCTGTATGCTGAAATAGAAAAAAAAAAAATAGATAAAAAATAAGGGGGTCCCAAGTCAAGATCAGGACCAATAAGTCCATACAAAGATATAATTTCAGATATTTGCTCTTAGTATAACAGCTATCGCATTCAATATTTAGAACAAATGTATAACCAGAATGCAGGAAATGAGGTGTTTGACATTTAAAATGACATTAAAAGGACTCCCAGACCCCCCTGTTTAATATGTGTCCCTCCTAATATTCAAATGAAACCTACACCTTTGGCTACCAACTATCTCGTGCTGTGAGGCTGTAATGAAAATATATCATCATGGCTTCTCTGGGGACCTGGCTGCCAGACCAGACCAAACTTGACCCATGGAATAAAAACTGGACTGTTGCATTTATTTCTGTGGATGCAGTAATATTTGAGCTACTATTTTAGTTGATAAGGTAAATACACAAACCTATAGTTCTATGTGCTAACCATTACTATGAGACACTAAATGGTTGGCAGCGGTTTACAGGGATGTTGTTACAGCTTGTGTTAAACCAACAACGAGCATTATCTGACACTGGGCTGAAATTAGAGGTGACATTAACATCATAGCTTCTTTAAGTGATAAATGTTTTAACTGCTGCCGAGAATCAGTATTGCATTGTATGTATGTCTGTGTGTGTGAGAGAATATTAAAGCATGCTGACAAGCAGAGGCTTATGGGATAAACCTTCAACATTACAGCTGTCTTCACCAAATGAAAAATGACTCCTCTTTGAAAAAAAAACATGGAAATGATACGGAGCACAGCTGGAGTCATGCTGTGCACATCCATTAACACCTAGCTGCATGAAGAACACAAGCTGACAAGTGTAAATGCTAAGTAGCAAAAACACTAGTCGAGGCTGCTGATTCATATTTAAAATCACTGCGTATGCCGATTTACGCACAGCAACATTAAAGCCGTGTTGTGGACCTATCGATGAAATTTCAAAAATACTTGAAATTTCAGTACATTTTTCTTTAACTCATGTTTTTATTCTTGCCTATAGTAATTGGACCTCAAATGTTATTGATTTTACTTTCTTGGTAAATTGTTGACATTTCCCCTATTTTAAACCCAATTTGGTCCGTTTGAGTGAAATGTCTGAGTTATACATGTTTTAACAGTTTCTATTGCATTTATCAGTCCTATTTGAAGTTTTACATAATGATTTCAAAACTTCACTCATCATTCAAAAAGTAGGGGGGTGGATTAGATAAGTAGCATGCATAAAGCACAACACGCAAAAGTGGTAGTGGGATAGATTAGTTGGTGAGAGAGATAAGAACTGGTAACACAGATAATTACATTCATAGACTAATCTATGGGCAAAGTGGTAAAATAAGCTGTGCTCCAAAAACACACCAAGCTGCAAAATCCGAACAATAAAAAACACAAAGTCACACTCAACCTCTGTATACCTAAAAAAAAAGATTTTGCCAAATGCAAAATTATCTTGTATATATCAAGAAAATGAACCTATATCACTGAAAGGCTTTCTATTTCATAGTAAGAAGGGTGAACAGGCACAAAAGTACATACAGATTACCACTTATTTTCAAACTCAATTTCACTGACTTTCCTAAACTGAAGTGGATCTTCTGTCTTCAACTTCACCCTGTCACCTAACCTTGTTACTCACTGATGAGCTGCTTTCATGAGGTTAGTGCAGGTCCTCTGAGCTCGCCTCTTCTTGCTTGTCTTCTGCATCTCCAAAGCAGTCTGGAAACCTGGATCACCTCCCTCAAAGATCCAGTGATTACCAATAAAAATAAAGGATGGAAATAAGGGATGAAAAGACCCAAGACTGAAGAGCAAAATACGGGAATCATCCAAAAATGCAAAACCCCCAAAGGCCTCCACCATCCACAAAGTTCCAGCTGATATTTCTGTGCACTGAACACTGCTCTATGTGCAGCCAGTACAGTAATCTGAAGTGCTCTGACCTTCCTCCCTCTCTTTTTCCCTCCTCCCTCTGAGGCATGTCATACACACACACATTACCCCCTTCTCCCTGTATCACACAGATACGCTGAACCAGTGAAAGGAATTTTTACAATCGGAAATGCATGCCTTAATTAACAGTTCACCCACAAATGAAAAGCATCTATATTAACAACACATAAAACCTGTTACATGTTGCTTTGTATAGAGCAAACAGGTGAAAGCTGTCATTATTAGCTTTTGGATTAAAGTATAGCATGTACAACACATACTCCATTTAAATTCCTACATCGTTAGAACTGTATTTAGCTACTGGTAATGTTTTTTATTTCAGTCAGTGGGGGCAGCATCCAGGGTTAGCCCTCTTTTACAGGATGGCAGGAATTACTGGGTCACAAGTCAGAGCTTCTGAGTCTCCAGTTACACAAGACCGCTGATTCAGAGGTGGACTGGTGAAGTGTAGAGGGACAGTGACAGGAAAGATGAGTTGGACTGATGTAAGAAGATAGAGCAACACGTTAAAAGAAACAGGAGTGGTGTGTTTTGGGGAAGCGGGAGGGTGAAGGAGGGAACACCTCAAGATGATCAAAATGAGCATTAACCTAAAGACAGCAAATTTTCCAGTGGCTTTGGATGCCACTGTGGAAACTTTTGCTCTTGTTAATGTTTATTTTGCTTCTGCATCAGTCACAAATACTAATTTTTGCAAGTGAAGTCCCAAATATTGTTGGGACACAAAAGAGCAAAGAGGAGCAGTTGTCATAAGTAGATGCTTACCAATACAGACAGACACTGTATTGATTTAATAATGCACTTCTGTAAAGCTGGGGGCTTTAAGGGACACAAGCCCCTCTTACAGTGCCTGTTCCAGCTGGCTGTCCACCACAGGAGGTAGAAACAGTACCTAAACGGTGTCTGTGTAAACAGGACAGCCGGCAGGAGGGGAGCATTCGCAGGATGGTTGTGATGTTTGGACAATGTGCTATGTGCGCTCTTCATAGATAAAATAGGGTAAAATCAGTGGAGAGTCCCTGTAAAAAGCTCACCAGCAACACATTTTATCACTTACCACTAGTGGTATCTAGGCATGAAGATAGTTTGGGTGTATTTGCAAGAATTAAGATGAATGGAATTTGTTTAGGTCAATCAAGGCACTTAAAAAATTAATTCAGATATCTTTTTATGTGCCTTTTCAGAAACAATTTCCCAAATACAGTTGATAATCCACGTATAAAAAGTTCTTGTATTTCTTCAATAAAATGTAGCTGGAGTGAAAATATACAGTGAGGTCTGCCAGAGCAAACAGGACATTGTTTTTTCAAAGACATGCTGCTAGGCGAGTTTTTTTTTTTTTAAGGGCTTTGAGCAGCTCAAATTAAATTCCATTCATGTTCCCTGTCTTGGTCTAGCTGTCCAACATTCAGAGATGGATATCTCAAACCGAGACATGCAAAACCAGAAAGTTCTGTGTGACTCGACATCACTGGTGTTTAGAAAAACAGTTTGACATGTAATATGTTTGCTTTCATGACCCTTTCGTAGCAGGGGACAGCCAAAGGTCAGTGTGGCAGTCAAAGCAATGACAGGAGTCATTCCAATATGAAAACATGTCATTTTGGTGTACAAATGGAAAGAGTTGTGGCCCTAATCGGGGTTAAACTTTGCTGCTTTGAGGCACTATGTGACAGTTTAGTACGAAACTGGGATTGAGTTGCAGAGAAAACACCAAAAACCAAGAACAGACAATCAGAACCAGATCTTCACTCAGATATTAATTATATTATTATCAATAATAATCCGTTGTTTTCACAGGCAGTAGTAACAGAAATAATTGTGTAACATTTTTACTTTATACCCCTTAACTTAAAATAATAAAGAAACATTTTCTCAGAGGCCTCTACTTTTTAGATAATTACTAGTATAATTATGATGTACGTAAACAAGTGTTTGCTGTAAACTGGCCTGTGTGTGTGTGTGTGTGTGTGTGTCCTAGGGAAACAGCAGATTGACAGGTGTTGATTGATATGAGTAATCACGCTTCCATTTCTGCTCAGGCAAAAAATGCAAAACCCTGAGCAGCATGAAACTCCATCTGTGCCCATGAGTGTGTGTCAGCGTTTGTGCGTGTGTGAGGAGAAATGTGTAACTGAGCTTGGTCTAACATACACAAACGTCTTGACAACAGCCTAACTTTTTAACTCATTGACTCTCCTCTGCTCATTAACATCGCCTCAGATTAGCCACTCTATGAAACAAGCACCATTTTTTTACCTTCATTTATACCTAAAAAGTCAGAGATCCCTTACTCAGTCCATTTGAAACAAACAACAAATTCCACATGTTAATCATTGTTTTGTTTTTTTTAATATGTAACAAATCCCCCTCAAAAAGGTAAAATCTTAAACTATTAAAGGAACATAAATTGACGGCCACTTGGCGGCAACATAACAAGCTGTATAAACAATATTGATCTCTATATCAAAGCGTAAAATTGTTAAGATTTACATGCAAATAGTTGCCTATTTACACATCCAGGGAGCAGGCAAACACAGACGGAAGTGTAGACATGAACACATATAAACTAATAAATAATGTCATATCCGTTTACAGTTTGTTATGTACCTGTGTAAATTATTTATATGCTTATGAATGTTAAATTACTAAACCCATAAATAGAGGAAATACGTTTAGATAAAGATCTCCTTTTGTTTCCTCTCTTCTCTCACGGTTACACCTAGTTTACTCATTTCAAATGGGTCTTACCCTAAACAGCACGACTGACATTTAAATGTGTCATCATTCATTTCCTCAGCACACAGTCTACCACAATGACCACATGACAAGCCCTGCTCAGGAAAAGCTGACTCTTACAATCCAGGAGTGACTCTAAGCAGACTTGTGTTGACAATTAAAAGCCTTTATTTTGTACCAACGATTCTGATGTGTAACTTTAGCTCCACTTTGTGGTAGATTTGATCAGCGCAGCTCACAGAAAATATTTTAAATCTAAAAGCATATAGGTTTCATTTCAACATTGAAACATTGCATTTCCAGAATTCAGAAAATTACATGTCACATAATTATAATAATAACACCACAGAATTTATTATAATAACAACACATAATTTCCTGCATTCTGGTGAATTTTAATGCACCAAGTTGTGTCGTTTCTGCATCAACTATACTGTTAATGTCTTTAATTTTGGCAAAATAAGTCCTCTCTTGATGTTTTAAATATTAGCCTGTGCTCTCATGGATAATGTTAAAAGGAGCAGTAAAGAGCAGTACAGCTGCTGTAGCCATAGCCTTAGATTGAAGCACTAAAGCAGCTGCAGTCTGAGCTCTAACCGCCACAGCCACAGATTCATGCAGCACAGCCAGGCAGAGCAGCTGCAGCTGTGCTCACACACAGTGGATGTTACCATCAGTGCTCGGCCTTTTGAAAGGAGGAATGAGCATTAGAGTGTTCAAGGAATAAGTCCAACATGAGTTCGCTTTTTACCACTCACGGTTCCCTCATCTCAAAGGGTTTTTTTAAATTTCTTTCACGTTTTGTTCTAGGTCTTGTAAATACCCAACTCATGAATTTGAAAGCTTTTATGGTATCACTATCATCTTTCATTATGTCATGACTTGGTTAATGACATCACCTTATTGTTCAACTCAGCGTTCCTGCTGGACACTCTGTTTTATTTTTATGTCACATACACGTATTGGTCTGGTTAAAGCAAACGAAGGCGAGGTGTACACACACCCAAATAGTTAAAGCTACCACAACATTTTCTCACAGATCCACTGGTTTCTGGCACTACAGTTGTAATCGTTTAAGCCAAGGAAATCGATCATTGTACGAAGGTCACCACAGTCTTCTCCTCCATATGCATCATCAGGCTGCCCAAGGGCCCACTGCAACCTGCAGACAGACAGACAGACAGACAGCTGGAACACTATTCAAATGATCATGACAGTAGCACAGTTTGACCGCTAGTTAGTTGCAGATTTTTTAAAATATGCATATTTTTATTTTTCATTTGCTAATTATGTAAGGTCTCCATTAATGATGGAATATGTGAAGGTATGACTTTACGCTGAACCCAACAGAAAGTTTGTCATTTTTTAACTGAATGTGCAAGTTTTTGCAAATTACAGTGGTCTACTTAACAAACTGCTCCTGAGGATATCACTCAGCCAACTTCATATTTTGTCTGTGCCATCTTAAAGCTTTTGAGATTAAAATCATTTCAGACAGGAACCACCTCAATTGTGCCTAGCCTTGAGACTTCAATGACGATGTTTTATCGGGAAAATTTTGAGTTTTTGTTGAAGCACCATCGACTGACATGAAGTCAGCTTCATGTGACAAAAAATCATCCAGTATATACTAAATTTACATGGTGCATTATACACTTGCACACACTTGTTCATATACACAACATGATATTAAATTAGTGTGTGTTGTCTAGCACCACATAGTGAACACAGGAAGTGGTACACAATTTGCAATGTCGGTCACTCTGTGTGCAGAGTCCGACTTTCACAGATATACCAATTTGACGCTGCTTGGAGCTTTAATTTATCGTTATAATGCAACGATTTAACAACGCACATATTTGCACAGTATAGATACCCATGTGTGTATCAAAATCTCACCCAGCTTTGTTCACTGGTGTTCCATCCACCCAGATCCAAGTTCCTTCCTTCTCTCTGTCAGTCATACCAACCCACGCTGCTGCAGTGAATCCAGTGAGGAACGCCTGTCAAAAACCAACAGTCTCATAAACAGCAGGCTACAGTATCACACACAGGTCATTCAAATGTTTCTGTGTCATCCCACACAGTATTTGTAGCAATTCAGTTTATTAATGAGACATTCTCCCAGGCTATTCATTTACGATACAGTTTTGAGGGTCTCAAATAATGAGTCTGTATAATGCAGCGGTGTACGGGAATATGAAGGTACCTGTTCCTGTCTGCTGTTGATGACGACCAGGTCAGCGTCTCTCCGCAGGCAGTACTGCCGGCTGTCGTCCCAGCTCCTTCCTCTCTGCGAGGAGATGAAATAACAACTGGAGCCAAACATCAGCCAGCCCTTGGGGCAGGTTTCTTCCTCTGTGGTTTCACCTCAACACAAAAGCAACACAGACATCATGTCCCAACATTACATTTCACAACACAGAACATATAGAACAGAACAGCCTCGTGATGCAACAGAGAACAGGATGCTGCGAAACACAAATCACAAAACTTTGGAAGCTAATGTAGATTCATGTAGGTGAAATCTGTGGCTGACTTACACTTTAAAACAGGTTTTATTTATTTTACAAAATAGTTTTTGCACTACTCCTGGAAAGACATGTTGATAGTTTAAAATATTTCAAATCTGAGAGCGCCACAAACTTAATTCTCTTGACCTTGAATTATAATGGTGGCAGACATCTCAAAACCAAATAAATCAAACTCCAAAAAACTAACTAAAATGATTTTACATCCAGTTTTAGTTCACTTTCATTTAACTAAAAAAACCTGCCTCTAATAAAGTGCACAGATTTTACATTAAGATTAACAATGACCCTTTTTGTACTGATTTTAATCAAAGATCCTAAAGCAGTCAATTATTTTGTTTTTGTCTCAGTTACTTTGCCAATCACCACGCTGACAATCATCACCAAATAAGCAAGAGTTACACATCCAACAGACACTGAGCGACATCAGCATGTATTTAGAGTTGTGTTTTTGTGCATCTCTCCTTTTATTGAACGCAAAAGGGCAGTACAAAATCAATAAAAAAACAGGGTACTGATAGGCAGTGCTTACATGGGGATAGATGGAAACAGAAATGTAGACGAGACCAGACAAACAAAACAAAAATACAAAGAAATGATCAAGCATGATGGTATTCTTACTGTTACTGGTTATTTTACTATGGTATGAGTGGCAATATAAATCAATTACCACACTCTCCCTGTCTAAATAAAATCACATTACATCTGATGAATCTAAGTCCAATATTCAGTCTCATCCAGACCTAGTTTCGTCTCCACGACAACCTGAGGGAAACATCTGTCTCTATAGCTGTTGCGTTCACCAGCTTGTCTCTGACTCGTCTTTCTGCTGTTTGGTGCTGAGCAGGCAGTGCGAGAAGTGAGAGTGAACAAAAAAAAGAACAGTTAAGAGGCAGTAAAAGTGAAGCAGTGAGCTGAAGGCTGCAGAGAGCTGAAGTCAAGTGTCTGTGCACCTACCTGCATCAGTGGGTTCAGTCAGAGCAAGTCTCAGAGTGACGTTGAGAATCGCTTGAAGAATACACAGCAGGCCAAAGCTCAGCAGAACCACGCTGAGATGTCTGAGCTCTGTACACAAAACACACACACACACACACACACACACACACACACACAATGTTAATGTTCTTATGCTGTATATGATATTGACATATAGAACAGCAAAAGCACAACAGCACTTGAATAACCTCCAAGATCTTTGATTACTTACTTGGTTTTTGAGTCTTCTCTGCAGCAGCATCCTCGGATTCAGGTTTGGGGAATTGCTGATACTCGCCAACTTCAAAAGCGACACGAGATTCATTTGAATTAAAGAACACGGCCATTATGAAGCAGCTGCGGTGAGAGAGTGTTTCAGGTTTCACACTGTGCAGCGCTTTTAAGACTTACACCTTTTCCTGTCGGTCAATGGCCTTCCTGTCTTGTGTAGAGGAAGTATCGTGCCATCAAATGTTTCCTATAGCCTAGAGGCAGTTGAGACTGGATGATTCTTTGTCTCATTAATGTGTTCAAAGTTATTTAGTTTATATATTAATGAACATAATGAACACGAGAAAAAGCCAGTGTGAGAATATTTTCTGGTTTCTGAGGGTCTGGTTTGGTTTTGAGTTAATGAAGGATCTTAAAAAAATAAATAAATAGATTTTTTTTTTTTTTTTTTTACAAAATACGGTAGTACTGTTTACATTTTGTTTGCAAAATTAAAACATCACCGCTGAACTTAAACTACAAAAATTTAAATGATTCCATGATTAGCCAGTCAAATCAAATCGTGATGTTATTCTAGATTCCCTGACTGCAGATCAGCTGTTGCCTAATTCTTTAGCATTTAAATCTAAACCAAGGATAAAATATAATCTCAGGTAGGACAGAAAAATTTGAAAAGGAAAAGTCTGCTTCACAAAGCATCTAAAAAAAGTCACTCATTTATTTGTTTTGTGTCTTAGTTTTGTGTGAAGAAATGTCCTGTTAAGCAAATGTTGTGGAGCAGCGTAAACGCAGCAGCAGCTTTACACAACAGCATGACAGAAACATGTTAGACAACAGAAATGTAGCTCAAACTGCTGATGTCAGTCTTACACAGAGACATTTATTTCCCATCGACACGGCTCATCAAACGGGAAAATACTGATATTTACAAAGCATTCTGGTAAAAAATACAGTCCATATACAATATCACATATGAGTGACAATGACTTTCACATTCTGACAGGACAGTTGATTACTTTCAACAAATGCCACTGCAAAGTCCTTGAAGGTCTGAAAACATGTAGCTTCATCTGAATCCAAACTGAACAGTTCTTTCATAGTCTATTTTTTCAGACCACAAAACCATCACATTTTCGTCCATTGTTTGCAGACATGATGACTCTATGAGGGCAACAAGAACTAACAGATGACACTGGGAAAGGTTTTAAGTACAAAGCCTTAGTGGAGAATTGAAAATATAGCAGTAATTATCATAATTAGTAGAAAGGTGTTCAAATCGGTAATCAAAACAAACTTTTTCTAAACTGCTTTTTACGTGTGATTAATATTGCATGTATTCGATTTTAAACAGTACAGTCTGATGCATGGCAGAGTAGCAGGCTTGGGAATGAGTTTGAACTCAAATATACAAGCATGTATTCAGGTACACTCAGGGCACGCTACTCACAGGCGTACGTGCATTTGTACTGTAGCACTTTAGTGAAAATGCACGTTTGGAAAGTTCATACGACTGGATAAATTAGAATGGCAATGGATGGCAGCCTGTTGCTTCTCCAGTATTTCAGTGTGTGTGTGTGTGTGCGAACAAGGCGTAAGGCTGAATTCATACCAAATTCAGCAGTCGAAGAAGATAAAAACAAAACAAATTTTGGTGGGTCAGGATTTTTTGTTTGTATGTGCGCACACGTGTCGTTTTGTGGCAGTAAAGACATGACAGTATTGATACCGAAAAGGAATTCTACAGACCTTTTAAGCCAGCATAAAGAAACGTCTTGGAGAGAAAAACTCTGCTGCTGGGATGATAAGACTGGCTTTCTGTGGCATTTGATTGGAAAAAAAAAGTCATATTGACTTGGAATATTACAAATAAAAATATCAATTTAATCAGGGACTACTTTCCCTCAGGAGATCTACATGGTAAACAAGTCTGTACCAGTGAGAAAAATAAAATAATAATCAAAACTTAAAACACTGCAGTGACTTAATATGTGGTTTGTCACTGTATATCACTGGGTTTTATCAGCTATATAAATTTGAATTCATAATCAATGATTTTTCAGCCTAATTAGCACTGCTTACAAGCAGAGCCAGTGATTGACACAGAGATAATAAGTCCAGCTGTCCTGTATGACAGTCGACAAAGAAATGACACATTCCTCCAACAAGAATAAACCAAAACATCAACTCACCAGCAGGAGCTCTGGTTAGTGTGTACGTGTACAGAGGGCTTCACTGAGGAGGAGGTGGGGGTGGAGGAGGCGGAGGAGGAGGAGGGAGGTCGGCGAAGGGGATAGAGTTTGGTGGCCAGAGATGAGAGGAGAAAGATGGATTGAAGTAAGAAGGAGGAGGAGGAGGAGGTGGGGGATACAGAGGGAAGTTGGGTGGAGGGAAAAGGTGAGGAGGCGGAGGGTAAGGGCAGGGAGGGGGGAGGTACATGGGAGGGACATTTGTGTGTCCAGGAGGTGGGTGTGGGTGTCTGGGTGGAGGGGGTGTGTGGCTGAAAGGTGGGTGTTTATTCCTCGGGTTCTGGTGCCTGTGTGGATTTCCTGCGTGCCTTGGTTGGAAACCCCGGACGTTACGCTGCTGTTGCAAGGTGTTATGGGTAACGTTGGCAGGATTATCTGGAGGAAAAAAACAAAAAAAGATTAAGCAAAATTAGAAATACATGGATGTCTATCATATTCTGCAGGATGGTTAATTATTTTCAACTTTCATTCAGATGGTTACACCACAACACAATCAAAAAATATTAGTTACTGTCTTTAATCTGGAGTGCAGAATATACTTCCTGTTTATGTGTGCAAATACCTGTACTGTTGTTGTCCCTCTTCTTTTTGTTTTTCCCTTTCCTCTTGGCTTCCTGCTCTTTCTCATCATCACTATAATCTAAAGCCTGGAGAGATAAGAGAGACAGACAAATAATAAAGTAAACAGAGCAGTTTTTTGAAAGTGGTGGAGGCTTTACATATAAAGTTTACAGATAATGAGACATTGAGACAGATAATCAGTGAAAAAAATTATATTCTTGTTCCGTTTACGTTCCTGTCTATGTGCTTACCTCCTCTGGTGGTTCTTGGTCATTCTTCCAAGAGGCATCGGATCCTTTTATGCTAAAAGAAAAGCATTTTCACTTTAATACTCGAGTCAGAAGTTTGGTCAGAACAAACTTCACTTCATCAGATCAACAGGGATTCTCTAATAAACCTTCTCCTGCCAAGTAAATGTGCTCCTAAAGTGAAGAAATTCTTAAGCACACAAAAAAATTTAGAAGCTCAGTGAAAAAATGTTCAAGTCCTAATATCTGGGGCATCTGATAAGTCTTTGCAGCAAAGGTCCAAACCTCATAGTGTCAAAAATTGCATCCTATAGCTTGCCCCTCTGTCCTTTTAATGAAATCAACATGCATTTCCAAATCATTACAACAATACCTAATATCTGCTTTCAAAGTAGGTCACTTTTAACATACAGACACATCTTTACCATAAATAAAATTAGTCCAAGTACAATAAATCTTAAAAGAAAAAAAGACTGAATCTGAACCTGGAATGTAGATCTCTTATCAAATGTGATTCCTCTTTTGCAAATAAAATAAATAACTAATCATTACATTTGTCTGACTTTAATGTCGGCGTGTACTTACAGTTTGAGCTGTTGTGTGAGGATGACTCTTGTGTACTCTTTGATGGTCGGTGCGTAATACACCGTCACTCCCTCCTTCAGCCCCTTGCTGCTTATCTGGTCCAAGGAGTTAAAACGCAAAATATACAGCGGGCTTGTCACTGGGCCAAACACCTCGAACACCTGCAACACAAAACATCAAAAAGTCACAGGATGCAAACAAACTGATTAGATTAAACACTGGGTCCGCTCCATTTCCGTTCCTCAGTACAACTGTGTGTGTGTCGTGTAATCTGTTAGTCAATTGCAAATTGACAAAACAAACAAAAATATTGGCCTACAGGCGAAAGCCTTGGTTGACTGCACATCCGTGACAATGGACATCCTTTAACCTCTCTCACTGTGCTACGTGGGACCACCATGTTAAAGCCACAACCAAAGATGTCACCACATTTCTGTCACTATGGCTACCTTTTGTCTAAGACAGCCCAAAATCGCACAGTGTATACCGGGCTTTACACAAGACCCGATCAGACAGTGGTTAAGACAAAAACAGGCCCCTGCTGGTTCACACCCACCTTGCCAACTGCAAGCCTGTCAGATGTAAAGATGATGCTGTCATCAGTCAGAGGGGGCGTGTCTTTCAGAGACTGGATGACAACTGCAGACACAGATAGTTTGGTGTGTTTCCAGTTCTTTAACAATCAGACAGTATAAGTTGCAGTGTGACCTGAGCATGAACGTGTGTATATTTACCAAGTTGCTGTATAATGCTAGAGATGGTTCCTATAGGCTGCAGCTCTGCATCTTCTGGTAACAACACGCACACCTCCTCCACTGCTGGCAGCTCCTACACACAAACACAACATCAGCTTCTGGTCTGATGGTATCAAAGCACATTCATTTGTAGGATTTAGAAAATGATGGGAAAACAAATAAAGTGCACAATAACATGTTTATTAAGCTGCTTCTGCATTCTCTGGCAGCTCGTGGTGACTGTTCAGAACTTACAAATGAGAATTGAACAATACGAGTGTGTGGAAGAGGAAAATAACCTTGACACTGGAGGGCGACTGCTTTTCTTCTAATTTGCTCATAGCTAATAAGTTCATCCTTGAGTTACACATTATTGTCTTTCTCTTCAGCATAAAGTAAAACAGGAACTCCAGAAGACAAAGTAAAAGCCTCCATTTGACTCTTCAAACAAACAATCACAGACTGACCTCGAGCAGAACTTCATCTCTAGTTTTGATTGGAGCTGGTTGGCTGAAACCCTCGTCATCATCATCATCCTCAAAAATGGGGGCAGAGGGAGAAGACGAGGATGAGGAGGACGATGAAGAGGAGGAGGAGGAAGACGAGCTGTCACTGAGGACAGGAAATGAGGAGCATCAGAGTCTGTTTTTTGTTTCCATTCTCGTACTGCTTCCTGATCATAACTTTTCTGGCATTCTGCTGTGTGTCTGTGTGTGAGTGTGTGTGTGTGTGTGTGTGTGTGTGTGTGTGAATACCTGTCTGAATCCTCTGAATCATCATCATCACAGTCCTCTGGTCTACATACAGTGTCTGAAGAAAGCATTGCTCCTGTTGACTCTGGATGTGTTTGTGTATTTGAAGATGTCTCTGCGTCGGTGGGGGTTACATTTAGATTTTCTAGTTGCGTTGTCATTGTGACCTCCATCTCCTCTTCTTCTTCCTCTTCCTTGGGCTCTGGCAACGTCTGTCCATCCTCCTCTGATAATTTTTCAGCCATCTGGAATGAACATACACTTTGAACCTCTGAAGGCATATCTTCAGGTAACACATGGAATAAAGGGATTCACAAAACAACCTTTTATTTTAGTCTAAACATTTGGTTTGTGTCTTTTACCAATTTGTCAACTGGCTAAGCTTATTTATCCCTGCCAGAGTCACTAATGCTGTTAAATTATAATCAGACTTACAAAACTTAATCTTAAATTGGCATTATTGTCTTACAGGCTGTCGGAGGGTAGCAGACACTTACATTTATGACTTTGCTAAACCTTTTGATTTGTGGCTTTATTTAAGACAAAATTTGAGACAAATCATGTTTTTTTTCTACAAGCATTTCAGCTAAGTAAAATACAAAGTCCCGTGCAGAAGTAGACTTTATGTATAAATATTCATTCAGGTAAATATTTTGAGATAAAATATTAAGAGATAAGTGCAGGTAATAAGTCAAAAGATAGTATGGGGTTCAGAGGTAGGTTTAAAGAGTTGTAAAATCAGAAATATACTTACTTAAAATGGACTTACATGCAGAAAAGAATAATCATTTTGACAAAAATGCATTATAATAGGGAGAAATCAAATAGATCGTTTACTGCGATTAAGACCTCACCAATTCACATTTAAACCCGCGTAACGACTTACAAGCCCTAATATGTATAAAAACTGAGTTTCAGACTTTTTAAGGACCTGCAGACTCTCTGTCTTTGAGTGATTAAAGTTAACAAATGAAGCAAGAGTCGATAAAGAATGATGTTCAATATATTTTAAGGTCATAGAATAAATGGCATCTTGAGCTTGAATATGTCACTTATTGATAAAATAGTGTTAAATAAACGTGTTTCGCTTGGAGTTATGTGACTAAATACCCTTAACACGAGGGCGAAACTGTAGACTTTAACAGTTTTCTCGATATCTTACAAAACAAACGCATGACAACATCGAAATTAATCTCTGTACAAATCCACGAATCACACAACTAGTGGATATGCAGGTTAAAATTACAGTGCGGACAAAATAAAACAAAGTAAAGCTTTTAGTGTAACGTTGGCTATATACATCCACGCTAGCGGCACTCGGCTAACTAGCTAACAGGCTAACCAGGGCTAACAGCGTTGAAATTAAGAAACGAAGCGGACTAAATAGTCGCGGGGAAGCGTAGCGCCTGAATCTCCTTTAGGAAGAACTCCACAAGCAACCTGACAACAAGGTAACAATGAGTTTTTATGAGTAATACCTGTTTGTTGTTGAGGCTACTAAGCCGGTGTTGTGAAGAACCTCATGCAGCTCCCGAACAGCGTGAATACCACCACGATGAGCCAATTACTTCCGCTATCAAACTTCAAAATAATAATTGTTCTTTCTCAAAATCAGTGTTAAAGTAACAAAAATCATCATCAGATAGATATCAACATACAGTACAATGAAAATTACATAATGCAAAGGGGAATTTAATTTTGTTTAGCCTATATAAATCGCATACAATAAGCTGAAATAATACACGCATTCAGTGGGTGTAGGCAGTCATATGACAATAACAAAATATGCCTTAAGTGTTATCAAAATCTAAGAATCATATCACATTGTAATGTACTAAATATTACTTAATTACGCATTGAAAGGAACTGTAACATGTATATCAAATGAACTAGGCTATATTGCAGACCAACTTAGTCCTACAGTTTATTCTGAAGGTGAAATTCTTGAATTCCGGTGGTAGTCGTTTCTCTCTCCGTTACTTTACGCAGCTGGAAAAAAATCCAACCCAAAACGTGGGGTTATGTTTTTCCGGGTGTGCGCATGGCTGTCTAAAAACAACTGAGAGACACATTTCTGTAAATATAAATAAATTATAGTAAATATAAATAAAAGTAAAATAAAGTAAAAATAAATAAATAAATAAATACATTAAAACGCCCTCATAGGCCACACTGATATGTGCGATAGTAAACAGGAGTGTTTATAGTTTTTATTGTTCCTGTGAAATAGGCTAGTGGTATTTTTACTTTATTTAGTATCTTATCTTATCTTATTATTATTATTATCATTATTATTATTATTGTTATTATTATTATTAACAATTTATTATTATTGTTATTATTATTATTATTATTATTATTATTATTAGTAGTAGTAGTAGTAGTAGTAGAATGGTGGTGTAGTATTAAGTGTAAAAACACACGTGCATTTATGTCCAAACACAGTAACCAGGATTGCTGATGGTTTACTCTGTTGAGGTCTTACTACTAAATCACGTAAAAAAAAATTTTTTAAAAAGCCTACACTTATGCATATCTTTTATTAACAACAACTAGTCCTCTTCTCATTGGCTGGATCTGATGAGTGACCTTGAGTCCACAGAGGCAAGGGACAGAGGCAACTACTCTGCCACAATTCTGATAATGCAAAACGATCAGATTTACTGATCTTCTTAAAGGTGTTCTTGGTGGAATGAACGACGGGTCAAAGACTACTCTGGACAAATGTAAACCAAAAATGATCCAATTTATATATTTTTCCCTCAATGTGCTATTTCACACAAAACAAGCGATAATCCAAAATAATCTCACTGGGCTATCTTCTCTTCATTTTAGTGTTATACTGTTCAGTCAATCAGTCAGTCTATGTGATTACACAACAATGACAGTGGAACAGTTGCAAGCAATGAAAAAGGCCTACTTGTTCTCAGGCTCCCTAAGGCAATGCTAATATAATCTATAAAAGGAAAAAAGTAATAATGACAATCACAGATATAGACATGAAACACAATATAGTGAGTTAAAATACAAATTAAAAATAGCCTAATGTATACAATACAATATAAAGCCTTAAAGTGGTTGACTAAAATATACAGTCTATGTAAACTGCAGTGTGTGCAGGTGTAGTCTGAAGCTGGCATAAGTGTTTATGGGGTCTATGGGAAAATACATGTACAATCATACTAACAGCATAACTTATAACAAAAGTGGCAATAAAATGAAATACTTATACTTCAAGACCGTATGGAAGTGATGGAAGAAATATTCAGAATTTCTACTTTAATTAAACTAGCAAAACCAATATTTGAAAATACTTGATTACAGTTAAAACTCCTGCGTTGAAAGTTGAATTAAATTATAATCACATACGCATTATTGGGAAAATGTACTTAAAGCAGGCTTACATGAAATATCAGTAATGCACCATTGATAATACTGGATTATTATTACTGATTATTACTGAACTATTAATCATCGGAACACCCAATTCTCACTGTTTTTGGCATCTTCTTTTGCTTTGTAAAGATGGATTTTTAGGTAATGCTGTAGCACGTTTTTACACATTGGAAATTACTATAGACATATTAGCAAAACATTTAAAATCTTGTTTTACTTTATCATATATGATCAATAGGTGGCAGCACAACCCTTTTGACTAAATTTCTTGGCTACGGTCTCAGGGAGTGTGGCTCAACACAGAGAAACAAAAAGTTCGAATCTTTTCATAAAGCACAACTTTGATCCTGATTTGAGTCATGTGATATTTGGAATCAAATATTTTAAACTGCAGATGCTCTGGTTTAGGAACCACGAAACCTGAAAAGCCCAATAACAGTTTTTGTCATGATTCAATTTTACATCAGAATGCATGACTAGTGTTTTTCTTTGAATTGAACTTGTCAAAAGCGGTGATAGATTTGAGGATGTGGACTGTGTATTTCTATGTGGTTAAGTGAAAGTCATGATCCAAGAAATGTTTTCAGCCTTTGAGTGGTTTTTATATTAGAACAGCCAAACACTGGTTGACTTGTAAAATGTCTCAGTTTTCAAAATGTCCTTTCATGACCTTTTCTTAGCTGAATGTTTGCACAAGCCTCTGTTGTAAAATGTCGAAAATCAACGAAGAATGGACATTTCTAAATACACAAATTAATTTTGTTTCTCAACAGCTAATTTTACGTCAGAACCCCTTGAATCAATTTTTTTGTCTGGAGTCAAAAAATGCAAGACCATTTCCTGTACAACCAAGATTCCTCAATGATAATCGTGTTACTTAAAAGTTTTCTAATTTTTCACCTGGCAGCAGGGTCAATAAATACGTCATAAAATCAGCTGATGTTTGCCCCTGAATGGCCATATTGTTACTGTGCTAATCAACTGGCAGCGGCTCAGTGCCACTGCTTTACTTCAAAGTCAGTTCACACATCAAACACTTCTCAAGCGCCTCAGAGTCAGACCGCTTTGTGCCAATCAGTGCTGCTTTTGAAAACAAATTGACATAAATGTCTGCAGTCACAGCTCTACATCAGTAGGATAATTATAAGATAACTCTTGCAGGATTCACATTTGCATGCACCAAAGGAGCTGAGAAATGTGCCATTGTTGTCGGTGTGTATGACTCACCTCCATAGAATGTTTTATTAGAATTATACTGGTGTTTGCATTCAAGTGAACAGGAAGTGGAACACCAATATGTCTTATTGAGACAGTGCCTCTGTGTCCTATGATATTTCCTTTGATAACATTGTATGAGCCAAGTCTCTAATACTGATTCCCATTGTTCAACAGGGCAAAATAGAAAGGAGACATAGCTAAGAAATCCCTGATGTGCACACTCAAAGAAAACCTTGAAAATCTTTGTTTTGCTGCATAGAAAAAACAATTCAGCTAATTTATCCTGGTGACTCGGGAGGCTGAGGGACATTATTTATACATATTTTACTGTAGTATCACTGATGGTCCACTGTCTGACAATTGTTCAGTTCATCCCACCTGTTTTCCTCTGGGTTTTGCCAATGGTCTGAAAAACAACACAAAAATGTATAAAAATAAAATGAAGGCAGCCTATCAAGGTCACTGAGATATTGTCTCACAAAAATAGGAATGTAACTGTTGGCAGTCACAATTTATTATTCTGGTCCAGCAATTACAACAGCTGTTTTTAACATGTAATCATTGTTTCGGAAATGTCTAAGGCATAAACCTATGAAGGTCACCTCACCAGAGGAATTGCACATTGAAGCTTTATTTATTAGCATTAGGTTAAATGTGTCCTCTCACAAGCTGATCTCATGCACTGTATGTATATCTTACAAAACATTATGCAACAGATTTTGTATATAACCCATATAATCAGGACGGCAGCGATCATGTGACCAATGCTCTGACGGTAGTAAAGAAGGAGGTAGTATAAAGAGTAAAAGCCTGTGCAAGGACTAAGGTTGGGGTGATGGATGGATCAAACAAACACCAGACTTTCCCTGAGGAGACTGTTGCTCGTGTGTTGTTTGAAACCAAGTGAACTTGAGTTATCTTAAGGTACAGCTTTGCCTAAACCTTACATACACAACTTTATGTTAGGTAGGTAATGAGACAATGCGAACATGTTTGTTTCCTAACACTAACCCAACCTTAACCCCTAACGCCTTTCAAAGGTTAGATTTAAGCAAGAAAAGCTACAAAGGTCAGGTTTAGAAACTTTACTTTAATAACTGCATAACATGAGGACACATTTCTTGGGGCACTTATTTGTTAGATACACAAACCACCGTATATGCATCCACCTCCCCATCCGCTCACCCTATATGCGCACCCGTGCTCCTTATATTACGGGGTTAACAGCAGCATTATTACCTGATGCTGTCTGTCAGCTCTTCAGGTGCACGCGACCCGTTTCATCCGGCTGCATTGTTAAGTGACGCTATCCGTGCACGTTGCATGTGGACGCTGAAGGTGGCTTTTGGTGTCACACTCGTACGCCAACAGCACTGACAGAGCGGGCTATTTGATGAGTTCGGAGTAAGAACGGGTTGGTCTTTCAGGGTTAGTTGGCCCAGTAGTCACCAAACTAGAGAGAAGACTGGGGATACGATGGAAAAAATACTTTTGGTTGGCTTTAAGGAGGTTCTGGCATACCATTACATGACTCAAGAAGGGACAGCAGGTCTTGGGTCAGGCTGTGTCAGCCGGGGAAAACTGTCAACCCTGACTGGAGATGCTGAACGGTGGAAAGCACTTTAGGAACATCTGAACCCGGCCAACTTGTCCTCTGTAAAGAAGTCAGAGTTTGAAGACTACCCATCCCTGGCAGATGTCTCTGAGATAGTTAAGTAGTAAATAAAAAATGTATTTTTGGGTTGTTATGTATCCATCCTGAGCCTGTTTGTGTTTTTACAGTACAGGGAAAAATTAAACTTTTGTCTCTAAGGGGCCACAGGATGTGTTTACTGGTTATAAAGGCAGCAGGTGTTTTGCTGGCATTGTCTCATACACAGGCAGAGTCACTGAGTATTCTTCTTTTTAATGGTCCCAATGTCACTCATTGTGTCACACATGACAAAACACTGTCAACAGCATTCCAAACATCTACAGACACACTTGCACACACAAAAGCTAAATTTACTGCAGCTCTGCTATGACATATCCATATGTCAGAGAAAATTCCTAAAATTCCTGGATTTCTTTTTCCTGTTGTCAGTGTGTCACTTCCACATTTCCTCCCGCGGGTGATGAGCTTCAGCTGTTTATGAGCTTTAAAGGAAAAAGACACTCTAAAACTCCATAAAAGGACATGACCAGCATTATTCAGTTCACAGTTTCAATACACTTTCTTTTATATTTTGACATTACGCACACTTGACAAAGTAAGAAATAAACAAAATATCACCAGCTCATATCATTTGATGCAATTAATTTAAGGAAAGATTCATGCTTCAGTTACAAAAGAATATTTCTGTGTGAAACACACTCTCAGTCTGAGTAACACTGAGTCAGTCAACAAGATATTAAAAGCATGCAAACCTTATACTGAAGCACAAGACCTAAATATAACGTTGATAAAGTAATTAAACTTGTCTCAAACAGAAATTTCCTTTCTCTTGTTAATCTCTTTTAATCATATGTAGCTCTGCATAATTGTTTTGATTTGTGTGACCTCAGGCTGTATATTTTTCAGAAGCCTGAAAAACACATATAAACATGTAGTGTGTGTGTTAATAGTTCTTAATGTGCATTATGATTTTTTTGGTCTTTGTTGAGGTTTCATCTGAACCTTCGAAAACATATTTCCTTATTCAAAAACATATAGAAACATATATTTATATATAGATAATAATCTTGTGTTTCAAATCGGGGGAGTATTTAAGAATCAAACGACTGTCAATCATCCCACAGCATTCAAATATTACGTTTGTGGTATGTAAGAGGAGTTCTCAAAATTATTTGGTATTGCACTTTAAAGTGAGAAACAGATTGTGATCATAAGCAGAGGCCAAGATATCCCAACTTTTTCTCCTAATATAGACCTCTCAGGACCATGAATGTATATGTACTAAATTCTGAGGCAATCCATGACTGTAATAATGCATGATGAGACACCTCATCATGCATTATTGCTTACCTTAGTCGTATTGAGCCATGTACATTTAAGGACCTAAAGACATGCAATTAATGAACCAAATATACTTCATCAGTGACACTTTGGTTAAAAAATGTATTTTTTTTTTCTCTTGCGTAAGTAAGATTTCAACGTTTACATCAGTGTGTGACATTCACCCACTTATGGTGAAATCCTTGTTGAAACCATCATTTCAGCTAAGCACAAGATGTTACAGAGGTATTTCATCTTTACTGTTAAGTCTCGCTCTCTGTCTCTCTCTCTCTTGCTTGCATGCATGCACACACACACACACATACACACACACACACACACACACACACACTTCAAATCCCCTCCACCACTCTGTCTGGTATTCCTGTGTTGATCGGTAAGTGAAGGAAGTTTATGTTAAAGAGCTAATCAGGGATTTACATGTTTCCATGTTAGTCCCACCATAAACACACACATGCACATGGACACAGAGCACACAC